>NW_026262668.1:95941800-98833467 GCF_021869535.1 Mytilus californianus
TCGTTTGTTAGTACAAACGCTACATTTGTTTCTAACTTCAACCTTTAATATATTAAAATCAATCGGATCTAGGACCAATCCAGTATATCTTATTATAATCCTTCGTAATTCATCCATTTTCTATGTGCATATATTTAGAGTAATTCAGAGCTGGTATAACTCTGTGAATGATACATATTTTTTCTTGTGAAATAAATTTTTCATAATTCATACTTGCATGCTTGTAGTATGAGACTTATGTGTGTATTTTAAGAATAGAAATTCATATCTGGTATGTGTTTTTATTACCAGTATTACAAAGAGGTGTTTCGGTTATGGTCATGTAGACCTAGGCCTATCCTCATCAAGTATCCCCTATATTTTACCTTTCTTGTAATATTTTAGAATGGTTCGAATTTGATTTCACTTATGGGGATACGTCTGTTTACCAACATCACGTGCATGCATTATTGAAACTTCAAAAAAGGGTCAGAAAACACGGATTAAACGATGCATTTGTTTCTTCTTTTGTAGCGTTTAGCAAACGATAACAAACGCCACACAACGTTTACAAAATTTTGAGTAGAAAGAAATGCACTCCAAATTCGGTCGTCCTAATTTTGCAACTATCAGTAATTCCATATGTAAGATGTCAGTTACTACAACTGTAACAGTTAATTTTCCTAACTTGATATAATTTTGGTAGGTTTATTGTCATGTTATTATAAGTACTTTAATTTTTTGGTTCCAGTTGACTGTACCATGGTCTTAGATCAATTCGCAATATCAACAACTTTTTATCCTCACTTTTTTGTAATGAGTAGAAATATATAAAAAGACAATCAACTTCACTTGTTGTCTTACTGGCAATTAGAAATTTGGGGTAAATGATATATTGTGTATAGACGAACTGGCTGACCACAAATTATTAGTCTTTTTGACATGTGCCTTTTGAAACGGAAAAAGGCCATGGATTAGGTCTTTGTGATATTTGAACTACTTATTGTTATAGATAGTTGAAAAGAAAACGCTTCAAATGATTGGAACATAAAAACACTGAAAAAATGGAACCCCTAACAATTTGTCACTACATTAATGTCCGAAACTTATAACAACTGTACGTGATGTTTCTTTTATATTTTCTTTACCAGAAAAATGAAACCTTTATCTTGAAAACAGCCCCCGCTATTGGTTTAGCACAGAACAGAAAAGTTATTGCTGGTCATCTTTGTTGTTTTCCATTTCTACCTATCTATTGTTGACAGATGTCTACCTATCTATTGTTGACAGATGTCTACTTATCTATTGTTGACAGATGTCTACTTATCTATTGTTGACAGATTTCTACCTATTTATTGTTGATAAATTGTAAGATTATAGG
Organism: Mytilus californianus; assembly: GCF_021869535.1. Classification (NCBI taxonomy): domain Eukaryota; kingdom Metazoa; phylum Mollusca; class Bivalvia; order Mytilida; family Mytilidae; genus Mytilus; species Mytilus californianus. Next base: position 95,943,161 of record NW_026262668.1, read on the forward strand.
ACACGAACAAATTATTAACAAATCATCTTTTAGGGACTACAATTCGCCGTTTCAGAATTTAAAGAATTACAGGAAATTTCACTGTTCGTAACCCAAAATCAAAAATAACGTGACGTATTGGTTAAATTTTAAATGTTTAGGACGTTGTGATTGGCTCACAACGTTTTGGTGTACGCTTTTGAAAAGAATCCCCAGAATGATAGCGATTCTGAAACGAGCTATCGGAAGTTATCTGATAATTTTTGTAGAAATGTTCTTCTGCGCTAAATTCTTTATGTGACTGTCCCAAATCAGTATCCTTTAATCCAGTAGTTGTCGTTTGTCGCTGTCTGCCATATTTGTTTTTCGCCCACTGTTTTACGATAAATAGGCCGTTGGTATTCTCTTTTCAATTGTTGCACGTTTTGTCACAGCAAGAAACTTTTATGGCTAGCTATAAGGTATGGATTTTGTGAAGTGCTGAAAACCGTAAGGTGACACTAAATTGTTCACATCTTTGAACTTTGGCCTTAATGGCTAGTTGCCTCATTTGCAATCATGCCACATAAGATTAATTGTATATACACTGTAGGTAGATATCTCGACAATCTAGACGACGGACAGGCCATTTGGGCCAAGTGAGCTAACTAAAAACTGTTTAATACTGTAGTAAACACTTTGAAAATTCTTTTAATATTCGGTGTTGATGTCGTATCTTAGATATTCATAAAGGAGGTATTGGCGTCTTCTCTTCTAAACTGAGAACATTTGGTGTACGTTATATGGCTTTGAGATTAGTCAATCATTGAAATTTGTCAATTGACCTCTTAGTGCCTGTTTTTGGTAAACGATCTATTTTTGTTTTTTAATGTCTAATTAACGTCTCAATAAATAATAGATGTACATGTACCAGTATTACATAAACGCCTACAATTTGGTTACTGACCTGCACATGGTCTGCAGTCAACTATATGTGTACATGGATTCTTCTCACACAACGTGTATCTACAGACGTCAAAAGTTTTTCCCGGCAGACACATCTTTGTGTGTTTCCCTGTAGATCCTGGTGGGTTTCTAAATGGACACATGTTATAAAATTTGAAGCATTTTGAGGTGTGTGGCTGCGGGGGAACTGAAACGAAACAAGAAAACAGACTGAATACATTCGTTAAAATACATAATTTATGCAACACAAAGTGAGAACCAAAATGAAATTTACCTTTTAACAGTTTTAAAGTCAAACCTCTGCGAAAAAAAAAATGAAAACACACAGTGTCTTTATTGGGATTCGTAAACTGAAAAGCGGTCTATATAAAAAAAACAACAAAAAAAACCAAAAAAAAAAAAAACCAGATTTGTCGGAAAGGCACGAATACAAATCAATATTTTCAGTTATAACTAAAAAAGTCCGGTCAAACGTTTGATTTCAGAAGAACGGGAGGATGGAATTACGGACATGGGTAACACTTAGTATATATGTCAGAAAAACTAAATAATCGGTGTACACTAATAAATGACAGATAGCCATACCATTAAATGAGTTATCCGGATTAAATTTTTGAACTGGTTGTCAATAGATGTCGCCGCCTCGTTCTGTTGTTGGTCAAGTTGCGTAATTTTGGATTCTTATTTAGACTTTTGGTCGCCTAAATCGGTAAATCGAATGTACCAATATGTTATCAAATTTTATTGATTCAAAGTTTTCTGTGTGAAGTGGGTGAATTCTACCTAGTGCAACAAGTAATTCTCAGAGTCTAATTTCGCCAATATTTGCTCTATTAAATTCCAACTTCACAGAAAAATGTTCCACACAGTGATCATTCAACATAACATGACATTGACAAAAGTAAAAACGGACGTTGCTATACAATGACTTTGATATTCAGTAGTTTACCCAAACAATTCATAAATGCCAACCTTTTGCAATTGTCGATACAAAGACTTGTCTTATATCAGGCTCATTAAATCGTCTTTGATAATCTTCCTCTGTTCTGTATAGTCCTAAGTGTTCACCATAACTATCCCCATACCATACAAGTAGCTCCGTTCCAGGTCTGATACATTCATAAGTCACATAATAAATCTCATAATTGTACTGGAGAAGGTAAAGATTTTCGTCCTCCACTGTATTGGCACAGTTAACATATCTTATCCAGCTGGAGTGAGTTTTAGGAGAAGCATCAACATAGTGTTTTACCCGTTCTCCAGACTCGTATTTTACCTAATAGTGTGTTTGATAGTATAAGTATGAGTTAGATAATTCCATGATAATGTTGTGTAGATGAAGTAAAGCTCGCCAGTTATGTCCCAGTTATACAGTATTTTGTTCATGAATTATAGAAATTTTATTAAAGATACAGTTACTATTATAGACATATTTTTTCAAAACTTTTATAACTATTCAGATTTTTATATTGTTTTGATGATTTATGCAATTTTTAAAGTCTTCGTATTTGTTACATGTATAATATATACCCACTGTCAGGCTAAATATGACATACTGCATGGTTATCTTTTTATATTTTCATGCAATTGTTGATGAATATCAGAGGTTATCGTTTAAAAAAGTAAGAAAATAGTTTATTGTATTGTAAGTTACAGCTCAGGACCGTCTTGATCAAACTGTATGGTGCTTTGTTTTATCTTATCTTTAAAGGCATTTAAAAGTGCTGTCCTTTGGATTTTTTTTATAGCTCATGAGATTGTCATGTACTGTGCATTCGCTCGATAAATCTCCCTTGTAACGAAACAGTGAAAGTAAAGCATGAAATTAAAACTGAAGTCTTTTCCTATGTTTTAATAAGCATAATATAATAGATCATATTAGTATTGAAAGACATACGCAATTGGTGTTTTCTAATCTTCTGTTTGAAAATGATTAAATTTCAACTTAATAACCTAAGCTAATAATATTAGATCAGTGATTTTTTTCCAATTCAAGTTAATTATTCTACTTTCGTCTCGTCACTTACGCTCCAAGTGTAAGCCCAACTTATATCAGGAATCTGTGTTTTGTATAAAACACCATCGTATGGACCTAATCTTGTGTCTTTTGGAATAGTTGTCTCTGCGAATACACCTAGACCAGAATTATATATTGTTGATTGTCTTATAGAGAATCCTGGTGGCATTGTGGCAAAAACATGGTCATCATTATTAATGTCTGTCTGAAAAACAACTGTATGATATAGTTTGTATAAAGAAAAAAAAATGTATATCGTTGAAAATAACAAATGTTTTATGTTATTGATAAAGTATATTATTAAGTAAGTTTCAATAATATGAGAATAAGAAGATATAGCATAAATGCCAATAAGACTATTTTACATAAAAGACCGAAGGACAAAGATGTGAATAATAAAAGGTCACCGTACGGATTTCAACAATGCATAAAACCCATAGGCGTAAAAACATGCTTTAACAGGCAACAGGATGACAAAGTGTGAAACAATTCAAAAGAGAAATAAACGGCATAATTATACTATACAAAAACAAAAAGCAGCAATTATATACAGCGAATAAAACAACCACTGAAATAGACGCTCCCGACAGGCACAATAAGAATGTTGCGGGTTAAATAAGTTTGTGAAGACTCAACCCTCCCCTAAGCTCGTACAGTGGTGTTACAATACAACATAAGAACAAATTGTAAAAATCAGTTGAAAAGGGCTTGATTTACACCTACAACAGATTTGATGTAAGGACATCGACACCATGACATTGTACGATGCAAAAATATCAGCATCGACAGAATGTAGGCCTATTGTTAATTAGAAATGTTAACCATATATAAGTTTTAGTCGTAATTTTATATTAAAAGTGGTAAACAAGACTTTTAAGCAAATAAAAAAAAAAGAAAAAACGATAAAAAAGAACTATGTAATTAACGGTCACGATCTTGTTAAAATGTTTTGTGTGTAATGGACTTACATTGGACTGTTTTATTATCGTATATAAAAATACTGTAGGTTGTAGTGTGTGTGATATCCAATGTTCAATTCCAACAAGTAACGCTTTCTTACATTTCTAAGGTTCAAATGATATTAATTATCTGTATTATATCATCATTGTCGTCGTCGTCGTCGTCGTCATTATCATTAACAATAAATTATATATACTATAATGTAAAGATGAAACATGCATTTTGAATACAATTTGTACAAAATGTAGCCCATTTTTGCATTTGATTTGCATTACACTTTAAACATGGATCTGTACATGCCTCGACATTTTTAATAACATACAATCCGTTTTCCTCTGGCAAGTCAGGGTTTTCACAATCATAAGATACTGAAAAAAATATAAGAAAACAATTTATATTTTCCAATACGATTATATCAAACAGCTATCACATATAAGTACACTAATGTCACCAATTAACTAGATATCTATTAGATTTCATATATACAAAAACCTTGTTAAGAAGTTTGGTTGTACCTGTAAAATTCTTATTAATATCAGGATATCACACCCTATGTTTTGTAGGGCCCTTAAACTTAGAAACGTTCACTGTAAACTCATTGATATATTTTAATTTCCATAATATACTTTCGAAGATCTTTTGTGGCACTCCGTTGAAATCGCAAATCATGATGATTGGTTTTGTATTGAAATATGTAATTTAAAATATACAAAATAAACATTTACTGCTTTGGATTTCATAATTACGACCATTTTCATATAATTACGTTATATAGATACAATGGATAAGCGTGGATTCTTGAAAAAGAAACCATGAGCCCGGAGGGCGAATGGTTTGTTTTTCATGACTCTACGCTTATCCTATGTATCTATAACTTAAACTATTGTGTTAATTTCTTTTCAAAATTAAAGCCTTTTCTTAATTAGAAGGTATTATAAGTGAGTTTAAATAACCATGTTATCGTGTCCAACGATGCATTGATAAATCTCAGATCACAATTAGTTGGTTAACAAAATACAAATATAACACTTCTACCTTTAAAGAATTTATATTACCAGGCATATGAATATTATCTGTTTATACAAATGATAAGACATATTCGAAATTATTTCTAATAAAATTGAAAATGGAAATGGGGAACGTGTCAAAGAGACAACAACCCGACCAAAAAGCATATATAAAGTATATATAATACGTATGTTATCGAAATTTTTCTAGCACTCTAGGCACATCACGATTTTCTCGCATAGGAATTTGCGAACAAACCTTTGTAAAATTATGTAGTAAAACAGATGAAATCATATTATATTTATAAAACAAAAATTGACAAATAGAATGTAATCATTTTTGTTTCAAACATGTGAAATAGCCAATAATAATAAAAAAAAACCGGTAAAACTCGCTATTATTACAAAAATATCCACTATAACATGCAAATTTAGAAAAAAAAACAGGATAACTTAAGAATTGGAACAACAGAGAGAATACAGGGATTCGAATTAAACCGACAAATCCCTATCTTTAACTCATTGATTTTAACCATGCTAACCTCGCGGCTACCAACTCATACTATACGACTGCCTATTTTGTCTATCTAAAGGTACAAGCCCTGTGTGTCCGATGAACCGATGTATATCAGATGTTCATTTAAATATATAAAATAGACATCTATAGTGTAACCCATTGGTAGCCGAGAGGTTTCGTCGATGTGTTGATGTAAAGTCACACATAACAGATTTCAAGGAAGGGTTCGATTCCCAGTGAAGGCATATAAAAATTACAAAAATTAAAGGTAAGTTTTTAAATTAATTCCATAAGTGAACAGAAATTAGTAAATTAACCAATTCAAACTAAATGAAATTAGGCACACAAAGGAAACAATTGAATATAATTTGGTGATTCAATTTCAGCGGCAGATTTAGGAAGCGTTGATTCTAGAAAAAGAATCCACGGTAAATGAATAGGCTGACGTCACCACAATGGTTTAAATTTTATTATACAGTATGTTTAAATATTATGAAAAGTTTGGATTTGCAAACATGTTGTTTATTTTATGAATGGATGGCTATTTAACACCAAGTGGAAAATTAAATGCAAATTCAGGTCGAGAAGATGATGATGTAATATGAATGCAAATCCTACTTTGTACTAGACCGACAATCTGAGCCGGATTTTATTATGTGCTAGTACACAAGGTAATAGTCCGATGTCAGACATGTCACCCTACCCGAACACATTATTCTAATTCCGAGCCGACCAGTCTTTGATCTTACTCCTAAATGCCGCGTGCTTAAGCAAATACCAATGTTAAGCCTCCCTCATACTAGGCGAGCACGCTAACACGAAACCGCCGAGGCGTACCTTACGTAATTTGGTTTTCATTTACTTAAAAGATGTCTCATCAATTCTAAGTCAATGGTGCTAAGCGTTAGGACTTTTATTACAAACCAATTTAAAGACAAAAATGATACCATACCTATATAAAGTAGGCGACACTCAATTATGAGCATCAACAATGCTAAAGATGACATTCTGCTGCTTAATATGTACTACGTTCTCAATCAGCATTATTCTAATACATTATATACAAACTGAAAATGTAAACCATATGTTAAGTTTTATTCATAATTACATTGTAAAAGTGCTAAAATAGCCTTGTAAGTAAGGAAAAGAAAAAAAAGAAGGGATGATTACAATAACTCCCTAATCAACGGTCAGAATTTTATTAAATATTATAGTGTTATTAACTGGCTGTTTCTGTATCGGCCCTGTTCAAGGTTAGCTGTATTGGACCCGAGACTCGAAGAGTCGAGGGCCAATACAGCTGATCGAGAATCTATAACAGGGCCAATACAGAAACAGCCAGTTCATAACACTTTTATTAAATGATTTTAATTCTTTTAATTGGAATAAACTTAGAAACTTACCGTGAAGAAGATACAGAATTTCACATCTGAACTAGTCTTTTGACTTTTCGCATTCACGTCCATGGATTTTTTGTCAACATTGTCAGATGTAATTTCTGAATTCTCGTCCAAGTACTTAATATTATGCTATTACAATTCATTTTGTCCGAAAAGCAATATCAAGTCTTGATTTATATCGACAGGGCAACGTCATTAGTATTGCACATGCTGATTTATCCGTATTAGGGCTGATTTGCTCATATCATTTAATAATGTGAATTTCAGAAGTAATGGACTAACATTGGATGTAATGGATTTACATAGAAATGCAGTAACAGAGTATTTTTTAAAATCAATTCAATTACAGGTTTGTATGATATCCAAATGTCCAATTATACAATGTAACCTGGTCTTCAAAATCTATAATTTAAAACACATTCAGTTAATGTTTATATACATATAACATAAAGATAATAAGATTTGGTATGATGTCTAATGAGTCGAATTTTCAACAGACTGGAAGACAAGAATGTAAACAACTACAGGGCATGCACTGTATGGCCTTCAACAGTGAGCAAAACCCAATCGTAAAGTAATCTATAAAATCCCGGAATAACATGATGTGAAACAATTCAAAAGATAAAGCTAATGGCCCGGTTCTGACTATTTCACAGCTCCTTTCAGTTTATACATCTAGTAGTTCTTTAGACTTCTGTTAACGTTTTTAGTAAAACTTTTAAAAACGCTAAATGGTATATTCATCTTCTCTCAGATTTCAATTCACGATCAAATCTTGGTGAACTTCTACGTCATTTGGACTTAAGTGGAAAGTTGTCATAATTGTCATCTTAACTTATATGTTTCAATTGATATTATATGTATCGAGCGGGGTTTCATGTCAGGGCGTATCCAGTTAAAATTAAGTAGTGGAAAAGTGTATTACTTAGTCTAGTAATATATATATATATGTTAGCGGCAATAAGTGAAATTAGACATTAAACTTAAATCCTAGGCAATAAGCTAACGCCTAGGCAGTAAGTTTATTGCCTAACTAATGTTAGGCATTACTCTTAAATCCTAGGATTTAAGCTTAAATCCTGAAAATTATGTCCAGGCATTAATGTTAATGCCTAAAATGAAATTGAGAGTAAATAAAAAGAAATTTATTCAAAGTTAAAATACATTTTGTACATAATAAAATAATAAGAACTGAAATTTGAATATCAATTACATGAACTAAAATCATAAGTAAAATATTGATTTTAAAACTCATTGAGTAAACCTCTTAAAATGTATATAAACTTGTTGGGTAGTTGTCTCATTGGCAATCGTACATCTCCTTATTTTTATATTGATAGAGAATTGTATTGAAATTTATTTGTAACCAATTGGTGTGGAGCTATGGCACATACTATTTCACAGTTTTAATTTTTTTTATCATTTGTACCTGGCGATCGTCCAATACCTTTGTGTACAGCAGAATTTTTTCGAATATAGTCGAATTTGATTCCAATTGACCACTGTTAATTCGTTGTTTCTCATCAATGCAGTAAGCATGTCATGAATATTTCGGTTTGACCACTCAATACTACCCTGTGATTTGAGATGTATTGGCTTCCCATGAACAATAGCTAGTTCTGGCCACATTAGTATTAATTCAGCTATAACAGCAGCAAATTCACGACCTTTGTGACTTTGCTGTTTAAATGGCACACCAAATCCTGTTACACCATAAGAAAATATAGTTTCTATCTCACTTTGATAGGAAATCGATTAAATGAACTTGTCCTCTTCTGCAGGTTTTACTACTTCCCTCTTCCCTATGCACATTTTATCATGTTACAAAATGGAAGAAATAGTACAACGGAGTCATGGGAAATACTTGCAAGGCCATTATTAAGTTGTTTAATTGTATGGTCTATAATAATAGGCCGCATTGACATATTTCTTTATGTTTTTTTTCTCCCCAAAATACCATACAGTTCCTCTTGAAAAACATAAACTTTGAAATTTCCCTCATCATTCTCTTTTACTTTAGTTACCAGTCTTTAAAACCTTCAATGGTAAAGAATTGTCAAATGTTTATTGTACTTTTGCCTTGTGTTTGTGATCTTTATTTTCCCCGATTTAAATTTATATTCCCGCAAAGATTTAAGAAAATTGTTTCTTTAATGATAATAATTCTGTTTAAGAAATGAAAAGACAAGATAGGTATTTAAGAAAATTTATATATCCAATAAAACAAATGGAAAAATAATGTCAGTGGCAAAATTTCATATCTTCAGTTGTCTATTTTTGACCAATCCGGATCGACCATTGAAAAGCAATACCACAAAGAAATAAGAGTAAGTTCTGTTTTGAATACGAAAAAATACTAAAAGATGATGATCTTTTAAAACATTTTATATTAATTTTTGGAATATAATTTTTAAAATATTATTCATCAAGAATATTTCACCGAATAAACATGTATTTGGAAGATAAACAAAAATCCCAAAATTTACTTATTGCCTGAAATGATGTTTGGCAATAGGTTGAATAATCAACATCAGATTTCAGGAAATAAGCTTAATGCCTGGAAATTTCAGGCAATAACTTAATGCCTAGGCGTTAGCTTATTGCCTAGGATTTAAGCCTAATGCCTAATTTCACTTATTGCCGATAACATATATATATATACTTATTACGAAATAAAATCACAAAAGATACCAAAATTTTCTCATTCTATGTTGTTCTTATATACGTTATTTCTGTAATAATTATATCATGATAATATTCTGTATAAATTGTTCCTAACTGCACCTTTACCATCAGATGTTTATCGGTCATTACAAAAATATTGTATTTCTCTGTCCTTTAGCAAGTCAATATGTAATTTGTGTTTCTAATTTGCGACAAGATACAAAAAGTATCAGCGTATATATGTCATTTAAGTAGTGTCTATATTCAAAGCATGTTTTATGTACAGTGTATCCGACTTCTTACCTTTTTGATATTTTTATCTCTCAACTCCCCAAATTTCTTTATTGTTTACATTTGTACTAAATTTGATGATACCGAATTGTGTGTCTAAAAGGGAGAAGAACACATATTCTATGTAAATAATTATCTTGACAACAGTTGCATTTGTTTGTAAATTTTAAGATAAATAGAATTACATAAAATAGAAATATGTGTAGCGTTTGTAGGTGAATCATATTCATTGTGTCTTCTTATTAGACTTTGAGATTAAAATTGCTGATGTATAATAACATTAATTATATTATTAAAATGCATTACAGGGATATTAATGAAGAAGTTTATAAATATGTTCATAAAATTCGGTGATTGGTTTTGTTTATCATAATAGAGTTTAAATTACAGTTGTGAAAAATTGTGTTAATAAATTCAATACAAACAAAACTGATGTAATACAGAAATTGTCGTTCTAAGCCAAATAAAGAGAAGAAAAGAAAGACCAATTAATTGTAAAGGCAAAGTAAATCAAACAGTTAGATAACAATTAAATCATAGAGTTAAAAAAAAAAATGAACTACAAAACAAAACAAAAATAAAATGAAATGTCATGGATAGATTAGCTTATTTATAACCCCAATCGTAAAGATCATAATTATACTTGTGAATTATTCAACGTTTGTTTTTTATTTCTTTGTTTGTTTGGATGTTTTAATGTTTTTGGCCTCGAGAATCACTGAAGAGATTATAAATTGTCGAAATGCGCATTGTTAAGGTGCAGTAAAATTGGTACCGTTATATTGTTTAAACTCGAGTCAATAAATTTAAACGATGAGACCTGTTTTGTGTGTTAGGTAGGCTTGTCTAACTTTCAGAAAATATTGACTTGTTCCAAAGCCAGCATGCATGGTGTTAGTTTGGTATCCAAACTTTTGAATTTTTTAACATTGAAGTAGTTTGGGTTATCTGGTTAAAAGAGAGTAATTAAAGGTGACTAGCACCAACTAGTTTTTACATCCAAGATAAGAGGTAGAAGTAAATTTATTTTCTGCTGCCCTGTTAATTAGAAAATAAAATTGAAATAGTGAGAAATGAGTGTTGGCTTTTTGTGTAGAAATAGCGAGAAATTTGGAGGAAACTCTCTGTGATAAGCGCAACATTTTCTGTGCAAAATTAAACAAAGGGTGCTCTTCATTCATACTATTTCGAATATTCCGGAGCCATAGAGTACCCTTTAAAATGCCTTTTTCTATCAAAAAAGCTGCGGCACCATATGTGTTTTGCAGTTTTATTCACATCCAAAGATGTTGAAAATTCATAATTTGGCAATTTTTTTCAACAGATCTTTTATAGTGAAAACGCAGAACCCCAAACGACTATCATTGCCACCTATGTAAATGATTACTTCATTTTAACCATCTGGGGAACAGTTTAGACAAGAAAGTGACGTCGGATTGACCTTCTCTTCATTTTTAATTGTGTAAATACTTCTGTTACATCATGTATACAGGTGGTCAGTAAGAATATGACTACACACATTGTCTGGAAACATCACAACTGTACACCATAATGACCTAAATGAGACCAGATTGATAAAAAAAAACAACCAACAACTTCAAACAACAACTTAACGTTCTTCATTTAAAATCAGTTTGTTCTAAGATCAGCAAAATTGAGCCAATGATAAACACAATACAGCAATTCAACATGGCATTATTTCTAAATATATCAATAAGATTTATGCACATCGAAAAGAAACGGAAGATACATAAAAGAGAATCAAAACTCATAAATCGAAGTGAGACCGAGGAAATTATGGCCAATTAAAAACGAAAAAACATCAAACAGACAAATAACAGTCTTCAAAAGACTGCATAAAAAGCTAACGACTGAGCAACACAAAACCCACAAAACACCGAGGATGATCTGAGGGGCTGTGGAAGGGTATGTTGCTACGCATCTGCTCCTTATGTTTTTCTGCATATTACTCTTATGATACTCGATAATGCTTGGTTTCAGTGAAGTCTCATATTTCAACGAATATTTACAGTAGGGATAGATATATTATCAACTGTTCATTATAGTCACTCGATTCTATCTAAAATATTGGGCTTAGGCAAGCAAGTCCAAAAAGCCTAAAGTATATTACAAAATAAATTGAATATTTGTCTATACGTGTAATGTAAGAAGTGTCTTAATTCAAAGCCATCAATATTTACAGTTAATTGATAACAACGTATTCTATTTCTTACCTTTTCCATGTTTATGCACTCAACTCCCAAGATACCTTTATTGTTTATATTCTTCTATACATGATCATACACAATTTCATGTAATAAAGGGAAAAGACCATCTATTATGTGTAAATAAATATCGTGTCAACAGTACCATTTGTTTGTAAATATAACTATCATTTAAAATATGTCTAGCGTTTGTATGGTGAATCTGGTTCATTGTGTCTTATTTTGAGACGTACTGAGGAAAGGACTTTGAGATTAAAATTGCTGATTTATTTACATTTAAAAAAAATTATTTATAATGCATGGAAAGAGTTGTAAAGAAGTTTATAAATATGTTGATAAATCTAGCTAAGTGATTGTTGTATTTTTTTAATATACAGAAATTAAATAACAATTGCAGTACATTGTGGTATTATATTCAATATAAATAACTATGATATAATACAGAAATTGTCGTACTCAGTCAAACATAAAGAAGAAAAGAACGACAAAATTAATTTGCGAAGGCAAAATAAATCAAACAGAATGATAACAATTGATTCAAAGAGTTTAAATACAATAAACTACAAAACAAAATAACAACTGATAGAGAGAAATCAAAATCTATTTAAACCCAAATAGTAAGATCATATGTCGAACTAAGAGTTTGAAATTCAGATCAATAATTCTAAACGAGGGGACCTGCTTAGTGAAAACTTCTCCAACTATCAGATAAACTTAAATCAGTGTGACTCATTAAAATAAATTTAGTTCGGACTAGCTAGGAAACCATTTGTGAAAGAAAATAATGCCCGATTGTACCTGTCGTCATCTGTTCGAATATGATCAGTAAGAAAAAAAAATTATAACCAAAACTAACAACATCTACAAACATACACAGAACACTAATGACCTAAATGTAACAAGATTGATAAAAACAACCAATAATTCAAACAACAACACAACATAAGTTCTTAAACTAAAACAAAATTGTTCTCAGACGGGCAAAATTGAACCCATGATAAACAGAATAAAGCAGTTGAACTTGACAATGATAAACCTCATGTACCAATTAGGTTCATCCACTGCAGCGTACTCTGACTATGTATTCAATGTATGCCTATTTACGGTGACGCCTCATGTTTCAACGAACTTAATATTTTCATAAGTAAGCACTTTTACAATAGGGACAGAGAAATCATCAACTGCCCATATTAGTCACTCAATGTGATTTGTTGTTAAAGTATGATTCTATACACCCAGCTCTTTGTGATAATATACTGAGTGCCAATATAAACGCAATTCCTACAAGTATTTTCAAAAGGAAGTTAAACAAAATGATTATCGCTCTTATATTTTGAAGACTGCTTAAGATATTGCTTCAACACATTTCCAGCAATTCCCAGAGCTTTTTGATTTTTAGATTATAATAATGTTTACAACTTCTACGTTTTTTAACAAAAATAAAACACGAAATTTACATTTTCAATCACGGCTTTCCAACATAATGAACCACCTATAGCAAAATATTACCAAAATGTAGTGCAGATTAACAATATTCCTTTGATTTTAGTCCAGAAAGATGACATTTGGATGAAAATTTGTTAGTGATGATTTTGGTCGCTATTGGACTAATCTCAAGTTTTTGAACTAAAAAATGTCTATGTAGGACCATATTATTAAAGAAAATGTAGCCAAATGTTTGTGAATTGGATTAAAAAAAAACATCTTTGTAATGCTATTCAAAAAGGGTCCATGGACTATAAATATGATGTGTTGATTGATAGCGTTTGTATGGTGAAACTGGTTCATTGTGTCTTATTGTGATACGTACTGAGGAAAGGACTTTGAGATTAAAATTGTTGATTTATTTACATTCAAATATTTATAATGCATGGAAAGAGTTTTAAAGAAGTTTATATATATATGTTGATAAAACTAGCTAAGTGATTGTTGTATTTTTTAATATTCAGAAATTAGATAACAATTTAAGTACATTGTGGTATTATATTCAATATAAATAAATATGATATAATACAGAAATTGTCGTACTCAGTCAAACATAAAGAAGAAAAGAACGACAAAATTAATTTTCGAAGGCAAAATAAATCAAACAGAATGATAACAATTGATTCAAAGAGTTTAAATACAATAAACTACAAAACAAAATAACAACTGATAGAGAGAAATCAAAATCTATTTAAACCCATTTAGTAAGATCATATGTCGAACTAAGAGTTTGAAATTCAGATCAATAATTCTAAACGAGGGGACCTGCTTAGTGAAAAATTCTCCAACTATCAGATAACCTTAATCAGTGTGACTCATTATAATAAATTTAGTTTGGATTAGCTAGGGAACCATTTGAGAAAGAAATTAATGCCGCATTGTACCTGTCGTCATCTGTTCGAATATGGTCAGTACAAACAACACAGCACCATGATGACCTAAATGTAACAAGATTGATAATTTCAAACAACAAACAACACAACATAAGTTCTTGAACGAAAACAAAATTGTTCTCAGATGAACAAAATCGAGCCCATGTTAAATAGAATAAAGCAGTGGAACTGGACAATATTAAACCTAATATACCAATAAGGTTTATCCACTGCAGCTTACTCTGACTATATATTCGATGTATGCCTATTTAAGGTGACGCCTCATATTTCAACGAACGCAATATTTTCATAAGTAAGCACTTTTACAATAGGGACACAGAAATCATCAACTGCCCATATTAGTCACTCAATGTATCTCAAATATAAAGATTTGTTGTTAAAGTATGATTCCACACACCCAGCTCTTTGTGATAATATAATGAGTGCCAATATAAACGCAATTCCTACAAGTATTTTCAAAAGGAAGTTAAAAAAAAATGATCACCGTTCTTGTATTTTGAAGACTGCTTTAGATATGCCTACAATATATTTCCAGTAATTCTCAGAGCTTTTTGATTTTTAGATTATAATAACATTTACAACCTCTACGTTTTTTAAAGACCAACATCGGGCGATATAAGAGTGTAAGTCAGTACATTTGTAACATCTTAGATTTTTAATATATAGATGTCTAGAACTGATAGCAGGAATTTGTAAAGAACATTTTGCCCAAATTTCAAACAAAAGTAATCTTCATCAAACTCTATCAACCATCGTAAATACACAAAATAATAAAAGGTTGAATTTGTCTCCGTTTAGCAAGTTTGTTCCATTCCTATCTGGACTTTACATGGATGGCATTGAATAAATCAAATATAAAAAACTGCGCGATTCAGAAGACAACACATATAAACATACTTTTAGTTACACATTGTGCTAGTAACCTAATACGATATATACAGGATCAGTAAATTCCATATGGGGCGAGATTAATGTTGTTGATTTTTAAATTTCCGTTGTAATGAGATAAAATAAAAATCGGGTCACCCAATTTTTTTACGGTATACATCATGCAGAGCGGTGTTCTATGTGAATAAATACCACAACACGTCGAAAAACCATTGTTTTATTTTCATTTTTTTCATTTTCTTTCCATTTTTGCTTCGCTACACATCGACAAGATAGTTAACATACAATCCATTTAGAAGAAAGTATTTGTTGACGTCTTCAAAATGTAAAGGAGTTGATTAAATGACCGTTCCACCCTGGGAGAGCGATCGTCAAAAAGACCTACATGCAGGATTTATCGACATCAAAGCAGTTAACAAGGTTATTGGTCAATGTCAGGTAATGTACCCCCACTGCATCATTGAAGCAAAAATTCGTAACATGTATGATGGCGTAAATAATCATTTCGAAGAGATTAATTCGTAAACTTGATATTAAAACCTGTTGTTGTTAAGCAGCCACATAGGACTCTCGAGTATCTCATTGTCAAACAAGTCCACCAAAAATTACAAATATTCTGCCAATACAAATATGCAAATGTTAAAGCTTTTTTCATCCGGCATCTTCCTGTATAGATACAAATCTAAATATTAAAACATTCAATCCGATAAATCTACTATACAACCTAATATTATTAATATCTTTTAAACTTTATGATGTTGAAAAAGTTAATATCATTTTTCGTTTTGTGTCCCTTAAATATTTGTCCACAGAGCTACAAGAATTACGGTTATTAATCTGTTAATGTTTTTGCAGTTGTTATGTTTTAAAAAAAAAATAATTTTGGGAGTTTTTTATTTTATAATTGTATTTGCTCTTATTTTTTTCGAGGTTTTTGGTCTGCTAAATTATGTTTCAAAATCTTCATCTAAGATAGAGGAAATTCGAATAAACATATACCACATATCCTTATTTTATATATATATTAAGAAAATAAAATTTACAATTACCCACATTGGCTGGATATATTGGGTTATGTATCCTAAAAAGATTAGTCTCTCTTTGTCTACATTTCCTTGTTTAAATCAAAATGTTTAATACTTTGCTAGTATTTCAGTTATCCGCACACAATCTTTCGGTCATTATAGTATTTTTTTAAAATAGATTCTTGTTTATTCCATAAAATTTCCTCATTTGCCCAGAATGCAAACTAAGGATCCCCGCTTACAATTAAACGAGCTGCCCGGGAAGCAGGAGGCTAAAAAAAGTCCATTTTGTTCTTTAAGATACAACAATTTCGGTATTTATTACCAGAAAAAATATAATAATAATAATAATAATAATAAATATACTTTTATATAACAATAAATGAAAAGAACATCTTCCTAGAATGTAATACTAAATAATATTACATTATAACATAATCAAGTGCATCTCTAAACAATGGAATACCTAATACAAATTAAAGAGACAAAAAAGGCAGACCACATAACATCGTCACTGTTCTATCCTATACGGTTTGTTATTACCATATATAATGTGTTTAATTTTTCTTTGTCTATTGTATCATTAGATAAATAGCTGGGTACAGATTTCAAATTGGTTATCATGTTATCATGATTGGTTTCCAAAGATTCAAAATATATGTAGATGATATTTTTATCCTATCATATTTAATTTTGTTTCTTATTTTCCACAGGAAATCGAAAAATAAATGTTGCGTTTGGCAATATGACATTTTGCGTTTGACAATCTCATTTTATTCAGCCTACTTTCCGTATACATAGTATTGTGAATGCATTTCCATTGGAATTCTTTTATTTATTGCCAATGTTAATTTTTTTTTCAGATTGTTCCATACTATTTTCCAATTAAAATCGTGCCCAAAAATTTCTTGCCATTTATTTTGACATTTTGGAACTATATCTTTATTAATTATGTCTCGAATATATTTGAATTTCAATTCTTTAGGTTTGATTTTTTGTCGTTTCTATCTAATATGAACATTTCATCAGAAGTTTCAATTCTATGTTTGTTTTTTCATAATTATTTCTACCAGTTTCTAAAATTTGTATGAAATCGATTGGTATCGAACTTTTAACTCGTGAAAATCCGCATATACAGTTTCTTTTATCCACAAGGTTTTCAAATATAGAACTACAACTGTAAAATGATGGATGTCTTCATTCCATATATCTTTGATATATTTTATGTTACTTTTAAGAAAGGAAGAAAAAACAATGGATTCTTTTGGAATGAAAGTTTGAATTACCAAGCATTCTCGTATTAGATACCCCTGTCATTGTTTTTGGATAATCGCCAGTCTTTTGAAAATAAGACCATGTATAGATCATTTTCTGATAAAATAAAGGACTACTTTTAAGATTTAGTCAAGTTAGAGTTAAGCACTTACATAAAAATATTGATCATTATACTTGTTATCAAATTGTCGAAGCCAATACTTTCCAATTGCATTCCAGCTTTCTAACGGTACCTGGAGATTGCGATAAAGATACTTTATTTAGTTACTTCTAATGAATAAATCGATGCTAATCATTCCCATTCCACCCTTTATTAAATATTATAGTATTTAAATTCACGAATTTATTCAATTATTCTCGAAAACATGTTTACTTTCCTTCTGGTAAAACATTTACCATATACTTATGTAATTCTGTAAGCTTTATCTTACTATCCACAACTATGGCAATATCCCAGATCTACATTTCCAAACATTGCATTTAATACACCTTGTAAAAACTTCATAACGATATCAAAATTTTCGTTCACACGAATTGTAAGTATGAGTAAATATTTGAGAACATTTAAATCAATTTCATCATCTCCTTATATTTGCAATGGTATAACGATTTTTAGAAGGAGCAAAAATATTTTCATATTTACAATTATATAATCTACACATCACGTGCTAATGATAGTGGTATTTTACCATACAATAACAAATTGTAAAATTTATTTAGCTTGCAGAAATCTGACATAACCTTAACATGCATGCACATCGGCACCAAATTATTGTCAAATATTTAAAAAAAAAATGTTTTTTTTTTTATTATAGAATCGTATAAAGTCCCAATCATCCCTCCTGCACCCAAGTACGCATGTGTTTATATTTACCTTATAATGTAGATGTTCGATTTTTATTTCACATGAAATAGTCCAATCTTACTGTAGATCAGTATAATATGATATAAATTGATACAATACTGTGTAATTAGGTCAATTGCAGTAAAACGTGCCTATACGTTGGTTTAACGTCATAAGTCCTTTTACATTAAGTGAAAAATGAACTTTTTTCTTTAAAAAATGAGGAATGAAAAGCATCCAAAACAATATGAAAATTTTACTTACACATTGATTTACAAAGGGAAAACTTCCTCTTTAAGATGACGACGTTCTTCTTACCGTATCCTGTGGCGTGTACATTTTGCATCTTGCACGGTTTGTTGGACATGTTCTAATGTAGAGTATTTCAAGAAGCGTAACCATTCATAACACACAAAAAAGAAATGTTGTACAGGGCTACAGATAAAAGAGAGGCGAAAGATACCAGAGAGACATTCAAACACATAAGTCGAAAATAAACTGACAACGCCATCGCTAAAAAGAAAAAGACCAACAGACAAACAATAGTACACAAACACAACATAGAAAACTAAAGACTGAGCAACACGAACCCCACCAAAACTGGGGATGATATCTCAGGTGCTTTGGAAGGGTAAGCAGATCCTGCTCCACATGTGGCACCCGTCGTGTTGCTCATGTAAGTACAAACCCGGTAATAATTCTAATTCGGTAGGTCACATTCGGCAAAAGGGGACGGGATTGTAGTTACGATATTCGGAACATATCCGCGATCATCTGTGAAACGGATATTCCATAACGGTCAACCAACTCGTGATAGCGTCCGTAAAACTTGCGAAGGGCCAATTTCAACTTCACCACTTGGAACTCTTGGTTTAATAGCTTCCTTGTGAGCAGCAACCCTCTATCAAGGAAATCATGATAGGAAATACAAGCCCAGGCATATCGTATCATCTGGAAGATATATACTCCGTATGCAGGCGTGTTGGAATGTTGCTACATAGAAATTGAAAGTTCACAATTGGGAAGCTTAACTCATCTCTTTTGTCGTAAAGTTTTGTTTTCAACCGACCCTCATTGCCAATTTCTAGATGTAAGTCAAGATATGGGACAGACTTAACTGCATCTGTTGTATCCTTTATCTCAAGTTCGATGGGATAGATGCGTCAACATAGTCACCAAATTTTGAATTATTTAGTTAGAGAACATAATCTATATACTAGTAGCGGAAAGTAAAGTTAAAGGATACTGCTAACTTCTTTTCTTTCTTCATAAGAAGTTCCTGTATGAACACAGACCTCCGAATTTGTAAATAATATGGACGCCATCAAGAGTTGGTTGACTATTGTGGAAAATATTTGTCACAAATAACCGATGGATATTTTCCAGTTGGTGTAACCACATCCCGTCCTTTTTTATCGATTGTAACATCACTGAATGAGATTCATCATCGAATTTACCCTTCCAAAGCACCTAATATCACCCCAAATGTTTTGTTTGAGTTCGTATTGCTCAGTCTAAATTTTTCTAAAGATATAAATAATTTTTGTGAACTTGTTTTGTCATTTCGTCTTTCGTTTATTTTTGTTTTTTGTTTTTATTTTTTTTTTCCATGGAGTGTTAGTTTCTTCGACTTATTGAGGTTTGAATGTCGATTTGGTATCTTCCGAATATCTTTACAGCCATTCTTATCATCTTATCTTTATATATTGTATGCTGCAAAAATTAAAGATAGATGATATTTCTCATCATACCTTTAGTTCGAATCCTGCACGTGGTAATTGCGCTCGACTTCAATCTTAATTGACTTAGATTGTCATTTTTCCTACCAACGGTCTATGGTTCTCGCGAGGCATTCCGGCTCCATCCCTCAATAAAACCTGACCACCACGAAATAGTGCTGAGGTGACGTTATACACCAATCAATCAATCAACCAATCATCATACCTTAAATAGTAATATCGTAAATAGCACTAAAATATTGAAATATAATAAATATTTTAAATATTTAAAATCGGGATATTTTATATGTTTTTCAACAGCAAGGACTACAGACGTTATATTCTAATTTATTCGTGGCCAGTAAAAACGGTTTGGTCTTAGAATGGTCTAACGATTTGAAATAATTACTGGCCTCTCATAAATACTACCTATTTCAAATTAAATTTATGAGAAGACTTCCAACATATGTTAGAAGTGGGTGTTTTTCTGCCTTTTTGTTGTTTAAACCAGAACATTTTGACTATGCTTTTCATATAATATACCTTCTTTTTTTTCCGTTCAAGTCAACATGCCCTGTTGGTTTATAGACTTATCACTTTTTAGTGTGTTTTACCTTTACGGATCAATAAGGTTTAGGCTTTATGCGTTGTAAAACTGGTCGATGTCCACCGCATTTTGTTTTTGCACGATGTTAAGGCTATCTGGAGCATGTTTCATTCGTTGTTCTTTGTATTTCATTGTACGTCTTTTTTCTCAGAGGGATCGGTTGTTCGTGTGGTTGGTGTGGCAGGTTGTACTGTCCAATATGTTTGGTAATTCCTGTTATTATCTTATATGTATTGGTTCATGTGTGTACATGTAATCTCATCAATGTAATCAATTTTATTTATGGTGTAAAACCCAATATGATGTTACAAGAGGAGTAAAAAAGTATACTTTATATACTTATTTATTGTTATAAAATATTATTTGTATGTGTTTTATTTTGTGTTGTTTCTTTTTATTATCATTTTTGTAAGTTAAATTCTTGGTGAAGAATGGAGAAAAAAATCAATGAAAAAGAATTTTATGTTAAATATTTCATAGATAATAAATAAAATGTAAGAACAATCAAATTTGGGCACTTGCATTTCATTCAGTTGGTTTGATCCAGGTTTCTGAATACAAAAGCCTTCTTGTCAAATATGACTTGAACATGCTACCTTAAATCTATCATTACAACGTATTATGGAAAACTTTAAAGCAGAACAATATATCAATTATAATTTGGGACAAAGAAGTCCGTTTTTCCTATTATCTCAGAAATAGTTTCCGGTTATTGACAGTATGGCCCTGGTAACATATATCCGTTGGTGTAAGTACCAATCCCTGAAGTAGGAAAAAATGAGATGACAAGCATATTAACATCGAAGCATATTTACTGGTTAGATACCAATTTCAAAGCAAAGAGTTGATACAATGATACATTTGAACAATAATATAGAGTAGAACAGTATAACCAAAAGGAGCCTGAAACAATATTCGAAGATAAAACCATCGAATATTCAGATTAATGTTGTTTAAAAGGGTTGCAACGCTTTAGTTCTTACAAAGTACAAAATGAGTATGTAGAATAAGGCAAATGCATATCAGGCTCCATGAATTCAAATATCAAAAGTATCATAAATATATCAAATAACATAAAGTGTACAGATACATGTAATATGCAGATTACATTGTAATATTTCTCTTCACTAATCAATAGCAATAGCGTAATTAGGGGGTGGAGGTGGGGAGAGGAATAAAAAATATGCTATCCTAAAAATTTCAGGGGTATGATACATGTAATGCCTTTTAATCATACCTCCTCCTTTAAGCAGATGTTAATCGAAATAAAAAACAAAATAATGAATATTGATCTGTGATATTATCAGAGGCTAACAGTTCACCAACTATAGCATCGACCCGGTGGTACAATGTAGAAAAACAAAGTAAACTGTTTCGTCTATGCTGAGTTCGATGATTAACTCTAGGTTAACCCTCATCAACAATGTTCATATCAAAAGGGTATTGGGTACCTCTTTAAAAAAAAAATCCGATTAACAGAGCTTTTCACATACTATGACTGTTGAACACCACAGATAACTGGATGCCGTATATGACAAGATATTTAACAGTATGAAAGAGTTCGAAATTCTTTGAAAGAACTAAATTAGCATATTTCCAATATGAGTCCCATTACAGAAAAAATATCCCTCTTAAAAGTTGGAAGACAGACATTTATTAAATGACATATTTTTATAAAAATTGGAAGAAAATGAACCAAGCATTTTACGCGATTTCTCATGCAAAGTTTGACCGTGTTCGCTGAAATATTCAAGATAATGCATCTTGCTTCAATTTTGATAGCCTCTTTTTCACAAGTTATGGTGATACAAGACAAAGTTTCACCCGATCAATAGACATTTAAAATTCAATATGAATGGTAAAAGTCATCACGCTATAACAACATCCGTCCGACAGTAAAATATCCTTCATATCTACATCATTATATTATTGTTGATTTCTTCAGTTTTACGTTATATTGTTTATCCATCGACCTATACGATTTAGGGTATCATCTATTCTGTACACAGTACTACCGGATATTTGAATAAGGGGTGACAACCCTAGAGTTACTGCCATTACAATGGTAAATGTGGATTTATTACTGAAAGTCTGCATCAAAAACGCATAAAGCCCTACAAGTGCAATTATGCAAATCAGATTAGAAATAAGAAAGAATATTAACGCCTTCTTTCTCAACTTTTTCAACCCTAATATCCTGTCTTCGTTTGATAGCCCCTTTGATACGGACGATCCGACAACGTTGGAGACAAGTTCCTCCCAGAATTCAAATTCAGTTTGGTTATAGTCGCTCAAACTAATAGATGATGCACTCAAACTTCTAAGTGACGTTGTGTCAACTGAAAAAAAAAATGTTAACATTTGACCAACAACTTAACGAAATGAAAAGAAAAAAGTATATTGAAAAAATACAATAAACACCTGTCCAATAAAAACATGCATGCAATGATATTCTCATAACAAATGTTCTTAATTATTGTGACATACCATCAGACCAAATAAAAATTCCTAAAATGTTTCTATGTTTCTATTACGTTATGAAAGATAGAGCGATCAAAACAGAACGTTTATAAATAAATCTGAATACATCTTTTTGTGCAACAAGATTTAAAATTCATTGTATTTACATTTAACGCATCTTTCCATTCAATTAAATCAAATAAATTCTTGGCACCTAATATCGATTTAATTTTAGAAATATGTGCCTCCGTTCTTTATTTTGAAATATTAATTTCAATTTCCATTGATTCGATATCCCATCGATATAATTCTTGAGCTTTGTTATCGACCGAATGAATTCTACTAGTGAGACTTATACGTAAAATAATTATACCTGAAAAGGCATATTACTATCATATACATGTATACATGTTATAATGTAAATCGACTTGAGAAAGTTTGATGAAATTTAGTTTCCTCACTTTTCTACATTGTACAATGAATATGAAAGGCACGCATTTGTATCTTTTTCTGTTCGACGGAACTAAAAGAATAGCAAAAAAAAAAATCAAAATTGTAATAAAACACAGTTCTGACAAGACAGTTGTCATTGATATATACGCTGCTTTATGTAATGTTTTCACTGCTCAGTTCTGATTTGTTTCCATATTTGTATAAGTACAGAAGCTGTGTTCACATTCTACACAACATAACAGAAGAATTGAAAAGTTGTTCTCTTCTTTTTTATTATTAGCGTTTGAAATGTATTTTCTTCAAGGTGTGGATTCTCTTTTATCACATAAATAAGAACATGTACACTCGTTACACTGATTTTATCATTCTCACAGCGAAATAGTGTTGTGATCTCCAGCTGAGTTGACACAATGTAAAACAGTGAGTATATTTCACATTGCAATGAAGAAAACGAGAAAATAGCGCTTGAGGAAATAAACTCGAAACGATTGTGTGGTATGAATAAGTGGGTAAATGCCTAGGTCCGTGTCAAAACAAGAGAGTGAATAGATACCATGGGCGGATCGAAAATCATCAGTCCAATAAAAACTAAAAATAACATGTCAAAAATGAAAAACGAAAAAAAGGTAAAACAACAATAATAAAACATTACTTAGAAAACTAAAGTCTGATCAACACGAACCCCATCAAAACCGGGGTGAATTTAGGTGCTGCTGTTACTTTCAATTCTAGTTCCATAGGATCGATTATGCATGAAACGCAAATCTTCTGGTTATTTTGAAATTATACAAGTGTACTTCACACGTATAGCGTTGGATGAAAACAGGCAAAGACCGACATTTGTAGACTAATGATGACTGAATGTTAACTTCTAGTTCATCCTTACGTCTCATTTTGTTAATACAAATAACATTTGGAAGGTAAACGTTAACATACAGGAAAGCAAAGCAAAGAGTTAACGAATAGACAATTTCATGTACACTTTGACACGTTTTGTTATTATAATTTCTGTTTGAAGATGTAAAGCATAAGTACCTTGTTGCAATTTCCGTCTTTTCTTCATTTTCCGTTTAATTTTTGGTAGATGAAGAAATTTTGGTACGGTGGCAGTTTGCTAAAAACATAAAAATGAATAAAATATGCATATATTATCATATTTGTTACTATAGAAGTATTCAACAAAATGGGTTTGACAACGGAGGGTGGGGAGTATTAACGTTATTTCTTTGTTTGTATTTGTGCTATAAATCATAGGCTATTATCGGGAAATTTGGTGATACACTGTCAGTTATATGAATCTGGTCTTTTGGAGAAAATATCAAAGATGACTCAATGCCTTAGTTTCATAAAAAAAACACGTTGTTGGAAACCTTTTCGCTAATTAACACTCCGTACATTGTAGTTATATTAAATGTTATAGGCGGATCCTTTGCAAACCTTCGGACAATGGACGATATGGTATTTTTCACTATTTATGACGTTGCTTTATGACAAGTATTAGAATGCCAGAAGACTCCGTTTCACTAACAGTACATTTGCATTTACGTCAGATCTGATGACGTATCGGGTGATTTTTTTTCACAACTTGACCAAATTAAATTCTTTTAACTGTGTATTGTGTTGTGGGTACTTGTCTATTGTTCAAGGCAATAATATCATCTCTAGATGGCTGATTTTATTTAATCTGTTGGATTGCAATGCTGTCTCAATGACATGTCCTTAAATTGTGATTGTTTCCTTCTTTTTTAAATGTAAATTAAATTTGTTTTGAAATCCAAAAGTATCTGCTCTACAGAGTTTTTATAGATAGAATCATTAGAAGTGCATCATTATAATAAATACACCGTCATTTTGAAAACTAAGCCTAATATAAACCGTTACGCTTCGCATGCTATGTTTGGTAGAGACTTGCATAATTTAACCTTGATAAAAAAGAGAAAAACCTACTACATGCTATGATTTACACACAGCTAATTTCATTGCAAGTTTAAATTACATTTTCTAAAAAAAAGAGAAAAGAGGTTATTAGTACATTTGAAACTTGTTCTAATTACTCAGCGCCGATGAAATATATAAAGTGTCTTCTAGAATAGCTGCGTGCGTTAATCAAAAGTTGAATCGAATAATTTTTATGTATATATACAAAAAGACCCATTGCATATATTTCAACAAACTTGTCATAATAACTTGGCAGGATGTTTTCTCTCAGTATGTACTGGATAACTATGCAATCAGCCCATTTTAGACTAAGCAACTCCATAAGGCTGGAAATCTAATGGCTAGTCACATATGGGCATCCAGCTTTCATGTTTTGGGAATTATTCGTTCCTTATGCCAGTGGGTCAAGAGATGCGCTTCGGACGACACGTGACGTTTTTATAGTGTTGTTTTCATTTTGTATACTCTTATATTTATTTTTTACTTATTTTGTATTTTATAGGAAAGTGTATATGTCATTATTCTTTACTTTACTACTGTATTATCAACTACAAACACTTGTTTGCTGGCGTCTTTGTTTGATTTAATAGTATGTGTGTAAGAATGTTTAATTCAGTTGTGTTGTATGTCTGTAATGTATGTTTCCACAGTTTTGGCTGCTTGATCCCAGTTATGGCCACGTTAACCAATTATGTCTGTTTGGGTAACTCACTCAATTTTGCAATGTTACGGACATTAAATAACTGTCATACCAGTGGGCGATTTAGCTAGCTAGAAAACCAGGTTTAACCCACCATTTTCTTATGAAAATGACGCTGCCAAGTCAGCAATATAAATTTTATTTTCCTGCGGTTTATTTTAAACAAAATCTTTATTCCAATTTTTCCAATAATCACCAAGGTCCTTCGTTTTATAAATATGACTGTGCATAAAAATTAATGGAAATCAGATGAGACAATCTTAACTTCATACGACAATCAACTTATGCAGGACGGACAGACGGACTTATTGTGATAGGGTAACTAAACAGTGTGTTATTATCAAATAATCAGATTCACTGGCATTGAACTATCATAGCCCCATTCAAAAACAAAACTGAAGCGGAATAAGTCATGAAAATCCAATCTTTTGATATATCAATTACAAATATAAATTATCATGTGTCTAACGAATGATTTGATCGTTTTCGTGGATATTTTCAATAACAAATAGCGCCAAAGATCTTTTCCGACCCTTTTCACAATCATCAAATAGTGATACTCGATCTTTCACGATCTGAAATATCAATTCTTTTCAAATATTCCCATTTTTGCAAAGTTTCCGATTAAAATAAAACAAAATGACTCCCACCATTTTCAACAGTAATATGAAACGATATTTTTATTAGGAAAGTAGTTTATGCATTCTAAATATGAAAAAAAAAACATTATGTTTGTTTACATTTGTATTTCTTTGAAATTATATGAGTAGTCTGCCTTTTGTAGTTATGTAAAAACGGTTTACTTTAAACCTTGATTTTTCCCAGATACTGATCATAATGTTGAACAATTTTGACAGAGAGTTTTATTTTTCCAATATTTGTCATTATACTTCATTTGATTAGATTATATACTGACGTTGCATGTGTCTACTCGATAAGATTTCCTTCACGATCCTATATCAGATCTTTCACAATCCAATCGCAATACTTGTCCTCCGTTACTAATTCTCTCACTATCATTTTTCTTGATATACCGAAAGACAGCCTTGGATATATAAATTAGTAAGGCTTTTAAATAAAAATATTCAGTGTACAGAAAGAAATGAATTCACATCGTTTGTTTACAAACAGGAAATTTCGTATTGTCTTTATACTGAATGCTTGCTTCAAATTGTGTAATACATTTTTTGTTATTATAGATGATTAAAAAAATCTCTTTTGAAAAATTGTATCAAATCAATGAAATTCATGGAAGGATTGACAAATATAATCAGACTAAAATAAGTTGACATTTAGTTTTCTATGTCAACATGTAGTTACTTACATTATCACGTGTTCCCCATGATTGATCCACAATGTTACAGATAGCATAGAGAGGTAGTATCATATTCATAAATGGAATAAAGAACAAATAGACTACACCCGTTACCAATATCCACATATCTGTTGGGTATAGCAAAGCTCCATAGATGTAACTACCAAGTACAATCATTACCAAAAAGCCCTCTGCGTGCTCGAAATGTCCAACTTGGAAGCCTAGTTTGTAGAAGTATAGACATTGACAAAATATTCTACAGAATGATATATGTAATTAGATACAAATACATGTAATGATTATTTAAATTTCAATAAATTGGCTTGCAATTATATTTATGTTTCGATTATGTTCTGTAAAATTTAATAAACATTGCATATGTTCATACCTTGTCAGCACTTGTCTTTTAATGTTTATGTCCTTAAAGAAGTTTGGTATTGATAGATCTTTGACACTCTTTGTTAAATTGTATCACAGCGGATTTACAGCATAATACAAAAAAAAAAAAACCAGACTCTTGTTAAAACCCCGTTCAAGGAAAACAAACATGATTTTGTTGTTTTATTTCTATTGTTCACCTTCAGATGTCTGTTTACACATTTGGTTTGTTTGTTTACTGCTCTAGTGTCGTATACCCACATCCGGTATCCATAAATGGATGAACTAAATAGTTATACAAATGCCGTGCTTACTTCGAAAATAAAACCAATGGTACATGGTTTTGGTTGGCTGATTAGAGTAGAAAATCTTAAACGTATTAGAATTTTCAGGTAAAATTAAAATAACCATGGAACCAATTCTACTAGTTGTCAATTATGAATTATTACTTTCATATTTGCAATCTATTGATATAACTAGATGGTATTTTAGCGGCCCTCATTGTAGGTTTTGCCAGGATAACTTTCTGCAGTAGTGAACCGTTCCAATCATATACTTACAAAAAGCTGTTTGTTTTTAAAATATATCAACACAAAATAAATAATTTAGAAAGATTTTCATAAACTTTTTTGTATTTTATTTTCCATTTCCCCTTAATGTTTATACACAACTACAACAGTGTTATTTTCATTGTATGTAAGTAAAACAATGTCATGCTACCTACCTTTTGCCAAGTCTTCAAAAATAATAACAGTAGAAGCTACAAATATGTAGACTGTTCCTGCTCCAAAGACCATGATCAAAATTTTTGTGATAATCAACTGTACTGTTGAAGCAACTTCACTAAGTAACATCAAGCAGTAGGCAAAAACTATGGCAACTATCACAGGAGTTACATTGGTGAGAGGTGCACCAGTCGCCAATTCCAAACCGAGACACAGCATTACGATTGTAGACCCAGGATATAAAAGCATTATAAGAAATAGTTGCAATAAGTAAAGGGCGTAAAGAACAGAAAATGCATCGTTTGTGGATAGCAAGGCTCTAAGCTTCCGAATAACCAATACGGCGTTTGCATAATCTGACAGTAACCACCTACGACGTTGCTTCATGAACTCATGCGTATCTTCTGGGCAGAACGTAGTATTTCTAGCATTACTTGAATATCTTAATTTCCATCCTTTCAACATCAATAACGTACACATCCATCTATCTTCACCTGAAACAATAAATTGTATATGCCATAAAAATACTTAAACGCGTCGATGTTTATTCCTCTGTTCTAAAAGGTCTGTTCTCAATGAAATATGTATTTCTTTTCTTTGTGGGTCTACGAGACCGATCTGTGAGTTAATGTATGCAGATGTATGCAGTA
This sequence comes from Mytilus californianus, assembly GCF_021869535.1. Lineage (NCBI taxonomy): Eukaryota > Metazoa > Mollusca > Bivalvia > Mytilida > Mytilidae > Mytilus > Mytilus californianus. The sequence goes on from NW_026262668.1 coordinate 95,972,520, forward strand.
AATATTTATATATCTGCGTGACGTCAGTTTCAAACGTATGATCTGTAAAAATTGACGAGTGATTATTAAAATATATGATTTAAATATTAAGTTATCCAAATTTAACGTGTTTGATTCGAGCATCACTGATAAGTCTTTTGTAGACGAAACGCGCATCTGGTGTGCAACATTTTAATCTTGATATCTATGATGAGTTTATTTACAACCACTGGGTCGATGCCTATGCTGGTGGGTTTTTTTTTCCAAGGGTATCACCAGCCCAATAGGCAGCACTTCAGTGTTGACATGAATAATCTTTAATATGGACATAATTATGAATTAACTGTTTACAAAACTTTGAATATTTTTGAAATACTAAGGATTTTCTTCCCCAGGAAAAGACTAGCGTAGCTTTATATAGGAAAACCTGTCGGAATTTGGGTCCTCAATGCTCTTCAACTTCGTACTTTATTTGCCCTTTTTTACTTTATTTTTATTCGAGCGTCACTGATGTAGACGAAACGCTTGTCCGGCGTACATATTTTAATCCTGGTATTTATATTGAGTATATTTACGGACTTTATATAGGGAAAGAATTTTGAAGAATATTGAAATGTTGAATGTTGCAAATGTGTCCTCAAAATAGATAACAATTTTTAATACCGTTGTCTTTTGTAAATACATCTTCCATGTTTTCTACTGGTCCCGAATATTCGTCAACAACTTCTCTAACAGCATTTAGTTTATACATACTAAAACATCCTGGACAACACATAACTGTACCAATAATGTTCTGTGAACTTTTGATTATCCAGAAATCTAAAAGTACAATATTTTGAAATTAAAAAAGGATAAAAAGTAAAATAACAAAAATACCGAACTCCAAGGAAAATTCAAAACGGAAAGTCCCTTATCAAATGGCAAAATTAAAAGCTGAAATACACCAAACGAATGGAAACAACTGTCATATTCCTGACTTGGTACAGGCATTGCCTTATGTAAAAAATAGTGGATTAAACCTGGTTTTATAACTAGCTAAACCTCTCACTTGTATGACAGTCGCATAAAATCCATTATATTTACAACAATGTGTGAACAAAACAAACAGACATAACAGGTAAAAATGTCAAAAATAGCGGAGTAAAGTAAGTGTAATGCACTATATGAAAGGAAATTACTCAAAACAAAATTTAATTGAACATGAGCTTTATACTACATGTGTATTAGCATTCATCATAGCATAAATTTGTGGTTATCATTGACTAAGCGAAAATACTAACCAACGTTGGAAACATAGTGCACAACCGAAAGGAGGCTGCACTTTGTCTTCATCCGAGGCTACTACTTTGCATAGTCAGTTGTAAATAAAACACTATTAAGATTATACTTACAGTCAATATTTACAAAACACGTATTAAAAAAATTATTAGAATATCCGTTATTGGAACTATTGCGCGAACCCAAGAAAAAAATGTTAAATTCTCAAAATGCTACATACGATTTTATTTTAGACAAACGACAATAATTAATTCTTTACCTAGAATAATCAATTTTATGGATACAGACAACAACTGCACTAAGCATCTTCAACTAACGTGAACAACTATAATTGATTGACAGGTAGAACCCAATCTAATCACAACAGCTGTACTGACTATAAGGCTATGATAAACTTTTCTGGAAATAATTCATTTAAAAGGGGCATTAGCTACGAGATTTAAAATCAAATTAAAATATGATTTTTTGTTCAATCATTAATGAAAGCGAAATAGTAAAATAATAATTCGCTTTTAGCAGCCAATTTGGTTCTATTTTGTCAAAATAAGCTAAGAAACATTGCTGATGAATTATTCACTTGTAAGTGAATAATTCGACCTCATTAAATCCGTAATCATGTTACCTTTAATTTAACCCCTTAGCTGGAGATGGGTTACGCATGTATTCAGCTATTAAAAGGAAAAGAATGTCAACGTTGAAAGTGAAACAAAGATGAACCATTTGGTTGAATGATTTGTTCCACAAAATATCATTAATATACAGATAAAAACGATGATAAACATACTTTCTAATCTATAATATGAAATCAAACAGACCTAGACAAATCCAATGGCACGTGGTTTCTATCTATTTAAATTAATATTTATGTTTATATCGGGATATATGACCGTCGGCAGTCTTCGGAGGTCATCTCGATGGCTAATTAGATGACGTCTAGACAAAAATACACATGAAATGTTGATACATATCATCGAGCCCATGCATTGTTAATTGTTTATTTTAGACATTTTGTAATTTGGATACACGTTGTAGTATGTTATAAATCAAATATGAGAATTTGAGTCAAATCGGTGAAAATAAAAATTTATAATTTATCAAAAAAAAGTAATAAAAAAATCATAATTATTCATAATATAATGGTATTGTATTACAATGCAACATGTTTACAATGTGAATTCAAGACATGTATATTGCCCTTTTTCATACAAACTGCTTTGCTAGTAATGGTTTCCAATAGTGTTTTAAAAATATTGCCGAATTTCACTATGAAATCTATCGTATAGTTGCTACTGATTTATAAACATATAACGGTCAACAAATATGAATTTAATAACACAAATTTATGTTAAAAATAAAAGTAATGTATTGACTTCTTGAATCAACATTTTGCCATATGAATTTTAAAAAATGGACAATCATGTAAAACTCTTTTTAGTTATGAACTGCTAGTTTGCGTTCGTTTCCTATCACGATTCTGTATTATAGATACAATGAATCAACGCTTATCCATTGTATCTCTAACATAAACTATTGTGTTGATGTCTTGTCAAAACTAAAGCCTATTCTTAATTAGAAAGTATTGTAAGTCAGTTTAAATAACCATGTTATCATTTTTAACGATGCATTAATAAATATAATTTCAATTAATTGGTTAGAGAAACACAAATATAACACAACATGTCTGTCTCTAAATTATCAGGCATCTGAATATCATCCGTAATTTACAAAGTTACATATTCGAACTTATTTCTAAGTATATATAATAAGTATGCTACTGAAAATTCCATCAAGAAGCCTAATTCTAGGCACATCACTATTCACTTGCCTAGAGATTTGCGATTAAACATTTGTAAAGATATGTAGTAAAAAAGAAAAAGTATACTATATTTATAAATCCTGAAAAAAGGACAAATTGAATGTAATCATTTTCTTTTCAAGTATGTGAAATAGCCAATAATAATCCAAAAATAAACGAGAAAACCGGCTATTATAACGTAATATCCACAGTAAGTGTTATGTTCCAATTGTCGTAGCAGTTCACAGTTACGTCATCTGTTCCTTGAGGCATTGTGACATCACCGAAGCCTTCGGGTTTATATGATCCGTTCATCCTATTTTGACTCCTCAAAATTCAAGAGTCTATCGTAAATTGAGGTAAATTGTATGGCTTTCCAAATACCGTTTCGATTCCTAACATCACTGAAGAGACATTAATTGTCGAAATTCGGATATGGTGTACAAAAACCTTTGCACCTTTTTTAAAATTTATAATTAAGATACATTTATTACATCGGTGATCCGTTTATTTGGCAATCGCCAATGGCAGTCAGCAGGGTTTAGGAACATTTGTTGTTCGACCTGTTAGTCAAATGCGTTTTGTTAAAATATACTTTTTCACTTTTTTGGTCTTTTGGAAAATGTTGTTTGTACTGTATTTAGACCCCTCTAACAAGAAATTTGTTTTGCATGCACACGTATAAAAATTGCGGTTTTTATCCAACGCAATCATAGGTTTGAACGTTGTTTTCAATTTAGACTTGTATATATAGCAATATATATTTAGTAATGATTTTTTTTTAAAACAAAATAAATGTTAGTACCGATAAATCAATATTTAAAGATTTGACCATTTTGTCAAATTGATAACCCTTGCGAATAAGTTTATTTAAAAGATTAATCAGTTGAACTGGAAATGGACATGTATTGATCTGTATACTCAAAACGTTTAAAAAATAAACGATATTGAAAAGGACATGTATAAATCTTTTTATCATATACTACCAATGTACGAACACACCAGGCTGATACTCATATTAGCCCGACCACATGACGTCACATAGAGCTGATAAGCGTTATCATCTCGACCACGTGACGTAATATAGGGCTGATATGGGTTAGGTTATCAGTCTGTATGTGAATTTACGGCTAGTATACTTCCGCTCGTTACACATATGCAAAAACTATCATATTAATGCTAAGTAAATGATAATATTTGTCTTTTAATCAACTTTTTTGTCTTTATAAACGTACCATTGTCGTATATTTTCCGGAATTTGCCAAGTGACGATGAAATGCCATGCGATAACGTTACGGAAAGGCATGCGATAATAACTGGAAGCAGTGAATAAATGTTATATATCAGCCCGCTAAGCACCATTTCGGAAATATGGAATTTACGAAAATTTTATGCTGTTCTATGATGAGTTTATTTACAACCACTGGGTCGATGCCACGGCTGATGGAGTTTTTATTCACAGAGGGTATCACCAGCCCAGTAGTCAGCACTTCTGTGTTGACATGAATTATCATTGAGATGATACATTTTTAAATTCTACGGCTTTTCTACCTCAGGAATAGATTACCTTAGCTGAATTTGGCAAACATTTTAGGAATATTTGGTCCTCAACGCTCTTCAACTTCGTACTTTATTTGGCCTTTTAAAATGTTTTTTATTCGAGCGTCACTGAGTCTTTTGTAGACGAAACGCGCGTCTGGCGCAAACACAAAATTTCAATCCTGGTATCTATGATGAGTTTATTTACAACCACTGGGTCGATGCTACTGCTGGTGGAGTTTTTACTCACCGAAGGTATCACCAGCCCAATAGTTAGCATTTCTGTGTTGACATGAATTATCATTGATATGGTCATAATTATAAATTAACTGTTTACAAAAATTTTTGAAAAACTAAGGCTTTTCTATCTCAGGAATAGATTACCTTAGCTGTATTTGGCAAAACTTTTAAGAATTTTTGGTCCTCAATGCTCTTCAACTTCGTACTTTATTTGGATCTTTTAACTTGACAATGCTCTTGAAACTAATGTAAACATATCACTTTTTTATATTTACCTTTAGCATAGTCAAACATCTGCAGCCAGACAATAGGGTGAATATGAACACCTTTTGGGCGTGTTCTTCCACAGACCGCCCCAACATTCGGGTCAGATTCACACATGTGTAGAACATCCATGATACTTGTATCAACAAAAGTCATATCGGCATCTGTTGCCAGAATATAATCGTCACAATCAAATTCAAACTCTTCACGATATATTTGTTGTGAATCTGTTATGGTGTGTATACTGTTCGATAATCCATTTTTCACTGAAAGGTTTTCAATTGAGCTCGTATCGCCTATAAATATTTCGACGTAGGGGACGGTTGTTGTCTCCGTTTCAACACTGGTTATCTCAGATTCATTATCTTTTATCAGTGACTTGGATTTGTTGTCTGGAACTGTCAAATTATTTTGAGTGGCTTTGCGTTTCTCATTAGTCAAGTCCATTGATTCTACAGAAAGCAAACTTGCGTAGGATGAATTTTTCGATAAATTTTCAGATGACTTCCGAAAATTAGACGAACGATAGTTCAAAACATATTTCATATACATAACTTGACTCCAACGCTTTTTTGCGTTGACCTTTGAGATATCTTTTAGGTGAACAAATAATGGCATTCCATTGTCAATCTTCCAAGAAAGCTGTATTCCGTATGGTGTAAATAACATAACTCCTTCATCTCTCTGTGTAATTAAATTTTCTTCAATTAAGCCCAGTAACTGAAGACCAAATTGCTTAATAGTTTGACCATCGGCACCATTATCTAAGAATATGTGGGATTCTAAAACGACGTTTTCTCTTTTCAAAAGCTTTGAAACCGAAACATTTTTTAGGCTAGCCAGTAATCTGTCCATTTCAATTTGTGATTCCTGGTACATTGTAGTACACATAAATACGCGTCTGACATTTCTTTTCTTATAAGCTGATATGTTAAATGGGGTTGCTTTTATTGTATAATAGGTCCGACTTAATGAATGCTGTGTTGTTAAAACGGCTTCATACATACTAAACTCGTTAGACAGTATAATTCTGTCATTCAATATATCCAGCAATATTGGTAGAATAAGTAGTGCCGCTACAGTTCCGTACAATGCAATATTGTCTGCACTAACTTTGATTTCTTGAGAAGGTGGACCTATAGTATTAGCCCATGAAATGTGGGATATATCTATCACTGAAGAAAACGTTAACACCAGTATAGACGACATTATAATTGACGATAGATATATCGGCAAATGAACAACACATCTTGCAACTTTAGATCTGGCATTGAAATACTTAACACACTGACACAGAAATGAAGTCAGCAAGACCGAAACACAAAGACAAAGATTTGTTGTATTCGGCAAATACAAAGTCTCGAAAAATGACTCCAATGATACCAATTCATTCGTGCTAGATTTTCGTTGTGAAAAGTAAACAGCAAACACACAAGTTAGCATCTTCAAAATAATATATAATAAAGCGGAGTTCTGAGTGCCTCTGTCATCTGTTGTATGTATAAATGTTTGATATTTAGGAGTAACAATTAGTGATATTATGACCAGGAAGAAAAATGTTAATCCAGATTCTTTTGCCGTCATTCTGTCTGTAGTCACCAGCAATACAAAACAAGCAATTATGCAGCTTAGAAAAACTAATACCAATAGTGTTTGTATGAAACGACTAGTTTTTGTTTTGTTCTTCTGAAACAAAAACAAAAAAAGACCTATGTATATGAAATATAATTATAATCACACAATTAAAATCATATCCCTTTAAAAATAATTTTAACTGCTGATTTTTTATTATTTCAATAATTGCGAGTACTCTTAGATCGCTAATTTGTGTTTAAAGTCTTTTTGTTAGTTGTTTTTGTGTACTTTGTGTCAATCTGATGAGTCAAACCTTTTTAAACTGATTTCGTAGTTCTTATATTGTGATGTTACACCACTGTCCTAGGTTAGGTGAGGGAAAGGAGCCCGCAAACATGATTAGTCCGATACATTCTGTATGTACCTGTCCCGACTAAGAAGCCTGTAAATCAGTGGTTGTCGTTCGTTGCTGTATATTATATTTATTTCTCGTTTATTGATTTGAACATAAATCAGGCCGTGAGTTTATTCGTTTGAATTAAACGACCCCGACGTGTGTCGTTTAAAACTCTCTATGCGGTATGGGTTTTACCTATTGTAAAGGCCGTACGATTATCTATAGTTACTAACTTCTACGTCAAAATTGGTATTTGCTGCTTCTCTGCTAAGCACGCGGTATTAAGGAGTAAGAGCAAGGACTGGTCGGCTCCTCGGAGTCAGAAAAATGTGTCCGGGTAAGGTGACATGTCTTCCTGCGGACTGTTACCTTGTGAACTAGCACGTTAAAAATCCGGCTCAGCGTGTCGGTCTAGTACAAAACAGGGTTGATATTCATATTACATTAACATGTTCTCGTCCTGAATATGCATATTAATTTGTCGCTGGACGTTAAGCAGCCATCCATCATCATCATCATCATAAGGTCCCTGATGGACAGTTGTCTCATTGGCAATCATACCACATCTTCTTCTTTCCTTGCTAAGTCTTTTATAAGAAGTTATTGTTCTATATAAGTTTACCACCGGCTTTTCGCAATGTTCGTGTTTCTTTGCGAATGGACTTTCTGTGTGCTTTTTTGTGTACTGTTGGTTGCCTGTATGTCTGTTTCAAAACGATCATTGTTGTAAAACAGATTTGTACTTTCAACTGTGTTATAAGAAAAAAAAAAGAGAAATTCCGTATACCTGAATTCACATAATACTTTCCTACAATGTATATAAGTGCTGGGCAAATACTCCTATGATTTAATGATGTAAGAGTATATTGATCGATAGATAGGTTTACAAGTTTCTTTATAAAATAAATAATGATCATATAAATTAAAGGAGATATATCAATGAGACAACAAACAGCCAACCCAATAACATATAAAACAAAATAACTTAAGACTTGGAAATGGCATATGAATATGTGGCAATTTTTAACTAGATAATTGAAATCTTGACCCTCTTCTTTTTTTTTTTATCTCGATCAGCGGAATAGCGTGGAATAAAAAAGGAAATTCTCTTGAAATTTTAAAAAATACGTTTTTGGAAAAACACTTATAACTTGATATAATGGTATATTGTAAATGTTTTTTTAACTAAAGGTTTCTTCGAACTAGACATCTAAGTAACTGTAGTGTTTATGTCGTTATCATTGTCCGCCCTTTATTTGTAATTTTTTTCTTACTTTAATCTGAGCGTACATTTAACCATTAGGTGAGTTTGTTTAGACTTTGTCTGACACTTGAAATTTGAGTTTTGACAACTGCAACATTCATAACTACAACATTTTAATTGTTAATTTGAACTTTGTAGTTATTTGAGTCATTTAAAATAGTTAATCGCTAATATCTGTGTGTGTTTATATCGTAACAACTTTTCGTACAACTTATATATTGTTTTCACATCCAACAAACATGTATCTATAAAGATATTGACATGTTTGTATGTTAAATTTGAGATTTAAACCGATACAGTTTACAGGATTTGGAGATTAATATACTCTTAAATAAAATTTGGAACAGAGTTATCACTGCTGACGTAGATGTTGGTGGGAAATAGTGTAATGTGGTGATATGTTTTTAGCCAAGACATTAAATGGTCCATATGGTATTGCCAGAGGTTATATACAAATATACATTAGTTTAAATTACATTATAAATATTAAAATGATTTTGTTTTTGTAAAATGTCAGTGAGACAGTATAAAGCTTTAAAAAGGATATAAGGATGTGGTATCTTCAAATAAAAGAACACATTCATTCTATATGACTGTCATACAAGTGAGAGGTTTAGCTAGCTATAAAACCTGGTTTTATCCACCATTTTCTCCATAAGGAAATGCCTGTAACAAGTCAGGAATATGTTTTCCATTCGTTTGATGTGTTTGAGCTTTTGATTTTGCCATGTGATAAGGAATTTTCCGTTTTGAATTTTCCTTGGAGTTCGGTATTTTTATTATTTTTATTTTTTCATATGTAACAAATACAAATACAGCTTCCATTATTTTTCTACATGTACAGAAATAACTCAAAACTATCAATAAGACAAAGATTGATGAAAGATGACTAAAAAAAAAAGGCACAGAATCTATGGTAAAACAAAATATATAACAATAAAATAAATCGTATGCTTTAAAAAAATTATTCACTTACCATTCCTGGTGAAAACATGGAAAACATCATTCCTGAGTGTAACACACCTAATAACAGAAATCCTGGTATTTTCCACAGATAACTCCAAACTAAACTAGTCAACATATAACTCTCAGCAACGGATGATATGACACCCTTAAAAAGATACAATTTTTGAAATATATAGTTAACCTATGAATATCATAGACACATAATGTATTACTTTCACAATATTGTTAAGATAAAAAAAAAGTTGCAATTTAAAGAAACAAATGCGTACAAGTACAACCAAATTAAAATAGGAATACATAGGTGCCTTAAATTGTCAGTATTCACGAACGTCTGCTTTCTATGTTTTCAATGTTTCAGTTTGCCATTTTCAACAGATTCCCCGTCTTTTCACAATTCAATATAACATTACACTTTATCGGCTACCATAGAGTTTAAAAATAACAAAGTTAAATTTGTTTGCAAATAGCTGAGTAAAGACTACTTCATTGGTAAACTCGGATAAAATTTTCTTCCATTTGAAACATTTACAAAGTTTTAACACCAGAGACTCATAACTTTTTATGATGCAATTTTGTTTTTAATCTTTAGAAAAGTTAACGATACACGTATATGTTTTACAAACTCCAGGCCACGTATTCACATTCATTATTATATAACTGTTATTTTAATATGATAGAATGCCAATATAGTCCATGGATTTCATTGCCTCTTAATCGTGTAAACTTAAAAAAAAAACCATGTATTTGCCACTGGTCTCCAAGCAAATAAGAGCAATTAACCACTCAAAGTCGAAATTACAATTTGTAAAACAATTTATATATTGGAATGAGTTTAACATCACTGTTAAACTAATACTAAGGGTTGTATAAGTGCTCAAAAACATGTTTAACACGGCAACGTGTTTGTATATGCCTGTCCTAAGTTAGGAGCCTGAAATTAAGTTGTCGTCTGCTGTGTTTATAATATAATCGTTTCGTTTATCTGTTTATATGTTGTAAGTATAAATTAGGCCGTTAGTTTTCTATTGTGAATTGTTTCCAATTTTTACCATGTCAACCTTTTATAGCTGACTATACGATATGTGTTTACTCATTGTTAATGGACTACAGTGCCCTATACATCCTCGTCCTTAAAATATTCATGATAACAGTCCAAAAAGGGGAAGAATATACAAAGGGGAAGAGCATACCAAGGGGAAGAACATACCAAGGGGAAGAATATACCAAGGGGAAATACATACCAAGAGGGAGAACATACAAAGGGGAAGAACATACCAAGGGGAAGAGCATATCAAGGGGAAGAATATACCAAGGGAAAGAACATACCAAGAGGAAGAGCATATCAAGGGTAAGAACATACCAAGAGTAAGAATGTACCAATGGGAAGAACGTACCAAGGGGAAGAACATACCAATGGCAAGACCATACCAATATGAAGAACATATCAAGGGGAAAAACGTACCAATTTGAAGAACATATAAAGGAAAAGAACATATCAAGAGGAAGAATGTACCAAGGTGAAGAACATACCAAGAGGCAGGACATACCAAGAGGAAGAATATACCAAGGGTAAGAACATACCAAGAGTAAGAATTTACCAATGGGAATAACATACCAATGGGAATAACATACCAATTGGAAGAACGTATCAAGGGGAAGAACATACTAAGGGGAAGAACGTATCAAGGGGAAGAACATACTAAGGGGAAGAACATATCAAGGGGATGAATATATCAAGGGGAAGAACATACCAAGGGAAAGAATATTCCGAAGGAAATGAACATACCAAGGGAAAACATATCAAGGGGAAGAATGTACAAAGGGGAAGAATATACCAAGGGGAAGAACAAACCAAGGAGTAGACAAACCAAGGGGGTGAATATACCAAGGAAAAGAACATACCAAGAGGAAAACATATCAAGGTGAAGAACATACCAAAGGGTAGAATTACAAAGGGGATGAATATATCAATAGGAAGAATATACCCAGGGAAAGAACAAACCAAGGGGAAAACATATCAAGGGAAAGAACATACCAAGGGAAAGAACATACGAAGGGAAAGAACATACAAGGGGGAAGAACATACCAAGGGGATCAATATATGAAGGAGAAGAACATACCAAGGGACATACCAAGGGGATCAATATATGAAGGAGAAGAACATATCAAGGGGAAAAATACCAAAGAGTAGGACATACCAAGGGGATGAATATATCAAGGGGAAGAACATATCAAGGGAAAGAACATACCAAGGGGAAGAATGTACAAAGGAGAAGATTGTACAAAGGGAAAGAACAAACCAAGGGGAAGAACATATCAAGGGAGGAATATATCAAGGGGAAGAACATACCAAGGGAAAGAACATACCAAGGGGAAGAATGTACAAAGGGGAAGATCGTACAAAAGGAAAGAACAAACCAAGGGGAAGAACATATCAAGGGAGGAATATATCAAGGGGAAGAACATACCAAGGGAAATCGCAATCATCATTACAAGAAAGACAAACGACATCGTGACTAAACAAAAAAAACGAATAGACAAACATAGAAACAAGAGTAATAAAATGGCACAGAAAAGATGAGCTTGAGCAACACGAACCCGACAAAAAATCGGAATAAACTCATGTTCTCCAGAAGAGTCAGCAATAATACTACTCTACTATTGACAAGATTCGCATTATTCCTGTTGATATCCGTAGATTATTCATAACCTGTGATGAATACATGACAACTCGGACCAAAGACAAGTCAGATCAAGACAACTCGGATCAAGACAACTTCGATCAATCTTAAGACAACTCGGATCACTTTTAAAGACAACTCGGACCAGTTTAAAAGACAATTCGGACCACTTCTAGAGGCAATTAAGAAATGTTTGAAAGAGGGTCGTAATGGAGGTACCTTCACGAAGATTAACAACGTTACAAATCTTGCCACGGAATAACGTTTACGGTAAAAAAAAATGTTTTGATGTTACGATACATATTGGAGCGTAACGAATCAGAACAACTTTGTGAAATAATTTCGATGTAACCATTTGGAAAAGATACACTTAAAGATAGTACCAATTCGCCTGTTAGGTCCTAATAGGCCCAAGTTAGTTAATCACAGAGAATAATGTTACATCTCCTTCTACTAAAAACGAAACAGCAGAGAGGTATGTGCATCAGCTGGGTCATCTCATTTATACATAAACATATTAGACGATTAACCAACCTCTGTTTGATGAGATTGTTTTTTTAAGGTCGCGCTTAATTCATGTAACATTCTGGACTTATGACGAAATTTTATCACATAAAAGTACATAATTTAATTTTGCTGTAAAGAGTACAGTCGACAAAGGAGGATGGACAAGATTTGATAAGAACAATTAAAATAGTTGTTTCTGTAATTGCAAAATAGTCATATTTGATATTTTGTTTGTCTTATTGACTAAGTAAAACGGAAAATATTAAGACAATGATTTCTTTTAATTCTCACATTATATGCTGATCAACTCATATTTTTGATATACATGTAGTATAGTAAATAACGAGTTGGCGATTTTTTTTCAATATCACCTAATAATTTATTCCTAATTAAAAATAAAGAAAACACCTCGTTATAAATGATGTGTCATGTGTTTGATTACGATTCGGATCCAATTGATGCGTTAATATGCACGTTTGAAGTTAAAAAAATATCATTAAGACAACCAAGAAGACAAAAAGGAAAGTCATATAGAAACAGTGCAACAATAAAAAATAAAGAATATAAAACAAATTCTTCAAATATTTATTCAAAGAAAGAGGAATTAGGTCAAGAACGATGTAATATAATTTTATTTGATAACATATAACTACTTTAATTCTAAAGAAATAAGAAAAAAAATCATCGTTAAAAAAAATGGTTCGACTTGCATTAAATCTAGAATTGGGTTCACAGACACCCGTGTACTTTAAAAGAAAACCTAAGGGTTTTTAGAATATTTAAACAAAATTCTTGGGGGTCTATACTTTGAAATGTTCGATTTAATTTCAATGTTATACATGTATATGTATTAAACTATTTCAGTCAAATCTAGACAAAAACAAATACAAATCATATTAAACGTTAAAGCCAAGAAGAGCCACTGGTCTGAACAGTGTTTCAAACTCCTCAGTTGTTTTTGGTCCGTGTTGTCCTGATTCCCCGGTAATGAGGCGTTTTACTGTAGCGAGTAAGTAAAGTCTCGTGTCTTACATTAATATGTAGATTTTCTTGCCCAATTAATGCATAAGTGTGAACGAAAGTCATTTAGAAACAGTGCGACATTGAAAAATAAAGAATATAAAAACAATTCCTGAAAACTTTAGCGTAAATAATCTTTCATAAATCATACCAATAAAAGCGATCCCCAATGGGGCCACTCCTTCCATTTCCCTCCTGTTGAAAATGATGATGTCCATATTTGTGATAACAACGAGGCAACATATGGAAACAGTACAATCAAAAGAGTAACCGATTTCCTGCAATATAATAAAAACATAGATATAATAATGGTGATAATAGTAAAACAACTAGTTATATGCAATTTAATATGGACGTCAAAAGTAAACATTTAAAATAGCTTGAGCGATGGCGTCGAAAAAAGGGCCGTTCAACATGACATCAGTTTTGAACATGCTGAATTTAAATTACTTTGTAAAGATACTTGTTGGACGTCATAGGTTGTAAAAAACACTCATTTATTTTGTAAACAATACGAAGTCTTTCAATTGGAAGTTTTGGGTAATGATTAACGTAACGGTTTGCATTGGACTACATAATAAAAAAAAATGTCGTATATTGGGGTCAGTTCAAGTGTCATTAGTATGGTACAAGCAAGCAAACAAACACAGAAGTGAAAACATTCATTTCAAGAAGCAAATGTGTCGGTCGGATAAATGACAAAACCGGTAATATATGTTAATGTAAAATAGATAATTTGTAGCATTACGTCAGAGTAAACGTGTTTCCAGCACTTTTCGACATTGATCGATTAACATTCAGATGAAAAACGGATATCAAACAAACAAACAAATGATAATAAAGTCTTACCATTCGTTTATTGACTCTAATTTCCCCCGGCTTATCAACAAAACTAGGGATCCCTGGTGTATGAAGAAGAGGATAAAAATAAGGCTGGATAGAATAAACCTCACGAGGATATTCAAGCACATCTTTGTACCTGAAAAAAACCAATTTTCTTAGGTTTAACATAATATAAAAATAAGAAGATGTGGTATAATTGCCAACGAAGCAACTCTTCACAAGAGACCAAATGACACAGAAATTAACAACTAGAGGTCATCGTACGGCCTTCAATAATGAGCAAAACCCATACCGCATAGTCAGCTATAAAAGGCCCCGAAATAAATGCCTTTGGACACACCTTTAGTGCTGATAAAACTTTGTATAGATAAATTCACATATTTTAGTATCAGGACTCTATGCGTAGAGCTTCAAATCTATCTATCATACTACCAAACAGTGAAAATCAACACAAATATACAACAAAAACTACTTTTTGTCAAATTTAATTCTAAATATGTAAACTTTGATGTTATCGTTAGATGCACTATAAGGGATCATACATGATATGAAAGGTAGCTTGGGTTTCACTTTTAATTTAAACCATCTTATACCCCAAAACAAATCAAAAAGAATCAAAAAACGTTTGCTAGATATTTTTGCCCGTTTTTTTGTTGTTGTTGTTGTTGATATTCCCCGTCTTTAACTTGCATTGAGGTGTGAGTTTTCCCACGTGTTGAAGGAATCACTATTAGTATGAGTAGAAATGTTGTGTAAGGAATACATGTACACCATTATCCTTTCGTTTTTATTTTATACTGTATAAAAATGACTGTCTTGGCTATGTAATTAAGTGCCAGTCTTTGTAAGAATTTATGTACACCATTATCCTTTCTTTTTTTTATTTTATACTGTATAAAAATGACTGCCTTGACTATGTTGTAATTAAGTGCCAGTCTTTGTAAGAACCAGGCAATTAAGTAGAATTTGAAAACGTGGCAGAAAAAAACCCACCGACTTAACCATCCTATTTTGAAGTTACCCTCATCCTGAGTTAAAAATGGTAATTCGATAAATCTGTAGATAACTTTTGGTTAGAATGATAGCAACTGATGGAGTTAGCTCCCCTTAATTTTAATTTCTAGTGCATTTCAACCAAATTATATCTTAAATACCAGAACAGGAAAAGGAAACGAATGTTATATTCGTGCACCATTATACATTTGAACATAAATTAATGTAAACTTGAGAGGATTTTTGTTTGTCATGTTTTCACCACTGTCTGATTCATAGGCAGATTGACACATAAAACGTAACAGTAGTATTTGGGAAGCCACAAACATGCAATAGTCATTTCTTATGAATAAAAAAGAAGTTATATATACATCAATGAGTCAAGTTCTAAATCGCCCATTGTCCTTAAAACTTGTGATTGACTTGAACAGGACCTTCAAATTTCTTTCATTAATACCAAATTTTCCAAATAACAAAAACACAAATATGTTTCGTTAAACAACCACTGGCGAGATCCGTGAGTTGCATGAATAAAGTTACTAAGTATAGAACGATCGATCTATGGTTGAACTTCATAATTAAAATGATTAATTGTCCTTCTAATTTAGTAAAACCCCGTGAAAATCAACTGCTCATGATTTGGGAGCATTTCAAGGAGGAAAATATGAGCTAGATAATAAAGAGTCAGGGTTTTGTTTTGCGTCTTTTATAAGTTACTATCCTAAGGTAGCTTAGAATGGTTTTGTCTAACAAAAATCGTTTTCAAGCAACGTCACAGAGATCCTTAAGCATTCTTGGTTATTTCTATATTGATTGAAATATCAAAGTACACATTACTTAAAAAGTTCACTGATAAAACATGCATACACCTTTGAAAAGTCTGTCCATTCGAACTAAAGAAAACACCTTTTAAAAGTGCCAGTCTTTGTAAGAATCAGGTTATTTAGAAAAATTTCAAAACATACCCGAAAAATACTCACTGACCTAACCATCCTATTTCGAAGTTACCCTCATGCTGAGTTAGAAATGGAAGGTCTTTCGTTTCGACGTGTCTGGTAATTCGAGAAATCTCTAGATAACTTTTGGTTAGATTGATACCAAATCACGGAGTTAGCTCCCCTTAATTTTTAATTTCTAGTGCATTTCAACCAAATTATATTTTGAATTACCAGAACAGGAAAAGGAAACGAATGTTAAATTCGTACACCATTATACATTTTGAACATAAAGTAATGTAAACTTAATTAATTGAGTGGGTTTTTGTTTGTCATATTTGCACCACTGCCTGATTCTTAGGCAGATTGGCACTTAAATATTTCAATTCGCGGTTCTTAAATAAAACGCAAAATAGTATTTTCCACAAAAGCTGTCAACAAGCAATATCTGACGCCGACATTGTATATTTTGCAGGCTATAAAAGTGAACTTTTTTTTCTGAATAATGAATATCACAATAAGGTTATTTCGTTAAAAGTCTTCATTAGGTAAGTACAGCAAAGGTATGCTCATCGGTTTTGCATAATATTGCATGAATTATAGTTCAAAGAGAATCGTTCTGGTCGAAAGGGAATGACACGAAAGACCCCTCAAAAACTATTATCCGCTGCCTAGCAACTCAATAATATTCCAACACAAAGAAATGCTAAGACAATCAGTCGACCCCAACCAAATTTGTCAGTATATTCGGCAATAATTCAGAAGAATAATTGATAAACACGATTTCTGTTGAAAGATGATATAGTTGATGTCCAGTATAGCACAAATATGAGACATCCTCTTACAAAAAATTCATAATTAATAAGTACATGAAAAAGAAACACACCTCAGACACAGAAATACGTTTTATTACAAAGCATAAAAGACAAACTCAGTCTTCACATGGAAATGGAAAGGGAACATAATATTTGGTTGGATGTATGCGAGACAACTTTCTAAAGGTAAAACCATATATATACAGTATGTATATTGCTCCTTGTTGAAGGCCTTACGGTGACCTATAGTTGTTTAAATCCGGTTCATTTGGACTTAGTTGGATAGTTGTTTCCTTGGTGATCCTACCACATCTCCTTTTTTTTTTATATCAAAGTGTCATTGTAAAGTTAGGTGTAATAAATGCCTCAAAACTTTGTATCTTTCGAAGTACTAATGATTATCTACCACAGGATTAGATGACCTTAGCTGTATTTGACAAAACCTTTCGGAATTTCGGGTCCTTAATGCTGTTCAACTTCGTGCTTTATTTAGCCTTTTTACCTGTTTTGATTCGAGCTTCACTGATGAGTCTTTTGTAGACGAAACAAACGTCTGATGTACACAATTTGAATCCTAGTACATTAATCTTTGACGAGTTTTTTTTACTGACGTGTATATCATCCCAATAATTACATTGTGCAACTCTTTATTTGTGATATCATCAGTGGATATCATGTATCTATTTTACTGTCATAATTTATTTCATAAAAACTACGCATGGAGGCAAATATCGTTCGAAGTCAACTTAGATGTCAATTTTATAACCCAAAAGGACCAGACTATACTAACTTTCTTGTTCGTTTATAAAAAGAGTGCATCTTTTCAAAAAATATAAATAAAAGGATATACAAAGGGAGCCAAAAATAAAGGGAAGAAGGAAAGACAAAAACTTTAGCAAAACGAAAATAAACAAACTAAAGACAAGTGTACATTACACAGACAACTGCAAATCGACAGCAATACGAAACACACTAAAACCCCGAGGGTTTAACATATTGAATAACTTAAAAGTTTAGAATATGTGAATTTTAAACATTTTTCACAATGATCAGCATTATATAATCATGTTACATTGTGCGAATAAATAAATATACAATTAATTTCAGAATTATGTATTCTTATATACAAATGAAACTGTACTTACCAGTTAGAAAGAAGCACAGTTTGCAGTCAGAGGACAGAAGTTGACAAAACTTTATCACTTAACAAAGTATTTAGTTTCAATAAGATTTTGTAATGACAACAACAACAGATAAAACGATCAGTAAACTTCTACTGATCACAACCGGTAGCTCCCTCGTCAAAGTTCTCTATCAATTTCCTCATGTTTGCACAGGGTGTACGTATCCTCAATCATTAGATGATGATCTCAGGTTTAACAAACACAAAACTATTCATGTCACTTTGAATTGAAAACGTAAATGCTTTACTGTCTTTAAACTAAATTATTGTGCATACTAAGTTGCGTATTTGCATGATGCATAAGGTTAAAAAAGTGAAATAGAAACATTTGATGTTGTTCGTTATATGTGAAAAAGCGTGGATAAAAACTATGATCTGTACATATTAGGAATGCAATGATTTCTCACAAAAACAATTTCCTGCAAAACAAGCAAAAGAGCCAAATGGTTGTTCATTAATGATCATGTTTCACTGATAACATAACCATTTCTGGGTGTACCCTAAAATAAATACTGCAATTTAAAACCTAGTACATCTAATTAAGCACGTTCACGTGCATACACTACAAAATGTAATTTGCATTTATGTGTTACCATGTTACAAGATTAACAAAACACGCGCGGAATCATCATTTTTATTTTATTTTCAAGTTTTTTTACGCTCGTATACTTTTCAATCTATTTATAAAAAATGGTCTTTCGGAAAATCTAAATGTACCTATATCTTCTATATCCTTACTATATGTAAGAGAAAGATAATCCATTTCTTCGTGATAAGTACAAAAATTAGCGAGTGCTTATCATGAATAAATCTGAGGGCCCCAGCGGGAACAGAGGGGGGCAAAGCCCTCGGAAGCTAACGAATTATCAAGAAAGAGATAACATTTCTGTAATTGGAACTCATCAATATCAACATACTTTACACAAGGAAGCTATTAAACCAAGAGTTCCAAGTGGTGAAGTTGAAATCATCCCTTCGTAAGTTTTACGGACGCCATCACGAGTTGGATGACCGTTATGGAATATCCGTTTCACAGATGATAGCGTATATGTTCCTAATGTCGTAACTACAATCCCGTCCCCTTTTCCCGAATGTGACCTACCGAATTAGACTTATTACCGGGTTTGTACTAACATGAGCAACACGACGGGTGCCACATGTGGAGCAGGATCTGCTTACCCTTCCGGAGCACCTGAGATCACCCCTAGGTTTTGGTGGGGTTCGTGTTGCTCAGTCTTTAGTTTTCTATGTTGTGTTTTGTGTACTATTGCTTGTCTGTTTGTCTTTTTCTTTTTTAGCCATGGCGTTGTCAGTTTATTTTCGACTAATGAGTTTGAATGTCCCTATGGTATCTTTCGCCTCTCTTTTAGAATCTTATTTGTTTATTTTCTATTCATAATTTATACATTGTGTTGATTTGGAATCTTATGGTCAATAGTTTTAGAGAAAATATCCCAACCAGTAACTGTAAAATGTGTTTAAATGGAGATGTGGGGTAAAACAATCAATCGACAAAAAATTCAAAACTTTTAATATTTTGTTTTTGTTGTAATTTTGAAGTTCTAAATGTTCACATAATAACATAACCGGTACCAATTTTACTGCACCAGTAAACTTCAAACTTGTTTTTTGTTTGTTTCAAAATTCAAAGTCTAGATATTTTTTTTAGCATTGTTGAATTTTTCTAATGAACAGTTATCAAATATCAATTAAGAATGCTATACATGTTCTTCATACTTTTTGTCAATAAAGCCTCACCAATGATGATACTATACTCACAATTTTTTCACCATATATATATATACAATGTATGTGTAACACAGGAACAGCCAGTAATGAGATTACCGTTATACACATTCATGAATGTAGCATTACGATTTTTGGAGTTATTGTATTTAAATATGATTAAATCTGTTTTCAATTATCTTATATAAAAAAATACTCGTGCAAGTCAAAAAGGGTAACCAAAGCTTGCCTTAAGCCGTGATCAAAATAAATTAAGAACTGGTTGTAAAATTATAAAATCCAACTGCATTCAGTTAAAACTTTACAATGAGTATTTTTAAAAACTTTTTCTAAGTTTTAACAGTTAAACATAAGACTGTCTCCCATTATACATATTTTTCAGCGCTTTTGCCTACATAAAACATAAAAATGCGATTTTCCATGCTTGAGGTTTGAAATTACATCATAAAATCTTTTAGTAAAAGCCTTTTCTGACGAAATTGCACGCGAACAAAAAGCCATAAGCCCTATAATTGACTCCAGTACCTTCAATGTTATCCTTTTCCGACAAACCATGTATTGAATACCAGACTTAAACTTAATTACCTTGTTTACAGGAATTTTCACCAACATAAGTCAAGTAGCAATGCCAAGACCAAGAAATGTCAAGGTCGTCATAGGTCCCACTGTTTTATTGTCTGCAAATGGCACACTTAAATCCTTACAAACTTTCATAAAAGTCTCCACAATTATTATTTGACTAGGGTCCAGTAAATATAAAATCATCTAAATAATTATCCAGAGTGTCCAGTCTAGACTTTCACTGAACAGCCCCGTTTTTCAACAAATTGTCGGCATTCCTATGGGAAAGAACTGTGCGCCTCTCCTTGCCGAACTCTTCTTATTTTCATGAGTCGGACGTCCTTCAGACACTTATAAAAAACAAGAAGATCAAAGAAGCCAAATCATTTAATTTCACATTCAGATATATTGATGATGATCTGTCCATTAACAATCCAAACTTTTCTGATTAAATTCCATTAATAAATTCTCCAGAACTAGAAATTAAAGGAACAACAGACACGGCCTCCTCCGCCTCATTTTTAGACTTATACCTTGAATTTGACATAAGCGGTCATCTCAGTACCAGCATCTATGACAAACGAGATGATTTTATTTTTTTTGAAATTATAAATTTCCCCCACCTTAGCAGCAACATACCAACTTCACCTGCATATGGGATATACATTTCCCATCTCATTCGGTATTCAAGAGCTTGCAGCTGCTACTCAGACTTTATAAAACGTCACCAGTGTCTGAGCAGAAAGTGGATGAACCAGGGTTATGCCAAAGAACGTCTCGTCCTTTTTCTAAAAAAAAAAATCATCGGAAGGTATCAAGACCTTGTTGATAAATATTCCGTATCAACTTCACAAATAATACATAATGGTCTTGAATATATATTCTAGGTACTGACGTTTTTTATCATCTTAATTACGTGTTTTAACGTTCTTTTTTTTATCTTTGTATATTTTTAACCTTTATTGTTTAGTCCATTTTTGGTAATATACTTGTGGCGTGGCTCGGTATTTATACGTCCCGCCGTTGTGTTATTGTGCTATGGTCATTTTTGTATTCTTGTTTTCATTTTTGCTCATGTACTTTGTCTATAGTGTGTCTATATGCAATTTTTGTTTTTCTTTGTTGAAATAGTTATTTGTTTTCATAGTGATTAAGATTATAACACAATGTTGACTGCTGTACCCCAATTTTTTACATTTTTAACCTTTTATTTCCATTTGTTTTGCTCACACATTGTTGTCAATATAATGGTATTATATGCGACTGTCATACAAGTGAGAGGTTTGGCTAGCTATAAAACTAGGTTTAATCCACCATTTTCTACATAAGGAAATGCCTGTACCAAGCCAGGAATATGACAGTTATTTTCCATTCGTTTGATTTTTTGAGCTTTTGATTTTGTCATTTGATGAAGGACTTTCCGTTTTGAATTTTCCTTGGAGTTTGTTATTTTTGTTATTTTACTGTTTGATACTCATAAAATCAAAATCTGCTGGATTTATGATAAAAAAGTCTGAAGGCTTGGCGAATATCGATTTTTCCGATTTTCGCACTCTTACAAAGAGCCCAAATCATGTCCAAACATTGTCATATGAAGAGTATTTCACACTACAATAATCTGCGGGTATAAAATCATTAATACTACCACCATTAGGATAAGACAAATGGGATATAAGACGCCAACCATTATCTGGTTTTTGAACAAGCACAATTGGAGAAATTCGGAGTGTCGATACAGGTTTGTTTGAAAATGGACCCAAAATCCTACCAAGTTTTATCTCGTACTGCAACTTTTGTAAATTTCAATAGACGTCAAATTTTTTGCGGTAGTTGAATACTCGGACCTTCATATTGTAATCTAAAACCAAAAGTAAACCCTTCAAGCATGAGCTGGGCATCTACCATATTTGTATAATCCCCAAGAAACTTTTTAATTCAATTGTGTTTATTGGAGTCCACCCTTTATCCCATAGGTGACGCATCAGTTCGGAGTCTGAAAGTAATACAGTCTCACTTCTATAGAAAATTTACAATTGGAATAATGTCATAAAAATTATGAAAATTTAACATATTATCTCTTAAAGAAACACACACAAACTTTTGTCAACAACTGTAATACTAAGTGTTCTGCTAAATAATCACTTCATATATTGACCAGTATACAATTTCGTATTCTGTTGGGATACTGTACTGAGTTGTTACCACGTCCCTGAAATCTCCCTGAAAAACTGAGGCCTAGGTTGCTGAAATCTTGCATTGCCGCCTGCCCTATTCGGAAAAAAACGTTTTGTCTGGGACACTGAATAAGTGGGTGCTGATCAAAACATCTTAAACAAGAATGAGTATAAACACATGATTGATTTACGCGTTTACCGTGGTAATTAAATGCGTAACATTTAAAGCGCCCATTGTTTAATGGCGCATTACTATAAGAGCATTTGCATTATTCACGTATTTGCTGGCGTATCCGTATCGACGTATCGTATAACACGTATATGAGGAAAGGATAAACTAAGTCAAGTTGGTCCCGACGAAGAGATTTTATTATTCATTTAATTTTAATTTAGTTTTAATTGAAGTCGGGGCTAAATCATTATTTTATACAAATCTGCTCGATATGTATACGTCGATCCGTGCACGTATCCATAAACGTGAATAATGCAAATGCTCTAATAGCAGACAGAGGATGCATAAAGATCAGCCATAGTTTAGGGTCAACCACAGTCCACGAACCAGCTTGATCCTGCGACATTCTGAGGCGAAATTGTTCATCATACGATTTCCATCCTAGAGCGCACCGCTTAGCGCCTAGCCTTATACTATGCAGGTACTTCAGTAAATCTTGAAAAACATGAAGGTGTGCAGTACAATATATATATATATATATATATATATATATATATATATAGACTAAAAATACATATGTCCAGTTACCTATGGTATCAATTTTTTGTTGTTGCTGCTTTGGTTGTATTAAAAGTTCTCCCTGTGAAATAATGACTTTATGTTTATCACAAGAAGAGGCTTGTAAATTAACTAATAGAATCATGTGCAAAACAGTGTAGGCGAGACCATTGATTGGCGCGCTAAAATATCCCATTGACTGGGTCAGATTAGGTGAACGTTCGTCTGTAACGCCCACAACTCACGACGTATTTATTATAAACATTTAAACTGTGGGGTTGCCAAAGGGTTTCAGTATATATACGAACTACAGTGCACAGTATATTATATACATATTTTATTTGCGATCATAAAATGTACGAAGTCGTCCATTACTATGTAAATTGGGTCGATTAAAAAAAAAGCTGAAAATGTTTCTGTTGCCAAGGGTTTTTCACAAGTATAGTAGTTAGCAGAAAAGTTCACCAAACTATACATTTTACCTATTCAAAAACGTAAATGCAAATTCCACAAGGCTTGATCCAAATAGCCTTTTTATTGTCTAATAACTTGCAAGTACGAAAAAGACAAAACAGAAGTATATTTTGTCTATATGTTTTGTGTACGCACACTTTTTAAAGTTGATCATGCATTCGTTCTAAAATAAAATTTTGACCAGATATAAGTTAAGAGATGACATAATTGGACATGCAACCGCAATTGTTAAATCGCTTTGACGTCCGAAAAAAAAGATAATAATCAACACATGCATTGTAACTTTTAAAGCCAGTTAAATCCTTTTTTTTTTTGTTGAAAGAACGTGCGATGTCATAAAAATTGATTATCAAAACATAACGAAAACACAAGTAAAGAACGTTTACACTGAAATGCAGTCAAGTTTAGCGATTGATAATTCATTGATAACATTCTGGCGTATCACAAACAAACAACTTGTAGCGTCTCACTTCATTGGCCGAAAGATTTAAATACAACAACAATTGTTGTGTGCACGTGAATTGACACAGGTGACCGACAATGGAATGTACTACGTTACTACGAACGTAAAAAACAATGATTTTTGGTCGAAATAATTAAATAAGTATTTTGTGAATTTCAAATAGTGGGGTCGAAATATTATACTAATAATTTGTGTTAAGTAATATTCTTTATGCATGCAGCACTTGTACCGCACTATGAAAAATATAAGGATAAAATAAAATACATGTGCCGCTTTTATACGGATGAATGTATGAACCACTTTAATTTCTTTCATATTGACGCTAGGTTATTATCCTGACAATGTCGTAGTTACTTATAATAAGGATCTCATAATACTGATCCATTTCAAATTTATGATGGGTTGCACATTCCTCTTTTATTGTTTTCATGCTATAAAACGAAAATAAAGAAGCTAAGCGTTTGGTCATTCAGAAATGACGTGTCATAAACGAGCAAATTGTCCCCGAAAGATCGTACCATGTGTGCACGTGAATATAGATGTTCTATGCAATGTACTATCATGGTCACCACGAAATTCAAATGAATTCAGTGAAGGCATGTTGGTGTAAAAAGGTTTGAAATGTTTCATCGGCGAAGATTTTATTTTTGCATGTGTGGAACTAAAAAATAAATAAATACTTGTGAGAAATGTCGTAGTTTATAAGGAACTATATAAATGTACTGTTTTCGATTTTGATTGGTTGAAAATTTATCCTTTAATTTCATATCGTAAGAATAGAGCTTTGCATAACATTGTTGAACAATCCGCCAAAGTAACGTGTGGCATGCGTGCGTATTAAAATGAAATACAAAATCATACATGTATGATAAACTTATAAACGAAATATTAAGAAATTAAGGATGACTACTGTAAAAGTATGTACAAAAATGGAGTCACCTTTTATCAATACATTTAGTGAATAACCACACTGTTTAAAACTGATTGTTTTCTATGCAACTATTTAAATATTTACAATATATAATTTTCAACCGAGGATAGCAAAACAGTTAATTATAAATTAAGAAAGTATATCGCTGGAGTTTATAAAGTACATTTCCTTCCACTGTGCCATGGTTTGCCATCTCCATTTTTTCTCTAAACAAAGCATGGCTGGTTACATATTCTGAATTTACTTAGAATTTCGGGATTTTTTTTTTCAAAATCAAGTAAACTAAATCAGAAAAAAAATCACACTATCCTAAAACTTATGAAAGAATATGAATAATGAACATGACAGTTTATAACACAAACCCATTTACTATAAAAATCGAGCAATATCTTTAGTATGTAATTTGGTTATTTTTGTAGTTAAGTACGGTTTCATTTCAAGTACAACGTTAATTCATCAAGTCCATTGAATAAAAGATAAGGCAGGGTGAGCAACTTGACAAAAAAAAGGCAGGATGACGATTTATGTAAAAAATCAGGATAAACGAATAAATATAGTCAGGACCTAACAGACTGAAAAATAGAAAGACAGGACAGAGATAACAACTAAAAAAAATGCAGGACAAAATGTTTCATCCAAGTCCTTCACCCCCAATCAAAATCAAATGGTAGCTCCCTTAATCCAGGACCAATTGAGAGGAGACAGTTGAATTAAATATTTCGACGTGACTGTTAAGATTAAAGTTTAAAATTTTACATGCACATGTATAAAAGCTAGAATTGCCATGCGATAATCAAGAACACAATCATGTTCGGGAATACGACGATGGAAGTTTTTAACGACCTTGACCGGCTACGTGAATACTGATCAGTCCATTCAGCTTTATAGTACGCGTGTTCTATTTTCGCAGGTGTGAGGTCGAAGGTTTGAATTGACCAATGAAAACGATCGTTCCTTAACGAGTTAATCTAATAAAGTTTGTTTGACTGATTATGTTGCACGACCTTTCGCTAAGCTTGACCGCAGTTCAGTGTAAGTATTCAATATAAATCAAAACACAAAGGTTATTCCTGATTAGTTTTTCGAATTATTTTATTTAGGCGTTGAGACCCTTTGGTGACCTCACAGTTTAAATGTCTATAATAAATACGTCGTGAGTTTTGGGCGTTACAGACGAACGTTCACCTAATCTGACCCAGTCAATGGGATATTTTTGCGCGCCAATCAATGGTCTCGGCTACACTGTTATGCACATGATTCTAGTAAGGTCAGATCAATATATTCTCCTGCAATTATTTTTTGCCGCAAGCTTACAGTGATCACTGGCCTTACTGCACGGAGATGGAGTTTGAAAAACTGGAAAATTACCTGATTGAGTAATGGGTTCAGAAGCGGTTGTGGTGACCGGGGCCATAGACACAACATCTGAACTGAGTGAAATGGTTGGTACTGGACTCTTTGTAGAGCTGCTTCTAACACCCGCATTTCCATCAATTTTCAGATCCAAAACAGTTCTCTTTGCCTCTAGAGCCACATTGTCGCCTCTTCCCTTAGGCGACATCCTCTTCCTGCCAGAACTCCTAAGCATTTTTAAACTGAAAAAGACAAGCTATGATAAAAATATTTATATATATATGTAAATATGATTTAAACAATGCAAAGGAAACCAAAAAATAAACATCTGCTGATTCTGCTGTGGCCGATCGAGTCTCGAAGCATGAAAAAAAACAAAGAATTAGATGTGCCATCCACCGTACTCAAACAATATTTTTGTATTTTTGTATTCAATAATTCAGCTATCTTAACAATTTAATGCGTCGTTTGTATTTATCAAAAATTGTAATAAATTTAAATAGATATCGACTTGTGCTCAATATAAACTAATTCAAACTGTCAAAATTGCATATTGAAAATAATATTTAGAAATGATTAAATTTAGAAATGATCTATTTCTCTCAGAACGCTGACAAAGCCTAGCCATGCCGTCTGCTGAGAGGCCATATTGCACCCTGACGCTTCGACAGTTGTAACCATCGAGTCATAATAAACGTTAACTAAACCCTTGATAAAGATTATTTGAAACAGTTTAAAAAATTTAAAAGTTTTCAACAACTTATGTGTTGGATTGGTGTAGATTTGATTTAGATATTTTCTATGTCAACGTCAAAAGGAGGATTATGGGTAAATCAATCACTTGCTAAGATCGATAATCCAACTAAAAACCAATTATTATAAACTGACGAAGCAGTATAACGGACACGGTGGCATGAGCACAAACGATAACTGATTTAAAATTTAGATTTTAAATCCTATTATACATACTATTCAGCGCTTTTGCCTACATAAATGTGTAAAGATAAAGTATTTTAGTTTCCATAAAAATGCAAGTATCATTAAGAAGATCAGTCTGTTTATTATAAGAAGCTGTATTTCGTCGTGTTAGTGTTATAATTATGTAAATCCCATGTTTTCTAAATGTAAGGACATTGAATATTTTGAAAGCGCAATATCATTAATATTTGACTGGGGTATAGAAAGATATGTAGCAATCGAATTTATGGACTCGATTCCGTAGAGCAGCTTTATATTCAATTGTTGTTGAATTAACAACCACCCGAAGTTAAATAAATAAAGCATACCCTTTTCTTGAGATAGAACACTACAATACAAAAAGCGTTTTTTTTTAGAAACCATTTCCTATATTTGCATTGGAGATAGACAATGGAATTTTCATTTCTGTAATATTCCAATTCTGTAATGCTTGATTTGCTGAGTATTAATTAAGATTTAGTTGAAATTATTCCAAAAAAATTAAGCCTATAGTATTACTTAGATAATTTTGATAACAATTGTTTTAGAGCAAAATATCTTAAAACAGTGGCGATACAACACTTGAAAAATATTTTACTATGAACTTCCAATGTCCAACTAGTAAAATTCTGACAAAAAATCGTAGAATGTAGACATCTCGTTTTATAGTTGCTATGGGGGGGGTTATACTCAAATGCACTTGGATCTCCAATAACTATCTCAATTTTCATCAAAAATGTACATAGAACTTATAAGTTATATTGTATATATTAGGTCCAGTCAAATAATATCGAAAGTCGATAGACGTGAAGATATGTGAAGAATCATTAAAAGTCCAAATCCTCAAAATATTTCTTACAAGTTAACAGTAAGATCAGAAACAATATTCGACATTTATCATAGAATTTCCAAAGAAGTCGTTGATATGTTAGCATGGTAGATTTAGAGTAAAATTTACATTGAAAGTTGAAGCTTGGTAAAAATAATATATAAATCGAAAGTAAATCAAACACTTACAAATTTAAGACTGTTAGTGCTGATGGTAAATTGTCGTTTCGAAGTACTTGTGAAGAAGGTCAACCACTTTATTTTGGTTACATTTTTTGCTGGCAATTACACAAGAACTGAAGAAGTTTTTGTTGAAGTTGAAATTACTTTATTCTTTTTACACGTTTTCAGGGTGTTTGAAATTAATAACTTTCCGCTCTATAGAGTTTTTATACGATCAGAATCATTGAAACTGTATCATTATAATGCACCGTTTAGAATGCAGATTAGAGATGTCACTTTGAAAGCTACTCATTAGATCGTTACGTTTCGCATGCTATGTGTTGTAAAGACATGCATATTAATTAAACTGACAAACTTAAAATAATTTAAATAACCTACTACATGCTGTCATTGGGACAAATTTTAGACTTACATGTATTTCATTGCAAGTTTAAATTACATTTTCTAAAAAGAAAAGAGCAAAGAACAGTGTCTTAGAATATTTAAAATCGTGTTTTTTCAAAAATGTTAAAAAGCAATTGTAAATTATAATTTATTCCATATCAACTGAATGCAATATGAAACATGTGGTAGTAATGCAGATAGGAAATCAAATGAAAACTGATACTAGCAAAAAACAAATACGTTGATAACTTTGAAGGATACAATCCCTTTTGTTATGAGCGTTCCTGATAAAAGAAAATCCAGAAAAGCGCTTCAGACGCATACAAGTCATATAATGTTATTTTTATTACTAGCACTGGGTCGATACCGCTACATGTGGACTATTAGTGCCTAAGGGTATCATCAGCTCAGTGGTCAGAGCGTCGGTACTGACATGACTTATAGCATACTTTCCTTAAATTTTCCATTAATAAATCAGAAATTATTATGTAACTATAAGGTTCCAACTCCCTCAGGCAAAGTTGACTTTGAATGGATGTGGCTTTTATTTTTAGATTATGTTTGGTCATATAGTTCTTCAAGTGTTTCGGGCCCTATTCGTCCTTTTCAAATTTCAATTTCTAGGTGCATTAGATTTGCGCTTATAAATATGTAGGACTCTACAGTGCGATGGGGACTCTAAAACGCGATGGTCGAGCTAAAGTGCGATGGTTTGGTACGCTAAATTGTGATGGTCTGTGCAGTTCAATAGAAAACGCTAAAGTCCGATGCCTCAATACGCTAAAGTGCATTTTTCCGCGAAAGTGTGTTTGTTCATGAAAGTAAGAAGTTAGAAACGTGAAAAAGCATTCTGATATTACAAGCCATTTGTACAAACATAAACGGACATGCCGGAAAACCAGAATATTTGTCCAGGGTTTTATTAGAAAACGAAAAAGAAAAAAGAAATAAAACACATGATTCCCATCCGGAACATTTTTGGTCGATGCTAGACGAGGTTAACTTGATTTTGCTAATTTGTGTTTTAAAAAAGACCCCAAAATAACATATGTTAAATAATTCAAACGAGAAAAATAAGGCTATAAAAAAGAATATGTGTATTTCCCCTAACCCTATTTACCCAGAAAATAGCTGCCTACTTTAAATTTTTTATTGTCCTGATGTGAAAAAGTTTTTTTTTTAATCAGATAGGCAGGCCCTTTATATCTTACTGTTCGGTGTGAGCCAAGGTGCCGTGTTGAAGACCGTACTGTGACCTATAATGGTTTACTTTTATAAATTTTGACTTGGATGGAGAGTTGTCTCATTGGCACTCATACCACATCTTCTTATATCTATGAAGACTAAAAAACATCTGACACTTCAATTCTCTTTGCCGGAAAATGCCTACCTACTTACCCACTGACTCTACCTTTGGGTAGGGTTTGGGCAAACCAAAATCTTTTTAAGTGTGGCCTAACGGCCTGATTTATGTACAAAACAATAAACGAAAAACAAATATGAATACAGCAAGGCACTACTTCCACTGAATTACAGGCTTGAAACAGGTTCATAAAGTATATACTAGCTTCTGCAATGTAATCATTTAACTTTTGCAACTAATAACCGTACTGCCCTCAACGTGGAGTTTTGGCCCACGGCGCATAGGAAGTAATACGTATAGGGCCACACAATGATCAGTGTAAAACAATTTAAAAAAAAAAAGACAACGGCTTGATTTATAAACAAAACAAAAAGCAAATACCATTGCCTGAACACCATTTCCGATACACCATCACACTAAAGCGTGCTATACCATCGCACTTTAGCGAGCTATAGGATAGCACTTTAGCGAGCTATAGGATAGCACTTTAGCGTGTTATACCATCGCATTTAAGCAGGCAATACCATCGCACTTTAGCGTGTTATACCATCGCACTTTGGCGTGTCATATACTCGCACTTAAAAAAAACAAACAACCATCACACTTTAGCGTTTGCCACCATCGCATTTTAGCGTAGACCATCGCACTTTAGCGTGACCATCGCACTTCAGAATACCATCGCACTTTAGAGTCCTACAAATATAACATTTGCGCACAACTTTTGATTACATTTGCGTGGATTTATTTTACAGGTAAACACAGGTAAATTTAGGCAAACACATGTACATAATACTTATTGATTGATTTAATTATCTATTAACAAGTAACCTTTCCGTAAGTCTAAGTCCCCTGCTAGTAGTACCAGTATAGAGGTGGTTTTCAGTTAGTATTTGTTGGGGATTCAGAGTTTGGGATTCGTTACATGATCGCATTGTGACGTCATCTAAGGGACCGGAATGGAGTAGTGCCCAGGGTAGGGTAGGGTGGAGTATTCTGCTGCTGCTGCTGCTTATGACTAATTGTTGGTATTTTTTTATTCATTTTTGTAAGTAAAAAAAGCAATATGAGCCCATGGAATCATGGAAATATGCCATAGAAAAACGAAAGTATCTACTGGATTAAGTACTTTAAAGATTCAAGCCAGTATCTGGAGATGAAGATGAAGACAACTAAGACCATATTAATTGTTTGACCAATAAAGCATTTGAACTTAAGAATACGACTTTGTTATTTCTAAATTCAAGGTTGGCTATAACCTACTTTTAACTCCCGATCATTCCACAATTCCACTACAGTTGCGCGCATTTATTTTACAGGTAAACACAGGTAAATTTAGGCAAATACATGTACATTATACTTATTAAATGATTTATTTATCTATTTACAAGTAACAAGTAACCTTTCCGTAAGTCCAAGTCCCTGCTAGTATTATGGAGGTGGTGTTCATGTAGTATTTGTGGGGGATTCAGAGTTTGGGATTCGTTACGTCATCGCATTATGACGTCATATACCGGAAGTGATGTCATCTAAGGTAGGAGTGGAGTATTCTGCTGCTGCTGCTTATGGCTAGTTGTTGGGTTTTTTTTATACTTTTTTTTGTAAGTGAAAAAAGGAATATGAGCCCATGGAATCATAAAAATATGTCATTGAAAAACGAAAGTTTCTACTGGATAAAGATCTTAAAGGATTCACTAACAAAAAATAAATAAAATACCAACAACAAGCCATAAGCAACAGCAGCAGTAGAAACAGCAAAATACCCCATCCTCAAGCAGCAATAGCAGCAAACTCCCAGAAAGAGTAAAATGCGCAAGGTTGGAGCAGAAGCAGAAGAAGCAGCAGCAATACTCCACCTTCAAGTAACAGCAGCAGTACATGACCCTCAAGTCGCAGCAACACTACAGCAGAAATACTCCAACCGTAAGCAGCAGTAGAAAAAAAAAAATACAAAAGAGCTTGACAAGAGTAGCGAGAGTAACACAAATCCATTCCAAAAAAACCAACGAAAATAAAGTGAAGAATTCTTAAGACACTTGTACAAATAGAAAAACAATCTTTTCAATATAAGAAAAAATAGGGAAAAACAGTTATCTCCCTTTGATAATATTAAGAAACCCAACGGAATCTGATTCTATCCGTTACCTACCGAACATGAGAACCCGGATCTCATAGAAATCACCCCAATCGTCGTTTCAAGGTTGGGGATTCACTGAAATTGTCAGTAATGTTCCTTTTCATTGGTGGAATTTCCAACGATTTGATTGGTCAATCCACTTTTCATCCTTTGCACGAAATTGTACCATTGAAACTTATGGTAATGTTGTGAAATTGAAATGATATTTGGACAAATCTCGATCAGCAATGATGATTTCTTATGAAATATCATTCCTTTTGTATTATTTAAGTTTGCCTAATTTGTGTAATGGTATGGCGGACCTGAGAAATCACATTTTATCCTTGATTACATTTATTAATCAACTTTTCAGTAGAATTAACTGTGTAAATACATTTTCCGCCAAACCATAGCTCCATGTTTTGTGCAAGAGTTGTCGTTCTTATCACAACAAAGTTGTTATTTCTAAACTCCGGTTGTGCTTATCGAAATATTGTTACTATGGAATAAGACTAGTTATTGTATGTAATTTATGGTCATGCATATTTGTCAGTGTAATAAACGCGTATACGAGATCCGCGAAATGTAGGTAGTTGCGGAAAATGGCCCGTGAGAATGACATTTTTGGTTTCTAACGTAAACAACTTAGTAAGTTGAAATTGAACTGTAACAGAGAACGGTTGTTTTTCGTTGTCCTGACCTGTTCATTTCACGTTTGGCTTTTAGAATTTAGTAAGAAGTTAAAGTTAAGCTGCTTAAGAATTTATTTACACATCTTTCAGTAATATAAGTGTAAAAAGACGGAGATTTTCGTTACACATTTTATTTGACGGTGGTGCTTTTGCAGTGAAACATTTTTAGCCCAACCTTGGCCTAAATTTCGAATTGTTCTATTGTTATTGAAGCATATATTTATTGATATTTATTATCTTGTCTAAACACTGACATTATGCAGGTTCTTTGACTTGATTTAAATTGTGTGATTAGTTGACTTTGAACATATTGAAATTAATATTCTTGCACAATAAATTATTTTATTAAGAACTCTTAGTTCAATTTGCAGCCTTTTCTACTATTCCGCTCGGTAGTTACATTTTTACAATACTGGTGGCAGCGGGATTATTCATACCTCGCATTGTTTGTAAAGTTTCATTGAAATTATTTTACTTTGCGCTGCAAATATTTTTTTTTATCTTCTTTGGCATTCTTTTATTAAAAATAGATTAATGTTTGTTTTTGTGTATGTTACGGGATTGTATGATCCTAATGAGTTTTGGGAGTTATATAACCTTTGCGGTTGTGAATTCAATAGATTATATATATTCATATTTTTTTATCGTTTGCATTACACAACCTTTGTAGTTGAGAAGTCAACAGTTTGTTCACTTTTTGCTATATTTATGCAGCATTTTAAGTGAAAAATTAATAGCCTTTGTAGTTGAGAAGTCAAAAGATTATTACTTGAAATTTGAAGTATTTTTTGAAGAGATTTGAGTTAAATACATTTGACTTTTGAAATCAAGAGCAGTAAAATCGCTCTTTAATACATTGAAATGTCTGATACGGGAAATCTTACGACTTTCGCTCTAGATCCCTGACCCGTTCACAACCTTTAAAAGGAGGGAGGGGTAGCGGTAAATTTGGTTTAAATCAAAGTTTGAGTAATGGAGATTGATGTGGTTAGTAATACAATAGCACGAAATGCATCTTTAAACAAGTTTTAGGCTATTAAAGTACACGCAGAAGAAAAGCAAATGCACTCAGGTGATAGTATTACTAGCAAAGGTTTAGAGTACAAAATCGTATATCTCGAACTCCGACTAATATTGAGGTTTCAGATCATGAGAATTATGCAAAAAACAGAAATATGCTAGGCATGAGTGAAAGTGTAGTAAGTATAGAAAAAAGATCACACACGGATAAAGAAGTGAAGTATGCTGAATTTAGGGGAGAATTAATAAATACAAAGAAAGAACAAGCTGACACAAGGATAAGGCATGAAGCAAATAAACTCATCATAGATACCAGGATTGAAATTTTATATTTACGCCAGACGCGCGTTTCGTCTACAAAAGACTCATCAGTGACGCTCGAATCAAAAAATATTAAAAAGGCCAAATAAAGTACGAAGTTGAGGAGCATTGACGACCAAAAATTCCTAAAAGTTTTGCCAAATACAGCTAAGGTAATCTATTCCTGAGGTAGAAAAAATGCAGAGTTAAGACGCAAAAATGAAGCTCTTAATCAGATGTATGAAGAAATTATTGAGATTAAGCTTAGTTTTCAGACAAGACTAGAAAACACTGAACAAGAGTTAAATCGCACACAACAAGATCTATTCTTTGCGCAGTCCCAATTGCTAAAAATCATGTAGTAAATAATAGAGAGGTGGAGACTAGTTAAACCAGAGAAAATATCTATGAACACAACCAAGAAATTAGGTATCAGCAAAATCCTAGGTATGGTAGTTACGCAAGAGAAGGCGTAAATGACACCGTTCCGCTTATGGTTCCTATGGCTTGCCATATTCCCGATCCTTCAATTTCTATTAATAGAGTTGCACATAGAAATAACCATATTTCTGATGAACAAAAATTCAGAATACCATATTTTAATGGGAAAAGTAGATTTGAGAGGTTCCTGACTGTTTTTGAACTTGGAACAATCAAGCAAAAATTGAGAATTTATGGTGTTCCCTTAAAGTTGACGCTTTGGATTTCGCATCTAAATTGTTCCCGGAGTTGCAAAATAATATTTCGCAATTTAGAGACGATATGGAGATAATTGTTTACCTGAACAGTATCGAGAAGATTTGGCAAATATTAAAAAACACTTCAAAGAAACCTTGCCTGAATACGCTGCAGGAGTTTAAAATTTAGTTTGCAGGGGGTTCCCACATCTAAAGGAGACAGATTTGTCAAATACCTTAAAAGTTGAAAATTTCTTAAAGGGGCTCATAGACCAAAGTACTGCATACGAGGTTAAAATCAGAAAACCACAAAGTAATGACGATGCAATTGAATGATTTTATTGGCATGAATGTTGTAAAGGCAATATTTTTTTAGAAGCGTGTCGAGGTAAGACAGATTGAAACTGAGGAGCAACATGAGAACACTGAGCATATTGAAGCGAATGAAATAAGAAAAGTAACAGGGAATAATCGTTTTGTAACGGAGGAGAGATTAGATAAAAAGATTAGAAATTTTCCATCGAGAAATAAAAACTGAATTTTCTGCCATTGAAAATATTTAAAGGGAGAAATTAGTAAATTGAGTACCAGTCTGAATAAAAAGCAGAATTACAAAAGGAAGTTTGACGAAACTGTTTGTTTTTCATGCCAGAAAAAAGGGCATATTAGTAAATACTGTCCAAATAAAAATTATCTTGGTAGTTAAAGGGGAATAATTTACAACATCAAAGAAATGAAATAAATCCAGGGGGAGTTAAATCAGAAAGCAATTAAGAGTTAAACTAGATTGGATTGAGCTTGACGGCAAGTCTTAGCCCATTCAGTTATTTTAGATGAATTAAAGGAGAATAAATTTATATTTAAAGAAAATGAAGATCATAAATGTACGCTAAATAGAGGAAAAACTGTTAGCCTTAATTTGACAAATTCTGTTAATGAGAGAAACACTAAAGTTTGTAGAAATATTGATATTGGTAAATCAAAGCTCTCAGAAGCTTTCGATGACCTTGATAAGTTGTATGCTTTTGATACTGTTTGTGGTGATGAGGTTAAGAGATCAAAGTTCCCAGTAGCTTCTGGTCAGTTTGATGATGCTGAAATAAATATAACAGAAAGTTCCTTTCCTGATGAATATATTACTTTGATCCTTCTGTTGATATGACAAGTGCTGATGTTGTAATAGATAAGGGTTAGGGCAGTTACTTTGAGGGTACCTATTGTTATTGAGGGTGACTATTTGAATGCAGTCATTAATACCGGTGCTGAGGTTACTGTTGTGAGTCATGAAAAGTTCTTAAAAATTCCAGAGAATAGACGTCCACAAATATATCGAGCTGAGAGGAACTTAGTTGACACAGAGGCAGTCAAGAAAATGCAAACTTTAGGTATGGCTGATGTTTCATGTCAAATAGGTCCATTGAATTTCATTTGGTCTGTATATATTGCGCCTTTTGATGACGAGTAGTTATTAGGCTGTGATATAAAAGATGAACATGATATTACAATCAACACTAAGAGAGGCTTAGAAATTAAAGGTCAATGGATAAATTGTGACGTCACAAGGAGGTCAGATAAAGTGGCGAGAGTTGTTTTGAAATAATCAGTTACTATTCCATCTAATTCAGAGTTGATTTTACCAGGTCTAAGTGTTAATTCAGAAATACTTGATACCCGTTATTGCAGTGATGTACCAGTCGTTGAAGATGAAAGAAAATTTATAGTGCTGGTTGAAACCATTTTTGTAAGAATTGTAATTGCAGAGAAGTATCCAATTAGAATTCGTAAAAACTATTTATTAGGTGAATTGCATCCTGTTGAAAAACGTGAGGAGTTCATTGACAACCATGCTGATGTTGAATTGTATGATTCTGTTTTATATAAAGATTTCTGTATTGGCATGAGTCAAGGTGATCTAATGGATACCCCAGTAATTCCTGAAATTTGGAAAAGTCCTAAAGTGTTGAGTACCAAAACTGATAGTTCTGAAATTGAGGCCGAAATTTCAAAACTACCAGATTTTCTTTCTGAAGAATATCAGAAAAATTGCGAGAAAATTGAAATTAGCCAAAGTTCTATTAAAAAATCTGAATGCTTTTGCAAAAGATAAACTGGACTAGGGTTTTTGTTCCATAATAAAACATAAAATAGATACTGCAGGGGCAGCACCTACTAGGAAACCCTTGAGACGTACATCTACACATTTCGAAGGAGAGGAGGAGGCGTATTTGAAAAACTAATGGAGAGGGGGTCATTAAACCTTCTTCATCAGCATGGAGGTCAAATATTTGTTTGGTTCGTCAGAAAGACGGCTCGGTTATATGGTGCATAGATTACAGCAAACTCAACGAGTCTACTATCAAGAACGTCTTCCCTATACCAAATATATCTATGTGCCTAGATTGTCTAGCCGGCGATAGCATATTTTCAGTCTGGTTATTGGTAGTTGGCAATGGCCCCAGAAGATCGGCATAAAACTGCATTCATTACAAAATATGGTACACTAAGATGCTTTTCGGACTCTGTAATGCTCCCTCAACTTTTCAAAGATATTTTGAGTTAATTTTTCATAGAATGCAATGGAAAACCCTCTCTCTTTTATTTGGATGATATTATCATGTATAGTTCAAATCTAGAAGACCATTTTAATAAATTAGATCAAGTTCTAGGTAGATTACAAAATGTTGGTTTGAAACTTAAGCCTTCAAAGTGTGAGTTTATTTAAGATCAAGTCCTTTATTTAGGCCATACTGTTAGTAAAAATGGCTTTAGTCCAAATACAAAAATTGTTGAATCAGTGAGCAAATGGCAAGTTCCAAATTCAGTCAAGGTAGCTCAGTCTTTGTAACCAGGAAAGATGTTCCTTTCAATTGGTCAATGAATGTCAAAGTTCATTTGAAATATTACGGAAATCTTTGTGTGAAGCTCCAATTTTGGCATATCCCTTACCAGAAGGTCAGTTTATTTTAGATACTGATGCGTCTAATATTGGTATTAGGTCAGTACTGCCACAACTTCAAAATGGGAAGGAAAAGGTGATTGCCTATGGGTCGAAAAACCAAAATAACGATATAGTGTAACCAGACGCGAGCTTTTAGCAGTCATTACATTCATTCATCAGTTTCGCCTTTACTAAGTTGTTCGAAAATCTTTGCTAAGGTCCGACCATGCATCGTTAAGATGGCTGTTTAATTTTAAAGACCCACAGGGGCAGTTGGCTTGAGACCCTTTTACAATACAATTTTAAAATTCAACACAGACCAGAGCTAAAACATCAAAATGCTGACTCGCATTCACTACGCGAATATGACCTATCACTCTGTGACCATGTTAAACAGGGAGTTAGAGATCATGGGTGTCAAACTTGCAAATCTATGGATGCTGATTGGATAGATCTTAAAGCTAATGTAGATAATGTTACTAATTTAAGTGATAACCCATTTGTTTCTAAATAAAGGCAACAGTAGTATACCGCTGTTCGAAATTCATAAATCGATTGAGAAAAAAACAAATCCGGGTTACAAACTAAAACTGAGGGAAACACATCAAATATAAGAGGAGAACTACGACACAACAGAAACACAACATTAAAATGTAACACACACAGAGACGAACTATAATATAACAATGGCCATTTTCCTGACTTGGTAAAGGTTATTTTAAGAAAAAAATGGTGGGTTGAACCTATTTTTGTGGCTAGCCAAACCTCGCACTTTTATGGCAATGTTAAAAATAACACTAAAATGACACCATTACATGACATGAATACAGTACAACATTACGGACAGAGAATTACGCAAACAATACAATATAGTAAATTTGGATAACGAAACAACAGAAACACTGAAGTGAACAAACAACAAACGACAATGCAACACACACAGAAACAAACTATACGATAACAATTGCTTTTTTCCTGACTTGGTACAGGACATTTTTAAGAAAAAAATGGTGGGTTGAACCTGGTTTTGTGGCTAGCCAAACCTCCCGCTTTTATGGCAATGTTAAATATAACATTAAAATGACAACATTACATGACAGGACTACAATACAAATAAATGGGAGAACATATAGGACAGAGAAACATACGAATAAAAGCTAACAAAAGGTACCAGGTTTAAAATTTAATACGCAAGACGCGCGTTTCGTCCACACAAGACTAACCAGTGACGCTCAGATAAAAAAAGTACGAAAGCCAAAACAAGTACAAAGTTGAAGAGCATTGAGGACCAAACGTTCCAAAAAGTTGTGCCAAATACGGCTAAGGCTATATGTCTGGGATAAGAAAATCCTTAGTACTTAGAATAATTCATACTTTTGCAAACAGTAAATTTATAAAAATGACTAAAATTTAATACGCAAGACGCGCGTTTCGTCTACGCAAGATTAACCACTGACGCTCAGATCAAAAAAGTACGAAAGCCAAAACATGTACAAAGTTGGAGAGCATTTCTAAAATTTGTCACAAGAAGTCAAAACTCTAAGTTAATCGATTCAAATTGGCTTGATGGTAACACTACAAAAGAATTAGAAATTTTCAAAGAGAGGATAACGATTTAGGACCTATCCATAAATGGCAAGATAATAATTGTAAACCATACAGAGATGAAATTGCTTCATATAGTCCATCAACATGAAAAAATTTGCTAAATTATGATCTCTTGATTACAAAACAATAATGTTTTGTATCAGAAACGATTACAAACAACTGGTGAAAGTTATCAAATATTAGTTCCTAAAGTCTTGAGGAAAGAAGTAAAGACAAGTTGTCATAATACCTTGTATTCTGCACATTTTGGTGTAAATAAAACTTAGGAAAAAATAAAAACCTGTTTCCATTGGTACAAATGGGTGAGGATATTCAACTACATGTAAACACTTGTTCTGTTTGCAATCGATTTAAGGCTTTGAATAGGAAACCTAAAGCGTCTTTACAGAGTTACACTGTAGGTCACCCAATGGACTGTGTTGCTTATGATGTTATTTGTCCTTTATCCCATACCCGTCAAAATAATAGATTTATATTAGTTATTGGAGACCATTTTACCAGGTGGATGGAGGCGTTCCCTCTTCCACACCTGAAAAGGTTGCCAAAAAGCTTGTCCATGAATTTATTTTCCCGTTTCGGCATTCCTTTGGAACTTCACTCTGATCAAGAGAAATTTTGAAAGTATAATCTTTACAGAAGTTTGCAAATTGTTAGAAACACACAAGACAAGATCTACAGCCTATAGACCTTACTCTAATGGCATTATAGAGAGATTTAATGCAACTCTTGAGGGCATGATTAGAAGTTTTATAAATAAAAATGCTAATGATTGGGATTTACATATTGGTAAATTAAATATGGAAGTACTGTACATCCAGCTACAGTTTATTCCCCTAACATGTTAATGCTAGCCAGGGAAATTACTTTACCCCCTCAAATTATATTTTCCTTTTCAAACTGTAATAAGTCCATGGAAGTCAAGACTTACGTGTTCAAGTTAAAGTCCAAATTGTAGGAAATTTACAATAAGCACGTGAGAATCTTCGATCATCTGCTGTACGACAGAAAAGAGATTACGACACTTGTATATCTCAAAATCAATTTTGTAAAGGCTCACACTTATAAATTCAATATTATTTTCAAAAAACTAAGTGAAAGATGGTTTGGTCCGATTGTAGTAGTAGTTGTTTTGAGTCCTGTCCTATATAAAATAAAAAATAGATACAAAACAGAGACTGTACATCATGATAAATAAAAGAAATACCAAACTGATAATGTTCCAGCCTGGGCTATTGCTGTCCAGACAGGAATGTAAGATGCTCAAGTCAAAGGTACCTGCTGTCAGTAATTTTTTTCACAATTTTACAGATCTTAATTTAATTTCAGTACAATGTCTGAAATATGTAAATGCAATTGGTCTGGCTGTTCCTATGAAGGCAATTAAAGAGATATTATTTGGAACATAATACTGACACATGAAGAGGCAGGCCAGGTGCCATTTTTTCTTGTAATATTTGTCATTATCTAGGAAATACCAGAAGAAGTATGGAAAGACATCTTAATAGTTATAAACATCATCTTGGGAAGATGGAACATTTTGATTCGGATTCCTGTAACAGTTGTATAATACAGTCCTGCAACCCTTATTTCGTAAAATTAGGAGAAGATACATCTTGTGATGCTATACTTAAGGATCCCTCATGTATTTTAATTATTGAAGTTAAACAGCAAATTTTGGAAATTATTGAAGATAGTGATGAGTTCAACGTCGTTGACAATTATTGTCAAACAGAAGAAAGTTTTGAATCGTATAGGGAATTTAAAGCAGATATAAACGTTCTTAAAGGGAGTCACCAGGCAGAGTTAAATAGGTTTGGAAATCATATTGCCCGTTTAGAACGGAAGTTAAAGATAAAAGATGAGAAAAACAGTTCGATAGAAAGGAAATTCCGGAAGAGAGATGAGGAAAATATTATGAGCAAACAACTGCAAGAGAAAGATGATATGATTAGAAAACTGGAGAGGAAAATAAGACTTAAGAACGGAGAGGTCGAATTATTAAGGAGAAAGCTGAGAGTGTGTAAGGATGTGGATAATAAAAGGAGTAATCAAGAAGATGACATGGATGAAAAGAAGGAGAATGAGATGCCAAGGAAGAAATTGAAAGGATATGTTGTCAAAAAACTGTTTTAGACATTGTGTTAATATCTTTAATTTTCATATATTGAATGTCATATACTTACAATACATGCATTGCAGACAAAATTGGTTCCCGTAATTTTTATATGAAATTAGAAATTGAATTTTAAATGACGATTGTAAATATGAATTGAAAATTTCTTTTCATTTGGAGCTTTAAATCTTACCTGTTTTAATTGATTCTTAATTCTGAATAACAATATTGTCTTTACTCTATTAGATATTTTAGTGTTTTGAAGTACTGTGGATTCATTTATTTTCGTTGGTATCAATTTTCGTGGATTGAGGAACACTTGCATTTTCGTGGATATTTGATTTCGTGGTTTTGCCAATCTCTACATACAAAGCCAAATTAACATTGGTAATTCGTTGAACATTTGAATTCGTGGTTCACCTGTACCCACGAAACCCACGAAAATTGGTATCCAACGAATAATAATGAATCCACAGTAGGTGAAGTCCTCGAACACTTTTAGTTATTATACAGATTTAATATGATGCTTAAAGGAGAAGAAGTTCTCTGCGTCAACCAACTTATTTGATGAACACTTATTATATTTTAATATGCATACTATTTAAATTTTGGTTAATGGAATTAAGGAATTTCGTGGAGATAAAGGTATTCTTCAAGGACGGTAGTGTTGTGAAATTGAAATGGTATTTTGACAAATCTCGATCAACAATGATGATTTCATATAAAATATCATTCCTTTTAGTATTATTTAAGTTTGCCCAATTTGTGTAATAGTATGACGGATCTGAGAAATCACATTTTAGCCTTGATTACATTTATTAATCAACTTTTTCAGAAATTAAATGTGTTGATACATTTTCCGCCAAACCGTAGCTCCATGTTTTGTGCAAGAGTTGTCGTTCTTATCACAACAAAGTAGTTATTTCTAAACTACGGGATTTAATTCCGGTGTGCTTATTAAAATATTGTTACTATGGAATAAAACTAGTTATTGTATATCATCTATAGTCATGCATATTTGTCAGTGTAATGAACACGTATACGAGATCCGCAAAATGTCGGTAATTACGGGAAATTGCCCGTGAGAATGACATTTTTGTTTTTAACGTAAACAACTTGGTAAGTTGAAATTTAACTGTCACAGAGAACGGCTGTTTTTCGTTCTCCTGACCTGTTCATTTCACGTTTGGGTTTGTGAATTTAGTAAAAAGTTAAAGTTAAGCTGTTTTAGCATGTATTAGTGTAATCAAACGGTGAATTCCGTTACACATTTCACATGACGGTGGTGTGTTTGCCGTGAAATATTTT
This sequence comes from Mytilus californianus, assembly GCF_021869535.1. Lineage (NCBI taxonomy): Eukaryota > Metazoa > Mollusca > Bivalvia > Mytilida > Mytilidae > Mytilus > Mytilus californianus. The sequence continues at coordinate 96,015,710 of NW_026262668.1, forward strand.
CAGCCCAACCCTGGTCTAAATTTGGAATTATTCTATTGTTATTGAAGCATTTTGTTATTGATATTTATAATTTTTGTCTAAACACTGACATCATGCAAGTTCTTTGACTTGATTAAAATTGTGTGTGAATTAGTTGACTTTGAACGTATCGAAATTAATATTCCGGCTTAATAAATTATTTTATTTATAACTCTCAGTTCAATTTGCAGCCTTTTCTACTATTTCGCTCGGTAGTTACATTTTTACAAAAGTCAAAACCCGAGACCCATACATCTTACCTACACACCCGAGAAATTCGAACAAAAAATGACGGGAAATTTAAAGCCCATTCCTTTAACAAAAATACCGGGAATTCGCATGCACAGTCTTTCCGTCTAAGATAGCGACTTTGATTACACACAGTCGGTCACGTAACTTGACGTCATGCATGCGCATTACACATTTCCAGTCACGTGATTTCCGGTCACACCTGCGCACTCTTCCTTTCTGGTCCCTCATGGGTGACGTCACTTTTGGTATATGACGTCACAATGCGATGACGATACGAATATCCAACTCTGAATCCCCCACAAATACTGGTCCGAGTACACAGTTATTTCGTAGTGCATTTCTTTTAGAGAATAAATGAAAATTAAAAAAATCCCACCTGCGCTTTCTCAATAATATTTTTACAGTGTGTTGTACTACTTTTGGGACAAATTATATCAAAATTATAGAAAACTTCATCGGCTCTAACTCAAAATATGGACAATTTCATGTTAAGGGGGTCTTCAAATCTTTTGACAGCTTCCGAAGTGCTAATTTTTAACATTTTTCAGCTGGACCAAATCACTACTTTACTTTAAAATTCATGACCCAAATTTTTTTACAGTGTCATTTCACCCCCCTACTTACTATTTGAGTCATAAAACATGGAGAAATAAATTTGGAAGGGGTATAAAAAAAATCGACAAGTAACACACTGTCCACACTAGGGACTATATTCGTGGACAACGAAAATCAAAGGACGATAACTGTGTACCCGGACCTATTAGGGTAGAAAAAGTTGACCAATCTTAATGAAACTTGGTATGACCAAAGCTTATTAAATTATAAGACTGCTTACAAAGTGTCATGGCAATAGGATATATTTTATAGACAATATGACTAATTCTATATTCAACTTTGCGTGTTAAATTTAGACGTTAAAATTGAAAATTTTCAACTATCAACATTTGGGGCTTAAAAAATCAAAATATTGCCAAAAAATACTTTTGAAATGCCTTAATATATAATATATTATATATTAAAAGCAAAAGAGTACTCATTTGATTTATCAGACTTATCATAATTATTAAAAAGTCAAGTTTATATGAGCCTGTGGCTAAAAATGGAGGTTTTCCAATGAAGGGGGGCCTTACTTGAAGATGTAATATTTTCCAGCAATTTTAAATTTGTAAAGCTTTTTGGTTATAAATAATCCTTACATATGTATTTAATGTACTATAAATGGAAAGAAAACTTACAAATAACATATCACATTAGTTTAAAAGGGTCTTAGGCCAAGTAAGACTGAAAATAATTTAGGGTCAATTTAGGCCGTATCACATATTTACATTTAAAAATGCATATTGAAGCTTTAGGAAATAAAATTTTGTGTCCTTTCTATCATTTTTATACTCAGGTGACATGATACAATAAATCTGAGCACAAAAAGACTCTTGCATTCAACTTTTTTTGCAGACAGTATGGTCTGATACAAAGATTTTTCACTTTTTAGTGAAAAACATGCATGCAATTTTAGTCTCCACAGGCTTATATTTGAACCACTTGCTATCCTACAGAAGAAAAGAAAGATATTATGTGATATAAAACAGGTACAAAAGACATTGTTAAGTGCTTTTTATACAAATTTAGTGAGGTCTTTATAATGGACTTCAACTTTTATGTTCCAAGCTCCTCACATTTAACTTGATCCAAACAGGGCGTTAGACGAGGATCATATATACAACACATTTTGCACATATTGTCCGAGATAATCTTCTTTTCTGTAGATTCAGAGTTCACAAATGAGTAATACAACTGGATTGAAGCAAAGAAACACAAATATTGACACATAAAAACCTGTCAGATAGAAAGTCAGAATGCCACTTATGCATCAAAATTGAAAAAGCTATGAAATGCTTATTTTGACCATAAAATGCCAAAATTGGTCATTTTTGCAGAAATTCTATCAAATAAAAGTTTAAATCCTTTAGTTTTATGCTATTGGATAAATTGACACCATCAAATCATTCAGGGAAGTTGCCAAAGTACAGATTCTATATTTCCTGATTTCACCTCTTAGGTCCGAGTACACAGTTATTTCGTAGTGCATTTCTTTTAGAGAATAAATGAAAATCAAAAAAATCCCACCTGCGCTTTCTCAATAATATTTTTACAGTGTGTTGTACTACTTTTGGGACAAATTATATCAAAATTATAGAAAACTTCATCGGCTCTAACTCAAAATATGGACAATTTCATGTTAAGGGGGTCTTCAAATCTTTTGACAGCTTCCGAAGTGCTAATTTTTAACATTTTTCAGCTGGACCAAATCACTACTTTACTTTAAAATTCATGACCCAAATTTTTTTACAGTGTCATTTCACCCCCCTACTTACTATTTGAGTCATAAAACATGGAGAAATAAATTTGGAAGGGGTATAAAAAAAATCGACAAGTAACACACTGTCCACACTAGGGACTATATTCGTGGACAACGAAAATCAAAGGACGATAACTGTGTACCCGGACCTACTAACTGAAATCACCTCTATACTACTCCTACTCAACGACGAGAAGATGGAAGTTTGGTTTCCAGCTGGATAATTTGTTTCATTAATATGCACAAACACTAAGTCTTTGAAACATATACAGATAAAATGTAAAAATATAGCAAATCTGAAGAGTAAAAATATATATTTTACATGTCGGTGCATGCTGAATATTTGATGTTCAATGCTTTGAGAAAATTATTTCTGTCAATTTCTCCTTTCTGGTATTTTCGGTATTGTTCCATCTTTTCTCTTTCTCACTTCTACGTACAACAACGGATGTATTAAGCCCTCTTAGTTTGGTTTAAAACTATCGACATATTTAGTATGTATTATCTTTGTATTTGCCTGTATTACCTGTAAAAGGAATGCGCGCAAACATAAAAAAATTTAATCCCCAAATGGCGCAAAATGACTCTGAACATTCCTGGTGAAGATTAATAAAAAAGAACTTTAGGCGCATACATTTATAAAGTGTTCTTTCCATATTTTAAAGCGGTTTTACAAAAATCGCAGAAATCTCAAAAGCAAAGTTCCGTAAAAAGAGATCAACAGTTAGGAAAACAGTCTATGAAATAGCCCTTTTATAATAATTGGTCATAAGTTAATACGTGTATTTTTAAGATTACTCCCTTTCTGTAATCGAATATTTCTATACCTTGTATTGTATAGGTCCTTTTTGGTCATATAGTCCTAATGTTGCAGCATATTTACACATAGAAGGATTTCAAATGTTTAGGTTTGATTGTTTCTGGTGAAGGTAAATCCAGAAAAGCGTTTCGGACGCATGAAATTTTATAAGCTGTTAACACGGATGTCATTCGGTATATCGAGAAAAATGATCGTGAAAGAATAACTAACGGTGGTCAAGCATTGCTACCGGATCGTGAAAATCTGGTATCGTATCGTGAATGCAATTAAGTGTAATTCTACTTCAAAATCTGAATATTCTGCTGTATTTTCAAAAGGTGAAACAAATCAGAAAAAAAATATGTCTGTCAAAATGATTCAACTTCAGTATTCAGCAATAGATGTTGCTATTTTAGTAGTCGCCTGCAAATCTTGACTAGCTTTCATATTATATACCGACTTTTATTTTGTCCTTCAAGTCAACATGTCCTGTTGGAATCTAGACTTTTCAGGTTTTTGGTGTATTTTACCTTTACGTTATACGGTCTAGATCAATAAAAAAATTGAAAACAACACGTTTAATAATTTCATGCGTCCGAAGCGCTTTTCTGGTTGGGGTTTATGCGCTTGTAAAACTGGTTGAAGTCCACCACATTTTAAGTGAGCAAAAAGTTAAGGCTATCTGGACCATGTTTTATTCGTTGTTCTTTGTCTATTTTCTCAAAACAATTTTAATTATGGTGTAAAATGCAACATGGTTAAAGAGGAGGAGTAAAAAAACTGTTTTTTTTTTTACTTATTTCATGTTACGAAATGTTATTTTTATTTTATTTATTTTGTTGTTGTTTCTTTTCATTATCGTTTTTGTGAGTTACAGCTTTGTTAAATAATGAAGAAAACAATGAATAGATGTATGTTAAATAAAATGTTACAACAATGAACTTTAGTCACTTACATTTCATTCAGTTGGTTCTAGCCAGTTAAATTAATACACAAACATTCTTGTTGGAGATCGAAATCATGCAATATTAAATTTATTTTTGTCGAAATGCGCAGCAAAATTGGTACCGTTTATGTTTATACAACATATTATCAACAAAGGCTTATGAAAAACTTGAAGAAAGACAATATATTAATTACATCTTGGACAAAATAAACTAACAACACCGTGGCTAAAAAAGAAAAAAGACAAACAGACAAACAACAGTACGCAAAACACAGCATAGACAACTAAAAATTGAGCAACACGAACCCAACCAAAAACTAGGGGTGATCTCAGGTGCTCCGGAAGGGTAAGCAGATCCTGCACCCCATGTGGCACCCGTCATGTTGCTCATGTAAGTACAAACCCGGTGACAAGTTTATTCGATAGGTCACATTCAGGGAAAAGGGGACGGGATTGTAGTTTGGACAATTGGAACATATCCTTTGTTATCTATGAAACAGATATTCCATAACGGGCAAGCAACTCGTATTGGCGTCCGTAAAATTTACGAAAGGATGATTTCAACTTCACCACTTGGAATTCTTGGTTTAATAGCTTCCTTGTGAGCAGCAACCCTCTATCAAGGAAATCATGATATGAAATACAAGCCCTGGAATATCGTTTCAAATGGGAGATATATACTTCGTATGCGGGCGCTACTGGAATGTTGCTACATATAAATGGAAAGTTAACAATTGGGAAACTGAAATCATCTCTTTTGTCGTAAAGTTTTGTTTACAACCGACCCTTATTGTTAATTTCTAGATGTTAGTCAAGATATGAAACAGACTTAACTGTATCTGTTGTACCCTTTATCTCAAGTTCGATGGGATAAATGCGTTCAACATAGTCACCAAATTTTGAATTATGTAGTGAGAGAAAAATCATCTATATAGCGGAAAGAGAAGTTAAAATATACTGCTAACTTCTTTCTTTCTTCCTAAGAAGTTCCTGCATGCAATCAGCCTCATATGAATAAAGGAACAAGTCGGCAAGAAGAGGACTACAGTTGGTTCCCATGGGAATGCCGATTGTTTGTTGAAAAACACGTCCTCCAAACGTTACAAATATGTTGTCAATCAAGAAATCAAGCATCTTGAAAATGTCAGTTTCAGAGAATCTTTTGTTTGAATCAGAGTGTTTTTTTACAAAGTACGATTTATCCCTACCTAAGACAAGATAATTGTATCTACGTTGGCCATTCCTTTTTTTTTATGAAACAAAGCAGAACCAACTTATTTTTTTTTAATTTGGCTTTTAGTTTGGAATGGGGAATACTTGTGTAAAGTGTAGAAAAGTCAAATGTTTTAATACTATTGTAAAATTAAAGAGCTTTAGATTGTATACACTGTAAAAGATCTCTGAAATTTTTTAGTATCCACATCTGATTCACGCCACCTCAAGAATAGGTACTTTCACCATCAATTTGAAGCCCGGCTTTGATTGCTGATAAAATTGATGTTAATAATTAAGAAAGAGGTTACGTGGAAAACTTGGAAGACCCAGAAGTATAACATTGTTTGTAAGAACACATATGTAGTTTAGATATCCAGTACAGTGAAGGAAGATCTCCTCTTTGGTAAGTGTCGTGGGGGTATATGTTGACATTCCAAGTGAATTGTCAATATTTTATTCATTTATCAAGCAGTTTATGTAATGTGATTTACACACCAAAACGATGTTGTTCGGGACTTTATCTGCGGAGACAACTACATATTTGTCATGGAGGCAGGACAGGTGTTTTGCATCATTTGGGTCTTTACAGATGTAGCATGGGTAATCATAGACCCATCCAGTTTTTTAATTTGTAAAAAAAAATGGATATCAGCAAATGAAGTAACTAGTGTTCAAAAGATATTAGTCTGTCAGGTATCTATATTTATATTTAAAATTGTCATAGGAATTTGTCTTTGGGCCTCAAACGTAATGCATTTGATGCAAATCTGACAACACTTCCAAATTATGAGCCAAAGCTTTACCCAAAACAATAGTCTGATTAAAATCAAACCTCTCAGCGCTCCTGTTTTCTGATATGTCGCCCACGCGTGACATATAAATAAACGATAGCAAGTGAGAGGTTTGATCTTAATCAGACTTCCAAAAAGACATCTTTCTTGTGTTCAAAAGACATAAGTCTGTCAGATATCTATATTTCTATTTTAAATTGTCATATGTATTTGCCTTTGCGCCTCAAACTTTATGCATTTGATGCAAATCTGCTGAAGAACTAAATTGGCATATTTCAGGTGTAATACCACCAAATCATTGTACGTCACATCCGGTTGCATACGAAAATAGGTCTAATAAGTCCTACAGTTGTAGGTAATTGATCCTACATTTCATTGCAGTAAAACATTTCTGGGTCATAAACATATATCTTGGGTATTTCAAAGCACCATTATTTTTTTATTTGGGGTTTCTATTGAATATTTTGGAAACTTGAGGTTACATGGTTACTAAAGCTTGTACACAGGTTAAAAAAGGGGGAAAATTTGATTGGTTAACTTCCAGTGATAGTTATTTTCTTATATGCAATGAAATGTTATGTGAATTTTTTTCTATAGTACTGGACAGGATAAAACTTTACTCATGCCAAGTATTTCTTTATTTGAAACAAAGATAAATTCTGCACAATTTTTTGAAAAGTACAAATTTAACAAAGACTAATAGGGGAAAATCAATGGTGGTATTACACCTAATATGGGAATCTGTACATGCACTTTTGACCTTGTGAGTACTCTCATGTGTTAAAATTTCTTGCTATTTAAGTGAAATATTACAAATAATGAAATATTCTGAGTGAACTGAGTGAACTGAGTCTCAAAAACACATTTTATAAGAAAGTTTCCTTGAAATAGGACTTTACCATGAATATTAGTTGACAGAACAAGCCATACTTAGAGTTTTGGGGAGCTTTTTCTCCTTATTTATTATATTCTGCTAAACTAGAAAATTTTTCCTAAGAAATATTTTAATAAATATATAGTTTTAAGTAAATGAAATTATTTTTAAAGCAGTAACAACAAATTATTCACCAAAAGAGAACTTTTTATGTCCCTCTCTGGAACGCGGCGTAAATTTAAGTTTTACGTAAGGACTTATTGAAACCTCCTTGGAGACAACACACTTTTATACGGATAGTTCATTCAGCTTGAATACTTCAATTAATCATTTATTATAACATTTCTATCATAAATGAGTGAAAGTTACCCCAAAATTTTTATTCATTGGCCTAAAAAGTAGATATTTTGAGGAAATGAGAGGTATAAATGGACCAAAAGAGACCTTGTAAGGAAGACAAAGAGGTCCATTAGTACTATTTATCATTCTAAAGTCATCTTTTGTATCATATTCAACTGTTTGTAGGCAGATGAGATAAATATTTGATCATTTATTGGTCCACACTATATTCTATCATGATGCGGCTTGGTTTGGATTTTTCGAAGAAATTTTGCTCGAATCGCTGTAGATGTCGTCTTACATTATACTAGATTTTTCTCAAATTATTGAACTGATTATGACAAAACTTGACAGGAATGCTTGAAATAACCAGTATTACAAAGGAAAAAAGTCACATTCAGTTTATTTAACAAAAAAGTCTTCTTTAGGTGTAATACCACCAAATCATTGTACGTCACATCCGGTTGCATACGAAAATAGGTCTAAAAAAATATTCCCTTGAATTTGACAGTTGTAGGTAATTGATCCTACATTTCATTGCAGTAAAACATTTCTGGGTCATAAACATATATCTTGGGTATTTCAAAGCACCATTATTTTTTTTTTTGGGGTTTCTATTGAATATTTTGGAAACTTGAGGTTACATGGTTACTAAAGCTTGTACACAGGTTAAAAAAGGGGGAAAATTTGATTGGTTAACTTCTAGTGATGGTTATTTTCTTATATGCAATGAAATGTTATGTGAAATGTTTTCTATAGTACTGGACAGGATAAAACTTTACTCATGCCAAGTATTTCTTTATTTGAAACAAAGATAAATTCAGCACAATTTTTTGAAAAGTGCAAATTTAACAAAGACTAATAGGGGAAAATCAATGGTGGTATTACACCTTCACATATAGTCCCATCACAGAAACATTATCCCTCTGAAAAGTAAGGAAGACATGCTACGCTTAAATGACATATTTTCTCAAACTTGGTAATAAAACTGAAAGAAAATGAAACAAGCATTTGACGCGATTGATCATGTTTATGGAAAATATGACCGGGTTTACTGAAATATTCAAGATAATGTTTCTTTTTAGTTTGTAACCCGGATTTGTTTTTTCTCAATCGATTTATGAATTTCGAACAGCGGTATACTACTGTTGCCTTTATTTCTTGCTTTAACTTTCATAGCCTCTGTTTCACAAAGTATGGTGATACAAGATAAAGTTTTACCCGATAAGTAGACAGTTGAAATTAATTCAATATGAATGTTAAAAGTAATCACGATGTAACAACATCCGTCCAGCAGTAAAATAGCCTCCATATCTCCATATGAATCCTTATATTATTGCTAATTTATTCAGTTTTACGTTATATTATTAATCCATCGACCTATACGATTAAAGGTATCATCAATTCTGTACACAGTACTACCGGATATTTGAATAAGGGGTGATAACCCTAGAGTTACTGCCATTACAATGGTAAATGTGAATTTACTACTAAAAGTCTGCAACAAAAACGCATAAAGCCCTACAAGTGCAATTATGCCAATCAGATTAGCAATAAAAAAGAACATTAACGCCTTCTTTCTCAACTTTTTCAACCCTAATATCCTGTCTTCGTTTGATAGCCCTTTTGATACGGACGATCCGACAACGTTGGAGACAAGTTCCTCCCAGAATTCAAATTCAGTTTGGTTTTAGTCACTCAAGCAAACAGATGATGCACTCAAACTTCTAAGTGACGTTGTGTCAACTGAAAAAAAAATGTTAAAATTTGACCAACATTTTAACGAAATGAAAAGAAAAAAGTATATTGAAAAAATACAATATACACCTGTCCAATAAAAAACATGCATGCAATGATATTCTCTTAACAAATGTTCTTAATTATTGTGACATACCATCAGACCAAATAAAAATTCCTAAAATGTTTCTATGTTTCTATTACGTTATGAAAGATAGAGCGATCAAAACAGAACGTTTATAAATAAATCTGAATACATCTTTTTATGCAACAAGATTTAAAATTCATTGTATTTACATTTAACGCATTTTTCCATTCAATTAAATCAAATAGATTCTTGGCACCTAATATCGATTTAATTTTAGAAATATGTGCCTCCGTTCTTTATTTTGAAAAATTAATTTCAATTTTCATTGATTCGATATCCCATCGATATAATTCTTGAGCTTTGTTATCGACCGAATGAATTCTACTAGTGAGACTTATACGCAAAATAATTATACAAATGTTCGTAATCATTGTGAGATGACATCAGACCAAACAAAAATCCATAAAACATTTCTATTTTCTATTATTATATATATAAAAGATAGAGCGATGAAAACAGATAGTTTTTAAATAAATATGAATATATTTTGTTTCAGTATATTTTTTTTAGTGCAACAAGATTTAAAATTCATTGTATTCACTTTTAAAGCATCTTCCCACTCAATTAAATGGGCAATTCAAATAGATTCCTGGCACCTAATATCGATTTAAATTTGAAAATATTGTCTTCGTTCTTCAGTTTGAAATATAAATTTCAATTTCCATTGATTCGACATTCAATTGATATAATTCTTGTGTTTTCCTATCGCTCGAATGATTGACTAGTTAGACGACTACGCCCAATAATTATACCCGAAAAGGCATGTTACTATCGTATACATGTATACATGTTGTTATGCAAATCGACTTCAAAGTTTGATGAAAATATAGTTTCGTCACTTTTCTACATTGTATAATTAATATGAAAGGTACGCATTTGTATCTTTTTCTGTTCGACGGGACTAAAAACAAAACAAAGCGATTGCACTACAAAAAATCTAAATCGTAACAACATAGAGTTCTGATAGACAATTGTCATTTATATGGACACTGTTTCATGTAAAAATATAATTTCTCAGTGCGGATTTATTTCCATATTCGTATGAGTACAGAAGCTGTGTTCACATTCTCCACAATATAATTATGAAAAACTTGAAAAGTCATTCTTTTCTGTTTTGATATCAGTTTTTGAAATGTATTTTCTGCTGTGTGTGGATTCTCTTTTATCACATGACTAAGAATGTGTACTCTGATTAGACTGATTTTTAGACAGAATGATATTGTGATCTCCAGCACGAATTGACAAGTTTGTGTGGGTATATTTCAAATTGCCATTAAGAAAACGGGAAAATTGTTTTTGAAGAAATAAACTCGAAACGATTGTGTGGTATGAATAAACAGGTAAATGTCTGGGTTCGTGTCAAAACAAGAGAGATCAGGTACCTAGGAAGGATTCAAAAATCATTAATCCAATAAAAACGAACAATTATAATAACATGGCAAAAATAAAAAACGACAAAAGATCAAACAACAATAACAAAACATTACTGAAATACACGAACCCTACCAAAAAACCGAGGGTGAACTGAGGTGCTGCTGTAACGTTCAATTCTAGCTCCATGGGATCGGTTATGAACGAAACTCAAATCTTCTGGTTATTTCGAAATTGTACAAGTGTACTTCACACTTATAGCCGTCGGATGAAACCAGACAAAGACATTAGTAACAAATCTGCAGTTAGTGGGATACCATAGGTTTTCAATGTATAACCCATTATCTATTCAGACCTGTGTAATGAAATTTATAAATTTGTTTATTAGAAAGCCAAACATACATGTACAAAAAAGATATCTTAGATTAAATTTAAAATCTTTCTTGAACAAAATATTTCATTTTTCATATCCGTTTTTGCATGAGTTGGCAAATATACGGACTTGTACCAAGTCAGGAAAATGGCCATTGTTATATTATAGTTTGTTTCTGTGTGTGTTACATTTTAATGTTGTGTTTTTGTTGTGTCGTTGTTCTCCTCTTATATTTGATGCGTTTCCCTCAGTTTTAGTTTGTAACCCGGATTTGTTTTTATCTCTATCGATTTATGAGTTTCGAACAGCGGAATACTACTGTTGCCTTTATTTGACAATATTCTACTTAATTTATGTTAATTGAACCAATCACTCAACGATTCATCGATTGATTGTTGTTTCCTAACGTGAAAGAGGGACGAAAGATACCAGAGGGACAGTCAAACTCATAGCTCGAAAACAAACTGACAACGCCATGGCCAAAAATAAAAAGACAAACAGACAAATAATAGTACAGATGACACAACATAGAAAACTAAAGACTTAGCAACACGAACCCCACCAAAAACTGGGGGTGATCTCCGTGCTCCGGAAGGGTAAGCAGATCCTGTTCCACATGTGGCACCCGTCATGTTGCTTATGTTATTACAAATCCGGTAAATAGTCTAATTCGGTAAGTCACAATCGTGAAAAGGGAAGGGTATTTTAGTTACGACATAAGGAACATATCCGATATCATCTGTGAAACGGTTATTCCATAACGGTCAACCAACTCGTGATGGCGTCCGTAAAATTTACGAAGGGATGATTTGAACTTCACCATTTGGAACTGTTGGTTTAATAGCTTTCTTGTGAGCAACAATCCTCTATCAAGGAAATCATGATAGGAAACACAAACCCGGGAATATCGTATCAATTGGGAGATATATACTCCGTATGCAGGCGCTGCTGGAATGTTGCTACATAGAAATGGAAAGTTCACAATTGGGAAGCTGAAATCATCTCTTTTGTCGTAAAGTTTTGTTTGTGAAGTGGAACATCTCATCTTATTCAAGATGAGGGACAGACATTTGGCAATGCAGCAGGTCAACTACGGACCCCTCAGAGTAGTTACAAGGGTTAATGTGTTGAGAGTGTGGTGTACTCCGTATACGAGGCATCTGATTTATTTGTGTTTCTCTGTCCTGAGTGTACTTGCATTTATTTGTACTGTATTCCTGTCACATAATGTTGTCATTTTAGCGGTATTTATAACATTGCCATATAAGCGAGAGGTTTGGCTAGCCATAAAACCAGGTTCAACCCACCATTTTTTCTTAAAATGTCCTGTGCCAAGTCAGGAATATGGCAGTTGTTATCAAATAGTCCGTTTCTATTGTGTTGGCGTTTGTTTTTGTTGCAGTTCAGTGTTTCTGTTGTTCCGTTGTTTTCCTCTTATAGTTGATGTGTTTGACTCGGTTTTGGTTTGTGACCCGGATTTGTTTTTCGCTTAATCGATTGATGACTATTGAACAGCGGTATACTACTGTTGCCTTTATTTAACGTTCTCATTCCGACTAGACGTAGATGAGTATTTATTATACACCACACCGGGTCAAACAGACACTCCAATCAGCCAGGGATGAAAATATTTCTATACCACAGACAACCCTTCGGGTAATCACTGCACCAAGAAGTTTCTATTATTAATGAATTGTTTTTCTAGAAATTCGCTGTCGAGTATACGTATATCTTCTAATGCAGAATCAATCTAAACAAATCCGCTTTTGGCTATTGAATTAGTTTTACCCAACCACGTGCCATTGTAGATTAATGATGACTTTTTGTATTATAATTTACGTTTGAAGATGTAAAACACAAGTACCTTGTTGCAATTTCCGTCGTTTCTTCATTTTCCGTTTAATTTTCGGTAAGTGAAGAAATTTTGGTACAGTGGCAGTTTGCTAAAAACATAAAAATTGATATGCGTATACATATATTATCATATGTGTTACTATAGAAGTATTGAACAACGCTATTCCTATGTCTTTGTATTGAAATCTTACTTTAAATTGTGTAATAATTTTTGTGTTATTAAAGATGATTGAAATAAACATCTTTTTGAAAAATGGTATCAAATCAATGAAACTTATGGAAGGATTTGAAAATATAATCAGACTTAAACATCTCTAAATTTTGTTTTATGTATCAGCATTTACTTACATTATCACGTGTTCCCCATGATTGATCCACAATGTTACAGATAGCATAGAGAGGTAGTATCATATTCATAAATGGAATAAAGAACAAATAGACGACACCCGCTATCAATATCCACATATCTGTTGGGTATAGCATAGCTCCATAGATGTAACTACCAAGTAAAAGCATAAATAAAAAACCTTCTGCGTGCTTAAAATGTCCAACTTGGAAACCTAGTTTGTAGAAGTATAAAAATTGATAAAATATACTGCAGAATGATATATACGTTAACAGATGAAAATAAATATACTGATTACTTAAATATACTACTATATACAGTATACATTGGTTTGCAATCATCTTCATGTTATGGTCTGAAAAATTCCATATACATAGCATATGTTCATACGCTATTCATTCGAGAACTTCATCAGTCCGTCGTGTCTTTTAATGAGTATGTCTTTTAGGAAGTTTGATATTAATAGCAGATCTTTGACAGTCCCTGTCAAATTTATCGAAGCGGATTTACAGCTTAAAATAAGACAGAGACAATAGTTAAAAACCCTATTACGGAAAAAAACATGATGTTGTTTTGTTTCTATTATTCACCTTCCGATGTCTTTTGAGATATTTGTTTTGTTCGCTTGCTGCTCTGGTGGCGTGTACCCACATCTGGCATTCATAAATTGACGAACTACATTTTATTAGAAATGCCGTGTTTATTTTTTAGGGAAAACAAAGGTACATAGTACTTTGGTATTGATTGGCTAATAAAGTTTCAAAATCTCAAACTTATTATAACTTTCAGGTAAAATTATAACAACCATGGAACCACTTTTACCTTATACTAGATAATATTTGCGATTTAAGATAATTAGAGGGTTTTTAGCGCCCCTCGTTGTAGGCTGTTGTTAGTCGTTATTCAGCTTTCAAACTGTGTACAATAGATAATAGTAAAGAAATTTTTTGCAGTCATGGTCGATGTCAGCGAACCGGTCCTATCATGTGCTCACAAACAGCTGTTCATTTCTAAAATCATGTCTGATGCAAGACATAATTCAGAAAGACTATCATAATCTTATTTGTATTTTTATTTTCCATTTCCCTCTAATAGAAAAACAAAGGATATGGGGTATCCATCCATGACACAAAGTCGGTACAAGTACCGCAAAAAAAAACCACACACACAAAAAGCCAATAGAGCGGAATTCTTTGCAAAAATAATTTGGATAGACTTTGTAAAATGTTGTTAAACCACATAATCGGGCCTGATAATTAAAGAACATAATGGAAAATAGTACATATTTAAAACAAAATAGTTCCTACGCATAGGTGTAGATCTGAAACTATGTAGCATATATTTTAGTAATTGAGGTATGATATGAAAGGTGAAGGACTGGTGATCTTTGTAGAAAGCATAATTTACTGATTATTTTCAATAATAAATTATGAATGAATTCTAAAAATGAGGGCATATATAGCCTGTTTCTCAGATATGAAGTGCCTGGTTTGATGTATATAAAATTCCGGTAACCAGTGCAGTACTGTCTGATGTATAAATACAGATATATTGATCCCGCTTCCATCAAATGGTTTGAAGTGAAAAAATTAACGTGGATAGGAATGAGGACCAAGAATAGGTGGTGTGTGTCTATTAAAATTTAAGTATACAAATTGTCCTAAAATTGAGAGAATGATGTGGCACGCATAAGAGAAGTTATCTCAAGAATAAATACACCATAACTTTAAAAATACAGAAGAGCATACATATCAAGCACAGGGAAACTTTCTACGGCCTTCTTAATGTTTATTAACAAACTACAAAAGTGTAATTTTCATTGTATGCAAGTTAAACAATGTCATGCTAAATTTTGTGTACCTACCTTCTGCCAAGTCTTTAAAAATAATAACAGTAGAAGTTACAAATATGTAGACTGCTCCTGCTCCTAAGACCATGATCAAAATCTTTGTGATAATCAACTGTACTGTTGGAACGACTTCACTGAGTAACACCAAGCAGTAGGCAACAACTATGGCAACTATCACAGGAGTTACAACGATGAGAGGTGCACCAGTCGCCAATTCCAAACCGAGACTCATCATTACGATTGTAGACCCAGGATATAAAAGCATTATAACAAATATTTCCAACAAATATAGGGCATAAAGAACAGAAAATGCATCGTTTGTGGATAGCAATGCTCTGAGTTTCCGAATAACCAATATGGCGTTTGCATAATCAGACAGTAACCATCTACGACGTTGCTTCATGAACTCATACGTATCTTCTGGGCAGAACGTAGTATTCCTAGCATTACTAGAATATCTTAATTTCCATCCTTTCAACATCAATAACGTACACATCCATCTATCTTCACCTGAAATAATAAATTGAATATGCAAAAACAAATTAAACCGCGTCAACGTTTATTTGTCTGTTTTAATACAAAATCATTTTTTTTCTTTATGGGTCTATGAGACCGATACGTGAAGTAATAAGTATGTATGCAGTAAATCTTTAAATGTCTGAGTTGAGTCAATTTCAAATGTGTAATATGTAAGTTTGAAAGAGTGATAACTTACAAAATATGATGCAAAGGTTAAATAAAGGCAACAGATGTATACCGCTGTTATTAAGTTATCCAAATGTAACGCTTTACGGAAATTTATATAGGGGAAGAATTTTGAAGAAAATTGAATGTTGAATATTGCAAATATGTCCTCAAAATAGTTAACAATTTTATACCGTTGTCTTTTGTAAAAATATCTGTCATGTTTTCTACTGGTCCCGAATATTCGTCAACAACCTCTCTAACAGCATTCAGTTTATACATACTAAAACATCCTGGACAACACATAACTGAGCCAATAATGTTCTGCGAACTTTTAATTGTCCAGAAATCTAAAAGTACATTATTTCGAAATTAAAATATCAAAATAGGATACCGGAATAATGTTAGTGCAGTGCACTAATAAGAAAGGAGATTCCTCAAAACAAAATATGATAGTGCATATGCCTACAATTACCATTTATTTTTGAATACACTTGTGTTTATCATTTACTAAGCGAAACTACAAACCAAAGTTGAAGACATAGTTCACAGCCCGATGTTGGCTGCACTTTGTCTTCATCCGAACCTACTATTTCGCATAGTCAATGCTAAATACAACAGTATGATTATACTGATGGTCAAAATCTCAGAATATTCATTATTTGAACTATTGCTTGAAAAATTTGTGAAATAGTAAAAAGGCTACATACGATATTTTATTCTAGGCAAACGACAATGATTTATTCTTTACTTCGAATTGTACTGCCATCATTATTCCTTTTATAAGAATTTTAAGGATACCGACAACAATTGCGCTAAGCTTCGCCAACTAATGTGAACAACTATTGAGTGATGGCTGGAACCCCATACTATTAACAACGGCTGTACTGACTATTAGGTAATGGTAAGTTTTTCTCGAAATGATTCATTTTAACTTTATTCCAAATTAAAGAATTTATTTATTAAAAGAACGTCTTACAAAAAACGCATAATAATTTTTGATATAGTACTGAATATTGCAACATGTTTCCAATGTGAATTTAAGACTTGTACATAGGCCTTGTTCATCCAACTGCTTTGCTAGTGACAATAGTGTTAAAAACATTGCCGAATACTGTATTTGAATTTCTTTTTTTTAACACTGTATTTGAATTTCACAATGAAATTTATCGTATATTTGCTACTCATTTATAAACATATAAATGTCTACAACTATGAGTTTAATAACATAAATTTAAGTTGAATATTAAAGTTATTCATTGACTTCTTTAATCAACATTTTGCCATATGAATTATGAAAAACAAATTTGACAATCATGTACAACTATTTTTAGGTAAAGTTTATGAACTACTAGTTTGCTTTCGTTTCCTATCATGATTTTATTGGTGCAGGGTTGCTGCTTACATTGAATATATATATTAGGGTTTCCAATGGTAAAGTTGAAGTTATTCCTTTAAAAAAAGCCATCCTGATTTGACTGACCGTTATAAAATATATATATCAAAGATTACCACGGTTATGTTCCAATTGTCGTAGCCATAATTACAAGAAAATTAACAAAGACGCTCAAAGTTTACTGTGCAAACACACCTTATTAACTTAGTTTTGAAATTCGAGAATTATTTTTTTTAATTAGATTTAAAATCAAACGAAGAAACTAAGATAGATGATTTAAAAAAAAATAAAATCTATTAAACAACGTCAACAGTCCGGTTATCTCCATCAGTCTGAGAGACCAAAGACGTGGATGTTAGATTCTATAGGTTACCCTACGGATCTTAACAATGCGCAATTGATTTTTTTTAACATTTTCTTGAAATTACCAATATATGACATTTTTTAAAACTTTTGTTTCAGTTTTGTCCAAAAAAAGGCGAAATCTAGAACAAGTACCCTATATATAGGTTGCTGTCTTGTATTAATTATATAAGATATAGATAACACTTTATACATATTGTGCGTCCGAACCAACAACAACCACTGAATTACTGATTCCTGGTTTTAGATAGACACAGAATGTGACATTTTTTTACATGATTGTGAGAACCCAACCATCTTAGAATTTAGGACAGTGGTGTTACAGCACACCATAAGAACAATCTGCACAAATCAGTTGAAGGGCTTGCATGAATCATGATCGACAGACAGAACAAAAAAAGATCATAAAAAGTCAAAAGACAAAAGACATAAATATGATAGACAGCAACTAACGACTAACACTGAATTACAAACTCCTACAAAACAGGCACATACAGAATGTGACAGGATTAGACTTGTTCACTTTACGGGATCACTGACTTTACTAATAAAACTAAGGTAAACATATTCATTTTGATACACAAAATATTTACCTTTAGCATAGTCGAATATCTGTAGCCAAACAATAGGGTGAATATGAACACCTTTTGGGCGTGTTCTACCACAGACCGCCCCAACATTTGGGTCAGATTCACACACATGTAGAACATCCATGATACTTGTATCCACAAAGGTCATGTCTGCATCTGTTGCCAAAATATAATCGTCAAACTCAAATTTAAACTCTTCATGATATATTTGTTCTGAATCTGTTATGGTGTATATATTGTTTGATAATCTATTTTTAACCGAAAGCTTTTCAATTGAGCTCGTATCGCCTATAAATATTTTGACGTAGGGCACGGTTGTCGTCTCTGTTTCAACATTGGTAATCTCAGATTCATTATCTTTTATCAGCGACTTGTATTTGTTGTCAGAAACTGTAAAATTATTTTGAATGGCTTTGCGATTCTCATTAGACGAATCCATTGATTCCACAGAAAGCAAACTTGCGTAGGAGCAATTTTTCGACATATTTTCAGATGACTTCCGAAAATTAGTCGAACGATAGTTCAAAACATACTTCATATACATTACCTGACTCCAACGCTTTTTTGCATTGACCTTAGATACATCTTTCAAGTGAACAAATAACGGCATTTCATTGTCAATCTTCCACGAAAGCTGTATTCCGTATGGTGTATATAATATAACCCCATGATCTCTATCTGTAAGCAAATTTTCTTCAATTAAGCCCAGTAACTGAAGACCAAATTGCTTAATATTTTGTCCATCAGCACCATTATCTAAGAATATGTGGGATTCTAAAACGACGTTTTCTCTTTTCAAAAGCTTTGAAACCGAAACATTTCTTATACTAGCCAGTAATCTGTCCATTTCTATTTGTGATTCCTGATACATTGTAGTACATATAAATACTCGTCTGACATTTCTTTTATTGTTACCTGGTATGTTAAATGGTTTTGCTTTTATTGTATTATAGGTCCTACTTAATAAATGTTGTGTTGTTAAAACGGCTTCATACATACTAAACTCGTTAGACAGTATAATTCTGTCATTCAATATATCTAGAAATATCGGTAGAAAAAGTAGTCCCGCTACAGTTCCGTACAATGCAATATTGTCTGCACTAACTTTGATTTCTTTAGAAAATGGACCTATAGTACTAGCCCATGAAATGTGGGATATATCTATCACTGACGAAAACGTTAACACCAGTATAGATGACATTATGATTGACGACAAATATATGGGCAAATGAACAACATATCTTGCAACTTTAGTCCTGGCATTGAAATACTTAACACACTGACACAGAAATGAAGTCAGCAAGATTGAAACACAGAGACAAAGATTTTTTGTATTCGGCAAATACAAAGTCTCGAAAAATGACTTTAATGATATCAATTCATTCGTACTTGATTTTCGTTGTAAAAAGTAAACAGCAAACACACAAGTTAGCATCTTCAAAATAATATATAGTAAAGCAGAGTTCTGAGTCCCTCTGTCTACTGTTGTATGTATAAATTTTTGATATTTAAGAGTAATAATTATTGATATTGTGACCAGGAAGAAAAATGTTAATCCAGATTCTTTTGCCGTCATTCGGTCTGTAGTCACCAGCAGTACAAAACAAGCAATTATGCAGCTTATAAAAACTAATACCAATAGTGTGTGTATGAAACGAGTAGTTTTTGTGTTGTTCTTCTGAAACAAAAACAAAAAACCTATGTATATGAAATATAATTATAATAACATATTAATACCATATCCCTTTAACAATAATGTTAACTGCTGCAAAGCAGACTGCTGATTTTCTATTAGTTCTCGCTTTTAATAATTGCGAGTACTCTGAGATCGGTACTTTGTGTCTTAAGTCTTTTTCTTATTTGTTGTGTGTGCTTTGTGTCAATCTGATGAGTCAAACATTTTTGAACTGATTTGCATAGTTCTCATATTGATGTTACACCACTGTCCTATGTTAGGGAAGGGATGGGATCCGCAAACATGATTAACCCTAAATATTCTGTATTTACCTGTCAAAGTCAGAAGCCTGTCATTCAGTGGTGGTCGCTAGTTGCTGTATATCATATTTCTTTTTCTTTTATTGTTTTGAACATAAATCAGGCCGTGAGTTTATACGTTTGAATTGTTTTACATTTGTCATGTCGGGGTCGTTTAAAGCTTTCTATGCGGTATGGGTTTTGCTCGTTGTGAAGGCTGTATGATTATCTATAGTTACTAACTTCTACGTCATTATGTCTCTGATGGACAGTAGTCGCAATATTGGTGTTTCTTTACTATTGGACTTTCTGTGTGCTTTTGTGTTTACTGTTGTTTGCCTGTTTGTTTCAAAACGATCATTGTTGTTAATGTGATTTTTACTTTCAACTGTGTTATGCAAAAGAAAGAGAAATTCCGTAAGCCTGAATACAAAAGATAGTAAGAAACATAACATCAAAAGATTTAAAAATAATTAACAACATTGTATGGCCTTCAATAATGAGCAGCTATTGCCATTCGTGGTGGGTCAGATTTAGCATCATGTTAGTGTGGACTAGAATCCTGTTTTTGTACCTCGATGCTAGCACTTTCCTTTACAATTACTGGGCAAATAATCGTAGGATTAAAAGCTTTAAGCGTATATTGATCGGTTAACATGTTTCTTAAAAAAAATAATGAGCATATGAAATTGAGGAGATATCTCTATGAGACAACAAACAACCAACCAACGACACATAAAACACAATAACTTTAGACTTGGAATGGCATATGAATATGTGGCAATTTTTAACTAGATTATCGAATTCTCGACCCTCTTCTTTTTTTTTTTTTATCTCGATCATTGGAATAACGTTGAATAAAAAAGATGCATATATTGGTGATTTTGAGTCTGTTCAAAGTTCTGATTTTTCTACCCTATATACCACTTTGCCTCATATTCTTATTAAGAAAAAATTCACACACCTAATTAAATGGGCATTTAAAAGTCGGAATGCGAATATATATGTTCAAACTCTTTTAGGTCATTTTTTAGTAGCAACAAACAAAAGAGCTATGTCAATTAGACATGCTTTGATACTATATCTGCCCTTGAATTTTTACTTGATAACATTTTTGTTCGCTTTGGAGATTCCGTATATCGTCAAGTTATCGGAATTCCAATGGGGACTAACTGTGCACCACTTATTGCGGACTTGTATTGTATTGTTATGAGTTACAATTTATGACTAAAATCAGCAAAGACCCATCGAAACAACATCTGATACAAACATTTGACAATACTTTTAGATATTTAGATGATATATTGGCTCTCAATAATGACAACTTTAGTATTTATACTAAAGAAATTTATCCTGTTGAACTTACTTTAAATAAAGCTAATACTAACAATGACCACTGTCCTTTCCTCGATCTTGATATCTATATCATTAACGGGAAGCTTAATACAAAAATTTATGATAAAAGAGATGATTTTTCATTTCCTATTGTTAATTATCCATTTTAGATGGTGACGTTCCCTTGTCACCATCTTATGGTGTTTATATATCTCAACTTGTACGATTCGCTCGTGTATGTAACAACTTATTAGATTTTAGCGAGAGAAATTTATATATTACTGAAAAATTATTACACCAGGGTTTTCGATATCATAAACTAGTCAAAACATTTACTAAATTTTATCATCGGTATAAGGACATCATTCGTAAATATAACTCAACATGCAGACATCTTATACGTTCGGGTATTTCACATCAAATCTTTTATGGTAATATTCTTTACAAAGCACAAGAATGTCAGTATACACCTCAAAAGCTAACAAAACCTTTAAACAGACTTATTAAGAAGGGATATAGTTACGATACTGTTGTCAAGTCATTAAAGATTGCATATTTCGACTTTAATATTGATTCACTTATAGGGTCTTTGCATCGGAATTAAAAACATATTTATTCTAAAACCAGTTGTTGGCATTACACGGGTTATGTTCTTCTCATATATTTTATGACGGTATAATACTAAACCCCTTACAGGAGGGATTGTGCCTGATATTCATATGATGAAGACATAATCTTTCAATCAGTTTAATTGAGGTCTGGAGCTGGCATGTCAGTAACTGCTAGTAGTCTGTTGTTATTTATGTATTCTTGTCATTTTGTTTATTTTCTTTTGTTTCCTATTCTGACATCGGACTCGGACTTCTCTTGAACTGAGTTTTACTGTGCGTACTGTTGTACGTTTGTTTTTTCAACATTGGCTAGAGGTATAGGGTGAGGGTTGAGATCTCAAAAACATGTTTAACCCCGCCGCATGTTTGCGCCTGTCCCAAGTCAGGAGCCTCTGGCCTTTGTTAGTCTTGTATCATTTTTAATTTTAGTTTCTTGTGTATAATTTGGAGTTTAGTATGACGTCCATTATCACTGAACTAGTATACATATTTGTTTAGGGGCCAGCTGAAGGACGCCTCCGGGTGCGGGTGTTTCTCGCTGCATTGAAGACCCATTGGTGGCCTTCGGCTGTTGTCTGCTCTATGGTCGGGTTGTTGTCTCTTTGACACATTCCCCATTTCCATTCTCAATTTTACTATAGAAATTAAAAGAAATTATCTGAGTGTATATGAAAAGCACTTAACTTGGTATAATGGTATATAGTATATGTTATTTTCAACTAAAGGTTTCTTCGAACCAGACATCTTATTAACTATAGTGTTTAGATATGTCGGTACAACTGTTTGTTCACCCTTAAATTTGTATTTTTTCCAACATTAATTTGAGCTTATATTTAATCATAAGGTCAGTTTGTTTAGACTTTGTCTGACCCTTGAAATTTGAGTTTCGATAACTGCAACATTCGTAACTGCAACATTTTAATTGTAAGTTTGAACTTTGTAGTTTTTTGTGTCATTTAGAATACGTAATTGATGATATCTGTGTGTGTCAATATCGTAAACATTTTCGTAGAACTTATAAATTATTTTCACATCCAACAAACATTTATCTATTAAGATATTGATATGTTTGTATGTTAAATTTGAGATTTAAACCGATACACTTTACAGAATTTGGAGATTAATATACTCTTAAATAAAATATAATAACACAAGGATTAATGAAAGATGACTAAAAAACACAAAACAGAAGGCACAGAAGCTATGTTCAAATAAATGGAGAATGTGTCCATGGGGCACAAATGATGCCCCCGCTTGCATATAACGTTATAAAGGGGCATAACTCCAGAACGGCAAAAACGACGCTACCCAAATTCGAACTTGATCTGAGTTTTGTGGAAAGAAGCATTGTGTATAAGTTTCATAACATTTGGTTGAGGCAAACTAAAATGAGAGAACGGAAACCAATTTCGGGACGTACGTACGGATGGACGGACGGACAAGGGTAAACCTTAATGCCCTCACCGCTACAGCGAGGGCATACAAATATACATAACAATAACATGAATCGTATGCTTTAAAAAAAATTATTCACTTACCATTCCAGTTGAAAAAAAGGAAAAAATCATCACTGAGTGTAACACACCTAATAACAAAAATCCTGGTATTTTCCACAGATAACTCCAAACTAAACTAGTCAACATATAACTCTCAGCAACGGAAGATATGACACCCTTAAATAGATACAATTTTTGAAATATATGGTCACCTTATAAATATCATAGATACATAATATTTTACTTCCAAAATAATGTTAAAATAAAGAATAAAGTTGCAGTTTCAAGAAATAAATGCGTATAAGTATAACCAAATTAAAATAGAAATAATTCTAATTTTCCTAAAATACCCTATTTTTTAATCATAAAAAGTTTATCTTATTAATTGAATTTTAAAAAAATCATTCTAGATTTGTATACTTGTACTCTGTTTTTAATGTGTCCTTGTATGATGAGACATTTCTAAGGCAAGTGAAAATTGCGGTTACGTTCTTCATTCAATATTACACTGCTAATGTATTATTGAGCTGTCACGATGTAAATTAAAACAACAAAGTCTTTTTTGTTTTATATATTTATTTCTTGTCAGTGTTCACGAAAGTCTGCTTCGAATGTTTTATATCCCATTGTATTTCAGTTGGCCATTTTCAACTGATTTCTCGGCTTTGCGCAATTCAAGGTAAAATTACATTTTGATTAATCGCACTTTTTCGTCTACCATAGAGATTAAAATAATACAAGTAAATATATTTACAAATAACTGAGTAATGAATATTTCATTGGTAAACTCAGATAAAATTTTCTTCCAGTGGAAATATTTACAAACACCTGAGACTTATAACTTTTAATGGTACATATCTTTTTTCTTCCATCTTTAAAAAATATAACGATACATGTTAAAGTATATGTTTTCAAAACTGCAGGCCACGAATTCACAAAAAAATTCAGATAACTATTTTAATACGCCCGTTTAAGGGACGTATTATGGTAAACCGTTGTCCGTCCGTCCGTCCATCTGTCCGTCCGTCAGTCGTCAACATGTCGGACAATTACTCAAAAACGCATCAACCAATTTTCATGAAACTTTGATGTATTGTTTATATCTATTTACGTAATCTCTATTTTACGCTTCCGAGTTATGGGATTTTATTCATAAAAAAGGGGGGATTTTCCAGTTTTTGGACAATAACTCAAAAATGCTTTGAGCAGTTTTCATGAAACTTTGGTGACTGGTTTATATCTATTAAAATAAGCTCCCTATATTTTTTTTTTATAAATTTATGATATGGCATTGAGGAGTAATGGAATTTTATTCGTTGAAAAAGCTACTGGCGTATCATGCGCTCATGGCGCAGCGCTTTGTTTTAATATGATAGAGCGCCAATTTAATCCATGAATTGCATTGCCTTTAAATTGTGAAACGTTTTGAAAACATGTATTTGCCACCGGTCGCCAAGCAAATAAGAGCTTATTCCTTAATAACATTCCTTAAAAAGTATTCCCTGTTCTGATTTTTTTTTCAAATAAATACAAGTATTTTACATACATGTGTTTATGCATATGAATATGTATCTTGATCCTTTCCTGTAAACAAAATCTACCACACTTTGATCACACATCCATTGAGTGTTTCATTTAGCCAATGACAAAACAAAAATAATACCGCAAATTATCATACAGTTGGTAATATATAAGTATGGGTTAAAAAACCATCTTTGAAATCAATTTCCCTTTAGACAACAGTTTAATGATGCAAAGACTCTGTATTGTATTGTACAATAAGAAGATTTGACAACAATTCACCATTGCCTTATATTCATGTTTCTTCTTTAATGGCAATATATTCTCGTTAAATACATTTCTATTATTTTAACCAGGGCAAATGGCATTACTCATATTTTTCATAATATAATACATAAAGAGATATATTTGCTTAATACAATTTCATTGTTTTTAGTTTTTTTTAAAAGGTTTTTATTTTTTCGATCTCAGTGTTTCAGTTTGTAAACTTTATACTACATATATCATGTGACTGTATTAAAGTTCCGGGACCAGCCTCACATCACAATGATTTTTAAAAATCTGTTCACATCAAGAGTTATATGATGATTTTGATTCCATTTTCAACAGAATATGAACTAAGATTTGTTTCCATGTTTCTCCTACTTTGTGCCTATTTTTAGAACCATCAACTGATAAAGGGAGAAAACTTAATTTATCAGAATAGGACTTCATACCCGTCAATGAAAATATGCATGGTTTTGGTGGATAAAATTGTTGATGATTTTTATCTTTTGTTATTGTCATGTCCAGGTCAGTACTGTGACGATGGCTCAATAAATTTTACTTGTACACATTCATGAGTTTGATATGAGTTGTCAAACTCAAACATCTGTATATTTTCATGAAGGATCACATAAAATTGTAACAAATTGCCATTGGCAGCATGGAATTTTCTCAATTGCAGTAGCTTGTCAAACTGTACTTCATTATACTAGTAAAAAAATCGTCAAATAAAAATAAGAAATATTTAGCAGATCCATGATTTTTCCTAACCCTTCCCCTCCTCCCTATTGGAGATTTTTGCCAGTTTTTCCAATCCATTAAAATATTAAAGGCAAAAGCCATTCTTACAAAAAATAAACAAAGGAATAATGTCCACAGACATGAACTCACATTTTATAAGAGTTATGAGACAACGGTAGGTAAACCGATATCACTTAACAAAAAGGAGGTTTCCAGGGAAAAGATGTCATACTTTTGTTTATTTTGAAGAAATAACACACAAAAAAGAAGAAATATAAAATGTTGGCTTCCCTTTGTTACAGACCGGAAGACTATGGAATCTAACCTTCAAAATGTATTTTGATAACTAATAAACATCGATGTTACAAACAAATGAATTGCATATAAGGATTATAAAAATTGAAGTTATTGATACAAACTCCATAGAAAAACAAAAAGGAGAGCAGATATTCAGGTACTCAAAAAAGGTAAGCTTGTCGTGCTCCACTAGTAGTAACCAGTGTATTGTTCTAAAAAAGCAGTATCAGTGAAATACTAGTCTGATTGAGACAACAATATGTCTTAAATCATTGTTTAGATAAAAAAAAAAGATGTATTGGGCTACAACACTATTCTATTAAAATTTATTAAAAAAGTTTGCCTACGTTATGCTTAATCAATTCCATATATTATGATAATATGATTATGTTTTTTGTAGGTACATTTACAATTTATTAAGAACAATCTTTCTAACCAGGCTCTGTTAATTACACATATAACAAAGAAAACTCAAATGGGGGATATAATGAAACAGAAGAAACTGAATATTATCCAAGAGCAAATATCATAGCCAAGACTGGTGATAATTCAGATGATGAACCATTTTTTGCTTGTCCTAAGCGAAATTGTATTAAGGTTTACAGAAAAACCTCATGTCTTAGAATATCACATATAAGCATAGGCAAGCATGTATATGCCAACAAAGAAAATATTTATTTACAAAGTGAAACTTCTTTGTTCTGAGACGTATGTAGTTGTTGATCCTGAGAACAAAGGTTTTGGAACAATCAGTTTTTACAACTAACTTAAATATTGCAAAAGGATGGGATTTTAATGTTTCTATTAGCCATTGAAACGTTTTAGTAGTAATTAGGGCTAAAGAATTATTACATGATATATACGTAGAATGCAGTGCTACAGAAAAAAAACTGTAATAATTTGAAACTATTAAGGAACAATCATGATCAAAGTAATTTAACACTGATGAGTGGTTAACCGCATTTTAAGTTTGGAGTGTATTTTCCAAATTGTCAAACTTGGATCTAAAGATCCAGCAAAGTCATTTTTAGTTTAAATTTAGAATTTAAATGAAGTTGATGATGATGATTTCCAAAACACCTTGGCAGAATGGAAAGTGATGACATACACGTTGTTTCTGTAGAATTACTTCCGCGCTTCATACAAAATGTACTTCGGTCAACGCTTTTACACCTCAATGAATTTACAAAAAGAAGCATTCAATTCTTAAGTATTAATTGCCTTCATACATGTATTTTGAATTAATATAAAATTAAAATAATTGAAACATGTTGTTTTGTGTATAAAAAGTCAGACAGTTAAAATCTAGATAAAGTGCAACAATGCTAGGGGGTCAATGTGAACTTGTAGTGAGGCGTGAGCTTTTTGTACATGTTGAAAGCCTCACTCTGACTATTAGATGATGAACAGCAACGACAGCTCTGTTCGTTTGCTAGTATTTTATCATGTACATATAAAGATTTTGTGTCATCAATCTATGCAATATTTCTTCTTTTCAATCTAAATATAGTAATTGGCGAGTTGACAAATTTTCTCCACATGTCTTATTCACTTGGAAAGATTCAAAAGAGGGTCCACAATAGTGATCAAAACATAACTCTTAAGCATTCAAACTTTATTAACAAATAATTACACAGGCCAGAAAGGCCAGCTTGACCTTTAGTTATTGGCTGCCCTGAATCAAGTTGATCCTTTTGTACAGAGACTAATTATACTCCTGCCAGTGATAGCTGGTAAATACAATATTCATGATGTCTGTCTGTTCGTCCGTCTGTTTGTTCGTAATATATCTACATTCTTTAAGTTGGATCATTACTATATATTTCCATAGAAAGATACTCCTATACTTTGCCAAAATGTAGATTTAAACATGATTTTTTTCGAAAATATCATAAAAAGTATGGGTCACCGTGCTATTCTTAAGGTACAAATTGTGCAAAATTGTAATTATTCATGAAAAAACACTTTTTTGTGAATTATAACAGAAATCTATGAGATAGAATTTTGAAATATTATAATTTGAGCAGATTTGTTTTATAATATGCTTAAAAAAATAAAAATAAAAAAATGTGTCACCCAACTTGTTTCTTGCTAAAAGTAAAAAATAAAATTTTATTAACATTCTTTAAACATTTTTACTATAAGAGTTATCTCCCCTTCTATGGTTAAGTTAAAAAAAATTGAACATAAACAAATACTTGATATTTGTTAAAACAGTCTAAAAATGCAATAAATCACTTTATCTAAATAATATAATAAACTTATTGCCAATCTGTCTCAAAATTTACAGATGTAGGCAAAGAACTAAATTGATTGTGTACTGCCATTTTACAATACGAGATGACGGTTAACAGTTAATCTACCTCAACTCCTCTTAAACTACTGAATGGGTTTAAACCAAACTTATGATATATGTCTTGTAAGGGTAGTAAAATTGTACACCATATATTTGTTTGATGCATTGAGGGTTAATGCGGGAAACTTTGGATTAAATAGGAGAAAATCAATGGTGGTGTTGTGTATTAAATATATATATTACATAGGTTGCAATAAATTACCGTGATTTCCCAGTGAAATAAAAACCGATAGTTTCATTTGTGAAATACTCCTGACGTCATACTACAATGGGTGTTGTCAAGACGTTGTCGATGACGTTACATCTAAACAATAGAGAATGCGTAAACAAAAATATAGTTCATTTCATTTTCTTTTTCATTTACATTAAAAAGTCCATATATAGTCAATTTAATAAAAAGAATAACTAATCTTCAGAATTAGAATATCGAAAAATATATTTATTACATTGGTTGCAATGAATTACCGTGATTTCCCAGTACAACAGGAACCGATAATTTTACAAGTGAAATAAACTGGGTTTTTCACTCCCCTGACGACAAACAACAATAGGTGTTGTCAAGACGTTGTCGACGACGTGAATCAATTTGAAAGCAAATTGTGAATGCGTAGTAAAAGATATAGTTCCTTGCATTTTCTGCTTTATTTCCATTAAAAAGCCCATTGTCAATGTAATCAAAAGATTAACTAATCAAAGAATTCAAATATCGAAAAATATTCAACTTGTGACCGAACAACAATGATTAATAACTCATGCGCTATGCGCATTCGTGAATTAATGTGTTGTTCGATCACTCGTTGAATATTTTTCTATATTTGAATTCTTCGATTAATGATTCTATAATTATAAAAGTTAGTAGTCACATGATGTAGTAACGGTCAAGTGATTGTTTACTATAAACACGTGTTTGTGTTTATAATAAACACATGGTTTGTGTTTATGTTAGTTATGATTTGATGGCATATACCTGCAATTCGGCTTTTACGGGTATATGCAACTTATGAGATTAGTGAAAAGAATGAATAAATATAACTTAAGGGGTCCGTTTTAGAAATTAAAGTTGTTCGAAGTTTGCCTATAGTTGACATAGCAGCAGTTCGTTATTATGTTTACCCAGCCACCCACCCTTTTTGAGTTGATTAATGTTAATGTGGGTATATAAATATATTGACTTATATCAATATGTATTTTCCTCTTTTGTAGATAGATTTTGATTGTGTATACTTTATATACTTGGATTGGTAGTGTTGCCTGAATTTATATATAGTGAAGGATTTTAGTTTGAAGAATATTTAATTTAATAAATATTAAAAGACTGCTACACATGTAGGCACACTTATCCTATCCATGTGTTGTTTTATTCATTAAATAATTTATATTCGTTTGATCTTAGCAAAATAGAATATAAGTACATTTACCTGCGGTTCGCAACTTCTCCCCAACCACTGAATGGTTTAATGTGAAAGTTATATAAGATACTTATTAGATATTGTAATTGTGCATTATATATTTGTTTTCTACATGGTGGGTCCAGAGGGGGATAATTGAAGGGTCCAAATAGGAGAAATACCATAAATGTAGGTTAACACCTGCTAAATCACAATTCCTTCCAATCTAATATATTAACATTACATGAATTGAGTACTATCATGATCATTTACCAAAATTAAATTCTTATATTTTGTAGATATATAATCATAGCTGAAGAAAAAACAAATGGCAATCAAATGTTTTGCCACTTTAGAAAATTTTGGCAGTTTTGTAAAACTTAAGATATATGGACAAGTATGAGCGAATAAAGGCAATTTTTTTAACCTCAAGTATTAACATATTTTGACAGTTAGAATACAGTATTGCAACATAATCTTTCCAATAAAACAGTAACATGATGTTAAAAACTGATATTAATCAGCTAAAAATGCTAAAATTGCCTTATTTTCACCATAAATATCAATTATATAAAGATGGCACTCCATAAAGAGACTATCATTAAATATTTTTAAAAATATTTTGCACAGAGAGTAGTTGTCATTAAGATATCATGTATGCAAAATAGCAGGCCTATATGACAACATTGCATTTCGAGCCTATGGCATGGTTTTCTGACAGTTTCCTTAATACCCCATTGGTATATGTATATTTTCTTGCCAAATTAATGCTTAAATAAGAACGTTTGAAGTTTAAAAAAAAATGATCATACAAAGACAGTCAAGAAGATAAAAAAAACAAGTCATTTAGAAACAGTGAAAACAATGGGGGGAAAAAGTATATATTAAAACAAATTCCTGAAAACTGAAGCATAAATAAATTTTCAAAAACCATACCAATAACAGCGATCCCCAATGGGGCCACTCCTTCCATTTCCCTTCTGTTGAAAATGATGATGTCCATATTTGTGATAACAATGAGGCAACATATGGAAACAGTACAATCAAAAGAGTAACCGATTTCCTGCAAAATAATAAAAACATAGATATAAAAATGGTGATAATAGTAAAACAACTATAACTACTAGTATTAAGTTATATGCAATTTAATATGGACGTCAAAAGTAAACATTTAAAATAGTAAGAGCGATGTCGTTTGAAGAAGGGTCGTTCAACGTGGCATCAAGTTTGAAATGCATAGACAAATCGGACCAAGATAACTCGGACTAAGCGTAAAACAACTCGGACAAATCGAAAGATAACTCGCACGACTTTTAAAGACAACTCGGACCAGTTTAAAGACAATTCGGACTACTTATGAAGGCAACACAAAAAAGTTTGAAAGAGGGTCGTAATGGAGGTACCTTCAAAATGAATAACGTTAAAAAAATTCCCAAATAACGTTAACGGTACAAACAAAAATCTGTAAAAAATAAGATAATCGGAGAGAACAATAATACCTCTTCTTTTACTAATATAGAAACAGCAGAGAGATTTGTTCATCAGCTGGGTCATCTCACTTAAATATAAAAATGTTAGACGATTAACCAACCTATTGTTGATGAGATTTTTAACTTGTAATTTCGCGCCAAATTCCTGTAACGTTCACTAATGACGCGATTTGATCACATGAAATTACATAATTAAGAATACAGTGATATCTGCACAGGTGGAAAAGAAGGATAGAAAAGGTTTGATAAGAGCACTTAAAATAATTTTCTCTAAAATTGCAAAATAATTATATTTAATAAATTCTTCCAATTATGTTTAAATTTTGTTAATCTTATCTGTCTTGACAAAGTAAAAATGAAAGTATTAACACAGTGTTTTCTTTTAATTCTAACATTATATGCTGATCTAACATAACAGTCGAACTCCTTTTCAACTGAGTTTTACTGTGTGTATTACTGTCTGTTTGTTTATCCTTATTGGCTATAGGTATATAGGGGAGGGTTGAGAACTCACAAAACATGTTTAACCCCGCCGCATTTTACGCCTGTCCCAAGTCAGAAACATCTAGCCTTTGTTAGTCTTGTGTGGTTTGTTTTTAAATTTTAGTTCATTTGTATGTTTCGGAGTTAAGTGTTGCGTCCATTTCGCTGAGCAAGTATACACTATTGTTTAGGGGCCAGCTGAAGCCCGCCTCCTGGTGCGGTATTTTCTCGCTGCGTTGAAGACCCATTGGTGGCCTTGGGCTGTTTTCTGCTCTTTGGTCGGGTTGTTGTCTCTTTGACACATTACCTGTTTCCATTCTCTATTCTATGATCAGCACAGATTTGTAAATAATGAGTTGGCGATTTTTTTTAATATCAGCTCATAATGTATTCCTAATGAAACATAAAAAAATATCTCGTAATAAATGATGTGTCATATGTTTGATTGAGATTCGGATCCAGTTGATATCCGTTCGCATTAAAATATCTATTCAAGCAAAGAGGATTTAAGTCAAGAATGATGTTATATAATTTTATTTTATCACATATAACTACTTTATTTCTTATCGTTAAAAGAAATGGTTGGACTTGAATTAAATCTAAATTTGGGTTCATAGACATCTGTGTGCTTTAAGAACAAAAATCTCAAATCGTGTTTATGATCAATATATCATGTCTTAAATGAACAATTTTATTATTCATATTCAAAAAATATATAACTTGTTAAAATAGTTTTGATTTACTTTAAGCATGTTAAGGTATTATGAAATATGGATATACATGTAATTTGATACCAACAAAATGTTATTTTAATGATGTTTTTTTTTAAACTTGTTTTGTGGGGACATCAGGGAGAAATGATTCGTGTAGGAAGTAAAACTCACTAGTATAGAAATTTAGTTTCTCTCATTCCAAAAGCCCTTGGCAAAAATATGCTCAAGACTGGCCATATGCACAGTGAGTTCATATCAGCATTTTTAGCTATATATGTGTACAGTGAATTAGTTGATTTCATTGTAAAAAGGGGACGAGATATGTGAAGTTTGAAGTTCTTATTTAATAACATATCAAATAAAAACCTTTCTCAAAAAGTGCTACAGTTATAACCTTTAATCATTAGGATCATTCAAATACATGTAGCTTATTTTGAAATTCATTGTAATCAGATGTAATCCTGATTACCATTGATTAATTGCGGATGTAATCATTAATTTAATTAGATACTTTGAGAAATGGTGTAATCATTAATCTAATCTAATCGTACAATTGACAAAGTAATTGTAATTTAATCACTTAAATTGAAAGTAATAGGACTCATCTCTGGTGCCATTTATGTGATGGTTTTATTGAAGACGAAGCGGATATTTTATTAAGATGTCCTCTTTATGACGATTTTAGAAACCATTTATATTATGTTGCTGATGACAACCAAAAGTTAGTTTTTTTATTCTCATATGTAAATATGATACGTGTGTGTGCCAAAACCTGTTATTTGATTTTAAGAAGACGTAGACGTTTTACATAGATATAAGAAGATGTGGTATGAGTGCCAATGAGACAACCTTCTATCCAAGTCAAAATTTATAAAAATAAACCATTATAGGTCAAAGTACGGTCTTCAACACGGAGCCTTGGCTCACACAGAACATCAAGCTATAAAGGGCCCCAAAAATTACTAGTGTAAAACCATTCAAACGGGAAAACCAACGGTCTAATCTATATAAAAAACGAGAAACACTTATGAACCACATCAACAAACAACAACTACTGAACATCAGATTCCTGAATTAGGACAGGTGCAAACAATTGCAGCGGGTTTAAACGTTTTAATGGTACCAAACCTTCACCCTTATCTGAAACAATAGTGTAACATCACAACATAGAAAAACACACTATAAAATATCAATTGAAATGGCTTAACTCAATCAAAAGACATATTAACACCGGTGAATATACACTGAACAAATAAATTTGATCTATGATACAATGCAAATACAAAATAAATAAACTAAGGGAAGAATAATTAAAGTAACATGTTATACCGCTGTGAAATGTTAAACAATTTAAGAAAAACAATATACTTGAACAAAAATATCAGCCATTTGTAATTACTTTAAACACAGGTAAATAAAAATAATTTTGTTGTTAGGTATACGTGTACAGTTCAGATAGAGAAAGGAAATATTTTAACAAAATAAATAATTTTGATGTATATATTGTAAATAGTACTTTATTTCATATTGTTTAATGTAGTACACATGTATATCTATGCATTTTAATAGTCTCTTATAATTCTGAATAGAATGACTCTCATTTTATGTACTGTAGTATTGTTTTACAATTAATACATATCGATTTTACTCGTTGAGAGATGAGACTTTAGTAGAACATTGAATTGAACTGAATTGGAATGATTAGAACTTTCTATTTGACTTGCATAATAATTCCAGAATGTTCATACTCTACGATGCGTTAATTTAAACTTCTACAGTGTCCTACAAGTTTCCGAGGCAACTATAAATACAGATACCGAGTTAGACTAAAAAAAATATAGAAGTATTCTCAGAAGATCTCTGGAGTTGTTGGATTGGCACTTTTATTTACGTTAACAACATCATACTTGTTTGTGAACTTATTTGACATATATATATTCCGTTTGGATTCTGCAACAGTTAAAAGAAGATTTCAAAATAAAGAGAAGAATAGGATTGGACATTCAGATATTCTTACCGTTCAGTTGACATTTCTATTTGTATAATATTACTTGTAAAATGGTATAAATAAACTTGTTAAATTCATTTATGATTTTTTTTTCTTTTGTTGGCTAAAATTTAAAGGTGATTTCTGGCCGTAACATTACTTTAATTGAAATGTTTGAATTCATTTCAAATGTAGTAAATGTATATGTATAATACAACTTCAGTTACTTTTATTTTTATTTCCAACCCTCTTGAAAGATTACTAGGATCACATATCATATGGAGGCGATCTGGCATATTAAAAGACGAACATATATCTGTTTTATATTTTCATTGCATGTAAAGATATTTGTTGTTTATTATTTTATGGCTGTATCTGTTCATACGACTTTTCTCTAAAAAATGTAATTTAGCGACCAGGACCACTTTCGTAAAAATCATCATCATGAATATTTTTATCATATAGATCTGCAACTTTAAGTTACTATTTCAAACACATGAGATGATACAAATAGTTAACTCAATAATCAGCAATAAAAAAAAATTATTGTTTTTATTTTCAATTAGATTATGAGATGATCATCGGATCTTAATTGATCTCGTTAGGCCGTGATAAAAAAAATATTATAGTGATAGAAATATGGTTAAAACAAACAAGCAAATTAAGTGCATCAAACCATGGAAGTATTATATTGACACAAGTTATTACAGCAAGTTATGATGGTCAGTTACAGGTCACTGAAAAGAAAAAATTCCAGACAAAAACAAACAAAATCATGTTAAACGTTAAAACCATACAGAGCCACTGGTCTGACAAGTGTTTCAAATTAGTCCGAGTTGTCTTTCATACTTATCCGAGTTGTCTTTCAAACTGGTCCGAGTTGTCTTTATAAATCTTCAAACAATCCTATTTTTCGTAAACAAATTTTTTTTAAGTTGGTTTTCAATTGAAAGTTCGTCCTGCACATGCATGAAATATTTGCCACTGGACGTTTGCAACCAACAATCAATCCATCAATCAATTGAAAGCTTTGGGATTGATTGATTGTTTGATGCTCAACATCCAGTGGCAATTATATCAGGCATGTTCAGGCCGAGAACACATTAATTATAATAAATACAAAAGGCAGGTCCTGTAATAGAGGCTCTCTGGGATGAAGGTCGAGGAAATAAAAACTTCCGCTTGAAAATGAGGGCAGAATTTTGCCTGACAACAGGCCACCTACGGACTCCTCAGAGAGTTGTTGCAAGGGTTCATAACGTGCAGAGATCGTGACAATCTCTTTACACGAGGCATATTCTGACCGCACGTTAAAGGTTTTGGTAATGATAACGTCACGGTTTGCATTGGACTCACAACCTCAGTGGTTTTCAATTGAAAGTTCGTCCTGAACATGCATGAAATATTTGCCATCTGACGTTAGCAACCAACAATCCATGTTGTCAGGGTTATGATCATAGTAGATGAACCACTTTGACCATTCGGTCACCGAATTCTCCGCATAATAAAAAAAACATGTAGTATATTAGAGCCAGTTCAAGTGTCATAAGTACAGTACAGGCAGGCAAAGAAACAAACATAGGAGTGAAAACAGTCATTTTACACTAGTCTTTTTGGGGCCCTTTAGTTGTCTCATTGGCACTCATACCACATCTTCTTATCTATATATCAAGAAGTAAGTGTTGCCAGTCGGAAATATGATAAAACTGGTAATAGATAATAATGTCAGATAGATAATTTGAAGCAGTACGACAAAATAAACCTGTTTCCAGCACTTTCCGACATTGATCGATTAACGATTAATGTCCAGATGAAAAAAAAGGATTTCAATAATAAAGTTTTACCATTCGTTTGTTGACTCCAATTCCCTTTGGCTTATCAACAAAACTAAGGATCCCTGGTGTATGAAGAAGAGGATAAAAATCAGGCCGAACAGTATAAATTTCTCGAGGATTTTCAAGCACATCTTTGTACCTGAAATAAAACAATTTTCTTCGGTATAACATAATTAATACCTTTTAACACTCCGTTTGTGCTGACAATATTTTCTATAGATAAATTCATACATTTTAGTATCAGGACTGTGTCAGTAGAGCTTCAAATCTATATATCGTACTATTAAACAATTAAAATAAACATACAATTATACAGTAAAAACCACTTTTCTGCAAGTTTAATTCTAAATCTGTAACCTATGATGTTATCGTTAGATGCACTACATACATACATGGTATGAAAGGTAGCTTGGGTTTTAATTGTAATGTAAGCCAACTTATACCACAAAACAAATAAAAAACAATCAAAAAACGTTTTTGTTGTTGGAGGTGTGAGTTTTCCCACATGTTGAAGGAATCACTTTTAGTTTGTGTATACATGTTAGGAATTTATGTACACCATTATCCTTTCGTTTTTATTTTATACTGTATCAAAATGACTGTCTTGGACTATGTACTTAAGTGCCAGTCTTTGTAAGAATTTATGTACACCATTATCCTTTCTTTTTTGTTTGATTTTAGACTGTATAAAACTGACTGTCTTGGCTATGTAAACGTAACAGTAATTTATTTATAAATAGTAGTATTTTGGAAGCCAAAAACATGCAATAGCTATTTCTTATTTTATGGACGGTAGTTAGCATGAATAAAAAGTAGTTATATACACCAATGAGTCAAGTTCTAAATCGCCCATAGTCTTCAAAACTTGTGATTGAATTAAACAGAAATTATCTAATGTCTGCCATTAACACCAAAGTCTCCAAATAATAACTGAACTTCCGATGTCCAACTATCATAGTTCTAATAAAAAAAACTCGTAGAATGTAGAAATCTCGTATCATAGTTGTATAAGGAGATTGGGAGATAGACCATTGCACCTGGATAACAAATATATATGCTACCTCTCTTTATATCAAACGTGAACATAGAACATCAAAAGACTCGCACGACGATTTGTCTATGTTAGGTCTAATCAATTAATATAAGTCAATAGACGTGAAGATATGTGATGAATTATTACCAATCCTCAAAATATCCATATATAAGTAAACAGAAAGATCAAAAAACAATATTCAACATTTGTCATAGAAGTTCAAAGAAGTCATTGATATGTTAACATGGTAGATTTAAAATAAATTTTACTTAAGACAGACGGATTTATATCAGTTCTTCTTGTTTCCGAATCCCTGTATTTTTTTGTATAATTGTAATTTGTGCACTTTAGGAAAATAAAATATTGTTTTAACTAAAATACTTCATAAATTGAAGTCTGGAAAAAATAATATGCAAATTGAAAGTTAATCAAATACTTACAAATTTAAGACTGTTTTTAGATGGTTCCTTCAATTTCTTCTTGTGTTAAGTTGTCGCTTCGAAGTATTTGTAAAGAAGGTAAACCACTTTATACATTTTTGAGTAAGTTTTACGGATATTTGAACAAGATTTTAAATGTAATAAAAACGTACACAAGTACTGAAGAAGTTTCATGTTTTTGTTTGAAGTTGAAATTACTTTATTCTGCATCAACACGTTTTCAGGGAGTTTGAAATGCAAAATTATCTGCTTTATTGAAATGCCCTAGTTAAAATCATTCAAATTACATCATTATAATAAATGCACCATATAAAATGCATATTTTAAATGTCATTTTGAAAACTACTCCTTAGACCATTACTTTTCGCATGATAAGTGTTGTAGATACATGCGTAAATAAACTGTCAAACTTAAAAGAAATTGTATTAAAGAACCTACTAGACGATGTCATTGAGGCAAACTTTAAATTAATTTCATTGCACGTTTAAATAACATTTCCTATAAAAAAGAGCAAGAAGCTGTTTTAGTAAATTATAAATTGTTACAAAATAATCCGTTAAAATTACTCAGCGCCAATAAAATTATAAAGTAAATGGTACTTTATGAATTAATGCGTTCGTAAATCAAAATGTTATATCAAATACTCCTAAACGACCCATTACTGTTATTACAACAAATCTGTCATGTCATAATAACGTGACATGATGTTTTCTTTCAGTATGTACTGGATAAATATGCAAGCCCGATTTAGACTAAGTACCCCCATAAGCCTGGAAATCTCATGGCTAATCACATACTTCGTGAATTTTGTCCTTTTTTGACCTTGACATTATAAATTTGCATGGTAATCTTCATACTTATATTATGACTATTGAGACGACTTTTTCTTACTATTGTTAGTTTTCCTGTCCTCGATTCAAGGTGGTGTTCCTTTGGCTTCTTCTAAACCATATAAAAATAAGGATGTGGTATGATTGCCAATGACACAACTATCCACCCCAAAGTTCAAATGAAGTGGATGTAAGCAATTATAGGCAACCGTACGGCCTTCAACAATGAGAAAAACCCATGCCTTATAGTCGGCTATAAAAGGCCCCGACATGAAAAATATGAGAATATTCAATTGAGAAAACTAACGGCCTTATTTATAACAGAACAATTACTGAAATACAAAAATGTCAGACATGAATCAACGGCAACCACTGAACTACAGGTTCCTGACTTGGGACAGGCACATATAGAATGTGGCGGGGTTAAACATGTTTGAAGGCGCCAACCCTCCACTAACCTAGGACAGTGGTGTAACGGCACAAACCAAAGACAAACTATGCAAAACAATAAACAAAAACAAATATGGGAAACAGCAAAAAACGACAACAAATCAATAACAGGCTCCTGATTTAGCCCCCCCCCCCCCTAACTTGGGACAGTTGTGTAACAGTACAACATAAGAACAGTTTCTCTGTTTGTTTGGTATGAACATATATATCTCAATTATTAACATTTTTTCGACATAAGGGACTTACTTGTTAAAGTTAGAACTGTACCGCTGTAGTTCAATCACTGAATCTTTTATTCTATTTCATTTTTTTTTTTGGGGGGGGGGGGGGGGGGGGAGGACTAATTTATCATTTGAAAAAAAAGTTCATGATAATTCTTTTACTTTTTTTAAATTCTGAAAAATTTCTTATCATGGTAAAAAATTAAAGTTTTTCTCTTCTGTTTATGATGTGTTTGTATGAAATATACTCTGATTGACAGCTACATGTAGTTGTAGACTGTAGGACAACAGTATTTCATATCAGCAGGTTTAACAACTGCACGAATCATTTTATACGACATATCAATAATTATAATTTTGCTTTATTTTGTTTTTGTCATGCATTACATCGATATTATAGAACTTTGTTTGCTTTTGATTTTATCATTGTATGTTCTTTTGTGTACTCTTTTGTTATACCACTGATCGAGATTATCAAATCTAGGTTTGGATATTAAATCACTCATCTTTTCAATTTGGAATGCATGACTTTTTATTATTGAACATTTGGAGTGAGACATAATTTATGAAGACAATTTATATTAATATTATCCTTTCCACATGCATAATCTCTATCTAATTAACCATCTAGAAACATAATTATGAATAAAAAAAGACAGACAAGCACGTACAAAAGAATAATGAAGATTTCTAGGTCCGTTTGATTTCATGTCAGATTAAACAAAATCGTTGCACCTGTATAAGAATGTTTTGTGGTACGAATCAGTCAACTAAACGACTCTTCCCCTGTGGCTCTCTTGTTTAACTTTCCAAATTTTACATCCTTTTATTTTTCGAAAAGTAAACATATGCTGATCACATGCACAATCAATCTCCAACTAAGGGTCAAATAAAGGTTGCATTCATACGGACCCATATGAGGTCGAATTATCGTTTTACAATACATTAATATATCAGCGATATTTTTTTTTAGCTTATTAGCTTTTTATAACAAAATTGAACCAAACTAGCTTCTAATAGCGAATTATTATTTTATTTTTTCCTTTTTAATCATGTTTGAACAAAACAAAATCATACAATTGAAGCTAGCTGCGGGCCTGCGCCAACAAC
The DNA here is from genome assembly GCF_021869535.1 of Mytilus californianus. NCBI lineage: Eukaryota > Metazoa > Mollusca > Bivalvia > Mytilida > Mytilidae > Mytilus > Mytilus californianus. The sequence goes on from NW_026262668.1 coordinate 96,056,586, forward strand.
TTTGACACCTGGTGGACATTTGCAGTACTATGAAACAACATTTGTTGTTTAGTCTTTAGTTTTCTATGTTGTGTCATCTGTACTATTATTTGTCTATTTGTCTTTTTATTTTTGACCATGGCGTTGTCAGTTTGTTTTCGATCTATGAGTTTGACTGTCCCTCTGGTATCTTTCGTCCCTCTTTTTAGTTTCTTTGATCGAAACAACACGAGAAAAGATAGAAAAAGAAACCTATCTACTTCCAAGTCTTACGTGAAGAAGGCGATCTTCATCTTTATGCACTTGAATATCGCAGTCAAATTTAATGTAATCTTTCATATAGCTTAATCTAAGTTTAGTTTTTATTTTATAAACTTTAATTGGTTTTATAAAGAACAGGAAACTCATCTAGTGTTATTTCATCCACATTTGTACATTTTGCCGTTCTCCCATTCAAGTTTTTTATTTCGACATTTTGTTTGAATTCGTTAATGTGTTTTTATTTACACCATTTGACAGGCCAGTGTTCATCTTCAAAACTATTTCCTAGAATGAGATTGTTGAAAAGAAGTAGAATTACATTTGTTACGTGTAGACAGGGCTGTCTAATGCATAAAACAAAAAAAACTTAAACGAAGTAATTCCAGGGTAAAAGAATAAAGGTTTTTATTAGTTAATTTTTAAACAAAATGAGAATCTTATGAAGTTGATTTATATATATATATTTCCTGACAAATGTGGTTGAAAGTGGCAAAATGATTTCAGAGAAGACGATAAAATTTTTATTTTCTCAGGGTGCCAAAATTGATGCAATGATTGCGACCCGATCAACATTAATTGATAAATAATTTTTAAGGGTACAGAAGACATCAACCTGGTAAAGTTCCAGAAATACTTTTTTTTGTTTCAGTGAAAAAAGATGAATTTTTTTTATAAATAAGAATCAAATTATGCCTCTGACGGTAGTGTTTTCTTAAGATCAAAGCTAAATAAAGCATTGGTCTAGATAACTTTTCATGTGTTATTGGTAATATTATCATCTTTGTGAAAATTGACCGAGCATTTTCAGAGAGAAGGCTAAATAAAGTTAACGCTGAAAGAAGTGGCGATTAATGTAAAATGATTGAAAATATGTCACTTTGGCTTGTGGATGAAGTGAGCCGCAAAAACAACACGAAAAATTTCTTTTTTAAAACAAAATAAAATTCAGATTTCTCATTTTTGTATTTGCTTTTTTTTTGTTTTAGGATTTATTCTTGTTTTGTTACGTTTTCTTGGTTATGTTTTTGGTTTTTTTCTGTATAATGACAAAATAAGCTTAAGACATTTTGGAACAGTATTATGATTTTTATATCCAATATTTTTTTGATGTCAAAGTTGTTAACAAATATGAACCTACTATATAAGATACATGTTGACAATGGAGGGGAAAATGTGTTGCGTCTAAATTTCTTCATCGCTAAATTCTCTTTTAGCGGATTCAACAACCCATCTGATCTGAAAAATGAAACAATACGGTAATTAAATAAAGATATCGCCCTCAGTATCAATTTTAAAATACCCATTCACCTTTCATGGTTCTGGTTCAGGAGAACACATATGCATTTTCATTAATCAAAATATGCACACTAATGCATCATAGTTTGCATCGTATATTGTTTTAATACTGTTTTATTTCATAGCAAAATTGTGCAAAATATTCTTGGTGAATAATCAACTGTCATCCTCAATTGTCATCTGATTTTAATCGTTCTTCGTGAAGTGTGTCATTTCTATTGAGGCCCGAAATCTTCTGTCTATCACACATACGTCATTTTAACAACCCATGTCTTGATGGTACCTACAGTGGAGATCACTTCTAACCTCTCATTAGAACTGTCAGAATAATCTGTCATAGAACTGTTCTAAACTGTCAGGATCAGTTCTAGGGTAGAACTGTCCAAATCAGTTCTAACCGTAGAACTGTCATCAGAACTGACTAAATCAGTTCTAACCGTAGAACTGTCAGCAGAACTGTCTAAAACTGTTCTAGCCGTAGAACTGACCAAACCTGTCAGGATTGTTGAACAGTTCTAAATGACGTCACTGCAGTTAGGGCATCTCACTGGTCACCATTCAGTGTCATTATTATCGTTGATAAAGCCACACGCAAAATGCCTCCTGTCAAAGTTAACAGAATTGCAATGTATTTGAGACATGGAATAGTTAATCTTCGCCAAAGTGGAAAATCGTATGTGAAGATTTCTAGTATTTTATCCAACACAGGGGGAGTTGTGATATAAGTCTTTAAATTTTATCAACGTTTTCCGTGATGAAGTTTTTAACTCGTCGTTTTTCGTAAACAGTGATGAAGGTAGGGTTAAACTATTGTTTTTCGTGAACAGTTTTGTTGTATTTCCTGTGAACTGTGATCATCTAATTCAACATTTCGTAAACTCTGATGAAACATCCCTCTTCCCTACATTTCGTCCTGAATATGCATGAAATATTTGCCACTGGACGTTAAGCAACCAACAATCAATCAATCTTCCCTACATTACCCCCCTCACAGATAGTTTGGGTGGGATGGGGCTGAGATTACTATAACACATAGTATATTATTGTTATAGTAATCTCAGACCTGATAAAATAACTAACTCTACACATAATAATTATGAAGAATGTAAACAAACTGTGACCTCGATCAAAACGGTAACAAGCTTATTGTCAAAAAGCATGTTCCATCCACAAAAAAAACGTGTCACCCCTTTCCCGTCAGAATATCGCCAGTCGTTCATTATAAACTCTAAATAATGAAGTTCGGTATTTTCCTTACCTGTAAGTACAAATATTTCATAAAATTATTTGTTTTGCCACTCTTCTCCATCGACATCCATCGTAACAAAATTTCCGCTATAAAAGCGACCGAGGAAACGATTATGGACATTTTCCGTAACGAGAAATGTTAAAACAGTGCTGTGATGAGATTTTTTTTAATATATTAATATTATATTCTTTTGACTTATTTATATTTAAGACAAAGAGTTCTTAAAACTGTTCTATGGATAGAACTGACAAATCAATTCTAGCCGTAGAACTGACCAAATCAGTTCTAATCGTAGAACTGTTCTAGTCGTTGAACTGTTCTAGCCGAAGAACTGTTCTAGTCGTAGAACTGACCAAAGATTTGGTCAGTTCTAGGTAGAACTGTCTAAAACTGTTGTAGGGTAGAACTGTCTAAAACTGTTGTAGGGTAGAACTGTCTAAAACTGTTGTAGGGTAGAACTGTCTAAATCAGTTCTAGGTAGAACTGACCAAAATCAGTTCTAGGTTAGAACTGTTCTAGCTATAACTGTCTAAAAGGTGTCAGGATGACAGTTCTACATACTGTCCTAGAACAGTTCTCCTGACAGATTCTGATTGATTTTATGAGAGATTAGAAGTGATCTCCACTGTATATTCGTATTTTGTATATGTTTCAAAATTGATGCATCATTTATTTTTGCATCAGCAAATTATTGTCAACAAATGGTAAAAAAGAATCCATCTGTAGTCTCAACAACCATCAATTTTACCTGTGTTATTTCTTTGTGTTAGCATACGACCTCCGTTGAAAGCTAAAAATAAGCGACAATAAGCCAGCGAACAATAAGCCAATATATCTAAAAAAAAATGACAACAGACAGCAACGCCCTTTCGAAAAGAAGCTAGCAACAATAACTAGCAAACAATAAGCCAGCGAACAATTCGGTGATATATATAATAACCGAAAAATTGCAACAGACAGCAAGGACCGTTCGAAAATTGCAATTAAAAAAGCAGAAAATTCCATGAAGAAATTGCAATTTACAGCTCTATTTTAAAATGGGATTTACCACTTCTATTTAAAAAAAACAAGCCCCATCCCTTTCAGGGTAACATTCAGTATCACAGTAAATCTGCACCTGTCAACGGATTGGTTTTCGGTGTCAGACCACCAATTCACCCACTTCATTTTAGAACAAAAACAGTGCCTCTGGTGTTATTGTTTACTTAAACCAACAAACAAATTTGCAAAATTGAAACTTTTGGTGAAAGAGAAATATATGTAGACCACTTGGAGCCAAACTTGAGAATGGAAATGGGGAATGTGTCAAAGAGACAACAACCCGACCATAGAGCAGACAACAGCCGAAGGCCACTAAAGGGTCTTCAATGCAGTGAGAAACTCCCGCACCCGGAGGCGTACTTCAGCTGGCCCCTTTACTTGTTTATGATTTTGCATTAAAACTTTAGGATTAATGCGCTTCATAGTATACTTATTTAAGATTTCCAGAAAACCAGGGGTTATTTTTAGTAGCATTTGCCTTCCGCTTGGTGGTGTTTCACTGCAAGACTTTATACATTTGAACATTGGCATATAGATTGGTGATACAAATACAAATACAAATACAAATATGTTATTGGCACAAACACAGTTACAATAATTGGCAATGGCCCATATTTAAACGTGTTGTTTTCAATTTTTTTTCAGACGATTATACATGTACAGCTCAGAATATACCTAGTTTTGATGAAGTTACACTTTAGGGAAAATATAAAGAAAGCTTTGAAAATTGAAAAAAATTTGGTTGATTATATAGGGGTTTTGAACTGGTGGTCTGACACGTAAAGGCAACTGATCTTGTTAAAGAATTTATGCAACTAAAGGAAATTAAAATATATTGAAAGTGATCGATGAAAAAAAATCATATTTAACAACATGACAACCCGAGTAGAAAGGTTGATGTACAGAAAAGGGGGAGGGAGTTGGCTTATTCCAGGGCTTCTTAGGAAAAATAATCAGGGGTGTCACAAGGTGTGGCTATATAGGCGTTGTAGAGGAGATACAGACGCATCGTTTGCGCAAGGTTTCGAAAGGCGGTATGTTCCAAAATCTGAAACTAGTGCTCGAAATTAAAAAAATTGGACAAAAACAGGGGGTTCGCCTATTCCAGGGCTATTAAAGAAAAAATAATGTGGTTGTCACGGGATGTAGTTATATAGGTGTTGTTGAGGAGATACAATCACATCGTTTGCGCATGGTTTCGAGAGGCGCTATGTTTCAAAATCTAAAAATTGGACAAAAAACAGGGGGTTTTGCCTATTCCAAGACTTCTAGGGGAAAATAATGGGGATGTCACGGGGTATGTCTGGCATAGAGGTTTTTTTGCCTTTTCTCTGTTGAAATTTATACCAAACTGTGGACCAACAGTGCTAGGACCCCGTGGAATATTTTTCCTGTATTGATACAGATTTGTCTCTTCATGTTCTTTTAGTCTCATGCAAAATATGACTTTTTTACCTTTGCTTGTTCTAAAGAAGAAGGTTTTAAAGCTTTTTATTAAATTAGAATCTATGTTGAGCTGTGAACTTCTGATGCTTGTACCCTATGGACCACTGGACCTTCAATTCTTTTTGAAATATGTTAATTTCTGATATTAGCTCATTTCGGAATAAATTAACATATTTTTTATTTGAATTTTATGTTATTTTCATGTTATTTTCATGTAAAAGAGGGACGAAGGATACCAGAGTGACAGTCAAACTCATAGATCGAAAACAAACTGACAACGCAATGGCCAAAAATAAAAAGACAAACAGACAAATAATAGTACAGATGACACAACATAGAAAACTAAAGACAAGGCAACACGAACCCCACCAAAAACTGGGGGTGATCTCAGGTGCTCCAAAAGGGTAGGCAGATCCTGCTCCACATGTGGCACCCGTCGTAAATGTCACATGAGTAAAAACAAAATTCCTGTCCATGTTATAGTGTACGCCTAGATAATAGTAGTTGAAGAAAAAACACCAGACAGATGCAGTGAGATAGTGAACTTGTTGAAAAAAAGGTAAAATAACAAAAACACCGAACTTCAAGGAAAATTCAAAACGGAAAGTCCTTTATCAAATGGCAAAATCAAAAGCTCAAACACATCAAACGTATGGATAACAACGTCATATTTCTGACTTGGTACAGGCATTTCCTTATGTAGAAAATGGTGGATTAAATCTGGTTTTATAGCTAGATAAACCTCTCACTTGTATGACAGTCGCATAGAATTCCATTGAATTATACAAATACAATTTTAATGCCTCTTTCATTTTACAGAAAGACGAAGCTCTTTCAAATATACATATATATGCACAGATATGCACATATCAACATTATAATATAAAATGTTGCTAAGTTTCATTGGTATTGTACTTAAGCCATCAATGAAAATAATTTCCAATAAAAGAGTTGTTGGAATGTTTCTTTAAAGCGTGATACTCTTAATTTACGAAACACCAATTCTAACAACTATATTTCGTTGAGGGATGGCTGTGTATTTCTACATCCCTTAATTACTACCAAACTTATATAAAAACAAGATGATGTGGTATGATTGCCAATGAGACAATTTTTTCACCAGAGATCAAACGGCGTAGATATAAGCAACATTAGGTCACCATACGGTCCGTATAGTAAGCTTTAAACGGCCGGAAATGACAAAATGTAAAACAAATCAAAGAAACAAATTTAAGAAACCAACAATAAATGAAAAACAAATATGACAGACAGCGACCATGATGGGTTTAACTGTCATAAGGGGGAAGTCTAGGGATTGCCAAAATGAATATGCAAGTCAACCCTTGGTTTATATTCACCAAAAAAAGATCAAGTAGGTTCTGCAAAATGGGTGGACTGGAATTAAGGAGAAAAATTTGGGCTGCCTTTGGAAGAAGAGCGTATGCTGGATTGAGACAGAACTGTTGTTCTGCAACAGTTTGCAACACCAATCCCCCAAAGTATTGTTCTTTAACGCAAAGTAAGCGTTTCATTATGCCTTAATTTGCTGGATAAAAGCTTGTTCCTGATCAAACTAAAATAACTTCAAGAATCATGATCACCTCTCAAAATGACACGGTTTTTATGGGACGACCAATTGATTTTCTTGGGAGAGGGAGAGACAGGAGAATTTTGAAAATGAATATCCTGGCCTTGGAAGAACATGACAATAAATTAGCTTGCGCAAGACAGGATAATGAATATTCTGCAGTACAAAATTTGGAAAATAGTTTTGTACACATGTAAAAATAAATTTTCGCATGGCAAAGCGAATACTCAGCAACAGATGAAAATGAATAATCAATCTGCAAAAAATCCACATCCACCTGCCCGCCGTCCCCCTCCCCCCCGGTCCCCCCTACCCTCCTTTCCCCCAAACCGAATATCGAATTGTAGTCTCCATATACAGATTAGGTGGTATTTGAGTTTCCGCTATCTGTTTTGTACTTTTATAAGTAAAGGGGGTTGCCAAGATGAGGAAAATACGGGGAGATTAGACTCTTGATTTTGATCCGGGAAGTGGAGAAGATTATGTTTAGGCATGCAGTCGGCTGAGCAAAGAGATCAAGGGGTTGGAGAAATCGAACTTGCGCCGGTAGTATAAGGTTGTCAGCTATGGAATGTAGTACTAGCAGAAAAGGGTATGATGTCTGCGACTATGAATTGGTGTGAACCCTGAATAAGTAGGCAACCATGCACATGTCTTTTTACCTTGAAAAGAAATAAGAAAAAATGAAGTTAATTTTGTAATTTAGGATGCTGAACTGAAAATCCATTTAGGGGTATCAAACTAAACAACAGCGAAAAGGGTAGCGGAGAGGTATGTTTAGTGAGGGGACTATGGTGCGTGCGCAGTAAGATCCTCGCTAAATGTAGTCGAAGGTTGTCATAGTCGTTATTTTGATCATAGTATAAGTTCAACATTTAACAACGCCTGCAAATTCTGTTTCGCTGATATCGTTATCATACAAATCCTTACTGACTGTATCTTCGATCTTTGATCTGTAGGTTTTGACCAGGCAAACGGTATCTTTATAGGTTTTTTTGTTTCTTGACATTCGTTTTGATAACGCCGTTAACATCACTATTCCGATAGAGTTGAGGAACTTAAAGGTATGCATGCGATGGCATCAATTCATGTTGCATCTGTGCTGAGTGTACCGGTGGGTTGTGCAATTGACATTTAAAACAGAACAGGTTCCTAATGCAGTAGAACACATTTTGTTCAGTCTGTTGTAGGTTTGTACCTGAGCGTATTTATGAATCTCTGCCTCTAGCTCTAGATCGACGGAATAGAAACGGGGCTTTTGGTGCGATTTCAGAGTCTACTTCATCCATTTATCAAAAGTCTATAGGAGCATACCTAAGAGAGGAACGTTCTTACAAGGACTGTTAGGACATAAAATCAAATCCGACCTTCGTAGGATTGTCTTCTATGTTTCAAGTACATACCATATCCATAGGTAGAAGGTTATTTACCTTGGATAAGGTACAGATCGTTACCGCGAGACTTTACACAGCACACACCACCTCCACGTTCAAGGTAAAGACTAGCTTTGTTGACGGCAGCGCTTACTTAACCACTCAACGCACCAACCCCCAAATTAGGTATTACGGTTTTTGCTGACATGGGAAGCGCTCTCATAGCCAAATCTACCAACATAGGTGAGAATCAAATAACTTTTGCATGTTTTGTTTTCGCTGTTTTATAATAAGCTCCCAAACTATATCAAATTTACCACACTCTGACAGTTTGTCAATTTTTTGTATTTTTTGCTGGGTGTGCACCATCTTTTGTTGTTCGATAGATTTGAATGCGACACACGGATGCTGACTGGGCAAACATTCTTTCCTGCTTATTGTAATTTGTTAACTTGACCATGTGTCAATTTCGTGATAACTCATTTATTTATACCTCGCAAAGAAGAAAGCGTATGATCAATTTCGCCTCTAAGATCGATGGGAATCCCGCCTTACTCATACGATTGATTGTTTTCAGCGTCACTGGTAAATATAAAAAGTTTTTATGGTTTTGAATGATTTTCATGCCGGGTAAGACGTTTGGGAAGAAAATAGATATTGGATTGTTGTGATCCGTTTACATAGCTACCACTGATGATACCACTGTTGATTAGAATGCTGTTCCTGCTGATGATGTCTACGATGTTCCCCCCCTCTGTATATCCGTTTGTTGCCCTGTCGTGTGTGTAGATTCCTCGTTTGAATCCCAGAACTGTATTGATACTATTCGCAACGTTGAAGTCCACTAAGGAATTTTTTGCTATGGTTAGTGTCGCCCTCAGCGTACTTCGATTGGCATTGATGTTGATTTTATTTGGGTGTTGTTTCAGTCGTATATGTCTTCGATAGTGTAAGAACCAGTGTTCAATGCAATAGTAGACCAGGTCTTATCATTATCGTTAGAATAACGAAAGGCGTTTTCCCTGCATGAATGTTACAAATGTTTACCAGAGCCATCTCGTAACTCTTTCCATCTTTGAGGTGAACGAGTGGATTAAACCGAGTGTCGATTTTGTTGTCATTCACGAACACGACGAAAGAAAACCCATGCTTAGGAGTTGTATTGTCGACGATGCGTTATGACAACTTGTTATCCATTCATTTACCTTAAAACACGACATTCATCTTTTGTCCGTCGGACTCGAACTGGAGAACCCTATCGGAGATGACCAACGCAAGGGCTTCTGTGTTTCCTGGACATTGCGCTCGAACTCTGCCCTGATCGTATGTCAACCAAAGACTCTTTTAGTTTGTCTGACTTACATCGATGACGAACAAGGGATACAGGTCTGACAAATCGGTAGGATTGATGTTACTGTTGATGATGAGTGATCCATGTTGAAGAACTTGTAAAAGTCGGCTGCTTCTTTGTACAACCTAGATACTTTGAACTGGGTGAAGGCAGCATTGAAGTTCATGACTGGATAGCGTTGTTCGTTCTGACGTGGATGTTTTGCAAACGCCAATGATCAAACTCAGTTGCGTTATGAGTCTGATCGTTACTCTTGTCGGTTGGGAAGGCTTCGATAATCCATCTAGGTTTTACTCGACCGCTTTTGGCAGATAATCGCCAACTGAATTGTGTTCTTTGGGGAACGGCTATGGAATCGCACTGTTTTATGCCAAAACCATACTTGAGTTTAGTCTTGCTCTGGATTGTTTTGTACAGTTTCAACTTGTTTTTATCGTAGGGAATAACGTGAGGAGTGCACCAGGAATTCTTACTCAAGACGGTCTGTGCCATATTGCTGACTGCCGCTGCTCTTTACACTGCGTTAGTATCAGAGTCCTACACGAGTGTTAGTTCGTGTATAAATCCGTACACGATCTTGCCATAGTCCTGTGCTTAAATAGTATGGTGAATGAGAACGTTCCTTTGCTCGCAGGCTTCATAACGATGTAACCATACCTAGCAAAGGCAGTGTTGTCGGCCTCGGCGTCAGCCGTCGAATCTTTGTACCACAACTGGTCGAGACCCTTCTCTGTGCAGAAGTCGAAGTCGTCGGGATAAGTCAACAACCCCAACATGGTAGTAGTTTTAACTGGATCATTCACGTGTTAAATCGGCTGTCCTGACAGTCTGTAAGCCATGCTTTTGGAGAGGTAAATGGTACCACTGTTTACTAGTATCAACTGATGTGCATGTGCGTAAGCTGTGGCGTCGTTCTTCAGAAGTGGTCCTTCGACCGAGAGATAACTCTCATCCGGATGGACAAACATATCCTGGTTCTTAATATTGATTCGTATCTCTGCGCCAGATCTGTCAAAGGGAGCTCCGGATTAGAGCTCGTATTCGTGTACTTCGTGCTCCTAAATATTTTCATCGAAAGACAAACCTTCTGTGATGCTAAGTATTTCAGACATTGTTATGTATTTAAAACGCTAGACGAAATCGTGAATGGTTGCAATACCGCCGCCTGAGATTATGTTTTTTTTTTACATTGGTCTTGCTGCGGAGAAGTCTTTGTTTAAGGGGTTTTGCTGAGTTCGGCTTTCTTCTTTCTGGTCACTTTGTCAACGGCATGGTTAACAGTTTTGATGGCTCCCTTTTCAACACCTTTATGATTGCATTGGTGGCAGCACTCACGACCTTACTCCCCAATGCCCTCGCAACAGTGGAGGTGAACATGCGTCTGGTTAAACGGGCGAAATAATCAGACAGACCCCGACCGCCCTGCACGTATTTCAGGCGATAACAGTGTTTCATCACTAATGGCATTATATGTTTATTTATAAGATGTTACGATTTGCCAGATCGTACTTCCCGCTTTCGCCTATACCACCCTTCTTCATTGCGTCGAGGATGGCTACGATCACGTTGCGTACATCATTGATTCCAGCTCGATAGGATACAGCGCACAGGTTCAGTCGATCTAGGAGCTGATCAAAGTCTGATGGTAGAAACACCGTTTGTAGTCCACTACCAAACTTAACTTTCTTGTACATGTGCGACATGATGCCCTTCTATTCGTAGCTCCTTTTGGATTTAGGTCCGGATTCTGGATCATAATATTTATACATTTCGTTTGTAGTTTTCAATAAATCTTCAAAGGTAACGGGTGCATTTCCGATGTAAATACCATTGTTTTCAGATCTCAGTCCAAAGTTGTGGTCTGCATCATTCGTCATACTGAGTTGTAGGTACTCCTGTGCACGGTGTTCCAGGGTAGCACCATGAGCTGGTTCGATGGGTAAATGATCTGCAAATCATTGGGTGGAAGAGGCAGTGCAGGAAGTAGTAAAATCGCCGGGAGGTCTTCAATAGTCTTGGTGATCTAAGAAGCAGTTGTTTCTCTTGTGCTTTTTCCACTAGTGTGAAAAAACTTGTTGAGATCATCACTCAATCCTTGTTTGTCAAGTCATTTTTGTTAGTTGCTAGCTGTGATGCTGTGCTTTACATCCTGGAACTCCCAGCCAAAAGCTTCATGCTGCTTGGGATCGGCAATTTTTACAAACGTCATTTTATTTATAGCATTTTGTAAAAACACCCCATAGCGTTTGAAAAGTTTCAAAAAACACCCCCTAGTGTTTAATAGAGTTTGAGAAAACACCCCCTAGCGTTTGATAGCATTTGAACGAATGCCCCTTAGCGTTGATTTTTAAATAGTCGTTGAATAAATGAAGGTGACTTATTTTACCGATTTTCTCTCATTCGGTTTCTGTGGCAGTTGCAGAATACCAACTCTATAGATTCCCTGTACTCTCCAGATCGGCTAACATGATGATATTCACACCAATGTTTACATGGCTTATCAAAGATATTTGCAGGTTCAAGGTGTCTGGGTCATTTGTCTTTACCTGGTTGACACGGATGAGTGCATTGATGTCCTTTGACCGTTTTTTTCACTACAGTGTGGTTGTTGAGCTTTCTTCCTCATCCCTGTATTCCTGACAGCGTATCATGTATCATAATCACCATTGCAGCCTCACATTCATCACAACTGAAACCTGGGCCAAACTCGTGAAATGATCTTGTGGAGATATTTACACGTTCCCACTGATGCTTACACTCGAACTTGCGCTTGAAGGACCACCTTTGGTTCAACTATCGCTGGTTTTCTATGCAGAATTTTTTTTAACGATACATTCTTTATATAAGACTACATAAAGTTCATCAAATTTGCATCTGTATTTCCCATTCCCCTTGGCGCTAGTCAGATCGATGGTGACAAACCCGTAAGGCTCAGACCAGCTGCGGTTCTATAAGGTTTTAAACTCCTCAATGGCTAGGTCCGAACAGTGTTCGCGGTGACTGTGTTGTAGATTCTTGTGGTCTTGTTCTCCCTGATCGACTGGCGCGGGAGTTTGAAGTATTTTTGACACAGATAGAAACAGTCGCCGTTGTTGTGTCCACCTCGGACGTAGTAGTCTTCGCACTTATTCTGCTTGCTCAGCATCAAGTCATCAAAAACCATCAAGTTCTTACGGTGGGTGTCAAGCTCTCGAGGGGCTGGCACGTCCTCCCCCCATTGGTCAAAGCAGAACGCGTCGATGCTGCCACGTTGCCTTGGTGGGAATAATACGTCTAAGACATCGATCAGTGATGTGGGACACTACCTTTCATGGACAGGCCTTCGCGTATGTCGTCTTTCGAGAACTCCTTCCCCAGTGCTATATGCAGGAACTGATAGAAGGTTGATGAAGATATTGTCAAAAGACGTACAAGCTATCGTAACCTAAACACTCGACCGGAGGAGTATGCTGTTTAGTAGCGTTGTCTTACGGCAGTCTGACTTCCCACTGATCAGATCTCTAATCGACCGCTGTGGGAGGAGGAAGTGATTGCTTCTGTTCGCTGTATTTATATTGTATGAAATGTCTTCAACGTCCATTCATCTAAACAAAATGACAATTTACTGTTTGAAATGTAAGAGGCATACAGTCGCTTCGAAGTAACGACTAGCAACGAGCGACGACAAAGGGGTGTGACCTGCGCCGAGTGTGGATCGAGGAAATCCAAGTTCATAAGTACTACCGGCGGTGGTTTCATGAACAAACTGATTAACAACTCACCGGTGGAGATGCATCTTTTGGGGCACAACTTCACGGGTCCTGGTAATAAGCTAAACAAACGATTACATGCAGATAGCACCCACAAACCTTGGTCCATACCTATATAGCTATCAATAGAGTCGCTCAAGCTGCGTATCACCATGATCGATCTCTGCTGTGCTCAACATAAGGATACAACCACTCGCAACTCAGTGTGTGACAAGAACATGCTTAGTTAACTGGACACCATCAATAAGAAAATGGAACGCGGCATCGTTAGACCCTTAATCATCACCAAAGTACAATTTGGTCTGGGTGTACTGGGGAAAAAATCTTTTGACGGATGAATTAGCGGAAGAGTAAAACAAACTAGTTCGACGTAAATTTAAGAAACGACGTGTAATCGATGTGGGTGTAGATGAAACTTGTTGGACTGCTGAAAAAAAATCCAAAGAATTCCCGTTAATTCTGAGCATCATCAATGTTCTCTCCAAATACGGCTGCCTAGTACCACCCAATAACAAGAAAGGTGTGACGGTCTAGAATGCCTTTCGGACGGTTTTTAAGTCACGCATTCCCATGAAACTATGGATGGACAATGGTACCGGATTCTACAACAAGGAGGTCAAGGTGTTATGCCGAAAGCACGATATTCATTTCTTCTCTAATTGAATTCGGTAGCTCCTTCGTATGAATGTTAGAATGGAGTAGAATCCCGATATCTTCCGAAAATATCAACGCTATGATTTCGCGCCATTTGTCATTTGATAATTATTTGCAGTGTCTGGTTGAAGTAACGTAAGTGCATTGTTTGAAGATGTTTTGACAGTTTTGATGCATTGACAAACATTCCTAGCTGTACACGAGTGTTTGTTTGAATTGTGAAATAACTCCTTGAATGATAATTAAATGTTGATACCGACGACAAGACCAAGCATTTTCATAAAAAGGGGGGTTTGGTTATACAGCTCTTCACTGAAATCCCTGTTCTTCGACCTTTACATTTAAAACAAAATAATCTTAAATGAACAGCTGATCATTTCAAGCATTAATAGTATGAAATTTAGCCTCAGCATCAAAATAATCGGAGAAAGAGCTCAGCGGGGGTATTTTATCAGAGGGGGTGGACAGGGGTCCCTAATTCCCACTTCCCTACCCCCCACTTCCTTCTCCAACCTCCCACTTCCCTCCCTTTACTCCAAAATAAAAATTTGTCTAGACTTTTCCCAGAATTATCCCCATTTTATTGTTCCTCTTGCCAGGGTCCCGCTTCTGACTCCTGCTTTCCTGACTCAAACTTCCTGTTCCTCCTTGCAAGCTGAATCTGAATATAATTTTACAATATTTAAGAACTAAACAGGTGCATATAACACCGTCCCCTTTTCTACTCTTGATCAAGGACGTATATTAGATGGATAGTAAAGTCCCGATACCGCCTTGATAACATCCGAGAAATACCGCGTGGTACCAGAAATCACGAGATCTTGCAGAAAGCTTCAGCGGGAAGCGCCGCTTCGAGATTTCTACATCAATTTGTAAGTATAAAAACATTATATGAATAATTAAAAACAGATTTAGTAGAAGTTATTTTATAGTATTTAATGATATTTCACTACAAAAACATCATAAGACACTTAAAAACATCATAAAAAGTGATCAACAGTATGCCAGATGCTGCCCATGATGCTGGGTCCGAGTTGCATGACCCTGTTGCATTGAAATTATTAAATTTTACTGCATTTTCTTCTACAAAAGTATTTGATTACAAGTTTTAGATACCATTTACGTTTGCATATGAAAGTTGTTAGTAGTCTTTTGTTGTGTATTTCACGTGTAATATAACATATAAAACAGCCCTTTTCGGTTAACAAAATGGCGACTTGCATGGAGAATGGCCTTGTATTTTTGCAGCTAAATTTTCGTTTTTGGTGTATTAGACGCTCTAAATTGAACGAGTTCTTTTCCTTTTATATTTTTACGTTTGCATAGCAAGTTTCAACTTCTTTTGTTGAGAGGTTAGTCAAATATTGAAGTTATTTCGCCCCCTCCATGTTTTGGTCATATGTTTACCAATCAGAGCAGAGCTGCTATTTTGCAGCTATATTGTTGAATATATGCTACACAATCACATATTGCATTATTTTTTTCCATTTCTTAGACATTTTTACACTTTTATAGAAAATTTAAGCTTCCTATAATGAGAATTTGATTAGATATTCAGCTACAAAATGAACTAATTTTTAGCAGCTCTATTTTGTTTCATAATATCTACCTATCAGAGCAGAGCTGCTAGTTTGCAGGTTTATGGTTAATGCACGTTGCATAAAAATGCATTAAAGTTAATTTTTTTTCCATTCATTAGATATATTTACACTTGCAGAGAATAATGAGCTTCCTATATTGGAGAGTTAATTAGTTATTGAGCCTTTCTTTGCTTAAATTAATTTTCATTTTTTCTTTCTCAAAATGACTGTGAACCAAGGCAATGCAGTTAATTTGCAGCCCAAGAGTCAATATCTGAAGAGTAAACAAAAATTACTTTAAAGGTCTTCTGTTCCTTACATGTTTTTGAGCATGCTGAGCAAAATTAAGCCTCCTATATGGCAGAAAAGCATACATATTTTTGATTTGTCTTATACTTCTGTCTCAGTTGTCAGGGGCATATCCAGCCATTTTAAAAAGGGTGGGTTTCCAACCCAGGATAAAGGTGGGTTCCAACTATATGTTCCCCATTCAAATATATTGATCGTCCAAAAAAAGGGATCTTCCAAAAAAAAAGATCCGCCACTGGTCTGTCTCAGTTGTCTACGCAAGACAAGGACGTATAACTAACAATCAAGAATTTCTGTATGACTCAAAATTTTGAGGGACCATTGGGATGCATATATGTGATACTAAAAGTAAGATTTTGAAGTATTTGTATTAAACAAATGTCAATGGGATTAGAATTTTCTATATCTTATAATTATAATGTAATTTTGTATGTTTCAATTTAACAAACACTCTTAGAATGCCCAGTGTTGCTCGATGTCCTACAACTTCTTATTCAGGCTTTCCGATTTTCATTTCGACTTTACATAAGACCAGAAATTCTTACAATTAGTCTTTGCTGACTCAGCAATGTTTTTTTCACGGTTTTTACGTTCTCGTGTGACAGCTCAGTTGATTGGACTGTGGCTTATAGCTTATAGCTTAGGTATACTCCCTTTAGATATCATTTTACATTGCTACTTTGGGAACCTTGCGCAAACGATGCACCTGCATCTCCTCTACAACATCTATATAGCCACATCCCGTAAAACCACCAATTATTTTCTATAGAAGTCCTGAAATAGGTCAACGCCCTGTTTTTGTTCAATTTTTCAAATTTCGAACCTTAGTTTCAGATTTTGGAACATAACGCTTCTCAAAACCTTGCGCAAACGATGCGCCTGCATCTCCTCTACAATACCTATATAGCCATTCCCCGTCCCCCCCCCCCCCCCCCCCCCGCCCCCAGTATTTATCTCTAGAAGCCCTGGAATAGGCCAACCCCCTGCTTTTTGTCCAATTTCAAATTTCGAACCCTAGTTCTAGATATTTCAGCATAACGCTTCTCGAAACCTTGCGCTAACGATGCGCCTATATTTCCTCTACAATACCTATATAGCCTTACCCCGTGACCCCCCCCCCCCCCCCCCTCCCTTCTCGTCCCTATAATTTTTCTTTAGAAGCCCTGGAATAGGCCAACCCTTATACTTTTTTCTGTACTGCAGCCTTTCTACTCAGATTGTCATGTTGTTATTTGATTTTTTTTTTCACCGATCAATTTTAATATCATCCAATATTTCCTCTAAATGAATGATTTTTTTAAACTAAATTCATAACAATCAGTTGCCTTTAGGTGTCAGACCACCAATTTAAAAATCCAATAAAATCAATCAAATTTTTACAGCTTTATACACATTTTACCTTAAGTTTAACTTCATAGAAACCAGGTATAATCTGAATTGTACATGTATCACCTTTCTATATGCCAATTTTCAACTAATGTTTAAAGTCTTACAGTAAAACACCACCTTTCGGAAGGCAACTGCTACTAAAAATAAGCCCTGGTTTTCTGGAAAACTTAGACAAGTTTACTATGGGCGCATTGATCCTCAATTTTTAATGCAAAATCATGAAAAAGTAATTTTGGCTCAAAGTGGTATATCTCTCTTTCACCAAAAGTTTCATTTTTGCAAATTTGTTTGTTAGTTCAAGTAAACAATAACATCAAATGCGCTATGTTTTGTCAGGTAAGGGCGACGTTATGTTCTAAATTGTAGTGGGTGAATTGGTGGTCTGACTTCTACAACCAATCCGTTGACAGGTGCGGAATTACTGTGATACTGAATATTACCCTGAAAAAAGGTTGTGCTTGTTTTATAAATAGATTTGGTAAATCCCGTTTTAAAATAGGGCTGTAAATTGCAATTTCTTGACAGAATTTTCTGCTTTTTTAAATATTGTATTCAAACGGCCGTTGCTGTCTGTTGCAATTTTTCGGTTTTTATATCGCCTTATTGTTCGTTGACTTATTATTTGCTAGTTATTGTTCGCTGGCTTCTTTTCGAACGGCCGTTGCTGTCTGTTGTCATTTTCGGGATTTTAGATATATCGCAATATTGTTGGCTGGCTTACTGTGGATTCATTAATATTCGTTGGATACCAATTTTCGTGGATTTCGTGGGTACAGGAGAACCACGAATTCAAATGTTCAACGAAATACAAATTTTCTAAAGGAGTGAATGCAGACTTTGGCAATACCACGAAATTAAATATCCACAAATATGCAAGTTTTCCTCAAACCACGAAAATTGGTACCCACGAAAATAAATGAATCCACAGTATTGTTCGCTAGCTTTAGCCTGGTAAGCTAAAATCGATTTTAAATATTTTTTTGGGATGTAGATCTAAGTCCTATTGAGGACAGACAAGAATGACTTGATTCCCAGTATTGTTTTCATGATATCAAATACGTCATTATGATATCTATGTTATAAACCAAGATATTCAGGTACGATGTTTTGTAGACAATGTTAAGTCTGCATCATATCTTTATTTACATCTAGAAATTGACAATGATGGTCAGTTGAGAACAAACCTTTTTGACAAAAGAGATGATTTCAGCTTTCCAATTGTGATCTTTCCATTTCTATGTAGCAAAATTCCAGCAGCACCTGCATATGGAGTATGTATCTCCCAGTTTATACGATATTCCAGAGATTCCATTTCCTATCATGATTACCTTGATAGAGAGTTGCTGCTTCCAAGGAAGCTATTGAACCAAGAGTTCCAAGTGGTGAAGTTGAAATCATCCTTTCGAAAATTCTACGGACGTCATCAGTTGGTTGACCGATATGGAATATCTGTTTCACAGATGACGATGGATATGTTTCAACTGTTGAAACTACACTCCCGTCCCCTTTTCCCCGAATGTGACCTACCGAATTAGACTTATCACCGAGTTTGTACTTCCATTAGATACACGACGTCTGCCCAATGTGGAGCAGGATCTGATTAACCTTCTATGACAATGTCATCTTCATAAATTACATTGTTACAAGCATCACTGTACGTTAATCTATGTCCGATAGAACAGTTCATTGGATACTAGTGACAGTTTAACGCGCCTTCCTAAAATGATGAATGATCATGCAGCGGCATGTTGACGTACTACAAGCATCACTAAGTATGCCTTTTGCAATATATTGCAATATTGGTCTTTCTTCGAAAAACAAAATTTCAAATAATTTTCGTAAAAATATTATAAAGAATCAGTGCACTGTGTGTGTAAATGAAACCGTGAGATATTGGGCAACGTATTTTCACGTCATAAAAACTTCATCGTGCATGTACTTCATATCCGATTTAGTATTTTCAAGAGGGAGTGGAATGCCCTTCGATAAACAAAAGGGGACAATACAAAATGATAAAATTAGTTCATTACGTAATACGATCTCGGATGCAATTATCTTTCTCTATACATGATCAAGATACTTAGGATATATGTAAATGAAACAGTAAACCAGCAATACATAATGAAAAAAGACTAGTTACTGAATTATACAATATTCATTTTCAATGTAATCAAAGTTTCATTAGAAAATAAGATAAATGGAAACAAAATGAACTGTTTCAAACTAAAATTCGCTATTGTTGAAAATAAAATACCGATTAGAAAAATGACCGCAAGTACAAAATAGTTTGCGCAGAAAAAAAACGAATTGCTTTATTTAACAGTAAAACAACCTAATCAAAATATAGACCCCATGTCAATTCTTCTAGGAATCGAAAGAAAATATGTATGTTTAACTAGCTAAATTAGTCAATAATATATGGTCCAAACTGCTCCCATAGCACATGAGTTATTCCATATAAAACAAATCGAATAAACTTCAATTAACATGTGTTTTATTCCTCAAATCTGAATAATTATCTACTGGAAAAGATTGATCATGGTGTATGAAAAATTGATCCAAGACACAAAATCCCTACATGCAATTGGCAATACTATAGACAAAGGAACAGTGCTTTTATTGCTGTTCTTCATCTGAAAGACACACTTTGAGATATGCTTAATTGGTATTTCCAACTTTTAGACGCAAAAAGATGAGCCTCTTAAAGTCAATAGCTAAAATTAAAAAATGAAGTTATGGTTCTTGAAAACTTTAGTTTTTGATATACTGAAATTGAAATTTTTACTTTGCTTTTCGAATTACAATTATTGACTCAATTACACGCTGTGTAGAATTATTCCAAGTCTTAGGTAAACCACAACTTTTAGATATCGATCAGAATTTAGATTTTTGTTTGTTCCATTTTAGATCATTCTAAAGCTCATGTTTAAAAGTATATGTTAATTGAATATTGTGCAGTGTTTTAAGTGATCAACAGGGAATGCCACTTGTTGAAAGTCACAAATAATTGTCAAAATATATTATGAAACAATTATCTTATTTCATTTTACCTCTCGGTTCGGTGTACCATGAAATAATGCATTATAGTTGAAACAAAGAAGTAATTCGGGATGAGTAAGTCTACATTGATAAGTTTTAAATTGCATTTAAAACATCCATTACAAGAGTATTATCTGATTAGAAATCATCGCTTGTTGTTGGAAATTCAGTTTCGCCACTTTTCGTTCTTGTCATGAGAAGATATTTAAGAGGTTTCTGTTGTTTACCTCAGAAAATCAAATAACGGACACATCCCACATCATTGTGAGAAAGAGTGGCTCATTTTCATCCAGCAATGTTTATATCTTTTGTTAGATGTTGTACTTTCCATGGTATTTATAAACGCAGAGTGAAATTTGAAATGTTTGGTATAAATATGTAAAATCATTCATCTTCAAAACAAGATTTCAGAAGATAATGAGAAATACCAGAGAATAATGATATAAATTAAAAAAAAACAAAAAAAAAAACCAACACATCTTTGAGTGAAATTGAAAATCCAACTGATTAAAAGTCAAATTGACCTCTAAAATTCTTTACACACAGAACAAGTACATCACTGAAACATCTCAACATGTCCGAATAGAGCCCGTTTTTAAACGCGTGCTGGACATAACTTTTATATTTCTATTCAGACTCACATTTTAACAATCGTTAGTGAACCATTCTTTAAGGTTATGAATCCAAGGCTTCATTACATGTTCAATGCAAAAACAAATTGAATTAATATTTTTTGTTTTGTTTAGAAAATACAATATTTTGTGTGTGAAATAATTTTAATGAAAGCTTACTGAAGGTCGTTGATAGGAAGCCAATTCACGAGGGCTCGACAAATTGTCACTAATGTCCAATCAGCTTTTCTGTTGTACAAGTTTGATGTGCGGTGATGCTTGAACAGTGTAAATTACATTTTCATAGTTTTATGGCATTGTTTTAGAACACCAAAAGACTATTTACTAAAGTGACTGTGTCATCCTGATTCAAAACTTAATTGATTTAGAAAAAGTGCTTTACGTGCTTTAAACTAGTTCCTTAACTACTATCAAAGAACTTATCATTAACTTTTGTAATAAAATATATGAAAATAGTGGAAATAACTATTTTTGGAGTGTAAAATATTCTTTGGATGTTCTAGATGAATTACGTGCTTTTGATGGTCTTATGATTCTGTTGACAGTTCTGACTTTTTAACTCTTTACACTACACTTCCACACAATCTTATCAAACAAACATTTTCCTATTTAATTAAATGGTCGTTTGGTAAATCTGAATGCAAATATATTTGCTGTAACTCATTTAAAGCCATCTACTCTAAGGAGAAAGGTAAATATGCTAGATATACTTACTGGAGGTGTGATGAGATGATTGAAGCTGTTATTTTTTTCCTTGATAATATTTATGTACGTTTCGGCAATAAAGTTTATCGACAGGTTGTAAGTATTCCTATGGGCACCAATTGCGCCACTCTAATAGCAGACTTGTTCTTGTACTGTTATGTATCACAGTTTATGACCAAACTCAGTAAATACCCGTCTAAATTGCATTTAATTGATAAATTCAACAACACTTACCTAACCGTTATCTTGATAAAATGTTTTCGTTAAATAATCAAGAATTTTCTAAATATACTGCCGAAATTTACCCAAAGGAACTTTCTTTAAATAAATCAAATATAAACAGTAATAATTTCCTAGATTTAAATATTTCAGTTTTAAACGGGAAACACTACACTAAAATTTACGACAGAAGGTACGATTTTTTCGTTCCCTATTTTGGACGGTGATGTTCCTTTGGCACCATCTTACGGTGTTTATATATCACAACTCGTTCGCTATGCCCGTGTCTGTTGTGACGTTTTGGATATCAACGAACGTAATCTATGTATTACTGGTAAAGTATTAAGTCAGGGATTTCGTTACCACAAATTACTTAAAACCTTTACTAAATTCTTCCATAGATATAAAGATTTGGTTTTGTAGTTTGGTTGTACCTGTGTAGAAAACTTATTTCAGACAGGATAGCACATCCTCATTTGTAGGAGATGTTGTTTACCGAGCCCGCAAATTTAGAACCGATCCGAGTAAACTTATCGATCCTTTAAATAAACTTATTCTAAAAGGTTACCAATTCAACACTGTAATTAGAACTTTGAATATTGTTTTTATTGGTATTAATTTTATCAGTAAATTAAAATCAAACTAAATATTATTTTTATATACATATGCACATGCATGACTCTACAATCTGTCGATACCTGTATCTCGGCATTGCACAAGGTCATGTTTTTCTCTGATTGTTTATGACGTCTTTACAGTAAATCAATTGGATGTTGGATGTGTACTGATTGATATTTTAGTCTTAGATGCATGATTTTGTTTTTATTAGTTGTTATTGGCTTTGAACTAGCTGTCAGTATCTGCTAGTACTCTCAGATCTGTACTTAGTGTCTTTTTGTTGTGGGGGATGTATAAGTACACGTTCACGTCCACTCTGTGTTTTTGTTAGATGTATTTCTATTTGTATTCATCTGTTGAGTTCAGCCTTTTTCAACTGATTTTTGATAGTTTGTTCCTATGTTGTACTGTTATACCACTGTCCCAGGTTAGGGGGAGGGTTGGCGCCTTCAAACGAGTTTAATCCCGCCACATTCTGTATGTGCCTGTCCCAAGTCAGGAGCCTGTAATTCAGTGGTTGTCGTTTGTTGCTGTGCAACATATTTGTTTTTCGTTCATTATTTTGTACATAAATCAGTCCGTTCGTTTTCTCGTTTGAATTGTTTTACATTTGTCATTTCGGGGCCTTTTATAGCTGACTATGCGGTATAGGCTTTGCTCATTGTTGAAGACCGTACGGTAACCTTTAGTTGTTAATTTCTGTCATTTGGTCTCTTGTGGAGAGTTGTCTCATTGGCAATCATACCACATCTTCTTATTTTTATATTTGCAACCGCTGAGAAAAAGTTGTGTGTAGTATTTTTCTTTGATTTCTTTAGCGGTTTGTTTTCATGTTATGATTCAATTTATCTCTGTTTGGCTTTTTTTATTATCCAGTTTTTTCCCTCCATCGTCTAAAAAAATGCATAAAACAAACGCAACATATCGAATAAATTTGGAGATACGATGTATAATATGTAGAAGGTAAGCATATTTCGTACCATGTATCCATATATATATGTTTGTGAACTGTAAGTCCCAAAATGGTAAATTCGTCATGGAATTTTTTCTCCTTAGTAGAATTCATCACCAGCAGTCTTAAAGCAAATGACCCAAAAAATATCAACGACTTCGACAAAAGGATTGTACTTTTCCGATTCTTTAGATATTCTTCCCAAAAAGCAGATTACTTCATGATGTAATTACTGTATATAATGCTACATGTTGTAAGTTTATAAAAATTAAACATGCTTTATGTATTCACCCAAAAGAACTTCATTTGAATAAAGCTAATAATAAAAGTCAATGTTTTAAAAAGAAACGTTTTAATCTTTGCAAACACAAACTTTCTCTTTTAGATGACGATGTTCCTAATGTCGTACCATATGGTGTGTATATTTCGCAGCTTGCACGGTTTGTTGGTCACATTCTAATATATCTAACTTCAAGAAGCGTAACCATTTCTAAAAACGACAATTTATTTTACAGGGCAACAGACAACATAGACGTTTCAATTCTTTAAGCAAAATTTACGGACGCCATCAGGAGTCGGTTGCACGTTATGGAATATCCGTCATAAATGACCATGGATATGTTCCAAATGTTACAACCATATCCCGTCCTTTTTTTTATCGATTGTGACATTACCGATGAGATTCATCATCGAATTTGTACTTACATGACGGGTGACAATAGTGGAACAGGATCTTCTTACCCTTCCGAAGCACCTTATTTCACCCCATTTGTTTTTGGTTGGGTTCGTATTGCTCATTCTTAATTTTTCTAAACATATAAGTAGTTTTTGTGGACTTGTTTTATCTTATTTGAAATTTTGAGGTTTGAAATTCCATTTGGTGTGTTCTGCCTTTTTTTACAGTCGTGATCATGATCTTATGTTAATACATCGTGTGTTGTTAACATTTAAATTAGATGATATTTCTCATCATACCTTCAATTGTAATATCGCAATGAGCACTAACACATTAAAATATAATATATATTCTAAATATTAAAACTCTTGATAGTTCAAACATTATTCAACAGCAAGAGCTACTATCGTTATCTTCGTACTTATTCATGACAAGTACAAAACGGTTCTGTCTTCGAATGGTCTAACAATTTGAAATATTTACTGGCCTATCACAAATACTGGCTTATTCAAATTAAATTCATGTCATGAGAAAACTGCAAGCATCTTTTTGGGAGTGTTTTTTTCTGATTTATTTGGGTTTTTTATTGTTTGTTTTATTTAGCAGCAGTATTCAGCAATAGCTGTGGCTATTTTAGTAGTAGCTGGCACATCTTGACCGTGCTTTCATATTATACACCGTCTTTTTTTTTTGTCGTAAGTCAACGTGACCTGTTGGAATCTATACTTTTTATGTTTTTGGTGTGTTTACCTTTACGTTATATGGTCTAGATCAACAATGGTTGGGGTTTATGCGCTTGTAAAACTGGTTGAAGTCCACCACATTTTGTGTTTGCAAAAAGTTGGTTATATGAACAATGTTTTATTCGTTATTCTTTGTCTATTTTCGAAAAATAGTCGGTTGGTCGTGTGGCATGTTGCACTGTCCAATTTTTTTGGTAATCCCCATGTTATTCTCTTATGTGTATTGGTTCGTGTAATCACTTCTTTGTAATCAATTATATTTATGGTGTAAAATGCGATTTGGTGAAACAGGAGAAGTAAAAAAAAATATGTTTTTTTTTTTACTTATTTCATGTTATGAAATATTATACAATTACTGTCTTTTGATGAGGAAAATATGTGTTTTATTGACTTTTGAAAAACTGATATTCACTGAGGCCAGCGGCCGAAGTGAATATCAGTTTTTCAAAAGTCCATTAACCTATATATTTACCAAAAAAAACAGTAATTGGTTTATTCCATATTCCGAGAGAGTACCGAGATAAATGTATGTAATAAAACTTATTTACCAAAACCAATTGTACATAAAACGATTTTAACATAATTATACACGTAAACGCACGCGACGTTTTGCGCGGTGAATATACTTTTGTCAACAGGTGAATAACTTATTTATTCAAAATCCAATTCAAATGGAAAAACCTACTGAATTTTTATCAATATGAAATAATATATTTTATTTGTTTTATTTTGTTGTTGTTTCTTTTCATTATCATTTTTGTTAGTTGCAGCCTTGGTAATTAATGAAGAAAACAATGGAAAAGAATTGTATGATTAAATAATTCATAGATGTATATTAAAGGGGCATAAGCTGTCAAATTCATGTTCATCGATTTAACTCAAATTCTCATATTTGATTTATAACATACTAAAACGTGTATCCAAATTATAAAAAGTCTGAAATTAGCAATTTACGACGCATTTACTTGATAATATGCATCAGCATTTCGTGTGTATTTTAGTCTAGACGCCATCTAATTAACCATCGAGGTGACATCCGAAGACTGCCGACGGTCATATACCCCGATATAAACATACATATAGGATATAAATAGATATATAGCGAACTTGTGCAATTGACTTTTTCTATGTCGGTTTGATTTCATATTATAGGTTATAAAAATATGTTAATCATCGTTTTTACCTGGATGGGAATGACTTTTTGTGGATCGGATCAGTCATCGAAATGGTTTAACCTTGTTTCACTTTCAATGTTGACATTCTTTTCCTTTTAATAGCTGAACACGCTTAGTTCACGCGTAAAACATTTCTAGCGATGGGGGTTAAATTGAAGGTCAGATGAATACGGATTCAATGAGGTCGAATTATTCACTTGCAAGTGAATAATTCATCAGCGATGTTTTTTTGTCTTGTTTTGACAAAATTGAACCAAACTGGCTGCTAAAAGTGGATTATTATTTCACAATTTCAAATTCATTAATGATTGAACAAAAAAGATCATACTTTTATTTATTTTTTATATCTCGTAGCTAATGCCCCTTTAAATAAAATGTAACAACAATGAAATTTAGACACTAGCATTTCATTCAGTTTGTTTTAGACAGTTTTATTAATACACAAGCCCTCTTGTCAAAAATGGCTTTCTCGAGATTGAATTTGTACAATATTAATTTCTTTTTTGTCGAAATGAGCAGTAAAATTGGTACCGTTTATGTTAATAAACATTTTATCAACAAAGGCTTATGGACAAACTTTAAAGAAAGACAATATATTAATTACATCTTGGAAAAACTAAACTGACAACTCCGTGGCAAAACTAGAGGCTCCAAGGAGCCTGTGTCGCTCACCTGATATTTTTGTTTACAATTGATGCATGAAGTAATGCAACCATTATACTTTTTTTAAAGGGAACTGCATGCGTGGACCAAAATCTAATCCTTTCTTATAATTTTAACTGTTTTCAACCCATTCATTATTTTAAGTTTTCAAGGTTAAAACACACTTTTCAAGTATGCCGTGCTGCTGTCTCATGGACATACATTTTTATATATTTGTTGTATATCATTACTGGTAAAGGATCATCAAGGTAACTTTATTTGATTTTGCCATGTTTATTATAAGTTTTTCAATTGGTTGTCACAGCAAAGTTACTAAATATTATGGAGACTGACAACAGAATTGTGTCAATCTTTTTGTAGATTTGTTTCCTGGACCCAAGATTAGCATCTAATAACATTTTCCAAAAGACCAAATGAGTGAAAAGGTATATTTTAACAAAACGCATTTGACTAGCAGAAGAGACATTAATTGTCGAAATCCTGATATGGTGTATAAATGTTTGCACCTCATGTTTGCGGTATACCATCTCTTCCGCAAGTTTATTGTTTTCTGTTTGGTAATAAATTTAAAATTAAGATCTATTTATTACATCGGTGATCCGTTTATTTGGCAATCGCCAATGGCAGTTAGCAGGGTTTAAGAACATTTGTTGTTCGACCTGTTAGTCAAATGCGTTTTGTTAAAATATACTTTTTCACTTTTTTGGTCTTTTGGAAAATGTTGTTTGTGCTGTATTTAGACCCCTCTAAGAAGAAATTTGTTTTGCATGCACACGTATAAAAATTGCGGGTTTTATCCAACGCAATCATAGGTTTGAACGTTGTTTTCAATTTAGACTTGTTTGTATTATTTTCGTTTGGGCTTGTATTATATTTGCCTTCGGGTTTTTATAATCCGTTCATCCTATTTTGACTCTTTCAAAATTCAAGAGTCTATCCTGAATTGAGGTAAATTATATGGCCTTCCAAATACCGTTTCGATTCCTAACATCACTGAAGAGACATTAATTGTCGAAATCCTGATATGGTGTATAAATTTTTGCACCTCATGTTTGCGGTATACCATCTTTTCCGCAAGTTTATTGTTTTCTGTTTGGTAATAAATTAATAATAAGATCTATTTTGTTACATCTTGTGATACGTGTATTTGGCAATCGCCAATGGCAGTCAGCAGGGTTTAAGAACATCAGTTGTTCGACCTGCTAGTCAAATGCGTTTTGTTAAAATACACTTTTCACTCATTTGGTCTTTTGGAAAATGTTGTTTGTGCTGTATTTAGACCCCTCTACCAAGAAATTTGTTTTGCATGCACACGTATAAAAATATCGGGTTTTATCCAACGCAATCATAGGTTTGAACGTTGTTTTCAATTTAGACTTGTTTTATATTTTTTCGTTTGGGCTTGTATTATATTTTTGTTCGGGTTTTTATAATCCGTTCAACCTGCTAGTCAGATGCGTTTTGTTAAAATATACTTTTTCACTCATTTGGTCTTTTGGAAAATGTTGTTTGTGCTGTATATATATATATATATATATATATATATAACACTGTTGGGTGTAATTTTCAGACTTATATATATATATATATATATATATACAAGTCTAAATTGAAAACAACGTTCAAACCTATGATTGCGTTGGATAAAAACCGCAATTTTAATACGTGTGCATGCAAAACAAATTTCTTGGTAGAGGGGTCTAAATACAGCACAAACAACATTTTCCAAAAGACCAAAAAGTGAAAAAGTATATTTTAACAAAACGCATCTGACTAGCAGGTCGAACAACGGATGTTCTAAAACCCTGCTGACTGCCATGGCGATTGCTAAATAAACGGATCACAGATGTAACAAAATGGATCTTAATTTTAATCTAATACCAAATAGAAAACAAAAAACTTGCGGAATAGATGGTATACCGCAAACATGAGGTGCAAAAATTTGTACACCATATCCGGATTTCGACAATTAGTGTCTCTTCAGTGATGTTAGGAATCGAAAGGTATTTGGAAGGCCATATAATTTACCTCAATTTGGGATTGACTCTTGAATTTTGAATATATATATATATATATTTACAACCAAATCTAAATTGAAAACAACGTTCAAACCTATGATTGCGTTGGATAAAAACCGCAATTTTTATACGTGTGCATGCAAAACAAATTTCTTGTTAGAGGGGTCTAAATACAGCACAAACAACATTTTCCAAAAGAACAAAAAAGTGAAAAGGTATATTTTAACAAACGCATTTGACTAACAGGTCGAACAACAAATGTTCTTAAACCCTGCTGACTGCCATTTGCGATTGCCAAATAAACGGATCACCGATGTAATAAATGGATCTTAAATATATATATATAAACAACTCTAAATTGAAAACAACGTTCAAACCTATGATTGCGTTGGATAAAAACCTTAATTTTTATACTTGTGCATGCAAATAAATTTCTTGGTAGAGGGTCTGAATACAGCACAAACATCATTTTTCAAAAGACTAAAACGTGAAGAGGTATATTTTAACAAAACGCATTTGACTAACAGGTCAAACAACAAATGTTCTTAAACCCTGCTGACTGCCATGGCGATTGCCAAATAAACGTATCACAAGATGTAACAAAATGGATCTTAATTATTAATTTAATACCAAACAGAAAACAATAAACTTGCGGAAAAGATGGTATACCGCAAACATGAGGTGCAAAAATTTGTACACCATATCCGGATTTCGACAATTAATGTCTCTTCAGTGATGTTAGGAATCGAAACGGTATTTGGAAGGCCATATATTTACCTCAATTTAGGATAGACTCTTGAATTTTGAAGAGTAGAAATAGGATGAACGGATCATATAAACCCGAAGGAAAATATAATACAAATCCAAACGAAAAAATATAAACAACTCTAATTTGAAAACAACGTTCAAACCTATGATTGCGTTGGATAAAAACCGCAACTTTTATACGTGTGCATGCAATACAAATTTCTTGTTAGAGGGGTCTAAATACAGCACAAACAACATTTTCCAAAGACCAAAACGTGAAAAAGTATATTTCAATATATATAGTGAACAAAAGTACTGAAATAAGTATCAGGTAATCTATATAAAAAATTACAATGAATATATGCACATACAATTAGTGTTTATTATACAATTGATAGAAGTGAAAGCAAGGATTTTAACAATCATAAAGATTTTGATGATTTAATCATAGCTCATCAAACAGCAATTTAAAATTATTAATTTTGTAGGAAGACAAATGTGACATAAAACTTGTTGTCTTCAAAACTCTTTTATTTTACATCTATACTAAAGAGATGGTTTTTTTATTGTGTTAAAAAGCAAATATTTCAAGCATATATATACATATATAAAAAACCAATCATTGTAGTAAATATCAGGAGTGTTCACATGCAAAGTGCACGGCACTCTTTACTGATACATTGAGCATTCAGGTAGTAGAGGTGCTAAAATTTAATGTCTCCAATCATTACTGACTTGAAATGAATGGATTCTTACTCCACTTCCATAGCAAAATGGTTGACCAATCAGCAAGGGTCTTACTGCTTTATGGAAGTCAAAGTAACACACTTTGAAATTTCTTTACCCCTGCTACCCTTAATCCAGTGTACCTATAAAGAAGAAAACTTTGTAAAGAAGCTTTCTCCTATACAGGTAATACTGGATATCAGGAGTCTTGAAGCCCACTATTTTAAAGAACTCATTTCTATTCCTTCTTATGAAGAGGCAAATCTGTTGGAGTGGAAATCCATTTTTCCTTTAAAACCACTCCATGCACATTTGAGGTTGCATTTTCAGCAACCTTAAATGTGCCATATTTTTTCAGCGGGTTTAATTTTCATCGTTTCAAACAAAGCTGGTATCGGTACATAAAATAATCATTACACTGAATCATTGGCCACATAAATAACTTTATGATCTGACCAAAAGGAATCAAGAACATCTGTTTCATAATTTACCTTACTATCAACATTTAGGAAAATTAAGTACAACAATGTGCCATAAGATGTAGTAGCTTTAGACACAATTTGTGAACAGCAAAATTTATCTCTCATGAACTTTAAAAAAGAAGTGTTTCCAGTGTTTAAATCAAATTTAAAATCTCCCATTATAATAATTTTTTGATGTCTTAAATACACATCAGGAAGAAGGTCTGCAAGGAAAGCATACTTCAGTTGTTGCAATTTGCAGTTTGGTGCTTTGTAAACAAAGACAACCTGAAAAAGACCTTTGCTGGATGATATTTTGTCTGCCATTACAAACTCAAAAGTTGGAGATGAGTAACTGAATGTATTGTGAAGAATACAATCAGTTCGATAATATAATACCAATCCATGAGGTTGTTTTGTTTGTTTGCTTTTGGTCTAAGCGAACTGGTGGTTCAAAATCAGGTACATAAAAATCATCATTTTCATCTGTTGAAATAAGTCTCGATTCTGCAATACCAATAACATCAGCATCCAAGATGTTAGGGTCTGATTTTAGATCATTAAAATAAGCATGCAATGACCTTGAGTTATTGAAAACTACTTTAAAATAGTTACTTGATAAGTTATACAATGGCTTAAAGCACAACTGTAGAGTTGCATCTGTCCTTAGCCTGTGTAATTCTTGTCGAACACACTCTGCTACAACTATTGCTTCTTGATTGAGTTCTAATATATGTAATCCAGTTAAAGATGTCACTCTGCTTAACGCAACATAGTGAATATGTGGTAATTTCCCTTTACGTTTTGATTTCAGACTAAGAACAACTTCGTGTAATGTATCTCCTTGCAATTTATGAATTGTTTTTCCGGACGAAGAGGAAACTGAATTCTTTCAAAGGTCCTATATTTATAAGTAAATGACCTTTTAATGTCAAACATTGGAGTCTATGTTTTATCAACATCTTTTCCATACAAGTGTGAATATTTTCTTCTATTGTCAACACCAATTCTGGCATCCTCAAACTTAACCCATATGATACTTGGTCTTAAAGATTTAGTTTTGCACTCAATCAATTTAAGTTCACAAGTTGAACCATTTGTGAGACCATCAGTTACTTCAATATTAGCTGTAAGATCAAATTTCATCCCAATTGCTAATACTCCTTCTTTTGCAAGATTGGCTGTATTCTGGTAAAGAATTAAGTAATTTTGTTTTTACAGATGCTGGTAGATCCCCACAAACTGTGTCAACTGCTTTAACTTTAACTTTTTGTGAGTATAATTTAGATATGTATTGCAAATTAAAATTATCCACTAAGGCATTTTCAACAAACAAATGAGTAGCATTATTTCTGTATGTTGGATCATTGACTAAAATAGTTCTGGTACTTAAAACTGCAAAATCATTTTCAGTCAGCTGATTTTGTCTCAACCTATTTAGTAATTGAGCAAATTCTAAATCATTTTTTTTGTCTCATTATTTCTGTAAGTTCATGAAAAGAAAATAATACTTTCCAGTAATTAGGTGCTAATACTGTTAATCCTTTGCTAATATCATTGAAAATCCAACTGTCAAATACATGTAAGAGTTGAATAAAGTCACCAATAGCTATGATACTCACGCCACCAAATGAACAGTTGCTACCCTTGATTTTTTTCAGCCTTGTCTCAAGCAAAGAGAACATTTTGTTACCAACCATTGAAATTTCATCAATCAAAATCAGAGACAAATTTCTGTATTTCATTCGGAGTGTATTGAGGACATCACATGACAGTAACTGGTCAAGTCCTTTATTTGGTTGTATCTGGAAAGCATTGTGAATGGTCAGACCATTTATTTTGTACGCTGCCTTTCCAGTAGGAGCACACAGAAGAATTCTTATATCGTTAGGATCCTCACCTTCAGTAGAAAATAAGTGTCTGTGTGAAGCCTGAAAAATTGCTTTGACAACAACAGATTTTCCACAATGCAAAATAATCACTCTCATTTATTCTGTTGGCATTATTTGTCAATTCTACTGGTCTTGCTTCTATTCCAACTTCACGGGACATATCATACAATCTATGTTCTGTTGGTCTATCTGGTTAAAAATGAAAATTCTGTTCAGAAGATTCTGTTGGGCCTATTTCAGCATCTTCCATTTCGTCTTGCTGAGTTGCAGGTGCTATTTGATCATTCTCATTACAATCATGTTCTGCTTCTTCTATAGTTTTCTCTAGATCTATTACTTTTCCTTCATATTGCTTAGCTTTCTTTTCTAACAGTCTTGAAACAGTAAAGTACATTTTTTCATATGTTTCATGTCCACATTGCAAATCTGAAAGTTCATTTCTCCATGGATAAAATAACTTTAAGCGTTCTCTGTAGAAGTTTTCTGAGTCAGTATTGTAATTGTATTTAACATATCTTATCACCTTGGGTGTTTTTCTTTGGTATATTTTTATACCATTCTTCAGGGTAATGTTGATTTTGTTACTGTTTTCTTCTATAACATCTGCATTTGCCTCTTCATTTTCACTTCCAGATTCATTTTCTTGCTGTTCTGTTTCATGGTCTGAGAACTCTGAAGTTTAGGATACTGCAATTCAAGCTGAGATACATAGTCTGCTAGACACCAGTTCTCGAGTCGTTTTAGTCTACGCGAGTATATTTTAATATCATTGTCTGATTCTATTTCAGTAGAGTCTGGGCCTAGTTTTTCTAGGGCTGATGATTACTTTAGGAGGAAAGTTCTTTTGTCTGGTGGAGATGTATTAATGAATACAACTTGTCTTGTAGCTTTTGTTTAAGGCATCTGTAGTGTTAAGTATGTTGCTTCTTGTGCGCTTGTTTCAACAGAATTTGAAAAGAAATTCCCAATGTGCCTTACTTGATGCTACATTTTCCTGTCGTGCTTCTTTTGCTGCTTGGTCTAATAATGCACTCGTACCTTTTTGTGACTTGCTTATGTATGAAACAATATACACTGCACATGCAAATGCATCTAAAACAAACTGTAAATCATGATTTGCTTGCAAAGCTACCAACAAAGTTTTTATGTAACCATTAACACGGACTTCAGATGGTTTTCGTTTGAGAAAAAGTTTTGACCACTCAAGTTGCTTCTAATGGCGTTTATGTAATTTTCATCATTCATCTGTAACACATCATCCAAAAACATGTCATATGTCATCTGGTCTATATCTTCAGAATTGTGAAGTGAATTAACTTCGTTTTGTACTTCTTTATATATAGCCTTGTACTTTTCTATGTCATCATTTTCTTTGAAAGGCTCTAAAATTACTGTTTCTTTCATAGGTGGAAGGGGGAACCAAAACGACGGATTGGGTGACCTTTTTTTCTGCATGTTTTTGAATGTTTATGAACTTGTAAATTGACTAAACTAGTGTTATTTTCCTAAAGTGAACAGGAGACATATTTATGAATAAATGCTACTACATATACTGGTGCATTTTCAGTCCAAATCAAGATATGAATATGTGGTGAACCTCTCTGTTGAAATTCAACCCTATAAAAAAATCTGTTAATTTCCCAATAGTATCATGATCACTTTTCAGCACCAAGTTGATAGACTGCTGGACACGATAATCAAAATATCTAGAGCATGTCACAGGGTCTTTCTGAACAATGTTCGATTTCTGATTCCAATTCATTTCTTTCAATTCACTGTCAGTATACTCTTTGCCATCATTTAATTTGCCTAGAGTTCGTAATCTTTCCAGTTAGTGTCTGCAGATGAAAGAGAGCCAAATCATGTTGGAAGACCCAACTGCCTGATCATTGCAAACAAATTTTTCTACCTCTTTTCAAGGTATACTTGAGAGTTTCTTAAACTTCTGAAGATATAATAATCTTCATCAAATCTGAAAATATCCCTTACAGTGTTAGGATTAAGTACATCTTTTGCTGTCCATTTTTTCCCATCTGATTTACACCTTCTAAGAGCAAGATTGATCTTATCACTTATGTTTTTCAGCTGAATTTTCTTTAACTTGAAAAATATTGTTGATACAGACTGTGCTACTCGTCTATCCATGGACTTTAGTTCCCATTTGGCAATATCAGTATAGCGAACAGAAACAGACCTGTCTTTGCTATCTGGCCTTTTTTTTTACCACAAAATATAGTTGGAAAAGATAAATACTCTGGATCACCGTAGAGACTTATTGGTCGCTGGCCTTCACCAGGAGCAAAAATTAAACTAGTATCACATGGTGGATTGTCATCTGGAATGTAATCTAACAATGTGTCTGTATTTCCAACATGTGTTTCATTTTCATCTACTTCACTGAAATGAACTGAGTAATCATCTTTATCATTTTCATCTTGAATATCCTCTTGTTCCGTATTATTGTTTTGATTTTGTGTTTCTTCATCATTTAATTTTGCTATTTCTGTAATCCAATCCTCATTTATTTCTATTCCAGAAGACTTGTATAAGTCACTTGTTCTCATCAAATAATTTAATGTGCAAATAACAGCAAATGGTCTGACATTTTCACTAAAATCACACCTTTTAAATACTAGTTTCTTCTTCAGTTTAACTGATATTGTGCCTGATTTCTCTAACGTATGTGGAAGTGAATTTATTGTATGTTGAACTTCAACAGGCACATTTACAACATTGCCTTTAACTGACAACTGTCCACCTCTTGGCAACTGTCTTATTTGCATAAAAGGAATTTTTAATGATAACATTCTCTCTTCTAAAGGATACAAATGTAATTCTATTGGTTTTTGAGGAAATCCCATTTTATTGGCAATTGAAAATCTAGGATTTTTTTGTTTTTTAATTGCATTAAGACAAGTGTGGCATATCCATTCTATGTGCTGTACAGATTTAAAATTAATAAAGAAATGAGACATGTTAGCAGGAGTATTCATTTTAACAGTTTTAGCATTAACTACAGAATCACAGAACCAAGTTTGATGACATGAAGTACATATATATGTAGGACATTCATAAAAAAATTTTTTTAAATTTGTTATGCAAGCATCAAGGATTATACCTTGAATTCTGTTCTTTTAGTTCTTTTTCATGATCTGTAAAATAAGTGTTTTTTCTTTTAGTACTTTTGACTGACTAATTATAACGTCCATCTTTATCTAGGTTTTTTTGTCTAGAAATCTGTTTTGCCAAACGCTCAGTCTCAAAATGTTCTGGATTTGACCTATATTCTTGTTTTCTTTGGAAGTCTCGGTCGGACTCATGTTTTTTGTACTTTTCATCTTGTCTTGCATTTTTTTTCTTTCTGCTTCATTTTTTTTTGACAACATCATTTTTTCTTGCCTCACTTTTAGCAGCAAGTTCTCTTTTTTGAAATCTTCATTCTTTCTACCCTCTGTATTAGACAAAAGTTCTCTTCGTCTTTCTGTCTGTCTTTAATCAGAATTATCTCTTTGAGACTTCTTACTTTCTGCTTCAGCTTTTCTGTAATTTTTATCCTTTCTTACATCCCTTTTAGCAGCAAGTTCTTTTTTTTTTTGAAATCTTCATCCTTTCTTACTTCTCTTTAAGCAGCAAGTTCTCTTTTTTTGAAATCTTTATCTTGTCTTGAATATATTTTAGCTTTTAATTCTTTTTTCCTGAATGTTTATTTTTTTTTTCTATTTTGCATGTAGTTTTTCATATATACAAATTTGGGTACCTTTGCAATAACTTGACTCTTTGATAGAACTGATTGATCATCTTTTTCATTGCTAACAGAATGTTCCTTGCCACAAGATTTTATATACTGATAAACATTTTTACTCTGATTTGTGTTCTTTAGTTTCTGATCTTTAAAATAATTCTTGATCTGATTGTTTAGAACAGTCTCTGTATCTTTACTACTGATGCATACACATTTATTCTTAAACCAGTTATTGGCATGATACGGGTTATGTTCTTCTCATATATTTTATAATGGTATGATACTAAATCCTTAACGGGAGGGATGGTACTTGATTTTCATACGATGAAGACATTATCTTTCAATCAGTTTAATTGATGTCTTGAGCTGGCATGTCAGTAATTGCTAGTAGTCCTTTGTTAATTTATGTATCATTGTCATTTTGCTTAGTTCCTTTTGTTACCTATTCTGACATCGGACTCGGACTTCTTTTAAACTGAGTTTTACTGTGCGTATTGCTCTGTGTTTCTTTATTCTACATTGGCTAGAGGTATAGGAGGAGGGTTGAGATCTCACAAAACATGTTTAACCCCGCCGCATTTTTGCGCTTGTCCCAAGTCAGGAGCCTCTGGCCTTTGTTAGTCTTGTATGTTTTAGTTGATTTATATGTTTTTGAGTTAAGTGTGACGTCCATTTTCACTGAACTAGTACACAATTTTATTTAGGGGCCAGCTGAGGACCACCTCCGGGTGCGGAATTTTCTCGCTGCGTTGAAGACCCATTTGTGGCCTTCGGCTGTTGTCTGCTCTTTGGTCGGGTTGTTGTCTCTTTGACATATTCCCCATTTCCATTTCCATTCTCAATTTTACTTTTTATACAGGTAGAATTTCAAATTGTGAGTTTAAATCAATTTTTAAACTTGTTTGAAAAGTATACAAGTAAATGACAATGTAAGTCATCAAATCCAACCCAAGATACTTTTTCCAGAGGAATCTAATGGGTTATTCAGTGTATATTCTGAGTGAGAATGAGGTTAAAAAAAAATAATATACATGATTATAGTAACAAACTGCCGAATAGCTCCAATCATAATGAAAAATGTGTATGACTGCTTTATACAATTTTGAATTGTTTCTTGTAAAGTACGACATCCAGTCAGCTGCTTGTACTGTAAAGCTATACCAAATAGAATATTTTGTTTATCAATTTTAAAATTACCTTCAGGAAATTCTATCATGTTAAGAATTTCTTCAAAATTTAAAAGCATATTTTGAAATAAACTCTGCAATTTCAATTTTTGAACATGCTTTCTGTAAACTTCATCTCCGGTATTCAAAATGTAATCAAGGTTCAGTGTGTTTGGATTAAAATGTATAGAAGTTAGTGATAAGAAAACTAAGCAATTGCAAGTACATTGGTTACCTCTGCGTATATCCAGAAAGTTAAGGTCATACTTGTCAAATGTTCCAAATTTGAGAAATTGTGCATTAAAAGAAATGAAATATTTTGACCTGCTTGTTCTGGATTATTTTTTTTTGTTCATTTTGGCTCTGCAATAGATTAGTTTGAATATTAGTACGAGAATCTTTCTTTGCATAATTAATATGAGATTGTTCAGTTTGGTTTTTCAGCAAATTTGTTTGGAAGTGAATATGAGCTCTCTGGGCATTATATTTGTTACTGTTGTTTACATTTGGGTGGAGGTCAATATCCCCCATATCATTTGAGTTACTGTTGTTTATATATGGGTGGAGGTCAGTATCACCCATATTATTTGAGATACTGTTGTTAAGGATGTCAGTATCACCCATGTTCAGGTCAAGTTTGTTACTGTTTGAGTGGCCAGTATCCCCAGTCACGTTTGCCCGTTTCTGTTTCTTTGGGTGGTTCTCACCACGTTTAGCCTCTGCTGCTCTCCAATTTTTTCTCCTTGACATCTTCAAATATCTATAATTATATAAATTAATAATGCTGGGAACAGTCTAGTGTGAAAAGGAATGTTATTTATTTAATGAAAATTCTGAGAAAGTTTCATTAAATTATAATCAGTGGTTTATAAGGAGCTACGAATACAAATGGGTACACCCCTTCCCCTTTTCATTATAAGGCAATGACAAATTCTGTGTTTTGAAAAAAGAAACACTGATGATGAGTTAGGCCGAAAACCAAATAGGTATACAATGGCATTATATGATTAAGAATCTGTTAAAGTTCAATAAATAAAAATAAGTGGTTTAGGAAGAGTTGCAGATACAATATGGGTACTCCCATATAAAGCAATAGCAAAGTCCAATATGTTCGCCAAATATCGAAAGCATATGTAACATGCAAAAAATATGTTCTGGATATAACATGCTAAAAATTAAGAACATGTATTTTAACTTTGACGTCAAAGGTCATTATAAAATAAGAAATGGTATGATTGCCAATGAGACAACTTTCCACCCGAGACAAAATGCAGGTTATCAAAAAGGCATTCAACACTGAGCTTTGACCCACACTGCATAGCAAGCTACAGCGATCTTAAATATGACCACTAAAAAAATAAATAAAACAAAAACCCAAAACCTGATTTATATTAAAAAATTAAGAACTAGTTGAAAATGTTTTAGTTGACTAGTTAGTCCTTTTCATAAAAATTAGTTATTTGACTCCGAAGGTCAAAGGTCATCGTCTTTAGATGTTGCAATCATGCTTAAAATATGAAAAGCCTATGTCAAAGGATAATAGTTGTGTTCTAGGCACAAAAAAATGTAAGAATTAATAAAATAATCTGACTTTTGGGGCAGTTTTGGGGTCAACGGTCCAAGGTCACATAATACATGACACACAATCTCATGATGATACATCTACATGCCAAAGATTTATTTAAGACCTCGGTCAAAAGAAAAAATGTGTTTCGCAGAGCGCAACTAGATACGACCGCAGAGGTCAGGTCTGAACAGTTGGGGCAAGTATGGACAAAATATTCAAGCTTAATACAGCTCTGAATTTGGATAGTGATTAAATAATTGACACATTATAGATTTCTGACACAGAATAAATGTGGTCAGAGAACTTAAAAATTTGAAATATGACATTTATGTTACTAAATGGTCCAATATCCAAAATCTAATTCCATGGCTATATTCAGCATACAAAAAACCCATGAATTCAGTTTTTGATGAAATCAAACAAAGTTTAATTTTGGACACTTTGGACCTGAATATGACCCCTATTTGAAAATTGGGCCCCAATATCCAATATAGTAATACACGGTAAGAACCCCCCTTCCCCCCTCCCCTCCCCCCAACAATTCAAGAGTTTACAATAATCCTCATTGAAATTGGTTGAAAGATTTGTATTTATTTTCAATTGAAGATTCTAGCTGTTGCGCAATACTTTGCTGTCGCGCAATACTTGGTAAATCTGTTTACAGACTATATATAAAAATTTACACACCCTCTTTGGTGTGTATCTCCTGCCATAT
This sequence comes from Mytilus californianus, assembly GCF_021869535.1. NCBI lineage: Eukaryota > Metazoa > Mollusca > Bivalvia > Mytilida > Mytilidae > Mytilus > Mytilus californianus. The sequence continues at coordinate 96,096,307 of NW_026262668.1, forward strand.
CAGTATTTGTTGTTTCTTTAAATAGATCAGAAATAATTTGTGTTATAACCAGCTTAGCCAGTATTAAAACAGTCTTGTTTTTTGGCCCCTATTTGGCCTATAGTTTCTTAACGATTAAAGCCATAACCCCCAAAATCGACCCCAACATTCTGTGTGGGGTATGAAACCTTGTGGTACAATTTCATAGAAATCGATAGACTAATACTTAAGTATTTGTCCAGAAACAAGAAAAACCTTATTTTCCCCCTTTTTTGCCCCTTATTCCTGAACATTTTGAGCCATAACCCCCAAAGTCAAACCCAACCTGCCTTTTGTGGTATGGAACCTGTGGTTCAATTTCATAGAGATCCATAGACTAATACTTAAGAAATTGTCCATTAACAAGAAAAGCCTTGTTTCCCCTCTTTTTTTGCTCCTAATTCCTGAACGATTTGGGCCATAACCCCCAAAGTCAATCCCAACTTAGGTCAAACTTCTAAAAAGTTATACCTTGAGGTCAAAGGTCAAGATCATCACGATACGGGACACAAAGTTTCATGATGATACATCCACATGCCAAAAATTTAAGTACTAGGTCAAGACAAAAGAATTAGGGCTTGGTCAAGTGTTATTGCCAAAAATACATTGTTGACCTTCATTTCAAAGATCAAATCCAGATACCAAATATCAAAGTCCTACATGTAGGTCAACAGACAAAAAAGATCTAGTTGGGACAATTTTGTAGGATAATACAAATGTAGTATGAGTGAATTTTATGAATGAAATATTTGATACGTGTCTTGATGCAAACCAAACAACATATAAACAAACAATATTTGTTATAACTTTTTATTAAAATATACACAATTATATTAATTCAGAGGTTAATCTCAATCATGGTAATCCCTTTTGAGATGGGATTATTCATTTGTGATTTTTTTTAAACATCATTACCAATATTATTTCAGAGACTAGTTTCTTTTTTGTTCTGACTCACTTACTGAGAACATGCAAAAGTCCAATTCGTTTTTCTGTTTGCAAAGGGGTATTTTTGCTACTATATAATATTTGATATTGTCAAATTATACATTACAAATTTACAGGGTAATGTTATAATTTTTTTTAAGATTTATACTGGTAACATCATCTTTCCTCAGATAATGTTATACACATTCTTTGCTTATTTTTTTTTTCCAATCTGAAAGATTTCATTTGATAAACTTTACGTCCTTGAAATGCTGAACAATTGTTTTTGTTCCCAAAATAGTATTTCTGCGTTCTTACCCTGGTAAAAATCCAAAAGCAACAAATATGCCTTTTTCATTGAAGAGTTCCGCTTTATCTTAATACCACAAAAAAAAAATATATCACAACAAAGTCTAATAAATACCATCAAAAATTGGACTCTTAAAATATAGTCTTCATACAAAAAATTTAAAAGCATGGTTCCAGCTGAAGGACGCCTCCGGGTGCGGGAGTTTCTCGCTGCATTGCAGACCCATTGGTGGCCTTCGGCTGTTGTCTGCTCTATGGTCGGGTTGTTGTCTCTTTGACACATTCCCCATTTCCATTTTCAATTTTATTCAAATATTTCTTATTCAAGGCCTATAATATATCTTATTCTATCATGTTTATATACAAAAATTGAAAATATGAAAATATTTTATACATTGAATTTAATATATTTTTCGAGATTTGTAATCCCTTAAGTCAATATAAAATGAACATATCTAAAGGTAACACAGTCAAACTAAAAAAAAAATGATATGGGTTCCACTAACTTTGATTTACCTGATGAGTCTGGGGAGATGGGTCCCAAGTATTTATGATAAAAAGAACATATAATGATGGTTATTAGCACACATACAGTTATAAAATACTGTTAAAAGAAAATAATAATGGCTTTGGTGTATACCCAGGTCTGTAACATGACAAAAAGAAAAATACTGTTTAAAGTCTAAAAATGATGCTTTATTGAATCCACCGAGGCCGGTATAAAGTTGAAAATGCCTAAAAATGTTTTTTGGAGCACCCTTTAAAACAATGGCTTTGGTGTATAAACAGGTCTGTAACATGACAAAAAGAAAAATACTGTTAAAAGTCTAAAAATGAAGTTAAATTGAATGCACCAAGGCCGGTATAAAATTGAAAATGCCTTAAAATGTTTTTTGGAGCACCCTTTTAAACAAATTTCGGCAGGGGTTCCCCCGACCCCGGCTTACCCGTCAGGTCTAAGGGGCATTCACCCAATATAAGTATGCTGAAAGAAAAAGGCATTCACCAACAATAAGTATATGCTAATGGCGAGATTGGCCCCAAGTAATTATGCTTAAAAGAACATATAATGAAGGTTAATAGCACACATACAGTAATAAAATACTGTTAAAAGATAAAAATAATGGCTTTGGTGTATAACCAGGTCTGTAACATGACAAAAAGAAAAATACTGTTAAAAGTCTAAAAATGAAGTTTAATTGAATGCACCTAGGCCGGTATAAAGTTGAAAATGCCTTAACATGTTTTTTTGGAGCACCCTTTAAAAAAAAAATTGGGCAGGGGTTCCCCCGACCCCGGCTAACCCGCCAGGTCTGGGGGGCATTCACCCACAATAAGTATATGCTAATGGGGAGATAGGTCCTAAGTAATTATGCTTAAAAGAACATATAATGAAGGTTAATAGCACACATACAGTAATAAAATATTGTAAAAAGAAAAAAAATAATGGTTTTGGTGTATACCCAGGTCTGTAACATGACAAAAAGCAAAATACTGTTAAAAGTCTAAAAATGATGTTTTATTGGATCCACCAAGGCCGGTATAAAGTTGAAAATGCCTTAAAATGTTTTTTGGAGCACCCTTTAAAAAACATTTGGCCAGGGGTTCCCCCAACCCCGGCTAACCCGTCGGGTCTGGGGGGCATTAATCCAATATAAGTATGCTAAAAGAAAAGGGCATTCACCCACTATAAGTATATGCTAAAAATTAAGGGCATTTACCCACTATTAGTATATGCTATTAATTCCATTTGGCCCAGTAGATTAAGAAGAGAAGATTTTTTGTAAAAGATTACAAAGATTTAAAAAAAAAATGCAGAAAAAAGACTTTAAAGGGCAATAACCCCTTAAGAGGTGAATTGACAATTTTGGTGATTGTGACTTGTTTGTAGATCTTACTTTACTGAGCATTCTTGCTGTTTACAGTTATCTATATCTATAATAATATTCAAGATAATAATCAAAAACGGCAAAATTTCTTAAAATTACAAATTCAGGGGCAGCAACCCAACAACGGGTTGTCTGATTCGTCTAAAAATTTCAGGGCAGATAGATCTTAACCTAATGAACATTTTTACACCATGTCAGATTTTCTCTAAATGCCTTAGTTTCAGAGATCAAAGCCAAAAACTGTATTTTACCCCTATGTTCTTTTTTTAGCCATGGCGGTCATCTTGGTAGATGGGCAGGGTCATCAGATACTTATTTTAAACTAAATACCCTAAAAATGATTTTGGCCAAGTTTTGTTTAACTTGGTCCAACAGTTTCAGATGAAAAGAGTTTTGTAAAAGATTACAAAAATTTACGAAAAATTGTGAAAAGTTGAATTTAAAGGGCAAAAACTCCTGAAGAGGTCAACTGACAATTTTGATCATTTGACTTTTTTGTAGAGCTTACTTTGCTGAACATTTTTGGTGTTTACAGTTTATCTCTATCTATTATAATATTCAAGATAATAACCGAAAACTGCAAAATTTCCTTAAAATTACTAATTCAGGGGCATCAACCCAACAACGGGTTGTCTGATGCGTCTGAAAATTTCAGGGCAGATAGATCTTGACCTGATAAACATTTTTATTCCATGTCAGATTTGCTCTAATGCTTTAGTTTCAGAGATATCAGCCAAAATGCATTTTACCCCCAATGTTCTATTTTTAGCCGTAGCGGCCATCTTGGTTGATGGGTGGGGTCATCGGATACATATTTTAAACAAGATACCCTAAGGGTGATTTAGGCCAAGTTTGGTTTAATTTGGTCCAACAGTTTCAGAGGAGAAGATTTTTGTAAAAGTTAACGACGACGACGACGACGACGGACGCCAAGTGATGAGAAAAGCTCACTTGGCTCTCTGTGCCCGGTGAGCTAAAAAGAAAAAACAAAACAAACAGACAGACCAGTACGAAAAAAACAACATAGAAAACTAAAGACTGAGCAACACGAACCCACCAAAAACTGAGGGTGATCGCAGGTGCTCCAGAAGAGTAAGCAGATCCTGCTCGACATGTGGCACTCCTCGTGTTGCTCATGTAAGTTCAAACCCGGTACTAAGTCTAATTCGATAGGTCACATTCAGGGAAAAGGGGACGGGATTGTAGTTTGGACAATTAGAACATATCCGTCGTCATCTGTGAAAGAGATATTCCATAACGGTCAACCAACTCGTGATTGCGTTCGTAAAATTAACAAAGAGATGATTTCAACTTCACCACTTGGAACTCTTGGTTTATTATCTTCCTTGTGTGCAGCAACCCTCTATTAAGGAAATCATGATAGGAAATGCAAGCCTGGAATATCGTATCACCTGGGAGATACATACTCCGTATGCAAGTGCTGCTGGAATGTTGCTACATAGAAATGGAAAGTTCACAATTGAAATCATTTCTTTTGTCGTATAGTTTTGTTTTCAACCGACCCTCATTATCAATTTCTAGATGTAAGTCAAGATATGAGGCAGATCTAACTTTATCTGTTGTATTCTTTATCTCAAGTTTGATGGGATAGATGCGTTCAACATGGTCACCAAATTTTGAATTATTTAGTGAGAGAACATCATCCATATAGCGGAAAGGGAAGTTAAAATATGCTGCTAACTTCTTTTCTTTCTTCCTAAGAAGTTCTTGTATGAAGTCAGCCTCATATGAATAAAGGAACAAGTCGGCAAGAAGAGGGACACAGTTGGTTCCCATGGGAATGCCAATTGTTTGCTGAAAAAACGTCCTCCAAACGTACATCCTCCAAACGTTACAAATATGTTGTCAGTCAAGTAATCAACCATCTGGATAATCACAGTTTCTGAGAATTTTTTGTTTGAACCAGAGTGATTCTTTACAAAGTGAGATTTATCCCTCCCTTAAACAAGGTACTTGTTTCTACGTTGGCTATTCCATTTTATGAAACAAAGCAGGACCAACTCTTTTAATTTGTCTTTTAGTTTTGAATGGGGAATACTTGCCTGGGTAAAGTGTAGAAAAGTCAAATGTTTTAATAATATTGCAAGATGAAAGAGTCTGAGATTGTATGTACACTAAAAGGTCTTTGGAATTTGTTTAGGATCCACATCTGATTCACGCTACCTCAAGAATAGGTAGTTTCACAATAACTTTGAAGCCCAGTTTTGATTGGTGATAAAATTGACGTTAATGAAACAGAAGGAAGTTTCATGGAGCACTTGTTAGACCAAGCAATATAACGTTGTTTGTTAGGACACCTATGTAGTTTAGGTATCCAATACAGTGAAGGAAGATCCAGTTTTGCATCTTTGGTTGAAATTCAAAAGGAACATAGAACAGACCTATAATTATCCAGGATTAAAACCATTGTCGTGACGTCAGCCTATTCATTTACCGTAGATTCTTTTTCTAAAATCAACGCATCCTTAATCTGTCGCTGAAATAGAATCACCAAATTATATTCATTGTTTCTTTTGTGTTCCTAATTTCATTAAGTTTGAATCGGCTAATTCACTGATTTTCTGTTCACCAAAGGAATTAATTTAAAAACTTACCTTGAACTTTTGTAATTTTTATATGCATTCACTGGGAATCGAACACCTCCTTGAAATCTGTTATGTGTGACTGACATCGACGAAACCTCTCAGCTACCAATGGGTTGCAATTTAGATGTCTATTTTATATATATATAAATGAACATATAATATATATCGGTACAACGAACACACAGGGCTTGTACCTTTATATATACAATATAGACAATCGTATAGTATAAGTTGGTGGCTGCGAAGAAGAGACTTGTCGGTGTAGGTTCTCTATGTTGTCCCTTTTCTTTAGTTTTTCCGTTTTTCTTATTTTGTATGTTATTGTGGATTTTCTTTTAATAATAGCGGGGTTTCCCGTTTATTTTTGGATTATTATTGGCTATTTCAGTTATTTGTAGAGAAAATGATTCCATTCAATTTGTTCTTTTTTGTTTTATTAATATAGTATGATTTCATCTGTCTTACTACATATCTTTACAAATGTTTATTAGCAAATCCCTATGCGAGTAAATCGTGATGTGCCTAGAATTATGTTTCTTGCTAGAAATTTTGGTAGCATACTTAATATATGTACTTAGAAATAAGTTCGAATATGTCTTATATTATAAATTACGGATAAAATTCAGATGCATAATAATTTAAAGACAGACGTGTAATTTTATATTTGTATTTATCTAACCAATTAATTGTGAACTTTGATTTATTAATGCATCGATGAACATGGTACCAGGGCTATTTAAACTCACTTACAATACGTTCTAATAAAGAAAAGGCTTTAATTGTGAAAAGGCATCAACACAATAGTTTAAGTTATAGATACAATGGATAAGCGTTCATTCATGTAACACAAACCATTCGCCCTCCGGGCTCATGGTTTATTTTTCAAGAATCACCGCTTATTCATTGTATCTATAATACTTCCTCCTTGGTAAGTGTCGTGGGGGTATATGTTGAGTTTCCAATACCTAATTCATTTATCAAGCAGATTATATAATGTGATTTACACACAAAAACGACGTTTTTCATTTTAAACATATTTTATTCATTAAGGTATGAAAAGGATTCAGCAACAAACACAAACTATAAAAGCTCTCTCCATATTACATGTACAAGGTATAAATCAAATAGTAACAACTGTATTTAAAATAATATAATACAGTGGGAAATGCATGCTATTTATGAGCACACACAAGCAAATATATATTTACAATGTTAATTACTAAATGTATAGTATATTTAAGTATGTAGGCAATTAATCATCATTTATTCAAGTACCTTAAGACATGTAAATATCCTTTATAAGTCATTAGAAATATATATATAAGGTTTGGAATAGACACTAAGCTTACTTAGTGGAATAAGTCAATAAATGTTGAAGGAAAAAAAGGAAAGAAATGAACAAAAAAAAATAAACACTAAATAAAACAAAATATCAAGAAAATGTCAAATAAAACTGATATATTTCTGAACGGATTTAAAAATAGCAACATTCATATCATAAGAAAATAATCTGTTTCCAAAAAATAATAAGTCAATATTTATGTCAACATTGTCCACAATTGAGTGAATGGAATCAAGTAAGATCTGTCTAATATATTTGGGAGGGAAAAAATGACAAAGTAAAAAGAAACACACTTATCGGAGAATACCAAAAAGGGGGATTAAATCTGGAAGATTATTCCTACTAAATATTTTAACACTCTTGGTAAAAACTTTCTTGTCTTTAAAATGAATTTAGATAGCATAAATCACTAAATGAATTTGGAAACATACCTGATTTTTATTTACAAGTAATTTCAAGTTGGGTGAAAACAGGAGGAGATTTAACAAAATTTTCTGATCACTTTTCGGGTATCAGAAAACAGATTATTTGGGGAAATAAATATATAAAAAATCGCAATAAAAGTTTGTTCTTCCCGAACTGGGTTAAAAGTGGATTGGTGTATATTAATGACATACTGGATAGTGAGGGAAAATTATCCGAAAGCTTTATTTTGAAAGTTAAAGAATAAATCAAACTGGATTGCAGAGTTTAAGATGTTAAAATCTTGCATTCCAAAAGAATGGCTGCAAGTTTAAAAAAAGGAAAACTCCATTAAGAGTATAATCAATATGTGTAAGGATAAATTAAGTTGGCAAAATAAACAAATTGAAGCAAAATATATCAACAATAAAATACTCTATAATACTTTAATAGATAAAAAAATATACAAAGCCAATCGGTATTAATATTTGGACAAGATATTTAAAATTAGAATACACACCACATATGACATTTGTATACGATTTTATATTTAAAATTTTAACAGAAAACAAGTTGAAAATGTTCAGATGGAAACTACTTCAGTATATTATTCCTACAAAGCAGTTACTTTTAAGATGGAAAATATCTGAGAATGATAAATGCAATTTTTGTAAAACAGAAGAAGAAGATTACTTGCATTTCTTTATTACATGTTCATTTTTGAAAGATTCTTGGGAGAAGATACATTATCTTCTAGCAAAAATGAATTTTCATAACAAGGTATTAGCAAAACATATAGTATTTGGATACAAGATATCAGACCAGGGGTATTATGGTTTTAACTATTTTTTGACAGTTCTAGGTTTTTGTATTTACAAGTCATATTATGTCTCCGAGCAAAAACTTAAATTTTTAGATGTGTATAATATGTTTATAAAAGAAATACTAAGGGTTATGAATGAGAACAAAACAGTATCTCAAAATGTATTTTTCATTAATTTAAAAAGATTGATATAATAGAAAAAAAACATTTATATTTTATTATATTCTGAGTATTGTCCTGGATACTCAGAAAGTATTTCACAGGGATACTTTATTGGAGCTTGGACAGTGAAGTAAAATTGTAACAAGCATTCTGAAGAATAAAGACTATTTATTTGTAAAAAAAAACATCTGTCTTACATCATTGTACTTAGAGCAAATAAAAAAAAGGCTGGTTATCCTCAACAGGGTGATTACAGTTTGCACAAATAGTGTTCTCTGATAAGAACTGATTACACAAATGATATTTTAGGTTGCTAGTATTATTTCTGAGTTGAGAATGACTAATATTATGTTTCCTTATCCAATAATTGAAAGGTTTAAATATATCATCAGTCCTATAAAACTTTTCCAGTCTACCCCTAAGTATACATAAACTTGGGGATTTTTGTATACTTAGAGGAACACTATTCCAAAGTCTTATAGTGGAAGGAATGAAACTATTAAAGTAAAAGCTAGTTCTAGCAAGTGGGGGATGAAAAGTAGTATTTTCATTCCTCAAAGTACAAGGGGTTTGTCTGGTAAAATATGGCTGCATTAACTCATATAAGTATGCAGGTGTCATCCCATTTAATATTTTATAGTATAAGATTATGATCAATCCTACAACTAAGCCCAAGAAATCACATCAAAATGATGTTGGATAGAAAAACAGCTTATCAGATACACCACTTAGAAAACACAAAATTTTCAAATAAATTTGTCACTTCAATTATAAGTTTGTTTGTTGTTGAATACCACATGTTTGGTTTTCTTGATAATAGGTGGTAATTGATGCATGAAGGAATTAATAGAAAATACACAACACTTATCAATATTTATAAATGCAAATATTAAGTTAATTACAAACATAAACATGTAATACAAATTAAAAATTATAGGAAGAAAATTCAAATTTCAATTTTTTTTAATGTGTAGTGAAATATAACATCACAAACTTTCCTTCATCCTTTATACTATTTAATTTCAATGATTTGTTATAAAAATGTTAAAATAAACAAAATTCAATTAATTTCATTGATCCTGTCCTAGAGTGGTAATGTCAGAAACTGGACACGTGTATTATCATCTCTACTGAAAAGAAACTCAGTTTTTTTGTATTAAACATCTGTTTGTTAAGTGATATTATCTGTCCCTTTATCAGCATGAGACGACATTTATTGCTCTAATTAACCATTTTATAATTGAGAGAAGATATGAAATTTTCACTCTGAAGGACTTAGATGCAAGACTGTAAAGATGCGAAACTAAATGAAAAGAAAAAAAAGAAACTTTCATAATTGAAATTAAATAAAAATGATCCAAGTCCTTCAAAATAAGTTTAAAAAAAATATTTTGTTGTAACAAAAAAGTTAAAATATGAACTGCCAGTAATATGATCTATGCAACAGTTCTTGAACATTTTAATATCTTGTCCATTTAATGCTTTACCATCATCAAAATTTTTATTCGACAGTGCAAGTGGTAGATTTTTCTTATAAAGACATGCAAATTAATTTAATTTTTGTACAATTATTTTTGGGCCTGATGGTTTCATTCTAGCTGATTTTGAAACTTAGGCATTTTAGAGCCAATTTAATGTGGTCTAATTTTGGGCGGGGTGAAGCTTCAAAGAACTTTTTCTGAATGTGAACATCAAGTAGATGCCTTGTGTAGGGAGCGTAATCTCTGCACGTTAATGAACCCTTGCAACAACTCTCTGAGGGGTTTATAGGTTGCCTGTTGCAAGGCAAAAGTTTTGCCCCTCTCCAAGTTACTTCTTTTTTCTATGGTAGTTTAAACTATACCTTTCATCCTGGTTTACCCACTTTACAAAACCTACCTACTGGAATTATTGTCCTGAATATGCGTGAAATATTTGCAACTGGGCATCAACTGGCTGCAATAAAATGGAATACTATGAAAGATAGTTATCCTATCAAGAGATCTCCCTGACCAGATCAAAGGCCTGATGGTAGATGATTTGTTTTTCATTGGTGATTACATCCAACCAGACGGATGGTCATTTGAGATGTATCCAGATCAAGGCTATTCCATATTGTTAATACAGTCAAACCTGCTTAAGAGACCACCTGTCTTAAGCAAAAACCTTTGTTATAAGACCATTAATATTATGTCCCTCTGTAGTGCATTTCATATAGATTAAACCTGTATTAAAAGACCACCTGTCCTATGAGACCACCTTTTTGCTCAACCTTAAGTGGTCTCTTAAAACAGGTTTCACTATATATTAATTTTGCTTGCATAGTAAATTAAGTGAACATTAAGAGGTAAAAATATTTTTGATTATTCACAGTAATGCATTGTTATATTGATAAGTTAATGAGCAATACAGATTAAGTAATATTTTAATATAACACTAAAATTTAAATTATTGCATATCATATTTATTCCACTTTTTGAAGATTTGCCATTAAAGGATTATAAAAAGTTATAAAGTGCTAGAAGTGAAGTATATTTCATTTACAAAATATTTTCCATCCATTTTCAGATGCCAAGATAACACAAAAAGTTAATTCAATGTTGCTTCAGGACTTGGAAATTTGATACTGTTTTATCTCAGGTTTGTTAAAAAAAAATATTTTATTGTAAAGAGAGCAGCGTTTTTGTTTTTTGTTACCCGGCTAAATTGACATATCTTTATTAAAGGGACAGTAACACAAAATTCTGTAACATTAAAAGGATGTTTTTCGAAGGATGATGATACTTTTAAGCTAGAACACACTCAAATTTAAATCTATGATAAGGAATAAGTCTAATTCGCAATTGGAAATTCAGGTTGGAGTTGCCTTCTTTTGCAGTAAAATTATTTTGATATCGCTATGGACTTTTAGATTACTATAAATTCAGAAATTATTGTGGGTTTTTATAATTGCAAATAATGTGACTTGGTGAGTATCAAAAAATAACTCATTCTGATATCTGATACATATATATGTATGCATATTTCTCTTAAGTCGCAATAATTAATCTCCCATTTTAATCCATTCCTCAAAAATCGCAATAATAAATGCATGCAATAATTTCTGAATTTACAGTATTTACATCCTTTTTCAGATGCTCAGACTTCACACAAAAAGGTTAATTAAATGTTGCTGCAGGACTTGGAAATTATATCCTGTTTTATTTCTGGTTTGCTAAAAAGTATTTAATGCAAAGAGAGCAATGGTTTTGTTTTGTTTCTCTGTCAAGTTTTCTTATATCTTTAAGGCGAAGTAACAAGTGAACATAAAATTTTGAAAAAACTAACATGATTTTTAGTCAAAACTCTGTAACGTAAAAAAAAATCATTACAATGAAGGATGTTGATAAACTTAACTGGAACACATTTAAATTTAAATCTATCTCAAGGAATTGAAATTAATAATGTTTAAATTGTAATTCAGCATTCAGGGTAAATTTGTCTTCTTTTGCAGAAAAATTATTTTGATGTTCAATTGGAACTTAGTTCATTTACATATGTTATGATCTGTATTTTAAAATATATATGAAATTACTTTATATTTTCAGTATGGAACAAAAATTGAGATAAATTGATGAATCAAAAATTCTTTACACTTGAGAATGAAAAAGAGCATTTCATCAACAGATCGGTTAGTAGCATATTTTAAATTCATTCAGCAAATGATTTGAACCTTAATACATCCATGAATTTTTAAATTAAAGAAAGCCACAAAGAAAAGTTGGGTGCTATTTCATGATTATAATGAGAAGAAAAATTGAATGAATATTTCGAAAGTTAAATTATATTATTAATTAAATTTTAAATATCATTAAAATCAGATCATATGAATTTCCAATTATATCTTATATTTTAACGTTAAACACTTTGTTTTTCAGGATGAAAATAGCAAACAGGAAGTTGTCAAGAGATTGTTACTTCAAGCCTGAAGTGGTTCAATGTAAATCATGAGGTAATTTTTCTGAATTTATTTTTAATATTTAGAAAGTTGATTTATAATGGTCATGTATCAAAAAGACCCAGTCAGCTATCTTGCAGTGATCTTGGAACTCTTACTTGTGACCATATGGGAAAATACATAAGAACAAAATCCAATCAGAATGACGGATGTGATTGTTCTGGGGAAACTATTCTTGTTCAAAAAAATATCTTTAGAGCATTGATTCTTTAGAATGGCTACTCAGATGGATAACTTTTACAGAAAATCTAAAGACACAAAATCCAAAATAGAAATGATCAATATTTTATATTGCTTTCAAATATTGTTTCAATTAGAAGTTGAAGAATAAATAAGTATCTTACGTTAGTAAAACAAGATAATTAAATTTATTTTTCAGCTTCATTCAATGCTGGTATTCACAAAGTGCCATGATTAGATGGACTTAATGGGAAGACATTATCTGATGTTAAGGTAAGTTAGCATTACTATAAAAACACATCACAAATGCATTATTAAGAGATTGGTTATATCCTTGTATAAAATTCGAGTATTCAATTATTTTTGTATTACCTTCTGTAGATATATTTTTAAACTAGTTCTTTCTAACCAAAAATGACCACTAGGATTTTTCAACTTCATTTATACAATCCATTCCTAGAAGGGGACCAACTATTGCAAATAGAACATATGGGTGAAAACAAAAAGACCATCAGTACTCTGAAATATGACTCATTGCTAAAGGAATGGTTTTTTTTCATTAATAACTCATCGTTTTGAAGACATTTTAATTACAAAAAAACGTATGCATCATACAACTCTACTGAAAAAGGGGTAACAAATTGCAATGCTGAAAATTATTTCAAGGGAGACAATTTCAGTGATTTATTTTCTTCAGGGTTAAACAAATATAATAGTATTATAATTAACCATCATCCTATTCACTCATAAGGCTTTGATTTGCACGATAAACTATTTACTAAATAACAAAACAATAGAATATAACTAGTGATAAAAAAAAAACTTTGTTTAGCATGACCTTTTTTATTTATATGTTATATAATTCAGGAGAGAGTCGAATATAATTTAAAAAAATGAAATGTGTGAAAGGGATAGAGAGAGTCGAAAAGGTTTTGTGAAGATTACATTTGTTCATTTTAAAGCTACAATGTTTTTGTTTGATTAGAAAAGTTTTTTTTTCTTCCAAATTTAGATTTTGAAAGTCACTATGTTAAAATGTGAGAAGTTAGAATATTCATTTGTAAAGATTTATCCTGTTTCAACCATAAAGCTCATAATATTATTACCATTTTTTAACGAGCTGTTTGACAATAGACTGTCACTGCTAGTGTTTTTTTTTTTTTTTTGCATTTATGGTTTAAACAAGATTAATCTAAGAGGAAGGAAAAATGCAGTATATGGAAGAGAGAAAGAGACTATGTAAAGGTTTATTCTTTTTCAGCAAAACAGCAGGTTATTCTTTACAATTTTTTGTATTGAAATAATCAAGCACCTGTCAATTTGTTTAAATTGGATAAATCTTGGATGAGTATAACATTGTGTATTGAAAACTGTATTTTTAAAAATGCATTTCATACACACTACATATCAAAAAATTTAGATAATAAATTTTCATTTTATATCTAAATTTTCACAATCATGCTATATTAAGTGTATCATTTTATACTTTTTTTTCAACACAGGAAGTGTAATTCAAGTATGATGAATGACGACTAATATGTTGAAGTTATGGCAAGGGGAGAGAATATACCTGTTCACCTCCTAATATTGGTTGCTTCCTTTGATGAAAGTTGATTTATTATACTTTAATAATTATGTGTAGTTTATTTAATGGTTCATCAGATGTTATCAAAATTTGCCATTTTGTCGAGCTTAGTAAAGAAATAATGTAAAAAAAAGAAAAGAAAAAAAAAGATAAAAGAAACAAAAACTAAAAAAAAAAGAAGAAAAAACTGTTAACTAAGTTCTAGGAAATGGCAGTGTGTTGTTCTAAATTTATAAGTTGTATTGGATCCAAAAGTATTCTTACAACTTAAATACATCTGATGTGTGTGTGTGCGCGCGAGGGAGAGAAAAATATTTTGTGAAGGTTTATTCTCTTTCAGCCAAACAGCAGGTGCTTCTTACAACTTTAAGTAGACTGGTGTCAAATACGTTGCCAAAAGAGGGACGAAAGATACCAGAGGGACAGTCAAACTCATAGATCGAAAACAAACTGACAACGTCATGGCCAAAAATAAAAAGACAAACAGACAAATAATAGTACAGATGACACAACATAGAAAACTAAAGACTAAGCAGCACGAACCCCACCAAAACATGTGGGTGATCTCAGGTGCTCCGGAAGGGTAAGCAGATCCTGCTCCACATGTGGCACCCGTCGTGTTGCTTATGTTATTACAAATCCGGTAAGTAGTCTAATTCGGTAGGTCACATTCGTGAAAAGGGAAGGGTATTGTAGTTACGACATAAGGAACATATCCGATATCATCTGTGAAACGGTTATTCAATAACGGTCAACCAACTCGTGATGGCGTCCGTAAAAATTACGAAGGGATGATTTCAACTTCACCATTTGAAACTCTTGGCTTAATAGCTTCCTTGTGAGCAGCAATCCCCTATCAAGGAAATCATGATAGGAAATACAAGCCCGAGAGCGTATCAATTGGGAGATATATACTCCGTATGCAGGCGCTGCTGGAATGTTGCTACATAGAAATGGAAAGTTCACAATTGGGAAGCTGAATCATCTCTTTTGTCGGAAAGTTTTGTTTTCAGCCGACCTTCATTATCAATTTCTAGATCACAGTCATTTGTTCTATTCTATGTGTATTATGTCATTTGTTAAACCTTTCAACGCAGAATAATAGTCATGTTACATGGAAAGTGGAAGAATGTCATGTTCACTGAAAGTGGTGCAGCCTTTTGAAAGTGAAAACGGCGAGTGTCAATATATCATGTCCCATGTATAAGACTGTCCATGCTTCTACGGATTGTTTTTGCTTAAAAGAAGTTAATAATTTCAACTATGTAGGCTTTTACACACCTACGGTATGGATTATACCCCATGCTACGAAATTGTTTTCCTATCTGTCATTCCGTTCGTCTGTCTTTCTTTCTGTCCGTCCGTCCGTTGAAAAAAAACCGTCATAAAGACCCAAACGGAACACAACTTGCTATATATTTTTAATATTTAGACACATTAATAAAAGTGGTATGCACGGATAGATAAATTTTGTCAGGAAAATAGAAACACCGAGGTTATTGTATACAATACCATACACATATATCTTTAGTCCGAATTATAGGGTCCACAAATGCCGTTTCAATTAATATATGAATCACAAAGAAAACAATAATAATAAAATATAAACCTTTAAATTCTTATCTATTAGTAATGATTTTAAATTTCACAAAACACATCATATACACAATTAATATGAGGAAAAGAGCTAGTTGTATGAAGAGAAATAACTCTAGTTTTATTCATCTTAACAAAAATCACTCACGGTATTTCTACATGCTAACCATGTTCATTAATATACAGTAACAGTTAATATATATATATATATATAATTTCTTTATTAGTCATCATCCAAATTACTACTAGTATATCTTGGAGGTTTAGATTGAACAAATAGGGAAACCTTTGGAAAATGTTGTTCAAGAATAATTTGTCTTGCTACATCATACGGAGAACATGTGAACATAAAATGGATTTCATCTTGTGAAAAAAAAGTCGGTTATCACCTTTGAACAATAACTTAATAAGTCATGCGACTGTTATACAAGTGAGAAAGCAAAATCCAGGTGTGATGAATGAGGAGCTAATAAGGTGAAGTTTAATGCAAGGGGAGGGAATACACCTATTTACCTCCTTATTCTGGTCGCTTTCTTTGGTGAAAAGTAATTAATTAGACATTAATAGGAGCTCATCAGATGTAATCAAAATTTTGCCATTTTGAAGAGCTTAGTAAACAAAAATGTAAAAAATAAAATAAATAAAAAAAATGATTAACTGTAAACTAAGTTCTAGGAAATAGCATTATATGGGTTGGTTTGAAATTTAATGATATATTTTGGATATAAAATTCTTCTTTTTACATTTTAAATTCATCTGATTTGCATATGTGATAGAGAGAGAGAGATACTTTTTGAAGGTTTATTCTGTTTCAATCTTACAGCAGGTGCTTTAAAGCTATTCTTTTACATTATTGTAGTAATCTCTTATCAGCAATTTTCAATCAAATTACTAACACCTGCCAGTGGATTAGGATTGAATAAATCTAGAAAGAGGGTAAAGTATTTTTGATTTAATTGAAAGTACATGTACTAAAAATAATTACACCTTTTTTTCTTAATTTTCATTATTTAGATTAAATTAATTTTGTTTCATGATAGACATTTTTCATGACTATAGTTGTTAGATGAAAGTGGAGAGAGAACATTTTATTAAAAAAACCTTCAAGTGTTTTTTTTTTCGTTTTTTGAATAAAAACTTATTTTCTAATAATTTTAGAAGAAGCTATTACAAGTTTGACAAATATTTATAATGGAATGAAAAACAGCTATTATCTCCCTTTATCAAGACACACCTTTTTACAATAAATAACATAATTTCTAAATTTGAACCAATTGTAATCTTCACAGCAAATTGTTTACTCATAATAATTTTTCTTATAACTATACTTCGTGTTCTTTGCTTTATCATTTTTTGTTCAAACATAGGAAGTATACTGCTTTTGATTTTTTTCTGTCAATGTACAATGATGTATGCCAAGATGTGTTTTTTTAAGAATGTACTCTTTTTGTATTACAAACTTGCAATCAAACCGTTCACTGATTACCAGCTAGAGACTATTTGTTATATATATATATATATTGCAGTAATAAAATTGACTTAAGAGAAATGCAGTCTAGCTGCTATCTTGATATGGATTAAATGAAGGATTATTGTGTATGGTTATTGAAATAATAATATTTATTAATAAACGTTTGTACTGAAAATTAGCAATGATGGCTTATTTTCCTATTACATGTATATCCCTACTCTATAGGAGTTGGGGCTATATTGCATTCACCTTGTCTGTCTTCCTGTTTGTCCAACAAATATTTCTGTCAATTTTCTCAGGTACTGCTCATAACAGAATGACGTCCTATTTGGTCAGTAGCTCAACATTGATCAAGTGTAGCATCTTAGGACTTTTCAGATCTGTCTGATACCTATTTTCTGTTTGCTCATTCTTTTAATTTTTCAATGTGTTGAATGATCTTCAATAAAATTCTCCAATGCTAATGAACAAAATTAATTCATATTTGTCCAGTACCTCAGAAGTTATGAAGTAATGTGTGTGCTCTCATTTCTGATCTGTCTCACCTACTTCATATTTTCCGATACTTGGAGTGGGGTATGAGTGCAACAGGTACTGCATGCGTTTTTATTTGAGCTCGGCTGTCCTCAGTCATTGTCTGAAATTTTGACATAAATAATGTTGTAAAATGGTGATAAGATCATGTTAACAGTACTGTTGTAAGTCAATAATATGTGGTACACATTTACATCATTATACCAGTTATATCCATTTTATTGAAACTAATCTGGTGTTCAACCCTCGTTTCCCTTTCTTTAATCATGGTCCATTTGAAATGCATTTTTCCTAGTTTACATTAGATTTAGTCTGGACTCTCACAGTCATGGTCAATTGACACTAAAATGTATTGATCATGTCAATGTATGAGGATCAGAAGTATTCACTATATCCCTCAGATATTAGGTCAGTTTTATGAGTCTAATCAACTGCTGAGCTTTCATTTTAGACCTTTTGCTTTGTTCATATAAAAGCTATTGAATAATGTTTTGTTCTATCTCAATTAACATCTTATGGAACCAGTCTTGTCACTAGCCTTTCAACTTTAATGTGAGTCTGCAACCTGGTCACGTCAGGGGACGACTCAGGTCTTGATCAACAAGGATTGCCTGATTTTTCCTGCTAAAGATTGTTGGTTCTCTCTGGGTACTCCGTCTTCCTCCACAAATTATAAACTGACTGTCATATATAGCAAAGAAGTGGGGAAATTGTTTATTTTTAATAGTCATGTTACATGGAAAGTGGAAGAATGTCATGTTCACTGAAAGTGGTGCAGCCTTTTGAAAGTGAAAACGGCGAGTGTCAATATATTATGTCCCATGTATAAGACTGTCCATGCTTCTACGGATTGTTTTTGCTTAAAAGAAGTTAATAATTTCAACTATGTAGGCTTTTACACACCTACGGTATGGATTATACCCCATGCTACGAAATTTTTTTCCTATCTGTCATTCCGTTCGTCTGTATTTCTTTCTGTCCGTCCGTCCGTTGAAAAAAAAACCGTCATAAAGACCCAAACGGAACACCACTTGCTATATATTTTTAATATTTAGACACATTAACTATAAACAGTTAAGATTATAAATGTACAACTGAAATACGATTTAAATTGCATGAATTTTATAAAAAGTAGTAATCACAGCAATAGTTTACGATTTTGAGAACAATATAATTGGCATAAGATTTCACAATAAATGAAATATAAAAGTGTGGCATCGAAAAACTTAATGACAAGAGTCATTGGTCATGTATAATTTATTAAATTCTATTGTTAAAGTCCTATGAATTTTCTAAATTAATGGTTGAACAAAACAATACCTCCTCATCTTAAAAGAGGTATGCACGGACAGATAAATTTTGTCAGGAAAATAGAGACACCGAGGTTATTGTATACAATACCATACAAATATATCTTTAGTCCGAATTATAGGGTCCACAAATGCCATTTCAATTAATATATGAATCACAAAGAAAACAATAATAATAAAATATAAACCTTTAAATTCTTATCTATTAGTAATGATTTTAAATTTCACAAAACACATCATATACACAATTAATATGAGGAAAAGAGCTAGTTGTATGAAGAGAAATAACTCTAGTTTTATTCATCTTAACAAAAATCACTCACGGTATTTCTACATGCTAACCATGTTCATTAATATACAGTAACAGTTAATATATATATATATATATATATATAAAGTGCCTAGAAAATCAACCTAACAATGTTAGAGTAGATTTGATTCTTTACTTCCTCCCCAAGCGGGGCTGGAACCTGTACTTTTCACTTCATACTTCTACGGCAACACCGCCTAGCATTGCGCAGACGCCTTATCCCCTCCTCTAACTATAGCTGATAAAAATCAGCTTTCGTTTCGGGAGGTGTTACCTTCTCGTAGTAATTAAACAAGGACATCTAGACGCAATACACAAAGTATTTTAAGTGTACAGAAATGATCATCTACTCATCTCTTTAGTATAATTACAGGATGCTGTTCTATTTTTAGAAGCATACAAGGCGTCTGCGCAATGCTAGGCGGTGTTGCCGTAGAAGTATGAAGTGAAAAGTACAGGTTCCAGCCCCGCTTGGGGAGGAAGTAAAGAATCAAATCTACTCTAACATTGTTAGGTTGATTTTCTAGGCACTTTATAAATATTCTAAAGCCTGGCATTTCTTAATCATAAGAAATCCAATGGACAAGGTATAATTTACAGTTGTCACTACACATAGGCAGACATACATATATATAAATTTACAGTTATTGTATGCTTCTAAAAATAGAACAGCATCCTGTAATTATACTAAAGAGATGAGTAGATGATCATTTCTGTACACTTAAAATACTTTGTGTATTGCGTCTAGATGTCCTTGTTTAATTCCTACGAGAAGGTAACACCTCCCGAAACGAAAGCTGATTTTTATCAGCTATAGTTAGAGGAGGGGATAAGGCGTCTGCGCAATGCTAGGCGGTGTTGCCGTAGAAGTATGAAGTGAAAAGTACAGGTTCCAGCCCCGCTTGGGGAGGAAGTAAAGAATCAAATCTACTCTAACATTGTTAGGTTGATTTTCTAGGCACTTTATAAATATTCTAAAGCCTGGCATTTCTTAATCATAAGAAATCCGATGGACAAGGTATAATTTACAGTTGTCACTACACATAGGCAGACATACATATATATATATATATATATATATATATATATATAATTTCTTTATTAGTCATCATCCAAATTACTACTAGTATATCTTGGAGGTTTAGATTGAACAAATAGGGAAACCTTTGGAAAATGTTGTTCAAGAATAATTTGTCTTGCTACATCATACGGAGAACATGTGAACATAAAATGGATTTCATCTTGTGAAAAAAAATTTCGGTTATCCCCTTTGAACAATAACTTAATAAGTCATGCGACTGTTATACAAGTGAGAGGTTTAGCTCGCTATAAAACCAGGTTTTATCTACCATTTTGTACATAAGGAAATGCCAGTCCCAAGCCAGGAATATGACAGTTGTTTTCCATTCGCTTGATGTGTTTAAGCTTTTGATTTTGCCATTTGTTAAGAGACTTTCCGTTTTGAATTTTCCGTAGAGTTCGGTATTTTTGTTATTTTACTTTTTAGGCAAATAATACGTCTCAGATGCAACCATCCAGGAAAACAACTGTATAATAACATGTAAAATGTTTAATAAAGTAATTCAAATTTACACTATAAAAATTAGAGGAGTGCACACATTCGCAGTTTTGTGGCAGTACAAGCTGCATGCATGGGTTATTTTGAAAACAGGTGTATAAACGATATTAAATGTAATAGGAATAATATTAGCATCATTGGTATATCGTGTTTAACCTAGGAAAGCCAGCTACAGACTATTCTCCACTGACTGTTAGTTCCCGAGGATATCACCACCAGCGCAGTAACATTTATGAACTAGCTCGAAAAATGCGGACATATTTTTAATGTAATTTGCTGAAAATGAAATTTTGGAAATATTTTTGTTTAAGGAATGAACATGTATATCCCTCGCGCATAGCTCTGATTCCTCACGGGTTTGGCAAATATTTTGGTCCTTTTTGGTTTTATTAGCTCATCAACGTTTTCATTAGTTCTATCAGTTCTTTTTTTTCTAATTTTCAATGCCTCGAGCATCACGGAAAAGACATTAAAAGCCGAAATGCTTATCTGGTGCAGTAAAATTGGTACCTATAATGAAATTATATTATAGAGATTAGGTCACTTAAGCAAGATAATATAGTTTTCACATTTATGTTGCAATGTAAGTTTATTAGATAGACTAAGATACGTTAAGTTGATTCGTTAAGAATTAACTAAATTCAACATACAATTTCTTGTAATTATTGTTGGCTGAACACCAGAACAAGAAGTGCTCTTCATCATCTATTTCACCTGAGAGCACACTAGACAATTGTATTTACCCTGATACGTGATCATACGTTCCTCGTTCAATATGCAACCTATGTACATATATTTTGAGATTAGTACTATTTCTCCACTGCTCAAATTGCTTAATAAAATGGTTAAATATTTCTTAATTCCAAAATTATATTTAATCTTGCAATATGTTGACAATATTTCCCTCAGAACATCTTGTTAAGTTAAATGTTCTCGTATAGTTGAAAATTATAGATTTAACTGATTTTGTTTAATGTGAATAATTTGTGTTTTGTAGAATGTTCAAACTTTTCATCTAATCCGCAAATATTATTCATTGGAAATTCAATCGAACCATAGCAAGAATGGACTTTTCTCTGAAATAATAATTTTGATTCTAAATATGCCTATATAAGTAATGGAATAGACGACTCAAGATTTTCCAACCTGTACCAATATTTGATTACTGACTTCATAATATCGAAATAAGGAGGAAAGCGTCCAAATTTTTAAAGTACAATGCTATACCAAAAAGCATTTCTTGTAAATTGTGCAGAAACAATCCAATTACGGTGAGTCTGAATAAGAATGAACTAACTCTTGATCATGCATGTTTTCAGAAACCTCGTAAGTGGACGATTGCATTCCCGATTCTGCAAATCTATATAAGAGTACATAAAAAGCACAAATTATAAGTATAATCGGGTTGATCGTGTGGCGAAAAACATAAACAGTCCTACAACTAAACCCAAGAAATCACATCAAAATGATGTTGGATTGATAATCAGCTTATCAGATACACCTCTTAGAAAACACAAAATTTTCAAATAAATTTGTCACTTCAATTATAAGTTTGTTTGTTGATGAATACCACATGTTTGCTTTTAATGATAATAGATGGTAATTGTTGCATGAAGGAATTAATAGAAAATGCACAACACTTATCAATATTTATAAATGCAAATATTTAGTTAATTACAAACATGAACATGTAATACAAATTAAAAATTATAGGAAGACAAATTAAAAATTCAATTTTGTTTTTAATGTGTAGTGAAATATAACATCACAAACTTTCCTTCATCCTTTATAATATCTAATTTCAATGATTTGTTATAAAAATGTTAAAATAAACAAAATTCAATTAATTTCATTGATTCTCTCCTAGAGTGGTAATACTAGCAACTGGACACATTGTGTATCATCATCTCTACTGAAAAGAAACTCAGTTTTTTTGTTTTAAACATCTGTTTGTTAAGTTACATTATCTGTCCCTTTATCAGCATGAGACGACAGATTTATTGCTCTAGTTAACCATTTTATAATTGAGAGAAGATATGAAATTGTCACTCTAAAGGGCTTAGATGCAAGACTGTGTTTATTTCGTCTATTCTCCAGAGTTTCTAATCCTAATTTAATATAAAGTTTTTGTCTTCAGGAATTACGCCGAAGTCCAGTAATAATTCTAGCAGCTTCTATTTGAATATTTTCAAGAAGCTCGGACTCGTGCTGGGAGCAATTGCCCCAAACAATATCACCATACTCTAATATAGGTCTAATAAAAGCATAATAAACACGTATAAGTGAATTGCTGTCTAATAAATGTTTAACTTGTCGAAGCGCAGATAAACGAGAGCATGCTTTTTTATAAATATTATCAATATGTGTGTTCCGTGAAGCTGATGACTGAAATGTTATCCCAAGATGACAGTGAATATTTATTTTCTCAACCTCTTCACCATTTTTCCCAGAAAAATACAGGTGAATGCTCCCTTTCCCTTGTAGTAAATACAATATTATTTGTTTTCTTTAAGTTAAATTGAACAGCCCATATTTTGCCCAGTTTGAGACAACATCTAAGTCATCAGTCAAAGAAGCAGCTGCTACAGCATGATCATCGTCTACTATAACAAATAAAGAGTAGTCATCTGCAAAAAGTCTAATGTCATTAACAATATCATTTACTATATCATTTATATAAATGAGAAATAGAAAGGGTCCCAAAACTGATCCCTGAGGGACACCTGCATGTATACTTCTAAGAATTGATGAAAAGCCTTCTGAAACCACCTTTTGTTGACGATCCGAAAGACAACTTTCTATCCAAGATAAGAGCTGATCATTTAAGCCAGATTGTTTCAGTTTAAATAAAAGTCCTTTATGCTAAACTTTATCTAAAGCTCTAGATACATTACAAAATACAAACCTTATTCGTTCAGTGTAATTTTACTTTTTTTTGTGAATATGTCTTTTTGATCGAGTTAAGCCATTTCAATTGATATTTTATTGTGTGTCTTTTTATGTTGTAATGTTACACCACTGTTTCAGGTTAGGGTGAAGGATGGTGCCTGTTAAACCGTTGCGTTGTTATGCACATGTCCTAAGTCAGGAGCCTTTTGTTCAGTGGTTGTCGTTTGTTGGTGTGGTTCATAAGTGTTTCTCATTTCTCGTTTTTTATATAGATTAGACCGTTGGTTTTATCTGTTTGAATTGTTTTACAGTAGTCATTTTGAAGCCCTTTATAGCTTGTTGTTCGGTGTGAGCCAAGGCTCCGTGTTGAAGGCCGTACTTTGACCTTTAATTGTTTACTTTTAACACATTGTGACTTGGATGGATAGTTGTCTCATTTGGACTCATGCCATATCTTCTTATTTATACTTACATCCCTTCCACTATCCATATTACTGATAATTTTATGATATATTTCAATTAACTGATTAACAGTAGAGTCTACTGGTTGGAATCCAGATTGAAACTTTGACAAAAGGTTATTACTCCTCATATAATTATACAAGTGTTTTAAAAGAACCTTTTCCATAATCTTACAAACAATATTAGTAACAGAAAATGGACGATAGTTAAGAGCTGAATGTGGACTACCTTTTCCTTTGAAAATAGGATAAACATGTGCAATTTTCCATAACAATGGAACCTGTTTAACTGAAAGAGACAATTAAATAATTTAGTTAATGGTTTAGAAATAAAGCTAGCAACCTCTTTTAAAATTCTAGGACTGATACCGTTAGGTCCAGCTGTTTTATTTATATTTAAAATCTTTAACTGGTCTAAAATTTCTTTCTCAGTGATGACAAATTTGTTTAAATGACATGGATGAGGCTCGTTATTATCAGGAATGTCTGGTTCCGTATCAATATTAGCTATATTAGCGAAATGATTGTTCGGGATCTCTGATTTGTCCAATGGATGAATAAAAATTTGGCCATCATGTTCTAAAAAAGGGGGTGAATCTCTGTTTTTTGTAAATTTTGACACCGACTTGGCATTGCGCCAACATTTACCAGGAGGAATATTTTTATCAATAAGTTGTGATATCAGTTTGCACTTATAGTCATCTATTGCCTTTCTAACTAAACTGATAACTTCATTACGAATTTCTCTAAATTTTTTCCAGTGATCTGGACTATTTGAAGTTTTCGCTTTATGGTGAATTCTATTACGATGTCTTATCTTGTTTCTAATTGAGTTGTTCTTAAATGGTTTATCATTTGGTCGGACTGTAATAGTTTTAGTAGGTATATATCTATTGACAGTACTTTCAAATGTTTTGACAAAGTTCATATAAACATCATTTATATTATTTGAGTTAAAAGCTACATCATTCCAGTCAGTTTTGATCAACTGGTTTTTAAGACCCTCTAAATCTATAAAAAAAAAGATGTGGTATGATTGCCAATGAGACAACTCTCCACAAGAGACCAAATGACACAGAAATTAACAACTATAGGTCACCGTACGGCAAAGCTCATACCGCACAGTCAGTTATAAATGGCCCCGAAATGACAATGTAAAACAATTCAAACGAGAAAACTAACGGCCTTATTATTTATGTACAAAAAATGAACGAAAAATAAATATGTAACACATAAACAAACGACAACCACTGAATTACAGGCTCCTGACTTGGGACAGGCACATACATACAGAATGTGGCGGGGTTAATCGTGTTAGCGGGATCCCAACCCTCCCCCTAACCTGGGACAGTGGTAAAATGGTACAACATAAGAACGAACTATAGAAATCAGTTGAAAGAGGCTTAACTCATCAAATGGATAAAAATACAAATAATACAAATACTACAAATACAAGTGGATCTGCACGTTTGAAATCTCGAATTTGTCTTTTGAACGAGTGTTGTTTAAAAGTTTTAAATGAAATTTCAACTGAAACAGGAGAATGAGAACTGCATATTGGAGTAAGAACAGTTACTGATTTAATCAAGTTTTTGCGATTTGTCACACATAAATCAATACAAGTTCCAGTTTGGGTTGTAAAGTTAGTAGACTCCAAAACAACATTCCTAATTTAAACGGTTAAGTTTAAAAGTATAAATTATTCTAAATAATAAGGATGTTCTTGTCCCAGGCAGAAAACCCTGGCCGTGTTTGGCGCAACTTTTTGGAAGTTTTGGTCCTCGGTGCTCTTCAGCTTTGTACTTCATTTGGCTTTCAAACATTTTTCATCTGAGCGTCACTGGTTAGTCTTGTGTGGACGAGACGCACGTCTGGCGTATTAAATTTTAAGCGTAGTACCTTTTGTTAGCTATTATTCGTGTGTTTCTTTGTCCTATATGTTCTCCCATTTATTTGTATTGTAGTCATGTCATGTAATGTTGTCATTTTAATGTTATATTTTACATTGGCATAAAAGCGGGAGGTTTGGCATGCCACAAAACCAGGTTCAACCCACCATTTTTTTCTTAAAATGTCCTGTACCAAGTCAGGAAAATTGCCATTGTTACATTATAGTTCGTTTCTGTGTGGGTTACATTTTAATGTTGTGTTTTTGTTGTGTCGTTGTTCTCCTCTTATATTTGATGCGTTTCCCTCAGTTTTATTTTGTAACCCGGATTTGTTTATATCTCTATCGATTTATGAGTTTCGAACAGCGGTATACTACTGTTGCCTTTATTTAAGTAACTTTTTAAAAGAGCTACTTGTGTTTAACAACATATCGCAATTAAAATCACCACAAAGGAAAAGTGGCAAATTACAATCAAGTGCTTTGTCTACTGACTCAATAAATAAGTTCCATATAATTGTATGAGAATTTGAGTTTGGAGGCCGGTATAATATACCAACTAAAAAATTTTCATTACTACAATTCCTCACTTCAACCCAAAGTAATTCAAGATTGCTTACGGATAGGTCATTCTGTATAATAAAATGTAGACTACTTTTCACAAAAATGGTCACACCTCCACCATGTCTATTTCTATCTAACCTTATAGGTCTATGAAACCAATTTAATTTAATTTGGTCCTCATTAATCGACTTGTCGAGATGAGATTCTGATATACAAATAAGGTCATCATCATGTAGTTCATTGTTAATGAGGTCTAACTTAGGAAGTAAACTACACACATTATTGTGTACTATTTTCAAATTCTTTTTATTACTCTGATCTGAACCTGGATTTTGCTCAATTCCTGCGATCAGTAACAAAAACTGAATAGTACTACTGAGGATAAAAACATTTTTTATGATAATAGGGAGAGTTATGTTGTGATTAATATAGTTTACAAATTTACAGATTAATGTTAAAAACATTGATCAGTCAAAACTATCAAAACTAATAATGAATATATACTCAAACATAAGCATATGATGTACATTTTGTACAGACCATTAAAACACGGACTGAAAGCTGACATTGATTGACAGGGCACTCAAAACTTATCAAGGGAGAGTACAAAACAAAACATACATAACATATATACAAAAGGAAAACATGGATAAATAACAGATGTTAACAGTATCAATTAACACTTGTCTTAGTGATACTGTAATAGTATTGAACAAAAAATGAGTAAGGTCTGTGTTCATGCAGTATTCTTTGTTTTAGAGTTACAGTGATGTGGGGTAATATTTGCATAGTAAAATGTAAAAAAAAAATATATATATATATAGAAACAAAAATAGGATAACGCATAGCCTGAATATTAAGACAAAAAACGAATACTACACAGTGAAATTGACTAGACTAAAATCTATTTTGAATTTTTATATGCATGACGGATTTGCAAACTTGAAAATAAGTTTCAATTTACGAGTGCAGAAGTGAGAAACACGTTTTGATTGTCTACTTTTTAGATAATGATAATTGTATATGTCGCAAGACAAATGTAGGTAATATTCGGTAATAGTGAAACCATTCGTCAGGTCTTTGTGTTTAAATATCATGTGAATTACCTATGGATGTAAATAATGAAATGTGTATGTTAACAACCTGCAAGCAAACCGGAAATATGGGATTTTTAAAAATTTAAACCAAATTGGTAGGAAACGTACATTTTCCGAAAAATATTGTAAGATAAAAATACTGATGTGGTATGATATTGCCAAAGAGACAACTATCAACCCAAGGTTCAAACGTGTGTTATCGACAATAAATAATGATCAATGAACAGAAATTATAAAAAGACATATGGTACCTGACAATATAAAAACAAATATGGAAAGCATGCTATTGAAGTCAATTTACACACATATCATTTTTACAGTTATTTGCATATTTCCTCAAAAATTTCGAACCGATGTCTAGTTCCTTCCTCGTCTGATTCATATACATGACCATTGAAATACCGCGATCTCACAATGTTGTCAGGTTGGTACAGTCTATATTAGAGACCATGGTTGAGTTTTGTAATATAATCACCAATTTTAACTTTGAGTGCTTCGTTTGTACTCT
Organism: Mytilus californianus; assembly: GCF_021869535.1. Classification (NCBI taxonomy): domain Eukaryota; kingdom Metazoa; phylum Mollusca; class Bivalvia; order Mytilida; family Mytilidae; genus Mytilus; species Mytilus californianus. The sequence continues at coordinate 96,124,733 of NW_026262668.1, forward strand.
TCTTTTTACGCACGTTGTTTGGAGCTTTATCTGCGGGGATAACAAAATATTTTAGGTAGGACAGGTGTTTTGCAAGTTTGAGTCTTTAAAGATTGATGTAGCATGGGTAATCATAGACCCATTCAGTTTTTTAATTTGTGGAAAAAATTTAGTAACTAGTGTTCAAAAGACTTTAGTATGTCAATATTTATATTTTAAATTGTCAAAGGTATTTGCCTTTGGGTCTCAAACTTAATGCATAAGATGTAAATCTGACAAAACTTCCAAATTATGAGCCAATGCTATACCCAAAAAGACATCGTTCTTGTGTACAAAAGTCAAAGATATTAGTCTGTAAGATATCTATATTTTCATTTTAAATTGTCATATGTATTTGTCTTTGCGCCTCAAACTTAATGCATTTGATGCAAATCTGCTGAAGAACTAAATTAGCATATTTCACATATAGTCCCATCGCAGAAACATTATCCCTCATAAAAGTTTGGAAGACAGGCTACTCTTAAATGACATGTTTGACAATTTTGGTAATAAAACTGAAAGAAAATGAAACAAGCATTTGACGCGATTTATCATGTTTATGAAAAAGTAAGACCGAGTTCACTGAAATATTCAAGATAATGTATCTTGCTTTAATTTTGATAGATGCAAGATAAAGTTTTACCCGATGAGTAGACATTTGAAATTCAAAATGAATGTTAAAAGTCATCACGCTGTAACAACATTCGTCCAACACTAAAATATCCTCTTTATCTCCATATATTATGTTATTGCTGATTTCTTCAGTTTTATGCTATATTGTTAATCCATCGACCTATACGATTTAAGGTATCATCAATTCTGTACACAGTACTACCGGATATTAGAATAAGGGGTGATAACCCTAGAGTTACTGCCATTACAATGGTAAATGTTGATTTACTACTAAAAGTCTGAACCAAAAAGCCATAAAGCCCTATTAGTGCGATAATACCAATCAGATTAGCAATAAAAAAGAACATTAACGCCTTCTTTCTCAACCTTTTCAATCCTAATATCCTGTCTTCGTTTGATAGCCCCTTTGATACGGACGATCCGACAACGTTGGAGACAAGTTCCTCCCAGAATTCAAATTCAGTTTGGTTATAGTCACTCAAACTAACAGATGATGCACTCAAACTTCTAAGTGACGTTGTGTTAACTGAAAAAAAACAACATATTTCGTTAAAATTTGACCAACAATTTAACGAAATGAAAAGAAAAAATGATTATGAAAAAATACAAGCAACACCTGTTCAATAAAAATACATGCATGCAATAATATTCTTTTCAAATGTTCTTAATCGTTGTGAGATGACATCAGACCAAATAATAATCCATAAAACGCTTCTATTTTCTATTATTATAATATAGAAAAGATAGAGCGATTAAAACAGATAAGTTTTTAAATAAATCTGAACATATTTTTTTTCAGTACAATTTTTTTTTAGTGCAACAACATCTAAAATTCATTGTACGCAGATTTAAAGCAATTTTCCATTCCATTATATGGTCAATTCAGATAGATTCCGGGCACCTGATATCGATTTAAGTTTTGAAATTTTGTCTTCGTTCTTTAGTTTGAAATATAAATTCAATTTCCATTGATTCGAAATTCTATTGATATAATTCTTGTGTTTCTCTATTGCTCGAATGATTTATACTAGTGAGACTAATACGCCCAATAATTATACCCGAAAAGGCATGTCACTATCATATACATGTATACATGCTATAAATCAAATCGACTTGAGAAAGTTTGATGAAATTTTAGTTTCATCACTGTTCTACATTGTACAAAGAATAGGAAAGTCACGCATTTGTATATTTTTCTGTTCGACGAGACTAAAAAATAGCAAAGCGATTGCACTACAAAAAAATCTAAATCGTAACAATCATTTATATGGACACTGTTTCATGTAAAAATATAATTGCTCAGTGCGGATTTGTTTCCATATTCGTATGAGTACAGAAGCTGTGTTCACATTCTCCACAATATAATTATAAAAGAATTTTAAAAGTCATTCTCTTCTTTTTTGATATCAGCTTTTGAAATACATTTTCTGCTGTGTGTGATTTCTCTTTTATCATGATTAAGCATATGTACTCTGATTACACTGATTTTTATCATCCTCACAACAAAATGGTATTGTGATCTCCAGCACGAATTGACAAGTTTGTGTGGGTATATTTCAAATTGCCATTAAGAAATCGAGAAAATTGCTTTTGAGGAAATAAACTCAAAACGATTGTGTGGTATGAATAAACAGGTAAATGTCTAGGTTTGTATCAAAACAAGAGAGAACAGATACCAAGGGCGGATGATTCGGAAATCATCAGTCCAATAAAAACAAACAATAACATGGCAAAAATTAAAAACGACAAAAGATGAAACAACAATGACAAAACATTACTTAAAAAATTAAAGACTGAACTACACGAACCCCACAAAAAAACCGGGGTGAACTGAGGTGCTGGTGAAGCGTTCAATTCTAGCCCCATGGGATCGATTATGCACGAAACTCAAATCTTTTAGTTATTTCGAAATTTTACCAGTGAATTTCACACTTATAGTCGTCTGATGAAACCTGGTAAAAAATCGGCAATTAGTGGGACACCATCGGTTTTCAATGTATAACCCCTTTATCTGTTCAAACCTGTGTAATGCAATTTGAAAATATGTTTGTAAGAATGCCAAACATACATGTACTAAAAATATATCTTAGACTAAATTTAAAATCTTTCTTGAACAACATAGTTGATTTTTCATATCCGTTTTTTGCATGAGTAGAAAAATAAACGGACTTGACAATATACTACTTAGCTTTTGTTAATTGGACCAATCAGTCCAAGATTAATAGACGGATTGTTGTTTCCAAGTATACAGTGAAACATCTCGTTTTATTAATTTAAAAGATGAAAAACAGAAAATTTGGCTATGCAGTAGGTCAACTACGGACCCCTCAGAGTAGTTGCAAGGGTTAATGTGTTCAGATTGATGTGCACTCCATATACGAGGCATTTGATGTAACGTTCTCATTCCGACTAGGCGAAGATGAGTACTTATTATACATCACGCAGGCCCCAATTACACAGGCATGTCAATATTTCTATAGCACAGACAACTCTTCGGGTATTCACTGCACGAAGAAGTTTCTATTTTTAATGGTCTAGAAATTCGCTGTCAAGTATACGTATATCCTCTAATGGTGAATTAATCTAAAAAAAATCCTCTTTTGGCTATCGAATTAGTCTAACCCAACCACGTGCCGTTGTAGATTAATAATGACTAAATGTTAACTTTAAGTTCTTCTTTATGTCTCATTTTGTTAATACAAATAAAATATAGAAGGTAAACGTTAACATAAAGCAACAATACGAGTTAACGAATAGACTATTTCATGTACATTCATATACAAGTTTTTGTATTATAATTTATGTTTGAAGATGTAAAACATATGTACCTTGTTGAAATTTCCGTCGTTTCGTCATTTTCCGTTTAATTTTCGGTAGGTGAAAAAATTTTGGTACAGTGGCAGTTTGCTAAAAACATAAAAATTGATAAGCATATACATATATTATCATATGTTTTACTATAGAAGAATTCAACAACGCTATTCCTATGTCTTCGTATAGAAAGCTTACTTTAAATTGTTTAATCATTTTTGTGTAATTATAGATGATTGAAATAAAAATCTTTTGAAAAATGGTATCAAATCAAATGAAACTCATGGAAGGATTGACAAATATAATCAGACGTAAATATCTTGAATTTGTTTTTTATATATCAACATTTACTTACATTATCACGTGTTCCCCATGATTGATCCACAATATTACAGATAGCGTAGAGAGGTAGTATCATATACATTAATGGAATAAAGAACAAGTAGACGACACCCGTTACTAATATCCACATATCTGTTGGGTATAGCATAGCTCCATAGATGGAACTACCAAGTATAAGCATTACTAAAAAACCTTCTGCGTGCTCAAAATGTCCAACTTGGAAGCCTAGTTTGTAGAAGTATAAAAAGTGATAAAATATACTGTAGAACGATGTATACGTTAACAGATGAAAATACATATACTGATAATTTAAATATACAATACATTGGTTTGTAATTCTCTTCATGTGTATTGTCTGTAAAATTCCATATACATAGCGCATGTTCATACGCTGTTCATTCAAGAACCTCATCAGTCAGTCATGTCTTTTAATGTGTATGTCTTTAAGGGAGGTTGGTATTGATAGTAGATTTTTGACAGTCCATGTTAAATTTATCGCAGTGGATTTACAGCTTAAAATACTACAGAGACAATAGTTAAAAACCCGTTCACGAAATAAAACATGATTTTTTTTTTCTATTATTCACCTTCCGATGTCTTTTGAGATATTTGTTCTGTTCGATTGCTGTATATTGGCGTGTACTCACATCTGGTATTAATAAATTGACAAATTACATAGTATCAGAAATGCCGTGTTTACTTTGGAAAAAAACAAAGGTACATAGTTCTTTGGTATTGATTGGCTAATAAAGTTTCAAAATTTCAAACTTATTATAACTTTCAGGTAAAATTATTATAACCATGGAACAACTTTTACTAGAGGTCAATTACTGATTGTTATTTTCATATTTGTGATTTAAGATAACTAGAGGGCTTTTAGCTGTTTATTTTTAAAATCATGTCTGATGCAAGACATAATTCAGAAAGACTTCCATAATCTTGTTTGTATTTTATTTTCCATTTCCCTCTAATGTGTATTCACAAACTACAAAAGTGTTGTTTTTATTGTATACAAGTTTAACAATGTCATGCTATATCGTTTGTACCTACCTTTTGCCAAGTCTTTAAAAATAATAACAGTGTAAACTACAAATGTGTAGACTGTTCCTGCTCCAAAGACCATTATCAAAATCTTTGTAATAATCAACTGTACTGTTGAAGCAACTTCACTGAGTAACATCAAGCAGTAGGCAAAAACTATGGCAACTATCACAGGAGTTACAACGATGAGAGGTGCACCAGTCACTAATTCCAAACCGATACTCATCATTACGATTGTAGACCCAGGATATAAAAGCATTATAAGAAATAGTTGCAACAAGTAGAGGGCGTAAAGAACAGAAAATGCATCGTTTGTGGATAGCAAGGCTCCGAGTTTCCGAATAACCAATATGGCGTTTGCATAATCTGACAGTAACCATCTACGACGTTGCTTCATGAACTCATACGTATTTTCTGGGCAGAACGTAGTATTCCTAGCATTACTAGAATATCGTAATTTCCACCCTTTCAACATCAATAACGTACACATCCATCTATCTTCACCTAAAATAATAAATTAAATATGCAAAAAAACATTTAAGCCGCGTCAACGTTTATTTATCTGATTTGATACAAAATCATTTATTTCCTTTCTTTATAGGTCTATGAGACCAATAAGTGAGGTAATAAGTATATATGCAGTAAATCTTTAAATGTCTGAATGCAGTCAATTTTAAATGTATGATATGTAACAATAAACGAGTGATAACTTTAAAAATATGATGCAAAGGTTAAGTTATCCAAATGTAACGTTTTACGGACATTTATATAGGGGAAGAATTTTCAAGAATATTGAAATGTTGAATATTGCAAATATGTCCTCAAAATAGTTAACAATTTTTATACCGCTGTCTTTTGTAAAAACATCTTCCATTTTTTCTACTGGTCCCGAATATTCGTCAACAACCTCTCTAACAGCATTCAGTTTATACATACTAAAACATCCTGGACAACACATAACTGAGCCAATAATGTTCTGCGAACTTTTAATTGTCCAGAAATCTAAAAGTACAATATTACGTGTTAAAATATCAAAATAGGATACCAAAATAATGTATAAAGTGTAGTGCACTAATAAGAAAAGAAATTATTCAAAACAAAATATGAATGTGCATAAGCTTGCAATTACCATTTATTTTAGAATAAATTTGTGTTTATCATTTACTAAGCGAAACTACAAACTAAAGTTGAAGACAAAGTTCACAGCCTGAAGTGGGCTTCACACTGTCTGCATCCGAGGCTACTATTTCGCTAAGTCAATGCTAAATACAACAGTATTATAATGATTATAATAACGGTCAATATTTATAAAACATCACACGGAAAAAATATCTCAGAATATTCATTATTTGAACTTTTGCTTGAACCCAAGAAAAAATTGTGAAATTGTTAAAAGGCTACATACGATATTTCATTTTAGGCAAACGGCAATGGTTAATTCTTTACTTCGAATTGTACTGCAATAATTATTCATTTTATAAAGATATTAAGGATGCCGACAACAATTGCGCTAAGCTTCGCCAACGAACGTGAACAAATATTTAATGGACGGGTAGAACCCATACTATTAACAACAGCTCTACTAACTATAAGGTAAAGGTGAGCTTTTCTCCAAATAATTCATTTTAACTTTATCACAAATCAAAAAATTATATTTATTAAAAGAACGTCTTACAAGAAGGATAATAATTTTCAATATAGTACTTTTAAAATATTGCAATACAATGCAATATGTTTACAATGTGAATTTAAGACTTGTACATATCCCTTTTTCATCCAAACTGCTTTGCTAGTGACTGTTTCCAATAGTGTTTCAAAAATATTGCCAAATACTGTATTTGAATTTTTTTTTTTATCACTGTATTTGAATGTCACAATGAAATCTATCGTATATTTGCTACTGATTTATAAACATAAATGTCGACAACTATGATATAATAACACAAATTTATGTTGAATATTAAAGTAATTCATTGACTTCTCGAATCAACATTTTGCCATATGAATTATGAAAAAACATTGACAATCATGTAAAACTTCTTTTTAGGTAAAGGTTATCAACTTCTAGTTTGCTTTCGTTTCCTATCATGATGGAGGGTTGCTGTTTACATGGAGGCTATATAAATTAGGGTTTCCAATGGTAAAATTGAAGTTATCCCTTTAAAAAAGTCTTACGGACGCCAGCCATCCTGATTTGACTAACCGTTATAATATTTATATACCAAAGATGACCAGGGCTATTTTCCAATTGTCGTAGCGACAATTACAAGAAAATTGACAAAAGTTCACTGTGCAAACACGCCATATTGTTTATCTAGTTGAACCTCAAGAATAATTTAAATTGAGACAACTGGACCACCATTCGTTTATCTTTAAAACGTTTTGTATATAATAATAATAGTACTGGACATCTATTTTTGAAAAGAAACATGTATAAGCATTACTTTACGATTAACTAAGTGAATATATTAGAATTCATGTAATGACATCAGCTTATGATAATAATTGTATTAGATATTAAATTCATCTATTAACTTAGTTCTGAAATTCGAATGGTAACCTTTCGAATAAGACTAAAATGAAACAAAGAAACTAAGATAGATGATTTAAAAAAAAAAAAAATATATTACACAATGTCAACAGTCCGGTTATCTCCATCAGTCTGAGAGACCAAAGACGTGTATGTTAGAAACTATAGGTTACCCTACGGATCTTAACAATGCGCAATGGAAGTTTTAACGTTTTGTTGAAATTACCAAACTATGACATTTTTTTTAAAACTTTTGTTTCAGTTTTGTCCAAAAAAAAAGGCAAATCTAGAACAATTAACCTACATTTAGGTTGATGCCTTGCATTAATTATATAAGATATAAATGACACTTTACAAATATGGTGCGTCCGAACCAACAACAATCACTGAATAACAGATTCCTGGTTTTATAAAGACTCAGAATGTGACATTGTTTTTCATGTTTGTGAGCACCCAACCATCTTCGAACTCAGCACACCATCAGAAGAATCTGCAAAAATCAGTTGAAGGGCTTGCTCATGATCGGCAGACAGTACAAAAAAAACCTCAAAAGACAAAAGACTTCAATATGATAGACAGCAACTAACGACTAACACTGAATTACAAGCTCCTAAAACACAGGCACACATTTTTCCTGTTGAACTTACTTTAAATAAAGCTAATACTAACAATGACCACTGTCCTTTCCTCGATCTTGATATCTATATCATTAACGGGAAGCTTAATACAAAAAATTATGATAAAAGAGATGATTTTTCATTTCCTATCGTTAATTATCCATTTCTAAATGGTGACGTTCCCTTGTCACCATTTTATGGTGTTAATATATCTCAACTTGTACGATTCGCTCGTGTATGTAACAACGTATTAGATTTTAGCGAGAGAAATTTATGTATTACTGAAAAATTATTACACCAGGGTTTTCGATATCATAAAATAGTCAAAACATTTACTAAATTTTATCATCGGTATAAGGACATCATTCGTAAATATAACTCAACATGCAGACATCTTATACGTTCGGGTATTTCACATCCAATCTTTTATGGTAATATTCTTCACAAAGCACAAAAATGTCAGTATTCACCTCAAAAGCTAAAAAAACCTTTAAACAGACTTATTAAGAAAGGATATAGTTACGATACTGTTGTCAGGGCATTACAAATTGCATATTTTGGCTTTAATATTGATTCACTTATAGGGTCTTTGCATCGGAATTAAACATATTTATTCTAAAACCAGTTGTTGGCATGACACGGGTTATGTTCTTCTCATATATTTTATGATGGTATAATACTAAACTCCTAACAGGAGGGATTGTGCCTGATATTCATATGATTAAGACATAATCTTTCAATCAGTTTAATTGAGGTCTGGAGCTGGCATTTCAGTAACTGCTAGTAGTCTGTTGTTATTTATGTATTATTGTCATTTTGTTTATTTTCTTTTGTTTCCTATTCTGACATCGGACTCGGACTCCTTTTAAACTGAGTTTTACTGTGCGTACTGTTGTGCGTTTGTTTTTTCTACATAGGCTAGAGGTATCGGGGGAGGGTTGAGATCTCAAAAAACATGTTTAACCCCGCCGCATTTTTGCGCCTGTCCCAAGTCAGGAGCCTCTGGCCTTTGTTAGTCTTGTATCATTTTTAATTTTAGTTTCTTGTGTATAATTTGGAGTTTAGTATGACGTCCATAATCACTGAACTAGTATACATATTTGTTTAGGGGCTAGCTGAAGGACGCCTCCGGGTGCGGGAGTTTCTCGCTGCATTGAAGACCCATTGGTGGCCTTCGGCTGTTGTCTGCTCTATGGTCGGGTTGTTGTCTCTTTGACACATTCCCCATTTCCATTCTCAATTTTACATAGAGAATATGACGGGATTAGACTTGTTAACTTTACAGGAGCACTGACAATACTTATTAAACTATAAGGTAAAAATACTCATTTTGATACACAAAATATTTACCTTTAGCGTAGTCGAACATCTGTAGCCAAACAATAGGGTGAATATGAACACCTTTTGGGCGTGTTCGACCACAGACCGCCCCAACATTTGGGTCAGATTCACACTTGTGTAGAACATCCATGATACTTGTATCCTCAAAGGTCATATCTGCATCTGTTGTCAGAATATAATCGTCACAATCAAATTTAAACTCTTCATGATATATTTGTTGTGTATCTGTTATGGTGTATATACTGTTTGATAATCCGTTTTTAACCGAAAGCTTTTCAATTGAGCTCGTATCGCTAATAAATACTTCGATGTATGGGACGGTTGTCGTCTCTGTTTCAACACTGTTAATCTCAGATTCATTATCTATGATCAGCGACTTGGATTTGTTGTCAGGAACTGTCAAATTATTTTGAGTGGGTTTGCGTTTCTCATTAGACAAATCCATTGATTCCACAGAAAGCAAACTTGCCACGGAGGAATTTTTCGACACATTTGCAGATGACTTCCGAAAATTAGACGAACGATAGTTCAAAACATACTTCATATACATTACCTGACTCCAACGCTTTTTTGCATTGACCTTAGATACATCTTTCAAGTGAACAAATAATGGCATTTCATTGTCAATCTTCCACGAAAGCTGTATTCCGTATGGTGTATATAACATAACCCCTTTATCTCTATCTGTAAGTAAATTTTCTTCAATTAAGCCCAGTAACTGGAGACCAAACTGCTTAATATTCTGTCCATCAGCACCATTATCTAAGAATATGTGGGATTCTAAAACGACGTTTTCTCTTTTCAAAAACTTTGAAACCGAAACATTTCTTATACTAGCAAGTAATCTGTCCATTTCTATTTGTGATTCCTGATACATTGTAGTACATATAAATACTCGTCTGACATTTCTTTTATTGTTAGCTGATATGTTAGATGGTGTTGCATTTATTGTATTATAGGTCCTACTTAATAAATGCTGTGTTGTTAAAACGGCTTCATATATACTGAACTCGTTAGACAGTATAGTTCTGTCATTCAATATATCCAGCAATACCGGTAGTATAAGTAGTCCCGCTACAGTTCCGTACAATGCAATATTGTCTGCACTAACTTTGATTTCTTGAGAAGATGATGGACTTATAGTACTAGCCCATGAAATGTGCGATATGTCTATCACTGACGAAAACGTTAATACCAGTATAGATGACATTATAATTGACGAAAAATATATGGGCAAATGAACAATATATCTTGCAACTTTAGATCTTGCATTGAAATACTTAACACACTGACATAGAAATGAAGTCAGCAAGATCGAAACACAGAGACAAAGATTTTTTGCATTCGGCAAACACAAAGTCTCGAAAAATGACTTTAATGATACCAATTCATTCGTGCTAGATTTTCGTTGTAAAAAGTAAACAGCAAACACACAAGTAAGCATCTTCAAAATAATATATAGTAAAGCGGAGTTCTGAGTCCCTCTGTTTTCTGTTGTATGTGTAAATATTTGATATTTAAGAGTATTAAATATTGATATTGTGACCATGAAGAAAAATATTAATCCAGATTCTTTTGCCGTCATTCTGTCTGTAGTCACCAGCAGTACAAAACAAGCAATTATGCAGCTTATGAAAACTATTACCAATAGTGTGTGTATGATCCGACTTGTTTTTGTGTTGTTCTTCTGAAACAAAAACAAAAAGACCTATGTATATGTATATAATCCATATCCCTTTAACAATAATTTTAACTGCTGCAAAGCAGACAACTGATTTTTTATTAATTGTTATTGACAGTGAACTCGCTTTCAATAATTGCGAGTACTCTTAGATCGGTACTTTGTGTCTAAAGTCTTTTTCTTATTTGTTTTGTGTGCTTTGTGTCAATCTGATGAGTCAAACGTTTTTTAACAGATTTTCATAGTTCTCAATTGTTGTTACACCACTGTCCTAGGTTATGAAAGGGGTGGGAGCCCGCAAACATGACTGACCCGAAATATTCTCTATGTACCTGTCCCAAGTCAGAAGCCTGTCATTCAGTTGTGGTCGTTAGTTGCTGTATATCATATTTATTTTTCATTTATTGTTTTAAACATACATCAGGCCGTGAGTTTATTCGTTTGAATTGTTTTACATTTGTTATGTCGGGGTCATTTAAAGCTTTCTATGCGGTATGTGTTTTGCTCGTTGAGAAGGCCGTACGATTATCTATAGTTACTAACTTCTATGCCATTATGTTTCTGATAGACAGTTGTCGAAATATTGGTGTTTTTTAACTATTGGACTTTCTCTGTGCTTTTGTGTTTACTTTTGTTTGCCTGTTTTTTAGTTTCAAAACGATCATTGTTGTCAAACTGAATTTAACTTTCAACTGTGTTATGCGAGAAATAAAGAGAAATTCCGTGTAACTGAATACACCAGATAGTAAGAAACATAACACCAACAGATTTACAAATAATAAACAACATTGTATGGCCTTCAATATTGAGCAACTATTGTTATTCATGGTGGGTCAGATTTAACATCATGTAAGTGTGGACTAGATAACTGTTTTTGAACCTCGATGCTAATACCTTCCTATATAATTGCTGGGCAAGTAATCGTAGGATTTATGCTTTAAAAGTATATTGATCGATTGATTGGTTAACAAGTTTCTTAAAAAAAAATTAATGAGCATAGCATATGAAATTAAGAAGATATCTCATTGAGACAACGCACAACCAACTAAACGACACATAAAAACAAAAGAACTTTGGGAATGACATATGAATATGTGGCAATTTTTAACTAGATTATTGAATTCTCGACCCTCTTCTTTTTTTTATCTCGATCATTAGAATAACGTTTAAATAAAAAAAAGATACCACATAGAAATTAAAAGAACTATTCTGAGTGCATATGAAAAGCACTTAACTTGGTGTAATGGTATATAGTATATGTTATTTTCAACCAAAGGGTTCTTCGAACCAGACATCCAAGTAACTATAGTGTTTAGATATGTCGGTACAATTGTCCACCCTTAAATTTGTTGGTGGGAATTAGCGTAATATGGTGATATGTTTTACGCCATGACATTAAATGTTCCATATGGTATCGTCAGAGGTTATGAACAAATATACATTAGTTTAAAGTACATTATAAATATTAAAACTATTTTTTTTTGTAAAAAGTCAGTGGGACAGTATAAAGCTTTAAAGAATACAAGGAGGAGGTATATTTCAACAAAAGAACGTATTCATATGTACCAAATACGAAAAAAACAGCTTCCATTATTTTACTACATGTACATAAATAACTCAATACTATCAATGAGACAAAGAATAATAAAAGATAATTAAGAAAAAACAGAAGGCACAGAAGCTATGTTCAAAAAATTACATAACAATAAAATGAATTGTATGCTTGAAAAAGTTGAATTCACTTACCATTCCAGTTGAAAACAAGGAAAAAATCATCCCTGAGTGTAACACACCCAATAACAGAAATCCTGGTATTTTCCACAGATAACTCCAAACTAAACTAGTCAACATATAACTCTCAGCAACGGAAGATATCACACCCTTAAAAAGATAGAAATTTTTATATTTATAAATATCATAGATACATAAAATTTTACTTTCACAATAATATTAAGATAGGGAATAAAGAAGCTATTTCAAGAAATAAATGCGCATAAGTATAACCAAACTAAAAGAGGGACAATTTTAAGTTCCTAAAATACCTAATTTTTAATCATAAAAAGTTTATCTTATTAAGTAAATTTGAAAAAAAAATCATTCTGAATTTTAATACTCCGTTTTTATTGTTGGCTTCCAATGCGGTTACATTTTTAATTTAATATAACACTGCTATGCAAATGTATTATTGAGCTGTCACGATGTAAATTAAAACAACAAAGTCTTTTTTGTTTTATATATTTATTTCTTGTCAGTGTTCACGAACGTCTGCTATGTATGTTTAATATCTCAATGCATTTAAGTTGCCATTTTCAACTTTGCACAATTCAAGGTGAAATTACATTTGATAAATCGCACTTTTTCGTCTACAATAGAGTTTAAAATAACAAAGGTAAATATATTTACAAATAACTGAGTGATGACTATTTCATTGGTAAACTCGGATAAAGTTTTCTTCTTATTGAAACATTTACAAACACCAGAGACTCATAACTTTTAATGATACATTTTGTTCTTCTTCCATCTTTATAAAAAAAAATATAACGATACATGTTACAGAATATGTTTTCAAAACTCCAGGCCACGAATTCACAATCATTTTTATATAACTATTTTTCTAATATGATAGAGAGCCAAATTAATCCATGGATTTTATTGCCTCTAAATTGTGAAAAGTTTTGAAAACATGTATTTGCCACTGGTCGCCAAGCAAATAAGAGCAACAAACCACTCAAAGATTATAATTTGTAATACAATTTATATCTTTAAATACATTTATACTATAAAGACTTTAAGTAAGGGTTGTATATGAGTGCTCACAAATATGTTTAACCCCGCCAAGTGTTTGTGAATGCATGTCCTAAGTTAGGAGCCTGAAATCAAGTTGTCTTTGGCTGTGTTTATAATATTATTTTACTCGTTTATCTGTTGTAAGTATAAATCAGGCCTTTAGTTTTCTATTTTAAATTGTTTCCAATTTTTAACATGCCAACCTTTTATAAGTTACTATACGATATGCGTTTACATACAGTGGCATATGCATCCTCGTCCTTAAAGTATTGATGATAGCAGTCCAAAATTTGCAATGGTCATATCAAGGGGAAGAGCATACAAAGAGGAAGAACATAGCAAGGGGAAGAACATATGAAGGGAAAAAACGTACAAAGAAGTAGAACATAACAAGGAGTAAATATATCAAGGGAAAATGCATACCAAGGCAAACACATCAAGGGGAAGAACATACCAAGGCAAACACATCAAGGGGAAGAACATACCAAGGGAAAAACATCAAGGGGAAGAACATACCAAGGCAAACACATCAAGGGGAAGAACATACCAAGGAAAAAACATCAAGGGGAAGAACATACCAAGGGAAAAACATCAAGGGGAAGAACATACCAAGGCAAACACATCAAGGGGAAGAACATACCAAGACAAACACATCAAGGGGAAGAACATACCAAGGCAAACACATCAAGGGGAAGAACATACCAAGGCAAACACATCAAGGGGAAGAACATACCAAGGCAAACACATCAAGGGGAAGAACATACCAAGGGAAAAATATCAAGGGGAAGAACATACCAAGGCAAACACATCAAGGGGAAGAACATACCAAGGGGAAAACATATCATCGGGGAGAACATACCAAGGCAAACACATCAAGGGAAAGAACATACCAAGGCAAAAACATCAAGGGGAAGAACATACCAAGGGAAAAACATCAAGGGGAACAACATACCAAGGCAAACACATCAAGGGGAAGAGCATACCAAGGCAAACACATCAAGGGGAAGAACATACCAAGGGAAAAACATCAAGGGGAAGAACATACCAAGGGAAAAACATCAAGGGGAAGAACATACCAAGGCAAACACATCAAGGGGAAGAATATACCAAGGGGAAAACATCAAGGGGAAGAACATACCAAGGCAAACACATCAAGGGGAAGACCATACCAAGGGAAAAACATCAAGGGGAAGAACATTCCAAGGCAAACACATCAAGGGGAAGAACATACCAAGGTAAACACATCAAGGGGAAAACATATCATCGGGGAGAACATACCAAGGCAAACACATCAAGGGGAAGAACATACCAAGGCAAAAACATCAAGGGGAAGAACATACCAATGGAAAAATATTTCAAGGGGAAGAATATACAAAGGGGAAAAACATATCAAGGGAGACAACATACCAAGGGAAAATACATATCATCGGGGAGAAGATATCAAAGGAAAAATTATATCAAGAGGAAGAGCATACCAAGGGGAAGAACATATAATGGGGGAGAACATACCAATGGAAATATAATCAAGGTGAAGAACATACCAACGGAAATCAAAAACCATAAGTACAAGAAAGACAAACAACACCGTGACTAACGAGAAAAAAAAAGAATTGACAAACATAGAAACAGTAGTTAAAAAATGGCACAGAGAACAGAGCTTCGGCATAATGAACCTAACAAAAAAAACGGAATACACTCAGGTGCTCCGGAAGAGTCAGCAATAATCTTACTCCACTAGTCGCATCATTCCTGTTGACATCCGGTACGGTGAATTTTTCATAACCGGTGATGAGGCATTTCATTGCAGCGATTAAGTAAGTCTCATGTTTTAACATTAATAGCCAGTCTGCCAGAAAACCATGCAAAATCTAAATTTTGTCCAAATGGCAGGTCAGAACTTCTGAAATTTTTTTAATATTTTTGAACTCTCAGGTATAAAAGAAAACAAAAAATACATCATAGACTTTGTTAAATTGAGTCAATTTTTAGCAACAGCCTCATTTGCATAATGCTCTAAAAATCACTTAATTGTTAGTGAAAAATATTTTTAAACACAGTAAAGTCTGATTTATAACAGTTTGACTGGCCATTTGAACTTGTATTTGCTAAAAATAACCTTCGTAGACAACAATTAACCATGTCTTGAATTATTTGTGTCGAATGATTTTACGGTAGGGGGTATTATGTAAGGCCTTGTACGCTACAGTGCATTTTGGAGGAAGTTTGAGTTTATAAATCTCCTAAAGTGGCATAATTGTTTTCATGAAACAAGTTTCAGTGAATAGACCAATGGGTATTGTAAAAAAATATCAAAAATATAATTTTGGCAAATAATTGTAAAATATGAATTTTACATCTAACTTTCCTATATTTTCATAAATTTCTGAATTATCTAAATTTTAATTAAAACTCGGTAGCACTAAGCTATCAATTAACCTAAGATTTCAATAACATAAAATTATTGAATAACACTATTACATACGCTTTGTCATAATTTTTAAAATGAATATTTGCCAAAAAATCACATAGATAGGGAAAAACAGTCAGAGGTGCTCTATAAGTTATCTCCCCTTATTTACACTCTCCATTGTGAAAACATAATGTTACCATAAGCTGTATGTCATGGAGAATGAGACCAAGAAAAGTGACTTTTTATATTTACTGGTTTTTCTTGTCTAAAATAACAAAATTATGAGAATGACACCCTCATAATACCTATTTCACAAAGTGATAAGAACACACATATACATTTGATTGGACTGCAGTGTCTGGAAAAATAAAAAGGGAACACAGATGATTTACTTATTTTCATATCGCGCTGGAATGTTTTGATATTGATGCTAGATTGCTTCAGTTAAACATATGCCAGCAACACAGAGACTATTTTGGCATTTATTGGAGAGGAAGCTTAAGTAAACTGAAATGTTGCTACCCAGAACATCCAGCTTCCGGCAAGGCAACAGTAGATAGAGGTGCCTCTTCGTACTGGTTGGAGACAAGAGAAGTCATCAACATAGAAACAGATAAAATTAACCCCCTCTCCGTACACATACACAAAGACAAAATACCGGAGGACCATTTGATTTTTGGGGGAAAAAAGGGGGGGGGGGAGCTTGTATGATTTTTTTATCGGATCAAATATAAATTTTCAATCTTTGCAATAGGCTGATTCAAATTAGTTATTTTCATATTAGAGAAAATGAGCTAAAATCTGAAACACACAAACAATTAAAATTTTATAACTTTCTACCAAAAAATATAAATTAATTTTCAACAAATTAGGGTAGAATACTTCTTTAAAATATTTTACAACCCCCCAAAACCCAACAGTCATCTCCTAAAACTTCTATAAGAAAAAGACTGGTATCGTTTGTAGGTGCCTGAAAATTTTTGTATTTTTTAGAGGGTGAAATTCATTTTTTCTAACGAGCCTTCAAACATAAAATTTTGATATAAATTCATTTCAGGGTGATTCAGAAAAGGCAATTAGGTACTGCATAATTGACAGTACATATTTTTTACTCTTTTCTATATTAAAGAAATCCCACCCCTACATTTCTTGAAAAGTATTCTCTTTTCTAATTTTTTTTCCTTATTAATACAAACATTTTACATACATGTGTGTATGCATATGAATCGGTATTCCCTTTCCTGTAAAAAAAAATCTGCAACACTTTGCTCACACATCCATTGAGTGTTTCATTTAGCCAATGACAAAAACAAATAATACCTCAAATTATCATACAGTTTGTAATATATAAGTATGGGTTAAAAAACCATCTTTGAATTCAATTCCCCATTAGACAACATTCTAATGATGCAAACTCTGTATTGTATTGTACAGTAAGAAAATGTTGACAACGATTTTCCAATTATATTCATGTTTTTTTCTTTGCGACAATATATTCTCGTTAAATACAGAATTATTATTTTAACCAGGGCAAATTGCATTGCTCATATTTGTACTGATATAATACTTATAGAGATATATTTGTTTAATACATTTTCATTGTTTTCAGTTTTCAATTTAAAGGTTTTCATTTTTCGCTCTCAGTGGGTTTTTTTTGTGTAAACTTTATATTACATATATCATGTGACTGTATCAAATATCCGGGACTATGTATTGAGCTACAACACTATTCCATTAAAATTTGTCAATTTTGCCTACGTTATGCTTAATTCCATATATGATGATAATATGGTTATGTTTTTTTTTTGTAGACACATTTTATTTACATTTTATTAAGAAGAAATCTTTTTAACCAGGCTCTGTTAATTACACATATAACAAAGTAAACTCAAATGGAGGATATAATGAAACAGCAGAAACCAAATATTTTCCAAGAGCAAATATAATAGCCGAGACTGGTGATAATTCAGATGATGAACCATTTTTTGCTTGTCCTGAGCCAAATGGCGTAAATTTACACAAAAAACTCATGTCTTAGAATATCACATATAAGCATAGGCAAGCATGTATATGCCAACAAAGAAAATGTTTGAAACGTTTTAGTAGTAATTAGGGCTAAAGAATTATTACATGATATATACGTAAAATGCAGTGCTACAGAAAAAATACAAAATTTTGATCAAGCTTGTAATAATTTGAAACTATTCAGGAACAATCATGAAACAGAGAAATTTAACACTGATGAGTGGTTAACCGCATCTTAAGTTTGGAGTGTAATTGCCAAATTGTCAAACTTGGATCGTATTTTTTAGTTGAAATTGAGAATTTAAATGTAGTTGATGATGATGTTTTCCAAAACACCTTGGCAAAATGGAAAGTGCTGACATACACGCTGTTTCTGCAGACTTGGCAACATATATAGTTAGCTTAGACATTTCAATTTTACAGGCATTCATGCAGAAACAGTACATTGGTATTTCAGATAAAGTAGCCACTGTCAGTGTAATAGTGTTTTAATTTCAAGTATTAAATGACTTCATTACATGTATTTTGAATTAATATAAAATGAAAATGATTGAAACATGTTGTTGTATGTATAAGAAAAATCAGACTGTTAAAATCTAGATCAAGTGAAACAGTGCTAGGGGTCAATTTGAACTTGTAGTGAGGTGTGAGCTTTTTTTACATGTTGAAAGCCTCACGCTGACTTTAAGATGAAGAACAGCAACGAAAGCTCTGTTCATTTGCTGGTATTTTATCATGTACATATAAAGATTGTGGGTTATCAATCAATGCAAAATTCTTCTTTCAATCTAGATATAGTAATTGGCGAGTTGATTTATTTTCTCCACATGTCTTATTCATTTGGAAAGATTTAAAAGAGTATTTACAATAATGAACTAACCATTACTCCTAAGCATTATCCCTTTAATAAATAATTATACAGGCCAGAAAGGCCAGCTTGACCTTTAGTTATTGGCTGTCCTAAATCAAGTTGATACTTTTGTACAGAGACTTATTATATTCCTACTAGTGATAGCTAGGATATACAATATTCATGATGTCTGTCTGTCCGTCCGTCTGTTTGTCAAAATAATAAAATTAATACCTAATCAAATAATTCAAATATCGAAAAATATTGAACTTGTGACCGAACAACAATGATAATTATCTCATGCGCTATGCGCATTCGTGAATTAATGTTTTGTACGGTCACCCGTTGAATATTTTTCTATATTTGAATTCTTTGATTAGTTATTTCATGATTAGTAAAGTTTTTGGTCACGTGATGTAGTTACGGTCAAGTGATTGTTTACTATAAACACGTGTTTGATTTTATACTTAGCACATGGTTTGTGTTTATGTTAGTTATGATTGGATGGCATATACCCACAATACGGCTTTTACGGGTATATGCACCTCATCAGATTCATGAAAAGCATGATTAAGTATTACTTAAAGGATTCGTTTTAGAAATTCAAGTTATTCGAAGTTTGCCTATAGTTTACGTAGCAGCAGTTCGTTATTATGTTAAATTTTTGGGTTAATGTTAATTGTTAATATGGGTATATAAATATATTAAATTATAACAATATGTATTTTTCCTCTTTTGTAGATAGAATTTGATTGTGTATACTATATATACCTGGATTGGTAGTGCTTGCCTGAATTTATAGTGAAGGATATTAGTTTGAAGAATATTTAATGTAATACATATTAAAGGCTGCTACACCTGTAGGCACACTTATCCTATTCATGTGTTGATTTATTTATTAAATAATTTATATTCGTTTGAGCTTGGCGAATAAGAATATAAGTACATTTACCTGCTGTTCGCAACTTCTCCTCAACCACTGAAGGGTTTAATGTGAAAGTTATATAAGATACTTAATAAATATTATAAGTGTGCATGATATATTTGATTTCTACATGGTGGGTCATTAGGGGGATAATTGAAAGGTCCAAATAGGAAAAATACCATTAATGTAGGATAACACCTGCTAAACCATAATTCCTTCCGAACTAATATATTAACATTGCATGAATTGAGTACTATGATCATTTGCCGAAATTGAATTTTTATATTTTGTAGATATATAATCATAGTTTAAGAAAAAAACAAATGGCTATCAAATAATTTTGCCACTTTAGAAAATACACACTTTTAAAAATTGCAATTTTCACAATTTTGGCAGATTTGTAAAACTTAGGATATTTGGAGCGAATGAAGGAAAATTTTTAACCTCAGGTATTAACATATTTGGATAGTTGAAATACAGTATTGCAACATAATCTTACCAATAAAACAGTAACATGATGATAAAAACTGATATTAATCAGCTAAAAATACTAAAATTGCCTTTTATTCAGCCTTATTTTCACCATAAATATCAATATATAGATGCCGCTCCATAAAGGGACTATCATCAAATATTTTATTTAAATATTTTGCACAGAGAATAGTTGTCATGAAGGTATCGTGTATGCAAAATAGAATGGCCAATATGATAGCATTGCATTTGTAGCCTGTTGCATGGTTTTCTGGCAGACTGGCTCTAAATACACCATTGGTACATGTAAATTTTCTTGCCCAATTAATGCGTAAATTAATATGAACGTTTAAGGTTTAAAAAATTTATCATATAAAAGACAATCAAGACGACGAAAACAAGTCATTTAGAAACAGTGAATATAATGGGGGGAAAAAAGAATATAAAACAAATTCAAGAAAACTGAAGCATAAATAAATTTTCAAAAATCGTACCAATAAAAGCGATCCCCAATGGGGCCACTCCTTCCATTTCCCTCCTGTTGAAAATGATGATGTCCATATTTGTGATAACAACGAGGCAACATATGGAAACAGTACAATCAAAAGAGTAACCGATTTCCTGCAATAAAATAAAAACATAGATATAATAATGGTGATAATAGTAAAACAACTATAACTACTAGTATTAAGTTAAATGCAATTTAATATGGACGTCAAAAGATTTAAAATAGTAAGAAAAAGGGCCGTACAACGTGGCACGAGCTTTGAAATGCACAATTTTTGTTACTTGTAAAGTTTCTTGTTTGGCGTCATGGGTTGATAAAATGAATACATAACAACTCGGACCAAAGACAAGTCGGACCAAGACAACTCGGTCCAATCGTAAGACAACTCGGACCAATCGAAAGATAACTCGGGCCACTTTTAAAGACATCTCGGACAAGTTTAAAGACAATTCGGACCACTTATAAAGGCAACACAGAAAAGTTTGAAAGAAGGTCGTAATTGAAGTACCTTCAAAATGAATAACGTTAAAAAAAACTTGCCAAATAACGTTAAAGGTAAATAAAAAATTCTGTGAAAATAAGGTAATCGCAGAGAACAATATTACCTCTTCTTTTACTAAATTAGAAACAGCAGAGACACTTGTTCATCAGCTGGGTCATCTCATTTAAATATAAGAATATTAGACGATTAACCAACCTCTTGTTGATGAGAATTTTAACTTGTAAGGTCGCGCCATATTCCTCTAACGTTCACTAATGACGCGATTTGATCACATGAAATACATAATTTTTGATATAAATATTCCGTTTGGATTCAGCAACAGTCAAGAGAAGATTTCCGGATAGAGAAAAGACTAGGATCGGACATTCACATATTTTTACAGTTCAGTTGACATTTCTATTTGTATAATATTTCTTGTAAAATTGTATAAATAAACTTGTTCAATTTATTATCGATTTTTTGTCTTTTGTTGGCTAAAATTTAAAGGTTATTTCTGGCCGTAACAATACTTTGAAATGTTCGAATTCATTTCAAATGTAGTATAAAAAAAAGTCATGTATATGTGTTATGCAACTTTAGTTACTTTTATTTTTTTAAACGTGGAAACCATGCAAAGGGGGCATTAAAACCCCATAAGTCGAAGAAAGAAGACTCCACCATGGTCAAAAGAAAAGTCCACAAAACATCCACAAAGAAACACAGATTTCATATCTCCATGACAAGAAAAAAAAGTCATTTGATTTTTACGAATCACGGTATATTTTTTCCAATTAGAACTGTATTGGTTAAATAATTGAGACCTCCGACGAACCATGAAAAGGATAATTCGACAAATTACAATATAAGTTTAATCAAGTTGACACTAACGATAGTCGAAAATTATCATTTGACTCCTGACGGTAAAAGGCATTCCAACCCTCCTGAAAGACTACTAGGATCACTTATTATATGGAGGCGATATGGCATATGAAAAGACAAACATATATCTAATTTATATTTTGATTGAATGTAAAACCATATGGCTGTATCTGTTCATGCGACTTTTCTCGTAAATGCTAAACGATAGCTAAATAAAATCATTTAAGACAGCAGGGAAGATTAATTCTGTATTACTTATTACTCAGACTTAAAATAAGAGGGAGCTATTTATACTGTAAATTGATGATGTCTCTGTACTGGTCAATGGGTCAGATTTGCCAGCCTTAATTACACGATAAATTGTTGAAATTAGATAACATGTTTTCACGTGTAGAGAAATTTCACTAATGACCAGTGCATGATTGGATTACACCTTTCTTATTGGTCAATGATCTTGTGGGGTCAACACAGGTTAACGTGTATATGCTATGTGGGCAATTCCTTTTATCATCAGCTTTTGATTTGTTAACTTGTAATTCTTATCAAACAATTTGTGAAAAAATTCCCACCCGCATACCTCCCTTAATTTTATCTTTAGAAGAAGATATGTATATAAATTTATTATCCACACCTTTGCTATTCTTTGTCTTTATGATTTTAGTTGATGTAATTTCGTACTAATTATGTATTATAATTTCATATTAACTATGAACTTTTATGTTAAATGTTTTATTTGCAAAATGCATTTTTTTGCAATTTATGATTTGGAATAAATGAAATTTTTTCGTCAATTTAGTTTTTATATCATGTAGCAAAACAAGCTCAGACTCTGGCCTGTGTATACATAGGTATGTTTATGGTATCCGTCTGTCTGTCTTAAAGATGTTTGTTGTTCATTTTTTATGGCTGTATCTGTTCATGCGACTTTTCTCATAAATGTAAAAAAATGTAATTTAGAGACCACTTTCGTAAAAATCATCATCATGGATATTTTGATAATATTGATCTACAACTTTAAGTTACTAGTTCAAACACATGCGATGATACAACCAGTTAACTCATTAATCGGCAATCAAAAACAAATTTATTATTTTCTTTTTCAATTAGATTATGAGATGATCATTGGGTATAATTTGATAAAATAATCAATAGTAATAGAAATATGGTTAAAACAAACAAGCAAATTAAATGCACCAAACTGACTAGTTATCACAGCAAGTTGGGCAGTTAGGGGAAACTGAAAAGAAAAAAATCTAGACAAAAACAAACAAAAATCACATTAAACGTAAAAGCCATACAGAGCCACTGGTCCGAATTGTCTTTCAAACTTGTCCGAGTTGTCTTTCAAACTGGTCCGAGTTGTCTTTAAAAGTCTTTAAACAAACCTAAGTTTTGAAAACAATTTTTTTTAAGTTGGGGCTGGATTTCAAATGAAATTTTGGAATTGATTGATTGTTGGATGCTTAAAATCTCAAGTGGCAAATATATTAGGCATGTTCAGGCCGAGAACAAATTAATAAATAATACAAAAGGCAGGTCCAGTAATAGAGGCCCTCTTGGATGCAGGACGCGGAAATTTAAACTTCCACTTGAAAATGAGGGCAATTAAATATCTTGTAGCATTACGACAGAGTAAACGTGTTTCCAGCACTTTTCGACATTGATTGATCAATGATTAATGTTCAGATGAAAAAAACAGGATTTCAATAATAAAGTCTTACCATTCGTTTGTTGACTCCAGTTCCCTTTGGCTTATCAACAAAACTAGTGATCCCTGGTGTATGAAGAAGAGGATAAAAATAAGGCTGAACAGTATAAACCTCCCGAGGATTTTCATACACATCTTTGTTCCTGAAATAAAACAATTTTCTTCGGTATAACATAATAAATGCCTTTTAACACTCCTTTTGTGTTGACAATATTTTCTATAGATAAATTCATATATTTTAATATCAGGACTGCGTCAGTAGAGCTTCAAATCTATCTATCGTACAATGAAAAATAAACATACAATTATACAGTAAAAAAACACTTTTTGTCAAATTTAATTCTAAATCTGTAACCTATGATGTTATCGTTAGATGCACTACATACATGATATGAAAGGTAGCTTGGGTTTCAATTTTAATTTAAACAACTTATACCACAAAACAAATAAAAAAGAATAAAAAAAAAAAACGTTTGATAGACATTTTTGCCCTTTAGTCTGTATTTTGTTGATATTACCCGTCCATAAATTTTGGAAAATAAAATATTGTTTTAACTAAAATACTTTATATGTTGAAGTCTGGTAAAAATAATATACAAATTAAAAGTTAATCAGATACTTACAAATTTAAGACTGTTTTCAGATGGTTCCTTCAATTTCTTCTTGTGTTAAATTGTCGCTTCGAAGTATTTGTAAAGAAGGTAAACCACTATTTATATATATACATTTTTGAGTATTTTTTTAAGGATTATTTGAACACGATTTCAAATGTACTAAAAATGGTAACATTGTTTGCTGACAAGTTCACAAGGACTGAAGAAGTTTTATGTTTTTGTTTTTGTTTGAAGTTGAAATTACTTTATTCTGTATAAACACGTTTTCAGAGTGTTTGAAATTAAAAATTATCTGTTTTATAAGAGTTTTCATAGTTAGAATCATTAAAATCGCATCATTATAATAAAAGCACCGTATAAAATGCATATTTGAAATGTCATTTTGAAAACAACTCCTTAGACCGTTACTTTTCGCATGATATGTGTTGTAGATACATGCATAAAAAGAGAATTTTTTTAAAGAACCTACTACACGATGTCATTGAGACAAACTTAAGACTCATTTCATTGCACGTTTAAATTACATTTCCTAAAAAAAAAAAGAGCAAAAACCTGTTTTAGTGAATTTAAAATCGTTACCAAATAATCCGTTAAAAATTACTTAGCGCCAATGAAGTATATAAATAAATGTGTACTTTATGAATTAATGCGTTCGTAAGTCAAAAAGTTGAATCAAGTACTCCTAATGTCGATATAGGTGGCACGGTAGTATTTCCTGGCCCATAAGGGATAATGATAGCCTTTTTAGGATTTTCACCACTTTCTAGCACTGCGAAAAATTCTACATACACAGTTAACTGAAGTACTTTCATTATACTAATCAGAAATAAATTTCAATATGTATTATGACCGTTTACTTTTTTTGCTATTTTTAAAAACTTAAGGCCACTAGTGCTTTTAGGTCTTTTATCATGCAGTGAATACAAAATTTAAAAAAATTCTCAAAAATTCATTTTCACCTGTATGTAAAATTATTTCATATTTTTCTACACCTGATTCATCCCTCAGTTTGGGAAAGTATGTTCAGTTGATACTGTATTTTTAGTCCAATCACACTGTTCAGATACATTGACCTAAGTAGGGTACACAAAAGAGCAACCTAAATTCTGGAATTGAAATACTACTGTGCTACCTTAACCAAGACATTACAAACTTGAAATCAGTCATGACACCTATGATGCATAGACTTCTTACTAGGAAACATATTACAATAAAGAATACTAGTCTTCACTTATTTCTTACCAAAAAAAAATAAAAAAGTATACCCCTAACCCAGCTGGCAGATTTTCACTTTTTTTTCATCTGAACATTTTTACTTAAGGAGTGAACAAAACCCAAATATATGTTGTTTCAAATCAACACAGAAGTAAACCATGGTGATTCAGGAGGAATTATTGGATTGCCAACTCTATTTATAGTTAATCTGACTGAAAGAAACAGTTTAAGCACCAAATCATGAAAAATGATAGTAAAGTCCATTCCACATTTTACAGCATGCCTTACATTCCTTTAAGTATTTCCAGATTATGAAGGCAATATAATAAGACTCTTTAGATGGCAGTTTACTGCTATTCAAAGATCTTTTTGACAATACATGTACTAGAATATATCTTTAAGTTGACTCATTGTCTGTTTCTCATGTATGCCTTCAGTTAAATTATGTCCCCTTACATAATCAATTTAGCTTTATTGTGCTTTTCAGGGTCAGAAAATCAAATAAATTAATGAAATTTGCATGGAAAATGAATAAACTATTTAATCTTGCTGATATACAATCATAATCACATTCTTTGTCAAAAAAATTGTCTTGTCAATGTAAAGAAACCCCTAATGCTATCTCTATTTCAGCTAAATGTGAGGGCTAAATGAATAAGTAAGGACCCCTTAACCACTTACTAGTTCCAAAAAAGCTCTTTACTGGTGTCATGTTACCACAGAACTACAAATTAAACCTGAAGAAAACTAGTATATTTGTACTTGTGTGGAAAAAAATAAAAAATTATGCACTTTATTTATTACGGTGAAAATTATAGGACGTACAGGCAACTAAAATATGTCGCGTCTCAAATTCCAGTTGTTGCACAAGTATCAGACACTGCGAAAAGTTAAAACGAAACTTTATAATTAAAAATGTATTGCAAGTTACTTAAAAATAAAGAAATTTTACTTTCTAGGTAAATATTAACATTATTACCCACAGATCAGGCAAAATTTGCTGAATCAGCAATTTTCACTCCCAGGGGTGAAATTTCAGGGCTGTTTTTATTCTAGTTGCCCTTAAATCAACTTTTTATTGATAAACTTACAAATTGCATAGGTAAAAAAAATACTTTTATTGATTTTGTGTAAACATATATATCCCAGTTAAGGTGGCACGGTAGTATTTCCTGGCCCATAAGGGATAATGATAGCCTTTTTAGGATTTTCATCACTTTCTAGCACTGCGAAAAATTCTACATACACAGTTAACTGAAGTACTTTCATTATACTAATCAGAAATAAATTTGAATATGTATCATGACCGTTTACTTTTTTTGCTATTTTTAAAAACCTAAGGCCACTAGTGCTTTTAGGTCTTTTATCATGCAGTGAATACAAAATTTAAAAAAATTCTCAAAAATTCATTTTCACCTGTATGTAAAATTATTTCATATTTTTCTACACCTGATTCATCCCTCAGTTTGGGAAAGTATGTTCAGTTGATACTGTATTTTTAGTCCAATCACACTGTTCAGATACATTGACCTAAGTAGGGTACACAAAAGAGCAACCTAAATTCTGGAATGGAAATACTACCGTGCTACCTATACAACAGACCCATTACACTGCTATTACAACAAATCTGTCATTATAACGTTAAATGGTTTTTTCTTTCAGTATGTACTGGATAAATATGTAATCAGCTTATTTTAGACTAGGTATCCCAATAAGCCTGGAAATCTCATGGCTAGTCACATATTACGTGAATTTTGTCCTTTTTTACCTGGACATTAGAAATCCGCATGGTAATCTTCACACTGAAATTATGACTATTGAGACGACTTTGTCATGTTATATTGATGTGGAGACCGCTTAAATGACGGTGAGACCCCTGGTCTTTCAATGTCCATAAAATTGAATGATCTGTTAGACTATGTATATATATACAGATCGTATCATAGGTTTTCCCTGAATAACGTCATCTTCGATATCTACGGCGGGCTTAAATTGTCACTTTCCAGCTAAAATTCGTCGAAAATTCAGGTAAAAGTGCACAGAGCGATGTCTAGACCTCCTTGGTCTCTCAATCTTCATAATGTTTTGCAGATAGTTACTTAATATAAAGATACAAATGACACCAAAAAGAAGTTGGGTAAACTTCTTGTCTTTTATGTTTACGGAGGGCTCACAGTGCCAGTTTGATATTCAAAATATTTAGTGAAAACCTACTGGAGACCGCTTAAATGACGATGAGACCCCCTGGTCTTTCAATGTCCATAAAATTGAATCATCTTTAGACTATGTATATATATACCGATCGAATCAAAAGGATTTCCCATAATAATGTCATCTTCGATATCTACGAAGGGCTTAAATTGTCACTTTTCAGCTAAAAATCGTCGAAAATTCAGGTCAAAGGGCACCGGGCGATGGCGAGACCTCCTTGGTCTTTAATCTTCATAATGTTTTGCAGATAGTTAGTAAACATAAAGATACAAATGACACCAAAAGGAATTCGGGTAAACTTCTTGTCTTTTATGTTTACGGAGGGCTCAAAGTGCCAGTTTGATATTCAAAATATATAGTGAAAACCTACCGGAGACCGCTTAAATGACGGTGAGACATCTGGTCTTTCAATGTCCATAAAATTGAATGATCCTTTAGACTATGTACAGACCTTCTAAAATTCAAACTGACCATTATTCCGTGCGTTCATCGTGTATCGTGCGTGTTGCGTGCGTGTATCGTGCGTGTATCGTGCGTGTACCAATCGTGCGCTCATCATTCATCGTTCCGTGTATTTTCCGTGTAACGTGCGTGCATCGTGTTTTCTTAATCGTGTATGGTGCGTGTATCGTGCGTGTATCGTGCGTTCATCAATCATTCATTCTTAACCGTGTATCGTGCGTTCGTCAATCGTGTATAACTGTGTACATCAGATAATGTGCATTTGTCAAATGTTCATCTCTAATAGGGTAACGTTCATTCATTGCGGTTTTTATATGATAGTCGGTTATAGAGCTCATCAAAGCTTATATTTTATCTCACGGTTAAAGTGTATATATATATATGTTCCGACTTTAAATGAAATTTACATTTATACTTACTTTCTTGTGAACACTTAATTAACTTCATCGTACATAACGTTCATACAGATTCATGAATGTTTGTGTAAAATTTATTTATCATCTGTAAACATTTCGTGGTTATTCAGTGAATCTTGGCTGGGACTGACACATTTTAATATAATGATACATGTTCTACGTACAAACAATAACATGATGACATTTCTACG
This sequence comes from Mytilus californianus, assembly GCF_021869535.1. Classification (NCBI taxonomy): domain Eukaryota; kingdom Metazoa; phylum Mollusca; class Bivalvia; order Mytilida; family Mytilidae; genus Mytilus; species Mytilus californianus. Next base: position 96,153,900 of record NW_026262668.1, read on the forward strand.
ACAGAACAGTTAAAATTGGAATTTCTATTCAACTGAGCGAAATGGGCTTAAAAATATACTGTTGGCCAACTGTTATTTGTTAAAAAATATTCCGCCAATTAAAAACAACAGTGCTTTTGCAAAATTTAGATGTGGGGTACATTGTAGCTCCACTAAAAATAGAAACTGGAAAGTATGAAAGAAAAGAAGTCCACGAGATGACATGTGTTGTAGCTCTACTATTGAAGATGAACTTCATGTCATTTTAAAATGCCCATTATATGTAGATTTAAGACAAATTATGATACATTAAGCTAAACATTTTAATGAACATTTTAACCTTTAATTATCAAATAGCGAAAAAATCATATTTTTATTTAATAACGGCAATGTTGCTGCTATAGTTGCCAAAAACATCAACAATATTTCATTGAAAAAAAACGGCATTTTATTTCCTATTTCTCAAAGAAAAAATGTTTTATTTTCATATAGTACAGGTGGACACTGTAAATTTTAAATGTAAATGAGTAAATATATTGTGTCTTAAAAGTCTCTCATTATTCTTTTTAAGATTGGTACATACAATGCAAATGTCTCATTTTATGTTTGTATGTGGTGAGACTATAATAAAATATTGAATCAGTATTAACATGATTAATGTTCAACTTGAGTCATTTCTCCAATGTTGAACAATGCAAGATTATAATTCTTCGCTTATTTGGCAAATTCATATTCTACTAAATATTCAAACATTTAAGTTTTGATAAATACCATTACAAATATAATTTTTGTCTTCGTTTCTGATGTTCACGTGCAGGTAAGGTTATTCCATTGAAAAAATACAATTATATACAAGATTGTCGGGTAAATGAGGATTGCGGATTAAGATTTTAGATGTCTAACTTGAATTAACAAATTAAACTGAGGCGAATTTAACACGAATATGTATTTTCTCTTCAACAGTGTTTTTATTCTCTGTTCTTTATTTTCATTTAAAATAAGCTAAATATGTTTTGTGATAAATTGAATACAAATAAACATGTATTTGAAGGCATTTTTTTAATCAAACAAGTATAAGATCACGCAAATATATCCCGTATTCCTTAAGAGGGATTTTAAATCTGAGACTACTATAACACTGTGTTATAGTAGTCTCAGTTTAAATTGAGGAACTTTTTAAACTTGAAATTGTGTTTACGAGTTTAAGGTATTCTTTTTTATTTAAATTTTTTGATAAAATATATTGTATTATCATAACAAGTCTTTATTTAAATGGAATAAACATGGAACACTTTCACAGATTCACTTTTCATTGTGTTCATGGTTGCATATCAAGGACACCGTTTTTAATGTATGTCTAAAAGATTAATATCCGAAAAAATAATTCACAATAGTACTTTGTATTAAAGAATGACGGATTATTTTACCATGGGGGTATTTTTTGTTCCGTTACTGAGGACATTTTTTTGTCCTTTATGAATCCATATGACAAATTTGACTCCAATAAGGATTTTTTTTATCTTATAGAAAAATCGGTAGTTTTTATCCGATAGATTTTGTGTTCATCTTTATCGGATATAAAAGATTGAAAAATACAAACAATTAATTGAAGTTTCGTATGCATCTATCACGATCCATCAACTTTTGACTAGTATAAAGGGTTGCCTTGGTTTTATAGCTCAAAACGGTATCATTTGTTTTGCTTTACATTGGGTTAAATAATGAAATGTATGTTTCAGAAATTTACACAAGTTTGATTTCGGCTTTGACTCCCGGGGACACTGTCGTTTACTGTTAAAGACGAAAATGTACACATGTACGTTCTTATAAAAAAGACGTTGTGGTATGATTGCCAATGTTCATCATTATATCATAATTATTGTACTCCCCCTAATAATGAATCCATAATATATGCCACTGGACGTTAAACGATCAACTATTAATTCATCCATCTTATCCTTTTAGTTTTGTGATAATTTGCATATCAAATACATGAAACAACAGGGTCGGATCCAGCCATTTTCCATTTTCCCAACCCAGGGCAAAAGGGGGGGGGTCCAACTATATGTCCCCATTCAAATGCATTGATCGTCCAAAAAAAGGGGGGTTCCAACCCCCTGAACTCTCCCCCTGGATCCGTCACTGAACAACTGCAGAGTTTCACTAAAGTTAGAAGGCCGATATTATTGCACATATAAAACAGGCATTAACATCGATCCCTACGTTTTGATCACCTCACAAAACAACACTTTATAAATTTCATGCATCTATAACGCTTTTCTGGATTTACTTTCACTAGGAACGCTCAATGCTAAATATTTGAAAGCCAAAGAATGTATAAAATAGATAGGAGCTATATGACCAATAAAGGGCCTATACACATTCACAACATTCTGTGTATTTATGTGTCTGTCCAAAGTCAAAAGCACGTAGTTCAGTGGTTTTCGTAACATCAATTCTGTTATATACATGTATTTGGGCTTTTTTTGTGGCAAGATGCATGTAACTTTGAAATAAAGAAGGCCGTTAGTTTGCTCAATTGAATTGTTTCATATGTTTTTCATGTCGGGGCTGGGCCTTTAAAACCAAACTTTACAGTTCCCGTATTTTTTTCATTATTGAAGGTCGTATAGATATAACTGCTAGCATTCCTCTTGATTTGAACTTTCTTGAATAGTTGACTCACTAGCAATTATACCACATTTTCTTATTTTTACATAAGCCTTCAATCCATCAAAAGCCAATTTAGTCTGCTGTAGCTGAAACCTACGTTTCTTAAAAAAAAATCTAAATTTATATACTGACAATTTAAGAAATGTTTGTCATAGATATCTGTTCGTGATATAAGTATCAAAATATTTTAGCTATGAAGATGTGTAAACCCTTAAATAAACCCTATTTCTTTGGGCAATACCTATGGGAATAAAAAAATAATAAAAACCATTATTAGAAAATCGGAATATATATGTGTGTATGACTCGGAGGTGCAATGGAGATCATAAAGTTTGATGACCACGCGTGAAGTGCGCTGGTCTGCGCCGAAGTGCGATGAGCTGTTCGATGGTTTGCGATGGTTTATATAACGCGGGATACCTAGATTAAAGTCTACAGATGTGCAATTATTATGAGCAGTATATTTGTTTCAATGTCAGTATATAAAGCATTTACTAGTGTTATTGTCTATGAATGTAATAGTCAAAGTTGCCGCGTACTAATTTAGAGATCGTCCTATTTGATGTTTTGCATGTGGAAATTATTCTTGCTTCAACATGTATCTTTACTTAATTTGTTCCTCTAATGAGATCATCATTTACCGTTATATAATCATAAGAATAGTTTCACGGTGGACCCGTATGTATTGAGGGAATGACACTTCTTCGTGCGTAAAAACAAATCTTTCGTATATTTCCCGTTTCACAGTCCTACATGTATATTGAATTTTACCCACAACTCAGAAAGTTGACCAGTGCGGGGTATGCTTAAACCTCTTATTCTAGATGTCAGGTAACTTACTCGTGTTTATGTTGGATTGCTGTCTGATTGACGAATATCCGTCATTTTATATATATATATATATAACAAACAAATTTAAATTAATTATATATATATAAAGAAAAGTAACATATAAGAAAAATAATAAAAGATAATAACGCTTTCAATTCATCACTTTTACTAGCGCTTTCACTGCTTTTACAGATCTTCAGGTAATATATATATATTTAAATTTGTTTTTTAGGGATGCATCCAGTTGCACCTTTTCATTTAAAATATATTTCCGTGAAGTAATCTCAAAAGATTACTCACTTCAATAAAAAATAAATAAGGGAAATGAAACCTCTTCTCGCATGTTGCACTTTGTGTAATTGTTCTCTTCGACAAAATACTGCCTTGAACTCAATTTTGGTATAAATATAAAGAAGCCACATTTGGTTCTTAAATGGATATTTTTTAAACACCTAAAGCTAGGTAAAGCCTATCTCTTGATATAGGCTCTTAAATTCGGCAACTTTTAGAGACCGACCGTGCTTAGGCTGTATAGCCAGTCAAGGTCGCTAAACTCTCATTATCCGTTTAGAGATTTTCTGAAAATACGATGGTTACTGTCTCATTAGAAACTAAAACCTTATCAAATATGGTGGCCTTCGGCTGTCATCTGCTCTTTTCATGTTGTTGTCTCTTTGACATATTCATCATTTCCATTCTCAATTTTAAAATAACTAAAAATATGATAAACAGTTGTCAGAGCAATATTCATTTAACAAGCAAGTGCGTTGATACAGGTTGTATTCTACTCAATTTACTATATCCGTTATTATTACGTAATTATATAAGTCCCGTGTCCAGGTAAAAATAACAATTTGTGGTTTGTATGTCAGGTGAAAGTGACAACGGGTGGTATGTATACTAAAATGTTTATCGTCTTCCATTATACATGAGGGTGTGGATGGGGGTTTATAGAATAGAAAATTATTGACCAAAAAATAAAGAATACAAAAAATAACCAGACAAATATATAGAAAAGAAAATGACGAGGTACTAGAATTTATGGAATAAAAAATAATCGACAATAATGATTAGAAAAAATTGCCTAAATTGATAGAATACAGAAATAATGAATCCCTATTCAGACCCTCATAATCTGACGATGACATTTAGCTTTAGGACAATTATGGGCATGTGATACAGTTTTAGAACCACAGTGATTTTTTTTACAAAAGTTCACATATATACAAGCTAATTTTTACAAAATCAATTTGTATATGTAATAAAAATTATATCTTCATGTGCTAAATTTAAAAGACAAATGGGTTTGAATTATTCGACATTAAAAATTTTTACTTATAACATTTCGGTTTCTTGGACATTTTTGTCCTTTGATAAGACATCCTTAACTTTTTTGTTTCAAAAGATAAAGATATGCGGATTTCAGTAAAGAGATTAGGAATATCTTCGTTATAAAATTGGGCTCTACATTTGTGTAACAATTCTTTGTTAATATTTAATTTTTGTGAAAAGAAATTGATACAAGAAGAAAAAAAACGGTATTTTTGTTGTATATTTATCTAGTTAAAAAAAAGTCGGTAATTTCTTCATAAAAGTTGCAACGAATAATCTTCATACAGTATCAAGCAAAATGTCATCTCTAAAATGAGAGGGCCATAACTGATAACATTTTTTCCTTAAAAAAATGAAAAATAATTATTTGGATAAGAAAATAACCCAGATATTTAGATATATTAGAATAAAAATATTTTTTTTATTTTTTAAAAATCATTTAATATTCATCGGTTTATGATTAAATGAAAAATATAGAAAATTGTTAAGTTGTTTTTAAGGAAGGAAAATAATGTTTGTCCCGAGAAAAAAGCCCCCCCCCCCCCTATAAATGATCATTAATTTACCTAAGTGGGGGCTTAAATTTGGAGACCGATCGCGAGGCCTGACTGCCATAAACAACAGATAACGAACAGCAAACAGTGGATTCACCAATTGATATGTATGAAAGACAACGGCGGACACAAAATGATTGCACTGAATAATTTCAACTACCATTGAGATCGTTTTTTTTCAAATCTCCTTATCAAATTAGAAATGCATTTTAAAAAACCTTGGGATATCTTTTACAGTTTGGAATTGGAATTGGAATTAAAAATTGCATTTCCCAAAGAGTTTCAGGTAAAACCCCGAGAATCTCACCTCCTAGAAATTTGAAGTGCCAGGATGTTTGAAAATATGTATGAATTTTATTACATACTTGAAATTGTATAAGGAATATAAAAAGATTCAGTATGTTTACTGTACAAACAAACAACAGACACCAAGTGATGGATACAATTGTGGCTTATATTGTTTAATTCATTTTTATTGAGAGCAAAATTTGATTGATTGATTATTCAGTGGTTGTATAAACGTCCAGTGGCAAAAATGTCATGCATATTCAGGACGAAAAGTCGTTTCAGAAGTATATTATGAAGTATTTGGTATTACAAATGTTTAAATTTTCTCATTATTTGGTAAATTTCATTTTCTTAGCTATTTCTAATTAATTTTATGAATCAGATTTTTCTGACAAATTATATATTTTGCTCTAAATTAACTCATACGATTCTGATAATATAAGGAACATTGTAACTTAAGTCAAAAAAAAGGTATTGTGATTGTTTAATCAGTTGTTATGTAAGTTCGCTCGTGTCAGTCGGATCACTGATTTTCGGCAATATCAAGGAAAAACCGGCACGTTCAAAATATTGTTCAACTACTCATTTAATGGTGATTCTTTTTCTTTAAAAATTGGAATTTATGTAATAAAAATCTATCTATCTCTACCATAGTATGAAAACAGAGTACAAGTACCACGTCCTTTCTAGTCCTTAGTGGTATATTATAAGTCCTTAGCAGTGTTTAGACGTACAGGCAGAAAACAGTCGAAGGCCACCAATGGGTAGAAAATCCCGCACCGAAGGCGTTTTTCAGCTGGTCCCTAAACAAAAATGAATTTTAGTTCAGTGATAATGGACATCATACTAAACTTCGAAACATACAAATATTTCCTAAATTTCGGAACGTAAACATATGATAATTAATTAGTTAAGGTTACAAATTTAGGCAGATAAAATGAAGGGGGGTGGGGGTCAATGCATTTGAATGGGGACATATGATTTAAACCACCCCTTTTATCCTGGGTTGAGAACCCTCTTATTAAAAATGGCTGGAATCGCCACTCTTTAAAACGTAGCAATTTATAAATTATTTATATTAAGTAGAATTATAAAATCGATGAGTTTTATAATTTGACAACACTCATTGATATTGGAAATACTATACTACAATTAATTTATTTAGTACATGGAGTGTTTAGTAAAACTGTCGACCAATCAACACAGAAAGCGAGATATCTAAAATTTGTATACCCTTATAGATTTTCATTATCATACATCAATCTTAAATGCAAATCCAAATAAAATGGCTTTGAGAACCGTGTATTAAGCGCTTATTGTTCATTCGTCAATGAATCATTCACCGTGCGTGTATCGTGCGTGTATCGTGTGTTCATCATTCATCGTGCATCGTGCGTGTATCGTGCGTTCATCATTCATCATTCATTTTTCGTTAATCCTCCGTGTAACGCTCATCGCTCATCGTGCGTGTATCGTGTATCGTGCATTCAACGTGCGTGTATCGTGCATTCACCGTGCGTGTATCGTGCGTGCGTGTATCGTGCGTGTGGTCAGTTTGAATTTTAGAAGGTCTGTATATATACAGATCGTATCAAAAGGATTTCCCAGAATAATGTCATCTTCGATATCTACGGAGGGCTTAAATTGTCACTTTTCAGCTAAAAATCGCCGAAAGTTCAGGTAAAAGGGCACAGAGCGATCGCTAGACCTCCTTGGTCTCTCAATCTGCATAATATTTTGCAGATAATAAGTTAATATAAAGATACAAATGAGGAAGTTGGGTAAACTTCTTGTCTTTTTTGTTTACGGAGGGCTCAAAGGGCCAGTTTGATATTCAAAATATATAGTGAAAACCTACTGCAGACCGCTTAAATGACAGTGAGACCCCCTGGTCTTTCAATGTCCATAAAATTGAATGATCTTTAAGACTATGTATATATACAGATCGTTTCAAAAGTATTTTCCAGAAATATGTCATCTTCGATATCTACGGAGGGCTTAAATTGTCACTTTTCAGCTAAAAATCGTCAAAAATTCAGGTCAAAGGGCACCGGGCGATGGCTAGACCTCTTTGGTCTTTAATCTTCATAATGTTTTGCAGAAAGTTAGTTAATATAAAGATACAAATGACACCAAAACGAATTTAGGTAAACTTCTTGTCTTTTATGTTTACGGAGGGCTCACAGTGCCAGTTTGATATTCAAAATATATAGTGAAAACCTACCGGAGACCGCTTAAATGACGGTGAGACCCCCCTGGTCTTTCAATGTCCATAACATTGAATGATATTTATACTGTGTATATATACAGATCGTATCAAAAGGATTTCCCAGAATAATGTCATCTTCTATATCTACGGAGGGCTTAAACTGTCACTTTTCAGCTAAAAATCGTCGAAAATTCAGGTAAAAGGACACAGGGCGAATTATTATTTTATTTTTTTCCATTTTAATCATGTTTGAACAAAAAAAAATCATATAATTGATGCTAGCTGCGAGCCTGCTCCAACAACTTTGGCACCTGGTGGACTTTGCAGTACTATAAAACAACATTTGATCATTTGATTGAATCAACACGAGAAAAGATAGAAAAAGAAACCTATCTACGTCCAAGTCTTACGTGAAGAAGGCGATCTTCATCTTTATGCACTTGAATATCACAGTCAACTTTTATGTATTCTTTCATATAGCTTAAGCTAAGTTTTAGTTTGTAGTTTTCTTTTAAAACTTTAATTTGGTTTTTATAAAGAACAGGAAACTCATCTAGTGTTATTTCATCCGCATTTGTACATTTTGTTTTTCTCCCTACCAAGTTTTTTTGATTTCGACATTTTGTTTGAATTCGTTAATGTGTTTTTATAACTACACCATCTGAAAGGTCAGTTGTTTATCTTCAAAACTATTTCCTAGAAAGAGATTGTTGAAAGAAGTAGAATTCCATTTGTCACGTGTAGACAGGGCTGTCTAATGCATAAAACAAAACTTAACCGAAGTAATTCTAGGGTAAAAGATTCAAGGTTTTTATTAGTTTATTTTGAATGAGAATGAGAATCTTATGAAGTTGATTTATATATATATATATTTCCTGCCAAATGAGGTTGAAAGGAGCAAAATGGTTTCAGAGAAGACGATAACAATTTTATTTCCTCAGGGTGCCAAAATTGGTGCAATGATTGTGACCCGATCAACATTAATTGATAGATATTTGTTAAGGGTAGACAAAACATCAACCTGGTAAAGTTCCAGAAATATTTGTTTTTGTTTCAGTGATAAAAGATAAATTTTTTTATAAATAAAAATCAAATTATGCCTCTGACGATAGTGTTTTCTTTAGATCAAAGCTCAATGAAGCATTGGTCTAGATAACCTTCCATGTGGTATTGGTATTACTATCATCTTTGTGAAAATTGACCGAGCAGTTTCAGAGAGAAGACTAAATTAAGTTTACGATGGAAGAAGGGGCGATTAATGTAAAATGATGGAAAATATGTCACTTGGGCTTGTGGAACAAGTGAGCCGCAAGAACAACCGTCTAAATTTCTCCATTGCTCAATTCTCGTTTAGAGGATGCGACAACCCATCTGATCTGAATAGGTCAATATGAGGGTACATTTATAAAAGCATAATTGTGTGTAAACCAACACTGAAAAGTTTATTTACGTTCATCTTTCTATCCTTCTCATTAATTATGTGACTTCTAAACAACTGAAAGTAAATTTAGACTTTTTTTTTTAATTTGATTATATTTTTCCGTTCATATTTTTGTATGTGTTAATACGATATGTAATGTGCAATGGTCAACTCATTTTTGTAAAAACTTATTGAAAGTGCATCAATAAAGTTCGCTCATTGATTTAATGAATTATGCGGTGCATTCTTACAAATATGATTCTTTAGAAAGCTTATAAACTGCCAAAACCTACCTAATATGCCCAAATATGGTAAAAATGTCTTATTTTAATAATTTGTGTGTGATTTCTCTTTGCTTTTTTGAATGAATCCGCCTTTTAAGAATAAAAGAGCAAGTCAGCAAGCAGAAAGACATAGTTGGTTCCCATAGAAAAGTCGCAAGTCTGTTGAAAAACACTTCTTACAAACGTAACAAATATCCAGCATCTTGATGTCCGTTTCACGAACGTTGTGTTGTTTTTTACAAAGTATGATTTGTTCCTTCCTTATTGAATCTGCGTTGGACATTTTGTTTTAAGTAACAATGCTGGACTAATTCTTTCAATCTGTCTTAACATTAGAATGCAGAATACTGGTGTTTTAGATGGAAAGTACTCAAAACAGACCTTTTGATTTTTTTATATCCCTATCTTAATCATACCGCCCCTTAGAAAATATGGTTTGATAGTTACTTTGAAGCCCGATTTTAATAGCAAGAAAATGAAAATAACACACTATAACTTTAGCCCTTTTCATGGATTTACCTACATCAGGAACGCTCAAACTACAAAAATTAAAAAGCCATGAATATTTACATACCCGAATACGCCTGGAGGTTTTCAACCAAAAGGGACCTAAAAAGAATGGCCAAATTGACCTAATGTCAACTTTGCCTGAGGGAGTTGAAACCTTAATACCTCACGGTAAACAAAATTTTTACTGATATTAAAGGAAAACAAAGGGGTTAACTGTAAAAGGAGAGATGAAAGAGATTCTTCATTTTTTTATCCGGGCTATCGCCATTGACTTGAATGATTGTAGTCTTGATATAACTTTTAAAATGAAATTAAATGTACATTGTATCTATTTAATTTTCAATGTTGGGATAACTTAGAGTGAAGTAATTACTTTGATTTAAACTGTAAAAAATAGAAAAGGTGCTTGCCACAACGATTTTGTTATCTGTATCATCATGTTACAGAGCCGTATCCCTTTTCGTTACCTATACCACAGTCACGACCAAACCTTAACATAATAAGAATTGTGAATGACATATCGTTATTGCACTGAAAAAGAAATGACACATCCAGGGAAAAGCCTGTAATTCACAAGTGGTTGTTGTTGATTACTGTCTGTCATATTTGTTTTCTTTTATGTTATTGTCGTAAATCGGACCGTTCGTTTTCCCGGTTTAGTTTTTTCACGTTTTGACACATTTTCGCCTTTTTTAGTTGGCTATACGGTATGGGTTTTTTTTCATTGTTCAAGGTCGTACGGTGCATGACCCTTGGTTGCGCATATCACGTCAATTGGACTCTCGTGGGTAGTTGACACCACATAATTTTTTGACATTGTAATTATAATACTCAGGCAAAATCATTTTCGGAAATAACCAAATAGTTAAGTATTTTCCATCCTAGAAGTTACGGAAATTTCTTGAAAGGTAGCGATGAAACGGACACGGAAGTTTGAATTTCATCGTAATAATAATAATAATAACCTTCTTGCTGTCTTGTTAAAACATTACGACTATATCTTAATTTTGATTTCTCGACGACAAATAATATGCAACATTCAAAATTAACAAAATGAATAAAGTCAGGTACCTGTTATTCAGTGGTTGTCGTTTGTTGCATTGGCAATCAAACCTCATCTTTTTCTTTTTATAAAGATGACTGATAAAACAACATACACACATTAAAAAATATTTTTTCTGATATAATTTTCCATAGCATCTTAATGCAATATGAAGCATGACGTTTTGGCTTGCGTCGGTCCTGATGAATAAAAATCCAGAAAAGCGCTTCGGACGTATAAAATTAATGTGATGTCATTTTCATTTTTGTAGCAGTGGGTCGAAACCGCTGCCGGTGGACTATAATTCCCTGAGGGTATCTTCAGCTCAGTGGTCAGTTCGTTTCAGACATGACTTATATCATACATTTCTTAAATTTTCAGTTGATGAATTTAGAAATTATAATGAAACTATAATGTTCCAACTCTCTTAGGCAAAGTTGACCTTAGATGAATTTGGCTTTAATTTTAGATCCCTTTTAATAAACTCATCATAGATATCAGGACTAAAATTTAGGACGCCAGACGCGCGTTTCGTTTAAAAGAGAGTCATCAGTGACGCTCGAATAAAAAAAGGTTAAAAAGACACAAAAAAGGAACGAAGTTGAAGAGCATTGAGGACCCAAAATTCCGACAGTTAACTTAGAATTATGACTATATCAATAATAGTTTATGTCAACAACAATCATAAAGCTCTTCACGTGTTTCGGGTCTAATACATCCATGGCTTTCAAATCGTTGGATCTGGACGTTGCAGATGAAGGTTAAAACATAAAGCTTTTCGGACGCGATAAATTTATAAAATTTTATTTTCATATTTTAGAGGGTTTTACAAAAGTCACAAACAATTGGAAAATTTCAGTACCAAAATTCCGCAAGAAGTATTATAAGAGATTAACAGCTAAGAACACAGACAGCATATGAGATACATATAGTCCTTATATGGGTCGTGATCAAAAGTGAATACGTGTATTTTAAGAAGGTAAAGAAGAACTTATTCACTTTCTGTAATTTAATATATATACTTGCATACTCTGTGTAGGTCCTTTTTGGTCATATATATAAAGCGCTTATAACGTTGCAGCGTATTTACGCATTCCAGGATTTTAAATGTTTAGGTTTAAGCATTTCTGATGAATGTAAACCAAGAATGGCACTTCGGACGCACGAAATTTTATAAAGTGTTATTTCATTTTATATTATTAAGTCATGTATATGTCTTTTAACAAAGTCTTTATCAGATTGTTTGATTGATTGAATGGTGTTTGCTTGGCGTCAATTGGCAAATATGTCATACCAACTCAATATAAATGTTAAGATGTAGCAACCGTAAAGCTGAAAATTTAGTAAAATCTTTCACCAAAACTTATGATTTTTTTTACCTCTTGTATTGTATATTAAGCAAAGAAAGTACTACATTATTTGAAATCTTAGACGAGCCTACAAACACTCGCATATTGAACAGACTTAGATATAAAGGAGCCAACAGAACATACTTGGTAACGGGAAAATTCAATTTACTAGTATATGAAAGGAAATATGATCATGTTGTGGTGAATCTTGGTATGACGATTATCATGAGAAATTCATATATCAAGGTTCAAAGAGACATTGATCTCTTTCGGTGTAAAATTAGAAACAATCAGTTGAGGTAGATATATTTCAATTGTATAATTGTATAACAAAGAAATCTTCCAAATACTGTCAATTGATGTATGACGGAGACAAGAAAAGATTTAACAACTCGAACCCGACCAAAACCCGGGGAGAACTATTGTGCCCTTGAAGTATGAGAAGTTTCTGCTTCACTGGTGGGACCTGTTGAGGGATATTACAAATTATACGGGTAGCATTCAGTAATGTCGCCACTACATAAAACGGGACGGCATTGTGTTAAAGACAAGTCATCTGTGACACAGATTTTCCTTGACGGCTATTCAAATAATGATGAAGTCCTTAAGACTTATGAGGGAATGACATCAACTTTACCATTAAGAATCTAAAGTTCAATAGCTGCCTTGTAAACATCTACTATCAACTATCAAGAATGTATGCGCCATGTTTATATGAACAAAGAATTGAATGAGCGATGATCCCTCCTCGGCTGATATCAGATTTTACTATAAGTTCCAAGCTACAATATTAAACATCTGTAGTCCATGCTGACCGACCGCTGAAGTACCCTATTAATGATATCAAATTAATATGTGATACTATATTTATAATGATCAAATATCCAGACTCTGCAGTATCTCGAAAACTAAAGTAAACACGATACAAATTAATAAAAATTGGCTTTACGGACAAAATGGTGATAGTTGCTATGTATAAAATAATCAAATTATTAAAATACTACATATCTAAAAAGTAAAACATTAAATTTACATTATTCCAGCATCTATCATGGCACTGGCACAAGGGGACGGAGTGTAGATGTAGTAGTGTGTCTTAATATTCGACTAACAGTTCAGGAGAAAGTTACGAGCTATTTGAGTATGCATCAAACAGAAACAGAACTCTGTGAGTATAAAATGAAACTACTGTAACAAACAATGTGAATTAATAACAACGCGAGCCTTAAGTTTTAAAATTAAGAATTATTTTGGATTTTTTTCTCTCTCCCATATAATACAATTGACGTTGAGTTGTATAATCCTTCAAGTCAAAAAAATAAATACTGCAATCCTTTTACATTCGAATCCTTTTTATCTGTTATAACATTATTATGAATATTTAGATTTGCGAGTCTATGGAAGACTGTGTCAGCTGTCAATAGCAATTAACTCGTTTTTGGAATGCTTTTGTTATGTCTTTTTATTTCATTTTCTCCTCGCAACAAAGATGTGCAGGGGGTACTGTAATGTGACTGTCCGTCAGTCCGTAACACACGTGTGGACACCGTATGGCTTGTTTCTCAACCGATCTTCACCACACTTAATGTACACATTCAACATTGAAGGACAAGGTCACATCGCTATTTTTCGTTGCGAGGGTATTCTCCACTTCTTTGTACCATTATTTACGTTGAGATACTTCCTTAATGGATGGGAAAATATAATGAACTTCTTGTTCCTATGTAGCAATAGTCCAGAAGCACCTGCGTATAGAGTTAATATCTCTCCATTCATACGTTACTAGATATTTTTTTGACATTTACAGGGTCTGTTTAGTTTAAAAAGTATTTATTAATGAAAAATAATAACAATGAATTAGTACAATGTTACATGAAATTCAAATATGGGATTCGGAAACAAGTTTGGAAAAACTTTTATTAATCCGTCTCCCGATTTGAAGGGTCTGTTTGAACAAGGCCAACCTGCTGACTCAAAGATAGGTTTGAGATCACACGGATGGGGTTATCCCTTTTTAAGTGTTATGGTCGTCATCACGGGCTAATTGACCGTTGATTAAACTAATGCCCAACAATTCACATTGATGGTCCGCTACATTTCCAAGACCTCTGGGATGTACAATATACCAAAACCCTTAAGTAACGCCATCTACGACACATAAGATCAATCGTTAGCCGGGAAATTTGAAGGAAAGTGCAGAAAATCTGATTGTGTTATCACTGAATTCGGAATTAACTTGAACATCAAATTGGTGAATTAAGAACTGTAATAAAAAAGAGTACATTATAGAGGCATCCGACGCCAAAATTAACAGACATTGTATAGATAGGTGCCGCTCTTCTCAATAACTTTTTGGTCATATAGCTAGCCCTTCGACTGTTTCGGTTCTTAATTTCTTATACATCATTGGCTTTCACACATTCGGCATTGAGCGTTCCTGATAAATGTAAATACAGAAAAGAGCTTCGGACGCATGAAATTTATCAAGTTTTGGTTTCATTTTTTTCAATACTTAAATACATGTTAATTTCATTTTCCTAATTTCATCAAGGAAGCTTGAAGCTCATCGTTTAAAAGCTAGTAAGGAAACAGGTAGTTTAAAGTTAAAAATTATATTTTTCACAATAAAAATTATATTGAAATGAAATGGCAATATATTAAAAAAAATAGTGTAAAAACTTAAAAGTAAAAAAAAAATAAAATTTAAAGAAATAAATAAATATAATAAGATGCATTGCAAAATGAAGGAACTTAACTGTTTCCAAGAATCATCAAGAAGAAATGCGTCTTCCGATACTATCAATTCATCTGGAGAAAGACATAATATTATGACCTTCAAATATCCTACAGCAACTACGCAGACATTCAGTTATTGGTACGACGTGCTGTTTTGTTACTATAGGAGCCAGTGAAAGAGGTGGAAGATGTCTGGTTTAACGCACTAGAATATCTAGAGAAGCCAATCTTCTGTACTATTAAATGAGAAGACCTCATTTTGTGTGTCGCTTCTCTTCCTTCATCAATAAATTAATCATTATGCCTCTGTGTCCTGTAGGTACCATGCAGATTCGCATTTGTCATCCCCGCTTATGATTATTTCGTTTGAGTTATTTTGGGAGGAAAACGAAAATAAAGGCGTCCGGATATTGTTTCCGTCCTCGGACGGACTTTTAAGTCATAAACAAGACATCCGTTTAGGACTGTTTAAAATTACACATAATTTTCATAGGTACTTGGGGACAGGACAATTATTGTATTATTATGTATGACATGTATTATATGTCTCTGTATATATTAGTGACCGCCGTGGATAGTAAACTTGGAATTGATAGTAGATAGCAAATACACTTTATTTATAGTATATGTATATTCATAGTATACAGAAAAAACGCGAAAATAATTGAAATTAACAGAAAACAAAAAATAACGGATTTTGGAAAAAAGGAGGAGGGCTAAAACGAATTGTCCTGTCCCCAAGTACCTATGACTTTTGATACCTTTCCTATAATTCTCCAGTCATAAAATCTTTTACAAAAATTCATCCTACAACAGTTTACATACTGTCAACCACGCTCTAAATGCCCGCAATTTCGCGGTTGTGTTCTAGTAACATTAATGTCGGCAAGCTAACATAGTATGTTACTGAACATTGTGTGGAAAGTAAATGGCCTTTGTAGAAGACAGACGGGCCAATGATTACCAACAATCTTGAATGGCTGCGCTCTAAGATCAAGAAATACGTCAAAACTCTACATCTTACGATCTCCCGTCTGTTAGAGCTACATCAGCGACAAGAGGCCATGAAAAGATGTCAGCAACCTCAGTATGCTACAGGTTAATAGCCTGTTTTAAGAAAGAGAAAATATCAGGGAAATTGAAGACAGATTATCCAACTTCGAGACCCATACATGTACAGCATGCCAGCAACTCCAGTGTGATGCAGGTTGAAAGCGTGTTTTAAGGAAGAGAAAAAAACGGGGAAATTGAGACGGACTATCCAACCTCAATATCAAACATCAGAACGGATAGAATTCGACAACTCATGCCTCATATCTTCTTCTCTTGGACTAGATTGACAGTATAGTGTGTCCTTAGGATGTGACTATACATGTACATGTTCTATATTTTAACTTGAACACATGTGTGCTTGGATGTGACTATACATGTACATGTTCTATATTTTAACTTGAACACATGTGTGCTTGGATGTGACTATACATGTTATTATTTTAACTTGAACACATGTGTGCTTTGGATGTGACTATACATGTTGTTAATCTTAACTTGAACACATGGGTGCTTGGGATGTGACAATACATTATGCTAATTTCAACTTGAACACATGTGTGCTTGGGATGTGACAAAACATTTTGTTAATTCTAACTTGGACATATGTGTGTTTGGGGTGTGACTATACTTGATGCTAATTTTAACTTGAACACATGTGTGCTTGGGATGTGACAAAACATGTTGTTAAATTTAACTTGGACACATGTGTGTTTGGGATGTGACTATACATGTTGTTAATTTTAACTTGAACACATGTGTGCTTGGAATGTGACAATAAATGTTGTAAATTTTAACTTGGACACATGTGTGCTTAGGATGTGACTATACATATTGTTAATTTTAACTTTACCACATGTTAACTTATATAAATATACATATTTATATACGGTCATTACTATTTTTCTGAGACGACCCTTTACATTTTACTCTCTTGTACCTGTCGGGGTCGTTGCCAACTGCAGTTGTAGACAGCTGTTGAAAAGGCATAACCAGGACTGCCTGAGAACTCAGGTAATAATTTTATGCGTGTAAAAAATGGGGGAAATCCATTATTACATGCATTTATATTACATAACATCATCGTGCTAAGGCACATATCAGTATCCCGAAAGTTAAAGAGATGGCGGTCGGAAAATTCATACAAAATAAACATGCATTCGCTTCTCTGTACAAACTTGAACTGCCAAATATTTTACGACAGACGCTCTTGATAAGTATGACCTCGAGAGTAAAACTCCTGTAATGTCAATTAAAGTAGACTATCAAAATAAGGTCAAACACGTGCAGCTGTAATAAATTAAGACAAGTAAAGATAACTATATAAAATAACAGCAGCAACGATATAAACCAAGCACTTACATAAACTATAATTAACGAACATTAATACACAAATACTAAAAGCAAAGCAAGCCATAAAAATATCAGCTGTGAGATGTACATATAGGTGCTGCTGCAAAAAAATGAAGAAAATAAAATTTGTACCAAACGAAGAATGAATTGTCATTAATTATAAAAATCGAGCAGTTTGATCCATCTATTCTAATATTACTTTAATGAATCTGGATGGCAATTCACAGTTATGTAATTGAATTTTATCTGTGTTAATACGAGTGAGATGGACAAATTTTCGTTGGTTATATTCATGTAGGCTTTAAAAATATTTGATTTCGGTCAGCCAATCTTTTTTATGATTTAACCTGAAAACAGAAACATCCGTTAAATATAAGAACAAACGTATTTGGAAAAACTATTATATTTTTGAAGAGTTCAAGATGATATCTGTAAACACAAAAATCTACGCTGTAAAAGTGAAGATGTTGGATATAAATAAAGATATTTACCTAATGTTTGTATTTCACGAACAGATAGTGGGGTTTCCCTTTAGAGTACATTTCTATTCTTACACATAGAATAATGAATGGAATGAGCATGTGACATTTTTTCGTTCAACTTAAATTCAAGATGTTCACTTGGATAGTGGAGATTAAATAATTAACAAAGAATATTATCACCCTTTCGATCTTTCGGGTTTACTTTTCTACCTCACTAATTTTAAGTAATTTGATATCTTATCGTTATACTTTCTTTATACAGCCAATGATGCCATTAAACCTTTAAATGTAATATTCAATAGCGTCTGTGTTTAATAAGGTGGTTACCAAAGCATACATTAAAACAATAGGAAATTAAAATAAAAAGGGATAGCTAGTTAAGTAAGTCATGTAGAAAACAAAAGTTTAGTTAACATTATACAGTTCTTACTTGATAGTATAGAAAGAATGGAAAGCACACATTCTTTGCATGCAATTCTGTGATTTTTCTGTAAAATGACGTGGATTTTGAAGATAATTTTGATCCTAAGCCTTCTATATTTGTCCACACAACAAATACCTGACTGGAATGGGTAAGTCTACTCATAAACATTTGACTTTTTTTTTAAACAAAATTGATGACAAATTGCAAACATGCAAGCAATGAATACGAATTTAAAAGGCAATGTTTTTCTAAAATTGAATTGAAGTTGAAAATTATAGGATAAAAAAACCGTCGTGTCAAAACGATCAAAATGCAAATGTCCTCCAATATTTCTAAATACAGTTGTTGCAATTGTAAATTGGCTCCTTAAGTCAACTGTCGACCTTGAATAACGATTTTTACAATTTTTTTGCGGTTTTGACTATTTTCTTTGAGTACTATAATAGATAGAGAAAAACTGTAAATATTTCAAAAATGGTCAGCAAGACAAGATCTGAAAAATAAGTCAAGTAACTGAAATTGGCAGACGATTCCTCATAGGAGCTGCCACTCATTGACAATTTTGACCCATTTTTGCGTTTTTGTTTTGCGAAAACTTTAACGACAGAAACTAGAACCAACTGAAGAGTGCATACGCTGAATGTATTGACGGCTTTACAAATCATCATTGAATTCATGTTGAATTCTTTATTAAGATCAAGATCTTAATACAAGTATGACACGAAATTAACATTAGCAATGAACAATAAAAATGAGATCAAGGTCCCATTATAATCCTGTTTGACTGTCATGTAACCTGATGGATGAATGTAGTTGAACTGTTATTTGTGTATTTGAGAAACTGACTTAATCCCGAAAACGTAACGTTTACTAATAAGTCATGGTAATATTAGGCCTATTAGAAGGACATGCACACCTTTTGAACACTCTTTTTTACACTGAATACATCTGTTGTTAATATAATACTGAAGGGTTCTGAAAAAGAAACCGTATCAAGAAAAAATAAACGTTCGCAAAGGAACTATGAAAATGAGGTCAAGGACATTTGGATTCTGTCATATAAATAGGTAGAACGTTGGATCATTTCATACACCGAATATAATGAACCTTATACCTACAGTATCATGGAAACGATCTTATCACGGAAATACTGATTTCGTTTATCACCGCACCGTGTTTTAGATCAAGGTCAGGGGGTGAACCCTTCAAGCAATTAGGCAGCTATACAAAAGGTATGGATTACCCGGCTATTCTGTCTTCTAAAACATGAAGCTTTACATAAGGAGCAAACAAGGCCATCGATTAGAATCACTATGTATCGCCTGTGACAATCGTTCCAACAATAGTGAACAAAACCGAAATCGACAACTGACTTTTTACTTTGCCCTTAAATGACAATTTTCATTTAGCAGTGTTTTTTTCTACCTATTTGTGTTTTTTACTTCTGATTTCAATGTTGTATAGGTTTGCCAGGTGAGCGATTCAGGCATCTAGAACCCCTAATTTTATATTGATATTGTTAAGAACGTTGATTTAAATAAGAAGTCTATCTAAAATTAAAATTTAAGTTATTTTCTATATGACATTTACAAAAGTTGTAGATAGTAACTCTGTTTTTCTAGAATAATCTGTTTCTTTCTTTGCAGTGTTTGTACATCAATATATTTTCAAAAGCCTAATATTTTCTCTATGTCGACTTTAAGATTTGTTCATTTTGAAACTTGTGTGATTTTGTAAGCTTCTCTCCTACATCCGAATCTCCCAGAATCGACAAACATACAACCACAGCTGACTTTATTTAAAAATCTCTCAATACCCAATGACATATACACATGCATAACAAATATTGGTTTAGTTTATGTACCGATATTCCATGATTTATCTGACTTAGTGTATAGATAGTTTCAAAATATAGTCATATTTATTCCTTCTATTTGTAGATATGTTTGCTCCGAAACTTTAGAGAAGATAAATGTTACGACCATATGTAATGAAACCTTATTTCTGTGAGTATATAGGATGCTAATATACCACCGTGTGAGAGTGACGAAAAATACCAGAGAGGCTCAGGAAATTTCATCTCTAAGACTTGTTTGCTATTTTTCGCAAAATCCCTCCTGAACATGATTTATCTGTTTAATATCCTACCTTCAGAAAATGCAATTGGTTGTGTGACATCACTTGATGACCATGTTTATCTAATACCCGGCCTTTATAAGAGTTGTCGTTGGCATATAAGACGGCATCCGTTTAACGTTTGAAGTAGGATTAAAAAAATTACTCAGGTTCTTTTGCAATTTTGGGTAGTATATAATTTTAAAAAGTGAAATAACATAAATTCCGAACTCCAAGGAAAATTCAAAACGGAAAGTCCCTTATTAAATGGCAAAATCAAAAGCTCAAACACATCAAACGAATGGAAAACAACTGTCATATTCCTTACTTGGTACATGTATTCTACACATTACGTCGGTAACCTTTTATGGTATATATACAGGTGTGGAAATTTTATATGGGGACTTAGCCACTGTGTCTAAACTACCCCGGCAAAAAATGTTTGAACTCTATGGTATCTAATATCTGGCACGGTGACGGAACATCAATAGACAGAGAAAAGATAGTTTTCTGTTTATTTATTTGTTATTGTTATGATATCGAAGAATATTTTTACATATATAACTGTTTTCTATTGTGAGATGTAATATTTTCTACAGCCGTTCTAGATTAACAGAGAAATAAGTAAAAATACACGTCAAAATGACGAATTGAGTGAACTTTGCCTCGAATTTGTTTAATTTCTCCTTAAATTGTTCACATGGTACGGAAAGAAAGATACGGAAAGAAAGATATTGACATGGAAATTGCAAAACTAGTCACTTTGAGCACCTCAATACTTGTATTTCAGCGTATGGAACGAAAGAAATGGGTCATGTCAAAATGGAAGCAACCGGTTTTGTCAATGTGTACAACCCGGTTTTGTCCTAGATTTCACAAGGCAGAACACGGTTTTGTCAAAGAAAAAAATGCATTATCGCATAACATAATTGAACTTCAGCAATTAAAAGGAGTTTGGTGGCTGGTTGGAAAACGATTTCTTACAGAGGAAAACCTGTCATTTATTTGAATCTGTAAACACTTAATTCCTACTTTATTGGAACAAAAATAATTATATTTTTGCTTTGCATTAAAAAAAGAAATGAAGGTTAAACCGCAAATTGAGTTTTAAGCTCTCTATACGTTTTTTTTTAGGCCAATTAAAATTAATTGATAGATTTTCATCCCCGCCCGCCCCTCGAAAATCGTGCCGCCCCGATTTTTTTTATTTTCTAAAATTTACGATTTCCGGATTTTGTTCATCTCCGTTACCGGTATCCGTGTCAATAATTTCGTTTTTTGTTAACTTCCTGTAACAATTCAATATGGTTTTCGTGATTCTTAGAGTAGTAAGCGGTGTGAATGAAAAGAAATCGTGGTACGCTACGAATTTCAATGATGAAAAAAACATTTTTGATTTATATAATGACTTCGCGTCAGGAAATTTGGACCACAAACCTCCAGTGAATGAAATTCAAAACGCTAGAATAACGGCACACATTGGAACAAAAAAAAGTGAATTAAGTACGGAAATCGACCCCTGCACAAAGTTGTGCGACGCGGTACCTTGTCTTGGACCCTACATTGAATACAGAGTAAATAAAGATGAAAATCAAAACTGTGTAAATAATGCTAAAGTTGATGCTTTCACGATTCTAATGCAGGGTGCAAATAAAGCCAATCATTTGCCAAACATTAAACATGAATTAAACCAAAAGAACAAATTATTTAATGACATAATTGAGTGGCTAAGGGCACAGGGTGTGGGTTTTTTGTCAACAAACAAAGACAGTCTTGGGGTGAATTTGGTGAATACATTGACAGACATTTTGTGGTATGTGGATGGTAACCACCACACATTAGCTAGCCGAGCCTGTGGTCTTCCTGAAGCACTGATTCATTTTAATGGTTACTATAAACCAGAATTAAGAAAGAGAAAGAAAATAGATTCAACTAGTCTTCAAGAGAACATTTTACGCAGTCATGCAATTGCACTTTTGCTTCTTACTGAAAATGGCTTTTTAAAACGAGAGAAGTGGTTGCCAATAAGAACTATTCTTTTAGAATTTGGACAAAATTTGAAAAAGTATGCTGACTTTTTAGTTTCACAGCAATATAGATCTGAATGTAGTGCTTCAAAAAAAGTATTCCAAGGGGATAAGGAGAGGTGGGAATATCTAGCACCCGTGTCCAATGTCAATCCTACAAAGCAAGCGAGATACAATTTATTGCATACTGCTATCATACATAGTGACTTTTTTTCTCCTATTGTTGTCAATGACTACTCTCCGGGTGAACCAAACAGACGATATGACTATTTCAAAGACCTAGTTGTTCCAGTCAAATGTTGTCAATTTACTTATACAGGATCAAAAGAACACTTGATGTTTCTGTGGAAAGTTCCCATTGTATCTGAGAGTGACTTATTGACAAAGAACATGCAAATAGCATGCAATTTACGCAAATCACTCCCAGTTTATCACAGTCGGGCAATGCGACGTGAATTTCTTTCTTTGTTTGGTCGCACAATTTCAAATAAATCTGCTTTTTTAAGAGAGGCTTATAGACGTTTGACTGGGGACCAGTCTGCCTCTCTTACTGCTTCACAAACAGAAGTTGACAAACGTATCAGTGAAATTCTAGACAATGAAGACTCTGAACTTATTTGTGACTTAAGATTGAATAACCGGGGTCAACCTGAAAAGTATAATGATTTTCTTTCAGAGTGCCAAAATTATATCAATGAGAAGCTTGAATTGGCTGTTGACGATAGAAGGCATGACAAAATTGATAAGGGGGGTGATGTAATTACTCATTTGGCAGATGCATTTTCAGTTCGAGATCTATATGAACAGGTTAAAGCTAAATTACCACCAAACATTTTAGTCCCTTCACAGCAATGGTTGCGTTGGCAATTTTGGCCTCGACATGCTAATTTTCAATCCTCTCATAGATATACAGGCAAGTTAAAAGTTAAATTTATGATTCAAAGTCGCCAATTTAGAAAGACTCATGTAGATATGCATTATGCTTCTGCTATTTTTAGGTACCAAAAAGAGTTTGCAATAATGTATAAACCATTTTGTAATTTTGTGTGTATGGATGATAAGCACAAATTGAAAGTTGGGGAGCCTGGATATCCAGTTGCAACTGTGGAAGGGGGAAGCAGGTCATTGTCGCCATGGGGAAAAAATTTGAAGTTGCTGATCACGACTTCACAAAATTTTCAATAACTCCTAGTGTGAATTTATTTTCAGAGATTCCAGATGAAATTGAAAAAACATTTTATGGTGGGCAAGTGTTTGTTGGTGTAAAAGAAACAGCATTTCAATCTTCTTCCCCATGGCGGCATGCAACTGAAATGTCTAAAATTTTGAAAAATTCATTTCTAGAAAATGGTATGATTAAGCCCATTTTAATTTTTTACAGTGATGGAGGTCCCGCCCATAGATTGACATATGTTTCTGTTCAAATGTCCTTGATTTGCCTGTTTCTTATATTTGATCTTGATTTGATTTGTGTAGCTAGAACCCCTCCACAAAATAGTTGGAAAAATCCAGCAGAAAGAATTATGTCCATCTTGAACTTGGGTTTCCAGTCAGTAGGACTGATGCGTGAAAAAACAGAGCATTATGAAAAACAATTAGATTCTGTAAATTCATTAGGTGAAATTAGAAAACTAGCAGAAAAATATCCTACGGTTGAGGAAGAGGTTTTAGACTCAGTAGAGCCTGTTCGTGTTTTATTGTCAAATGTAATAACTAGGCTCAAATGGAAAGATAAAAACTTAAAGGTCTTTGATCCAGCAACAGAGGGTGAAATATTTGATTTCAGACGTGAAATATTAAAAATAGACCAGGATATTGAAGTAACAGATAGTACTCAGCAGGATATTAAAAAAAGAAAATTGTTTATGAGTATTTTGAATGATCATTGTAAAATTGCTCAGTACATTTTTAGTGTAAAAAAATGTGGTAAAACGTCATGTCATGTTTGCAAAAAAACCTCGTTTAAGTAATGAAATGTTTGAAAGTCTTTATCATCTTCCGGACCCAGAGCCGCTTAATTGTGACAAGTATAAATCATTTGATCAGTTATATGGAAAGCCAACATCAGAAAAATATCGACCATCACTCACTGGCAAACCATCATCTGAACATGGATTACCATTTTCTCCATCTTCTCAGTACGCTAAGAATGTGGAAATGGTTGTTCTATGTTCAGATTGTGATAAACCTAGAGTACTCTACTCCAAAAAGGTAGTAAGGGGTGTCAGAAGGACACAATTAGTAAACAGTTTAACTGATATTCAGTACACATGTGGTTTCTCATTTGATGAGTTAGATCTTGAAGAAGAAACCCATGTTTTGAAAACTGTGTTTGTACGAAAAAACATTACATGTAACTGTACTGTAGAATTAACTTATTATTCTGCTGGTT
This sequence comes from Mytilus californianus, assembly GCF_021869535.1. NCBI lineage: Eukaryota > Metazoa > Mollusca > Bivalvia > Mytilida > Mytilidae > Mytilus > Mytilus californianus. The sequence continues at coordinate 96,178,950 of NW_026262668.1, forward strand.
TTGAAGATGTTTGTTTCTTTTGTGGAACTGATGAGCTTGAACCTGCTGAAGCAGGTGATGAAGATGAAGCTAATAAATATTATCCTATATGTACTGGTTGTAAAGAGAATGGTAAAAAACTTGTCGAAAGACGTACTAGGAACAAATTTAATCCTAAATGACTTTGAAAAATAACAAAAATTTTCTAATCATACAATATTACAAAAATGTTTGAACTCTTTGTATTAATATATTTATGTTATAAGTATCAAAAATTTGTAATCTATTGCATTTAATATCATTTTTTGTTTAATAAAACAAAGTTTTATTTTAATTAAGCTTTTATTATCATTCAATTTGATATGGTCAACTGTTAGATAATTTTCCCACTGGATATTTGTCAGAGAAATAAAATTTGAATCTTGTCACATGAGATGGACCATCTGATATTGAAGACTATTTTTGTGACCTTTAGATGTCTTTTGGTCAGCTTAATTCTGCAGAGATTGGAGTTGAAATTTCTATTGTGCATGTTTCTGGAATAAAAACATATATAAGCCATTTTATAACGTTTACATGTTAATAACACCTTACAAAATATTTTCATATGAAATAAAAAATAAAAAATAAAATCCTCCCACCCGCCCCATTTTTTTCAAAAAGTTGGATGAAAATCTACTAATTAATTTTAGTTGGCCTTACATGAATTATGTAAATTTTAGTGTTTAAATTAAAATTAGAGTTTATGGTCTTAAAAATTGAAGGACGCACCTTTGATATGTGATTTTCTTGCACAACAGGATGCATGGTTATCTTTATAAGTAATCCAATCGCCATAGAAAATGTATGTTCATGGTGAGAAAAGGATTACAATAATCATGCATTAAAAATCAAATCTATCTATCCCTAATTGTAACTATAATACTAAGTATAAATTAGTATTATAATAGTCTCAGGCCATCGAGAAAATGCAATAATGATTATTTTATTAATAGTTGTATAAATAAACGGTTCTGTTATCTCTCCATTGTGTTATGATTATCGTACATTGACGTTGGTCAATATATTATTGACAATATATAGGGACGGATTCAGGTTTTTTCAAAGTGGGCGTAATTCAAACAGCTTACATACCGCAGAGTGTAACGAAGCGAACAATGTTTTGAACGAATTATGCTAAAAAAAATCATAAAAAAAAATTTAATTTTTTTGGGCCATCAAAGGTGGGGTTGCGGCGTGTGACCTATACGCCGCCTGGATTCGCCACTGATGTAATATAACTAAATCGTATACCAACTTAAAATTTTATAAGAAATAAGAAAGCAGGGACACCCGCGAAATTGGATGTATGTCAGTAGGATTATCATGTTTATTCTAAAAATTCACATTGATATTTTGGAATTGTCGGAATGCGAGACCAAGGGATGCAAATTCGTGGCGGCTTGAACTATTTGTATGAAGCTTCATATGTCAGAAGTTAGAAGGCCTGATTGCAACATACCTCGCACACAGATCTTTTATGTAACGATGTTTCTATCTGTCATATGTCCATTGCCCTTGACCTCATTTTCATGGTTCAGCGATTTCCTAACAAAAAGAATAGCTGATAATGGTTGATATCTATGATCAAGGTTAACATTTCGTGTTCAAGTCCGTATCTCTAATACCATAAGTAATAAGTCAACTATATTTGCTCGTATGACGCACATGACTATTTAAGTGACCTTGAACTTATTTTCTTGATTTATTGGTAAATGCTAAGGTTTTTTTTGTTGGTTTTAATGATTGTAATGTGTTCATATCCGTCTGGCAGGTTTCATCAGACCTTGACTTTTTTTGGTTCCATGAACAATGTTAATTTTATGAGATACTTTTATTAAATAATTCATCTTACAGACCTTCAAAATAATTTCGATAACGATCATTCCAGCAGTCGTGACATGTCAGTGCGTACAGTCACGCCTGTATAAATAATACGTAGTATTTATTTTTGTTAAAAAAAAAACGCAATTGAAGTTGTTTTTAAAAGGTCTAACCAACTTATGTTTAACTGTTTTTCATCATCATTGGGGTATCTAGTTTAAAAAGTTTTTGATGATCGCCGCTTGTCAACAAAGATGGCCGACATGGTTTAAAATAAAAACATAGGGGTATGCAAGTTTTGTCTATTATTTGAAAACAGCTATAGATAGAGAAAATTTAACAGGGGCAGATATGTTCATAATGTTGAGCTCTACCTTTTGTCCATACACATCAAAACTCTCACACGAATTCTTATAGAAGTTAATGTCCTTGAATGACAAATTTCTCCTTTTTTTCCATTTCTGTCTATTATCTTGAAATATATAAAAGTTATATAGCAAAAATGATCAGCAAGACAATATATACGAATAAGTCGACTTGGTCGATATCCTTGTAAGAATTATTGACCTTTAGTTACGATTTTTACCATTTCTTTGCGTTTCTGCCAAATATCTTACAAAAATCTTCTCCTCTTTAACAATTTAATTAAACTTGGCAACACGCTTTATTGAGGTATCTGGTTTGAAAACCCACATGATCAGCCATTTGTAAATTTATTTTTTGTTTCAGGGTACCAATATTAACGTTGCTTTTCATAAAATAAACAAAACCGGGTTCTATACATAGACAAAACCGGGTCATTGTGTAGTAAACAACATTGACAAAACCGGGTGCTTCCATTTTGGCAAGACCTATTTCTTTCGTTCCATACGTAGAAATACAAGGATTGAGGTGCTCAAAGTGACTAGTTTTGGAATCTCAATGTCAATATATTTCTTTCAATACCTTTCTTTCCGTACCATGTGAACAATTTAAGGAGAAATTAAACAAATTCAAGGCAAGGTTCACTCAATTCGTCATTTTGACGTGCATTTTTACTTATTTCTCTGTTAATCTCGAACGGTTGTAGAAAATATTACATCTCACAATAGAAAACAGTTATATATGTAAAAATATTCTTCGATATCATAACAATAACAAATAGATAAACAGAAAACTACCTTTTCTCTATCTATTGATGTTCCGTCACCGTGCCAGATATTAGATACCATCGAGTCCAAACATTTTTTGCCGGGGTAGTTTAGACACAGTATTCGTTCTCGCTCCACATAATATTTTATCACAGTGTATCCCCGTGTATTATATACCATTCTTGGTCTCTGACGACGTGCATTATATACATTGTGTACTTTTATACTGTAAACACACTCTCCAGGTTCGTGGTATCATTTTAACGCACCAACACTTATCCATTGTATCTAGATTATTTAATGTTAAAAGTGCTCTTAATTTCAATAACAATTCATTTTGAATCCTATCGGGGTCCACGCCTAATGCTACGTCGATTTCTATTATAATCAACGACATGTGTTTGGAACGTGAAATAGTCACTCTTAAATTGCAGGAAAAAAATATCCATACAATGTCGGAAAATAGATCATTTATTTGCACTGACTACGAAACAGAAGAAAATCTCGGCGAAAATCGCCTTTCTACCTGTTTCTATAGCTCGTACAAGTAAATATCATTTTTTCATTCAATGTATATATATTTGCATTATTATTATTTTTTTAAACATTTTGAAAAAAAGATTATTATTATTAAATGTCGAGACTTCTTTTATTTCAGTGAATTGTACGTACACCACTCATCTCCTTAAATCATATCAAAATTGTAATGTTTTTTAAGTATTAATGTTGTCAAGAAAGTAATCATCACACAGTAAAAGTTTTTCTGTAAATAAAGAAGAAGAAGATGCACGGAACAATATGTATGTGTTACACTAATCACATGCGATGATGTAAATTTAATTAAAAAACAATTTGTACCGTAAAACACTTTTGCAGTCTAAGGATTCCTCACTGAAATAGTGTACACAGACCTGACGAGAACTCAAATTAATAACAGTTTCTTTATCATAGCCAACTTACATTCAGCGCTGGTATAATTATGTTTTAAATAAATTAGAAATCCTAAGTTAACGAACGTACAAGGATTTGTTTTGTAACACTGACAAGATTTGATGTTTTATTAGATTATTCGTATTTAATTATTTTGTTATCATATTCAATAAGCATACTGTATTAAATCCTAGACACACTATTTCAGGTTTTGTGTTAACTACATAAATATAACAGAAACTTATAACGAGACAGAATATTTTTGTTGCACTGGATGGACTCATAATGGCGATCAAAACTGCAGTATCCGTAAGTTCATTATACATTCGTGATATATAATGTGACAATATTTGATCGTTCGTTCAAAGTTTTTAACCAATTTATATTGTATTATTATTGTCGTTCTTGCTAGTTTTTGTTTTCTGTTGTCAGTTGTTGGTTCTGTTTATTTGTTTGGTTTAAATATAGCGTGTTAAAAAGAGTGCAAAGCAAAAGTTTCAGTGGCATTTGTGATTTATTGTTCTATACATACATGTTTGTTAGCAGACTATAAAAAAAGTGTGTGATAACATTTTGCATGTTTTGTGAGGGAATTCGATGTTTGCTATACCACGGTTCATTTCAACGCACTTTATGACAATACCACTATACCAATCAGAATGATTTTTTTTTTGCAGTGTTTTAAGAAATGATTTTACTTTGTATCCATGTATTATTTGTGAAACAATAAATGTTCTAAAAGGACAAATTTTCTGTATAAAGTCAATTATTATGTAGGCCTTTGAAAGCCAAGCTTTCTATCATTTGCCTTACTGAATACGCAAATGAAAGATCCGGAAACTACACCAATACAGAACGACATGTTTTGGAAATTATAGCAAAACTTTCGGTTGTCAAATTTTTATTCGTTATTACAAAAAATGAACTTAAAATATCTGTCATTTTCTCCCTACCCAGTTTACCCCTATTACTTATTAATTTTATGACGTGGACCGGTCTTACGCAATTTGATTGGGTTAAGTTATTATTAATTTACCATTAAACTGTTGATTTTTTTCATACATGTATATTGATTAAACCAGAACTGGAATGCATGTTACTCGGTGCCTTATTTATTTATTTTTTTTAATTATTAAGCTGAAATGTATTTGAAAAAATTGTTTTCTTAAAACTGAATTATAATTGCTTATATTTTTACATGTACACACCGTGACGCGTGTATATCCCCCCAAGGGTGACTGGGGAATAGAAGTGTGGTCACCATTGGTCTTCCTCCGACCGGCAGTAAAACCCTCGCCATAGTGGGGCGTCCGTTTGGCTGTGCGGGATGTATAAATTTGCAGCCACGTCCGGTCAGAATGGGGACGTTAAATCCGATGCCTCGTGTAAAGAGAGTGCCACGCTCTTTGCACGTTAAGAACCCTTGCAACAACTCTTTGAGGGGTCCGTAGGTGACCTGTTGCAAGGTTACATTTCTGTCCCTATCCAATATACCCTCATTTCCCGTGTCAGTCTAAATTTCTCCGACCTTAATCCCGGGCGCCTCTATTACAAAACCTACCAATTGTATTTATTGTTAATTTGTTCTCGTCCTGAATATGCATGAAATATTTGCCACTGGACGTTAAGCAACCAACAATCAATCAATGATGACGCGTGTATAGTAACTTGAATGACCTTCAAATTGGACACTGGACGATTCCATATTATTTTTCATCAATGAAACTAAAGGTATGAAAGGTTAGAATTGCCACTTCTTATATTTTCACAAAATTTTCCACGTATAGAGTAGATACATTATTTTTTAATAGCATATTCTCGAGAAAAGGGAGAAAATTAACAAATCAAGGTTTTATTCTGTTAAACAAATCATTTTTCCAAGAGAAATGCCGAAATACATTTTACGCACGACTACGCAAGGTAAAATTATAATTGTTTATCTGAACAAAAACAAAAACATTTTTTAGTCTCATTATAATGTTATAATTACAATTAAACCCAACCAAAAGTAGTCAGTAAATAAAGTCAAAATATGTCCGATCTACCTATTTTTGGTCATCAAAATTCAACACGATCGTTTAAAGGTCAGTTACGTCTACCTCACAAACTCTTGTTAGGCACTATATCAATATTTTTCATATTGATCTCCTGATTAATTCTTTTTTGATCATGCAATACAATATTGTTTTACATTGATACAGTTGTGTATTTGTTTCAGCTGTTTGTTTTCCTGATTAGTTCTATTTTTCCGTGCATTAAAATATTGTTTTACATTGATACAGTTGTATATTTGTTTCAGCTGTTTGTTCCTCTGTGTGTCAGAATGGCGGATCGTGTATCAACCCTGACACATGTCACTGTGCTGCTGGGTATGAAGGATCTACGTGCCAAAGTAGTAAGTCCATTGATACAAATCGGCGCGTTACGTTTGCGCGAATTTGTCCTACGTTTGCGCAAAAAAATCCACGTTTGCGCGAAATTTACCTGTTGAAAAGTCACTACGTTTGAGCGGATTAATTTGAAAAAAATAATTATAAAACAGAAGACCTTGACTTTTTATAAACAAATTATGATTTCAAACGATATAACTTATTTTCCTTAAAATAGGGTAAAGTTCAAGTTGTTCTCAGGATTAGATCACAGGTAGAAATTCAGATAAATTAAAGGTAAATTCGGGCAAACGTAATGCTTGTCATATTCAAATTCATGCAAATGTAGGTCGCCCATACAAATATGTAAAACGATATTAAACGAAACATGAATCATATATACTTTTAGAATTGTCTACTTCACCAATGTTGGTAAAGAAAATGCATGTAGCCTACAGTGGGAAATCTAGTGACAAAATATTACCTCCCTGTAATCACTGAAAACTAGATCCTTTCAATGTTTGTCCCGTTTTAGCAAGGACGCTATCAATTATAAATTCACGGGAAAATGCTCTGGTAAATAGTAAAAATAAAAATAATTTGAAATAAAAACAAAACTTCCATTTAATATTATCATCTCCTCCTTAAATAGCAAACGACGAGTACAGCTGGCTATAGGAGCTTAATGTAAAATTGGTTTAAAATGTTGCCATGCGAATAAATTCCTGGATTACCAACTTCAATTTATTTTTCTTCTGGCTGTATACCTCACTTGAACATGCTAATTATCCGTATATATATGCAACTAGATCAGAGAAGTTCAGAGAAAAAAATCCAAAGAAATCGATTGAATGCAGCAAAGATTGACACTTTTAAAATTAAGTTACGAAGCAAATTCAAACGAGCCTTATCCCAATATAAACATTGAGTGTGAATAAATCGAGTAGACCGTAAATACATGTACAAAAATCGAGACGACCTTTTCTTTAAATTGTATAAAAATTAGTACAAAGATACCTACTTTATAAAAATTATCTTTAATTTTTGAACCTGCACAGGCAGACTTTGAAATTGTTGCATTCACGAAAAGACAATATTTCTATTATGAATGTTCACGTGACAAGAGCAGACCGGTGTGCTCGAAAACTTTGATGTGAAAAATAAATATATTTTGGGAAATTGTAATATGCTTAGGACCTTGTGGAACACCCTTGAAATTGGTGACCCCCAAAGATCTTTAGATTTTGTATGTACATGATTTTTTCCATTTTCTTTTAATAAATATGCAGCAAAGCTTAGCATTTTTTAGATTTCAGTTTCACAAGCTTCTAGTGCAATTATCTCGATAAATAAGGATCATAAAACATCGTGTATTTGCATGTATATTTCTAAAAACACAGTTGAACAAATAATTTCTTTAAAATTAACAATTATTGTTTAGAAGTAACTTTTGATCAGTATCGTCACCGGCATTGTTTTATTATTGATTTTCTCGAAGAAGAGTGAATTTTCTATTGTCTTCGTTCACAAGATTTCCCACTGGCCTAGTTCCCTATGAACCCAGGTTTATAATTCATTTCACAAGACGAGTGTTTATTTTTTTCTATTAAAGACTCATTAGTAGCCTTCGAATCGAAGCAGTTGGAATTCTAAATCAATTACAAAGTTGAAAGGAATTGAAAACCATAAATTCTAAAAGTTGTACAAAATCTGGCTGAAGACATCTATAACTTAAAAGGTCTTGGATAAAATACCTTAGTTTTCGAAGTCGAAGACCCATATGCAGTACTTATTGCCTGCAAAATGTTATATGTGCTCTGGTTCACTTTTAACTGTGTTTGGTGTTTCTAACAGTTTTATTACATTGACAAGCAATTTTCGATTGTAATAAGTCGTATGATTTAATTATTTCCGCTTAATGATTATACCTTTTTAATTGTATACACTGTTGAATAGTTAACGAACCAATACACTAATGGACGATTAAATTAATTTTAGTATCATTGTGCTCGCACTTATCGCCATGTTTTCCTGGAGATTGCAGCGGTGATCCGAAACAATGTGTTTGTAGAAATGGTTTCAGTGGAACAACCTGCTTAAACTGTAAGTGACGTGTTTACGTAGCCAGGGGTTGTATAAAGTGGTCAATTACGTGTTGTTGTTTTTTGTTTTTTTTTTGTTTTTTTTTTTTTTAAATTGCTTTATTTGTTTATTTCTTTTGTTATCATTACATGTATTTTAAGAGTTTTGAGATAATGTCAGATCGTGAAATCAGTCACGGCGTGTGTACAAAAAAGATAATTTAGAGCTTGACACGTGCTACAAAAATGTATAGACATCTTTTGTTTTGTTGAATACCGTATGCGGAGCCCTTAGACTCGATGTCTGTCTTTGTGGTTTTTTTTACTATGAAGGACACTTTACATAGATATTTATTTACAGCCGATTCATTTTTTTTTTTTTTTTGCATTGAATTTTTGTTTAAAGAATTACCAGTAGATAGAATATTCTCATGTTTCAAACAACCATCAAAAGCGTTTATCGATGATAGATTGTACCATGGAATTTTATTTTCCCGCCAGGCTATACTATTTGTACAACTTGGTCATAGCGAAGGGAGACAACTCTAATAACATTAAAGCGTTTCCTATTGTATTCCGTGAAATCAATAATTGCAAGAACTGGAAGGGTGTCATTTGCAGAAACACAACTGCATACGTCTTTACGTTTAAGTACCTTGAATGAATATTTGGGACGTTAAAGATTTCTATAATTTTCTAAAGTTGCGAGATTTCAACTTTTATACGTACATACAAAGTGCATTTGTAAATAGACGCAAAAAAGGTTTATAATTTTTATTAGAAAAGATTTGCTAATGCCAGAATCATTTGCACACTCTAAACTATCATCATGTCTCTTTCAGTTTGAGCCGAGCGTTTAACTAAAAGTCCGGCAAAATCTCATCTTTAGCATTATAGATTATTAATATTAGTGTCGGGTTTACTTGCTTTCTAAATGAAATAAACTCACATCTCTTTTTATTCACATTTAGAGGCAATTTTAGTAATATTTGGATCATTAAGTATGCATTTACTTCGAAAGTTAAAATTTGGTTTGATATTCATAAAACTTGTATATCTGAATAGCATTCTTTTATGTTAAATACTATTAATATACTTGTAGTTTTAACTTATCAAAATATTTTAATATTACACCTTTAAAAACTTAAATACACATAATTTGCAACATGCATTGTATCAGTAGAACATTAAATAAAATATTTTATTTCAGTCGACAACTCTTACACACCAGTATTGCACAGTACAAATTCAACTTTATCTTACGTGAATTCGACAACTAACATGGTGCAATATTCCTATACTGTAACATCAATGACATCTAACAGAGAAACATGGTCAAATCAACAGGATTATAATGTGTTAGTACTTTCAATTGATGCCATATTCGACACAAATTCAACCATTGGTTTTATACCGACATTTCCTAACTATGTCAGTGATACGACCTTCGGTATAGTTACTGGTCAGGTGATATTCACGTATACATTTACTACAGGTATGTATTAAATCTAGATCAACATAGTGTCCAAAAATTGAATACTAGTATTCAATTAGTTAATTGTTTTAAGTGGACAATAATTCATACCGGCAGTACTGTTGTTTAGTAACTTGGCGTAATCCCTACAATTTTTCAGAGGAACTAAGGTAAATTGTCGACTACTAATTCTGTGAATCAATTTACATTTCTCTGTGTATATTGTATCTTAGCATAAAAACTACCATGCTTTATACAATGCTCTCGTTTTTCTGTCATTTGATCATTAAATCAAAGAAGATCTAAAGACCTCTATTGATATAGTATACTACAACCTAATTACTAATATTCTTCAGGTGGCAGCACATCTTTCAGTAGAGATTGTTCGGGTTTGAGTAGTACGTCGCCTGTTGATGATTTACAGTGTATTATTCCAATAGCCGCACCATTTACAGTTAGCTCTGGAGATACGTATGTATTTGTTTTTAGCCTTTGGCATCCTAAGATGAGTGAACAATCGCGTTTTGGAAGGGTGATGATTGAAAACGAAATTATTAACGCATATAATATAATTATTACTATATTTTAAAAAAACGAGGGAATTAAAATGTTTTAACTACTTCTATAGTATCAGTAAGAGTAAATGTGGGTGTTTTTTGGTCTATCAATCCAGTATAAAAGTAATCTGAACACAAATAGAAAAGCTTGTGTTGCATTTGAAGTTAGTAGAAGTTCACCACATTGTTCGTCTTTGGTTGATATAGTTGTCTGTTATTATCGATCATACTAAATCTCCTTATTTTCACATTAATACAATGCTTAGAAGCATCACTTCACAAACGAAACACAATAGCAAACTAATATGAAAATAGCAATTCGACAAACATATATTCACTGATTCACGTTATTGTCATTTTTTTATGTATTGATTCTTTATTCTTTGTATTTCTTTTGGTTTTAATTCATCTTTTCAGTTTAGTTTAGTTACGTTTAAACATATTTCATTCGCTAAAAGAAAATAGGATCAGACACAAGTAAAACATACTTATGAAGTCTTCTCAACAATATAATATATATGTAAGACTCAAATCGACGTCCGGTCTCTAATCGATGTCCGTTCCTCAAATCGACGTCCAAATCTGACGTCACAATAATAGTCTATAAAATAACATCCAAATCGACGGCCAATTTTTATGCCCCTCTAATCGACGTCTTTTTTGTTTGTTCTCGAATCGACGTCCAATTTTTGGCTTCTCTTATCGACGTCCGTTTTGTGGACTTATCGCAGTGAAACCACAACTTTATTAAAGGGTGGGTTGAACCTAAAACTTAAAAAGTTGTTGAAAAATATGAGTCCAAATCATAATACTTTCAAAAATTGGCTGTTCGTTATTATTCTTTCTATTGTTTGAGTCTGTATACTACCCTCTAGATGTCTTTTGATTATCTTAGTTTTTGGGTTGTTGTCTCATTGTCGTAAAATGTATACCCACATGTCAATTTATTTATATGAAAAAGAAAGGAAAGCGACAGCGTAGGTCGAGAATATGAACGTCTTTCACCAAAATATTAATATGCATGTACATGTAATAGTAATAGAATGTTGGTGATTGTCTTCTTGTCATTTTCTGATGTTTTTTCTTTTTATTTTGATAACAATATAAGGAAACAGTTATAGTTTCTGTAAGCTATTTCACTAAAAGACAAAACGAGACAGATAATATAAACAAAGATCAATTTAAAAAAAAAAGTCTTCTCATCGGTCGGACGTCGTTTTTGTGATTCATTACGTCACATTGGACGTCGATTAGATGGTTAAAATATTGGACACTGATTTGAGAACGTGACGTCAGATTTAGACGTCGATTTGAGGAACCGACGTCGATTAGAGACCGGACGTCGATCTGAGTCTAACATATATAATAATACAAATTGAATGATATTAACAACATAAGTATTACTAAACTATACTGAAAGAAGGAAAGGGGATACAGAAAGAACGTCAAAGATTAGGATGATAATGATAATGATGTGCGTTTTACCTTTGTTGATATTATACCACGAGGAATCTTTTTGTTCTATTTTAAATTTTGATAATGAGTCTACATTTCGAGCCGACATGTTCCAAAGTATAATTGTTGAGTGAATAAATGACTAGGAAGTAAGTGTCAGCCTGCCAAATGGTAAAACAATATCTCAGTTTCACTTTTATAACATCATATGTACATGTAATATTTCAATTCATTGCAACAGGCAAACATGTTGTTCAGTTGTTCATAATGTGTGTAAATCTTTATTTGTGTTAACAATTATATTTCCTCTATATTCCGTATCTGTACGACTATACTAAGTATCGTTATGCACTAAACTTAGTAGTTATTATTTATCAAACTTGAAAGAACAAAGTAGCGTTAAGAAAATTAATGCATGGGATTGTCATTTAATCATTAACGAAGGTGTAAACCATTCTCGTTACACTATTCACCATACCCTATTGCACTTTTCACCTTTTCCAAATGCCCCTTGGTATCTTTTCTCTCTTTCTTTGCACCACACACCATTCCCAATTACATCATACACGTTTTACTGAGAAATTTAAAATTGAAATCAAATATCTAATTACATGATTTCTCAACTAACTATGCTATAGACATTCCAATCATTTCTGCATTTGAAATTACTATTGTTAATGCTCTTTCTCTGGCTTGAATATTTCTGACTGTAAGTTTTATTTGTGAATGGAACAAGATGTGCCATTTTTCATCACTGATGTTGATGGAAGATATGAAGTGAAATAAAAAAATAAAATCAAGATAAAATGTAAACGTAAACTCCTATTAAGTCGAATATATCTTTTTAAACAATAAAGAAGAACTGTTTTTGTTGGTTTACAATTTAGTAAATGTAATGTAACGGTTATTTTTAGATTCACTTTAACTTTTGATGTAACATCTGGTGGAAACAGACGACTGAAGAATACAGACAATAATAGTATCACTGAAACAGAGTCATATAGTGGACATTCAGTGCAAGAGGTATTAGAATTTCGATTTGATTTTGAGGTGCCAGTCCATTGTATACAAAGTTCATCATGTACAGATACTCCATTGCAAATGGCAGATGATACAACAATGGTATGTAAATAAAAAATGGGTATTTGAATAAAAATATTTAATTGTCATATCAACTTTTAAACTTTGAATTACAAATCATCCATCATCCATTATTGTATAAGTATGCTTAAATTAATTAAAAACCAATTGTTCACAGAACAATATTGAAGGTCTTTCCACCTCAGAGCTAAAGCTATCTTTTCTGAAATAGCAAAAATATCCTGAAATGCATCAAATGGGAAATACAAGATAATCACATTGTTATATTGACATAAAAAGTACTTACCTGTACTCAAAGCATATGATATAAACAACCATGTCTTATAGAAACATCTTCATTCTTTGCTGATAAGTCATTATCAACTATTTGACCTCATGGCAGTTGTAATTTCATATCATAACCTCAACAAGATATTCCAGTGTTATCTCTTGCTGCGCACGCAGCCTGACTAGCCAATCCCTAAGATAATGCATGTTCCACGTGCATTTCCTCATTCTCTTACTGGCTAGCGTCGAGTGAAGAGCTCCAAGAAATTCCCTGCTAATTAACAAACTGTTTTTGTTGTATTACTTTAGTGGATTTTGGGATTTATTTTTTTTTTCGCCGGGATTTTATATTGAAATGTCGTCATGAGTGATTTAAAAGATGACATGGTTTCATTAGAAAACAATAGTGCTTCTGCTGATTTAGCCGCGACGAACTCCATGTTGACCACACGGCCGACATTGAAGAAGCACGTGTTTCGCAGTCATATGTCCAAAGTGACAATAGTTTGACTGAAAGACACAAGAAGAAAAGGAAACGGCCAAAGTATGCCGAGCGTGATTTTCCTTCTGATTCTTCGGAGTCGGAGAGCGATGATTATTCCCACAAAAGGAAAAAATCTAAAGCCACAAAGTATGACAGAAAAAGCAAAAAATCCTCAAAGAAGGATGACTTTTCTTCCGATTCTGAGTCGGATAAAGAAGTAAGGTCCGTTGTAAGTGAAACTGTATCTAATTTAACATACAGTGAAAAGAACGGCAACAAAAGTTATCATCGTTTTAATCCTCACAAGAAGGAAAAAACAGGACTCCAGTTTTCCAAAGATATGGAATTATTTCTTGATGACAATTTCAATAGATTTATTCCTTCACATAAAGTTCAGGAATTAATTTTGAACACGATGCCCGTCCCATCATACGAGGGCTTTACTATCAGATCTATCGATCCATTGATTTACTCTATTATGGAAGAACAAAGTCGTAGTACAAATACGCAGTTGGATAAAGCTTTCGTCAGTATTCAGACAAAGCTTATAGACACCATAGGGCCTCTTGGTAACTTATGGATGTTATTTGAAGATATTCGATCAAAAATCGATAAGGGGTGTGACGATCCTAGTGCACAGGCGCATGTTGACAATGTTGACTTCCGTCATATTCTTGATCTGTAAGAGAAAACAATTTGTTTGGTAGGAAAATCTAATGTTGCAATAAATTATTCGCGACGTTTGTCAATCCTTCAAAGAATAAACAATCAAGATTCAAAGAAGGCTAGATCACTTCTTAGAGACAAACAGGAATGTTTAGCGAAAAACGACAAGCATCTGTTTGGAAGTGAATTCAAGGAAGAGCTGAAGGAATGGAGCAAAACAAAGAAAGAAGCTTCCGAAATGGCTTTAGCTCTCGGAGGAAAGAAAAAGAGTCACAAGAAGAAGGTGTTCAACTATGACACACCTCGTCAGGTGCAACAAAGTCAACGATGGGAACCAAAGGAATCACATCAAGACAAACCGCCCTTTCAGTCAAGGCCTCCGAGTCATTCACAGGGAGCAAGAAACTCAGGAGGCAGAGGCAACTCCCGTGGAAATGGTTTTCACAGAGGAAATAAAAGAGGTGGAATCAGGTATGTTAAATTTTGTTTCAAATCTTTGTCACACAAAAAATATAGACAAAGCAAACAATATTTTAATCTCATTGGAGAGTCTAAACCTAGTGACACTATCAAAACACATTCCTATAGCAGGAAGGTTAAAACATTTTGTAAAGAACTGGGAAATAATCACCTCAGACAAAAAGATACTAAAAGATATCCAAAATGTAGAGGTAAATTTTCAGTCACGTCCAAAACAACTGAAAGATCCAAGAATGACTGTACTCACTCAAAAAGAAAAACACCTGATGTCAACAGAGGTCAGTGAAATGTTGACAAAAGAAGTCATTGTACCAGTAAAACCATGCAGGGATCAATTCCTAAGCAATTGGTTCTTAGTACCCAAAAAAGATGGGGGTCAAAGGCCAGTGTTAAACTTCAAGCAATTAAACCAACATGTAATGTACCAACATTTCAAAATGGAGGGCTTGTTCATGATCAAAGACCTGCTAAAAGTGGGCGATTTCATGCTAAAAATAGATTTAAAGGAGGCATATTCAGTTTTGTCCATCAGTCAAAACCACAGAAAAATTTCTGAGGTTCAAGTGGGAAGGAACCTTGTTCAGTACACAGCCCTACACTTCGGGTTAGCAGAGGGTCCAAGGTTGTTCACCAAAATAATGAAACCAGTAATAGGTATATTACGAAGAATGGGTGTTCGTATGATCATATATCTAGACGACATACTCCTCATGGCAGGAAAACCCCCAAAAACTGGAAATTCACAGAAATTCAACATTATTTCTTCTTCAAAAATTAGGATTTCTGATAAATTGGAAAAAATCAAGCTTAAATCCAACTCAAAAGATAGAGTTTCTGGGTTTTCAGATAAATTCAGTAGAAATGATGTTCTATCTACCAACAGAAAAGGTATCTCAGATAAAAACAAAATTCAGAGAAATGTTAAGTGCAGACATTGTGACACTAAGGCAATAAGCACAGTTGACAGGAAAGCTGTCATCCTCTATGCAAGCAATATTTCCAGCAAATTTGCAAAGTCGTTTTCTTCAAATGGATCAAATAAAGGGTCTGTTGAAGAGAAAGTCCTACGAACAAAAATAATTCTCACAAACAGCAAGAGACGAATTAATTTGGTAGGTAACAAAAATAGAAGAGTTCAATGGAAAGGCAATAATAACGCCTTGTCCAGATATTGTGATCACATCAGACGCCTCAAATTTAGGCTGGGGGCTTCTTTTTAAGACGAAAGTACAGGTGGCATATGGGGAAAGCAAGAATCAAATTTCCATATCAACGCAAAAGAACTATTGGCAGCTTTTCTTGCAGTGCAAACATTCGCAAAAGAAAGGCTTCATTTGGCCATTCATTTAAGAATAGACAATACTTCAGCAATATCATACATAAACAGAATGGGGGGGGGGGGGGGGGGGGGGGCACAAAATCAAAAGATTTAAATCAAATAATGAAAAACATGTGGAACTGGTGTCAAGCAAGGAAGATAAGTCTCACTGCAGAGCACCTCCCAGGGAAAGAAAATCTTATAGCAGACTGGCACTCGAGAAATATAAACGACTCCAGCGATTGGAGTCTTGATCAAAATATTTTTCAACAAGTTCAAGAACAAACAGGTCCCCTAGAGATAGATCTGTTTGCTTCACGACTAAATTTTAAACTGAAAAAAATTGTGAGTTGGAAACCAGATCCAATCAGTCATGCGATAGACGCATTTCTGATGCCATGGACAACAATAAAGGGCTATGCCTTCCCCCTTTTTTCAATGATAGGTCGCTGTCATTCAAAAGCCAGGAAGGACAAGGCAACGTTATTAGTAATAGCCCCTGCATGGCAAGCACAACCATGGTATCCAATGTTATTGGAAATGTTAATACAAGATCCAATAAAAATACCAATATTTCCAAATCTTTTGATGTCACCCCAGGGGAAACCACACCCACTGATTCAAACAAGGTCTCTCAATCTTGTGGCATGGAAAATTTCAGGGGACGAAGTACTACAGAGGGACTATCAAAAGCAGCTGCAGAGTTGCATGAAAAAGCATGGAGACCAGGAACCCAACTTTCTTACAAGAGCTCCTGGGGAAAATGGGTCAGCTGGTGTAGTGAACAATCAGTTAATCCTTTTCAGGCCCCTCTGGCCACTGTAATTGAATTTCTTACAAACTTGTTCAAAGATGGTTTACAATATAGAACAATAAATACTTATAGGTCTGCAATTTCAAAGAATCATCCATTAATTGGTAGTTTACAAGTAGGAAAAACATCCTCTTATTATTCGACATATGAGAGCCATTTTCAATGAAAGGACATCAACGTCAAAATATGAGTTTTCTTGGGATGTTGATATTGTCTTGAATGAAATTTTATCATGGGGTACAAATCAAGCTTTAGACATTAAACACCTTTCATGGAAGTTAGTGATGTTGTTGGCTCTATCTTCAGCTATTAGAGCATCTGAAATAGGCATGTTAAATTGTCAATATATGTAACAACAAGGTTCACAAATATTGTTTGAGTTACCAAAACTAACCAAAACTTGTCGTCCTGGTTCTAAAACTAAATCAATAGCTTTCAACTCTTTCCCTAATGAAAAGAGTTTATGTGTTGTTACTTGCATTAATGACTATATGTCTCGCACACAATCATGGAGAGAACAAGGAGATAATATTGATAGATCGTGGCTCCTTTTGAGTGTTGTTAAACCTCATCATCATATAGTTCCTTCATCAGTTGCAAGATGGTTAAAAGAGACAATTAAAAAATCTGGTTTCTCATCCCTTTTTACTGGTCATTCGACACGTTCAGCCTCTACTTCAAAGGCAAAACGCGTTGGATTATCTACCCAAGATGTAATAGATCAGGCAAAATGGACAAATGAGTCTACTTTTATGAGATTTTACTGTAAACCTATAATTTCCAATAATTTTCAACGAGTAGTACTTACTAGGTAAGCTTTGAACTAACACTGGAATATCTTGTTTAGGTTATGATATGAAATTTGGAATTTCATAAGCACACGAAGTGTGCGAAATGGAATTCTAATTTTATGAATCACCGAAACAAGATATGAAAGTGTTCCTTCCCTCCCTCGCCTTTAATCACTTTCAATTTTATCGGTTATTCTATTTTATTTACTAGATATACTCACTATTCACATCTTTCATTCTGTCTCTGTATTTTGCAGATCTGGGAAGTAGAACCAGGGAACAGGGATGAATTCCTATCAGTCCAAGAAGTATTGGTGGGACCAAGAAAGATCGATGACCAAGATTGGACTAGGAGTATCAAAATAAATGATATTAAATGTTTTGCTTTGAGTATTTTTTATTTCAGTGTTCTAAGATAGATAACAAAAATAAAAATACACAAATGTTAACAGGTTTATTAATTAACAAGAAGTACATAATTGAGAAATGTGGTATAATATAAATGAGACAATTATCCACTGAAGGACATGTTTTCTTTAATGGGTTTTATTTCAGTCGTTTCCTGAAGTTTATTTTTGATTGGTTTCGTTGAGCCTATGTTTAGATTTTGCAGTCAAATTATTCTTTTTTCTCTTCACTGGACGCTCTTCAGTAAGAGAATGAGGAAATGCACGTGGAACATGCATTATCTTAGGGATTGGCTAGTCAGGCTGCGTGCGCAGCAAGAGATAACACTTTCATATCTTGTTTCGGTTATTCATAAAATTAGAATTCCATTTCGAACACTTCGTGTGCTTATGAAATTCCAAATTTTATATATTAAACAATGCACAAGAGCTAAAACAATTGAGTTTTATACTGTTCTTACTGAGGAAATTTTCTAGAGAATGTTGATTTTCATTCTGGAAAATATATATCTTGATGATCAATTATTACATATAGAATTCCTGGACAATGTCTTAAATTGAATGTTGATGCTGCTGCATATAACTATTTTGGTAAAGATATTTTTAAATGTTAATCGTTGATAGTGGCAGTAAGAATACAACATAGAATTACGAAATAAACATTGAAATATGTGTATAACTTTAAGAAATTATCTATGCTAATCGTTCATCTTGATTAATTGATTAAATTGTTGTTTGTTTATCATCCAGTGGCAAATATTTCAAACACATTCCGGATGACGAAACACCTTAACAACTACAATGGTCATATATGGTGTTTGTTGCCAGAGCCTTGTTTGTTATCAGCACTAAATCATGTTTTAGTGCTGATATCCGCATCCTACGACGGGGACGAAGGGTTGGACTTCAGGAGGCATAATTTTTTTAATTTATAATATGCTTAAAATCAAATTTAAAACTGACATTTGTTTGATACTTTTCATATTTATGGCTCTGATGGTTCTACATATTTTTTTCTCTTATCCATTTCAGTCATATGGATTTACTATTTTCAGTGCCTCATTATAGCTGTAATATGTTGGAATAATAGCAATCTGTGTATCAAGACATCCTTTTACATACACATGGTCAATAAGAGTTCCACCTTCTGTTGTTGGACTATTAACAAGCTGTCTGAAGCCTTTTGATGACATGACATTAAATACTGTACAACCACCTTTCAAAATATCTTGATTAAAATCACCAATTACAACAACTTTTTCTGATAAGTCTTCTAGCTTACATAATAACATCTCCAAGTTCTCCAACAATTTCCTAGATTATACTTCTGAGTTCTGTATACAATAGCAACTAAAATATTTTTACTTGCTATCTTGAAAACTATACATTCTAAGTTTGAGGTCAAGTTGCATATTTCAGTTTCTGAAGAAAGCTTGTTAAAAACACATACACCACCATGCTGCATTTTCTTTAAAGATGAATAATAAGAATTATCATCTTCGAAAGCTAGAGATCTGGGCAAATGAAAACCATCATATCCCATCATTTCAAAGCAAATGAGTTCTTTATTAGCCCAGGTTTCAGTTAGACAAATATAATCAGCACTTCTAAAGTCTGGATTATGTTTCAAATCTTCTGCATGAGTCTGTAAACCTTGAATGTTGTGATACATTATTTGAAAAGATTGTGTAGGTTCCTCTGCTGACATCATCGATTTCAAGCAAAAATCTAGTCATTTCTGAAACACCCTTTACAATATCAGGATCACAGAAGATTTTCTTGTCAATATTTTCAGTGTCTATGCTTTTAATGTGTAGATCAGATTTTGAGGTAACTCTGCTAAGGGCAACATATGCTTGACCATATGTGAAACATTTATTTAGATCAATAACACATTCTTCAACTGTTAATCCTTGAACTTTGTGAATTGTGCAAACTCAGGCTAACTTTAATGGAAACTGTTTTCGTACACAATTGCTTAAAGGAATGTCTTCACTTGAAGATTTCAATCCAACACAGCGTTTTCCACTTATGATTTTTTGTACCTTTGCATTTCTTCCTACTCTTTCATTGTCAAAGTGAACGTATATGGTACTTGGGGGGGGGGGGGGAGTTTGGCGAGCAGTCTGTGATAGATATAACTGTTCCCATTACACCATTTACTAAACCATCTGCGGTGTCCTCATTCTTGATAAGCATTACTCTTGCTCCCTCGGCTAAAAGAATAGATATTGGAAGACATACATCTGACTTTGATCAATGGACTTTTTTCATAGTCAATTTTACTGAAGTTTTGTCTTTTTGGAAGTCTTGTGCTTCGATTAGGTTTGATTCTGTACATAGCTTCATTATCATCTCCTTGTTAAAGTTATCAACCTCTGAATTTGTGGACTATATGTGCAAGGCTTCATCGGAGCCATTACCAAAGCAGTGTTTTAACGTTTCTTTATCAGAAGATATCAAACATTCATTTTTCTGCTTAACACGCAATCTATTTAGTAGTTCTGCAAACATTCCATCCTCACGTTGACTCATTAATTCATCCAACTCAGCAATTTCAAACAAACCATTCCATAGCTGATTTGAGAGATTAGAGGGATCATCTACATACAATTTGTCTACCCTTTTTGTTCTAACAGGTGGTAACTGATAAAAATCGCCAACAGCAATTACTGAAAAACCTCCAAATAAACATTTGTCTGGTCTTTTTTTTCACTTGTCGAAGTCGCTCATGAACGAAAAACAACAATTTCTTATTGACCATAGATATTTCATCAATAATCAAGATATGCAAATTTTCTAACTTTGTTCTGAGTGAATTAATTTTGTCTTCACTTCGAGTTGCATGATCAGGTGAAAGTGATTTGAAAATTCCAAGAGCACTTTGAATTGCCAATCCATGGATATTAAATGCAGCTGTTCCAGTTGGAGCTGTTAACAGAACTGTGAGATCATCTGGATTATTTGTAGTGTGTGCTAATATTCGTGTTGCTTCATATTGAATACACTTGATCAAGTGACTTTTACCCGTTCCAGCTCCTCCAGTGATAAATACATGTAAAGGCTCTGGTGTTTTTCCATTTGATTTCTGTATGCACCAATCTCTTACTTTATAAAGAATTCTTCTCTGTTTCACATTAAACTTCTAAGCCTCGGGATAATTTCATATTTTGTGAGTGAAACAGACAGCAAATTACTTCCAACAGATGATGAGCTCTTTTCATTATTCAAATCTGGTATTGATAAATCTTCCTCAATCACACTTGTTACTTTACCTTCAACTATACATTCTCTTCTATTCACTTCTGTTTCTGGGCATAACTCACACCAAGCATCTTATTTTGGATCTTTTTCATGAAATTGCTTTTCTGCTTCCTCTAAATCATGACCATTTTTCACAAAATCTGACATGTTTTTTATAACAATTTCTTTTAAAGAACTTAATGAGTTATCCCCTTCAAACTTAATTATACCACTGATGAAGAAATTCTCATATGTTTGAAATAGTGGTGGTTTTAACTGTTCATCATATCTGTATGGCAAATAAAGTTGCAAAATGCTTTGATAGTATTTTTCTTGGGAATTTTCCTGAGGGAAACGGGGATATTTTATAACTGCAGGTGAGGTTCTTGTGGGCTTTCTAATATATCCAAGTGAGCCATCAAGTTTGAAGGTTGTTTCTTTATTAACTTTCTGTGGTAATTGTGATTCTAGTATAACACTGTTTTCAGAACAGAATCTTGCAAGACAAAGTTTGATAAAGATATCAATATGTGGTTTACCTTTATATCTTTCAACAATATTGTTCATCCAAGTTCTATTCTCATCTTCATCTTCATCTTCACTGTCACTATTATGTCTTTTTCTTTTTGAGGACTTGTTACTTTGTTGTTTCTCCAGTTCTTTCAAAGGAATGCTCATTCTACATGGATTTTCACCAACAGGTATAAATTCTACTTTCCTTGAACATTCTCTTAATCTTAATCCAATTACTCTAAATACTGCTTCCTGCGCACTTATCTCTCTATGGTGTAAGTTTGTAGTTCCAATTTTTTTCATAGTCTGCTGAGCATTTAAATTTCCTTCCTCAGCTTCATTTTTGGTCTGTTGGAGGAGTAATCCTAGTTCTCGATCAGCTTTACTTATGTAACTTATAATATAAACAACACAGGAAAATGCGTCCAAAATATACTGTATGTCCATGTTTGCATTCCAAGCCTTCAAAAGATGTGTGTTATACTGATTGGTGTATATTTCATTTGGTTGACGCTTTAGAACTACTGTATTTCGATTTGTGATGAAACAAAAATATTGTTCAAAGCTCTCATGAGTTAGACCTGCCTTTTTGAAAATTTCAGATACATCTAAGTTTTCATCTTCATGCTTTTTTATAACTTCAAATAAGTCTGACAATATTTCCTTTGCTAATTCTTCATCTTCCTCTGAATCCTTATCTGGATCACTTGGTTCTGAGATAAATGTTCTAGTTGAGGGAGGTCTTGGAAAATTAAAACGACATACTGTTTCTTTTTTTTTACAAGATTTTGAATGCTTTTTGCTGTGTTGGTGTACTGCCATAACAATGTCATGCAACTATTTGTCTTCCTTTTCATCTGGTATCTTACATGTAATGTACTTGTCAATAAAAGTGACAACTTCCTCATTCTCATCTTTGCCAAATTTTGGAGCATTTTCTACCCAAAACAAACAATGAGTGTGGGGAGAACCTCTTTGTTGAAATTCAACTCGGTAAAAATAGTCGATTATTTTCCCTATTGGTTCAGCTTTTGACATAACACTTTTCAGAAATGTATGGAATCTATGATCAAACATTCTTGCTGCTGTAACAGGATTGCTAGAAAGAACTTTACATTTTTCATCCCATGTCATATTTTCACTATTTCTCATGTCACCCTGCTGTTTTAATATTGTGTTTACAATTTCTGACCATCTGAAGTCTGCAGAAGAAAAAGAACAGAAGAATGTCGGGACTCCTAACTGTCTTATCATTGCAAATATATCTTTTTGTGAACTTTGCCAATAAGGTGGAGTTCCTTGAATTGATTTTTAATATTTTATAGCTTTATCTTTTTTGAATAATTCTTTCAATGTTTCTTTGTTGCAAAGCATTTCTCTAGTAACTTTCTTTCTATTTTTCGAAAAAGGACATTGTTTTCTGAGAGATATCTGAACATTTGAGATCACACTATTGAGCTCTGTCAAATATTGACTAAAAAATATGTAGGAAGTATCTCTTGCAAATCTATTTTCAACACTCATCAATCGAAGATTTAAGAACCTTACAATAGTCAGTTTTTCATCATGGTCTTCGTCCGAAGTATTGATGGAAATTGCACAGGAAAGGTTTTAGCTTCTATACCTGGTTCTTTTAGAACACTAAGAGGATTGTTGTTTTCTGCAGGAGCTAAATTGAATACTTGATCAAAGCATAAATCTAAAGCCTCTTGTCCAATGTCAGCAGGTTGTAAACAAGTATCTAACTGAACACCACGTAACCTCATCAATGTAGCTATATGGTTCATTCTCTACTTCTCTTTCATTGCCTACTTTCGAAGACTTTGACATTTGTTCTAACACATCTTTCTGTATTTCTTCATTCCTCACCAACTCAGTATCATCAGAATCAGATTCAGATTGATCGTTCACTACTTGATCATCATTTACCTCAGGAATAGGGTTTATCCATTCGTCATTGATAGCGACATCTTTATACCACACGTTTTTATCCTTTAAATACACAAGTGCTTGCTCCAAATGGTTTGGTCTAACAAATTGGTGTTTGTCATAGCCTTTGTAGTTGAGCTTTCTCTTCAGTTTAACCTTAAGTAAAAGACTTTCATCTTCTGATCGTGGTAGTATGGTAGTTACTTTTTTCAAATCAGAATGCACACAAACTATGAACTCCTTTTTGTCCTCCTTTTGGTAAAGCCATTATCTTCATGAATGGAATGTTCAGGGCTATAAACACATTCTGGACCTTTCTCAATTGCATCTTTAAATTTTCTGACAACTTCAGTTATTTGTTTGTTTTTCTCTTTTAAATTTTCACGACACATTTCTGTTTGTTGTTTAATCTTACATCTGTGTGAATCGTCATCTGCATACTTCTGTATACTTGCTTGTTTCACATGTTCTTTGTGCTTTTCATCTTCCTTATACTTTTGTACGTTTGCTTGTTCACTTGTTTCTTGTGCTGTTCGTCTTCTGCATACTTATATTTACTAGCTTGTTTCAAATTTTCTCTGTACTTGTCATTTTCTTGGTATTTCTGAATTCCAGATTGTATCAAATTATCTCTGTATGACTGATCTTCTTCATATTTCTTAATTTTTTTCGAACATGATCCTTCATTTTCCCAATATTTTCTTTTCAGTGAGAAAGTCTTTCTAGCTCTGAATTCATCATCTATTCTGTACCTGATTCTTTCTTTTTTTTAGCTTTTGATAAGAATTTTGATACATCTTCCGAATAGTTATCAGAATCATTCATGTTTAATGTTCGCACCTCAAATTTCCTATCAACTTCATCCTTTTTCCTTTGAACTGGACTAGATTGCATTCTGTTTTGATACCTCGACCTTTGAGTTACAGCTGTAATAACTTCGAAATGATTGATGCCAGTTAGATGTTGAAGATAAACAGCCTGAACATTAATTTTGTTTTTGCTACATAATTGAGATGAAGAATATTTAATCCGTGAATCATTGTAATAAGTGTAAATGTCAGTTTTAAGCAGGTCTGCACATGCTTAAATCTCCAACTCAGTTTCCCATACATTATTTTCTTTCATCTGGAGATTCTGTATGTGCTCTTCGACAGTTTTAAAACTTGGCTGTAAAAATGATTTAAACATTTCAGCATTTCCTATCAAATGATCAACTATAGCTTTTCTTATATTTCCGAAATGCTCTTGCCTATTTGAAAGTTCATATGAAATAGCTCGAAAAAAAACAATTTCCATCACCTGATATGGACTTTGTAGAAGATGGGGGACCCATATTGAAAATTGAGTTTGAAGAGATGACGCTCTGATCTAAATCATGACAGTTTGGAGAGATGAGGCTCTGATCTAAATCATGACAGTTTGAAGAGATGACGCTCTGATCTAAATCATGACAGTTTGAAGAGATGACGCTCTTATCTGTATTGCAACAGTTTAGAGAGGTGTTGCTCTGATCTTTACTATTTGATTGGTTGTTGCACTGACCATCGCTAAAATTTTTGTTCTTTTTTTCCTGTCTAGATTTTCTCATTCTTTCTTTATTTTCTTTCAATTTGATACTTCTTGCCTTTTTGTCTTTTTTTTGGCATTATCTGAAAAAGAAAAAAAATATATATCATTTATATAATTTGATATCTCATATTTTAGTTTTCTCAAATCATAGAAAAAAGTTGTGTAGGAGTAAACTACATTTGTAATATACAAGTTACACAACTCTGGATACTGACCGGTTAAAGTATTACACGGACTCATACTTGTGCCATTATAAATTGTATTTATATTAAAATTAGGTAATTTATCCCGGAAAATAAATTAGCTCCCTTAAAAAGTTTGTCTAGCAGTCATCATTGTTGCCGACTACCATAATTGTCATAACAACTATCATGTATTATAATAAATCAGGCCGAGGGTAGAACGTTTCTCCTTAAGATTTTTATTGATTACTATATTGTGTGTGTTTAACTCAATGTTGCATTCTGTATGGTGGCTGGAAAGTTTCAATTTCCTCGTAGTTTGGTCTATGTTGGATAATATCTAATTGGCACTGGTTATACATCTTTAATTGTTATGTATTTTATTGGCAGTACACAACTGATATTTCCATGTCTCTAATTCTCATATACCGTATAGCGGGTTATTTTCGCGGGGTGTTTATTTTCGCTTATTTTGGCGGATAAACGAAAATCGCGAAAATAAATTCCGCGAAAATTTATGCATACGTTTGGTAGTTTCGAGGTTAACATGGTTAAAGGATTTTGTAAATTTTTCCCTGTTGGCAGGTCAATAACGGTATATGTTAGTTTTAACCAGATAAATGCCAAATGGCATTGTACATAAATGTATTTTATAAAATGACTGTCAGGTGTGTATACCCTTATTAGTAAGTGTCAATTAGAATAAGAATGTAAAGTACTCTTATCAAGTAATTACGCCATATTAATTAATGTCAAACTATATAAGAGTTGTAATCATTTATGATAATTTTGTAACCTAATTAGTAAGTACATCAAAGGTACGGTCAAATCTAATTAATTGTAAAATTTACAAGACGTTTGAATTTTACAAATAATTATCTAAGTTAGCGGTATTCTAATGAATAACTGTATCAGAAACTAATCAATAAATAAGAGGTCATTCCAATAAGAAAATAATTAATTAATCATAACAATAGAAACTTGTTTGTCAAGTTTTACAACTTTTTATCTGCAACAATTTCAGTATCCACCAAAATATTTAATTGGGATTTAGGAATCCACCAAAATAAAAACCGCTAAAATTTTTCGTATACTTTGTTGTCCCCAAATCGCGAAATTTTACACCCGCGAAAATAACCCGCTATACGGTACTTGAAAACAAGTTTGGCAGATTTTTGGCAAACAGTTATACACAAGGCAATAAACCATTTTTTTTTTCTGTTTGGATGTGCTTTGATCTAATTTAATTATCAATATTTAATCTAAATGTAACGATTTTTAGACGAGAAGAAATGTTTAAAACCAGGTTTAATCCACCGTTTTCTACATAAGAAAATGCCTGTACAAAGTCAGGAATATGACAGTAGTAACCAGTTTGTTTGGTGTGTTTGAGCTTTTGATTTTGCCATTTGATTAGGAACTTTCCGATTTGAATTTTCCTTAGAGTTCAGTATTTTTGTGATTCTACTTTTTGATAGTCCATTGCTTTATATTCAGTAGCAAATAATTCCTTTATGTTCAGGGCGAATAAGGATAATCATACTGTTGTTGGTTTCAAAACTTACGTTGAGAATAAAGAACTATAGAATGTGTTATATGTGGTTTGATTGCCAATGAGACATCTATCCATCAAAACCCAAATGGCAAGGATGAAACAACTACACGATTGTACAATGTTCCACAATTAGATCTACTGTATAGTATGCTAAGAATATAAAAATTGCGCTGGGATAACAAATACCGTGCAATGATTTTATATATGCAAAGTAGAGACAACTTATCATCCATGATGCCTGAAAAGATCCCATTGTAAAAACCCTATACCAATACTTTTTTAATGCAGTCATTGAAGCATGCAAGCGAGATAAGAAACAAGATATATGCCACACATAAATTTCCAACCATAAGGCATCTGTATATAAGATATTTATAGATTATATAAATGGGGAATGTGTTCATGGGACACAGATGATGCCCCTGCTTGCATATCATATAAAGTTATAAACGAACATAACTGAAGAACGGTAATAGTGACGCGACCCAAATTTATACTTGATTTGAGTTTTGTTGTAATAGGTAATGTGGGTAAGTTTCATAACATTAGGTTGAGACAAACATACGGGAACAGAAACGAAAAATTCAGCAATTTTTCCATTTGTAAAGGGGCATAACTCTAGAACAGCAAAAGTGACACTTCCTAAATTCAAACTTGATCATTATTTTGTGATATTTAGGATTGTGTATAAGCTTCATAATATTTGGTTGAGGCAATCTAAAATTAGAGAATGGAAACCAACTTTGGAACATACGGACGGACTGACAAGTGTAACAGTTAATGCCTCTCCCCTAAGACGAGGGCATAAAAGTAATGGTTAAGCCATGTAGTTCTCAAAAGATAAGAGTTCCTATGGATTTCACTCATTATCTATTGGCAAGACAAAACAATTTTAACATTCAAATGTCACTGGAGAAGACGGGAGCAGTAAGTCTGCTTGAATATAAAATAGATACTAATGCAATGACATTCATTAATCGTGTAAGCTACACTTTTTACAACAAGCCAGATAAAACTGTGATATTAAATAGGTCAATCCTGAACTAACGACTTAGTGTGAAGACCTTACAATGTATTTTTCTTTTTTTATTTTTTCAAGGTAACAATGTTGTGTTGCATATCAATGTGAATCCATACACAATACTGAAATGGCTCTTTCTTAAATAGTGGCAATGAAGTTATCAAAACACACACATTTCTTGTCACATACAGATGTATCATTTCTAAAAAGTTCATTTGCTCTGGGGAAAGGGCAAACATGTATGCCTTTGCTTCTTCCCATGTTTATTTACATCAATAATTATGATCAAACAAAATTATATTAATGAATAAAATATTTAATACATCTACAATATTCTTCTTGATTTTCAAATGATTCCTACCAAGTCTAATCTGTACATGTTTCCTGGAATATAACCAAATTAGTTCAATGACTTCGTCTGTGACCTATGATTGAAAAGTATTAAACTATAATATGAAAATAAGCAAACTAATGTATTTTTCTGAGACTAAAGTTTAACTTCTGTGTGTTTGTTAATAAAATAAATGGAGAATGTGTCCCAATGGACACAGATGATGATGCCCCCGCTTGCATACAACATTATAATGGAACATAACTCAAGAACAATAAAAATGACGCTACCCACATTTGTACTTGATCTGAGTTTTGTAGTAATAAGTATTGTGTATAGGTTTCATAATGTTTGGTTGGGGCAAACTTAAGTTACGGAACGGAAACTAAAACTTTTGCAATTTTTCGATTTATGAAGGGGCATTACTCGATAATGGTTAAAGTGACACTACCCAAGTTCAACTTGATCTGTATTTTGTGGTAATAAGCATTGTGTATATGTTTCATAAAATTTGGTTGAGGTTTGAGAACTGAAAGTAAAAATTTTGCAATTTTTTTCATTTATGAAGGGGCATAACTCAAGAAAGGTTAATATGACAACACTAAAATTCAAACTCTATATTTTGTGGAAATAAGCATTCTGTATAAGTTTGATAAAATTTGATTGAGGAAAACCAAAGTTAGACATGTTAGAGAACGGAAACTAAAAATTTTGTAAGTTTTCCATTTATAAAGGGGCATAACTCTAGAACATCTAGAGTGACGCTACCAAAATTCAAATTTCATCTGTATTTTTTGGTAATAAGCATTGTTTATAAGTTTGATAACATTTGGTTGAGGCATACTCAAGTTAGAGAACGGAAACCAATTTTGGGACGTAACGACAAGGGTAAAACTAAATGCTCCCTCCGCTTTGGTGGGGGCATAAAAACATCTGAACTGAATGTTTTTTTGCCTTGCTCTATCATAGACTATGCAGATGTCAAGAATGATAGTTCTAATTTACAGTAAATACAAAACAATAAACAAACCGCAAATATGAAATATACAAAAAAACGACTACCACTAAATTTTGGATATACTAACTATTGCAATGTAACCATTACACTTTTCGGATGACTATCATACTTTAAATAAAACATTAGAAGATGTATAGTATGAACTATGCATCCAACCCCAAATGTTGTTCATGTATACAACTAATAATCAACAGCCTTCAACTTGGGCTTCAAGGTTAAACCTTGGCTCATACTGCATACTAAGCTATAATTTAAACAATTCAAAAGAAAAATACTACGGCTTTATAAATAAATATTACATAATAAAATAAAATTAAAATCAATAGGAACTCAGGAACAAACGAAAAGCATTGTCTGAACCCCATTTCCATTACACCATCAGACTTTAGCGTAACATACCATCGTACTTTGGCATTTTTTATCGCACTTAAAAACAAACAACCATCAAACTTGAGCGTAAACCGTCGCACTTTAGCATTACCATAGCACTTTAGACTCCTACCTTGTGCAAAACCTATATTCCAAATAAAATTTCCTACACATATTACTCATATGATGATGTGATTTTAGAACCATGTTGTGGACATGCCAATCTGTATATTTCATTTCGTATTTAAAATTATTGAATAAACTCATCAAAGATAACAGGATTAAATTTTGTGTTTATAAAACTTTTGGTATTACATGTGTTAGATCAAGTAACTTTATATGTGTTTGCTTTCTAATCTCTTGGTCTCAAAATGTGTAGGAAGAAGACTTCTAAGATAACTTTACATTTGTTTGATTTCTTAATTTGTGGTGTCAAATGCATTAAATGCAGGTACCATTTCTATTTTCATTGTTTAACCTGTTGGTCTCAAATCAGTTTGATTTAGAAACCTGTCATGTGCATATTGCAAGCATAATAGGATCTATTTTATCACAAATCTTTGTATAAGTCTGACTGAATAATCCTTACCAAGATATACAGTATGCAGCCAACAGTTTTCCACTTCTACAAGTCATTTTTATTTACATGAAGAAGTAATAAAAATATACTTATATAAGTAAATTTGATATGTTGGTATTTTCTTTAAGGTTTGAATAATTTCCACATAATTTTCTCAAAAAATTACTTGTATAAGTAAATTTATTTTCATTTCCGAAAATTCTCTAGTTTTTGGATGGAAAAACATGCCTTAAACAAATTTTTCTCTGGTTAGTTGATAATCATGATAATTGTTAATCAGAGTTTAATGTTTCATCTCATTAATTCAGCTGAGAAACTAATTGGCTAACATGTTTAACCCCGCCACATTCTCTATGTATGTGCCTGTCCCAAGTCAGGAGCCTGTAATTCAGTGGTTGTCGTTTGTTTATGTGTTATATATTTTTTTTTCGTTCATTTTTTGTACATAAATTAGGCCGTTAGTTTTCTCGTTTGAATTGTTTTACATTGTCATTTCGGGGCCCTTTATAGCTGACTATGCGGTATGGGCTATGCTCATTGTTGAAGGCCGTACGGGGATCTATAGTTGTTAATTTCTGTGTCATTTTGGTCTCTTGTGGAGGGTTGTCTCATTGGCAATCATACCACATCTTCTTTTTTATATTGTAAATGAGCAGTGTTCTGAACATAACAGACAAATGATAATTTCATTATCAATGAAATTACACTTTAAATGATTAGTGAAGACATCTGTAAAGGACAGACAATCAAAAATTCTATTAGAGCAAAGAAGTCTTGAAAAATTCAAGAAAAGAAGATTGTGTGACTTTTTTACTTGTTTTTATAAGTAAAAAGTCTGAATGACTAAGGGACATAACTGAGTGATTACTTGTAAGTAAATAAAATACACTTATATACGTATCTTACAAATTTACTTATATAAGTATATTAATATTTACTTCTTCAAGTTATTAAAAATTATTTAACAAGTAGTACCCCTGACTGACAATACTAAACTGAATGCTTCTATACAAAGTTTGGATTGTCAATCGACAGTTGATCCATAATCAACCCATGATATCTAGAAAGGCACTAATAAAAAGCAAATTTGTCCATGTAGGCAAGGATTTCTTTGTGTTTGAGGAAGAATACTTTGCTTTTGTTTGCTTTCTAAACTTTTGATCTCAAATGTGTTTAATAAAAATAAAAATAACTATTTACTGTTTCCTTAGTTTTTCGTCTCAACTATCCCTATTTTAATATATATCAGCTTTGATAAGTGTTTGGTAAAACTATAAATTTTCACCAATGTTATCGTACTATGAACAACAATTTTTTTTTTATTTTATAAAATATTTCAGTATTCCATTACTGTATACCTTACAACAAAATCATTTTCATTTACCTGTGTACATTATTCATTGTTATTTGGCAGCATTGTCTTTTTGATATATTGTTTAACATCTCGCCCCTTATTTTATTGATTTTGTATTTACATTGTGTCATAGATCAAATTTATTCGTTCAGTGTATGTTCAATTGTTTGTGTTAATATGTCTTTTGATTGAGTTAAACCATTGCAATTGATATTTTTTAGTGTGTCTTTTAATGTTGTGATGTTACACTATTGTTTCAGGTAAGGGTGAAGCTTGGTAGCTTATAAAACGTTTAAACCCGCTGCATTTGTTTTTACCAGTCCGAAGTCAGGAATATGATGTTCAACTTCAGTGGTTGTCGTTTGTTGATGTGGTTCATAAGTGTTTCTCATTTCTTTTTATATAGACAAGACTGCTGGTTTTCCTATGCCTGTGTGAATAGTTTTACACTAGTCATTGTTTAGCTTGCTGTTTGGTGTTAGCCAAGGCTCCGTATTGAAGACCGTACTTTGACCTATACGATGGTTTACTTTAACAAATTGTGACTTGGATGGAGAGTTGTCTCATTAATATGACACGCATACCACATCTTCTTTTACAAAATGTATATCTAATTAATGAAAATGAATATAATTTTTGGTAGCTTTCTAAATTTTTGGTCTCAAATGTGCTTGATTAAGAATCTTGATGGCATGAAAGGATTTGTTTTATGACTAATGATTTTTTTACATTTCTGCTGAATAATCCTTACTAAAATATACCGGATGCAACCAACTGTGACCATAAGAGGAGTCAAGTGCCAGTTCTCCAATGCTTATTATCTGAAATAAAAACTATAATCTTATATTGTACATGTTTAATATACACATGTTCAATATCCATGCTTCTTTGTCGATTGTTTACTGTAACTGAAGGTGACAATCGGTAAATTAGGGATTCATAACACAACAATTAATTAGCTGCCATATTTTCACATCATAACAGACTGATATAAAAAAAAAAACAATTTACGATTATATGATATGGATGCGTAAAAAATGATAAAATCGTGCACAGAAGACTAGTAAGTTTATGATATATACCTGCATTGGTTCAAGAATTGGATAAACATTTTTATTTTTTACCAGTCACTCGTTTCATATGACTTTAATGTTCTAAAATGTGTTCAATGAAGGTAACTTTCTAGTTGGCAGTAAACGTTGGTATCAGTTGACTTTTAATGGTACAAGTTGACGTAGTACGAGTTTGTGATAGTATGAATGGACTTGTTTCCCTGGCAGGAACACTGAGTTTTGGTTCTACAGTACAAAGTTATGAGACATAAATCAGCTAAAGGGTTGCTACTACAGGGATCAAAGGTGAGGTCTGATTGACCTGCCCATAGTAAATGGAAAAAAAAGAAGAGGGATGGGGTAACCCCAGGGACTCCCCTATACTTCATTTGATTTGTTATCTTGTCCCATACTTGAATATATATGGTTTAGGGGTGGGGATCTCGAACGTTTACAAGTTTTCAAAAAGAAGGGGGTGGGGATGACTCCTATGGACTCCCCCTATATTTCATTTGATTTGTTTTATTGTCCCATACAAGAATACATGTATATAAGGTGTAGGGTTTGGGATCTCGAACGTTTACAAGTTTTCGAAAAGAAAGGGTGTGGGGTGACAACAGGGACTCCCCCTATATTTCATTCGATTTGTTTTATTGTCCCATACATGAATTTATACGGTTTAGGGGTGGGAATCTCGACCATTTACAAGTTTTCAAATAGAAGGGGGGTGGGGTGACCCCAGGGATTCCCCTATATTTCATTTGATTTGTTATCTTGTCTCATACATTAATATATATGGTTTAGGGGTCGGGATCTCGAACGTTTACAAGTTTTCAAAAAGAAGGAGGTGGGGATGACTCCTATGGACTCCCCCTATATTTCATTTGATTTGTTTTATTGTCCCATACAAGAATACATGTATATAAGGTGTAGGTTTTGGGATCTCGAACGTTTACAAGTTTTCGAAAAGAAAGGGTGTGGGGTGACCACAGGGACTCCCCCTATATTTCATTTGGTTTGTTTTATTGTCCCATACATGAATATATACGGTTTAGGGGTGGGGATCTCGACCATTTACAAGTTTTCAAATAGAAAGAGGGTGGGGTGATCCCTGTGGACTCCCCTATATTTCATTTGATTTGTTTTATTGTCACATACAAGAATATATATGCAGTAGGGGTGGGGATCTCAACCTTTCACATGTTCTCAAACAGAAGGGGGTGGGGTGACGCTGGGGATTCCCCCAAATTTTCATTTGATTTGTTTTATTGTCCCATACAAGTATATACAAAATGTATATGGTTTAGGGGTGGGATTCGCGACCGTTTACAAGCCAAAAGCATAATTTCAAATTGAAGGGGTGGGATGACCCGCAGGGACTCACCCTATATTTTATTTGATTTGTTCTATTGTCCTGTTATCATTACTGAAGACCGCATGTCTACCACTTACTGTTTTCAAGTAATAGTCATTTGAAAATTGAAAAAAAATAATCCCATAGGGTTCTATAGTAAACCCCTCCCTTATCTAGGCCCCTCAAAGTACCCCTAAATAGACCCCAATGCACAAACGATTGATTAATGGCTCCTCCAGACAAGTTAGTCTAACATTTTATGAAACTCTAAGTAAATCTGACTAGCAGTCTGAGTTGTCTCCTTACTCAGTCTGAGTGGACTCGGTCCGACTTGTCTCGTGGAAGAGTTGTCCACATTTCTTAAACATCCCATCAACGTCGATTTTCGGATCTTTTTCATTCATAAAACAACAACAACTTTATTTCGCAAGGTCAATGATAAACGAAATAATATAATAAAAGAAAGGAATTAAGATGTGCATACATTTAATTCAAATCAATTAAATAATCACAATCTTCTTAAACGAAAAGAACATCATGATTAACAAAACTTACCTTATAACATCAGAATACTTAATACTATTACCGCCAACCAAGACTACTATATATAACTTTATTTCCTCTGTCATATATATGAACAATATTCCTGCGCCTTTCGCCATTTAGGAAATGTAAATAACTTGTAATTTAGAGATTTTCGGCGATGAAATATTTCATACAAATGTTCTTTGAAATCTTAGCCAAAAGCACATGGAATAATAAACTACGTACGGATTTCTATGGAGCACTACTTCCTATGTGCAACTTCAAAAATTTTGGGTAGTTTGACGATCATTTAAGGTTTTTCTGGTCATATTTTTTGTATTCCAGAATTGAAAGGATGAAATAAAAAGGGAATGTGTCCATGGGACCCAGATGATGTCCCCACTTGCATATAACATTATAAAGAGTATAACTCAAGAACTGTAAAAGTGACACTACCCAAATTTGTACTTGATCTGAGTTTTGGGGTAATAAGCATTGTGCAAAAGTTTTATAACATTTGGTTGAGGAAAACTAAAGTTAGAGACCAGAAACAAATATTTCAGGAATTTTTCCATTTGTAAAGGGGAACGGTAAAAGTGGCGCCACCAAAATTCAAATTTGATCTGTGTTTTGTGGTAATAAGCATTGTGTATAAGTTTCATAACATTTGCTTGAGGCATACTAAAGTTAGAGAACGGAAACGAAAATTCAGCAATTTTTTCAATTTGTAAAGGAGCATAACTGTAGAATGGCATGAGTGAAGCAACCAAAATTGAAACTTGATCTGTGTTTTGTGATAATAAGCATTGTGTATAAGTTTCATAACATTTGGTTGAGGCAAACTAAAGTAAGAGAACGGACAGGAAAAATGCAGCATTTTTTTCAATTTTTAAAGGGCATAACTCTAGAACTGCAAAAGTGACGCCACCAAAATTTAAACTTGACCTGTGTTTTGTGGTAATAAGCATTGTGTATATGTTTCATAACATTTGGTTGAGTCAAACTAAAGTCAATGAACGGAAACGAAAAATTCAGGAATTTTTCAATTTGTAAAGGGACATTACTCTAGAACGGTTTAAGTGACGTCACCAACATTCAAACTTTATCTGTGTTTTGTGGTAATAAGCATTGTGTATAAGTTTCATAACATTTGGTTGATGCAAACTAAAGTTAGAGAACGGAAACCAATTTTGGGACGTACGGACGAACGTACGGATGTACGTACAGACGGACAAGGGTTAAACTTAATGACCCCCTCCGCTACGGCGGGGCATAAAAAGTGCCTAATTAGTTATTAATAACATATTAGCCGGCTAGATAATAACAATAGCACTTTTTACACCATTCAGTGGGAAAAACTAAAATCTATGGTGATAGCATATATAAGGCAGCTTAACTGCCTAAAAATGGCTGTAGTTCTGCTCAAAAACTAGTCTGTACAGACTTATATTATCCTCGATCTGGATATCTATATCATTAACGGGAAGCCTAATACAAAAATTTATGATAAAAGAGATGATTTTTCATTTCCTATCGTTAATTGTCCTATTTTAGATGGTGACGTTTCCTTGTCACCATCTTATGGTGTTCATATATATCAACTTGAATGATTCGCTCGTGTATGTAACAACGTATTAGATTTTAGCGATAGAAATGTATGTAGTACTGAAAAATTATTACACCAGGGTTTTCGATATCACAAACTAGTCAAAGCATTTACTAAATTTTATCATCAGTAAAAGGACATCATTCGTAAATATAACTCAACATGCAGACATCTTATACGTTCAGGTATTCCACATCCAATCTTTTATGGTAATATTCTTTACAAAGCACAAAAATGTCAGTACTCACCTCAAATGCTAACCAAACTTTTAAACAGACTTATTAAGAAGGGATATAGTTACGATACTGTTGTCAGGTCATTAAAGATTGCATATTTTGGCTTTAATATTGGCTCACTTATAGGGTCTTTGCATCGGAATTAAATACATTTATTCTAAAACCAGTTGTTGGCATGACACGAGTTATTGTCTTCTCATATATTTTATGATGGTATAATACTAAACCCCTAACGGGAGGGATTGTGCTTGACATTCATATGATGAAGACATAATCGTTCAATCAGTTTAATTGAGGTCTGGAGCTGGCATGTCAGTAACTGCTAGTAGTCCTTTAATAATTTACTGGTACGTATTATTGTCATTTTGTTTAGTTTCTTTTGTTACCTATTCTGACATCCGTCTCGGACTTCTCTTAAACTGAGTTTTACTGTGCGTATTGTTGTGTGATTGCTTTTTCTACATTGGCTAGAGGTAAAGGGGAGGGTTGAGATCTCAAAAAACATGTTTAACCCCGCCGCATTTTTGCGCCTGTCACAAGTCAGGAGCCTCTGGCCTTTGTTAGTCTTGTATGATTTATAATTTTAGTTTCTTGTGTATAATTCGGAGTTTAGTATGACGTCCATTATCACTGAACTAGTATACATATTTGTTTAGGGGCCAGCTGAAGGACGCCTCCGGGTGCGGGAGTTTCTCGCTGCATTGAAGACCCATTGGTGGCCTTCGGCTGTTGTCTGCTCTATGGTCGGGTTGTTGTCTCTTTGACACATTCCCCATTTCCATTCTCAATTTTATTATATGTCCAGTTGGAATAATTTTAACATGTTTAAGGCCTGGCATCCACTAGATATATAAAATGCATTTTGTGTTTCAGAAATATATAATTTTTTGGCATTTTGATGGGCATTTATTTTCTTTTCTGCAGAAGGTGTAAAAATAAACTAAGTAAGTTAGTTGGGATACAACTTTGAGATGCTCCCTCTCAGGTAAACACTGTATTGTATTGTTTTGGTTGTCCTTGATTGTCATGGACAATAGGTATTTACACATCTATAGGTGAGTTAAAGGGTTTAACTGAGTGGACAGTATCAAAGCAATTCATGTGTATGTTTATTTTTATACACCTGCTGCAGAAAAGAACAAAAATACCAATCAAAATCGTAATAAGATTATATCTTTTTGAAATACAAAATGAATTTAACTTTTATATATCTAGTGGGTACCAGGCCTTAACATTTTTCCAACTGCACAGGTAAGTCTGTATTCAGAGTAGTTTTTGACACCAGTGCCTGTGTAAAGCCATTTTTGTCCGTTTGTTATGATGAACAATAACAATAACAAGTAAACGGATACTATGTTGTGCTTACCTAAAGAACGATGAATGACGATAGAAACAATATTTTCTCAATAATGTACAAAATTACTTCGAAATGTTAAATCATGAACATACGAGGATGCAGGCGAACATATGAAAAGCATGGAAGAACGTAAGGAAACCGGAAGAATTGTAAAATTTAAACAATCCCTGCCTTCGATATGAATTCCGGATTTGTCATATGTTTAGATTTAATCATCAAATGTCATTCTTCTGTTTAATTATAATAGTGGATGTTTATTCATTACTTTAAATCGTATATAGATTTTCAACAGACAATGAGAGGGCATGGGTAGGAGCAGAGACATATAATACATGTTATAGCAGGGGCGGATCCAGCAATTTTTAAAAAGGGGGAGGGGTTCCCAACCCATGATAAAGAGGAAAAAGAGGGGGTTCCAACTTTATGTCCCCATTTAAATGCATTGATCGTCCAAAAAAGGGGGGTCCAACCACCGGAACCCCCCCCCCCCTTCTAGATCCGCCACTGATTATATGTTGCTGGTAAGAGGAGGTGTTATTACTATAACAAATTCCCTGAAAAAGTAAGTTTGTAAAATCTGTGACTATTATACTATATATATATATATTATTAAAATAGTAGAATAGTCCCATGAAAATATGAAAAGGAGCGGGATCTAGCCTTTGCTACTTCCGGTTTTCTCAATGTCACTTCCGGTTGTTTCCACATCAATTTTCAAAGTTATTGAAAAGAAGCTAGTTCCTGTTTACTCAAAGTTGGAATTGGCATCCCATCATCAGTTTCTTCATACTGATTCGATAAATAAGTGGTTTCTATATACTTTTGAGTAAAATAAGGGAGATAATGTGCTGCTTCCGGTGAAGTAAATGTCTCTTCCGGTCTCATATGATAGCTTCTGTCACACTGATTCCAAAAATATAGTTTTTATATACTTTTGCCTGTAAACCAGGAGATAATTGGCCATTTCCGGTTTTTTGAAAGTCTTTTCTAGTCTTTAGTGATAGGTTAGTGTATTTAAATTGCAAAATATATGGATTCCGAGTACTTTTCAATGAAGAAAGTGTAAACATGGATACTTCCGGTTTTCTTAAGGTCACTTCTGGTTGTCATTTTTCAAGGTCATATGTCACCCAACCTTTTGTAAAAGGTCATATGGCTTTATAATGAACCAAGTTGAAGTAATAATCAATTAACCTATAATGAGACATTTCAGGGGCACTAACTCCTATAAGATGCCATTAGATTGTTTCAATAAAGCAAACATTTTGCACTTGTTCTTTCATATATATCTTTGAAAGTATTGGAAAAATGCAAAAACAAGGAAAAGTCAAAATTGAGAACTTGACCTTGACCTTTGACCTCATTTTCTAAGTTAGGACCTAGGGACCTCAAATAAAAAGTTTCCATGGTTAAACGGTTAACGGTTTATGAGTTGAAAAAACATACCGACAAATTTATTTGGTAAAGGTAGATAAATCCTATAAAATTTCATCGAATCGCTTCGATCCAAATTAGCCAAAAATTTCTGAGGATGTAAGGAACTATTAAAAAAAGAATTTTGTCGATATCTTTTTTTGTTACGAAGGAGATGCACACACTTGATAAACAGTGAATAGGGAGATAACTCTTACAAAGAAAATTATTCTGCTTAGAATGTGTGAAAATAAAACGCGCATAAACTGTATGATACTATATAAGCAATAACTTTGCGACATACCGTATAGCGGGTTATTTTCGCGGGTGTAAAATTTCGCGATTTGGGGACAACAAAGTATACGAAAAATTTTGGCGGTTTTTATTTTGGTGGATTCCTAAATCCCAATTAAATATTTTGGTGGATACTGAAATTGTTGCAGTTAAAAAGTTGTAAAACTTGACAAACAAGTTTCTATTGTTATGGTTAATTAATTATTTTTTTTATTGGAATGACCTCTTATTTATTGATTAGTTTCTGATACAGTTATTCATTAGAATACCGCTAACTTAGATAATTATTTGTAAAATTCAAACGTCTTGTAAATTTTACAATTAATTAGATTTGACCGTACCTTTGATGTACTTACTAATTAGGTTACAAAATTATCATGAATGATTACAACTCTTATATAGTTTGACATTAATTAATATGGCGTAATTACCTGATAAGAGTACTTTACACTCTTATTCTAATTGACACTTACTAATAAGGGTATACACACCTGACAGTTATTTTATAAAAAACAATTATGTACAACGCCCTTTGGCATTTATCTGGTTAAAACTAACATATACCGTTATTGACCTGCCAACAGGGAAAAAGAGATCGTTTACAAAATCCTTTAACCATGTTAACCTCGAAACTACCAAACGTATGCATAAATTTTCGCGGAATTTATTTTCGCGATTTTCGTTTCTCCGCCAAAATAAGCGAAAATAAACACCCCGCGAAAATAACCCGCTATACGGTATTGCGAAACAAAAATTTTACGCGAGAACAAAATTTGGCGGAAGAAAAAAAATAATAATCAGAACAAATACAATAGGTCTTTCAACAGAAAAGTGGAAAGACCTAAGTATGTATTATTCCTTTATTATTAAGATTGAATATGCATTATAACAAGCATCATATGACTCTTCATATTGTTAATGTCAATAATGTGATGTTATTCATTACTATGAAAAAATAGAAAAATAAGAAATGTCATCCAAAGTGTTGATTCCTCTTTAAAGAAATACAATGTTTGGTAACTATGTTGATATCACCTATTAAATCAAACCTGAAATTTAATGTACTACCAACATCTTGAGGTCTACTTCATATTTCAATTACCACAAGGAAATTGACAGCAAGGGTCAGTTGCGAATTAAACTTAACAATAAAAGACATTATTTTTTCCCATTATATATTTACCATTTTTATGAAGCATCATTCTATCATTAGCAAATTTAGTTACGACTCCTAATTGATAAGATATTTAGGTTTTGCGTTCCTTACTATGTCTTCTCTGATAAAGCTTATGCTGTCTTCAAAAAGCTAATGAACAAAGAATTCTTAACCGTGAAATTTGAAGTACTCTTGTAGACTTTTTACTGACGTCATCAGTATTTGGTTGACCATTATGGTACATGTGTGTCATAGATTTGATCTACTTGGCCTAACCACAACCCCGTTCTTACCTTTCTGTTTATTACATCAGCGAATGCTACTTATCACCAGAAATTTACTCGCCGTGAACAACGCGATGGATGCAACTAGTGGAACAAAAACTGCTTACCTTTGCAGAGCCGCGAATTCATCCCAAAGTTTTTTAAAGTTTATTGTTCTCAACTATTTCATTAGTTTCCTGTGAAGTATTTTGTGGACTGTTTCTTGTTGGAATTTTTCTTTTGGCCATTGCTTGTCAGTCTTTTCTCAACTTATGGTTCTTGATTGTCCCCTTGGTATTGTCTTCCCCTTTTATATGTGATGCAATAATTTAGTCGATACTGCATGCACAATCATTGTGTTATTTAGAAATGGGTTTCATCATAGAAATTTATATAAAAAAAACTCATCAAAGATACCAGGCTTATAATTTGTTCGCCAGACGCGCGTTTCGTCTACATAAGACTCATCAGTGACGCTCGAATCAAAAAGTTTAAAGGCCAAATAAAGTGTAAGTTGGAGAGCATTGTAAGCCAAACAAACTGAAAGGTTTTGTCAAATACAGCTAAAGAAATACTATTTTTCTCAAATATCTGTTTTTTTTTCTTTCACAGACTACTATACGTCCGTACTGGTCAGGCTGGAATGACACCATTTCTGGTGTATATCGATATGTTTTTGAGGTTTGGAAGATGGAATACGTACCAGGGCAAGACGGTCTGCGGGAACCACTAATCACTTCGACAATAAATCCAGAACCTTCATTTATAACAGAAATAATGGCCGACAGCATAACATTTCCAGAATATACACCATCAGAACCAGGCGTGTATTCTTGTATTTTAGAGGTAAACGACAAGGCGAATAACTCTATATATGCAAGACGTATAGTAGTGTTCGATGATACGTCAGATATTAATGTTAACACATCAAAACGACTTTACATATCTACAGCTAGTACTGAAACAGATTATATGTGGCAGACCGAGTACAATGTAGATGGTGTAACTGATATCGATGTAGTCTGGACAGATCTGTTTTCAAATCATCTCCATGACAAAGAATATTTTCTCTCTAAGATATTAGCTTATGAAGCCCGGCTAAGTGACAAAATCAATAGACATGATTATAAGAAAATTCTCACGGAATTTGATGACAACGAAGGTGACAGAACATTAAATGCAACATCCCATCTAAGAGGAATTATTAAATTTGAAATTTCTCATGAAATTATTAGCAAGCCAAAAAGTGTTCCACCAGATTTTGGTTGGAGCGAAATCTCTCCATTGTCAGAAACTACATCATTCCAAATGACAACACGTACCATTGGTGACGGAGACTCTCACCAAGTCTGGATTCGTGCAACGGATGTAACGGGCAGAAATAATACAATAACAACAACTATTCATTTTGATAAGACTGGACCGCTTATTCATTTAAGTAATGTTGCCTACAACATCAATGGTGGATCACAACAGTTCACCAGTAGGTTAGTATGTAATGTCAAACTGGAAAAGATCAAACACTTTAACCTTTTGCATATTTGAATGTACATCATAGAAAGGTTCACATATCTTCATTAATTGAATTAAACTGTATTAAAAATACTTTCCTACTTACCTAAGAATGATATAATTTACTAGGGCAATGCTGCTAGCATTGACACATTCCCGAAATTTGAAAGTATATATATATGTTTGTTAATTATCATCAGGAATAGATACAGCAATATTTGATGGAGAAATACATTTAAGTTCTGAGTTATGTAAAATATATATTGAAGTGTCATAAAAAATCAGATCTACGAATAAATTGGTTACATGCATACAAATGGTACTTAGATACATCGTGCAACATTATTTCTAATTATTTTATTTCAATTTTACCGTAAATGAATTCCTAGACTGTTAGCACTTTCCTTATATTAAAGTACCCTGAAGTAATAGCAATATTATAGAAGCATTCTTGTCTACTTTAAATTATGTATCGATGTTTTATAACTTTAAATATGTTGTTTGCAGAATTACAGTTATTTCCCAAGACTTTCATAGTGGAGTGTTGAATGCTTCTTTTGAAATTGTTCTGAATGAAACAGGCGAAGTAAAGTTTCGAACAGACGTAATTGTCAATAATGAGGTAAATAACATTTTACGTATATCCAGAAAATAGAGAACAATACTTTTAAATTGAATAAAGAGTTAACCCTGAAAAGTGCATCGAAAATTAAATTTTATTTGTAGTTGCATTATTTTGAAATTTAGTTACATATAAAGATTTAAATTTTATACGAATAAGAACATTATGTTATCTGTTTCAGGACTAATAGAATGAAATGAAAATTAAAGCAAGAAACTGATGAAATGTATGATGCGTCCTTAAATTTTCCTTAAGGAACACCGTGTTCGTTTTAACAGGATACAGCATTCAAAGTTGTTTTCTCGACGAAAAAAGTGCCACAAAACGTCGAATTAAGCGTATTATAATTTCATTCTATCGTATAATGTCGATTTATGACGTTTTTACAACGAACTAGGTAAAAAAGGGATTAATACATAAAAACGAAGTCGGTGACTATAGGATTAACTTACATTATTGATTATTAAAACAGAAATTTATCTTTCGAAACAACATATCAAATTTCAAGAAATATCAATGCATTGTAATAGATTTGATGGAGTAAAGACAAATTTCAGAACTTTTTTATACAAATGTGCATCTATTTTGAAAGAATCAATGCAGCATGTTGAGTTATCGTTCAACGAGCGAAACTTTATGTAAAATTATACCAGAATCTGTGAAATAGCCGATTTACTGTGCATCGACCTTAATGCAAAGTTTATTTTCAGACAACAGAAGATTGTGCGAAGACAGCCGACTGTTACTGTGTTCCTATGGGACAGTGTTTTACACGTACTATGACATTTGATTTTGACAACTGTTTACTGGCTGTTCCTCTTGAACTAATTGACTCAGGAGCATATTTATTACACGTAACATCCTATAATACGGCAAAACTTCCATCATTGTCCGTTATTCAGGTAATATTCTCATTATAAGATACGAACTTAATTTTCATTTCATATAAATATTGATATCAAGTATTTGAATTTTGTATTCTAATCTTCAGCGTTTTATTATGAATTATGGTTTTTATTTGACTGTACTTACGTATACTTTAAAACGACATTTAATTGCGATAATGTTTTTGATAACTTTCGACACGATTAGCCGTAATACATTAGGAAAATAAAATGGCATTTTGATACACCTTTATTTTCTTAATTCATTAATTAGATTTTTGTTAATTTTAGATTGGTGACGTAGGTCAATTTAATGGTGTCAATAAGTGTAAGTAAAAACACAAAGT
Organism: Mytilus californianus; assembly: GCF_021869535.1. Classification (NCBI taxonomy): domain Eukaryota; kingdom Metazoa; phylum Mollusca; class Bivalvia; order Mytilida; family Mytilidae; genus Mytilus; species Mytilus californianus. The sequence goes on from NW_026262668.1 coordinate 96,223,401, forward strand.
TATGTGCCGTCTTTTATTTCCAAGCTCAAGTTAGAGGTTATCCTATAGCTGTACTATGTAAATCTCCTTTTACATATAAGACAAATAAGACAGAAACTATTGTAACATATGAATCCAAGTACATATTTTTTTTTATTTCTGTTTTTTCTCTCTGTCTTTCTTACAACTATAAATCTATGCTTTATGTTTGCCAATAAAACCGTATTTAATTTTAAGTTTTGTAATCCATGATTAGTAGAACTATTTTCTATTTAACTGAAAATGATTCTATATGAACAAAGTCATTTAATATGTACACTGTGTAATTTTCTTATTTTGAAATAACAATATTACATACTATTTTCCAATTTTTCATGTTTTTGAAATGTCACCGAAGTCTTAATTAAAACTACACATTACACGTTTAATATTCATTGTCTTACAGATCCTAGCCCGTCCTCGATATCTGTTATAAATAAAACCAATACAGAAATTACCATTCAATGGACAAATAGTGTAACCTGCTACCAGATCGCACAATTTATACTATACTTGCACAGGCCCGATAATACTACAGATAGTTTCATGATTGACAAAGATTCTGTAATATACACAATAACTGACCTTTCACCGGGTGCTTCCTATGATATTGAAATGTACACTGAGTATGGAAATGGAACGAATCTTAATAGAAGTTTAGAACCATTGACAACTATATTTTCAACAGGTAAATATCACTAATCACTTGTTTACTTGGGTTTATATATACCCAGGGCGCCAATGTGTTCGACTAAACATCTTTCTTCAGTTTTTTCACCATTCTGTCTTCAGTCAAACATCGTGATGGGGTATATTTAACCAGAGGTGTCAATCACATGTGGATTCTTTATAAATCTAAAGTACAACTGCAAAATCTTCAATTATAATCACAAACATACAATTTTGTAGTAATAACAAACTTTTGATTTGTGTACGCTTGATCTTACTGTTCCCCATACTCAATTGAAAGATCGAATAAACCGTCAACTAAACAGAACTTTCTCTACAACAATTAGAATCGTAGATATACATTTCCTGTTTTGGGTCATGAAATATCTTACTTTGTGAAGAACCGCATTGATTCAAAAAAACAAATACACCGAAGATGATGTCATCAAAATGCCAGATAGTCATTATTTAAATGGATACGAATAATGCATCCTACTGGTAATAATATGACGCAGAATTCATACAAAACCTTTACCAAATAGAAAAAGAAAAAAAAAACACCAAGCAAAGTTCTTTAATTTCAGTTTCAGATATATTGCTGATGTCCAGTCACTCAAAACCTAATTTTCAGTGAGTGCTTGTTTCCCATATATCTCAGTATAAAAATGAAAACAACACGTTATAAATTTAATTCGTCCGAAGCGCTTTTCTGGATTTACATTCATCAAGAACACTCTAAGCCGAATATAGCCAAGGATGTATAGAACCGAAACAGTTGAAGAGCTATATAATCAAAAATGACCTAAAATAATAGCCAAATCCTTCTAAGGGCAACTTTGCCTGAGGAAGTTTTAACCTTAGTTTCTTTATAATTTCAAAATTTAAAAACGGACAAATTTAGAAAGGTTTGTTATTAATCATGTCAGTACCAAAGTACTGACTACTGAGCTGATGATACCCTCAGGGACGGATAGTCCACCAGCAGAGGTATCGACCCAGTGCTGTAAAAATGAAAACAACACTTTATAAATTTAATGCGTCCAAAGCGCTTTTCTGGATTTACCTTTATCAGGAACGCTCAAAGCCGAATATTTGAAAGCCAAGGATGTATAGCTTAATTTGAGATTAAGGCTACTATAGAAACTAGAAGGTCTGTTGTATATCTTGATCCTTTCCTCGGTATTGACACAGATGGACGACTTTAAACTAGAATCTATGACAAACACGATGATTTAACTTTCAAATTGTCTTTCCGATTCTCAGCAGTAACATACCCTCTGCCCCATCATGCTCCATATGTGACACCCGTCGTGCTACTCCTATAAAATATGTTGATACGATATATCAAGTGGTAAGGCATCACACCATAGCGGATTGGTAATTAACTCTTTATATAACCATCGCCAAAGACATCACCAAATGCATAAACCAACGGTCATGTAAATTTTCTAACCCCGAAACATAACCGAATGTGAAATATTTAAATTGAAACAATTGTTTCTTGACGAAGGATAGACAAGACTGTTACCGGTATAAACATCACTTACATTCACAAAATCAAACGGACAAAGAACAACACTAAACACTAAAGCAACAACAACATGAATCCCTTAAAAACAAAAATAGAGGTGATCTTAGGTGCTCTGGAAGGGACAATCTTCTCCTCTGAAACTATTGGGCAAATTGCAACCAATAATGGCCACCATCATCATTTGGGTATCTAGCTCCGATGATTACGCCTGACAACTAATATTACCGACATTGCTAAAAAACAGTACATATGGGTAAAATGCAAGTTTTTGTTTATTATCGTGAAACCACCATAAATCTGACATGACAGAAATGTTCAGAATACTCAAATCAACCTACCGTTTATCGAATCATATCTGTCAGACGACTTCTTTTAAACTATTGCCTTAAATGACAAATTTTACTATAGTTATCCATGTGTGTCCATTATCTTGAAAACTATTATAGATAAAGAAAAAATTTAAATATAAAAAATGATCAACAAATTTGTCAACATCGACCAAATTGTCAGTCGACTCTTAATTGGAGTTATTGCTCATAAATGACGTTTTATACCATTTTTGCACAATATCTTGAAACCTTGATGGATAAATAGAAATTTTAAAATCCTAAAATAATCAGCAAGACAATAACAAGAAATAGGTAAATTAATTGCTATCTGACTCCTTATAGCAGTTATTGCCTTTAAAAGACGAGTTTTATATCTTTTTGGCGTTATTGCTTTATATTTTGAAAGCTATCATAGAAAGAGAAACTTTAAAATTGAAAAATGATGCGGTTGTTTACCCTATTGTCTTGAAAACTGTTAATAATAATAGATAGATGGAAATTTAAATAGCAAAAAAGGTCAGCAGGAAAAGATCTAGAATATGTCGAAGACATTGGGACTGTAGCAAGAACATCCTGTGTTTCTTTGTGCATATTGTATTAAGTTTTAGAAAATGGTATTTTAAATGAGTAGTTCGATTTGTGATTTATACTTTAAGGGTTTTGAATTGATAGCGATGGATAGAACACTTATACGCTCGTATGAAAGTGTCGGGATATTTATTGAAATTGACCTTATCAAATTTATTGATTTCATGATACATAACAAAAAAAAGGAAATGTAATGTCCGTAGATTTACTTTTTTCAACCACAACATTTATGACGTGATAAACAACCATGTGTATAATCTTTTGGCACAAATACCTATTGCGTATTTTAGATGTTGACTATAAAATGTCATGTAGTAAAATATATCAGTAACATGAGTTTGGTATTTTTTCCTTATATAAAATTTGTTTAATATTTATTTTTGCAGAAGATAATCAAGAAGAAAGCAGTATCAATCTAATTGTTATCATAGTACCAATAGTTCTTCTTTTGTTCGTTATTATTGTAATTGGTATTATTGTATACTGTTCTTTGAAAAAACGACTCCGAAGATTATCTACCTCTCCATTTGTGCCACCAGATGTTGTTTTGAATGGTAAACTTCCGATTGTAACGAACATCTTAGTAAAATCTAGAAATGATATGCTATCCATACCAGAAAGGCCTTTGATGGATAAAATGGCTGACTATCAAAATAACGTTATATTTAGACTTGACTTACCAAAAGGTCGTGCTAATATGCTAGCACCTATAAGCTCCCGATTGGGCGACAAAAATGATCAATATTAATATTTAGATTATTGAACTAGCTTTCTGATATCTTGTATGTATACATTAATTGGTGATTAAATATCTTAAATCATATATAGAAATATTTCAGCTCAATATTGCTCACACCTACAACCATGCTTTCCTGGAGTTTGTAATAGTTACAATGATGAGTGTGCATGTTCAGACGGTTTTCTGGGCAATAATTGCTTACAGTGTAAGTTTTTCCTGTGTCTAAACTATTTACCTTTAGTTATTATCTTAAAAGTAGGGAAATGATTTATATGAATTGCTTTGGTGTTTTATTAACAATTTATTTTAATATAATGCTTCAAACAAACTTGTACTGATCAATGTAAAGCATCGTATTTGTGTGTTAAACTCAAAATTGTACATGATATATACGTCATAAATATTTCACCTTAAAAACTGATTTGGAAGATAGCATTTTACTTTCGAATGGAGTGCATCGACGATTTTAAATATCTGAAGCTGGTATGAAAAATCGATTTATTACATCCGGGAAACGAATTTTTGTGTATGTGTGCGTACCTCATGGTAGTCAAGCTCGTTTAATCGAAAGCAGTCTCGATTTCTCACGTTTGATCTTCAAGAATTGAAATTGACAAATTCAAACAAATTAAAAGTTATTGTTTCTATTCTATCTAGTCAAAAATAATGCAAGTATATTAAATATTGTCTCTAAATTTATATAATACGTTTGCAAGTTTATATTATATCTAATACGTTTTAATATGTTTGCTGCAATTAAAAGACCAAATTACTTGCAAAACAGAAGCATTAAGTGATGGTGTTGAACAGCTGCATTCATATAACTGCCAGTTTATTTATTTATTTATTTTTTTTGTTAATGTTCATTTTTATGTTTTTTTTTTTGTTTATGTTTTTGTTTTAAATTTTTTTTATTATTACTATTACCATTATCATAATCATTGTTATAATTAGATATGGATAGGTAGGGACCAAAATAATGTAAATATAAACATCTTGAACACGACATTTTTCAAATAACACTATCGTTCATGTTTTATCTGCATGAAAACATTTTCTGGTTTACATACACGAAATTAGGCAACATAGCTTACATTGAATAATTACTTATATCTGACTGAAATTCTCATTTGGTTTTCGAGAAATTTATGTATTCGTATGTTGTTGTTAAAGGTACATGTACAAGTAGACAGAGGTTTGATTATTAGATTATTTTATATGAAGATAATAATAAAAAATAAATAAATCAGTCTGTTTGTTTTTGTTATAGTTGGTGCCCAGTATATGCCATCAATTCATAGGACTAACTCTTCCATATCCTTTTATGATTCTACGGCTGTCAAAGATTTGTTCACGTATAGTACAGATTCAACCGGAGACAGAATTACCTGGTCAAATCAAGAAGACTTCAATGTGTTGAAGTTTACACTCGAAGCTTCTTTTCATTCCGATTCCGTATTTGGTCCATTGCCAGGTTATCCAAACTATGTCACCAATGTTACCTTTGGAATAGTAGAAGGGCGTGTGCATTTTAACCACTCAACCATTAATTCAGGTACAGATATATTTTATAAAAATAATTCATTATTTTAATTGGTTTGATATTTTTCGAAGCCGACGTAAATACACATGGCACATTTCTTCATGACATTTCATCTGTAACTATCTACAGACATACAAATATATGAAAAAAATTAAATCGAATGTACAGAACAACAAACACACAGGGAATAAAAACAAATTAATACTAGAACATGATGAGACAATTAAAAATTTTGTTTGCTTCAGACAAAAACGCATGGTAAGAAATTTTGACCATAAAAAATCACAAAAGTTACACCTTTTGTTTTTCAATTATTATAACTCTATTCAAGACATACATGTATTACAAATAAAGTAATACATGTACAAAATGTATGTCATATAGTTACATAGACCAGTAACAATGAACACATCAATCCAATCCAACCTGGAGTAAAGGATACAACAGATACAGATAAGTCTGCCTCATATCTTAACAATGAGGATTGGTTGAGAACAAAAATGTTCGACAAAAGAGATGATTTCGTTTCTCCATTGTGACATTTCCATTTCTATATAGCAACATTCCAGCAGTGTCTACATATGTAGTATATATCTTCCAGTTGATACGATATTCCAGGGCTTGCATTTCCTATCATAATTTCATTGATTGAGGATTGCTGTGCACAAGCTAAGGAAGTAATTAAACTAAGAGTTCTAAGTGGTGAAGGTGAAATCATCCCTTCGAGCATTTTACGGACGCCATCAGGAGATGGTTGACTGTTATGGAATATTATCTGTTTTACAGATGACGACAGATGGTCCTTTTTTTCTCCGAATGTGACCTACCTACCAAATTAGACTTATTTTCGAGTTGTACTTACACGAGCAAAACAACGTGTGCCATATGTGGAGCAGAATCTATTAACCCTTACTCAGCACCTGATGTTACGCCCGGAGTTTGGTGGGGTTCAAGTTGATCTGCCTTTAGTTTTTAATGATGTGTTTTATATACTGTTGTTTGTCTTTTGGTCTTTTTCGTTTTTTGAGGACGATCGTTTCGGAAGTACAAACCTACTACAAATTTTATAGAGTACAACCGAACAATATAGCAAAACACGGACAAAAAAATCGAAAATATGCACCAGAAAGATATATATTCCTTAATTTCAAATTTCTTTCACTTTTCATGTTGGTATCAAAGTAATGAGTAACTTGGCTGGTTATAATCCAATATGTAACAAACAAACAGAGGCATCGACCTAGTGCTAATAATGGAATTAAATCGTTTCAAATTTACCGCACCACATGAGGATTTCAAACATTACTTTTACTCAGTGATGTTAATATAACATGGAAGAGTTCTTTTGTAAGTCAACGCATCTAGTCTAGCACCATTTTTAGTCTTTATTTCTCTATTTAGTGCTTTGTGGACTTGTTGTTAACGTTTTTTGTTTTTGGTTTTTTTTAAGCCATGGCGTTGTCAGTTTCTTTCAACTTATGAGTTTTGAATGTTCCTTTATTATCTTCCGCCTTTTTAAATCTAAAATATTCATTTTGACTTTGATCTGAACCTGTCTGAAGATGATTGAATGCACAAAATATTGTGTTGTCATAATGAAACCATTTTCAGAATCTTTCAACAATTCGTAGACACCAGAAAACCAGTTACGGTTATTTTGGACTTTTAGGTCATAAACAATATGTTAAACAACTCAATAAATATTAAATAAAATAGAAGATGTGGTATGTTTGCTTATGGAATAATTCAATGATAAAAACCTTTACTAATATGAGCAACACGACGGGTGCCACATTTGGAGCAGGATCTTCTTACCCTTCCGGAGCACTAGAGATCACCCCCAGTTTTTGGTGGGGTTCATGTTGCTCAGTCTTTAGTTTTCTATGTTGTGTTTTGTGTACTGTTGTTTGTCTTGATCTTTTTTCTTTTTTAGCCATAGCGTTGTCAGTTTATTTTCGACTTATGAGTTTGAATGTCCCTCTGGTATCTTTCGCCTCTCCTTTACACATCCAACATCCAAAGAATTTAGAGCAAAAGACGTCATTAACAGTCGGATAAAACATGATCTTATTCACTGCCAAAATATAGGTATCGACAGTATGTAGGACCGTATAAGTTCATAGGTGTAGAGCAATAATATTTAGTTGGGTTTTAACTTATTGACAACACTCTCAATGTTTATACCGATGCGAACAATATTCAAAAATCTAATTACATAGTAAATTAGTAACCTTTTAGGAAACTTTTTTAAAGGATCGATTATTTGAACCGGATCTTATTTAAGTTTTTTCGGGCTCGATAAACAACATCACTTAAAAACTAGGATGTGCTATCCCGTTTATAATAAGTTTTCTACAGGTACAGCAAAACTTCCAAACCAAATTTTTGTGTCTATAAAAGAATATAGGTTTTAAGTAAGTGTGGTAACGAAATCCTTGACTTCTACAGTAATATATAGATTACGTTCATTGAAATCCAAAACGGTCACTACAGACACAGGTATAGCGAACGAGTAAGCTTGGGCCATAGAAACACCACCGTCTAAAAAAGAAAAAGTAACAATAGGGATTGAAATATCAACCCTTTTGTCTTCAAGTTTTGTGCACATTTCCCTTACAAAGCTGATATATCTAAATCGACAGTTATTGATGTTTATGTTTGATTTATGTAAAGTAAGTTCGTTTTAGTAAATTTCGGCAGTATAGTTAGAGTACAGATATTTAGAATAAAGTACACATTAAAATCTTCTTTGGTGTATAGTGACATATACATATTGTATCTAACATATTTAAAGATTTGATGATGATGAAAGATGGCTACTTAACGTCCAGCGTTAAATTAATATGCATATTCAGGATTAGAACATGTTAATGTTATATAAATATTAACCCTGCTTTGTACTAGACCGACACATTGATTTTAACGTGCTAATTCACAAGATAACAGTCCTTAGGAAGACATGTTACCTTACCCGGACACATTATTCTGACCCCGAACCGACCACTCTTTGTTCTTACTCCTTAATGCCGCGTGCTTAGCTGAGAAGCAGCAAATATCAATTCTAAAGCCTTTGGTTTAATCTGGCCGGGGTTCAAACCCACGACCTTCCGCACCCGAGGCGAACACGCTACCACGAAACCAAATATATAATTTATACGAGGTGGTTTTAAAGATTTGAGGAAACTGTGGAATATATGTATGTTCAACTAGTGATGAAACTTCTGCAAAATTGCGAGAACGAAAGCAGATATTTCCTTTAGTATTAAGAGGTAGCACTACAATCAACATAAATATTACAACAATTAAATCATCAACGATTAAGCCTTAACACCGTATTTGTACATATCATGATAAAAAAGATGGATGCCACATGTAAAGCAGGACCCTTCTAGACCACCTGAGATCACCCTCGGATTTTGCCGGGATTCATGTTGCTCAGTGTTTTGCTTTTATGCAGTGTTTTATAAACGGTTCTTTGTCCTGTGCCACTTTCTTTTGTAATGGTTTTTTTTATCTACGAGTTTTAAATCTCCCTATTGTATCTTCCTCCTCTGTTTTAGTAAACGTAAGAAATTGCTCAGAATCGTGTTGACATGCGTACAAAGCTAACACAACAGAAAATAGTACAAAAAGCATCAAATAAAAACGGATCTGTTAAATGTGTCATCTGCGTTATTTATTTTCTATTCGTTTGGTGTTTATCAAAATGATATTCATGATTTTCAATAAAATCCACGACAGTTCTCTCCTACACTTGTGTTGATTTTGTCTGGATTAAATGGTTTGAACAAATTGGTTTTTTTTTTTCTTTACAGGTAACAACGACACCATCTTAAAATGTGCACATGCCAGTAATATGAAGCCAGTGGATGACTTACAATGTAACTTTAATGTTGACAAACAACTTAAGCTAACATCAGGAGATACGTAAGCTTTGTTATATTGCTTAAAGTATTGTGTGTTTTTTTACAATTTTGGGACGAAGGCAATATACCATTGAAATAGTATTTGCACGTATAACAGTAGTACGGTGGAATTAGTCACATTTTAGAAAAAGTAAAACATTGAACATGAAGGTTGACTTGTTTTTCCAATCGCAAAAAAGTTATAAAAAAGTAAGTATGATATCGATCGGTCGTTTTAACGGTACGCTCTTTGTATCTCTTTAAAAGTTTGCGAAAGTTGAAACCATCCTCCAAATGCTTATGGCTACATTATTGCTAATCATGTAAAATACTGGTCTTACATCTTTTAATTATACAAAGGAAAAGAGGACCTACATTTGAAACTTTATATGAAAAGAAGAAATATTTATATGGTTTACTGAAACACTCTTTCTAAATTGAAAAAAAAATACAGAATGAGTAATTTGTTTTATTCGATTTTAGATTAATATTAGAATTTGTAGCAAGATCAGGTGGAAAACTGGAGCTAATGAAAATAGACGACGGTACTGTGACCGGAGTTGAGTTTTATAATGGAGCAACTACTATTGATGTTTTGGAGTTCAAGTTTGATTTTGGAGTGCCTATCCACTGCACAGAAACGTCCACTTGTTCCTATCATGCCATGCAATTGCAGAATGATATCACATCGGTATGACATAAAACGATTTGTTATTGAATATGTATATTGGTAGCAGATAGATGGTTCTGTTACATTTGTTATCTGAAAGATCGATAATTAAAAAGTAGCTTAATTATTTCAATTAAAATAGAACTATGTATTGCACTGCAAACTGTATTATTTATAATTCTAACACACTGGACGAATATTTTCTAAATGTGTTTTAGGTCTTAAATATCAGATAGTATGTACAAGATTAATTATTGATTTGAACCCACCTTTATCAAATACATACATGGAACAGAATAGATTCTCTTCGACTATACACCTTTTGTTAACACACATAAAAAGTTTTGAACAAGTATTCTCTACAAATAATTTTATCAAGATTGAATAGATATTTCTGCAAATTGTACTAGTGTTTTTTCATTCGCACAAAAATCCTGCGATAAATTGTCAGTCCAAGAAAATTATTGTGTTAAAAATTTCATTTCAAATAAAACAAAAAACATAATTTAAAACAAAGTTCATTGTACATAAATTCTTATTTATGCAGATCGAAATTCGTCCGTATTGGTTAGGTTGGACCGATTATCTTTCCGGCATTTCTAGTTATACTTTTGAAGTATGGAAGATGGAATATAATGCGGATGCGGAGGGATTACAAGAACCCCTGATAACAAATAATACCAACCCTTCACCTTTGTTAATAACCAACATATTGGGTAACAACTTAACATACCCGACTTACAAGCCGACGGAACCTGGAGTATATTCATGTATACTGGAAGTGAACGATGTTGCGAATAACTCTGAATACGTCCGACGTATTGTTATATTCGACGATATCTCAGATGTGACTGTTAATAGCTCTCATCGCCTATTTGTATCATCTGCGAATATTGAAACAAACTATTCGTGGCAAACAGATTTCAAACCTAATGCTAAAAATGATATAACAGTAATATGGGAAGGTTTGTTCAGCAATTCTTTGCATCATCAGGAACATATTTTGGCAAAGGTTTTAGACTACAACCCACGATTAAGTGATAACATACGTCGTCATAACTATAAACGAATCTTGACAAATTATGATGACCATGAAGGGGACAGAACAGTTGAAAGTATTTCTAATATAAACGGTATTGTTAAGTTCCAAATAAACCATGAAATTGTCAGTAGACCATCATCTGAGGCTCCTGGTGATGGTTGGGAGGACATTTATCCATTGGCAGAACATTCTGTTCTAGATGTGGCTGCAGGCACAATAGGAGATGGAGATTCACAACAAATATGGGTTCGTGCGTTAGATGTGTTTGGTCGCAACAAAACACAAACTACAGTTATTCATTTTGATCAAAGTGGACCAGATAATTTCTTAACAAATGTTGTATACAATACAGAGGGTGGAGCCCACACTTTTTCAAGCAGGTGAGAAACATTTGAAATTGTACAACAAACGAGAGGAATAAAAAGCAAATATATGTCATTGTTTTAAATTTATCATGCAGATAAATAAAAATATTTTTTTACAAGAGAAGTGAGTTTCAAGTCTTTAGACAATTTTACATACTTTAAAGCATTCTCACAATAAGTACACCGTAGCTATCATTTCGTACAAATTCCTTTTTTTCTCATTGAGTTATTTCTTTGTCATTGAGTTAATGTTTATATATAATTACGATCATATAATTGCAGGTTATTTTAATTTGTTCTGATAATTTATGTCTAAGATTAATTGTTTTTAACTTAATTATTAATTAATGATTTACTTATTTAGGATTACGTTTGTATCCCAAGATCTACATAGTGGTGTGACTAATGTTTCAATACAAGTTGTGCTTAACGGAACAGACAGTGTCAAATTCGAAGAAAATGTGTATGTTGAAGAGAAGGTACGTTTTAAACAATCTGTGAATTAAGTTAAGTGGACATGACAAAATTGTTGACAAATTATAAATAAGATTTTCCTTCTATTTATCTTTATACCAGAACAATTTTAATATTTTTTTCTTAGTCACATTTTTTCTTAAAATATATAATAATGTAACGTAAAATTGTATAAAATATAAGATTAATGGTACATCTTATACTTTACAGACCACTGAATCGTGTGCTCTTACACATGACTGTTACTGTGTACCTATGGGATTGTGTTTTATGAGGTCAATAACCATAGAGATTAATAATTGCCATCTGAGTGTACCGATAGATATGATAGAGAATGGATATTATCATATTAATATTACATCACACAACACAGCATCTTTAGACACTTCTACATTTATAGAAGTACGTACTTAAGTATTGCTGTACCGTTCAAAGTTTTATATTTATCATTTTGTGGCTTCTTTAATAAATAAGTGTTGAATTCACCTCCGTCTATTTTCCATTTAGACTGCTGTATTGAAAAAAGTCGAAATCAAATTTATTACACTGATTTTTTCTCATATAATATGTCAATCGGCAATATTCTGCTTTGCTTACAAACCATTTCTGTATTTTGAAGGCATATTTCATGTTTGAAATAAACAGACACGCTTTCTACTAGGTGTATTACATCCAAATATTTTAAAAAGGTGTTCAACTTGTGCTGATATTATTTATTATATTCTTTTACAGATAGGGGATGTCTCAAAGTTTAACGGTATCAATAGTTGTAAGTAGTTTTTTTTAATTAAACACTAGTTTACTACTATTATCGGATGTTTAATTACCGTAACTACTCATCGAGTATCGTACAGGAGCTTGAGGATTACTTGGGAATATTCAAAATATTTACCAAAACATAATACAGAAGGTCATGGGTAGTTTATACCCGTATCGTCATATCCCTCAAGGCACAAAGACCAAATCGAAGAGACACGACTCATTTGTTACAATATACATAACTGCCAAACAAAACAACAAGGTTCATTTTTACCGTGAATGTGAACACACTTTGAATCATAGTAATGGTTTAGTGTTTTAACAGAAATGGCACTTCATGACATTCTATAATAGTTGGAGAGTTGACATATTTATTTTATCTTTAAATCCATTTAAATGAAACAGAATGGTGAATTCAGTTAAAATGAAATCAATATGTCATGGAACAATATTATTATCTACCACCAAAAACGGTCCATATACAATGTATGAACGGCATGGTATAATAAAATGAATCAATGCAAGTCCTAAGAATAACATAAGAAGAAAAAAGATAAGAATAAACAATACAAATACGTAATGAAAAAAGTTAAGTAGATAAATAAACTAAACTGCCAAACAAGCATAGCAAAGAAGCACTATTAGTACTACATTTTGCACTTTACTTAACTTATAATTAAATGTTAAAAGAAAACCTGTAAACAAAATATTGTAATAATTTTTCAGATCCAGGTCCCTCACTTGCTACTACTGTCAACATTACAAATCGAGCAGTGACCATACAATGGACAAATACATCCACATGTTATGAACGACTGAGATATATCATCTTACTGTATAAACCTGATAATACGACAGACTTACTTGTTATTGATAAAGATTCTGATACATACACATTTAATGACCTTTCACCTGGCACCACTTATACAGCAGAAATTTATACGGACTATGACAGCGAACCAGAAGTTACCCGCAGTCCAATACCATTAGAACATGCGTTTACAACAGGTTAAACATAAATAAACATTTTCTGGAAGTTTTACGTTTTTAATAAATAATAAACCGAGTGCGTACAAATAGTAACATATGCATAGTGAATAAGAAAATAAAGTGCTGTGCCCTTTTTCCTCGGCTTTATGATTTAAACGAATTTATAGGATCAACTAGAAATACTGTGAGCACTGCTCAAATAGACCCCCCATTTTTTTTTTATTAAATGACATGCACACAGATTGTTTTCCATTGACACAAAACATGAATAATTTGGCACTATTAAGGCTACATCAATTCTAACTAAGTTTGCTGTCCGATTTTTTAACGAAAAAAATCTATAACTGTCCAAAGTGTGAAAAATTGACAGTTTTCAATGATTTTTCAACAAATAAAGTTTCATAACTCCGCAATGACATTTATTTTTTTTAAAGGAGAAGAAAATAGCTTGTGTTGCCTGAGTAAAATGTAGTATCCATCAGACATGATAATGTCAAAGGGTCGACCATTTCATTTTCTGGGGAAGGAATGGGATATTCATGTCTATTTATGTATATATATCGTCAAACATTCAGTAAAAAAGTTAAATAACTAAAAGTATATAAATATAGGATTTTAGTAACATATGATGATATATACAGTAATATATATTGTGTCACAGTAGGCTTTAGATGTTTTCTGTCGGCAAATGAAATTGCTTGATTTAATTAACTTAACTGATATATAAACAATGATACGCTTAACATGATTCCCATAGTATGATTATTTCTCAATAATAAATCATACGTTTACCATGTTAACAACAAATTGTAAATTTCAGCTTCCTTTTGTTCTCATCTACAACCATGCTATCCTGGTCATTGTAAAAGTGATATTGATGAATGCATCTGTTCTAATGGTTTCAGTGGATCTACTTGTTTACAATGTAAGTTTATTTATTGTATCAGATTGCATATACAATGTTATTGGAATCATCTTAGTTTTCTACTCGATATGTCGTGTGAGAGTTTGTTTAAAGTGACCATCACCATATATAGTTTTTTTTTTATGAAACTCGAACAAACAAAAATAAACTGTGTAATGTTGAAAGGTTATATGTTCTTGAACTTTATAGAATGAAACTGCTAAGTAAAATTCCCAATGATAAACTTCCATTTTTGGAAAATTGATTTCTTGCTTCGGGTCCCTATAAACAGCCAATTGAGTGTTTAACACCTAATGTTAAGAACTGCATATTACTAAGAAGGAAAACAAACAACATAAACGATCTAGCAAACCAAAAGACATGAACTAGTCAACAAAGGGTTTCATCTATAGACATTTTTGTTCTTTCTCTCTCTCTATTTATATATATTCATCCACATGCGCTGTGTCCTGCGCTTCAGATGTCCGTGCTATTTTCAACAACTGTCCGGTCGTGTATTTATTACACAAAACGTTTTTCTTAACAAATACTTGGAACCTCTTTATTGAAAAAATATTAATCTATGTTGTATTTGACGTTCTTTCTTTTCAGTCAACGAAATGCATTCGCCTTCCTTACAAAGAAGTGCAGCAACTTTTAGCTTCGTAGATTTGAGCACTAATATTGTGAAATACACGTATCAAGTGAATTCAACCGAACATAATTTGACATGGGCAAATCAGGAAATGTTTAATTCAAGGATATTTGTACTAGAGGCTTCTTTTGACGGAAATTTGACATTCGGATCACTACCAAGATATCCAAATTACTTGAATAAATCTGAGTTTGGTATTGTGGAGGGACATATACAATTCACACATACATTTCAATCTACTGGTAAGCAATTCGATAAAAGGATCTTTTGAGTTATAATTGTAATTAGAACATTTTAATATTATTTTTTTAAAGTGTGTTAACATCCATTTTATGTAGTATTTTTCTCATTTAACTCAAATGTGAGATAAGAAAGGACTTACATGTCTGGACCAACTTATTTTTATCTTTATTAAATCGACTCTTAACGTCGTTGATAAATGGATCGGTTGCATGTAGGGTTTGGATGTTCTACTAATTATGTTATTTTGAAAAACGTACGCTGTCATTGTAACTCCTGTTACATCGTTAATAGCATCTAAAGTACTGTTATATCTTTTGAAGATATATGCTGATGTGTGCATTGGAAGAATGGTCTCCATTATATAATTTTTACAAATTTATTCCCCCATTTCATATATATTTGGCCTATCCAACACCCAACCTGAAACGGTTATTTCTTTTATATGTCTGTCTCTCACCTCACTAGCGACATGTTTTCACATTTTTATGTTTTTAGATACCAAAATCTGTAAATTTACCGATTCGGTACTATTCCCGATTGTGACATTTTAAATACGATTCGCATTACGGGTGATGCATGCATAGCAGGAGGAGACGGTTAACCTGTCGACGCACCTGGTATCGCTCCTTTTAGGGTTAATGCGATTCCATCAGTTTTTAATTGTTACCTTGAGTTATCTTCGGTATTGTTTAATGAGATTCGAAAATCGGTAAACTACTACTACCTATATTTATATAGATTCCATCTTTTGCGCAAGTGTATTGTTTTCTGTTTGGTATTAAATTAATAATAAAGATCCATTTTGTTACATCTTGTGTTCCGTTTATGTGGCAATCGCTTATGGCAGTCAGCAGGGTTTCAGGACATCAGTTGTTCGACCTATTAGTCAAATGCGTTTTGTTAAAAGATACTTTTTCACTTTTTTGGTCTTTTGGAAAATGTTGTTTGTGCTGTATTTAGACCCCTCTACCAAGAAATTTGTTTTGCGTGCACACGTATAGAAGTTGCGGTTTTTATCCAACCCAATCATAGGTTTGAACGTTGTTTTCAATTTAGACTTGTTTATATTTTTTCGTTTGGGCTTGTTTTATATTTGCCTTCGGGTTTCTGTGATCCGTTCATTCTATTTCGACTCTTTCAAAATCCAAGAGTCTATCCTAAATTGAGGTAAATTATAATGGCCTTCCAAATACCGTTTCTATTCCTAACATCACTGAAGAGACATTTATTGTCGAAATCCGGATATGATGTACAAATTTTTGCACCTCATATTTTCGGTATAACATCTTTTCCGCAAGTTTATTGTTTTCTGTTTGGTATTAAATTGATAATTTTTAAGATCCATTTTGTTACATCTTGTGATACGTTTATTTGGCAATCCCCAATGACATCAGTTATTCGACCTGTTAGTCAAACTTTTTTTGTTTTTTTGGATTGTTTTGCATGCACACGTATGAAAATTGCGGTTTTTATCCAACGCAATCATAAGTTTGAACGTTGTTTTTAATTTAGACTTGTTGTTCAAACCTATGATTACGTTGGATAAAAACGCAATTTTTATACGTGTGCATATGCAAAACAAATTTCTTGGTGGAGGGGTCTAAATACAGCACAAACAAAATTTTCCAAAAGACCAAAAAAAGTGAAAAAGTATATTAAAACAAAACGCAACTGATGTTCTTTAACCCTGCTGACTGCCATTGGCGATTGCCAAATAAACGGATCACAAGATGTAATAAAATGAATCTTATTATTAATTTATAACCAAACAGAAAACAATAGGCTTGCGGAAAAGATGGTATACCGCAAACATGAGGTGCAAATATTTGTACACTATATCCGGATTTCGACAATTAATGTCTCTTCGGTGATGTAAGGAATCGAAACGGTATTTGGAAGGCCATATAATTTACCTTAATTTAGGATAGACTCTTCAATTTTGAAAGAGTCGAAATAGGATGAACGGATCATATAAACCCGAAAGCAAATATAATACAAGCCCAAACAAAAAATAAAAACAAGTCTAAATTGAAAACAACGTTCAAACCTATGATTGCGTTGGATAAAAACCGCGATTTTTATACGTGTGCATGCAAAACAAATTGCTTGGTAGAGGGGTCTAAATACAGCACAAACAACATTTTCCAAAAGACCAAAAAAGTGAAAAAGTATATTTTAACAAAACGCATTTGACTATATACACACACAAATAGTTTAAAATAAAATCACATTTTCATTAAAAGACATTGATTTTTTTTTCTTACTAGTTAAAAATAAAACAGTTCTTCAATGTACTGATCCAAGTGAGGAAAGTCCCATACCTGAACTACATTGTAATATTCAACTATTAAATGCATCACAGTTATCATCTGGAGACATGTAAGTATAAGAGAATAAACAACAAATACAAATAATAAAACTGACAAGAAATGTAAATTACAGTTATGACAGTATTTATGCAATGTTTAAATTTAATAATTCGTCTAATCTAATTACAAGCAAAACATGTCAATGTTAATTTCCTTCTTTTTTTGTTGTTGTTGATAATATCTTTGAATATGTGGATTAAACCTTAATATTAAAGACAACGTTAGAACGTACAAGTTATTTTCTCAACAGACAATTTAACCATTTTAATTCTTGAGTAGATCAATTAAAAGAGTATAGCGACCTCTATTTTGGTTAAATATTATTTTTTTTGTGAAATATTATTTTTCCTCCAGAATGACTCTAGAATTCATGGCACATTCAGGAGGCAACAGGAAACTAATAAACTTTGCCGATAATGAAATCACGGGTATCGAGTTTTATCAAGGGCAGTCAGTACAGCAGTCGATGGAATTTAGATTCGACTTTGATATTCCTGTACACTGTACCCAAATTTTATCTTGTGAAGACAATCCAATGAATCTTGAAAACGACATAACAAAGGTAAAATACTTGATATTAACGCAGTTATATTATTTATTGGGGAAAAAAGATGTAAATTGTCAAATTAAAGTCAGAAGAACTCTGAACAGTTGATTTTACAAAACAAAAAGATTAATTGTCCTTACTATTGCTGTAAAATCCCAATCTAATTAAAATTATATCTCCGCACTTGCTCCTCGTTGTTTATATGTCGCGCGTGGGAGATCTTACAACAGCCGCTTGAGGGTCATGTCTAGGGTCAAATTTGCTGTAGCCAATCAGCGAAGGTGCTACAAAGTGTTAGGGTATTGGACTGGCATAGGAGTCTTAGTAGCGTCTAGAGGTCTTCCGAATGTATATAAACAAAAATGGCATCCCCCATGCGAAAAACGTTTCGTAACATACAACTGTAATAATAGTTTGTATTATTGCCTTCCGAGGTTAAAATGGCATCATGTGAAGTATGCACCCCAAGGAAAATATCAGTATGAACAAACATTTGTGTTTTATGCGGTTTTTCTTTCATCCAGATAGAAATCTCCTCAACGGGAGAACGTGTTGAAAAAAAAACTGTTCAAACTGAAACTTCAGCAGAACTCAGAGAGAATCGCAATGATTTCTAGTGTTGTTACTGGTTTTGAAGTAAACGCCGAAGTAGACAATGACAATGGCGTCTGTATTAAATGTTTTAGAAAAGTCCAACAGTCAATCAAATTAAAGAAAGATGCATTAAAAATTCAAGAAGAACTAAGTGACTAACTTCGGGTGTCTTACCACCTGACCAATCAGAAAGATTAATTGCTAATAGATTTGTTAATCTGCAAGGTGGAACAAACAATAATATAAGCTTAGATGAATACTTGAGAGATGTTGAACAAGGATACAAAAGTAACATGTTCAGGACATCAGACAAAGGAAAGTATCCTTCAACACTCTAAAGAGTATCCTCACCTAGTTAATTTTGCAAGCCATTTTGATAACATTACCAATTTAACAGGAAAGAAGGGGTTCCACCATATACGGTCATACCAAGCTGATGTTCAGAAAATTGCAAAAGACCTACTACAAGAAAATGTACTACATGTAACATATAAAACTTCAAGAATAATAACAATTAAGTGCAAGGAGCTAAAAAAAGACAAAAAACCATTTGACAGTGCATTTATAGGACTTCGTACATTGATTCATCGCCGTGACATCAACCAACAGTCCCCTTCCATCACCTTCAAATCCACATATTTGAAAAATATTGCTTGGAATTAAATTATTGTGAATAAAGTGTGCAGGTTTAATTTTCTCTTAAGTCATAACCTTAATTAGCTGGTACTTTTTTAGTAGTTTGTTGCTGATATTAAAGTGTCATAAGTCAATGAGACATCAACCCAACAAACAAAGTAATGAAATACTTTCAGTTTAGTTGCAGAATATCATGGTCATTTTGATTAGGCAGCATAACTACGTACAAAAACATGTTTATAAAAATGTGGCCTGATTTCTAATGAGACAACTATTCAAAAGGGACCAACTTATTTTTCTGTATTAAAGTTCACAGTTCCACCTCTGACTTTGAGTAAAACCTATAGCAAGCTGTACAAAGACCCGAAATGACTTTATGAAAACATCAAGCACGTTTGTACAAAACAACAATGAGATAAAAACCAAACTTTTACAGATTTGTTCACAAGGCGACCAGCATGCAGATATTTACCCTATATGTACATGTAAAGAGCTGTTGATAAAACTTATACAAGGTGGTGTTGGTTAAATGTGCTTTCCTGAGTGATGAAGTTATTAGTGCACATTATTTGGTTCAATTTCTATCTTAGTCAAATTAAACACAGTAACTTAATATAATAAAATGCTCTGCTGGGCCCAGCTTGATACGACTGCAGAGGTCGAACCCTGAACAGTTTGGGCAAGTATGGACACAACAGTCAAGCTTGATACAGCACTGAATTTGGATTGTGATTAAATATTTGACACAGCATAGGTTACTGACACAGAATAAATGTGGTCTAAGAACTTATAAATTTTTAATTTGCCTATTCAAACACAAGTTATTGACTGGAAACTAGAAAAATGCTTAATTTTTGGCCCCTTTTTGGTTCAAAATTCCTAAACATTTAGGGAAATTATCCCCAAACTCAAACCTAGCTTTCCCTTTGTGATATGGAACCTTGTAGTACAATTTCAGAAAGATCCATACACTTACACACAAGTTATTGTCATGAAACTAGAAAAATACTTGTTTTTTGCCCCTTTTTGGTCCTTAATTACTAAAATTTTGAGGCAATTACCCCCAAAATCAATCCCAGCCTTCCCTTTGTGATATGGAACCTTGTGGTACAATGTCAGAGAGATCCATACACTAACACACAAGTAATGTCTGGAAGTTACAAAAATGCTTATTTTTGGCCCCTAATTCCTGAACTGTTGGTACCATAACCCCCAAAATCAATCCCCACCTTACTTTTGTGGTATTGAACCTTATGGTAAAATTTCATGGAGATCCATTTACTTTAACTAAAGTAAGAGTGCGAAAACCAATGTGTCTTCAGACGACGACGCCAACGTCATACCAATATACGACCGCAAAATTATTTTGTGGTCGTATACAAAAGAAGATGTGGTATTAAGTCTATATTTGACTGTTTTCTTGATGAACACATTGGTCTTGAACAAAGTTGTATAGTAAGATATAGTCCCACTTCATGTTATTGTCTTGAATATGCATGAAATATTTGCCACTGAAACCCAAGTGAAGAAATCAATAATCAATCAACCTGTCAATGTTTATTTTGAGCAAAAATAATCATCCTCTATGTATACTGTTGGCTACACCAAGTTAAATACAATGAGTCTGCTATATAGAACAAATATAACATCATCAAGAACAATGAACAAAAAGGTAAAAGTCATACATGTCATATGAACCATGCCAAAACTTAGCACAAAAGGACATACATCAATAGCAATAATTCTATACACCAAAGATAGTTGACTTGTTGATCAATAAACCATGAAAAGTCAAGGTCAGAAACCAACCAGAGTGATTTTTATAGTTCGTTCCTGTGTTGTACTGTTACACCACTGTCCCAGGTTAGGATCCTGCTAACATGTTTAACCCCGCCACATTCTGTATGTATGTGCCTGTCCTAAATCAGGAGCCTTAGGTAATTCAGTGGTTGTCGTTAGTTTTCTTGTTTGAATTGTTTTACATTTGTCATTTCAGGGCCTTTTATAGCTGACTATGCGGTATCGGCTTTGCTCATTGTTGAAGGCCGTTCAGTGACCTATAGTTGTTACTTTCTGTGTCATTTGGTCTCTTGTGGAGAGTTGTCTAATCATGCTCATTGGCTATCATTCCACATCTTCTTTTTTATATAACATGTACATCTTACAATAATTCCACACCAAATATATTTTTCTGTTTGTTTATCATGTTTATAGTAATCGAGATGCAGACTTGACCCCGAATATAATTATATGCTTGTTTCATGAAATGAGGTCAAGATTAGGCGAATCTGCAACCATATCTGACAGACATGGCAGACATGGTTTTCTCTTTTGAATTTTTTCATATTTTTCTGGTCGGGGCCTTTTGTAGCCGACTAAAGGCATGGGTTTTTCTCGTTGTTCTACAATTGCTTATATCAAGTTATTGAAAAGTCTGGAGGGTAGTTGTCTGATTGGCAATCATACCGCATCTCTTTATTTTTAAGATGAAAACAAGTAAATATCTTATGATGTGTGTCAATCAGTTACTGTCTCATTTGTTTTTATACGCTACATCTCTTTTTAGTCACATTGACAGCTGCAGGCATGACATGAACCCAGATTTAGAGTGGCAATACAGCAATTGTAAGGGGGTTAAAAGTCAAAAAAATTTGAAGAGTCTAAAGTTGAATAAGTTACAGAAACCAGATACTGAAAAATTAAATAAATAAATATCAACTGTTTTAATCATCTTGTATTTCTAATAAAGCCATATCAAGATCTTCGAAGTATTCATAGGCCGACAAATTGTAGTCTTCAGTATCGCTATCTGAAACAGCAGAATCTTCTTGCTCCTCGAGCTCCTCAACAACTTGTTCTGACAGAAATAACTTCTCAAGAGGTAACATATCACAGGATTCACAATTACAAGACTTAGTACACAAGTCACAGCATGAATGTTTCCTGCTTTCTTTCTTCATCAAATCATCCAAGTCTGAATTTCTGAGGAAATTACACATCAGATCCTTTCTCCTACAATCTTTAGCTTTAAGAATTGCCTTAGCTTCCGGTTTCAACTTCTGCAAGTGGTATCCATTGTATAGGATAATGGCAACTGATGGATTTCCATCCCTCCACACTCGCCCTATTTCTTGCAGCAAATCTACCAGATTATTTGGAGGTCCAAATAATACCACTCCACTACACTTTTTTACATCTAAACCCATTCCCAGGGCACTGGTTGACAAAATAAGTCTCAAAACACTACTTTCCTCCTTCAATGCATTAATTATGATGTTTTTGTTAACATCTGGAGTTTCAGAATGGAACATCTCAATATACTTGGCACAATGTGGCAATTCTGTTACAATGTATTTATAAAGTTTGGAAGTGTCATTTATCGATGAACAATACAAAAGTGTACGAGGGAAGTCCTGACTTTTTTCCTCTAATGCATCTACTAACCATGTCATTCCCATTTCAATTTAATTTTTAATTTTGGAAGATACTAGTTTAATATTAGACTTGTTTGGTGATAAATTAATTTCTGTTGTGTCCTCCGCTAGCTGCAATATTTTCATGACTTTTTTCCTAAAGCTTACAGTGCAAGTTGCACTTAAAGCCAATACTGTAGCATCGGCAAAGAGGGATCTTAGTTCACCTACATTTGAAAACCATTTTCGAAAAGCCTTTTTTTCTGTCTCCTTCATCTTGGCCCCTGAAAGAAAAATAGAAATAAGTACTTCTATAAAAACTTTTATAAAAGGTAAATATCAGCACCTCTTGCCTAGATTGTTAATTCTTATGGCAAAACAAAATTAAATACATGTATGTGCTTGTCCATATTGTTATGTAACAGCCTATCATTCAGTGGTTGTTGTTGGTTGCTGTCTATCACATTTGTTTAGGGTTTTATTTTTCATACATTCTTATAATTACATTGTAATGGTTCATCATTTTGCAAGTAGTGGTCTTAAAAGAGCTTACTTTTTAGTATTAGGTTATCTCGTTCTTGAAAGCTGTACAGTTCTGTACCAGTGGTCTTAATTTTTTACTTCTATATTTTTGAAAATCTAAATTCATAAAAATGGGAAGGGAGTACACATCAATATATAGAAACAATTCATCAAAGTTTCATGCAAATTAGTTGAATAGTTTTTGAGTTACTGTCTGACAGGTTGACGATTGACAGACAGTCACAGGTTAGGGGAGGGTTGGGATCCCGCTTACATGTTTAACCCTGCCACATTCTGTATAGTGCCTGTCCAAAGTCAGGAGCCTGTTATTCAGTAGTTGTCATTTGTTTATGTGTTACATACATTTGTATTTGTTTTTCGTTCATTTTTTATGCATAAATTAGGCCGCTTGTTTTCTCATTTGAATTGTTTTACATTGTCATTTCGGGGCCTTTGATAGCTGACTGTGCGGTATGGGCTTTGCTCATTGTTGAAGGCCGTACGGTGACCTATAGTTGTTTATTTCTGTGTCATTTGGTCACTTGTGGAGAGCTGTCTCATTGGCAATCCTACCACTATTCTTTTTTATATAGACAACGGTATACCATAATACGTCCTGTAAATGTGCAAATAGAAATGAACATGGGGAATAAACATTGTATCCACTTACCAAATTGCTATTGTGTGAAACTCATCAATTACAACCAACTTAATGTTCAACTTCTTTAAACACGTTCTCCAATAGGGATCACCAACCAATGTTTCTGGAGATGCAAAAATGACATCTATCAACCCCTCTTTGATTTGATCGTCACTCTGGGGAAGATGATCCTAAAATGCAAAAAAAAAATGTAGGTGGGCAGTCTCCAAAAAGACATATTTCTATGATAACTTCTATAATTTAAATGTACACTGTACAAATACCCTCTCTCCATTTCACTGCGTTTGATTAAAGATTGAAATCCAATGAAATAATTCTTATTGTTGTAAAGTCCAATACAGAAATGAATATAGCTGAGATTTCAATGAATGCATGGCATATTTTCTCGATTTTGAGATGTTTCTGCCAATGTATCTGTTTGGCCATCCAACAAGGTCTTTTAGACTGCACTTTTTCATATTTTTTTTTTATTTTTTCATTATTTAACACCTGAACACAAACATGACAAATAACAATCTAATTTAAAAATTAAGTTTCCCGCACGTTTCTGAGCCATGTAAAGCTAATTATGCTGTATGTATCATTTTGCTCATTGTTGAAGGTCAGATGGTGACCTATAGTTGTAAACTTTGTCATTTGTTGTCTGGTGGAGAGTTGAGTTGGCAATTTTACTTCAAGTCTTGTACATGTACGACATCTTCTTATTCTTATATGCATGTATATTTGTTTTGAGATAGATTATTAGTACATGTAATTTAACAACACTTCCCTTGGACTCAGCTGGTGCTTCATTAATACAACATGTAGTATATATCTTTATACAAAGTATGAAGAACTAGCATTATGGCCAAAACGACTGTAAAATACTGGCAATATGACTGATACAATCTGTTCTCGGTGAAATGAGACAAATTTATGTGCAACCATGGCTATGATCAACTGCTTCTGCAGTTTTTTTTAACTTTAAAGTTTCATATTACTGCTTTGTTACTGTTAGTCATGTGTTGATATACTGAAGTTTAAATGTTTGTTCCTGCAAATAAATTTTATTTTATTTGATAAGGCATACATGTTCATCTTTGCCTGGTCAGATGCGGATCCAGGACTATGGAAAAGGGGGCCCTGCATCTAGACACCATAAGGTGTGGGAATAACGTCTTAAGACATTTTTGTAAGATAGAGACATTGCATTAATTATATAAGTAGCTCCAACAGCATAGGCGGATCCAGGGGGGCCTGGGCCCCCCTTTTGTGGGAAAAATTTAGTTGATTATATAGGGAATCACTGAAGCATGACTGGAGCGGGCCCCCTCTTAGGTCAGTCAGTGGGCCCCCCTTACAAAAAGTTCTGGATCCGCCACTGTACAGGGGGATAACATGTCACCCCTAACTGATTTCTCATGTGTTATAAACATCTTTATTATACAACACTGCCAACATAATAATTATAATATAAATTAGGTGTTTAATGGCATTAAATACTATAGTATGGACTATTCCATTTATTGAAGCCTTACTACCACTGCATGCATAAAGTTATACTAACCTTTGTATGCAGCAGTAATATTTCCAATGTGCGAGAGTTTTTCCACCTGGTCCTGCATCAGAGCTACTAAGGGACAACAGACTAAAACTTTTCAGTCAGAACTGTTTTCAATAACCGCCCGGACAACTGGAAGGTACAGTTGAAACGGCAGTGACTTGCCAAAACCAGTCGGGAGTACAGCCACGCACTTCTTCTTGTTAACTAAACACTCTATAATTTCCTTTTGCTCCTTCTTGATATCATTTATACCAAATTTTGGCAAAACTTTTGTCAAAACGTTGTCCAAACTGGGCGCATCCATGTTTTTTAACGATCCGATAATGGTATACAAGCCCGTCGCTGATTGGTTAATCGAAATTGATTTTCTGCACGCTGATTGGTCGGTCAAAGTTCACCAAATTTGACCCTAGACATGACCCTCAAGCGGCTGTTGTTAGATCTCCCACGCGCGACATATAAACAACGAGGAGCAAGTGCGGAGATATAATTTTAATTAGATTGGTAAAATCCCTTTCTGTCTTACAAAAGATTTCATTTCATTCTTAGCAGTAACTTAGACTTTTCTTCTTCTTTGTCTCTTCTACACATAAATTGTAGTTTCTTCCCAAATTATATGTCTGATCAACTATTATGCAACTTTTTAATGTATAATATTGCCTATTGTGATGTATTAATTGTATTTAAATTGTTTTAACTAATTGTTTTATGCTATTAAATAAAAAGATGTGATATGATTGTCAACAAGACAACTATCTATTCAAGACAAAATAACAACGATTTGCAGGTAGCCAAGTTGTTCGGTATTAACAAATGAGCAAAACCCCCACCTTATTGTAGGTTATAAAAGTATCAGGAGGATGAAATAGGTCAAAAGATAAAAGCAACAGCCTGGTCCAAAGTACAAATAAATGAATAGGTACAATTATGGCAGACATGTCGAAATGCACATACGGCCGTGGTGCAGTAAAATTAGTACCGTTTGTGTTTTACAACTAACGACAACGACTGGAGTAAAGGCTCCTGCTTTAGGACACGCACATCAAAAGTATTGTGGGTCAAATACGATTTTGTTCGCCCAATTGTCCCCTAACCTTGGAATGCGGTTTAACGAACCAACATAATATCTGTAAACCTCAGTTTAAAAAAACTCGACTTGTCAGGTCTGTTCTATGCACAAAAATAAATAACAAAACGACAAAAGACAAATTACGGATCTAATAGTACGCACAGATACTGATAGCTATACAATATATCTAAACAAAGATATAGTTTAGTTTAGTTTAGATATATTGTATTTGCAAAAGTAGCAAAAGGTATTGGACATAAGTTATAACAACATTAGTTACGTCCTATTCCTCTTTTTTAATATAATATGGGCATGGACACTGATATCTAAAGTTTTTTCAAACATTTTAAAACCAATTAAATGTATGTAGAATAATCACCAACGGCCTTTAGGGTGGACCCATTATTTCAAATACTTAGAACAATATCATAACAATTCGAAATAAAAAAAGATATCATTATTCATTTTAACTTCAATCCAGACACCTATCAAAGCTAATTGGTCTGGTTGGGACGATAAGATTTCAGGAATTCATAAGTTTACGTTCGAAATTTGGAAGTTGGATTACGTGTTGGATAAGGATGGACTGATGGAACCGCAAATTACTAACATGACAAATCCTAAACCCTTATTTCTTAAGGAAATTTTACCAGAGTCTGACTTTATAACAAACCTACAATTCACTCCAGATATGTCTGGAGTTTACTCTTGTATATTAGAAATTAATGACAACGCCAATAATTCAGAATATGTCCGACGCATCGTTATATACGATAAAACATCTGATGTTTCTGTAAACGAGTCCAGGCGACTGTTGGTTTCATCTGCGGAGGTTGAAACAAACTACACATGGCAGACTGTTTACATCCCTACTGGTATAAGCATTATTAACGTTACATGGGAAGGACTATTTCTAAATCAGCTTCATTCTGATGGTCATTTTCTAGCTAATGTGTTATATTATGAACCAAGACTAAGTGACAACATTCTTCGCCATGGATATAAACGCATTCTTCCTGAATTCGACGATAACGAAGGCACAAGAACATTAGATGCTATTGATAACATCAATGGTATCGCCAGATTTGAATTAGTCTATGAAGTTGTTGGTTCAAAGAAATCACAGACGCCAGCTACTGGATGGTTTGAAATATTGCCATTAATGGAATCTACATCAGTACAAATGACTAGTGGATCAGTATCCGATGGTGACATATTGCAAATTTGGATTCGAGCATCTGATGTTATGGGGAACCACCAAACACAGACTTCACTGTTATATTTTGATCAAAGTGGTCCTGATAATTTCGTTAATGAGATTCAGTACAACATAGAAGATGGTGGAACTGTTTTTTCAACCAGGTATTATTATTACCATACGATACAATATTTTTATTAAAGGTATGACTGGCGTTTTTGCTTATCAAAATTTTTAGTTTAAGCAAATATGGTTAATGCAACTATCTTATTTATTTGAAGAAATGTATAATTTTTTTGTGTAGGCGAAAGGATGAATGAAGCAAATGCTTTTTTTTAAATTTATCGTTTGTTTGCATTTTAACAAAGTGGCGTTCTAAGGGGCAATAAAACAATATTTACATGCCAAACAAACAACATTATTGCCAAAGGAAAAAGATTATACAAACAATAGTATAAATAAGTCTTCATAGAAAATTTGAAATAAAGCAACATTCACCTCACCAAAAAACGGTAATAAACTCGGTTGATGTGGAGGTGTATACCGATCCTCCTCTTTTACTGGCATCTGTTGTGTTGCTCATGGCAAGTAAAAATCATATATAAAGTCATCTTTGCATTCGCTGATATAATTGAGGAAAAGACAATTTGATTGCGGCTACTACAAGTGGAAAATATCCAAGGTCATCTATGGTCAGCGAGTAGAGAAGGCCATTTCGTTCCCTTAGGAATGTCAACACTATCAGTAGAAAAACACGTTCAACCAAGGTAACACATATGTTGTCAATTAAATAATGGAGTAATTTGAGGTCAATTTCAGAGAACGTTTTGTTTCAACCAAAGTTATTTTTTACAGCGTATATTTTTTTCTGTCCGTCAACAAGATATGTTTTTCGACGTTGGCCATATTTTTAAGACTGATACAATATACTTCAATCTGGCTTCATGTTTACATTGGGGTACACTTGTCTAAATAATACAGGGGTCAAATGCTTTTAATATAATTGCACGAGGGAATTATTCATGTATGTACTCTAAACAGGTCTTTTTTATTATCCGTATCAACATCGGATAGACACCGCCATTAGAATAAGGAGTTTTACCGCTACTATAAAGTCCGGTATAGAAAGTTATGTGGATATTTTTGTAGACCCAGCAATATAACTTATGTGCTGTGGATATCCATTATCTGCTAAAATATGTAATAAAGGCATTTGACAATTTATTAAGTCAATACCAGGTTTCTGTGTATCAAATATGAAATATGGATGTTAGGTTGATTTTAAAAATTGATATGTACATAAGTAGATTGAGCTTTTTATAATTCTTCATTATTTAAAAGACACACTGTTAAAGATACGTTTACATCGTGTTGTTAAAAATGTTTTGTTAATTCTGAACTGAAATTTCATTATAGATTTTCGTTGATATTCCAAGATCTTCACAGTGGTATCGAAAATATTTCCATAGAAATAGTTTTAAATGAAACTGATGAAATCAAGTACAGAACATATAATGATTCCTTTTCCGTAGTAAGTTGATAATTGTTACTAAGTAATGTTCCGTAAACACGTCTGAGAAAATTTAATTAAACCACTTACTGTCAACGGTAGGTGAATAAAGGTGACAATAAATAACGTAATGACATTTTTATATTAACGTACAAAAGAAAGCGATTATATATGTTATTTCATATGAAAAATGTGTTTTTTTTAATAAATAAAAGGAATATTTTTAATCTTTTATTTTTAATACATGCGTCTTTCTGCTTCCTTAAAAACCCATTTTTTTTTGTATTAGTATCAGTTTTATTGTATTTATCAGACGAAGGTTTACTGCTCATCGACGCCTGAATGTTACTGTATACCAAAGGGACAATGTTTTATGCGTTCTGTAAATTTTGAAATCAACAATTGTGACCTTGGTGTACCACTAGCCTTACTAAATGAAGGAACATTCTACCTATCAGTAAAATCAGTTAATACAGCAAGTTTACAAACAGCATCAATATTTCAGGTATTTATGAAACTAATATAATTATTAAGGTAGATCGGGTGTCTAAATTATAATCCATAGAATTTTTTAATAATTTGCCAAAATGTAGTTTATTTCATGCTTTTTTTAAAAAAATAATAAAAAGAATGGGTCACGGGGCTTATTTTCACGCTACAGGTTGTGCAAAATTGACAGATTTTTGTAAAGATAATGCATGCAAAACCCAATTTTCTGCCATAAAACGAAAACTACACCATAGAATTTTGAGATAAAAAATGAGAAGATAGCTCTAATATTATGCTTTCAGATAAGAAAAAGAAAAAATGGGGTCACGGGACCCGTTTTCTTGCTACATAATAAAATAGGTTAATTTCTTACACATTCTATTGTAAAAGTAACTTTATCTGAATTATCTACCCTTACATTTGAGTTGCCTCCCCTTATGGGACAAAGTTGGAAAAAATTGAATCAAACAAAAGTATTCTGTTTTTTGTGAAATTACAACCATAAATATGATAAAACATGTCATTTTCTATATTGAAATGAAAATTTTTACACATGAATTACCGACAACTCTCAAAATTTGCACATTTTATTAAAGATCTAGACCGATTGTTTTCTGGTATTTCAAAATCCAAGATGGAGGAAGGCACCCTATCTACCTTAAACAAATGATTTTGAGCGTTCCTGATGAAAAGAAATCGAGAAAAGGACCATCGGTACCACATTTAAAAAACGTTACTTTTAATGTTTTAAACTTTCAAAAATATTCGACTTTGAAAAACAAGGAACATTTAATGATGACAAACACTTTAGCTATCAAACATTTGTTCCCTTTCAAAGAAAATGTATGCGTTGAGGGATTTATCTTCCGAAAAGAACAATGTTAAATCTCTCTGCAAGAATGTGGATTACGGTCAAAGATTATTTGCATTAAAAACATACGTAAAGATGATGATGATGTTGATGGAGTGTTGGTTGTTAAACGTCCAGCGAAAATTTAATGCATATTCAGGACAAGAACTTATACATCTGATATGGATATGAACCTTGCTTTGTACTAGACACACTGAGCCAGAGTTTTAACGTGCTAGTTTACAACAGTTCGCAGAAAGTCTTCTTACCCTACCCCGACACATTTTTTCCGACTCCTAGCAAACCGGACTTTGCTCTTAATCTTAAATGTCATGTGCTTATCGGAGAAGCAGCAAATACCATATAAAATGTTGGTTTGACACTGATGAGTATCGGACCCACGATCTCCGACATTCAACGCGAGACCACCGAGTTAAGGTGATTTAAATTTTATTTATAACGTGTATTTCAATTGTTTTGCTAGGTAGGAGAAGTGAAATTGTTTAAAGGAATTGATGAATGTAAGTATAATTCAATCACTCAGTTTGTTTTATCTTTAAATGAATTTCTGAGTAATTTATAAAGATTGTCGTTAATTGAATATTTTTCATAGACTAATGGTAGCTAAAACAAAAGGAGAGCTCCTAAAATAGTTTCGATATACTTTCGAGTTTTCCAAGTATACGGATTTTTTTTTACATAATATTGTTTCAAGCCTGTTAAACAATATGTATCAAAACGACCAGAATTTATACAATTCCAAATGTTATACTTCTGTTTCATATATATTATGTAGGTATGTCACCTTTGTTATTGGTGGAGTTCGTGTTGCGCAATCTTTAAATTCCTATGTAGTGTTGTGTAGACTTCTTTTTGTCGTGTTTCTTTTTTACAATGGGGTTTTCAGCTTCTCTTGGACTTATGAATTTTGAATGTCACCTTGGTATATTCGTTATACTTCATATATTCTATAAAGGTTTTGAAAATTCATTTCATCGAGATTAACATGAGCAAATTATCTGAACGGTAGACGTAAACCCAACAAAATGAATTAATTTAATCGGCATTAAATTTCAGCTTATGACATCTATAATTGAAGTACTTCTAACTGTGAAACATTTTCACTTATTTTTGTTGTAAATTGACTGTTTAAAATCTTCGTTTTCAAACTTTGATTTCAGTTTTTATTTATGTATGCACTGAGGTTTTGTTTCATATATATTATGTAGGTATGTCACCTTTGTTATTGGTGGGGTTCGTGTTGCGCAATCTTTAAATACCTACATGTATGTAGTGTTGTGTAGACTTCTTTTTGTCGTGTTTCTTTTTTACAGTGGGGTTGTCAGCTTCTCTTGGACTTATGAATCTTGAATGTCCCCTTGGTATCGGACTCTTTTTTAGACACCACGATAAATAACCTTGTAAAAAGCTTTGCAATATCTGATACCCGGTTTATAATTTGGTACGCCAGACTCATTCGTGGCACTCGAATCTAAAATGTTGGAAGGCCACAACAAATATAAAATTGAAAAACATTAAAAACAAAACAATTCCATTATTTTTGCCAAATTTGGCTAAGGCCATCTATGGTTTGTGTAGAAAATCATTTATAGGTTTTTGAATACTGTAATACAACATTTTATAACAGTTAATTCACAGAAAATGACAGTATCAATTATATTTCATGTCAGCAAAAGAGTGCCGACTACTGGACTTGTGTGACCCTCGAGGACGAAACAACCAGGAGTGGCGTCGACCCAGAGGTTGTAAAAATTCATAAATGATACCAGACTAAAGAAACCACCATTTCATAAAAAAAATACTCATAATTATTGTACAGCAAACTAGCCCTGTACACTTCATTTTAGATTAAAGGTCAGTTGTCAACCTGCGTTGCTGAAATATAGTGATTTTAATGCAAGATGTACATAACAAATATTTCACAAAAAACTTTGAGTCATTTTGACAAAGATGTCATCTGCGACGGCTCTTTAGTAAAATGAACAAGTAAAACTGTGAGCTACTGCTCACTGATGATACCCCCGCCGTAATATTTCGGTAAACAGGAAGTTGCTGAGTGATGAATCTGAAAACGCATCACACGGTGTAACTTACTTATATAAACCCTGAAACCAAATTTCAGAAATCCTTGTCAAGTAGTTCCTGAGAAAAATGCGACGAAAATATTCATGGGACGGACGGATGGACTGACGGACTGACGGAAGGACAGACAGAGGTAAAACAGTATACACCCCCATTTTTAAAGCGGGGGTATAATAAAACAGTATACCCCCCTTTTTTAAAGCGGGGGTATAATAACGAGATCACTTTGCTACATTTACATCATATAAATATTTATATATATTTACCATTGTTTTCTTGCAGATGCAAGTCCTTCCGCAATATTTGTTGTAAATAAAACAAACAGCCAGATTACAATTATGTGGACAAATAAACCAACATGTTACCAAAGACACGGATTTATTATTCTTTTTTCCAAACCAGACAATTCTTCACAAACATTAAACGTTGATGCAAATTCCACTCTATATACATTTGATGGCCTTTTTCCTGGGTCAAATTACAGTGTTGATATATATACCCAGTATGGAAATGGAACACATCAAACAATGAGTTTACAGCCACGTTCTGTGACTGTTACAACAGGTAAGTTATTATTAAATACCCATATAGTCTCTCCTCTGCACTTTTTTTTGTCAACTGCTTTTCATTTCTGTTTGATATCTTTACAGTTGATAATAAATGAAGGAATATATTGAAGAGATTGCTTTAACTTACCTACTTGTTCAGTTTTCTTCAGTCAATTTAAAATCTGGTTTTGGAAAAAATAAACTGTGAAATAACGATTCAACTGAGATATATAATCATACGCAGATGCTGCTAGAATGGTTTGTATCAAAATTGGAAAAGGTTTTGGACTTTTAAATAAATCACTTTTGTCGTATTCTAAAACTTTATTATATGTCGATTTCTAGTTTCTCTTAAATGCTTGTAAAAGGTCCGTATATTATATATATCTCTCTATCTATAAACTAGGTTTAATCCACCATTATCTACATACCTGTACCAAGTCAGGAATATGACAGATGTTTCCTATTTGTTTGATGTGTTTGAGCTTTTGATTTTGCCTTTTGATAAGGGACTTTCCGCTTTGAATTTTCCTTGGAGTTCGGTATTTTTGTTATTTTACTCTCTCTCTCTCTCTCTCTCTCTCTCTCTCTCTCTCTCTCAAGGTTCGAAAATTAGTTTGCTTTCGACATTGTCAGTTTTTTGCTCTTCGTTTTCCCTGAACAATTGTGTTGGTGTTTTCCCTTCTATCTTGAATGACTTAGTTTAATCTCATTGATAATCATAAGACATGCCTTTCTCCCTTTCAAATAATAATATGAAGGTATTAAATATTAGCTATTACAGGTTGTAATTTTGAAATTGACAAAAACTTAACTAAAATTTCTCTGTTGCAGACCAATTCTGCTCCCACTTACAGCCATGTTACCCCGGTAACTGCAAAATTGATAGTGATGGTTGCTTGTGTTCAAACGGATTTAGTGGAGCTACATGTTTGCAAAGTATGTTAAAATTACAATATAGCTTATTTTAATACATATTGTCACTGAAAAATATAAAAGATGTCAATTTTAACAACGAATTTAAAGGTTAATAGATTAACAAAAAACAATTAATGCATAAACTTTTTCATGAAAACAGTATCACATAGACAATTTTAAATCACTTCATTAAAAGTAAACATATTTAGAGTAAATGAACCTGGTGCAAATTCGAATTTTCGGCGTACTAATGTCTTCATTGTGCAATCATATTTAATACAATAAGATATCGATAAAATTAAATCAATGTTTTTATTTTAAACTATTTATTTCCGTGAGAATTCATTTTAATAGTGCTGCATGATGACTTTTGCGTTTTTATTTTAGTTGACGAAGTGTATAGATCGGAATTACTAAGAATAAATTCAACTTTAACTCGCATGGATACAACTACTTGGAATGAGATATCATCCATTTTAGTTAATGCAACAAACAATTTAACATGGACTAATCAAGACAAATTTGATATTCTTGAACTCCACATGGATGCTGTGTTCCATACCAACTCGACAATTGGGTATTCACCAAGTTTCCCAAATTATATAAAATCAGCTCGGGTTGGAATAGCTCAAGGGAATGTACAATTTATGCATAAAACATTAATAGAAGGTAGAGTTTTGTCTGTTTTGATTATTTTCTAATATTTACGCGTATTCAAAAATATTCCCACCATTTTTATCTTGTTTGTATATGCCTTTGGCCACCTTTTTGTCTTCGTGTTCAGACCTTATATTTTATTTTAGATTTTGTTTCCACATTTGTTGCGCTGCGTAACAATTTTATTTCGTATGAATATCAGGAGGTAATGTTGCATTTCTGCCATCTTATACAAATTTATGTGTTTGAGCATGATACTATCACTGCCCATATCTTTACGCAGTTGATACCTCTGATAGCTATCTTATGTCAATCTTATGAAGAATAGAAAAATAGGGTTCGATCTTGCAGTTCCCTTGCAAAGCGTTATTACAAATCTGTAATGATGCTTGTATTGCTCATTATTTTTAAAAATTTCAGACAATTTCTAATATGGTTGAACAGTAGTGTAAATTCATTTTGCGTTTTAGCGAAAATGCATAATAATGCTAAAAGTAATTACAGAAGATATTGACAGTTCAACATAGCATACTTATATATATCTATGATTTAAAGAAAATAAACATAAGCTTTATCTATTTTTAATAACAGGAGATAATGTTACAGTTGTGTCATGTAGTGACATCAGCGGTTTAAACCCTGTTGATGAAATGAATTGTGTTATTCGATTAGAGAGACAATTTAATCTGAACTCCGGAGAAACGTAAGCTTCTGTATTCCGTTCTTTAGAATATGTTCAGTAAAGACCCTTCGGTTCAATAATTGTATTCCGCGTGTTATTAGTTAGCCCCCTTTGGGGGTTTGTCTGAATTTATTGTTCATTAGCTGAACGATGGGTGTTGATATTTCTTTTCCATATGGAATTATCTGCCATTACACATTATCTACCTGATCCCCTTGGGTGGCGACAGGTCAATTGATATGTGTATAATAAACTGTAATGAGCAAACCCATAACGTATAGTAAGATATAAAAGCACTGGCATGACAAAATGCGAAACAAATACTAAAGAGAACTAGTAGCCTGATTTATGCTACAACAATGAAAGAAAAACAAATATTGTAGACAGCAACCAACTACAATAACACGATAACAGACACATAAAGAATGTATAGAGGTTTAACATGTTTGTGATCGCTCAAACATCCTCCATACTTGGGGAAGTTGTATAACAACACGACACAATAACAAGCTGTAAATGAGCACACAAAAAAAGACAAACAAAGTGCCAGTATAGGAGTACTAGCAGTTACTGAAAGTTAGTTCAAAGCCCTTTTTACTAATAAATACATCATGTTTTTCTAAAATGTCAATCAGAAAACGTCCAACTGATTTTGTATAAAGACGCCATAAGCAGTCTGAGAAAAGCATGCACCTGGGCAATGCAAAATATAAGTATGGACAGGATGTAGGATCATAAGTTGTAAAACCTGGATAGCAATAAATGTTTAGCTAGTAGGATTCGCACTTTGTTATTAAAATTTATGTTTTTATTGAAATAAAAAGCGTGTTTTGAAATTTCTATTTCATGTTGAATAATTTTTATATTGTTTTTTTTTTTTTTAGATTTCTTATAACATTTAATGCCCAATCAGGAGGAAATAGGCATCTTATCAACATAGGTGATGGTACCGATGCAGGAATTGAATATTATATCGGTTCCTATGTCACACAGAATCTGGAGTACAGATTTGATTTTGATGTACCTGTCCATTGCACACAAAACACCATTTGTGGCCGTACATCAATGCAGCTTATTCCGGATGTTACAACGGTATACACATGATTCACTTCATTCTTATGCATTTTGATGGACTAGTATTTCATGTTTGATAATTAAATATGATTGGTTCTTTAATGTGATATACATGAATGTCATAACATTTCAATAAAGAGTTTAGTTCAATTGTTGTTTTATCTTTACATTATTATTGTTACACAAATTATTTTTGAATTTTATTTCAAGATGTCTTAATGCACTGCTCTTTTTTTTTCTTTGACAGACAAAATTTCGTCCATCTTGGTCTGGTTGGATGGATGCACTTTCCGGTGTTTATAAGTATACTTTTGAAGTATGGAAAATGGAATACGTACAATCGGAAGATGGGCTACGTGAACCTCTCATAACAAATTCCTCAAATCCTGAACCGTTATTTTTATCCGAAATAATGGAGGATAATATAGTTTTTCCGGATTATCAACCAACTGAAGCTGGAGTTTATTCGTGTATTTTAGAAATAAACGATAAGGCAAATAATTCTGAATATGTGAGGAGGATTGTCATTTATGATAAAGTATCTGATGTGGAATTAAATTCTACAGGTCGTTTTTATGTATCGTCAGCTTCGTCCTCGACAAATTTCACATGGCAAACAAGTTATAATTCTGAAGCTTCTACTGGTGTAGAAATCCAGTGGCAGGGGCTTTTTTCTAATTTCTTGCACGAGCAACAGCATTTTTTGTCAAAAGTTTTGAACTATCAACCCCGACTAAGTGACAATATAAAGCGAAATAACTATAAGCGCATACTTCCTCGATACGATGATAAAGACGGAGACAGAACAACAAGCTCTATATCAAACGTACATGGAATTGTCAGATTTGAAATTGTACACGAGAAGGTTACTAAACAGAAATCAGACTTTCCATCTACTGGATGGGTTACTGTGGTACCTTTTGCTGAAAACTCTACGTTTCAAATATCACAAGATACCATTGGAGACGGAGATTCTCGTCAGGTTTGGATTCGAGCTTTTGACATTATGAACAACAGTAAATCTGATACAACTATGGTTCACTTTGATAGAAGTGGTCCAGTTAATCATCTAACTGGTACTAACTTTAATGCAAACGGACAATATAAATTTACAAGCAGGTATGTTATTTCACTGTTGTCTTTTTATTAACAATAAAATATGTTTTATTACCATAAACGCATAAATTTCGTAAGTCATTATGTACCCATCATGTACATTATACTTAATTGTCTGATCTTCAGTTAAACTTTCAAATTATATGATTCAGCGCATGAAAACAAAATCAAATGTAATTGACCGTGTCTTTCATGGGTCAATAGCCAAAGCAAGGAAAAATATGGAAGCAATTTTTTTATTTATTTTCATTAAACTAATTGTGTTAAGGACTGGAAAATGAATTTTATCCAGGTTCGTTTTTACGACACATTCTTAGTGCTTTGGTACAAACAAGATATATGATATACTGTTCTTAAATTTTCCGCTGATGAATTTAGAAATTATTTAGATTTAACCTTTTTCAAACCACTTAGATATAATTGAATTGAAAGGTCACCATTGGTAATGTAGCTCCTCAAGGATATGTATACGTGTTTGAACGTTCCTAATGAAGGTAAACATAGAAAAGCGCTTAAAGCATACCATACTTTTTTAATGGTCATTTTCATTTTAAATTATCTCTATTAATCACGCAAGAATTACTTTATAACAAAAAAACAAATCATGAAACTTCGAAATGGAAAAATACTTTTAATTAATACTAAACTCGTTCAAAGGGTATCTACACGTCTTAATCTTCAAAATCGATTATCTAAAAATACTACGTCTTTCCACCAACAATACGGTAAGGTCTACGTTTAATGGTCGCACATTTTCCCTAAATTTTGGAACTAATATCACTTGAAAAACTAACCGTATTATATATTTACTACTCACATGAAACAAACCGGGATGCGGTATTCAGTACGTAGGTGAAACTGAACGATATTTATCTAAACGCACGCAAGAACACCTTTATCGTTTTAAAAGACCCCATAAATTCAAAAGTATCATTTATCAACACCTTAAGAAGCACAGTCATCCTTTTAAATAATTAACAGTTCAACCTTTAGAAGTAGTTAATAAGCAGCCTGGGGAATCTCATTCAAAATGTGTACGATCACGAAAAATAATTGAATTAAATTGGATTAAAAAATTACAGACAGTCTATCCTCTCGGTCTTAACGACAATATCATGGGAATTGGTAATATATCTAGAACAGCGACTCTTTTCACAAAATATCTTACGAGTAAAAACACTCTTAAGTCATGAACATTTCAGTATAACTTACGATCAATTTTAGTCGTAAGATTTTTTGTGAAAAGAGCCCCAGATTCTGTTAACATTTTGGATATAGTTTCTAAAACAGTATGTAAAAACTGTTCTCATGGGCGTAGAATAAATCGCAATCAGAGAAAATTTCGTACTAACAATACAAATATTTCGGACCTAATTTCTATTTTAAAAAACAACGGTAGACACTATCTATTAACCAAACTGTTCTTGCCTGTTAATAAATTACATCAAATTTTGGAGGAATGCAACAGAATTCCATATTGCAGTCCTAAGTATGAAATCGTCCAAATTATAATTGCATATTGTTATTCTAAATTGTTTCCCAAAATTGACCACGCTGAAGATCACAAAAAACATTTTATGAAAATTAAATATGTCAATAAAGGTTTTGATTTTGTAAATATTGCCGGTATTTTTAATGATCATTCTGTTAAAGAACAAATTCCTGGCTATTTTGATAATACTGAACTCCCTCTTATTTGTTATGTTTACAAAAAATCTACCCGGAAATATGTGTTTAATTACAGCGAAGTGTGTAAAGATGTTAATATCAGTGACAATACACCTACCTCATGAAATTGCAGTAAATC
The DNA here is from genome assembly GCF_021869535.1 of Mytilus californianus. Lineage (NCBI taxonomy): Eukaryota > Metazoa > Mollusca > Bivalvia > Mytilida > Mytilidae > Mytilus > Mytilus californianus. The sequence goes on from NW_026262668.1 coordinate 96,263,131, forward strand.
CGAATACATTTATGGCCCCAGTTCCCATGTTATAACAGGAGACCTTAACGTCGTTCGTGACCGAGAGTTGAAATCATTCCTCAGTAAAGGACCTAAACATCATCCCCCGTCAATTATTAATTGGAATGAGTGTCGTAACATCCTCCACGACTCACTCCGTACTTACTGCCCTAAATGGATAAAACGAGAAAAAGCTGACAAGAAATCATTAGATTCTTTTTTTAATTCGGTAATGAACATAGTTGATATACGTATTCAACATTTTAAAGATCATTTTACACCTAACAACAACCATAATAGCCCAATTTCCCGTATCAAACATAAGCTAAAAGAACTCGCCAAGGAATATATTTTTGTCCCGGCTGATAAGGCTGCTAACAATATCATTATTGTTTGACGTAAATTTTACATTGATGTTCTACAAAAGGAAATCACCATTTCACCAACATTCAAACTGACTCCATTTTTGGAAAATGACATCTGTAACAAACATAAACTTTTAGCTACCTCTTTACAAGCAGAACCAACTATAACGAAAGTTCCAACTATGTACTGGCTTCCGAAGCTGCACAAAACTCCTTACAAATATAGATTTATTTCGTCTTCAAGCCATTGTTCCACTACTTAACTATCTATTCTACTTACTAGTACACTTGTTACAATCAAAAACATGGTAATAAATTGTTCAAATAAGGCCTTCGAAAATAGTGGAATTAATTACTTTTGGAGTGTCAAAAATTCGTTGGAAGTACTTGATAAATTGCATGCTTATATTGGTGATTTCGAATCTGGTCAAAGTTTTGATTTTTCTACCCTATATACCACGTTGCCTCATAATCTTATTAAGAAAAAATTCACACACCTGATTAAATGGGCATTTAAAAAGTCGGAATGCGAATATATATATGTTCAAACTCTTTTAGGTCATTTTTTAGTAACAACAAACAAAAGAACTATGTCAATTGGACCTGCTTTGATACTATAACTGCCCTTGAATTTTTACTAGATAACATTTTGTTCGCTATGGAGATTCCGTATATCGTCAGGTTATCGGAATTCACATGGGGACTAACTGTGCACCACTTATTGCGGACCTGTATCTGTATTGTTATGAGTTACAATTTATGACTAAATTCAGCAAAGACCCATCGAAACAACATCTGATTCAAAAATTTAATAACACTTTTAGATATTTAGATGATATATTGGCTCTCAATAATGACGACTTCAGTATGTACACTAAAGAGATTTATCCTGCCGAACTGACTTTAAATAAAGCTAATACTAACAATGAACACTGCTCTTTCCTGGATCTTGATATCTTTATCTTTAACGGGAAGCTTAATACCAAAATTTATGATAAAAGAGATGATTTTTCATTTCCTATTGTTAATTATCCAATTTTAGATGGTGACGTTCCCTTGTCGTCATCTTATGGTGTTTATATATCTCAACTTGTTCGATTCGCTCGTGTATGTAACAACGAATTTGATTTCAACGAAATAAATCTCTGTATTACTGAAAAATTATTACACCAGGGTTTTCGATATCACAAACTAGTCAAAACATTTACTAAATTTTATCATCGGTACAAGGACATCATTCGTAAATATAAATCAACATGCAGACATCTTATACGTTCAGGTATTTCACATCCAATATTTTATGGTAATATTACAAAGCACAAAAATGTCGGCATTCACCTCAAAAGATAACCAAACCTTTAAACAGACTTATTCGGAAAGGATATAGTTACGATACTGTTGTCAAGTCATTAAGGATTGCATATTTTGGTATTAATATTGATTCACTCATAGGGTCTTTGCATCGGAAATAAACACATTTATTCTAAAACCAGTTGTTGGCATGATACGGGTTATGTTTTTCTCATATATTTTATGATGGTATGATTGTACTTGATTTTCATATGAAGTAGACATAATCTTTCAATCAGTTTAATTGATGTCTGGAGCTGGCATGTCAGTAACTGCTAGTAGTCCTTTGTTCATTTATGTATCATTGTCATTTTGCTTAGTTTCTTTTGTTACCTATTCTGACATCGGACTCGGACTTCTTTTAAACTGAGTTTTACTGTGCGTATTGCTATGTGTTTCTTTATTCTACATTGGCTAGAGGTTTAGGGGGAGGGTTGAGATCTCACAAAACATGTTTAACCCCGCCGCATTTTTGCGCCTGTCCCAAGTCAGGAGCCTCTGGCCTTTGTTAGTCTTGTATGTTTTTTAATTTGTGTTCATTTATATGCTTTGGAGTTTAGTGTGACGTCCATTTTCACTGAACTAGTACACGATTCTATTTAGGGGCCAGCTGAGGACCACCTCCGGGTACGGGATTTTCTCGCTGCGTTAAAGACCCATTGGTGGCCTTCGGCTGTTGTCTGCTTTTTGGTCGGGTTGTTGTCTCTTTGACATATTCCCCATTTCCATTCTCAATTTTATTTCATACATTATAAGGGTAACAGGAATCATCAAAAATACTGTTCAACAAACTTCATCAACACCAAACTTAAAAACTAGATAGACAAACCCTTACAACATCAACATACTGTTTGATCATTTGCATGGTCGAGCTAGCTTGACTTTGCACTGTCATGACATTATGGACCATATGTCGGAAATGTAAAACCGACTACAAAAACCTGCATGGTGCAACTACGAATGTGGTGAACAACATATTTGAAAACCGGGTTAAAATGTGGTCGCTCCTATTTGAAGCTAGCTCGGGTAGCCACAACTGTTGGTTAAATACTGGCGCTCAAAAAAGCCACTAAGCCTCATCATAGAATATAGCTGAAATCGGCAGTATTTGCTTGAGGCTAGTAATTATTTTAAATCGTCAGACCATAAAAAAGAATAATACAATAAATCGTATGCGCTAAAATCATAATAAAAGACAGACTAGTCTTGTGTGCGATCCTATAATATGTTACCATTATTAATTTAAGATCTATTCATATAATTAGGGATGCATAATGCCGTTGATTTATTACAGATTTACAATTATCACTGAAGATTTACACAGTGGCTGTACAAATGTCTCTATTCAACTTAAGCTTGAAAACTCTGATGATATAAAATATCAAACCGAAGAAGGGGTGGAAATTAAGGTAAATATTAAGGACAACTTGTTCAGGTAATTAGAGAATGTATACATGGTAAAACTATCAAATGGAGCATTCCAAAAATAACCGTAAATTAAGGCGACATTGTCTTTATCCATTGATAACAACCATGTGTAAATATAATGTCCATAAATAAGATTCGGATGTTATAATTTTCTCTCATTTATTGAATATTTGGAAGAGAATTACAATCAGTATATATATAAACATAAGAAGATTTGGTATGATTGCCAATGAGACAAGTCTCCACAAGAGACCAAATGACACAGACATTAACAACTATAGGTCACCGTACGGCCTTCCACAATGAGAAAACCCATATGTCCACTGTGTTCTGATTATATAATACCAACAAGAACGGAAAGCACATGTTATCATCATTTTACGCACCAGTATATAATGAAGTTTTAATTAGAAACAAGTATCTGTTTTGGACATAATGTAAGAATTATGTAAGAAGGATCGTGAGCTTATAATGTAGTTAAATACATAAAATTATCTATGTGTTAGTTCCAAGCCACCATCTGTCGTTCTTAATCAAATTGGTGTCGTCATTTGCAATGCATATTGATTGTTTAAATCCCGACTATTCAAAAAATTCTTGAAATCAGCTATTGTCTTCATTAAAGACCTTAGGAAGAGATTAAGACATGCGTGCCTTTTAAATTAAATGCAAAAAGTACTATGGATATGGCAGTATTTACAAATGTTTTTGTTGGTCCTAAATATAATAACGGTTTATACATTTTATTGTATCCACTGGTCACTTTTGGAAGAACACAAATTGTCATTAAATACTCAATTATTTGAATTTGTTATTAATCACATTGTTTATAATTTATGTATTTATTTACAGACCAACGCGCAGTGTGATACAATCCCGGATTGTTACTGTGTGCCATATAATTTATGTATTTATTTACAGACCAACGCGCAGTGTGATACAATCCCGGATTGTTACTGTGTGCCAATGGGACTTTGTTTTTTGCGCAAAATAGAATTTGATGTTAACAGCTGTCTTCTTGCAGTGTCATCAGAGCTATTAGATAACGGCAAATATATTCTGATTGTGGCATCCTCTAACACGGCCGGTCTGAATACGACGTCTGTTTTCGAGGTAAAAAAATTTTACCTCTCTTTATAATTTAACATTAGTTTTCTATTTATTTAAATGTATAATTGAAACTGTGCTTACATATTTAGTTTGGTCTGGTATATGTAGTATTTTTAGTTTGGTCTAGTATATGTAGTATTTTTTCAGGGGCAAACACAATCTAACTTGCGTTGAACTTAACATGTAATATTTAATCACTTTTTTATGACCAACTAAGTTTAAAGTAAGACAACTTTCAGTACACACGTGTCAAGCTTCCGTTGTACATTTTAATGACATAGCATCTTTTTTTTTAGATTGATGTTAAGGATATCGTTGGAATTAACGAATGTAAGTATGGTTGACATGAAATATATTTCGAAAGCAAAAAATAAGCTTTTTATTTCATTGGTTTTTAGTTTTTATTTGCTCTTTTGTAGAGTAGTCTCAGACTTACATACCACCTTTTTTTTATCACTAGACCCTGTTGTAGCCATTGTGTCCAGCATAAAGCTAGTATATTCATCGCATTAGAAAAAAAAACAAATCAAAGTCCGTGTATATAAAAGTAGTAACGTACATACACACCATAATCCTATAGAGGCTTTTCAGAAGCTCATCGTGTCAAAACTGTTCATATTTGATGGATGTTGCTGTTATAACAACAATTTTGTATTATGATTGACATATTGCTATAATCCTATTGAGCCTTTTTAGTATCACTTAAAAATTGGATTTGGCTATTTTTTTTAAGTCCTTTTTGGTCATATAGCTCTTCAAATGTTTCGGTTTATATACAGCCTTGTCTTTATTAATTTTCGTTTCAGATTCAAGTCCATCATCAGTATCGTTCCAAAATAAAACAAAGACAGCCGTAACATTACAATGGATCAACACGCCAACTTGTTATGAACCGAACAGATATATCATATATTTGTTACAACCTAACAATTCTACCAGAGAGTTTGAGATAAGTCCGAACGAAACAACATTCACTATAACAGGTTTATCATCGGGTGTATCCTATAGTATAGAAATGTATACCGAGTACGGAAACCAATCTTTCACTGTTAGAAGTGCAGAACCAGTATATTTACAATTCGATACATCTGACCCAGGTAACATTATTTATGAAAAGGTTTAGGTATTCAGCAACTTGTTTAACCACAAATGCAAGGAAATGTGATATGATTTGCCAATGAGACAACTATACACCAGAGACGAATAGACTTAGATGTTAGCAACTTTAGGTCATAGTACGGCCTTCAACAATTAGCAAAAGCCATTAAAGACCTCGACATGACAAAATGTAAAACAATTCAAACGAAAAAACCGGCAACAGTCTGATTTATATATATAAAACAACAAAGAAAAACAAATATGATATACAGTAACAAACGACAGCCACTGTATGACAGGCTCTTGACTTGGGAAATGCAAATACATAATAATGTGGCAAGGTGAAATATGATAGATTTACCTTATCATAGTGCAAATAATTTAAGTACAATTTTACGCAAACTAAAAAAATAATAAATATACCAAATTACAAAGTAAATATATTTGAAGAAAGTTAGGTTGGTGGAAGAATATCAAATGCCATCTTACTGTAATATGTCCTTTATCCTGTAGCTGAATATTTTGTATTTGAAGCTGAATATTTTGTATTTGAAACGTAGTTTTTTTTCAAAAGATGTAATGTTGTAATACGTTATTACTGTTATATTTTCAGAAGAAGAAAGTAGCAGTCTGAACCTGGTCCCTATCATTGTAGGGTCAGTTATCGGCTTTATTCTACTAGTCATTATTGCTATCTTAGCAATAGTGTATTTCCTGAAACGACGACATCGTAATTTGTGTGTTGGACCAATCTCAGAACCTGATGTTATAAACAATGCTGCTAAAGCACCGATGATTAAAAAGTCGCCTACTATCAAAAGGAAATTGTCAATAAGTGCTCTTTCAATTCCTGAAAGTCCATCATTAGAAAAAGCAAATAAGAGATTGCAAACAAACATATTTGATATAAGTTTACCAAAAGGAAGAGCCAAAACTTTGCCTCCTTTACCACCATTGAGTTCAACTATACAGAAACAGCCTTTATAAATTCGGTGTTGAATAGTTTAAGCTCATATGTTTTTCGTGTATAATTACAATTTTCTTATTTTCACCCACCTTAAAGTTTATTAAAAATTGTGATCAGTTGATTACTTAGATTATGTTTAGATAACCTGTTACAGTTTAATGGTGGCATTTTGTAAACTATATTGTATGTACTTAGTGTATATATATACTTAAAAATTACAGAATTGAAAATTAGTATAATATCAGATAATAGTATACTTAATCAATGTGGAAAAAAGCAAACGAAACACCACATATCTGCAATAAGTTAAAACAATGAACATATATATCATGTTATGGAGGGGTATTTGCGAAAAATACCAGTCAAGGGACTGTGAAATTTGGTCCCAAGACTGGTATTTTTCGCAAATACCCCTCCATAACATGATATATCTGTTTAATTACACAAAATAGATTTTGATTGAAACTCTCTGTACAGGTGAAGGGAAATCTTTTTTTTTTACTAGTAAGCTGTTATCCATAAACATGTTTATGCATAATTTTGAGGATAAGTAGAGACTATCATAGTACCGCGGGAATTATACATGTACTTATACGCGTTAGCGCTGTCTTTATGCAACGTCATGGTATCTATGTTAATTACACCTTATATAAGAAAGCCAGATTTCGATTGGTTGATAGCCAGTGTATTTTTCGCATATTCTAATATTTTTTCCTCATTTCAAACGAATTTGCCTGTTTTTCACTACTGCCGGTGAATTTGCCTCAAATACCATGGTATTTGCCATTTTGGATATTCATTTTTTACCCTCTTGAGCATTTTCCCGCCAAAATTTTTCGGATATGTTACATAAAAAAGCGAGCTAACGCGTATTAGTACATGTATAATTCCCGCGGTTCTATGATAATATCCTCTTATCCTCAAAATTATGCATAAACATGTTAAGGAATAAGTTTCAATCCAAATCTATTCGGTGTAATTAAACAGATATATTATGTTATGGAGGGGTATTTGCGAAAAATACCAGTCTTGGGACCGAATTTTTTTACAGTCCCTTGACTGGTATTTTTCGCAAATACCCCTCCATAACATGATATATCTGTTCAGTAAACGTCATTGTCTTTCCATCATTAAATCGTTCGTTTGTATAGACGTCTTTTTCCACTTTATAAACACAACGCATTCTTCAATATACGATCACGAGATTGGTGCCGTGCAGTCGTGTTGTCTGACAATTTTGTATACAGTTTTTCGGATTACCTCTATCAATCAATATTGCTTAATCATGTTGCCTTACAATATACAGTTATGGCCCGTTGAAAAGGTGAATATCCCAAATTGTCAACACGAGAAGGTTATTTCACTGAGGGCGCAGCTTGCTTGACACACTCTTCTTTTACTCAATTTTCAAATATGTGTCTTAGAATTCTCGTATGTACAACAAAGGTAGATTCTTTTTGTAAAATATTGATGGCCCTGAAAAGGACCGTTATTAGAGATATCATCGGCACAAGATGCACGTCAAAAGCCTTATTTCCTCTTCTCTCGATCAATGGGCTTCCTGTAACTTGAACGTGCCATTTTGTTTATTTACGTCTGTGACGTCATTTTCATGAGTACAAATCAACAAACTAAAAAGGTTATTCGCCGGTGAATAATAGGGTTATTCAACGCTGGTGTAAGTTTTTAGGGTTATTCGTTCTTCCTTGCAATTGAATGAAAATTAACTGAATTATTCCATGTCACGCGATAACGTTTTAAAACCCAATAGAATTGTTTGAAATATATGTAAGGTATAATAATAATCGGGATAAGGTGATAAAGGTTCCGAATAATTTTGGCGGGAAGAAGCTCGCGAGGGTAAAAAAGCAATATCCAAAATAGCAAATACCACGGCACAGACAGTCGGAAAGCTGAACCCGGTTTGACCCCATTTCTTAAAGCAACAATGGAAGTCATGTGATTACCATATATGGGCATTTTTTTACCAAAAAAAGTGAAGCCCGTTTTTTGGAATTTGTAGTTTTTTGCATGAATTAAAACTAATTTGCTTTTAAGTGAACATTCTTGAGTATATAAGAAATATATTGATCCACTCAATTATGGATTAAACTATTTTTTTCTCTCAAAATGTGTCTTCAAAGTCTAGGTGTTGACCAAAAAAATCGGTCACTGGAAATTAAAATCGTAATTTTCTTTCTTAACTTCTCGGGAAGCTATGCTGAATTTAAATTATGTTATGTAACATAACTTTGACTATGATATGTCAAATTTGTGCCACTTAATACGCTGTAATACGCAAATGTGCCACTTCGATCTGTCGATATTTCTGACGAAGCGGGGCCGATAGTAATTTACGAGTTACGTCCCTTTGTTTGACACTCTCATGATCAAACTATTATTATATTAAGCACCATATGCTGTTATTTACATGAGGATATTATTAAAATAATTTTATTGAATATATTTTGATACTAAAGACATGTGCAAAAAAATTAGCGAAACACATTTTATCACTTTTCAGAACTCAGTCTCAGTGAAATACTCAAATAGGCCCTATGTCAGTATGTGCCATAATATTATTATTCCAAGAGTTAATTTAATATTTATATTTTGGTAAGTATTTATACTGCTGTAACCAAATTATTTCAACACAGAAATAAATTTCTACTTAAATCATACAAGGGGTAGCCAAAGTATTCATGAATAATGGATCAAGACAGGATTAAAATGATCAAATACAGGAACTCCTTTTCATTACTGATACCTGATCCTACCTTTTTCATTTAAACTTAAACGAGACCATAATGAAAGTATTCTGTATGTAAATTCTTCATTATTTGAAATAAAAGGAAATTAGTTTGCAATTCTTGTATGAACAAACTAAATATAACAATAAATTTTGTCTCACTGATTCCATGCAGATTCTAATGAATGGACTCAAATTATAAAAAAAAACACTAAACCAATAAATAAATGGTTCTAATCATGAACTTGAAAATAGATAAGAACAAAAAAGACTGGGTCTAATATTTTTCTTCTTCTATTTTTTTTTTTTAACAATTATGCATTTTTATATTTATATAAAAGTATTTCAGAGCAGATTCTGAGTGCTAAGTCAACAATATTATGTTTTAGATCACAAGTCATAAGTCAGTATGAACATGCTTTGAATAAGAGTGATTAAAATGCTAGTCTGAAAGAGATTGTTTTAAGTTCATATTTAGACTTTTTCATTTACCTTTGGCAGTTTTGGCTTTTGCAGGATTACTTCATCAATATTATAAACGATGAATGAGTTTTGGTTAAGGTTGTGTAAAGACAGTATACGATTTCCTTACCTTGTTTTAGTTAAGTCAAACAATTCACTGACTTGTAGAGAATAATTAATCCAGTCAAATATTCACAGCTCGCCATTGCTTTTTCAAACAAACACACTAAATGTGTGTACATTGTGTAAAGATGCAAGTTGACATCGATGTGTAAGATAAAAAAACTACAATGTCAAAAAATGTCTTTCGTTTGGAATTTAGTTCGAACGGGGTTTCCTAAGGGGTGATAGAACGTTAGACTTGATTTTTGTTTTAACTTTGAGATACTTATCATTAATTTTTTATATAGTTTGTATATTCTTTGTTTATCTGGGAAAAAAAATTAAAAAAAAAATAACAGACAATTTCGCATAATTCTTAAACGACGATCAAAGGCATTACGTTATTTTCAAAAGACGGACAATTTATAACATGTTTAAGTATTATTTCCTTTGATAATAAGAACCATGCTTGAAAAATCGAAAGAAATCTATTTCTGACTCTAATGGCAAGTAAGAAACAGAAAAAAGAAAAAATTCCAAATTGGCGCCAAATTATTTTTTCCGCGAAATTAACGCAATTTCAGAATGGCGGGTTTTAATATCAGTCCCATTGTTGTCTTAAGAAAGTAGCAACAACGGTCGTTTCTAAGGGCTTGCTTTCCGACTGAGAGGGGAATTTGAGGAATATTCATCGGCTGTGGTGAAAAAACAGGCAAAATCGTTTGAAACGAGGAAAAAGGGTTAGAATATGCAAAAAGTACACTGACTATCAACCAATCAAAATCCGGCATTCTTATATAAGGTGTAATTATAAAGAAAAACGGACACATGTAAGCAAAAACAATGAAAACTACAATACTATAGTAAAACGAAATCAGACATTACAAAGATGTTGATATCTTATTTGCTTGACACACTCTTCTTTTACTCAATTTTCAAAGCCAATGATATGTCATATCAGTCCGATACAATGACAGATATCTAGTTAAATATTTCTTCTGTTAGAAATACACTTCACACTCAATTATAACATGCATATTTAGCACGATGACTTGTCAGTGTAGTATGAATATACCCTGTTTTGTACTAGACACTGAGCCGGGTTTTGAAAATGCTAATTCACACGATAGAAATCCACAGAAAGACATACCATCTTACCTTTACCCAAACTCATGATTCTGAATCTGAGCCGACCAGTTTTTCTTTCATTCCTACATGGTTCATAAGAAGTAGAATATATATTTATGTAATATTTGTCGCTGACCGTTAGGCATGTATCCTATGATTAACTTTTCGCTGTGTTGTTTCTCTGACTAATGTGCTTTGTATATAAAGTATGGGCCAATATTGTGACACAAGCCATTAAATAGAGAATCAAATGTGAAATGTTAAACCTTTAGGCAAAATGTAGCTGTTAGTAGATATGAAAAAGTGTAATATTGTTAAAAATGTTCTAGTAGTTTCAGATGAGAAAATTTTATCTAATTTCTCAAACTTTTTCCTGGTGTTCAATATCGGCAAAAAAGCCTTGATCGTTCAACAGAATTTTCAAAGATAGCCTGAATAAGTACAATCACAAAATGTGGTTTGGTTAAACCAGTTTAACGCGAGCACGCAACTTCCCTTTTACCATTTGTTGTATAAGTAAAATAGACAATAAAAGTTCTATGGCAAGTTACCAACAGGATGACTACTATCTTTTTATATTGAGCCCTGCTGTTTTATTAACAATGCGACTTTCCTAGATATTGCTTACTTAGCCTTCATGGAGGTGTAGAAATTATATGACAAAGGTTTGTTGAAATCTAAAATTGGAGTAATAAACTATTTTAAACGTATTTCATTCAGTGAAGAAAGTTGCTAGAAGTTGAGGCTTAATCCAAAAATAGTTTAATAAATTATAGTCACCTTGGACATTTTATGGCGTTTCATTTGAAAATCTATTCAAAATCAACTACAAAAAATGATTTACACTATAGAGTTTATCTTGTTTTCTTGGGAAGCGTTAGAGCGTGTAAACTGATCAGCATTTTTTTTAAATTTAATGCACCTGAGTAAATATGACGAATATAATTTTGAAGGGAAAAAAAGTCATTATGGACCTTGAATGACCTGTCCTTTGATTTTGTATCTCTAATGATTTTATTTTCCTTGCTAGAAATAGCAACTATTTAATATTTTACAGACCCTACACACACTTGAATGGTCTACAAAGCAAACAACGAATTATGCAATTCACTTTATATTGCATATCAATAAATTCAAAATTTCGATGACAATAATACATCCCTGTGTAATCTTGTACACGGATATTGTCTTTGGTGTGCCGTATATTGCAACAAATTCACCGTACATTAGGATAGCTTAAACGATAAACCAGAAGGTAACTCTTGTACGAGACTTTTCATAAAAGGGACTAAATATGAACCCCCTATTACCAAAGATAACGAAAATCTCAATCTACGATGAGAGAATACTTATTCATTGAAACGTTCTATTGACATGAGCTTACGGCGATAACCAGACCAGTACAACAATACCGCCATATAAAACTAACTGTAACAGAACCATTCTCAACTCTGGAAACATAACCTCACAACACTCATTTATAGAACAGCCCTGGGAATATTCCCGAAATTTGTATGAAAACGGATGTAGAAGTAATAGTGCAAAACAATGATATAATATGGTATATTTTGCCACGCCAGGGCCTTTTATAGTTTTAAATTTTTACATGGTATAAGTTTTGATAGTTGTTGAAAGTCGTAAGGTGTGCGGCGACTTATTATTGTTTTTTATCCTCGACTTTTTGTCACTGGTGGACAGTTGTCTCATTAGTTTAAACATATTGTATTTGCTAAATCTAAGCAAAATGGATGAGACACAAGTAAATCATACTTTTGAAGTCTTCTCCATAATACAATGTGAGTATAAATTATATGTAATAATATTATCAGCGTCCATGTAAAACGAACACATTAATTGGATATTATACAAACTATAAATAAATAGAAAAAAGAAAAGAAAAGGAAGAAGCTGTCTCGTGTACCACATTTCCTTATTTCCATATTATATGAAACAAAAAAACTGGCGTATGTGATGGATATTTCAGCTTTGAATTCACACCAAAAGAAGAAATAAAATGCAAAATCCAGAATAGTAGAATGAACATAATTTGTCAGCATAGTAATCGTTTTCTTTTCTGATTGCAAATACTTTCTTTTGTTTAAAATATTGTCTGCATTTATGTATTTATTCCAAGAATCATTGACTCATACAGTGAAATAGAAAATGAATATATAACAAATTGCATTTTTCTGTGTCTTTGATTAATCAAATAAGATGACACAGAATCGTTTCCATGGAACAGGATTTTCGCCGGGAATTATGTATAATTAACATCAAATGATGTTCAAGACACGTAATAGGATTGACATTCCTTTAAAACGTAGCACTGTCAGTAAAGGAAAATAACTACGGTAAATACACTTGAATTTGAAATAACAACTTTTTTTTTATTATTAAATGGTAGAAAAGTTGCTGATCGGGGTTTTGAAAACTTACTTGTACAAATGTAAGTACAGTTAATTTTTGTGATTATAGTTCATGGAATTTATAAAGATTTTTTTTAATGTTTTTGTAGCCTTTCTTCCGCTGTCCACTCGCCAACTGAATTAATCTTATTTTTAAGAGATAAACGAGAAACAGTTTGTTTCCAAAATCTCAACGTACATATAACAATCTCCAAAAGCGGTCAAAAATAAAGCAGTGTTTTTTAATATAAATACGTAATAAAAGACAACATAGATGAACATTTAAAAGAGTTCATTTCCATCACAAATTCTGAACTTCATAAATCGTATATGATTTACTTTATAAACAAACTGGGTTATTTATTTGTCTTCAAAAATAGATAAAAGATTACAATGAGTGGAGTTCAACAAAAACAGACAACGCCCAGGTCAAAAATAAACACTTCGAAAAGACAATAATAGAACAACACACAGAAAACCAAAGATTGAGCAACACGAAGCGCACCAAAAACCTGGAATGAACTCAGGCTCCGGAAGGGTCATCAGTTCCTATCTCACATGTGTCACCAATGGATTTACTCTAAGTCATGTCTAATGATTAGACCTTGTCCGATAACGAATTGTTAGATGTCTTTTGTCTTACCCTTAGACCAACAAATACCATTTGTACATCTTAATTCTCTTACCCTTAGACTTGACCAAATGTGAACGTTTGAAATGAAAACAGGGTTTCCCGGGAATAAGGATAAGTGAGACCTTTACCGGGAGAGACAACACAAGATATTGAAAAAATAGCATTATACAAAAATAAAATTTACAAAAAATACATTAATAGGTATAAAATATATCATCATTTTAGAAGGCCTTTAGTGATAACGTGAAACAGTTTATCCCAGCTGTCGACCCACTATTCAGAACCTATCTATTGGATGTGTTGTTGATTTGGTTTCGTCTGCAATATGCATGACATACTTGCCACAGGACTCATCTATCATTTATCATATAACGAGGAACAATAAAAGTAAAAAGGCCTTTAACAGTAAAGAACGGTATAATATAGACTGCAGTCAGGAACCTGTTTCAGTTGTTGTCGTTTGTTGATGTGGTTCTTAAGTGTTTCTCGTTTCTCGTTTTTTATATAGATTAGACCGTTGTTTTTCCTGTTTGAATTGTTTTACACTAGTCATTTTGGGGCCCTTTATAGCTTGCTGTTCTGTGTAAGCCAAGGCTCCGTGTTGAAGGCCGTACTTTGACCTAAAATTGTTTACTTTCTACACATTGTGACTTGGATGGAGAGTTGTCTCATTGGCACTCATACCACATCTACTTATTTCTATATGCAGAGGTTTGTGAAAATATTATCGATATCAAAAAAGAAAATAGCATTTAAATAAAACTAAAAATCTACATGAGCTGAAAATCAATGTAAAAAAGATTTATTTAAATCCCGAAGGAAATGTCTCAAGAAGAAGAAAATATAAAATAGAGTATTATCAACTATATAAACGTGGGAACAGAAAATGAACAGCCCGAAGCCAAATCTCAAAACTATTTGATTTCGTTAACAGCTTATTTCTGCTCCATAGAATAACGATGACACACAAGAATACTTACTTCCATTATTCAGACAATCATGGTTGATAAATCGGAAAAAAGTAGCTTGTTCTAAAAAAACGCAAAAATTACAAGCCTTATTGTGGTGATTTATTTATAAATGAATATACAAAAGCAAAGTCATATGTTTTCATTGAAATATATATTCAACTGTTTAATGTAATACTAGACACAGGAATCATACCTGGTAATTCGATTATATGTGACTTAAAACCATTTATAAAAACAAGGTAGAGGGCAAGATCCTAAAAGATATACGACGATCTGAAGATTTTCCCTTTCTATGTGAAATCGTTTTACAGCAAAATACAACTTTTTGTCGTCTCAAGGTTTTTATTCTTCAATACATGTGTATATCCTTGTCCTTTGGTCTTTGATAGAGAGTTGTCTCATTTGCAATAAAAACACATCTCCTTTTTCACTTGTTTTAAATATTTTAAATTCGGAAATCTAGTCATTTATAATAGAAAATCGACACTTTCAAAAATTTACAAATCGTGTTGACTTCTCACTTATGTTTTGTTTTCTTTACCATTCTCGTGCATATGATTTGTTGTTGTTGGTTTAATAGAAGTACTAAACGACGGACGGTGGAAATAAAATAAATGCAACATCTTATACTAGGTTTACTGGACTGATTATATTTAGAAATATTGTGCAATAAAGATTTGGCTTGTAATCAACACGTTACCAAAAGGTAAAGGAACACAAAAATATAAACATACACACAAAAACGTCAGGAGAATGTGATGGAGCTGAGCTAGTATCATCGGAAAATTTTAAGTAGCTGCTGTCGTCGACATAGAGTTTCCAAATAAAAAAGTTCGACGAGCCCTTGACTGTTTCGTTTGAAAAGTGCGTATTTAAGTTGTTAGAAACAAACCATAAATACCCACTTTCACCAAAAGCAAAGGAATCTATCCACTCGATCCTATAGTCATTAGCAATCTCTGTCTGTCTTCCAGGTTTGACGTTGTCTGATATTGGTTTCATCGACCACTGATACACACTTCTTGGTCCTAATGTGGAATAATACAGATTATGTTTCTGACCATAGTATATTCCATCACTCTGAGCCATTTTGTTTCCCACATGAACTACCTCCCTTTCAAAATCAGAATTCGAAGATGTGCTTCTGCGCAACACAGCTGTTGGGATCCTGTATAAACCGACTCCAGCTAGAGGACAATAATAAACGTTTTTAAGATCAGATGACATTGCAATGCCATTTATTCCAAGAGGGGTATACAAGTTTGTGACGTTACCTATTGTTATAGAGGCATATTCAGGTACTGGCTTCATTGATGGATGACTAAATGCATATGAAATGTCAAGTTCCCTGTCGTAAACAATTAATCTATGCCCTAAGGTGTCTGATATGTATGCCCATCTTGCTGTTTTATTACTATGAAAGTCCAGAACGATGTCATTCAAATAAAACATACCTGGCCCGGTGACAGAAGAAGGAAATGTATGTCGATGGATTTCGACGTCATTTTCCAGGTCCCAGATAATGATTTTACTGCGGCACTGATTAGCAATGTTAATATTGGCACGCGGAACAAAGCTTGTATCTATAATCCACATATATCCTGTATAAGGATCAATCTCCATACTTTGAATTAATCTCAGATTTGAGCAATCCCCTTCAAGATGTATATCCCAATTAGGATATGGAATAAGTAGCGGATTCTTAGATGTTTCATTCTTAACTTTTACCAACGAAAAAGGTACACCGTCTTTAAGCTTTGGAATTGTCAAATAGATGTCATTCTTGTAAATTTTTATTCCATTTATTGCATTGTTCTCAGGAATAAATTTCTTGCTTTGTATATACTCATCTTTAACTGAAGAATTGGGCCACACTAAATCAACGGTCTCCCATTCGTAAACAATATTTGGTTTAACAGAGCATAACACAGTAAATATTCCGAAAGCTTGACAATAAAACACGAACGCTAGATAGTTTGCCATCTTTCTCACTGTCAGCGAAGTCGGTTAATTGAATGTCACACACAGATATCTAATTACGTAATCTTCCTGTTATTTGCAGCAACGATTCACAGGCGAAACTGTCAAATCATTGTTCATGTGTTTTGTAACTAGAAATATAGGTCGATCATTTTTACATGTATGGTAAAAGTTGTTTGACCATCCCTTTAATACCCGATAGGACATGTATTTTGATCATTATTATCACGACTTTAAATGTTTTGTTGTTAAATAGAATAAAGTAATAAAATCATAAAATATAGCGTGGTTGAATACACTTTTTAAGACACTGTAAATAATCACGTAGGGTTTATACTGCCATAACGAACTTAATAAGATATCATATATATATATATATATGGATGTGTGTGTGTGTGATTATTTATGGATAAAAACTGAATATTTTATTCATGAAAAATAAAATTCAGTACGTGCATCTATCACTTAAATTATCATAAAGAAAAAGAAAAACTTGAATTCTACATTGTATGATCGCTTTAGTGGTTGAAAAGATGAGGACTATTAGCATTACATTGCCATGGCATACATTTAGATCAAATACAAAAATCTCTATTTTACTAATCTATTTATTTTGTGACTTTGTTGAACGCATCTATCCAATCGAACTAGAAGGATGCGTATAGTTAAGGCTGTCTCTTCACTTGCATTTTGAAATTGACAATGATGATCAGTTGAGAAGTCAACTTTAAAATAAAAGAGAATATCTTAGCTTACCAATTATGAACTTTTGCTTACTATTCTATGCTCTTCACAGGGGATATGGGCTCATATTCCCTGGCAGTCTTTTGTATCTCCTGAGCCGTCAGTCGAAGGGGATATAAAGACCATATGAAGCCCGAATAACAATTATATTATACTTGAGTCTCTTAATTTCAGCATTAATTACCATTTTGATCTAAGTTTTGGGTCACATGGTATATGGGCGCATGTACCCCTCATATACCATGTCAAGGTAACCAATACCATTAGAATCAAACATTTTTTGTCAGATGAAATTTTTCTATGCGGATCGACGGAACTCAGCTACAAATATATAAAACATCGAAATATTCCTGGCAGTTCAAAAATTCATACTCAGTAGCAAAAGATTTATCATATGATTATAAACATCTTGTTCTACATGTCTACAGTGCATCAAAATAATTGAGTCCGTTCAGGAACATGCACTTCACTACTGTATTTCTGATATATCTGATTTTTTTCTTCTTCTTGTGTTCACAACATTATTATATGGTTTGTGTGTTTTCCATTTAGTGTAGCGCTATCTAATTTTTATACATTCTACTTCTTGAGTATTACATGTATGAAATGTTCTTACTTGTATTAGGAAACGGATTATTATAAGTTAACAGCTGGTTTCCGAAATCGAAAAATTATTCAATTGTATTTACAATCTATTTCTCCAAATTGTGTTTATTATTCAACATTAATCAAATTTATAAAAATATTATGTTTACACTAAGGCAACCAATCAAATTACAGGATTAGGTTGGATAGTTCACTCCAGTATGATATATAGCAACATCCCAGCAGGGACAGAATATGGAGTATTTATCTCACAGATGAGTCGATATTCCAGAGCTGGCATTTTCCATCATAGATTACTTGTTAGAGGGTTGCTGCTTACAAGAAATTACTGAACCAAGAGTTCATATTAGTAAAGTTGGAGTGATCCTTTGTTTTATTGACGATATGATGATTTGGTTGACCGTTATGGAATATCTGTCAGTCACAGACGATCAGTGATCTTTATGTTGCGATTGTTGAAGCAACAATTCCGTTAAGTTGGTTCACTCCGTAAAAATATTGAGTTTGCCTTCGGTGAGATTCTCCCCGTTATTTTTGTTTTGTTCGTGTTACTCAGTTTTAAGTTTTCTGTGTATTGTTTAGTAGACTGTTTCTGTTCGTGGTTTATCTTTTTGGCCATGGTGTTTTCTTGGTTTTTTTTCCGACTAATGATATTCGATTGTCTCCATAGTGTTTTCCACCTCTTTTTTCAATTATTGCTATAAAAATTGTATCTGTGTGTTTTCTATGAGTGCTCATTCGTGTCGTTTGATCTGTCTTTTATATTTGTGAATAAAACGAAAGGGCTGCTTGTAGATTTAATAACATTCACTGAGTTCCTAAATGTTAAATAAGTCTCCAAATTATTATTATCCCAAATAGTCCGTTTATAAACATCAGACAGTTAATATACACATGAACAATATTTGTTGATGCCAAAATACAGGCAAAAATAAATTTCCCTTGTCAGTCCCTTTCTTCGGTTGTATTTTGTCAAATGTCAGTTATTTGGTATCATACTTTTCTTTGCTGGAGCTGCTTGACGCCATTTTGAAACTCTACTAAACCTGCCCCAACCCAGGGTTGATGTCGAGTTAACTCAGGTAGGTTCAAAAGGTCAAACTCGATTGTCAGACAGACTCTACTAATCCGAGTTGGACGAATCGAAGTGAGGTATCCCATGATGCAAATTATTGAACGTATTTATGAATTTTTAAGAACATATATATATTTAATTTTATGAACACATATTTTAATTTTTTTTAATGAACATTTTTTGTTTAAATATATATTGAACGTTTCATGAATTTATATTCAACTTTTTATGAAAATATATATTTAACTTTTATGAATAATTATTTGGTTTTATGAACAATTATTTGGTTTTATGAACAAGTTTTGTTTTTATGAACAATTATTTGTTTTATGAACATTTATAATTTTTTGAGAACAAATATTTTTTTATTATAAACATAAATTTATGTTTGATGCATATATATTTTATTTTATGAACACATATATTGACTTTTTGAATCTATATTTTGTTTTTATGAACATATACTCGTTTTTACGAACAATTATTTAATTTTATGAACATATATTTTGTTTTTTGTGAATATTGCAACGTTTGACACGCCATAATAAACAATTCAGTATCTACATGAAGTATAATTGGCTATTGTAGATGCAATATGCAATACGCCACATTGATTTACGTATATCAATGAAAGTAGGAAGGCAAGTCAGTACAATTGGACGAAATTAGTAATAACTTACCTTTCCGTTCTGTTGGTTTTATCAGCAACCAATTAAAACTGTGTCAAATTGATTACAAAATCTAATCACATATTTTCATTATCATTTATTTGTACAATCATGTTAAATTGTAAATAGATACATGTACTACATGTAAAGAATGTAATGTTAGAAATATGGTTTTATTTTCGTTTTTGATATATTTGTCGTTTTTATATTTCGCCCGTAATTGTGAGGCAATAAAGACTGTAAATTCTTGTAAATGTGATTTGGAAAACGGACAAGTTATCGATCTGTCTAAATTGGCTAAGAAAGGCGGATCAGCAAGGTAAGTTCGGATATTGTTGTATATTCATTGAACGAGTCTTATTTCTTTTAAACATTGGAAGATCGTTATATTTTCGATGGCTCAATCAATAGCTTTTATAAAAAGTTTGTCAAATTGATACTAAATTTTTGCTTTTACATTTAAGAACTACAATATATTTCACTATTTTGTAGATTTGTTGATATTCCTGATGCTGTTGGTACTGATACGTTTTCGTACAATCCATGTGAAGGATTTACTCAAGGATCTTGCAGTGATGTTGCGGTAGGACTAAAAGACGCTCTGTTTAAACGTTTAAAAGAGTATTTAGTATCAACTGTCATTGTGCATGTCTATTATTTTTTTTATCAAAGTTAGATTACCCACTATGCAATTTCGACATATCGTATCTATAAAATTGTTCTTAGCCACTATTGTATTCAGTGACAATTTCACATTATCTTTCTTACGTAATGTCATTTAGCTTTTTTCATTCAATTATGTATTATTGATCCAAATTATTCAAAGTGTTTCCACTAGAAAAATACATATCAACAAAAAGGTGAAAAGGGAATGGCTACGATGTCGAAAAAAACACCGATTTAAATCCCACCGAGGGAGAACAAAAATTTGCTACCGAAAAAGCAGATCTACCATTTTGTGGGGCTAAAATCATGACGAAATATTTTGCGGTTGGGGCCTGTTATTTATTAACCGCATGAAGAGATATTACTGGTATCACACTGAACGGAGTGTGGTATGCATTAATTTTTGCAATATGCTACGAAATTGCGATATTTCCATTGGCTATTTATTAGGTCAATGATGACTTTCAAAGGTCAGAACGGACTACTTTTCCTCGGTGATTTCTTCAGTAATATACAAAACACTCACTTGTTTCACCAGAAGAAAATCTTTAAGTCAAACTGGATTCCATTCTGAGGCGTACAAAAAGCTTGAAAACCTCTGATGTTAATATTTAACCCAGATGCGGGCTTATCATGAGATCATACTGTTAAGGTGCCAAAGACAAGAACAGTTTTTTCATGGCTTTTCTTTTTTACACAAAGATTTTTACTATAAGAGAAATTGGATCATTGTATATCGTTTAATATCAACTCTCGTTATTAAATTTCAATAACAATAATAATAAAAAAAAAACTCGCCACAGGCTCGTTTATCGTCACAATGAAATTGCTCGATATGAGATAAAAAGAATATAAAATGCTCACTCGTTATGAATCCTATAAACATATTGCCTATCATATAACATTGTGATAATTTTATATTAATAGGTATGTCAGATGAGAGGTTCAGATTATTTTAATGCTGGGGACCAAAAAGGGGCTGTATGTTTTCAAGATACAACAGGAAGATCCATCGTCTATACATCCGATTCTCCAGTTATGATAGGAAATGTGAAAAGGTCTGTATAATAACAATTTTCTCTATGGCGATTTTATTATGTGAACAATTGTATTAGTTTTGCATATAGGTGAAAGATATACAACCTCATAAATGCACATGTACAAACAACAATCTAAAATATTTTATATCTTCACAAAGCAATAAATGTACATGTTACAATAGAATTTATAATGTTGAATTCATAACAAAACGGAGAGTACTTATTGCAAGAATTTTTAAGCAAGTTTGGCATAGAACTACAAATTCGATGTAGAAGTTTACACATACCAATTAGACTAAAAGAAACGTTAAGTTTTAAAAAGCAATATCTTCCATTTTTCACAAATCAAACGAAAACAATTAAACTTAAAAACAGTTGTCTTCATATAACATTAAACAGGAATATGAAGAATAAGTTACAAGAATCTATTTCAGTAGCCAAGAAAGGATAATTAGATTATATCTACTATGTTGCCCTGTCATGTTATACGTACTAAGAAAGGGGAAAAGACACCAGCGAAATCCGAAGATTTTTCATATTTTCCTGTGTAGACTTTTTTAAGCAGATGTACAAATAATTAGCCAAAAGACTCAAAATATATGGAAATTGGTTCCTTTGTTTTCCTCTTATAGTTGATGTGTTTCCCTCGGTTTTGGTTTGTAACCCGGATTCGTCGTTTTCTCTCAATCGATTTATGACTTTTGAACACCGGTGTACTACTGTTGCCTTTATTTAGATTGTATGTAAAGTCTATTTTGTTATTTCTATTCATATTTTAGATACATAATGCCATGTGGGTGATGTTTAAATGTTTAAGATACCTAATGACATGTGCGTGATGTTTAAATGTTTAAGATACCTAATGACATGTGCGTGATGTTTAAATGTTTAAGATACCTAATGACATATGCGTGATGTTTAAATGTTTAAGATACCTAATGACATGTGCGTGATGTTTAAATGTTTAAGATACCTAATGACATGTGGGTGATGTTTAAATGTTTAAGATACCTAATGACATGTGCGTGATGTTTTAATGTTTAAGATACCTAATGACATGTGCGTGATGTTTAAATGTTTAAGATACCTAATGACATGTGGGTGATGATTAAATGTTTCTTCATACATATATATATATATATATAGTAATACCGTACATAACGGCATAATTAAGATCATCTCGTTTCCTCGGGCCGTCTTGGTTGTCTTTGTTAGCCTGCTCGCCTCCGAGTGCATGTGGGATGTCATGGGTTCGATTTCTTGCACGATCAATTCAAAAACTTGAAAAGTCAGAATAATGCGTCCGGAAAGAATGACATGTCCTCCTACAAACTTTTTCAGTGTGAGCTAGCACGTTTAAATCTGGCTCAGCATGTCGGTTAAGTACTAAAAGCCTTAGGGTTCATATTCTGAATCATATCACATTAACATGTTCTGGTCCTAATATGCATGCAATAGTTGCAATTTGACTTTAAACACCCTTTAATCATCGTCATCATTATTGTACTCAACCTTTATAGATTGGATAATTTGGGGTTTTTTTTTCATTTTATTTCAGAACAACGGTGCTTTATCTAACGTGTGATAGCAGCACAGAGGGGGAACTTCAGGTACAAGGCGAGATCACACAGGCAACATATGTATGTAAACCATTTGGTGTAAGAAATCAAAAAACCATGCAAAATTATAAAAGATTCCAATTTCACAGTACACGCCTTTTAATTTACTTTCCTTTACGTAAATAACAGCAAATGGAGTAAAATGAGTGTACGTGACAGCTACTTGAATGTGTTCTGTACACAATTATATACAACAGAATTCAAATATCAAAGTAGTTCATCTCTTGTCCAGTGTTTAACATTTTTGTTTCAATGAATGGTATTGTTAGTGACATTTGAATGGTTATTGTGATCATTAAAACAATTTTCCCCTGGTTAGGATGGAGTTGTGCTCAGAAACTTCTATATGTTTGACTTTCCAAAGAACGGGTCACGAGCGTACTTGGTGAATATTCCAGAAACACGTGTTGTGTGCCCTGAATTCTTATAAGTTACGGTATGTTTTGCTATCACTGTTCCTGTTCCAAGGTTGGTTAACTCTCAGTCATCGAAGGTACGTGAACTGTCCGCTCAGTAACCAGCATTTCGATACCTACCGGAATTAGACTTATCACCGGATTTGTACTTACTTGAGCAACACATCGGATGCCACGTGTAGAGAAGGATCTTCTTACACCTCCGGATTACCTAAGATCACCCCCGGTTTCTGATGGAGTTCTTGTTACGTAAGTCTTTGGTTTTCTTTGTTGTGTTTTGTATACTGTTATTTGTCTATTGGTCGTTTTTTGTTTTTTCATGTCTCTGGCTTCAAAACTTTTGGTCAGAGTGAACAGGATAAAATGTTTTCCAAAAACACGTGTCCCGCGCCATGAAATTATATCAGTTGTTTTATTTTCTTCTTCCTAACACTGTATAGTATGCATTTATTGTCTTTTGGCTTTATAAAGTGTTTCGTGTCTTTCTTCGACTTGTGTTTTTTATGACCTTCCTTTTCAAATCAAACGTCCTTGCCATTTATATCTTGAAATATGTATTGGTATCTGTGATCCTTTGGTATTTGAAATAAACATGTCAATCCATAGAAACACTTTCATTGTAAATTGAAATAAAAGTCAAAAGAAGCTTGTTATATTGATATTAAAAGGATAGTTAATTTTGCTATTAACCACCCCCCTTTTCCCCAAAAATAAATATATGTGGAAATTGTTTACAACATCTACATTTCATTCAATATAGCAATGTTCAGTGTGTTCCACGATGCCATGAGCATGATGATATTTTCAGAAATGTTATCGAACACTACAGTCTATTAATTTTGACGTAATATTTCAAATTCAAAATTACGTCACGGTGTTGGTATAACTACTTAAAAATTATATCTGTTCAGATTAAAAAAAAACAAATTTGGAATATCGCATACAAACATTAATTAGTTAGCAGGTCTTAAGAAAAATGTCTTCAACAAATGAGATGATTTCAATTTTCCAAAAGTGAAATTTCCTTTTCTGTGTTACAATATTCCAGCAACCGCTGCATGCGGAGTAACTATTTTCTAGCTGATGCAATATTCCGGGTCTTGATTTTCGTACATGGATTATGATTTACTTGATAGAGGGTTGCTGTTAACAAGGATTAACAACATACGACTTTTTAGACTTTTTTTTGTCTGTTTATACTTCAATTATATTTGTTTTCCTTCAGCTGATGACCTTAACAAGTAAACATGCATGTCCGTTTACTCCATCCTTACTATCGCCTGGCACCATTCTTATTATTGTGTAAGTAGAACAGCAGCCTGGTACCATTCTTATTATTGTGTAAGTAGAACTACAGCCTGGTCCCATTCTTATTATTGTGTAAGTAGAACTACAGAATGGTACCATTCTTATTATTGTGTAAGTAGAACTACAGCCTGGTCCCATTCTTATTATTGTGTAAGTAGAACTACAGCCTGGTACCATTCTTATTATTGTGTAAGTAGAACTACAGCCTGGTCCCATTCTTATTATTGTGTAAGTAGAACTACAGCCTGGTCCCATTCTTATAATGGTTTGTAAGTAGAACTACAGTCTGGAACCTTTCATATTAGTGTGTAAGTAGAACTACATCATGGTACCATTCTTTTTATTGTGTAAGTAGAACTACAGCCTGGTACCATTCTTATTATTGTGTAAGTAGAACTACAGCATGGTACCATTCTTATTAATGTGTAAGTAGAACTACAGCCTGGTCCCATTCTTATTATCGTATAAGTAGAACTACAGCCTGGTCCCATTCTTATTATCGTATAAGTAGAACTACAGCATGGTACCATTCTTATTATTGTGTAAGTAGAACTACAGCCTGGTTCCATTCTTATTATTGTGTAAGTAGAACTACAGCCTGGTCCCATTCTTATTATTGTGTGAGTAGAACTACAGAATGGTACCATTCTTATTATTGTGTAAGTAGAACTACAGCCTGGTCCCATTCTTATTATTGTGTAAGTAGAACTACAGCCTGGTCCCATTCTTATAATGGTTTGTAAGTAGAACTACAGTCTGGAACCTTTCATATTAGTGTGTAAGTAGAACTACATCATGGTACCATTATTATTATAGTATAAGTCGAACTACAGCCTGGTCCCATTCACATTATCGTATAAGTAAAACAACAGCCTGGTACCATTCTTATTATTGTGTAAGTAGAACTACAGCTATGTACTATAGGCAGTAAATTATCAAATAATGAAAGCTAAAATCATTATTCTCAATCAAAACAAGTTGTATAAACCCATAAGTGTTTTTATATGTTATATGTGAGAAGGTAGAGAAAGGCTACTGAAATATATGCCATATTTTAGATCTGTGATATGCACTTACGTATTTACTTTTTGTTTTTTGTTTTATCCTTTTCGTCCAAATAACCAACAACAGATCTACATTCGAGACTTGTCAGGCTTTCCTAACAATTCAATTAAGTGGCGTCCATAACATTTAAATAAAAGATATTGAAGAAAGCTTTAAATGCTTAACATAAAAACTAAGTCTTCCTATCATTGCTTGTAAAACTATTTACAACTAAATTCAAATATATGAATTGCGTTAATCATAAGATAAACTAAATATTAACATAATAATTAAGCTTTCTGAAAGTTAAAACTTTGCATTACCAGATAAGCTTTGAAGTTTCCTTCGTAGGAATATATTTGCAGTACTAAATGTGCATTGTAGTTGTAAATCAAATCTCTAAAAACTTTAGATACACGCTGAATGTCATGTTTTTTTATTACTTATAGATTGGTATGTCTACTTTTTACATACTTTATCGGTGGAATTTTGTATCAGACTTTCTATAAAAAAGCAGTTGGAATAGAGAGAATACCACATGTTACATTATGGACTAGTTTGCCATCATTAGTGAAGGTAACATTCGATAGAACCATTTAGTTGTTCGCCCACACATTTAATAATGTTATGCATCTAGATACATGAGATGAAACATCGCAAAAGTAAGGGTGCCTTCACTGTCTTGTCTTCCTGTTGCAAACACTAAAAAGAGACACTGTAATTTCATCGCTTCTGATGGACCATGTCTAGTTCTTTAAAAGAACACATGTGATTTTGACTATATGCCAATCGCCTGTTTAAATATGACACAGTTCCACTCTGGTTAAATCCTAATAACAAATATATCTGCAAAAAATGAAATACAGAAGCTACGAACGTCAATGTTTACAAGGAAACGAAACGATAATACCACATTCTTATTACTTGAAAGAATACAGGAATGTTTTGAAGGTATTTATAAATAAGAAGATGTGGTATGAGTGCCAATGAGACAACTCTCCATCCAAGTCACAATGTGTAAAAAGTAAACAATTATAGGTAAAAGTACGGCCTTCAACACAAAGCCTTGGCTCACACCGAACAACAAGCTATAAAGGGCTCCAAAATGACTAGTGTAAAACAATTCAAACAGGAAAACCAACGGTATAATCTATATAAAAATCACTTATGAACCACATCAACAAACGGCAACCACTGAACAACAACAGGCTCCTAACAGGTGCATACAAAGGCAGCGGGTTTGAACGTTTTAACAGGCGCCAACAATCACCCTAACCTGAAACAGTAGTGTAACATTACAACATAAAAGACACACTATAAAATATCAATTGAAATGGCTTAACTCGATCAAAAAGACAGATAAAAAAAAAACAGGTAAACATACACTGAACGAATAAGTTTGATCTATGACACAATATAAATAAAATATTAATAAAAAAAGAGTTGTAGAACAATGTCAAAAAGACAACTCCAACCTGGGACAAAATGGCGTCAAATAAAATAACGTACACAGGTAAGTTTAAATATAATAATTTTGTTGTTAGGAGTACGGAAATATTTTTTTCTCAAAACAAATAAATAAATTTGTTGTTCAGAGTACGAGTATGTTAACTATTCTTTTATAAAGAAAATACGGAGTTTGTATTTCAAACACAGACATCATCAATTGGGGTACATTTAGTATTTTTGATTGCACCATAGAAGTACATATAAACTTTTACAGTGATCCATTACATAATTTAAAAGGAATGCATTTACTTGTAATCCTATCATAGAACATAGACGTAAAATTGTAACATGTCACCGTAATGGAATCAAATATGTTTATGCTTTCATTTTAGGAAGGATCTGTCTTTGCGTTAAGTAGAGTTACAGGGAAAGGATACAGTAAGATTTGAGAGTTGAGCATGGACAGTTTTTATCGTTTAGTATGAACTAATACTCTAATAGAAGCATAAAACATCGAGATTTTAACAGCTGAAGTAACATGTGTATAATTATATATTTCAATGTATCAAATATTACGTAATACTTAAAATCCCGGTAAGTGGTTCTTACATCAATAAAAATGTACTGTGGGAAGAGGGTAGCCATGTTAAATGATAAATATGGTAAAATGTATTATGTAATTTTTAACATGCATAGTGATATTAAATATGATATTTCTTATAATGGTGAAACTACTGAATACTTTCCATGTAATTTTGGTGTTAGACAGGGAGAAAACTTATTTCCTCATGTCTTTACACAGTGACAAATAAAATAGGAGAAAAAAATGATAATTACTTGAAACTAGATGTTGTGCTTTACGAAGATGATCCTGTTTTATTTTCTGAAATTGAACATCTTCACCAGCAGATAAATACATTTTGTGAATATTATGAAATATGGAAACTGAAGGTTAATCCAACTAAAAAAATGTTGTTTTTTTTTTGTCGTAATGGCAGATTGTCAAAGAATCTAAAATTTATACTAAATGGTAAATATTTAGAAATTGTGAAGGATATATCATATTTGGGCATACTTTTTCCCGAACGGTTAGCTTACAAGTGCAAAAAAACAAAACCATATAAGAATGATTTCAGAAGAAGGTCAGTGCGATCTTTTTGATGAAATCATTAAACCAATGTAACTATATGGCTGTGAAATTTTGGGTTTTAGTAACGTTGCTTCAATAGAATGGGTCCATTTGAAGTTCTGTAAACTCTTGTTAAATCTGAAAAAATTAACAGCCAGCTCTATGGCCTTAGTCCGGAACAGAAAATGTCAAATATTCTGTATAGATATATTTACAAACCAAACGAAGATAGTAGATATACTTTTGAATGGTTGATTTATATAAATATGGGTTTTCAAATACTAGGATGAGTGAGGGTGATTATAATTTAATCAAAACTAGTTACAGCTGAGCATTAAACAGAGAATATTCGACAAATTTTAGAAAACTTGGCATTCTAGAACAAAACACTCTCCAAGAGCATTATGTTATCAAGTTTCTAAAGAAAATTTTGAATTCGAAGAATATTTAGATTTGTTACCTCATAAAGATAAAAAAGCTTAATGAAGATTTAGAACTAGTGATCACTGGTTACCTATTAAAACAGATGGATGGCTTGGAATTGGTAGACAGGAAATGTACTGTGTACTTTGAACTCTTTTTAGATAGGTGATGTAACTTTTTAGGGTGGGTGATAAATTGCACTATGATCATATTTAAAATTGTACAAGTCTACCTGGAAGCAGAAGAGTTTTTCTAAAATCGTAGTAGTTAAGCCGAGTATATATTTCAAAATTCGGCAGCTTATTTCTTTAACAAAATATTCAGTTATTAGAATATTTGTGTAAATTAATCAGAGTTATCGATACAGAAGTTCGTTCTCAGGTTGATCATCAATTTCTCATCTTTTTGTGCAAGTTTATACATCTGCATTTGACATGCTCATAATCGGTTTTTTTTTATATGTAAAATAAATCATTCTTTATACCATTAACTTGTTTTTATAAGAAATAAAATAATATTGCAAGATTTTGTAGATTTAATTGTTCATCCTTGATTCTTGATTAAACTGAGAACATACGGTATTTGCTTGACTGAATCTGTTAAATTAAGTTAGAAACTAGGTTAACTGAGTAAATATAAATATACGTCATTTCATTTATAAGTAATGTTGTCTTTCAAAAATAACTATAATATTCATTATACCTAAAACTCTACATAAGCTATGCTGTATGGGTTTTGCTCATTGTTGAAGGCCGTACGGTGACCTATAGTTGCAAACCTTCTACGTCATTTTGTTGTCTGGTGGAGAGTTGTCCCATTGGCAATCATACCACCACAACTTCTTATCTTTATATACTAGCATTTATTTTACAATGTTGAGGTAATAACAAAGATGATATATAAAAATGATTAAAATGGCTGGAATTAAATTCTAATGAATAGATGTATGTGTGACATTACTTACATGAGTTATTAGAAATTTTCTATTATATGAGACTTAAACTTATGAGAGTAAAACTGGATGTAAATTTTACTAAAAGACCTTTAAAGGGGCTTAAGCTGAAAAATTTATGTTCACCGATTTGACCTAACTTCTCAGGTTTGATTAATAACACACTAAATCATATATTCATGAAGTCCAAAAGAAACAATTAACAATGCATGGACTCGTTATAATGTTTCAGCTTTTCGAACTTCGACTGTCATATAACCCGATATAAGCATATGTATCAATATTTATAGACAGGTAAGCACGTGCAATCGTATAATGACGATTTGTATATATTAGTTTGATTTTATGCTATTGATTGAAATATACGTATATCATCGTTTTAACTGTATAAGAATTTTTCTTGTGGGCCGGATGAGTCTCCGAAATGGTTATTTTTGGAGTCTCCCTTGTTTCACCTTTCATTGTTGACATCTTTTTCGTTTGAATGAATGAACCCCATGTTAAACACACGCGGAAGGTCAAATTAAAGGTTGCATGAATATAGATTCATATGAGGTTGAATTATTGACTGCTAACAGCGAAATATTATTTCTATATTCCGGCTCCATAAATGTTTGAAATAAAAATAAATCATAATTTTTTTGTCGAATTCGTAGCTTTAAATGCAGTAACAAATAGTTGGAGAAGAATAGAACGGAGGCAATATATAATGTTGTGGACAATTGACAGATCCTGAACATGTCTTGAATTAGATCAAATATATTCCTAACAGTTCGATAAGAAATATCACTTCATATATAAAGACCAAAAAAGTAGTAGTAATACATGACTTTTCTAAAAATCAAAATGACGAAAATAGATAAGATGATACAAAACAGAAATCACCCAAAAAAATAAGAACGACACTAGCAAAGGCTTGATTTACTAGCAATTTAACTTACAAATTTTACCATACAATAGCTACGATGGTAAGCATTGTAAATCAACAGTTCTATTCTGTGTTCTTTGTACAACATATGTTTGGAAACCACTGCTACAAATCCATATTTAAACAAATACAAGCTGTCATCTTGAATATTGCCAGATATTTCAGACCGGTTGGCATTGGAAAAGATGAAACGGAGAAAAGATCCTTTCTCTTTGCCAACAAAGGTATCAATCCACCAACTTAGGCAATATCTTTTATCAAAAATCAGTCCAATCGAAAATACCCCCTACTTTAAAGATCAGTCTATACCTATCATCTCTCATACCTATAGGTGTCAGACCACCAATTAAAGGTCCCTATCTGTTCAACCAAAATTTGCAATTTTCACAGCTTTCTAAATATTTTACCTTAAGTTTAACTTCATAAAAACCAGGTATATCCTGAATTGTACATGAATCAGCTTTATACATGCCAATTTACAACATACCTTTAAAATCATATAAGAAAGAAGAGGCCTCCCGAATAGAGGTACCACTGAAAATAACCCCTGGTTTTCTGGAAATCTTAAATTAGTATACTATGGAGTGCATTAATCTTCAATGTTGAATGCAAACTCATAGACAATTAAATTTTGGCTCAAAATGGTCTTAATATATTTCTCTTTCACCAAAAGTTTCATTTCTGCCAATTTGCTGGTTAGTTTAAGTAAACAATGACATCAGATGCACTATTTTTTGTCCGAATAGGCCTACTTTCACATACGTTCTAAATTGGAGGGAGTAATTGGTGGTCTGACACCTATACCAAACCAATTGCAACTAAATTTTCAATTACAAACACGTGTTCCAGGATCTCATTATTGACGACTTCAAGTCTAAACCTCCTAGGTACACCGGTGCTAGTCCCCATTTCTATATAATACGGCTGGCCACGTTATGTTTGGTGACCTCACCATTGTCACTAACACTTCTCTGCGAAATGTGTTATCAAAAGGACCGAATATAATGAGCCTTAATCCATCGATTGGAAACACAGCTTTTAAATACTAATGGATTCAATCCAGGATTATGCCAAGCAATGGGCTAAACGTGACAAAGAAGACATAGATACTCTTTCCGAATGGGTTAAGGCTGTGAGGTCGTTGATACAAATTAGAATAAAAATACTGAATGGGTCTATGAATACTCATGCAACATCGTTTTTGTTTGTAAATCGCATAAAATAAACTGTTTGATAAAGGAATTACGTGTTGACAATTCATTTAAAAACTTAACATTTTACCCCAAAACACTGACCTAAAAGAAAATCCTGAATAATCATAGGTCTGTTAAACTTCTTGTTTCTTTGGAATTTCAACCAAAGATAAAGAACTGGATCTTCCTTCACTATTTGGATACCTTAATTACATACGTGTCCTTACAATCAACGTTGTATTCCAAGTGCTCCATGAAACTTCTTTCAAAACAATTAACATCAATTTTATCAGCAATCAAAGCCCAGCTTCATAATCATTGTCAAACAACTTACTATAGGGAGCGGGTGAATCAGGTTTCAAAGATCTGTTAGACTACATACAATCTATAGGTATCATTCCTCAACGACTTTTTAATCCTTTATACAAGTTTTCACCATTCCAAACAGATAAAGACAGATTGAAATATTTGAACCAGCTTTGTTTCATTAAAAAGAATGACAAACGTTGATACAAATATCTTGTTTTAGTGATGGATAGATCAAAATTTGTAAAAAAAAAAAAAAAAAAATCTGATTAAAAAAAAAACTACTAGTATCTGAAACTAACATTATCAAGATGCTTGATTTCTTAATTGACAACATATTTATTACGTTTTGAGCACGTGTTTTTTCTTCAAACAATCGGCTTTTCTTGCCAACTTGTTCCTTTCTTCATATGAGGCATACTTCATACAGGAGCTTCTTATGAAGAATGAACGGAAGCAAGCATTATCCTGTATTCATGTTCCGATATATAGATGATGTCCTATCACTAAATGATTCAAAGTGTGGTGACTATGTTAAACAAATCTATCCCATCGAACTTGAAATAAAGGATACTGTTAAGTCTACCTCATATCTTGACTTATATGTTTCCTATCATGATTTCGTTGATAGAGAGTTGCTGCTTACAAGGACAAGGAAGCTATAAAACCAAGAGTTCCAAGTAAAAAGTTGAATTCACTCCTTAGAAAATTTTGCGTACACCATCATGAGTTGGTTAACCGTTATGGAACATCTGTTTCACTGATGACGGATATATTCCAATTGGCTTAACCACAATTCCGTCATTTTATCCGAATGTGACATTATTACAGAACACCGGTTGTTTTCTTACGCGAACAACACGACGGGTGTCACATGTGGATCAGGATCTGCTTACCCTTCCGATCGCATCTAAGATCATCCCTGACTTTTGGTGGGGTTCGTTTTATTCAGTCTCAAGTGTCTTATGTTCTGTTTTGTAGACTGTTGTTTGCCTTTTGGTCGATTATCTTGTTTTTGCCATGTCATTGTCAGTTTGAATATTCCTTTGGTCTCTTCCGTCTCTCCCTTTGGCAAACATTTAAGAAAATAATTGTGGGGACGTATAAAATGCTATCTTTTACTAACAATTAAAAGATAGTTATGAAAAAGCATCGTTTTTATCAGGTTTCAAATCGAATTGTAACTTATTTCATATCGTTGAACTTTTTAATTTCCTCCGCGAGAAATCATGAAAATAATTTTCAATTCATTTTGCATAAATTTTATTTTCAAAAAATTGCATATTTCTTCAACATAAAAACCACGCAGACTGTCTTATTGGTGCATGTGTTTTAAACGCTAAAACGGTCGCATAGTGTACATAGACAGTACATATTTTGGCAACCATACCATTTAAACGATGATTGATACGAGTATTGGATTTCATTAAAATTATTGTAGATAACAAGTAATTTTATATTCCATTTATGGCATTTTAATGTGTATGGTATATGTAATGCATGAATGAAATTTGGGGGGTCTGCATTGGTTTTTTATTACATAGTTTCAACCTTACAGATAAAGATACATCTGTACATGCAACACGATATATACCATATTGAAATGATAATCGGGAAAGGGTAACGTAAGCCGGTTTTTGGATAAAATGTTTTTGATTATTGACATAATGTTGAGTGGCTACAGCGAGAATGCTACTTTTGAATGGATGAACTAGACTCTAAGATGTCTTCCTGTTTTATAAACATTAAGTAGCACTTAAGATCATTGTAAATTTTGTTATAAAAAATACTCAATTTTCAATGTTTTAAGTAACTATTTTTTTTATATATTTTTATCTATCCCACTAATTCGAATGTTTAAAATATTAATCTCCTGTCTCCATTGATACCCCCCATGTGTCGTACATTAAGATTTCTTTTGTGCAGCTTATCCATTTTAATCAGATTTAGATTGAAAACTTTTAATTGTTTTGAAATAATAAACAAAGCATTGTTTATTATACTGGGTCGTGTGTGTGGTATTAACCCATAATATTGTTTATAATCTCAAAACTTATTACGTGGATTAGACTGGAGGGTGGTACATGTATGTGTTTGCTTTGGTACTTCAATTCAAAGAATGTGAGTATGATTGCTTCTTTGCATCTTTTGTATCGATCGCCAATAATACGAACTGACATAGTTGCATCCACTCATATAAGATCATGTTCATGGTCACTCTAACACGTACTAATTTATGACGTTTATACCTAGATGTTACTGATTGGAGCATTATTCATAATAAAAATTGTACAAGTCTAAAATGTGTGCAACGATGCTGATAAAAGATGTATACATATATACGAATACGATTAGATAAAATCGGATGGACAGAGTATTACGATATAATTTTACCTTATTTGTATATAACTTTTTTAGTAATATCGTTGCATACGATATGTTTTCGTCAAGTATAATTTCCGAATGTACAATCAAGAGTTGATCTCCGACATGTAAATTCATTCTATAAATTTATTAATGAGTTCCTACAAAAATGAAAAAATTCTGAGAGAATATCCTTAATTTTGTTGATTATTACCTCCGGAATTATTGCCTAAAATAAAACATCTGTAGCATCAAACAACGGTTAAAGTGCACAGTAACTAAATAATTGCTTTCATTTTTAGTATAAATTATATGGAATGTAATTGTCTATTAGAATTTCGCTAGAATAAAGGGAACTATTCTTCCATAAACCAATTTACACCATTAGTATTTAAAACTGATCATCCAGAATGAGTCCTTGTCAATTAGACAAGTGAATATGCTTATGATATGATAGCTTCGATATTAATTCTGTTGTAAATGTCCTTAAAACACGTGAACAACATATGATCTTCCACGATATGTTATAAACCATTTAGTAATCAGCGTTAGCGCTTGTATTATGAACATTTCACTTGAAAAAGAAAATAAAATATGAACGCGCACAGAATATTAAGTCATCAATATTGAAATGTATGGGGCAGTGGTTGATATAAGCGCAAATGTCATACAGCCGTATACGCATACTAAATTTGGTGTTGGCAAAAATGTTAGACGAGCCATCTATGATTTTCATTTGATTCATTGTATCATATGACTACTGATTTTCTATACATCATCATTGTCATATAACTGATATAAATGCATAAAATCAGTATGAAATGATATTGTATATAATGATTAACAAAAAAATATTATTGTCAGATTACAAAATGTGAATAATGTTGCAACTGTTTAAATCATTAAATCACGGTTTCGATCTATGAAAGTAGAGACGCAGGGTATATTAAACTTCTTTACATATAGTCCACTGCATTTTAATTTTCATTTGATAAAACAAAAGACTGTAATGGATATCGTTCTCTAAAAAGAAAATCAAAGCTTTTCTATTCAACCAGTCAAACGTGCTATTACGTTCCGTTACCAACAACTACGCAATATGCACATTTTTGTAATGGCGATATTTTAATGGAATTATTTACAAAATTAACATGATTCTTGAAAGAGAGATAGGAATATGGCTTGAAAATCATGTGATGGTAAATATCTCTGTATAGACATGATTATTTAAACTTAATTGTGTATTTTCATTATAAATTGAGAATGTTCAAGTTGAATTCAGTCTTGTTGTTACGTCACGTGATCATTTGTTCTGTAATGGTATACAAAAAAAATATTGCATATATGTATATAAGAAGAGGGTAAGATGAGGGTAAGATATACATGAGACAATATCCATGCTCTTCAACATCGTACTTTATTTGACCTGTTGAACTTTTTTTATTCGAGCGTCACTGATCAGTCTTTCGTAGACAAAACGCGCGTCTATCGTACAAAATGTTCTGCCTTGTATCTATGATGAGTTTATTTACAACCACTGGGTCGATGTCACTGCTGGTGGAGGTTTCTTCCCAGAGGATATCACCAGCCCAGTAGTCAACACATCTGTGTTGATATGAATAATCATTGATATCCAGACTAACGCTGTAACCTGCGTAAAATGTAAACCAGCAGTATTGTTTAATTGTTAAAAAAAAAGAAAGAAAAAAAGAATCATCGTTGATATGATCATAATTATAAATCGAAATACTAAGGATTTTCTACGCAGGAATAGATTACCGTAGCTGAATTTGACAAAACCTTTCAGAATTGTGGGTCTTCAATGCTCTTCAACTTCATAATCTATTTGGCCTTTTGAATTTATTTGATTCCAGGGTCACTGATGAGTCTTTTATTGGCGTACCAAATTTCAAGCTTGCTATCTATGATGAGTTTATTGAAAGAAACAAAACCAAACAACAAAAGATGGTCATCGTATCGTCTTCAACATCTACTCGTTAGAGAGCTTAGTACGGTCCTGTGCAGAATATAAGAGAAACAAGACTAATTCTATATTATATCAATTTCTCAAGAAAACATTTCAAAATCATGCAGTTAAAGTCCCCATAAAAATCGACCACAATTGATATAATTCATAATTATGAAATGATTTATTCAGAACTTGTACGTAAACATGTAACTATGATCTAATGCTAAATGAATTTTATTCTAGATTTTAAAACTGTTTGAAAAAAACTTTTAGCTTGAGCGTTGTCCATTAAAATGAAATATGCACCCTGACTACTCGTCTCTGCTATACATGAATCGGACAAATCACAGGAGAATTCTCTTATAAGTGACAAAATAAACAGTTTTATTCCTGGTATAGAAACTGAAAGTTCCAAGTGATATTAATCATGCACCCGAAGGTTAAATAAATAGGCTTTGGTTGTGATTTTTATAAATTCACTATTTCAGATACATTTTTTAAATTATACAAAACATAGGGTCTCTAATTCCCTGGCCCTGGCAGAGATAGCACTATATATGGTCTGACTTAATCCTTTTCTGTCCTATTTTGTTTTAATGCTTCCTTTATAAGTTTATATGTATATTCATTTCAGAGAAGAGCATCGATGAGAGAAGGAAACCGCCTGCTTACACGTGTTTATCAATCAAATGTTTTAATTCTTTGCTTTGTTTTTGCGTCAATTGGCATTTCATTTGCGCCAAAAAGAAAATTGTTTCATTTGCGCCACAAACATATTTCATTAGCGCAAAAATAACACATTTATAGGTAAATAATAGACCTATATTAAAAAGAGACTTTTGATAATAATGTTACAACATAGTTTCGATAGCATAATATAACATATTCATCTTAAATCACATTTTCAAATAAACCAAAATGAAAACATAACACACATGAAATTCTGTATTCCAATTCTTCCAAAATTCAATCCAAATTAAATATTCCCGAACGATTGATTACGGTATTTGTTTATTATGAGTATTCTTTTCTTATATGTCTTTTTTTTAGATAATCAATATGGTTTTTTCTCTTAGTTTTGCACCTTAGTTTTGCTTTGAATTAAAAATTTAAAAAAGATGAAATTGCCTACATATCGTCAAAAATCATTAGAAATTCCTGAACCGTGTCTCGTGCGATGTGATATTTCTAAACTCTCGGCAGATGTATTCTAAATATGTCTCAGAAAGAGAAATGTCGTATCTAACTCAATGCATATATTTACACGATATACTGGAGAAATTACCATTCGAATTACAATATACTGTTTGACAAAAGGGTAGAATAAATGAATACATCACATGAAAAGGAAATATAAATAGGAAACATGTTTCTTTTAAAGATACATCTTGGGTTTTTTTTATCGTTTATATCAACTACATTCAATAAACATATTTTCAGATTCTTGCATTCCTTGGTGTTGTGTCATGTAAAACATAAGCAAATGATTTGACAACATAGACTACAGACATAATGCCTCCGACAACCCATTTAGCATTTAATCGAAAGAAACAGACTATTGATCAACTGTCGTTGGAACGACCTCAAGATCTACAGCGATTTTATGAATCGGTTGAGCTGGGTCTGAAAAGAATCGAATACCGACTTATACGTCTAGAAAATTCGTTTAGTGGTTCTGATAAACGTTACGAGGAAGAAATACGGAAGTATCTACCATCGATACAAACGATTATGCGATACATCAAGAAACCAGTAATCTTAACCAAAGTAGATATTCAAGACTTGTTTGATTCTTATGAGCAGGCTCTTGGTGATCCAACCATGGAAGTCAAATTCGATATGGAATCGGTTAGAATGGTACAGGATTGTGTAAATAAAATTCTTAATTTTTTACGAAATGGTTTTGAAGAAGTCGTAGATAGTATGTCACTTATTTTAAATTTCATGAAGAAATACTGTTTAAGCTTTTGTAGTGTGAAGGCCGACTCCTTACTAGAGACCGCCATTAACTATGAAAAAACAAGAAAAGAATTTGTTCTTGCTGTTAGTACAAATTTAACAGATATTTCCGCTATGGCTGACAAATTTGAATCTGAAAATGGAATAAAGTTGTCAGACTTTGGTTCCGTAGCTCGTGGTTATGCTGAACGCATGGAAGCTAAATATGCGCCATATTTGTTCATGTTTATACAAGCCGTTCAAAATGTCAAAGACAGTGTAGCGGAAGTGCGTAGATGGATACAAGAGGACGATAGTTATTCTACATATATTCAACTAGACATTGTTGAAAAGGAGAAAGAACGTGATGAAGTTCAACGGACTTTACGAGATCTTCAAGTTAAGTGTTCAGCTCTCGACCACAGACGTAAAGTTTGTAAGAGAGATATTAGTGAATGTGTAAGTGAATTAAGACGGTTGGCAAATAAAGAAAAATCGCTAAAATCTCAAGAAGAATGTATACTTGAAGAGCTAAGAGACATAGATATGGACATCGAGGTGAAAGAAATTCGGAAAGAAGAAAGGAAAAAAGTGCTTCAGTATGCAACAAAGAAAGAACGTGAAAAATATGATCGTTTAATTAGTGAACTAGAAAGTTTAAAGACAAAACAACCCGGCTTGGAGAGAAAAGCTGATGATATTAAAAGAAAATTAGAATTTCTAAGATTTCGACGGGAATTGAAACACAAACGCGAGGAGCAATTAAAAGAAATCACGGCTGATTTCACAGCTGCAGACAAAGAATTAAGAAAACGGGAGAAAGAAAATGAGAGACTTCAAAATGCTGTTCTAAAACTTCGCGAAATTCATCGTTATAAAACTAGTCCTGAGGTGCTAAAGAAATTATTTTACAATATGCCACTAAGTCATAGTAAAAACAAAAAAGGCAAACGAAAAGGCACATTAGGTAAGGCTATACAGTTATGCTTTTTAATATGATATACTATTTTAGAATTAATCTTTTCTGACCTCCTTTACGTTGGCTCCCTCCGTAAATAAACCTATGGAATAAAACGTAAGTGTACCCAAATTGCACCTATTTTGATAATTTTTTTCACCTACGTCTATTTATGATCCAGACAAAAATTTCCATGCTGTGTTTATTTTGTAGATAGATGTATCCTTATTTACTATATAGTTCAACCAATTTAATTTAGATCCCATGTTGAATCATAGAAATATGGTTTTGAAACGACCTCCAAAAGAACTATGATTATGTAATGAGGAGTTCCCAAATTGCATCCATGCTTAAATTCACATCCGTAAAAATCGAATAACAGATGTTTTGTTTTATTCAAGTTCGCCAAATATTTGGAACAATTTGATACTAGTCCATCCTTACTATTTATTTTTTAAGAAATTGATGCCTGTAACATATTCTAATTGCTCACTTTCATAAGTTGACTTTTTGTGGACGTCGCATGCGTAGATTTTACTTTTTCCAGTAAATACTTCATTCGTTGATATATACTGTGAACGTTTAGTGTATATTTAAATATATTTACCTATGTTGAAAGACGTGCATAATGTCAAATCATGTAAATACAAATTGTTTAGTCTCGAAGAAAACTTGTAAGATTTCCGCTGCTATTTTTGCTAAATGGGTGCAATTTTGGGTACTTAGACGTTACAAATTTGTAAAATAACAAACAGGGAACAGACTTTTGTGTTCCCTGTATCATTCTTTTCAGCTTATAGTAAAATCCAATTTCTTCAATTTGTGACTTCAAAGATGTTTGACCTGTTCTTATGTACTAACTTTGGCCCAGACTTATCTCAGTCGTCTTGTTCAATCCCACATTGATACGTTTGACAATTCTTCTGGATATCAGATGCTCTACTCAATATGTATGAAGCTTTTTTTCAGATCGGTGTCTGGTTTATAGTAGCCAAAACAAATCACATTGTGACACGCAGCTGATGTTTTGCAAAATTTGTGATTGCAGTTACATTTATTACGATATAAGGAAAAACATTAATTGTTTAATATACAGTTATATGCTTTCTTTTGTCTGTTGTTCATGTAAATATTCAAAAGAGGTTAAATGTTGAATTCAAAAGCTTAATCACTTCGTTGGTTCTCTAGAGAGTTAATTAATATTCATTCGGTGGTATGTGATTACTTTTTTACAGATATTTCAGAAAGCCCGAGTTTAACCACGCCATCACCAGTGATGGTGTATTCAGGTAAAAAAAAACACCAAACTAACAATGCCTGCATGACTAAGTACTAAGCTAACTCCGCTAATACATGCATGACTCTGTGTCCCTTTATTGTTAACAAAATCGCGTAACACATCATATTACCTGCTATTCGTACAATCAGGACGACAGCTAGATACAATGTAACATAGATCAAAATCTATAAGATTACAAAATCCATCGTATTGCAATGTCAATCGGAGAGATGCAGAAAAAAGTTATATTGTTTCTATATTACCTATAGCCAGTAATTAGGTGTTTGTATGCCGCTTGCATCTAACATTTTTTTTTTTATCAATGATTTTCTAACAGACAAATCTGTCAGTTACACAAGTACACATATTATGTCGTATATACACGAATCTTATCTATCTATTTAGTGTAAAGTATAATACATTCGAACATTATCTTAAATCGCTTAATTTTGCTAATACAATGTAACAACTAATTTATTAATCATGTTCTCTCAGACTAAATTATCAATCCGTACATATCCAACGGATTTACGGTGTAAAGACGCCATACACAGTCTTAGAAATGTATGACCTTGTGCAATTCCAAAATATTAGCCCTAATATTGACAGGATGTAGGAACATAAGATTTCATAGATGTAAAACAATACATATGTACTTATGTTTCAATTCATCGGCAAAAACAAATTCAATATTAGTACAGATAAAAACAATATTCAAAGATCTTACTACGGTATTTAATATGCCGTTAAGGATAGATTTATTTAATAACAGATTAAATCACTATTTAGACACATTTAGTATTATATCAGAAACTCAGATTGGTGTCCAAAACAAAGATCGCACTGCTGATCACAAGTTTATTTGCAGAATATTAATAGAAAATATACGTCAAATGGTCAATTATATATATATACATGTTTAGTAGATTTAAAAAAAACCCATTTGATTCAGTTATTCACGAATTTGTATTTTTAAAATTGTTGAAAATAGGCATAAGGGGGTATTTTTGTTGAATTGTAAAGAATATGTATATTGATGTTTTTAATACTGAATTTTGGAGTAAGTGACGAATTAATTTAAAATCTTCTTTATAATCAGAGTTTGGAGTTAAACATGGAGATAATCTTAGTCCAAATATGTTTAAAATTTGTATCAATGACTTGCCAAATATTTTAAATGATGCTTGTTCGTATTGCAATATTTAAAAATAGTAAACTCAACTGTTTGTTATATGCTGATGATGTTATATTATTTTCAACAACAAAGGATAACATACTTAGTCTATGTAGTAAATATAGAGATTTGCAGGACTATTTTTAAATTTGTTTGCGTTTAGC
Source organism: Mytilus californianus (assembly GCF_021869535.1). Taxonomy (NCBI): domain Eukaryota; kingdom Metazoa; phylum Mollusca; class Bivalvia; order Mytilida; family Mytilidae; genus Mytilus; species Mytilus californianus. The sequence continues at coordinate 96,305,292 of NW_026262668.1, forward strand.
TTTATAAGTGATATTACCGTAAAAAAGTTCGGTATGACATCCCTTTTTTTTTAATTCGTGTATTTGGAATCGTATTTTGACAATAAAATTCTAGATTAAAGAACTACTATTATGTAAACAAATGACTAATTTATGATATATGTTTGCTTGCTGTAAAAGCATTTTAGTCGTGTAAATAGTTTGTTCATTGAAATCCGAGGTGTCACTGAAAACAAGAACATATCGAATTAACTGAACTACCCCATGAATCAAAGGAACATCATCTTCAAGGAAAGAAAAATTAACTATTTATAATGAAAAGTGTCCCATTTATCATTATTTTTTGTAGGGAGATTAACATGAAATATTCTAGTATCAAGGTCTATCAATGGACATAGTTAATATCTACAATTAACTCGTTTGCATGTTTTGTTAGAACTATACCTAATATTCAGGGGTGTTGTTTAGTTGGGTCTTTTTGAAGTTTTGTTAGAAATTATGAGTCATGACAGTACAGGAATAAATCTTTCAAAAGAAGGGTACATGTAGTCCCCATTGGAATACAATTCCTATAAAATGTTTCGTTGAAAGCATTTTTACAAAATCAATATCCTGTTCTATTTCTTTTTAGAAAAAGGGGTGGGATGAATGTTCACAATCATGTTTAACCCGGTCACATTCTGTATGTGTCTGTCCCAGGTCAGGAGTTTGTTATTTAGATGTTTGTTGCTGAGTGTCTTATTTGTTTTTTCGTTTATTGTTTTGTCAGGTCGTTAGTTTTCCCGTTTGAACTATTTTACATTTGTCATTTCGGGGCCTTTTATAGTTTACTATGTGGTATGATTTAGCTCATTGAAGGCCACACGGTGACCTATAGTTGTTAGTTTTCCCGTTTGAACTATTTTACATTTGTTATTTCGGGGCCTTTTATAGCTTACTATGTGGTATGATTTAGCTCGTTGAAGGCCGTACGGTGACCTATATTTGTTAGTTTTCCCGTTTGAACTATTTTACATTTGTCATTTCGGAGCCTTTTATAGCTTACTATGTGGTATGATTTAGCTCATTGAAGGCCGTACGGTGACCTATAGTTGTTAGTTTTCCCGTTTGAACTATTTTACATTTGTTATTTCGGGGCCTTTTATAGCTTACTTATGTGGTATGATTTAGCTCATTGAAGGCCGTACGGTGACCTATAGTTGTTAGTTTTCCCGTTTGAACTATTTTACATTTGTCATTTCGGAGCCTTTTATAGCTTACTATGTGGTATGATTTAGCTCATTGAAGGCCGTACGGTGACCTATAGTTGTTAGTTTTCCCGTTTGAACTGTTTTACATTTGCTATTTCGGGGCCTTTGATAGCTTACTATGTGGTATGATTTAGCTCACTGAAGGCCGTACGGTGACCTATAGTTGTTAGTTTTCCCGTTTGAACTATTTTACATTTGTCATTTCGGGGCCTTTTACAGCCCACTATGTGGTATGATTTAGCTCATTGAAGGCCGTACGGTGACCTATAGTTGTTAGTTTTCCCGTTTGAACTATTTTACATTTGTCATTTCGGGGCCTTTTATAGCTTACTATGTGGTATGATTTAGCTCACTGAAGGCCGTACGGTGACCTATATATAGTTGTTAGTTTTCCCGTTTGAACTATTTTACATTTGTCATTTCGGGGCCTTTTATAGCCCACTATGTGGTATGATTTAGCTCATTGAAGGCCGTACGGTGACCTATAGTTGTTAGTTTTCCCGTTTGAACTATTTTACATTTGTCATTTCGGGGCCTTTTATAGCTTACTATGTGGTATGATTTAGCTCATTGAAGGCCGTACGGTGACCTACATGTATAGTTGTTAGTTTTCCCGTTTGAACTATTTTACATTTGTCATTTCGGGGCCTTTTATAGCTTACTATGTGGTATGATTTAGCCCACTGAAGGCCGTACGGTGACCTATAGTTGTTAATTTCTACTTCATTTGCTCTCTTGTGGAGAGTTGTCTCATTGGCACTCGTTCCACATCTTCTTATTTTTGTAATGAGATGCGTTATATCATTAACTAAATAAGAAAATACAAGTGCTGAGATGAAAATGAATTGATGTTAATTTATAAGAAATGTTTCATTGTTTTACAGATAAACTGGAGAAAGCATGTCGTGTAGTTGCACAGTCCATAGAGAAGGAATGGGTTCCTCTTTATCGTATGTTACCTTTTCATCCCCCAAGGGGTGAAGAAAACTTGCGAGTTGACATAGATGACATCATAACAAATTTCATGCGTGAGAATCAGGAAGTTCAGGCAAAACAAGCATTATTAAGATGGCGTCGTGTTCATACTAGAGCAACTCTCGACGATTTAACAAACACGTTGATGTACATGAAGAGGAGGGATATTGTTGAGAAAATAGGCGAAGAAATAGCAAAGAAAAAGTCCTCCCAAAGTGAGAAAAAACAATCACCGCAGCGGTCAGTCCGCGTAACGAAATTAGCAGTAGGTCACCCAATGAAATTAAAACTTGCACCGACAGCTGCTATTCATTAGATATAATAAAAAAATCGGTGAATGGTGGAACATATATGAATTATTTCCTGTATTATTTTGTATATTAAAATATAAAATTTAAGTGTTTTTTTCATGTATATATAAGATAACCAATACATTCTCATTGTTGAATGTAAACATTCATATCGTCATAATTTAGATGCTGGAGTATGAACTAAAATGTATCGCCAAGTAGCGACAAGGGATAAGACGACTGGTCCATTTTTAATTCGATTGGTCGTTAAGGACGCCTGAAATAACTGAAATCTTGAAATATGCGTTTTTATATTTGTAGTTTTTAGTAGGAAAAAATAAGTTGCAGTGCGAGCTCAGTTAAATGTGTTCACCAATATAAGGAAGTTGTTGACTGCATGTTTGGGAGGCCTTCCTTTTTTGCTACCTCATATACCACAATCGGCTATTATATGATGCATAATTCATCTGATATTACAATTAAATGTATTTTTACCAAGGACAACACGGCGAGTGTCACTAATAGCCAGAGTTCGGCTGACCTTTTCTAAACACCCGAGGTCACCCCTGTTTTTTTTTTGTTATTTTTTTGGTGGAGTTCGTTTTGTTCGTTCTTTGGTTATCTGTGTAGTGTTTTGTAGACTGTTGTTTGTTTTTTGCGTGGTTTTTCCTTTTTGGTAATGGTTTTGTTTGTTTTTTCGTGGTTTTTCCTTTTTGGTAATGGTTTTGTTTGTTTTTTCGTGGTTTTTCCTTTTTGGTAATGGTTTTGTTTGTTTTTTCGTTAAAGGTTTTGTTTGTTTTTTGCGTGGTTTTTCCATTTTGGTAATGGTTTTGTTTGTTTTTTGCGTGGTTTTTCCATTTTGGTAATGGTTTTGTTTGTTTTTTCGTGGTTTTTCCATTTTGGTAATGGTTTTGTTTGTTTTTTGCGTGGTTTTTCTATTTTGGTAATGGTTTTGTTTGTTTTTTGCGTGGTTTTTCCTTTTTGGTAATGGTTTTGTTTGTTTTTTCGTGGTTTTTCCAATTTGGTAATGGTTTTGTTTGTTTTTTGCGTGGTTTTTTCCATTTTGGTAATGGTTTTGTTTGTTTTTTCGTGGTTTTTCCATTTTGGTAATGGTTTTGTTTGTTTTTTCGTGGTTTTTCCTTTTTGGTAATGGTTTTGTTTGTTTTTTCGTTAATGGTTTTGTTTGTTTTTTGCGTGGTTTTTCCATTTTGGTAATGGTTTTGTTTGTTTTTTGCGTGGTTTTTCCATTTTGGTAATGGTTTTGTTTGTTTTTTCGTGGTTTTTCCTTTTTGGTAATGGTTTTGTTTGTTTTTCTTCGGCTTATTATTTTTTGAGTGTCGTAGTTATATATACATAAGTTCTCTTTGGATATTCATCAAAGACTAATACTAGTTTTCCAAAATTAGACTTCAAACTTTCAGTTATTGATTCGAACTTCAATTGTTTAGTTACTGTACTTTAATTAACAGACATAAGATTTCAAAAACTGCTCACTTTAGGTGATCATGATTGTTTAATACATGTATGTTACAATTATCCCCTTGGTATCCCTGGCCTCTCATACGAAACTTTCAGCTTGAAATTTTTTTCACATTCTCAAATTCTAAAAGTCGTCTACAATATTAAACTGTATTGCATACATTACTCCATTTGTGATATTTGAAATGATAAAATATTTACATATTGTTGGCTATATAATAAATTAAATATCATAAACAGCATTCCTATAAAATAGATTAAAACGAACTTCGGAATCGATCGCGAATACTGCATGTATGATTTAAAATTTGTCCTCTTCCTTAGTAAGATATGCACTTGATTATGTTCCCATCAACAGAAACTTACCATTTACATACATTGACAAAACGTAGAGACACAATTAGTAAATACGTGACACACAAATCTGGAGACTTCAAGAAAAATGTTAAGCTAGGGGGGGGGGGGGGGGGGGCTATGCAACAAAAAGGTACACTATTTACATATTTACAATGAGTTTTATTCCAGGTTGAGAATGGACATGTATCAACCCTCTCTTCATATTTGATATATAGATATATAAAATATATAACCATTTCATAATTATTATAAGTCTGCGCCGATAAGTTTTCTCATGCATAGTTTTACATCTTATCAAAGCAGTATTATCATAAATATCTTAACATGAAATGTAAATACTTCAATACGTTTAAACAGTTGAATAATAAACTAATTCATATCAAGTGTTGATTTCAAAGCGAGGTTAAATAACCATTATATTAATGCAAAGGAAAGAAACTTAATAAGTCGAAAATGTGTTTAAACTGTAAAACATTTTCGTGTTTGTACATATTTAAAAGAATTAAATTCCCTCTATTCTCTGATGATAAACCTAAATCTATTGTTAGAGCCTGTCAAAAGGTTTCTTTTTAAACGTAATCGGATTCAATTGTTTTCTTTAAAATATGAAACAATGTTCGGTTTTAAACTTGAATTTGGACAACATTTTGTAATTTACATTCAATATACACGACTGCTAATTGTCATGAATAATATCAACCAAGGTTAAAGTAAAATCGGTTTTGTTTTGTATATAGATATACATTTGTTGAAAATATAGCACGCAATAGCAAGGGTGCTGACGCCGCGTTAGATCTGAAATTTAATTATTGAAAGAAAATGAAGAGGTTATATTCATGGCTAGTTTGTCCGTGACACACAATGTCATTTATTTTCTACATGACTGTTTATTGTGAAGTTTGTGTACTGTAGATGTATCCACGTATTGGAGTTTTGAGATATATACAAATAACATGAATACTTTTCAGTTTGGAAGCTTTATATTGCATTGATATATTAATAACATACATGCAATTCCTTAAACATTAAACGGGTATAGAATGTGTCTGTGCCAAGAACAGAAAAGACTTTAAACTGCCATGTAAATTAATAAGCAACTATAGCCAATTGAATTATAGAGTTGTCTTTCTTCCATTACAGCTGATATTATTTTCTAAACTTTAACCAACATGTCGTTCTTATAACTAATTACGATTTATGGATCTCATCGACACATGCTGCTTATATTGTGTATTTATGGACGAAAGTTCAAAACTAACATTTTATTAAGTTGCACATATCATTACAATAGATTTCATAAATACACCCGTTGATATGCATTGAAGAGAATTCGTAAGAGTAAATTGTTTCTAAGATTTTGGGTTTTGGATTTAGAGGTTCAAGGTTAATAAAGTTAAAAAAAAAAGAGGTTAAAGGATGGATGCCTTGAAAATAAATATCCCTTATGTTTAATGGCAGGTCTTTAGAACTTTGCTTTTATATTTACTCACACTGACTATTTTCTAGACACACGTTGAAATATTGTATAGACGTTGCGCACGATGTTGGTACTACTTAGCGTTTCACGACGTTCCTCAAAATAAGGCGATTTCGACGATTTCAAAGAAAGTTTCAGGCGTTCAAGCATATTATTGATGATGTCAATTTACTGTTGTGATTTTGGTAACCGATTTCGGTTTGTCTGAAAAAATGCATAAATTTACAAATAAAACTCAAAGTGGTCGTATAGATATTTTTTTAATGAAATTCATTTACAGGAGTTGTCAGTCTTTCCAGGCCATAATTGATAATTATCCTTTCGGCAGCAGTTCGCATTAATGAATCCGATACAATTATGTCCAAATTTACACAGATTTATTTTTAATATAAATTAGATTTTGAATTCATATTCTCCTATTTTTTGCATATTTATTCCTTTTGTTGCGTTTCTTCCCGTTTCCGTTTCCTTTCTATATTTTATCATTTCCCGATGCTTTCTTTGTCGCAAAATATTTAGGAAGTTAAACATTCGGGACTCATGTTTTAAATTTTCTCATTTCCGTATTTTTGTGGCATATCCTTTGTTTGTTATAATTGCCACCAATGGGTTTTCTCTATTTTATTTTATCAACAAAAACATATACATGTTACTTTTGACGATTTAAAACTTGCAGATAGACAATGTTCCTTATATAAAACAAATATGCTATAAAAAAAAACCCTAAGATCCCGATATTTTTTTTTATATCGATTTTATTTGGTCAACATTTGAATTTAAACTTAAACTATTCCTTTCTCATACATTGGTTGTATTGTAATTTGTACATGTATTTTTATTTTCATTCGAATTAAACTGGAAACAAATAATAACGATATAAAATTAAAAACTAGAGCATGACAACAATTACGTTTTGCGAACGTTGGGACAAAACGGCTATACTTTTTGAAACGATCTAAAAACCTTGTTGCCTAACGAAAAAATATTAAACACTATATTGTTTAAGAAGAAAAACAGAAAAACCTTTACCGCCAAGTTTTATTTTTTATGATCTAACTATGCTTATTTAATAGACAGCTGGTTAAAACCTCAATTTTAAAGAAAATACAGCGTATTTTTCGTTGGGACAAGATGGCTATACTTTTTGAAGTCATTGCAATAGAAACTATACGCATGGTTTCCGGCAAAAAAATATCATGAACCAGGAGAAAAGTAAAAAAACTTTCAAAATATAATAAATATTTTTTCTCTCAGCTTTTTCAATTTCACGGTATAAATGCGCAAACCCGAAATATTATATAATACTTACTTTGCATACGGTTGGACATTTTTCAGACCGTTTACAAAAATAACATTTTCCGGATTACGGTTTCAGTGATATTGATTTTGCTTTAACACGCGAATAATTATAACAATAGCAATATTATTGTGAAGTTTTACGATGATCAGAGAAAAAATACCGTAGGAGAGAAACGGAACTCTGATCTTTTGCACACAAAATGAAACGTTGGACATTACGTTTTTGCGTAAAAATGGGATAATTAAGTGTTATAATTCCTGGTATTTTAAATTTCGGTTCCTTTTTTTCTTTAATTTCAAGTCTAATGGACAGTTTTTTTGTTGGAGACCTTGTAAATGTGTTTTTTTTTCTTTCTGATTGTCTTATATACATCACATCTCCTGATGTTGACTGCTTAACTCGACTTACCGAGTTTAGTTTTTACGGAATATTGATTTTAGTAATTTATTTGAAGGCTGTCAAGTTAATCAATATATATTGGAATTTTAACTACTTGGAATTTTAAATTGTCAAATACGTCGATTTACCATTTCAATTCATTGCAACTGTCTAGATTACAATTCTTCAATAAAATGGTTATAGGAGCAGATTTTTCGAACAGACACAAATAAAGTTTTAATGATTTGCATTGTGCGGATCTCTCCTTTTAATCCGATCGAAGGATCATTAAAATGTAGAAAAATATTATCTGAACTATTGCAACATATGAGCAATAAATTATTGAATGACACATTGTTAGGTCTACAGAATGATATTTCTATAATTAACTTCTTGGTAATACTGTATGTTCATAATTTCATAAAAATAAACTTCAATATTTATAAATGACATATACATCTATCATTTCGGGTCATAACTTTACTAACAAATGAAAGGAGGGGTGTCATTGAGGACCACATTTTTTTTATAAAAAATATAATCCCCCATTTTATGCAATGTTTTCGTGGTTAATGGTCGACTTCGTTATTCAGTTTTAAATTTTAGTCATTTATTTCCTCCTATCTAAAGTTTAATGTGAATATAAAGGAGATTTTGGGTTAAAGGTCAAAGAGACAGCAACGAAACAACATATATAACAAAAAGACATCAACAAACAATCTTCAACAATTATATACAATGGTATGTACTATAAGGTCAAACTTAATCGCTCAGAGTCTAAACTGGTTGTGAATAAATTGTACAAACACTATCCGAAATCTGTCATTTACACAAAATACTCCAAAAAATTATAAAAAAATTATTGAGTCTTAAATGTGACATAAGACAAAACTGGCGAGGTTTATGGCTTGGTTTTTATACGGTCGTACAATGGTTTGATGTTGTCGTCGTCTGCGTCGTCTGAAGACATTTGGTTTCCAGACAATAACTTGAGCATAAGTGTATGAATCTCTGAAATTATACCACAAGGTTCCATACCACAAAAGGAAGGTTAGAATTGATTGTGGGGTTTATTGTGCTAATTGTTTAGGAATAAGGGGTCAAAACAAGCAGTTTTCTTGTTTCAGGACAATAACTTGTGTATAAGTGTATGGATCTCAAAGAAATTGTACCACAAGATTCCATATCTCAAGAGGCAGGTTGCCAATGGGATTGATTTTAGGGGTTATGGCCCTTAACGAAAAAGGGGCCACAAACAATACTTTTCTAATACTTTGTATCAATTGCTTATTTCTTGACCAATTTCAAAGGATTTAATTCAAAGTCTTGAATCCTTGGGGTTCTTTGATAGGCTGAATCTAACCGTGTGTTTAGATTATTGGTTTTGGGCCCGGTTTTCAAATTGGTCCACATAAAGGTCCAAAGGGTTTAAAATTAAACTTAGTTTTATTTTAACTAAAACTGAATTCTTGGGTTTCTATGATATGCTGAATTTAAACATAAAATGTATTTAGATTTTTTTTATCCAAATCGGGGTCCAAGATTAAAGCATTTTTCTTGTTTCAGGACAATAACTTGTGAATAAGTGTATGGATCTCTAAGAAATTGTACCACAAGATCCCATACCTCAAAAGGAATGTTTGGATTGATTTTGGGGGTTATGGCCCAAACCGTTTAGGAAATAGGGGCAAAAAAAAACAAGGATTTTTTGGTTTCTGGACAAAACTTTGAGTATAAGTCAATGGATCTCTATAAAATTGTACCGCAAGGTTCCATACCAAAAACGGAAGGTGGGGATTGATTTTGGGGGTTATGGTCCTAACCGTTTAGGAATAAGGGACCAAAAAACTAAACTTTTCTAATACTTTGTAAAAAATGCCAATTTCTTGACAAATTTCAATAGGGATTCTATCAAAGTCTAGAATGCTTATGGTTCTTTAATGTGATAATTCAAACCGCGTATTTGAATTTTTAATTGTTGGCCCTGTTTTTAAATTGGTCCACATTAAGGTCCAAAAGATCCAAAATAAAACTTTGTTTGATATCAACAAAAAATGAATTCTTGGAGTTCATTGATATGATGAATCTAACCGTGTATTTAGATTTTTGATTAAGGATCCGGTTTTCAAATTGGTCCTCATTAAGGTTCAAAGGGTCCAAAATTAAACTTATTTTGATTTCAATAAAGATTGAATATATGGGGTTCTTTGATATGCTGAATCCAACCGTGTGTATAGATTTTAGATTTTGGACCCCTTTATCAAATGGTTCACATTGAGGTCCAAAGGGTTCAAATTAAACTTTGTTTAATTTCATAAAAAATGAATTCTTGGGGTTCTTTGATATGCTGAATCTTATCATGTATTCAGATTTTGGATATTGGATCATAATAGGTAAATTTCCAATATAATTTTTTTAAGTTCTTAGACCACATTCATTATGTGTCAGAAACCTACGCTGTGTCAACATTTTAATCACAATCCAAATTCAGAGCTGTATCAAACTTGAAAGTTGTGTCCATACTGGTCCCTGTGGTCGTATCAAGCTGCGCCCTGTTGAGCATTTTATTTAAAATGGTTTACTCTCTTTATCAAAAGGTGAAAGGTCTGTTTATATTTTCATGATTAAAATCTTCTGAGTGTTAGTGCATCATCCAAAATAATTATGTGGTTACTAATAATAGAGTCTGATTTAATAAAGAACCGTTATCTTTTTCACACTTACAAACCCCAGCTTATCTATTAATCATCATTCATAAAATGATATTAAAGTCTGTATAAGGAAATGCTATCAATTTAGGGTTGGGAATACAAGATATCGATGGAGGAATGAGTTTTATGATATTCAAAACAACTATGCATATATGTTTCTATTATTACTTTCATATTGGATCATGGAAGCTTACAAATACCTATATATAGGACCCGAAGTAATATAAATGACTGGAACAAACAAATGTCAAAGGATCAAAGTCATGTAAAAATTGCTACATTACGAAGCTTCAAACAATTAAAATGTCAAGTCAATGTAGATTACTACAGATCACTGGCAGACCATATATAGATTCTATCGATACGCCTTCAACATGACAGTAAAACGCCATTATGAGCCATACGTGATTTCATTCCTGATAATTGTCAGTTTTTCTCTTAATTGGACACGCTGCACCTATTCATGTTAGAAATCAGCCATCCCCAGATTAAGGACATTGTAAACATACTACTATATTGATGTTATAAACATAAATAGAATTAATTACTTTCTGCTACTGGAATAAATCGAAAACGGTGTCGTATGTACTTTTAGGGTTTTTTTTTATTAACAACGGCTAGGATGTCTATCTTTCAAATTTTCAACATATTAATCCGGATGTATCGTGGTTTTCTAAATTTTAATTTTACAATTAGTGTGTCCGGAATTTATGACATGTATAAGTTGTTAAATTTATTTGACCGTTATATAGTCCGTATTTGTTGATATAACCACGCATCTACACAGATGTAGCGATATCGACAGTCAAACAAAGAAGTTTACTTAAACCGAAGATAGGGGTCGGTCGTCCTTAACTTGCATTTAGAGTGAGCCTTTTTTCCTATTCGAAGGTTTTGCTGTGACAATAGAGATAAAGAACAGTAAAAAGGTATTGTTACCTTGATTGTTTTTGCCGAATGGACGTATGATTTTTAGACATGAATTATAATACACCACACCTCTTTCTCCTCATTGCGTTTGTAGACTGCTGTCTCATCGTGTTTTACAATATGTATACTCCTAAAAAATAAATAAAGAGATGTTTTGAAAATGTCACGAAAGGAGAATGATATTGGCTGCAACTCCTTTTATTCATATTCGTTGAATCCATGATTTTTAAAAACAGGGGTGTAGTAATATGGTAAAACCTGGACCTCTCCTCTCTTATCCTGCAGTCGAACCATTGCTTAAGTTTTGCGTCGTTTCGCTGTATGGAATGGATTAATACGTAGCCACGTCCGGTCGGAATGAGGAGGTGTACTCCGAGTCCTCGTCTAAGGTGGTTGAAACACTCTCTCTTCGTTGAAGAACCTTTACAAAAACTCTATAAGTAGTGCGAAGTTGCTTTGTTGCAAGGCAAAATTGCCCTATCCAACATACACTCATCTCCACTTAACCCGAATAATTCAGTCCCTCCCCGTGATCGACTCTCCCACTCGCGAGGTTAGCCATCGTAGAGCAGTGGAATATAACGACTGAATTATTCGGGTTAATCTCCACTTGTAGTAAGTTCTCGCCCTTCACCGTACATGTACCTTGGATAATCTACCCATTGTGTTAATTGTTAATTTGTTCTAGCCTTCAATCTGAATAATGATTTTTAGCTCGTTCATTTGGCGGTGTATCTCGGCGTGTCAATAAATATAGTATTATATTATGAAATATAGATAGTCTAAAGTGAAATTAAACCGAGATCTTTTTCAAAGTTGTCGATTTTATCGATTGTGTCCGCGGGTGTGAATGTGTGTTCTACGACTTTGAATATTGCATCTTTTGTATCAGGATAAATGTAGTTATTTTTGTTGTACTTTTATTAGTCCAAATATTTGAATATTACAATATATTGACATGTTAGACAGAAATAAAGACAAAGTGTTGACAGATAATCGATATGGATACTTTTTCGTAGGCGTAATATTTACTTTCGATAAAAAATGTATCGAGAGGGTTCATCAGAAAGCTATTTTTATAAGAATTATTGGTGTTAATGTCATGCCAAATGTTAATGCCCTTTTGGGTCCTTAATTAGAATTAATAATTGCATGTAGGAAATCTCCTGAAGTCTGGCAGATATATTTTATTGGGTTCTCTTTCACTTCAAGTCCTCTACTTTCATGTAAAAAAGTGAAAATAATATTTTGTCAATTTTATGCGTCCGAAGCGCTTTATAATTTCGTTCAACTTTCATGTGCAACGGATGTATAAGTTCACTTCGTTTGTTATACCCATCGCATTTTTCAAATCGTGTACATGAATAATCTAAACTTATAGTATTGCACAATCTTACTGCTTAAGAACTTATTTTTTCTTTATTATTTTAAATTATAATCATGCAAAGGTTTATATTTATACACATATGTGGTGAAAGCATGATTAGATCAAAGAACCAATTTCCCATGAATTTATTTTTCAGCAAGTCCTTCACAGTATGCCAGTAGAATGTGTGTTCATTTGTACTCTAACAAATTCAGGAGTATTTAAGACCAAATTGTAAATGACTTAAAAATATAATATGACTTTAATATAGATTTTTGTAGACTACCAACCCACATGCTCTATATGGATAAAAATATTACATAGCGGTAAAATTAAAGTTTTGCCTATAATCTTAAAATAAATTAAGAAAATCTGAAGGAAGCAAAACGTTTAGATTGATTAGATCTGTATACCTACTGTCCATTTACAGACGACTTTTTATAGGCGTTATAGCCATTAAATGACGAATGTTACCATATATATGTTGTCCACTTTTTGTATGTTATATACAATTTTTAAAAAGGCAGAAACTTTAAATAGCAAAAAAGATCCACAAGGCTAGATCTACTAACAATTCGAATTGCTGAAAGTGGTGGTCAACTCTTTGTAGGAATTAGATTCCTTACATGTCACTTTTTTTTTTTGTGTTTTGCCTAATATTTTGAAAACTATAATTGAAAGATATAAACTATAAGAATCAAATATGAACAGCAAGACAATTTCTTATAATAGGTCAGCAAATATGAAATCCATTGTCTTCTTTAGGAGTTATTGCCCTTAAATAACGAATATTTTTAACCCTTATTGTGTTTTTGGCAAAAGAGTTTAGATAACAGAGAGAAAGTGTAAACAAAAAATGATAAGCAATACAAGTTCAACAAAAAAGAGATTTGAGTCATGAATGATATTCTTAGTCTACAATGTTATGGGATGTCCATTTTTGAAGATACACATAGACCTAGGTCAAATATTTATAAACAAAAAATAATTTGCATTATATATGACAAATTTTCCGTTTCCGTAGATAATCATGTTTGTTATCTTTAAAATAGAGTACAATTGACAAATTTTCCGGTTTCCCAAATTTCTCAGATTTATGGTAATATCTAAGTTTTTTGCCTCAAATTTGTAATTTTTGGTCATGAAATTTTGTCATTTTCTTGTACAATCAAGTTTGCTATTTTTCAAATAGAGTTTTCTAGTAATAAAAGATGCTGCTTCATCAATACAATAAATATTAAAATTTCCCAGTTGTCATTGATTTTTATATCTTTCTAACACGATGATTTTCACCCTAACTCGTCTATTTTGTCCACTTTTGACTTGGTATAAAATAAGTAGATGTGGTATGATTGCCAATGAGACAACTATCCACCATAGTTCAACTTAAGTGGATGTAAGCAATTAACGGCAACCGTATAGCTTCAACAATGAGAAAACTCATACCGTGTAGTCGGCTAGAAAAGGCCCCAAAGACGTGAAAAATATGAAACAATTCAATTGAGAAAACCAACGGCCTGATTTATAACAAAACAATCTACGAAAAACAAATATGACATATGAACCAACGACAACCACTGAACTACAGGCTCCTGACTTGGGACATGCATATAAAGAATGTGGCGGGGTTAAACATGTTTGTGAGCGCAGACCCCCCTAACATGGAACAGTTAGACCAGTTAACTTATGTTTTGTGAGTTATCTCCCTTGTAAAATAAGCTAGATAGGGTAACGCATCCTATATTATACATGTAATACAGAGGATATGGCCTGTGTGTAGCTTTTCTAAATTGTCCTTTTAAAAGTGCATTATTCTCTGTAGTTTGTGTATGGGAAGGTTTGTGAGAACATACACAACTAGTGTAATACCTCTACATTTAATGTTAGAGACTGTTGTTGTTTCATAATATGTTTATCCATTTAGAAATTTGGTGTTCAAGGCCTTGGATAGTCCGTTACTGTTTAATTTATTCATATTCTTTACAGGCTTCGTCAAGCTTTGAATCGCCCCATGTCTATACAAATATCAAGCTCTGTATTGCCCCGAGTCAAGACATGTGTCAAACTTTGAATCGCCCTAAGTCTAGACAAGTGTCAAGCTCGAAATAATCCCGACCCAAGACAAGTGTCAAGCTTTGAATCGCCACATGTCTATACAAGTATCAAGCTCTGAATTGCGCCGAGTCAAGACATGTGTCAAACTATGAATCGCCCTGAGTCAAGACACGTGCCAAACTTTGAATCGCCCTGAGTCTAGACAAGTGTCAAGCTCGAAATCATCCCGACCCAAGACCAGTATCAAGCTCTGAATTGCCCCGAGTCAAGACATTTGTCAAACTATGAATCGCCCTGAGTCAAGACATGTGTCAAACCATGAGTCGCCCTGAGTCTAGACAAGTGTCAAGCTCTGAATCGCCCCGAGTCTAGGCAAGTAGTATTACAACCATAGTCACAAATAAAGAATAAAACACATTAAGTTATATCTACTTATATTTAATGGAATGGTCTGGAGTGTACTTTTTTCAATAAGGCAATAAACTCAGGACAGAAGAAATTTTACATAGAAAATAGTGTTCATATTTTTTTTCAAAAAAAGAAATAAGTTATTATACAGTATAGTTCATTGCCATGTGTTAGAAGAATGCTTGATCAATGAAATACTTAAAAAAAAGTAATCGACATACATCATAACGCAACATTGTAATATTTCTTCGATTTTAGAAAGCCCCCTTTTTCAAATTGTTCATTTAAAATGTCCAATGGTAAATGTTAAACATGGACAAATATAGCCACATTTGGAATTACAAGCCGGAAATGTGGTAAAAATAACCCGGGAAAGAAAACAAGAATCATTTTAAAACTGCATGATGCTAAAAAATTAAGGGTTTTGACCTATATCAGTTTTGTTTTGTTGCTTCACCGAAAGTGATCAGACAGAAAAACGTGTCACCTGGATTGAACAAATCCTTAACATAAGTAAAATTCACATTCGTTTCATCATTGTCGATTTCCGAGACGTCTTTTCAAAATTGTTTAAAAAAAAAACGGACTGTGTGCTCAACTTTCCGACCGCTTAAAATCATTATTCTCATAGTTTTGCTCACTTTTTCGAGATTTTTTTAACTCTCTATCGGATGAACTAGATTGTGTTAGATTTCTAAAGTCATCAATTTCCAATTTTGTTCTTTTGTTTTACTAGAATTTTGAATCTTTTAATTTTGATGCAGTCAAACCTGGAAGTTATGATTTTTGTTTTCGGGGAAAAAAATTGGGTTCATTATAAATTGATACAAGATATTTTAAACCATAACTGGATTTAGAATTGTCATTTCAAAGTTTTCATGATGTAACGTTTCTTTTGTCCAAGATTATATAATACATATAGAGTTCTTGAGGTTTAGTCCCGATTTACGATTGTATCAGTTAACTATATAAAATTGTAATGTATTTGGAAAACAACACTTGTAAAAGCTATTTTTAGTTCAAAAATATCAAATATAATCTTCAGTTATCTTCATTTGGTACATTAAAATAACTTTTGCTGTTATATTTAGAACGTCGAAGAGTATGGTGTTTATTTTTCCCACCGGATACTTTGTATAATTGTCTTTTCATTTTACGATTTCATTCGGTCTAATGAAAATTTAGATAACTGAGCCTAGCAATTTAAAGACATAGAAAGTATGCAAATGTCTGAAAAAGAGATGGCTATCTCCACAATCAACTTAAGACTAATAATTCACAGGTAGATCTCAACTTAATGTGTCCACCTTCCATTATTAGGCCGATTTGTTATATTTGATCAGGGTGTTGAATCAATATAATAATCTTTAACCTAATACTATTATGGTATAAATCTGCCATAATTAAAGTGTATCTTCTATATTTGTAGGCCACTAAAAATTTATCTCTGTTTGTTCAAATGTTTAATGTGAATAATTTAATTATGAATAGACTAAATTTTGTGAAAAAAAGGTCTTCATCAATTTTTATCAATATCTTTCTAGAATTATTATAATTATTATTAATATTTTTTATATATATAATTTTCTTTGATATATATGATAAGCTGATCTCCCCTAAATTGAGGGGGTGGACAGCTTTTGAGGGAGGTTGGAGGTGGAGGGCGGGAGGTGGGAGACAAAAAATAGGTGGGAGAGAAAAAAAAATTCTTAAAGTGGGAGGTGGGAGATAGGGGCGGGAGGTGGGAGAAGGGTACCCCCTGTCCACCCCCTCTACATTTACATGGTCAATGTGCATTCACTTGACACCCTTCGTCTGTCGTAAGTCTTCCGTTTTAATCATTTCAAAAACATTTTCCTTTGAAACCACTGGGGAAAATTGAGACCAAACTTGACCTACATGATAATACTTGTAAAAAATATGTCCCGTAACAAACATGACCGTCGTTCGCTATTGCCAAAATATAGCACGTAAGAAGTTAAATAAAATACTTTGAATCTTTCTGAAAATCCTTTAATAGTTAAATGATCTTCAGTTGTAATCAAACTGATGAATTAGTGCAACAGTGAAATTTAAGTTGATGGCCCACTTTCAAACCTTGCCTCAATCGTAACAAAATAGGAAAATGATCATATTAATAAATAAGATGTTTTCTTCTATCTTCAAATTATGCTTTTGTAAATCTTGTTCTCTGTTACCACAGGGTCTATTAGGGCCATATTTAGTCTGCGATAATTTGAAAACGTGGTATAATTGCCAATGAGACAACTACAAATGTATCCACTAGAGACCTAAGAACGAAGATGTGAACGACTATAAATAGACAATTGAGCAGTACCCATACCGTTAGAAAAGATTTTGGGCATATATCCAGTAGGGAGAGTTGACATTGTTGACAATCGGCATAGATCCAGCTATGAGCGTCGACATTGTTGACAATAGGCTTGGATCCAGCTAGTAGAGTTGCCATTGTTGACAATGGGCATCGATCCAGCTATAGGACAGTGTTGACATTGGGCAAAGATCTAGCGAGGAGAGTTGCCATTGTTAACATTGGGGGTCTATATAGCTACGAAAGTTTACATTGTTGACATTGGGCATATATCTAGCTAGGAGAGTTGGCATTGTTGACAATGGGCATAGATCTAGCTAGGAGAGTTGTAATTGTTAACATTGGGCATATATATAGCTATAAGAGTTGACATTATCGACAATGAGCATAGATTTAGCTAGGAAAGTTGCCATTGTTAACATTTGGCATAGATTTAGCTAGGAGAGTTGACATTGTTGACAATTGAGCAATACCCATACCGTTATAAAAGATTATGGGCATATATCCAGTAGGGAGAGTTGACATTGTTGACAATCGACATAGATCCAGCTATGAGCATCGCCATTGTTGACAATAGGCTTGGATCCAGCTAGTAGAGTTGCCATTGTTGACATTGGGCATATATATAGCTATAAGAGTTGACATTAACGACAATGAGCATAGATTAAGCAAGGAAAGTTGCCATTGTTAACATTGGGCATAGATATAGCTAGGAGAGTTGACATTGTTGACAAGTGGCATAGATCTAGCAAGGAGAGTTGTCATTGTTTTAATTGGGCATAGATCTAGCTAGTAGAGTTGACATTATTGACAATTGGTGTAGATCTAGCTAGAAGAGTTGAGATGGTTGACAATGGGCATAGATCTAGCTAGGAGAGTTGGCATTGTTGACAATGGGCGTAGATCTAGCTAGAAGAGTTGAGATGGTTGACAATGGACATAGATCTAGCTAGAAGAGTTGTCATTGCTGACAATGTTCAATGATCTCGATTTTGGACTGCATAGCAAGAGATGCTTACCTTGTTGACGTACACGGTGTCGCTACGCTTTGAGTCCATGCGATTCTTTCTGGTTTTTTTTGTGTCTTGATTTGTATATAAAAAATGGGTTTTCGAGATTTAAATATCTGCAAACTACTGTAGCCTCTTATTTATTTTTTGTTTTGTTTCCTTTTTTCCCTTTTTTATGAGGGTGCATAGTGTCGGCTCTCTTTCATAATAATATGGTTTTCTTAGTTTTACACCCGACACACTTTGGGCTTCGTTTTGTGTTCAACTATTCTCACTGTTTCACTTGCATACAATCACTGTATGTCTGTCTGAGATGTTCTTTCATTTTACATTAAAAATGTCAATTCTCTCAGATCTTCTGGGTACAAAGAGTTTATTCATGAGAATGAAAAGGTGTTAATCATATCCCTCCGTGTGTCTCTCATGTGGGCTTCTGACTCTGTAAAGGCCTTTTAAGTGGGGTTCATAGGAAACGATCTGTGTACCAGACATACATCCTTTCTACATTACTGTCTCAATTTGTCGCTATTAATCTCTTCCAAGTCTTCGCATAGAAATATCAAGGTGTGCATTGGATTTCTAATGTAAGATAACTTTCCGAAAATTTGTGTTGCCATCATAATCTGTAGCTCTATTTCGTTTGTGTAATATGCAGTATTTTCCAAAAACTCTTAGTCTTATCTAATATAATAACTAGTGTTGTCAACGGTTAACCGGTTTACCGTCGAAATGACCGAATATCGAATACCAAAATCATTAACAATATGATCATTGTGGTACTTAATCCTATCAATTATAAAGTATGATTGTGTACTGGTCGTTCCAGTAACATGTAGACATGATCATATACATCAATACGTTACGTTCTAGAGAAGTGTGAGATGATAAAGTGTGATACATCGAATGATACAACCATACATTCATGATTAAGTCCTGCAGGCATGGTCTTTGATTGAGTTTTTTTTTGTGTAACGTCCAGTGAAAAATATTTCATAAACGCTCAGGACAAACACATTTAGGATTAACAATTAATACAATAGATTCTGAAATAAATGGTCGACTGGCATGAAGGGTATAACATTTTGAATATCGCTGAAAATGGGAATATTAATAATATTTACTGGACACAGAAAGAAATCTGTATCAAAAAAATTATATTTGTAATTTTGAAAGCTAATGCATTAGATTTGTTACCACAGTTAAAAGATAAACTTTTCCTTTTTTTTTTCTTTTCTTTTTTTTTTGATAATTTTAGAGCTTTTGAAATAAAGATATAAAGGTTTATATATTTGACCGTGTTCTTACACAAATACGCTAGTGTGCCTTAGACTGGGAACAGACAACCCTCCTTGAACTATACTGACACTGCCTCATTTTAATGTGTATAGTTCATTAATGTTTTTTATTATATTATTTTGTCACCAGTAATTGATATTGAGCAAATAGTTTCGCCTCGCTGTTATTTCTCTAAGATATACACATCAGATTCCTGTTATTATAGACATTCATAGAACTTTTTCCCTGTAATTAATTTGTGATGTTGGTGTAACATCTGGCTAACTATCTCCATAAATATCTAAACTTTGTCGTTAATGTTTCCAGGCAGATGGACCAAACATCTCTTAATTGAGATGTGGTATATTACCCTCAAGCATTTCATTGCATTCGTAATTGATAAGTTCATTACACAGGCACTTGGGTACATGGTTTGGATATTGGTTTTTAAACGTATTGTTTGCACTCGATATTCAATTTCCTATTTTTTTTTTTAACAAAAAACTGTTATCAAGACTTCACATTTAAACCAAAATATGTTATAACTGGACCTATAGAGATAAACCAAAATATGTTATAACTGGACCTATAGAGATAAACCAAAATGTGTTATAACTGGACCTATAGAGATAAACCAAAATGTGTTATAACTGGACCTATAGAGATCATTTCTTTGTGTTATAACTGGACCTATAGAGATCATTTCTTTGTGTTATAACTGGACCTATAGAGATCATTTCTTTATGTTATAACTGGACCTATAGAGATCATTTCTTTGTGTTATAACTGGACCTATAGAGATCATTTCTTTGTGTTATAACTGGACCTATAGAGATCATTTCTTTGTGTTATAACTGGACCTATAGAGATCATTTCTTTATCATTCTATAAACTTTGATTAAGTTATTTCTCATAATTACTTCGTCTTTTTTCTCAATATATTCCTTTGATTATTAGAGATCATTAAACAGCAATTCGAATTTATATTTTAAAGTTTTATTTAAATATCAGGTTTGTAAACAAACAATTAAGGTAGATATAAGCCCTTATTCAATAAATTTTTGCGGAATCTGACTTGGTTTCTGGCCACAGACCACAATTAAATTCCCCTATTAGTTCTTTATAACGTTTTGTTTCATTAAAAAAATTGCACCATGCATTTTTGTCAAATCTTTTGTGTGTGTAATGTATAGTACTAGTCCAAAAATATATCCAAAATTCAGATAGATTGAACCAATGACTCTTACAAATTTAGCCAATACACATCCATACCCCTATGGACAAGTCAAGAGATGTTCCGAAAACTGTAAATATCACCTTTTTGCACCTGGCCTAATCACTCTTTCCATATCAAAATCATTTAAAATACAACATCCAAAAGTTTATTTCACCTCTCTTCTTTTATTTCCACCCAAAAAAAAACTAAGAAATGAGTGAGTAAGGGAAAGAAAAAAAATTAAGAAAAAATACACTCTAATTAAAAGGAACTATATTCGTCCTTCTCACAGATAAAGATATCAATTGTAATGTGTGCAAAGTCATACTCTATTTTCCAGTGTTGAAAAGACGAACCATCTGCATGTAAAGAACACAAAGATGTTACCGTCATAAAACCGATAGATTCTTTAGATTTGAAAACCTGTGCGATACTTTTCATAAAAAATAAATCTTACGATTAAATTGATCGTAATTTATATTGAAATGTTCATGACCAATACTCATCCGTAAGATTTTTGTTTATGAAATGAGCTGGGGTAGAAATGAAACACGTGCTATCTATGTATAACTGTTTCGGTTAAAATCTAAATGCGTTGTCTTCAGCAGCGGCGTTGGAATATCGGCATATGCAGATTTATCCTTTCCGATTGTGAACCGTTCGTTTCTATGTAGCGGCATTCCAGTAGCTCCTAAATATTCAGCATATATCTCCCAGTTCATATGATATCCCCATGCTTGCGTTTCCTGTCATGATTTGCTTGATAAAGGATTGCTGCTTACAAGGAAGCTATTCAACCAAGGGTTCCTATTGTTAAAGTTGAAGTCATCTTTCGAAAGTTTAACGGACGCCAACATGATTTTATTTTAGTAACTGTAATGGAATAAATGATCAGATGACCACGGATATGTATAATTGTATCGACTTTTACTCACACGAGCAACACGCACTACATCTGCTTGGCATTCGGGAGCACCTGAGATCATCCCCGGTTTTTTGTGGGGTTCATGTTGCTCAGTCTTATTTTCTGTGTAGTATTTTGTAGAATTTGATTTAAAACTTTTCGTCGTTTTTCTTTTTGAAAATATTTTAAATTTTTAACCAACAGCATCATTCACTCAAATGTAAAGTTATGTATTTTCTTTAACAAATAAATTGATTCCTTTCAGTTAAGGATGTCCTTCAAGGCATTTCTTACAAAACATGTAAATTTGCAATATTATTTCAAAATGATTGCTTTCAACAACAAACTATACCTAACATTTTAATTGTGTAGATACGTGTTACATTGTTTGAATATTATAGACTATTATGGACTGTGTATTATTCATGTTTCTTTAGGTTTCAACAACATTCTGATTGTCCCTGTGAGTGAAACAAATACAGGAGATATTGGTCCACCTTTATGATTTCTGATAGATTAAACAAATACAGGAGATATTGGTCCGCCTCTATGATTTCTGATAGATTAAACAAATACAGGAGATATTGGTCCACCTCTA
Organism: Mytilus californianus; assembly: GCF_021869535.1. Classification (NCBI taxonomy): domain Eukaryota; kingdom Metazoa; phylum Mollusca; class Bivalvia; order Mytilida; family Mytilidae; genus Mytilus; species Mytilus californianus. The sequence goes on from NW_026262668.1 coordinate 96,327,582, forward strand.
TGATTTCTGATAGATTAAACAAATACAGGAGATATTGGTCTACCTCTATGATTTCTGATAGATTAAACAAATCCAGGAGATATTGGTCCACCTCTATGATTTTTGATAGATTAAACAAATACAGGAGATATTGGTCCACCTCTATGATTTCTGATAGATTGAACTAATACAGGAGATATTGGTCCACCTCTATGATTTTTGATAGATTAAACAAATGCAGGAGATATTGGTCCACCTCTATGATTTCTGATAGATTGAACAAATACAGGAGATATTGGTCCACCTCTATGATTTCTGATTGATTAAACAAATACAGGAGATATTGGTCCACCTCTATGATTTCTGATTGATTAAACCAATACAGGAGATATTGGTCCAACTCTATGATTTCTGATAGATTGAACAAATACAGGAGATATTGGTCCACCTCTATGACTTCTGATAGATTAAACAAATACAGGAGATATTGGTCCGCCTCTATGATTTCTGATAGATTAAACAAATACAGGAGATATTGGTCCACCTCTACGATTTCTGATAGATTAAACAAATACAGGAGATATTGGTCTACCTCTATGATTTCTGATAGATTAAACAAATACAGGAGATATTGGTCCACCTCTATGATTTCTGATAGATTAAAAAAATATAGGAGATATTGGTCCACCTCTATGATTTCTGATAGATTAAACAAATACAGGAGATATTGGTCCACCTCTATGATTTCTGATAGAATAAACAAATACAGGAGATATTGGTCCACCTCTATGATTTCTGATAGATTAAACAAATCCAGGAGATATTGGTCCACCTCTATGATTTTTGATAGATTAAACAAATACAGGAGATATTGGTCCACCTCTATGATTTCTGATTGATTAAACAAATACAGGAGATATTGGTCCACCTCTATGATTTCTGATAGATTAAACGGTTCTGTTTCTGTATAATATTAAAGTTCTTAATGTGTCTACGCTTTGTTTGTTTTGAATTTTCCATAGTTTTTTTGTGATAATGTTATGTAATGTAGATGTTGAAAAATGTGGTGTTACCCAAATCACTTCTGGTAATATTCTGTCCTATGGCACAAAAGTAGAAGATAATTTAATTTACTACATTTTCACTTACATAAGTAGGTATTTTTTGTTTTCCCCTTTGGCATACTGATATTTTATTGATTCATAACGACATCGACTCTTTGATCATTAAGCGCTTTGAAATAATAAGTATGTTGTCTGTTTTAATTGATTGTATGCAAAATTTACCCCCAAGAAACATTTAAAAAATGTACAGCAACTTCAATTGTGTTCAATGAACCAAAATCACTAATGAACGTTGTTTATTACATGGAATATATTTTTATTACACCATAATAAAGCAACTGTTTATAGATATGTAGTCATCTATATAATAAAGAAAGCGTAAATGTGCTGCAGTCAGATGCTGTGCAGATGTTTCTGGTTGTGAATACACACATGTATGCTTTATTTTGACAAGAAACGTGCATTCTCTAGTATCTTGGTATGAGTAAAGAACACATGCCCATTATAGACTTTACAAATGGCGTTATCATCCGGCATACTTACTTTTCATTATATAAATGCCAAATATAAAGCAGTAAAGCTTCTTATTATAACAAAAACCTACAGACAAAATGTACATGTGATGTACCATCAGAAAAAGTAATGCAATAAAAGAGCAAACATTATTAATTTCATCAGCTCAATATTGCATCGATATCCGACAATCGAAAACACAAAATATATTCCTCATCATGTAAGTCTCGAGCCGAGTTATTCTACATCATACTTTCTTTTAAGATTGACGGAAATTGATTTTATACATTAGATGTTAAATGGTATGTAACCAGTGTTTATATTCTTTACAATATGACAACTCCACCTCTTTACAGGAAGATATTAAATGACAATAATTGAAATGTTTGATAATTCATTTGATACTATCGTACAATTGTCGCACATCGACAAAGAAATTTCATATGTCGTCTTTCAGGAAGACTTACAGTTGGCCCGAGGAAAGACAGTAGTAAGGTTTATTGGATAATCTTTATGTCTAAATGTACATTAATCACTTTTAAAGTAACATGACAATAATATGAAATATGTACATGTTGAAATCTGTAAAAGGAATTGTAAATAATTTGATTTATATTAAATATATATTATTGTTGCTTGCTCTATACCTACTGCCAATTATTGTGAAAGTGCATACATGATAGGGAGTTGGCGATCCTATAGTTCACGTTTTTGGGTTTCTGTTAAAGGTTTGTGTATCCTTCTTGGTGGTACTGGTCTTAGTTGTGAACTTTGTTTTATCTGTTTTCATATGATTTTGATAAACAAATTATTGGTTAATTAATCAGATTAATTTCGTCATTACCTCTAATTGATATTTTTACTGAATTTTACCACAATCATAAAATAATCATAAAATTTTTATCAATTTATGCCTGTTCATTATAGGCTGGTTTAGCATAGTCCAGTTAATTATGGTACTATCGTTGACAAAGCAATCAAAATAGTAAAAAGTTAACATGGAGGCAAATAAAAACCATGCTATAAAAATAGCACATTAAAGGTCAAACAAACAAACAAACAACAGATCACAAAACACACGGGACGGAACCTAAGACTGAACAACACGCAACTAAAATACGGGGTTGAATATAGACGCTCGAAAAGTGAATTCATTCATTTCTTCTTGTAGTTCTATTTTACATTTAATTGGAAAAAAATACGGATTTTTTAAAATCTGACCTTTTGGTTAAAAGATGGCCTTGTAATTCCAGAAGATTTGGTGAAAATTTGAAATGGCAACGAACATCAGCTGAGACGATAGCCAAATACATACCTGCCAATTTTTCAAAATCTCCATTGAGGATTTTAAGCGCAAGAGGACCTAATGCTCCTCTCATATTGTCATAAGTTTTCTTAATCTACTACAGTATTGTTTGAATGAGTATATATGTCTTAAATACCCTTTTAACTCATTTGAAAGACTGTTTTAAGGTTTTAAGTTTATATAACAAAGAACTTCAAAATTCAGGTCAACACCTCTCATTGGGGATATCTATACTATCAAATGAGAAGACCTCTTTTGTGTGTCGCTTCTCCTTCTCACACAATAAATTAATCATCATGCCTCTGTGTCCTAGGGGCATTTGTCATCCTCGCTTATGATAATTCTGTTTGGGTTACTTGGTGAGGAAAACGAAAATAAAGGCGTCCGAATATTGTTTCCGTCATCGGACGGACCTTTAAGTCATAGACAAGACTTCCGTTTAGGACTGTATAATAAAATTAAACATAGTTTCTATAGGTACATGGGGACAGAACAATTATGTTCGCGTTTTCTGTATACTATGAACATACATATATTATAAATAATAGAGGTGAAGCAAGAAGGACTTTTTTTATTTTGACATTCTATGAAAAAGTTCTGAGCCAAAACGTAGAACTTGAGCATTGCAATTAATCATTTGATGTAAATTCAATCATTGTCCTTTAAATCATCAATTTTTGATTGGTTGTACGAGAGGGTGACATTCAAAAAAATTGTCTCCCGCTCAGCCATGGTATAGAGTAAATTGTCTCCCTCGTATTAGCCAATCAAAATCTGGCATTTTAACGTGAAGTATAATAAAAAAAAGTTATAGAGGAATCGAATTTAAGTACATGAAGAGTAACTCTTTGTTCGATTGTTTTTCAATAGACAAGCAACTTGGATAAATGAAGCATCCCCTACAATGTAGATTTAGAAATTTATCTCTATATTAGACTTAGAATTGAACAAGGTAGATATCATGGTGTTTCTCGACAAAACAGAATATGTCTCAGGTGCACCTCAAATGAAATTGATGATGAAAAACATTTTTTATTTTCATGTACATCATCTTTAACTAGAAAAAAACTGCATGTACTCCATGATCAACTCACTGTGTCCTAACTTGAAGCACTTTATTCTTAGCAAAAAAACTAATCTGGCCACTTAATGTAGAGAATGTTGATATATTAATATCTGTTTGTGATCTGATTGATGAAGGCAAAATATAGATCTAGCTTATCTGCATCAGGCACGAGGATGGCATGGTGGTTACCTAGACTCACCTATAATAATAATAATGCACCTTCTTGTATTTATTTCGTCATTGGCAATCAGAATTATTCCCATATACATTATATTCAAGTATTTTTCTATTTCGTACTATGAAAACTTGGGCATGTCATTTAGCATCGTCCCTTGGTGCCTCTTGCAGTCGGGTCATCATACAATGTGTATCAACCCCTTCTGCATCAGGCACGAGGATGGCATACCAGGTTTGTGCATCTGCTCATAATATCATAACCAAATTATCTATTTTACATTCATGTATACCATGTGAGTCTATCTCCCACATTGCCATGCAGCACCGTCCCTTGGTGGTTTTTGCAGTTAAGTTAAATATCCAATACATTGCCAATTTATTTTAGGAACTTTTTCATATTGGGGTGTACCTGAGAAGGAGGGAAACACTGTTGAACGTATATTTATATATGTGTGTAGTTCATGATGTTCCAACTGCCTTTTCTTTTCTTTGTATGTATACTAGACTATTGTTGTTTCTTTTTGTTATTGTCTTATTAATGTCTTATATTGTACTATGCTCCTTGTGAGCACATTTAATGGAAATAAAAACATCTTATACTACTAAGAAAATTTTGATAACAATTATTTTCAGCAACAATACATGAGAAATAGTGGAGATAAAACACTATAAAAATATTTCTCTCTGACCTATTTAGATAAATAAGCCATTATAATACAATAGGCTTATGGAGATGGAACAGAGTAGTTCTGACAAAAACAAGATCTGAGTGTAGAAATCTCGTATAATAGTTTTATAGGAAGATAGACCATTGCACTTGGATCTAAAATATATACACGACGATAAGTATGCATGATTTGTTGCTATTGACACGTATCGTTAAGTGTATATGTAAGAGATAAATTTGTCCTGGTAAAATATGTCCGGGCGGACACATATTACTAGTATAAAAAGTCCATGGTTACAGAATTTACTAGTATTTTTAGTCCGATGTTAGTAATTTATGTCCCCAGACTAATTTTCCTAGGAATTCAAGTCCATGTCATTAATATTCCTATGTAAAAACGTCCATGTCCTTTTTTTTTACAGAAAAAATATTAATGAATCAAATCATTAGCATTTAAACAATATTGGAAATTTAAATATCAAGTTTTAATATTATTTAAGAGTTGTGTATTTATATTTTTAATAAAATTTATGTCCCCAGACTAATTTTCCTAGGAAATCATGTCCATGTCATTAATATTCCTAGGTAAAACGTCCATGCCCTTGATTTTAAAAGGTAAATATAAATGTTATTGTTTAAGAGTTGTGTATCAATTTTTTTAATATAATGTTTGTCCCCAGACTAATTTTCCTAGGAAATCATGTCCATGTCATTTATATTCCTAGGTCCATTCCCTTTATTTTGAAAGTTAAATTTAAATGTTATGTTTTAATATTGTTTTAGAGTTGTGTATTAATATTTTAATAAAATTTATGTCCCAAGACTAATTTTCCTAGGACATCATGTCCATGTCATTAACATGCCTAGGTTATAACGTCCGGCCATGTCATTTATTTTAATAGGAAAAATTTTTTTTTTCAATAATTTTTAAAATATAATAAAAATTACTAGAAAAACAAGTCTTAGGACAATTTTTCCTAGGAAAATAAGTGCCAGACATATGTTACTAGCTATGGACTTATTTTCCTAGGAAAATTTGTCCTGGGACTTAAATTCCTAGTAAAATAATGGTCATGGACTTGATTAACTAGGAAAAAAAGTCTGGCGGACAAATTTTACTACCGGACCAAATTTACTGTTACATATAGTCCTCTGGATAAAGATTTTATGTCTGCATAATTTGTTGCTATTGACATATGTCGTTAGCGTATTGTCCTCTGGATTTAGATTTTGTTTGTCCATATGTCTGCATGATTCGTTGATGCATATGTCGTAAGTGTATTGTCCTTTGGATTTAGATTTTGTTTGTCCATATGTCTGCATGATTCGTTGATATTAACATATGTCGTTAGTGTTTTGTCCTCTGGATTTAGATTTTGTTTGTCCATATGTCTGCATGATACGTTGCTATTGACATATGTCGTTAGTGTTTTGTCCTCTGGATTTAGATTTTGTTTGTCCATATGTCTGCATGATACGTTGCTATTGACATATGTCGTTAGTGTATTGTCCTTTGGATTTAGATTTTGTTTGCCATATGTCTGCATGATTCGTTGATATTGACATATGTCGATAGTGTTTTGTCATCTGGATTTAGATTTTGTTTGTCCATATATGTCTGCATGATTCGTTGATATTGACATATGTTGTTAGTGTTTTGTCCTCTGGATTTAGATTTTGTTTGTCCATATGTCTGCATGATACGTTGCTATTGACATATGTCATTAGTGTTTTGTCCTCTGGATTTAGATTTTGTTTGTCCATATGTCTGCATGATACGTTGCTATTGACATATGTCGTTAGTGTATTGTTCTAAGATTTAGATTTTGTTTGTCCATCTGTCTGTATGATTCGTTGCTTTTGACATATGTCGTTAATTAGTGTATTGTCCTCTGAATTTAGATTTTATTTGTCCATATGAATGTGTGATTCGTTGCTATTGACCATGGGTCTTTCGTGTAAAGTTTTCTCATGATTTAGATTTTGTTTGTCCATATGCCTGTATGAATGTATACTTTTGACAATCCAGAGGACAAATACACTAATCAATGACACATATCAACAGTTGTGAATCATACAGAAATATGGACAAAAAATCTAAAGTCATATGAAAATAAATAAACTTCCGTACGCAAAAAATCCCTTCTGAAAATCAAATGTTCGTCACGCCTTGGTCAGGGTCCTCCGCAGTAAATTATGTGTCATGGTACATGATGCCTTATTACAATAGCATGATAATCTTACATATGACCATTTGCTTTAAATACTTCATTTGATGTAACTGTTATAATCCTTTACTGGATAAACAAATTCACACACAAGATATAAATTTCACACACAAGATATAAATTTCACACACAAGATATAAATTTCACACACAAGATATTGATTTCACACACAAGATATAAATTTCACAAAAAGTTCATCGGAAAGTACCATGACCTAATGGATAAATATTCAGTGTCTACTTAGGTGAAGTACGAGATGGTCTTGAGTTATAGATTCTAGGTGCTGAAGTTGTGTATCTTTCTATTCACTTTACAGTTTCCCTTTTTTTGTCTTCGTGCTTTCATGCTTCTTTTGACGTGACACAGTATTTATGCATCCCGCTATAGGGTTTTTTTAACTTTGGGCGTTCCTATTACAGGAGGGTCCAGAGGTGTGATTCTGTCGCAAGAGGTTGTTGGTGTTGTTTCCATTTTGTTTACCCTCGTATATTTTACTTAATGTGTACTTAATCGATAAAGTGTATACTATATACGATATGTTACTATCAGTAACACAACTTTTTTATTGGCGTCTTTGTCAGTCTACTTTCAACTACAACTACAAAAACACTTTAGTTGGTGTCTTTGTCAATTTTCTATCAACTACAATACCTTTTTTGTTGGCGTTTTTTTATATTTGTTTGTATTTTGTTTGATTTTTTTAGTCACTTGTATTGTATGTCTGTGGTACATGTTTATACAGTATGGCTGCTAGGTCCCAATTATTGTCATATTAACCTATTATAGAATAGAAAATAGAAACGGGGAATGTGTCAAAGAGACAACAACCCGACCAAAGAGCAGAAAACTGCCTACCAGTGGGCATTCAACGCAGCGAGAAAAGCAGTGTATAGCAGTTCAGCGAAATGGAAGCCACACTTCTAATTCCGAAACATACAAATGAACCAAAATTTAAAAAAAAACACTAGACTAACATAGACAAGAGGACTTGGGACAGGCGCAAACATGCGGCGGGGTTAAACATGTTTTGTGAGAACTCTATTTTTCTGTTTGGGTCGCTAACCCAATTTTGTCAATATAACGGAACTATAAACAACTGTCATACAATTATTAGGAGGTTTAGCTATCTATAAAACCCGGTTTAACCCACCATTTTCTTCGGAAAATTCCTGTACCAAGTCAGAAATGTAACAGTTATTTTTCACTCGTTCCGTTGGTTGGTAACGTTTGGGTTTGTCAGTTTTAATGAAGTTCCCCTTTTTGCATTTACCTTGCAGTTCGGGATTTTTGTTATACTTTTTTTTTTAATTTATTGTTTATGCATGAAATTTGACAACTAGAAGTGCAGCAAACAATCAGGCCTACTGTCTCACTGATGTTTAACCCTACATATATCAATCGACATGGGGGTTTGATAAAAAGACATAATAAACTTGCATACAAGTTTGCAAGTATGCAAGTAAAAATAATGTTGAAGGAATTAGAAAACCGGTTTTCGCCAGTTGCAAATGTTTTTATTTAATTTTCTGTAGATTCAAACTCTTTTATAAGTTTCCCCGACAGGTGAGAGCGGAAAAGGCTATGATTTCTTTTTTTACATTTCGGAATTATATGTTCTCATTCAGTGCTCTTGTTGGTTATGTTTGCCAATTAATTGCACCGGTATAGTATCTCGGGGGAAAGGGGGAATGTCGTTTGGACGCAACCGTTTCGCTACCCGTCTATAATGGACAACTTTTGTTCCCCAATGGCCGTACCCATATATGATAAGTGATCAATTATAGACAGGTCTCTCTTTTCTACATACCTCTTTCTCTCTTAACACGAAACTTACATCCCATAATATTACGGATGAGACCAAATTACTGGAACGGACTTCTTTAATGGTTATTGATAATAGCTCACTCATAAATAGAAACGGAGTTACGAGTCCCATTATGATAAAGACAATTAAAAAGCCTTTCCGTATTTCTGCATGCATTTCAAGTTGCATACAAGACTGATGACCGGTCGTTAAAATTTGATTATAATTTAAAGATATTAAGATAAGATGGATATTTTATTAGTGTAAAATTCTAAAAAATAGGATAGTGACTAAGTTTCAAAATAAAAAGTACAAAAATATAGCTTTTTTTCTTATTTGTTTATTTTTTTTACTGAAATTCGTGACAGCATGCCTCCTCTTAAATTAGCATATAAATTATTATATTTAGAACAGTGATAAAAAAGGAAACGCTGTCTGCCTCTATTATCAGAAGTCCATTACTAAGTTTTTAATAATTAGCAATAAGAAATCCACCGAACCATGGAAGTATTATATCGTCAATATAATATTTCCATGGCCAAACTAAGTTGACTCACTTCATTTTCAACAAACTGATAAGTAATCAAAACCTCAAGGAGACTAATCAACAGCTATCTGTTTGACGATAATATTTCTACCCATGATTCCATTGTTGAAATTTGGGAGGACCACATTAGGTGCTTTCCATTAATAACGGGACAGTGTGATCGCCCAGCTATATAGCACAGCTTGCATACTTCCTAGTAATGGACTTTACTATTATATATACGTATTCATTTACTAGGTTATTCAAAAGAGTCCTATATATTATGCATATAAACCATGTATGTAAAATACACAGTTCATATAAAAATAATGTGGTATGATTGCAAATGAGACAACTCTCTACAAGAGACCAAATGACACAGAAATTAGCAACTATAGGTCACCGTACGGCCTTCAACAATGAGCAAAGCCCATACCACATAGTCAGCTATAAAAGGCCCCGAAATGACAAATGTAAAACAATTCAAACGAGAAAACTAACGGCCTAATTTATGTTCAAAATAATGAACGAAAAAACAAATATGTTACATGACACGGTTATATATATTAATGTCGTTTCAATCATTATAAAATCTCAGTAAGCCATTTGCAATAATCATCAATATGTCATCTCTTCACCAAAACAAAATTCAAATTTGTTTTGCTTACTCTTGAATTAAAACAAGGATGTGTATAAAAAATAAAATAACAAAAATACCGAATAGTAAACTTACTATACAAATCCTTGATTAAAACAAGAAACAATATCAGAAATTGCATTAAACATTTTCATTCATGAGTTGTTTGGTTGTGTATAATCCGTTTATTTGGCAATCGCCATTGGCAGTCAGCAGGGTTTAAGAACATTTGTTGTTCGACCTGTTAGTCAAATGCGTTTTGTTAAAATATACCTTTTCCCTTTTTTGGTCTTTTGGAAAATGTTGTTTGTGCTGTATTTAGACCCTAGCTTCTAACAAGAAATTTGTTTTGCATGCACACGTATAAAAATTGCGGTTTTTATCCAACGCAATCATAGGTTTGAACGTTGTTTTCAATTTAGACTTGTCATTATTATATATATACAAAATGAAATTCATCTTCAACCTCTTGTTTTGAAATAGTTTATTTTTACATTTAATTTCGTTTTATTTCAAATGTTTTCATTACTCATTGAATTAAAATGTCTTAGATTTAAACAAGGAACAATATAAGAAATTTAATTAAAGATTTTCATTTTAGTTGTGTACTTATTATTACAAATGGAATACATCTTCAACTATTTATAGAGACAAGAGACATAGATTACAGTCTCTGGTATTACACAGGGGCACAATCTCAGTATTCTAAAGCTGTTTTACCTGTTTTATTATATGTATTGACCACGTTCAAAAACTAGCATGCTGTTTAATACTTATTCTTATTTTGGAATAGTTTGTTTTATAAATGTCCATCTAAATCTAATAAAAGATACTTGAATTATTCGTACTTAACTTTAAAATTTTCTGTAATGAAAGTATTAAAGAAAGGTAACTGAGTCTCACTTGGTAAGTTCGACAACTCATGTCCACCTACATCTCTACGCATGTGTCACATGAACTATTCCTGCTTGCCGGTTAGTTTGAAGTTTCAGAGGAATAACGATCAGAATGGAGTTATCTGGAAAGATATGTATAATAATATGTGCTTTTATGAGTGGTAAGTCCAGGGTATATATTTTTTTAAATTTTGAAATGTTAGAATTGTGCAGACACGACAGGTAAATATTATTACCTGGTCACAGTTGACACTGTCAACATATTTACCGGCGCCATAACCGGCGTTTTACCTTAAAAAAATTCATAGTGAAAGTAGATTTTAAAACTTTCAAAACTTCCTCTTCACAGAAAGCTAACTTCATGAAATTTTCTATCATATATTTGGAACGTCCGTTTGTGAACATTTTTAGATGCACCTTTAATGTTTAAACCACGTGGGAAAATTAGCGTTACCTCTGATCATGTTACGGATCAATACTTTTAAATTACATTTATGCCTTAATTTTTTTCTGGTTACATTTTTGGGTATATAACATTGTGACGGTTCAAAGGTATTTTACAGTATGATCATCTTTTAACGTGTTTGTAAAGGAATTTGCACAGTGTAGTTACATTTTCCGTACGGGTTTATTCATTATTGATTGGCTTGGCGTCTAATTGCCCAAGCCATTAAAGTCATATTTTTATGACAATATAATATTGGATTATGTTCAGTATTGTTTAATGGTTTACAGATACATTGTTTTATAACTATAATGCAGTAATGGACATTTATTGTCTGAAAGGAAAATCATTAAAATATATAATATATATATATGCTGGGACAATTTATACTATTCTAGTCCCAGATACATTTGTATATTCAGAAAATTTCAGACATATTGGACATGTTGGAAGTAATTTGTAAAAAAATACACTTTATCCAAGACAATGTTACTAGTTTTCCTACTCTTAAATTTCAACTACAATGTATGAATGTACATAACAAACAGCTAAGAGTGTGTCATATTTTTCTGGGATTTTGCATCCTATGCATAATAAACATTCCATTCCATTGTGTAACATTCGATTTTGTATCATAGTACATACAATAATAATCAATGATCAGTATTCCTTTGTATTCTACATATATTGCAGTGGCGGATCCAGAACTTTTCATAAGGGGGGGCCCGCTGACTGACCTAAGGGGGGGCCCCCGCTCCAGTCATGCTTCAGCGATTCCCTATGTAATAAACAAAATTTTTCCCAAGAAAGAGGGGGCCGTTCCCCCAGGGCCCCCCGGGATCCACCTATGTATTGTGTTATCTATCCTGCAGTTTGTTCAGTATCTTTTCTTTCAGCAAAACTGAAATGGTACTTGGTGTTAACTATTATGTGCCACATTTGAAAGCATTACTTTTGATAACAGAGTTTATTATCCATTGAAGTTCAGGATTAAAGACATTTACAGCCCACAATAAAGCTTTAATGATGCCATATTTATGTAGAAGTTACATAAGTCCATCTGTCCAACTGTTTTGATTAACAATTTACACCTATTATTCACTCTAAATGACTATAATTCTTTAATTTAACCTGTGTATAGACAAGAGTTCAAGCATGTTGACATTTTCACACATAAAATTGAATTCTTTTTAACATTTAGTTGTAATACCCAGGGGTCATGCTTTACATGATTAAAAATAATTTCATTGGTCAACAAAAATTTGCTTAAAAAAGTGATAAAACTGTTGACTTGAAAGATAATGGAGTATTCTATGTATAAATAGTAACCTGTGGAATGAAAAAATATACATCTCTCAAAATAAATAAAAGTATCAGTTACTTGTTAAAATATTAAATATATGTCTTGAATAACATTTTCTAAATCCGGTTCATTTTCACATTCCTAATTTGAATGATAAAATCTTGATATGTAGAATATAAAATCAGAATATATGTATTAGGATAAATGAGATTGTTTTTTTTTAATGTATAATTTAATAGCCCATTAAAAGACAAAAGTAATCAATAAACCCAATTCAAGGAAGTATTTGAGAGTGGGAGTAATTAAAATGTTTAAAAATGTTAAATCTGATGGATGTAGGTAGTGCTAGCTATTTTTACTTGTTGAATGAATGTATATAAATACTAGGTTAACAAATGGACTGATGCCAGGGTTTCCTGTTAAAGTGGTTGTTACTGCAGAGTGAATGCAGTTTGCTGCACAACTAGGTGTCAAGGATGTCATAATACCTTGTTTTGTTTACCTTAGAATATAATGATTATATCAGCTAATTACATATTGTGTCATCCGTTTGCATATAGCCTTTATCATATGGCAGACTTCCTAGTCATGAGGGAAAAAATGGAAGAAAATTACAGGTCATTTGATCTATAATAAACATAAATAGCATGATTGCTAGAAATAGGATGAATTGTTTATTTTTGTGAGAAAAGTAGTTTTATCTCTTAATTTTTTTAACAAATTTTATTTCATAAAACTCACTTTAGTACTTTCAATTTTCCGGTTTGTTTTTTAAGTCTCGAACTGGCACTCTTCCCGCAATAACAATAATTCAACAATTACAAAGAATCTGATATATCTTAATTACACATTCCCAACCTCAGATAACCTTACATGTATAACCTGCATAGTAATAAGTTACATCATACACAAAAGTGAAACCACTGAGGCTGAAAATCCAAAATAGATGTTATTTGTTTATGGTGAAAGACTGTCTATATTTGTATAATAAACAGGGAGTGTAGCTGAAATAAATGTACATACTGTTGGTAGCTGGACTTTGTTGTTTCTGTGTTTTACCATTGTGACATTCTAGATTAGGAAGAAGGTGGAGGGGGGCTTAGGAAGAAGGTGGAGGGGGGCTTGTGTACTCACTAAATCACGTTTCACATTTTGTGACTGTACCAATCCCAACTTCAGGTATCTGGTTTATGTGTGTCTTTACTTGTACATCCTTTTTGAGTCAAATTCAATCTGTACATTTCAAAGGTGTTACCTGCCAATTCTCATTTTTGGTGCTCAAAAATCTTTATTTTAGCAACAACTTTCTGGTGTTGAATAGATATTGCATACTTTATACATATATATGTTAGTTCAAACCTTCATAACTCTTGTCATTTCTTGGTCGTTTTCCACAGTTATAGTTACAAGACAATATTACCATTGCATCAGATGTTATCACATACATAATGTATACAGCCTATAAACTAAATTGATAAAATCATGACATTTTTTATTATCCTTATAACTTGGTCTGTTGTCTGTGTCAGCTGAAACATCAGAGGGCCATATCAAGTGGGTGGTAGAATGTGAATGTTTATCTAAGTTTCTTTTGGTCTCATTGCTAACCTTGGTATAATGATTTTATATCAAGCTGCTTTGGATTAGAACCTCCTTTCTTAAAGTAAACTAAAACTTAAATGTATGAGGTGATGTCCTATCACATGACACTATATTGAACCCAGTTCTCATATGTACAACAAAACTGTATACATACATGTACATGTACATCTAACCTTATTTGTTATAATTTTTATTATGGTCAGTAATCAGCTGGGTCCTTTTCTCAGTAAGGACTTGTTTTACTGAACTGTCTTGGAAAACTACATTTAGGGTTTCAATTTGTCAAAAAATGTCAGTTACAAGGATGGGAAATGTCAGTTACAATGATGGACTAGATACATGTATCAAAAGATTTCTGAATTCCAAAAACATTTTCTTGTACTTTTACACATGATAATTTAAAAAGGTAAAAAAAAATAGCCACCATGGCCAAGACCCTGTGACCTAACAGAAGCATTATCACTTTACATTTGAATTTAAAATGCATGGGAATTTAGGTTTTCCCTTTTATGCAATATTTCAATAAACATTTAGATGCATCAAACCATTCATCCTCATCATTACATGTCTTAAGTAAGGAAAAAGGTAAAACCCATTATGTCTGAAACCTGGTTAAATAGGGTATTTAAATACGCCTTATGCAAGCAAGCACATTTTTAGACACAATGTAATGAATGACCTTGGAATTCTGTTTACCACTTTCATTTTCAAACTAATAACACTTGAAATTTTGTACCCTAAAAGCTTTGTTAATATTTAATGTATATGCATTTTGGTTGAGAACGATTATGTATGATTTGATTATTGTAGATTAGACAAGGAATTATATTTCCTGGGATTTTAATATATCTGCATAAATCAATCAGATCCACAAATACACCATATTGATCAGTGTGTATTACTCATTCCTGCTTACAGACTATTTTCCAGTTATTGGAAGGGTATAACATAAGATTAATCAATGTAAAGTAGAATATAACTGTACATGTCAACTGATTGTACAGTGTAATGTTACATAATGTAATGTATTTGGCAGTGACAGCCTCTCAGTTTTATCTTTTGTTTGACATTCAATTCATATATGGAAAGAAAAGGATCCTCTCAACTTAAAACATTTTAAAAATAAGGAGATGTGATATGATTGCCAATTAAATTACGTGACATGGATGTTAAAGCAACTTTAGGTCACTGTACTGCCTTCAAAAATAAGCAAACACATACTGTCTAGGCTATAGAAGGCCCTGACATGACAAAATATATAAGACAGTTCAGAGGAATTTAACAATTTAAGAAAAAACTGAAAAAATTTGTTGGAAGGGATTTGAATTAATCAGATTGGCACAAGCACAAAAACCTCTTAAGTCCTGTATTCTTCGCTATCTAATATTAAACATACTGGGTTTGTCTTATAAGAAATCTTCTGGATTCAACTAAATTGTATCAACTGAGCTAAATGAAACCAAGAAGGTCTCCAGGACCAGTGCATGCTTATTAATATTTATGAATGATAAGATCACTGAAAAAATAAGTAACTTGAATTGGTTACAGCCTAGAGTGTACATGCAAATGTACTATGATGGCTATAACAGTGAAATGATGATACAAACATACAGGGGGTAAATGTTAGATGCTAAAATATTTGCTAAAATATGTTAGATGCTAAAATATTTGGAAATGAAACATTTCCTTAAATTTACTTATCTCCAATGACATTTTTCTTGATTTTACAATTTTATGATACATGTTTATTCAGTCTTCCAGTATGCAACATTACCTGTGTTCGTGACCTGCAAGCTGAGCTTACTTGTAGGGTATGGAATATCTTGAAAATAACCTGTACATATAAAAAAAATATAAATTACCAATGTGATTGACTGAAGTCAGTAAGCATACTTCAAGTAACAAAATGTTTAAAGTTTTGCACAAGAATTTAAAAAGAAAGAAATATCTTAGGTCAGTTATATACTGTTAATAAAATTTAAAACAATTCAAGGAATGTTGAACATAGACCTCATATTTGGATCTGTGGACAATAGAGTGATCATCTTTTTGTAAAGTGTTTTTGTCATGCAAAGATTTGAAGTGTTTAACTACAATGTTGTATTTCATGATTCCATTAATCTTTACCCTTTGTTTAGATAAAATACTGTTTAAAAACTTTAAATGCAGATACTTGAAGCCGTAAATAAAGGAAAATATCAGTAGGTCATTGGCTCTTCTGACACTGCAGTAATGTAATGGTACTCCAATCAAAATTACAAGTCTAAAATTTCGTTTGAATGATTAGGGAACATGTCAGAGGTAAAAGTTGGGAAATTAAAGAAATGTTTGTCAGATGTTTCAGGTACAAATTTAATTCAGACTTCATTGCTGCTTGTTGTAGGAGCTTTTTTGTTTACATCTCTATTCGAATCTAAATTTTAAACACTTTAATTTGTATTTAGTACTGGTACTTGTTTCAGTATCAGTTCAAATAAAAGGCATACATAAAGTGTGTTCCCCTAAAACTAAAACCGTGCATGATTGGACCCATGTATTGAGTACTTTTTCTATTTCTTTCAATATCAGACATTTTTTTCTCTCTCAGTTATAATACAAAAAAAAAGTAGTTTTCATTCTTCACATTGAAGTTTGACAATGCTGTTGAAGTCTATACAATAAATACATTCTCTAGTGATAAAGAAGTCATCTTTTTCTCTTGTTGATTTAGCCTTCTCATTTGAATTGTAGAAAAAATTATAAAGCTTAAACATTAGGTACATTGTAGATTACCCTGTATTTTATATTGTGAGAAGCAATAAAACTAAAGTGGGAAAGGTCATGAGAGGGTAATAGAAGTCACAAACATAGGTCACACATCTTTTTACAGGTTACATTTTATTAGTGAGATGATCTATGATCATTGCTATACATATTACAGTACAAATGTACACATAGCCATGTAGAGGACATACATTGTACATAATTTATGAAAACTATTTGTATTTTCTTGACTGTAAGATTGGTGACAGATGTTTCTTACACATCCAGATGACACATTTGTAATACTACATGTAAATGTGCATACCTACATGCAGCATGTGCATCATAGGCCTAATGTTCTTTAAATGGCATATTCATTTGTACTCAACAATTTCAATGGAACTTTTTTTATATGAGAAATTGCGGTCATTTGGGAACCCAAATTTTTGCAAATTTGGCATCATAATGACCATTACATTTGGTTTACAAATAATTTTTATGGGAAAAGTATCCTTTAAAATAGACCATTCAGTAGCTATTTAGTCTTAGAAAATAAATGTTACAGTCTTATTTCGAATATTTTATATTCTTTGGAGAAACGAGGGTGCATTAAAATTCTTTTCAGAAATGTAACCATTGGCATTGTATCCAAATTCACTTTGGTTACATCTTCAGCAACCAAGAATGTTTAACCTTTTAAAAACATGTACATGTACCTTACTCTGGCTAGACTTTGTATTAACCTAAGCTTAAGACTGTATTAACCTTAGCTAGACTGTATTAAATCAATTAATCACATTACAAGAATTTGCGGGTTGTTATAGTCCTTAATATTTTTGAATACCTGTAGCAGTGTCAAAACGTCTGTTTGTTCAAAATGAGAAATAATCCTATTTTAAATATTCCTTTATATACCGTATAAGGCCATTAATTGTTTAGAATTTGTGAATAACGGTATAATCTTGAAGTACTAATGTCATTCAAAATTTAAAGGACTAGTCTAATTGTTATGTCTTACAATATTTCTCTATTCAATGAAAAAAAAGTTGCCTTAAGCAAGGATCACCACATTATAGGATTGTTCTCCTCTAACCTTATGTTTAAATTTTCAGCACACCCTTGGATTTGCAGTACACTTCTTACTTAACCTTAAATTTTCACATACATCCAGTAAATAAGTATAGTCCAGTAATAGGTGACTTTTTCTCATCAAATGTATAAAGTTTGAGATTTCACTGATATCTGAATCTGCCTACTTTAAAAATGAACCCAAAATTCCAATGAAAGATTTATAAAAACAGGATATTAAAGAGAAATTGCAATAAAATTTGTAAGGGTTCCGCAGAACCCAGTGTCTCGCCTACTTTTGCTGTTAGTCGCAGGCTCAACAAAAATGGGGAAAAAATTATTAAATTTTCCTCTAGATACTATCTTTTGATTGTAAGAAGTTCTGTTCAAGTTTGGTAAAAATCCAAGAAGGTTTATGAATCTAATAAATGTTTTAAAAACTTTTTAACTGCAGACTGTACGTAATTTTAACTGGAATAAAACTAAGTCCATTTATAAGTAATATACGGAAAAACAGGAAATAAATTTTTACAAAATTTCCTTCTAGATACTGAGCTTTTGATCATAAACAAGCTTCTGTCCAAGTGTGGTACAAATCCAGAATAGTTAAAGAAAGTTATTAAAATTTTGAAAGCTTTAACCACGGAGTGAATGTAATGTTAACTGGCAGAAAAACTAAATCCATTTATAAGTAAAATACGGATAAACAGGATTTTTTTTTTAACAAAATTTACTTTTGAATACTATCTTATGATCACAAACAAGCTTCTGTCCAAGTGTAGTACAAATCTAGGATAGTTTAAGAAAGTTAATAAAATTTGAAAAACTTTAACCACAGAGTGAATGTTATGTTAACTGGCAGAAAAACTAAGTCCATATATGAGTAAAATACGGATAAACAGGATTTTTTTTTTTTATATTTTCTTCTGGATACTATCTTATGATTATAAACAAGCTTCTGTCCAAGTTTGGTACAAATCTAGGATAGGTTAAGAAAGTTATTAAAATTTGAAAAACTTTAACCACAGAGTGACTGTAATGTAAACTGACAGAAAAATTAAGTCCATTTATGAGTAAAATACGGATAAACAGGATTTTTTTTTTTACAAAATTTACTTCTGGATACTATCTTATGATCATAAACAAGCTTCTGTCCAAGTTTGGTTGAAATGCAGGATAGTTTAAGAAAGTTATTAAAATTTCAAAAACTTTAACTACAGAGTGAATATTTGTGGACGGCACCGATGCCGACGGAATTTAGGATCGCAGGCTCGACAAAAATCAGAACAGAAAAGGGACTTAACTCTTCAATTATTAATAGACACAAGTACAAACAACCCAATAATAAACTATATAACTATGGACATTTAACAAGTCAATCTAGCAGTCAAATAACAAACCATAACCTGAGTAAGAGACTTGCTACATTTCCCTTCCTTATTTTTTTTTTTTTTCCAATTTTGCCCCTTTAACAATTTTACTGCTATAACTAAGAGATTACCATTATACTGACAAGGGCAATCAGATGTCAGTAGAAATCTCTTAGTTAAACATGTAGCAGTAAAATTGTTAAAGGAGCAAAATTGAAGAAAAAAAAAAAAGGAAGGGACATGTAGCAAGTCTACCTGAGTATTAGAATTATGCCATTTGACTCTTTGAATCATTATTGTCATCAGTAGAAATTTCAGAAAAATGTTTGAAATTCGGGCAAAATTCATAGACTGTGAAATGTTTTATCAGTAATTTAAACTAGCTTACAAAAATGTATGTTTAATTATATTTTAAGCGAAATGGAACATGTGTACATATATAAATGAATTATGATAATTATATAAACTACCCAGAGAAATAAAATGACATTTAGAGAAAATTATTAGATATCATAAATAAATAATATTTTACATAGCAGAGGAAATAAGTATTATCAGTATATGTTGTCAGAGTTGCCTGTTAAAATCATTACAACTTTTTACGGTCCTGCTGGGTCCTATTAATTCCAGTGGTGATAAAACACTAATGTAAAAAACTCACAGTGAATTAATATTACATATTACTATTGATTTAGTAGATCAAATACTAATGTAGATAGGAGACCAAAGCTAAATATTGTGTCTAAATAGGAACCCAAAGCTAAAGCTAAATAATGTGTCTACATAGGAGGCCAAAGCTAAATGATGTGTATCTGTACAATATCAATGGATAAATTGGCTATAATGAACTTTGGTGGATCAAGTGGCATTCACACTTGAAAATTATGAAATGATTTAGGTTTATGGTGTTTTGTAGAAGCAAGGATTGAAGATAATATTAAAATGAACTACAACCTTCTTTTCATCTGAAATTGAAAAGATCTAGAAAAACCTGATTTTCTTCAACAGAAAATGTTTTCTATTCTATTTGGAACTGATCAAACAATTCAGAGTGATGGGAATAAGTCATTGAAAGCAAAAGTACATGTGATCTTTAGGCTAGTGCAGCTCTCATTTGTCTCTTTTTGGACATCAATAGAACATATTAAAAACTAATTTGATATGTCATGATGTTGATGTTATTCTTCTGTGCAACTTTTTTGCCATTCTTTTCTCTTCTTTCATATTTTTTAGCTGCTATTGATAATCATCACTTGCCGTCCATAGTCCTTTGTCCGTTTACTTTTACTAAAATCTTCTCCAAAAAAAACACATCTTTGGTGTATCTTGTTTGAAAATATGTACGATGTCAGCTCTACCCTGCCAACCAATCCATAATGGCTGACATGGCAAAAAAAAACAACATAAGGGTAGAATATAAGTTTTGTCTATTATCTTGAAAATATAAATTGTATTAGATCAATAAAAAATTATCAGCTAGACAAGATCTACATTTAAGTCAATATGGCCTAAATAATCAGTAAAAATGACATAATAAAAAAAAATGTTCAGCTGGAATTAAAGATCTACAAAAAAGTCAACATGGCCGAAATGATCAGTTGACTAATTATTGGAGTTATTGCTCTTTAATGAGGATTTTTTTAAACCAATTTTTACGATATTGGGGAAAACATTGGTGGATAAAGTAAATCTGAAAACAGTAAAAGTTATCGGCAAAGACTAGATCTACAAGTAATATAGGAGTTTTTACCCATTTATTGTATTTTGGGCAAAACTTTAATAGTTGATGGAGAGAAACTGTTAACAGTTAACATGATAAAAATAATCAGCAAGACAAAAAAAAAAGATATTTAAGTCATGAATTATATTCTAGTTTACAATGTTAGAGAGTGGGCATTATTGGAAATGCATATCCATCCAGAAGAGCGACAGATGTTCTTTTAAGAGCCTTTAGTTTTTTCTGTTAGCCCTTTTTGCCAGTCTTTTAAAACATTTAAAAAAAAAATTCTGTTGGACCTTTTCTGTGACTGGTACATGTACATGCATAATGGCTTGGATTTATGTGAATTACATGCATAAATGTAAGATATATATCATGTATATAGCTACTGTAACCATAAATGAATATTCTTGAGCTGATGATGAACAAGAGATTTATAGTCTGTCATCTGTTACAAGGCTGTTGTATAGTATGTTTCAAGGACAGATTATCTCACACCTGCATACAATATGGACATACTGGTTTGTCATTAAATCACAGAAATAGCATTTGTTAGTCTTGTCAGATATAGATGTAAGAAATATGTGAATGTATTTTTTATATCAAATACATATACCGTATGTATCTGTTTTAATTGCTATCCATTGAGGTTAAAGTTAAATTGACTGAACTTTTCTAAACAATTTAATCCTTTAAGTAGCAGTGCAAGTACTTTCCTAGGACTTGAAGGAGCACTTGACTTTTACTTAATGCTTGATTAAATGAAGATGAAGCATTAAGCAAGCAAGCTCTCCCTAAAAAAACATTTTAATGATAACATTCCTACAAAAAAAAGATTTAAAGGGGATTTTGGGGTGGGGGGCATTAATATACATGTATAATATAATTGCAAAATATAAAAAAAAGCACTAACATGTATCTTAATATAAAAGTATGTTGAAGTATTGTTGTATGGTTCTGATTTTTGCCAGAAAATATTGAGAGGATTCTTGTATGGTACTGAAGGCACATTACTGTAAACAAAGTGTTGTTACTTTGGTGCCTAAGCAAAGCTTAATGTTGCTGCCTACATGATGTGCAATGTATATCAAATTATTTTTACAATGGAGGTAATTGAAAATATAAGATAAGATAAGAATTTTATTAATCTAATCAAGAACCCATAAAGGGCATCATTTACAACAATATTAAGCACAATATGATTGGAAAAAAGAAAAACTATATCCTAATATAATACTATCATATATTGGACAGGATCAGAGCCTAACACATCATGTGTCTTACATAACATTAACAATAATTGCATAATAATTTTATATATTTTGTATCCACCTGGATCTTATTTCTAAACACTTAATTATATAATTGCCTAGGCACATAAGAGTTGGTAAATGCTCATTTGTGAACAGCCAGAAATATTTTTTATCCTTGGGTAATTCTTTAAAATTATTACAAAAACTGTTTACTTTATCCCATAATAATTTTCTCTGTTCGTTATATAAAGGACAACTTACTGTGAAATGGGTCTCATCTTCAATAGAATTTGATCCATGTGATAGGCAGTGATGACATAGACGCTGACTTCTCTCTATGTATTTTTTACTATACCTATCTTTCTCAATTTTAAGATCATGTGCACTTATTCTCAATTTACATATAGCTCTTCTTATATTAAAATCTTTAATTGATAAATAAGCCTCCTTTACGAAGTCAGTCTTGAGGTTGAAATAATTTTCTAATTTACTATTACCTTGTGATAAGGTATCAGATCTTTTGACCCCCCAAAATGTTTTAAAACTGTTACAAAGTTTACATTTTACAAATTTAATTAATCTATTGAGCTTTGTATTCAAATTTTGTATATCAAGTGATTGAAGGACATATCTCATAGATGAATACCAACAATTAATGTTTCCTGCATCTAAAATTTTATTACAAACATAAGCATCATAAAGTAACCCATCGTCCAATTTGTTAAGCCTGTGTACATATTTTACCATAGATATAATGACAGAAAAATAAAGAGGAAATCTTGCAACCTCTGATAACACTGCCAAATTTGAGGCTTTTTTATTTACACCAAGAATATATTTTAGATACCTGAAATGTGATTTTTCCAAATAATCATTTATGTAAATTAATTCAAATAGATAATCACTTTTTTTCTTGCAAGCAGCAGAGTTAATCTTAAAGGTACCCCAGATTTCACTACAATATAATAAAATTGGTTTTATTGTGTGATCATATAAATGGATTGCAGTATCAATACTTGGATTACAAGCTGACATGGATTTTTGTAGTTTAAATTTTGCCTTTAAGGACTTTTTGAATAGCTCTTCTTTCCCCTGCTGAAAAAGACCACTGGAAGTAAAGACTATCCCTAAATATTTATATCTGTTAACACATTCTATAGCCTCATTATCTAAACAAAGTGATTCCTTCAAAAATTTTCCAGGCTTGTTAAAAATTAAAACTTTTGTTTTGGACAAGTTAACATCTAGACACCAATCAATACAATAAGTTTGCAGGTTATCAAGTCGGGTTTGCAGACCCTGTTTAGTGTTTGATAATATAATAATGTCATCGGCGTACATAAGACAATCAATTCTACGCCCATTGATATAAACAGCATCTGGACTCGACTCAAATCTTGGAGGCAGATCGTTAATGAAAAGCTTAAATAAATTTGGGCTTAGAACATCCCCTTGCCTAACCCCAACTAGCGAGCTGAAAGATGGCGTTAGTACATTACCCACTTTCACCGACATTTCATTTTTTCTGTACATGTCTTTTAAAATAGTATAAAATTTTCCAGATATGTTATTTTCCAATAATTTGTATCTAATACCACAGTGTATGACCCTATCAAAAGCCTTTTTAAATATATTAGAATAGTTTGTTAGTGTCATTATAGACTTTTGAAGTCAATGAAGACATTTTAATCAATTAATAAACAGCTGATATCATAATGAAGATTGAATCTATTTTATTGTGTTGTTATTGTCACAACTTCATACTAGTTTTATAGTGATTTATCATAAATATTTAATGAAGAATGTTTTTTGTAACTTTTTGCAGATGTATACCATAACTGTCAAGGTCTGACATTGACAAACCAATCATATATTGTGTATACCATAACTGTCAAGGTCTGACATTGACAAACCAATCATATATTGTGTATACCATAACTGTCAAGGTCTGACATTGACAAACCAATCATATATTGTGTATACCATAACTGTCAAGGTCTGACATTGACAAACCAATCATATATTGTGTATACCATAACTGTCAAGGTCTGACATTGACAAACCAATCATATATTGTGTATACCATAACTGTCAAGGTCTGACATTGACAAACCAATCGTATATTGTGTATACCATAACTGTCAAGGTCTGACATTGACAAACCAATCGTATATTGTGTATACCATAACTGTCAAGGTCTGACATTGACAAACCAATCATATATTGTGTATACCATAACTGTCAAGGTCTGACATTGACAAACCAATCATATATTGTGTATACCATAACTGTCAAGGTCTGACATTGACAAACCAATCATATATTGTGTATACCATAACTGTCAAGGTCTGACATTGACAAACCAATCATATATTGTGTATACCATAACTGTCAAGGTCTGACATTGACAAACCAATCATATATTGTGTATACCATAACTGTCAAGGTCTGACATTGACAAACCAATCATATATTGTGTATACCATAACTGTCAAGGTCTGACATTGACAAACCAATCATATATTGTGTATACCATAACTGTCAAGGTCTGACATTGACAAACCAATCATATATTGTGTATACCATAACTGTCAAGGTCTGACATTGACAAACCAATCATATATTGTGTATACCATAACTGTCAAGGTCTGACATTGACAAACCAATCATATATTGTGTATACCATAACTGTCAAGGTCTGACATTGACAAACCAATCGTATATTGTGTATACCATAACTGTCAAGGTCTGACATTGACAAACCAATCGTATATTGTGTATACCATAACTGTCAAGGTCTGACATTGACAAACCAATCATATATTGTGTATACCATAACTGTCAAGGTCTGACATTGACAAACCAATCGTATATTGTGTATACCATAACTGTCAAGGTCTGACATTGACAAACCAATCATATATTGTGTATACCATAACTGTCAAGGTCTGACATTGACAAACCAATCATATATTGTGTATACCATAACTGTCAAGGTCTGACATTGACAAACCAATCATATATTGTGTATACCATAACTGTCAAGGTCTGACATTGACAAACCAATCATATATTGTGTATACCATAACTGTCAAGGTCTGACATTGACAAACCAATCATATATTGTGTATACCATAACTGTCAAGGTCTGACATTGACAAACCAATCATATATTGTGTATACCATAACTGTCAAGGTCTGACATTGACAAACCAATCATATATTGTGTATACCATAACTGTCAAGGTCTGACATTGACAAACCAATCATATATTGTGTATACCATAACTGTCAAGGTCTGACATTGACAAACCAATCATATATTGTGTATACCATAACTGTCAAGGTCTGACATTGACAAACCAATCATATATTGTGTATACCATAACTGTCAAGGTCTGACATTGACAAACCAATCATATATTGTGTATAGGAATTGTCAGTTATTTAATAATGATTCACTGACACACAATTTTATTGTGTTTCTGCAAAGGTTTAGAGAGCCAGATCCTGTCTGGACAACTCAATTTTGACTTTTTATGACTGAAAAAATCTATGGTGAATTCCATTTAAGTTCAGGAAACCATTATTATTGAAAAAGACTTGTATCATAACTTCATAAATAAGAGCCTTAGGTCCTACTTTTAATACTATATTAAATCATAATTTTATCTGAAGTTCTGAGAAAATAAACTAATATAGGTTTCTATAATTGACCTGTTTGTTCATACATGCATCTCCTGTGTGGCTCTCGGACTAGGTCCAAGGAGAAAGCCTTGGTAAGACTGATAGTAGACCAGCTTTATTAAATGGTAATATAAGACCTGCAATGCTTATTATCAGTAGCAACAGTTCAAAAGCAATGTAAAAAATTGAGAAAAATGAAATATAAAGCCCACCCTGAATATATTAGTTAGATAAATCATTTATTAGATTGTTATCTACATTTTATCAAGTTCTTAGAATTTGCTCAGTGATTGAAGGTAACATCTGGTGACAGTCCACAATAGTAAGGATCAATGCTTGTTATATTTATACCTGGATTAATGAATTAAATTTGTTTTATGAACTTTTATTATGTAATAAATCAAGATTGTTGATTGATTGTTTAATCATTGAAGAGCCATTAGGTTTGATATTTTGCCAGCACCTGCTGTTTTTTGTTAAAAGAACATTGTTATAGTCTCAATGACAATAGCTGTTAATGAAAGTTTTGTTTTGACATTGTGTAGAAATGTTATACATTGTCATTTTGTGAGGTTATAAGGTTGTGAAATAAACCATAACAGGTAGCTTTTGTATTTGATGAAGCTGACTTTTGAGCATTGTTCATTGGAGTTAGGAGACATCATTATGTTGAAGATGAGTACCTATCTTTCACACCAGGCTCTTGGAATTATTGCATAACAAAATCAATCAAATATCTTTATTCTGAATTATAGAGCCCACAAAGGGCAATTTCAATAATATGAAACACAAAGAAGACAATTAATATCAATAATTAAGATCCCAGCTACATTCTGTGTACTTCCATGTTGACACAAGAAAATTCAGTTACATGATTATAAACAATTGTTCCAAAAGCATCAATGAGACTTGTTGATCTGCCTTCATCTAATATGATTTTGAAATTAAATGATTGAAGTAAAACTGTGGATAT
Source organism: Mytilus californianus (assembly GCF_021869535.1). Lineage (NCBI taxonomy): Eukaryota > Metazoa > Mollusca > Bivalvia > Mytilida > Mytilidae > Mytilus > Mytilus californianus. The sequence goes on from NW_026262668.1 coordinate 96,354,608, forward strand.
CTTTTATTTGAAATAGTCCTGATAATTAAAACAATACATCACATGAAATTAAGAATTGTCAGAATCCAGCATGAAGGGAGAGAAAATTGTCATGATATGAACAAGTCCAGCAGGGCCAATTACTTATTCATTTGGGGAATGGTGTAACCAACCAGGACATTCCTCCCATATATACACATTTGACAGGAGTGGGTTATGCTGCTCCACCTAGTTATGTTTATACTGTGTGACAATTCCTTTGATCATCATAACTTCCTATTTGGTGAAAAATGATATCTTTAAAATATCCTGTAAATATATATGAAATTTGTTTCACATTTTGTCAACAATTTGAATTAGGGTATATTTTTTTAGTAATAGCTCACACAACATCTTGTTTGTGTTGTAGGATTTTGTGGGGTGTATATGTCTGTAAGACATGGTTCATTAAAAAATTAACTCATTTTCATGGTTATTTGTTCTGCATTTTATAAGTTTTGTGATTACATGAGTTTTTTCAGATTATAATTTAAATCAACTTATATACAATTTATTAAATGATTGTAAGTGTACATGTCAGTTTGGTTATGGTTTGACTTTAACCTTTCATTTCATGGGTTAACATTTTTGCAAGTAACAGGTCAGTTTTTCAGATACTTTAAATGGTCAGTTACATACATACAGTATTCACTGTAAAAATGATTGGAAGGTGACTGTCCATCTGACAAGACCTTGACATCATTGATAATGTTAAGACTTTATGTGATACATAAGTTAAGACCCTGAGACATTCAGCATAGAACATTATTAAATCAGTAAATCAGGCAAGACATAGCATGTGCACTCTTGTTTTCTGATCTGACCTCATCCTGAATATAGTCCTGAAATATTTGCCACTGGATTTAAGTAAGCAACAATCAATCAATCTAAATTGACCAAAATTATGTCAGTAGGAAATCAATGTCTTAGAAAAAGCTTAAGGCATGTGTACTTTTAAAATATTTATCATTTTGAGCTTGATCTATAACATAAATTAGTAACTGAAAAAAATGGTCAGGCTATCTTTAAGGCCTTGTAACTTTTTTCCTATGGACCCAATATCATTTTATACATTTTCTTGGCATAAATAAACTATGTTTGAGTTTGAAGGGAATATAAATGTTATCTTTTTAAACATGTTAAAACAAAACTAGTGGGTTTTAAATAAATTAACACACTGTTTATAAATGAGGCTGACATACATTGATGGTATACTATGTACTTGGCACTGATAGTGAAGTTAGCAGAAAACAAAATATATGGAATGCATCTTGTGTACTAGTAAGGATAAACAGATGATTTATTGCACATATCATATTCTTACATAAAAACTGCATAGACAAAGATAAGTATTAAATTTCTTTTTGCCACTTTATAAGGAAGGATATATGGTTACTGAGAATTAATTGAATAAGTCACCCAAGCTGTCAGCCTTGTTTTATAATAGACACCTGAAAAATGTGCAGGTATATTAGGGGAAAAAATTATATTCGTTGATGAATTGCCAGTTAAACTATCATACTATAGCCAGAACAATCATGGTTATATTGTTGCCTTGATAAATCACCTAATTCAAGATGCAAAATTCCCGCTTTTTATCATTCCAGGGCCTTGGATTTTTCTCATTGAAAGGCCAAACAGATTGGATAGTCGCAATTGTCTTCAATATATCTCTTTAAATTGATCAAATACAGTATTGGCAATGCAGGGGACATTGGACTTTGGAAAGCTGTTCTCCTTTTTTGATGGGTTGTACTGTGTAAGCTATTTTTAGATTTGCCAGTCAGTCACTTCCTGGAAATACTTTGAAATTTAATGATACCTGAATCGAGCGAGGAGTTTTCATCACATATTTCTCAGCTGCTCTTATACATGTAAAAAGGAATGATTTGATACATGTATTTCATAGTGAACTTTATTATATTGTGTAAGGTCTGCCGTGTAAGCAATATTCAGACGGTTGTGCCATCTTTAGATTTACATCCAAGAACTGTTTAATAAATAAAACACTGAAATTTTGTTTTTTCTGTTAGTATTGAAATATATATGTAAAGAGTTTTATGAGAAACTATTTTTGCAATCTTTTATCTTTAACAGGAATTTTGTCACCCTTAAGATTTGCTCTGTTTAGTCAAAAAAATAAAAGCAAAATACTGCATTCACTAACATGCAGTGATGCTGAAACAAGAATCCCCCTTTATGACCTATCCTGTAAGAGGATTCAATATATTTCTATGTAGTTATTTTAAATGGCTCTTTATACTAGAATTTTGCAGAAAATATTCCGAAACAATCATGCAGGCTTGGGAAAGCCAAAAATCATGCAGTCCTGGGAAAGCTTTGTTTGATAAACCTAGCTTTTTTCAATGTTCAATAGTTTTTCGATAGGCATGTAATCTGGTTATTTACCTGGCTTTTCTATCAATATTCAATAGTTTCTTCAGTAAGCATATAATCAGTGTGTACATATTATAGTATTTTATGCAGACAGATGACCTTTCTAAAGTTTACCTACAAATTCATTCATGATCATGTTTATACATTAAATGATAATGAATGGAAGGTAACCTGAAGGTACCTATATTTACCTGAGTACACCAGAGATTGTGTCACTGATAATGTTTATACTATTTTTACTGACACATTTGAGCCTATATGAATTAATATGTATCATCTACGATAGTGGGATGTAAGTTCCCAATACATGCAATAGGTTAACATACTGGCATTGTCATGTTATACACTATTTAAGGTCTTTCCACTCCGTTAGGAAAGACCTTATTGTTTTTCAAATGTTTTTAGCTCACCTTCGGGCCAGGTGAGTTTTTCTCATCACTTGGCATCGTCGTCGTCATCCATCGTCGTTAGCTTTTACAAAAATCTTCTCCTCTGAAACCACTGGGCCAAATTTAACCAAACTTGGCCAAAATCATCATTAGTGTATCTAGTTTGAAAAATGTGTCATAAGACCCCGCCAACCAACCAAGATGGCCACCATGGCTAAAAATAGAACATAGGGGTAAAATGTAGATTTTAGCTTATATCTCTGAAACCAAGTATTTAGAGTAAATATGACATGGGTAAAACTGATTATCAGGTCAAGATCTATCTGCCCTGAAATTTTCAGACAAATCTGACAATCCGTTGTTGGATTGCTGCCCATGCATTGGTAATTTTAAGGAAATTTTGCAGTTTTTGGTTATTATCTTGAATATTATTATAGATAGAGATAAACTGTAAACAGCAATAATGTTCAGCAAAGAAAGATCTACAAATTAGTCGTCAAGACCAAAATTGTCAGTCGACCCCTTTAGGAGTTATTGCCCTTTATAGTCAATTTTTAACAATTTTTCGTAAATTTTTGTAATCTTTTACAAAAATCTTCTTCTCTGAAATTACTGAGACAAATTTAACCATACCTGGCCATAATCATTATTAGGGTATCTAGTTTAAAAAATTTGTCCGATGACCCCGTCTTCCAACCATCATGGCCGACATGGTTAAAAATAGAACATATGGGTAAAATGCAGTTTTTGGTTTATATCTCTGAAACTAAAGCATTTAGAGCAAATCTGTTCATCAGATTTAGATTTATCTGCCCTGAAATTTTCAGACAAATCTAACAACTCGTTGTTGGGTTGCTGCCCCTGAGTTAGTAATTTTACAGAAATTTTGAAGTTTTATGTTATTATCTTAGATATCATTATAATATCTAATATCTAATACTATTAATTATGATTTTTACCTTATTTTACATGATTTCCAAAGCATCAGTAAATACAGGTGAGCGACACAGGCTCTTGAGAGCCTCTAGTTTTTAGCTCACCTGGCCCAAAGGGCCAAGTGAGCTTTTCTCATCACTTGGCGTCCGTCGTCTGTCGTCCGTTAACTTTTACAAAAATCTTCTTCTCTGAAACCACTGGGCCAAATTTAACTAAACTTGGCCACAATCATCATTAGGGTATCTAGTTTGAAAAATGTGTCATAAGACCCCGCCAACCAACCAAGATGGCCGCCATGGCTAAAAATAGAACATAGGGGTAAAATGTAGATTTTGGCTTATATCTCTGAAACCAAAGCATTTAGAATAAATCTGATAATGGGGAAAACTGATTATCAGGTCAAGATCTATCTGCCCTGAAATTTTCAGACAAATCTGACAACCCGTTGTTGGGTTGCTGCCCCTAAATTGGTAATTTTAAGGAAATTTTGCAGTTTTTGGTTATCTTGAATATTATTATAGATAGAGATAAACTGTAAACAGCAATAATGTTCAGCAAAGTAAGTTCTACAAATAAGTTGTCATGACCAAAATTGTCAGTCGACCCCTTTAGGAGTTATTGCCTTTTATAATCAATTTTTAACAATTTTTCGTAAATTTTTGTAATCTTTTACAAAAATCTTCTTCTCTGAAACTACTGAGACAAATTTAATCATACTTGGCCATAATCATCATTAGGGTGTCTAGTTTAAAAAAATTGTCTGATGACCCCGCCTTCCAACTATCATGGCCGACTTGGTTAAAAATAGAACATATGGGTAAAATGCAGTTTTTGGTTTATATCTCTGAAACTAAAGCATTTAGAGCAAATCTGACAGGTGGCAAAAATGTTCATCAGATTTAGATTTACCTGCCCTGTAATTTTCAGACGAATCCGACAACCCGTTGTTGGGTTGCTGCCCCTGAGTTAGTAATTTTACAAAAATTTTGCAGTTTTTTGTTATTATCTTAGATATCATTATAATATCTAATATCTATTACTATTAATTATGATTTTAACCTTATTTAACATGATTTCCAAAGCATCAGTAAATACAGGTGAGCGACACAGGCTCTTGAGAGCCTCTAGTTTAAATGAACTTGTCCGCACCTTTTCTCCAAAACGGCTAGTCAGATTTACTTAAGGTTTCACAATATGTTAGACTAACATGTCCAGTGGTGCAATCAGGGTTTCGTTTGTGCATTGGGGTCTAAAAAGGGGTACTTTGAGGTGCCAAAAGAAGGGAGGAGTTTACAATAGAACCCTATGGGATTCTAATTTTTTTTTATCTTCAAATGATTATAACTTGAAAACTGTAAGTGATAGATACACTCTTTATAATTGAAAATGTTCTACATGATAAAGCACATGAAATAAAGGGTTAGTCCCCAGGGGTCACCCCCACCCCCTGCCATTAGACAAAGTTCTAATATCTTGTAAGTGGTCAAGATCTCCATCCCTAAACCATATATATTCTGGTTAGTCATGATACAGCACATTAAATGAAGTAAAGTATTAGTCCCCAGGGGTCACCCCCACCCCTTGCCATTTGAGAAAGTTCTAATATCTTGTAAGTTGTCGAGATCCCCACCCCTTGTTGTGGAATCTCAATAAATACGTTATGATTGCAAAATACATTTAATCGTCGTGATAGCTATGAAATCTATACAATAACGTCGTTCACTACAGTGTTATGGTTACAATGTTACCATAGTTCAATGTTAGTACTTCACGTATTTTCCGACATTCTGGGGGCCGACAAAAGTGAAATATGTAACGAAAATTTAAAAGTTTAAGTTCACAATATAGATAAAAGAAATTTGAAATTAATGTTCATCTCAAATAAAAATAATTTAGTCACTTAACCTTAACTGATCACAATTAAAGTTTATCTCTTAGTCCATTCATGGATGTTTCTTCTGGCACACACGGCAGCTTCACGAAGCGGTATTCTTCTTTGCGAGTAATTAGTTCTGTCCTGTATCTATGTGGCTTCTAGACTCCACATGTTGAGGGTGTGTTAGTTCGGGCGGTCTTGGTAGCAAGTTACTTCCTTGGAAATTTTCCTCAAATGGGTTTATGTGCGATCTACTTTGTACGAGCCATTGCGAGGTGTTTTCTGTTCTTCTTTGAGCAACGGTCATACTTGAAGGTAGATCTGGATGGTCATGTTTCCATGGCAACTTTGCCGTGGACTTTCCTTTCTCGTTGTCAATATCTGTGTTCTTGCATGAAATGACGTTTAAAAAAATCGTAGATGATGAAGTCTGGCTGATGTTTCTATTGATTGGTCCTGATAACAAATATCTGATCTTTGACTGAACGGCGGTGGGTCCTTTTCCCCTTAACTTTGTCCTCGATAATTTCCCAGTAGTAGTCCGCGCCTATGAGTAAGACAATTTCAAAACGTTCTCCACTTTGCACAGAATGGGCAAGTTTTAGTCCTTTCAAGTGTGGCAAGCCCCTTGTAGTCTGTGAAATCTTGTTCCGAATCGGGACGGCAATCTGTGGAACAATAAGTGTGTTGATACGTACCCTTTCTCCCGTGTCGGTCTGTAGTTGTATTGTTGCAATATCTAAGTTTCGAACATTCTGTGATAAATCTCCAAACGCAGACAGATGAATGCTGACTTTTTCTGTCGGTTTTATTTCCAATTTATCCGCTAATTTTTGCGATATGAAAGAACGCTGTGCTCCCTCGTCAAACAAAATGTTAGATTCTACTCCTTGGTCGTTATACATAACTGGTGCAATAGCTGTTTTAAGGAGAATGTCGTCTCTTTGTTGTGAAGAATGCATTACACTAGTCTCGTCTGTTGACTTGTTTCAACTACATTAATCGCCGACTGTTGTATTTTCGGCTCCTGTGTCGTATCTGTAATGACCTCTTGTCCTTTACATATGCTCGTGTGATGCATTCCGTTACATTTTTTACATCATTTTGTAGACTTACATGCGGCCACTCAGTGTGACCCTAAACAGTTAGACCATACCTGTTTCTGTTTAACAATTTGATTTCTCGTGTTTGCGTCTGTTTCTTCAGTGCACTCCGTCGGATAGTGCTCACCTGGACAAAAACTACATGTACGTGTATTTACCTTCTTCCGTGTGTCTGTTGATTTGTCCTTGTATGATTGTGATTGCGTACCCATAAAAAATGCAGTGGCGTGCAATCTGTATGAATATGTGACTCCTTCTTCTGCTTCGAGTATGTCGATCTCTCTAGTTATTGATTTGCATAGATTTTCCAAGATTAAACTATCTCTCCCGTGTTCTCACGCAATAGATTTCCTAATTTCAATCGGTAATTTGTCCAAAACAACTGGGACCAAAAGCGATCCATACATCTCTGGTGTTTGACCGAGAGATTATAAGCCTCACACATAGGACTCTAGTTTGTCTCCTTAAAACCTCAAGCTAAATACATCATTTGTCGGTGCGGGTAGGTTCATGAGTGCTTTCATGTAAGCATGTATCAGTTTACTAGTTTGTCCGTAACGATCTCTGAGAAGGTTGACTGCGGTTTCGTAGTTTCCATTTGTCAAAGCGAATCCCTCTACTGTCTGCGCGGTGCTTCCCTCAAGCTGGGCTTTAAGATAATTAAACTTTTGGATTGGCGTTAAGGTATCATTATGATGAATAGATGACTCGAAAAAATCCCAAAATGTCTGCCACTTGAGTATATCTCCATTAAAATAGGGCAAGTCTAACTTAGGAAGCCTATGGTAATTACTTTTTGACGATCTCGGTTCTGACGGGACTTGATGCATTATATTCTCTGACAGGCAGGTATGCACTGCAGGGGCGTGAATTGAATACTGCTCGTTCATAGAATCTGTTGCACAAGTGTTTATATCAACTCTGACCTCGGGCGTGAAATTATATGCGTTTGATTCTAAAGACTTAATAAATTTGCGAATTTGTCTAAGCTTGCAATCTAGTTCATACATATACTCATCTGAGTCGGTGATTTCCTGTTCCAGGTTTTCCTCCGATGTTTGATCCAAGAGTCTGTTATTCAGGTCAATCAATGTTTTCTGTTTCTGCGTGATGGCATCATCGGGAGCTTTCACTTCGTCAACTTCTGTGTAAGTGTTTGATTTTAACACGTCGAATTTTACCAGTAACTTCGTAACGGCTCCTTTGTGTCCAGCACGAACGGACTTCAGCTTTGAATCCATATCCAAAGATTACGGCACCATTAAATGTTGTGGAATCTCAATAAATATGTTATGATTGCACAATACGTTTAATCGTCGTGATAGCTATGAAATCTATACAATAACGTCATTCACTACAGCGTTATAGCTACAACGTTACCATAGTTCAATGTTAGTACTTCACGTATTTTCCGACACCCCTAAACTGTATATATTCTTGTTTGTTATGATACAGTCCTTCAAATGAAATAAAGGGTTAGTCCCCAGGGGTCACCCAAACCCCCTGCCATTTGAAAAAGTTCTAATATCTTGTAAATGGTCGAGATCCCCACCCCTAAACCATATATACTCTGGTTAGTCATGATACAGCACATCAAATGAAATAAAGTATTAGTCCCCAGGGGTCACCCCCACCCCCTGCCAGTTGAGAAAGTTCTAATAACATGTAAATGGTTGAGTTCCCTTCCCCTAAACCCTGTATATTCCTGTTTGTCATGTCACAAAGATTTGAATGATATATAGGGTCAGTCCCCAGGGGTCCCCCACCCCCAGTGATCTAATATCTTGTAAATGGTCGAGATCCCCACCCCTGAACCATATATATTCCTATTCGTCATGTCAAGAAGATTTGATCAATATATAGGGTCAGTCCCTAGGGATCACCCCCACCCCCTGCCATTTGAGAAAGTTCTAATATCTTGTAAATGGTTGAGATCCCCACCCCTACACCATATATATTCCTGTTCGTCATGTCACATAGATTTGAAAGATATATAGGGTCAGTCCCCAGGGGTCCCCCCACCCCCAATAATCTAATATCTTGTAAATGGTCAAGATCCCCACCCCTAAACCATATATAGTCCTATTCGTCATGTCAAGAAGATTTGAATGATATACAGTGTCAGTCCCCAGGCATCACTAATGCATATAACTTTACTGGACCAAACCAATTTTCGCTGGACTTTTAAGACTATGCAGGTAACTCTTTAATGATCTCCTTTTAATAAATAAAAAGGAACAACCTGTGTGGATATAAGTAATGTAGTTAATGTGACGTGGCTCCCTTTCTTTACATTGTTGAGTTTAAAATGTGTTTGAGAGAATAGAAGCACACTATTCAGTGTTTCAGATATATATTCATTTACATTACCTTGTTATATGGAAACAAAATGTGAAATTTAGTCCTAGTATCAATATGGCGAGTTTATTAGATTGAAATGTGTACAATATAACACCAAAAATATATGGAAAATTGATATATTGTCAGTTACAATTGAATTGTAAAATTATTTCTAAATTTCTAAATATCCTTATGTAATATCTGTTTAGATATTTCATAATATGTCATATAATTTCATTCCAGTGTCAAATGGCCAGTATGAGTTAAAGCTTAATGCAGTAAAGGAATTTATTTTGGTTGGTGCAACACCTAAGTATGTATGCACTGTGAATCAGAATGCTAACTTTCTGATAGGAAATCCATTGAAGTGGGAGAAAAGAGGACGAGATGGTTCTAAAGTTGTCATATCAGTTCTAGCCAATGTAGAGGAAGGACTTTCATCAGAATATAATGTACAGCTAGATACTACAGATAGTGCCATGTCTTTTACATTAAGCTTCCTTCAAGGTTTGTAGAAGAAAGAATTTTTAACATTTAATGAGAAAATCCTTTGTAAGAGATCTAACACTTAATTCTTTCAAGAGAAATGACAGCATTTACTAGGCTTCAAAAAGTGGGTTCTTGTTATTTAGCAAACATGTTTTTGAAAAGTAAGAAGATATATTTGTACCAAACGAAGAATCAAAATTCAGAAAAATTGAGAGAAAGACCACAAGTCCACAAAACACAGAAAACTGATGATTGAGCAACACACTTTTTAACCTCATTTAAAAACTCTGAACCTATGTCTCCAGAAGGGTATGATTTGTTCCCTGCACCATAGATTACATGAAATTAGCTAATCATATTGACAGATACTTTAGACTATTATGCTTACTTTTCTTGTCAGATTTGTATGAAAATTATCCTAGTCAGGGGTTTGGAAATATTTGAATTTTCAGTCAGTTTGTCCCCCATGTTCCAGTGATCGGGAAGGACGTGCGCCTTGCGCCAATTGCGCTTATCGACCAGAAATGGCGCATAAAGTGACAAATGTAAGCGCCCGCGTGGCGCATGATATTTTTCACTTCGTTTTGAAACGTTGAGATATCGTCAAATGGATTTCCGATCGTATTTCGTGCCGCCATGTGTGAGTACACATCTGTGTAGTGTTTACTCCAATAATAGGAGCACCTATATATTTTTGGGACGTCTCGGGTGTTTTCCTTCATGTATGGTAATAATAGGCAACATGCGGTATGACTGATTACCCAAAAAAACGTAATTAACCATCATTCATGATATAATTTTTTATAAACAACTTTAAATTTGTGAAAATTGGCTAGTACAGGCGAGAATTCTTCTCTAATTATAATCTTTTAAGTAAGCTTGCTTTTATTTCGATTGAAAAACCCAAAAGCCTTTTTATGAATAGTATAGTATTTGTCTCTATAAAAGGGGCTTAACTGTCCTTCTCAATTTTTTTGGTCTTTGGCTCGTTTTGACATTTTGTAAACATGCCTTCAGCGAATTGTTGTTGTGTCTTATCAATTAACGTTGCTCTCTACTGTTATTCTTGTCATCGTGATGAAGTAATAATAATACAAGTGCAGAGGAAATGCCAGAAACGTCCTCTAATACGGAACGTCTGGAATAAGTATGGTATCGACGAAGACCCAAATTTAATGTAAAAAAAACATGAACAAGGGAACAGTACCAGTTTTAACATTGTAAATAAAGGTTATCGTAAATATTGCCCGGTTTGGAAGAAGTTATTGTATATTCATTGAAATTGAAATTACAAAATCACAGGAACAATATCCATGATATTAATTAGAATCATACTTGTAAGTACAGTAAAATATACACTTTAAAAAAATTTTTACTTTTTTTTTTATTGTAAACGAATGGCCCACTCATTTGACAACATGGCCCATTAATTCTAAAAATGGCCCATTGAATTTATTTTTGGGGGGCCCTGGGCCCATAGAGAAAAAATCCTTCCAGATCACTGGGCCCCGCCCCCTCAGTCATGGTCTATTGACTTTGAAACTTTTGCTTCAAGTTTACATGTATTAGTTTGTGATTAGATCAGTTTAAGATGAACTGCTAATGTTAAGTCAATGATATTTGGTATGCAAATGTATTGGCATTTGCAAGTATCTTTTCCATGGAGATTATATAGCCCAACCCCTGATCATGGTTCATTGACTTTGAAACTTTTACATAGTTTACAAGTTAATGTTTGTGTTTAGGTTTGTTTAAAGGGAACGACTTATAATAAGTCAATGGTATTTGGTATGCAGTTGTATTAGCATTGGCACATCTCATTCCATGGAGATTGTTCAGCCATGTACCTTCAGTCATGGTTCATCGACTTGGAATATTTGCATAACTTACATGTTAAAGTATTGCTATTTTAATTTCAACATTTGCATTATGAAAATTACAAAAAGGCGAGACATATCTCTGTGATAACAGTTTATTGTTTCTTTTGATCCCCCATTCCGGGAGTCTAAATAAAAATTTGTCCATTTTATTACATGGTTAGGCTAAAGCAGAAATGAACTCAAATCTAAATGATTCCTGAATTGGTTATGTTATCCGTCTGATTCTCTAATGATCATGGTCGTCGATCCTGTGTATGACAATAAGTTACACTCGTTAACTACAATGTGAGGCTGGGATTGTAACACCATATGACTGGTTCCTTTGTCGTGTTTATATCTTGTACTATAGCATTTATGCAAGAAATCATGGGAACCAGATTGAATAAAACATCTGTGATTAGAATTGAAATAAAATTTTATTTTTTTTAATATTATACATGCAGGAACTCTTAAAATTAATTAATATCATTTATACTTGTTCATGGGCAAGCAAGATAGAAAAATGTACTTGTCCGGCTAACCATTATGGTAGGAGTTGAGCAAGTCGAGCATGGTAATTCCACACATCAACTTATTTTAAAAGAGTTATGCCCTTGGAAATGTGAATATATATGTATGAAAAACTATTGTAGGTATTGCCCTAGGACAGACAAGATATTTGTTGTAAAGGAGGGGACATTGGAAGACTGTTCTTTTATCATGTTTATGTTTTGCAAGAGGTGGTGTAAACTATTTGTTTAAAGCTTTATATTTCAGAAGAAGAAGCTGTGGAATTTTCATATATTGTACACAGATGGCTTATGTTCTGAAGTTTTCGTCAATTAAAGTTAATGTTTTGAAAGATTGACAATACATGTATTTGTTTTGCTTATTATAAGATTTATAATCTGCAGATATTTCATGAAATCATCTCAAATTTGGCTTGAATTGTTTTGCATTTTATTATTTTATTATTTACCATGTTTACAGGAATCAAAGAAGAATATGATGGGCACTTTGCATGTGTTTTATATAACAAGAGTAATACAGTCTTAGCAGAGAAGATGGTAGAAGTTAATGTCATACGTAAGTTAAGAGTTAATTTGTACATGTACCAATAAAAAAAGGACAACACTTTGGAAAAGAAGGCATATATTAGTTAATTTGTACATGTACCAATAAAAAAAGGACAACATTTTGGAAAAGAAGGCATATATGATATAGATTTACATGAGACATTTTCAAATAATTGTTAATAAAAATAGATAGAAATTTGTGTGGGAAAATGGTTTCCGAATGCTATTGTGACCTTTTAATCCTTTTATAAATTTTGAAATTATAAAGAAACTAAGGTTTCAACTCCCTCAGGAAAAGTTGATCTTAGATGGATTTTTTTAGGTCCTTTTGGTTATAAAGCTCTTCGATTTTTTCAGTTTTTATACATCCTTGGCTTTCAAATATCCGGCTTTGAGCGTTCCTGATGAAGGTAAATCCAGAAAAGCGCTTTAGTCGCATGAAATTTATAAAGTGTTATTTTCATTTTTGTCGAGCCTGCTACTTTTGTCGCAAAAGCGAGACATAGCGATCCTACATTCTGTCAGCGTCGTCATCATCTGCGGAGGCGTCCACAAATATTCACTCTGTGGTTAAAGTTTTTCAAATTTTAATAACTTTCTTAAACTATCCTGGATTTCTACCAAACTTGGACAGAAGCTTGTTTATGATCATAAGATAGTATCCAGAAGTAAATTTTGTAAAAAAAAAAATCCTGTTTATCCGTATTCTACTCATAAATGGACTTAGTTTTTCTGCCAGTTAACATTACATTCGCTCTGTGGTTAAAGTTTTTCAAATTTTAATAACTTTCTTAAACTATCCTGGGTTTGTACCAAACTTAGACAGAAGCTTGTTTATGATCAAAAGCTAGTATCTAGAAGGAAATTTTGTAAAAAAAAATTTCATGTTTTTCCGTATATTACTTATAAATGGACTTAGTTTTTCTTCCAGTTAACATTACATACAGTCTGCAGTTAAAGTTTTTAAAACATTTATTAGATTCATAAACCATCCTGGATTCTAACCAAACTTGAACAGAAGCTTCTTACTCTTACACATTGTTACATTCAAAAGATAATATCTAGAGGAAAATTTTTAATAATTATTTCCCCATTTTTGTTGAGCCTGCGACTAACAGCAAAAGTAGGCAAGACACTGGGACCCAGTTGGGCGGTAAATACCACCCCCCGGTATTTACCAGTGGTATTTACCGGTATTTACCGCCCCGGTCAATACTCCTCAAGTGGTCAATACTGGCAAATACTGGACAATTGAAATTTTCATGGTTCTTTTGACAGATTTTACTATCAATGTTAGTTAAATCTTAGTTGATAGGGGAAATTATTTTAACTTTATTCATATGGCATGATTCAGTTTATAAAAAGGATTGATATTGGTATGTTTTATCAACTATTAACATGCATAATGACTTATTCAGTTCTTATGGGTAATGATATAACATAGTTTAGGTATGGATATAAAATTGCTATATCAGTTATTTCAACATGTATAAATATATATATTTTTTTCTTGAAAAGGTTTGATTTTAACAGGTAAATAGAATTACAGGTGACTAGATTATCAGGGCATTACCTATTATATGGCAAGCAGGTGTCAAAAGTTTATTCAATATTACAACTGTCCCCTAATAAATGTTGACATAACAGGAAAAAAGTCATAAAAGTTATTTTTGAAGACTGTTTAAAACAATTATTTTATTCCTGACTATTCAACTGCATGATAAATATCTTCTAAAACTAAATACAGAAAATGGAAATTTTGAAGGATCTATACTTTGGCTGCTGTTTTTCTTTTTCTTTAATTTTATTCTAATAATCACGGTCCATGATGTGTTCATGTAAAATTTCAATTTATATAAGAAAAGATAACATTAAAAAAGTCTAATTTTGACTTGAAAACTTTCATATTTTCATGACTAACAGTTATTGAATGTAGGGCTAAATATCACAAGACAGAAAGTCACAATGCAATTTTGAAAGAACTGTTTCTTTGATTGAGAAAAGACTAATTTTTAAGACATTGTTTTGTAACATTTGATGAAATTACTGTTAAGAAAACAAGCTGTCATAGTCTTTTTCTTGACTGGCTTCATGGTACCAAGAAATATCCTTTGCAGGATTAATATATCTTCATTTAACCTTGTTCATTATCAATCTCATAAACATTACAATGAATTCATTTCAAGGATTTTCCCTTACATATTAAAAAACTTGTGAACTAATTAATTGTGAGTTTTTGTCTTTTAAAATGTAGTAAATAAGTGACTTTCTGTCCTGTGAATATATTTGTCCATTTACCCTGTAGTTGACCAGGTAGGGACTGTAGTTGATAGTAATATCTTATCAAAATTTCAATTGACCAGTATTTGCCAGTATTGACCAGTATATGCCAGTATTTCCCGGTATTTACCGGTATTTACCGCCGGCCTGGTCAATGCTAGTATTGACCGCTTTTTTGCCAACCTTGCACTGGGTTCCGCTTGTTCTGCGGAACTCTTACAAATTTTTTTACAAAGTTGACAAGAGAGCACCTGTTCAGAAATTAAGATTGGCAGCATAACATGTATAGTAACATGTATAGCAGTTCCATGAAATAACATATCTTAATCAGTTATAATTCTGATTAAGAAATGAACTGACCAATTACAGTAGAAGTACATTTGGTTGGGTATTTGAATCCAGATTTGATGCAGTCAGATGGTCATAAATTGTTCTTAAAATAGCTGCATTTATGCTGTATATGGGTTATGCATGTATTCAGCTATTAAAATGAAAAGAATGTCAACATTGATTTAGTGAAACAAGGATGAATCATTTGGTTGTTGAGCTAAGAACTTGCTTTTTACAAGAAATGGAAATCAGAGGCGGCAAAGCACAAATATTATAAAAATAAAAGGAATATAGGACTTTAAAGTACTATAATATTTTGATTTCGCTTATAATTAGTTATCTAAAAAAATCTCAAATTTACAATTGGTCCACAAAAAGTTTATTGGGTGAAAAGGAGGAGGTGCAAACAACAATTCAATAATTCATCATTTATTTGGTTTCATCTCTTCATTAACTATAAAACTTAGCACTGTCTCACAGTTAATAAAATATAAGTCATGATATAATGATAATCTCCCAGGTTCATATAAGCAAGCATTGAAAAAAATTGCAATATTAGCCTCTAGATTCTTTATTTAGAGTTGTTTTGGGGTTGGTTTCTACAATGTAGCTCATTGGTGTATACATGCTCTACTTATCTTTGTATCATTCTAATATACAAACAAAGACCATGCATACCATTTTTATTGTGTTTCAGAACTGTTTTAGAAACATACACATTTACAGAAAAATACATCTTCTTCATTCCAAAATTCAACAAGAAATCAGGGCAAGTAACTTTACTTTCGGAATTAACAATTTTACTTGCCCTGGGACAAGTGGTCACAACAAATATTTCCACACCCCTGTTGATGGTTAATTAGATGACGTCTAGACAAAAAATACACACAAAATATTATTGAGTTCATGCATTGTTAATTATTTATTTTAGACTTTTTGTAATTTGGATATAGGTTTTAGAATGTTATTGATCAAATATGAGAATTTGAGTCAAATCAGTGAACATGAATTTGACAGCTAATGCCGCTTTAAAGTTCTAAAATATCCAAGGAATGCATTTTCACTATTTATATTTTTTATTTTATGCCCCACCTAGTTATGTTTTTGGTCTGTGTGTCTGTTCATCCATCCATTCATTCGTACGTCAGTCCGTCTGTCCCGCTTCAGGTTAAAGTTTTTGGTCAAGGTAGTTTTTGATGAAGTTGAAGTCCAATCAACTTGAAACTTAATACACATGTTCCCGATGATATGATCTTTCTAATTTTAATGCCAAATTAGAGTTTTGACCCCAATTTCACGGTCCACTGAATAATAATTAAAAATAAGCATTTTTGTAACTTCCAGACAATAACTTGTGTTTAAGTGTATGGATCTCTCTGAAATTATACCAAAAGTTTCCATACCTCAAAGGGATGGTTAGGATTGGCTTTTGGGGGGTTATGGCTCAAATCATTTAGGAATTAGGGGCAAAAAAGGGGAAAAAACAAGGGTTTCCTGATTAATGGACAATTTAAAAGCAGTGTAAGGGAGGTAATCCAAACACAAAATTGTACAATGTTGTACAATGTTGGATTACCTCCCTTACACTGCTTTTAAATTATCTATTTTAGACTTTAATGTAGATTTAAATTGGTAATTATGGTTGCAAAAAATTATTTTTTTGGGGGGGGGGGGGGGGGGGGGGGGGGGGGGGGGGTCAATACGCAACAGCATAGTGTATTGCACAAAAGCAAAAAATTTGATATAAATTCAAATTATATAACCAATTCTAAGTTCTTTGACTACAGTTATTCTGTGTTAGAAACCAATTATGTGTCAAATATTTAATTACAATCCAAATTCAGACCTGTATCAAGAGCGAATATTGTGTCCATTTTCGCCCCAACTGTTCAGGGTTTGACCTCTGCGGTCGTATCCAGCTGCGCTCAGCAAAACATTTTATTTATGTAATTATTATAGTCATGGTGGGGATACTTTTGGAGTGGAAAGGCATGGGTTATTGTATTTATGGACATAATATCAAATAAAAGCATCTTTCAGTTTGGAAATAATTAGTAAAATAGCGAGTTGTCTGCAGCCAACTCTTTAGTTCAAGATTGCTCTGACTTCTGAAAGCCTTTTTTGGGCAGCTAGTTTCTGTTTTAAAGTCACAATAGATATGTTTTCAAGTCGACAAGTCATACATCATTTGATTTCTGTACTAGCCATGTAGCAACAATGTGCATTGTTTTCCCTAATCATATTCTTAAAACCACTGTTGTGTGCCTGAGTGCAGGAAGACCAGGAAGGTTTCGGTCAAACCAAAATAATTGAAAAATCATTATTTGCTATGTCTTTATCAAAAATGTGGAATTTAGAAGTGAGTGCAAATACTGGTCAGCTCAGAGTTGGAATAATGTGTTCAGGTAGGGTGACATGTCTTACTGTTTGAACTAGCAATATAAAAATTCAGCTCAGTATGTTGGTCTAGTACATAGTCATATGTGGATGGTGGTATATCACATCAACATGTACTTTCCTGATACATGTGATTTGCAGGTAATATTTCCTGCTGATGTTTACACCAATCCATCCATCCCTCTTGTTGACATGTTAGGTTTATATCATTCAATGCTTTGCATATGCCTTTATTGATTTTTTGTCAGTAACCTCCAAGCATTCAAAACGACCATGTAACTCTTTTAATGACTACATTGTTTAAATGAAGGCAATTTTGGGAATAAAGCAGCTTTGTAAAAATAGAGTGATGTATATTTTTTACAGAAACGATTAAGAAAACAGAATTTGAAATAGGAGACAATAAACAGGCCGTAGCTGGTGAACCAGCCTTGCCAATCAGATTAGAGGAAGGAACTTACAAGACTATCTGTAAAACAGAAGGTTCTAACCCAGCAGCAGTTGTAAAGATTTACCTTGATACTACAGAGGAGATGGGAAATGCTCAGGTAGAGGTGCTTGACACCAGCAGGACCCAACCACCTCAAGTGTATAATGTAGAGAAAACAGTTACCATCAATCTCAAACCAGATGATAACAAAAAAATACTGAAATGTGTTGCCACAGTTAACAATGATGATTCTATGAAAACAGAAATATCATATGAGCTTGAAGTTTTTAGTAGTAAGTATCAAAATGTTAGAATATAGCTGTATTTTAACTGTAACAAACAGGCCATGATCTCATTAAACCATAAGCCTCACTGTAAATGAGTAATGGTTTCCTTGCAATACTTAAATTATGGTAATATTAAAGAATATTGGTCTATATAGATATTAGAAAAAAAAGACAACCACCTAACAAATAACTCAGAAATGAAAATCTTCAGTTAATTTTCCATTTAATGTTAGTGTTCACAAGTCATAATAACAGTAGTGTAATTAGATAGATGTAAACACATTATTTTTTTAAAGCATTTAGATATTTATAAAAAAATGTTTAACATTTTAAACCAAAATGGAATCTTAAATATAGACATATTGACATCTGTTTTATATGTTCCATACTTATAAGAAATTTATATTTTCATGAAAAATTATTCTTAAACTATTTTTATACGACCTCACAGGTAGTATTATGTTATGGTGTTGTCTGCCTCTGCGTCTGAAGACATTTTGGTTTGCAGACAATAACTTGAGTATAAGTTCATGGATCTCTATGAAATTTTAGTACAAGGTTCCATACCAGTAAAGGATGGTTGGGATTGTTTTTTGGAGCTATTGTCCTTGTGGTTTTGTAATTTAAGGGGCCAAAAAAGGTCAGTTTTACAGGTTCATGGAGAATAAATTGGTTCGCAGACAATAACTTTAGGGTTAGTGAATGGATGTGTAAGAAATTTTAGTACAAGGTTCCATACCACAATAAGAAGGTTGGGATTAATTTTGGGGGTTATTGTCATAGCTGTTTAGGAATTAGGGGCCAAAAAGGGTATTACAAAAACAATTTTTTGTCAGGTTCACAGACAATAACTTGAGTATAAGTGTATGGATCTCTATTAAATTTTAACACATGGATTTATACCACAATAGGAAGGTTAGGATTTATTTTGGGGGTTATTGTCATAGCTGTTTAGGAATTAAGGGCCAAAAACAAGCATTTTTCATGTTTCAGGACAATAATTGGTGTATAAGAGTATAGATTTCTATGAAATTTTACCACAAGGTTCCATACTTCAAAAGGAAAGTTTAGAATGATTTTTGGAGGGTCATGGCCCATATCGTTAAATAATTAGGGGTCGAAAAGGGGCCGAAAACAACTTTTTCTGGTTTGCAGGCAATAACTTGATTATAAGTGTATGGATTTCTATTCAATTTTAGCGCAAGGTTCCACAATAGGAAGGTTGGGGTTTATTTTGGGGGTTATTATAGTAGCTGTTTAGGAATTAGGGGCCAAAAAGGGCCTAACAAAAACAATTATTTGTCTGCTTCACAGACAATAACTTGAGTATAATAGATCTGTATTAAATTGAAGCACAAGGTTCCATTCCACAATAGGAAGGTTGGGATTTATTTTGGCGGTTATTGTTGTAGCTGTTTAGTAATTAAGGACCAAAAAGGGGTCATAAACAAGCATTTTACATGTTTCAGGACACTAATTTGTGTATTAGAGTCCGGATTTCTATGAAATTTTACTGCAAGGTTCCATACTTCAAAAGGAAAGTTGGGATTGATTTTATGGGTCATGGTCCAAACTGTTTAATATTAAGGGGCTGAAAAGGGACCAAAAAACTAGGATTTTCTGATTTCTGGGCAATAACTTGAGTATGAGTCTATTTATTGCTATTTGATTATGCCACAAGGTGTTGTACCATAAAATAAAGTTTGGGATTGATTGTAGTGGTTATGACCCTATTGGTTTAGTTAAAAGGGGCCAAAACCAATACTTTGTATAAATTGCTTATTTTTATGCCCCTGCCGTAGCGGTGGGGGCATTAAGTTTTACCCTTGTCCATCTGTACGTAGGTACGTACGTCCCAAAATTAGTTTCCGTTCTCTAACTTGAGTTTGCCTCGTTTTTAGCAATTTCAATGGGGTTTAATTCAAAAGTCTTGAATTCTTGGGAGTCTTTAATATGCTGAATCTAATTGGGTATTTAATATTTGGATTTTAGGGTCTGTTTTTGAAATGATTCATATTAAAGCCAACTAGAATTAATTAGTAGATTTTCATCCAGATTTTTTTATACGACCGCAAAAGATATGCGTTCGTATAATGCTATTATGTTGTCGTCAGAAGATACATTTGGTTTCCGGACAATAACTTAAGTTTAAGTGAATGGATCTCTATGAAATTTTACCGGAAGGTTCAATACCACAAAAGGAAGGTTGGGATTGATTTTGGCGGTTATGGTACCAACAGTTGAGGAATTAGGGGCCAAAAACAAGCATTTTTGTAGTATCCGGACAATAACTTGTGTGTAAGTGTATGGATCTCTCTGAAATTGTACCACAAGGTTCCATATCTCAAAGGGAAGTGTGAGATTGAGTTTGGGGTTAATTGCCCCAAACGTTAAGGAATTAGGGGCAATAAAGGAGCCAAAAACAAGCATTTTTCCATTTCCAGACAATAACTTGTGTTTAAGTATATGGATCTCTCTGAAATTGTACTACAGGGATCCATACCATAAAGGGAAGGCTGGGATTGAGTTTGGGGGTGATTTTTCTAGTTTCCAGACAATAACTTGTGTTAAAGTTTATGGAACTCTCTGAAATTGTACATTTTTCCTGAAAAGAAAATAATCTTCGAATTTTTTTTTGGGGGAGGGGGGGGGGGGGATGGGGGGGTTCAAAAAGTTTGTGGAGGGATTTTTATGCCCCCGCCGTAGTGAAGGGGGCATTAAGTTTTACCCTTGTCCGTCTGTACGTCTGTATGTCCCAAAGTTGGTTTCCGTTCTCTAACTTTAGTTTGCATCAACCAAATGTTATGAAACTTATACAAAATGCTTATTACCACAAAACACAGATCAAGTTTGAATTGTGGTAGCTTCACTTTAACCATTCTAGAGTTATGCCCCTTTACAAATGTAAAAATTGCTGAATTTTTCGTTTCCGTTCTCTAACTTTAGTTTGCCTCAACCAAATATTATGAAACTTATACACAATGCTCATTACCACAAAACACAGATTGAGTTTGAATTTTGGTGGAGTCACTTCAACTGTTCTAGAGTTATGCCCCTTTACAAATATAACAATTGCTGAATTTTTCATTTCCATTCTCTAACTTTAGTTTGCGTCAACCAAATGTTATGAAACTTATACACAGTGCTGATTGCTTCAAAAAACAGATCAAGTTTGAATTTTGGTGGCATCACTCTAACTGTTCTAGAGTTATGCCCCTTCATTAATGGAAAAATTGCAAAATTTTTAGTTTCTGTTCTGTAACTTAAGATGGCTCCAACCAAACATTATGAAACCTATATATACACAATACTTATTACCTTAAAACTCAGATCAAGTACAAATTTGGGTAGCGTCACTTTTATCGTTCTTGAGTTACGTCCCTTTATAATGTTGTATGCAAGCAGGGGCATCATCTGTGTCCATTTATTTATTTTTTAAAAATTACGATTTCGGTATTTTGTTCATTTCCGTTACCGGTAACTGCCGATAATTTCGTTTCATTCAAAACTTCCTGTTTTAAATTACGGTTTTTGTATTTCTTCGAGTAATATAACCAAAATGATTAAGTTGACATATTCTGCTGCACAATGATGACAATATTATATTCTGAGATATTGATTGATTACTACAAGGGCATGAAATATTCGGGTTACAAAAACACTAATAGCAGTATGTTACAAATTTCATTGATTAGAAAACCGTGGACTTTTTTTATTTATACAATGACATTGTGTCAGGAAATTTTGACTGTGAATGGTATCCAAAGCGCAAGAATCGTTGAACACATTGGTACAAAAACATGATTGGAATAAAGTGATAGACGTACTTAAAATTGTAGCAAATTTGTCTGCCATTACTTAAAATCACACATGTTACTGTAAAATTTGACATCACAATTTAAAAAATTTTACTTCATAATTAAAAAAGGTTATTCGGAGCAGATCTAAGGTCATTCAGAGACAAAATTCAGCTAAATACCAAAAAAGTAAATAAGTTTTTTAACACAAGCACAAACTTGTGCTATTTATGACAGTCTGTTGAGTACAAAATGTATTATAGCAAGCCCTTAAATTTACCTCAAGGTTGACAAACAGCAAACACCCTCTTTCCCCAGCCTCTAAGTTGAGTCATTTTAAAACAACTTCTTCTTTTTGGTTCATTTCATGTTTTACATTGTAATTATATTTGCACCTTGCATAAGAATCTTCAAAGCATCCACCCTAGTAATTTCAACACAGTTTGAGTTTTCATTTCACTCTGTACTCATAATATTTGTGTTGCATACCAATGCATATGCTTCATTTTATGGGCACTATGATTTATATACATGATATAAGCTTATTATTACCCTTGTATATGAACAACACGTCACAAAAGGATTAAGAAGAAATTAAAAATTCAAAAATAAAATCCTCCCACCCGCCCCATTTTTTTCAAAAATCTGGATGAAATCTACCAATTAATTTTAGTTGGCCTAAGTGGAAATTTTTCTCTAATGATTTTGCAGATTACAGTAAAAAATCCATATTCCATGTTGTAATAGTTTGAATGATACACTTCTTATTTATTTCAGTTCCACCTGAAATATCATGTAGCAACAGCACTGCTATGAAAGGTAACAAGTTTGTAGAGCTGACTTGTATGATCAAAGTAGCAGGAATAACTTGTGAAAGTGAAAACATCTTCTGGGAGAATGGTAATAATGGAGACCGATATGCTATCAATTATAAACAGAAAGGCCTCAGAGTATTTTGTTTGGTATGTTTTTACGCACACAAAAATTATAATGTAGACATGTTTACTAAAAAAAAAAAAAAATTTCAAATAGTTCCTTAGTATTAGTATATATACATATCAATATTAACCTCATCAAGAGATTTAATTCTCAAATATCTAAAACAAAAACAAAAAAATAGATTCCAGCCATTAGTTGTGACCAAAGGGAAATAATTCACAATTTTAAACAGTTTATCAGTACTTTTCACTATCAAAACTTCAACATTGAATACAGGTCCATATACATACAGTCTTACATATTAGCTTATCACTGAACTTAGATTTAAATTGTTTAACTTCTTCCCAGAGAAAATAAATATTTTTAACCTTTACCCCACATCATTTATTTTTATTTTCAAAAAAATAACCCCATTTTTAACCGGATTTTCAAAGTAAAAATTGGTTATTGATTTGGGGATGTACGGCGGACGGGCGGGCGGGCAGACGGTAACAGTGTCTCTTCAATAACATGAAAACCCTTTGAAATTTTTTCCCAAATTTAGATATGTTGTTTCCTGCGACTAAATGAAGGTCAAGTTCAATTTTCACGATTTTAGCTTTTCTCGTTTGTTATGGCCATTTTTAATATCCATAAGTGGTATTTTTTTGTGATTGAGTTATTTTCCTTTGAACAGAAATTGTTAATTATATTCATAAAGTTTGATTACACTAAGCCTTTATAGATAATTTTCACCTGTTTATATGTCCTGTTATCAGTTTACTAAACATATGGTCCGAGTACACAGTTATTTCGTAGTGCATTTCTTTTAGACAATAAATGAAAATTAAAAAAATCCCACCTGCGCTTTCTCAATAATATTTTTATACGACCGCAAAAAAATTTTTGTGGTCGTATATTGGTATGACGTTGGCGTCGTCGTCGTCCGGCGTCGTCGTCGTCGTCCGGCGTCGTCGTCCGAATACGCATTAGTTTTCGCACTCTAACTTTAGTTTAAGTGAATGGATCTCTATGAAATTTTACCATAAGGTTCAATACAACAAAAGGAAGGTGGGGATTGATTTTGGGGGTTATGGTACCAACAGTTAAGGAATTAGGGGCCAAAAAGGGGCCAAATATAAGCATTTTCTAGTTTCCAGACAATAACTGTGGAACGGTGTATGGATCTCTCTGAAATTATACTACAAGTTTCCATACCACAAAGGGATGGTTAGGATTTGCTTTGGTGGGTTATGGCTCAAACCGTTTAAGAATTAGGGGCAAAAAAGGGGGAAAAACAAGGTTGTCCTGGTTAATGGACAAATACTTTAGTACAAAATATAATTTAAAGCAGTGTAAGGGAGATAAATCAAATACATCATTGAAATTATCTCCCTTACACTGCTTTTAAATTATGTATAAAATAATGGTTAATGAACAATTAAGATAATTTAAAACAGTGTAAGGGAGGTAATCCAAATACAACGTTTTGGTTACTTCCCTTACACTGCTTTTAAATTATGTTTAAAGAAATGCATATTTATAAAGGAAGACCAGTAAAAATATCTGCAAATGTTGCATCTTTTTTTTTTACAAAAAAATCCATATGAAAGATTTGACACTATATTTTAAATTCTATTATAAAATAGATTAAGTTAGCACTATGGTAAATTTAAATGGGTAATTATGGTTTGGGGGAAAAAGGGGGGGGGGGGGGGTAAAAAGAAATTGTGGGGGGTCAATTTTTTCTCATTTCAGATTTCAGAAATTAAAAAGAATTATTCTTCAAATATTATTTTTTTTTCAAATTTCAAATATTGAAAAATTTCAAGAAGTAATCTTTAATTGCACAGTATGGCGCATTAGATTTGTAAAATCTTTGACCACATTTATTTATTTGTTATGCCGAATCTAACCGTGTATTTAGATTTTATAATTTTGGATCCAGTTTTCAAATTGGTCTACATTAAGGTCCAAAGGGTCCAAAATTAAACTTTGTTTGATTTTATCAAAAATTGAATATATGGGGTTCTTTGATATGCTGAATCTAAACATATATTTAGATTTTTGATTTTTGGCCCAGTTTTCAAGTTGGTCCAAATTGGGGTCCAAAATTAAACTTTGTTTGATTTCATCAAAAATTGAATTATTGGGGTTCTTTGATATGCCAAATCTAACCGTGTATTTAGATTTTTAATTTTGGATCCAGTTTTCAAATTGGTCTACATTAAGGTCCAAAGGGTCCAAAATTAAACTTTGTTTGATTTTATCAAAAATTGAATATATGGGGTTCTTTGATATGCTGAATCTAAACATATATTTAGATTTTTGATTTTTGGCCCAGTTTTCAAGTTGGTCCAAATTGGGGTCCAAAATTAAACTTTGTTTGATTTCATCAAAAATTGAATTATTGGGGTTCTTTGATATGCCAAATCTAACCGTGTATTTAGATTTTAATTTTGGGTCCCGTTTTTTAAATTGGTCTACATTAAGGTCCAAAGGGTCCAAAATTAAACTTAGTTTGATTTTAACAAAAATTGAATTCTTGGGGTTCTTTGATATGCTGAATCTAAACATGTGTTTAGATTTTTGATTATGGGCCCAGTTTTCAAGTTGGTCCAAGTTGGGGTCCAAAATTAAACTTTGTTTGATTTCAACAAAAATTGAATATATGGGGTTCTTTGATATGCTGAATCTAACCATGTATTTTGATTTTTGGCCCAGTTTTCAAGTTGGTCCAAATTGGGGTCCAAAATTAAACTTTGTTTGATTTCAACAAAAATTGAATATATGGGGTTCTTTGATATGCTGAATCTAACCATGTATTTTGATTTTTGGCCCAGTTTTCAAGTTGGTCCAAATTGGGGTCCAAAATTAAACTTTGTTTGATTTCAACAAAAATTGAATATATGGGGTTCTTTGATATGCTGAATCTTACCATGTATTTAGATTTTTTATTTGTGGGCCCGCTATCAAATTGGTTCATATTGAGGTCAAAAGGGTCCAAAATCAAACTTTGTTTGATTTCATCAAAAATTGAATTATTGGGGTTCTTTGATATGCCAAATCTAACCAAGTATTTAGATTTTTAATTTTGGGTCCCGTTTTTTAAATTGGTCTACATTAAGGTCCAAAATTAAACTTAGTTTGATTTTAACAAAAATTGAATTCTTGGGGTTCTTTGATATGCTGACATGTTTAGATTTTTGATTATGGGCCCAGTTTTCAAGTTGGTCCAAGTTGGGGTCCAAAATTAAACTTTGTTTGATTTCAACAAAAATTGAATATATGGGGTTCTTTGATATGCTGAATCTAAACATGTATTTAGATTTTAGATTTTTGGCCCAGTTTTCAAGTTGGTCCAAATTGGGGTCCAAAATTAAACTTTGTTTGATTTCAACAAAAATTGAATATATGGGGTTCTTTGATATGCTGAATCTAACCATGTATTTAGATTTTTTATTTGTGGGCCCGCTATCAAATTGGTTCATATTGAGGACAAAAGGGTCCAAAATTAAACTTTGTTTGATTTCATCAAAAATTGAATTATTGGGGTTCTTTGATATGCCAAATCTAACCGTGTTTTTAGATTTTTAATTTTGGGTCCCGTTTTTTAAATTGGTCTACATTAAGGTCCAAAGGGTCCAAAATTAAACTTAGATGCTGAATCTAACCATGTATTTTGATTTTGGACATTGGACCATAATAGGTAAATTAAAAAAATTGAAGTTCTTAGACCACATTCTTTCTGTGTCAGAAACCTATGCTGTGTCAAATATTTAATCACAATCCAAATTCAGAGCTGTATCAAGCTTGAATGTTGTGTCCATACTTGCCCCAACTGTTCAGGGTTCGACCTCTGCGGTCGTATCAAGCTGCGCCCAGCGAAGCATTTTATTACAGTGTGTTGTACTACTTTTGGGACAAATTATATCAAAATTATAGAAAACTTCATCGGCTCTAACTCAAAATATGGACAATTTCATGTTAAGGGGGTCTTCAAATCTTTTGACAGCTTCCGAAGTGCTAATTTTTAACATTTTTCAGCTGGACCAAATCACTACTTTACTTTAAAATTCATGACCCAATTTTTTTTACAGTGTCATTTCATCCTCCTACTTACTATTTGAGTCATAAAACATGGAGAAATAAATTTGGAAGGGGTATAAAAAAAATCGACAAGTAACACACTGTCCACACTAGGGACTATATTCGTGGACAACGAAAATCAAAGGACGATAACTGTGTACCCGGACCTAATAGGGTGGAAAAAGTTGACCAATCTTAATGAAACTTGGTATGACTAAAGCTTATTAAATTATAAGACTGCTTACAAAGTTTCATGGCAATAGGATATATATTATAGACAATATGACTAATTCTATATTCAACTTTGCGTGTTAAATTTAGACGTTAAAATTGAAAATTTTCAACTATCAACATTTGGGGCTTAAAAAATTAAAATATTGCAAAAAAATACTTTTGAAATGCCTTAATATATAATATATTATGTATTAAAAGCAATAGAGTACTCATTTGATTTATCAGACTTATCATAATTATTAAAAAGTCAAATTTATATGAGCCTGTGGCTAAAAATGGAGGTTTTCCAATGAAGGGGGGCCTTACATGAAGATGTAATATTTTCCAGCAATTTTAAATTTGTAAAGCTTTTTGGTTATAAATAATCCTTACATATGTATTTAATGTACTTTAAATGGAAAGAAAACTTGCAAATAACATATCACATTAGTTTAAAAGGGTCTTAGGCCAAGTAAGACTGAAAATAATTTAGGGTCAATTTAGGCCGTATCACATATTTACATTTAAAAATGCATATTGAAGCTATAGGAAATAAAATTTTGTGTCCTTTCTATCATTTCTATACTCAGGTGACATGATACAATAAATCTGAGCACAAAAAGACTCTTGCATTCAACTTTTTTTGCAGACAGTATGGTCTGATACAAAGATTTTTCACTTTTTAGTGAAAAACATGCATGCAATTTTAGTTTCAACAGGCTTATATTTGAACCACTTGCTATCCTACAGAAGAAAAGAAAGATATTATGTGACATAAAACAGGTACAAAAGACATTGTTAAGTGCTTTTTATACAAATTTAGTGAGGTCTTTATAATGGACTTCAACTTTTATGTTCCAAGCTCCTCACATTTAACTTGATCCAAACAGGGCGTTAGACGAGGATCATATATACATCACATTTTGCACATATTGTCTGAGATAATCTTCTTTTCTGTAGATTCAGAGTTCACAAATGAGTAATACAACTGGATTGAAGCATAGAAACACAAATATTGACACATAAAAACCTGTCAGATAGAAAGTCAGAATGCCACTTATGCATCAAAATTGAAAATGCTATGAAATGCTTATTTTGACCATAAAATGCCAAAATTGGTCATTTTTGCAGAAATTCTATCAAATAAAAGTTTAAATCCTTTAGTTTTATGCTATTTGATAAATTGACACCATCAAATCATTCAGGGAAGTTGCCAAAGTACAGATTCTATATTTCCAGATTTCACCTCTTAGGTCCGAGTACACAGTTATTTCGTAGTGCATTTCTTTTAGACAATAAATGAAAATTAAAAAAATCCCACCTGCGCTTTCTCAATAATATTTTTACAGTGTGTTGTACTACTTTTGGGACAAATTATATCAAAATTATAGAAAACTTCATCGGCTCTAACTCAAAATATGGACAATTTCATGTTAAGGGGGTCTTCAAATCTTTTGACAGCTTCCGAAGTGCTAATTTTTAACATTTTTCAGCTGGACCAAATCACTACTTTACTTTAAAATTCATGACCCAATTTTTTTTACAGTGTCATTTCATCCTCCTACTTACTATTTGAGTCATAAAACATGGAGAAATAAATTTGGAAGGGGTATAAAAAAAATCGACAAGTAACACACTGTCCACACTAGGGACTATATTCGTGGACAACGAAAATCAAAGGACGATAACTGTGTACCCGGACCATATGGTTAATGTCTTATCTTGAGTGACAGATTTATTTGAAAACTTTCTGTTTTCTAAGTGTTGATGATTAAAAGCTATATAGGAGTAAATATAGTTAGAAATTTACTGTTCATTATTAGACATTTTGAAGATAATTACAGATAAGGTTTATTGATTTTTAAAAAACATTATATTAATGATAAATTAAATTTTTGATTTTTTTTTCTTTTCTTTGGTAAATTGTAAATTGTTTGTTATTCTGTAGAAACCAATTTTCTGTATGCTATATAATTTTTTTTTTGATTAGGTGAACTCCTCTCAAAACTTAGCTTATATTGTCAATTAATAAACATATATTTAGATTTCTGATTTGGGCCCAGTTTTCAAGTTGGTCCAAATTGGGATCCAAAATTCAACTGTGATTGATTTCATCATAAATTGAATATATATAGGGTTCTTTGAAATGCTGAATCTAAACCTGTATTTATTTTCATTATTAGTTAGATAATACCATATCGATGTACAAAGGGTCCTAAATTAAACTTTTGTTTAATCAACAATTGAATTCTTGGGTTCTTTGATATGCTGATTTTAACAATGTTTGAGTGTTAAATCATATCTAATTTTAGAGAACTTAGTCATCACTGGTTGTTGTTATTATATTATTGATTATAATTTAACACTGAGGTTGTGAGATCGAACCCCACTCGTGCGGGTGCACTCGACTCCAATCTTAATTGACTAGGATTGTCAGTTTTCCTATCGAAGGTCGTGGTTTTCTCCCGGCACTCCGGCTTCCTCCACCAATAAAAACTGGCCGCCAAGAAATAGCCCAAATGTGGCGCTTAAAAGTGGCGTTAAAACACCAACAATCAATCAATTGATTATAATTTGAAAAATTACATCATATCTAATTTTATAGAACTTAGTCATCACTTCACTGGTTTATTGATTATAATCATATCTATTTATCCAGTTTGAGTTATTTCCCTTTGCACAAAATATCTGGATAAAATTAAATTGTGTTTCATTTCAACTTAAATTAAATATATATAGGGTTCTTTCAAACGCTGAATCTAAACCTGTATTTAAATATTAGATTTTGGGCCCAGTTTTTAAGTTAGTCCAAATCAGGGTCCAAAATTAAACTCTGTTTGATTCACAAAAATTGAATTTATGTGGTTCCTTGAAATGCTGAATCTTACCATGGTAGTATTGAGAGATTTTGGATTGTGAGCTCCTTTATCAAATTGGTCCACATTGTGGTCCAAAGGGTCCTAAATTAAACTTTTGTTTGATTTCATCAAAAATTGAATTTTTGGAGTTCTTTGATATGCTGATTCTGACAATGTACTTAGATTTTGGATATTGGACCATAATAGGTAAATGTCCAATTTCAAATTTGTGTCACAAACCTATGCTGTGTCAAATATTCAACCACAATCCAAATTCAGAGCAGTTTTAAGCTTAAATGTAGTGTCCATACTTGCTCAACTGTTCAGGGTTTGATCTCTGCAGGAAAATCCGGTTTGCTGTCACTCTGACAGCCTCTTGTTATGTTTTAGGTTATTTCCCTTTACTCCTTACAGTATGTACAATACACTACCTGAACATTTAATTTCCAAGGATTGATTAATTGATTGTTGCTTGTTTAATTTTTAGTATCAATTATTTCATGCATATTCAGGACAACCTAATATATTACGCTCTTACAAATCGACACAAAGCATATTGTTGGAGATGATATATTCTCTTACATAGGATAAGAAATATTGACTGCTTACAATTCGCATTTATTTTTGCAGATGCAAGTAAAGGGTTCAGTTTCAACCACTTTAAGGATTGATGCAGTTACAGATGATAACTTTAAAACAGATTATTTTGTGGTCTATGTTAACAAACATCAGACTACAACACGCAAACAAGCAGTTTTAAATCAAGGTAACATTATATGTGCAGTATCATTTAAAAGAGCTCATCTGTCAGAGATGTGTTTAGGGGTGCCATCCATTTCTCATCAACCCACTCAACCCCCTCTGCTTTTAGGTTAAATTCACTTTAGCTCATGAACCCCCAGGGTTCTCGTTAAGACGCGTATACGCATCCTGGATGCATGAAAATCGAGCTGGACGCATCCTTGTTGTATCCCCTGAGTCCCAATAACATCATTTTGCCTAGAAGATTTGTGATTGTCGACATTGTTTTGACAGGAAACTAAACCGGAAGTTGACTTTGAAAAAATTTGTAATGCGTAGATAAATATTTTTGTTGACTGAACTATTTATTTTAAATTAAACATATTTCATCTTTAAATATAATAATTCTGTTCAAACTGATTAATCAATATGTAATAGTTACTGATTTAAAAAAATTTACGAGTATTTGAAAAGCTTGAATATTTCCACATCACGTACTTATCATGCTTATCGATCGAAACAAAGAAAGTAAAATTTTTTGAGAACTTGAAATGAAATGATATAATATTTCATAACCATGATAACTGTTGCTACTATGCATAAAATAGATCGTAGAACAGTCTAGATTTAAACTTTTACGGATAAGAATAATTTTACTGGTCTTCAAATGATTTAACATTTTTCTCATATTGTGCATGTTGAACATCGAGATCGTAAACAAAGGTGAAAAATGAAATTGAAACAAATTCGTTTAAAAAAAGATTTAAGGTTACGGTGTTCACTTTAGATTTGCTTGTTTTTATTAAAGATTATAATAATTTTCATGATGCAAACATCAAAGTGATTAGGAAGTCAATGTTTAAACATAATTAAGATTGATTAATAATAATTAGGGACTTATCATTTTTTACCTGGGAGAGGGGCTCTTCATTTTGAAATCATACATATAAAATTTTCTTGATTCCCTCATAATATTTCACTATTTTTATTTTATCCCCCCCTTTAAAATATTTAGAAAAAAAATGTGATCCCCCTCTGATTAAACATGCCAAAATTTTGACATGCAAAACACTTTCCTTTGACACACATGATATGTAGAATATACTTGAAGATTCAAAAGTTCACAAATGCTTCATTGATCCCTCCACTTTGAATTTATAAAAAAATTGAACTCCCCTTTTCCACTTACAGAGAAAAACTTGATCCCCCTACATTTTGACCAGCCCCCCCTCCCAGGTAAAAAATGATAAGTCCCTTAATATGAACTGGGACAAGTCTGTGTTCATGCAATCCCAATTTCTTATAAATACTGGCTTGTCCAACAAAATGACATCAGTATCATAATGTCAGAGTCAGTCCAAGTTAAAATCCTTCTTCAAAAGGAAACCTGATGACATTGAATCATCAGTACCAAGTAAAAGACCAAGAGTCAATGACCCACTACACCAAGAATTAATAGACATAGAAAGATTTTGAGAAACAACAACTTCAGTTACTTCAGTCACTACACCAACTTAACCATAGATAACCAAAGAAAGAGAGGAAATGGCAGTCTATATATGTTGTAATGAACAATAACTATTAAGAGATCATAACTTTTATTGATATAATAAAAACTACCAATCCAACACTCATCGTTTTATTTTTATTTCATCATATTTCATCATATTAAGACACAAAAAATTACATGCATCCTGGACTCTATCAAAATCTATTGGGACTCACCATTTCTAAAAGTGATGAGTCCCAGGACTCACCATGAAAAATTCGTAGTGAGAACCTTGACCCCTTTGGCACCCCACACCTTCACCCACTTTTGTGTTAACATTTATTGGAGGAGTTACTGCAGTTAAACATTTTATTGTATACATTAGTTTTTCTTTGATTTGGTTAATATTAAACAGCAGAGAACGAGTCACTCTTCCCCTTTCACTCATCCTCACTTATTTTTTTTATCCATGTTGCCTCCTGCTTTCTGCTTTATCTTATCACTTGTTTTTTTTTCCCCCTGTCAAAGAATGTTAAACATAGTGATGTTAATCCAACGGCAACAGCATCAACTAATTGTATAAGACTTTATATTTCAAATGCCTGGAGATCTAGATACTTCATATATTAAATACAGATAACTTATGTTGGGCAGTTTCTATCTGCCATAGTCTATTGTCATTTATCTCATTTAATGGTTTAGTGACTGTTAAAAAAAAAAAGTTTTTATACGACCAGTTGTATATTGGTATCACGTTGTTGTCGTCGTCCGAATCAGGGGTTCAAATTAACATTTGGTACTGAAAGATCCAGGACCTTTGACACTCCAAACTGAAAGGTCCACAACCTTAATCAAAGGTCCTTCTTTTACATGAAATATTTCGTTACTCATTAAGATACAAAATTAATGTGCTTTTGGTGTAAGGACAGCTTGTTTCATCATATTTGAACTGCATGTAATGTTTGTTAAGTTTACAAATATATTGCCAGGCAACCATATAGCACCAAACTGTCAGTGTAACTGTGGTATAACATGTATACTAATAAATGTTAAATTGTCTTGTATATAATGAATTCTAATAATCTTTTTGTTTTGTATTGGGGAGGGTGTCACTGTGGGTGAGTGTGTTCTCTCAATCATTGACAATTATATCATAATCTGTTATTGATGTAAAAGCGTATTTGCCTTGTATCTTTTGTCCTTGTCATATTTCTACATTCTCACTGTATATCATGTATATGTTTATGATTTAGTCTAGAACTATGATGTATTTGAAATTCAATTCAATATTATAATTGAAGTACTGCTTACCAACATCATTACCATTTTTGCTCTGGATTTCAAGAATAAATGCATAGTCACTGAAGGGTTTCCCTGTTTTTGCAACACGTACTGTATGCAGTGTTGAAGAGAACCTAATATCTATTTAACTGACCAGGCTTACATTGCTGCTTGAGAATACATTGTCCAAGTTTAGTGTCTGACAATAAATCTTTAGACTTAAAATTTGGGTCACTTTCATGGATACACTGCTTTAAACAAGATAAATGCTGGGGTGTCACTTCATGTATTTTTATTGGGTCTTTTAAGATTTTGTGTTCCTAACAAGTGCACTTCTTTTCTGAATGGGCGGGGAACTTCTGGCAGTATGTACACGACATTAGACCAGTTTATTCATCAAAATATAGCCACGGTCGATCGATTTTCCAGTTGGGCTTAAATTTCCGTTCCCGTTATTCACAATCGTATTTTTAGTCTTTAGTGAGGTCTTCGTTTTGATTTCTTTTGTTTTGTTCCCAAGGAAGACGTAGAAGACCGTTCATCATTTTCAGGCTTCCTCTTGGAAGACGTGACACCAAAGCGACACAGACTCATTTTGTTCGAAAATGTCTAAATGATTTGTCACGTGACTTATCACAACTATTCATAACCTTGTGTTTCCAAGAAATACATGGTTAAAAATAACTTTTATCACTCGTCGGTAAGGTCAGGGATGAAACATTTTATTATCTCAATTTCAATAATAATATGGCTTTGAAATGACGATACTGATGGTTAAAAAAGTTGGCAAATTTGATTTTTATTTTCTTTCAAATCTAAGGTCCGTCGGACGTAGCTAGTAACCAAAACGAAAGTCTTGATTGCAACAGTGAAAGGTCATTGACCTCGGACCACCACTAATTTGAACCACTGCTGAATACAGTTGGTTTCCTGACAATAACTTTGGAATAGTTAAATAGAAATCTATGAAATTTAAACACAAGGTTTATAACCACAAAAGGAAGGTTAGGAATAAGGGGCCAAAAAGGGATCCAAATAAGCATTTTTCTAGTTTCCAGACAATAACTTGTGGAACGGTGTATGGATCTCTCTGAAATTATACCACAAGTTTCCATACCACAAAGGGATGGTTAGGGGTTATAGCTCAAACCGTTTAGGAATTAGGGGCAAAAAAGTGGGAAAAACAAGGGTGTCTTTGTTAATGGACAATAACTTTAGTACAAAAAATAATTTAACGCAGTGTAAGGGAGGTAAATCAAACTTATCATTTGAATTACCTCCCTTACACTGCTTTTAAATTATGTATAAAGTAATGGTTAATGAACAATTACTACAGACAATTTAAAAGCAGTGTAAGGGAGGTAATCCAAACACATTTTGATTACCTCCATTACACTGCTTTTAAATTATGTTTGAAGAAATGCATATTTATAAAGGAAGACCAGTAAAAATATCTGCAAATGTTGCATCTTTTTTTTTTTTTTTTAAATCCATATGAAAGATTTGACACCATATTTTAAATTCTATTATAAAATAGATTGAGGTGGCACTATGGTAAATTTAAATGGGTAATTATGGTTGCAAACTCCATTGGAAATTTGAATTGAGATTATGACCATATTTTGAAGGAAAGATTTTTTTTTTCTCATTTCAGATTTCAGAAATTAAAAAGAAAAATTCTTCAAATATATTTTTTTTTTTGCAAAAAATAGGGGGGGGGGGGGGTTGGGGTTAATACCCAGCAGCATAGTGTATTGTGCACAAAAGCAAAAAATTTAATATAAATTCAAATCATATAACCAATTCTAAGTTCTTTGACTACAGTTATTCTGTGTCAGAAACCTTTTATGTGTCAAATATTTAATTACAATCCAAATTCAGACCTGTATCAAGCATGAATATTGTGTCCATTTTTGCCCCAACTGTTCAGGGTTGGACCTCTGCAGTCGTATCCAGCTGTGCTCGGCGAAGCAATTTATTAAACACATGAAACATAAAATGTTGCCTATGCTAAGTACTGATCTGGTTACCCAAGTAGGGCCCCAGTAAGGTTTTTATTGGTAAGACCAAACTTAGAAGCATTGGAAAATAGGAACAACCATAGTGCATGTCAACTTAAGGGATTAGTAAGTTTTGCCCTGTAGAGAGCACTTGAAGATTGCCACTGTAACCCTTTTTAGGTAACATACATATATTGTAACAAATTTGAAAAAAAAGAGAGAGGAAAACAGCCCATTTAAATGTACAGCAATATGAAGATGTTTCATTGAAACAAATTTGTATTTAATTTGATTGAAATATTCTTACCTGTATTAGGTGAAATGAAAGAGACCTCCGAGAACAAACAAGCAAAGAAAGATACTACAGGTTTACAGTTGTTTTATGTTTGATAGTTATTTGACAGTTTTTCATTGCATAGTTTTATTGTTATATGGAATCTTTATGTTGATTATCTTATGCTTTTATTCTGCTGTTTCAATTTTTAGCTCACCTGGCCCAAACGGCCATGAGAGCTTTTCTCATCAATTGGCTACTGTCGTCCTTCTGTTAACTTTTACAAAACAGCCAAATTTAACTTCACTTGGCCACAATCATCATTAGGGTATCTAGTTCAAAAATTGACCCTGCCTGTCAACCAACATAGCCAACAAGGCTAAAAATAGAACATAGGGGTAAAATACAAGTTTTGTCTATTATCTTGAAAACTGCTATGAAAACAGAAAATCTGATGGAGCAAAAAAGTTCAGAATGATGGATCTACGTATTGTCTGTTGACATCAAAACTGTCAGACGACTTCTCATAGGAGTTATTGCCCTTAAATGACAAATTTTACCAATTTTTTTCAGTTTTACCTATTATTTAAAATATAATAGAGAGACACTTTAAAATAGCAAAAATGATTAGCAAGACAAGTTGCTCTTTAATGATGATTTTTACCCATTATTGTGTTTTTGTCTAATATTTTAAAAGCAATGATATAGTGAAACTTAAATTAACAAAAATGATCAGAAAGACAAGATCTACAAATAAATCAAAATTGATGAAATCGTCCAACTATAATAGACAGATAGACACTTTAAACAGCAAAAAACGTTCAGCAAGATAAGATCTACAGATAAGTCAACATTGCTGAAATCTTCAGTTGACTCCTTATTGACTCCTTATTGGAGTTCTCGCTTTTAAATGACAATTTTAACCATTTTTGTCTCGCCTTGACGGTATGCTATGTGTTTCTGGCGTTGACAGCCACAGCGTCGTCAACAATGTATTAGTTTTTGATTAGGTCTAGTTTATGGGGAAACACTTGTGGTAGGTCAATGATATTTGGTATGCAATTGTATTAGAATTGGCACATCTCATTTCCGTGGAGATTATTTGGCCCCGCCCCCTCAGTCATGGTTCATTGACTGAATATTTTGCATAACTTACATGTTAAAGTATTGCTATTTTAATTTCAACATTTGCATTTTACTATGAAAATAACAAAAAGGCGAGACATATCTCTGTGTTAACAGTTTAGTTGTGTTTTTACCTATTATCAGCAAGACAAGGTCTACATATAAGTCAAATTTTGAAGAAATCCTTAGTAGGCTCTTGATAGGGATGATTGCCCTTAAATGACGATTGTTTTACCCTTTTCTATATGTTTTGTGCAAAAACTAAAGAAGACAGAGAGAAACTGTTAACAGAAAAATTATCAGCAATACAAGATCAACAAAAAACAGATTTTTGTCATGAATTCAATCTAGTCAATAATGATGGAGTGTCCTGTTGAACATGCACATAGACCTAGGTGAGAGACACTCATTAGAGCCTCTAGTTTGTTTTAGCCAGTTTAAAAAAGTTATTGTTCATAGTCATACCAAACACATAATTGGTTTAATAGTTGTCTAATTAGCATAACCCCCTATCTCCTTTGATTAATATTTCAAGTATTCTTCGACCACTTATTTCCTTCTTAAATTTTTTGACTGTAAACATCCTCTTATCTTTTGATTCAGTACAGCCAATATATTTAAGCATGTTTATAAATGTTTGAGCTGAAGATGCCTAGGCATGCACCCTCCTATAATGATACAGAAGACCAAGCAACAGACACAAATTTAATGTTAAATCTCGTGTACAGTCACTATGAAACATTTAATGTATAGATATTTCCAGTGAACAATAATTTACTTTGTCTCATATTACAAATAAGACATTGGTTCTTTGGTGCAAAAGATTTGTTGTTTGTTTATAATGCTTAAAAAGATTTATCTTTTTGAGTTCAGTTCTTAGATACAGGAAACCAATATGATAAGGAGAAAATTATCTTTAATTTTACTTTTAAGTACAAATGCGAATGATTCTTTTAAGCTTTAACTTTATATTACGGTAAGGATTCTGGCTCCATGGTAACTTTGCTTTTTTGATCATTTGTTAATTTGTGCAAACAGTTCTGTTTTGACTGATGATACACTATTGTCCACAGACTTAAAAAACAGAATATGTTCTTTAGAACTGGTTCATTGTGTGCATGATTGTAAATTTCTGCTTTTGAATTAGCATCCATGCATAATATATCTTTGCAGAATATGAGGATCTACCTCTATTACAGTTTATTGAACAAATTTTCACACTTATTAGTCCGATGAAGTCGAAGGGGACTTTAGGTTTGCACACACTTTTTTTCTTCATGCTTGAAGATATTGATTTGATATTTGGTGTATCTGTATCATGACAAGTTACAGATAAAGTTCAAATTTTGTTCCGGTCTGATGATTTTGTGCAGAGTTATGGTCCTTTGACTTAGAAAATTCACTCAAATAATCAGTTTTCCACACTTTTTTTCGTCATGCTTGAAGATATTGACTAGATATTTGTTATATAGTTTACACCATGACAAGTTATAGATCAAGTTAGAATTTTGTTCCAATACAATGAATTTTTAAATGGTAGGGGACTATGTATTGCCAATTGCAATACTCACAGAATGCTTGTTATATGTAATTTGCTTATGAAAAAAAGATTTATTATATCATTTAAGTTTGGTATGCGATTGTATTACAAGTTTAAATTCATTGGAGAATAAATTATCACAATTAAGAGCTGTAAACTTAAGCTATATTTGACTGTTTTTCTCTCTAACTAATATCAGTTTTAGAAAATTTCAATTGTTTGTAAATTTTAACAAAGTTATAAAAAAAGGTTTTTTGATTTTAAGTCTTAATTTGTTTGATAATTAGCATGATTTGTGTCTATCAGAAATTTTACATAGACAATAGGTGACTTGTAAAAAAACTAGATAGCTGTCTTCAATATAACCAGACGTTCTGAACCATCCCAAAATAACACATGAAGTTATGGTCTCAGCTGGAGAAATAGTTCTACATTATTAAATATTGAGAACAAATTTCATGTGAACAATATTGGCTCCTGGTAATGCCTACAGATATTGCATAACAAACCAGAATTTTAGTTTTTCTGATTAATATTTGATTATTATGTGTTAAGGAAAAATTAACTAGATTTATAGACTATATCAATGTATAAGCATTTAGTGGTCAGTTCTCCAGGTACAAAGAGTTGACCACTTTTTATCTAGGTACAACCCTGGACATAATTCATTAGTATTTATAATTTTATTGAATACATTTTTAATTTTACAGATTACAGTGGAGCACCTAGTCTACAGAATATCTTCTACTTGATGTGTTCAGCTCTCCTGGCAGCCATATTATTGTAGGACATATATCTATTAGGAAATGTTTACTTGTTTATGAGTTATCTGCAGGAACACATGAATCAGAGATTAGGGTGGAATAAAAGTTTTAAGTCTTGACAGTAAAGGGGCAATTATTAGGGAACTGAGAGCTAATGTATTTTCTATTGCTTAATTATATAATCTCTGAAAAAAAAACACAGCTATTCTAAAATAAAAGTTCATAAACAAGTAAACCCATAAATGAATTAAAGAAGAAAGAGATCTGATGTGACTATTCAGCCAAGTTTGCCTGTTGATTTCATGGTTGTGAAAGAGGAGTGCTAGAAGAACAAATTAGGGCAATGTTGATAAAGAAAGATGGACTAAAACAGTAATGTTCTGTTGGTCAATATGAACACTAGGGTAGTCTGACACATAATTTGGTAGACAACAAGTCTGTATAGATTAAATTGACTCCTGGCAGGTATAGCCAACTGTTGTATTGACTTTTTATCCTAAGTCTTTGAAAACTTAGTCTTATACATTGAGTGCTACAATTGATTGACTAAATATTTCTTTGTTATAATATATATGTGTACATTTTGTCAGTTTGCATATACATTGTATTTGCATTGAAATATTTGGATTTATTCTTTTGGTTATGAATAAAAGCTTTGAATTTGTGTATAAGAATGTATTATATAACAACAGGTATCCAAAGAAAATACATTACTATAATGAGAATTCCCACATTAATGAATTGTGCCAATATGAGATCATTTTCCATCATAATCCGTGCAATTAAACATTTTATGATTCATTTAGGATGTTATAATTTTAAACATAGAGATTACCATTTACGTTGAGAATTAGATTAAACAACCGGTTTCTATAATTTTAGCTTGTTTTTATTGGTGTATAATGTTTCAATATATATATATATATATATATAATGTCTGTATGCAATATTTTTATCTAGTTAATACTTTCACTGTTACAGTAAATTAGATTTGGCAGCAAAAAATAGAAGTTAAATAATCTGATTTCAAAATACATGTAGTACCAATATCGTTAATCTTTTTTACTAATTTGAAAATTAACTAGACCATTTGAGATTTAAAGCATACAATTTTTAAATGTAAAAAAAAAATCTTTGTTAGGCAAATAACAAACTGTCAATGTTAATAATGATAAGAACACAATTTAAGCAGTTCCCTCTATTCTAAGTAATTTCGTGCAAGTAAATTTTCTGACCTCTCATTTTAACAACTTGTTTTATATAGCCTCATTAGTCATACATTCCTATCATTTTCATTATAAATTTTATTCATTTTGTTTTATATTAGGGAGGCTTTTTTATACTGCAAGTTATGATATATTGCTTTATTTCACATCATACATGCATCCTGCTGGTGTAGTTGAAGATTGATTGGTGTATTAAGAAAATAAGTTAGCTATCTTTTGGCTATAATTGGTTTAAAAGCTATTGGCAGATATCTTTAATAGTGCAGTTTTAAATGCATTTTATAGAAAATGTAAAAGAAGGTTATTGATAATGATGCAGTAAATTTAAATTGCCACCAGTTTTTACAGTGAGCAGTTGATCAAAGATACTGTTGGTAAGCTGAAAGTAGTCCATAATATTATAAATGTTGATGCATATCAGTTTTAAATGGTTGGCTTTATTCTATATATTTGTGTGAACTATGAACATCATTGTTTCAAATGTGAATGTTAGAAGATGTACATTTTGTCAGGACAAATGCATATATTTATGTATAACAAGGAATTATTTGAATCCGGAATATTTTTGAATTCTGGAATATTGATTATAAATGCATGATGAAAACTAACCCAACTAAATAGGGTTAGCCATGCATGAATGGTTAAGGTTAATTTTACTTTCACTGTTATTTCAGTATGAACTAACTAACCCCCCTAAGCCATCAATTTTCCAGAAATCAAAATTATTCCAGATTTAAATAATTCCTTGTTGTATGATTAATGTGATGATAATGTTGAATTATAAAAAAAAGTATTATGTAATCAGTGTGTGCCTTTTTAAATAATGGTGTTTAAATTTACCTTAGCCTTTGCTGTTTTGGAGAAAATTAAAATTTATAGGTTTGGCTTTGCAGAATCTACCTGAATAATTTGTTTTCTTCAAATCTGATAATCAAGATTATGGCAGACTGTTGCATGTATAGTTCATTCATATTTCAAACTTTTCAATGAACATTGCTTACCTGTTAATACATACCATATAACCATGTTCAAAAGATCTGGAAAATAGTATATAACTGTTTTACTTTAAATATTTTCAATGAATACTGAAGACTGACTTTCAAGTTTCATACTGATTATTACACTGAATATGAAAACATTAATTTACACAGTGATGCAAGGGAATTTTATTAATCACAGAAATTTACATGCTGTGGAAGTGTTGTGATCTCACTAAATGATCACAGTTTGTTGTGAATAATTAGGAAAGATTAAAGAATTCAGGTAGATTTTGTTGGACATAAAATTTGAGGCTGGTGGTCTGCTTAAGTAAATCAAATTAGATATAGATTTTTCATTTCAATTAGGCAACTATTTGTAAAAAGAAATCCCATGTAAATAATCTCTGTGTACGTGTATGTTTTATTGTCTGTTATTTGTGGTCAAAATTCAGATAAAAATTGTTCAAAGGGAGATAATACAACAAAAAATATATAGCCTGTAAAAATTGTAATTATTTGCTGAAGATTTATCAAATCTGAGATGTTTTATTTCGCTGATGTTGATAATCAACATTAAACTGAAAATAAATGTAAAAAAAACTTATACTATTATTATAATCTTTTTTTTTTAATCAGAATACTTACAAATTCCTTTGTATCTACAATTAAATGTCTATTTATACAAATCTTTTTTGTTATTTGTACAGTAATGTAATTTGTGTATTCACATAGTAATTTACTATATAGTGTATTAAACTGTTGTGTAGTATATGATTCGTGCCATTTATCCTTTCATGTTCAGTGTACCTTTGGATGTGGTATATGAATTGCCTTAATTTACAGAAAACAAATCCTATGTGATTATATCAATTTGACTATTGTTTGGATTACTTTGATTAAATTATTGGTCTGATAAACATGAATCAATTTTAATTCTGTCCCCTTTAAATGACTATATTCGACTGTTAAAAGGTTGTCAACATTTGTGCATAAATGCTATTTGTCTTTATAAGACATTTGTTGAATAAAACTGATTAATGTTAATTACATAAAGACCAAACACTCAAAAACACAATTAGGTTTTTCATATGAACAATTTTATTTGCCTTAAATGGCATACAATGGGGAAAAAATGAGGTTTACAGATACAAAATAAAAACCATTAAGATTTGTTGTGTAAGTTGATTCCTTATT
Organism: Mytilus californianus; assembly: GCF_021869535.1. Lineage (NCBI taxonomy): Eukaryota > Metazoa > Mollusca > Bivalvia > Mytilida > Mytilidae > Mytilus > Mytilus californianus. The sequence goes on from NW_026262668.1 coordinate 96,397,304, forward strand.
GTCTTTGATTTTAACCTGATATTCTGTAATTTTACTTCACTGGTTTAGTTACATTTTCGATAGTGATATTATTTTAATATTTCTTTACTAAAACAAACAAACTATACCATTGACAAGGCTTTCAAAAGAAGGTGGCAGCTTCTTTCCACCTGCTACTTTTGGTAAGAGCCACCTTCTCATGCCCTTTTTTACTTTGGCAAAACAGGAGAATAGCTGCCTACCTTTAATATTGAAGTCCCTTACTTCTTACTGTTTTTAAAAGCCCTGCATTATTAAATCAGATATTTTGCAAAATAAAAGCTGATCTTTATTAAATTGAGAAAAACATTTTTAATTAACATTAATCAGTGAAAAAAAATGTTTGTAAATTTGGAATACCTGTTACTTCATTCGCTATTAGATGGAAATGTTTACCCTGGAGTGATTATTTGTTTTTTTAAATTTTAAATTTTATAAGCAGCATTACTTTCATCAATTGTGCTTCAAAGGTTTAAATAGCTATTAATAGAGCTTCAAAAGTTGAAATAGTTATTAATAGATATCTTTTTTATAGATTTTTCCTTTTTCTTTTTATCTGGTGTTGGTATGGTATTGATCTGTCATAGAAAAGGTATTTTAATGATGAACGACAGAATTAAGATGGGAAAAAATCTACAATTTGGCAATTAATGTATTTTTAACCAGCATAATATGTTTGATTTAAGAATCTTAATTTTAAAATGTATTTTAGATCTTATATAAATCTTGATTATGCTTTGCATTTATTCCTTTTTATAAAATTTAGCAGTTCTTGAGGAAAACTAGATAATTGTTGATACTTTGTAATTATATTGTTTAGTTTGTTTGTACAAGTATAGCTTGATACAGTAAAGGGGGAGCCTAATATTTTGCAAGTATTTAAACAATTTATTATGTAACTGTATTGGCTTTTTTTCAAATTGCAAACCATTGGTATTTATATAAGCATTAAGCTTTGCTTTGATCATGCATATGAAAACTAAACATTTCTCTATAAAAAGTTTGTATTTTGGCCAATTTACAGTCATATATTTAATTTGATGTATTTGAATTGTTACTGATTGCAAATTTTGATTGAAAAAGGAATGAAACACTTTATAAATTAAGGTTGATTTAAATTTTGACTACAATACTTGAGTGAGTTACAGGTATAACATTGTACTCCCTGAATACAGCTATATATTTTGAGTTTATCTGTCATGTAGTGAACATGTAAGGAAGGTTGTTTTTTATTGAGTTTTATTCATTCATCCATTACAGTTCATTCATTAAAAGCTTTCTTTGTACAAGTGTTTTCTTTCATTAGCATATTTCATTCATTAGCATTTGAATTTACATAGAGATATTATATTCCAACATTAAATGTGGGCTATCATCTGGTCTGTCTGTTCGTTCATCTGTGTAATGTGTGATCACTTTTCAGATCTGTCAGACACTGACTTCCTGTTACTCATACATTAATCATTTGAATATGTTGAACAAACTTTTGTTTTAAATCTGTCTGTCGCATGTTTCTCAAATTCTACTAAACAGAATGACCATATTTGATTATTAACTTGACAATGATGAGTTGTAACATGTGATAGCTTCTTAGATCTGCAGAACATCTGCTTCCTGTTTGTAGATAATTCGAAAATTTCAACATGTTTAATAAATACAAATATTTGAGTACCAGTAGCTTATTTCTTAAAAACTACTGAACAGAATGACTTCATTTTTGGCAGCTTGTCATTGATGAGATGTAATATGCAAGAGCTTTTTGAATCTATCTGACACCTACTTAATTTTTTGTCTCGCCTTGACGGAGTCAAAAAGCGAGACATAGGTATGCTGTTTCCGGCGACCGTGGTGGCGTCAATAATGTATTAGTTTGTTATTATGTCTACTTTATGATGAATCACTAGTGGTAGGTCAATGATATTTGGTATGCAGCTGTATTAGCATTGGCACATCTCATTTATTATTAGAGAGATTATTTGGCCCAGCCCCCTCAGTCATGGTCTATTGACTTTGAAACTTTGCTTAGTTTACATGTATTAGTTTGTGATTATGTCTAGTTTATGGTGAACCACTAATGGTTGGTCAATGATATTTGATATGCAGTTGTATAAGCATTGGCACATCTCATTTCCATGGAGATTATTTGCCCCCCCCCCCTCAGTCATGGTCTATTGACTTTGAAACTTTTCATTAGTTTTCATGTATTTGTGATTAGGTCACTTTATGGGGAACAACTAGTGATAGGTCAATGATATTTGGTGTGCAGTTGTATAATTATTGGCGTATCTCATTTCCATGGAGATTATTTGGCTCCTCCCCCTATTCATTGACTATTGACTTTGAAACTTTTGTTTAGTTTACATGTATTAGTTTTCGATAAGGTATGTTTAAGGGGAAATGTTAGTAGTAGGTCAATGATAATTGGTATGCAGTTGTTTAAGCATTAGCACATCTCATTTCCATGGAGAATATTGGGTCCTTACCCCTCAGTCATGGTCTATTGACTTTGAACCTTTTGCTTAGTTTACATGTACTAGTTTGTTATTAGATCAGTTTAAGATAAACCACTAATGTTAAGTCAATGATGTTTGGTATGCAAATGTATTGGTTTTTGCAAGTTTCGTTTCCATGGAGGTTTATATAGCTCCTCCCCTCATTATGGTTCATTGACTTTGAAACTTTTACATAGTTTACAAGTGAATGTTTGTGTTTAGGTTTGTTTAAAAGGAACGATTCATGAAAAGTCAATGATATTTGGTATGCAGTTGTAATAGCATTGGCACATCTCATTCCCATGGTGATTGTTTAGCCCTGTACCTTCAGTCATGGTTCATTGACTTTGAATATTTGCATAACTTGCATGTTAATTTAATTTCAAAATTAGCATTATCCAAATAACAAATGGGCGAGACATATCTCTGTGTTAACATTTTATTATGTTACTTAGAATTAAAAGTGGGGTATGCTTAACATGACAACACATTCATTCTGGTATTCAAATTATTCCTCACATGATTAAAACAGAGACAGAGGCTAATATAACAAAGTTTCTGTGCATATATTGGGGAAATACATAATCAGATGAGATGTATGTATTCTTATTAAATGTCAGTCTGTTGGGATAAAAGGCAGTAATTTCATTTACAACTCGCTTAAAGTGAATTTAGGAAAAAGTGAGATAAAAATTAAAGAGGCAACAACACCCCCCCCCTCCCCCCCTTAAAAAAAAACAAAACAAATAAAGACCTTTAGAAAAGAGGTCAAGATATGGTCTTCAATAAACTCATAGATATCAGGATTAAAATTATGTTCCTAGACGCGCGTTTTGCCTACAAAAGACTCGTCAGTGATGTTCGAAAGTTAAAAAGGCCAAATAAAGTATAAGTTGAAGAGCATTGAGCACCCAAAATTCCGAATATAGGAAGTGTTTTCCCACCATATAAGAAGCTCTTTATCATCCTACCGCCAGTTTTGTATTTACTATCTTAGTTGATAAACTTTTAATTTGCTACATCTATGAATAACTTAAAATTAAATGTTACTTCCTGCTATTCTATCGCCTCCATGAAGTCGAGGAGGCGACATTCTTGTGTGCTGTTTTTGTTAGTGGTTTTAATAGCTTGTTATAGTTGTGATTGGGCAAGGGTAAAGGGAATCCCAAATGGTAAGTCAATGATATTTGGAATGCAGTAGCATTAACATATCTCATCTCCAAACCCGAATAAATCCGTCCCTCCATATGAACTACTCTCCCACTTGCTTAATGTTTTCGAAATGGGTACTTCCTGAGCTAATTCCGAAAGATTAATTTACGATTTTTGTAAAGGTTGTATTAAACGCTCGGTAAAAGTCAGATTTGACTTAAATTTTCATATTTGATTCATAACATACTCAAACATAAATCCAGATTACAGACACATTTAACAATGAAAGGAGTTGTTATGATGTAACATCATTTCGTGCATATTTTAGTCTAGACGCCATCTAATTAACCACCGAGGTTACCTCCGAAGACTGCCAATAATCATTCGATCCGATATAAACATAAATATAAATAGACGGAGACTTGTACGTAGTAGTAATTGCGATTTTTTCAGGTCTTTTTGATTTTATGTCATACTAGTAAATCAAAACGAAAATGCAAATCATTGTTTTAAATGTACAATGTACATGAAGGATTTCTTGTGGGCCGAATCGGTCAACGATTTTTTTGTCCCCTCAGTCATGGTCTATTTACTTTGAGCTTTTGTTTAGTTTACATGTGTTAATTTGTGATTAGGTCAGTTCAAGGAGAACCATTAGTGGTAGGCCATTGTTAATTGGTATGCAGTTGTATAAGCATTAGCACATCTCATTTCCGTGGAGAATATTTGGCCCCGCCCCTCATTATGGTTCATTGACTTTGAAACTTTTGCATAGTTTACAAGTTAATGTTTGTGTTTTGGTTTGTTTAAAGGGAACGACTTATGATAAGTAAAGGGTATTTGGTATGCAGTTGTATTAGCATTGGCACATCTCATTTCCATGGAGATTGTTTAGCCATGTACCTTCAGTCATGGTTCATTGACTTTGAATATTTGCATAACTTACATGTTAAAGTATTGCTATTTTAATTTCAACATTTGCATTATCAAAATTACAAAAAGGCGAGACATATCTCTGTGTTAACAGTTTATTCAATGTTGACAAATAAGTTATTCTTTTCTTTTGAATAACTGAACACAATAAAGGCATGCGTAACCCATCTCAGTAAACGATTACATCCTGATCCTGATTCTGAGGTCAACATATTAACACAACTTGGTACTATTAGTTTCATCTCAATCGGTAGCTCTATTTCTATAAGTTATAACTCGCGGTACTTTGAAATAGTTTTTAGGTGCAGGATAGGGATTCAGGACTTGCTAGATCTCGGAAATCGTACTGTACTTTCTAAATATTCTCATATAATATGTGCTGTTCTTTTGTTGTTAGTGCCAGTAGTGTTCTTATATCTGTTGGGATGTTCCATGTGTCCAACTGTCTCGTCATTTTCTTTCTTTCTTGTTGGTATCTTGTGCAGTTGAAGTGTTCTGCATTTTCATCGTCACCACTTTCGCAATATGGCGTGAGGGATTGACCAATTTGATGGCGGTACTTTTTTTAGCCTGCTATAGCCCGTTCTTTTAAATCCTGAAAGAATTCTTCCTATTTCCGGATTTGGGTAATCTAGTTGGACAACCTTACCAAAAATAGTTACCAGCTCATTTGTGTACCAGTTTCACTTATGGTCCATCTACTTTGCCATCACTGGTCCACTATCTCGTTCCCTGTACTAAATTAGCATGGCGTTGGATCCAAGATATGGATGTGGATATGTCGTGTTTCAGGAGTGTCCCAATGCCTTCCTCAATGTCTGTAATGGTGTCAATGTTATTAGTAGATTTCAAATTGAGAGTCAGGACGCCAACAGCTGTTTGACTATCTGGAAGTATTTTCACTTCAGTGAACTGGTCTCTGATTATGCCAATGCAGTGCTCCATGATCAATAGGATCTATGCTGTGAGCTTCATAACCTAGTCCAGTAACTTGGGACATTCATCATCATAAGGTCTGCACCGGCGTTGTATGTAAACTCTGGCTCCACAAATTTAATGTCCACCTTTGTTCCTTCAAACAAGTCGATGACTTGATTTATGGCCTTCCCAAATGGAGACGCTTGCTGTGCACACGTCTCATTGTTGATAAATATTTCTTCAAGCTAATGTTTGATTGGCTTGACTATGTTTTCGGACTGAATTTTTGCTATTTCCCGAACTGAAATTTATTTCATCCATAGGTCAAGAGGCTGTATATTTGCATATACATCAATTGCTTCTCTACCTGATGTTCTTGATAGTCCTATGCCAACTGATAGCCTTTTCTTTGGATGGTTCCTTAATACCTTGTCCCTTTGTGCCATAATATGTCAACGTCTGCAAACTTGCAGTTTAGTCATGTGGTGTTATTAATTATGTCTGCTATGAATATGTTTAATAGTGTAGGTAATAATACTGATCCTTGAGGTAAGTCAATTTTTATCTCAAATTGTTTCTCATTACAATTGCTTAAAATACATCTGGCTATTCTGTCTGTGAAGAAGCTGTTGATATCCATGTCCAGATTTATCACTGAATACCGAGCTTATGGAGCTCCACCATCAACCCTCACGCCATATTGAATCATAGGCCTTCTCTAAGTCGACCAACCAAGCTAATATTTTAACCATCAACTATCGTTTGGACCAGCCGGAGTAGCGCATTTGTAGTTGAACGATTTTTTCTGAACCCTTCTTGGTTTAAATCAATCAACCTGTGACCCTCAATATATGCCACTATTCTTTCTAAAATGACTCTTTCCATCAGCTTTCATATGATACATGTTAGGCTGATTGGTCTATACGAAGATGTGGAATAGTAGCTAGTTTTTCCAGGTTTTCTCTGAAATTTTACATCTGCATTTTGCCATTCATTTGGTTTTTCCCCTTTTTGCCATATGATGTTCATTATTAGTTCCATGGCTAACATGAAATTTTCGCATGCGGTTTAAAAAATCAGCAAATTGTTGGTCTGCATGTGTAAATGTGTCAAAACTGATTGAATTATGTTGGAAGCATTAGTTTAACTTATAATATCTATGACTGACTCTGAATTCTTTCTTGTCGGTTAGCCATCATTTACGCAGATTATATTTGCTTTGTCAACATATTCGTATTTTCTATAATGTCACCGACTTTGTTTGATTTAGTGTTCCTCCATTCTTGGCTTTTGGCGTCGAGGTCTCGTGCTATTATAACAGGTACACTATTTATCACATCTTCTATTTTTGAGCATAATATTTCAATTTGGTCATGTCTTTCTGGCGGTATGTAAGAGAAAACTTTATGCCTTTAAGATGGCTACTGATACATATACTGTGCTGTAATACCGGTATTGGTCTGTTTCGATAACCACAAATCTTGTGTTGTTTTCTCTTACGCAAAGGAGAAGGTCCAGTAAGGGCTAGTTTTGGCCTAAAATTCTAAGTACATCTGATGAAAGATTCTTGACATTTTTTAAACACTTAAGTGTCTACTTCAGTCAATTCAATTAGTTTATGTTAAAGATTTCAACATGACGCTCAAATTCAAGGTTAAATATGAAAAATCTATCAAATATGCCATAAAACGTCACTTTTCAGATGGTTTTTGTCTAAAATGTAAGTGGCCGCATTCGTGTTCAGTCTCAACCTTTATATATATTATGTATAATCATCAAATACAACATACATTTAAATATTAAGACTAAACACAAATGCGGCCATTTCCATTTTAGACAAAAACCGTCTTAAAATTAGCACAAATGCTACAATTGTGAGGATTTCAGTAATTTTGCATGAATTTATGATGCTAGTACTTGATGTATGTGCATTGTATTGTCAAAAACAGCCCATATTTATGGAACAAAAGTATTCTACTTTCCCAAAAATAGCTAAAAGTTTACATCTCAACAAATTGGTGAAATTGCTATATTTTAGGGCCAAAAAGGGGTCTTACCGGGCCTACTCCTTTCCAGTCCTCTTCTTTCTTTCCTAATCTCAGTTTTTCAAAGACCTTCCATTTAAAAAAAAATAACTTCGTCTGTAAATCTTGAAAAGTGTCATTCAAACAAACAGCATCAATATGATATGTATTCACATAATTTACAATATCCTTGTATGCCGTCTTTATAGATTGTTCATTAACAAGGAGGATCTTCATCCTTATGGTCTTCAGATGTTAGTGTATTTTGTATGTTTAACCTCCTTAATATTTGCAGATACTTAGGGCACCTTGGTGGTCACCACAGTTGACACACTTAGAAGCTGTCGAACAAAATCGGTTGTTGCACTCCACTTCGGCGTAATGACTGCGTGTATGCTTTTGTGAGCAGATTCTTGCAATATGACTTAATCTATTGCAGTTGACGCTCCTTATCACTTTAGATTTTCTATCTGGCTCAAACTTTTTTCTTTTGTCTGTATCTGGTACATAAAAGCCATGTGATTGTAAAGCCGTTTGGGTTGAGTCAAGGTCTTTGAATGTTAGTTTGACTACTGGTAAACAGTTTCTTGTGTCCTTATATTTTGGTTCTGTTAACATGTTGGCATACGAAAGTGTTATTAAACATTGTTTGCTAGAGAAAAGATACTGCGAGCATCCGAGGGAGAATTTTTAACTATTGTACTCTCTTTTTTTAAATCGTGGCGTATGAATGTTTGATGTCTCACGTAAATTTTCAGTTGTCCAATTGACCAGTTGTCCAATATGGTCTTGCTATCTTTTCTGTTCTTCGGATGTACTGCTATTCCAACGTGAGGTAAGCTGTATGCAGAATAAACTTTATTTACTAATATTTGTAATTTGTTTAGTTCTGTCCCTAAGTGTTGTCGTATCTTCTACACTTATATTGTCAATACTGAGTATGGACTTTGTATCAACTTTTTCATTTTCTATTGTAGTCTCTTGAGTATTGATCTTAATATCTGATATATTTTTCTTTAATCAATAGAGTTTTGGTAATTTCTACTAGTTTTTCTATCTTAGCATTTATGCACTTCTCTCTGTCGCTCTTCCTTCTTGTTTCTCCATTTTTCTTTTTTAATATCTTTGTGGATTGACAAAGTATCGGTATCTCCATGGGATACAGAATTCACATAAAAACATTATTCTGTCATCCACAATTCTGTGTGCTTCTTTGTTGGTATATCCTGCGCATATGACACCAATTACTGCATTTATCACAGGAGAACCAGATTACCTTCTTATTTCTAGAAATTTCTTTCAAAGGATCTTCCTAGTTACAGCCACAGCACCTTTCAGTTTTATCAGTTACCTGCTTATCTTCATTAAAAACTGTGTTTAATTTGTCAGTTGAGTCTTCTGTTGTTTCATTTGTTAAGTCCAGAAGTTTATAAGACTAAGACCATGGGCTTTTCCTTTTTAGAGGCATCAGGGTTTAGTTTATTATATTGGTTATTAAATTTATATTGGTAAAAAGAAAAATTGTGAGTTTTGCAGATATGTACTCCCTGATCTGCACAACTTACCCACAATATAACCAGATTCGGTATTTTGTCTTCAATTTGTCTGTTTGTCTGTTTGTCTGTTTCTCTGTACTCTACCTCTGGCCTATTGGATAATGGGTTTTATTTAACTTTATATATAACTAATATAGGACAATGGTGTTGTTTAAAAATTACACCATTCCAGGCCCTTTTGTTTTACTAATATTTAATATTACCAATAATTAACAATTTCTTGGTCGAATCCGATACCGATACCAATAGTGTCACATGTAGTTTTACGGTTGTTGTAGTTACATGTTACCTTCTGTAAATCCCTTCTTTATCAGGAGAACCGGGAATTCTTCCAGTAGTTGTTTTATATCTGTTACACTATATATAAATAAGAAGATGTGGTATGAGTGCCAATGAGACAACTCTCCATCCAAGTCACATTGTGTAAAAGGTAAACAATTTTAGGTCAAAGTACGGCGTTCAACACGGAGCCTTGGCTCACACCGAACAGCAAGCTATAAAGGACCCCAAAATGACAATTCAAACAGGAAAGCCAACGGTCTAATCCATATAAAAACGAGAAACGAGAAACACTTATGAACCACACCAACAAACGACAACCACTGAACAACAGTCTCCTGACTTAGGACAGGTGCATACAAATGCATCGGGTTTAAACGTTTCGAATAGCGGTATACTACTGTTGCCTTTATTGAACAGGTGCCAACCTTCATCCTAACCTGAAACAGTAGTGTAACAATACAACATAAAAAGACACACTATAAAATATCAATTGAAATAGCTTAACTCGATCAAAAAGACATATAAACAAAAACAAGTGAACATAATCCAAACGAATTAGTTTGATATATGGCACAATATAGTACACTATTTAACAAATTTGTTTTCTTCCACCTCAATACCACTATTAATTTGGTAAGTTAGTTAAAAATAAAATTAAGTTTATAGTAAGTTTATCGTAGTAAGAAAATCAGGACGGGTTCAAACAGAAAGAATTTGAAAACAGAGAAAACTGTGCCCGTTACAATTAGCATGACTTTATCAGATGACAATACGAATACTCAAAATTCAAGCTAGAAATAAGGTATAGGTACTTTAATTCAGTCATGGTGTGTTCTAGTACATACAAAAATCCAAGCAGTAGCTTAACTTTATTATATTGATATTATACTTAATTATACGTCAGTAACATCAGACTTCAGTGTAGAAAATAATAGTCCTCTAACTTGAGACATCTTCGCTAGCCAAGGGTTACGATCCACTTCCCTCCTCTCCACCCTTGGCGGATTGAGATATAATTTCGGAGACACAAGGTAATAATTTTCATTGGTTGCAGTCGAAACTTGCTGCATCCAATCAAAAAGCGCCTATAACATAATCACGTGTAAATGTAGAAAGTGTATGTAAACAATTGCCACGTGCTTATTGTGCAACAAGTCTTTACATCCCTAAACATAGGACCATATTTAGTGACAATTTGAATGTTTTTAATCAACTAATAGAAGTTCCTGTGTATGTTTCTTGCACAAATGCATGAATGTCAACGTATATTTTCGTTTCCTGCTTTACCAAGTGTGTAGAGTATAGACGCTACCGTGTTTTTACCTCCAAATTGAAGAGTTCAAGTGCTACCATTGGTCAAGAATAATGTATTCGGAATGGGCGTGACTTAATTCTACCGATAGATGGCGCAACATTGTTATCACAAATGTTGGCTTAATCTGCCAAGGGTGAAGAGGAGGGAAGTGGATCGTAACCCTTGGCTAGCGAAGATGAACTTGAGACTGTGGATCGTCGAATTTTATATATGATTCCTATGGCCATGCTATTACAGGGGACCTCAATATCGTTCAAAACCTAGAAATAAAAAACTTTTTGAAAAAAGGACAGAAATATCGTCCTCCTTCTAAAATAAGTTGGAAAAGTCACAAATGACGCTCTTTCGTCGTATTGTAAAAATTAGTTTAAACGGGAAAAATCTGATAAAAAATCTCTTGATTATTATTTGAATAAATGTATGAAAGATGTCGATATTCGCATATCAGATTTTGAAAATAATTTAGAAATAAATAAAAGAGTACATAATACGCCAATTTCTAGAATAAGAAACAAACTTCAAGAACTCGCAAAGTGTGTTTGTACCGGCCGACAAAGCAACCAACAATGTGGTGGTGGTATTCTTCTACACTTAAGTCCGTGCGCTCGACAGAGAGTCATATAGTAAACAATCATATCGTAACTACATCACAGCTTAAGTCCTCTTCTGAACATTTGAAGGTCCCTACTATGTATTGGTAACCTAAACTACACAAAAAAGCAGTAAAATATCGTTTCATCTCGGCCTCTAGTAAGTGTTCTACAACTAATCTTTCAGTGCTTTTAACTAGTTCCTTAACTACTATGAAAGAACTTAACTTTTGTAATAAAACATATGAAAATAGTGGAATTAACTATTTTTGGAGTGTAAAAAAATCTTTGGATGATTTATATAAATTAAAATCTTGATGGTCCTTTTGATTCTGTTGTCAGTTTTGACTTTTCAATTATTAACACTACACTTCCATATAATTTTATCAAACAAAAGTTTTCCTATTTAATTAAATGGTCGTTTGGTAAATCTGAATACAAATATATTTGCTGCAACTCATTTAAAGCCTTCTTCTCTAATGAGAAAGGAAAATAGGCTAGATATTCATACTGGAGATGTGATGGGATGATTGAAGCTGTCATTTTTCTCCTTTATGATATTTATGTACGTTTCGCCAATAAAGTTTATCGACAGGTTGTAGGTATTCCAATGGGTACCAATTGCGCCCCTTTAATAGGTTTGATTTTGATTTTTGATTTTTGGTGTTTTAACGCCACTTTTAAGCACCACTTTTGGGCTATTTCGTGGCGGCCAGTTTTTATTGGTGGAGGAAGCCGGAGTGCCCGGAGAAAACCACCGACCTTCGATAGGAAAACTGACAATCCTGGTCAATAAAGATTGGAGTCGAGTGCACCCGCACGACCGGGTTCGAACTCACAACCTCAGTGTTGACTGGCTAGTGATTACAGTAGTAACTACTTAGACCACTCGGCCACCGAGCCCCCCCCCCCCCCCCCCCCCCCTTTATTAGGAGACTTGTTCTTGTACTGTTGGTAAATTATTAAGTCAGGGATTTCGTTACCACAAATTACTTAAAACCTTTACTAAATTCTTCCATAGATATAAAGATTTGGTTTGGAAGTTTGGTTGTACCTGTAGAAAACTTATTTTTAACTGGATAGCACATCCTTATTTTTACGGAGATGTTGTTTACCGAGCCCGGAAATTTAGATACGACCCGGGTAAACTGATCGATCCTTTAAATAAACTTATTCTAAAAGGTTACTAATTCAACACTATAATTAGATCTTTGAATATTGTTTTTATTGGATTTAATATTGATTTTGTTATCTGTAAATTCAAATCAGACTAAATATTATTTTCATATACATATGCACATTCATAGCTCTACAATCTGTCGATACCTGTATCTTGGCATTGCACAAGGTCATGTTTTTCTCTGACTGTTAATGACGTCTTTACACTAAATCCATTGGATGTTGGATGTGTACTGATTGATATTTTAGTCCAAGATGCATGATATTTTTTATTAGTTGTTATTGGCTTTGAACTAGCTGTCAGTAACTGCGAGTACTCTCAGATCTGTACTTAAAGTCTTTTTGTTGTGGGGATGTATAAGTACCCTGCCACGTCCACTCCGTGTTTTGGTTACTTGTTTTTGATTTGTATCGATCTGATGAGCTAAGCCCTTTTCAACTGATTTTTATAGTTTGTTCATATGTTGTACTGTTACACCACTGTCCCAGGTTAGGGGAGGGTTAGGCGCCCTCTTACATGTTTAACCCCGCCACATTCAGTATGTTCCTGTCCCAAGTCAGGAGCCTGTAATTCATTGGTTGTCGTTTGTTGATGTATATCATATTTGGTTTTCGTTCATTATTTTGTACATTAATCAGGCCGTTAGTTTTCTCGTTTGAATTGTTTAACCTTTGTCATTTCATGGGCCTTTTATTGCTTACTATGCGGTATGGGTTATACTCATTGTTGAAGGTTGTACAGTGACCTATAGTTGTTAATTTCTGTGTCATTTTGGTCTCTTGTGGAGAGTTGTCTCATTGGCAATCATGCCACGTCTTCTTATTTTCATATTTAGTTCTTCTTTCACTAGATTATGTAGGATTCTATTATCAGGTATAGTTATATATCACTCTTCATATGAGTCACGTAAAAGCTTTTTTGATATAAATAAACTTCATAATTTCACTGTCTTTCTGATTTAATGCTATTTCTATTGATTCTTTTATCCGATGGGGTCTTTCTGTTCTACTTCTGAAGTAGAAATGACTTGTTTCCACTTAATTTGTTCCCAACTTGTTATTTAGACTCCAGATTGTCTCGTTGATATATGTTATTTGTTTTGTTAAAGTGGTATCCTCTATTGTACAGCTGGATGGATTTGTTTGTCCTGTATTTATATTCTACTGTTGTATTGATAAGATTGGGCAATTTTCTATTTTAATCTTTGCCTGTGTATTATACTTTCCAACTATATGTATTGCTTTTTTATATTCAGTTAGAAAGTCATTCGTTGTTCAATAGCTGTTATTTCGTAATCTTATGAATTTGCCAGTTTTTTTTTAATTAAATGACATGTCCCGGCCGACAGATATATCATAACCTTCCCATGTCTCTTTATAGTTTATATAATTCTCTCCTCAATCAAATCTACTAGTTGACGAGTTCGTGCTCCTGATTTACATCAGATGCACATGAAAATTCACTGTTGGGACTGTTATTTCTGAGGGTAAACCCTTAACTGTTTGATACATGTACTAGGATTGGCTTGCAATTTTCCTATTTATCACATGGGGTTGGTATCTTATCCTGGTGGTACTCATAAAACGAGACATTACAGATATTACAACACAGCACAGCAGACACAAATAATGTGAAAGAATACTCTAACTGCGCCTTCTTCTCTTCAACAAGGCATTTATGTAATCCTGTTGACACTTCATTCACAAGAAATGTATATTTCTTCAATGTTCTGAATGGACGGTACGTCAAATAATAAGTTTTATCTAAAGGGACATCCGACAACAACTACATCAATCGAACACCAAAAAGCTATTTGGACTTTAATCCATCTTATTCTCAGCGTTTTTTTTAGCTTATTTCTCACACTTTGATTGCTGGAATTTTCTTACGTTCATTTCTTTCTGCCCGACAGTATATGCGATTGAATTTTAAAAGTTCCTCCACTTGTCAAACAAAGAAAGGGCTTAGGCATTCGGCGAAATTTGAAAGTCAGTTTTACATTTATGTATGAAACTCGTTTCAAAACAGAGTTTTCTTCTAACTTAATGTACATTTTGTGTATTCTGTTAGATAAGATAAACTAAGTCTGAGCATTCACAATTGCATTGACAGTCGCAGAGTAATGCACTAGTATCTAAATTTCGTTCAGTACTAATTCCCAAGTATTCTATAGTTTGCGTAGAGCTCGCAGTTATTAATAATTTGCGAGAGTTCAGTCAAGTGATGGTCCTCCGCTGAGGTAAGAGTAGTACGTGAATGATCTATCCGCATAAGAGACAAATTTGTTTGACGTTAACCTGGTTACATTGGAGAATAAATGTATACCAGTTAGGAGTCGAAGCTTGTTTGGTAGACGCTGAATGTCTTTGGCAAACGGACATCTGAATGCTTGCCAGAACACTGAGAAATTGACCAATTTGTAATTAGATGTTGATATAAATAAAAATACTTTTGTAGTAGATAGACGTAGTATCAAGATTTGCGATAATAGGATTTTCGTGAACCAACTGTCCTTTATGGCTGTTAATGTTATGATTTGTCTTTCTATGGAGTCGCCTTGTGATATACTAGTATATGTTCCCAATGCCATTTTATGAATTTTACTGATGACTGGAATTGTACCAGACAAGATATATACATCCATGTCTTTTATGTTGTTGGGTATAGATGGAATGTGAAGGATGCTTTTGCTATAGAATATTTTAATTGCCTCAAAACATAAGCTTTTAACCGAGTACATACAAACATATACGACAACACAACACTTTCATGCTTGAACATTAAAAATAGAGAAAACCCACATAAAAGTAAGCACACACACGACAAAGTAAATTATATATGCTAGCATAAGCAATAAAAGAGCACAGTTGTGTAGTGATTCTACCTCACGCTATTGGGATATGGGTACTTAGTCAAATCTAGTTTTAGTATGTTATGAATACATATGATAATTTAAGTCAAATTGGTGATCATGAATTTGACAGCTAATGTCCCTTTGATATTGGCAAGGACTCAACTGCATTTGTTTCATATATCAAGGACGTAGTTATAAATCTTTGCATATATACATTCTAAGGCGTACAGAGTAAATTTTCATAGTACAGTGATCAACTTTAAATGTTCTTAAAATAATAAATATGAATAAGAAGATGTGGTATGAGTGCCAATGAGACAACTATCCATCCAAGTCACAGTGTGTAAAAAGTAAACAATACTTGTTTCACTGCTCTTTTTCCTGTAACACAAAAGGACATTTGCGCTTTTTTACATGTAACACAAAAGGACATTTGCGCTTTTTTATCTGCAACACAAAAGGACATTTGCGCTTTTTCACCTGTAACACAAACGGACATTTGTTCTTTTTTTTACCTGTAACACGAAAGGACATTTGCGCTTTTATTACCTGTAACACGAAAGGACATTTGCGCTTTTTTTTACCTGTAACTCAGACTTTGATACACTTTTACAAAATTTTGCTCTTTTAATCTATCAAAGTTTACCTGTAAACGGAATTATTATTTTGTACATATACAACAAATTTAAGAGTGTATGTGGAATGTTTTAGAATTTTATGGATGGAACATTCAAATGTTGCCATAAATTCTCTAAACAGATTTATACGATAAATCATGAAATTAAAAATTGAAACTGAACTCGTCCTGTGCTCATATTTTTGCCTGGAAAGTCCGAGAACTATTCCATTTACAATCGTTGTGTATCTCTTTTGCCTGGAAAGTCCCAGGAACTCTTCCATCTACAATCATTGTTTATCTCTGTTGCCTGGAAAGTCCGAGGAACTCTTCCATCTACAATCGTTGTTTATCTCATTTGCCTGGAAAGTCCGAGAAATACTGTCCATCTACAATCATTGGTTATCTCTTTTGCCTGGAAAGTCCGAGGAATACTTTCCATCTACAATCATCGTTTATCTCTTTTGCCTGCCATGGAAAGTCCGAGGAACTCCTCCATCTACAATCATTGTTTATTTCTTTTGTCTGGAAAGTCCCAGGAACTCTTCCATCTGTAATTTTTGTTTATCTCTTTTGCCTGGAAAGTCACAGGAACTCTTCCATCTACAATCAATGCTTATCTCTTTTGCCTGGAAAATCCGAGGAACTCTTACATCTATAATTTTCGTTTATTTCTTTTGCCTGGAAAGTCCGAGGAACTCTTTCATCATTGTTTAGAAGTCATGGTTGTTATGAGGAATTTGAAGTGTACTGACACAAGTATGTTGGCAAAAGATTCAGTCATTAATAACTTGACAGGCACTTGAATATAATTTTTTAACATATATACCTGACTCATTTATATAGAGTTCAAATGTCCTGAAAATTGCAGCGAAAATGTCCTATTGAAAAGTGCAAACGTCCTGTGGCGAATATTGTGAACAAATTCAAATGTATCAAGTTCCATCTGGATAAAATGAAAATAACATGTTATAAATTTGATGCATTCGAAGTCCTTTTCATTATTTAACTTCATCAAAAACGCTCAAAGCCTGTATTTAATCTGGAAGAGTTTACCTGACGTTAGCCTCATGTTTATGGTTTATTCATATTTACTGAAATGTTTGCAATACCCGTAATCAGAAACGTAATAATATTTGGATCTTAAAAATGGATGGAATTTATCACTTCGCAAGACAAGGATGTTCTATATTCCACCTACTGTTAGCAAATACGATTGAAATTTATATGGCTGTATTCGAAATGTAAAAAAAAAATGTGATATTTATGTTTTAGTATTTAAAAAATCTTGATGTATTTCCTTAAATAAGTGTTTTCAAATTTAGGTATATTTAATGAATAAGATGATATAGATAGAGGATCAATCGATATTAACAAGGCAATGACAGGTGCACGCCGTTAATATTGTATTTACTTCGTTACTTGTCCAAAATTTACCTTAAGTGTCAGAACTCTTGTCCTTGCTAATCATTTACCGTCATCGTATAATTATTACTTGTAATAAAAGGATAATTGCTTGGACTTGATGTTTGTTTGTGAATACACACCAACGATAGACCATGTGCTGAGAAAGCAATACTACGACTTTAGTGTTTGGCTCTTGGTATTTTCGTTGTTTATTTTCTAATCAGGAAACGGTCATGACGGGTCATTTTTTCATATTACTGGTATGTATTTATAACGTAATTAAATTAATTCTATAAATGCATGTCACACATTTTAAAAATGTTTAGGTTAATGGTCTATTTAAAAAAATGATTACTTGTACATGCTTTTTTACTTTAGGGTGATATTAAGTGCTAATAGAAATATGTAGTATTACATTTCAACAAAGAACACTTTTTTTTCTGGATTTGTATCATAATAATAACAGGAAAGTTTGGATAGTAACTATTTGTTGGTCATGTATATATTCCATACACTTCAAGAATAGATTCTATGCTGCATGAAAGCAACTAAACTTAAAGACGCCTTCCCGTCTTGTAAAGCTATTTGCTCATCTAAAAACAAAATAGATTAAAAAATCAGAGTCCGAATGACGTGAAGTTCTCTCATACTTCAGCAATCGTAAAATCTCTCCGAAATCAGAAATCAGAATGATAAATTAATTCATATCATGTAAATTTACAATTTATTTAATGGTCTGAATGAATTGTTTTTAATAGAGTAGGTAACTCCTACTTGCCTGTAGGCCTAGTTTTATTAGTGCATTAGATGATCTCAAGATCTTATAATTTGCTAAGAGTATATCCAGAAGTGATCTAAGAATGATTAGCCCTTAAGGGTACTCTTATCTTTCTCGTGGCACTCTCAGAGTTTTAATCTTATCAATCGGGTATATCAAACGTTGATAATAAACTTAAGATCGTCTCAGTATACTCTTAGCAAATTTTAAGCCTATCAACAATCTTTTTTTACTAATTATTTATGAAAAAAATTTAAGAGAAGTGAGTCATGAGTACCCTTGTAGCCCACTTAGTTTAGAAATTGGCACTTGCTGTCTCTTAAAGTGTAAATTTTGATTTCGATGTCCACTTCGATTTGAAATTCATGTTACATTTTTTTGTCAAGTCAAAGTTCGAATCTCCTGTTATTAGTTTTTTCACCCTTAATATCGAGTTAGAGCATGAGTCCGAGTTTGATTTTGAGTTTTCCCTGATATAGCCACTGAATGTTAATTTTTTTGGTGGATAGTTGTTTCATTGGCAAGTATACCACATCTTCTTTTTATATCAGTAATATTAGGGACTCACTTCGATAACATATTTGCCATGTTTCATCTATCTACAGTAAATGAGTCAATGATTTGTCCAATTTTACTTAAAAAGTTACATTGGAACATTCTAACACAGGATTGAAAAGATTTTAGTTTCACTCTGCAATGATGTATGCTAGTATTTTTTTTAATCTTTTTTTATTGTTTCCATGTGCGTGCATTAATCTTCCGTCGTGAATTGATAAAAAATGTTCTTCCTTTTTCCATTTGATCGAAATATGATGTATTTCTGTTGTTGCATTGCTTCAAATTTGGTTTTATTCAATTGTGACTGAATTTTGGTCGTTTGTGGTACATTCCTTTGTGTTCTGTAAGTAAATCAAACCATACACTTTCGGGCGATATTTTGGATTTTTATTGAAGGATTAAACGCCTTTATAAAGGAATATATTGGTGCATAAATTGGACCAATTCACTCGACTTTTATGATATGTTTGTGAGTGACTTGGTCCAGTTTATACACCAATAAATTCCTTTAAAAAGGCAATTATTCCTTATAATTCTTTAAAATTGGAAATAAGGAATTTAATTTCCCCACTCGTAACCTCTTTCACACGTGAAGTGTTTATTATTGTCATTGAATTGGCCTGGCGCACGACGATATATATTTTTTGGTTACGGCAAAAAAAAATGTACTCTATGAGATTTGCTATCTGATTAATCAATATCTTATTATCATTTAAATGAATATTTTGTTTATATTACTTCATTTAAGGATGTTTGCTACTCTGTTTCAAAATGACAAGCTTTTTAAAAGACTGTTATGAATTGATAGTTTATTTATAACGGAACTTAAAAAGAAGAAAACAGAATGATAGGTCCGTGTGCTTGTTTTTGAGATATAAGCCATTGAAAATTTGGCGGGAAATGATTCTCTCTAGACTTTTCATGAAATTAACATTGGCAGCATTTTCTTTCAAAAACTATGAAAAAATAACAAGGTTTTTATAAGATTTTCAAATATGACTTTTAAAACTATATGTAATAAAATTATGAAAAGAAAAGTAGGGCTTAATGGCCAAAATTTTAAATGGGTACTAGATGGATAAAACCAGAGGATTCCGAATATCTGACAAAAATTCAAAAACAAGAGGAGCGAACATCCTTAACGATGAACGCGAAGTGAAAATAAATATTTTTAACGTCAGTCGAGCCGGTTTGTGTTTCTATCGCCGCCATCTTGTTTACATTGGTTACAAAAAGTAGTTCTATCCAAAAATAAATATAAACTCAAGAGCTACTACCGGAAGCCTTCTCGACCAATCATTTAAACGTATTCCCTAATACTAGTATGCAAATCATATAAGAATTATGAAATGTTGTATTCATTTAGAGCTCATTAAATCCCATCCGTCGAAGTATCGAAAAACATATACATATACATATACATATTTCCGTTAAAAAATCAATTAAATTTGAAAAAAATAATACTTTTCACTTTAAATTTCAAATTCTAGAAATTAAGTCCTACTAATTTTGTTCAGAAATATTATGTAAATGCTGTGAACATTTCGCTCCCAAGGATGACTTGGTTATAGAAATATGGTGTCTTCTTCCCGTCGGCGGTAAAACACTTGCCAAAGTAGGGCGTCCGTTTGGCTGTGCGGGATGCATAAATACGCAGCCACGTCTGGTCAGAATGGGGACGTAAAATCCATTGCCTCATGTAGAGAGAGTGCCACGCCACAAAAGCAACATCTTCTCTAGAAAGCTGGCTGTCTCTAAGCTGATTATATAGAAAACTGATATTTGCATACTAGGACATGGAAAATGAAAAGACAATTTTTGGGGTTTAACATTACTTTTTTGGGGTTGACATTTTATAGAAACCTTTGAAAGACAAGTAATTTCTAAATCGCCTGTGTTTTTATTCTTTTGTCACTACGGTATAGGTTTAGTACCAATTAATAAGATGTTCTCGATTTTTTGTCGGAGCATTTTTGTTCATCCATTTTTTATTGACGTAGAAGTAGTTTTTGTTTACATCCGCAGTATCTGTTTCCTTCAAAGGATAAATATCGGAAAATTGGTAAAATATTTTGGACTTTAATCAGGAAAGAATCCATCAATATATTTCAAGCGATTTTCACCACATTAACAAATAACAATTATCCTTTCAATCAAAAGTGTTGCTATTTCGAGATTTTTTTTCTTGTGGCCATCTTATGCATTTTTCAGAATAACGTTGAACGTAGGTGTATTATAAGAGATATTATTGGCTCCTGAAATAAACAAATAAAATATGGAAGTAATTTATTGACTTAATTGATACCAGTATTACCAAATGAAATAATACAATGTGACACTCAAGTTATTACTTTTCTCCCCACAAATAATCATGGAAATATCCAATGTTCAATCAGGTTTGTGTAAATGTCTAATATAGGAACTGAGTTTGTCTGCCAAACTCTTACAAATAGTCTACAAAGCATCTGCTTTTATACAATAAATGAACATATAAAGATAATAAAGATGTGCATGTGCAAAGGATTTTTATTTTCCTTTACCAGTTATCGTGAAACTTACATTCAACTGTCAATGACTGCCGACTTCGGTAAATGTTATAAAATTGAGAATGGAAATGGGGAATGTGTCAAAGAGACAACAACCCGACCATAGAACAGACAACAGCAGAAGGTCACCAACAGGTCTTCAATGCAGCGAGAAATTCCCGCATCCGGAGGCGTCCTTCAGCTGGCCCCTAAACAAATATATATACTAGTTCAGTGATAATGAACGCCATACTAAACTCCAAATTGTACACAAGAAACTAAAATTAAAAATAATACAAGACTAACAAAGGCTAGAGGCTCCTGACTTGGGACAGGCGCAAAATGCGACGGGGTTAAACATGTTTATGAGATCTCAACCCTCCCCCTATACCTCTAGCCAATGTAGAAAAGTAAACGCATAACAATACGCACATTAAAATTCAGTTCAAGAGAAGTCCGAGTCTGATGTCAGAAGATGTAACCAAAGAAAATTAACAAAATGACAATAATACATAAATAACAACAGACTACTAGCAGTTAACTGACATGCCAGCTCCAGACTTCAATTAAACTGATTGAAAGATTATGTCTTCATCATATGAATATCAGGCACAATCCTTCCCGTTAGGGGTTTAGTATCATACCATCATAACATATATGAAAAAAGACTTATATTTCTGTAATTTGTATATAGCCTTGCTCCAAACACATATTTCCTCGACATTTTTGATGGGATGATTAGTATTAAAAACTCTGGTTAAAACATATATATCAGTCAAATATAGTCAAATATCTTTGATTTTAGTTCTTATTAATTTTTTGTCCATCCAATTAAAATGTCTTCATGATGAAAGATATAGCATGGCAAAAAACGGTGTCAAACATCATAAAATCAAAATACAAAATAAGTTAAAGGGAGAAAGTACTAAAGTTATGGTTTTAACTTAAAAAGTCATACTTGTAGCTATGTGTAAAATTTAAAGTCTTTTGTCGACTGTCCAGTCAGGATATAAGGAGGAAATAATGTATTGACATAATGGTCATGTTTGACATTTTCGGACGATTTTTATGTATGTCTTTGACAATCATATTTCATAGTGGACATAACAGATATATTTTTTTTTATAGAAACAATGATTGATTCAAATTACAGAAATATAAGTTAGTACAATACGTTTGACCCATTTTATCAATATAGGTCATAATGAACATACACTGAAATAGAAAAGGAAATGCATATTTTTGATTATTTGATTTTATAGTCTTAAACTATATTAAAAGTTTTACAAATCATTATACTGTTAAGAAAATGTTGAAATATTGTTGCAGTAAAAGGGAATCATATGCCTCGAATGCAACGCTTGAATATCTTTTATGTGAATGGATCTTACCAAGATAAATGAAAGTCTATGATAAAATAACATTAACGGTACCAATTTTAGTGTGATAAACTGACTTTTATCCTAATATAGGGTTTACATTTTCTCATTTAATCCTCTGTATAATACGACAGTGGCAAATTGCCTGTAATTTTTTCACCAGCAGTCATGTTTTCTAAACAGTATAATGTTGACTAAAATTCGCAGTACTACAGCTACATGTAGGTAATGCTGGTTCTGATAACATTTCGATTGGTTTCTTTTACATATTTTTATAGAAATATTTTAATATTGAACTAAATTACATATGATCATTTATGGCTAAAAATTTTCAATTTTAATTTGACGATTATAGTATTAATGCGAGATTAGATTTCTTAAACTAGAGATCTAAAACCACTTAAGTTAAGATATCCAATTGTAGTACTAATTTATCGTAGGACATGTAGAAAATCCGTTCGTTCGGAACAAATCGTAACTTAAGTAGTTTTATGCATATCAGCCCAAGTCACGGTAATATTCAAGTATTCATCTAAAAATAAAGACAACAAAGATTATATGTTTTGTAAATATAAACTAATTGATGTTGGTTTTGCATGTCTTGAAATGCGTTCTTTTTTTACACAAACACAGAACATTTAGAATATTTATAAAGGCTGTCTTTTAATCAAACGTGCAGAGATAAATGCTATATTTATTTAATAGACAATTGTAAATAATGAAAATGAATTTAAAATGATGTTAGAATATGTCAATATCTTTATAAAAAAACCAAAGCGGATCTTATAACACTACTTATTATACATATTAAGATTTTTATTTTATACGGTATGATGTTTTATTGTTGATAAAATAACAAAACGGCCCCAAATAACAGTGTTCAGGAAATCGCTACAATAAAATAAAACATGAACACGGTCGACGTTATATCAAACCTTTTACGTATGTCATAGAAATCAATTATATACATGTATATTTACATATTAAAAATTATAGACCTATATTTATCTGACGTGTATATTCAGCCAATAAAAAAGTGGTTTCTTTAATGAACCATTTATGTCACCACAAACATTCAGTGGTTCAATGAAAAGCCTATAAATAGCAAAATTGTATACTGCAATGTGAATATCGCAGATAAACTTAAGTTTATTTGATGACTGTCTTTAAGTCTTTAATAACTTCAAAAATGAAGCAGAGATGCTTTTTATGTTGTTCGTTGCCCTCTTGATGTCTTTTGGTAATTAGTGTCGTTGGGTTACTGTCTCATTGACGTACATGCATACTTTACATCGCCTTTTATTCATATTTTAAAGATTTATCATGAAGATAATTGCATGGGTTTTTTAGACTACCATTTGAATTAAACGTGAGAAATTCACCAATTTCAGTTTCCGAATTATTGTTATATAATGTGTTTTTGTTTTGTTGTTTACGTCCTGTTAAAACATGGAGTTTTCTGTCTTTCTCTGACTTATAGTTTTTGATCCCCTCCTTGATATTCTCTTAACATTTCAGTCTCTGTTGAATTTCTTTCCTAATTATAACAATACCTAATTTTGTCAATAAATCGAAACAATAAACAACTGTCATACAATGTATAAGTTGGAGGTTTAGCTTGGTATAAAATCAGGTTTAATCCACCATTTTCTTCGGAAAATTCATATACCAAGTCAGGAACATGACAGCTGTTTCCATTTGTTGCGTTGGTTAATATAGTCGCGCGTTTAATTCTGACAGGTTTTATAGACTTCCCCCTTCTTGCATTTATCTTGGAGTTCGGTATTTTTGTAAATACATTTTTGTTTTTCCATAATAAATGATGATGTATCGTAATGTAATATTTGTTATTCCAGCAAGCAATTAATAAATTAAAGAATGATCATTATTCGTGAAAAAGAAGTGACAATTTTAAGACATACAAATGAGACACATGTGTATTTTATTTCGATTTTTGTGAAAGATTGTATTCTGCAAAAAAAATGTTAGGTTTGGGCCTTGAAGATGTAAGTTTGACCTATTTATTCATATGTCTCATTCGTGGACATATTTTATTCAATAGTAAATAAAGCATACGATTTCGCGGTCTTATATCTTAAGATACCGACCCCTATTTTGAAATTTGAACTGATCCGAGATTTAATCGACAGTTGGTGCATGCATAGTAGGAGACGCTTACTCTGTCTCGGTTTATTTTGGAGTTTTAACGATTCGTTTGTTTGAATATATATTGGTTATCTGTTTATTTAAAGGTGAATTACTAGTTTTGATGATAGCCACAGTACCGACCACATTTACTCTTTCTTGACTTATCAACGATCACGAAACGTTACATGAAATCGTATTTTCTTCTTCTAGATCTATCCATATTTCTTGCGTCACTTTTTATAATATTTAAAACTATCAAAAAATTCAATGGTAGGTGTCTTTACCTGAAACTTTTTTGTACATCTGATAATTTCCATTTCAAATTTACGACGGTTCCATGTTTTGTTACTCTTTTGACATAATTAACTTTTAACAATTATTTCTGTTAACTATCTCTTGATCTAGAGATATGAGGGTCTGGGTTTAAAAAAAACTTTTTAGACAATTTTTCTCTTTTCTATTTTTGACCATTATTTTCTTTTCTTTATATTTCAACAATGCACTATCTCTATTCTTAACTTTTTTGCCTATTTTTGTCAATTCTTTATTTCTTTGCCTTTATTCTGCATTTTTTGCCCATTATTTTCAAGCCTGTAAACCCCATCCGAACTTAAAATGATAACCCGTAGTTGATTCAGTGCTTTGCTCTATAATTTTATCTTTATACGTAAAATTGAGAATGGAAATGGGGAATGTGTCAAAGAGACAACAACCCGACCAAAGAGCAGACAACAGCCGAAGGCCACCAATGGGTCTTCAATACAGCAGAAATTTCCGGCACCCGGAGGCGTGCTTCAGCTGGCCCCTAAACAAAAATATGTACTAGTTCAGTAATAATGGACGTCATACTAAACTCCGAAATATATAAAAGAACCTAAAATTAAAAATCCTACAAGACTAACAAAGGCCAGAGGCTCTTGACTTGGGACAGGCGCAAAAATGCGGCGAGGTGAAACATGTTTTTGAGATCTCAACCCTCCCTCTATACCTCTAGCCAATGTAGAAAAAACAAACACACAGCAATACGCACAGTAAAACTCAGTTTAAAAGAAGCCCGAGTCCGATGTCAGAATAGGTAACAAAAGAAACTAAACAAAATGGCAATGATACATAAATTAACAAAGGACTACTAGCAGTTACTGACATGCCTGCTCCAGACCTCAATTAAACTGATTGAAAGATTATGTCTTCATCATATGAATATCAAGCACAATCCCTCCCGTTAGGGGTTTAGTATCATACCATCATAAAATATATGAGAAGAACATAACCCGTATCATGCCAACAACTGGTTTTAGAATAAATGTGTTTATTTCCAATGCAAAGACCCTATAAGTGAATCAATATTAAAGTCAAAATATGCCATCTTTAATGACCTGACAACAGTATCGTAACTATATCCATTCTTAATAAGTCTGTTTAAAGGTTTTGTTAGCTTTAGAGGTGAATGCCGACATTTTTGTGCTCTGTAAAGAATATTACCATAAAAAATTGGATGTGAAATACCTGAACGTATAAGATGTCTGCATGTTGATTTATATTTACGAATGATGTCCTTGTACAGATGATAAAATTTAGTAAATGTTTTGACTACTTTGTGATATCGAAAACCCTGGTGTAATAATTTTTCAGTAAAACATAGATTTCTTTCGCTAAAATCTATACGTTGTTACATACACGAGCGAATCGTACAAGTTGAGATTAAATACCATAAGATGGTGACAAGGGAACGTCACCATCTAGGAATGGATAATTAACAATAGGAAATGAAAAATCACCTCTTTTATCATAAATTTGGTATTAAGCTTCCCGTTAATGATATAAATATCAAGATCCATTTCATAATGTAAATTGCAAAAATTGGACAATTTAAAAGATACAGAACTTCTATGATTTTCTGTACAGTAGTGAAATTCTTAATATATGCTAGAAGAAGTCCAATAAATTGCATAAACTTTAATCTCAACCTCAATAATGTGTATTTTGCGACGACCATGCTATCATATTTATGTTCATATTTAGCTTAGTAAGGAAGTACTCATAAAATTGACATTTTTCGGCCAAATATTGATTCTTACGTGTCCAGTTGAATAGATTAACATAAAAAACAGAGCCATAACGGCAAACAATAATAATTTATGGTCACGACATTGATAGATATAGGTATTCTGTGTCGTTTATGGTTTAACGGAGCGACTAAATTCATTCGTGCAGGTCATATTTCATAACAATAAACATTACAACATACCTCGGATATTTTTTTTTTGTACATAAACATAATAATATGTTATAATAGTGTGAACGTTCTCGGACATGAATAATATTAAGTATATTGATATTTATATTTTTTGTACATAAACATAATAATATGTAATAATAATGTGAATGTTCTCAGATATGAATGATATTAAAGACGAATATAATAAAACACATAAAATGTTGACACAGAGATATGTCTCGCCTTTACATTAATACGGAAAAGAGAATGTAGAAAATTTTATTAATAGACAAAGCTGATAATTCGTTTACCGGTCGATGGATATTTATGCTACGATTAAATTCAATGAATGAAATATTGTTATACATTTGTCTTACCTCCATGGCGAATATGTTATTTTCCTGCAAACAAAGCCTTTAGCAATATTGTTTTTACAAAAAAATGTATATGTAACCCACATAATACATACGTCTGGGAGAATAAGGTATTGACAAATTATATTTAGAAGACAAGCATATACTATTGCATACAAGCAAATGACTGTTTTATGTTCCATTTTGGAATTTCCTCAAATTACGAAGAACTTGTGTATCAATCTTCTGGATACCAGAGTACACCGATGTCTCTACAAACAACGTTATGTGTCTTGTTCTGAAAATGCTCCAACCTTTTTTTATCAGCAATCAAAATCAGGCATCAATGTTACTGTGAAAATATCTTCTCTAGGGATGCTGTTACCAAAGTTAAGTAAGGTTACAAACAACTTATCTCCTCCGTTTATCAATAAAATACAGAGAAATAAACAAAATATAAATTTCAATATCGATTGTATATTTTGGTTATAGAGAAACTTTCCATCAAGTTTCTTGAAATTCCTTGAAAATTGATTATCAATGTTTCAAAAAAAAAAAAAAAAAAAAAAAAAAAAAAAAAAACTTAAGTCAACAACGATACGACTTATTACAGGAATTTTACTTCTCATGAATGGGACGTGCTACACTAGTGGTCTGGAAATGTCGAACCTTTCGAAGCACTTGGCTTACCTTGGTTTATGATAGGATTCGTGTTGCACACGTTTTTATGTAGTGTTTTGCTGACTCTTTGTCTGTTTGACTTTTCCTATTTTTACTGAGACTACTTGTTGTTGGAAAATCAGTTGGCGAAGTTTGACCTGGTAATTAGTCTAGATAAATATTGTAGATATAACTTATAGATATTGTATAAGCATACTTTGTATAACGGTAGAAAAATAGTGCTCCAGTCAAGTATAAGAAATGGAAAGTATTAAAAAATTACGATAGTTTAAGCTGTGCTTCCAAGTATTGTTAATTTCATTGCATTTTCTTTAGTGTGTGTGTGTGTGTATATAATATATAAAAATACGTAGCCTCTGTTGTAATTACTTCACCCTCGTCAACTTTGAAATTGTAGAATTATACCAGTTCAAATTGTACAGTGCTATTCGTTTGGGATGTATATCTACGCTCTCTTTTGTAATATGTTAACTTTCGTCACTTGTGAAATTTTAGTATTATACCAGCTCATATTGCACATTACTATACTTTTGGGATGCATATCTATGCAATCTCTGTAGTAAATACATAACCTGCGTCAAATTTTATAGTTATACAGACATGGTTTGGGTTTTAAATTGTATGACGTTAAAGATTGTTTAAGTTAAATCAGAATGTATTGATATGATTCCTTTTACATCATCATTATCATACTGATGAAGGATATCTGTTATCCGAAATATTCATAGATACTTATATTTATTATAAAAATAATAAGATGTGGTATAATTGCTAATGAGACAACTCTCCACCAGAGACCAAATGACATAGAAGTTAACAACCGTACGGTCTTCAACAATGAGAAAAACCCATACCGCAAAGTCAGTTATAAAAGGCACCGAAATGACAAATGTAAACCAATTCAAACGAGAAAACTAACGACCTGATTCATGTACAAAACAATGAATGAAAAACAACCATTGAATTACAGGTTCCTGACTTGGGACAGGTACATACAACAACAAACGACAACCATTGAATTACAGGCTCCTGACTTGGGACAGTCAAATACAGAACGTGGCAGGGTAGCGCCAACCCTCCCCTAACCTGGGACAGTGGTGTAACAGTACAACATAAGAACAAACTATAAAACCAGTTGAAAAGGGCTTAACTCGTCAGATCGATACAAAGAAGAAACACACATAGTTCCCTCTTTTTTAATATTGGTGTTGTTTTGAACACTTATTTTTAAGTGTTCTATATAGCTTAAGACTACGTCACATAGTAACGTTCGTTATGATGACGTTGTTGAGGTTCTAATTGGGGTACCCCGGCACTTTCCTGAATATATACTGACTTCTCTGTGTTGTTATCCAATCACAAAACTCGACACATTTGTAATCCGTAATATATCTATATTTCTCTAATTCTTCGTCAATTTATCCCTTTCTGCATCCATTGTATAACAAAAATTTAATCAACGTGTGGTTCGTTTGATCTCAGTTCTTCATTGGTTAAAATCCGATTATGACGTCGAATTTTATTGCTTTCCCCTGAATTTCCTATTGTGACGGCATGAAAAAGGCGACCATGCCTGATGACGTAAGGCGACCATGCCTGATGACGTCACATAGAAAGAACACACCTTTTTGCAGATCATTCGAAAAGAAGGAATAAATTTGCCTGCGTATTGTTTGAAAATCATTAGAGAAACAGATTCCACCACCAAATCTCGTGTAATACGATAGTTAAATTTTAAATATCTAAAACGCTCGGCGAGCCTCGCGTTTTAAATTTGAAAAATTAACTGTCTCGAGTGGATAAATATCGTATTACACTCGATGTAGTGGTAGAATCAATATATATATAAAATTGCGGTTTTTGTCCAACGCAATCATAGGTTTGAACGTTGTTTTCAATTTAGACTTGTATATATATATATATATATATATATATATATATAAGTCTAGAGAGTTGCACAACGATACTAATATAAGATGGTATTATACGAAGATGTTGTTAATAAATCGTGTTGACAAATATTTCGGCTTAACAAATAGCCTTCTTCGGTGTCAATTATTTTAACAATACTGATAATATGTATAAAAATAGCTCAATAATACAGGTAAGTTTTGGTCTATTGATTTAATCCAAAATCCTGAACATCATAATATAAAACAAAACTCAATACTCAAATATACGTGACTGTGTATATTTACAACCCAAAATGAGTGAAAAATAAAACTTAGTATTTTTTATTGATGCCGTTTGGATGATGTACATTTAGTTCCTTTATCCAAAAGCTTTCCCGAACCTGTCGCTGGGCATCACTCCAGTGAATGTTCTGTTCAATCACTAGGATCTTCATGCGGTTAAAGTCATCAAGTGTGTGACCAGACTGTCTGAAATGCTGAGAAACTGGGAGAAGTGGCTTCTTAGAGATATCACTCCTATGGCCATTGAGGCGTTTGTGGAAAGGCTGCTTTGACTCACCAACATATTGGAGGCCACAAACCGAACATTCTAGAATGTAAATAACATTCATACTTTTGCAGTTAACATTGCAAAATATCTTATAGTTATTTTCGGTTGCCTTACTGTGAAAAGTTGATGAGTGATGCATCTGTAGGCAGCATTTGCAGCGTTTTTCATCACACGAACGACATTCTCCAGAAGTACTTCTGATATCAGACTCTTCAGCCCGCACCAGCAGGTTACGCAGACTATTGGGTTGCCTAAAAGCTATCATGGGAGGCTCGGGAAAAATCTTGGATAGTTTGGAATTCTTTTCAACTGTTTTCCAATGCTCACGAATGACACCGAAGCTGTTTTTGAGAGATGGGTGGTAAGTAAGAACACATGGAGTCCTTTTATTTTTCTTTTTATATTTGTATTCTAACAGTTTACTCCTTGGAATAGTTTCCGCTTTCTGAAAGCCTTTTTGGATAGTTTTGTGTTTGTAGCCCCTTCTCTTCAAGCGGGTTTCGAGTTGACGTAGTTGTTTTTTAGTTGTTTCTGAGTTGGAACATATTCGCTTGACTCTGAGTGCCTGACTGTACGGGATGCACTTAGTACAATGAGCAGGATGGCAACTTTTAGGGGACAGATATTGGTGAGTGTCAGTAGGCTTAGAATATAGATCAGTGGATATGATGCCATCTGTGAGCAAGCTGGAGGTATCGAGGAAGGTGATTTTGGATTTAGATTTCGCATGAGTAAATTTGATACTTGGATGTATGTTGTTGGCATGAGTGATGAATTTATCTAAATCCTCGTCACTTTTATTCCATTTCATATCCACATCATCTATAAATCTAAAGCAGGAAAACGGTTCTTCGATGGAAGATTCAAGGAGTTGTTTTTCTAATTTGCCCATAAATATGTTGGCATATGATGGAGCCATTTTGGTGCCCATAGCAGTTCCATTAACTTGCAGATAATGGTCTCCATCAAAAGTGAAGTTGTTGTTTTTGAGTACCAGCGTGAGCATTTTGACCAGGCATTCAGTAGGTGGATATTTCACTGGTCGGGAATTCCAAACTTCTTTACATGCATCAATGCCATCTGCATGTGGAATATTCGTGTAGAGGGAGGTGACGTCCATAGAGACAAGTGTCGGAGGGGAGTGGATTTAAGGCCTGCAATTTTCTAAGATAATCGGTAGTATCTTTGATGTAAAGAAGTTTGGAATTCCCGACCAGTGAAATATCCACCTACTGAATGCCTGGTCAAAATGCTCACGCTGGTTATCAAAAACGACAACTTCACTTTTGATGGAGACCATTATCTGCAAGTTAATGGAACTGCTATGGGCACCAAAATGGCTCCATCATATGCCAACATATTTATGGGCAAATTAGAAAAACAACTCCTTGAATCTTCCATCGAAAAACCGTTTTCCTGCTTTAGATTTATAGATGATGTGGATATGAAATGGAATAAAAGTGACGAGGATTTAGATACATTCATCACTCATGCCAACAACATACATCCAAGTATCAAATTTACTCATGCAAAATCTAAATCCAAAATCACCTTCCTCGATACCTCCAGCTTGCTCACAGATGGCATCATATCCACTGATCTATATTCTAAGCCTACTGACACTCACCAATATCTGTCCCTAAAAGTTGCCATCCTGCTCATTGTACTAAGAGCATCCCGTACAGTCAGGCACTCAGAGTCAAGCGAATATGTTCCAACTCAGAAACAACTAAAAAACAACTACGTCAACTCGAAACCCGCTTGAAGAGAAGGGGCTACAAACACAAAACTATCCAAAAAGGCTTTCAGAAAGCGGAAACTATTCCAAGGAGTAAACTGTTAGAATACAAATATAAAAAGAAAAATAAAAGGACTCCATGTGTTCTTACTTACCACCCATCTCTCAAAAACAGCTTCGGTGTCATTCGTGAGCATTGGAAAACAGTTGAAAAGAATTCCAAACTATCCAAGATTTTTCCCGAGCCTCCCATGATAGCTTTTAGGCAACCCAATAGTCTGCGTAACCTGCTGGTGCGGGCTGAAGTGTCTGATAATAGAAGTACTTCTGGAGAATATCGTTCGTGTGATGAAAAACGCTGCAAATGCTGCCTACAGATGCATCACTCATCAACTTTTCACAGTAAGGCAACCGAAAATAACTATAAGATATTTTGCAATGTTAACTGCAAAAGTATGAATGTTATTTACATTCTAGAATGTTCGGTTTGTGGCCTCCAATATGTTGGTGAGTCAAAGCAGCCTTTCCACAAACGCCTCAATGGACATAGGAGTGATATCTCTAAGAAGCCACTTCTCCCAGTTTCTCAGCATTTCAGACAGTCTGGTCACACACTTGATGACTTTAACCGCATGAAGATCCTAGTGATTGAACAGAACATTCACTGGAGTGATGCCCAGCGACAGGTTCGGGAAAGCTTTTGGATAAAGGAACTAAATGTACATCATCCAAACGGCATCAATAAAAAATACTAAGTTTTATTTTTCACTCATTTTGGGTTGTAAATATACACAGTCACGTATATTTGAGTATTGAGTTTTGTTTTATATTATGATGTTCAGGATTTTGGATTAAATCAATAGACCAAAACTTACCTGTATTATTGAGCTATTTTTATACATATTATCAGTATTGTTAAAATAATTGACACCGAAGAAGGCTATTTGTTAAGCCGAAATATTTGTCAACACGATTTATTAACAACATCTTCGTATAATACCATCTTATATTAGTATCGTTGTGCAAATCTCTAGACTTATATAATTTTTTTCCTTATCTGCACAGTATCGTCTATTCTAGACGATCCGGTACATAGTAAATTTTCTGGTTGGTCCTTTTTATAGACTTCTATATATATATATATATATACATCCCTCTCTATTTTTTCGCAATATGAAAAGTTTATAGAATGGTGTATTTCGCTAAACACCGCTGCTATCATACTATATCTGCAGTGATTCGGGGAGAGTTAGGACTTTTGATAAGTCGGAATATTGTTGCTTAAGCTGGATGATTTTGTATACTATAACAGCAATATCACTATTTTTAAAAATTTAATGCAAATAACAAAGTTGGAATATGATTGTTTAATAATTGAATTTATTAACATAAATGACAGTATTATACATTTTCTCTGATATTATATTTTATTTGTGTTAATAGGTACTACTATCTGTGATAACAGGATCATTGGTAAGTGTTAATATCTTAAATTTCTAATTATTTTCTATTCATCAGTGCGTTTGTTGGTTTGGAAGCCTTTTCGAATAATTTTCAAGAACATATTTCAATGTGTTTCCAAATTTATATTGTAAATATACACATTGCAGTTATTTATAAATTAAATAAGAAAATATATATATTATACCCTTAAACCAATCACAGTGCCTCTAAGTTGACTTCCTTATATTATACCCTTAAATCCAATCACAGTGCCTCTAAGTTGACTTCCTTATATTATACCCTTAAATCCAATCAGAGTGCTTCTAAGTTGACTTCCTTCACCTGCATTGGTTGTACACAAAAGGCCAGCCTAAAGTCGGGAAAATGTAATACTACTTTTTTCTCTTTATCATTTTACGCAATTTTAAGTGTCATTGTACATTGCCTATTTGTTTGATGGTTGAATCCATCATGATTAAAGACATGCAAGTGTTTTCTTTCTTTATTTCTGTTCTTGATTGTTTTGTCTTTTTTGTACTGTCTGATATGCAGTGAGCGCTGTCTTGTCGTTTTTAAGTTGAGACAAGTTTTTGTTTCCATATAATTTTAACATGAACACCTTTCACTATGATTAGTCGTTTGCAAAAGAATTTCGACATTTTAAATTTCCCTTTTATAGTGTACCTTTGCATTAAACAGTTTTCCAAAGTATAAGTATGAAAAATCATTTTTCATACGATGATACAATAATTTATTTGTTTTCTCTTTATGTATATTTCAGTCGGCAGTCCTGTTTGATCCAAATATATATAATCCATTTGTCACCTATCAACAAACAACGCGACCTCCAATAGTCATTAATCCGATGTTTTATCATATAATATCACCCGGAACCTCTTTATCGACTGCAGCGACATCTGGCCAGACGACTACAACAGGTACAACAACAGAATCTACAACTATAACAACAACACCTCTACTTACAACACTACCTCCTAACTTTTGTAGAACATCAGCAGATTGTCCATTGGGATCTTGCTGTCGAGATCTAAACAAACAAGTTCTTGTGATGTCAGAAGTATTTGATGCAACAGGTAAGAATAACGTGCTTGAATATATATATATATATTTATTTATTTAATCGTTGGTTTAAATGTAATACTTGTAACTGCATTAGATAAGCCTCACTGTCTGCATCGTTGTCCTGCGATAACATGATTTCTTCTGGAATTATGAAGGAATTTGAATCCCCTTGCTCTTGCATTTTCATGCACTCTTTGATGGCGGTGATGTATTTTGTAGACTACTAGATATGATTTTATTCAAACAGTCGACATCTCGTAGTCTAATGTATTATGTATCTTTATCAATATGAAACTATTCTCTCGATTAAAGACTTCCGTATGAACTATATTTGAAGTATTCGCAAAAGGTAACAAACTCAATTCTTTTAACGGAGTGTTACGCAACATCTATTTCAGTTGTCGTTTATGTTTATATTATAACATTTTTCGTTATTGAACTAGCAAATGTATCTGTTTTAATAAATTCATCTGGACTTTTCTCTTCCGACAATGAGATCCTCGCTGAGGGGACTCGTTCGTTTGACTGAGCGGAATGTATCATTACACAGCCACGTGGAAACAAATCATATCCTTGTGTCAGTATAATGTCATGCCTTCTGTACGCCAAAGAACGCGGTCAACAACTCTTTTAATGGTATGTAGGTGATCTGTTTCATCTTTATGAAAAATTGTTTAACTATTAAGGTTGTAAGAGACATTTCCATTGTTTTAACGGTTACAATAGTTGACCGGGGTAAACAAATTACATCACATAAACTTTTCCGGTACGTCAGAAAGACCTGTGAGGCGTTAGAATAATTGGTAGGTACAAATACGACACGCTGTACATTACCCTAGCCAGAATGATAGTAACAGTTGCTGGTAACTTTTTAATTGCAGAGTTTATGTGATATTAGGATCGGTCATGTGGTAACTTCCTGATTGCCCGATATTTTGATCGAATATGTTATTATTAATTAGCAAGACATCGGAGTTACTTCATTTGGCAAAACTTTTAAATAGAAAAGTTTTTTTTTGGTCTGGTATAGGTTTCGATATGACGTAATTTACTTTTTACCCTGACTCGCCCACCTTTGTATTGATGTTTAATTCACCCTATAAGGAGCCGAGCATTTGATTTTCCTGGGGCCTGGAGGATTTAGGAAATGAATATCCTGGTCTGGTAGAACTGAAAACATAATCTTGCCAATTGAATAATATGTTCTGTCAGCGTGAATCGTTAATTTTGATGCACACATACTTGCACTATGGAATATATGCAGCCGTATTAATGTTTCGATTTCCAGGCTAACAATCATCATGTAAAATAAAGATTGTGAAAAAATAGATCAATTATTATAAAATTATAGCGTACAAACCGTCATGATCGGGTTTATCATTATGAAGCAATTCACATTTAGGAAATAAAATTAGAATTTATCCTCATAAATTTTACCTTCCCCTTTTCCTTGCTTTCTTACAAGCTTACTGTTTGTGTCATATGTGTACATGTACATTGGCCGGTCTGGATATGATAATACGGACCGTCAAACAGAAATAACCTATAAAACATGTAAAAAATAATATTGATGTTTATATAAACCCACTGTTAAGGTTTTATTAGTCATCAGATGCCTGAAAATGAATCTAAATGTCATTTACTTTTATATTTGAAAAATCCACTGGGCCAAAATGCGAAATAACACTTCGAACTGTGTATAGCTACTTTAGATGCAAGGTTAATTCTTTTTATGTCGAAGATATATTCCATATCGAATCAATCATATTTTTGGTAGCGCGGAAGGTCATGGGTTTCATCACCGGGCAGGATGTATTTAGATACATTGTTTTTCTTCTAGACAGGGTTCACGTACTTGATTAACTTTTCTTCTTCTTCAAAAATAGCATGATTGAAAGTATTGAAAGATAATTTCTCTCACGTCTGATTCATTTGATCTCAGTTCTCCATTGGTTAACGTGTTTATTGCCTACCATAATATTTATTCATTTCAATGAGATATTTTTCTTTGAGTATATTTGCTTAACATCACGTGGCAAGTATTTCATGGATATGCATGAGATCTTCTTTAATCAGAAAACCCTATTACTAGTTCAACTGCATAATGAGGAATCAGCGACGCATATTAGAATATATATATATATATATATGTATAACAGTTAACAAAGTAAACAAAGACATATAATTTTCAGGTCCATACAGATCTAGAACTGCAAGAAATGGAACATGTTCCAACTCCAGAGCGCAGCTTGGAGAACGATGTAATGACTTCTGTGCCTGTGAAGTTGGTATGTAATGTTAATATATATTCATAATAAGGACAATATTTTAAGGTAAGCGTCTCATGCTATACGTACACTTAGTCAAAATACCACAACCGGGAATAGAACTAACCGACAAATGACAGATTAGGCGACTATTTTGGTATCATAAGACCTAAGATAGCAGAAACATGTAGCAAGTGAGGTAAGACACGGACATATCATATCGGTCAACCAATTCGTGATGGTGACCGTTAAAGTTATGGAGTATCGATTTTCAGTCGTTCTTCAACAAAACGTAGTAAGGGCAGTTTTTTTTCGTGTAAGGTGCACACCCCAGGTAATGTAGTCCGTGTAGAGTGAGCATGCACGAGCGTAGCGATTGAGATATTTAAACGGCATACGATGAAGTGGAGGGTATTATACTTCTGAAAAATGAGAAGTTGACAAATGGAAAGTTGAAATCATCATGTTTGTCATAGATTCTAGCTTGAAGTTGTCCATATGTGTCAATATTGAGGAAAAGATCATGAAATGAATATGAAGATATCAATACAATTATATCTCTCTGAAATTACTTTTAGACTCGGATATAAATTTGTAAATGTGATGTTTACTTCACCTGATGGTTGTTTGGTTCGACATGTTTTCAATATATTACCTGAAAGTGTTTTATGTAATATAGACATGTATTTGCCTACAGTTTATGTATTTGCCATACATAAATAGGTATGTCTTCAATAGCTGGGGACAGTTACCTGTGTGTCTTATCAATGTATTATGAAAGAAAGGCGGAAGATACCAAAGGAATATTCAAATTCATTAGTCGAAAACGAACTGACAATGCCATGGCAAAAAACGAATACGACTTAAATACAAACAACAAACTGTCTACGAACACAACATAGAAATCCAAAAGACTGAGTGACACGAACCAAAAATCGGGGGTAATCTGGAAGCGTAAACAGCTTTTGCTTCACATCGTATATGAGCTATGTTTCAGACATAAAAATATATTGGGTCCAAAGTATCAGTTTTATTT
The DNA here is from genome assembly GCF_021869535.1 of Mytilus californianus. Taxonomy (NCBI): domain Eukaryota; kingdom Metazoa; phylum Mollusca; class Bivalvia; order Mytilida; family Mytilidae; genus Mytilus; species Mytilus californianus. The sequence continues at coordinate 96,435,311 of NW_026262668.1, forward strand.
TCGGAATTTGTAAATCTAACGTATTAATTAATAAGATTCACAGCAAAGAATTTTGTCATGTGTAATATTCAAAATTGAAATGAATCGCTTTACAACCACTTCCTTTTTTATGGTTTCACAATCTATTACTGATAAATTGGAACACTTCTATGTTAAATAAGAATTGGGTAAAATATTCATATGTGCAAATAGTTGCAACTACCAGTTTTAATGTATTTTTATTGGTCAAAGTGATTAAGATAACGTAATATAGTAAGTATGGCATTATTATAGGTTATCAGATAGAAATAACTGAATTCCTCATTTCTAGAACTTGTGTTTGATCACCTCTCTTCTTAACAGGTATGACCTGCTTCAGAGATGTAAACAAACCTTGCTGTGAACCAGCTGTCTGTCAGTATCAAGCAGCATTAGAGAAAAGTATGCAAGTTTGGATGAGATGTTTTGAGGATGACAGATGTGAAGTATTCGAAGACGATTCTTCAGAAGAAGATGATGACGACAGCGACGAATCTGTGAAAAATTCAACTTCACAAGCAGTTAGAAAATTTAAAGTACCAAACCATTTAGTTCCCACAGTAAGATCAATGATTGCAAAACAAAACGATGATGATGATTCCGACGAAAGTGACGAAATTGAACTAGCAAAATTATTGAACAACAGCTTAATTCAAAATTTAACTAGAACCTTACTCGGCGACGACGATTCTGATGATGACAATGATAGCGAAAGCTCGGAAGAAGAAGCGCTTGCTGTCCTTCTACAAGAAATAATTAATAATTTAATGAACAAATCAAATACAACACCAAGTCCCACCAGTACAACAGTCTCGCCTACCTCTACGACTGAACCATTATTGAGTCTGTTTTATAACCCACAAACACACACTAATACATTATTGGACACCAAATGGCATTCGACTAATCATATTATGGACGTAAAACAGATGATATCCAACCAGGCTAAAAAATCAAACAGACATACGATATTTCAATCTTTAAAGAGAGGGCAATCGTCTCCAGTTTTACAATCACAACAGTCAACTCTCATGTCTGCGATGGGTCAATTACAAGGATTTGCCAACTCGGAAACCATGAAAACATTGAATTCGTTGCAGGCTAACAATATTTTATTAGGTGCTAGTCAAAGTAAATCTCATGGTTTTAGAGAGACAACAACTTTAGATCCACTTACGGCAATGATTGCAGAATCTATTGCATCTCAACTGATGATTCCCGTGCCAGCACCATCTCCACAGCTTAGAAAAAGTATTCCCATGGGTGAGGTGAATTTGCAACATCAATTGCCTGGGGGTGGTATGTTTAATTTGAAAATAAATTCAAACAATATAGCCACTACTACTCCAGTAATGCCCGGTTTTATAGCAGGGAACATAGATCCAAATAATAAACTTGCTCCTAAATTAAAACGTTTGCAATTACTTCTTGGTAAAAAGAAGACAAACGCTGCAAGGCCAGTACAACAGTACTTCCCATTAACAAGCACAACGATACCTCAAATGCAGCCAATAAGTAATGTTGTCAATGCTGCGGCAGCAAATCCAATGCTATACAATCAAATGAAAAACCAACAACAGCTGATGAATATGCTCATGCTTGGATCACAAACTGCTGAAACATCACAAAGTGTACAAACAAATAAACAAATGATGCAGATATTACAGTTGATAGGCCAATCACCACCACCACAGACAGCAACAACAACCGCAAACCCTGCAAATCAGATAGGAAATACAATAAGTAATTACAATGCAGCTAAAGCTTCACAGGCTATGAAACTCTTGAAATTTTTAAAGAAGAAAAAAGCCAACAGAAGATTGAAAAAGGCAAGAAAATCAAAATCTTCGAATAAATTTCTTCATTTTGATAAGATGGTCGTCAACAGTCTCGGGAAAAAAGATTCCTCAACGAGAAAGGCATTTAAGCAATTGCAGGCACTAAGATTAGCCTCACTGAAAGCAAATACATCGCTCTCTTATATGAAAATCAATAAGGTAAATGCAACAGAAGAGAGTGACGAATCGGATGAAAGCGATGAGTCAAACGAAAAAAATTCAACTTTAAATTTCTTGTATGCAATACAAAATCAAACAATAAAAGCATTCAAAGTCAAAGTAAATGAAAGTGAAGAGGACGATAGCGATGAATCTGACGAAGAAATAGACGCCTTGCTTGCAGAAATATTGATCGAACTTGGCAAAAAGCCAAACGTAACACAACCAACAAGTACTACTACTACTACTACTACTACCGTAAGTCCTACAACAGCTACTAGTACTACACCTGGTACCACTGGTACCACAGGTACAACGAATCCTGTTCCTTCATCTACGACGATGAATATATTTATTCAACACCTTCTCAAAAGACAATCAACACAAAATATAATTGGTCATCAGTTAGTGCGACAAAATGCACTTCAGACATCTCAACAAATGAAAACTCAAAACCTTGATTTAAAGAGCTTGGCATGGAACGATGTTGTTAATTACTTCAAGAACAAGAGGGCAGGGATTTAAGGTTAAATACTATAATCTATACACTCTCTGGTGAAAATAGTTGAATGAAGTTACATTTAAATCTTACAACGGTCATACATTTTCATTATCCTTTTCTATCTAAAGTCATTGAATCTTCTATGACATGAGACATACATTGCAACAAATAATTACATGGAAAGTACTCGAATATTGATAAGTTTTACAGATTGTGGGAAAGTGAGGTAAACGCAGAAGTTTGTATAATGTCATACAAATGCTAAAAGCGAACAAAGTGAAATGCCTTCACTGTTCAATAAATATTTTTGAATAAATAATTATTGCAGAGTTATCGAACACATCTTAGTGTGTTTTCGCTTTTTAATTGATACCACACAAGTCAGGTAACACGCACATAGAGAATTTTGAAATGTTTAAGCGTAGTATATTAAGCTTGAGTAAGTTTAGGTAAATTAGAACCGAAATTTCCATTGTGGTGGGACTTCATGGAAATATGTATTGCAATAATATTTAAGCATTTTTGTGCAATTCGTTTAACAGTAAAAACGTAGTACAGAAAATATTGCTTTGAAACAATTGTAATTGTAAAAAATGTTTCCAAGACCAGATAATGGATTAGATCATTCTTCTATAGTGAATGTTTTGTTGTAGTAAAAAAATATGTATGTAACCTTTTATGACTAATATTAATTTCTTTTAAAATAAATGTATGATATTTTCAACAGTAGTTTTCCCTGATATTTGATTTTCTTTTTTCTCATTGCATATTCACTTATTCGTTTCCTTTTTTCCCTAAAAATAATACAACTTCTATTGTTTAAATAACACAACGCCAATCTTATATATGACGATAGTCTAAATAACGAGTTACAATAAGATATACATATATCTCACGGAATCTTAAGTTAAATGTAATAACTGTTAAATTTTCAGAGAAATAAATAGGCTTTTGCTCGATAAAAATCAATGTTCAAAAGCCACATTATTCATCGTAGCACTTAGATGGTATACGAATAACTTTTTCAATATTCAATATACATTTGAATTATTCTAGTTTACTCGTGTGACCAATTCTTCAGTACAGGTATTTAAAAATGACGTAGAGGTGAGAACAAATGTAATGTAAACACAGTGTTCATTATATAAAACTATTTTTAAACAGATTTACAGTACACGAATTTTTGTATAAACACGTCAGAATAACACACACACAAAAATGAATAATTATATACATATATTACTAAAAATTAAAAAGAAACAAAATAAGTTTTCAAATTGCTGTATCGTCTTGCTTTCCTCCAACTTTATGCTTTTAAGGATTGTCTTGGCATAGCTATACATATATATATATATATATATATACATATAGACAATATCATTTTAAAAACTCTTCTTATAAAAATAGGGAGATGTGGTATGATTGCCAATGAGACAACTATTCACCAAAGTTCAAATCAAGTAGATGTAAGCAATTAGAGGCAACGGCACGGCCTTTAGCAATGAGAAAAACCCGGCTATAAAAGGCCCCGACATAAAAATATATATGAACAATTCAATTCAGAAAACTAACGGCCTAATTTATAAATAGAAAGACAGACATGAACACACTTCCTGTTGTCAGAAAGAAAAACAAATAAGCCTCTAACCCCACTCTCAACTTTTCATCGAATGAGAACAGATGTATATGTATATGAACAAGGCCACATTTGAATACTGTTGATAATGTAGGCAGGAGTGATTCCTCTCTGTTCTTGTCTGGCTTGACGTTGCCTTTCTTTACTCCAATATATCATAGGAAGACGTCACTGAAGCCGGTCGGGAAATGTTGGAATCGAGCAGTACTTTGGATGCAACAGCTGAATGATTACTCCAGAACTATGCCAATGCCTTAAGATAATAAGGAAAAAAGAAAAGTATTTTTTTAATATTTCACTTTAGCAACTTCCCTCTAGGTTAAGATCCATTTAAAAGATGACATGAAGATGAATTTCATTGAACCAACAACGCTCATTCCCGAATATGATTAAGTTACTAAATTTCTGTTTTATTCATCGACACTACTACACAAAAACAACATCAAAGAAAACAGGCATAATTTGGTACGCCAGACACACGTTTCGTTTACACAAAACTCATTTCGAATCAAGACAGTTAAAGGGCCAAATCAATTGCGAAATTAAAGAGCATTAAAAAACCAGCATCTTGAAAGGTTGTGGCCAAAATGGTCATGGCAATCTATGCCTAGGGTAGAAAAACCTTAGTGTTTCGAATAATCTAACATGTCACAAACCGTAAATGTACATGTTGTGCTGTAACACCACTGTTCAAGGTAAGGGGAGGGTTGAGCGCTCACAAACATGTTTAACCCCGCCACATTCTTTATGTGCCTGTCCCAAGTCAGGAGCCTGAAGTTCAGTGGTTGTCGTTGGTCATATTTGTTTTTCGTAAATTGTTTTGTTAAAAATTATGCCGTTAGTTTTCTCAATTGAATTGTTTCATATTTTTCACGTCGGGGCCTTTTATAGCCGACTATACGGTATGGGTTTTTCTCATTGTTGCAGGCCGTACGGTTGCCTATAATTGCTTACATCCACTTCATTTGAACGTTGGTGGATATTTGTCTCATTGGCAATCATACCACATCTCCTTACTTTTATATAAACTGAACACATTAATGTAAGTTCATGTCAACACAAACGTGCTGACTACTGGACTTAACACTTGTGATAACCTCGAGGACAAAACGTCCACCAGCAGTAGTATCGACTGAGTGGTTGTAAAATCTCATCCAAGATACTAGGTATATCATTTCGTACGCCAGATGCGCTTTTTGTCTACGCAAGATTCATCAGTGGCACTCGAATCATAACAGTTGGAAGACCAAACCAATTACATATTGAAGAGCATTAAAAACCAAACAAAATTTAAAAATTGTTCAAAACAGGGCTTATGCGGCGTAGGCATCTATACTTAGGGGTTGAAAAACCATATTGTTTCGAATGATTCCACATTTCATAAACAGTAAATTTACAGAAAATAAGCATTTCAGTAATAGTTAATGTCAACACAAAAGATCCACCAGCAGTGGCATCGACCCAGTGTTTGTTGAAACTCATCAAAGATACAAGGCGTATAATTTCGTTCCCCAGACGCACAAGACTCACCAGTGGCGCTCGAAATAAAACATCTGGAAGGCCAAATCAGTTACGAGATTGGAATGCCTTAAAACCGAAAATTCAGTACATTTGTATCAAATACGGCTAAGGCAATCTATGCCTGGGTGTAGAAAAACCTTAGTGTTACAAACAATTCAACATTTCATAAACAGTGCATTTACAGAAAATTGATATATCAATAATATTTCATGTCAACACAAAAGTTCTGACTACTGGGTTGGTGATACCCTCGGGGAGGAGACGTCCACTATCGACCCAGTGGTTGTAAAAACTCATCAAAAACAATAGGCGTATAATTTGCTACGCAAAACGGGCATTTTGTAAACAGTAAATTTACAGAAAATAAACATACCTGAAATGCAAACTAAGCGTTACTGAAAATTATTAACATTAAGACATAAACAATAGAAAATGATTTAGGGAAGGATCTGACGATAAACTTTGATACATCACTTCATATACTAGTATCCATTAATTCATTACAAATTACTGTAGACATTGATTTTGTTATCAACTTTCATACCAGTTAACCGCTTAATCGGTCGGAAGACTCTCAGAGAATCCAATCTGTGTTTTGCTCATTATTGAAGGCCGAATTCCCTGCACCAAGTATGCAGAATACTAGAATGCAGTGTCACAAGTAGATTTTCATGCAGCGAGTGTTAGTAGAATTGTTTTATCAAAATTGGTGCAAGTAATTAATATATCAATGTATTTTATTTCGTTTTTATTTTTATGAGTCACTATTATATTATATTGAATATTGCTTTATCAGCAAATAATACAATATATGAACTTCCATTTCGTGTTCTATACTAGGGCGAAAATATTTGTCAAAATATTTGAAAACTCAAAACTTTTTAGAAAATTCAAGAGCTGATAAAACCAAAAAGTCTATAAAGTATTATTAAAGCCGAGCAAGGAATTAGAGCTTTGCATGAGAGAGATATATTCTTCAATAATTAAAATAATTAAAATAATTTCACAAATTTCGTAACAGCAATATATGTATTTTCATGCCAGGTTATGTTAAGTATCTAAGTATCAATTATTTTATCGATGTGCAGTGTATTATTTACATATCTGTTGTCGATACTTTTGCTTGGTTCCTTAACAATATTTTTTACAATACCAGCAAGATAATAGGTATCACAAAAAAGATTTAACACTACAGAAAATCTGCAAATCAAATGCCAAAATACAAATAAAAACTCGTTATCTTGACTCTATGTAGCCATAAAAAATGTAGAGATTGAATATGTTTAGCTTTAGGTGATATTTGTATATGTTGACCATGAAATCTAGCTTCTTCATGTTCTTTAGGTATATCTTTTTTACTAATCTTGCAAGATGGCATTTGTTAATTGGTTCATTAATTAATGTCTCCACATATCGATCTTGTATCTTGAAAGCTGGTTAATCATTATTTTGCATATTGTATAATGTTTATTTGCAGGGTTTTAAGAGAATTAATAATTTCTTTCTATTAAAACTCATCAAAGATTTCATATCAACACAATATTACTGACTTCTAAGCTGGTGATACTCTATATCGGTGCTTTGTGTCTATTGTTTTATGTTAGTTGTTATAGATCTTTTAAGTTCAACGAAAAGAAGATAGTTTTAAGTAGAGTATGAAATTTTGCGTTCAACGGGCCAGTTAGGAACAGATAACATTCAAACCATTCACACCAATACAAACTTACAGCTATCATTTCGGATATTGCAAGTCACAGACTTTTCAAACCAGTTCGCTTTGGAAAAGATGAAAAAAAGAAAAGATCTTTTCTTAAACTTTCCTTTGCCAACAAAGGTCTCGATGGCGTCAACTTAGGCAATATCCTTCATCATAAATTAGTTCAGTCGAAAATACCTCCTTATTTTAAAGATCAGTCTGTACCAATAATTTCTTATACCTATACCAAACCAATTACAACTAAAATTTTCAATTACAAACACGTTTTGCAGGATCTCAACATTGACGACTTCAAGTCTTAACCTCATGATTGCAACTGTGCTAGTTCCCAATTCACATATAATCCGGCTGGCCACGTTATTACCGGAGACCTCAACATTGTCAATAACACTTCCATGCGAAATTTGTTACTAGTATTCAAAGGTCCGAAATATCGTGAACCTAAATCCATCAATTGGAAATACAACTTCAAAATACTGATGGATTCAGTCGAGGATTATGCCAGGCAATGGGCTAAACGCGAGAAAGAAGACGTAGATACTCTTTCCGAATGGTTTAAGGCTGTGAGGTCGTTGATACAAATCCGAATTAAGAAACTAAATGGGCCTATCAATACCTACGCTACGTCAATTTTTAAAGACCTAAATGTTGCAAAACACTTGTCCTACCTCCATGACAAATATGTTGTTGTCCCCGCAGATAAAGCCCCAAACAACATCGTTTTTGTGTGTAAATATCATTACATAAACTGCTTGATAAATGAATTAGGTATTGACAATTCACTTGGAAACTCAACATATATCCTCACGACACTTACCAAAGAGGAAATCCTGGATAATTATAGGTCTGTTCTATGTTCCTTTGGAATTTCAACCAAAGATGAAGAACTGGATCTTCCATCACTGTATTGGATACCTAAACTACATAAGTGTCCTTACAAACAACGGTATATTGCTGGGTCTTCCAAGTGCTCGACGACACCTCTTTCTAAATTATTAACATCTATTTTATCAGCAATCAAAGCCGGTCTCCAAAGTTATTGTGAAACTGCCTATTCTAGAGGTGGCGTGAATCAGATGTTGATACTAAGAAGTTCCAAAGATCTTTTAGAGTACATACAATCTAAGACTCTCTCATCTTGCAATAGTATTAAAACATTTGACTTTTCTACACTTTACACAAGTATTCCCCATTCCAAACTTAAAGACAAATTGAAAGAGTTTGTATTACTTTGTTTCATTAAAAAGAATTGCGAACGTAGATACAATTATCTTGTCCTGGGGAGGGATAAATCCTACTAAGAATCACTCTGATTAAAACAAAAATTATCTGAAACTGACATTATCAAGATGCTTGATTTCTTGATTGACAACATATTTGTTACGTTTGGAGGATGTGTTTTTCAGCAGACTGTCGGAATTCCAATGGGAACCAATTGTGCCCCTCTTCTTGCCGACTTGTTTCTTTATTATTATGAGGCTGACTTCATACAGGAACTTCTTAGGAAGAAAGATAAGAAGTTAGCAATATCCTTTAACTTTACGTTCCACTATATAGATGATGTTCTTTCACTAAATAATACAAAATTTGGTAAATATGTTGAACGAATCTATCCCATCGAACTAGAGATAAAGGATACTACAGATGCAGTTAAATCTGCCTCATATCTTGACTTACATCTAGAAATTGACAATGAGGGTCGGATGAAAACAAAACTTTACGACAAAAGAGATGATTTCAGCTTCCCAATTGTGAACTTTCCATTTCTATGTAGCAACATTCCAGCAGCGCCTGCATACGGAGTATATATCTCCCAATTGATACGATATTCCCGGGCTTGTATTTCCTATCATGATTTCCTTGATAGAGGATTACTGCTCACAAGGAAGCTATTAAACCAAGAGTTCCAAATGGTGAAGTTGAAAACATCCCTTCGTAAATTTTATGGACGCCATCACGAGTTGGTTGACGGTTATGGAATAACCGTTTCACAGATGATATCGGATATGTTCCTTATGTCGTAACTACAATACCCTTCCCTTTTCACGAATGTGACATACCGAATAAGACTATTTACCGGATTTGTAATAACATAAGCAACACGACGGGTGCCACATGTGGAGCAGGATCTGCTTACCCTTCCGGAGCACCTGAGATCACCCCCAGTTTTTGGTGGGGTTCGTGTTGCTTAGTCTTTAGTTTTCTGTGTTGTGTCATCTGTACTATTATTTTTCTGTTTGTCTTTTTATTTTTGGCCATGGCGTTGTCAGTTTGTTTTCGATCTATAAGTTTGACTGTCCCTCTGGTATCTTTCGTCCCTCTTTTATCGCATAATTTATTTAATGCTGCAATCTTCTATCTCGAGATCAAAAGGACACAGTTCAATTGTAATAAATAAATGCTAATAAAAAACCGAAAAAGTACAAGATGTTGAGACATAAGCAATCTAGTTAAAAATCATCCATGCATTGCTATAAAATTAAGGAAATGTGGTATGATTGCCAATGAGACAACTATCCACCAAAGTTCAAATGAAGTGGATGTAAGCAATTATATGCAACCGTATGCCCTTCGACAATGAGAAAAACCCAAACCGTATAGTCGGCTATAAAAGGCACCGACATGAAAAATATGAAACAATTCAATGGAGAATGCTAACAGCCTTATTTATAATCAAACACTTTACGAAAAACAAATATGACAAACAGGCTCTTAACTTGGGACAGGCACATATAGAATGATAGTATGGTTGAAAATATATCAAAATAAAACGTTCTTCTTTGGCGCTTTTTAAGAGATTTCTAAATTCATTTTAATTGGGTGAATAGCATAAAATTCAGAAAACATTTTAAACATATCAACATTGAGAAAATGCCTTAAATAGTTGAATTATACGTAAGAAATCAATATTGATTCACTCAAAGGGTCTTTATTCTAAAACCAGTTGTTGGTATGATACGGATTATGCTCTTCTCGTATAATTTATGATGGCATGATACTAAACCCCTTACGGGAGGAATTGTTCTTGATTTTCATTTGATGAAGACATAATCTTTCGATCAGTTTAGTTGAGCTCTGGAGCTGGCATGTCGATAACTGCTATATATATAGTAGTCCTTTGTTAATTTATGTTAAACATTGTCATTTTGCTTAGTTTCTTCTGTTACCTATTCTAGAAATCGGACTCGGAATTCTTTTAAACTAAGTTTTACTATGGGTGTTGCTGTGTGTTTGTTTATTCCACATTGACAAGAGGTATAGGGGAGGGTTGAGATATCACAAAACATGTTTAATCCCGCTGCATGTTTTCGCCAATCACAAGTCAGCCTTTGTTAGTCTTGTCTGTTTTTTTTGAATTATTAGTTCATTTGTATGTTTCGGAGTTTAGTGTGGCGTCCATTTTGCTGAACTAGTATAATTATTCATCAGGGGCCAGCTGAAGCACGCCTCCGGGTGCGGGATTTTCTTGCTGCGTTGTGAAGAACTATTGGTGGCCTAGGGCTGTTTTTTGCACTTTGGTCGGCTTACTGTCTGTTTGGCACATTTCCCGTTTCCATTCAGACAATCAACCTCAATTAATGAAACAACAAACAAACAAATCATTATAAATAAAGGCATCAGTAGTATACCGCTGTTCAATAGTCATAAATCGATAAAGCGAAAACAAATCCGGGTCACAAACCAAAACCGAGGGAAACACATCAACTATAAGAGGAAAACAACGGAACAACAGAAACATTGAACTGCTACAAAAACAAACGCTAACATACATAGAAACGGACTATTTGATAACAACTGCCATATTCCTGACTTGGTACGGGACATTTTACGAATAAAATGGTGGGTTGAACCTGGCTTTATGGCTAGACAAACCTCCCGCTTATATGACAATGTTAAAAATACCGCTAAAATGACAACATTACGTGCCAGGAATACAGTACAAATAAACGCAAAAACAATCAGGACAGACAAATACATAAATAAATAATATAATAGTACATTACAACATGTAAACCACAGAATTAAAACGGACAAACTTCCATTAATTCACATTAAACGAGTACAACACAATGGAATTATGAACTGTGCGTCACAATCATGTATCAACGGCTCAAAAAGTGACGTCACAGGTAAATTTATAAAAATAGAATATAAAATTGGGATTAAGTTTGTAATGGTGTTATTTTATGTATTTTCTAACCATTACAAGAATATTAATATAGAATTGTGTTAGTAATGGTGTAATTATTTGTATTTTCTAACTATATAGTTGCTTTAAACTAAAAATCATATAAATGAACTAGCTGATTAATTATCTTAACTGTTACATACATATAGAAAATAGAAATAGAATTAAAACCGCAAACGATAAGACATAACACAATATTCAACCAGACTTACGAAAGAAACATCATAGATCGTCATAACTAAATACATGAATGGTGGACGTATAAATACCGAGACACGTCTAATAGCAATGAGAATTCACATTCGGCAAAACAATCATATTCGAGAATAGGTCACATTCGGTACTTAGCAGACCAGACGACGTAGATGGTAAACCACAATCTAAGTACATTTCATTGTTTATATTTTATTATTAAAACAAATCCCATGGTAATAATTGGTTAAGATAAAACAAAAGAAAAATTATCCGTTAATGAAGCTCTCGATTTTCTGAACAAAGGAATTGCAGGCAGAAAGTGTCTGAGTGATTATAATGACTGTCCAGAACGTGCGATTCTTGGGCCAAATGAAAAGGAATATGGATGCTGACCCCTTATTCCGTATTGTTGTTTACCAGCAATGTAGAATAATATATTCTGCTGAACTGAATTAGAGAGGAAATCCATTTGTTTTAATATATAAAGTTATTATCCTCGTGCAATAGTAATAGCAATAGCGAACGGACATCAATCAACAGAGACATACCTTTTACACTGATGACATAGAGGCATACTTTGCATTGAAAAACAATTTGCAATATATTTTTAGAAATTTATTTTTTAATATTATACACTGAACAACGACTGTTTTCGGCTGAACGTCCAATGGCAAATATTTGGAGTTAAAAAATTAAAACAGATATATACGAAATGGGAAGACAACAATGAAAAGCGGGATATTTAGACTTGCTCTGGAAAAGGACGACATTCGGACATGGCAATCATTTGCCTTGCAATGGACCAACGACGGGTCCCTGAAAGGGGTGTTAAAGGGCACTCATATGCAGAAAGCGTGGCATTCCCCCCCTTCACGAGAAGATCTCTTTGTGTACCCCAAACGACTATGTATTCGCCCCTGTGTATTTAATTTCTATATCATCAATTTTATTGATATATCTAATCAATGTTAATTTAGCACAAAATGAATAATAATTTATATCACTTTAACTATTAAAATCTATAAAAGATAAAATAAACAAGACTTGAACCATTTTTAGTTAAAAGATCTTTGTGAGACCAATTTTTGTATTTCCCATTGGAATTAGTGTTCTCCCATAGGTAATACCTTCTTCCATTGCGGTTTTTAATTCTAATTAGAGATTATCCTCCATAGGAAACAAGTCAACTTTCAAGGTAAAGCCATATTCCCATTGGAATCATATATTTTTTTTTATTTAATTCAGAATTTTAAAAACGGCAAGAGTTACCATCCTATCATTTTAATAATTCCCATGATATCTGCCTATTTAATTTGAATCAGTCATTTTTTACTAAGTAGCTCTGCGAAATGGTGACAAAGAAGTGCAAATCATTGTTTTGATATCTTGTTGGTTGTTTACACATTTGTTACGTTCTGTTTTTACCAGGCAGTCGGAATTTGGAACAAACTTTTCAATTCTTCTCGTTGCCTTCCCTTTGTTCGTATGAAGAAACTGCATTGGTATTATCAAAAAACAAATCCTCCAGACGAGTCTGCTAAATGCAAGAAGCTAGAACATTAAAATATACAGATGAAGTCTTCGAAATTAATAATTCAAATTTGTTGACCATGTTGATCTAGAGATCTATATAGTTAACAAACTGAATTGTTCAGTGAGAGGACTTCGTCTAAAGAGCAGACTGTAATGTTAAAGGGTAATGCTTAGTTCTCCTGAGAAGCGTCTTTTTGAAGTCTGACTCATAATCAAAAAATATAAATAATGATAACACTGTATGCGTTTTAAGTGATCGAAGCGCTTTTCTGGATTTATCGTCATCAGTTATTTTGTGTATATCATCAGTTTCAGAAAACGACAAACAATTTCGTTTGAATCAGAGTGTTTTTCCAAACAATCTTTGTCCCCTCCTAAAATAAGATATTTGTATCTGCGGTGTCCTTATATATGCAACAAGGTTTGTCGGTCTTTCTGTTCGTAAGAATGAGGGTTACTCGTGTAAAGGGTTTAAAAAACAATTAAATCAATTTTCAGTGAATATTTGTTTTAAATTAATCCACTGTATAAACCAACAAGCAAAAAGATTCAGCAATGTAAATAAATGAGTTTTATGATTGTTTATAGTTCACAAGTGTCCATTGTATTAATAACAAATAGAAGACTGCTACGTGTATCTAGTGCCCATATGTTTGGTTGATGTTAACGTAAATGGTCTACTATCAGTTCGAATCACGACCTTTTCTTAAGCGTCCGACGAGGCCAGGCCCATACTTGTTCACTTCCACCGTTACAAGGTTTCACATTAACTGTTGTCCTATCAGTAGACAGTTCTAAACAACGGTTATCCTGGTGGCTAATGATGTAGTTTGCCTGAATATAAGAAAACAGTTTACTGCGTGTATTCTCCGATCTGTATATTGTTTATTGATTATTGTGGTGATGTATCAATACCCTGCCACGTCCTGTCTGTGTTTTTGATATTTGTTTTTCTGCTTTGTACCGATCTGATGAGTTAAGCCCTTTATCAACTGATTTTTATAGTTAGTTCATATGTTGTGCTGTTACACCACTGTCCCAGGTTAAGGGAGGGTTGGCCGCCCGCAAACATGTTTGACCCCGCCACATTCTGTATTTGCCTGTTCCAAGTCAGGAGTCTGTAATTCAGTGGTCGTCGTTTGTTGCTGTATATCATATTTGTTTTTCGTTCATTGTTTTTTTTTACATAAATCAGGCTGTTAGTTTTCTCGTATGAATTGTTTTACATTTTTCATTTCGGGGCCTTTATAGCTTACTATGCGATATGGGTTTTGCTCCTTGTTGAAGGCCGTGCGGTGACCTATACTTGTTAACTTTTATGTCATTCGGTCTCTGGTGGAGTGTTGTCTTATTGGTGATTATACCCCCTCTTCTTATTTCTAGGATCAACTTTTTGGTATGTTGAAGACCTAGTCTTTATATTTTTGATTTTATTTAAATAAAAAAATTTCTTTGACGGGCAACAAGAAGTGCACAGCGATGCATTTAGCCTATTTGTTAATCACAAAATTTTTATGGTCAGGTTTTGAATATACAGCAAACTAAAAATCTTTTTTATGTTTTTAATTCGGTTGTCATATCCGTTACAATAAACATATTTGTATGAAAGACTATAAAGATGATGCTGTCGAGAGCTTAACAGTTACGATGAAAGTAATCAACAAGGAACTTTTTTCTAGTTACAGGTTGTGTAAAATTGTCAGATATTGTATGGATAATATTGGAAAAAGAACCATTCTATTAATAAAAATGAACATTTTAAGTACAGAATATCAGAATTTGCTCGTAAAATATGATTTCCGAGAAAAAAAACATCTTGCTATATAACAACATAGGTAAAATTTAATGTGCAATCCTTTAAGAAAATATCTCCGCTGATATGTCGTAGTTAGACCTCCGGTCGGTTATAAAGATAATATAACTGTTGTCCTATCAGTAGACAGTTCTAAACAACGGTTATCCTGATGGTTAATGATAAGGTTTGCCGGAATATAAGAAAACAGTTTACTTCGTGTATTCTCCGATCTGTATTTAGTGTCTTTTTTATTGTGGGGAAATAAAAATATTTGTTGATATTTAAAAAAATAGGACCTTATTTTCTCCTTCCCGAATAGACATGTTTATAAACATATACATGTATACCAGTATCACGTGGATACCATACAATATATGATGAAAATATTTGTTAATATTTAAAAAAAAAAGAACCTTATTTTCTCCTTCCCGAATAGACATGTTTGAGATAACAAACGTGATAGACTTTAAAATATTAATACAAAATTAAAATAAACATAAAGTGAAATTTGACAAAATAAATCATCTAAATTCATGTGACATTTGACAAATGCATTATAACATGGTTTAATTACAGGTAGCAGTAATGGACATATCATCATGCGATTTTTGAAAAAAATGAATTGAACATGATTGTAGATAACATGTGTGACTTATTTTTGGACTCTGCCAAGGCAACATTTGGGGTTACTAAAACTAGTGGTTCAAAGAAATCTAAAAACAAGCCAGTAAAATTTGATAAAGAATGGTTTGACAGTGACTGTAAATTTGCTCGCCAAAATTATCGCAAGCTCAAAAGAAAATTTAAAAACAATAGATCAGAACAAAACTGCCAAATTATGAAATCTTCGGCGAAACAATACAAAAAAACTTTAGATAAAGCAATTATTGCACATAGAAACAAAATGGCTAAAAAAATAAACGTATTGAGATCCAATAACTCAAAAGAGTATTGGAAATTGTTGAACAGTAGAAAAAAAAGAGACCAACCCGACATCCCTATTACTAAATTGTTCGATTTTTTCAAAAACTTGAACGCGGCCCCAGATGATGAAGAAAATACAAATATTCCAACTCTAAATCCGAATGATGTTGACAGACTTAACGAAAATTTAAACACGAGAATTTCAAAAGACGAAATTCTTAAGGGAATTAAAAACCTGAAAAATGATAAAGCATTTGGGGATGATCATATAATAAATGAATATATCAAGTCGACATCTGGCTTATTCATTGAATTATACGAAAAATTATTTAACGTTATATTTCGCACTGGTACTATTCCTGGCAGTTGGTTAATTGGTTACATTAAGCCTGTTTATAAAAATAAAGGTAGCAAGTTGGACCCCAAAAATTTTAGACCTATTACCATTTTGAGTTGTATGGGGAAACTTTTTACCGCAATTTTATGCGAGCGACTAGATCTTTTCTCTGAAGAATTTATGATTTTAAACGAAAACCAATGTGGTTTTAGAAAGGGTTATTCAACAATTGATAATTTATTTGTAATTCATTCATTGTTTGAAATTTTAAAATTAAAAAAGAAAAAATTATTTTGTGCATTCGTCGACTTTGAAAAAGCGTTTGACACGATTTGGCGAGACGCACTGTGGTACAAAATGCTTTTGAATAATATGAATGGATGTATTTATAATGTAATTGTTAATATGTATCAAGGTACTAAGTCGTGTATTTCATATAACAATTCCATGTCTGATTTTTTCCCATGTAGTAACGGGGTTAGACAAGGCGAAAATTTATCGCCTTTTCTTTTTTCTCTATTTTTAAATGATCTTGATTCATTTTTGCAAACATGTAATATAGAGGGCCTTAAATCAGTGTCAACAGAGCTTGAAGAAAAACTTGACATATTTTTAAAACTTTTTATTATTCTGTATGCTGATGATACTGTGTTGATGGCCGAATCCGCAACTGAACTCCAAAAACTATTAGATTGTTTTCTAGATTACACAGATGTATGGAGGCTAAAAGTAAATGTTGATAAAACAAAGGTCGTAGTTTTTTCAAGGAGACGACCATCATGTAATTTTCAATTTTTCTTTAATGGAAAAAAACTGGATATCGTTGATGAATTTAACTACTTGGGCATTATTCTAACAAGAACAGGCAATTTTAATAAAACAAAACAATTTAACGTAGAAAAGGCCACTAAGGCTCTTTACGAAGTGTTAAGACTAGGTCGTCTTCATAATCTTTCTATATGTAGTCAGTTGGACTTATTTGATAAAATGGTGAAACCAATATTACTGTACGGTTGTGAAGTATGGGGTATTGGAAATAATGACATAATTGAAAGGGTACAACTGAAATTTTGTAAATTATTATTAGGTCTGAAAACATCAACACCCTCTTACATGATTTATGGGAGCTTGGAAAATATCCTATAGACTTGGACATAAAAACTAGATTGATCTCATTTTGGGGGAAATTAAATTCTGGTAAAGTGACGAAACTATCATATACTTTATATAAATTGTGTTATCACATGTCTATTAATGACAATGTGAATTTTTCATGGTTAAACAGAGTAAAGACTATTTTAAATGAATGTGGTATCCCAAATGTATGGGAAACACAATCATTTATAAATTGCAAATGGTTAGTTTCATTCATCAAGCTCAGACTTAAAGATCAGTTTGTACAAGTCTGGCATTCTCTGCTTGAAAACTCACCAAAAGCACTTAATTATAAACTTTTTAAAGATTTTTTTGGAAAAGAAGATTATTTTGAAATTCTTGGGAACAAACTATCTATTGATTTGTGTAGATTTAGGACCACAAATCACAAGCTCCCTATTGAACAGGGTAGATGGAACAATATAGTTAGAAATAATAGACTGTGTCTTCTATGTAATAAAAATGACATTGGTGATGAATTTCATTACATATTAGAATGTAAATACTTTGAAGAAAACAGGAAACATTGTATGTCACATTATTATTTTAAAAATGCAAATATTGTAAAATACAAGCAGATTATGTCTTCAAAACACAAATCAAAACTGATTAAACTTTGTAAATTTATAAAGATTATCAACACAGGTATATGTGCTCCTGGCTAAAATTTATTTCATACATTGTCTTATCAATTGTCTTGTTTGTTCTGTCTTATTGTAAATACTGTACATAAATGTCTTCTCTATACCTATGTATATGGTTTATTGAGAATAAAGAAAGAAAGAAAGGTATAAAATGATATGAAAAATTGTTGGAATAGGTTGAATAGAATATAAAAGATTAATTGTTATGAAAACAAAAAATAATTAGGGGAAAATTAATCTACAACCAGTTTAAGTGTACTCAAAACTATTGTTGATACTTGTGATAGTGAAAATGAAGGCAACTCTATGTGTTGCCGATCTCATTGTATTAAGAAGTAACATAATAAAACAATGAAAATTAAGGATTTTTGTTTATAAACATATATACATGTATACCAGTATCACGTGGATACCATACAATATATGATGAAAATATTTGTTGATATTTAAAAAAAAAATAGAACCTTATTTTCTTCTTCCCGAATAGACATGTTGGAGATAACAAACGTGATAGACTTTAAAATATTAATACAAAATTAAAATAAACATAAAGTGAAATTTGACAAAATAAATCATCTTAATTAATGTGACATTTGACAAATGCATTATAACATGGTTTAATTACAGGAAGCAGTAATGGACATATCATCATGCGGTTTTTGAACCCGCTGTTAATAAATTTTTCGGTTTAAGGTGAGTTGGATCACTAAGGTATTTTAGTTTGAGCTAAATTACTTGTAACAATTCACTAGATTTTAGTAATTGTAATAAACAAGTGATAGTATTCTTTCATATCATATGTCAGTATCTAACAGTTTCGATTAGTAGATATGATTTGAAGACATTGCAGAGTGATACTTGGACATTTTTCTTCCAAGCACTTTTTAACTCGCTTTTGAATTTTGTTAATTGTATAACTTATCTGTTTAAATGTGAAGTTTTAATTACTGTTTCTGCACGTAGTAGTTCCATTCATGCTACAGTTTATATTTTATACAAAAAACAAAATACGGTAGAAGAGAAGTACACTTGGAAGAATGGTGACATGTTAAATTACAATGTGAATCGTCCATGTTTTCCTTAAATCCATCTAAAACTTCCTGCACTTCAATGAGACTTCCAGGACATTTCTTAAAAAAGAAATACATTTACGTACCAATTTAACATTGTACAATTATTTTTTCCCCCAAGGAAAGCGTTATCATACACATTTTTTTTCTCTCTGAAGCAGGGCATTCATTTCATTACCAAAATTCCAATAATAGTTTTATTTCTTTGTCTTATTTTTATCATTTTATTTATATACAGGGTTTATTGAATTAGTTGACGAATCTGGCGTTTCTTCTAAAAGGTTGAAAATCTCGCAAACCTCTATAAAACCTATGCCTTTAACCGATGCCAACATTTTGAAATTTAGGTATAAAATGATATGAAAAAAAGTTGGAATAGGTTGAATAGAATGTAAAAGATTAATTGTTATGAAAACAAAAAATGATTTGGGGAAAATTAATCTACAACCAGTTTAAAACTAGCGTTTAAGTGTACTCAAAACTATTGTTGATACTTGTGATAGTGAAAATGGAGGCAACTCTATGTGTTGCCGATCTCATTGTATTAAGAAGTAACATAATAAAACAATGAAAATTAAGGATTTTCGTTTATAAACATATTATATACATGTATACCAGTATCACGTGGATACCATACAATATATGATGAACATATTTGTTGATATTTTAAGTAGAATTACGTCAAATATAAAATAAAAAAGGGGCATAATTGCCAATGTGACAACTGTCCACCAGAGACCAAATGACATAGAAGTTAACAGCTATGGGTTACCGTACGGTCTTCAACAGTGAATAATACCCATACTACATAGTCAGCTATAAAGGCCCCGAAATGACAAATGTAAAACAATTCAAAAGAGAAATCTAACGCCTGATTTATGCACAAAATAATGAACGAAAAACAAATATGATATACAGCAACAAACGACAATCACTGAATTGCAGGCTTCTGACTTGGGACAGGCACATACAGAATGTGGCGGGGTTAAACTAATTTGAAGGCGCCAACCTTCCCCTAACCTGGCACAGTGGTTTACATGTATCAGTACAACATAAGAACAAACTATAAAAATTACTTGAAAAGGGCTTTACTCATCAGATCTATGCAAAGCAGAAATACTTCTAACAAAAACACAGATCCGATGTAGAAATGCATGAAAGTAAGGAGTGTTAAGCACTATCTAAAATCTGCTTTACATTGAAAAGTGTATTTAATTCACAGTTCAGTATAATTGAAATAATTGTGTTTTTGTATATGGTTGTGTTACTTCTTATTACAATAGTGATATATTCAGCATTTCCATGTATTGTAATATACCAAAGCACATATTTCGTAAATTATCAATACTTACACGTGAATTAAATACAAATTTACAACGTTCACTATTAGTATTACATCATACAAAAGACATATATATATATATATACATATACTTTAGTGGGTTTTTTTTTTAGAAAAACATATCACTTTAATATTGAGATTTGGTATATTACATGAAAACTACTGTATACATATATGCAGCTTAAATAGTCTGATAAACGGACATATTATTTGTTGTGAATATCATATATTCTAGAAAGTACATATCTGGCCTCTCAAAATCTGAAAGTTTCAGGAGCCGTCTGACGTATTACCGTTCATAC
This sequence comes from Mytilus californianus, assembly GCF_021869535.1. Taxonomy (NCBI): domain Eukaryota; kingdom Metazoa; phylum Mollusca; class Bivalvia; order Mytilida; family Mytilidae; genus Mytilus; species Mytilus californianus. Next base: position 96,456,188 of record NW_026262668.1, read on the forward strand.
TTTTATGTACATTGATATAATAATGCCGCTACTCATATGTGCTTACCAAAATGTAATTCTCTGTGTATTGAATTTGGCAATGTAGAACTTATTTGACAAAAATATTAGTGCACTATTCTTTTTTAAATAATTGTAAAATTCAATAGGGAATTATGTTTCAAACACGTAGAAATCATACTTCATCAAAGAACTCTCAAAACTAGTAATTAAAAAGCCAATTTGTCTTTATGTTATTACCAAAAAGATAATTAAGCAACTTTTCAAAATAAAATTTAAATTTAAATAGAAGACATAAATTAGATTTAATGCACTTTTTAGCTTCGAGACTCGGCAACATGTCATAAGTGAACAAATCTTGTATATTAATAAATTCACAAATAAAATATATTTTTACTTTATTTTTACTTTTTTGATTTATATTTGTTTAGGTTTATTTTTTATTTTGTATTTAGAACAACACATTTTTTTTCCATATAGAAGTGTTCTATTGCATTATTTTGACTATTTTTATCTTCAAATTTCATATTTTTACTACAGCATAATTTTACAAGTATTTAACTGTTGTTTCTTATTCTAAATGAGTATTTTTTAAGGCTAAAAAATACTGACTGTAATTTATTATCAATCGTTATAACAACACCTATTGAATTTTGTTTGTAGGCATAGGTTGAATATATATTTTTCAAATGTTTGAATAGATTGAAGACACCATAAAACCAGGTTATTTAATATAATTTTCAATGAGTTTAACTGTGGGATTGCCCTTTTATGGTCTTTATTCGTATTACATAAATATCGTTGGGTCATATTTACGTGCATTGTATACATTTATAGAATTATTCTACACATTTTTATTTGTCGTTTCTTTGGAAGAAATGCTTAATTTTTCCTTTTTATACTCAGATGTGGTTGAATAAGTTTTAAATGCACATTTATAAACATCCTGAATAACACCCAATACTTGGGTCTAATGAGACATCTATTTTATATCATAGAAAATTCGGGGACTCCTTTTGTGCGAATTAGTGGAAGACATTTTGAAATGGTTACAAAACTATTTAAATTAATAACAAATAGGAAAATGAACAATAAATTCTTACGCTATTATGGTCAATAGTGTCATTTTGTTTAAGTTTGGTTGATGGACAACTTCAGACATACATATTTGTTTTGTTTTTCTCGTTGACATTTAGCACAAACTTCGCTTGATTCGTTGCATTGTTAACTAGACTTAAATACGATTAAGTTTTGTGTATTTTTGTGTGTTTGTGAGTTTTAACTGTTATATTTTATGCAAGAAACAAATGACTATACTTGTGAATATGTCCATTTAATCTGTGAGGCGAGAGGGTTACATGGCATGACTACAAAAGAGTGAAGTCCCTGATAACCAAGGCATCCCTCATCTCGTCTAATTGTGTTGTCCTCTGTTAACGTCCAGTGCTGAAGTGAACAAAATACAATAATTTACACATCCGTATTACCTTATGTAGATTAAAAAAAAAAAAGAATAAAGTATGACATTAGGTTACATCATTTATTTAACGAAGACATTCAGTTATTAATTAGCGAATAACTACCATTTTTTTAAGTTCTTTCAAAATTAAATGATTTTATACCGAAACAAGTATACCTGATTGAACGCGTAATCGCTACATGGCTTAAGATTAACTTCTCTGTACATCATAAAGCCCATCACTGGAGATTCTATACACAATTCAGTAGCTGCATTGCGTATCTGTTTATAAAAGAAACAAACAAAAACAAAAAATAGATCAAAAGATATTTAGTTGTTTTAAGCTCCGAATCAACACAGACAATGTATGACAATTGAAAGCCGGATAAAATTTTGATTATCATAGTGAATTTTACGAAGAAAAATAATTATTGAAAACATACCTGGAAAATACAGAAGAGCATTTGAAAAATTTAGAAGTGGTACTGCTTTCTTTGCAAATTGAGATTGGAAGGTATGAAGGTCTTTTAGTTGAAAAAAAATTTGTTTTACCAACACTTGTAATGAATGATGACGATAAAGGAGTAGGTCCGGTAAGGGCCGATTTTGGCCTCAAATTTCAGGTTCATATGACGAGGATTTTGGACACTTTTTGAACACTAAAGTGTCTATTTCAGTTGATTCTATTAGTTTATGTGAAAGATTTTAACTGATTTAGTCATTACAAAAGCTCCGATTCAAGCTTAAATATGAAAAATATATCAAATATGCCAAAAATGTCACTTTTTAGATGGTTTTTGTCAAAAATGAAAGTGGCCGCATCCGTGTTCATCCTCAACCTTTATATATGTTATGTATTATCATCAAATACAACTTGCATTTCAATATTAAGAATGAACACAAGTGCGGCCACTTTCATTTTAGACGGAAACCGTCTAAAATTTAACTAAAATGCTAAAATTGTGAAGATTTCAGTAATTTAGCCTGAGTAAAGGATGCTAGTACCCGATATATGTGCATTTTATTGTCAAAAACAGCCCATATTTATGTAGCAGAAACATTCTTCTTACCAATAAATAACTTAAAGTTTACATTTTAACAATTTTGTAAAACTGCTATATTTTGGGGCCAAAAAGGGGTCTTACTGGACCTACTCCTTTATATTTTTATTCACATTTACTTTTATACTGCTAAAATCTGCAATGACATTTTATTGAAAATAAGTTGTATTTTATATTGCTAATTAAATAGTGTAGGTAATGTGGCTCTTGTATGTTTAATGATTATGTGTTATTAACTATTTTCAATGTTTTATAAAATGAAGAGGTGAGACTTAAATAAGTCTAGTCTTGTCTTGTCTTGTCTTGTCTTGTCTTGTCTTGTCTTGTCTTGTCTTGTCTTGTCTTGTCTTGTCTTGTCTTGTCTTGTCTTGTCTTGTCTTGTCTTGTCTTGTCTTGTCTTGTCTTGTCTTGTCTTGTCTTGTCTTGTCTTGTCTTGTCTTGTCTTGTCTTGTCTTGTCTTGTCTTGTCTTGTCTTGTCTTGTCTTGTCTTGTCTTGTCTTGTCTTGTCTTGTCTTGTCTTGTCTTGTCTTAAAAAATTCATGCATACGACAGTGAGCGTAATACGTACATGTTTGTATAAAAAAATCTTAATTAAATTTTCTCAGCTTTCAAAAGGGTCAGTCTAGATACCTTAAGATCAAACATTTGCTCCATTTACATTTGTAGTCACATTACAATAGTAGAAGAAGCGTCTTCATTTGATATGGTTGGCATTGTTTCAGATTGAACGCTATTATGACGCTGTTTTAGGCATTGGTTTCATATTCCTTAGTCTGATGTTGTCAAGCTAGTATGCTTGAGAAAAGTACAATTAGTACTGTACAATCATTTTAATTGCTATGAGGTATATTTTTCTGAGAAATTTGAATAGCTTTATGATAAACAAGAAACCACATATGGGTCTTAATCTTCATACTGATTACAGTATTTGCAGAATCAATATCGCATGGAATTCGAAGACAGATTGGTTGGAATATGTCTGTTATCACGCAGAAAACGAAAGTTACTAACACCAGTTATTTTTTGTAGATGGCACCCGTAGGGCTAGGTAATAAATAAAACCAATGTTTTATCATATGTGTGATACTTACATGTCCTGTGGCCTGACTGTTATATGGAAGAAATAATCCTGGATACACGTTTTTCAAATACCAGTCAAAACTGTGACACTTAAGAGACCTTCTTAATTTTTTACGGTCTGTAATGTCACCGATATCAAACTACAAAAATGCAATAACTTTCAATATATAATTTCTTAGATATAAAAATAATGTCCTTTAACGTAAATGTCTAAGTTATCAATATTTTCCCCCCAATTGATTATAACGCCTGTACATATTTCGCTGAGTATGACATGTATGATGTAATTAATAACCATACAGGTAATTGACATGGCTATAGAGTGTATATGATATTTCTGTAAGCTGACTTTTCACCACGCTTTGTTACACAATATCAAGTTTATTTTTTGGCAAATAATTGTTCAAATATTTAACACAGATCCCATTTAAGTATGCCTTCCTGGAATGCTCACATTTATGAAATACATATTTCTTGAATGCCAAAAAAGAAGGATCGAATAGTTGTTGCTTTAGGTAATGGATGTTGTTTTAGTAAAAAAAAAAAACAACATGAAAAAAAATCGAAAAAAGCATAAGACTGTAAAAGTTTTGATTTTGAATGAGTACTTATTCTTAAATGAAAATAAAAATGAAAACAAATGAATAATTAAATTGCAAAAGAAAATGGATTGAGCGCTTTAAGATTATGGTCTTTTTTATTAAGCTTTAAGTGAGCATTTTTTTAAAATTATAATAAAAACGAAAACAAATAACATGAAGGATTAAGTAAACTGCGCTGCTATATACAAACATGTATATATTGTCGCTCTTGTTACGCAGTTACTGCGGCTGAGCTGTATTTTGAAATAAACATCTAAAACATCTTTATGAAAAATATATGAAAAAGTGGAGTTGATATTTATATTTTTACCATTTAGCTTTACATGCCAATTCTAAATTGGAAATACTAAACAAAAAGAATAATAACCACAAAATTGAACTTCAATTTATCATAACATATTCTGAAACGAAAAAACTATTAAGTTATTCCTTGACAAACGCCTATTTGCAAAGTAAGTGGATATGATTCGAAAAGATAAATACTATGTTATTGAACACGGGTGGTTTTTATTTTACGGAAAATGATTGAATTTTCTTTGAACATTGAATCGGTAATACATTTTATTTTTTATCATAATATTTACTTAAATGAATTCAGAGGCAGAAGCAGTTGTTTATTATAACACAATTAAGTAATAGATATGATCATAGGCATACTAAGGCATCAAACAGCCGCGATAGCTACGGATCATACATTTGAGGAAAAGGTGTTCAGAATCAGAGAGCAAACACGTTTGGTGACACGTACACAAACACACTAACACACAATCAGGTTCTAGAGACCGCATTGTACCATTAGGGAGGTTAGACCTTTTTTCTGCATTAGAGTTCTCTCTGTGACTTCAAAGTGGAGACCAGCAATACAATCTCTGTCACATTTGTATTTTGCCGGCGGTTATGTCAAGTGCATGTAAGAATTTTCTGTCCTTATTCAAATCACCATATTCTAATTTGTAGATTTTTTTATGCTTACTTACTTTTATGTTATAAAATATTCTGTCATGATAAAACCTTTTAAAGTCATCCATCCAAACTTCAGCCAATCGGAGACTGTTTTTTATCAATATTTGCATGCCATTATCACCCCAGGAATATGGCATGGTATTCCGGAACATATGACCAATGTGAGAACAGGGAATAATTTCCAGTGATCCACCACACATCCAGGTCTACATTGTAAAAACACAGGTCAATACAAAACTGAGTTTAAGTATGCACAGGAAAAAATCATTTTTATGTATATAAAAGAGGGACGAAAGATACCAGAGGGACAGTCAAACTCATAGATCGAAAACAAACTGACAACGCCATGGCCAAAAATAAAAAGACAAACAGACAAATAATAGTACAGATGACACATATATAAGGTTTAACCATTTAAATTCGGATTTCTTAAAGCATACGTTTAAACTGGCAGATGCTGTCTTAGGTCCCAGGTTTGTTACTACATCGATCATATTTGAAACAGATTTATCAGTCTAATGCACACCTTTAAACTTGTAAAATGGGTACTAAATGCTTTTCCCTTTTTCTCAAATTGAACTTTTTTTAAAACTGAAATAACTTCAATGTATCCAAAAGATATGATGTGTGCACATGTGCATCGCACATTGACCTTTAGACCTTTTTACTATTGGGTTGTTATCATAATGATATTTAAGCTACATCTTTTCATTGTTTATCGTTCCTATGGAATTTGCTCCGTATCTACATTTGATCGCTTTGATATTCATTCTTTACCATCTACATGTAACACTCATTGTCTTAGATTAGTGGTCATAAATATTGGCAACCTAGTTATGTTGTCTGTTCGGACATTCACAGTTACAAATGTATCTCTGTCCAAATGCAAGTTCCTTTTGCTTTTTTTCTTATTTACCTTGAATTACAGTTTGTCGTTATCCTCGAAATTGTTGTAATAATTTTATAAAAACAAAAATAAAGCTTTCTTTTGCATAGATATCTAAATAAAACGAAATGCCAATGAACATCAATGAGATAGCAGTCGAACTGCAATTACACAAGACTTCTGCAGCTTAACATTGAGTTCAGCAATGTGCACATTGTGCTAACTTTTGAATTGGATTTTGCTCCAAGCTAATAGACATACATGTGTGATGTCATGCTAATTGATTTTGTAAAATTGAATTGTTTTTTTTTTTTTATCAAATTATCAATTATATCCTGACGGCGAGATACTTGTGCTTTTTTAATGAACATTCACGCTTCAATACTTAAGACATTTGCCCTTTTCTGTAGGACGTTTGCTCTTTATCAACATAGCATCTGAGTTTTAGTCAACGGTTACGTAATTTCTGTTATATAATCTGCAAATTTGATAACATCAAGATTATTGGGGAGCTTCAGTCATCATATCATCTATAACGGAATCTTCAACATTCTTATCTGGAAGAAACGACAGCTCGAAAATTGTACATGTTGTATGTTACCAGTTTTCTACATCACATGTTCCTTAGAGAGTCCAAACGACTGAGTATTTCGCCACCATGCCCGATCCGAACGAAAACGACAATACTTCAAGAAGGCGTATGTATTGAAATAAATCTTTAATACCAATCATGATGATAGACTTTCCATGTAAACGGATGAACACTAGACGAATATAGTTTCCGTTTTAAAATTCATCAAGGTATAAAGCTGCTGGAATAATTTAAGTATCTTCCATCTATAAAAGTGTCTTTTACATAATACAATCACACTAAATTTGTCGTACATGTAAAAAATATGTTGTCCGTTTTCTCTATGATCGTTCACAATTGATAGTACAGATACCCTTTTATAGTTAACAAGTGCAAATGTCCGGGTAATTTAGTACAGGTGTATCAAAGTTTAAAGCGAAAATGTCCACAGTGTCTGGAGCGCAAATGCCTTTTCGTGTTACAGGTTAGAAAAAAGAAGCTTAAACTTTATGTGCACTGTACCGGACAATTGATTTTCCAATTAAGTACCACGATGATCATTTTAAAATTTAATCTCATTATACTTTATTTTAATATATATGTATATCAAATCTATTTGAAGGGAAAAGGTCTGTCTGATTTGCCGGTAAACTTTTGTAATTTTCAATATTCGGACCTTCCTACAATTAATCAGCTAAATGGTTAGCCGTAGACAACACTTAGTCTATTTAAAATTGTTTTCACTTCTGAAGGTCAGACGTTTTAAATACTAAATGGACACTCACACATACTTTCGACTTAATTTTATGAGAATACTTCGTGAAATCTGTAAATTGAGGAATGTAATATCAGATTATTTCTTTTGAGTCCATAGTAGATTTTTGGGTTTGAAAACAGCGTATATTGATTATGTTAAACTCCAATATTTCAGATTTAAACAAATAATTTTTCAATTTTTGTTCAAGATGAAGCACTTTGTTAATATACGTACACATAGAAAATTTATCACCTTTGTCTTCTTTACTGCATACAGATTGACCAATCTAGTGATTTCTGAAAAATGATAAGTTTAATAGACAACTACGGCACGGTGGTCTAAAAGAATGCTTTATACATATATTGACTGAATTTGTATGTTCCTTTTGATATTATAAATTACTGTGTATTTTAATTATTCATATAAAACATACCTTGAAAGATAGTTCTAAATTTTCTGACCCCCATATCTGGAAGCCTGGGTCGTATGTTCCTAAATGTTTGAAGAAATCCACACTAATTGCAAAACAACACCCAAGGAACGTTGGAGTTCTGAAAATGATAATTAGATTTGTTAAATAATGACAAAATGTCAGAACTGTTTGTCTTTAACGATTATAAACCACACACCCATCAAAGATAAAACTGTACCAGGCTTATAATTTGGTACGCCAGACACGTTTTTCGGCATCACAAGACTCATCAGTGGCGCTCGAATCAAAATAGTTTGAAGGCAAAACCACAAAAATTTGCAAAGTTAGAAAAAGTAATAGAATATTTAATGTTTGTAATTTTAATCACAGTCAAGTTAGTCTGCTTTTCATCTTCATTTCAAATCTTTGTAAGCAAAATGTATATACCTAAAAGATTATGGTTAACAATCATTAATATCTTGCATTTTCGAAAAACCTTTCAGTTATCAAATATATTTTCCCCTAAATAATATATGACTATCTTTAAAGGAGGATGAGTACTTTACAGAGTCTATAATACTGGTTCTCCTCTTCAATTCTTCTTGAGGTACAGGTCTCCAGTTAAAATTTAAATCGAAGTCAAATCCTCCCATGTGCATATATTCTATGTTTACCGGATTAAACTGAAATGTTTCTGCTGAGATTTCATCAGCTAAGGGAACAGCAACTGTTCTGTTACAATTTTCTATCTTATCTAAAAGAGGTTCCAGCCAGCCTAAAACAAATACAATATATTTAACATGTTCAATGTATATTAACTTTAATCACATTTTATTTTGTGGGGAAGGATACTGTTGAAAAATTCTTTTTGGTATGCCTTGAGCAAATACAATAGGTTGAAAGTAAACTCTCATTTTATCTCGGAGTAATGTTATAGAATTACTCTAAGCACTCAAGGTAGGCATTCCTTATCAACACTTAACTAAATCATGTGTATAAATTGTTAAAGTTTTCACAGACACATTGAGAAAGAATGTTTATTTTACGCCAAGTAAATGCCAACGTGGGAAAGGCATTTAAAAAAATACATATAGGATTTTTGAAATGGGAATATCGTTATCAAAGTAAATAAATTATCATTTTTGAAATGGGAATATCGTTATCAAAGTAAATAAAATATCTACATAAAATGACAAAAATAATCACCATCTTGTTTATGAAATATTACATACCATCCGAACATTCACAGTGAGAGTCTAAAAATATGGCAACTGTTGTGTTGACATGTGAAAAGCCCAATAATCGAGCTTTGATTAAGCCTGATCTGACACCAGTTCGAAGCAGATGAACATTACAAAATTTATCAACTTCTTTGGTTAGCCTCTGATGTAGATGTCCTAAAATAGAATTTTCACATTCTTAATAGGAATATAATAATAAAGGTTCTTGATTGGCTACAACGAGGATCGTCTTATTCAATTGATGTCCTTATTATACTTCATACCCAAACGGCAGCTTTAAACTTATTGGTTAATACGAGGGTAAATGTCTGCTCTAACACATGGCTCAGCGGGTAACAAATGTTTTTTTTTATATTCTCAATGTAATCCTTTCGTTTCGACCAATAAAAAAACGAGAAAAAAATATATAATTTAAATGACAATGATAATAGACGATTCAGTAAAATAATAAATTAAAGTAGCACGTCAATCTGCAGCTGTTTATGTTTTAAATGCTAGACCTTTGTCATCTGCAGAGATATAAAGACAGATGAGGTATTACAAGAAAATGAGCTACTGCTTAAACTGTTACTCGTATTACAAATAAGGACATTCTTAAATAGGTGCCATATTTAGAAGTTTTATTTTGCATAAATAAGCACCTGAAACTAGCGCTAAAACCGTGTCGTAGTTTTCTTACATTATGACCTATAGACCTTTTATTCGAACCAAGTACCTTCAAAATCAATAATATTCAAAATAAATATTTTTTTTAACAGGATCGTATAGCAAATATGTGAGACATTTTTGTAGCATTTAAAAAAAAAAATCTAGAAGTTATTGAAGTGTAAATCATGACGCTGAATCACAAACTAAATCAAAGTCAGAGGGTATGGGAAGTTTGTAAGTCAGAGGCCCAGTTAACACATTGATTAATAACCTCTAGAAAATGTGTTTACTCTTTATAATTCTCAACCCAAACAATGATTATTGTTTTTCTTTTAATTTCAACTTTCTAGGAACCCCAGGATTCTACTATGTGTATCACGCATGAACATCGACATAGTGTTAACATTTGTTAACAAAGTAATTTCGGCAACAAAGGCTACGAGTGTAAACAAAGGGAAGTAATTCTAACGGACCAAACGCATTCAATTATTTGTAGATGAAATAGACATATATGGAACATCTCAAAAGCTGACAATGCTAATCTTAGAACAAAAAATAGTGTAAATAATAATTTAGGTCAACAATTTGGCATGTAATTTTGGGTTTACCAACTCTTCTGGAAATGGTTACTGACAATCTCTTCTTTAACATGATACTTCTTCAAAATTATAAAATTATAATTATTCAAATACAATCACCCAAATTGTTCTGAATTAGACGGTTGTGCTACTTTAAATAATACAGATATGAGAGGGAGAAAGAGCAGCTTGTTAACTATCGAAAAAAACATGTGTCATCCCCTTAATGATCTATGCCAGACGTAAAGAGAGTTTAACCTTTATGGTATACATACATGTACTTGTCTGTTGTTGAAGACCGCGTTGTCCCCTTGATGTGTATTTGTTTCGTTGGGTTGCTGTTTGGTGAATACCCCACATATATATGCATATCCTTCCAATAACATTTATTCTACAAGTATCACCCCTTCTATTCATATTTACTCTTTAAGTATCATATTAACCTTGTGTTGAGGCATCATCAACTAGGAAGATGTCCTTCAATAGATGTGAAGGTGATGTGTTTAATATACTGTATACAGTTCTCCATAAGACACTCCAAGCCTCGTTATGGAATATGATTACAACTGATGCTTCTGGTAAATTTTCCTTATAAACCATCTTTCTACACCTGCAAGTATAATCAAACTACAAAAGATAATTTATGTTATTCAATGTTTGTTTGTTGGTTTTAACTAATGTTTTTTTTTTATCCTCATTCCCTGGCACTTCTCCCTTTTTTTTAACAAACGTGACGAGTTTTTATTCTTTTTGTTATTTTTTTCTCTCATTGATGATGAAATTTTGATGTTTCTTTCTTATGGAGTGTACATTTCTCAGTTTGTTAGACATGCACGTATTTGCAGTGACGTCTCAATGGCAACGAACGTATCACTTTCACTGCTTATATCTTTTAAAATAGCTAGGTATATAGATAATATCATGAATTGGTCAAAATATTTCCTTGATTATATATCATAAATATATAGATTCGGCTGTTATCTGCTCTTTGGTCGGGTTGTTGTCTCTTTGACATATTCCCCATTTCCATTCTCAATTTTATTATTGACAAAAAATATGATTTTATATGCGCGAATTTGATAAAATCAGAAATTTATTTGTTTACGCTAAGTTATCTGCAAAGCAAATAATTTTTGACTTTAGTTTTGTAGATATTTGATTTTGGCTTAATAACTTTTTGCTTAGGGTTAAAATTATATTGGTGTTGTCCAACCATTGCGTCAGGTGTTCTTTTTATATTAACATCATTTCGCTTAATTATAGTTTGAAACATGTTAATATTTTTTTTTTTTTTTTTTTTTTCTGCCATAAAATTATAAACAGATTTACTCTGGGTATTGCAGAAGATTCAATTTATATTGTCCATGTCTCTTTTGCTTCTTTGCTGTATGAAATCCACTCCGAATTACACCCGCCGATACTGTTGGAAAGCATTATTTCATATCAGCAGATTAAGTGCCTTAAGCTTGTAAAAAGCAACTGTGAGCATTGCTTGATATACGATATCGTATAATTTATTTTTGCGTTGCTTGCACTTACGTGTTTGTGATCTGTCGTACAGTTATTTTAGCCGTTTTTACTTTTTTGATTCGAGCGTCACTGATGAGTCTTTTGTAAGCGAAACGCACGTCTGGAGTACCAAATTTTTATCCTGGTATCTATGATGAGTTCATTATTATAGAAGTACCTGATTTTTATTGTACACTTTTTTTTAACTTCCACTTATAGGATTATAAAGATAAGGGTTGAAATATAAAAAAAACTAGTTTGAACTTCCACATGTAACAGTTATACAGTTATACTCATCTAGAAAATTCATTTCCCCACACGCGTAACATCGCCGGTTGTTTTTGTAATATCTTAAAGTTTTTGTCGTTTAAGGAATTTGTCCTTGATGACAGATCGGATAGTATCATTTATTCACTACCTTTTTTATTCGGAATGATTCATTTTAACTTGAGACGAATTTGCTAACAGTATATAACCTTAATATTTCTATGCTCTCGAACACATATTATTGGCTTTCCGAGCTTTTAAAATCAAGCGAACCTGTTTAAAGTTATTAAACGTGCCATGCACATGAATACGGTATTATACGTATTTTTGTCTTACAAATCGTGCCTGTGATCTCCGACGTATCGATTAACTGGTATTATGTCACTAGCATATTGATTGAAAGCATTTTTCTTCCATCCGTCGTCATATCTCTGTTTCTGTTCAGGTGACAGACGGCTTACATCAACACTTACACCTTCACCTTTATATCCTTAAAAATAATATAAAAATTGTATACAATTAAAACTCCGAATACATGTTGTTAATAAATTACTAAATTATTATGCGTAAAAATCACTGTTAAGTCATAACACACTCAAGATTTAATAGAAAAAAGTTGATGTTTATGTTCCTATTACAAGATCTCGTATGTGGTTGTCTTTAGTTATGTCTTATGTTTATTAATTTAGGGAATTTAATGTCGGTGGTAGATCCCTGATAGTATCTGTCACGACATTTCTAGACTTTCACACTTTGACATATTGTGTAGACTTTCGTCTATTATGGAAAAACGTATGTTGACCTCTTAAACTAGATGTATTTTGAGATTCGTGTCGTTTGCTTGGGTTGCAGTCTCATTGAACTATCTTCATTTTTTATGTTATTCAAACTATGAGGTTATGATTTGGGCTTACCTATTCTTTGCGTGTGCTCGATTTTCTTTTCGAAAAAGAAGTATATCTTCTTTTTGAAACAACACATATTTAAACGGCTTGAGAATCAAACAAGGCAAATGACAATAGTAAGGACTTTTCTTTCTTAGTATTTATGTACTATAGAATTATACAAAACAGGAAAATGAAATTACATGTGAGATGGATTCATAGAGTGAATAGCATATTTTGATATTGAAAAACATCTTCTGTTTTCAATTGTTTAAGTTGTTCAAATAACAATTCTGTCGGCCTTATGCTGAGAGCATACTGTATTGCTGTTAAGCTCACCTGGCTCAAATGGCCAGCGCGAACTGCTATTGTTATCTCTTGGCGTCCGTCGTCGTCCATTCACTTAAATTTAAATAGCAAAACTGACCAGCAGGACAGAAACTACAAATAAGTCAAACATGGCAGAAATAAGTCGATTGATTCCTTATACATGTAGGAGTTATTGTCATGAAAAGATTTGGGTTTCTTATTTGTTTTTTATAATCAGGAAAACTATAGTTGATGGAATAACTTAAAACAATCAGTTAGACAAGTGCTATAAATAAGCCAAATCGATAGTCGACTTCTTCTAGGAGTTATTTTCCTTTAAAGACAAGTTTTTCTTTAAAAAAGATGAATAGACAGGGAGGAACTTTGATAATCGATGCATCTAAAAATAAATCAACTTGACTGAAATGTTAATGACTCCTTATGGGAGTTATTGCCCTTTAATTACCGTTCCACTTTGCATTTTTAGCTATTTATCTTGAAAAATAAAGTAGACAACGAGAAATGTTAATAACTCAAACCACAGGAAAGAAAAGATCTACAAAAATCAAACACGGCCAAAATCATTAATCGACTCCTCATAAGTAAAACAATCGTCCACAAAACACTACATACAAAATTAAACTACATGAACCAAACCAAAATCCGAAGTTCAACTTAAAAAAAGATCTGGAATGGTCTGCTGTGTCTGGCGACTAGCCGTTATTTTGTGTTTGTCACTGCCATACTTGCAGTTTTATTGAGCTGCTGGTGTTGTTACAAATTATAAATTGCTGCTTGGTTATCATTTCAAACCTATTCTGTAACTTTTTTTTATTTATTAATTTCATAATGATCATGTAGTATTACCTCTTTCATTTTGGTTAAGCAAAGAGTGCATAGCGAGTCAGTAGCTATAATCATTATAAATAGATTGTATAATCCTTCTTCTCGGTCGTCTAACCACTCGCTCATCCTGATGCGCAGGTTTCAGTTCACAGTACAATGCAGATTTCACCATAAAATATTGTAGCTAGTATGGGGTGCATATCACATTGACAACCAGCAATTGCAGAGTTGTTAAAATGAACACATGACCTTAAGAGACTTACAATGTTCTGTATGCATACACTAAAAACAAAGTTTTGTCTTTAAAAACGGTCATCTTGAGCTGACCCGATATGACAAGTCCGAATGGAAAAATCTGGGACTAACTACATATTTTTCAAGAAGAACCTACAAATTTTTACTAAAATTCAAAGTATAATATCTTGATTTTACGATTATTGATGCTGTTTTGACAACTTTCTACTATTTCTTCAAAATATTTAATCAAACTTAAACAGACGCAGATTTATATAATTAGCGGGATGGGTAGGGGCTCGAGAGTACTTTCAGTCAAGATACTTCGGGTTTACAACTTTACACTTTATGTACATACTGATTTCCACTTCAAAGAGTTGTTACAGGTGTTTTTTTAACGTGCAGAGATCACCATACTCTTCCTCCACAAGGCATCGGATTCAAACCGTAAACATGACTTTGTATTTTAAAAGTATCAAACACAGTAAAGCTGACGCTCCTTGCACGATGAGCTATACCCCTCAAATGGAAAAACTTGCACCTTTTCCTATACCCCAGGGTACCATCGGGAGAATATTATTTGACACCTATCTACTGCTTCTATACACCCTCATTGTAACCTTTTCTTTTTTATCTTAACCCCTGGTATAAAAGATTCTGGACATGACCCTGTACAGAAAGTGTTAATATACTATTTAGTTTTTGTCGGACTTTGAGTATTAATTCAAAATCTACAGATAAATGATAAGAACATACAAAACAAAGACAAACGTTTTAACAGAAGTATCTTAGTAATTTCTTAACAAATTATTATATTTCGTGCTTTACACGTCACTTCATACACGATTAGCTTTCCAAAAATGTAGAATGCAACAAGTTATCAAAGTTGTCTTCAAGAAGGGTATGAATCAAATTTTGATCTAACAAATATTTGTAAAAATGTCGCAAATCTTTTATGTGCAAATTCCACGAGGAATCATTCTTCCTTTTTTAACAAAGTACAAGCACATGAAACAAGTATAGAGGAAATACGCGGTCAACTTTTTCAGATAATTTTAAGATATTTATAAAACTATATTTACGAATGCTGTTCGGACACCCCTGGTATGGTCAGTCTAGATCTGTACTAAATCGTTTTCAGTGTGTTCAGTACCTTTTGAATTTCAAATTCACCCGTAAAAAAATTAAAAGGCAAAAAGATCTACAGAAAGCATCGAGACAAACTTCCACTTATATTTGGCAACGAGTGAAACTTATTCTCAAATAACACACTGCTTTTTTCTTCGTGTACAAAATTGCGACATTTGGAACAGCTTTTCTTAATAAGGGACAGAGGAAACTATTATTTCTGATATTACCAATTTAGTTTACTTTTAAATGTATCATATATATATATATATATATAGTAAAACACACAAAAATGTATTGATTTAAAAAAAAACATAACTGTCTCATATGTATTACCTACCCACTGTGGAGTTACTGTAGTTTGTAGCCCATCTATAAGGGATGTTTACTTGATCTGCTAACTGATGTTTGAATCCAGCTTTTTCTTTGATATAATCCAAACGTTCAGATCTGTTCGACATATTTCGTAGAGTTTTAACATTGAAATAGTTTGCGCTTCTTTCCATCCATGTTTGACTTAAAAGTAAGTTGTATTTTTTACTGATTAAGAATGTGACACATATCCAAATTAAACAAAATAAACACGTAAAGTTTATCAGAAACCGCTTTTCAGATCTCCGCATCATGTAACTGAATTGCAAATCAAAGCAATGAATTAAATTGTTTACTTTACGAAGGAAAGAACACGAGTGATGTAACACTTAAATGAACTATCCTTTCCTGGCATAATCCTAAAAAATAAATTAGAAGGAATAACACAAAGAGTATCAAATGTGTGCAAGGTAAACAACTACAATGTCATTTATTCAAAATTAAATGCAAATACGAAATATATACATACTACTACAATGTATACACATTGCGTACATAGAAAATATATATGCATATATATAATTGACACCATTCCCAAAGAGAAAAACATAGAAAACAATACATGTAGAAAATACACTTACATTTGTATAGCTTTCTATACAGTGTAGGTTTTGTTCACTTTTGAAGGCCGAACGGTGGCCTGTTATTGATTAAATCTACTTCATTTGGTCTTTGGGAGATAGTTGTCTTATTGGCAATCGTACCCAATCTTCTCATTTTTACATTAAAAGATGCAACATTTATATCATGTTCAGTAAATAAATGTTTTCACTGTCTGCTTCACATCCGGAGTTTCAAGATAAACAATTTGAAGTAAAACATGTTTTTAAGATGGGTTAAGATTGCCTATGAGACACCTCCCCACCAGAGACCAAATGACGTAGAAGTTAACAACTATTGGTCACCGTACGACCTTCAACAAATAGCAAAAACCCATACCGCATAGTAAGCTATAAAAGGCTTCGAAATGTAAAATGCAATTTAAACTAGAAAACTAACTGCCTGATGACTTATGACTTAATTTAATGTTTGTAACTGCTTTTTTCTATTATCCAGAATAAAGAAATATAAATGTTGCAATTCAGTTTGATTTTCGAAAAATATTATTATAATTACGGTTTAAAAATAATATATGTTTGTTGCCATCACATGGCTGAACATAAAATCGTCCAGATCATTGACATAAATAAGAATTATGGCATGATGCACATTTAGTTCCACGCGACAGATATGCATATTTACGATTGTCCGTACATAGTCAACTCAATAATAGACGATCAGAAAATGAAAATAAAAAAGGAGTTTTCTTTCCATCAAAATTATTGAACAACGTTTTCCGGCTTAAAACACGTCTAAAGTCATCCCATCTGACATTATGGAGTCATTTGATAATCATATCTAAAGCATCCCCTCTGACATTATGGAGTCATTTGATAATCATATCTAAAGTCATCCCCTCTGACATTATGGAGTCATTTGATAATCATATCTAAAGTCATCCCCTCTGACATTATGGAGTCATTTGATAATCATATCTAAAGTCATCCCCTCTGACATTATGGAGTCATTTGATAATCATATCTAAAGTCATCCCCTCTGACATTATGGAGTCATTTGATAATAATAGGCTCTTGTGAAATGCAACAGCTGAATGTTTTTTTTTTAATTCTGATTGTGCACCACAGTTCGAGAATCCAAAGCAAAACGAAAACGAAAACAAATTTCCGTGGATTTGATATTATGGACTAGTAGTATGAAAAGGCCGATTCTGCCGCAATCGCATTTTCAAGGGGAAATCCTGCATAGGACCCCCAGCCCCGACGGCCAAATGCAAACGGACGGCATCCCTATTGAGCATAGGATAAATACAAGAATGGCATATGTATTCGATGGTAGAAAAGTCGCTCCAGAGGATAGTGGGGATAAGGATACCTTAAAGGAAAGGATGTCACAGATTAAAATAAATAAAGATATGACATCCGAAAGAAATATGATGGATTTCTTTCTGGAGAATGAAGAAGATTTGGAGGATAGCACCCCAACCCCCCAAAGGCAGCAGCAGTGCTGCAATGCTCCAAACATAGTGCAGATGGATGAGCATACCGAGCAGTGTCAAAAATGCGGTTCACAATCCACTAAGTCGCGATTTGAGCATCATCAACTAGGGGAGCAGAAGACCACTTGCAATGTTCCGCTCAAGAGGAAGAAGGGTCAGTTCTGCAAGAGCAAGCCCGGGAAGGATGGTCTCTGCTGGAGACATAGCAAGCAACCAAGCCAGCAGGAGGAGGAGGAGACCATCCCAGTCGAGGGTAAGATGGTGGTAAAAGAGACCATGAAGACCCTCCGTCAAATAGCTAGGGATGAGGGTCTGAGGGGGGTCAGTAGGAAGAACAAGGAGGCCTTGGTGAAGCTCATCGAGGAGAAAACCACCCATAAATTTGCCCGCCAGGAAGTCTTCAGCAAGAAGCAGCTCAAAGCGCTAGCAAAGAATCGTGGCCTCACCAAGTACTCTCAGCTCAAGAGAGACGATCTGATCCAGCTGGTGGAAGAGGACATCAAAAACGCTCCAGTCGAGGATGAGATCAAGGTCATCGATAGGCGGGAAGCTCTGAATGGCGTATTTGGCACGGTCGTCATCGAACCCGCGAAGCCGCACGATATGACCACTTTTCTGAAGGTAAGTCGGAGCACCATCACCAGCGCCATCTCGAATGCACTCGTTCAAAAGAAGGGATTGAAGGTGCACTTAGTGCTTCTAGCAGAGCTGGTGAAGACCAACCTCGCGACCGGAGAAAATACCTACATCACCCCTACCTTCAGATCACGCACGACAATGATCACGGAATCTGACGACCTCGAATTGGAGATTGCCTTCATGATGGAGAAGGTCAAGGAAAATATGGCAAAGTACATGCGGGAAGGGAGCGGGTGGACTTTCAGCAGCGTCGAGAAGCTAGAAATCCACCTCAACCAATTCAAGCCACTCAAGGGGGGCTCCTTCATATCAACCCCATTGGCTCTCGTGAAAAAGAAGGCGATCGTCAATGTGAAAAATGAGGATGATCGCTGCCTCCAGTGGGCAGTGCTGGCAGCCCTTCACCATGAGGAAGTCGACCAGAAATCCACCAACCGCGTATCGCAGTACAAGAAATGGGAAGAAGAGCTAAAATTCGAAGGCATCGACTTCCCAGTCTCGCTCAGGGCGATCGATAAATTTGAGAGGCAGAATCCCGCAATCAACGTCAACGTCTATGGCTTCAACGGCGTAAAGAAGGGTGAGGATGAGGAAGAGGATCTTCAGATTTACCCCCTCAGGATATCTAAGAATACGGGCCCCACCCACGTAGATCTCCTCTTCTTGACTCGCGAAGGTAAGCAGCATTACTGCTGGATCAAGAGCCTCTCACGACTCTTGAGCTCTCAAATCTCTGAGCACGGTCATGAGCTTTTCTTCTGTCGCAGATGCCTTTCCCACTTCTCCAGGCAGAATATCTTGGACGAGCATATGGAATATTGCAGCAAGAAAGATGCAGTCAGGATCGAGATGCCGGAAGAGGGGACCACCATAGCCTTCCATAGTATCAAAAAGATGATGAGAGTCCCCTTCGCGATCTACGCGGATTTCGAGTGCTTCACAGAGAAGCTCGACACCTGCCAGCCGGATCCATCCCACTCCTACACGAATGCCTACCAGCTTCAGCGACCTTCAGGCTTCTGCTATCACGTGAAATATGCTCACGGAGACTACAAGGATCCGGTCGTCTACTGCGGGGAGGATGCGGCAAAGAAATTCGTGCAGTGCGTGGAGGAAGAAGTGCAGGCCATCGCCAAGCTATACAAGGAGAATAAGCCCATGGAGCTGACTGACGACGATAAGGTGAGCTTCGCAGAAAGCACGCACTGCTACATTTGCGGAGACGAATTGGGAGAGGATAAGGTCCGGGACCACGACCATCTCACCGGGAAATATCGCGGCGCAGCGCACAACCAGTGCAATCTGGATTTCCAGCTTCCGAAGCACGTCCCCATCCTCTTCCATAATTTGAGCGGGTACGACGCCCACATCTTTGTCAAGGAGCTTGGCCACACTGAGGGTAAAATCAACTGCATCCCCAATACCGACGAGAAGTACATCAGCTTCTCCAAGCAGGTGGGTGATCTGGAGATGAGGTTCATCGACTCGTGTAGGTTTATGCTCAACAGCCTGGATACCCTAGCTAAGAATCTCACCCCCTACCAATTCGCGACCGTGAAGACGAGATTCAGCGATCGCCACGAGCTGATGATTCGGAAGGGGGTATTTCCCTACGATTATATGGATGGACCAGCCAAGCTGGAAGAGACTCAGCTCCCACCTAAAGAAGCCTTCTTCAGCACGCTCTCCGGAGAGCATATCAGTGATAAGGATTACGCACACGCTCAGAGAGTCTGGGAGACCTTCGAGTGCAAGACCCTACGCGATTATCACGACCTCTATCTCGAGACTGACGTGCTACTGCTAGTCGACATCTTCGAGAATTTTAGGGATATCTGCATGGCCAACTATGGACTCGATCCTGTCCACTACTTCTCCTCCCCCGGGCTATCCTTCGATGCCATGCTAAAAACCACCGGGGTTAGATTGGAGCTTCTTTCCGATCCAGATATGCTGATGATGTTCGAGAGCGGGACAAGGGGAGGGGTGGCCATGATCTCTCATCGTCAAGGTAAGGCCAACAACCCCTACATGGAGACCTACGATCGCTCCCAGCCCACCAAGTATCTCACCTACCTCGATGCCAATAATCTTTACGGGTGGGCGATGGCGCAGCCTCTTCCCACGGGGGACTTTGAGTGGGTGGAGCCGGAGGAGATCGACGAGATCCTGAGCTATCCCGACGACCATGAATATGGCGCCATGGTAGAATGCGATCTCGAATATCCGCAGGATCTTCACGACGCCCACAATGACTACCCTCTCGCGCCCGAGAACGTGGAGATCGGTAAGGTGCGTAAGCTTGTGCCCCATCTAGGCAAGCGCGAAAAGTATACCCTCCACTACAGAAATCTCAAGATGTATCTGGAGATGGGGATGAAGCTTACGAAATGCCGTCGTATCATCAGATTCAGACAATCCCCATGGCTCAAGCACTACGTGGATCTGAATACTGCTCTTCGCGCCAAGGCCAAGACCGACTCCGAAAAAGACTTCTTCAAGCTGATGGTCAACTCCGTCTTTGGCAAGACCATTGAGAATATCCGAAAGCGGGTAGACGTTAGGCTGGTCACCACCGAGAAGCAGGCCCTGAAGCTCGTGGCCAAGCCCAACTTCGATCGCCGCGTCGTCTTCACCGAGAATCTAGCAGCCGTCCACATGAAGAAGACCAAGCTGAAGTTTGATAAGCCGATCTACCTTGGAGCCTGCATCTTAGATATCTCGAAGCTCCTGATGTACGACTTCCACTACGGATTCGTGAGGAAGACCTACGGCAGTAAGGCCCGGCTGCTCGTCACTGACACCGACAGCTTGGCCTATGAGATCCAGACCGACGATTTCTACCAGGATATCACCCCGCACGTTGAGGCTAAATTCGACACTTCCAACTATCCTCCTGAGCATCCCTCTGGCATCCCCACCGGCAAGAATAAGAAGGTCCTCGGGATGTTCAAGGACGAGTGCGGCGGTAAGACCATGACCGATTTCGTGGGGCTCCGGGCGAAGCTATACGCCTTCAGGATGGATGACGGTAAGGCCACCAAGAAGGCGAAGGGAGTCACGAAGAGCGTCATCAAGCGCAGCATCGCCTTCGAGGACTACAAGCGATGCCTGGACACCCTGCAAGAGATCCATCGACCGATGAATATCCTCCGGAGCCATCTCCATCAGATCTACGCGCAGGAGATCAACAAAATCGCTCTTTCCGCCAAAGATGATAAGCGTCACATCCTCCCCGACGGCATCAGCACCCTCTCGCACGGCCACTATCGAATAACTCACGGGTAAGGGCACTTAGCAGACTCTGACGGGTGCGGATGCCCATCCCGCACTTGGCCCATACCTAGATAAATGAGCATCATTCGCGTGCACAACATAACCCTTCCCAATAAACCTCTTTCGAATGTAGACCTTGTGAAAGCCACCAAGGACCTAGGAATCCCATGTTTCAGAGGGGTATTCATGCGAGATACCCTACCACCCAGCCCGCGCCGCATCGAATGTGGAATCTTGAATCACGATAGCTGGGAAGGTCCTGGAACGCATTGGACCTGCTGGTATAAACGTGGGCCGGTAAAGTATTACTTTGACTCCTATGGATTGCCACCGCCTGACGAGATGGTGAACTACTTACAGCCTGAAATTCGATATAGCACCGATGAATTACAGCAGCGAGGCTCGGTGGTGTGTGGCCACTTTTGTTTGAACGTGTTGAATATGCTGTCGGCGGGGAAGTCGCTAGAGGACGCGGTCTTCTCACTCTATAAATAAATGGATAAGTTTGGATCTCATGCAAGAAAGCGCGCATCCCTTTGGCGAATGCTGCAGGATTTGGATATGAACGACAATCGCATTACTAGCCTAGGACATCCCAAGGACAGCTCGGATGCTGTGACAAAACGGTGGGTAACCCAAGAGTTGAAAGATGGTATGAAAGATATTGATAAATTAGATTCTGAGTGTAAACAAATGCAGAGGACCATCAAGCGAATGCAAAAGGAGTATGACTCATCAATCGGAGAACTCACAAAAAAGGTGATGACTCTAAAAGATAGTAAAGTCGATAAGTCAAAATGTGCCTTAACCAACGGTGGTAAGATAAACGCTGAGCTGGATATGCAAAAGTTTCACGTGCTGAATCTCCCACTCCCAGAAACTGACAATGAACCCGTCACCAAAGCCCTTTACGATCGTCTACAGTCGGATTTGGATGCATTGAGGGTTTTTGTCGAATTGAAGCATGCTTAGTTTTCCAAATCTTTCCAGTCTCAAGGTTGAGACCGGAAAGGTTGTTGAGGATTATTGTAGATCTGATTGTGGGACCCACGAGTTAAAATTCTTAGGATAACCCTTCCACTTCACAAACACCTCATTAATCCCGTTCTTGGTTCGCCTGCGGAGGATCTTCTCTATGCGGTAGATGTTTTGATCAGTTTTTTGAAGTTCGGGCTCATAGAAGGATCCCTGAATTTCCTCACCACTAAAATCCTTGAGGCGATAGGTGGGCGGCTGAGTGTTCAACACTAGGGAAATGGTGAATACTTCCTCGGTCCAGCGGGGTGTGTATCCCTTCTCGAATGTACCTTTCTTCTTGGTGATTCGGACTTTGTCGCCAACACGAAATCGTGGTGGTTTCATGGGAGGTATGCTGCCATAAAGGTTCCAATACACCTTGTTTTCATGCTCCTTGTGACTTGCGGCGACAGGGGTCATTTTGATGGATCGGTGCTTGGTGGTATTGTACTGGCGAACAAGATTATCAAAAACATTGATGTAGGTGCGTGTAGAGTTGGCCGAGAAATATTTGAACATTTGCTCTTTCATGGTGCGATTCCAGCGCTCAACCACACTCGACTTCTCCTCATTTTCGGTGGAGTAGAGCTCAATATCATGCTTTTGAAGCAGCTGATTTACATCCTTGTTGTAAAACTCAGTGCCTTTGTCTGTCCAAAGCTTCTTGGGCATACGCTCCTTGAACACCGCTTGAAAGGCATCCCGCACCGTCACCCCCTTCTTGTTTTTGAGTGGTATCAACCAGCCATATTTGGAGAAGACATCGATGATGCTCAGGATGAACTTATTTCCCTTGTTGTCCCTGGAAAAGGCACTCATATCAACAAGGTCGGCCGCCCAGGTCTCATCCACACCACCCACTACCACACGGCGTTTCTGAAACTTACGTCGAACTGGTTTGTGCAACTCCTCAGCTAAATCATCAGTCCAGCGAACTTTTTTTTTTAATACCCAGACCGAATCGAGCTTTGGTACCGATGATGGGTCCGACGATGCTGCGGTCCATGCGTTCGCGTGTGGTAGGGTTGGGAATGGTGTTAAGCGAGGCTAGCATAGCTTTGTCACAGATGGAGTTGCGTGAAGCGGTATCCTTATGCTGGGCATAACAGAGATCGTGGTGATAGGCAGCCTGGTCAACTCGATTAATGGGTTTTGACCAAGCCTTCGGGGTGCCATCGGGGAGTAGTCGCTTGCTAAGTTTAGTCCCTGGCCCGGTAAAGTTGTGTCCGGGCAGATGCATTTCCATGGGTAATCCGTTGATTAGTTTGTTCATGAACCCTGCACCGGTTGTAGCAACAAACTGAGACTTCTTGGCACCGCACACCTTGCAGTTGCCAACCTTCCTCCGTCGCCCGTTGATGGTATTTGTTTCACCAGGGTTAACTGTGTCCGTCTTCCTACGACATTTCACGCAGAAGATCATCGTTATTTTATTTAAATAAATGAACGTCGAAGACATTTCCTACAGTGCCAACGCCCCCAAGAGGAGCAATCACTACCTCCTACCGCAGCGGTCGATCAGAGGGTTGATCATTGGGAAGTCGGACTGTGGTAAAACAACGCTGTTGAACAACCTACTCCTGCGCGATGGATGGCTCGACTACGATCGATTGTACGTCTTCGGAAAATCGCTTCACCAGCCCATCTACCAGCTGTTGCAGCAAGCGCTGGGAAAAGGCTTCCCTAAGGAAGATATCCGAGACCTCCTACAGTGTAAGAGCAATTCACCCTACTCGTTGATCGATGTGGTCGACGCCTTACCACCACCACGACACCCGAGTGGTATCAACACTTTTTTCTTCGAGCAAGGGAGCGATGTACCAGACCCCCAGGAACTTGATCCCAGCCGAAAAAACCTCATGGTGTTCGACGACTTGATGCTGAGCAAACAGAACACGTGTGAAGACTACTACGTGCGCGGTCGCCACAACAACGTCGATTGTTTCTACCTGTGTCAGAACTACTTCAAACTACCCCGACAATCGATCCGAGAAAATGCAAACTTCCTCTGCCTCTTCCAGCAGGACGCAAAGAATCTCGACCATATTCGGCGCGATCACTGCAACGATCTTACCAAGGAACAATTTGACGCTCTGTGTAAGCATTGCTGGTCCCAACCCTATGGATTTGTAACCATCGATCTTACAAGCCCCAAGTCAGCAGGAAAATACCGATGCAAATTAGAAGAGTTCTATGAGGTATAAAATAAAAAAATGGATTACTTGCAGGAATTTTTCCTGGAGAATCAACGGGACTTGGATCGGGAGTTTGAGAATGCTCCCAAGCCCTCACGACCACCCCCTGAATGCAAGCACGAGTGGGACTCGGTCGATATGACAAGTATGTGTTGGAAATGCGGTCGCACGATCATCCGCCCGATCGATAGCAGTAGAGGTGATTTCGACGCATGGAACTCTGACCGTCTGTATGGTAAGGTGCAGCGTCCCCCACAACCCCAATGCCCTGCCAAGACGATTCGAGGCCACCAGTGCACAAACCCATGCCAACCGCGTAAAGACCTCTGCCTAAGACACTTGAATCTTTCGAAGAAAAGGGATCCGTATCAGCTGTGTAATACCTTCATGTGCAATTTATCGCGTAAAGACCTTTGCCTAAGACACTTGAATCTTTCGAAGAAAAGGGATCCGTATCAGCTGTGTAATACCTTCATGTGCAATTTATCGCGTATGGACGTTCGAACCAACGCTTCGGGGCGTTCACACCAACGCTTAAGGGCGTTCACACCAACGCTTAAGGGCGTTCACACCAACGCTTAGGGGCGTTCACACCAACGCTTAGAGGCGTTCACACCAACGCTTAGGGGCGTTCAACAGCGTTCGCTCCTATAAATAAATGACGTTTATCAAGATTACCGACCCTAAGCAGCGTGAGGCGCTCGCAAAGGAGTTGCATGAAACTAAGCGGAGCATTCAAGCCAGTAATATGCAGCATCGTCTCGACAAGATTGGACTCAGCCGAGACCTTTCCAGGGTGTTCAAGCCTGTGGTTGAGGCTCAGCGGGAAGCAGCTTCAAAAATCACCAAAACAATCGAAGATTTACCTGCAGCAGTGCCAGCCCTCCCTCCTCCACCGCCCGAGTTTGCCGACCCACTACCCATCGCACCACCTACAGACACCGTCCTCGGACCTCGAGCACAGCAGTATTTGCAACTCAGTATGACTCCTTCCGCCGACCATACCTTTGGATTGCGATCTGAAAACGATGGTATCTTCATCGGAAGCTCACCAGTTACTTTTGACGATGATGATATTTTCGTAGATGGTGTGAGGTACAAAGGAACCCTTGGCCTCTGGGAACTCATGGTGAAAAAGAAACCAGAATCGTTTGAGCCCGACGACCTTTACGACTATGCAGAGATCCTGAAAAGTTCCGGTGCCATGTATCAAGGCAATTCCACCCTCTCGAGAACCCCGAAGGCGAATAAGAGTTACAAGTGGAAGGAAATCGTATCCCACATCTACAAGAAGGATAAGTTTGGCAGTGGGCTGCAAACCGTGTTTCTTCCTTCCAACTTCAAGCAGCTTCTCGATCGCTTGGAACTGTGTGCTGCAGCATACCGAGCAGGAAACAATGGTGTGCGCAACGAAATTGTGTCGATTATCGATGCTATGAAAAGGGGTAGACATATCAGCATCGAGGAATATAAGGCACTGCATCGTAGCATCCTATAAATAAATGTTGCAAATCAAGAAAGGTTACGCTCGAAAGTACGCCTACGGTGGTAAAGGACTGTTTGACACAATCGCCAGTTTGGCTGGACGCATGTTTACTTCCTCTGCCGCACAAACCCTAGGAAGTAAGGCCATGAACGCTGCCACCAATGCAGCCTTGAAAGGTGTTGAAAAAGGGGCTTCCAAAGCCGTCGACCATGTGGTTGATAAAGTGACCCGCCCCAGAAAACGCAGTAAAACCCCTCAACAGCCTAGTGTTCAACGCAAAAAGCCAGAGCAAGTTCGGTTAAACAATCTAATCTCCGGCTCTGGTATCAAAACCATCCACGACTTCGTCCAACGCTATAAATAAATACATTATGTCTAACATTCTTACAATCACCGAAGGGTTGACCTTCGACGAAAGTCTCCAGGAATATCAGGTTCGAGAATACGAACCACAAGCCGGTGCCCAGCTGAACAATCCCGGTGCTGAAATCCGAATCAACATCGAAACCCAGGATTTGTTCCTACACCCCGCCGAAAGTTATCTCGTGGTAGAAGGTCGACTTCTCAAGAATGATGACACAGCATATGCCGATGGCGATCTTGTGTCGCTCACCCATAATGGTATCATGTATCTCTTCAAGAGCATCAGTTACAGGCTTTCCGGTCAGCAGATCGAACATATTAACGACCCCGGCATTGCCACCACTATGCTGGGAATATTAACCTACCCCGACGACTTCTCCAAATCGCAGGGTCTCAACCAACTGTGGTATAAGGATTCTTCCATCGATGCTGAGGCTGAGAACACTGGATTTGCAGCCCGCCATGGATACATTATCACCAAGCCCACCAACAAAGGATCGTTTTCGTTTGCCATCCCCCTAAAACATATTTTTGGATTCGCAGATGATTACAACAAAATAGTGTACGGGTTCAGACACGAACTCTCACTCGTTCGCGATTCAAATGCTAATGCCATTTTGAGAGCAGCTGCCGTCAACGATCCGGCAAAGATCGTCCTGAATAAACTATCGTGGTTCGTCCCTCACATCACCCCCTCAGACGAAAATAAGATGCAACTGTACAAAACCATCCAAAGTAAATCCAAGATCCACTGTGGATTTCGCATGAGACAGTGTGATTCCATAGCCGTTCCCCAAGCCTCACAGTTTAACTGGCGCCTAGCTGCCAAGAGTGGTCGCGAAAAGCCTAGATATATCATTGTTGCCTTCCAAACCGACAAAAGTGGTGACCAAACCCATAATGCTGCCGTGTTCGATCACTGTCGATTGCGAAATATCCATGTCACCCTCAACGCTGAACGTTATCCAGCAGTCGACTATAATGCAGCTTTCAACGAAAATAGGATCGCCAGAGTGTTCAAAGAGGCCTCCGACTTCAGAAAGAAATTCCATAACATGGACAGTCTCCTCAGTAATGGTGGGATTAATCCCTCCGATTTCATCGACTTGTACCCCTTGTTTGTGATTGATGTGAGTCATCAGTCTGAGCGTCTCAAAGAATCCACGGTGGATATTCAGATCAGAGCCGAATTCGCCCGTAATGTTCCAGCCAACACCGAGGCGTTTGCACTTGTCATTTCCGACAGAATCCTACAGTTTGAATCCGATGGTCAAAAGATGAACGTTGTGTACTAAAAGTAAATGGATAAAATTCACCTACAACTCCTCTTTGCCAGTCACCCCGCCGAAGTCTATGCGATCGTAGTGAAGGCTAGTAAACAACTCAAGGAGCAGTATGACGGTATCGAAGAGTGGAAGCAAAAATATGTGACAATGGTCTACCATAAATAAATGGATAACACATTGTTGCAGCAAATTGCTAATAACACCGACCCAAAGCATGGGTTTTCCTTCATCGTCTCTGGAAACGATAACCAAATCCTTACCCGGTTCAACCCCCCACTACAACTCAAGGAATCTAAGACCTACGAAATGGCATTAGTAAACCTGGAAACCTATAACTCCATCCCCAACATTCATACAGGTAACAATTCCTTCCGCTACTCCCCCGACGATGGTACCAACTGGTTTCCCATCGCACTAAGCACAGGTTCCTATGACATCGAAGACATCAACAATGAGATCCAGCGGCGGCTGCGGCTCAACAAACACAAAACGAAGATCATCATCGATGCCAACCGGGCAACCCTAAGAGCAACGCTGACCCTCGCCAGACACTATCAAGTAGACTTCAACGTTGTCAATAGCATCAACACCGTCTTGGGATTCGAGCGGCAGATTTACACGTTCGATATGATCACAAACGGCTATACGGAAGGGGAACACATTGTAAATATCATCAGCATCAACAGCATTCTGGTGAATAGTGATATCATCCATGGAAGTTATGTAAATGGTACACAGCAGTCTACCATCTACAGCTTTTTTCCCGCAGACGGTCCTGGTATGAAGATCATTCAAACCCCAAAGAATCTAGTATACTTGCCGGTGACCTTGCGAACCATCAATCGCATGCAAACGTATCTCACCGATCAAGATGGTAGGCCCATCGATTTCAGGGGTGAACATCTCACCATCCGCTTTCATCTTCGTGAGGTATAAATAAATGACTTATCACGAACATGGTTTGAGTTTGACAAAAGGTCAAGCTGATAAACTACAACGGGCTGCCAAAAAAGGTTGTCCGGTCTCCATTCGTTTGTCCCACGCAAACCTGCAAGGTGAACACAAGATGTTGCTCACCACCCGCCAGGTTCAAAAGATCGCCAAGCTCCTACAGAAGGGTACTGGTGGCATGGTCCTAGAGTTGAGTGCGACCCAATTAAAGGAAAACATGCAGAAGGTGGGTGGCTTCCTACCCATGTTGGCGGGGCTGGCAATGAGGGCACTCCCCATGTTAGCAAAAACCATTCTACCCGCCTTGGGTGTTGGAGCCTTGAGTGGTCTTGGTGGTGTAGCCGTCAACAAGGCCTTAGGGTCTGGATTGTACCTGAAACGTGGTGGATGCGTTTGCACCGTGAAACCTAGTGGCAACGGTCTCTACCTCAAACCTTCAAACGCCCGGATCACCTATGGTGATGGACTCTACTTGAAGCGTGGTCAGCAATTCCAC
Organism: Mytilus californianus; assembly: GCF_021869535.1. Classification (NCBI taxonomy): domain Eukaryota; kingdom Metazoa; phylum Mollusca; class Bivalvia; order Mytilida; family Mytilidae; genus Mytilus; species Mytilus californianus. The sequence goes on from NW_026262668.1 coordinate 96,485,757, forward strand.
GACGGAGCTGGTCTAATCTTAGGTGCTAACAGCCCCTTCAAAAATATTCCCCTCCTCGGTATGCTCCTATAAATAAATGGATGATTTAGATTCTGGATACCGACAGACCAGAGTCGAATGTATGGAAGATCAACTCAACGCGGATATTCATAAGTATCAACGTACCTTAAACAACTATAAACGACTCGACAAAGTAGTGTCTATATTACAGGGTGCGTGTTCCGTAGCCAGTTTGATGTTGACCAGCTGCACCATGGGTTCAGCTTTGACCGGTATAGGTGCTATAGCCTCCCTTCCCCTAGGATCCCTAGCTTGCTTGAGTGCCACTGCCGTGATGGTACTCACACTGATCTCAAGGCGTATAATAAAAAAGAAGAAGAAACACCGCGACACCTTGCGATTGGTACAGTCCACAAAATCCTTGGTCGAACAACGTATCAGTACTGCTTTGGCTGACGATGAACAGATCGATAATGCTGAGTTTGGGAAGATCGTTACCTGCCTCAAGAACTACTACAATGAGAAAGATCAGCTGCGACAACCCCTATCCAGTTTCAGTGAGGAGCTTTCGAAGTGTGCTTCCTAATCCCCAAAAAAGGCTTTCCAATGGGTAAAAAGTCTCACGCCGTAATACTACTTTCACGCAATAAAAAGTATCACGCCGTAATACTACTTTCCCGCTATAAAAGGTCTCACGCTGTAATACTATTTTCCCGCCGTAAAAGTCTCACGCCGTAATACTCTTTTCCCGCTATAAAAAGTATCACGCTGTAATACTATTTTCCCGCCGTAAAAGTCTCACGCCGTTATACTCTTTTCCCGCTATAAAAAGTCTCACGCCGTTATACTCTTTTCCCGCCGTAAATGTCTCACGCCGTAATACTCTTTTCCCGCTATAAAAAGTCTCACGCCGTAATACTCTGTTGCCGCCATAAAAAGTCTCACGCCGTTATACTCTTTTCCCGCCGTAAAAGTCTCACGCCGTAATACTACTTTCCCGCTATAAAAAGTCTCACACCGTAATACTATTTTCACGCTGTAAAAAAAAAAAAACCTGTGATACAAGATTTAGACTCTTTTTTAATAATGTGGGTGGTCCTTAAAAGGACCGAGATATTCATGTATTGATTTAATCAAAAGTCACCATTCAAGTTCAATACATATTTCATGTAACATGTCGAGATGTTTGAAAATGTCTCTTACTGGTAAGTTACATTTCAATATTTTCTGATGTAGATCAGCAATCTGGTAAAATTTGACCAGTTTATAAATATAACTAGCAGAATACACAAGTTCGTGCTTTGCGAAGTAGGGACACAACTCATCCTTATGTAGCTTCAATTTTTGTTTCAAAACAAAAATAGTTTCTCCTTGTCCGAACGTATAGAACAGTACATTTCGTCTTGTGTGATCGATTTTCTTCTGTAGATTTTTAATTCTAGTGATACAGTCCTTTTCATTTCGCAAATCAGGCGGTAATTCTGTTAAATCATCATCTTCTTGTTCTTGGTAACTTTCCATCAATTTTCGTTTGAACATTTCCCTTTCTTCCTGCTTCGTTCGTTTCTGTGCATTTTTTTTCCTCTCTTTTTCACATTTCGATATTTTCGCTGATTGCTCAGCAAAGCGCTCGAGTTTTGTCCAGTACTCGTTCAATTCCTGATCGCTAGGATAAGCGTTGCATACGTAGTTTCTGAAATCATCCATGATTGTACAAAATACCTTCCAGTCTTCTTCGTTCATTTCTGTATAATCCAAACAAAACAACGTCACAAAGGCAGTTAGCAACACTGCAAAACGATAACGTCTTAAAGCCCGCGTAAAAAGGACTATTGACGTACTGGCTATACAATAAGGGCATTACTAAAATCTTGTGCGTATCAAATGCGCATGCGCCGTAAAAAACGTCACACATCATTCCGTTACACTTCACTCCACACATCGTTTCACGATGTGCTCCATTCCGCTTCACTTCATGATGTGCTCCGTTTCAAGCATAAAAAAAAAAAACTTTTCCAATCCGGCAGAAATGTCGGATCGGAAAAATTTTTTGTACCCCACCCGGCCCATTATTTTTTTTTTTGGACTTAATTTCTCACAAGGTCGTAAGAGAAGTACTCCTGCTTGGTCTTTTTGCTGACTTTAAAGCCTGTACTTCTCACGAAGGCTCCTACCATGGGTCCTGTCTCTGTTCAGTCCACTGCAGGCCCACACCCTATTCGTTTCTCCTTCTCTGTTTTTCAAGGTGAGGATCTTACTCTTTCCAAACTTACCATCTACTTCCACCACTTCCAGGATTTTATAGATCACACCGGTTGAGAGTTCCTTCCATTTCAGGGTTTCCAGGCTCTGATCCTTTGCCTTTTCCTCGAAAACATTATCGTTCATAAAATCGTTGTCTACGATTTGTGGACTTCTGAGTTCCTCCATCTTTTGTACGAAAGACATATTTGTATTTACCCTAGGATTACATCCTTCTAAGGTGTTTGGGTTTTGTGCTAAACTGAAAGACATTCTTGTTTTTACCCTTAGGCTAATTGAAACGTATTGCGTTTGCATTTTATGTTTGGGGTTGGGGTTCCTATGCTAGATTTCCCCTTAAAAATGCGATTGCGGCAGAATCGGCCCTTTCATACTACTTGGACTGAAGTTTTATCGATGGTTTCTGAACATATATAATGTATATTATATCGAGCTGCAAAATTAAATTTTTGTATTTTTTTTCTTCTGCAATTACGTTTCCATTGTCCATAAGTATTTATATATAACTTACCTTTATCCCACGACCACTGTCCGATGTTTTATCCCACGACCACTGTCCGATGTGTACAATTTCTATATCTTGAATTGGTTTGAACATAGTTACTGAAGAATGATATAGAATTAAACTGTGATAAAATAAGATTTTGATAACATTTATAACTCTAAATAAATCTGAAACCAAACTTACCAATACGAAGTTTGATAAAAACTTTCATACTTTGTCTTCACTAAACATGCATTCCCTTTAAAGAAAGTTGAACACGTTTAAAACTACCGACTTTGTCTCGTATCTTGGCATTTTCATTCTCAACAAACCTAACACTAATATACATCCATAATTTATATTCATTTTGTTTACAGGCAGATATCCAGTTGAAATTAAATAAATTTAATTAAATGTATTTAAGGCGGTAAAAATGGCAAAGACGTGACATTTGTATTGTTTGTATATATGTGTGTTTCTGTTGCAATCAAAAATTTATTTCAACCTTATAATTTAAGATTTTTCTATCGAATATACTTATTTATTTACAAATTATTATAATACGGAGATAATAGATATCGTTATATTTTTTTTTATGAAAGACAAATAGTCCCATACATGTAACAACTGTGCATGAAAGATGCAAATCATTTTTAATTAAAGACAAATAGTCCCATAGCATCTAACTTAAAGCATGAAAGGTCACGTATGGAACGCCATGACTGTCTTCTGATGTTGATTGTTTAATATGTTCGATGCTTTATGCATTATGTTCAGTAGTATTTATATTAGGTTCAGTAGTTTTCATATTCTGTTCAGTAGTTTTGACATTATGTTCAGTAGTTTTGACATTATGTTCGGTGCTTTGGTTATTATGTTCAGTAGTTTCATTGTTATATGTAGTGGTATTTAAATCATGTTCGGTGCTTCTGACGTTATATTCAGTGCATTTTGCATTATGTTCAGTACTTTCGACATTATGTTCAGTAGATTCAATATTATTTGCAGTATATTATGTATTACATTCAGTGGTCCCGGTTTCTTTTTATTCGGTGGATTATTCATTATGTTCAGTAAAAGCATCAGTATTATACTCGGTTAAATGGACTATATGTTCAGTAGTTGTATCATTATGATGATGCATTAAAAATTGGGAAATCAATAACGGAAATTATCGGGAAAAAAAACGAACGAGGACATTTTTGACGGACATTTTCTTCATGGACACTTTTACGGGATGGAATGAAAATGGAAGAAATGGAAGCAGTATTAAATTGGTTTGTTTTACGTTCCCACGTTGGCAATTTTCACAAGGAAAAAATTACTCCTGACTTAATTTGTAAGATGTCATGATTGATTGATTGTTGTTTTCTGAACGTATAGTGGCAAATATTTCACGCATATTTATGACGGAGAGAAGAATTTTTAAACAAAAAATAAGAAGTTGCATGCATTGTCGTTGATACACCATGACTATAGAGAGACGACAAAAAGACGAACAGCAAAAAATATATAAAAACATATTCTATAGCTTTTGTATTCCTAGTAGGTAACCCTTTTTATTGGTTGGTTGTAGCATACTAATCTCATGCACCGACTTACCGACTTTTAAGAGACCACGAAAAATCTCCTTCTGGATATTCTTATTGTATTCTGCATCCTATCCCTCTAATAGGCGCTTAAATATCAGATATTTATTTGAAATTACCCAAGATATATGAGGTTGTGGATGAGGTTTACAGAATAGAGAATAATGCCCCTACACCCCAAAAAAAGAGAAGGTGGGCAAAAAATAAAGTATAGAGAATAAAGGGGTGCTTTAAAAAAATGTTTAAAACTTTGGAAAAAGGTTTAAAAAAAAAGTGATTACAGAATTAAATGATAAACAGAATAACTAAACTTTTTCTGCATACCGAATTTATTATTGATATGGAATGAAATGTTGAACTGGTCGTAATCAGAACTGGTTAATTGATGTTACCATGCAAATTATGTACATTCGATATTTTCCTCGAAAATCACGATCTTGCACGAGAAAACAAATCTTGACGTACTATTTCGTCCACTATTGCAGACAAAGATAATCTTACATTCTTCTCCTGCATTGTGTCAGAAATTATTACAACAAAGATAAAACAGTTCGTGATAGAGTTCAGACAAAAATGACAGCAAAAAGCTCTGCAGTAGCAGAAAAACCAGAAAACAACTAGTCATAAATTTCATACATTCAAAGAGCTACATTGAAATGTATGCTGGTATGCAAGGGTATAGAATGAAATATTGTACAAAGTGCTACAAAAAATGAACATTGAGTATCAGTATGATTGTCATTTTAAAATCATTTATTAAGATTTTTAATCTTCCAAATTCAAGCTGTATACACAAAAACTAACTAGGTCTAAGTGTAAATATGATTACCATAGACTGTCTATTAGACAGGTAATGAATATCAAAATACAAAGTGCAAAACTTTAATTATGTGCAAATTTTCATCATTTCTGTACAGTTATGGCTCTTATTATTTTTAAGTAATGCATAAAACATGACCCCTTTTGTTTAATAAGAGACTAGTAACTTCCCAAACCAATAACTTAATATCTGTTCATGAACAGAGCGTTTAAAAACATATTTCTGTATTTAGTCTCTAGATCCACCAAAGATAGCCAGAATGAAGAGGAATAGATTGACAATATCCAGATACAGGTTCGAGGCTAATCCGTGTTACCATGAATTATCATTGATATGGTCATATTTATGAATCAACTTTCTCTATTCTGTGAACCTCATCCACAACCTCATTTATCTTGGGTTATTTCAAATAAATATCTGATATTTAAGCGCGGGGTAGGATGCAGAATACTACAGGAGTATCTGCAAGGAGATTTTTCGTGGTCTCTTAAAAGTCGGTGCATGAGATTAATATGCTACAACCAACCAACAAAAAGGTTACCTACTAGGAATACAAAAGCTATAGAATATGTTTTTATATTTTATTTATTTGCTGTTTGTCTTTTTGTCGTCTCTCTAAGGTCATGGTGTATCAACGATAACGCATGCAACTTCTTATTTCTTGTTTGAAAATTCTTCTCTCCGTCATAAATATGCGTGAAATATTTGCCACTGTACGTTCAGAAAACAACAAACAATCAATCAATCATGACATCTTACAAATTAAGTCAGGAGTATTTTTTTTTCCTTGTGAAAATTGCCAACGTGTCAACGTAAACCAAACCAATTTAATACTGCTTCCATTTTTTCCATTTTCATTCCTGATCCTGTAAAAGTGTCCATGAAGAAAACGTCCGTCGAAAATATCCGCGTTCGTTTTTTTTCTGAAAATTTCCGTTATTGATTTCCCGACTTTCACTGCATCATCATAATGATGATACAACTACTGAACATATAGTTCATTGAACCGAGTATAATACTGATGCTTTTACTGAACATAATGAATAATCTACCGAATATAAAGAAACCGGGACCACTGAAGGTAATACATAATGTGTTGCAAATAATATTGAATCTACTAAACATAATGTCGATGGTACTGAACATAATGAAAAATGCACTGAATATAACGTCAGAAGTACCGAACATAATTCAAATACCACTGCGTATAATAATAAAGCTACTGAACATAATAACCAAAGCACCGAACATAATGTCAAAACTACTGAACATAATGTCAAAACTACTGAACATAATATGAAAACTACTGAACAAAATATATATACTACTGAACGTAATGCATAAAGCACCGAACATAGTTAACAATCAACATCAGAAAATAGTCATGGCGTTCCATAGTCACGCGGCAATTAATTTTTGATTAAAGACAAATAGTCCCATCACAACTGTGCATGAAAGGTGCAAATCATTTTTAATTAAAGACAAATAGTCCCATAACAATTGTGCATGAAAGTTGCAAATCATTTTTAATTAAAGACACATAGTCCTATAACAACTGTGCATGAAAGTTGCAAATCATTTTTAATTAAAGACAAATAGTCTCATAACAACTAAGCATTAAAGGTGCAAATCATTTTTAATTAAAGACAAATGGTCCCATAACAGTTGTGCATGAAAGGTGCAAATCATTTTAAATTAAAGACAAATAATCCCATAACAATTGTGCAGGAAAGGTGCAAATCATTTTTAAATAAAGAAAAATAGTCCCATGTCCCATAACAACTGTGCATGAAAGGTGCAAATCATTTTTAATTAAAGACAAATAATCCCATAACAATTGTGCATGAAAGATGCAAATCATTTTTGATTATAGACAAATAATCCCATAACAATTGTGCATGAAAGGTGCAAATCATTTTTAATTAAAGACAAATAGTCCCATAACATATCTACATAACAACTGTGTAGACTGTGCATGAAAGGTGCAAATCATTTTTAATTAAAGACAAATAGTCCCATAACAAATGTGCATGAAAGGTGCAAATCATTTTTAATTAAAGACAAATAATCCCATAACAACTGTGCATGAAAGATGGAAATCATTTTTAATTAAAGACAAATAATCCCATAACAACTGTGCATGAAAGGTGCAAATCATTTTTAATTATAGACAGATAGTCGCATAACAACTGTGCATGATAGGTGCAAATCATTTTTAATTAAAGACAAATAGTCTCATAACAAATAAGCATGAAAGGTGCAAATCATTTTTAAATAAAGAAAAATAGTCCCATAACAACTAAGCATGAAAGGTGCAAATCATTTTTAATTATAGACAAATAATCCCATAACAATTGTGCATGGAAGGTGCAAATCATTTTTAATTAAAGACAAATAGTCCCATAACAACTTTGCATGAAAGGTGCAAATCATTTTTAATTAAAGACAAATAATCGCATAACAACTGTGCATGAAAGGTGCAAATCATTTTTAAATAAAGAAAAATAGTCCCATGTCCCATAACAACTGTGCATGAAAGGTGCAAATCATTTTTAATTAAAGACAAATAATCCCATAACAATTGTGCATGAAAGATGCAAATCATTTTTGATTATAGACAAATAATCCCATAACAATTGTGCATGAAAGGTGCAAATCATTTTTAATTAAAGACAAATAGTCCCATAACAAATCTACATAACAACTGTGTAGACTGTGCATGAAAGGTGCAAATCATTTTTAATTAAAGACAAATAGTCCCATAACAAATGTGCATGAAAGGTGCAAATCATTTTTAATTAAAGACAAACAATCCTATAACAACTGTGCATGAAAGATGGAAATCATTTTTAATTAAAGACAAATAATCCCATAACAACTGTGCATGAAAGGTGCAAATCATTTTTAATTAAAGACAGATAGTCGCATAACAACTGTGCATGATAGGTGCAAATCATTTTTAAATAAAGACAAATAGTCTCATAACAAATAAGCATGAAAGGTGCAAATCATTTTTAAATAAAGAAAAATAGTCCCATAACAACTAAGCATGAAAGGTGCAAATCATTTTTAATTATAGACAAATAATCCCATAACAATTGTGCATGGAAGGTGCAAATCATTTTTAATTAAAGACAAATAGTCCCATAACAACTGTGCATGAAAGGTGCAAATCATTTTTAATTAAAGACAAATAATCGCATAACAACTGTGCATGGAAGGTGCAAATCATTTTTAATTAAAGACAAATAGTCCCATAACAATTGTGCATGAAAGGTGCAAATCATTTTTAATTAAAGACATATAGTCCCATAACAACTGTGCATGAAAGGTGCAAATCATTTTTAATTAAAGACAAATAATCCCATAACAACTGTGCATGATAGGTGCAAATCATTTTTAATTAAAGACAAATAGTCTCATAACAAATAAGCATGAAAGGTGCAAATCATTTTTAAATAAAGAAAAATAGTCCCATAACAACTAAGCATGAAAGGTGCAAATCATTTTTAATTATAGACAAATAATCCCATAACAATTGTGCAGGAAAGGTGCAAATCATTTTTAAATAAAGAAAAATAGTCCCATGTCCCATAACAACTGTGCATGAAAGGTGCAAATCATTTTTAATTAAAGACAAATAATCCCATAACAATTGTGCATGAAAGATGCAAATCATTTTTGATTATAGACAAATAATCCCATAACAATTGTGCATGAAAGGTGCAAATCATTTTTAATTAAAGACAAATAGTCCCATAACAAATCTACATAACAACTGTGTAGACTGTGCATGAAAGGTGCAAATCATTTTTAATTAAAGACAAATAGTCCCATAACAAATGTGCATGAAAGGTGCAAATCATTTTTAATTAAAGACAAATAATCCCATAACAACTGTGCATGAAAGATGGAAATCATTTTTAATTAAAGACAAATAATCCCATAACAACTGTGCATGAAAGGTGCAAATCATTTTTAATTAAAGACAGATAGTCGCATAACAACTGTGCATGATAGGTGCAAATCATTTTTAATTAAAGACAAATAGTCTCATAACAAATAAGCATGAAAGGTGCAAATCATTTTTAAATAAAGAAAAATAGTCCCATAACAACTAAGCATGAAAGGTGCAAATCATTTTTAATTAAAGACAAATGGCCCCATAACAGTTGTGCATGAAAGGTGCAAATTATTTTAAATTAAAGACAAATAATCCAATAACAATTGTGCAGGAAAGGTGCAAATCATTTTTAAATAAAGAAAAATAGTCCCATGTCCCATAACAACTGTGCATGAAAGGTGCAAATCATTTTTAATTAAAGACAAATAATCCCATAACAATTGTGCATGAAAGATGCAAATCATTTTTGATTATAGACAAATAATCCCATAACAATTGTGCATGAAAGGTGCAAATCATTTTTAATTAAAGACAAATAGTCCCATAACAAATCTACATAACAACTGTGTAGACTGTGCATGAAAGGTGCAAATCATTTTTAATTAAAGACAAATAGTCCCATAACAAATGTGCATGAAAGGTGTAAATCATTTTTAATTAAAGACAAATAATCCCATAACAACTGTGCATGAAAGATGGAAATCATTTTTAATTAAAGACAAATAATCCCATAACAACTGTGCATGAAAGGTGCAAATCATTTTTAATTAAAGACAGATAGTCGCATAACAACTGTGCATGATAGGTGCAAATCATTTTTAATTAAAGACAAATAGTCTCATAACAAATAAGCATGAAAGGTGCAAATCATTTTTAAATAAAGAAAAATAGTCCCATAACAACTAAGCATGAAAGGTGCAAATCATTTTTAATTATAGACAAATAATCCCATAACAATTGTGCATGGAAGGTGCAAATCATTTTTAATTAAAGACAAATAGTCCCATAACAACTGTGCATGAAAGGTGCAAATCATTTTTAATTAAAGACAAATAATCGCATAACAACTGTGCATGAAAGGTGCAAATCATTTTTAAATAAAGAAAAATAGTCCCATGTCCCATAACAACTGTGCATGAAAGGTGCAAATCATTTTTAATTAAAGACAAATAATCCCATAACAATTGTGCATGAAAGATGCAAATCATTTTTGATTATAGACAAATAATCCCATAACAATTGTGCATGAAAGGTGCAAATCATTTTTAATTAAAGACAAATAGTCCCATAACAAATCTACATAACAACTGTGTAGACTGTGCATGAAAGGTGCAAATCATTTTTAATTAAAGACAAATAGTCCCATAACAAATGTGCATGAAAGGTGCAAATCATTTTTAATTAAAGACAAATAATCCCATAACAACTGTGCATGAAAGATGGAAATCATTTTTAATTAAAGACAAATAATCCCATAACAACTGTGCATGAAAGGTGCAAATCATTTTTAATTAAAGACAGATAGTCGCATAACAACTGTGCATGATAGGTGCAAATCATTTTTAATTAAAGACAAATAGTCTCATAACAAATAAGCATGAAAGGTGCAAATCATTTTTAAATAAAGAAAAATAGTCCCATAACAACTAAGCATGAAAGGTGCAAATCATTTTTAATTATAGACAAATAATCCCATAACAATTGTGCATGGAAGGTGCAAATCATTTTTAATTAAAGATAAATAGTCCCATAACAACTGTGCATGAAAGGTGCAAATCATTTTTAATTAAAGACAAATAATCGCATAACAACTGTGCATGAAAGGTGCAAATCATTTTTAATTAAAGACAAATAGTCCCATAACAACTGTGCATGAAAGGTGCAAATCATTTTTAATTAAAGACAAATAATCCCATAACAACTCTACATAACAACTGTGTAGACTGTGCATGAAATGTGCAAATCATTTTTTATTATAGACAAATAGTCACATAACAACTGTGCATGAAAGGTGCAAATCATTTTTAATTAAAGACAAATAGTCCCATAACAACTGTGCATGAAAGGTGCAAATCATTTTTAATTAAAGACAAATAGTCCCATAACAACTGTGCATGAAAGTTGCAAATAATTTTAATCAGACTAGAACACACCCTCGACATCACGGGTCTGTGACTGATTTAAAGTAAATTCGCCTTATTTTCAGCCTGGATTTTTAGCATTCGTATAGTCATTAATTTTGATAAAGTCATGCTGATTATGAGGTGCACAGTTTTCTCTGCTTTCAAACTCGTTGTGTTTGAATCCGTTCTGGTTTTCTTTCTACAATCGGAAACTACTTGTAGATATATTTTTTTGGTCAATGATTGAATTTAGTAGTGTAAATCCCTGTATAATGACGAAGTTCAGGTGTGATTATGACTCGTGTATAAAGCAAATTCCAAATACACCGTTAGGTGGTGCGCCTGACAGAGGCGGAACGTACAGGTTAGGTGACAGGTGCGTACAGCACGAGGATAAAAGCTAATATGAAGGGTTACTGCCAGTCGCCACTTATTAAAAAGTAGTGCTGCATATACCTACGCGTATAATCATAAACAATACTATAGGTGCCTGTAGGTCACACCAAAATGTATCTGTATAAAATGTGCCTGCAGGTCACATCTCCATAGATCTGCACTATATGATATTAAAGGTGCCTGCAGGTCACACTTTCATATATATATATATATGTGTATGGTAGGTGCTTGCAGGGCACATCACTATAGATTTGAACTATATATATAAAAGGAAGATGTTGTATGATTGCCAATGAGACAACTCTCCACAATAGACCCAATGACACCCAATGCCACAGAAATTAACAACTATAGGTCCCCTTACGACCTTTAACAATGAGCAAAGCCCAAACCCCATAGTAAGCTATAAAAGGCTCCAAAATGACAAATGTAAAACAATTCAAACGAGAAAATGAACGAAAAACAAATATGTAACACAGCAACAAATGACAACCACTGAATTACCGGTTCCTGACTTGGGAAAGGCACATACAGAATTAGTTTGAAGGCGCGAACTCTCCCCTAACCTGGGACAGTGGTGTAACAGTACAACATAAGAACAGACTATACAAATTAGTTGAAAAAGGCTTCAAGGCGTACGATACAGTTTCGATCCGATGATGATTTTTTACGAAAATTTGCATACAAGCTATTTTTCATCTTAGCAATTCAAATATACCTTCATGTGCTACTTAAAGAGATAACAGAGGTAGAAATGTTAGACTTTTACTCAAAATTTCGTTTTTTTTGGACATTTCTATCCTTTGGATAGACACACCTAATTTTTTTATTTCCACAGATAAACACAAGCGGATTTTTATAGAAACATTATGAAAATCTTCTTTACATAAATATGGTCTTAATATGTTCAACAGTTCTTTGGAAATGATTAATTGTTAAAACAAAGTTTCCGGATTTTAGGAAAAAACGGCATTTTTGCGGTATATTAATCAAATTAAAAAAAAAATGTAAATTTTAACTTTTTCATTAAATTGGTACAAATTATCTTCAAACGTAACCAAACTAATGCCATTTTAAAAAAGAGGGGTCTATATGTACTCATTTTCAGGTTAAATCAATTTAAATCACAAAAAGCAGTAGACAAATGCATCTTTTCCCGATATGTCACAGTTTGACGTCGCGAAAATAACATTTTACGTTAGCAACGTCATTACCTCCCCTGTAACTGTATCGTCTGCCCTTAACTCATCAGATGGATACAAATAGAAATACATCATGATCTAACAAAAACACAAAGTGGACGTGGATGGGTACTTGTACATGCAAATAACAAAACAAAAACCAATCAGTACAGATCTGAGAGTACTCGCAGTTATCATAGGTGCCTGTAGGTCATTTCACTTATGATCTGCACCATAGCCTATCATAGAAGCCTTCAGGTCACACTGCTATTTATCTGTACCATATCCTATCATAGATGCATGCAGAACACATCACCATAGATCAAAGCCTATCATGGGTGCCTGCTAGTCTCGCAGCTTTTTATCTGTTCCATCACCCATCATATGTGCCTGCAGGTCACATCACCATATATCTGCAACAAAGCCTATCATAGGTGCCGTTGGTCACTTCACTACAGATCTGCACTATATCCTATCATATTTATCTGTACCATAGACTATAATAGGTGCCTGCAGGTCACACTGCTATCTATTTGTACCTTAGCCTATTATAGGTGCCTGCAGGTCACATCACCATATATCTGCACCATAGTCTATCATTGGTGCCTGTCAGTCACTTCACTACATATCTGCACTATATCCTATCATGGGTGCCTGTAGGTCACACTGCTATTTATCTGTACCATAGCCTATTTTAGGTGCCTGCTGGTCACATCACCATATATCTGCAACAAAGACTATCATAGGTACCTGCAGGTCTCAGAGCGTTTTATCTGTACCATAGTCTATATGTGACTGCAGGTCATACAACTTTTTATGTGTACCATAGACTATCATAGGTGCCTGCAAGTCACCCTAATATTTATCTGTTCTATAGTCAATCTTAGGTGCCTGCAGATCACATTACCATAGATCTGTATCATAGTCTCTCAAAGGTGCCTGCAGGTCACATCACCATAGATCTGCACCATATCCTTTCATAGGTGCCTGCAGGTCATACAACATTTTATCTGTACCATAGCCTAGCATATGTGCCTACAAGGTCACATCACCATAGATATGTGCCATAGTCTATCTTGGGTCTATCAAAGGTGCAAGTAGGTCAGGCCACTATAGATCTGCACCATAGTCTATCATATGGGCCTACAGGTCACATCGCCATATGTCTGTACCTAAGCATTTTGTAGGAGCCTGCAGGTTACACTGCTATTTATTTATACCATAGCCTATCATATGTACCTGTAGGTCACACAGGTTTTATTTTATTTACCATATCCAATCATAGGTGCCTGTAGGTCACACCGCTATTTTAAGTACCATATCCTATCATAGGTGCCTGCAGGTCACACCAAATTTATCACTACCATCATTGCCTTCAGGTCATACTTTTATTCATATGTAACATAAGCCTTTTATAGGTACCTGCAGGTCACACTGATATGTATCTGAAAAATAGCCCATCATATGAGACTTTACGTCTCGTCATCATAGATCTGAATCATAAGTGCATGCAGGTCGTATCCTCATAGATCTTTACCAAAGCCCATCATGGGAGCTTGCAGGTGGTCACACTGCTATGTATATGCAACATAGGCTATAATCGGTGCCTGAAGATCACACATTCTTTTATCTATACCATAGCCTATCATATGTGCCTGCAGGTCACACTGATATTTATCTATACTTTTGCGCATTATAGGAGACTTCAGATCCAATCACCATATAGATCTGTATCATAGGTGCATGCAGGTTGAATCTAGTAATACGATATGGATAAATACCATCGTGACTTACAGGCACCTATGATAGGTAAAAAAGATAACAGGGTGACCTATAGACACCTATAATACGATATGGATCAATACCATGGTGACCTACAGGCACCTATGAAAGGATATGTAAAATAACAGGGTAACCTACAGGCACCTATAATATAATACCGGTATGGAAAATAACATGATGACCTACTTTCATCTATGGTAGGACATGTATAATTACAGGGTGACCTACAGACACCTATAATATATATGCTATGGAAAATAACATGGTGATGTACAGGCACCGATGATAGGATATGTAAGATAACAGGGTGACTTAAGCTTCGCCTCAGTTGACAATGTTTTCTCGGGGAAACAATCTGCCCCATCACCCTCTCAGCTATGTGTTATTTATATAATGGTACATATCAACCACTAGGTGACATTTAAGCACCTTTGAATGGGTATGCTACGGATCAATAACAATGTGACCTCTCGTACCTTTGATATGATATGTTACATATTAGCATCAGGGTGACCTACAGGCATCTTTGAAATGATATGGTACAGATCAATAGCAAGGTGACATACAGGCACCAAAGCTAGCAACGATCAGTAACAATTTAATCTACAGAAAACTCATATTATATTCCAGAATAAATCCCAAATGCCTATTTCATTATAATTGGTTTTCTTTTAAACGGTCATCCTTTTTAATGTGTTTTTTGTACTGTTTGTCGATATTTATTTGCACGTTAGTTTCGCATTTTGGTGTTGATGATGTGGCGTTCATTGACAAAACAAATCGATTACAACCTAGGATATAAAATAAGGAGATGTGGTATTATTGCCAATGAGACAACTAAACAATTAAATGCAACTGTATGGCCTTCAACAATGAGTAAACCCCGTACAACATTGTCAGCTGTAAAAGACCCAGACATGCAAAATGTGAAACAATTCAAACAAGAAATCTAACGACTTAATTTTTATCAAAACAATTTACGAAAAAACAAATATTAACCAACGACAACCACTGCACTACAGGCCCAGACATGGGACAGGCACATAAAGAATGTAGCGGGGTGAAACAGGTTTGTGAGCGCTCAACCCTTTTTCTAACCAATGACAGTGGTATAAGAACAAACTGTAAAATTCAGTTGCACTCGAAGGATCGGTACGTGACACCAAAATGAACTCGCATTAAAGCAATAGACACAAAGCACCTTATTTATTAGAGTACTGGAAGTTTGTGAAAGCTAGTTCAAAGCAAATTATAACTAATAAATCACTCAGACTAAAGTATCAATCAGTTCACATTTAATGGATGTAGTGTATGGACGTTATAAACAGCCTGAGAAACACGCGACATTGATTGTCAGAATATAAGTAAGCAGTATCGAAAGGATGCAATATATTGAGGTTTTATAACTGTCATTATATAGCAATTGATATGTAGTAATTATCAATTTCTTTTTTTATTTTTTAAAAACAAAATCATTGTTAGTACCAATACGAACAATAAGTACATATCTTACTACTTTGATAACCTTTAAAAATAATCTTATTCAAAGGATCATTAGTGTACACCGTTAAATTCAGGATTTGATATTCCGTTCTCAATTATAACTCTTCAGGTACAGCCAAACATCCTTCTTGAATCTTTGTATTTATGAAAGGATTTGGTAAATTTTTAATGTTTTTTGTAGTAATAAAATCCCTGACTTATTAATTGATCAGTTTATGTAAATCACGTTAATTGAAATCCAAAAGAGGATTGAAAACAGGGCTATAGCGAACACGTTGTGAAATATATACACCGTACGAAGGCCTTAAAGGAACCTCAAATACCAAAAAGGAATAATTGAAAATCAGGAACGAAAGATCGTCTTTTTAGTTGTAAAACGTTTGAAACTGAAATATACAAATCTAGAAAAGGATAATTATTGTGTGTTATGAGTTGCAGCAAATAAATCTGCAACCAGATTTTTCAAAGGAACATCTACTAGTATGTAAATAGGACAACTTCAGTCTGATAAGATTGTATAGTAGTGTTGTGTAGAGAGTCGAAAAGTCATAACTGGCAACTGAATTGAACGAAAAATCAATAGCACGTCTTTCTTCCATAACAACCAATTTTCATATGCTTCATTATCGAAATCAATAACTATGTCTTGAAAAGAAGTAAGGGGACTGGTTGACAATACAGAAAGATAAGTCGTAGAATACCTACTAGAAGCTCAAATGAAACGAAATTTGAACAGGCTTTTGTGTATTTTCGGAAGGCGACCCATAGTACGGGCTTTCAAATTTTCAGTTAAAGGCCTGTTAATGTCGTCATCTGTGAGACAGATTTTCCATAACACTTACCCAACTCGTGATGGCGTCCGTAACATTTTCGAAGGGATGACTTAATTCCTCGCTTGTATCGCTTGGTTTAATATCTTCCTTGTTAGCAGCCAACTCATCATTCTTGTAATGGAAGCTCTGGAATATCGTATTAAATGGGCGATAAATATTCCATATGCAGGCGTTGCTGGAAAGTTGCTACACAGAAATGGAAAGTTCACATTTTGAAAGCTGGAATTATCTCTTTTGTCGAAATGTTTTGTTCTTAACCGACCCTCTTTGTCAATTTCTGGATGTAAGTCAAGATATGAGTTGAAGGTAATTGTATCTTTTGTAATTTGTTAAGTCATCTTTGGCTTTATAGCTCTTCAACTGTTTCTGATCTTAAAATGTCTTGTTCCAAGTCAGGATAATGGCAGTTGTTATGAGCGTTGCTGATGAAGGTAAATTAAAAAAAAAAAACGCTTCGGACGCATTACATTAATAACGTGTTGTTTTCAATTTTTACAACATTCTTGGCTTTCAAATATTTGGCTTTGAGCGTTCCTGATGAAGGTAAACTCAGAAAAGCGCTTCGGACGCATATAATTTATAACGTGTTGTTTTCTGTTTTTGTATTCTTTATTTCAAATTCGATTGGATAGATGCAAGGTAATTATATGTTTATGAAACAAAGTAGGACCAATTCATTCATTTGGGTTTCAGAATGGGGAATAATTGTGTAAAGGACAGAAAAGTCAAATATGTTAATACCTTTACGGGAGGAAAAAGACTTAGATTGTATGTACTTGAACTTGAATGTGCTATAAAATGGTCATTTGTGCCCTTTTCCCTATAGAGATTTGTTAACGACGAATTGATCACACGGCGGGAGATGCATAATCGATACCATTACCCTGTTAAAACAATTGGTTTTCCTCCATCTTGAGTCCATACAGGTTTTTGCCTCTAGTTTTGCTCTAAATAAAAATTATCGAAAGTTGAACATCGGTAAACTACTGTTGTAGAATTTAGATACTAGTAATACTAAGAAATATTTAGAATGTAATATGTAATATATATTCATTTTCGGGTGATTTGAAACAAAGAATGAAGAAGTAAGATTGACGTGTCACTGTTATCGTCCATAGTTTCTTGCATGTAATTTAAGATATAAGAACAACTAATTATCGACATGTTTTAGAAAACAAATATAAGTGCACCTTTGAAAAAACAGAGCAATAATTTATTAAATAATATTAGGTATTTGTATTTTTTCTTTCACCAACAGATTGGGTCGCATGTCATTACTTGAATATTAATGATTTTAAAATACCATGTATTAATTAAATTTCTCAACATAATATGACATGACACTCTGCATGATTTGCTGCAACTAAACACATTAGCCAACTTTATTATTTCGGAACCAATATTTTAGACTTACTCTAACGAAAACTCCTGAGGGTCTAGGGCATAAGTGCTATAGGCCATTTTAAAGGCAATGCCTTCCTCTACCTCTTGAATAATGGCCCACGTGGAGAACCTCTTAGTTTGGCCAGCCGGCAAAACTGGTGTTGGGCTATGTGACATACCGGGTACCCCCTACCTTATGCTGACAATTTCCTAAGGGTCTAGGATATAAGTGCTATGGGCTATTTTAGAGGCAATGCCTACCTCTACCTCTAGTATAATTGCCCACGTGGAGAATCTCTTAGTTTGGCCAGCCGGCAATAGTGGTATTGGACTATGTGAAATACCGGGTACCCCCTACCCAATGCTGACAAACCCTTAAGGGTCTAGTGCATAAGTGCTGTAGGCCATTTTAAAGGCAATAACTACCTCTACCTCTGATATAATTGCCCACATGGAGAAGCTATTAGTTTGGCCTGACGGCAATATTTTATTTCGACTTCGTGGTAAACCGGCATACCACCTTCCTCTTTTAACCCTCTGCTGACAAACTCGTACGGGTCTAGGGCTTAAGTGTTCTGAGTCATTTTAAAGGGAATGACTACCTCTACCTCTGGTATAATGACCCACATGGAGAAGCTCTTAGTTTGGCCAGACGGCAATATTTTATTTCGACTTCGTAGTAAACCCGCATACCACCTCCCTCTTTTAACCCTCTGCTGACAAACTCGTACGGGTCTAGGGCATAAGTGTTATGAGTCATTTTAAAGGGAATAACTTCCTCTACCTCTGGTATAATGACCCACGTGGAGAATCTCTTAGTTTGGCCAGCCGGTAATAATTTATTTCGATTTCGTAATATATATAGGGTACCCCCCTTACCCTTTCCTGACCAACTCGTACGGGTCTAGGGCATAAGTGATATAAGCCATTTTAAAGGCAAAAACTACCTCTACCTCTGGTATAATGGCCCACGTAGAGAAGCTTAGTTAGTTTAGTTAGGCCAGCCGGCAATAGTTTCTTTCGACTTCGGGGTAAACCGACGTACCACCTTTTCCTTTAAACACTCTGCTGACAAACTCGTACGGGTCTAAGGAATAAGTAAAATAGGCCATTTCAAAGGCAATAACTACTTCTACCTCTGGTATAATGGCTCATGTGGAGAAGCTCTTAGTTTGGCCAGCCGGAAATAATTTATTAAGACTTCGTGGTATACCAGGGTACCCCCTTACACTCTGCTGACTAACTCGTACGGGTCCAGGGCATAAGTGTTATAGACCATTTTAAAGGCAATAACTTCCTCTACCTCTGAAATAATGGCCCACATGGAGAAGCTCTTAGTTTGGCCAGACGGCAATATTTTAATTCGACTTCGTGGTAAACCGGCAAACCACCTCCCTCTTTTAACCCTCTGCTGACAATCTCGTACGGGTCTAGAGCATAAGTGATATAGGCCGTTTTGAAATCAATGACTATCTCTACCTCTGGTATAATGGCCCATGTAGAAAAGCCTTTAATTTGACCAGCCGGTAATAGTTTATTTCGACGTCGTGATATACCAGGGTACCCCCTTACCCTTTGCTGACAAACTCATACGATTCTAGGGCATAAGTGCTATAGACCATTTTAGAGGCAATAACTACTTCTACCTCTGGTATAATGGTCCACGTGGAGAAGCTCTTAGTTTGGCCAGCAGGCAATAGTTTAATTCGACTTCGTTGTAAACCGGCGTACC
This sequence comes from Mytilus californianus, assembly GCF_021869535.1. Lineage (NCBI taxonomy): Eukaryota > Metazoa > Mollusca > Bivalvia > Mytilida > Mytilidae > Mytilus > Mytilus californianus. The sequence goes on from NW_026262668.1 coordinate 96,505,749, forward strand.
ACCTCCCCCTTTTAACCCTCTGCTGACCAACTCGTACGGGTCTAGGACATAAGTGCTATAGGCCATTTTAAAGGCAATGACTACCTCTACTATTGTATATTGGCCCACGTGGAGAAGCTCTTAGTTTGGCCAGCCGGCAATAGTTTCTTTCGACTTTGGGGTAAACCGGTGTACCAACTCTTCCTTTCAACCCTCTGCTGACAAACTCGTACGGGTGTAGGGCATAAGTAATATAGGCCGTTTTAAAGGCAATAACTACTTCTAACTCTGGTATAATGGCTCACGTGGAGAAGCTCTTAGTTTGGCCAGCCGGCAATAATTTATTTCGACTTCGTGATAAACCAGGGTACCCCCTTACCCTTTGATGACTATCTCGTAATAGTCTAGGGCATAAGTGAAAACAGGCCATTTTAAAGGCAATAACTACCTCTACCTCTGATATACTAGTAATGGCGCTCATGGAGAAGCTCTTAGTTTTGCCAGCCGGCTAAATTTAAATCGAATTCGTGGTAAACTGGCGTACCACCTCCCCCTTTTAATCCTCTGCTGACAAACTCGTACGGTTCTAGCGCATAAGTGATATATGCCGTTTTAAAAGCAATACATGTAACTACCTCTACCTCTGGTATAATGGCTCACGTTGAGAAGCTTTTAGTTTGCCCAGCCGGCAATAATTTATTTCGACTTCGTGATATACCAGGGTACCCCCCTTACCCTTTGCTGACTTACTCGTACGGGTCTAGAACATAAGTGCTATAGGCCATTTTAAAGGCAATAACTACCTCTACCTTTGGTATAATGGCCGAAGAGGAGAAGCTCTTAGTTTGGACAGCCGGCAATTGTTTTTTTTCGACTTCGTGGTAAACCGGCGTACCACCTCCCCCTTTTAACCCTCTGCTGACCAACTCGTACGGGTCTAGGGTATAAGTGATATAGGCCATTTTAAATACAATAACTACCTCTACCTCTGGTATAATGGCCCACGTGGAGAAGCTCTTAGTTTGGCCAGCCAATAATAATTTATTTCGACTTCGAGATATACCAATGAACCACCTTACCCTTTGCTGACTAACTCGTACGGGTCTAGGGCATAAGTGATATAGGCCATTTTAAAAGGAATAACTTCTTCTACCTCTGGTATAATGGCCCACGTGGAGAAGCTCTAAGTTGGCCAGCCGGCAATAGTTTATTTCGACTTCGTGGTAAACCGCCGTACCACCTCCTCCTTTTGACCATCTGCTGACAAACTCGTACGGGTCTAGGGCATGAGTGTTATGAGCCATTTTAAAGGGAATGACTACCTCTACCTCTGGTATAATGGCCCACGTGGAGAATCTCTTAGTTTGGCTAGCCGGTAATAATTTATTTCGACTTCGTGATATACCAGGGTACCCCCTTACCCTATGCTGACTAACTCGTAATAGTCTAGGGCATAAGTGATACAGGACATTTTGAAGGCAATAACTACCTCTACCTCTGATATAATGGCGCTCATGGAGAAGCTCTTAGTTTGGCCAGCCGGCAAAATTTAAATCGACTTCGTGGTAAACCGGCGTACCACCTCCCCCTTTTAATCCTCTGCTGACAAACTCGTGCGGGTCTAGGGCATAAGTGATATAGGCCATTTTAAAGGCAATAACCACTTCTACATCTGGTATAATGGCTCACGTTGAGAAGATTGAAGTTTTCCCAGCCGGCAATAATTTATTTCGACTTCGTGATATACCAGGGTACCCCCTTACCCTTTGCTGACTAACTCGTAATAGTCTAGGGCATAAGTGATACAGGCCATTTTAAAGGCAATAACTACCTCTACCATTGATATAATGGCGCACATGGAGAAGCTCTTATTTGGCCAGGCGGTAAAATTTAAATCGACTTCGTGTTAAACCGGCGTACCACCACCCCGTTTTAATCCTCTGCTGACAAATTCGTACGATTCTAGCGCATAAATGATATATGCCGTTTTAAAAGCAATAACTACCTCTACCTCTGGTATAATGGCTCACGTTGAGAAGCTTTTAGTTTGCCCAGCCGGCAATAATTTATTTCGACTTCGTGATATACCAGGGTACCCCCTTACCCTTTGCTGACTAACTCGTACGGGTCTAGAGCATAAGTGCTATAGGCCATTTTAAAGTCAATAACTACTTCTACCTTTGGTATAATGGCCGAAGAGGAGAAGCTCTTAGTTTGGACAGCCGGCAATTGTTTTTTTTTTTCGACTTCGTGGTAAACCGGCGTACTAACTCCCCCTTTTAACCCTCTGCTGACCAACTAGTAAGGGTCTAGGGTATAAGTGATAAAGGCCATTTTAAATACAATAACTACCTCTACCTCTAGTATAATGGCCCACGTTGAGAAGCTCTTAGTTTGGCCAGCCAATAATAATTTATTTCGACTTCGAGATATACCAGTGAACCACCTTACCCTTTGCTGACTAACTCGTACGGGTCTAGGACATAAGTGATATAGGCCATTTTAAAAGGAATAACTTCTTCTACCTCTGGTATAATGGCCCACGTGGAGAAGCTCTAAGTTGGCCAGCCGGCAATAGTTTATTTCGACTTCGTGGTAAACCGCCGTACCACCTCCTCCTTTTGGTCATCTGCTGACAAACTCGTACGGGTCTAGGGCATGAGTGTTATGAGCCATTTTAAAGGGAATGACTACCTCTACCTCTTGTATAATGGCCCACGTGGAGAATCTCTTAGTTTGGTCAGCCGGTAATAATTTATTTCGACTTCGTGATATACCAGGGTACCCCCTTACCCTATGCTGACTAACTCGTAATAGTCTAGGGCATAAGTGATACAGGCCATTTTGAAGGCAATAACTACCTCTGCCTCTGATATAATGGCGCTCATGGAGAAGCTTTTAGTTTGGCCAGCCGGCAAAATTTAAATCGACTTCGTGGTAAACCGGCGTACCACCCCCACCACCCCCTTTTAATCCTCTGCTGACAAACTCGTACGGTTCTAGGGCATAAGTGATATATGCCGTTTTAAAGACAATTACTACCTCTACCTCTGGTATAATGGCCCACGTTGAGAAGCTTTTAGTTTGCCCAGCCGGCAATAATTTATTTCGACTTCGTGATATAACAGGGTACCCCCTTACCCTTTGCTTACTAACTCGTACGGGTCTAGAGCATAAGTGCTATAGGCCATTTTAAAAGCAATAACTACCTCTACCTCTGGTATAATGGCCGAAGAGGAGAAGCTCTTAGTTTGGACAGCCGGCAATTGTTTTTTTCGACTTCGTGGTAAACCGGCGTACCACCTCCCCCTTTTAACCCTCTGCTGACCAACTCGTACGGGTCTAGGGTATAAGTTATAGGCCATTTTAAATACAATAACTACCTCTACCTCTGGTATAATGGCCCACGTGGAGAAGCTCTTAGTTTGGCCAGCCAATAATAATTTATTTCGACTTCGAGATATACCAGTGAACTCCCTTACCCTTTGCTGACTAACTCGTACGGGTCTAGGGCATAAGTGATATAGGCCATTTTAAAAGGAATAACTTCTTCTACCTCTGGTATAATGGCCCACGTGGAGAAGCTCTAAGTTGGCCAGCCGGCAATAGTTTATTTCGACTTCGTGGTAAACCGCCGCACCACCTCCTCCTTTTGACCATCTGCTGACAAACTCGTACGGGTCTAGGGCATGACTGTTATGAGCCATTTAAAAGGGAATGACTACCTCTACCTCTGATATAATGGCGCACATGGAGAAGCTCTTAGTTTGGCCAGGCGGTAAAATTTAAATCGACTTCGTGGTAAACCGGCGTACTACCCCCCCCCCCCTTTAATCCTCTGCTGACAAACTCGTACGGTTCTAGGGCATAAGTGATATATATGCCGTTTTAAAGGCAATAACTACCTCTACCTCTGGTATAATGGCCCACGTTGAGAAGCTTTTAGTTTACCCAGCCGGCAATAATTTATTTCGACTTCGTGATATAACAGGGTACCCCCTTACCCTTTGCTGACTAACTCGTACGGGTCTAGAGCATAAGTGCTATAGACCATTTTAAAAGCAATAACTACCTCTACCTCTGGTATAATGGCCGAAGAGGAGAAGCTCTTAGTTTGGACAGCCGGCAATTGTTTTTTTCGACGTCGTGGTAAACCGGCGTACCACCTCCCCCTTTTAACCCTCTGCTGACCAACTGGTACGGGTCTAGGGTATAATTGATATAGGCCATTTTAAATACAATAACTACCTCTACCTCTGGTATAATGGCCCACGTGGAGAAGCTCTTAGTTTGGCCAGCCAATAATAATTTATTTCGACTTCGAGATATACCAGTGAACCACCTTACCCTTTGCTGACTAACTCGTACGGGTCTAGGGCATAAGTGATATAGGCCATTTTAAAAGGAATAACTTCTTCTACCTCTGGTATAATGGCCCACGTGGAGAAGCTCTAAGTTGGCCAGCCGGCAATAGTTTATTTCGACTTCGTGGTAAACCGGCGTACCACCTCCTCCTTTTGACCATCTGCTGACAAACTCGTACGGGTCTAGGGCATGACTGTTATGAGCCATTTAAAAGGGAATGACTACCTCTACCTCTGGTATAATGGCCCACGTGGAAAATCTCTTAGTTTGGCCAGTCGGTAATAATTTATTTCGACTTCGTGATATATATAGGGTACCCCTTACCCTTTGCTGACTAACTCCTACGGGTCTAGGGCATCGGTATTATTTGCCATTTTAAAGGCAATAACTACCTTTACCTATTGAATAATGGCCCACGTGGAGAATCCTTTAGTTTGGCCAGCCGGCAGTAGTTTATTTCGACTTCGTGGTAAACCGGCGTACCACCTCCCCCTTTTAACTTTCTGCTGACAAACTCGTACGGGTCTAGGGCATAAGTGCTATGAGCCATTTTAAAGGGATTGACTACCTCTACCTCTGGTATAATGGCCAAACGGGAGAATCTCCTAGTTTTGCTAGCAGGCAATTGTTTTTTTGGACTTCGTGATATACAAGAGTACACACCTTGGCCTTTCCTTACAAACTCGTAGGGGTCTGGGGCATACTATGGGCTATTTTAAAGGGAATGACTACGTCTGAGCGGCATTTTACCTTATTAAGTTCAGACTCCAATTAGTTGCTGTAGTGTTAAATAAAGAAAGGTCATTGATAAAGTAACTGTCAGTTTTTTATTTTTTTCTACGTTTTTTCTTTAATTCTAAATTGTTGTCTTGTCTGTTTGATATGGATGATAAACGATCGCATATACAATATGAAGTACTTTTGAGATGGGGCTATATTTGTAAAGAACGAACAGAGTATGGAATGCCCATATGGCAATTAATTCCTTTTTATTTATTTCAGTTTACGTGTTATGTATAGTTGCTATTTATGTAAATACTTTGAGAAGACAGAAATTATGATAAGAACTGTTCTTTTTTATTTGTCCGGTGTAATGCCCCGTTTTCAAGATTCATCATTAAGCATATTGTATCTCTTTTCGTTCAATTTCTTTATTGATAGGAATCGTTAAATTTCTATATTTTTTAGGTCTTTCCACTTCTCCGTGGAAAGACCTACTGGTTTTGTTCTGATTATTTTTTTTTCTTCCGCCAAATTCTTTCTTGCGCTGTATTTTTGTTTCAAAAGATGTCGCTTAGTTTTTTTGCATATAATATCATACAGTCTATACGCTTTTGAAACTGACCCTGTTTAACCGCACAGTTTTCTGTGTAAGAGTTATCTCCCCGAACACTGTTTTTCTTGTTATTAGATCTCCTTTGCAACAGTAAAAGAAAGCGACAAATTTATTTTTCCAAAATGCTTATTACATCCTCAGGATGTTACATTTTATTTTGACCAAAGCTATCCGGAGACTCCATATGAGAGTTATTCCCCCTTATGCATTTGATATAAGTGATATACATTTCTAACTGGTAAACCATAAGTGATAGAGACCTAGGGTCTTTTGATTTGAGGTCCTTTGTCCAAAAAAATAGAAATCAGGTCAAGGTCAGAGGTCAAGGTCGTATTCTAAATATAGAATATGGCCTATTTTCACTTCTTTTCAAAAACCATATAAGATATCGACAACATATTTTTACTAAATTGTTAGTTGCGACATGTCGTAACACATACATTTTGGTTGAAAAGGTACGCTAACATTAAATTGGAATTTTCTCACCTCTTATATCTAAAAATACGCGTATGGTGATATAACTCATTCACAATATAAAATAAAGACCAGTGTCTTTTGATTTGAAATCCTTTGTTGATGACCTTCAAATTGAGCTCAAGGTCATAAGTTAATTTAACGTTCTAGATTTTGACCTTTGCTTTTACTTCATATGTATACACGATAAAGCAATGGGACTTTTTGCAGTAGGTTGCAAGCCATATGACCTTGTAAAAGCCAACCGGAAGTGACCTTGTGTAAACCGGAAGTAGCTAACTTTTGTACTTGTGTAATATACATGTATATAGAACCATATATTTTTGGAATCATTGTCAAGTAAACTATCAAATAATACCGGATTAAAAAAAAACTGTTCAGAAACCATATATTTTTGAAATCAGCGTACAATAAGCTATCATTTGACGTTGGAAATGACATTTCAAAACAAATTTTAATATTTTTGTATCAAAATAGATCTTTTCGGGTGGAAAGGCCTTCACTTGTTCTCTGAACAATTGGTTTTTAATTTTATTTGTTATTGTTTCAGTTTACATTATTTCACTAATCACAGAAATTTGAATAGACCAGTTCCTGGTTTTATATTTATGGAAGCATTAACATTTTTCAAATTACATTTAAAATGTTGTTTAAAGACGCAGACCTTGCAGAAGACCCAAAGTTCCTTTTTACACTTGATTAAGTAAACACGGACCTAGCTCGAAGAAGACACCCACGTACTTGCCTGTTTGAAACAATATCAAATATAAACAGAAACGTTATTTAATCATAATGATCGTTCATAGTTTCTTACAACACTTCTTCGAACGCAAGTCATCTCATAAATATTATTGACGGCTCATCAATATTATTGAAGGCTGGCCTCAGGAATATTAACGCCGGCTGCTATCGACGGCTAGCTTCACACTAGTGGTATGACTAGGTGGTTACCTGGGTAGAAATCGCAAAACCTATTTAATGTAAGATTGTATTTGTACAAGTGGTCATTAAGGGCACTAAGCCCTAAGCCTAATCTAGTATGAATCTTTTTCTCATAACCATGGCCTCACGAATATATTTTTTTACTACACAAATTGAGATTCTTCTTTAAAAACCTTTTGAAACTCGCCAAAGATGTTGCTGAAATTAGTTCATCTGACAAGCTATTCCAGTCTCTAATCGTAGCTAGAAGAAAAGAATTATAGTATGCTACTGTTCTTGGCCTGATAGGATCATGTTGGTATGTCGTCTTAAGTTATAGTTTTCGGTGTTATGATAGGATATTGGATGAAAATTACAGAGATAATCTGGGACAAGATGATTTTTAATTTTGTACAGGTATGTTAGTCTATGAACTTTACGGCGTGTTTTAAGAAGCTCATGGCCAACCTCTTTCAATAAAGAGACATGTTTTGTGACCTTGATTGCCCAAGTAGATATAATGCAGGCACGTCTCTGTACATGTTCAATGTTTGCAGAATCAGCACTAGAGCAGTTATTTGCATAGTCTAGCAATGAACGAACAAACGATTTATATAACTTTTTAATGCATAATCTAGGTAATAAATGTTGCATCTTCAAGATAGTGTTCAGTTTACTATGACATTTCTTACAAATATCAGTAATATGATCGGCCCAAGAAAGTTTATCATTCAAAATAAGACCTAAATGGTTATGGTGTGTAACTCTCTTTATGTTTACATTATTTAAGATCAATGGAGGGCAATGGGGTATATTCTTCTTCTTAGAAATAATAAGATACTCAGTTTTTTGTGCATTGAAAGTTACACACCATTGATGGGACCATGTGTTCAACGTGTCGAGGTCACTGTTCAGAGTTTAAAAACAATCAGAGATGTCATCAATTTGTTTGACAAGGGAATTATCATCAGCAAACAGTTTAATATTGCTGATAATTCCATCTTTAATATCATTAAAATAGTTAAGAAAAAGCAGAGGACCGAGTATAGAGCCCTGTGGTACACCAGAATAGGTGTTTTGACTCGATGATGCCTGACCATTAATATCGACTCTTTGCGTACGACCTGAAAGGTAATTCTCTATAAGAGACAAAAGCGAACCATATATGCCAAATTGTTTAAGTTTGAAAATCAGGCCTTTGTGCAAAACTTTATCAAAGGCCTTTGAGACATCTAAACAGATTGTACATACCATCTTTTCCGTTATCTAATGACTTGTAAATTTCATGAGTAATAGTTATTAGTTGATTCACTGTTGAATCGATTTTCTTAAAGCCTGAATTTTCAGTGATAAGTAAATCATGAAATTCACAGAACTCATAGATTGCCTTGTAGATGATTTTTTCAAGGATCGTGGACACAGATGATAGTAGAGCAATTGGTCGATAATTAGACATGATATTTTTATCGCCTTTATTTTTGTACACTGGGCACACATTAGATACTTTCCAGAGAGATGAATATACTCCAGAACGAAGTGAAAAATTGAACAATTTAGTGAGTGAATTATACAGAGATTGAGCACAGTACTTTAGAATATGGTTAGATATACCATCTGGGCCACATGACTTACGTGGGTTAGATTGGTGTAAATATTTAAGAACATCTGATTCAACAGCCATTATCTCTTGAAGACGCTCTACGGTAAGAAAAGATAATGGCGGTAGAGCGGGCAAATCATTTTCATGTTGACCTAAGTGCATCTGAGCAGAAAAACAATAATTAAGGAGTTCTGCCTTTTCAAGATCATCAGATATCAGATTCATGTTATCTTTCAAAGGAGCGATAGCTCTATCTGAATTGTAACCTAAAACAGATTTACTAAGGGAACAAAATTTTCTAGGATTAAGGTTTTCTCTTATGTGATATAACTTGTCTTTGTCTCTCCGGGTCCGTTGATATTTTTTAAAGCAATCACGCTTACGAATCGGTCGCCTAACCTCGTTACTCATCCATCGTTTATCCTTATGACGAATAGTTATTATTTTATACGGTATACATTCAGAACAAGCGGAGTTGTTAAGGTCAATCGTATAACTACCAATGTCGTTTACATCGTCATAAATTCCATATGCGGAATCAAAGGGAGCGTTATATAATGCAGTATTCAGACTATAAAGATAAGCTGACTTGTAATCCCAGACACGACGCTGAAAGGCACGTGGTTTACTTACTTTGAGGGAGAGTTTACAGAAAATAATGCAATGGTCGAGATTAAGTAAGGGGGAACTAAACCCGAAGTTTGATACACAACGTTCATTGTCAGTAAATATACGGTCTAACAGTGTCGCACTGCTATCCGTATACCTGGTCGGTTCATCAATTAATTGTGATAGACCATACATATGTGCCAGATTAAAAAGTGATAGACCGAAGAATATAGACTCATTGATTGCTTGAGGCCAGTTTAAATTTTACTGTGAATGTAAAACTAAAGAGGTGTGGTATAATTGCATTAGAGACAAATATGAGCCCAAATTGTCGTGGACGAAAGACGTAAGCAACAGGAAACTCATTTCAAGCAATTTCTTTAAACACTTATATTGGTCAGAATATTTATGTGTATTAAAAACTATATTGGATTTTCATTTCTCGTTTCAGCATTTTTTAAGCAGTGGGTGTACCTTTCCGGTTACTATTTATCTGTTGTGTATTATGTATCGTTACACTTTATAGTTACTGGACAGGTTGAATTTAGGCAACGATACATCCAAACAGCACCAGATCATCATGATCATTTGCGATTCCAGCTGATTTCAGATTAGTAATAAATGATAAAAGAAAGTTAGAAAGCTTTAGTTCATGTAACTGATTTTATTAAATGATTGAGAAATATTAAATACAGAAAAAAGACACAAGGTTAACAATGATCGTAATAAAGAAAATGTAAGTTTTGTGATTGAAATGAAAAATGACATGATGTGCCGACGCATGGGAAGTTGCACACAGCAAGTCCAGTGATATTGACAATATCTAGTACGTACAAATGAAAGAGACCAGTACTGATAATTGAAAATTTAATGCCAATATATACTTTAATTAAAAATGGGGGTTTGTCATAGACACAAAATTATAATGCAGGCTTACAGACTTCATATGAAGCACCTAAATAAAGTGCAGTCACCAATCCGAATTGTAGAGTATATGTCTATGATATCATTTCAGCAGGCTATGAGGTAAAGCTCACTTTCAGTAACTCCAAACACTCTTTGATACAATATAATATTGTAAATTACTGTTTCGTTGTATTTGTATTTTTGTAATTCATCACAACAATAGTCACCAGTTTTAAATTTAAATGCGCGTTTCCTATATATTTTTTGCATAAATAATAAACAAACACCAAATATTCGACTTTTTTTAAGATAAAAGACTTTTTAATTGAGCGATTAAACTTAAGTCACCTGGTCAAATATATATGTAGGACTCAAATCTATGGTGGGTTCCAAATACATGACAGATTCCTAATCTATGGCAAATATGACGTCACAAACGCCATACAAATCATAAATTTATGGCAGTTCTTTTGTTTTCTCCAAATCTGTGGCAGATTTTGATATTACGTAATTTTCCGGGAAAAAGAGTAAACTATACTGTTCACGACGCCGCTAACGATGACGGTTTTGTTATATAAAAGGAAAAGAAAAGTCCAGTTTTCGAGAACCCTTATCCATAAATTAAAATATATTTCAGAATTCTGGTATACTGTAACAGAAATCCCTGGATTCTATCCGACGCAGCTCATGTGTATTGTTGTTTAATAATTTTTTTTTTATTTGTAAAATGTAAATCAAAAACAGATATTTAACACGGGACTCACAGATTTTTACAAACAAATACACAGGGAAACACTTTCTGCTTTCCTCCTAGAAAAATTTGCTAATGGTTTAAAGGAAGATGTGACGTGACCTTTTATCCAGAGGAGGAACAATATGTGCTGTACCGTCCTAATCCCGCGATGAATAAAGTCATCGCTGTTTTTCAGTAGCGGATATTTTAGGAAAGAAATTATAGTAAATATTTAGCGTTTACGGCTGGCAAAGTATATAAAGTGAGGGATGAAATTACATGATACATCTTTGACTTAAATTGTCATCAGTTAACAAAGATTTATTAACGCTCAAATAAATATTATGTAAAATTCAAACTGTTTAATTCTTCTTATACAAATTGCTTTCTTGTTAGTTAAGGGACTTGAATTTTTACTAGTCGGTTTAATGAATGGGTTAAACATGTACAATGCACAGAGTAGGAATTGCTTATTTTACCGGGCACATCCTTTCAATCCTGAAGTCTGTATTAAGGTATATCACTTCTTCACTTAGGAAATTTTGTGCCATCACGATTTGGTTCACTATTTCGAAATGTTCATTTCACAAATGGTTATAGACATGCTCCCGTTGTCGTACATTTCCACTTGTTTAAGACAAGTCATTGGTCATTTATGTACTGACTTGTGCTCCATTTGCACAAAATCTGCCATAGTTTTGGAAACAACAAAAATCTGCCATACATTAGGAAACTAGAAAATTTGCCATAGATTAGGATTCTAAAAAATCTGCCATAGATTTGGGATGGCATGGCGTCATATTTACCATAGATTAATAATCTGTCATAGATCTGGAACCCACCATAGATTTGAGTCCTACATATATCTATATATATATAAAGAAACACATAATGCAAAGATGTCAGCCTTTAAACAAAACGGCCACTAGCTTTCGCAGAAAAAGATGCCAGCATCCAAATAAAAGGATGTCCGCATCCAAAGAAACGGATGCCAACATCCAAAGAAGATGAATGCCAACATCTAAAGAAGACAGATTCTAGCGTCCGAAGAAGATGGATGCAAGCATTCAAAGGAAATAACTGTCAGCATTCAATTTATAATATGTTGAGATAACTTTTACTTACAGCTGGCATTCCAGCATTCCGGAGATTAACTCTAATTGATGAACATCCAATTTTTTTTAATGGGATGGCAGTATCCAAAAATAAAATTGAGTCTGCTTGCATATAATTGGGATGCCAGCATCCAAACAAAAGGTATATCAAAGTCTATATATATTAAGTGCCAGCATCCAAATGTTGATGTGTTCAATATGGAACTTTATAAAGCCATATCAGCATCATGAAAAGATGAAGATGCTATTTCCATATTTTTTTGTATAATCCGCTAACGCATTTTTAAAATATTCTGTATACAAAAATAATAGTTGTTCATTGTATAAAAAAAACCTTTCAACTACAAAAGGTAATTAAATAATTATAAAGGCAACCCATATTTTTTAGAACCAATAAAATTTGTTCAACAGAATCTGCTACCCATAGAGATGAAATGAATCCGTATGTTTGAAGTAAGATTAGCATATGTTGATACTATAAAAAAAAAAACCAATTTAATAGAAAATAAAATAAAAGCTTAACTTTTTCCCAGAACATGGTGAAATTTGTAGAAAGTAACACAAAATGATCATAAAAATTCTAAAGATATCAATAATTTCTATAACAGCATATGATAATCTAAAATTGTAGTTGAGAACCCATTTTGTGCAGTATATGTAACAAATCGTTGTGTTAAAAGACATCTAAAAGAACAACACAACAATTGCTTAATAGAATGGTCCTATACTATCATACAGGAAATTGAATATCATGTCCATAACAATGCAAGACATAGAGATGTATACGAATAAAAGTTATGATAGATCCGAATTTTATTCAGAATGCACCAATAAGATACCGTAGTCTTTCTTCAATTTATTTACCTAAAACTATCAAATCAGCTGCAAAATTATTATTATCTGTACGCCTACATTGCATTAAACAATGGAAATTAACAATGTATATTTATATAAACGATCAAACTTGTAATATTTATATAAATAAATATTTTTAAAGTTGGGTATTTATTTAGCAAATACCATTTTCGAAAGGCTCTTTTATGGACCCAAAGAAAAATATGAAACGATTTATAAGAGACAGACATGATCAGAACATATTAATGTTAGGCAATATCAAAAGAAAAAGAGAGTTGAATAATAATATCAATAACCAATATTTTTCTTTTAAAACTTTTCATATAACAAATGAAGGGGTTATCGTTTTCGAATTTAAATTAATTTTGAATGTTCTCAATTCAAAAAAGTTCAAAAATCTAAAAAATGTCAGAAAGATAGTTATGCAGAGGATCGCACTAGATTCAATTTCTGTTATCAAATAAAGGGGGGTAATATCTAGCCAATCGCTGTGTCATTACTAAACTGACTTGATTTAAAATACAAAAACATATTTTTTATACCTTTTTATGACATTATTAACCAGTCAGTACCTATTTAATAAGATAGCTGATTTAACAATGATTTCAAAAGGGTGTGGTTGTTAGGTACTTTTCAGTGAGATGAGGTGGGTATAGTGTTTTGTTATTTTAATGTTCTTTCAATTTTGTATTCATTGTAGCCAACGTGTTGTATTTTCTTATTGAATATGCTTTTTGATTCCTCCCTCTGTATCTTCTCTCCTTTTTGAAATATGATTAAGTTTCAACAATCGGCCCCATGAACAAATGTTGCACGTTCATCCTCATACTTTGACTCTCTGATTCCGCTCTTCAAAAAGACTCTTACATTTAAAAATGCCCACTAGGGAGTGTGTTGAATCAGTTCGGTATATTGTTATGTTGTCATATTTGACTGATGGTGCAGTCGTGTTGATATCTTTAGTGGGATGCTCTTCAGATGACTTCAGATAACGTAAGTAGGCATGTTACACTACTGGTGCATTTCTTGTTTTCATCAAAGGAGTTTCGGTTGATTAATCTTTTATTACTCCCTTAGTCTTTTTTTCTAAAGAGAGAGGCAAAATATACCAAAGAGATATTCAAACTCAAGTCAAAAATGAATTGTCAATATCATGACAGAAAAAACGAAAAACGACCAAAAGACCCAAAAACAATGGTATACAAAACAAAACATGGAAAACTAAAGACTGAGCAACACGAATATAAAAAAGAAGATGTGGTATGATTGCCAATGAGACAACTCTCCACAAGAGACCAAATGACACAGAAATTAACAACTATAGGTCACCGTACGGTCTTCAACAATGAGCAAAGCCCATACCGCACATTCAGCTATAAAAGGCCCCGAAATGACAATGTACAACAATTCAAACGAGAAAACTAACGGTCTAATTTATGTACAAAAAATGAACGAAAAACAAATATGTAACACATAAACAAACGACAACCACTGAATTACAGGCTCCTGACTTTGGACAGGCACATACATACAGAATGTGGCGGGGTTAAACATGTTAGCGGGATCCCAACCCTCCCCCTAACCTGGGACAGTGGTGTAACAGTACAACATAAGAACGAACTATAAAAATCAGTTGAAAGAGGCTAAACGAACCCAACCAAAAAGCCTCGAGTGAACTAATTATGTGTTCCGGAAGGTAAGCCGATCCTTCTCCACATGTGGCACCAATCGTATGGCTCATTTGAGTACAAACCCGGTTACAAGTCTAATTTGGTATGTCACATTCGAGGAAAAATAGACGAATTGGGTTACGACAATTGGAACATATCTGTCGGTATTTGTAAAACATATATTCCATAACGGTCAACCAACTCGTGATGGCGTCCGGAAATTTTCGATAGGATGAATTCAACTTCACCACTTGGAATTAAAGCTATATTGTAAGAAATCAATTTTCTATCATGGAAATCATGATAGGAAATGCAATCTCTTGAATATCTTATCAACTTGGAAATATACATTCCATGATAATTCATCTACTGTGTCGAATACAACCTTTCCAAAAAGCCTACAAGCCTACTGAAGCCTCACATTCATTTTTGAACATTCATATGACTTCATACTCGCTCATTTCGAGATTCCCGATGGATAATTGTTCGGACAGTTGAATTTCTCGAAACAATCTTGGACGACTAGAAGTCCTGTTTGAATCGATTACGCCAAATAATCGATGTCCATAGACAAGAGTTTGTCGTTGTTAATGTACATCATCCGTTTGCAGTTTTAATTGGAATTAAATTCGAGGGTATTTGACAGAATAATCAAAGATGTAGTTTCCCAGTACGAATGCATTGTAGAGATTCAAGTTGGTCTTTCTAATTTGTTAGCAAATTTATAGATACTTACGATGGACTATAGTGTGAAGTATGTGCTCTACTATCTGTACCCAAGATACCTGTACCTTGATCGACATGAAACTGCCTTGTGTACAGTGGATCATCCGATTTGAGTTGTCTTAATAGCTCAGGAAGTAAATCGACCTCACATTTCGAGCTAAATCCAAGACTGTTTATAAGAAGGGATTATTAAAGCTCCTTAACGTAATTTTGGGGACGTTCCATTGTTGAAAATTAACTAAAAAGGGGTATGTATTTTATAACCACAATTATTTATAAATCTCTCAGCTTAAAAATAGAGGCAGAAGATACCAAGGGGACATAAACCGAAATAAAATGATAACGTCATGGCAACAAAGAGGACGAAAAGACACAAACAAGTTCACAAGTCACTTCATAGAAAAGTTAAGACTTAGCAACACGAACTTCTACCATAAACTGGGAATGATTCCAGGAGGTCTGGAAGGATAAGCAGATGACAATACTAGCGGCATTAATGTTACCATTGTTCTAGATTTGCTTTAATAGAAATGAAATCCATGTCACATACATTCGTTTTTGGTATTTTGATTTCATAGTTTTGTACAATTCAAAGTTCTCTTGGATGATTTAAGACGGGTTTAGCTATTCTTTTTTGTTCGTTTGTAGTTTGTTATGTATATTAAAAGTTCCATTTCTTTATTCGTAATTGGTGGTCACATTTTCGGCACTCGTCGTCCCCAATGAACTTTTGTCGAGAAAAGAACATCGACAGCAAGAAGGTATAAATTCACATACTCAGAATTAAATCAATGTTAAACCTAACACATAAACAAAATATAAATAGAATATCGTTTGATCCTCTGCAAATCCGGTTTTAATTTTTTATTAATATTAAGGTGATGTACTAAATGTTGTTAAGATATTGTAACTATCATATTTATTTAGTTGACCTAATTTGTTTTGTGTGGCCTAAGAATGTTTCCATTATTTTTTTTCACATTGTGTACAAAATAATACACATTGTGTTACAACTATGCAGTTTAGAAATCACTGGAACAATCATTGATACTTATGGAATGATTAGAACTTTCTATTTCACTTAAATAACGTTTCCAGAATGATCAGAACAAAGGATGCTTAATTTAAACATCTACCGTTATCTAGAAGTTTCCGTTATAAGTATATATATAAGTATGCAGACCCTAAAGTTAGAGATAGACTTAGACATCGATAGACATCAACATTCACAGCAATTGGATTGACACTTTTTATTTATAAACTACATCATGCTAGATTGTAACATATTGGACGTAATATTCTCTGTGGATTCCGAGAAGATTTCCGGACAAAGAAAAGATAAAAGATTGGACTCATATTTTGACAGTTAAGTTGACATTACTATTTGTGTAATACTTCTTGTAAACTTGTGTATAATAAATCTTGTTAAATTTTATCATTGATTTGTGTCTTTTGTTGGCTACAATTAAAAGTCGATTTTTCTGGTCGTAACAGAAATTGGGGGCTCGTGTCCGGGATAGCGTAAATATTTCATTGAAGTTTTTTTAGTATTTTTATAAGAACTAGCCAACAAAATTCTACAAAATGGCATTTGATGCCGGTAAATTTTTTGAAAACGCCAGACCTGGAGGGGTTTGATAATTTAAAGAAAGAGGAATTAGTGTTGCTTGCTAAACATCTGAAATTAGATTTTAGAGTATCTATGAGAAAACAAATTATAAAAAATTTGGTAATAGACAAATAAGTTGACGCAGAAATTTTAGGTGAAGAGGCTCTTGAACTTAAGGTCAAAATGTTGACGCTATCAAATTAAAACAGCTTGAATTAGAACATGAACTTAAATTAAAACAACTGGAAAACGAAGTTAAATTAAAGCAATTGGAAAAAGAAGATGAACTTAAATTAAAACAATTGGAAAAAGAGGAAAGGTTAGAGATGGAAAAAATAAAAGAAAAAGAAGATGAATTTAAATTAAAACAGACAGAACTTGAAATGAGGGAAAGGTTAGAGATGGAGAAAATGAAAATTGAAATGGTCAAAGAAGAAAGCAACACTAAAGTCCAGTCGAAATCAGAACATGTTGATGCAGCAAAAAAATATACGTTTGGTTCCCAGATTTTGTGAAAAAACAGTCGATAAATATTTTCCACAGTTTGAGAAAATTGCTCATAATTTGAAATGGCCAAAGCCTTATTGGACTACGATGCTGCAAAGTGTTTTTGAGGGCAAGGCCGCTGAAATTTACTCAGCACTTTCATCCGAATAAAGTTCTGATAATGACACTGTAAAACAGGAAGTTTTGAAAGCTTATGAGCTAGTGCCAGAAGCATATAGACAGAAATTTAGATGTTATAAAAAGTTTGATTCACAAACCTATATTGAATTTGCTAGGGAAAAAGAAGATCTATTTGATAAATGGCTTACATCAAAGAAAACAGATAACAATTTTGATAACTTAAGACATTTGATGTTATTAGAAGAGTTCAAACAATGTGTACATTTAGACTTAAAATAGATATAGGAAGATGTGGTATGAGTGCCAATGAGACAACTCTCCATCCAAGTTACAATTTATAAAAGTAAACCATTATAGGTCAAGGTACGGCCTTCAACACGGAGCATTGGCTTACACCGAACAGCAAGCTATAAAGGGCCCCAAAAAATTACTAGTGTAAAACCATTCAAACGGAAAAACCACATTTAGACGACAAAACTGTTGAGACATTACATGATGAAGCTGTTATTTCAGATAATTATACCCTTTCACATAAAAGAAGTTTCAAGGGTCAAAATATTAATACTTCGAGTGGAAATTACAAGAATCAAAGCACTGAGCGTACTGAAAGTAAGCCTGTTGCACAGAATAAGAGTCAGTCTAGTTATAATATGTCTAGTCCAAAATTTGATACTTTTGAGATGAAGTCACTGACTTGTGCTTATTGTAAGAAGAATTGTCACCTGATGGCTGATTGTTTTAGACTCCAGAAGAAGAACGAAAGAGATAATAAGCCCAAGACCAGTGCTTTTACGACACCCAGTGTTTCCAATACGTTGAAATGTCCTGCGAGTCAGGCTTTTAAGTCCAGTTTTTGTGATTACATGGAGGATTATAAACCCTTTATGTCTGATGGGTTTGTTTCTATTGTTGATAATACTACTCCTCAGCATATTAAGATTTTACAGGACACTGGAGCTTCTCAGACTTTATTGTTAGGTGTGTTGCCTTTGTCCGAGGAAAATTCTGCTGGTGCCTCCGTTTTGTTACAAAAAGAGGGGCGAAAGATACCAGAGGGACAGTCAAACTCATAGATCGAAAATAAACTGACACCGCCATGGCTAAAACATAAAAAGACAAACAGACAAATAATAGTACACAAGACAAAACATAGAAAACTACAAGATGTGCAGTTAGGTTGTATAGATGTTCCCCTCCATCGTATTTATCTGAAGTCAGATTTGATAACTGGACCAGTTGTTGTGCGTGTGCGTCCTAATCTCCCTGTTGAGGGTGTTTCATTATTGCTAGGAAATGATCTAGCTAGGAACAAAGTGGTTGCTGAACCAATTGTTACCAGTGAACCGGTGGTGGATGTTAAATCACTTGAAAATGATGCTGAACTGTATCCAGCTTGTGTTGTTACTAGGGCGATGGCTAGAAAACAACAAAATAAGGATTTGCAAGAAGACCAGTTTGATTACATGGACCTTTCTAACACTTTCCTAGCCGACATTGAAGGTCCTGGTAGCTCAGAAAAGGCCCTAATAAGAGCACCTAGTATTAACAAGAAAGTAATTATGTCATGGCCAGACGTAAACAGCCATTCATTAGACCGAAGGAAATTTGTCGAAGAACAAAATAAAGACCGAGGTTCTTCAGCTCCGCAAGAGGGCTCAACCACAGGAAGAAGCAAACAAAGTGGCCGAATGATATTACCATCAAGACGGCATTTTAATGAGGAAGTGGAGGCCCCCTGATGCTACCCCAGAGGAGGAATGGAGAGTGGTATACCAAGTGGTGGTGTCTAAAGTTTATAGGCAAGAAATTATTGGTCTTGCCCATGACACCCTTGGCTGGACACTTAGGTATAAGGAAGACTTGCCTTAAGATCTTGCAGCATTTCTACTGGCCAAGACTTAGAAATGATGTTGCAGAATACTGCAAATCATGCCATATATGCCAGGTTGTTGGTAAGCCTAACCAGAAAATACCACCAGCACCACTTCTGCCTATTCCAGCCTTTGAAGAACCTTTCAGCCGAGTACTCATTGATTGCGTTGGACCTTTACCAAAGACCAAGACCGGAAATACGTATTTATTGACGATCATGTGTACATCTACTCGTTTTCCTGAGGCTACTCCGGTAGGGAATATCAAGACACCAACTATTGTCAAAGCTCTTATCAAATTTTTTACGCTTGTAGGACTTCCGAAGTCGGACCAGGGTTCAAATTTCATGTCAGGTTTATTTCAGCAAGTCGTGTATCAGTTAGGGATTGCTCAGTATAGATCAATTGCTTATCATCCAGAATCTCAATGTGCCTTAGAACGTTTTTAACAAACATTGAAGAACATGATTAGAACTTTTTGTCTTCAATTTGACAGAGACTGGGATGATGGAGTTCACTTTCTACTTTTTCGGTCCGTGAGGCTGTTCAAGAATCCCTTGGTTTTAGTCCCTTTGAGTTGGTGTTTGGTCATACTGTAAGGGGACCTTTGAAATTGGTTAAGGAAAAATGGCTTACTGAACACACTCACTTGAATATTCTAAGACTATGTATCTAGATTCAAAGAACAATTGTATACTGCTTGTCAAATTGCTTAGAAAAACTTAAAAAATGTACAGAATAAGATGAAGACCAGGGTTCAAATTTCATGTCAGGTTTATTTCAGCAAGTCGTGTATCAGTTAGGGATTGCTCAGTATAGATCAATTGCTTATCATCCAGAATCTCAATGTGCCTTAGAACGTTTTTATCAAACATTGAAGAACATGATTAGAACTTTTTGTCTTCAATTTGACAGAGACTGGGATGATGGAGTTCACTTTCTACTTTTTGCGGTCCGTGAGGCTGTTCAAGAATCCCTTGGTTTTAGTCCCTTTGAGTTGGTGTTTGGTCATACTGTAAGGGGACCTTTTAAATCGGTTAAGGAAAAATGGCTTACTGAACACACTCATTTGAATATTCTAAGACTATGTATCTAGATTTAAAGAAAAATTGTATGCTGCTTGTCAAATTGCTTAGAAAAACTTAAAAAATGTACAGAATAAGATGAAAATATGGTATGATAAAGATGCCAGGGACAGAGTTTTTGAGCCTGGTGATAAGGTATTTTTGCCAATCCCTGGACAACCTTTACAGGCTAAATATTGTGGTCCTTATACAATAGAGAGTAAAATCCATGATTTGAGTTATATTGTAAAAACTCCAGGTCGGCGCAAACAAAATAGAGTGTGTCATATAAATATGTTAAAACCATATTTTGAGCGTTCTTATGAATGTGAGAGTAATCCAGTTGCCACTTTAGCCATGGTTAAATTGGAGAACAATATCATGACAAACCAGATATAATTGAACCACCTTTTAGTTCTAAAACTATTGAAGAGACAGTACGATTGAAAAATTCAGAAATTTTGTCAAATTTAGATTCAAAACTTGCACATCTGTCTTTTGATCGTAGAGAAAAAATAAAAGCTTTGGTATTTTCTTTTAAAAATCTTTTTCCAGATGTGCCAAACAAAACCACTGCTGTTTGTCATGATGTTGATGTAGGCGATGCTTCTCCAATTAAGCAACATCCTTACCGGCTCAATCCACTCAACTGAATTTATGAGACAAGAAATTAAATATATGCTTGACAATGATATTATTGAGCCGAGTAACAGTGAATGGAGCTCTCCTTGTCTCCTTGTGCCCAAACCAGATACAACCTTTCGTTTCGTAACTGATTTCAGAAAAGTAAATTCAGTTTCAAAATCAGATTCCTATCCGATTCCAAGGATAGACAATTGTTTTGACAACATTGATCAAGCAAAATTTGTGAGCAAATTTGATTTATTGAAAGGTTACTGGCAAGTTCCATTGACACAGAGAGCTCGAGAAATATCAGCTTTTGTCACACCAGACGGCTTATTTCAATATAATGTAATGCCGTTTGGCATGAAAAGTGCTCCAGCTACATTTCAAAGAATGATCAATAATTTTATAAAAGATTTAGACTGTTGTTATGCTTATATTGATGATCTTATTGTATGTAGTGATAGCTGGGAAGAACATTAAACAGATTTATATGATACTTTTGATAGATTGTCACAATCAAATTTGACTGTTAATTTTGGTAAAAGTGAATTTTGTCAAGCCACTGTTGATTATTTAGGGCACACAGTTGGCCAAGGTCAGGTGAAACCTATTATGGCTAAAGTGGATGCAATTACCAAATTTTCTCCTCCTACAAATAAAAAACAACTTATGAGATATTTAGGCATGATTGGATTTTACAGGAAATTCTGTTCAAATTTTGCTACTGTTGTTCAACCATTGACTAATCTTTTACGGAAAGATTCTAAATTTATCTGGAGTGAAAATTGTCAAAACGCTTTTGAAAATAGCAAATCACTTTTAATTAATAGTCCAGTTCTGGTCACTCCAGACTTCGAAAAACAATTTAAACTTGCCGTTGATGCAAGCGATGTAGGAATTGGAGCTGTTTTATATCAAGAGACAGATGATAATGTTGAGAAACCTATATCATATTTTTCTAAGAAATTAGATAAACATCAGAAAAATTATTCGACTATTGAAAAAGAGTGTTTTGCACTGTTGTCTGCACTTCAACATTTTGATGTATATTTAAATCCCACTGTGCATCCTAATCTTGTTTATACTGATCATAATTCTCTTACCTTCATACATAAGATGAGAAACAAGAACCAGAGGTTAACTAGGTGGAGTTTATTGTTACAGGAATATGATGTTTTTGTAAAACATATTAAAGGTAAAGATAATGTAATAGCAGATGCTTTATCTAGAACTTATTTAAACACTTTGTATATACTATGTATTTTTGTACATATTATTCATGAAAAGTTTTTGTTACACTCAAACTTTTTTTATGAGGGAGGTGTTATCATATTGTAACTATCATATTTATTTAGTAGACCTAATTTGTTTTGTGTGGCCTAAGAATGTTTACACTATATTCTTTTTTACGTTGTGTACAAAATAATACACATTGTGTTACAACTATGCAGTTTAGAAATCACTGGAACAATCGTTGATACTCATGGAATGATTAGAACTTTCTATTTCACTTACATAACGTTTCCAGAATGATCATAACAAAAGATGCGTAACTTAAACATCTACCGCTATCTAGAAGTTTCCGTTATAAGTATATATATAAGTATGCAGACCCTAAAGTTAGAGATAGACTTAGACATCGATAGACATCAACATTCTCAGCAGTTAGATTGACACTTTTTATTTATAAACTACATCATACTAGATTGTGACCTATTGGACGTAATATTCTATGTGGATTCCGAGAAGATTCCCGGATAAAGAAAAGATAAAAGATTGGACTCATATTTTGACAGTTAAGTTGACATTACTATTTGTGTAATACTTCTTGTAAACTTGTGTATAATAAATCTTGTTAAATTTTATCATTGATTTGTGTCTTTTGTTGGCTACAATTAAAAGTCGATTTTTCTGGTCGTAACAATGTCTTTGTCGTAAATAAGTATGATGTATTATTCTAATATTCAAAAAATCTTTAAATGATCAGTTTCTTCTATTCAAATGTTGGTATGTACAATATATAATGCTGATAGATTGTTCCCCTTTTCAGTGATAATCAGCTTACTAGTATTAATTTCCGTGTTTGAATTCAATATTACCAGTGGGATTTCCAGTGACACCAGAACAATAGAAAAGTGACTCTTCTTATGAATGATAAAAAAAAAGAAAGACAATTAACACATAAAACTCGATATGCATAGGGATGAATATCTCTTAAAACACAAAACCCTAATATAACTTTTATACAACCACTATAAGTAAAGTATATTTTAAAGCTGAATTTGTTGATATATGATCTTTTAGTTGCCAAATATGCTGTTAGTTGAACAATTTATTGCTCAACCTAGGGTGTATAAAAAACTGCCAATCTTAACTGCATATTTTTCGGGTTTTTTTAAAAAATATATATCAAACCTTAATAATGTAGCTTTCTGAGGATCCAATTTGTAACGTGTTCCAAAATGTAGTTTCGCCACAACAATTTTTCAAAGTTGGGTCATTTTGTCTATATGAATGTCGGATCGAGCACACCGATAAGTGTATCGTTGGGACAACTCGATATAATGTAATCAATATACGTGACAAATTACCTAATGTGAAGTGTATTGAAATCATCATAATATAAATGATCAACATATTATGTTTGAAAAACATGAGTCCTATAATATAAGACTTTAAAGGTTCATATCATTTACATTCAACGTTTTTTATCGGATTTTTTTTACTATTAAAGTAACCTCGAGGTTCAACATTGATAGTGAAAAAAAATCCCATAAAAAACGTTGAATGTAAATGATATGAACCTTCGAAATCTTATAATATAGGACTAGAAAACATGTGATCCGAATTAACCACGTGTGTTAAAGAACAGACTTTGCACTTTTATGATGTACAGGTATGCGCATCTTCCATATTCAAATCTGTTAAAAAAAAATGAAAAATTGAAATACTTACACACTCCGCAATAATTTTGTCTTTGTCTTTGTTAAAAAATCATGAGTATTTTTATTTGGTATTTCTTTGATATGAATATAATCATTTCTCTAACTTTGATTTTTGTTTATTGTCAGTTCATGTAATATGTGTGTGCAAAATAAAAATATCCATCCGAGTCAAATTAAAAATGAATGAATTTTTCTTTGTGTAAAATTGAACAACTTTTGTGGGTGTTGATTTAGAAGTCTGCATGTGAAATCTTTAACGTGCATATTAAAGTATAAACAGTGGCAGTTCCAGAAATTTTCCTAAGGGAACGACCATTTAACTTTTTAAAAAAAAGGGGGTATGGGTTTTTTCTTTCAAAATATCATGATCCCCAATTTGATGAATTTTGTTGGTGTTGGTAATACTTTTATACAAACACTACATATAGGAAAGTATATGCTAAATCTGAATTTATTAATATATGAAAAATGTTTGACTCGGAAAACAAAAACATACCCCCCCCCCCCCAAACCCCCAACCCCAACCCCTTTTGAAGTTAAATGGTTGAAACCTAAGGAGGTGCCCACTGACTGCCTAAAAGGAGGCCCGCTCCAGTCCTGCTTCAGTGATTTCGTATATAATTAACCAAATTTGTCTCACTTTGAAAGGGGCGACCGGGCACCCTGCCCCTATTCAGACTCTGGTGAAAGCTTGTAAATCAGGCGGGTAGCATGCGAGGAGCTATTTTTATAATAACTTGGCTAGTTTTCTGACGTCCAACGACTGTTTTCCCAGACAAGCACGGCTCCAGCTCGTCTTGCAAAACACCCGTTGGACGTCAGGGTAATCTCGGACTTTAACTTGGCATGTCGTATTAATAAACAAATTAAATCTTTATTTTGTCATTAACTTTGTGAACTACAATGTCATGCAAACTGAAACCAAAAGCCCATCCTTGATAAAAATGTCAAAGTGCCAAATGTGGAATTAAGACGGCAGACAGATCGTATCATAATATGAACAAGCCAGTGGAGTTTGTTTAAGTTGGTAACAAGACAATCATAGCTTATGATTCCTGGACCGTCTCTGTCCCAGTTGTAACATTTCTTTAGAATGCAAATGTGTCAAACCCCAGGGTCCTCAACAAAAACTTGAAGAGAAGGTCGGACACTTGTCAAATATGTCCCAATATAGTTTAAAAAAGTCATGAAACTTTAGGCTAAAATATAAACTGCGGCCTTATTTTAAATGTCGTTGATGCCAAAACATATATGTTAATGTTCAAAATTGAATATACAGATGAACTTTCGTGGGTCTTTCCTTTCCCTCAGTGACTAGCATTTTCTAAAAATCACCTAGCCAGTTCTTTTTAAAGCGTACTTCGATGCTGGATTGAAAGAAATTGCCAAATTAAGACACAAAGAAGATGGCCTCTTAACAGTCTAACAGCAATGCACAAACTTTAGGAAAACTCATTTACTTCATCTTGACATCTTTATACAAGGCTCAGTTGCTCAGTTTCTTTATCAATAGAAATTTAAAACATGAGCATTCAGAATTAACATGTATACAAACCACAAACAAAATATTGAAAGACGTGGTTTAAGGTAGATGGGGTGTCTAAATTACAATCCATAGAATTTTTTAATAATTTGCCAAAATGTAGTTTATATCATGCTTTTTTTAAAAAAATAATAAAAAGAATGGGTCACGGGGCTTATTTTCACGCTACAGGTTGTGCAAAATTGACAGATTTTGTATAGATTATGCATGGAAAACCCAATTTTCTGCCATAAAACGAAAACTACACCATAGAATTTTGAGATAAAATATGAGAAGATAGCTCAAATATTATGCTTTCAGATAAGAAAAAGAAAAAATGGGGTCACCGGACCCGTTTTCTTGCTACATAATAAAATAGGTAAATTCCTAACACATTCTATTGTAAAAATAACTTTATCTGAATTATCTGCCCTTACATTTGAGTTGCCTCCCCTTATGTGGCAAAGTTTGAAAAAATTGAATAAAACAAAAGTTTTCTGTTTTTTTGTAAAATACAACCATACATATGATAAAACATGTCATTTTCTATATTGAAATGAAAATTCTTACACATGAATTACCTACTACTCTCAAAATTTGCACATTTTCTTAATGATCTAGACCGATTGTTTTATGGTATTTCAAAATCCAAGATGGAGGAAGACACCCTATCTACCTTAACTGACATTGGTGGCAACAATATTGATTAAAGAAATCTTCAAGACTTACAAAACATTACCGACAAAAGCCTTCAGTTGGGCAATCTTACTGTAAACTTATTATCTCTACTGATAAATAATGCAACACTAATGACACATTTAAGTTTTGGAATGATTTTATTCACAGAGACTGTTTCTCATTGATGTATATTTCTTTGCTCTTGTCTTTTTGGAGTTTAAATTGGGAATTACAAATTGCTGCATGAAAGAGACTAGCTCCACATTTCTATGCATATGATCGTCATATGTACTTGAGAATCATTCTATAAAACATCCGTTTGATATCCTTTCAATGCCAGAAACTGTCCCTTACCCAGCTGAGAGCTAGTGGTTTTTCTGCGACAATTACAAGGAAAAACTGGCTACAACTTGCACAGGGATCAGGCACTTGAATCTTACATTGATCTTGATGTTAAGCAGTTAGTTTAAAGGCCCCTCCGGAACTGTTGGATTCTATGACAGTCTTCCTTCCATACAGAACATCGCTGCAAAATAATTTGAACATTCAATTAGGTGATAATAATATTATTTGGCAATCCAAAGAGAACCTGAAAATATTAGACCAATCACGGTTTGAACAGAGAAATGCCCCCCCCCCCCCCCCAAAAAAAACAGCCGTTTTGCTAGACAATGAAATTGAAAAACTAGTTAGTTGTATGTCCCTTTATCTTTTGTTTCAGTTAAAAGTAAATGTAGATCAGATCTTTGGTTCTAACCAAAATTTTAAACCGGTGCATGTATTTGGAATTCCAGTATTGTGATTGCCAAATTTAGCTGCCCCTGAAAATCAAATGGTTGTTACCACAGATAAAAATAATCTAAATTTTGTAATATTTTCACCCGACATCACCCCACCCCCCCTAATTTGTTCAAGGTATGGTGGTTTTACCCCTTTTCGGCTTTCAGTATGTCATATTGTATATCTTTAATGAAAATTGCATAAATTAGATGAATTTCTAGTAAATTTCTACAATATTCTTTATCATTTGACAAAATACCATGCATCTGAATTAAATTGTTAACTATTTGAAAAAGCGCGCCTTCTAACGTTTATTTTACCTCCCTTTATTTCACGTAGAAACACAAATAAAAAAAACTGCCAATCTTTGCTGCATATCAATTTTTTTCCCCGATAAAAATATATATCATGCAACATAATCAACTTTACAAATTAAGAGAAAATCAAGGTGTTCCAACCATTGGATAGTATTAAAAAAAATAATGAAAGGATGGTATGATTACAAGTTTGAACCATGACGACACTGAAAATCGAAAATTCATGCATTTACCTATCATATGAAGATACGATGAGGTGATAAACTTAACAATTAATAATTTACCTGATTCATTATCATATTCACATTAGGTTGACACGTCTTAGTTAATCTGTGCTAACTCATTTCAAACAAGCAAAACAATTACAGCATCATCCGTTTTTCTTTACCGATCGCCTCTAGTCAGAAGAGCGCACTGTTTACAGGGGAGGTAATATTTTGTCACCAGTTCGCGCACTGATTACAGACTATAGTTTTTGCCTAATCTAATAAGCACATTACTTGATACGATGGTGTATTGTAATGTGTCGATTAAAGAAAAAACGTAAAATAACAAAAATACCGAACTCCAAGGAAAATTCAAAACGGAAAGTCCTTTATCAAATGGAAAAATAAAAAGCTCAAACACATCAAACGAATGGAAAACAACTGTCAATTTCTTGACTTGGTACAGGCATTAATCTCGATTGATAAAAATATTGAGAGAGAGAAAAAAAAAACAGGAAGAGATCTAGAGTTGTTGGTGAATGATTTAAATAGTAATGCAATTTGTAAATGTATCAAATGTTTAAAGTGGTCAAATAATTATAAGTACTATAATTGATTATTGGTCAGTTCTTGCTGTATCCGTAACAGAATATTTATGACATAGTTTCCTCTCGACAACGACAGCCCTAGGTAGTCGAAACAATGAGATGAGGCTACATTGACTGCTGTTGTCTCGCTTGTTTGTTGTGTAGGAACACTCCTAGTAAAAAAAAGAAAGCACAGTGTCATATAATCGATACGTTCTATATGCTGTTCTCTCTAAAACTCGTGTGACCGATGTTCCTCCTATGTAGTATGTGCTCACATTTGACATTTAACTGTTTCCACTACACCACCTGTAGTTTTTCACTCTCTAACATCAAGGCATGCGATTGGCAGTGACTACTGGAATTCGATTGATTAAGTTGTGTCATCTATCGAGATCTATTTGCCACTTTCTGACATTCATGCGAAGGATGCAATTGTCCGATAGAATTTGTTGTTTTTGTAAATCGTATTTTACTATTATGAAGTCCATATGAGGAGGTTTTTAAGTTATATACTTTATATCTATTCCAGGGATGGTCTTTGGTTTGGCATTGAACTTAACCTAATCTATATTTATATTCAACATGAAAATTTAAAATTGAATTAAATGATTTGACAATCAATGAATTCTTTCTGAAAATCGAACAATGTCCGGATGGATGAATATGATGATCTTTCCTGTCATAATTAACCTTGTCAAAATGATACAACTAATACAAAAGGCTTTAAAATCACAAGAATGATTGGAATATAGAAATATGGTCATCTGGACTTCTGTCGTCAATGCTAAGTGTTGTCTGTTTAAATGTGCCAATTTATATCTTCGCAGTCATATATCTGGTCTGAATTTGAACGTTGAATCCGATGCCGCGTATTGGCAAAGTGTCAGGATCTTTCCGTCTTAAATAACCCCGATCAAGTAAGCTAGTGCAAAATGTTTTTGACATTTATGAACAAAAATGAAGGTTAACGATTAGGTTTTTTTAATTTAGCAATGATTTATGGTTTGACAAACTAGATTTCTATAAACAATCGTAATCGATAAATGAAACATGTTTTAAACGTGTAAATCTGTACTTAATATCACGCAAAAAAAATATAATTTAATGTAGCAACAGGTGTACATACTATTAGTAACTGTAACATCTTCATTTGCTTCACCGTAACTAACACAGGTAGGATACATTTTTATTCCAAATGTTTAAAATTGTATGCTTTCTTTATTCATCAATTATAACATTACCGAGAAAAGGTATATTTAGTTGTATCAGATGTATTTCTTGGCTCGCTCGTGGAGATTCAAGCTCAAAAACAGCACATATATCGATTTCGAATTTTTCATTTTTAGTATCAATATGTATTTACAAACATTTTATATGACTAACTAGTGAGATAATCCCAATCTTACCTTGGTAAATTTCGAGAAAAAATTTTTGACACTGTAGATTGAATTTTTCTTTAACAAAAAAACTTCATTTTCGTTTAATTTTGATGAAGTATTTTGGGAAGTTGATATTATAATATTATATGTCAACATTTCGAGCTTGGTTGTGAATAATGGGTTGAGTCCCCTGCATTTGATATACGAGGTGTTCGTCAAGGATGTTCTCTCCCTCCATTTTCTTTTTACATCGCGATGACCGTGAGGTCATATCGATGTATTGCTATCGCCTAAATATCCATTATGCAAATTAGTTTTGGGTTTTCAACCGATCTATAAAAATTATAGATCCGCGGTCACTTATCTAGTGCAAAATAACATTACTTATCGCTTGTTTCAAATTCATTTTTTCAATGGATACTCCTATAAATATTTTTATTAAAACACAAATTAATAATATGAAAATGTGTTGTCGTTAGTTATATATATATAAAAGTAAAAAATCATTGATGATATAAATGCACACGTACCGAAAAATTGTGTTAAAGCTTACGGAAGAATATCTCAAGAACGTTTTGCGACACTCCCGGCAAGGACCGATAACTCTGTTATTGTTTTGCGGGAAAATATGAATGGCTTCTCATATCCAATCTTTTAGAAAAATCGATTTTTTTACAGAAGAGTGTCCACCATGCACTTGCACTGCACTATAATTAGAATAGTAGAATAGAATGATATATAAATAGATGAAAATTATATATACATGCAACCGTAATATTAATATAATATATAACAACAAACCAGACGTGTATACTCTGACACTATTATCATATTAGTATAATAGTCCCAGGTATACTGATTTGTATCACTACAATATAATATAGTTATTACGGTGCGGTTGAATTTCCTGTCATTTATTCATCATCCATGCACGAACTTGTATCAGAAAAAAATATATCTCTGTAAATTAACCTCAGTTTCAGGTATAGAGATGTGATCTATTTCTGTGACATGTGCTTTTGACCCTCCACAAGAACCTGCGGTCATCCGATGTTCAGTACTTCAGTACTTTGATTTCTTTTGTCAATGGAAATTCTTACGATTAACATACTAATATGTCATATAAACAGATAAATAGCACACAGATATCCGATATAAGTATGGGAAACATTGAAAATAAAGATCTAACAATCAGCTGATGAATAACCTTTTTCTTGTTGATGTGAAGGTTCTGATGAAAGCGTTAAATACTCTCAAAGACTTTTGAAGAGATATCAATCATGTTCTTGATAGAAACCTAACCTTTTTTTAAACCGAAGCTGTCCTGGTTGGTAGGAATAAATTTAACAGAGATGATAACTAAGCAATAAAATTCAGACTTTTAGGTCTATATTTTGACATTTAAAATATGAGACACCTGTCCTTCAAAAAGTTGCTGTTTCAAAATCCCTAGATATATCGAACTGAATTTATGGCATATTATCAGAATATGTTCCCCCAGTCTAAATATATATAAACCAAAATTAAACATAATTGAGACTTGTAATGATCTGACAGTCCTTCACATATTATGGGCTTTAAATAAGACACCATTTGTGAGTTTGACTGTCCCTCTGGTATCTTTCGCCTCTCTTTTTGTATATCAGCAGTATCAGAGACATATAATTCAATCGATTACATATATGTCTCTGGCAGTATTAAGGATTGTGTAGATGAAATACTTCTGATCTAAATCAGATTTCCGTAGGAAACAGGTCTCTTAAGCAATTTACACCCAATTCAGCAAAAAATACAATCTACAGTAGACGTGACATAGAATGAATTCCTGTTAGGAGTGTGATTTCTGATTTTTTTGTTTTTGTGTTTCCTTGTATTTATGGGCGGCAGTATCCAAACAGTTATTTTAGCTAGCTTCATCTAGTAGCGAGTACATTTTGACACCGATTTTTGAAATGTTTGTGTCCTTCTTTTAGTTAGTGGTTAACTTATTGAAAACTTGTCTATTTGTGTTTTTTTTTGTTTTTGTTTTTTATGTGTTAAACTTTTACAAAATATTGTCTAGATAGGCAAAAGAGGGAGGTTGTACAGTAGGCACGTTGCCTGGTTTAATCCCATCACGTTTGAGCCAGTACCAAGTCAGGCTATTTTCAAACTGGTTTGTTTGTTGTTGATTGTTTCTATTTCTAAGTCTATATTATAGGAGAATTCGGGAATTGGCGGTTGTTTCGGGCTGTTTTACTGTCCAATATTTTTGGTAATTCCTGGTTTTTATGTATGAAATTTTTATTTTCGGTACAAGAAACTTCATTGAACATCGTCTCATACCTATCGTTTATAATCAAAATGTGGATTGGTTGAATCTGTCGAACATAAATATTATGAATATCCTGAAATGAATGTGTTTCATAGATATTTTTCAGATGTTGGTTTACTGTATTCATGTCAGATAGTGGTTTACTGTATTCATGTCAGATAGTGGTTTACTGTATTCATGTCAGATATTGGTTTACTGTATTCATGTCTGAGAGAGTTTTACATATGTCTGTTTACTGTATTCATGTCAGATGTCGATGTTCTGTATTCATGTCTGAGAGAGTTTTGTCAGATCTTGGTTTACTGTATTCTGAGAAAGTTTTGTCAGATGTTAGTTTACTGTATTCATGTCTGAGAAAGTTTTGTCAGATGTTTCTTTACTGTATTCATGTCAGAAAAATTTAATTTTGAATCACTGTATACTTTTGGATAAGTATTTGATAAATTACATAAACCAGCGTAGTCGGATTGTAAAATATGTCAAGTGGTGTATGTTTGACTATTTGGGTTGTTACAGTCACAAGTTGGAAGTTGAACGTTTAGTTTAAGGCCTCGTGTCGAACTTGTTTTTGTCTGAAAGAGTTGCTAGATCAAATAATCTAAAGAAAGAATTTCTCTTGTATACACAGATACATGTTCTAGATTAAGTTCTAAGAAGTTAAAAACATATTTATTACTGGCCTACTTGTACATGTGTACAATTAACCATTGAATCGATACCTGAAACATATGTTTTAAATGTGTTAAAAGTCAGTAAGTACTTCATGCCATGACACATACATATTAATATTCCATGTACCATGTGTACATACAATTTATTATTTTAACAATTAGATTAGGTGAAAAGTAGTAAGCCATATTAAAAAGCAGATATGACATGATTTCCAATCAGACACATGTCATCAAATAGACCAAAGAACAATGGTGTAAACAAGCTATCTAAAAACCGTTGAAGTTAGCGAAAACGAGCAATAAAAACTCACGATTTACGATTTACACTAAAACCTTTAAACGATTTAAAATATGACACACGCCGGCAAACGACAATCCCTGGACCAAAGGTTCATGGACTGGGACAGGTAAACAAAGAATGTGAATGGGCTGAACAATGGTTTACCTCAGTAAAGTATCAATCAGTACACATCGAACGGATTAATTGTAAGCAGTCTGAAATAATCATACGTTCATTATATACCAAACTTTAAGTATCAACACGATATAGGATCATAGATACATGTATCAACAATCGGACAGCAAAACTTGCTGTTATGTATCAAATCTCCAAAAACAAAATCAATTCAATATCATCGACAACGACAACACTTAAATATCTCAACACAATGTGAAATTGTAAATAGGTTAGATATTTTATTGTTTCTTTGAGAAAATGTCACATGCGCTTTATCAATCAATTATAACAGTATCTAGGTTCTGTACTTGAAGTGGGAGATGACGAGTTTCTTTTCACGTGATGGTTTTAGCTAATACAGACCACACACATCGATTTCTGCTAAAACAGACCACACACATCGATTTCAGCTAAAACAGACCACACACATCGATTTCAGCTAAAACGGACTACACGTATCGATTTCCAATTTTTCAATATCAGTATATTTACACGTCTGTACTTCCAACATTTTTCATTTCTTGTAGAAATTGTAGTCCGAAAGTCCGAAATATGTGTGGTAAACAGTATATATTGCTGGTCCTTGTAATATCTGCAGTTCTATCAGGTAACACTTAACAAACTCTAGATAGTTATATATAATTTGTTCAATAGAATGCAAATTAACTAACCCGAAAACAATAAAAAAAAAATTAGAAAAAAAATTTGGATCGTAGGGCTACTGGAAAAAGTTTAGAAAGCGGAGAATTCGTGAAGTGAATAGTTTTCTGGATGGTACTTTTTGATTGATTTAACAACCAATTTTTCATTTTCAAGTTTTCCGATTTTTTTTAGTCAAAAATATGCGCACATTTCGTCGCTTTACGATTACAGCCGGACAGCAAATCTCATAATGGCGTCGATTTTATTATTCTGGTCACGTGATTTTCAGTTAAAAAAAATGACATTTTTTAGCAACGGCAATGGACGAAATCGACGGCGTAAAGATATTTTAAGTATTTACCATGCTAAAACAAATATATCATTTGATACGCCAGGTTTCAAACTTTCATAACGTTATTCTTTTAAGAATGAAAATGTAGAATTTCCTTGATTATTTATTGGCAAAGATGAAAAAAACGTGACGCGGCCGTGACACTACTCAGTAAATAAATGTAAATTGAAATGACACACGGAATGGTAACGTATTTTCCTTAAGAGGGATGATACTTTCTGATGTTATGAACATGAAATGTCTTTTGCTACCAAAACTCGCCAGGTGAACCAGCCGTGTGTCAATTCGTGTGTCAATTCAACCAGGAACATATATATTGACATACTGTTCCCAGATTCAACTGGTCCAAAATTAGTGACCGACCAAAGGGAGATAAATCGAATGAAAAGTCGTCCAAGAAACGGCTGATCAGAAACGAGTGAAAATAAGCATTTCGCTCAATTTTAGTAAGGGAAACATTGTTTCTTGTGCATAATATCCAATAATTTATCCGTATGCGATAGAAAATGTGTAAATATGAAAATTGTCTTGGAAATTATAATTATAATCATTGGAATGAGGGCACCTGTCAAGATTCATGACCTAAACAGTGAGAGAAAGTATTACAGAATGTATGTCTGTCTTGGTAAATCTTTATTTAATCGAAATATTCCAATTTGTTTTTTTTTATAATGATCTAGAAATCATGGATAATGCAAGGGAAATTGCCAATTATTACATTCAGTTTAAAAAAAATACATTGATTTTAAACTATAATACTACACACAATTTATAGCTTTGACAGAAATAAAAAAAAAGTATGTGGTAGAAAAATTACATAAAGTGAGGGGTTTTGGACCAGTAAATTATTAGAAAAAATACTGATCCCAAGATTAAGTGAAAAATTTCCAGCAATGAAGGTGGAAAAATGTTACAGCATTTTCCCTGATTGCATTCTTACCTCTTACCTCTTTTATGATATCCTGAATAAATGACCTTTATCACAAAGCTTGAGTTAGATATTCTGCAAATGAACTCGAATCCTTGGTACAATTTCCATGTCATTTGTTTTTAGGTAAAGAAGAAAATTTTAGCTGACAAAAAAATCATTTTTGTGGTAATGAAATCATTTTTTGCAGGAAATTTTTATACAGTTACAACTTGTATAGGTTTTGTTTCTCATCAATGTTGTAATATGAAACCGGAAATTTCCTTGGGCTTTGTCTAGGAATAATGCAAGTTTTTGATTACGGCCAGTCAAGGTCAGCATGGTCATGGCATGATCAGGGTCAATATTAAATATCATTGGCTATAAATATTTTAATTGACCAAAGAGGATAAAGTGCATGCTTACTCTTCACAAGCGTCTAGTTGCGCCCGCATTCTCGCAATTGCACTGAATGCTACCAGACACTATTTTTGTTTTGCCAGAAAAGTAAAGATTTTCAATTTCCCTCCCTTCTACACCCTGATTACTTAATTAGTATATTTTTATTATCATATAATATCTACTGTTGATTGTATAAAATGTGTTCGTTTATATTTTGTAATTTGTTTAATGATGGGTGGCGGTATTTATTCCTCACCTTTGCAATTGTCATTTATTCAGTTTTGTTTTATTACATAATTGTCCATAACTGTCAGTTGTGTAATTCTTTCATGATGTTCTGAATAAATTACCTTTATCACAAATCTTAAGTTAGAAATTCTGCAAATGAACTCGAATCCTTGGTACATTTTCCATGTCATTTTTTTGGTCAAGAAAAAAAATTTAGCTGACAAAAATGATATTTTGTTTGCAATGTATAACTGTATTTCTGCTAAACAATTGTTTATTAATGACCATTACTATATTGAATATCAACAACATGCATTTTACTGTAGCCACTTGTATATTAAAAAATAATTGTGACTTTGACAGTAATTTGATATGTCTTCTTTGCTTAAGTTTTTGTATTGTTTTTACTTTGAGCGTTCCTGATGAAGGCTTGGAAACAATTTATTAAGTGCTATTTTCATTTCCTTCTGTTGTTTTTTGCATTTTAGAATCAAAGCGTCCGAATTGCCGAAGAATGGGAGGAAAGTGTAGAAGATCTTGTAGTGGTGATAATGTACCACTACCTGACGGAAAATGTTGTGGTAAAAACGTATGTTGCATCGAAACATGCTCTAGTGAGTATACCGAGTTTTTTTTTTATTTAGAAATAATAAACTGTCTTTTGATGAGGTAAATATGTGGTTTTGTTTACTTTTGAAAAACGGATATTCACTGAGGCCAACGTTCGAAGTGAATATCAATTTTCAAAAGTAATTATCAGTGTTGTTTGGTCACGAGTTGAATAGTTTTCGATATTTGAATTCTTTGATTAGTTATTCTTTTTATTACATTGACAATGGGCTTTTTAATGGAATTAAAGTAGAAAATGTAAGGAACTATATCTTTTTCAACGCATTCACAATTTGCTTTGATGCGTCTTGACAACACCTATTGTTGTATGACGTCAGAGTAGTGAAATAACCGTGTTTATTTCACATGTGAAATTAACGGTTTGTATTTCACTGGGAAATCACGGTAATTCATTGCAACCGATGTAATAAAATAATTTATCAACCCTGAGATATGATATTCACCGAGGCTAACGACCGATGGTGAATGTCTTATCTATGGGGTTGCTATTTAAATCATTGTATCAACTGATATCAAAAGTCAACAATTGTTTTATTATATTACTTTTGTATCCATCTCCAATTCCTAATATTTGCTCATGATATAGTTAACTGCTCCTTTCATACTGAATATATTATCTGCTTTGATAGTTGCTAAATTGAATGAAATTTTCAATGTGATTAAAAAAAATAATAAATCGAAAAAAAAAGAAGAAAAATGAGAATTTGCATGGTGTAACAAGCCTACGTTATTGGCGTTGCCTAGGAAAAAAACTATTTATAGGTACACATTAGCTATGCCAAATCTTATTTTAACCTCTCGTGATTTTTCCCGCGTTGAATAACGTTTTATTAAAGGAGATTCTCTACGTTTTTATCCAATGAGAATTTTTTTTTATAGTCATATTATTCTAGCATACATTACTGTTTTTTTGATGAGGTAAATGTGTGAATATCAATTCTTTTTTTCCAAAACTCAATTAAACCACATACATGTATTTACTGAAACAAAAGACAGTAATTGTGCGATTTCATTTTCTGAGAGATACAAATAAATGACAATACACCAATCTCGAGTTGTGTTTATGAATGCGTTACAACAGGTTAAACAACGTCATCGAAAATTTGGTTCTTACTGTGACGTAATAACATAAGCATTGTGATATATGAAATTTACGGGAAAGCGATTGAATTCGAAATACGTCTTTTATTTACCAAAACCAATGGTACATCAAATATTTTACCATAACTTTATATGTAAAAGCACGTGACGTTTAGCGTGATGAATATCACTTTTCGAATAATATATGTTGTTTTATTCAAAATCCAATTCGTATTGGAAAACCTACTCAAATAATATCAATATGGAATAACTCGATTTCCTGCAGCGATTTTCCGATTTCCAAATCGTTTTGATATTTATACAGAGAAAGATATAAAATTTGTAAACAAGCAAATATTGTATCTCGAGGATCGAAAAAAAAAGTATTCTTACAGAAATACGACGATAGTAAATGTATATGATAAAGTACACACACATTCATAACATGCTTCTAAGGGAGCTACCATTTCATTTTTATGGGGAGGGGGGGGGGGGGGCTAGGATGAAATTTGAAAAAAGACAGGACAGGAGTTTTGAGTAAAAAAAAAGGCAGGATGAGCAACTTGGCAAAAAAAAAAAGGCAAGATGACAATTTTTCATCCTAGCCCCCCCCCCCCCTCACCCCCCATTAAAATCAAATGGTAGCTCCCTAACTATTGATTTGTCAAAAAGTAGAGACCACAGATCATTAATCACAATATCTACAATATATTTTTCCGCATGAACAACGACATTTATAAGCAACCGTCATAGAACGAGATACATTGTAGGATCAATATCATCGATATATTTCACCACAAGGCTAATATTAAAACAAAAAGTCTTTACTCAGATTCAAACTGTCACATCTCGAAGTGTGTTTATAATTATAGATACTAACACATTGTTTTATAGCTACATAAAATTGTATGGGTGTCTTGGAACAGCAATTTGATAGAAATTAGCAAATATTGTGTATCTTCACGTATGTTAAACAATAGGAGTAAGGAAAGGTTTTCCTAATAAAAAAAAAATCATTCATCAATCAACCCTTACAGCTGAAAGGACGTGCTGGGTCAGCTCCTCTTTATCCGCTATCTTCGATTTTGGTTTACTGATTGATGGATCAACTTGAAGTTTCGCGTAAATACCCGCGTTAGCATATGGTCCGTAACACCCATTATTATGGGGGACATATTATGCCGACTGACGTCCGAGGGTCTGTATCGTATGTGTTGGATAATGGACCGCCATTTCACTGTCTTACGACTTTGGTCCTGATAAAGCTTCCTGTCATCGTCAATACTATGTCCGAGACTCATCCACCAGTACTTCATCATCGTGGTTAGTGGGCTGCCAAGCTGACCAACCTGGCCCTGAAAGCAGCCATTGTGAAGGCAGTAAACAACAACAAAATAGTCAACAAACCAAAAAGATCTTACCAAAACCAAAATTGCGGCTGTCCTTTCCAACTTTCCATCGTCACGCATGAAAATATTTAAACGCTCACCAATCGCCTTCGGGCCCCGAGACGACCATGCGAGGACTGTAAAGCCAGTCAAGGTCGTTAAACACTTCCATCATCTAATCAAAATCAATCTTTAATCGAAAGCAAAGCTATGTATAAATTTTCGGATACAAACGAATTCATTTTGGTTCCATGTGTCTTTCGATGTAACCTTGGTAAACTTTTAATTGTGTATAAGAATTTTCATCATAAATACTATTATTTGCGCTGAAGAACTCTTAATATGTTAACATATTCTTTTAATAAAATATTTCGATACTACAAGTTGGTCAAATCTCTTTTCGTAAAAATGTCATTTCAGATGTAAATACAAAGTGCGAGCAGCCTGGATCAGAAAGAATATGTGTCAGTAAGAAGGATGATTGTAAACCCAGTGATGATGCGTTAGATACAACCACGACTGAATTTACATGTTGCTCAAGTACATTATTCCCGTACTGTTGTAGTCCAACTCAGTAAATAAGAACGTCATACACTAATGTTTTTCTATTTCTTTTTTTGTAGTATTCACTGTAACAGTAATTTTCTTGTTCGTAGTGATATCATTTATTTTATTTTGGTTATCACTTAAGGACTAGGTTCACGAAAGGCTAAAATAGATAAAAAGTTTTTTTTCAGGCTAAATGTTTCTAATTTCACATCAAAATAGTTGTGATATTAGTATTAATACATAATAACTTCTTTTTGGCACCACAAAATTATAAGTTACGATCATGTTAAATGTGCATTATTTGTGTTGTAACATCTAATTTTATAACCGTTTTTAGCTAATTTACTTTGGCCGTCATCCCTGATCCAGCAATTTTTTGTGTCTAGGAATTCAATAAAAATCATGGCACGTTTTGGTACAGAACATTTTGGATCGTAGGTTGCGGCCAAGGTTTACTTAAAGCTTTAATGTTCGGAAAATGCACAAAATTACCGAATTTAGGAAACATCTCCAAAATGTGTGACTTTGGAGCCTATAATATACTATTATTAAGATATTCGTATAAGAAATACTGCATGCTCATATTAACATTGTATTGTTAGATATAGTAATGCGGAGTGGACTTCATAATTTTGGTTTGCTTGTGTCCAATCCATTTTACTTTGAATATATAAAATATGTTTAAACTAAGCCAAGTTTGGTTAGATTTGGTCAAGTAGTGTTAAAGCTAACGGACGACGACGACGGACGATAAACGATGGACGGCAAGTTTTGAGAAAAAAGGCCAAGTGTGCTACAAATAACTGTTTCAAGGATGCCCTTGACTGAGAAACTTTAATTGATGCAAAGTGTGTAATGCAATACCCAGCATCGGTTCATTTCTATTTGGTTTGATATTCATTTTTTTGGTAATCAACGAAACAGTAAAATACACAATTATTCATTCAAAATGTATTTAGTTTCTAAATTCAAAACAGTGTATACCAGTACATAAATACAAATAAAAAAATAAAACAATATCACAAAATGAAAATAGGACTGATACGCTACACTTTCAATAAAAGTATCCTGGAATGATGATTGTAGGATGAGATCCAGGAAACTTCGTAGTTTGATTTTGGAAAGGTATCTATATAATCATATTCAAAACGATAATGTTGACTGCCAGTAGGCAGCCAGTTACCTATATAAGACCTTTATTCTAATTGTTACATTTGTAGTTCTTTTGTCGGTAGACAATCTGCTTACAGGTTCGCTATAAATAATGTTATTGTCATTTAAAAAGTTGGTAGCATGAAATGTGATCATAAAATACTTACCTGATTGTCCAGGGTTATCGTATAATGGCTGGCGTGAAATGAGAACCGAAAATGGTTTCCTATTTTGCATAATTAATGCTTTCTTTTAAAGCTTTCTTCCTGCGTACTTCTCACATTTTTACACATATATAGTAACTATGCATCTTACGACATGACATACGTTTAGGATAATGACTTATTCTCTGTTTACTGAACTTGACAATTTTGGAATAATCTTCAAAGTAAAGGCTATGATGAAGAGTGCCTTTTTGTGTAATCAACTCGCTCAGTTTTAAGCCTCAATCCTAACCTTTGGTAAAAATAATCACACTTGTGCATTTTATATTACATGCATATCATGTTTGTATTAATTTGCATCTCTATCAACATGCTGAAATTATGAAACTTGCTTTTTGGTGAATTTATGGATTTATTTACAATATAAAGGACAGTCAATTTATGATAAAAGAAATGTATAAAATTTCTGTATTTTGTCAAACTATAATTTGTATGTTATCGTTTTGGAACATGAAATGTTTTAAGTTGCAGTAAACACTTCTGCATCTTTCAATATTGTTTTTTTCAATTCAAAAATTTCCTTAAAAAAACTTCAATAAAGAAACTTAAAACGTGGAAAACGTAAGACATATAGAATATTCTAACATCAACTACATGTAAATTAAAGGATATGCAAGTAAAACACTATACAATGAATAAGGAAATATAAAAATGTATCCCTTAGGGTATTAGCTCTATTGAATAAGGGGTTTTCACAGTTTTGTCTTGATTTTAGTTTTTTTAACAACAAAGAAACCGGATTTACTTAAAATTGAACATTTTCAATCCGTATTCTAAAAGTGACTTTATTATTATTTATTTCGGGTATAATTATCCGAATTCCAAACTGTTCAGACTAGTCAAGGACATTACGGTATAAAAATTGAGTTTTTAAAAAGAAACTCCAATTTGCGCAAAGTGACTATCATGATTCATAATAAATTAAGTATTTATATAATTGTTTAGTATAAATCTACACGAATAAATCATTTCAAAATATTTCTCGTGATCTTTAGAATTTAATATTTTTTTCTTAACTGAATTATTGTACATCGCCAAAATGATTCCTCATGATACGATAATATATAGTTACATGAAAATAAAATCAACGCATTTTATATTTTTTTGTATCTGGTTTTCGCTTAAAATGATCATTGCTAGACGATAAACAAGACATGGAAAACTTTAAATATTTACGGAGAAATTTTCCCCATGTGTCAACAACATTACATGGTACCAATATTATACACAGAATGCGGATCACGACACAAAGTGTTAATTCACTGCGATATAAATCAAAATAAATAGAAATCTCAATTCAAAACCTAGCACTTGAGCGCAAGAATAACGGTTTTAGAGAATCCTTAATATCACAATTTTGGATAACAAAAATATATGAAGATATATTTAATTCGGGTGCTAGACGATAAACAAGACATGGAAAACTTTAAATATTTACGGAGAAATGTTCCCCATGTGTCAACAACATTACATGGTACCAATATTGTGCACAGAATGCGGATCACGACAAAAAGTGTTAATTCACTGCGATATACATCAAAATAAATAGAAATCTCAATTCAAAACCTAGCACTTGAGCGCAAGAATAACGGTTTTAGAGAATCCTTAATATCACAATTTTGGATAACAAAAATTTATGAAGATAGATTTAATTCGGGTGTTTTTAGAAAAACTGATGATAAAAATAAAGAAGAAGTTGACAGCGTTGTCGTGGTAATTATTCTCCCACCCGTCATTCAAAGTATCGGAAACAGGAAGTGTATATGTCAGATCATAAAAGCGATTACACGTTACAAGTAATCACTGGCAAGATGTAGACCAGCGGCTCTTTTCACAAAAAATCTTAAGAGTAAAAATACTCGTAAGTCATACACATTTCAGTATAACTTACGATCAATTTTAGTCGTAAGAATTTTTGTGAAAAGAGTCGCTGATACGAAGTCATTCTATGTAGCAGTAGTGGAGAAATGAGTGACAAAAACTATTGATTCCATTTAACATATTAAAAAAAATCGAAAGTTTCGGCAATCAGGAAGTAGATATGTGTCAGATCAGGAGTTGCGGTCATAAAATATTGAGTACGATTATCGTGCCCAGATTCAGAAATCAAATTACTAGATTTGATGTTTTGATCACACATTTTGTTTTCCGAGTCCTGAGCACAGTTTGATGACCGTAAGCTCAAACGTTAAACCTTACGACTGTCAAGATGCTGACCAAATATTAAGTCATTTTGTTCAGTAAAACATGAGAAAAGTGTGACTAAAATATTTGTTGGACGAACGGACGGACATACAAGATGATTCCAATATAGTCTCTCTCCTAGAAAGGGGTTATAATACGATTACTTCCATTCAATTGTTGATACCAAACTAACATTTCTACAATATTCATTAAGACTGCATTGTTATACGATCTGTCGGTATAGTCGTCACTGGGTTTGTGGTTCATTTCAGTCAAGGAACCTTGATTGTCATACCCAAATGTCGCATATTGTCGCAACATCATTTTTCGCTGCCGAACACATAAATCAATAAACTACACAAATTACATATTTCAACCGTTTGGTCTGTTAATATGATGTTCTGAATTACTTAAATGATGCTCAATCATTGGCTGAGTTTCTTCCTGCCAATTTACGTGACCGTTTGTTTTATGATTTTCATTTGGATCGTAATGAACACTTTTATTAGTTAATGGTTTGAGCTCATATTCTGACGATTTTCTTGTGTCTCGCTGTTCAGCTTCTGAAACTGAATTTGAGGCAAGTGATCCTCTACCACGTGAAACATATGACATCATTGTATCTCGATGTCCATTCAGTGAACCATGACCATGCGTGAGTCTAAATCTTTTCCATGTTTTTATTATTTCAGTTTGCACCTGCAATATTAAACTTTTCATAAATTGTTCAAATAAACAATTAACATTGTATGAATGCGGAATGATAATCAAAATGACTAATATCCATGATGATAGTAGAATTTCAAATGTTAGCTGCTGTTTTTTATTCGATAATTAATACGAATATGTTTTATGAACAACACATCTGTGTGCAATATGTTCAGTCACGATTTGTCAGTGTTTTACAATTGAGATCTTGCATTGAATAAATCTATTTAGATACTAAGACTTTGTTTTTACG
Source organism: Mytilus californianus (assembly GCF_021869535.1). Lineage (NCBI taxonomy): Eukaryota > Metazoa > Mollusca > Bivalvia > Mytilida > Mytilidae > Mytilus > Mytilus californianus. Next base: position 96,549,394 of record NW_026262668.1, read on the forward strand.
ATCATAATTTTAGTACATAAACAAATAGCATATGTATTCACAGAAGCAGAGAAAGCAGTTGATGAATTACAATTTATACAATAGTTTCATTTGAAAAATAATGTTTTTGAAAACAATTGAATTGTGAAAGAAGATTTGATACAATTTTAAGTAAAAACATACCTCGCCATTCAGAAAGCAAAATAACAAGGTCACAACGAATCCCTGTAAATGAGAAATGATAAATGCTATGTTTCTATAGCCTAAGATGGTTCTGTTATATTTTCTAATCCATAAAGATAACGGTACCTTTTTTAAAATAACATTAACGGTACCAATTTTCACTTTTTTTTTAACATAGATCAAGAACCTACACACACCGAAGTATTTTCATTATTATATAGGAACATGTGTGGGTATGCATCAGGACCGTCGCCTTTTAAGCTAGCTTTAAAAACATCAGGTCATTATTGCGATGCGGCCTAAGTAACTAAATGTCTCACTTGGGAAGTACACAACAATGTATTATATATCAACCAGAATAAAATATTTCTAACAAATCATTTTTAAAAATATAATTACAAAAGATTTGTGTTTATTAAAGTATTCGTCAGTTTAAACTATATAAAAGGTGTATACGCGATTATAATTAACCTTGCAGAAAAGTATATTGTCTTGTAAGTGAATAAAACCATCGTGAGTTCATATAGTGTTATTCTCATTTTCTACCACTTCGACAATTCCGCTGCTGGTGGACTGTTAATTTCGTAGGGTATTATCAAGCCACAATTTTTCTAAAATTTTCCGTTGATAAATTTAGAAATTTGTCAGAAAGTAAGATTCAAACTTCCTCAGGCAAAGTTGACCATTAACATCGGACATTATACACACTAAAAACTTATTGAAGATACCAGTATTATAATGAAGTATGACAGATTTCATAAAAGTCAGGAGTGGTTACACCGACCCAATAGTTGTAGTACAAAATGACAAGATATAACATCGCCTCAGGCGAAGAATAAGACAATAAAAAACAGAGCATAAATCTAGGGATAGTAGTACACAATGAAGAGATAAAACACCAACCCAATGGAAGTAGTACACATGACAAAATCTAACATCAAACCACATGTAGTAGGTCACGATGACAAGATATAACACCGACATATAGGTAGTAGTACACAATGACAAGATTTTACACTGATTCACAGGAAGCAGTACACAATGACCAAATATAACACTGGCCCACAGGTAGTAGTACACAATGAAGAGATTTAACATCAACCAACAGGTAGGAGTACACAATGAAAAGATATTACATTGACCCACAGGTAGTTGTACATAATGACAAGATATAACAGCGACCCACAGGTAGTAGTACACAATGAATAGATTAAACATCAACTCACATGAAGTAGTAAATAATGACATGACAACATCAACCCACAGGTATTAGTACACAATGACAAGGTATAACACCGACCCACGGGTAGTAGTACCTACTGACAATATATAACACCGACCCACTTGTAGGAATACACAATGAAAAGATATTACATTGACCAACAGGTAGTAGTACACAATGACAAAATTTAACACCAATCCACACGAGTAATACCCAAAGACAAGATATAACACCGACATATAGGTAGAAGTACACAATGTAGAGATTTAACACCAACCAACAGGTAGTAGTAAATAATGACAAGACATAACACCGACCCACAGGAAGGTGTACACAATGAAAAGATGTTACATTGACCAACAGGTAGTAGTACACATTGACAAAACTAACATCAATCCACAGGTATTAATACCCAATGACAAGATATAACACTGACATACAGGTAGTACTACACAATGGAGAGATTTAACACCAACCAACACGTATTAGTACATAATGACAAGATTAAACACCAACCCACAGGTGGTAGTAAATAATGACAAGACATAACATCAACCCACAGGTAGTAAAAATATACAATTATTGACTTTTGATGAGGTTGATACAATGATTTATCAACCCAAGAGATATTAAATGTACCGAGGTCAACGGCCGAGGGTGATTGTCATATCTCTGGGGTTTATAAATCATTGTATCAACTGAAATCAAAAGTCAACAATTGTTTTATTATATGACTTTTTATCCTTCTCCAATTTTCTAGTATTTGCTCAAGATACTTTTAAAACTGCTCTCGTTTTTTTTACTAAATATCTAAACAGCTGCTTCTGCAGTTGATAATTTTCATAAGTTGAAATATTCAATGAGGTTTACTAAACAAATACACCGAAACAAGAAGACGAGAAAAAATACACCGAAAACAAGAAGAAAAGAAAAAAAAACGGAAATTTACATGACATCATAAACCTAAGTCGTTGACGTTTCCTTGGAATATCCATATTTAGGTACACGGATGCTGTTCTAAATCTTATATTAACCTCTCGAGATTTTTGCCGCGGTGAATATAATGCTTTATCAAAGGGGATTTCCTATGCTTTTAGCCAATGAGAAAACAGAAAATTTATAGTCATATAATAAACAATGATAACGACCCACAGGTGGGAGTACACAATTAAACGATATTACATTGACCAACAGGTAATAGTACACAATGACAAGATATACCATCAACCCACAAGTTTTAATACACAATTATTAGATACAAAACCAACCAACAGGTTAGAGTACACAATGACAGAATAACACATTGACCAACAGGTAGGTGTACACAATGAAGAGATATTACACCGACCCAGTGGTAGCAGTACCAATGCCAATATATATAACACCGACCCACAAGTAGTAATACAGAATAATATAACACCTGCCCACAGGTAGTAGTACCGTTGAAGAGATATTGCACCAACCTAACGGTAGAAGTACACAATGAAGAGGTATAACACCGACTCATAAGTAGAAAACACAATGTAGAGATATAACACATGCCCACAGGTAGTAGTATCGTTGACGAGATATTGCACTAACCCACAGGTAGTAATACTTTTGACCAGATATTGCACCAACCCAATGGTTGTAGTACACAATAACGATATCACACCGACCAACAGGTAGTAGAACACAATGAAGAGATATAACACCGACCCACAGGTAGAACACAATGAAGAGATAGAACACCGAACCAATGGTAGCAGTACGATTGAAAAGATTTAACATCGACCAAATAATAGAAGTACAAATGAAAAAGTTATAACATAAATACAAAATGACAATATATAACACCGACCCAATGGTAGTAATATTAATGACATGATTTAAATGTGCTCGAAACCATATATTCATAGTCGAAAAGTACTAACGATTATTAGTATCTCAAAAATAATGAAAAAAAGTTAAATTTATAATTTACAAATCGTGTTGATATCTGAAGATTTCTTAAGTATTAATTTCAAAGTAACGTCAGGTACTATTTACCGAGCTAGATATTTTATTTAAACATATACAGAACATCAGCAGTGGTATTAACCAAGTGATAGTAACTACTAAACTTAAATTTAAAGAAGTCAAAGCTCATTTGACACACAAAATGTACTAATCGTAACCGATGCTCGAAGTCCGAAAGAGTAAAAAAATATGAATAAGAACATACTTGTATTGAATTCAAGAACATTTCAAAGTATAACTTGACAAGTTCTGCTTCTTTGCTGACATTATCAGGTAATCCTATAAACACAATATAATGCACGCCAAATAATGGAATCAATACCATTGTTGATTTAGCCAGCCTCCTGAAAGATAGAAAAAACTCCTGTTTTTATATTAATATGTACTATGATTAAATGTTCATTCCAAATTGATAAAGTGTGAAGAAATAAATTAGTTAACATGAAATATATTTATCTTTGTCTTTAACTTAAATGCGAAGGTGAGACCTTAGATTATAGTTTGCTTCATAATTGATATGAATTACAATTCGGAATTGGCAAGTTGAGATTTAAACTTCAAAAACGGGAGATTTCAATTTTTCTCATTTCGATCTTTCGATTTCTATGTATTAACATTCCAATAGCGCCTGTACATGGAGTATACATCCCAGAGTTGATACGATATTCAAGGAATTACGTTTCCTATCATGATTACCTTATTAGAGGAATGTTTATTATTAAGAAGCTTTTGAACCAAGGGTTTAATATGGTAAAGTCATCGCTTTGAAAGTTTTACGAATGCCATGATGATTTTGTTGACAGTTATGGTATATCTGTGTAACACTTGTAACAACAACCACTTCCTCTTTTGTTCGATAGTAAAATCATTCATTTCGACTAATCAACGACCGTTTAATTACAATGAGTAACACGATGTGTCCCACTTGTGAAATATGGACTGCTTCACCTTTCGAAGCATCTGATTATTGGGGAAGGTTCGTGTTTTCAAATCTTAAGTTTTGTGTGTAGTGTTGAAGGACTGTTATCTTTTCTTCAATTTTCTTCAATTTTCTTTTTGGCCAAGGTGTTGTCTGTTTTATTTGACTAATGGTTTTTGGTTGCTCCCTCCATTGAAAGTTTGCATTTTCTTGCATAACAGAATTGTCATACTTCGTTGTTATGGTTATCGTTATTGATAGTTAAATTGATTTAAACTAAAGTTTTCTTAAATCGCTTGTTTTATGAATTAATGAATTTACATTATTGTGGTTGTGAGTTCATATTGGCTTTGCATTATTCGTTTTAACACACAGAAGACTTAGTATCTAATGTGTTTTAGAATTGTAAATACATGTCTTGTTTGATTGAAATTTGCAGTTATAAAATTTAGAAATCATTTAAAATTAGACTAATTCCTTGTCCGGATTTTGCTATTATCTAGGTCCTTTTATTTGTTTGATCAGCTCCATCAACGTTTGTATTGGGTTTTTGATTTTCAAAAACGTTTGCCTCGAAAATCACTGAGAAGACAGTAATTGTCGATACGCACATCTGCTGCAGTATAACAAGTACCTTTTTTGTTATGAATAACTTTTACAACATCTTTTAATCATCAAATGATAACAATAAAAAAACAAACCTTATATAAACGCAGTTTGATATAACGATAGTACTCAAGAAGAAATACATATATTCTTATATATTAAATTGGTCGTGTAATTACTAATATAACAGCGACAGACAGACGAGAGCAATGCTGATTTGAAATTATCCAGTTCAGGACAACATTGATAAAATGAGAAAACATCAAGGTGTACATATACTTTTGGTTAATCCGATAATAACTGGCATGTTGGGGGAACTGAATCGGTATGCTGTGATACAAAGGGACGAATAATATAAAAGAGACAATAACAATTCTCAAGTCGGAACAGAGAAAATAAAAAGACTGAGCAAAACAAACCCTCCTTCTAAAATGCGGGTAGGATGATACAGAAGTTGGGGATAGGGGTCCATTGACCATTTCCAGGGAAAAGAAAAATTCGAAAATGCACAGGTTTTTCAAATATTTCTCTTTAAATATTTATTTTACTTAGATAATGATAATATTAAGATATATCTAGATCTACTTATAAATGAATTATACATGTTTTCATATATACATATATATAATATAAGTGTGTGTGTAGTATGATAGAATACACTACTTAACTGTAAAGGTGGAAACAGATTGAAAACATATCTAAAGAATTGACAGGCTTTTCAAGATTAACTACTTATAAGCAAAATGTTTTACTTTATAAAAAAACAATGACGCATCTGCAACTACTAGTTGATCTAGATCTACTGATGAGTATGATAGTTTTGGAATTTTTCACTTTGCCAAATACTAATTACATTATTTCATTAGTATGCTAAGCGGTATAGTATTTAAATAAACGAGAAGTTAAAGAATAATTTGTTGTAAGCAAAAGTAAAAACATTTGCTAAACAAATGGAATTTAACATAGATTGCCTTTCAAGACATGAAACTTTACTTTCAAAACATGATTGTTATCCATTTAAGAAAATATTGATAATTGAACAATATAAAATTATGGGTAAGAGTAACATCTGAAAGACCAATATGGAAATTTCTACTCTCAACCGACCGACTTACTTAGTATAAAGAAAACAAAAAAAACTAATATTATAATAACTTATTCAACAACGATCATTAATCAAATGGAAAATGGTATAATATTAAAGGGTATATTGTAAAACTGAATTTTGCCAGTTTTCCTTATGTTCTATCTAAAACCTCACCAGATAGTATTTGAACAAACATCGTAAAATGCAAAGTATTGTTTCTATGTTGTAATGTTACACTATTGTTTCAGAAAAAGGGTGAATATTTGGTACCATTAAAACGTTTAAACCCGCTGCAATTGTTTGCACTTGTCCTAAGTCAGGAATCTGATGTTCAGTAGTTGTCGTTTGTTGATGTGGTTCATAAGTGTTTTTCTTTTCTCATTTTTTATATAGATTAGACCGTTGGTTTTTACATTAGTAATTTTTGGGGCCCTTTATAGCTTGCTGTTCGGTGTGAGCCACGGCTCCGTGTTGGAAACCGTACTTTGACCTATAATGGTTTACTTTTATAAATTTTGACTTGGATGGAGAGTTGTCTCATTGGCACTCATACCACATCTTCTTATATCTATATCTTATGAAAGAAAGTATGTCTTATTAGTTTCTTTAATTAACAACCACCTTCTGTGCATATCCTGTAGTGTTACACATGATAAAGGAAAGAACATGTCCAGACATTTATTTCAAGAAAAATATTAAGAAATGTGAGGAATTTGAAGTATCATTCGTAGTTTTATTAAAATGATTAGGAACATCAGTTAAGATGTGACATCATCGAACTTACCCTGAACAACACGACTTGTGTCAAATGTGGAACAGAATTCACTTTACCTTTCCAGAGCACCTGGGATCACCCTGGGTTTTGATATAGTTTGAGTTGCTCAGTCTAAATTCATATGTAGTGGTTTGAAGACTGTTATATGTCTGTTTGTTGTTACGCTTTTATCCATGGGTTTTATTGGTTTCTTTCGACTTATGAATTTTGGTTGTCCCTTTGGTATCTTCCGCCCCTTTCAGACTATGAATATCGACAAACATGCGGGAGATACCAAGGGAACATTCCCCAAAATCAATTAGAAAATCAAATAAATCGATTTTCTGATATGTATGAAAGGTGATGTTAGGTAACTTTAAGGACAACAGTTGGATTTATCATTATCAACCAAGAGGAAAAAAACTTGAAGGAATCACATGAACTCTAATCGGGGAGTCAGTATTATAAAAATCCTACGAAACAAAACAAAAAAACAATGGACACATTAAAAGGTGATTACAGTATAAATATATAGACATGTTTCTTCACAATAAGTCAAAATTTAAATCACCCTGACTCTAGAAAAGGTACCAATATATTTAACATATACTATCAAAGATCTGCCAATATTATCAAATTTCCTAAATGACAAACATAAAAAGTATAAATAAAGATAAGCATGAACGAATTTCCTGACATTAGACGATTGTGTCCTTATCCCTATTGTGCCATTTTGACTGACTGTGAATTCGCATGGCGGCTGATTCATGCTAGCTCGAGACGCTTACGCTGTCGACGCACCCTGTTTCGCTTCATTTGGATTTCATTCGATTTCCTCAGATTTTGATTTATTTTGTCTTGATTTGTTTATTCTAAATGGTCTTAATAATTTGAACACCAAATAACTACTGTTGCCTCTAATTTGGACACAATATTTGGCAGGTTAAAAGTTATAATCTCAATCAAACGTGTAAACGAAATAAATCATGTGTCCTTAACCCTATTGTGCCATTTGGACAAACTGTGAATTCGCATGGCGGCTGATTCATGCTAGCTCGAGACGCTTACACTGTCGACACACCCTGTTTCGCTTCATTAGGATTTCATTCGATTTCCTCAGATTTTGATTTATTTTGTCTTGATTTGTTTATTCTAAATGGTTTAAATAATTTAAACATCAATTCACTACTGTTGCCTCTAATTTGGACACAATATGTGGCAAGTTAAAAGTTATAATCTCAATCAAACGTGTAAACGAAATAAATCATGTGTCCTTATCCCTATTGTGCCATTTTGACTGACTGTGGATTCGCGTGGCGGCTGATTCATGCTAGCTCGAGACGCTTACGCTGTCGACGCACCCTGTTTCGCTTCATTTGGATTTCATTCGATTTCCTCAGATTTTGATTTATTTTGTCTTGATTTGTTTATTCTAAATGGTTTTAATAATTTGAACACCAAATAACTACTGTTGCCTCTAATTTGGACACAATATGTAGCAGGTTAAAAGTTATAATCTCAATCAAACGTGTAAACGAAATAAATCATGTGTCCTTATCCCTATTGTGCCATTTTGACTGACTGAGGATTCGCATGGCGGTTGATTCATGCTAGCTCGAGACGCTTACGCTGTCGACGCACCCTGTTTCGCTTCATTTGGATTTCATTCGATTTCCTCAGATTTTGATTTATTTGATCTTGATTTGTTTATTCTAAATGGTTCTAATAATTTGAACACCAAATAACTACTGTTGCCTCTAATTTTGACACAATATGTGGCAGGTTAAAAGTTATAATCTCAATCAAACGTGTAAACGAAATAAATCAGAAACACGATTTAAACGCATTCAAGATTAATGTTATTAACACACGTTTTAAATGCTGTACAGGGCAATATATTTTTTTATAACATTGAAAGCGTATGTATTCTTCATATAAAGTCTTTCATGTTTGCCTCTTCATTTTCTTGCATTACGACATTTTGTTATTTGACCCGAAATATATGGTCTTTTCATAAGTAATTTCCTGCCGAAATATCTTATATGTATCTTGGCTTTCTTAATGTTGGTATTGATTCTGCTTTTACTGTTACATTGTATGACAATTCAGTTTGTATAGCCTTGTTACCTCCATATCAAAAAGTTTAGGCTAGTTTTGTAATGATTATTTGACGCGGTTCCTGTTAAAAAAATTAAGTTTGGGTATTAAAATTATGTGATCTGTTAATCTATTGTTGCTACCGCCCTTGAATTGTGTAGTTTTTAAGACAAAACGTGTATGGTGTAATATGAGGGTACATAGTGCAATGGTCTATGGTGTAAAACTAAATAATATATAGTGAAAAGCTAATTGATACATAGTGTAGTGATGTAAAGTGTAAAGGCAAATAATAAACCATGCAAACGGTGTATCTACGATTGGAAACAGTGTATGGTCTTTTCCCAAATATTAAGATTTGTAATCTCACACTTCTTTTTTAAATAATTGAAGAAAAGGTAGTTTTTATGCAATATAATGTATGACTCAACGTGTAAAAGGAAATTGTTCAAATTCTAATTGTGTTTTGCGTAATGTGACAGTTTTTTTTTTTTTTGGTGAACAGGGGAATTGTGTAACTTGAAAGTTTACACGTAACAAAAACTTTCTTATCTCTAGTTGTCCTGTTAAAACAACAGGTTATTATTTAGTGATTATGCCTACGTTACTTTTTTGTAACTAAGATTTATGGGCTTTCTAGTTCCTGTCAATTTTTTTTCAAACAAAAAATTCTCTGGATCTGAAATTATCAAGATTCTTGATTTCATGATTGACAACATATTTGTTACGTTTGGTCAACAAACAATCGGCATTCCCATAGGAACCAACTGTACTCCTCTTCTTGCCGACTTGTTTCTTCATTCATAGGAGGCTGACTTCATACATGAACTTCTTAGGAAGAAAGAAAAGAAGTTAGCAGTATCCTTTAATTTCACTTTCTGCTATATAGATGATGTTCTCTCACTAAATAATTCCAAAATTTGGACGCATCTATCCCATCGAACTTGCAATAAAGGATACAACAGATACAGTTAAGTCTGTCTCATATCTTGACTTACATTTAGAAATTGTCAATGAGGGTCGTTTAAAAACAAAACTTTACGACAAAAGAGATGATTTTAGGTTCCCAATTGTGAACTTTTCATTTGTATGTAGCAACATTCTAGCAGCGCCTGCATACGGAGTATATATTTCCCAGTTGATACGATATTCCAGGGCTTGTGTTTCCTACCACGATTTCCTTGATGGGGTGTTGCTGCTCACAAGGAAGCTATTAAACCAAGAGTTCCTAGTGGTGAAGTTGAAAACATCCCTTCGTAAATTTTATGGACGCCATCACGAGATGGTTGACCAATATGGAATATCTGTTCCACAGATGACGACGGATATGTTCCAATTGTTCCAATCTCGTCCCCTTTCTTCCGAATGTAACCTACCGAATTAGATATATCACCGGGATTGTACTACATGAGCAACACGACGGATGTCACATGTGGAGCAGGATCCGCTTACCCTTCCGGAGCAACTGAGATCACCCTAGTTTTTGATGGGCTTCGTGTTTCCCAGTGTTTGGTTTGCTATGTTGTTTTGTGTACTGTAGTTTGAGTGATGTAAATTCGTAATGTCCTGACATCGTGCCCATTTTGCTGCACCGACTTGATTGTAAATATTCCCTATGTAAGCAAAAAAGTAGTTTCATTGTTTTATTCAATTATTTCTATAATAAATCGATCCCTATGGCAGCCACTAGATTTATTTTATCATAACTTGTTCCTTTTTATTGACATCTATAAAAACATATTGAGAACCTGAATTCAGAATCAATATATTTATATACATTTAAAAACTGGTATATGTCAGTTATGATGCTTGAAACTTTGAAACTTACTTCAACAGGATTTGGTAATCAACAGGAAATAAAAATTGAAAGATTTCAAATAATTTAAATCAAAAATATTTTTCTATTTGGTAATTTTTCACTAACAGTTACAAGACAAGCAAATACTTATAATTATGAATACTACAGATTACTTTTTCAACATTCTTTCCCTTGTTATTCCCTCTGTATGACAAAACAATTTTCAGATTCCTCAGCAGGTTTTGAGGGAATAGTCTTCTTCGCTTAATAGCAAGCAGGATTTACCAAATAAATGGGGAATGTGTCCATGCGACACAGATGAAGCCCCCGCTTGCATATAACGTTATGAAGGGACATAACTTAAGAACTGTAAACTTAAGTCAGAGAACGGAAACGAAAAATTCAGCAATTTTGACATTTGTAAAGGGGCATAACTCTAGAACGGTAAAAGTAACGCCACAAAAATTCAAACTTGATCTGTGTTTTGTGGTAATAAGCATTGTGCATAAGTTTCATAACATTTGATTGAGGCATACTAAAGGTAGAGAACGGAAACGAAAACTTCAGCTATTTTTCCATTTGTAAAGGGGCATAACTCTAGAACGGTAAAAGTGACGCCACCAAAACTCAAACTTGATCTGTGTTTTGAGGTAATAAGCATTGTGTACAAGATTTGTAGCAAACTAAAGTTAGAGAACGGAAACGAAAAAATCAGCATTTTTTCCATTTGTAGAGGGGCATAACTATAGAGCGGTAAAAGAGACGCCACCAAAATTCAACATGATCTGTGTGTTGTGGTCATAAACATTGTGTATAAGTTTAATAACATTTGGTTGAGGCAAACTAAAGTTAGAGAACGGAAACGTACGGATGTACAGACGGACAAGGGTAAAACTTAATGCCCCCTCCGTTACGGCGGGGGCATAAAAATTACAGCTGTTGATTAAAGCTATAATGTCAATAGAAAGAATATAAAAGAGGATCGACAAGATCAACATACCATTTTTTTTTTTCTTTTAAATACTCATATAAGGGGTCTACAGATACATACTGTGATGATTAACTTGATGAATGTCCAATGGAAAGTCCAGAGTTTAACATTCAAAAGGCAAGTCTGCACCATACAATCATGGCAGATATTTTTCTCGCGAAAAACTACTGACAATTTCTATCCCCGTTATCTTAATCAAATTTCTAAGAAATAACTAAGAACTGTGAGTGAAATTCATATTCAGGTTTGTCAATATGTCCGTTTGTAATTTCGTCCGTTTAGAGTAATTGCAAAACAATATATGTCAAAAGGATTGATGTAACAATTAGGTTGAATAAAAATCTAAAACACGTATCCATGAAAAAATAATGGATTGTTTACACTTTCATCGTACTGTTTCTTGATTTTCAGGCACTTGTGTCATTAGGTAAAAAAAAAATGATTATGCTTCAAACATAGAACAATAACAAGTAACAAACCACACATAAGCAGGGATTCAACACAAAGTGCATTGCAGTATATAGCGTGTGTGATGTGTTAAAAAAACAAAGAACGTGTTAGGTATTATGCAGCATAAATGACATCAACATAAGTATATCTACAAACAATTATATTACTTTATACATTTAGTTGTTTCAATATATATGTAAATTTAAACCAAAAAATAAAATGTTCTCATTTTAGTGTAACATGTAATTTAAGTATCCAATTCATTCATGTGATTCAAAATTTGTAGTGCAAGGCAAACTTTATTTTTCTTTTAAAGGATATATATGTATATATGGTCGATTTAATGTTTTTTTTAACAAAATATCATTTTAGTTTTAAATAATCTATATCTTGATGCCATTTTTAAATTTACAAACCAGTTTAAATATGGGAAAGACCTACAAAACAATTCATATAAAATACCTTTATAAAGAAAGATTCCATGTTTAACTTCATTGGCACTAATCACTAATAGCTTAAAATGTCGCAGAGGTAAAACTAATACAAATATATATTAAGATACACAGAAGGGATTCCAGTAGCCAATTTCGTTCCTCTATTAACTATGGACTTTTCCAGTATACAATGTAGTCCAATGTTCATTACATATAGTCATCTTTTACCTTTTTGTTTGACCAATTTGTTAAAATATGTGAAAAAAAATGTCAGAACGCTTTCAAAGTACCTTTTTACGCAATGTGCAATATTACAAATGTTCTATTTAGGATTATATTGATAAGTGTTGTAACGTTTTTGAAGACATCGATGGTCTCCTTGATCATTGCAATTTTCATGGAATATACATTCATCGCATTCCTTGTAAGATGCTTACTTATTACGCCACTCATTTGACAAATATCAACATCCGTTTTGTAGAAATAAGGAAGGCGTGGTTTTATGAGAAAAAAAGAAGACTGTAAAAGGAAAATATTGAATAAAGCTTTTTAAAACGGTGACGATAAATCTTTACAACAGTAATAGCTTAGACTGGCAACTCAAGTCTGTAGAAGGAACCTTAATGGTAGATGTATGTAATGAAACAAACTCCAATTCCATCATGGAAAAAAATGCATTTACACTTTAATTCACAATTATTAATATAATCATTGAAAAATCAAACACATATCTGAAATGAAACAAATAGGAAAACAAAGATGTGTCGTCAAAACCTATAGCATCTAGAAAACTTATACTGATGCACTTTGATACAACATATAACATAAGAAATTTAAGAAATAGTCCCTCTGAAAGCAATACTGAGTAGTTATGAATCAGCGCTTACTAGCTAGCAACTCGTCTCTGCAATAAAATAACGTTAATTTACTCACCTGTACCTGAATTTCTTCGTTTCAAATGAGTTGAATGCAGTTAATTTTGTAAATAAAACTCTAATTATATTCAAAAAGATCATGAAGTTTATCTGAAATGAAAAGATTTTTTTTTACAAATTGGCATAGAGAATCAAATCGTGAAATTAAAAGTTACGAAGGCATATAGACTGATTTTCGTTATATAATCAATCAAATAGCGTGGATTATAACCCTATTATACCATAATATAATCTTACTTTAAATATAAAATAATTATGTATCAGAATATTAGATTATAGTAAAGTGATCTCGACCAATGAAATTGTGGGATTTGGTGTTTCTTAATTGTGAAGAATGAATGTAAATCATGTTCTTAGTAAGGTGTTATCCTATTGTTAAGACCTATTTACAGTTCAAAACACAGGTTTTCTATAAATGAGTTACAACTTCCTCGAAACACATTTATCAGATTGAAAGGATTTGTGATTGAAACTGACTAAAATTTGAAAATTAGAAACAAACGAAAAAATCAAAATAAGTTTACTGGTGTAGTAAATTGGTACCGGTAAGGTTATTATAAGAAAATTATTAATAACTTCAAATTACTGAAAAAGTAAACAATATCAAAGCAATGCAAAATAAAAAGAAAAAAACAATTTTTCTAAATTAAATATAACCTAAATCTTTAGCTAATAAGCTTACCAAAACTCAGATTACTGGATCTCGCATGGTAAAATTAGTAATTTTCAATAATTTAATAACATAAAAAAAACAGGAATTCAATTTAACTTTGGAATATTTTTAAAACTTGAAGAAGCATTTCATTTGAATATTATCATGACATAATGAAGTAGTTTTTGATGTAGCTGGACCAAATAATTGTCCGTGAAATAAAATTTAGCTGTAACTCTAATTTTTTATTTATTGATTTGAAGCATAAAAAACAAAAATATAATTCCTCGCTTAAATACTACATGATTTACATTCATACTTACAATCAGGAAACATATTCAATTCCTATCGTATCATTGTATACTGATGTGTCGTCTAATATCTAAAACACAATTTACTATTTTTTTTCTAAATTATAAGAAAGTCCTTACATCACTAAAACTAATCCATAAATGAAATGCCTAAAGAGGAAGTCATGCATTAATCATAAAATTCCACTGACAATGATAAAATTCTGGAAAACAACCAATTAAGAGATCATTTGAGACTTGAGCACTTTACGTATTCAAAGTATGGAAGAGAATGAGAATGATAATCCCTTTCTTCATGATAATTATTCGCTAACGCTCGTACTTAATCATGCAGACAGGGATTACCATTCTCTTACATATACTAAGTCTATTAGCTGTTATTGACATTTTGAAATCGTAGAACTTTCTACTTACAGCTACAGATAAAACAATTGGTCCTCTCATAATCCAGAAATATCCAGGACGGGTGTGAGTGTTCCAACAGCTATAAAATATAAAACAAATTAAACGAAGTCACCGTTAAAATTCATTTACTTATTTAAACCCTTTTTTAGTAATGAATAAAAGGAGATGTGTATCTGTTTTATTCCATCTTCTGAAAGACAATAAGTGCTGCTTGTTTTAGACGTACAATGCAAATTATATAGGTAGGGTGTGTTGCATCTTCTTCAAATAAATGTTTGTTTACGCAGAACTGATATACTGGAGAACTATATTATGTTCTACATTTACCTTTAAGTAAAAGTTTGTAATAAAAGACAACTTACTATGTATTTTCGTGTAGTATCCGGACTATTACCCATGGACCAACAAACAAAATCGGCGAAACTGTAATAAAATAAACATAAGATCGATTGAAAAATATCGCTAAAGAAACCAAACCGTGTTAGATTCAAAATGAAAATCAATGACAAATATTGAAATTATTAAATTTCTTTAAGTTCAGAAAACAAAAAGCATGCAGGATTTTAATTGTATAGTACACACAACCCATGTAATCGCTTTGAAAAAGTCATGTCAATGATTTTCTTCGAGATAAAATGTTGATGTTTCATGCAGAATAATGCGATTATTTCTGGAAATACAACTATCTCATATTTAGTTTTAACATGAACATATTAGATAAAATCCTGCTAGTACAATTTTTAGGGTTAGAAAATTTCAGTTTCAGATAAATGTGTCGGATAAATGGTTAAAGTTTCACGCTATGGTATAAAATTAAACATTGTTATTTCAATAAATTGGAAATATTTCCATGTAAAATTTTGTAGATATAAGTTCATTTAAGCATCAAAGTTTAAAGTCGCATTTTTTGCGCCTGTCCCAAGTCAGGAGCCTCTGGCCTTTGTTAGTCTAGTATGTTTTTTTCAATTTCAGTTCATTTATATGTTTTGGAGTTTAGTATGACGTCCATTTTCACTGAACTAGTACACAATTTTATTTACGGGCCAGCTGAGGACCACCTCCGGGTGGGGGATTTTCTAGCTGCGTTGAAGACCCATTGGTCGCCTTCGGCTGTTGTCTGCTCTTTGGTCGGGTTGTTGTCTCTTTGACATATTCCCCATTTCAATTCTCAATTTTATTCATTTGCCTTAAAAGGTATGTTTTATATACCGCACTGCTGGACGTTGCCTTACAACACAAAACATTATCTCAAGTAAGAGAGATTAAACCTTTAATGTTTAGAATCAATGTGTATTGAATATTTACTTCGAATTTTACTTCTTTGTGCAATTCTATGAATTTAAGTACAGATTAATCCACATTCAAACACCGGTATGATTTGTACTAAATTCACATTCTTACACCCAAAAGTAATATATCTATTCCATGTTTTACTGAATTTGGTACCAAAAGTTCAAATAACGAAAACTTGAGAAGCTTAGATCCAATAATACATCGTAAATAAAACAATAATTGTAACTAAACTGCTTGAAATATAAGCAATTAAGCAGTATTGCGTAATAAGTAATGAGAACGAAGGCCAACAAGAAAAATATTTCAAGATTTAATTTAATTGATGTTAGTTGAAAACGCTGAGCTGAAGACTTAAATTGGTTTATCGACTAAATAGCCATTTTAGAAAGTCAATCAGATTCTCTTTTAAAGATTTTAAATCATCTGTTGAATGCATTCCAATTGCATTAATAAAAAGACTACATGCGATTAAAATAATAATCCTTGACTAGAAAACTATTTTGAGATTTGTCAGTTTTTATACATATGATTTTTTAATGTTTCACTTGATATCATTTTACCTATATGTTAACAATTTAAGTATGCAGACATTAAAGCAAAATATTTAGATAAGCTTTTTTTTAATATGTTATTTTCTGCTTCGCCGCTACGCAAGCGATATATAGACGTAAGAGAAAAGACTGGTCGGGGTCGGAGTCTGAATAATGTGTGCGGGTGGAGAAACATGTCTATCTGCGTACTGTAATCTTGAGAACTACATTGCAGTACGTTAACAATCCGGCGCAGTGTGCCGTTCAAGTACAGAGCAGGGTTCATATTCATATCGCATAGACATGTTCTCGTTCTGAATATGCATTTAATTTGCAACTGGACGTTAAACACCCAGCCGTTCATCCATCCATTCATCTTTCCCCATATCAAAACCAATATTTGATAAAAAGGACATTATTTTTTATTTACATTGTGTCATAGGTCAAATTTATTTGTTCAGTGTATGTTCAATGGTGTTAATATGTCCTTTGATTGAGTTAAGCTATTTCAGTTGATATTTTATAGTGTGTCTTTCTATGTTGTGATGTTACACTATTGTTTCAGAAAAAGGGTGAAGGTTTGGTACCATTAAAACGTTTAAACCCGCTGCATTTGTTTGCACCTGTCCTAAGTCATGAATCTGATGTTCAGTAGTTGTCGTTTGTTGATGTGGTTCATAAGTGTTTCTCGTTTCTCGTTTTTTATTTAGATTAGACCGTTGGTTTTCCCGTTTGAATGGTTTTACACTAGTAATTTTTTGGGGCCCTTTATAGCTTACTGTTCGGTGTGAGCCAAGGCTCCGTGTTGAAGACCGTACTGTGACCTATAATGGTTTTCTTTTATAAATTTTGACTTGGATGGAGAATTGTCTCATTGGCACTCATACCACATCTTCTTATATCTTTTTAAAAAAAATCATTTTGTTAAATAGGTATTTCGCTTAATGGTTTGTTCAGTTTCTAAATTTGCTTGACATGAATAATTCTTTTTTCCAGCAATGAAATCAGATAAAATGGCTTTTAATTAATAATACGTCAGTAGTTATAAATTCATTGAATGATTCGAAGTTCAACATTTTCTGAAATTAGAGTTAAATTCTATAATTTTGAATATATATTTGTTGATATTGACATATCTGCACGTTATTTCGAATCTTTTTATCGCATACGTTGAAATGTTTCTTTAGAAATAATTAACATTTGCTTTTAAAATAAGATTTATCGATTGCCTAGGATTTCTTGTAATTATATTGTTAAAATTAAATGTCAAATATTTGTGAATCATATGTTGAAATACACACGCTTGGTTTTTCATATATTTGTACATGTATGTGTGCATATCTTGTTAATTAGAATAACAAAATGGTGATTGTTGATTATTGGTAAAGATTGCACCCATTGGATCTCAATTTCTGTGGATTCACTTATTAAATATTGTGTTTGTAAAAAAATAATGTATCTTTTATATAGTAAAAGATAAACATTTTACGGTAACATTTTGAAAATCAACATACAGTATCTAAACGTCCGTTTTGAAATGTAGTTCAAATTTTTTAAGGTCGCTGTCTTCAAAAGATAAGTATCTGTACAATGTGTCAATTTCTATATCGTTCAGAGTCGAGACTGAAAGTTGTGAATAAATTTCAGACTATCAAAGATCTCTGATCAACACCAAATTCCAATAATGACAAAATATTAAAATATAATTAAACACTACAATGTTGTTCCTTCTACCGGAGAAAGTACCTAAATTCTACAGATTAAAAAAAAAGAATGAGAATCAAAGTTTAACACGTAAAGATAAATACCATCTTAGCAGTTTGTACCATTCCTGTTCACATAATGACGTTATTTGTGTTTGGATTGTGTCGGACATTTTTAATGAAGCGTTTATTCTGAATAAAATACGCATAACTAAACGTTCAAATTGTTTGGTTTATATATTTGAGATTGTAAAAAATTAATTGAAAAGATTTAAGTTAAAAAAAATTCATAATATCAAAATTTAAAAATCAGTGTCGTTCTTTGTGAGGTGTTGACACGGGTTACATCGAAATACCTGAATCGAAGTGAATAAAAACAACTCATTTATATTTTTGAAATTTTGCATATAACTTCTCATAACCTCACCGTTTTGATTTTTTATTGCTGATTAATTTGCTGTTTTTAAGCTCTGTCTGTTTATACTAGTTTTCAAGATAAAAGGCAGAAACGCTAAAAGACAGACATCGTCATTTATGAGCAATAACTGATGTGTGGAGTCATTGATGGTTTCAGTTATTTTGGTAATTTTGAAGATCTTGTAATGCTGAACATTTTTGCTGCACTCAATTTACCTGTATCTTTTGTTTTTTGTTTTTCTTTTTAAATATCAGAAAATCACATGAATTTTTATCCTTATGGTCTGTATTTAGAATGTAGAATGACAAATATATATGGCTTAAAAAGAGAAGCTGTTTGCAGAGGTGAACATTTTGTTAAAGAGGCAGACGGATGAATGTCAGACGCCAATTTTCACGAAAACTGTAACATTGGCCTTTTTGGATGAATTTAGCTTTAACATGCAACAAGAAAGCGTGTTACAAAAAAAGCATATTGACGAATGAGTTAACAGGAAATCGGAATAATCATTAAGTATCAACATTAGTTTCACAACTATATTACTAGCGACAATCATAAACATACCCCATCCGAAAATGGTGAACCATTTTATTCCACTTTTCTCTGAGAACACAGCTACAGTAATTAACATGTTTAAGTATAACCCTTCTACAAGAATCCACATGTAATTTGTTGCCAGTATATAGTGAAATGATGTAAAGAATAATTTGCACACCCAATGCTGAAAACATATATGTATAAAAATTCAATGAGTACGAAATGTTCATGGGAACAGAAATTAACAAAGTGTTTGTATGTTTTATCATGTTCCTTGTCATTACATTAACTACATGCATCTGTAATCGATTGATGGGTAATGCTCTACAGCAGAAGGTGTTTACACTGATGATACGACTGGAATCACTTCTTTGAAAAACACGGCATTCCTCATATTTGTCCGTGTGCCGAGTAATGATACTACATGAAACCCTTGTATAGTACAGTTGGTATTTAAGTTCCAACCTCTATAAACATCTCACATGAACTGCCAGGAGAACTGTTCAAGAATAATCAGCGGAACAGTTCTACTGATACCTTAAGAACAGTTTCTGTTTCGCGCCATCTCGAGTTGGTTGGCCGTTATAGAATACCTGTTTCACAGATGACGACGGATATATTTCAATTGTCGTAACTACAATCCCGTCCTCTTTTCCCCGATTGTGACCTACCGAATTAGACTTGTCACCGGGTTTGTACTTATATGAGCAACACGGCGGTGCCACATGTGAAGCAGGATCTGCTTGCCCTTCCGGAGCACCAGAGACCCCCCCCCCCCTCCCCCTCTTTAATTTTTGGTGGGGTTCGTGTTGCTCAGTCTTTAGTTTTTTGTGTTGTGTTTTGTGTACAGTTGTTTGTCTGCTTGTCATTATTTTTAGACAACTTCATTAACAATATCTGATTTGACAGCTGCTCTAATCTATATAATTTGAAACTGATATATCTACAATTAGATTCTAACAGTTCTACCTTATTACAGATTTGGACAGGTTTACCTTTGAACTGTTCCTGGCAGTTCTACCTTAGAGCAGTTTTGGTAAGTTCTAACCTAGAATAGGTCAAGGGTAGAACTGTTCAATGACAGATTATTCTCACAGTTGTGAAGTGATAGAATTGGTCTTAATTCTATCATATTTTTAATTTTTTTAATAACAAATTTCTACGAAAAGAATACACAACGCATAGTTACGTCATTTCGTTCATATGAAAATATCTGTCAATGTGTTCAATAGAAATAATAATCATTGCTGATGTATATATATTATGAAAAATGAAAAAAAAACATTTAATACTAACTGTTCCTTCGGTAATAAACTCTAAATTGCCATTAATTTCTCGAATATCTGATGGAAATCCAGTTCCATTGACCAACAAATTTTCTTTCATGAAAGATATTGATGCTCTCAGTATAAAGGAGATAAACAGGTGTATGTGGATTATATTCCGAGGACATCGTAATCGTCTATAAATACAAGTAAAACATATAAAAATTTGATTAATTTGGTATATATTTGCATTTCTCAAACACACTTAGCTTACTGATGAACTTATTTCTATTTGAAAATTCAAATACTTACTAAGTTTCGAGCGTCACTGATGAGACTTTTGTTGACGAAACGCGCGTCTGGCTTATAGAATTTCAATCCTGGTATCTATGAGGAGTTTATTTAGAAGCAAAATTCGTACAACTGGTGTTTCTATGTGTATTAAATTTAATGTGTGTCCTTCATTTAAAAAACACATGCAAAGTTAACCTTACATTGTTTAGGTCACTCTATTTAGTTCCATTTTTTCATGTAGCTCATCAAGTATGTGTTACAGTATTATAAAAGAGAATCGATGATGTCAGAGGGATATTCCAATTCATGAGTAAAACAAAAACTGACAACGCCACGCCATTATTATTGTATTGCGTTTTCCATTTGGCTGTAAGATTACCAGATTTTGAAAGGATTGAAGGATTTTACATTGAAATGTTCGGGGTCATAATAATGTTTATTATCAATCCACTACATTCAAAAAGCCATGTATGAATTAATTCTTGTATTCAAATGAATAGTTTTGTCTTTTCAAAGGGAGTTAACACAAGTACAGTTTAATAACAACAATACTACAAAAAGAATGGACTCGGTTATTTGGAACGCAATCATATGTTAAATTTTCAACAGGTATATTTCGAAAAGTTTCAATTTTCCTATGCCGTTCGTGCTTCATTTTGATTAAATTTCCGGGTGTTAATGTATCCTGTTCCTGTACGGTTTGAAATTTACTACCCACAAGAGATATAGGGAAATTTTTTTACGTTATTCTTTTGTTTTCCAACTTACAATTTAGTTTATAATTTCTTGCTTGTTCTGTATAATTTTATTGTTTGAAATATTTGTTGCCGTCAGTACCTTTTTATTATTTCACATTCACATTCGAGATTAAGAGCGGTAGGAAGTGTAATACAAAAGCTATTTGACTAAAATAAAATGTTGATTGTTGGATTTTCATTTGTTATGTCGGAATAATTAACTGAAGAAAGTTCAGAACAACTAGATCCTTGGACAGTTCGAAAGCTAAGCATATGATGGAGATTTTGAAAAAAAAATTGAACGACAGCAAAAAAGATATCGGGTTATCATTGTAATCTCTTTTTTTTCAGCAACATATATATGCTTGCTTTTATTTATATTACTGTTATTTATAACAACATTCCTAATATATAATCTTACGAATACATGCCGATTACAGTATATAGCTCCTAAGCACGTGCAGATTATGGGATCATGACACAAAGTACAATTTGTATTAGTTTTGTACATTTATTATAATGTACAGCTGCCCCTCATTTAGTATAGAACACATTTCGGAAATTTCCAGTTTCACTCTCCCCTTTTTCAGAAATCAAAAAATTTATATATACAGATATGCAATAAACTGTTAACACAGAGATATGTCCCGCCTTTTCTTATTTCGATCGACAAATGAAAGTGTTGAAATTAAAATAACAATACTTCAACATGTAAGTTATGCTAAATATTCAAAGACAATGAACCATGACTGAAGGTACAGAGCCGAAAGTCTCCATAGAAATGTGCCAATGTTAATATAACTGCATACCAATATCATTGACCTACATCTAGTGGTTCCCGTTAAACTGACCTAATCACAAACTAATACATGCAAAAGTTTCAAAGTCAATAGACCATGACTAATTTGGCGGGATTAAATAATCTTCACGGAAATGAAAAGTGCGAATGCTAAATACAACCGCATACCAAATATCATTGACCTACCACTAGTGGTTCCCTATAAACTGACCTAATAACAAGCTAATGCATTGTTCACGACACCGCCGACGCCGGAAACAGCATACATTGTACCTCGTCAAGGCGAAACAAAAACGTCAAGACGTAAATAAATGTTAGTATGCTCAAATTAAATTTTAATTTTACATGTACCCTTAACTTCCGTAAACCCTTTTCTCGTCCACTTAAAGAATGACAAGAAAATCAATAAAAATAGATGTTTTCCATGAATCACCACCCACCCATCACAATATATGATCTCACAATACTTTGTACGTATAAATTATATTTAATAAAATGTTTATTGCGCGGTTTACTTTCATAATAATTTATTAAAATGAAGATGAACTTGAAATCTTTGATAAACAATTGCACGTTAGGAAAATTAGAGGTAATGTAACCAACTGCATACGGATGAGGGTTAAGCAACATCTTTCTTTTTTTTTAGAGTTAGATAAAATCATATCTTAGAATTACTTTTAATTACTTTTAATATTCTGTATTCTATTAAAATAAGAATGAAGTATACCTGAATGTTAACATTATTGCTGTTGCTAACACTAATGACACCAGTGAGATTCCATATCCAATGTTAAACATTAAACGGATGTACGGCATGTGATTCTGTAAAATATAGAGTATAAATAATATTTTTGATACTTATTCTGAAGTGATACCGAACGAGTATAATTTAAAAAAAAAAACATAAAAAAAAAAATTATTGATCCCCGTTTATAAGCTTTTGTTCCTTTTGCAGTGTTTCATAAAAATCTTAGGCGAGGAATTCATTTACTTTACCCGGTCAGATTTTATGAACTTCCCCGTTTTTTAATAAATCTAGGATTAGTGGTCACTGATGAGTCTTTAATTGTAGACGAAACGTGCGTCTGGCGTAAAAGTTGGTATCTATGATGAGTTTATTTTGAACCAGTGAGAAAGATATGATCTGTTAGACGATAATATAAGAAAAATAATCACATCAATAGATATCACATGCTTTATTTTGATTTCGTACTATTTTGATTTTATTTTAAACTGAAGCTGCTAGGAGAAATCTCTGTTTTTTTAGCTTTCGTTCTTTATATTTTGTTTCATACTTAGTCTTATGGCTAGAAATTCATTTACTTTGCCTGGTCTGGTTTTAGGGACTTCCCCTTTTTTGAATTTTACTTGGAGTTCGGTATTTTTTAGTACTTTTTTGAACTATTTGGCATTTTTTGTTGGGATATTATCAAATTTTCGACGTTTTTTACCGTTAATTTGTTTATAGGTTTTTTTTATGTAAGGCCACTGTCTCGCTTACGTTAATCGATTAATGAGATTTGAACATCTGTACTACTGTTGCATATATTTACAATAATTTATGTCTTGTTACTTAATTTTTACAAATTGGACCGACGTTTCTTGTGTATAGAATGCCTACTCTAATCAATTCTGGTATCTCTTCTAGTGCAGACACGTATGGACAATCTCTGTAATCAGTCCACGTAACATTTAAACTTGGATGGAAAAACCATGTTCCGTTCATTGTGCAGAACTTCTTGGCGAATTCTACATAATAAAATCAGTAACATTAGAAAATTTCTATTATTGTCAGACTAATGATTAATAATAACTAACAAAGCAGAAGTTCGAATATGTAATATAAATATTTCAAACTACAATATTATAAAGCATTTGTTTTTTTAAAATCATATAAACATGTTTCAAATCTTACTTTTTGTATTGAAGCCATTAAAATAATTTGGACAGGGTATGGTTACCATACTTCCAGATTTCGTAGGAGGCCAACAAGATATTGTATCCCACACTCTCGTGCAAAAACTATCTGAAAACAGAACCGTTAAAATAGTATAGTAATAGTTCTACATATGGCTGCTACTCATACTTACATGACATGCTTCATGTCTAATAGGAATTTTCAACACATAATTTTTTCATAATTTTATTTACGATGTATCTTTTCTCGTCGATTTTTGAATCGAATATTCTAGACTTAGTGTAAGATTGATTAATCTAGTATAGATACAACAACAATACATTGCTGATCATATGAGCATGAATCGCTCATGTGGCACAATCATGCCATAAGGATATATTTATAATCACCTTCTCGGGATCAAAATCTTTTCTTGAAACAAATTATTCGTTTCAAATATGCTGCTTTCTATGTGCGTTCTAGTGAAATCAAACCCGATAACGATCTTTTCATCTTCAGACCTTACATTACTATGTTTTGTACAAGACAGGAAAAAAATATTTATTAAAAATGTAGGTTGAGGGTAATAACTACAATAAAGAATCGACTGACAATTTTAACGGATACAGTTGGTATTACTTTGAAGTCTTGACTTCCTGAGCATTTCTGTTTCTGTAATAATTATTTGAATTTACTCGTTGCGTTTTGTCTTAAGTCATGGCGGCCATGATGATTGATATACCAAACTATTGGACATAAACTAAAATATATCCTCCACTAAGGATCATTCTCGTCAACTTTTTTAAGATAAGTTAGATATTTTCAGACTTGAAGTAGACTTGAAGTTTTTTTTTTAACACAAAATGCAAATAATGCAGATGAATACAGTTCTAGTAATCAAACATGATTGTATTTTCCACTTCTTCTGATCGGCAGAAAGTACTTTTCGATTTTGACAATTTCGGACCCCACAACTCTGGAATAGCAAATCCGAAACCGTGATTATCGAAAGGTAGCTTACTTTCAACAATCCAAACAAAAGTGTAAAGTTTTAAGTTATTCGATCACATCATAGTGGAGTAAGTGCATGCATAACATGTAAAAATTGACTTACATCTGACGGATTTCTAGAATCCTACATGTATACCACTGGAACGACAAACCAGACAATTTTCAAAATCGACATGGAGCTTACTTTTACCTATGAACCAACAGAGCAAAGTTTCTAGTACACGAGTTAAGGCACTGTATACGTTATTTGACGATATTTTGGATTGAGATGAAATAAAATATGCCTTTAGACCACGCTGAACTGCATCTGAATATCGGAAAAAATATATAGATTTATCATTTAGACATCCAAAAATGGTCCATTAAAAAATGCCTTAAATATAACGGTAAAAATTCGAAATGAAACGGCGACTTTCTTCTAACGATTCAAATATTCCATACAAGTTTCATGAAATTAATAAACGCATTCTCTGATTATTTTACGGTGTGTCGATGGGCGTACAAACGGACTGATAAAAAGACTGACAACGGTATACAATAATGCGTCCTGTGTACCACTACTGGCTTATCTGGTGCAGAAAAAACTGGTACCGTTTATGTAATTATCAATTTTTGTAGGTACATCTTTGTCTGCCTTTTTAACAAATGATTGTAAATGGTAATTGGGACCGAATATATTTGAAAATGGAAACAATGAAGATTTTATTTAGTGATTACGCAAAAGAAACATTCTTTTGGAGAAAAATGAAGAAAGTATATCATGTACAATACTGACTGCAAAGATTCCACTTGATATGTTCTACTTAATATTTTATTATTCCTCTAGTAATCTCTATATTTCAATTCAAATAAACTTTCTTCGAAATAATTTGAAATACGTTTTACTTCTACTATATTTTTTATACAATTACACATTCATTTTTACCCATATATTTCTTTGAAAATTTCAAAATCATCTTTTCCCCACAACAATTCTTATTTTTCAAATAATTGTATCTCAAAATCAAGCACACGGACTGTTTTTCCACACTTTTTGTGTCATAAACATTATCTATTAAAAAAGGAAGTAATACACAAAATATTTTGCTATTTTGAATTTCAGTCACAACTATCCTTAACTGTAACTTTCTCTGATAGATTAGATATATTTATATGTAATCATAATTCTTGTAATGATGACTACTTCCATCCGAAATGCTTCCTATAACTTCTGATATATACTCGAATATTTCCAATTTGCCTAGAATTTGAAACCATTAGCAAATATCATCGGAAAAGATAATATAATTACGTTCGTCATCGTTCTATAAAAAATGGAGTAGAAATAAAGTTCCGGATATTTTTGTAATATTATATTTTTTCAGTTACGTCTGTGTTGTCTATCCTCTAACCTGAATAAAACTTCGTATTTTCATTTCAAAACTTCCATCTTTTTTTTTGTTAAGTTTACTTACAAGTTGGATAATTCACGTGTATCAATGTTTAATGAATGTGGAAATTCTTAGGATAGACAAGAAACGCTTATGATTCTGTTTGGTATAAAGCTTGGTACCAAATACCATGCCAAATTTAATTTTAATAAGTTAACACAACAGTTGCTCCTTATAGAGAAGATACTGCCAACCTTTCCAGGACACCTCAGGTCAATTCCCTGATTGGTGAGATTTTTGTACTGTCTGTCCTCAACGACTTATGATTTTGTTTTATATATAGGTTTTTTTAGATTGCTGTTTGTCTTTTCGTTATTTTGTTTTTGTTTGTCCATTTAGTAGTCCGTCCTTCCTCCACTAATTAAAACAAATATTTGTCCATTTGGTAAATTCTTACTTTGTGGTAATAACCAAAAGAACTTTATATTTGTACACTTAAATGTAAAGTTGTTTAGATGACCAAAATTCAATTGTTGACTTATAAGGTTGGTGTGGTCCAATCTTTGTGAAAAGTATTTATTTGTATGCGTTCTTTGGCAAACATATCATAAAACTAGCTTATCATTGTAGCTCTTTTCGCATATAGAAAGCTCGACTAACTTCTGGTATATGTATAAGAAGGACTGTGCTAACATCAGTATTCGAATGATGCATTCCAAATAATATATTAAAAGTATAGAATTCATATCAAATAAGTAGTTTAAAGGGGCATAAGCTACTGTACGAGATATGAAAAAAAATTAGAATATGATTTTGTTTGGTGCAATCATTAATACAAGTGAAATAATGAAATAATAATTCGCTTTAAGCAGCCAATTTGATTCAATTTTGTCAAAATAAGCAAAGAAAAATCGCTGATGAATTATTCAGTTGCAAGTGACTAATTCGACCTCTTTGAATCCGTATTCATGTGACCTTCAATTTAACCCATTTGCTAGAGATTGGTTAAGCATTATTAGCCTTTAAAAGGAAAAGAATGTCCACATTGAAAGTGAAACAAATGTGAACCATTTCGTTGACTGATTCGATCCACAAAAACATCATTCGTATACAGGTAAAAACGATGATTAACTCATTTTTTTAACCTATAGCATGAAATCAAACAGACCTAGAAAAGTACAATTGCTATCTATTTCTATTTATGTTTATGTTTATATCTGGTTTTGTGACCGTCGTCAGTCTTCGGGGGTCATTTCGATAGTTAATTAGATGGCGTCTAGACTAAAATACACATGAAATGCTGATATATATTATTTAGTACATGCATTGTTAACTGTTTCGTTCAGACTTATTGTAATTTGGATATACATTTTAGTATGTTATAAATCAAGTATGAGAATTTAAGTCAAATCGGTGAATATGAATTTGACAGCTAATGCCCCTTTAAATGTATCTAAAGAAATCTGAAAACTTATCGATACAATATTTATCGCAAAATAAAGAAATAAAATGCTCCGCTGGGCGCAGCTTGATACGACCGCAGAGGTCGAACCCTGAACAGTTGGGGCAAGTATGGACACAACATTCAAGCTTGATACAGCACTGAATTTGGATTGTGATTAAACATTTGACACAGCACAGGTTTCTGACACAGAATGAATGTGGTCTAATAACTTAAGAATTTTTAATTTACCTTTTCAAACCATATCATTATTATTTGCTTTTATATATAAATCAGAAATAACCAATTTAAAATGGAAAATTTTAAAGAAAAAAAAATCCCCCCCCCCCCCAATTTTTTTATCCCCCTTATGATTCATCACCCCCAAACTCAATCCCAGCCTTCCCTTTGTGATATGGTACCTGCAGTACAAATTCAGAGAGATTCATACACTTGAACACAAGTTATTGTCTGGAAACTAGAAAAATGCTTGTTTTTTTGCCCCTTTTTGGCCCCAAATTCCTAAACGTTTAAGGCACTTACCCTCAAACTCAAACCCAGCTTTCCCTTTGTGATATGGAACCTTGTAGTACAATTTCAGAAAGATCCATACACTTACACACAAGTTATTGTCCTGAAACTAGAAAAATTTGAT
This sequence comes from Mytilus californianus, assembly GCF_021869535.1. Taxonomy (NCBI): domain Eukaryota; kingdom Metazoa; phylum Mollusca; class Bivalvia; order Mytilida; family Mytilidae; genus Mytilus; species Mytilus californianus. The sequence continues at coordinate 96,578,165 of NW_026262668.1, forward strand.
TTTTGCCCCTTTTTTGGCCCCTAATTTCCTAAAATTTTGAAGCAATTACCCCCAAAATCAATCCCAGTCTTCCCTTTGTGGTATGGTACCTTGCAGTACAATTTCAGAGAGATCCATACACTTGAACACAAGTTATTGTCTGGAAACTAGAAAAATGCTTATTTTTGGCCCCTTTTTGGCCCCTTATTTCGAAACGTTTTAGTCAATTACCCCCAAACTCAATTCCAGCTTTTCCTTTGTGATATAAAACCTTGTAGTACAATTTCAGAAAGATCCATACACTTACACACAAGTTATTGTCATGAAACTAGAAAAATGCTTGTTCTTTGCCCCTTTTTATGGCCCCTAATTCCTAATATTTTAAAGCTATTACCCCCAAAATCAATCCCAGCATTCCCTGTGTGATATGGAACCTTGTGGTACAATGTCAGAGAGATCCATACACTAACACACAAGTTATGTCTGGAAGTTACAAAAATACTTATTTTTGGCCCCTAATTCCTTAACTGTTGGTACCATAACCCCCAAAATCAATTCCAACCTTTCTTTTGTGGTATTGAACCTTTTGGTAAAATTTCATAGAGATCCATTCACTTAAACTAAAGTTAGAGTGCGAAAACCAATGTGTCTTCGGACGACGACGACGACGACTACAACGACGACGACGACGCCAACGTCATACCAATATACGACCGCAAAAATTTTTTGCGGTCGTATTAAAACCTTTACGTACATTCGACTGCTTTTCCAAGTGCTCGTAGATTGAAATAATTTTTATACGAAATAGTGTCAGTTCACCATGAAATGATATAACATCTAATATTTTTGATTTATTATAACCCTGCCAAAACGGTTTTGGTTCTCAAATCCGTCCTATGATCAGTCATACTGTTGACATTCCATTTTGATTATTACAGCGTTCTTGACATGTTCCCGAATATTCCATGGACTATTCATTTCATGGTTAGCTCTTTTTCAAGTATTTTGACATATACTCGATGATTGTGGAACTCGATTCTTTTATAAGAACTCTGTGATAAAATGATAAAACATCGATAGAAACGTGTTAACCTCTCTCTCTCTCTCTCTCTCTCTCTCTCTCTCTCTCTCTCTCTCTCTCTCTCTCTCTCTCTCCTTAAATAAAGTAATGCTATTTTACCGTTTTTGTGATTTCCTTCATTTTCTATAAGTCCCTGGCAACTTTGATCAGCTTCGGCAATGCCTCTATTTTGTTCATTCAATGTAATGTCTACTATAACCTATATATATAAAACATTTTATTCACATATATATTTATTTTTCTATTATAAATATTCAAATGCAATTAAAAATATACATATGTGTGCGTATGCGTGTGTGTGTGAAAACAACCTTAGAATGTAAGAGATAGTTTAATCAGTCTTACTATTTTACAAAATGTTGTCATCGTATCCCTCCAGTTAACTAAACACATACACACGGCCGTTTTTAGTAGGTACTTGTCGTACCGGTTTTATTTTTTTTCCGTTTCTTTTGTTTAATTTCAACTGGACATCACTGCGTGGTATAAAACAGCAAACAGCAAGTAGTTAAAAGTAGTGTTGACTTCAAGGCTTCATAACGTTTTATTCTTCATTGTATGAGGCACTTGTTGATATGCACATGAAATTGTTTGTCTATGTATCATTTTATTTTAAAAAAAAAAGATCAGCTGTTTTGCATGTAAGCCTATGGAACAGTCAATTACATGCCTGCAACCATAACAAAGCTCTTAATCTGATAACATTGAAACATTTTAATATTGACAGCCACACCTTTTTTGTGAACAGTTCAGAATACTACGATCCTGTACAATGCATTGTACACGTTAGGATATCAAACTTTCTCGATATAAGTTATTCTGATAAAGTTAACTTGAATTCATTAAGTTTGTTATACATGTATAAGATTTTGCTCCAACAATCGGTATTTTGACATTTTAATTATTTATGCATACATGAATCCAATGGAAGTGAGCTACTTTTGCGTAGAACAATTGCCTCTTACACAACAGCAGTATACCGTTTGACAAACATATTTTTTTTCCAGAAAATGTATCCTACCATACGTTCAATGTTCTCAAAGTGGATATCTTCCACAGAAATGATTCAATCGGAAAATTATATAGACGTACAAATATTAGGCAATTTTGGATGCAAAGCATTGTGTCAAATATTCAAGGCTAAGAACAAAAAAGGTTATATCGACAGGTTGTAGGTGTTCCTATGGGCACCAATTGTGTCCCTTTAGTAGTAGACTTGATCTTGCACTGTTGTGAATCACAGTTTAATGATCAAACTCAGTAAAGACCCATCTAGATTACATTTAATTGATAATTTCATGATGATATTTTGTCGTTAAATAATCAAGAATTTCTAAATATACTGCCGCAATTTCCTGAAAGGAACTTACTTTAAATAAATCAAATGTAAACGGTAAACACTGTCTTTTCCTAGATTTAGATATTTCAGTTTTACACGGGAAACTCTACACTAAGATTTACGTCAAAAGAGACGATGTTTCTTTCTCTATTGTTAATTTTCCTTACCAATTCAACACTGTAATTAGATCTTTGAATATCGTTTTATTGGTATAAATATTGAATTTGTTATCAGTAAATTAAAACCAAACTAATGTTATTGTTATATACATAGAGAATAATACATGGCAAAATCCGTATCATATGCCGTATCATCCCGAGATACCAATATCAGCCCGAGGGATGATATTGGTCGAGGGTGATACGGCATGTGACACGGATTTTGCCATGTTTTATACGCTTTATCATATATTTAAACAGGAGAGTATATATGAACTGCTTTCTGATCCCTAGGAACCTGGGTTACCTTCAGATTTACTTTTGTTTTGTTTTAAAAGCTTTAAAAGAACTGCTTAATTATTCATCCGAAGCATCTGGGTTACCTTACAATTTGCGTCCTGTTCTTCATAGAAATATTTTGTTTATTGTATTTTTTTATGTTTTGTATGGTATTTCATTGAGTTCTTTTTTATAGTTGCATTTCGTGTGCCAGAAAATATGAAAGCTCAACGTCTGTGACGTCACATGCCAAACAATTGCCCTAATGACCGTTTCATGTAGGACCCATACTGCAGTTCCGGGATACGTTTTTTAGTTGAATCTGTCATGTGACTTCCATCACCACATGACCAAAATGGAGGCATCGTCATAAGCTGGTCCTCGACTGACTACTACACTTTGTTCTTAGACAGCCGGTCAGAGCCGATCTATTGTAGAATCTGATTAGTCAAGAGACTTGTTTTCAATCTCCTATATTAGCGGTGAAGAATACATACCATTACATATTCGTCCAATCAAATTACTCGTACTTAACATGGAGAAATACATAACTTTCACATTCGTGCATTTTCCGATTTTTTTAAATGTCACAATGCTTATGTTATTACGTCACAATGAGAGCTGAATGTTCAATGGCGCCATTTTCACCGATGCGTTGCCATGTAACAACGAAACGTCAAATCTCGTTAAAATCCCGAGGGCAAAATTCTGCCTCCCACATTGGGCCGTACCGGCTGTCTATGAACAAAGTATAGTCGTCAGTCGAGGACAAGCTTAGCATCGGCACTTCCAACACATGTTGAGCAAACGGGTGAAAGATTGATTTTATGCTGCGCGAAATATTTGGGAAATTAAAATCTAATAAGATGGTCACCCTCCCTAAGTCGTACCGGAATCAAGAGTATGTACTTACAGAACATAAATTATTTTTATACTACCCTACAAAATGACGATTCTAAAAGTGCTGGAAACTTTTAATAGAACAGGGATACAAGCGCGTTCTATCTGGTAAATGACGTCATAAAGGCGTGCGAAATTGGCGATCTTTTCCGGTGAAAGACATGATTCCAGAAATGACGTATTGAGGAAAAATATTTCTTGAGAAGCTTGCATTAATTAAAACATGGACTTCAAGGGTAGGGGTATGATAATGGGGTGTGATAAAGGGTGCACATCAAAGTTGAGCGATACGGATTAAACAGCAGGCTATTTATCAAATATTCAAAACTACTGTATTTACTACTAAATATATGATAAATATGCATATGCACATTCACGGTTCTTTGATCTGTCGATACCTGTATTTTTGGCATTGCACAAGGTCATATTTTTCTCCGACTGTTAATGACGTCTTGACACTAAATCCATTGGATGTTGGATGTGTGCTGATTGATACTTTAGTCTTAGATACATGATTTTTTTATTAGTTTTTATTGGCTTTGAACTAGTTGTCAGTAACTACGAGTACTCTTACATCTGTACTTTGTGTCTTTTTTGTTGTAGGGATGTATAAATACCCTGCTACGTCCGGTCTGTGTTTTTGTTACTTTTTTCTGCTTTGTATCGATCCCAAGTCAGGAGCCTGTACTTCAGTAGTTGTCATTTGTTTCTGTATATCCTATATGTATTTCGCTCATTGATTTTACATAAATCAGGCCGTTACCATTCTCGTTTTAATTGTTTTAAATTCGTCATTTCGGGGCCTTTTATAGCCGACCATGTGGTATGGCTTTTTATATTGATTTACTTAGCATATGTTACAATAATTCTTATATGATTTGCATATTAGAGAATACGTTGACATAGGCGGATCCAGGGGGGGGCCTGGGGGGCCCGGGCCCCCCCTTTCGTGGGAAAAATTTGGTTGATTATAAAGGGAATCACTGAAGCATGACTGGAGCGGGCCCCCCCCCCCCCCTTTAGGTAAGTCAGCGGGCCCCCACTTATGAAAAGTTCTGGATCCGCCACTAGTTGATATGATTGGTTGAGATGACTTTCGGTAGTTGTTCTTGACGTTGTTTATTTTTCGATAGACGACGTTGACCGAACTTCTTTTCGTAAACAAAGTAAACAAGATGGCGGCGATAATGACACAATCCGGATCGACGTTAACAAAATTTATTTTCAATTCGCGTTAATAGGTCTTAATAGTTAAATTAAATAATAAACATAAAATATTAGTTTGAATGATAATAAGAGTTTTTGTAGTTTATTTTTTATCAGATTGCAAATTTCATGGAGCATATATTTTTGCGTTAACCAACAAATATATTCATGCGCCAGGTCTATTCAATGATCGACACAAGTATACAATTTATGTGTGATAGAGGTTGCGAGTGTGGAAAAATAAATTCCTTATCTCCAATCTTAAAGAATTATAGGATTAAACGCCTTATTAAAGGAATTTATTGGTGTATAAACTGTACCAAGTCACTCACAAACATATCATAAAAGTCCTTCGGACTTTTATTTGTTTGTGAGTGAATTGGTCGAGTTTATTCACCAATACATTCCTTTAAAAAGGCGTTTAATCCTATAGTAGATTTAAATACCTAAAATTTTTAGGCAATATGATTTCCCTCTACTGTATATCTAATATACAAAAGAAATGCTAATATATCTAATTTTTTTTTTATAAATCATCGAAATGCAACATTGTCAATTGTAAAGAAGAACATTCTTTGTATGTAATTTGTAATCATCATGGATTAAAAAAAATCACGCACGTTAGCTTGAATATGTTCTTTGGAAATATAAATGCATTGCAAGGAAACTTTGCCATAAGAGCGTAGTTCGTATCGCAGTTGCAACATGATCTTTGATATTCGAACTAATGAATTTTATAGATTTCACCTTAATTTACTCGACAAAGTGTGGAATTTGAAATCCAAATTTCAAAAACATTTCAATAGCAAAATAAAAGCCGGACGGCATTAGGGAAGTAGTTTGTAATCAGCCATAGCGGCATAAAGTACATGTGTTGTTTCACTAATTTTAGAAGTATTCTTGTGTCAAATATATACTATAGTATCAAAAGAAATATTCCGATAGATTCATTATTAGAAATGGTAGTTCTACATTTATTATGCATATTCAATATACGGTTGGAGTCTTCCTTAATGCTTATCGGAGTTCAATGACTACTGACATTAATGACGGCAATATTATACTCAGTAGACTATGATAGTACTTCTGTAGCACATGATATGACTCATGAATTTCATCCGATTCACTTTGTATGTCGTTAATTGAAATGTTTATTGTCATGATTGTTTTGTGTTATATTGTAAATCCGTTCTGGTCGTTGGACAGTTGTCTTGTTTTTGCAATGTCACTTTGAGTTTTTTAATATTTGAAACTATACGAGGGCGCTGCTTCAGTAATCTTCTAAATATATGTAGGCATTTCAATAGAACTAAATATCGAATAAGAGAATTTGTAAACGTAAACGTCATACCAACCTTATATAATAATCCTTTTTAAACTATGCAATTTTAGAATACGGCGATTCTTCAGCGTTAAAACATATCTAAATACATTGTTATAATTGCAGACAGATAGAAATTTATATAAATGTATTGTTGATTTTATTGAAAACGTAAATTCAACAATGTATGACTAAGGTAGATATCAACAATGTATGACTAAGGTAGATATCAACAATGTATGACTAAGGTAGATATCAACAATGTATGACTAAGGTAGATATCAACAATGTATGACTAAGGTAGATATCAACAATGTATGACTAAGGTAGATATCAACAATGTATGACTAAGGTAGATATCAACAATGTATGACTAAGGTAGATATCAACAATGTATGACTAAGGTAGATATTGGGTAAAGGTAAATAAACAGCATTGCAAAAACATAGGTTAATCAATTCAGAAAAAAGGACACTAAATATATAATACTTTGGTCTAAAAAAAAAACAAACCGAAAACAACATTTTATAACTTTTATGCGTCCGAAGCACTTTTCTAGGTTTACTTTCATCAGGTACGCTCTAACGGAATATTTTAAAGCCATTGATGTATAAAAACCGAAAAAGTATATTCCAACGATTGCCACTGACTCAGACCGTATGACAACCTTTAAATCGACATGAATTGACTTGTGAATGCATTCAACAGATGAGACCAAATATTTAGACATAAACATCAAATTCCAAATAAACAAAAAAACAACGCATGAACAAGTGGAAGTTTATTTTGTGGCTATGTGACCCCCTACCAAAAACCACCAATCCCTTCGTATACAGAACTATTTTAATACAACTACATGTAAACATTATCAATTTAGATTTATCTAGCCAATCATAAAAAGATTCAAATGACAATCTTACATTGGTTTTCTTTTAATGACATCACCATAAATTACTTACTCTGAAATCATACAAGGCCTAAAGCTGGATTCATACTTCCATAACAATTTCTAAATCTAGTAAAATTTATGAATATTATTTTGACAAAACTCCTAGATTCCATAGTTCGTAATAAGACGCAACTGAAAAATGTGCATAGTTACCCAACTGCCAAATAAGAAGGAAGCAAGCGAAACATCAACCTCAAGGAAAGAGAAGTTAACAAAAGGGATGAGAAATTAGACCTGTTTGTTATTAAATGAGAACGATGAATTTCATGTCCCCAAATAGGATACCAGCAACCGTTTATATTTGATTCATTTAAAGTATATCATGATCCAGAAGAAAAGGGATATTTAGAAGAAAAAAAATCTATATCTGATTATCAAAAGGAACAGATTTTAAACAAGCTGGTCCTTGCATTAGTTTCCTCATGTAGTAATAGCAGTTAGGAATAGCAAAGAGAAATGTATCCCATTCCAATTAACTTGACAACATTCTTTATCCGGGTATACTTTTTGGGTTAAATGTTGTTAAAAATAAATATGTACTGATATCCAAATTTATCGAAAGGCTGTGTCGCTAAAAGAGGTATGACCAATTTCTCATGTATATGTATCATTTACATGGTAAAATAAATGAAGTGTTAGAATCCTATGGAGTTCGAATGTTAAAAGGTATACACAATATACTCAATAAAATTTTCTGCAATTTTACATACTTAAAAATGCTTTTAAGTGCTACATATTGCTGTCAAAGACTACATAGCAAATTATACACGTTTTTGTCAAAATGGCATCGAAGGACATCTTTGATCTAATTTAGTCAAATTTATATGAAAGACATAATATATAATCACGTACAGGAGTATTTTGGGTTTTTGTTAATAATGTCCTTCCTCTAACACTTTCCGAATGATCACTCAAACTTTGCCCAAGTCGATCAAAATTGCAGAATTGAACCATTGGCCAATTATAAATTGGTAACATGATACTGTGATTCGGAGTTTAAGTAACGATGGAAATACTTTCGAGAAATAATCTTCATATGTAATATAATTTTGGGGAAATTTGGCCCTACATCTTTCTGTGTGGGTAGAATTATATTGCAATAGTCACCGATCCATAAACATTAACGCCATCATTTTCAAATGGTATATTTGTACAGCTAACAATGAGATTAGGGTATTTTTTTCCAGAAAGATAAAATCTTAATACGTTCCTACATATACAACACTAGTTTGGGGTTTATACTACAAGAACAACGTGTCAATTCGTGCCAAAATTTTGATAATAAGAACAAACATAATATTGAAATCAGATAAACAATGCAACTTCCAACCATGAAGATATTTCAACAAGAAAGCATAGTTTCTCACTCATTCCGTCTTAGACTTAGAGCTTAATTACGTTTCATTGATCATTAATGAAACGATATAATCGAAATTTATACGGGTTTATGTGTACGACGTAATTCAGAAAGCCAATACATGATGGAAACCTAAGTGTAAACATTTTAATATAAATTCGTCATGCACAAGGATTTATACAAAGCACAAATTGCATAACAATTCAAATCTGGGATAAGCAAATTAGAACAGGACTCTTATAAAAACCAATTTCGCTAACGTCAAGTCAAAATTATTAAATTTTGTTTCCATACTGGTAAGCCAAAAAAAAAAATGTGAAAATATAAGATGATGAAGTACATTATACAGTATAGTAAGGTTATTATATGATTACTATTGCTATCATAAAAAAGTGTTTCACAGATTTACATAGAAATAAAATGCAATCTTTTGTATATAGTCAGTGGTAGTCGAAAATATATACGTGGGAATTCTTATTGGAAACATTATTTGTGTCTGTGAAGAAAGACACCAAGTCCTTGACTTTTCAACACAATATTTTCCGTTGATTCTTTTTCAAAGCAGACGCAATTTGAGGACTATTAACTCCCTGTAATGCAGATGTTTGTTAATATAGCTGCAATTCATTTTTAATCTTAGAACAATGTGACAAGTGCGTGTTCCTTGATATTAATATACAGACTTTATTGAAAGTGACCTATGAAATAATTTTTGAAACCAAAATGGCATGAACAGGAATAGAGTACAACATAATGTTCTTTTTCCTTTTTGTCTAAATATGCATGCACAAAACGTGGCAATCCCAATCATTCACCCATCATGGTCCACCACTAGGCTTAACGTGTACATCTTAATTAATTTTGAGACCTTTATCGCCAGTTATTTCTGTTCACTGATGAGTTATCTTTCTTTGGACATTTTTTATCGATTCTCAGGAAATAATTTCCCACTTATCAATATATCAATATTCACTGGTGTGCGTTCATTCAACGGCGAATGGCCTTCTACAAGTTTAGTGTACTTATATTGACTGAACGAATAGTTTAATATTGATACTGTATAAAACAAAGATATCCATAGCTTACCCCCATTGTTTCTGTAGACAACAGTAAGACAACACATGCTAACTGTAGACTCATTGCACCTGAAACAAAGATTTAATTTATTATTATTGCAAGATTTAAAACAAAAAGCGTGTAGTGTATACAAACATTCAGTTGAAAACAAAAATAAGAAACTTTCTATAATTTTCAAGATGACATTTATGTCTTACTATATTTATATAAATATATTGAAACTAGGGGGATTCATGGGACAGACAGGGACATCATTACAACCCCCTTTTAACATCAAATTCTAACTTGGTCACACGACAAGTAAAATGATGACTAACAAAGAACTCATATTACCTTTATTAATATACATTTAGTACATAAAGTGCATCTATCAACGGCACTGACGAGTTTACTGTTAATCAGCATTAGCTTTTGATTGAACAGTTTCTGAACAACGTAATGTACTGTACAATTTACTTGAAAATACTATAGTATTAATGTATGGCCTTTTCTATATTGGCCCTGTAACATGCCCGAGGTATTAATAATGACCAAGGATTGTTGTAATGGCTTGAGGCAACGCCGAGGGCCATTGCAGCCTTCCGAGGACATTATTGAAATACCAAGGGCATGTTACAGGGCCAATGTGGAAAAGGCCATATATTGATACTTTTATTAACCAACTTCATTAAAGAAAATAGTTAGGAAAATACAGAAACAGGCAGTTCATAACACTTTTATTAAATGAATGAACTTAGGGTTAAAAAATATCAGGATACTGGAAATTTTACTTGAACTTCTCCTCCCACGCTGCTTTTAATGTCAAAACTGACGAGATTTTTGATTTTCAATCCAAGTGTAACATGAATGCTAATTCTATTCATGAATGTATTTAGCAGAAATAAAGTACATGGGAAGAATATATCAAACATTCTGACATTCTCATTCTCATTCGTTACGTCTGCATTTGTCGACTTTTTTTTTATTATGGAAGGAAATGACGTAGGGATGATAAACTGAAACAGAGCTCGAAAAAAAATATTTGAAATTTAATGTCTGAAATCTTGCATGATATTTTTTCATTTTGTTTTCTTCTTCTTTTTTTTTATCTGAAAACTTTGAAATTTAGATTTAAAGAATTTTAGTTGTTGGAGGCAAAAGTTTGGTATACAAATTAACACATTATAAATAGTATCGTTTTCATAACAGTGTGGACGAGACCATTTTTTGGCGCGCTCAAGTCTCCCATTGACTGGGTTAAATTAAGTGAACGTTCGTCTGTAACGCCCACTTATCATGTCGTATTTATTATAGACATTTAAACTGTGGGGTCACTTAAGGTTCTCAACGCCTGACTAAAATAATTCGAAATACTAGTACAGGAACAACCTTTGTGTTTTGATTAATATTGAATACTTAAACGTTCTTTACTTGCGTTTTTTTATGTTTTGATCAACAATTTCATTTTATGTATCGAAATGTGTAACAAGTGTTTATCTAAATCCCCACTGGAGGGCCTCTGTCAGACTGCGTGAGCGCAAAAGCATTGTTATCGATAGCCGACGACAAACAAGTTAAAGGTAAATGATTCAATATTATAAACAACAAAAGTACTACGGATGTCCACACTGTAACGGGAATACCTCTAAATGTATGATACTGAGTTTGTGTTTCTGGAACACCTTCTGTCTTCTGCACTCGATGCAAATGGTTTAAATGTACAAGTAAAGGCCATACCTATATGGTACCTTTAAAGTTTGTATCGTTACTTGCAATATTCAAATTTAAAATATCATGTAAGGTAAATGTCAATGAGACTATAGCCCCGAAAGAGAAGTTCAACAACAATAGAAATGCTTTTAAAGACAGAGATGATATCTAGGGTCATCCAAAACTCACAAAGAGTCGAAGAAAGACGGACAACAACATGATAAAAAAAACAAAATACAGCCTGACACCAGACAGAAATTGTGAGATTTAATCTACTTCCAGTGAGTCGATACACGTACCACTGATGTTGGAATGTTTATCCCTACGTAGTCAATATTTCGGATTTATTGATTTCATTATCTCAGCCAATAACAATTGCAATTTTTACAAAAAATAAAGATGCAACTTCGATATCCAGTTGACCATAGACAGTTTATGGCCGTACATTGTATGATCTGTACATATAAATTTCCAAACATTGGCACTGAGTCGTCTTGGTCGAGTTAAATACATGTTTATGCAGCGAACGTACATACTGGCAGACTAAACTCTGATGTAATACTTGACAGTTTACAATATAAATTGTTTCATCCTATGATGTTATATAGATGTTATTAGAATGAATAGAATGAGATGTGTGCATACGTCAATGATATGCAAATAACCAAAAGACATTTAGAGGCTAACATATACTTTTCAACAATTTTAGACAGAGTGACGTCTTTATAATATGCCAAGCTGTTACATCTACTATCGCATTGAGTCTGAACAAACATGAATGAATTAACAAAAACTGTCATAGATTTGTCATCTTACACACCAAAATATCCAAACACATTAAGAGATGACATGAAACAACAACAGACGAAGTTTCAGACTTTGGACAGGCATATAAACATATGGCAGGGTAAAACAAAATTTTGAGATCTAAATCCTCCCCATTCTAATCTCGATCTATAGACTAACAAAAAGTGCCCACAATAATATACAATAAAACCAGTACAGGAAAAGCCGATAACTGTAAATAACAGTTTAATAAATAACAAAATCATCAATACTAACAAAATAATATTATAATGATTGAATACAACTAGCAGCTTTGACAAAAATTGAGTGCTGAAGGAAAATATCAATTATTAAAATTCAGATCACAGTTCAGAATATAAAAAAGGCATTAATGTTTCTGTTTAAGAGTGTACAAGCAAAATGAATTATGATACATGTTCAAAAATTTAAAAAAATAGAGATGCTCAACCCTATCAATCTGTGTAATCGACCCAATGCCACAAAATACAAGTCTTATAACGGAAGTATAAGTTAGACTTCGATAGAAAATATCAACTATTTCAAATAAGACCGAATAGAGGGAAAAATAAAAAGGCAGGACAAAATTTTTCATCCTAGCCCCCCATAAAAATCAAATGGTAGCTCCCTAAGACAAATACATTTAGTCCTAATATTTAGAATTTTCAGGGGTTTTCCTTGTTTCGGTATGTGTTATGTTTAAGCTATTCATTGGTATATAGTTATTGCCTTTTTCGAATTATGTTGCAGTCGTCTCTTTCTGATTGACGGTTCTTATCACCTTAGGTATCTTGAAATATTTTTGTCTGTCTAGCTTTCAACATGATTAAAGACACTTTCTGATCCCTTGCTTACTAGATGTAACCTTACATCGCATGGCTTGCATTAGAAATAAGAATAGGCATACTTTGAATGTAATTCGGAGAGATAACTTGAAATTAAGATCAGGATGATACGGTGTTACAAAGTGTCCGTTTTACTTGACGATGTTAACATTACACAAATACGTTTGTCACTTGCAATTTGGTCTTCAATCAGAAACTGGTTATCGTCTATTTTATCTCATTGATTTCATTGGATAAATGTCGCTACTTTAATATCAATTATTTCTGTACTAAACTTATTCACTGAGGATTTACATGAACTTATAACAACGCGTATTGTGCCTTTTATTCTGATAAATCAAAGGGCGGATAGCTATTTACTTGGATTATTAAATGTACAAGTGCACCATAAAAAATTTAATCTGGAAATGATGAGAAGACAGTTCAAACTGTCGCCTCATGATAACATAAAAAATAACATTGATATTCAATTTGAAATTTATTTTATATTGCATGTAAGAAATGGTTTTGGGGTCATTCCAGCTGCATATTTTAGATACACCCAACATCATGACAGTGGTTACAAAGCAACTTGTCGAAATCAATTTTATTTTGAACTAGTAGTCCACAGCTACCACAATAAAGTACATTACCTTTTGATATTAACCTTTTGATATTAATGTAACTGTGTCCTGAAATTATTACAAAGTCATTATATAAATTACATTGTTTCGACTACAATCGTACGCCAATCTTTATCATAAAGGACAATTGATTGAATAAATGTGATGGATTGCCACGCCTATATTAAACTGAGGTTGTATGAACTTAGCCTGGCGTCCTGACACAATCTAATACTTCTCCTACTGTCGAGCAGTGGGCCAGGATCCTAGGATACTATGAACTGACTTCAGATAGCAGTCAATATGAGGGAAAATATTCCAGATATATTTAGACATTTAGTTGGGAACCAGTATTTGATATTTGAAGAAAAAAATATTGATATCTCTATTGTTTCAGTATTAAAAGTGTTCGTGTAAACAATATTTTATTTTGAAAATAATAATAACGTAAACATTACAAAATGACAATTTTATTGGGATTGGAAAACAAGTGAATTTTCACTTTTACAAATTCCTCTCCCATAAGACGAATTAAAAGTGTTGAGTAACGAACATGAATTGTAGATTAAGTTTGGGTAGTCGTATACACCCCTATTTTGTAGTCATTCCTCATAAAAAAATGCAAAAAATCTGCAGGTTATGTGATTTTATAAGAAATGCAAATATTTAACAAATTCAAATTCTCATACAGGATGATTTTCCTTTTTCCTCAACATTGCTTACTTAAGAGAGAGAGGGGGGTAGGAGGGATGTCATCCCGAATTTCCGGGGGGGAAAACAAACGCTGAATACCGAAATCCCGAAAAAAAAGCATTTTATGCTGGATACCGAAAAATAAATCATTGATTCCCAAGTCCCAATAAATGTAAATACCGAATTCACACAAAAATATAAGCCCAATCCGACGTCCCGAAAAGATCTGTTCCAGAGTTCAGTTTATTTAAAATTTCAGAGATTAAAATGAAACAAACATATTTTACACAAATTCGTCTTCAGACACGTTAATTGATATACCGGTAGGTATAGTCTGGATTTTGCTAGAAAATAGCCAATGAAATCATAAAATATCGTATGTCATGGGTCACGCACGGACTGTCTTACTTTATAGGGATGCTAATGCGGCTCATCAAAGATAAGATACATTTTAACCAGACATTTCCCCATTGTACCACAGAACTTAAATTAACCTGAATACATTTACCTCTAATCCTGTCGACTTTGAAGCCCGTCAGACAGTTCCACGGAAGAGACCTTGATGAAATTAGAAATTTAAACAACTCTTAATTTTCACGGGAACGAAGATTTTGCAAGTACTTTGTAGTGATAAGTTCATCAACGAAGTAATTTTGAAAATAAGACGCCAAGGTCGAAACTAGCTCTAGCGCTCACAATAAAGAAAATGTGAACCATCTTAAAGCAAGAAGGTCTCCTCGTGTACCCGAAGTTTTGTTTTGTGAACATATGTTGCTGGTGGATAAAATAGCACCGACTTAAACAATGTAGGTTCTACAGAGAAATGAAAATTTAAGGGTTCGAGGTACAATGTATGTATCATTTGAATAAAAATATTATCCATATAGAATTTTCCTGTTATTACAACTTGATTCAAACTCAATTGTGTATATTTAGTTGTAATATAAAAAAAATTCACTCCACCCCTAGTCCTATAATATTAGACTTCGTAGGTTCATATCGTTTGCATTCAACGTAAAAATATCCGATAAAAAAACGTAGATGTTATAGCAACTATAGGTCATCGTTCGGCTTTCATCAATGAGCAAATCCCATACCGCAATAAGCAGTCAAACTAATTAAATTTGGTTAGCGATGCAAAATTTTAGATATTTAGCTTGCAAGTTAAACAAAATAAAGGGGAAACTGTCCGCATCTTTTAGCACCGAAGAATATCCGACGAAAACGTTTTGTTTTTTTTTTGTTCATAAAAGACATCGTGAGTTTTTAAAAAGAATAACATTTAAGACTAGTGTGTGAAATGCATTGCCTCTTTTACAAAAGTATATTCACGCACGTGGCGAAAATGTATAAATTTCAATTGACAAAGAAAGAGAGGCACGTTTTTACTGACTTTTATTGCAAAAGAGAACTTTCCCCTTATGGTATAGAACCACTAATTCGGGCCCAGTCGGAAAGAACATACAAGAAAGTAGTACATATTTTTAAAAAAATAGTTCCTACGCAAAGCTGTATCTTTGTCAATAGGTGCAATATTTGGGTAATTTTGGTATCAAATGAAAGCTTGGTGACTTTGGTTCACTGTAGAACTCTTGCTGAAAGTTTCTTTTGAATAATAAAAAAGTATAAACAATTATAATAGGAGGGCACATTTACCCTGTTGTTCAGATCAGAAGTACCTGTTTTTGTACTATTTAACTTCCGGGAACCAGTACGCTCTAATATGCAATTAAAGGTATGTTGAATTTTTCAACACAAGTCAGAATAAGGTATAGTTTTGACCTGCTATGACTGCCACTTTATTTGAACGTAAAACAAAGTAGCCATTAATGCTTGAAATGGCAGAATTTAACATAGAAAGCAATGGGGCTATGAATTAGTGGTTTTATACCTTATACGCAATATTTTCAAGCAAGTACAATGTAATCTTATATTCATACACACTCCTGATCACTCCTCTGTTTTCATATTAAAATAAAATCAATGGATCTCATAAATCATGTTTACGACTCCAGAATATCTTTCACAGTTAATTAGTATTTGAAACATCGGTACTATATATATCATGCCGAAATTTTCTTTCTTATGCACCGATTTTTTTCCTTTTTTGGAAGAGGATGCATTTTAAAAAAAATAAAATGTTTGACTAAACGTCTTGAAAAATGCATTACTTGTTTTGAAATGGAAAAAGAAGTTTATTTTGATTTTCTACTGAAAATTATTTTAATTTAATAGATTTATTTGGAATCCATGTAAAGTGTCCCAATATGACGTTCAAAATACGATTTTCAAGCAATTTAAGAAGGCGGGATAAACGGTCATTGGTATCAAATGTACAAAGTGTTGAAGAGCGGTGATGCTCAAACACATCGAATGACATTGTCATAAATAAATGACAATGTTGTATAAACAACAAAAGGGGCTACTACATATACTCAGATTTATTAATCCTAATTCAAAATAAAGTTGAAATTGACAAGCAGCTTTGTAACAACTGTCATGATGTTGGGTGTAGTATGGTTATTGAAAACGATATCCTTTAACTGAAAGCCCACAATTACTGGACAATGCATGTATCCTTGTCCAAAAATGTTTCAACCGTTACCCTAAGTTTAATCATAAAGATGTATATGCATATATATATACATTTATGGTTAAACCAAGATTAGTGCAATATACACACACAGTGTGCATGTAACGTATATTTTGATTTGATGTCTCATCAGCATACAGAGGGTGAGTCGTTGCAAGCGGAAATTAGAGATGGAATAGACAAAGCCACCAAAAAGCATGCATTAAAAGAATATATAGAACAGAAAATTTCAAGAAATATGAACTCCACTAAAATCGGGATTATAATGTTCCGTTGACCCCTTCTTATTGAGTGCTAATTTCTCATTGGTTTGGTAAGAGAGAGTTTGCAGTGACGTGTCAGTGGTTTATTTTAAGTACAATGTTTAAAGTTGTGATCGTAATGATTTAAATTACAGTAAAAAGCTGGGTGTGAAATACGTCTGTAGATAAATTCCTAAAGTTTAGGTAAAATCTTATCCCACAATAAATCTCTGCACTTGCAATATGATTGAAAAAAGTTTTGACCACTTTTTTTGTATAAATTTCACTGTTATTAAAAATTTAATACCAATGATTGAAATAGTTCGTTCAATCTCAGGAATTGTCTTTCGAATCTTTCTTTGTTTACTTATAACAGATTAATTGATTAAATAACAATAATAATTTTATTGTTTTGCTCAATGATTTCATCTGTATTTTATCATGTTTATAGCATGAACATCAGTTCTGTACTTTATATCTGACTTGATTTACTAATAGGACTAAACCGTTTCTTTTGTTTTTATCTGCTTTCTGTATTAATTGATTTTGGGCCTTGCTCAAAAATGTCTTCCGGTAATGTTTATGACGTTGATCATCTATATTAGAGTGTAGGACGGCATACTGTTATCTATCAGTGACGTATACCCAGTATCTCCTTTTATTCATAGTTATTTTCTGATACTCCAAAAGTACAAGAACCTGTTCTGCATTTGCACATCAAACCGTTGAGTAACTGGTAATAAAAATCCAGAATATGTCACTTACTAGAAACAAATGTAGAATGCAACACACTTCAGAACAGAAAAAAATGTCATAAATTGACACAGACATTTGAACGGCTTTATACTGTGCAATTTTCGAATTGATGACTTAAACTTTTTATACAGAATTCTTGATTGACAAGCTTGTGTTTTCGCATTCAGTGACAATAAACTTAATATACAAGACGTAAATTACATCTCTATCCACGTTAACTACATCCCTTTTCCCGATAAAAGTGTTTAAACAAATTACACCTGAGCTTTATTCAGAAGTTTTATTCTAATCTAAACAAATTTGAAAGAAAAATAAAATAATACCTAATTTAGAAAAGTTCAGATTTGATAAGAAGCAAATGTATTTATCTTTAAAAATTAGCATATTATGCAATGCTTCCTACAAATGAAAAATATCAACATATCGAAAACTAATTTCATCTTAACAAGACAAACGTATTCAATGGATGTTGAAACGAAATTGTCCCCTTACTTATCATTTCTGTTAAACTCTGATATTGTTTAAAACTTTCCACTCTTCAGTGTCAAAGATGTACATCATGAACTTGATTAGTCAAACTTGAAAACGTACTTAATGGGCTTTGCTCATTGTTGAAGGCCATACGGTGACCTATAGTTGTTAATTTCTGTGTCATTTGGTGTCTTGTGGAGAGTTGTCTCATTGGCAATCTTACCACATCTTCTTTTTATAATTAAAAGTACCTTGTCAAAACCAAAGTATAACACGACAGTTTACATACATATCAAAACTGTTTATCTCAAATGGAACATTAACGAACAGAAAAAGAAGAGAGGGATCAAATTGACAAATAAATACATGTTAAAGCCTATTTTACAGTTATCTTATCTTCTAAACATTTATGCATTGTGATATATAAACGCAAATACAAAAACATAACGTTAATTCTAATTTTGAATAATTTTGACCTAGTATATCCCTTGAATACTAAACAATGCAAGATCAAAGGAGCAGCAGTGTTTGCATTATCAAATAAAAGCTCACACCTTGCAGCAAAAGGAATATGATCCTTAGAGTTGACAAAATTATCAAATTCATCAAAATCCCTTCCATATGTTATCAATGAAAATACATATCCTTTCTAAGCACAGAAAGCATTTCAAACCCCATATGAAAATAAAAAAGATGTGGTATGATTGCTAAAAGAGAGGCGAAGGATACAAAAGGAACATTCAAACTCACAAGTCGAAAATAAACCGACAACGCCATGGCTATAAAGAAAAGACAAACAAACAACAGTACACAAAACACAACATAGAAAACTAAAGACTGAGCAACACGAATCCCACCAAAAACTGGGGGCGATCTCAGGTGCTACGTAAGGGTAAGCAGATCCTGCTCCACATGTGGCATCCATCGTGTTGCTCATGTAAGTACAAATCCGGTGATAAGTCTAATTCGGTAGGTCACATTCGGGGAAAAGGGGACGAGATTGTAGTTACGACAATTGGAACATATCCGTTGTCATCTGTGAAACGGATATTCCATAACGGTCAACCAACTTGTGATGGCGTCCGTAAAATTTACGAAAGGACGATTTCAACTTCACCACTTGGAACTCTTGGTTTAATAGCTTCCTAGTGAGCAGCAACCCTTTTTCAAGGAAATCATGGGAGGAAAAACAAGCCCGGAAATATCTTATCAACTGGGAGATATATACTCCGTATGCAGGTGCTGCTGGAATGTTGCTATATAGAACTGGGAAGTTCACAATTGAGAAGCTGAAGTCATCTCTTTTGTCGTAAAGTTTTGTTTTTAACCAATTGAGACAGATTTCCACCAGAGAACCAATGACGTAGGATTTAACATATTTAGGTCACCGTACGACCTTCAACAATGAGCAATACCCATTCTTTTCTAATATCACGGTCTTCAACAATGAGCAATACCCATTGTTATTTAACATCTACAACTACATAAAATAAGAGTCGAATTAATGCAATAAAAAGTTATTCTTTTACAAAATCAAAATAGAGTGGTCCACGTTTATCTCAATAACTCTTGACCTTTACGTTAAAATTTACAAGGGAAAAAAAAACGATGTGGCGTTTTCCCCCATTTAAACCTTTTATGTAGGGATGTTACGTGGGTTTCTTTTTTATTGAGATTGATGGACTTCAATTGGATAACATTCCTTGATGGTTTGTCAAAATTAATCAAAATTAATTACTCGCAACAAATTACACGTCTTTGTCGGGGATTTATTATTTAATGATGTTCGATGCTATAACTAAAAAAAAGATATTACTTTTCTAGTCTAGTTTCATAGAGCGTATCCAAAACAAAACATTACTACAAAAGAGACGATTTTTTCGTTCCCTTATGTAAAGTTTTCTTTTTTAGAAGGTGAATTTTCTTTGGTCCTTTTTAAGGTACAAATTTTTCAACTCGTTCGCTTTGCTCGTATTTGTAGTGACATTTTAGATTTCAATTAACGTAACTTTGTACAATTAATGTGTGGTAAATTATCTAGTCAGGGATTTCTTTACCATAAATAACTTAAACCTTTTACAATATTATTTCATAGATACAAAGATTTGGTTTTGAAGTTTGACTCTGCCTATAGAACTCTTATTAAAAACGGGATATTGCATACTAATTTTAAGGCCATGCTGTCGTAAAGCACATACATTTAAAAACAATCCATGTAAACTTATTGATCTTTTGAAAAAAATATTTTTAATACCGCAGTAAGATCTTTGAATATGTTTTTTTCACGATACTCTCATTGATCCTATTTTTGATAAATTAAAACATAACTAAAGTGCATTACATTTATAAAAATGTTGGGTCCTACATCTTATCGTTATAATGTACTTTTATTTCGGCATAGCACAATGTCATGCCTTATGAAGATTTTATCCGTTGGATGTGTATTGATTGATACTTAAGTCTTGAAGAACATGATTTATTTATTAGTTTTTATTGGCTTTGAACTTACTTTCAGTAACTGCAACTGTTAGTTGTGTTTGTGATTCTTGCCACTCTAATGGGCCAAGCCATTTCTTAGTGGTTTTTTTTTACAGTTTGATCTTATTCTATGCTTTGTTACCAGGGGAAGGTTTAGCACTCACAAACTTGTTTAACCCAGACTCATTCTATATGTTTCTATCCCAAGCCAGGAGCCAGTAATTTTGTGGTTGTTGTTGGTTCATGTCTGTCATATTTGCTTTTCGTTTCTTGTTTTGTCATAATTAGGGTCCCTGTTTTTGTTTGAATTGTTTAACATTTTGTCATGTCGGGGTATTTTATAGCTGACTATAAGGTATGGATTTTGCTCATTGTTGAAGTCCGTACGGTGCTGAAATCAACGTCATTTGGAGCCTTTTTGATAGTTGTCTAATTGGTTATCATACCAAATCACCTTATGTTATATAGAGATATATTAAAATTAAGGAGATGAGGTATGATTGCCAATGAGACAACCATCCACCAAAGTTCAAATAAAGTGGATGTAAGCAATTATAGACAACCGTACGGTCTTCAACAATGAAAAAACCCATACCGTATAGTCGGCTATAAAAGTCCCCGACATGAAAAATATGAAACAATTTCATGTAGATATTGAATGGATATCTGTCTATTGTTGAAGACTTCTATATATCATTCTTTGTGATGTTGGGTTGCCGTCTCATTGACCTATACACCAATCTCCTTTATTCACACGAATATATTAATACATATAATAATAAGTACTATAAGTAAAAGAGATATTATTATTATTATTATTTTATTCCTACAACGTATTACACATCTCAATAGAGATGGCTGTACAAACGTTTAAACATACAATTTACGTATATTTATTGACTAACCTCGTAAGGTCAGGCAGTCAGGTTTAGAATAGTGTAGTTCGTCCAAATTAAAACTGGTAAAGCCTTATTTCACATTTGGAAGACAGATATTAGATAATACCGTATAATGCAACGCATTTTGAAGTTACATGTATTTTACGGCACTGCTCAAGCTTAGAATATAAAATCAAGACTATTCAACATATTTGAATGGTATTCCCATTGTGATTTAGTTCTGCCAAAGTAACGTAGTGTGAAATGAATATTAATATCTTTATCTTTAACTTTTGTAAGTTATGTATTGTGTATATATTGAAAACTATGAAACAATGGAATTCATATTAAAATAAGACGGATGGCATTAAGTAGTTTGACTGACATTAAATAAATATAAGTAATTCATGGTATATATGAAATACTAAAAATAATCATTATTATATCTCAGTTTTACTACTAGTATATATAAACGCAGTAATCAATGTTTCTGTTTGTTACTTGCCACAGACAAAATTGTAATATAACACATGTAATTGTTTGTTTTAAAAGGTTCGTCGCTAAGGACAACAACACTCCTATAGCTATATAGCACAGTCGATATCAAATACTACGATATTCAAAAGCATTATATCTGTACCTTTTGATACACTGTTACAGACCATGTGATGTGCCTGGTGACCATCTTATTTGAACAGAGACTATCTTGCTTCTGTATATTTCTAACTTTTGTTCATTGAAGTGCATTTGTAAGATTAATCTACAAAGAGAGGCTGAAGATACCAAGGAAATATTCAAAATAGGCCCCTTCACGGTTAGTTCAGCCATGTTGAATAGGGGGCAGATTTTCATAATGGAGGTAAAATGGTTTGAAAAATACGGGAAAACATTATTAAAACAGAACTGTTGCTTGGAAACATGCATAGGATTTTCCGTACTATCATACTATTTCTACCTCTATCCTCTATCCAAAAAATCTGCCCCTATTCAATATGGCCGAACTAACCGTGAAATGGCCTATTCAAAAGTCGAAGAGAAACTGACATCGCCATGGCAAAAAATGGAAGACGATGAAAAGACAAACAAGCCAACATAACACTTTTCCCTCAATAAAAAGATTAAAGACTGAGATATAAATGTATCTTAACAATATCTTGAAGCTCAAAATGCACTAAAGCCTTGCAAAGCCATACAAATTTAAACAGAAACCTTCAAAGATCTATCAATTAAGTTTAAATTCCATAAAGTGCAAAAACCCATTACGATAAATCAAAGACGTTCCCAAGGTTCCTGACTTGGAACAGGCACATAAACATGTCTTTAGTCTTTTGGCAAATTATAAAACGCTTATGTATACTTTAGACATGTTCTTAGGTAAAGTTTTTATTTGTTTACTTTAAACTAAATTTTATTTAACTGTTGAAAGGATGTGTAAGAAATTTTTGTATTTTGTGTTTTACCGTGATTTTTTATGACATTTAAGGAATGACTGTAATTTATTTTCTGTCTATGAAGAAATAACATCAAAAATGTGGTGCACACTGAATAACCTGCGTAGCGGGTTATTTTAAAGTGTGCACCACATTTTTTATGTTATTTCGAATAGACAGAAAAAATATTACAGTCATTTCTTATAATTTAATTCTAAATTCCATTTTAAACCGGAGTAAACCATGAAAAAACGTTGATGACGTCACTGTCACATGACAAAATTATGTCTATGAGCTGATAAACAAAACAACGTCAGCCAATCAGAAGACGCGTTACATCCAAAATTAAATTATTGGCTGGCATTTCAGACAAGCTGTGAATAAGCCGTTATTTTGTTATATAATTGTCTGGCCATTTAAGAGGACTTGCTTGCGCATACATGTACCACTAACCCTTTTTAATATACTATAGTCTATATTTATTGTGCTTACTAAAGAATGACTATATGTAAATGAATTCGAATATTATGTTTAAACAAAGTTCTATATTTATCACTAAAGCAAATCCTTGATGTAACCGACATTTTCATGTTCGTATGCAATTCAGCCGCATGTGAAAATACATACAATACAAAATTGTAAAATATACTTATCAATACTTGAAAAAAATATATCAAGCCATGAATCAGTGCATAAAGTGGAATGTTGTTACTTGTAATCGGTATTATGCAATTACAAACATGTTGTTGAATGTCGTACGTGTATTTAGATGCCTTGGAACAAATCTAAAACACTAAACATATTCTTAAAGGATGTTTATTGTAGTTTGGCAAAGGGAAAACATAACACATACCATTAGAAAGATTCCATTGCAAATTATGTCATACATATCTATTATGATTAGATTTCCTTAAGTGAACAAAATAACAAGTAATACACAAAGGAGGAGTTTTTATAACTGATTGTTTTTGGTAAAAATAACACCAATCATAATTTTAGGTTCTTATGGTTTGATATGAAATTAAGAAAATGGGGTATGATTGCCATTGAGACATCTATCCACTAGAGTTTAAATGAAGTGGGTGTAAGCAAATATAGGCCACCGTACGGCCTTCAATGAGAAAAACCCATACCGTCTAGTTGGCTAAAAAATGCCCTTATTTCGGCCTGTTCCAGAAGCATACATTTGTTTCTTATTCAAGCAAAAAATATCATTTTTCTTGTCTATATTTGTATTTTGACCTTTGAATTTGATTTACATAAATAAATATCACTTTCAATTATTTTCATGGAATGAAACATGATACATGGGATATTTCAAGTGGTTTCATTACAATACTTATTGTCCAAAGCAAACAGCCAAACAAATGCATAATGATTAAGACATTAAGATTTGTTCTTGCACAAATAAAAACAAAACAGATCGAAAGTGGCAATTGTAAGAGGCAGTTGATTATTAGTGTAACAAAATATGTTTGTTTGTCAAGATATTTAACATTGTTTTGTAGAAATTTCTTATTAAAGTGTTTGTTTAAAATATTACATCATTTTTAAATGCATTTATTTAAACTTGAAATAAAATAAAAATAGTCATATTTATTGACTTATAAGGACATACATCAAGTGTGTAAGGATTTTATATAATCAACGTAAAACATTATGTCATATTTGTTCCTTTTAATTTTAATCCATAGCAAAGAAGAAGAAAAAAGAGAATTTATGTAAGGGACCCTAATCTTCAAATTATGATTGATTTTTTTTCCCTATGTTATAATCTCAATTCAAAATTAAAAACCAATTGTTCAGAGAACAATTGAAGGTCTTTCCACCCATAAAGATCTATTTTGATATAAAAATATTAAAATTCGGTTTAAAATGTCATTTCCAGCGTCAAATGATAGCTTATTGTACACTGATTCCAAAAATTTATGGTTTTTATACATTTTTTTTAAATAAGGGAGATAATTTGTTACTTCCGGTTTGAAAAAATATTACTTTCGGTATAATTTGAATGTTTACTTGACACTGATTCCAAAAATATATGGTTCTATATACTTTTATATTAAATAAGTACGAAAAATAGCTACTTCCGGTTTACACAAGGTCACTTCCGGTTGGATTTTTCAAGGTCAAATGGCTTGCAACCTAATGCAAAAAGTCCCATGGCTTTATCATGTATACATATGAGGTAAAAGCAAAGGTCAAAATCTAGAACGTCAAATTTACCTATGACCTTGAGCTCAATTTCAAGGTCATAAACCAAGAACCTCAAATCAAAAGACCCTAGGTCTTAGTTATATATGGTTAATGAGTTATATCACCATACGCGTATTTTTAAATACAAGAGGGGAGAAAACTCTAATTTAATGTTAGCGCACCCTTTAACCAAAATGTATGTGTTACGACATGTCGCAACTAACAATTTAGTAATAATATGTTGTCGATATCTTATACGGAGTGAAAATAAGCCAAAATCAAAATTAAGAATATGACCTTGACCTTTGACCTTGACCAAATTTTCTTTTTTTTGGACCAAGGACCTCAAATCAAAAGACCCTAGGTCTCTATCACTTATGGTTTACCAGTTAGAAATGCATATCACTTATATCAAATGCATAAGGGGAAATAACTCTCATATGGAGTCTCCGGAACGCTTCGGTGAAAACTAAACTCAACATCCTGAAGATATAGCGAGCAATTTGGTAAAATAAATTTGTCGTAATCTTTTACGGTTGCGAAGGAGTAGTGGCCACAAGAAAAACAGTGTTTGGGGAGATAACTCTTACAACGTAAAGTATTCGGTTAAGCGGTTGTCAGTTTCAAAAGCGTATAAACTGTTCGATATCACATACCAAATATCTAAGCGACATCTTATGAAACAACAATACTACGCAAGAAAAAAATTAGGCGGAAGAAAAAAAATAATAATAATAATAATCAGAACAAAATCAATAGGTCTTTCCACGGAAAAGTGGAAAGACCTAATAAATGTTTGTTCAACTAAGGATTGTAAGTCAGGTTCTAGGTCATGGTGAACCAGAAGATGAAACAATTTCTTGACAGTTTGTCTAATGTGTTTAAGTTCTACCAGTGAATATCAATCTTTTTGCATTTATCATACTCTCTGGAATTAATAATTACTATTGAGTTCTCAACCTTTAACACAAGACTCCATAGTATATTCTTAAGTCCATCTATACATCGAGGAAATTAAATTATCTCCCTTTATTAGACTCTAGTGTGTACTGTACACTGTCTTGTCGTGTCCGTTTAAGGAAAAAAATTATGTCATTTATAAAAAGTTTCAATTTTATCTTAGACATTGTGCACCTTAGTGTAATAAAACTATAGACAAGTTTTCAAAAACGATTCACATAATGTTTTAACATCGATAGAAAGAATCTAAACTATGTACTTACATAAAACAGTTATAAATGAAAAAAGTATTTACCTCTCCATGTCAATAACTTGAGTAAGTGTAAAATGTTGGATCTCAGGCTACTGTTATTATTTAATCAGTTTGCGGAAGACTTTAATACAACCAAACTTATCTCTTATGTATTTTATATTCCGCCTTTACAAAATAATTAATGCATAAAAGTGTGTTTATTTTATTCTTTGAAAATGATTATATTTACAATATTGATTGTTCATATTTTTAGCAAATAACATGAATATTAAATAAACAACCAAAAAATTGTACAGGATTAAGCTTAGAAAATCTTCCCAGTCTTTTGTAATGTTCTTGCATGATAGCATTTTTCACAGCCAAAACAAACCAATATGATACATGAATTATACTAACTTCAATTGAAACGATACGTGTGTGATTAAAATAATCTTCATCAGGTATGAATGTAGAAAAATAGTATGTCACATCGTCTGTTACTAAGATTGTTTACAAATGATACGGAAAATTGTAGGACAGGGAAAAGTTTTATATACAGTATATACAAAACAGATATAGGACATCAGATAGTAATTCATAAAAACTGAAAACGAAAAACATGTTTAAAATCGAACCACGAATCCCAAAATAAAAAAATAATCTTTCAATTTGTTACCTGAAAAAATTACAAAGATTTGAATGAAAGGGTACATAAAAGGACCAAATTGTTTATATAAACAACAAGCTAGATAGTTGTACTGGAAGAATATTTGACATTACCTAGTTTTGTGAGCACTTATGTCTAAACTCTTACTATATTATTGATGGAAAGACAATGATATGATTAATACTTTTTTTGGTATTACTGAAACAAAGTTCATGAATAAGACACTAAAAATTACAAAGAAAAAAAGTAACATCGCGTAAAAAACCCAAACTAATATCAAAATTAAACAATCCAAATTCATAATCAATATAAAGGTGTTTCTCATGGTAGGCAAATGGCGCCAAATAATCGGTAATATGTCGTATTCGGTGATGTCACAAGAAAAGTGGACGGGATTGTGGCGTCGACAGTTGGGACATATCAGTTGTCATCTATGAGATATATTTTCGATCAACCAAATCATGATGGCGTCCAATAGGAACCAATTTATCATTAGCTTCCTTGTAAGCAGCAACCTTTTTTCAAGGAAATCGTGTTCGGAAATGCATGCTCTTGATTATTTTAGCATCAACTGAGAGATATATACTCTATGTGGAATTGCTAATTTGACTACATTGAAATGGAAAGTTCACATTATAAACCAGAAATGATCTCTTTTGGCGTTAAGTTTACTAGACTAAGTTCTAAACGTGTCAATTTTTAGATGTATTTCAACACAAGAAGCAGACTTTACCGTATATGTGGTATCCTTTATCACAAATTCTATGAGATAGTTTCTTTTGATTATTTAATGGGGTGACATCATCTATGTTAGCTTCTTTTCCTTCATCCTTAGAAGCTCCTGTATGGAGTCTGTCTCATATGAATAAAGAAAAAAGTCGGCAAGAAGAGGAGCACAGTTGGTTCCCACATGAATGCCGATTGCCTGTTAAAAACGCCCTCCAAAAGTAACTAATATGTTGTCAGTAAAAAAATCAAGCATAATTGTTGATGTCAAGTTTCAAAATGTCAGAGAACTTTTATTTGAATCAGATTTGTTTTATTTAGAATGATTTTAAAGTCCTGCCTAAAAAAGATATTTGTATCTACGTTGTCCATTATTTTTTAAGGAGCAAAGTTGAACTATTTCTTTCAATCGGTCTTTAAGTTTATAATGAGAAATATTTGTGTAACTGGTAGAAAAGTCAAACGTTGTCATACTATTGTATGAGGAAAGAGACTTAGATGGTATGTACTCTAACAGATCTTGGGAAATTATTAGTATCCACATCTGGTTTACATCATCATTGTCTTAAATTCGTTCATTCCCACACCCCATAAGTATTTCATTTTTAATTGATCAGTTCATCTATCATTTTTGCATTTTGTTTTTACAAATACCAACTTGTTTCCAATTAAGAATGTTTTGTAAAGGAAATCAACATCTAGGTGGCCTAAGGACAAACTGTATTCCAGAATAGGCACACCTTATGGAAAAACATGTTTTGATGGTTTGGAACTTTTGATTTTGCCATTTGATAAGGGACTTTCCGTTTTTAATTTTCCTTGGAGTTCGGTAATTTGTTATTTTACTTTTCAATATAGTTCAGCTTTAATGACTTGTCGTTGTGTAATCGCCATTTTGCAATCTCATTTTACAAATTGTGTAATGCGCTTACGAAAATAAAACTTCTGTCCATAATACACCACTTGCATTGTATATTCAGAGATTTGGTGTATCCAAAATGGTGTTGTTTCCCTTTGTAAAAAAATAATATCAACTTGAAAGCAAAGTCGGTTTTTATGAAATGGGTGTCGTGATAACTAAAGAACATGTAAATTTTGTATATAGAGACATGCATCAATAGGATTTTCAAAAGCCCCAACACGACAAAAGAATAGCTTATTTTCGCGGACTTTCTGTTTGCTCTACTTAATTAGCAAAACAAACTCATTGGAGCATCCAGTAAAAGTAGTTATTAACAATCTGGAGATCATGAAGACTTATAGATTATCGTATTTGTTGGTTGTATTAGCTAAACACTCAACCAGTGAAAAATTGATTATCATACACCAAGATTAAAACAATGAACTTTACTTTCAAACTTTAATCGCTTTATATTCCGGAAGTTGAAAAAGGAATCCTTGACGATAATAGTTTGATTGACGTGAACAATACGATGTGTACCACAGTAGAGCAATGGCTGCTTTCCCTTCCAGAGCACTTGAATAAACCTCCGGCTATTAGTGAAATTTTTGTATTTCAATCTTTAGATTTCTTGTTCTGTATTTTGATTTTTTTTCAATTGCCGTTGTGTGATATCTGTTCTTTTATATCCTGTTTATATTGTCTCCTTTGTATGTTAAAATTTTGCGACGGGTTGGTGCTTTGTTTTGAATATCTGATTTTACCCTTCAAGTAATGGTACGACATTTGGAATCCTCTATCCAACAGTAATTTAGTGTTGGTGTAATAATTTCATTCACAACTTTCTCGAGTTCGAGTACTTCACTTTACAAAAGTTTGACTTCTAAGGTATCTTGTAAGTAAAAGTAGAAAAGCTCCTGACGTTTTGCCAAACATTGGTTTAAATTTTTTTTATTCATATTTAAAGACACATTTGTATTAGACATTTTGATTTCCTGTCAAGACGAGGACATTCATTTTCAGTTACTTATCTACTGTAACAGATTAAATTTTAAAATTGACATGATTTCTGTTATCTGAATTTGAAAAAAAGGTTTTCACAGGAAGCTATTATTTCCTCAACCCAAATTTGAAATCTATTTTCGACAAAAAGTTACTATATTTATCTTTAAAGCTCAAACAGGGTTGATATTTGGATCAATAGGAAGTTTGAAATGTTTGGTCAATGCGTTACATTCGTTTATCAATTCAGTTTGTCATAAAGCACTAAAACAAGCTTTATAATGTTTACAATCCTACTTTGCAGTGTACACAGTACTTGTGATCTAAATTAAGATCAAATATAAATTTCATACTGAATAAGGACATAAAGTAGACATGTTAAAATATATCACCTGATAAAAAAAATCGCTATCTTTCTTAAAATAGTACGATTTTGTAAATCCAACATAAACATTGAATATGAAAATTAAATAAAAATGTGGTTCATTAAAACAGAAGTACATAGCTACTTCATCATGTCCATGTGTGAAGCCAGACAGGGCTTTATTCGTTTTTAATTTTCTACGCATGAAAGTGTTGGCCTTTGTTGCATTGAAAGTTTTTATATTATACTCAAGCAAAATAGCAAACAATTGATTTCTTCTTTAGTCTTGTTTAAATTGTTTATTTTTCATATCATTGAGAATCTATATTCTAAAGATATGTGATTTTTTTTGTTTAGGATATAAGCTCCTGAAATTATATATATATACAGTCAATAATTTAGATTCTCTTTAAATCTGTAGCGGCTGTCCACATGTGTTTTGTAAAGCTAACATGATACTAGTGTTCAATGTAATACAATGGTACAGATGGGTAGTCATTGAAACAGTGGTCATTAAGGATGTTCGCTCTTCTGTTTCAAAACAACAAGCTTTTTAAAAGACTGTTATAAATTTATAGATTTATAAATAACTCAGCTTAAATAGCAGAAAAAATGAAAAGTTCGTGTCCTTGATTTTGAGATATAAGCAATTGAAAATTTGGCAGGGAAATTATTCTCTATAGACTTTTCATACATTTAACATTGGAACCTTTTTTCTTTCAAAATTATGAAAAAATAACAAGGATTTTATAAGATTTAAAAAAATGGCTTTTTAAGCTATGTCTTATAAAATTATTAAAAGAGAAGTTGAGGTTAGCTGGCAACATTTTTATCGGCACTGCATGGATAAAACTAGAGGATTACGAAAATCTAACAAAAAGTCAGACAAAAACAACAGTAGCGAACATCTTTTAAAAGAAATCACATTTTTAAGCAAACATTTTGAATTTTATGATACAAATTTTAACTTTAGTAAAGTAGTGAAATTTGTGCTCATTTCTGATGTTTAGTCGTCAAAAAGGTAAAACAAAACTACAAAGTAACATCCTCATTTTGTTCAATTTATAATTGTTATAATGAATACCACGAGGAACCCAGTGATATGTAATGCATGCTCTAGTCACGAAGAAAGACAAAATGCATTTGTCGGAACGAAGGGACATTGCAATATTCATCTGACATTATAAACTGGTATATATAGATTCTACCACTTCACCGAGTCCGATACGATAATTCTCCTCACGAGATAGTTATATTTTCAAATGTAAAGCTCAAGGCTTTGAATTAAACTACCGAGAGTGGAGAAATATCATATCGTACGAGAAACGGTGCTGGAATCTGAATTTCTTAGGATTTTTAAACGATATCTAGTCAAACTTTTTTCGATGATCTGCAAAAACATTGTGTTCTTTTTACGTGTCGTCATCATGCATGGTTGCCTTTTTCGTGGCATAACAATGGCGAAATTAAAAAAAAGCAAGAAAATTTGTCGTCATAATTGAACTTTAACCAATAAAAAACTTACATCAAGCGAATCCCATTATGATTATAAAAAGCTATAAACCGTTCGGGGAACGTATAACTCATCTATGAACTAGAGAAATGTATGTATCCAAAGTACAAACATTACTGTTCATCCTTGATTTGAATAAGTAAAAATACCGTTGCTCTGCTTAATTTAAAGTTGTAAAAATAACATAGTAAGATTTTTCTACTCTTGATTAAAATAAAGCTATCTAAAATGAATCTTTTTTATTCATAAATGGACTTTGAAATCATGACATTTAGTATGCTCTGTTAATTTTCTCATTTTTTCTTTAAGGTTGAATAGCAAATCTTAATAAAGGGTGCCTCAAATTAAAAATTTTGAATATATTATTTTAGTAAAATATAATCAAAGATTTAAACAATAGTTATGTCAGTGTTTTGCGATGGTATTGTCGGCTTTTCTTCGTCTCATGTTTGTTATTGTCTCTTTGTTGTCTTTTGTCTCTTTATTACTGAGTAGATTATATCAAATTTGCACTTGTTATCCAAAGAAATAAAGAAATTGAAATTTGGAAGGTTGTACAGCCCGCAACTTAGGTAAAGGAATTAATACAAGATATGAATATTTTTCGTACATTATGAATAATACATTGTTTGTTAAGTCGATGTTTAAAATTGTCCAATATGTATTGAGTAGACTTACTTGAGAAATTAGTTACAATGGTGCATCTAGAGTTCAAGAAAATCATTTATCGTTGTATATGTGCACGATGATTAAGATTATTATAATTTTAGTTACATCACATCAGAATTAACGAAAATGGAATTTTAGATATTGCATAACCCAGTGATTTATACTGGTATTGAATCATTAAAATTAAGAGTAAAATAAATACCACTTACAGTAATTAGAACCAATTGAAATTGATGTTCTACATATAGATAAGGAGATATGGTATGATTGCCAATGTGACAGCTAACCAACAAATTCCGAATGACTTGCATTTAAGCAACTATGTAGGTCACCGTACTGATCGACTTGCTTAATCATTTGAATTTATGTTACGAAATAAAGGCTTGTTACCATTAAAAGTTGAATAATGCACAGTCTTCGGACTGAATACTTCCCTACTACCTGATTGGTAAAAATTACTGACTCTACAATAATATAAAGTCCATTAATTTGTTGGGACAAATCGAAACCTAGTAATTTTGAAATATCTTTCTATCCCATTGAGTGTTGGATTTGTACTCTTTATTTTAATAGATACAGATTGCATGGTGATCAATCATGCATATCGATACACAGAATGAAAATAGTAAACATTTATCTATGAATAGATTTTGTAATGTATAAAAACGCACACGTGATTATTCCACATGTTATCCATCACTCACAGTTATGTTATTAGTGTTGCGTACATTTACTAGGTTTCGAATTGTCCCAATCAATCAAAGGATTCCAATATAGAAAAAAGGCACGGGTTATTCAACATTGCAGTCCAACTGCAATTAATAAACAATAATCCAACATGATCTCTTTATCAACAACAAAAAATTACTATACAATATGTAAAGCTCTAAACTTACAGGATCATTTATAAAGGATGTTAGAAATCTTTAGAAATATAGTATTCCCTCCCTTTCCAGTGTTTATACATTCCTCAAAACGAAATTTGTTAAAATAGAAAAAATGTATTAGCCTTGATGAACTAAACTATATATAAAACCATTTTCCAATTTCATCAGCTATGAGACGGCTAGCTTTTTAGCAAAGCTATTACTTGTATATTAAATATTAATAGGAGTACACATAGAAACTAGAACTTAGCATACGGATAAAATGAAAATTGTTTTTTTTTTCTTCTCATTTAGCATTTTGCATTCATCTCATCGTAGCCCTAGTATTGTTTTTTTTTTCAAAATTTATTCCAGTCCGTATGTGAAAAGGGTTTAATTCCTCAGCCAATGTGTATCGCGCAGTCCATCGGGTAAATATTACACACTCACTTATTACGTATGTGTTGTGTGACAGTCATCGATATATAATTACCATAACAAATCTATTTATTAATAAATTAATGTAAAAAGAATTAAAAACTTTTCACCAAAGTAGTTAACTTTTATATTTTAAATTTACTTTAACAAAATTAATCCTTCATTTCTTTCTACATCTAATTTGTTGTCTTCCTATATTTGTTGTATTGGTCAACCAATGATTTATCAGTCATACTAACATGACTTTGTACATAATAGGCAAGGTCCTGTATTTGTTTCATTCAACGAGTCTAAATCGAAAAGTGATGAAACCTAATGGTATTTGAATAGAAGAATCTAAATAATGCACATTAAAGTTTTTTTTTTTCAGTTTTATATAATTATACCCGTAACATTGGAATGATAACCTGCGCTCTACTTAGATGTTGAAAACACTTTTGAATCATACTTGAACTTCTTTTTTTTTTGAGAAGGGTCATACATATATCTTTACTTCTGACAGAACCATTGTTTTGTTTTTGAATGTACTTTTTTTCATTATTCTTTTGAAAGTACAACAAAATGTACTAAAGGTAAAACCCAAGAGCCAACAAATAGTTATCATTTTGAGCACTTTTAAGCTTTTTATGAGTTTGTTACATATCAAAATATTGATAGAATCTCAAAGCTCACACACTGAAAATCTAATATTTCATGCTTCCATTACATTTTTAGAAAAGCCCCCATTTTCTTGAGTGTTTGTCTGCATGCTGTCACGAATAACATATTTAAGTACAACACATCCCTTCTTTCCGATTTTTAATAAAATGCTCCGCATGGCGCAGCTTGATACGACCGCAGAGGTCGAACCCTGAACAGTTGGGGGATAATGGACACAACATTCAAGCTTGATACAGCTTTGGATTTGGATTGTGATTAAATATTTGACACAGCATAGGTTTCTAACACAGATTGAATGTGGTCTAAGAACTTAAAAATTTTAAATTGGACATTCACCTATTATGGTCCAATATCCAAAATCTAAATACATGGTTAGATTCAGCATATCAAAGAACCCCAAGAATTCAATTTTTGATGAAATCAAACAAAGTTTAATTTTGGACCCTTTTGACCTCAATGTGGACAAAGTTGATAACAGGGCCCAAAAATCAAAAATCTAAATACATGGTTAGATTCAGCATATCAAAGAACCCCATATATTCAATTTTTGTTGAAATCAAACAAAGTTTAATTTTGGACCCCGATTTGGACCAACTTGAAAACTGGGCCCATAATCAAAAATCTAAATACATGTTTAGATTCAGCATATCAAAGAACCCTAAGAATTCAATTTTTGTTAAAATCAAACTAAGTTTAATTTTGGACCCTTTGGACCTTAATGTAGACCAATTTGAAAACGGAACCAAAAATTAAGAATCTAAATACACGGTTAGATTCGGCATATCAAAGAACCCCAATAATTCAATTTTTGATGAAATCAAACAAAGTTTAATTTTGGACCCTTTTGACCTCAATGTGGACAAAGTTGATAACGGGGCCCAAAAATCAAAAATCTAAATACATGTTTAGATTCAGCATATCAAAGAACCCAAAGAATTCAATTTTTGTTAAAATCAAACTAAGTTTAATTTTGGACCCTTTGGACCTTAATGTAGACCAATTTGAAAACGGAACCAAAATTTAAGAATCTAAATACACAGTTAG
Source organism: Mytilus californianus (assembly GCF_021869535.1). Taxonomy (NCBI): domain Eukaryota; kingdom Metazoa; phylum Mollusca; class Bivalvia; order Mytilida; family Mytilidae; genus Mytilus; species Mytilus californianus. Next base: position 96,613,530 of record NW_026262668.1, read on the forward strand.
ATTCGGCATATCAAAGAACCCCAATAATTCAATTTTTGATGAAATCAAACAAAGTTTAATTTTGGACCCTTTGGACCTCAATGTGGACCAATTTAAAAACGGGGCCCAAAATCCAAAAACTAAATACACGGTTAGATTCAGCATATTAAAGAACCCCATGAAATCAAGAATAAAACCCCATTGAAATTGGTCAAGAAATAAGCAATTTATAGGAAGTATCTTCTTTTGCACAATCCTGTGCTATTAAATATTTCTTGCTATTGCGCAATACTGTACAATTGACAATTTCTTGCTATTGCGCAATATTGTGCTATTGGATATTTCTTGCTATTGCGCAATACTGTGCAATTGACAATTTCTTGCTATTGCGCAATATTGTGCTATTGGATATTTCGTGCTATTGCGCAATACTGTGCAATTGAAGATTTCTTGCTATTGCGCAATACTGTGCAATTGATGATTTCTTGCTATTGTGCAATACTGTGCAATTGAAAATTTCTTGCTATTGCACAATACTTATTATATAATAATTTACACATCCTGTTTGGTGTGTATCTCCTACCATATCATTATTATTTGATTTTAAATATAAATCAGAAATAACCAACTTAAAATGGAAAATTTTAAAAGAAACAAAAAAGGAAAAAAAGAAAAAAAATGAAAAAAAAAATAAATCCCCCCCCCCCAAAATTTTTTGAACCCCCATTATGATTCATCACCCCCAAACTCAATCCCAGCCTTCCCTTTGTGGTATGGTACCTTGCAGTACAATTTCAGAGAGATCCATACACTTGAACACAAGTTATTGTCTGGAAACTAGAAACAAATGTGTTTTTTGGCCCCTTTTTGGCCCCAAATTCCTAAACGTTTAGGGCAATTACCCCCAAACTCAAACCCAGCTTTCCCTTTGTGATATGGAACCTTGTAGTACAATTTCAGAAAGATCCATACACTTACACACAAGTTATTGTCATGAAACTAGAAAAATGCTTGTTTTTTGCCCCTTTTTTGGCCCCTAATTCCTAAAATTTGGAGGCAATTACCCCCAAAATCAATCCCAGCATTCCTTTAGTGATATGGAACCTTGTGGTACAATGTCAGAGAGATCCATACACTAACACACAAGTTATGTCTGGAAGTTACAAAAATGCTTATTTTTGGCCCCTTTTTGGCCCCTAATTCCTTTACTGTTATTACCATAACCCCCAAAATCAATCCCAACCTTCCTTTTGTGGTATTGAACCTTGTGGTAAAATTTCATAAAGATCCATTCACTTAAACTAAAGTTAGAGTGCGAAAACCAATGTGTCTTCGGACGACGCCGGACGACGCCGGACGACGACGACGACGACGACGACGCCGGACGACGACGACGCCAACGTCATACCAATATACGACCACAAAAATTTTTTTGCGGTCGTATAAAAATGACCCTGGTTTGAAATGAATTAAGAGGAGATAAGTCTTTATAACAGTTTATGAATTTGATGAGAATAATACCTGACACAAGGAAATAGATATAATTTAAATAATACATTTAGTTATAAAAATAAAATGATTTTTACATAACAAAAGGGACTTATTCTATTATCGGCATATGTACAAATAAGGAAATATGGTATGATTACCCCAGAGGACGTGGATGTTAGTAACTATATAGGTCACTGTACGACAATCGACAATGAGCAAAATCTATACGGCCCTTAAAAACGAGCAAAACCCGAACGGCCTTAAAAACGAGCAAAACCCGAACGGCCTTATAAATGAGCAAAAGCCGAAAGGCCTTAAAAACGAGCAAAACCCGAAAGGCCTTAAAAACGAGCAAAACCCGAACGGCCTTAAAAACGAACAAAACCCGAACGGCCTTAAAAACGAGCAAAACCCGAACGGCCTTATAAATGAGCACAACCCGTACCGAATATTAAGCTATAAAAGTCCCAAGAATGATTGCTTTGATTGATTGATTGATTGATTGATTGATTGTTGGTTTTAAACGCCATTTCAAGCTCACTTTGCTATATCATTGCAGTCAGTTTTTATTTTATTGTTGGAAAACTCGGAGAGAACCATCCACCTTTTGCAGGAAAACCTGCAATCCTGTAAATTAATATCGGCATTCTCCAGAATGACAAAATGTAAAACAAAACCAACGACCTAATGTATATATTAAGCTTGTCACCTTCATTCAACCAAAATTAGGATCTTAGAATTATATTTGAAAGTATCACATGACCGGGTTACAATATTTATTTCTATTCAATGTAGATATTTAAGATGTAGCTGCAATTACACGAAGGTTGTAAATTTTGCTTGAAATGACTGAATTCCCAAATCTGGAAAAAAACTAGAAAAAAATCCTCAAACAATTCCATAATAGAAGGTGCACAGCTTCAACATATGTTCAATTTTTCTGTGAGGTTTCAGGGATCTGGGTTGACAGCTGTAGGAGTTGATTACACAAAACTTGTACCCACTTTCATAAATTTTGCTGAAAAAAGACTATGTTTCCAAGTCTGGAAAATGAGAAAAAAAATCCACAAACAATTCCATAAAAGAAGGTGCACAACTTCAACATATATGTAATCTTCAAGTGAATTTTCGGGGATCTTGGTTGAAAACTGTTAGAAGGAGTTGATCACAGAAATTATGTACCCACTTTTCCACGTGCTCCCGCGCGCCCGCCCATCCGCCCGACATCACCATACTATAAGCCGGTTTTGGACTTCGTCCAACCCGGCCAAAAACCGTATTATTTACGTTTTATTTGATTTGATTTTGCCGGTAAAAACTTTTTTGACAATCGTTATATAATTTATCAATTAAACATATGGTTGATAAACAATTTATATATACTCAGCATGTAGTTACTCAAAATAAGTTTAACTGACTTACCTACTCTCTATTAATATAAATTCAGTGCAAAATAAAATACAGACAATATAGCAACGACTTTAAATTTATAACTTTAAGTTATTGATTTCAGTTTTACCAAGCTCTTACTGTCCCAATTGATTATAAAGTTTGCTTAAATAAAAAAAAAAACGCTTTGTCATTTTCATAAAGCTATATTTCGTTTTTATTTTAAAATAAAACCTTGTTGCTGGTACATTTAAATTGTATGATATGTATGTGTGTATTGTAAGTTGCACTGTTTACAACTGTAGACACGCCCGGTCTCGCTCCTTTTGGAGATTCTGCGGTTCCCTCAGTTTTACCTTGATATTTATATTCTCATTGGATTAATCACATTTGAACACCGATAAACAACTGCTGTCTTAAAAAATATCACCTTTGTATTCCTACCGCCCGTATTTAGTATCGATATACATATTGAATATTGCAATGCTTTCTGTATCAATATTAGCTATTTAAGGCGTAAACAGAATGTTCCTTATTTATGTACATACAGTTAGAAAATTCACGTTTTTAAGGACCACTATATCATTATACAAACGGACTATAATTCAATAAGATCTACAACATAATTCATAACTTATCTCCCGTGTGGACGAACTAACCGGCATTTAAAGTAATATAAACTAACATATGTGGAAATTAATATTTATAAAATACAGAAATAGAAAATATTAAATCAGGCTGACAGTTAGAGGCTAACAGTGTTATGCCCATTTAGATTTTAGAAATAAATCTAAGATTCTTTAACTTGAATCTTTTATTGCCTATGTCATTAGCCTCAAGTGCAGCAGGATCTTTTTAACCCCTAGGAGTTTAATTACTCTATGTTTTTGATGATTACGAGTTGTTCAATGTTAAATTTCGATATAATGTATTTTCTTTCTAGTCAGTTTTTGTTTTCTTTTCTTAATAGTTCTGCCTGTCAATCTACATTGTATGACTTTTGATTGGTTGTTGTCTTTTTGGTATCTTCTTGTGTGTCTCACCGTGAAATCATAAAATTTGTTACCTTGGCAACATGGAATTGTGTACATTTATATCAAATTATTTTTATTAATACAAGATATGTCTGTGATCAGATACATTTTTACATTTTTGTAATGTAGTGTCACTGTTGCAAAAATCTCATTATTTTGATGAATTACTCACTGTTTGCACCTGAAATAAATATTTAGCTTACAAATGTTAGATGAGACAGGAGGACTGTTGTATATATGTTTTTCATTTTCTGTTTGATATATAGATTTAGAAGGAAAAGTGATCATGTTTTACAGTAAAGTTACTAAGTACTAACATTCATGTGATATGTTAAAGTTGTCCATGAGATAGCAACTCACCTGAGAAGTATTAAGTGCACCCTGTCAATGAGATAGCAACTCACCTGGGAAGTATTAAGTACACCCTTCTCTACTCTATAGGTTCTGCTGTTATTCCGGAATATTATCCTGAAAAGGAAATTAATGTATTTCATTTAGGACAGATATAACATAGCAATGCAAGTCGCAGGCGGTTTTTTTTTCAAAGGGATTAATTTCGAACTGGCCGACTATTTCATGAATGGATCATCAGCCTGTTAAAACCAGCGTTACTATAACATTCATTATAATTCCTACCAATTTATAACAGTTACTTTTTATATAATTGTAGAAACCCAGTAGAGATTGATTATATCTATTAATGTATTTAGTCAAGTGAACCATATCACAAAACGGGTATTCCTTTATTTTAAGAGGCAGTTCAGAGATCGGAACCATTTACAGTAGTATCATCAATAATGTAATATCGGATTAAAAGCACATAGTGCTCACAGAAATACACCGTAATTAATCATTATTAACTGTTGTGATTAATTAAACAAGCAGTAGGACATACAGCAGAAATTCATTGAAATAATAAATTCATTTAAATTTTTAATTGCAAGTATGCACAATATTAATGAAAAAAAAGAAAGAAAGATTTGTATATCGCTTTAAGAATCAATACTACATACGCTCATCGATAAAATATAATGGAAGAATAATGAAAATTCCCCATGTTAAGCTTCAATCACACCAAAGGATGAATTTAACAAAGACTTCCACAGGTAAGCCGTAAATATTAAAGAACAAAACCACTAGCATTTAAGTAAAGACAGCGAATGACATCGGACAGGAAGGCACATTGTGGTAGGATTACTAAAGGTTATGTGTACTCAATATTCCAAAAGAGGGACGAAAGATACCAGAGAGACAGTCAAACTCATAGATCGAAAATAAACTGACAACGCCATGGCCAAAAATAAAAAGACAAACCGACGAATAATAGTACAGATGACACAACATAGAAAACTAAAGACTAAGCAACACGAACCCCACCAAAAACTGGGGGTGATCTCAGGTGCTCCGGAAGGGTAAGCAGATCCTGCTCCACATGTGGCACCCGTCGTGTTGCTTATGTTATTACAAATCCAACTTTCTATCAAAATCAATAGAATAAAAAAACTTATACCTTCAGAATTTGCAGTACAAATAGATTAAAAAAACGGACTTTATATAAAAAAAGGAGATGTGGTATGATTGACAATAAGACAACTATCCATCGAAGAATAAAAAAAGGATTATGTTATTTAATAAACAACTTTAGGTTCACCAACTGGCCTTTAACAATGAACAAACTCCTAACCGCAAAGTGAGCTATAAAAGGACCAAGGATAAAAAAAGTGAATCAATTCAAAAGAGAAAAACTAACGACCCGATTTAAGCTAATGACTTTAAACAAAAACAATTATGACTGCTGTCTTGTGACAGGCACAGAATGTAGCGCGAGATTAAAAATGTTTGTGAGAGCTCACCTGTGCCCTCCCTCCAAATCCTTTAGCTATGACAGTGGTGTAACAACAGAACATAAAAAAAACAGTAAAAAGCAATTGAAAATGACTTGCCTCATCAATTCAGTTCTAAGCTTCAAACAACTAACACAAAGTACCAATCTAGGAGTCTAGTAGTAACTTAAAGATAGTTCAGAGTCAAATTTCAACTAATACAATTAAATACAGGGAGAAAATATCAAGGGGGCAACCAAAAATCATAAGTGGAAGAAAAACAGACAAAAACCTGGTTAAAAAAAAAAATTCTGAAAAGACACAGAATTCCGCAAAACACTGCACAGAAAATTAGAAATTGAGGAACACGAATCCAACAAAAAACCGAGGATGAAGTCAGATGCTAACTAGATATAGGAAGATGTGGTATTAGTGCCAATGAGACAACTCTCCATCCAAGTTACAATTTATAAAAGTAAATCATTATAGGTCAAGGTACGGCCTTCAACACGGAGCATTGGCTCACACCGAACAGCAAGCTATAAAGGGCCCCAAAAAATTACTAGTGTAAAACCATTCAAACGGGAAAACCAACGGTCTAATCTATATAAAAACGAGAAACGAGAAACACGTATGAACTACATAAACAGACGACAACTACTGTAATCAGATTCTATGTGTTCTAGATTTAACTCTATTACATCGGTAGAATGGATGATAAAGTCATATAGGTACACACACTTAATAATACTGTATCAAATAACGGTCGCAATTTCTGCAACCTAGCTCAAAGTACTTCATTCACCTAAATGTCAGCCGCTTCACTTCTTTCAATTAAGTGTTCGACTTTGTTTTTTATAAGTATACCTTTTAGAAAATTTTGAAGGTTTTCGTTAAAGTTTATTCGAAACTACTATCCTATATTCTTTGACAATTTAACTCTTGACATCAAGTATGGACACTTGTGTTTTATTGAAGAATTTTTCTTGATTTCAACTTTGTCTTTTATTATGGTTTAATTGTGTGGTTTGGTTGCTGTCTTATTAACCTATACCAACATTACCTTTAATCATTATAGAAAAAAAAACATAAAATGGCACAGTTTGTTGTGACGAAATGTTGATATTTCGGACTGACTGCCTTAATCTTTGATGATATTCATTTGAATTAATCATACCAACTTGAAATGCGCTTATTGTAGTAACACAACCAGCCACAGGAGTGCGTAAGTAAACTTTGGATGTGGTGTAGCGCCCATTAAAATCAAAACTGGTTGTTACGAAAATATTAATATAGAAAATGGAGTATGACTGTTTTAATTGTACTGATGACGTTGAAGATGAAAAACATGTTTTGTTAAACTGTCCTGTATATACAGATATCCGTAATGTCATTTTTAAACGTGCTATAATTGTTAATGAGAATTTTTTTCATATGTCTGATAATGAAAAATTGATATTTCTTTTTACAAATGAATATATGGTATTTTATACTGCCAAAATCTGCAATGAAATTTTGTTAAAGCGAAAATGTATTTTTCACTCATGATAATTGACTTGTATTTGTATTATTAAATTATATTGTATTATTATATACTAAACTGTTTTATAGTCTCTTATAACTATTTATAGAGTGGCTCTTGTTGTTAACTTGTGTTTTACTTTGCTGTATATTTTATATAGTGGTTAGACTTTATTAAAGTATATGTCTTCTTGTCTTGATTGTCTTGTTTTGTCTGCATCCAGAAACCGACTGCTGTATACAACCACTTTTCACTCCTCCAATAGATGTCTCTTTATATTTTATCTGTATTAAGCGACCACTTGCTTAACGCTACCAGCGATAACGAAAGGAAACGAATAAAAGTTTATGAAATATGCACGACAAATAAGTGCCCGAAAAGTTGCCAATGAACTTGGAGGCGTTTACCAAATGCATGCCGAGAAAATAATTATGTATGGACAATAATTAAAAGCGATGCGATGAAAAGCTCTTTAATTTTTGGTTTCATTTTTCTTTTTTTGATTATTGTAGACTTTTTATCATTGAAATGAAAAACATACAAAATCGTGTTCCTTTTTTTTTTTATCTTGCTGTATGGTGTGAGCATTTGAGTTTGTAACTGCATCACCTGTTCTACAAAGTCATAAACAATGAAATTGCAATACCATCGCCATATATAATCATAAAAAGTCAGTCCTTATCAACAAACATACATACAGCTTCAATGCAACAAAGATAGTTTTAAATAATCATTCTTTACAATCAAAGATTGGAATAAACTACCACCCGAAATCTCAAAACAAAAGTTTCGACAAATTGGTTATTTCATTATAGTTTATGATTTGTTTGTCTTGTGTGCATTTTTGGGGCCCTTTAAAGCTTGCTGTGCGATGTGAGCCAAGGCTCCGTGTTGAAGAACGTACTTTGACCTATAATGGTTTACTTTTATAAATTGTGATTTGGATGAAGAGTTGTCTCATTTTCACTCATACCACATCTTCTTATATCTATATACACCCATATACTTGCTTTCCTTTATATATATATATATATATATATATATATATAAACGCCTAAAAAGTGTACACAACAACACCAATGACAAAAAAAGGAACTATAAATGTAATTATTTATAAATATTTCGGATAACAGATATCCTTCATCAGTAAATATGATAGTGATGTTGAATGAATCATATATCAGTCTACTTAGATTAAACTATACAAATCTTGAAATTTATACAATAAAAATGTCAAACCGAACATCAGGTAAGACGCTTGCACAATTCTAAATATGTGTTAAACACGACATAGGTTATATGACTAATTACAACAGAGAGTTCAAATATATGCTTTAAATAAAAATAATAATGTGCGATATGAACTAGCACAATTCTAAAGCTTTAACGGTGACGACAGTTATGATGTTACAAGAACGATTGCGTCAATAAGAATTCCAAATAAACAGCACTGAACGATCTAAATTTGTAAATATTTCAAATTTGACAACGGTAGAGTAGTTGCAACAGAGTCTGTGTATTTAAACATCGCAAACAAACGGCCGTTAAAATATAATAATAAATTTTGACTAAGGTTAACTAGTTGAACGTGGCTTGGTACTTTTACATCCCTCAAAAAATTAAGCAATTTAAATTGGTATATTCAACAGATTTATTTTAGAGATGAGTTAGGTAAAGAAATAGAAACAGAGACTGTAATAAAAAGTAATACAACCCAAATGTGAAGCACTGCATGGAGTCGAACTACATCTTTTCATTTATCCCATTTGGTGCCAAAGTTGTTAATTTTCTTATCCAAAATCTTTCCCGAGTGAGTCTATCCTCCCTAGACCAAGCAGAGTTGTGGTCAATGATTGTAATGGTCAGTCGATTGAGATCTGCCTTAGTGTGGCCAGGGGATCTCAAATGTCGACTGAGAGGGAGGTCTGGCTTGCATTGGTAGTCGCTACGATGACCGTTCATTCGTTTGTGAAACGGCTGTTCTGACTCGCCAACATACTGTTTACCACATTTACACTGTAGGAGATACACAACATTTGTAGTCTTGCAATTAACATTGCAAAATATGGTGTATTCTGTACCAGTGGAGTGACTGTTAAAAGTCTGGGTAACCAGTATTTGTTTGCAAGTCAGACATCGTTTGTTTCCGCAACCCTTGCAAGAGCCCACAGACGAAGAGCCTGCTTGAGAGGATAAATCAGCTCTCACCAGCAAGTCTTTAAGGCTTTTGGGCCTACGGAAAGCCAGTACAGGTGGCTCGGGAAAGATCTTGGATAGTTTAGGATGTTTTTCGATTTCTTTCCAATTTTCGCGGATTAGGTGAGATAAGTTGTCAAATTTAGGATGGTAAGTCAACACAAAAGGCACCCTCCTGTTGACCTTTTTGACTTTATATTGTAAAAGTTCATCTCGGCTGATGTTGTTAGCACGAGAAAAACCTTTATCAATGTCTTTTCTTTTGTAGCCCCGATGTTTTAGGTGACCGCGAAGTTCTTGTAGTCGTTTTTTTGCAATATCGTTGGTGGAGCAAATCCTTTTTATTCGTATGGCCTGGCTGTAGGGAATGCTCTTGGTGCAATGTTTAGGGTGACAACTCAAAGGAGATAGATATTGGTGTTTGTCTGTGGGCTTGCAATACAGATCTGTAAATATGTTCCCATCCCTCACTTGCGTTGTAGTGTCAAGAAATGTGATCTTAGAGTCAGAGATTTCATATGTGAATTTTATTGAGGGATGGGCATCGTTGGCATGTTGAATGAACAAATTTAGTTCTTGTTCAGTATTATCCCACTTCATGTCAATATCATCGATAAATCGGAACCAAGAGAGGGGTTGATAGAGAGAAGAATTGAGAATTCTCTGTTCTAATTTCCCCATAAAAATATTGGCATAAGACGGGGCCATCTTTGTTCCCATTGCTGTTCCATTAACTTGGAGAAAGTGTTCACCATTGAATGTGAAGTTATTGCATTGTAATACCAAAGTAAGAAGCTGGATGAGACATTCAGTCGGTGGATGTAAGGTGTTACGAGAGTTCCAGACTTCCCTACAGGCTTCAATACCATCGTCATGGGGAATGTTAGTATAGAGGGAGGTAACATCAAGCGAGACAAGGATCGTTTCAGGTGGGAGAGGGTTCAAAGATTCCATTTTCTTCAGATAATGTGTTGTGTCTTGTATATAGGATGGTAAATTTTCCACATGTGGTCTCAGATGAAAGTCAATAAATTCTGATATTTTCTCTGTAGGGTGGTCATTGGCGGAAACAATTGGTCTACCTGGATTATTGACTTTATGTATTTTGGGCAGAAGATAGAAACGCCCCGGCTTTGATTTTTCAGGTTTTAAATATTCAAATGTGTTTTCATCAATATGTCCCTCTTCACACATGTTTTTCAGTTTTGTGGTGATCTCTTTGTTGAATTGAGGGGTGGGGTCAGAGTCTAATTTCTTATAAAATCTCTCATCAGAGAGTTGACGTTCTACCTCTTGAATGTAGTCACATTTGTCCATGACGACAACAGCGCTACCTTTATCTGCTGGTTTTATTATAATGTCGTCTCTGTTTTTAAGTAGCCGCACAGCTTCATTTTCTTCAGACGACAAATTGTTGAATGTTTGGGAAGAGGCAGTGGACAGATGTGTTACGTCGGATTTAATTTTGTCAATAATATGTTCTAAAGTAGCACATTTACTGGGTTTAGGAATCCATGAACTTTTTTTCCTGAATCTGGGAATATCGACATCCTCTTGGTCGTCATCTGAGTCGAGATCACTTGTGTCACTATCAGTGGTACTTTTTGTGGTGTCCTTAGAAAAATATTCCTTGATTCTGAGGGATCTTGCTAAATTGTCTAGGTCATCCTCCAAAAGTATAGAATCTATTTTGCCCGGCGTGGGACAAAAATTAAGACCTTTTGACAGTACCTTAGTCTCGGTCTCCGACAAAGCAACTGAAGACAAATTGACTACAGTGTTTGTAGAGTTCATGCAACTTTGTTTTTTTCTCCTGAATCGGCGATTCCGAAATTTTTTCGGTTATGATGGTACGATTGAGAGTTAAAGTGGTCTGCTCTCTTACAACAGTGTCTAAAAGTACGCCGTCTCGTTTAAATTTATTAATTTGTTTTTTGTGTAATTTCCGGGATTCAATGCGCAAGATGTCATGGAGGCGCTCGTTGATGGTGAGCAATTCAGGACCGGAAAGTTCTTGGCATGATTTGTTGTAAAGATGGTTATAACTAGTTTGTAAATTTAAATGTTTATGAGACGCTTCAGCGTGTAATAGATCCATCAATTTCACGGAACTACTGTGGAGAATATTATTCCATCTATCCATAAATCTGTTAGATTTTTCACCGGTGGTAAGGGGTGAAGCTTTCAAAATTAGCCCCATCGGAACAATACCCTGAGACAGATAAGTTTTTAAATTTGATACATGATGTTCGGTTTTAACTATTTTAAGACTCAAAGCTCTAAGCTTTTTAAAAAAAGACATAGTTTGCCTGGTGGTAAGGCTGTAAGAAAAATCGGATCGCGTGATAAATCACTCGATACAGACTAAGAATAAAAATATAAATAAAACGTCTGAATAATAGTCAACGATTTTTCCCACGAGGGCGCTGGATCGTTACGAGTAACGATACACGTACACAATAAATAAATTATATAAACGCCTAAAAAGTGTACACAACAACACCAATGACAAAAAAAGGAACTATAAATGTAATTATTTATAAATATTTCGGATAACAGATATCCTTCATCAGTAAATATGATAGTGATGTTGAATGAATCATATATCAGTCTACTTAGATTAAACTATACAAATCTTGAAATTTATACAATAAAAATGTCAAACCGAACATCAGGTAAGACGCTTGCACAATTCTAAATATGTGTTAAACACGACATAGGTTATATGACTAATTACAACAGAGAGTTCAAATATATGCTTTAAATAAAAATAATAATGTGCGATATGAACTAGCACAATTCTAAAGCTTTAACGGTGACGACAGTTATGATGTTACAAGAACGATTGCGTCAATAAGAATTCCAAATAAACAGCACTGAACGATCTAAATTTGTAAATATTTCAAATTTGACAACGGTAGAGTAGTTGCAACAGAGTCTGTGTATTTAAACATCGCAAACAAACGGCCGTTAAAATATAATAATAAATTTTGACTAAGGTTAACTAGTTGAACGTGGCTTGGTACTTTTACATCCCTCAAAAAATTAAGCAATTTAAATTGGTATATTCAACAGATTTATTTTAGAGATGAGTTAGGTAAAGAAATAGAAACAGAGACTGTAATAAAAAGTAATACAACCCAAATGTGAAGCACTGCATGGAGTCGAACTACATCTTTTCATTTATCCCATTTGGTGCCAAAGTTGTTAATTTTCTTATCCAAAATCTTTCCCGAGTGAGTCTATCCTCCCTAGACCAAGCAGAGTTGTGGTCAATGATTGTAATGGTCAGTCGATTGAGATCTGCCTTAGTGTGGCCAGGGGATCTCAAATGTCGACTGAGAGGGAGGTCTGGCTTGCATTGGTAGTCGCTACGATGACCGTTCATTCGTTTGTGAAACGGCTGTTCTGACTCGCCAACATACTGTTTACCACATTTACACTGTAGGAGATACACAACATTTGTAGTCTTGCAATTAACATTGCAAAATATGGTGTATTCTGTACCAGTGGAGTGACTGTTAAAAGTCTGGGTAACCAGTATTTGTTTGCAAGTCAGACATCGTTTGTTTCCGCAACCCTTGCAAGAGCCCACAGACGAAGAGCCTGCTTGAGAGGATAAATCAGCTCTCACCAGCAAGTCTTTAAGGCTTTTGGGCCTACGGAAAGCCAGTACAGGTGGCTCGGGAAAGATCTTGGATAGTTTAGGATGTTTTTCGATTTCTTTCCAATTTTCGCGGATTAGGTGAGATAAGTTGTCAAATTTAGGATGGTAAGTCAACACAAAAGGCACCCTCCTGTTGACCTTTTTGACTTTATATTGTAAAAGTTCATCTCGGCTGATGTTGTTAGCACGAGAAAAACCTTTATCAATGTCTTTTCTTTTGTAGCCCCGATGTTTTAGGTGACCGCGAAGTTCTTGTAGTCGTTTTTTTGCAATATCGTTGGTGGAGCAAATCCTTTTTATTCGTATGGCCTGGCTGTAGGGAATGCTCTTGGTGCAATGTTTAGGGTGACAACTCAAAGGAGATAGATATTGGTGTTTGTCTGTGGGCTTGCAATACAGATCTGTAAATATGTTCCCATCCCTCACTTGCGTTGTAGTGTCAAGAAATGTGATCTTAGAGTCAGAGATTTCATATGTGAATTTTATTGAGGGATGGGCATCGTTGGCATGTTGAATGAACAAATTTAGTTCTTGTTCAGTATTATCCCACTTCATGTCAATATCATCGATAAATCGGAACCAAGAGAGGGGTTGATAGAGAGAAGAATTGAGAATTCTCTGTTCTAATTTCCCCATAAAAATATTGGCATAAGACGGGGCCATCTTTGTTCCCATTGCTGTTCCATTAACTTGGAGAAAGTGTTCACCATTGAATGTGAAGTTATTGCATTGTAATACCAAAGTAAGAAGCTGGATGAGACATTCAGTCGGTGGATGTAAGGTGTTACGAGAGTTCCAGACTTCCCTACAGGCTTCAATACCATCGTCATGGGGAATGTTAGTATAGAGGGAGGTAACATCAAGCGAGACAAGGATCGTTTCAGGTGGGAGAGGGTTCAAAGATTCCATTTTCTTCAGATAATGTGTTGTGTCTTGTATATAGGATGGTAAATTTTCCACATGTGGTCTCAGATGAAAGTCAATAAATTCTGATATTTTCTCTGTAGGGTGGTCATTGGCGGAAACAATTGGTCTACCTGGATTATTGACTTTATGTATTTTGGGCAGAAGATAGAAACGCCCCGGCTTTGATTTTTCAGGTTTTAAATATTCAAATGTGTTTTCATCAATATGTCCCTCTTCACACATGTTTTTCAGGTTTGTGGTGATCTCTTTGTTGAATTGAGGGGTGGGGTCAGAGTCTAATTTCTTATAAAATCTCTCATCAGAGAGTTGACGTTCTGCCTCTTGAATGTAGTCACATTTGTCCATGACGACAACAGCGCTACCTTTATCTGCTGGTTTTATTATAATGTCGTCTCTGTTTTTAAGTAGCCGCACAGCTTCATTTTCTTCAGACGACAAATTGTTGAATGTTTGGGAAGAGGCAGTGGACAGATGTGTTACGTCGGATTTAATTTTGTCAATAATATGTTCTAAAGTAGCACATTTACTGGGTTTAGGAATCCATGAACTTTTTTTCCTGAATCTGGGAATATCGACATCCTCTTGGTCGTCATCTGAGTCGAGATCACTTGTGTCACTATCAGTGGTACTTTTTGTGGTGTCCTTAGAAAAATATTCCTTGATTCTGAGGGATCTTGCTAAATTGTCTAGGTCATCCTCCAAAAGTATAGAATCTATTTTGCCCGGCGTGGGACAAAAATTAAGACCTTTTGACAGTACCTTAGTCTCGGTCTCCGACAAAGCAACTGAAGACAAATTGACTACAGTGTTTGTAGAGTTCATGCAACTTTGTTTTTTTCTCCTGAATCGGCGATTCCGGGATTTTTTTCCGGTTATGATGGTACGATTGAGAGTTAAAGTGGTTGGTCTAGGGAGGATAGACTCACTCGGGAAAGATTTTGGATAAGAAAATTAACAACTTTGGCACCAAATGGGATAAATGAAAAGATGTAGTTCGACTCCATGCAGTGCTTCACATTTGGGTTGTATTACTTTTTATTACAGTCTCTGTTTCTATTTCTTTACCTAACTCATCTCTAAAATAAATCTGTTGAATATACCAATTTAAATTGCTTAATTTTTTGAGGGATGTAAAAGTACCAAGCCACGTTCAACTAGTTAACCTTAGTCAAAATTTATTATTATATTTTAACGGCCGTTTGTTTGCGATGTTTAAATACACAGACTCTGTTGCAACTACTCTACCGTTGTCAAATTTGAAATATTTACAAATTTAGATCGTTCAGTGCTGTTTATTTGGAATTCTTATTGACGCAATCGTTCTTGTAACATCATAACTGTCGTCACCGTTAAAGCTTTAGAATTGTGCTAGTTCATATCGCACATTATTATTTTTATTTAAAGCATATATTTGAACTCTCTGTTGTAATTAGTCATATAACCTATGTCGTGTTTAACACATATTTAGAATTGTGCAAGCGTCTTACCTGATGTTCGGTTTGACATTTTTATTGTATAAATTTCAAGATTTGTATAGTTTAATCTAAGTAGACTGATATATGATTCATTCAACATCACTATCATATTTACTGATGAAGGATATCTGTTATCCGAAATATTTATAAATAATTACATTTATAGTTCCTTTTTTTGTCATTGGTGTTGTTGTGTACACTTTTTAGGCGTTTATATAATTTATTTATTGTGTACGTGTATCGTTACTCGTAACGATCCAGCGCCCTCGTGGGAAAAATCGTTGACTATTATTCAGACGTTTTATATATATATATATATATACAAACAAGTCTAAATTGAAAACAACGTTCAAACCTATGATTGCGTTGGATAAAAACCGCATTTTTTATACGTGTGCATGCAAAAACAAATTTCTTGTTAGAGGGGTCTAAATACAGCACAAACAACATTTTCCAAAAGACCAAAAAAGTGAAAAAGTATATTTTAACAAAACGCATTTGACTAACAGGTCGAACAACAAATGTTCTTAAACCCTGCTGACTGCCATTGGTGATTGCCAAATAAACGGATCACAAGGTGTAATAAATGGATCTTAATTAAAAATTTAATACCAAACAGAAAACAATAAACTTGCGGCAAAGATGGTATACCGCAAACAAAGGTGCAAAGATTTTTGTACACCATATCCGGATTTCGACAATTAATGTCTCTTCAGTGATGTTAGGAATCGAAACAATTTTTGGAAGTCCATGTAATTTACCTCAATTTAGGATAGACTCTCGAATTTTGAGGAGTCAAATTAAGATGAACGGATCATATAAACCCGAAGGCAAATATAATACAATCCCAAACGAAAAATTATAAACAAGTCTAAATTGAAAACAACGTTCAAACCTATGATTGCGTTGGATAAAAACCGCAATTTTTATACGTGTGCATGCAAAAACAAATTTCTTGTTAGAGGGGTCTAAATACAGCACAAACAACATTTTCCAAAAGACCAAAAAAGTGAAAAAGTATATTTTAACAAAACGCATTTGACTAACAGGTCGAACAACAAATGTTCTTAAACCCTGCTGACTGCCATTGGTGATTGCCAAATAAACGGATCACAAGGTGTAATAAATGGATCTTAATTAAAAATTTAATACCAAACAGAAAACAATAAACTTGCGGCAAAGATTGTATACCGCAAACAAAGGTGCAAAGATTTTTGTACACCATATCCGGATTTCGACAATTAATGTCTCTTCAGTGATGTTAGGAATCGAAACAATTTTTGGAAGGCCATGTAATTTACCTCAATTTAGGATAGACTCTCGAATTTTGAGGAGTCAAATTAGGATGAACGGATCATATAAACCCGAAGGCAAATATAATACAAGCCCAAACGAAAAAATATAAACAAGTCTAAATTGAAAACAACGTTCAAACCTATGATTGCGTTGGATAAAAACCGCAATTTTTATACGTGTGCATGCAAAAACAAATTTCTTGTTAGAGGGGTCTAAATACAGCACAAACAACATTTTCCAAAAGACCAAAAAAGTGAAAAAGTATATTTTAACAAAACGCATTTGACTAACAGGTCGAACAACAAATGTTCTTAAACCCTGCTGACTGCCATTGGTGATTGCCAAATAAACGGATCACAAGGTGTAATAAATGGATCTTAATTAAAAATTTAATACCAAACAGAAAACAATAAACTTGCGGCAAAGATGGTATACCGCAAACAAAGGTGCAAAGATTTTTGTATACCATATCCGGATTTCGACAATAAATGTCTCTTCAGTGATGTTAGGAATCGAAACAATTTTTGGAAGTCCATGTAATTTACCTCAATTTAGGATAGACTCTCGAATTTTGAGGAGTCAAATTAGGATGAACGGATCATATAAACCCGAAGGCAAATATAATACAAGCCCAAACGAAAAAATATAAACAAGTCTAAATTGAAAACAACGTTCAAACCTATGATTGCGTTGGATAAAAACCGCAATTTTTATACGTGTGCATGCAAAAACATATATATATATATATATATATATATGTACATATTTAGACTTATTTATATTTTTTCTTCAATTTAGACTTGTATGTATTTTTTCGTTTGGGATTGTATTATATTTGCCTTCGGGTTTATATGATCCGTTCATCCTATTTCGACTCTTTAAAATTTAAGAGTCTATCCTAAATTGAGGTAAATTATATGGCCTTCCAAATACCGTTTCGATTCCTAACATCACTAAAGAGACATTAATTGTCGAAATCCGGATATGGTGTACTAATGTGTGCACCTTTTGTTTGCAGTATATCATCTTTTCCGCAAGTTTATTGTTTTCTGTTTGGTATTAAATTAATAATTAAGATCCATTTTGTTACATCTCGTGATCCGTTTATTTGGCAATCGCCAATGGCAGTCAGCAGGGTTTAAGAACATCCGCTGTTCGACCTGCTAGTCAAATGCGTTTTGTTAAAATTTACTTTTTCACTTTTTTGGTCTTTTGGAGAATGTTGTTTGTGCTGTATTTAGACCCCTCTACCAAGAAATTTGTTTTGCATGCACACGTATAAAAATTGCGGTTTTTATCCAACGCAATCATATGTTTGAACGTTGTTTTCAATTTAGACTTGTTTATATTTGTACATATTTTCAGTCATTTTATAGTACACCAAGTTACACCACCTAAGCAAGATTTCACACAAATTTTTAGAATTCTTGGTATTCAATGCTCAATTTGGTCTTCCCGTCTGTGTGTTTGAGCGCCACTGACGAGTTTTAATTAAATGAAACGAGAGTCTAGTGCATTACATTTTTTTAGTTTGCTTTAAGTATTACAGTTTTTCTTCGATAGCAAAAGCCCTTAGTTTTTATTTTTGTTTTGGAAAATTTATGTTAACTATGCTATCATTTAAAATGACGTCAAAACCAGTACAATTATCCCTAATAACCGAAGCCGATTTTTTACCCAGCCAAATGAATATTTTTTTTTTATCACAATTTGGTTCGCTTATTTTCAGTTCTTCATTGGGCATCAACTTTTTCGGTCTTGTTACGTCACGAAGAAAAACAAACATGCATTTGTTGTCGTCTCATTGGGAACCCTTCCTCATCTCCTTATTTTTATATTAACATGACGTCTCACACAATGACCATATATTGTGGTTGGTGTTTCCAAACAACTCAAAAGTTCTACACTTCGTCTTATTAGAGAATAATTATAGAAATAGATTACACTACTGTTTCTCTTATGATGCGATATTTTCTCAACTCTCGAAGTTAAATCTTAAATGCTCTTATCGCTCGGCAAGTCTCGTGTTTGAAAAAATTGAAGAAAAAAAAATCTCGAGTGTAAAAACATCGTTTCTCAATCAATCGATGTAGTGGTAGAATCTATAATACTAGATAAAATTCTTGGAAACAAACAATTTTTCCTCATCATATCAACGTTGTTGAATGCATCGTTTCATTTGTTAACTAGTTTATCAGTTATAAATAGATATGCTTTCCTATTTCGTGATCCAGTCCGCTGTTAGTCATTTTGACGGAAATGACTTACTGCGAAGATCATTAAAGGAAGTTTTATCTAAAACAAGACCAAATGATTTCTGTAATCAAGTTTGATTGCAATAAGTCAAAAACAAAAATCAAATCGTGTATATATAGTCAAAAACAAAAATCAAATCGTGTATATATATATATATATATATATATAATACAATTAAACACGAGATGTTTAATATATTGTCAGCAATATAATGCTAGTCATCCTCTGAGCGTTAATTATGATTGTCTGCGTTTATTGTGAAAAAGCCTCTCCCCTTTGTGACTAAAACAAGCGAGACTGCTGGCTGTTGAAGTACATTTAACGCACATTACGTTATACAACCTACTTAAGAAATGAGTACAAAATTAGGGTTTGCAACATTAGCAATGAACTTTGTGTTACAAATCTCTAAACTTTATCTTCATTGTGTCGATTTTTACTGATATACCAAACTTTTTATTGACCACCCCCCGTCACCACCCCCCCCCCCCCCCCCCCCCTAAAAAAATGTTAAAAAAACTGAAATTATCATAATTATCATAATTTATTACTATTATTATCATTATCATTATCATTGTTGTTATTAATATTATTTACATTATGATTATATAAACTTGCATTCATTTTCGACGTGAATATTAATTTGTCAAAAGAAAGAGAAGATATAGTAACTGAAACATTTAAATTGGTTTAATAGTGACATGTACAATGATTAGGTATCTCACAAGTTGTCCGATTTAGTTAACAAAAGTATGCTTAGGGTACAATAAACACCACTCAAAACTGGGGAAAAATTGATTTGTTAGTCAAGCTTTCCTATGAGAAAATGCAATATGGTTTCTGACAATTTATTACAAGAAAATCTTATAAGTTTTTCATCACTGCAGTAATTTGTATGTTTATTACCGTATTTATTTTGTATCGTGTCTGTTCTAGTGTTGTATTTTCTCTTCGATCATACTTCGTTTCCGGCCTGTCAACATTTTTTATTCTGTTAAGGGAAATGGTAAAGCCATTTGTTTTCTTGCAGTTCAGTTAAAAAAAGGCATAGCTCACCATTTTCATGCGATGATACTTTTTTTCTTGTTAATATTTTTTAAAATATGAACATTTCCAAAAGAATTTTCATAATTAATCGATTACTCCTACTTATATGCATAATCAAATCTGATACAACGGTGAGCTCAGTTATTGAAAAAAAAGACCATGTTGTGGTTAGTCTGATTCTCGGCTTTTTAATATTTTCGGTTTGAGCGTTCCCGATGAAAGTAAATATGCAACAGGCCACCCACACACCCCTCAAAGAGTTGTTGCAAAGGGGACGTGGCTGTGTATTTATACATCCCGCACAACCAAAAGGACGCCCCACTTTTGCAAGATGTTTACTGCCAGTCGGAAGAAGACCGAAAGTCACCATATTTTTATTCCCCCAGGACGTCCCCTTGGGAATCGGTATTTTGTGATGGAGGACAAACCTTAAAAAAGTAAAGATAACCAACTCCAATTATATCGAAAAGTTTTCTGAAACTGAATTCTTTATTACATCATAGATTTTATTTTGCTATATGACTGGAATAAAAAAAGATGAAAGAAATTTAGTAGATACAATCTATTCCATTGAATGCATATTACAAGAGAAGCCTAATGATATCAATAGCTTTTAAAAGTATTATTTTTTTTTTAATTTCGTTTTCATTTGTTCTCACAGATAATTAGAAGATGTGTTTAATATAAAAGAGAAAACTCTCATAAAAATAAACCGAAATCTTATAACACGTGGAAACTTTCATTTTCATGTTATTTCATCGTGCCAAAAAGAAATGCAAAATAAGAAGTAAAATAATATAATAGATTGGACCCAGTCCAAGAGATCCTCCTTTGGGCCTATCACATGCGTATGACGTGTTTTAAGTATGCCGTAGGTGTGTTTGAAAATTTTATGAATTGAGACAATGATAAACGGATGACTATTACTTGATATAGATTGACACACAGGGTTTCTGATCCCTCATCGGTCACTTACGTGATCTTGAATAGAAAATAGAATAAAAATGTGGTTTTTGTACTGCCTAATGATTTTGGTTATAATTTCAATTATCCTTTTTATTTATGATTTGAAGTGTCGTGTAACGTTAAAATAGAAGGCATTAACATAGTTTTTTTAAATGAGAACATTTATTAAAAACTGCAGAATCAGATTGTCAGACATCAATGAGGATAAAACCATGTTCATTAAAGAGCAGATAAATACAGCTAGACATCAATAAGGATAAAACATGTTCATCAAAATTCAGAAACAGACTGTCAGACATCAAAAAGGATAAATATATGTTCATCAAAGTACAGAAATAGATTGTCATACATCAATAAGGATAAAGACATTTTCATCAAAGTGCAGAAACAGAGTGTCAGACATCAATAAAGATAAAAACATGTTCATTAAAGTGCAGAAACAGACTGTCAGACATCAATAAAGATAAAAAAAAAAAACATGTTCATCAAAGTGTAGAAGCAGACTGTCAGAAAATGATAAGGATAAAAACATGTTCATCAAAGTGCAGAAACAGAATGTCAGACATCAATAAGGATAAAAACATGTTCATCAAAGTGCAGAAACAGAATGTCAGACATCAATAAGGATAAATATATGTTCATCAAAGTACAGAAATAGATTGTCATACATCAATAAGGATAAAGACATTTTCATCAAAGTGCAGAAACAGAGTGTCAGACATCAATAAAGATAAAAACATGTTCATTAAAGTGCAGAAACAGACTGTCAGATATCAATAAAGATAAAAAAAAACATGTTCATCAAAGTGTAGAAGCAGACTGTCAGAAAATGATAAGGATAAAAACATGTTCATCAAAGTGCAGAAACAGAATGTCAGACATCAATAAGGATAAATATATGTTCATCAAAGTGCAGAAAACAGACTGTCAGACATCAATAAGGATAAAAACATGTTCATCAAAGTGCAGAAATCGACTGTCAGACATCAATAAGGATAAATATATGTTCATCAAAGTGCAGAAAACAGAGTGTCAGACATCAATAAGGATAAAAACATGTTCATCAAAGTGCAGAAACAGACTGCCAGACATCAATAAGGATAAAACATGTTCATCAAAGTGCACAAAACAGACTGTCAGACATAAATAAGGATAAAACATGTTCATCAAAGTGCAGAAACAGACTGTCAGACATCAATAAGGATAAAACATGTTCATCAAAGTGCAGAAACAGACTGTCAGACATCAATAAGGATAAAACATGTTCATCAAAGTGCAGAAACAGACTGTCATACATCAATAAGGATAAATATATGTTCATCAAAGTGCAGAAAACATACTGTCAGACATCAATAAGGATAAAACATGTTCATCAAAGTGCAGAAACAGACTGTCAGACATAAATAAGGATAAAACATGTTCATCAAAGTGCAGAAACAGACTGTCAGACATCAATAAGGATAAAACATGTTCATCAAAGTGCAGAAACAGACTGTCAGACATCAATAAGGATAAAACATGTTCATCAAAGTGCAGAAACAGACTGTCATACATCAATAAGGATAAATATATGTTCATCAAAGTGCAGAAAACAGAGTGTCAGACATCAATAAGGATAAAAACATGTTCATCAAAGTGCGGAAACAGACTGTCAGACATCAATAAGGATAAATATATGTTCATCAAAGTGCAGAAAACATACTGTCAGACATCAATAAGGATAAAACATGTTCATCAAAGTGCAGAAACAGACTGTCAGACATCAATAAGGATAAAACATGTTCATCAAAGTGCAGAAACAGACTGTCAGACATCAATAAGGATAAACATATGTTCATCATAGTGCAGAAACAGACTGTCAGACATCAATAAAGTTAAAAAAAAATGTTCATCAAAGTGCAGAAACATACTGTCAGACATCAATAAGGATAAAAAAGTGTTCATCAAAGTGCAGAAACAGACTGTCAGACATCAATAAGGATAAATATATGTTCATCAAAGTGCAGAAACAGACTGTCATACATCAATAAGGATAAAGACATTTTCATCAAAGTGCAGAAACAGACTGTCAGACATCAATAAAGATAAAAACATGTTCATTAAAGTGTAGAAACAGACTGTCAGACATCAATAAGGATAAAAACATGTTCTTCAAAGTGCAGAAAACATACTGTCAGACATCAATAAAGTTGAAAACATGTTCATCAAAGTGCAGAATCAGACTGTCAGGCATCTATAAAGATAAACAAAAACATGTTCATCAAAGTGTAGAAGCAGACTGTCATACATCAATAAGGATAAAAACATGTTCATCAAAGTGCAGAAACAGACTGTCAGACATCAATAAGGATAAAAACATGTTCATCAAAGTGCGGAAACACAATGTCAGACATCAATAAGGATAAAACATGTTCATCAAAATTCAGAAATAGACTGTCGGATATCAATAAGGATAAAAAAACAAGTTCATCAAAGTGCAGAAACAGACTGTCAGACATCAATAAGTATAAATATATGTTCATAAAAGTGCAGAAAACAGACTGTCAGACATCAATAAGGATAAAAACATGTTCTTCAAAGTGCAGAAACAGACTGTCAGACATAAATAGGAATAAAAACATGTTCTTCAAAGTGCAGAATCAGACTGCCAGACATTAATAAAGATAAAAAAAAGAACATGTTCATCAAAATGCAGAAACAGACTGTCAGACATCAATAAAAAGGATAAACTTATGTTCATCAAAGTGCAGAAACAGACTGTCAGACATCAATATAAGGATAAAAACATTTTCATCAAAGTGCAGAATCAGACTGTCAGACATTAATAAAGATAAAAAAAGAATCTGTTCATTAAAATGCAGAAACAGACTGTCAGACATCAATAAAAAGGATAAACTTATGTTCATCAAAGTGCAGAAACAGACTGTCAGACATCAATATAAGGATAAAAACATTTTCATCAAAGTGCAGAATCAGACTGTCAGACATTAATAAAGATAAAAAAAGAATCTGTTCATTAAAATGCAGAAACAGACTGTCAGACATCAATAAAAAGGATAAACTTATGTTCATCAAAGTGCAGAAACAGACTGTCAGACATCAATATAAGAATAAAAACATTTTCATCAAAGTGCAGAATCAGACTGTCAGACATTAATAAAGATAAAAAAAGAATCTGTTCATCAAAATGCAGAAACAGACTGTCAGACATCAATAAAAAGGATAAACTTATGTTCATCAAAGTGCAGAAACAGACTGTCAGACATCAATATAAGGATAAAAACATTTTCATCAAAGTGCAGAATCAGACTGTCAGACATTAATAAAGATAAAAAAAGAATCTGTTCATTAAAATGCAGAAACAGACTGTCAGACATCAATAAAAAGGATAAACTTATGTTCATCAAAGTGCAGAAACAGACTGTCAGACATCAATATAAGAATAAAAACATTTTCATCAAAGTGCAGAATCAGACTGTCAGACATTAATAAAGATAAAAAAAGAATCTGTTCATCAAAATGCAGAAACAGACTGTCAGACATCAATAAAAAGGATAAACTTATGTTCATCAAAGTGCAGAAACAGACTGTCAGACATCAATATAAGGATAAAAACATTTTCATCAAAGTGCAGAAACAGATTGCTCAACACATTAACATTGTGGATCTTAACACATGTACAATAAGATTTGTTCGTATAGTACGCACAGAAACAGATTATGCAACACTAACAATGAGATTCTGTTGATAAAGTACAGGAAACAGAATGCCTGGTTCGTTTATAAAGAGAAATTTTGCCCAAAGACAGGCTGTCTAACGCATCTAAATTTAGACATTTTGTCAGGAGAAACGTAGTGTTTCGTTTGATGAGACGCGGACAATGACAGTCCGATATTTCATTTAACTAATACTGCTTTTTGTAGTTGCTATTATATGTTTCTTTCGTATAAAATCTTGGGAAAAGATCTTCAAGTACAACTATAAAAAATGCTTCTCACTTGACAAATTGCCTGGTTAAACATTCAGTTAATTTATACCGTCTCTCAAAGTCAGTGAAACTTTATTATTCCGGATGAATAATTAACAAAGTTGACCATCTCAAATTAATCTCCGAACGTTAAACTGGAACTGTAATCTTATTCAGTATGCGTAGATTAAGCTTGATAAAGATCACTGTCACAAGAAAAACGTTCAATGAAACAGGCAACAATGTTAAATGTTCGACAAAAGTGCCAACATTTTATTTTAAAGTATTCCTTAAGTTAACTCTTGCATCTTTAAATGACGGTCTATTACAAGTAGTTTAAATGGTCGACTTATAATTCAAACATGTAACTCTCATAAATATGGACTGTCATTTCTGTATACAAGGTACTAGGTATCTTTCCCGAAGTCCTCAGAGTCTCCTGGGTGTTAACTAATAATGATGTCCTTACTAACATGGTGAAAATAGCACCGGTATCTTTCCATACATTTCCTTCACATTATGTGTCGGTAATGCAACAGTTATTAGTTTATATATTTGAAGAAACAAGTTTTTAAAGTGGCTAAATAAAAGTTTTAAAGACATATGTACCTGACCATTACCAGTTAATGTACACAGAACTTTGAATCTTAATATAGAGGAAACTTGCAGTAATTGCACTATTGTGGCTTATTTTCTATGTTGTAGAAGGAGATGGATTTGGTCATACATTGTAACAAAGTGAGAGGATTAGGATGCTGTTAACTCCTGTCATTCAAAAAATAACCGTAATGATTCACTATCATGAGAAATCAGTATACATAGAGGTAATAATTAACATTGTATTTTCATAAACGTTGAAAACAAAAAAGAACCAGATGTAATCACTCTTTTATTTCTATTGTCATTACAACTATATCATATCACTGTTATAATATTAAGGAGATGTGGTATGATTACCAATGAGACAACTATCCACCCGAGTCCATAGATGTGATATGATTACCAATGAAACAACTATCCATCGGAGACCAAATGACGTGGATGAAAACAACTGTAGGGCACTATATGGCCTTCAACGATGACCAAAACCCATATTGTATATTAAGCTATAACAGGCCAATGCATGACAAAATGTGAAAAGGACTGATTTATGTTAAAACACTACAGATTGCATCATTGCAGTTGTATCATGACTTTTATGTGGATAACTGTAAGCAGCTGCAACTTTGTTGATAAGTAGGGAACACATTGATTCTCCTATCTATCCGAGGACACGTCAGTGACCGAGAATGTACAACAGAGGCAATGTATTTAATTTTGATAAGACAGGATTGGTGTCTTCATGATATTTTGTAGCTGATACATCAGGAAATATGCATGTGAAAGTATCGTTTTAAATTTTTTCCGTAAATATCTGAAGAACTTTTTCTAGCAAATTTAATGTCTAAACAAAATAACACAAATGTATCTGTTCAATTGCAAAAGAAAAATAATCTGCATGCTTCTATCGACAAAAGCGATTGCAATCACATCAGTTTGTTCGGTCGACAGACACACAAAGATTTAGTGATACCCATGCAGTCTAATGAGACAAAAACTTACCAAAATAACAGTTTACCTGAAAGATAAACTAATATCTAATTTTTAGCGAAACATTAACGGTACCAATTTTTCAGGACCCGATGCGCATTTCAACAACTAATGTCTGTTTAGTAATTTCTATTACAACGTTGAAGAGATGATATGAAAGGACCAATAGTAAAGCCGAACCCGGACAAGTTATGCAAAGGATAAACGTCAATTTTTTTGCCGTTTTAAATTGAAGATTAATGCGTAGATAATCCTTTCCAGACTAGAAAAGCACGGCCCAAAAATGACAACCAATGAAGAATCGTATTACATTTGTATCTCAAGGATACACGTTTGTGCTTTTATTTTTTCATTTTTTAAAATCGTTACCTCTTGGATATCGGATTTGATGAATCAGACACGTACATAAATCAAAGTGATTGTTTATTTCAGTAAATACTGGAATTCTTCATCTACCTCTACGTATACAGCAATTAATCCACAACATGTAAACTAAATTTGCTTATTAACATCAACAAATGAAACATTGCAGATTGTCTTATTTGACAGAAGCATCTGTTGCAATAGATTCAAACACGTATTTCAATGAAGTAGATAATTTTATCTAGTCTGATTTATTCTTTGATGATTTTAAATAGAGATTTTCGACCAATTTGAATCATTTGTACTACAACTGATCAATTCTTTTTCGGTTTTTAATCTACAAACGTATAGAACAATTGATTGACTCTTTACTCATTTTAAATCTTTTTTAGACAGGCGTTTCTCTGTGATTGAAATATAATTGTTTTAAACAAAAACTTTTTTTTCTTCAGGTACACTGAATATGCTAAATGTCATGCTGAAGAAGATATTTTTACTAATATTGTTCGTCAGCTTTTTATTAAGTTACCGACATTGCCCGTTAACAATACCACTGCTTCGATCAGAATTGCTATTATTATAGACGTACAAGTCTTAGAATTATTCAGAGCATCACAACTAACTTATCAGAAAAATAATCACTAATATACAGGTTGAGATATTACCTACATGGAAATTGAATGTAATTTTTTCTATGTTATGCCGAATCAGTGAGATATATACCATTTGGCATATTTGTTAGTATGATTCTTCCAAATTTTAAACATACTTGATGTGTAAATCTAGTTAAGAAGAATAATTAAACTTTTTTTCTGACAGCTGGAATCAGATTTAAATGTTCTAACGATACTGATTTAGATAACAAAGTAGGTTGGCAATACTTGCAATAACAGGGAAATGTTTTTAAGTTTTATTGAAAATAAATTATTACGGCACACATATTATGTATATTTAATAACAATTATATAAATAGATTAATTGACTTACTTTGTTATAATTTAGTTAATTTGTGTTATCCTACTATTTCTTCAATCTGGGATAATTACCACAGAAGATATTTATGTAGACTTCTCCGAGTTGAAATATCGAATAAATCATTGATGAGCAAACCCATTTGGTGTGTCAACAGCAAGAATTGACTTCAACCACATGTCTGCACATTTCTAATGTTACAAATGTGTTTGATTGTATTTACGTCGTAGACAGTGCTCCGCTAAACTTTATTGAATCAATCTGAAAATCTTGTATTTGTTTGAATTAACCATTACGACTGTATTGACGCTAGGCTTAAACGATTAAAATGTGTATTGAAGTTTTTTTTTTCATCTGCAATCGTTCGATATCAACCATCACATACGTTTTTATCTGCTTTTATATTATTGTGACTTGACTGAAATCTTTTTTGTCAAGGAAAACAATCATCTATTCGCTTCTGATCAGTTTTTCACATTAATAAATCGCCCTACGATAATTTTTTCTTCAAAAAAATAATAACTTTTTTTGCTAGTTTATATTCAAATATTTGTTACAAGAGGTGAAAGATACCAAAGGGACATTCAAACTCATAAGTCGAAAATAAACCGACAACGCCATGACTAAAAAAGAAAAAGACCATCACACAAAACACAACATAGAAAACTAAAGACTGAGCAACACGAACCCCACCAAAAACTGGGGGTGATCTCAGGTGCTTCAGAAGGGTTAAACTACACTTGAAATTCTGCATTTTTTAACGCCAAATGTAACTTAAAGCATTTGTTTATAAAGTTAATGAAACGTCTGTTACTACGATTACCATAATTTTCAAAAACAAATATATATATATAATAATGACATAATAAATTGTGTTCTGTTAGAAAAGCTAAAAAGATAACTACCCCATGTATTCATCTTAATATACAAAGTATTAAAAAAAAGATAGAAGGTTCACAATGGCCTTTCATGGTAAAGGGTTTGAGAAAATTTCATTCAAATTCGTTCAGTGGTTGAGGAGGAGTTGCAAATACAAATTATGTATGTATCCCTCATAAAGCAATTGCAAAGTCTATGATGTGCACAGAAAACTCGATTAAAAGAATCGAATAAAAAACAAAATAGGAGGGGCACAATGGCGTTCTGAGAAATTTTCAATAAATTCAAATAAGAGCTTACGGTGCAATTGTTGACTCAAAATTAGTACACATAGATTGTAAGGAAACCCCAAGAAATAAATCTACCGGTTAAAATCAACATAAAAGGGGACAAAAGTATTAGAATCATGTGCATAACAGTGTAGACGAGACCATTGATTGGCGCGCTAAAATATCCCATTGACTTGGTCAGATTAGGTGAACGTTCGTCTGTAACGCCCACTATTCACGACGTATTTATTATAGACATTTAAACTGTGGGGTCACCAAAAGGGTCTCAATGCCTAAATAAAATAATTCGAAAAGCTAATCAGGAATAACCTTTGTGTTTTGATTTATATTGAATACTTAAACGTTCTTTACTTGTGTTTTTGTTATGTTTTCATAATCAATTTTTATGATATCGCACGTTCTTTCAGCAAAAAAAAAAGGATTTAACTGGCTTTAAAAATTACGATGCATGTGTTGATTATTATCTTTTTTTCGGACGTCAAAGCGATTTAGCAATTGCGGTTGTCCAATTATGTCATCTTTTAACTTTTATCTGGTCAAAATTTTATTTCAAAACGAATGCATGATCAACTTTAAAAAGTGTGCAAACACAAAACAAACAGACAAAATATACTTCTGTCCTGTCTTTTTTGTACTTGCAAGTTATAGATATCGGATATGTTCCTTATGTCGTAACTACAATACCCTTCCCTTCTCACGAATGTGACTTACCGAATTAGACTATTTACCGGATTTGTAATAACATAAGCAACACGACGGGTGCCACATGTGGAGCAGGATCTGCTTACCCTTCCGGAGCACCTGAGATCACCCCCAGTTTTTGGTGGGGTTCGTGTTGCTTAGTTTTTAGTTTTTTATGTTGTGTCATCTGTACTATTATTTGTCTGTTTGTCTTTTTATTTTTGGCCATGGCGTTGTCAGTTTGTTTCTGGTATCTTTCGTCCCTCTTTTATTAGACAGTAAAAAAAGCTATTTGGATCAAGCCTTGTGAAATTTGCATTTACGTTTTTGAATAGGTAAAATGTATAGTTTGGTGAACTTTTCTGCTAACTACTATACTTGTGAAAACCCCTTGGCAACAGAAACATATTCAGCTTTTTTTTTTTAATCGACCCAATTTACATAGTAAAATATGTATATAATATACTGTGCACTGTAGTTCGTATATTCATTTTTACTTTTGTTAATGGATTTTCCCGTCTTTCTGGGAGTGATTATTTGTTATTGACTCCTTTAGCTTACTCGCAAATAATTTAAAACCAAGACTTGCATTATAAAAATGTCCAAACAAACTTGATTTTCTTTTTTTTTAAACATACGTGTCAGCCATAGATAAGGACTTAAATTCGCCAGGTCTTTAATTTCAAGTTAGTGAGTTGACCAAAGTAACATTGCGGACCATTTGCCAGTTTCCATGCGGTATCCGTGTTTTTCCACTCGCTCTGTTCTGCATCCACTCAACTTTCGTGTTTGTCATGACAAGGCCATTTGAAGCTTTCATGCTATACAGTGTGTGTTTTGCTTATTGTTGAAGGCCGTACGGTTGCCTATAATTGCTTACATCCACTTCATTTTAACTTTGGTGGATAGTTGTCTTATTAGCAATCATACCACATCTCCTTGTGTTTATATAAAGTTGTATCAATTGTGACTTTAGATACATTGGTGTATTGATTTTTGTTTGCGTAACGTCTAGTGTCAAATTTGTCATGCATGTTTAGGACTATTAAATATATTGCAAATAGTTTCGTAATTAAACGGCTTTAGATCTGTTATACGACAATAATACATAAAAAGATAAAAGGTAAGAAAATTAAGAGACCACAACAACAAAGACCATCGAGTCCTGTCCATAAATAGTAAAATAGACGTTTAATCAACAATGAACAACACAAAACCCGGATAGCCGGACGTTTGGCTAAAAATATAGTGGGGCTAATCCAGTTTAACATGCAATCCCTCCCTGGCTAGACTTGGTGCAGGCACACAATCCAGTGGGTTAAATCAGTATAACATGCAACCTCGCCAGCCCGACTATGGCACAATATGTAGCGGTGTATTGCTGTGTGTTTGTTTAATCTACATAGACTAGAGGTATAGGGGAGGGTTGATATCTCACTAAACATGTTTAACCCCGCCGCATTTTTGCTCCTGTCCCAAATCAGGAGCCTCTGGCCTTTGTTAGTCTTCATTTTGTATGTTTTTTTTTTTATTTTAGTTCATTTATTTGTTTAGGAGTTCAGTGTGACGTCCATTTTCACTGAAGTAGTACACATTTTTGTTAAAGGGCCAGCTCAAGTGCGCCTTCGGGTGCGGGATTTTCTCGCTGTGTTGAAGACCCATTGGTGGCCTTCGGCTGTTTTGTTTACTCTTTGGTCGGGTTGTTGTCTCTTTGAAACATTCCCCATTTCCATTCTCTATTTTAACATGTAACCTTTCAAACTTTGTTTGTCTGTCTTGATTATATTTGGCAATTAACAATAAAAGAAAAATAAACTACACAGCGCAGCTTCCAACAGGATTACAACAAGAAAATTCATTTTAAAAATGCGGTCAACAGTCAAAATTTGCTCGCAGCGGAAAAATGCAACAGCTTGATATTCATTTGAAATAAAATAATTGTAATGATTTACACAACGTTACTTTTTCCAATATAAACATTCAAATTATTTTGTTTTTTTTTTTGTTGTTTTTGATTAATTTACAACATCTTTACAAAGACCACATTCTGACTTCGATATTAAGTAGACAATAAAAAGCGATGTTCATTATATTTCTTTCGTTGTAAGTTTAATTTAGTTATTTTGTGTTATGAATTGGTATTGATGGCACTCGTATTATTTTAAATATGAAGAAAGGTGTAGTCCGGTTTTCTTATACGTCAATGAGACACAAAAAAACCGACAAAAAATAAAAAAGGGGCAACATTCATTCTTCAACAAAAGAATACATCACGAGAATATAAGTTTTGTAAGAAAAAGACAAAATTCGTGAGACGTTGTGTAGGACTTGAATAGCCAAGACAAACTGATAAATATCTGAATGAATGAATCGATTTATGTTAAAAAAAAATAAAGGTATTAAACAAAAAAAATAAAATGATTTTTTAATTATCTGGAACTCTTCAGATACAAAACCTACACGTATGCATTGAATAAATAGTAGGCCACTCTTTTAAAATGATTACAACGTAGAAGTACTTATTCTCGTATTCAATAAGATATTTTGTGAATTAATCCCATCAACTTAAAGTTTTTTACAATGAATAAACGTATTTTTGGATTATTTAATGATATCAGCTCTGAACATTATTACTCTTTAAAATGAAACTGTTGTATGTGATGGTATAAAAAAATATTTAAAACAAATCTTTTAAAGTGTTGTGAAAAGAAAGTTTCATTTTATGTATCGAAATGTGTAACACGTGATCATTATTTAAATCCCCACTGGAAGGCCCCCGACAGACTGAGTGAGCGTAAAATCATTGTTATCGATAGCCAATGACAAACAAGTTAAAGGTAAATTATTCAGTGACTTATTACCTACAAAATTTTTACGGTTGTCTACGCTGTTATGAAAACGATTCTATACGGTGATGATTTTGAAAAGTTTTATTAATTTCTGGTGATGAATATAGGACAAGCTGATGCATATATGCACTGTTGTGTGTACATGTTACAATGTCCATTGAAAATCATTCGAATAAAGTAATAAAATAAGAGATAAAATACAGAACAATTGTACATAAGTACACTTCTGTGAAACGTCCACACTATAAAAATTAGATGAGGTATGATTGCCAATGAAACAATTATCAATAAGAGTTTAAATGACAGAGTTAAAAGTAATTACAGGTCACCCTACGGCTTTAAGAATGAGAAAAAACCCATACCTAATAGTTATTATAAAAGGCCTGACATGCATGAAATGTGACATAATTCGAACGAGAAAACTAACAGCCTAATTTATATAATACAATTTACAAAAAACAAATATGACAGAAAAGTACCAACGACAACCACTGGACTACAGGCTCCTGACTTGGGACATGCACAGAATGTGGAGGGGTTAAACATGTTTGGTAGCGCTCAACCCTCCCCGAACATGGGACAGTGGAGTTACAGAACAACATAAGAACAAACTGTAAAAATCAGTTGCAAATGGCTTTACTCAATAGATCGGTGCGAACAAACAAACCAACTAGCCTTTTGTTAGTCTTGTGTGTACTTTTAAATTTTGGTTAATTTGTATGTTTCGGAGTTTAATTTGGTGTCCATATCGCTGAACTAGTATACATTATTGTTTAGGGGCCAGCTGAATCCCGCCTCCGGTTGGCATTTGGCTGTTTTCTGTTGTTGTTTTTTTTTTTGTCTATTTGACACATTCCCCGTTTCCATTCTCAATTCTAATATGAAAACAATAGACACAAAGTACCGATATAAGAGTACTCGCAGTTTCTGAAAGTTGTTCAAAGCCAACTACAACTAATAAACAAATCATGTTTTCCCATACTATAATATTAATTATCACACGCCCAACGGATTTAGTGTAAAGACGTCATAAACAGTCTGAGAAACGCCTGATCTTATGCAATGCCAAAATATAAGTAAATAGTAGTATGCAAATGCCAAAAAATAACTGAACCACTTGTAGTAGTTATCGTGAGTTTTGTTATTCGTTTGTGTACTGTACCGTATTCATTTGCGCTTAAACATTTCATAACACACAGTTCCTAACTGAAATGAAGATAACTAGTTTTCCTGATAATATAACGTAGTGATTATACATATTCAATATTCGTCCCTTCTGAAAATCTTTTGTACCTTAAAATCTTTAAAACAAAACACTGAAATTTTTTTGGAAAGTAGATGAACGTTTCCGATAAACTAGTTGATACAAACGAGATAATTGTCATTGTGCAATGATGTATGCCGAAAACCAACAAAAACATATAGTTTACTTTTCTAATACCTCTAATAAAAATTTAATTTAGATGAGGTACAGGTTCTTATAAATTCATTAAGATACAGTAACTATTCAATTTATATGATACTTACGTTTAATGCCTCTGTGTGTATAACAGTTGCTAAAATCAATTTATTGTTTGTGCACTTTCAGCCAAAAAGTATTCAAAAAACAAACTTTTTTCAACTTTCAATCTTGAGGCTTTAACCCTGATCACAGATTTCTCATTTTCTTTGTGACAACTAATTTTAAGAGAAACAAATCATATAAAGAGGCTTTTTTTGTACTTCCCACCTAATTAAACCAAACGTTTGGGTTTGAACTGTGTGAATATCGACTGACATTTCTTTATATGTCAATATTGGGATATTATCTACTCAAAATTACAAATTAACATTACCATTGTAAAATTTGTAATAATTGAACTTTGACACAAAAATTATATTGACCTTATTTATATATAGAAAGTTTTACAAGACCCATGTATAAGGCAGTATTGTTGTTATATAAATATTTTACCTTCAATAAGAAACGATAAATGTTTGGCTTTTGTTAGGGCTGTTTGCCTTTTCTGTTTATTCGTTTTTTCAATTTAAACTGTTCAGTGCATATCTTTGTTGAAAAGTCTACTTTTACAAATAAAATGGAAGAAGGTTATCCATAAATCAATAATTTTAAGACTATTGTAATTCATATGAATACGTGACACTGAAATACTAAAATGAATATTATTCACAGTTTTTGTGGTTTCTCATTACTTTCCCTGTAGAACGTTTCAAGGGCACAGATAAAAACATAAAGCTACAAAAAAATTAATTCACAAGTATATTAATTTTGCAGTATATAACTACTTATTGGATTTCAAGTAAATAAAAGATATGTTTGGTATACGTCAATGAGTCATTCAACCCAACGACAGAAATAACAATAAGACACCAGGGAGTCCTCAAAATTTAATTATAGAAAGGACTAGTGTCTATTTTTCAGAATAAAAACTGTTGTGCGCACAAAAATAATTTCATTTTTTTTATATATACAAATGTACAAAACATTCAAGTACTTAAAGGCATAACTTGTAAACTTTCTCAAAATAGAACCGATATTTTACTTCAAACTTTCAACATCATTTTAAATACAGAAATAAACATCTCTTTACATAGAAACTTGACACACTGGTCATATTTTTTCACATTAAGGTCCAAAGTAAATATCTTTTGTGACCACCATTAGCCTGTAACACAGCATGGACCCGTCTCGGCATAAGACTTGATTAATCGACGAATACGGTCTTCCCTATTCTTGCTCAAGAGCCTGCTGCACTTCTTGTTGAGTTTGCGGCGCTGTATGATGACTACGCACGCATTTATAAAAATCATCCCGCAAATGTTCTATTGGGTTCAAATCTAGTGTTTTGGACGGCAGAGGAGCACTGTTACGTTTTGGTTGGCTAGACAGTCAGCAGGAGCACGAGTTCTGAGAGGCAAAGCGTTACTGAGCAAAAAAAAATTCCCTACGGAGATTCATTTCGGACAGCATGTGCGATGTCAAACCTCATCTCTGTATCGAGCGGCGATAAGGATGTCGGGAATGGATGTGCATCAGTTGAGATTTTCGAGCGTATGATACTTTATTATGGCACTTCACACCATCGCACTTCCTCCGCCAAAATTATCGAACTCAAGGACGCAGTTCCTTGCGAACCTCTCATTCCGGCGTACAGCCACCTCTTCTCTGCAGCATAAATCTTGATTCATCACTGAACCAGACTCGCCTCCAGTTTTGCAGGTCACACCCCCTTATTCAGTACTGCGCCAAAGTAAGGACGTCTGGTGCGTAAGTCGTTTTTTTGGGAGACCGTTTTTGACTGTCTGTGACGATTCGTTGGAGAGCTGGAACATTTGATGATGTTACTGTTGCTGTCAGTGTCCGGTTTCTCAGGTGCAGTACCCAAATATAGCGATCTTTGACTGCTGATGTGATGCTACAAAGGTTAGAACGTTGACGGTCAACTGTTGAACAGGATTTGGAAATCGTGCTCCGGTAAACATTAGAAAGTCTAGAAACTTCATTCTGTGATTCGCCGGCCTGGAAACGACCAAAGACGATGTACCGGGCTGTGTCTAGTGTTGGCATATCGTAGCACGTTTGAGAAACAATTTAACGACTGAGTTCAATTAAACGATAATGTGTCTTTTATGCCCATTATACCTACTGACAAAGGGCATGATTTGCATGTGCAACTGCCCTCATTACCCCTTACGTCTTCCTCGTGCAATGTCACACATGCTGACCTGAAAAGTCATGCGTGATAAACTGCCACTTATTGGGGTTTAAATTCAATTATCGGACATTTACTTTTTAACATAATCGTGTTTTCATGTCTCAATCACGCAAAGCTTTGAGAAAATTATTTTGAAGAAACTAATTTGGTTGTAATATGTAGGACTCTGAACCGCAATGGTCACACTGATGTGCGATGGTTTGATGCTGAAGTGCATTTTTGATCACACTGAAGTGCGATGGTGGCACAGGAGACATGTCACCCTTCCCGGACAAATTATGCTGGATTGCAGCCGACAAGTCATCTGAAGCGACCTGGGATCGAACCCATGACCTCCCGTACTCGAGGCGAGCACACTACCATGAGAACACCAAAAACCGCGTCTTTCAAAAAAAAAATTTTTTTTTTTCAAAAGGGGGAATGGTCAAGTAAAATTTATATTCATGTTCACTATAAGTTGTTTGCATTTTCATATCATTCAGATTCGTACAAAAAAGATCAAGTTGGAGTTGCCTTTGGAGCCAATATACATGCTAAAACCACTGATGAATAATCCTATAGTGACCACGATTTGAGTCGCGTAAAGTCCTTTTAACACAAAGAACTATTGTAGCTTTACGTATTTCTGATTATTCCATAAGAGAATTGCGTTACATGTTGACATATTTTTGTTCTAATTTTATACTTAGACGAGGGATTTTCATAAGGATATAGGAAAGCCATGTTACTCAATAAGGTATGACAATCGAACCGAAAATCACTGTATTTGACTATCATAAGGAGTTTGTTGAAATGGTAAGAATTGTTTCAATATTCCAGGACTTTACTGTACAGTAATACGTATAATCAGTACTATTCCATTCGTAATGGAAATTATTTTTTTCATAGTTACATTTCTTTTAGATGGAGAGTAGTGGAGTAGTATTTGCAAATTATGTCAGTCAAAAAAAATCCTTTAATATTTGAATGGTTGTTATATTTGAATAAGTTGAATGCATGTCAAAGATCATTTAAATCTGACAATAAATTAGATGATGACTTGCAAAAATGATGACAATGTTCCGACCTTATCTCTTCACTAGTATTTGTAAGAGCAAACAAAATAGTAATAGATTAAAGATTTATACATTTCATATTTTAATACTATAGTAATCGTTTGATCTATTATATAACCATTTAACTATGTTGTACAGAAAGAATATCAAATTCGGCCTTAAATCAAATCTTACAAAACATATCTTAAATTACTGAAACCCGTTACCGTATCAAACTATGACACCTTGTGTAGGAAAGTCCTTTGAAGAAGGGTCTGGTTTTCGTTTGGTTTATGTTGCTCAATCCTTCTTAGTGTTAGTTGCCTGATATATGTTCGTCTTTTGTCTTAGAGTTATGATAATGTCTGTTTTTCTTCGACTTAAGTTTGTGGTCGCCCCTTGTTTTACCTTTCTGGTCGCCCCTTGTTTTACCTTTCTGGTCGCCCCTTGTTTTACCTTTCTGGTCGCCCCTGGTTTGCCTCTCTACTCTTGTTTCACCTTACAAGAAGTGCGACATAAACAGGCTACAAGTTTTACTAACAAAATAATCATAACTTGCAGTTTCGTTAAATGTTTGTTTCAATTTCATCGTCGTCAAACGGAAACACGTCTTTATTTACTTACATCTTTATCCATTCGGCCTTGTAAAGATTGCAATTTTCCATATAAATATAAACTTACACAAATATACGGTACCAAATTTGCATTGTTCAAATATGGTAATTGAATGTTAAGCGAAAGGAGTTAGACCAAGAAGCATGATTGTTTCATCTTATAGTTTACGTGCATTAAAAACAAAAAAGGCAGAAGATACCGCAGGGAGAATGAAAACTGGCAAAAGATACCGCAGGGAGAATGAAAACTGGCAAAAGATACCGCAGGGAGAATGAAAACTGGCAAAAGATACCACAGGGAGAATGAAAACTGATAACACAGGGAGAATGAAAACTGGCAAAAGATACCACAGGGAGAATGAAAACTGGCAAAAGATACCACAGGGAGAATGAAAACTGGCAAAAGATACCACAGGGAGAATGAAAACTGGCAAAAGATACCACAGGGAGAATGAAAACTGGCAAAAGATACCGCAGGGAGAATGAAAACTGGCAAAAGATACCACAGGGAGAATGAAAACTCCCCCAAGTCAAAGAGTGACAAACAAAATAATGGCAAATAAGGAATGGCAACACAAAGACAAACAACAGTCTACAAAACACTACATAAAAATCTGAAGACTGAGCAACTGAACCCAACTAAAAACCGGGGTGATATAAGATGCAGCGGAAGGGTAAGCGCATCCTTCTCCACACATATCACCCGTCATGTTGCTTATGATAAGTAAAAATAACCTATAAATCATTACTTGTGAACAACATTTTAACTATAATAGCAATATGTGCCTTCTCTTTTATCTTTACAAGTAATTTGTAGTTTCAGATAATCCAATAAACAGAAAAACGTTACATTTAATAGAATAGATTTTGTTAGACCTGTACATTTTATACTTAACTAAAGTGTTCGATAATCACTATAACGAGAAGATATATACTAAAAATATAATTTTCCCACACAACTTACAATGATTTCTGATAAATCTAATTGGTTTTTACAACAAGGAACAATACTATAGTCAGATTTTTTATTGAAACTGAGTAAAGCAAGTTTTTTTCTTAAAAGCTGAAATAACAATGAAAACAATAAACCTATCAATAAAATATCACAGGTTATACTGACTGGCAACACTGCATTACAATGTTAAAAATCCTTTAGATTTTAGAAGAGGCAACTTTATGTTATGTGCTACCATTCAGACAAAATAGCTGTCAAATTGAGGTATTAATAGTATTGTTATAAAATAGTTTTAAATGCACCAAAGAATTGATTCCGACGTTTATTATTATGCCGGATTATTTATAGACCATGACATGAAAGACTAATACTATATGAGTATAGAAAGCATTGTTTGACACATGCTATAACAGATTTTCAATTCAATTATCTTGACGATTTCTTCTTTGAAATGATTGATTTTTTAATATTCTGTTATAACTTCATTTGCTTGATTTTTTTATTAATCTTTCTGTAAATCCTTCTTATTTATAGTATTATTTCTTCTCTTAATTTGCTTGAACCTGTCAATTTATTTAATCGTTCTATTCGATACACTAAGAACCAATCTATACTTCAACAAAAACATTTTACAAAATGTATATGTCGAACTCTAAAACGTCTCGAATCTAGAAATTGGAAATACTAATACAGAGACTAAAAAATATCTGCTATCAATATGAAACTCCCTTAATGACAAAAACTACTAAGCTATAACAAAACACATCTACTGAAGAGGTTCCTAATTCAGGAAAGAAAAAAAAAATGACTATGTATTGATGTTAACAATGTATTTTGTACACCACAACCATCCCTTTTAAATCTCAATCGATGGGATAACTAACGGGTCGTTAAAGGAATCAGTACAGGAAACACACTTAACTTTATAGAAACCAAACGTGAACATAAGGATATGTACAAGAAGAATAAACATAATAAACAAATAGGAAAGGACATGTTTAAGAAAAATGAAAATTACGTATAAAAGAAAGCTCGAATGTACTGAAAGCAAACTCAAAGAATTTAAACTGAGAATTTAAAATCATGCCATGCCGTACTACACTCTAATTCAAAGGCAGTACTTTCGAATAGATTAATGTCATACAGCAACGTTTTGAATTGTACGCGCAGATACGAACTTGTACAATGCCCAGTAAGATTTTTTGTAGAATGTCAATGCAATGAAAAAGAAACCATTCAAGTCTTGATTAAAACTGTTAATAAATAACCCAGAGTTAGTAATTGAACAGTTACACTATATTGTCGTTGGTTGCTGTCTGGCATATTTGTTTTCCGATAATTGTTTTTTGCATAATTGTCGTTTTTTCTGTCATATTTTGTCATACCGAGGCTTTTTATAGCTTATTTATGAAACGGGTTTTGTTCTTTGTGGAGTGCCAGACGATGATCTATAGTTGTTCACATACATCTTTGTTCTTTGTTCAGTGCCAGACGGTGATCTATAATTGTTCATATACATCTTTGTTCTTTGTTGAGTGCCAGACGGTGATCTATAATTGTTCATATACATCTTTGTTCTTTGTTGAGTGCCAGACGGTGATCTATAGTTGTTCACATACATCTTTGTTCTTTGTTCAGTGCCAGACGGTGATCTATAGTTGTTCACATACATCTTTGTTCTTTGTTCAATGCCAGACGGTGATCTATAGTTGTTCACATACATCTTTGTTCTTTGTTCAGTGCCAGACGGTAATCTATAGTTGTTCACATACATCTTTGTTCTTTGTTCAGTGCCAGACGGTAATCTATAGTTGTTCACATACATCTTTGTTCTTTGTTCAGTGCCAGACGGTGATCT
Organism: Mytilus californianus; assembly: GCF_021869535.1. NCBI lineage: Eukaryota > Metazoa > Mollusca > Bivalvia > Mytilida > Mytilidae > Mytilus > Mytilus californianus. Next base: position 96,654,366 of record NW_026262668.1, read on the forward strand.
ATAGTTGTTCACATACATCTTTGTTCTTTGTTCAGTGCCAGACGGTGATCTAAAGTTGTTCACATACATCTTTGTCCTTTGTTCAGTGCCAGACGGTGATCTTTAGTTGTTCACATACATCTTTGTCCTTTGTTCAGTGCGAGACGGTGATCTATAGTTGTTCACATACATCTTTGTTCAGTGCCAGACGGTGATCTATAGTTGTTCACATACATCTTTGTTCTTTGTTCAGTGCCAGACGGTGATCTATAGTTGTTCACATACATCTTTATTCTTTGTTCAATGCCAGACGGTGATCTATAGTTGTTCACATACATCTTTATTCTTTGTTCAGTGCCAGACGGTGATCTTTAGTTGTTCACATACATCTTTGTCCTTTGTTCAGTGCGAGACGGTGATCTATAGTTGTTCACATACATCTTTGTTCAGTGCCAGACGGTGATCTATAGTTGTTCACATACATCTTTGTTCTTTGTTCAGTGCCAGACGGTGATCTATAGTTGTTCACATACATCTTTATTCTTTGTTCAATGCCAGACGGTGATCTATAGTTGTTCACATACATCTTTATTCTTTGTTCAGTGCCAGACGGTAATCTATAGTTTTTCACATACATCTTTGTTCTTTGTTCAGTGCCAGACGGTGATCTAAAGTTGTTCACATACATCTTTGTCCTTTGTTCAGTGCCAGACGGTGATCTTTAGTTGTTCACATACATCTTTGTCCTTTGTTCAGTGCGAGACGGTGATCTATAGTTGTTCACATACATCTTTGTTCTTTGTTCAGTGCCAGACGGTGATCTATAGTTGTTCACATACATCTTTGTTCTTTGTTCAGTGCCAGACGGTGATCTATAGTTGTTCACATACATCTTTGTTCTTTGTTCAATGCCAGACGGTGATCTATAGTTGTTCACATACATCTTTGTTCTTTGTTCAGTGCCAGACGGTAATCTATAGTTGTTCACATACATCGTTGTCTTTTCGTCTCTATTTGATACTTGTCTCATTGGTTATCATTATACACTTCCTCACTTATAACAGTGATATGATATCACTTTTTTTAAATTCCCGAAGAAGGAACAACACTTCATAAAGAAATCACTATATTTGTGAAAAAAACAGGATTTTTACTGATTTACGATGTGTATTATATCCCTTTAAAAGTGTTTCAGTGATAATGAAATCTAAAAAGTCACTACCAACATTCGAATATCGAACAAATACTCAATAAAGTATTCTTTTTTTCTGTATTTTTAAAGTGATACAATGTTGGCATTTTTGAAGTCAATACGCTCTACTGTAAATATTAAATAAAAATAAAATTCTATGTAAATGCAATGTATTTGTAGAAATTTCAATATTATTGATTAAACACTGCTAATAAACATTGGTGAGTATATATATGAATAAAATAAGATTCACCGTTTATAAATTATGAAATTTCGAAGCAACTAAAGTTCCAAATGTAGACAAAGTTGACCTCAGCAGAATTTGGCTAGTCTTTTAGGTCCCTTTTGGTCATTTAGCTCCTAACGTTGCTACGTATTTATACAACTTGGATTTCAATTGTTTGTTTGAGCGTTCCTGTTGTATGTTAACACAGAAAAGAGCTTCAGACGCACAGTTCTGGTTTTAATTATAGGATTGAAGAGACAATGGCAACTACTGACAAAATTCCTGCCTTATGACAGACTCTTGTTCATTATCTAGATCACTGGGATACCATAATACACATATAATTTAATGGAGATTTCTGACATAAATGTTTATAGAAATATTTCAAACGCAACGTGGATATGGCCTTGAACTAATTATTGCAGGTCAAAGTCGATAAATTAGCTGCATTTTATATGAAAGAAACACCAAAAACTAAGTCCTTGGAGTTTAAAGACCCCAATATCTCTTTCAATTAACAAAATACGTTATCGTGAATTTCAATTTTATAACTATAGTCAAATCTTTCAATTGTAGATTGATCGGTTTTTACTTAATGACCAGTTACACATATTTATTTTCATACTTAGGGTACACTAATAAATAAAGCAATGTATCAGAGAAGTATGCTTTGTATATCTTTTTGTTTGCGAGGTCAGCAACATATATGTCATGGAGGTAGGACAAGGGCATAGCAACATTTGGGTCTTTAAAGATAGATGTAATATGAGTGTTCATAGAATATACATTTTTCTTATCTTGATTTGTATCAACGACTTCACAGCCTTAACCAAGTCGGAAAGAGTATTTGTGTCGTCTTTTCTCTGGTTAGCACAATTTCTAACATAATCCTCGACTGAATCTATAAGTGTTTTAAAATTTTGAATGTGGAACATTGAAACATGATACATGTAACTTTTATACTTCCAGAGATAAAGTCAATTAAATATCCGGCCATTAAGGATATTAAATGTAAAACTCCCTACTTTTAGTTGAATTATTCACGTTTAATGAACTTTTAGTGTATTTCTTACAGACTTATTTTGAACTTCGATATTTTAAAATGGCGTATCACTTTCTCTTTAAAAACAGAGGAGAAGATACCAGTGGGATTCCAAACCAAATGTCGAAGAGAAGCAGACAGCACCATGACACAAAATAATACGAACAGGCAAACAACTCTACAAAACGCTACATAGAATACTAAAGAATCAGAACTAAAGGATACCACGTAGAATCAGGTACAGTTACTTCACTGAACGTGGTACCCATTAGGTTGCTGATGGTGTGTAAAAAAATCGATGATAAGCTACTTGTGGTACTTGTGGTTGTCACAATCGTGGATAAAAATGAAGGGATTGTTGCTACGACAAATGAAACATATCTACCGTCAGTTGTGACACAGTTATACTATAAAAGTCTGTAATATCATAATGGCATCCGTACAACTTTCGAAGAGATAACTGTCAACTACTAGGTTACTATAAAAACCTTTTGTGTAATAGCTTCCTTTTTACCACCACTGAAAGCATGATAGGAAACAAAAGCCCCGAAATATCGCATCAACTCTGATTCAATATAGTCATCAGGCAAATGCCGCTTGGATATTGCTACATTGCGGCTGAAATGAAAGTGTTCCAATGGAAAAATGGAAATCATCTCTTTTATTGCGAAACGTTTGTCACTTGTTACTAATCGACCTTTACTGTCATTTTTCTTGATGCAAGACAAGTAAGTAAACGGTTGTCTTGTTTATTTCAAGTACAACTGAAAAGAGGGAAAAAAAAATAATAACCATACTTTGATTTGTAAGTAAGAGGGCATGATCTATATACCATAACGTTATGCAAAATGATATTAATAGCTTTTTATATGCACACTCCAAGGTAGATTGTAAAATTCTGTCCTTCTTTTCTTCCGTCTGTCCTTTCAATGAAGTAAGCACAAGTATTATAATTAAACAATAGCCCGCAGTACAAAGTAAAATCACAAAAATACTGAACTCCGAGGAAAATTCAAAACGGAAAGTCCCTAATCAAATGGCAAAATCAAATGATAAAACACCTCAAACGAATGGAAAACAACTGACATATTCCTGACTTGGTACAGGCATTTTCAAATGTAAAAAATGGTGGATTGAACCTGGTTTTATAGCGCTAAACCTCTCACTTGTATGACAGTCGCATCAAATTCCGTTATATTTACAACGATGCGTGAACAAAACAGACATAATAGATAAAATAGTCACAATATGGGTACAGCAGTCATCACTGTGTCACAATCTCAAAACAAACAAATATTTAACAAAAAAGCATAAAAAAGTAAAATCACAAAAATACTGAACTCCGAGGAAAATTCAAAACTGAAAGTCCCTAATCAAAGGGTTTATTCTTTTTCCAAGCCTATACATGACGTCTGTCTCATATAGGAATTGTTGCAATTGCCCTTTTATCATATTTTGTCCTCACTTTGATTCAAACATAATATTTGATCCTGAAAAGCGTTTTGGGCGCATGGAATTTATAAAGTGTAATTTTCATTTAGACATCGGCATACACATGTATGGTTTGGGGGCTTTTTAAATATTAAGTATCCAAGTATGATCTCTTTAATATTTCTATTTTCGATTATTAAGTTTGTGAGTTTATTTGCTTTCACATTTTACATCCCTTCATTCTTATGAAACAAAATTCATGTAGGTACAATCAACACAAGCATGCATTTTTGAAACCCTCAACAAAAGCACTCAAAAAAGAGAACAAAGGGTCATAAGAAAAAGCAAAAAAAAAACATATAAGGACAGACATCACCATGTCGAAAGAAAAACCGCAAAAAGCATCCAACAAAACGTACAAGAAAAACTTGAGCAACAAGACTCTATACCAGAACAGATATGGGATAAGATTGGCAAATGTTTCTTGTTAAGACATGTTTATTTTTATGTGTCCATTGGAAACAGACATGATATCAAGGAGGCGATCACTAAGTGGAAGAATAAGAGACAAAATCATGACAGAAGAAAAAAGAAGAAAAGACGATTTATCAGTTCACAAGACAATACAAATAAACCCAAAGATAATGCCATTTTCTACATTTAGTTATCCATAAAAGGTCACATGATACATACCAAGAAGGCAATCATTAAGTTGGAGAATATACGTCTCGATGAAAAAAAAAGATTAATCACTTTACAAGTCAAAACCATTAAAACACGAAGATGACATGTTTTTTTTTATACATATTTACTTATTATTTAGGTATCTAGTCAAAGTTGACACCATATCAACAAAGCGATCACTAAGTAGGAGAAGGGACATCTTGGCAGAAGAAAAAACAATTTAGAAGTCCACAAGTCAATTCTCATAATCCTGGAAATGACAGGTTTTTTTTAATATATTTAGGTATCAAGTTAAAACTGACACGATATCAAAGAAACGATCACTAAGTCGGACAAGGGGAGACATCATGACAAACAAAAAGACAATTTATCAGTCTACAAGACAATACCAATAACCCACAATAATCACAAAACCGTGATAACACCCATTGTCTTTACAGTTAAGTCTAAATCAGATGACAAGTAGTATTCCCTGATGACTCAACAAGAAGGTACGGGAAACAAGATTGTGACATACGCACAGGCGACATAATGTATTGTCATTATCAAAATATTTTGGAAGATTAGGATTATGAACTCATGTAAAAGCGTTTCGCACTTCACACTAAAAATACGCACGCATGTTCAACGCTATTACAACCCTTTAAAGTTAAAAAAAAAAGCTTTCAATTCTCATAATTACATTTTAATATTATAACCATGAAATTACGAGTTAAAAAAAGCGCTTCGTTTCCTTTTCTTTGCATTGTTTTATTGTTGTCACGGAGAACACTTGCAGTCATTGATGTTGCATTGTATACGGAAATAAAATATAGTTTTTGAAATGCCTCGGCCAATCAAAATTATAGAACCGTATAAAACTGTTATTGTAAAGTATTTATTTTTCTTTAACAATGTGTAATTAGTTGTAAATGCATGATTCGAAATGATCGTTTAATTATTCTATACATTCTATAAGTAATACATGACTTTTTATTAATATTATACTAGAAAGGATATATCTTACTCGCCCAGGTATTTTGGGTAGAAAATTAAAAAAAATAATAATAATGAGTATCCATAATAGAAATCATATAAAATCAAACTGTAGCAATGAACAACAACTTAACATCTCGACATGAATGTACCGCGAGAAGAGGGGACCATTGGCAACAACTGTAACATATGCAAGTATAAAGTTAGTTAACGTTAGGGTTTTTCAACAAGGTTTCTAGTACTCTTAGGGAATCAGTACGGAATATTAATTCACAACCACACCATAGTTTTTTCCTTAAAAATTTAATCATTACAACACAAGTTATGAGGAAGTGTATATTAATATATTTTGTCATTTAGTTTTAAATTAGTAATTGTTTAGTTCTGTTTTTATCTGCCATGCATGTTTAAGCCATTCCTTCCTCGGCATTACAAATTGTTCGAGAAATCTTAGATGACATTTTACGTACATAATTGCATATCATCAGTCCACATGTCAGACAGGGTTTAGACATCATACTTCAAGCTTCCGTTCACATGACTCAAAAATAGTTACTTTTGTATTTTGTAATAAGACGGAATAATCATAACTGGAAATAATATGATATTTAGAAATCGATATAACGTGTATTTCTATTCCATTTCGCGACATTACTTTTCAATCCATTCATTTTCTATGTTCTGATGGTTGGATTATTTATGTGCTTCCATTACCTCGAATGTCAGGTTAAGCAATGTAATAAAAGGTTTTTGATCCTAAGTACAGCATGGTCAACTATTTTTATTGATACCACTTTAATTGTTTTTGCCTCGGTTGGTGCTTTGTACAATCAACTGTGCGTTAGGATGCTGTACATCAAGCTCAAACCGCATTTTAATAACAAGATTTTCCATCATACAGACGACCCCATATAACTTCCATTATGAAAGATTTCCCTTGGTCGTATTGTTACAGAATTTAGCTGTTAAAAGTTTTTATCCTTTCATTACTGAGGTGGATTAATGGTATATTGTTCTGCATGTATCAAAATATCTGTTTTTATAAACGAACAAAAATGTTAATGTAAAGTTTTGCCCAACCTCTTTTTTTGAGAAAATGAAATGAAATACAAATTTATCTTGATTTCAATTAACAAACATTCATTGTATATTCATAGAATATTGCATAGTCGACATTATCTAAGTGAAATTATATTGCATGTACATTCAATGAAATTCAAAGTCACGTACATACTTCACCTATTATTAGATTACATTAAATTCGTCAATTTCTTAGAAATTCAGATTCGACTCTGCTATTACAGTGAGAAGTAAGATTTTAAAGGTTATTCGACGTTTGCTAAACCGCAGTTCTTATCCATTACTCATAAGGATAATGTTGTTGAATGTTTTTAGAAAGAACTTTCTACGACTCTATGTCTATTAGTGTATAAATAAAAGCAACAGTAGTATACCGTTGTTCGAAATTCATAAATCGATTAAGAAAAAAACAAATCCGGGTTACAAACTAAAACTGAGGGAAACACATCAAATATAAGAGGAGAACTACGACACAACAGAAACACAACATTAAAATGTAACACACACAGAAACGAACTATAATATAACAATGGCCATTTTCCTGACTTGGTACAGGACATTTTAAGAAAAAAAATGGTGGATTGAACCTGGTTTTGTGGCTAGCCAAACCTCCCGCTTTTATGGCAATGTTAAATATAACATTATAATGACAACATTACATGACAGGACTACAATACAAGTAAATGGGAGAACATATAGGACAGAGAAACATACGAATAATAGCTAACAAAAGGTACCAGGTTTAAAATTAAATACGCAAGACGCGCGTTTCGTCCACACAAGACTAACCAGTGACGCTCAGATCAAAAAAAGTACGAAAGCCAAAACAAGTACAAAGTTGAAGAGCATTAAGGACCAAAAGTTCCAAAAAGTTGTGCCAAATACGGCTAAGGTTATATGTCTGGGATAAGAAAATCAAATCCTTAGTATTTAGAATAATTCATACTTTTGTAAACAGTAAATTTATAAAAATGACTATATAATAGATATACATGATAACACCGAAGTGGTGACTAACTACAGAATAAAAACGGATACATAAAACAACATAAACCAGCAATAAAAATTCACAGCCGAGTTGGCCAAAGAGATCAACGCTAAAAAAAGGTGACTTCACATTTGAATTTCTGAAATTTCCCCAAAATAGGATAGAATTAGGATAGAATTCAAGATTTGGTTTATAATACTCATATAACATTTATCAATAACAATGAAAATTACAATACTAATTAATATAAAATGTGGTAGTAATAAGATAATTAATAGTATTATCTAGCTATGTCGGTGTTTCTTCTAAGTCAAACTGTAAACCAAATATATCGTATAAATTTAATTGACCCAAACTGAATTCTAATTAACGAACAGGTTGATTAATAATCTTTACCATAACACACGAATACAACAGAAAAAAATAAGATTTACAGCTACAAACGATAAGACATTTGACAAAATCCGATGAGAATAACAAATATAACATAAAACTATGCCTTAACAATGCACATTAATGTGTATGAACTAAATTCTTTCATACACTTATAAAGGTCAAACTATCTGTTGGTTAGTTGGTGCCAGTTAACGATCTGAAAACAGCGTCATCTTTGTTTTTTAAGTTCAATTGAAGATGAAATTCGTTTATGTTAGATTATGTTTTAAAAAATATGTAATAATTTCAAAACTCTAGATACAGAAAACAGATTTGTTTTTCTTCTTTCATGTAAACATGAAGAGATATGTAACACTGTGGCTTTGATTTGTTATGATGTTTTACAATAAGAAAACAACTGCTACAGTTAACTCTATATTACCCACAGTAGTACTGACTTGTTTTATAACAAGAAAACAACTGCTACAGTTAACTCTATATTACCCACAGTAGTACTGACATGTTTTATAACAAGAAAACAACTGCTACAGTTAACTCTATATTACCCACAGTAGTACTGACATGATTTATAACAAGAAAACAAATGCTACAGTTAACTCTATATTACCCACAGTAGTACTGACATGTTTTATAACAAGAAAACAACTGCTACAGTTAACTCTATATTACCCACAGTAGTACTGACTTGTTTTATAACAAGAAAACAACTGCTACAGTTAACTCTATATTACCCACAGTAGTACTGACATGTTTGACAATAAGAAAACAACTGCTACAGTTAACTCTATATTACCCACAGTAGTACTGACATGTTTGACAATAAGAAAACAACTGCTACAGTTAACTCTATATTACCCACAGTAGTACTGACTTGTTTTATAACAAGAAAACAACTGCTACAGTTAACTCTATAGTACCCACAGTAGTACTGACATGTTTTATAACAAACCTTTTTAAAATTGTCCGTTTATAAATTTTGAAATTATAAAGACACTAGGGTTTCAACTCTTTCAGCAAAGTTGACCTTTTTTTGTCCTTTTTATAATATAGCTCTTCAACTGTTTCAGTTCTTATACATCCTTGACTTTCAAATATTCGACTTTAAGCGGTTCTGATGAAAGTAAATCCAAACAAACGCTTCGGACGAATGATATTTATAACATGTATTTTTCATTTTTTATAAGCATTATCATTATTGTTTCTTTCCTTGTGTCTATTTGTAATCATGATATGTAATATGCCCTTTAAGGGCCGATGATTGGTTTAATAAAGTATTCGTATTCGTATAGGTTTTATTAGTTATGGCAAAAAGTATGACTGTTTTTCAAAGTATAAAATATATAATTTATAAAATCATATTCTCCTTACCTTATCTATGACCCATAATACCCGTAATGAAGTGGGCTGTCATTGTAATTGAATCTTAAGCTATTCGAATAGATTGAATTATTATATTTTAACCTTTAATCTGCCGAAACTCTCAATCAATGTTGGATGGTACTGAGCATGGGCCTTCAGTTTTAACATTCATTACAGAAAGGAAATTGCAAACGCTAATCAGAAGATATACAAAAAATATTTTTTACTTGAATAAGTAACAATTATATAGTGAATGCATTTTACATTGTATTAAACTACAGTTACGCCTAAGTAGAATGCATGGATCACAGAATCAGCTGAAATAATTTGCTTAACCTAATAAATAACTTTGCAATATTACACATCCCTTGGAAAATTCGAAAATATTAAAGTTAATATGCTTTATTTCTTTAAGCACGATATCGTCCAGACGAAAAGCATCGAAATATGTTTTTCGCACGTTTAAGCGGTTATGTGTTGTTATAGAAAATTGCATTTTGCTATTTAATACATTGTTATCATTTCAATTCTACTCATAATAACATGCCGTTCATGTCAAAATATAAACGATCTGTCCGTTCTAACAACAATATCAGAGCATTTGATTGCTTTAGAAGCTGGTTCGTCGTCCTAACAATATCAAGTTAGGCACTTACAACTTCATTACAATGAATGACACGTCTAACTGAGACTGTTAACAGATCAACAAAACACGTGTTATTTGTTTTCTGAGATATATTCTTTTTTATCGGGAATTCCATTTGAAGTAATATGCCGTCTGTTTATTCGGTTAATTAGGTCGAGAAATATGAGTGCATGTTTGTCTGCATGATAACAATGCACCTACTGTATGGAAGACATTTTTAAAGAGATTTTGAGAATAAAATGGATATAAAACAATAAAATAAAGGATATACAATGTACAAATCTGGTATTTTTAGAACGTTAAAATTGACAAGACTATAAGTACTCTCAACATGAATTTTCCTTTTTTACAACAAATGTTCTCATGCCAACGAACAAAAATCACTCTGATAATTACATATCTTATAGATACCTTCGCTATATTAGAGAGGCAAAAGATAACAAAGGGACATTAGCTGTATTTGGCAAAACCTTTCGGAATTTTGGGTTCTCAATGCTTTTTCAACTTCAAACTTTAGATTCGAGCGTCACTGATGAGTCTTTTGTAGACGAAACGTGCGTCTGGAATACACAATTTCAATACTGGTATCTATGATGAGTTTACTTAATAGCCATTTTCCCTTAAGGTTACAAATATGCTATTATTCTGCATAACAATTATTTTTTACTAATACAAAAATTAACAAGACAATACTGATAATATCATAATGATGGGAATGATCATTTCCATTGTATAGACCAGCATCTTTTCGTGATTAGGCTTAAATCATTTGTTACTCGACGATAACCACTGCATAGTCGGTTTTGAATATTTCTGTGTGCTTTGTGTACACCACTTCTTCTATGAAGGGTCGTGTTACAATATACTCAATAATTATAAAGAAATCAATTGAATTTGTTTTGTTTGACCATGATCTTGACTTTCACATTCAACCAAGCTCTGGATATTTTAGTTTTCAGTGTCTGTGTTCTTACACAGAATTTGCCTATCGGTTGTTTCTGGACACTTTGGTTATGGATGGTTTATGCCTTATGGCTTGACTTAAAGAAATACTATACGCAATTGTATAAAGCCTGATCACAAATAAAACGTTTGAGATTTTAACATGGAAAACGATTATGAAAAAGATATTGCTAGTTGAGGAAGAACTAATAATCCTTCCAGACTTTTACGAAAAAACAACAAAAACAGTTATTACCGCTAATCGTGTCACCTTTATTATCCAAAACTGGTCATAATCAACTGTCAGCAAAACATGTTCTGACCGTCAGTCTCTTAACTGGAGTCGTACAATTTAAATGTTCCCTTCATAAGTTGGCTAAGGAAGAAAAAAGTACTAAAGTATAAACATATGTATTTTAAAAAGGTAGTTTAAATATATTCTATTGTCCGAAAACATTGACATTGGGATCAATTTGCAACTCAGAACTTCTTCTCCATAAAAAGGTAAATATATTGATTCCAATCTTTTGCTCATTAAACAAATAGCTGACTTGTGCCAGTACATTTCTGATAAAATAGGTCGTCATATAATTCAATTCCATTATCTGAAGCCTTTAATACTTGTTATTTAGATTTTCACCATACATCAATTCTACTTCAAAAGCTGAAATAATGTATTGAAACGAGCGGAATAATTATTTTTTGTGAACAGATTTTCCATGTCTTTGCTTGATGTTGAATTGAAGAGATAAATATCGAATTGGGGTCTTAGTAACGACACAAGTATCCACTTTGTAGAATTTGTTGTAATTTATATCAATTCTATTTAAATTTGTAAAAATAAAAACACGCATCGGATTTGAAAGTCACAACTTTGAAATTACAATAATTCTAGATTATTATTAATTATTTAAGGCTTTTAATGTTGTTGTGATATTGGCCTTTATTCGCACTTTGGTATATATAACTTGAAAACATTTAAAGGTCACCACATGTATAAATAGTTTAAGAAAGTCAGCCTTACTAAATGTTTACACTCTTTTAGGAGGTTGGTCTCAAACAGTTTACCACACTATGAAATATGGTTCTGCTTAAATAATAAGCTAGAAGTAGGACATATGAGCAAATTCTGTTTTCAGTTTCTTTCTATCTGCGTTAAGTTTTGCCCAAAACACAAACATGATGGTAAACATATCATTCAAGTGCGATAACTCTTATAAGAAATCCATATTTCAGGGCTTAATATTTTATAAGGAGTCGTCTGACTATTTCAGTCATGTTAAAATTGTTTGTAGATCTTGTCTTGCTGATTATAATTGCCATTTAAAGTTTCTATATGTCTTTCATAGTTTTCAAAATACATTTAATAGGCAAAAGCAATAACAAATGAATAAAAATCAGCATTTAAGGGCAATAACTTCTATAAGGAGTTGACTGACAAGTTTCGTTGAAATAGCAAGTATGTAGATCTTGACAATCTGAAAATATTTGCCATTTCAGATTTTCTCTATCTATAACGGTTTTCAAAATAATAGACAATACTTGCATTTTATCCTTGTAATTTCAGAGAAGATTTTTGTAAAAGTAAACGGACGACGGACGCCAATTGATAGCAAAAGATCACACTGCTCCTAATGACCAGGTGAACTAAATAAGGATTTTCCCATTGAAGCAACGGTACTAAAATATGCATCTACCAATGGGATTTATAAACACTGCGATCTTATAAAGGTTGGACTGGAAATATTTGTAGTATGGTTGTATATCTTTCAAATTCTCGACTAAAATACTGTAGCATTACCACGTGTATTTTTAACAGCGTATACATGTATGTAGTTCTAATTACGAAGTAAACTGTGTGTATGTTTATACACATGTTCAGGCATTAAATTGCTACGTTTTGGAAAATTTGCCGGGTCAAATTTGAATCAAAATAACACACGTTTTACATATTAAGCAGATGTGTTATGCTGCAAATGAGACCAGTATTCACCAAAATACCAACGAGCAAGGATGTAAATGAAAAAAAAAACACTTGATGAATTCATTTAATATTGTAACGGGATGTCAACATGTATTTGTTCTGACTAACAGAAATTCCCCTGGAAACTTTGTTATAAACAATGCAATAATATCTGTTCCTGTTGGAACAAATAGTCTATACCCTTTATTCCGTATATTTGTTCCAGTGGAACTAATATTACAGAATATTTCTTCCATTTGTAACTTATAGTATGAATGAACTTCTATTTCATGACATGTAGACTAATTCTTTTTTTTTTTGTCTGACATTTAAAAAGAGGCGGAAGATATCTATCGGATAATCAAACTCGTAAGTCGAAAACAAACTGACAATTATAGTATTGTGTTGTGATAAATTATTTTTTTTATATCCTACCATCTGAAAAAGTAAAAATTCATAAATCACATAATTAAGAGTATAAATTTTATTATGGTAGCACAGATATACTGACAAATATTACAGACAAACGCTTCAAAAATTTGATCCCGTGATAAATACGTAAATATGTTTTTTTCTTACAAACATTTTCTCATTGGTATTACTGGTGGGACAACAAAGTCAGGCAAGGTCAAAGGAATCCCTGTTTTTTTGGACTCTTTAAAGGCCTTGTTTATTTATACAGTATATACAAGTTTGACCTTTCTAAAAAGGTGTGGACTGCTTCGCTCTATCCTAATTTAAGGTAATATGTGTGCATGTGGTTGTTGATTTAGTATTGGAAATATGGTATTTTTAGATATTGATTGATATAAAATGAATGTCTTAGGCTTGGAATATCAATTTTTGTATATATATTAAGATGAACTTTTCTGAAATTTTAAACTGGCTGTTCAGTGTTGTGCGTTATACACCCATGCTTTTAACATTTTGTTCACTTTACTTGTTGAAAATTAAAACATTTACGACTGTAGAGGTGTGCCTCTCTGGAGGTGTGCCTAGATTGGCAGAAGTTATAAAATACAAATGATGCATTTTTGTAAACATTGTATAGGAACATTGTTCAGCAAAACAAATCTTGCATATTGCATATCAACAAAGCAAATAAACACGTATTAATAATTGATATTTCAATATTGAATTTCAGTGTGCAATATATGCATAATAAAACGAACATGAATTAATGACAGTTGATCGGAACTGAAATACACATAGTTAATTTTCCGGCATTTGATGTCTTATCATGAGACGAGAAAAGTCTGTAATTCTTTATCTCATTTAAGCCAATAGCTGTTGCTGTATCTCAGCCGCATCATAAAGCAACCAATCTATATGTGATAAGTAATTATTTCAAGATGGCGTGTATTTCGACTGTAACAAATAGCTCCGCACCGTGATGCGAAGCAAAAAAAACAGAACTTATTCAAAATCTATTACTGGACAGGGACCCCTGCTCAATTTTTCAATAGGGTCCCAAAGGGGAACCTATGTCAAATTGTTGTTTGAATGATGTCCAAAAGATCATACCTTAGAATGAATTTCATAACAGTGTGGACATGGACATCTGATATCTAAATGATATCGTGTCGGTCAATGGCTGTCGACAACAAGGAATTCGCGCAATTACAGTATTCAGGGGCCTCTCAATTGGGATATACATAATTCCTATTTTACACATGTCCATTCATATTTTTTTCATGAAAGTTTATAGGAATTTGTTTTGAATATATTTATATACTGACAGCAAAATGTTTCTTTTAAGAATGAGTATAATCAGAGGTGATATCACAAAGTAATCAAGAGAAAAAATTCTTTTTCTGGCAATTAGTGAGAAATTAAGTAGTGTGTCAGTTATAGATTCATTATACATTGCAAATCGTTCAGTGGATTGGTCAATCGCCAAAATAAAAAAAATAAAAAAATTTTTGTAAACAAACACCAATACACGCATTGACGGGGTGATAAGTATGCTAAATAATACATGTCTGTATAAGGAAATGTGCCCGACCTGTTCTGTTGATTTGAAAAACGATTGGACGGATCACAGCGATTTGATTTTGAATTGTACTTAATTTTTTTTAATTTGTGTTTCAGTATCTATCCATGAATTAAATATGTTCACAATATCTTATACTAGAATATTTAAACGAGTGCACCCAGTTTAAAGGTTGTTATAACATTGTTACTGATATGTTAATGTTGTGTAATATGGTATAATGGACGTGACATTACTATGTATACAATACGGTAGTTAGATATATCGCGCAGCCCGATTCCCGGTATGAGCCATTGTAAACTACCCAACTCAGGATAAGATCTCAGATAGTTACCAGGTAACGAGAGTTGGCGTATTGGCGGGAATATAGCGAACGAGAAAACGTAACCAGAGACATATCAGAGGATATTTGGTAAGTTAGTAACTATAGATTATTGTGTTTGTAATATTGGATTATCCATTGAGTGATAATACTCGGAAATCACATCACTGGCGCTTGGCGAGCAAGCTTTCCTGTGTTAAAAAGACGAATTTATCGTGATACAGAAGTGATTACGTCACGAGTAGTTGCGAAGTTATAATTTTGCTATATTTGGTATATTATGAAGCTTTTCAGAAGGAGCCGACAAAAATTAATAGCTGTTCTTATGAAGAATTATTGTTGTTACAGCTGACAAGATTATGTCTTTTAGAGAGACATATGGTAATATTCAGCCTGAGCATCTTTCTGAAATACCAAGACTACGACTTACTGAAACTTTGATCGATTTGGTAGATTTTTCACCTGTTACACAGCAACATGAATACAAATCACGGACACAGTCCAGTTATGATTTACAAGAATATGTTGACTATGGTGAATTAAAACATCTGGATTTCATTCGGAATATGCAAGACGAGAAGCAGAAATCAATGACTTTTCAGATTCTGACACACCTTCTGATGAATGTTTGCTTAAACCTGAGCCTGATGAAGTCAAACGTCCCAGTTCAGCAATGGGCAAGCCTTTATATTACACTTTGCAGTATGGGGACCACCGGTATTCAACAAAATTGTCAAGACCTGATGAAAGGAAGCCATTACTACAAACCAAGTGTGACGACCAAGATTAAGTTCAAGATTTTCCAAGTAATCGACAGTCTAAGCCAGACAACATTCAAAGAACAGATGAATTAGGGTACACTAAACCACGTATCAGATTAAATGATGAGGAAAACATTGAAAAACGTGATTATTCACGTAACCAAAACACACAACAGCAGCCATAACAATTGGTATGGTAGCAATAAAAAGAACAATGCATGCAGCAGAGCGTGGTATGCACATTGATGCGTTTGTAGTGGGACCAGTAGAATTACAAATTGGCGAAAGAACATATAGGGCAGACATTTGTGTTGCGCCTATTGATAATGACATGCTAATAGTACTTGATTTTTTAGTCAAGGCAAAAGTAATTTTAGACTGCAGAAAATTAATCTTTTTCATCAATGGAGAAGCACTATCTATGGACTGGTACCGCCTGTGAACGCGAAAGCAAGAGTAGCTAAAATTAACGTTCCATATAGAACAGTCATACCTCCTAATTCAGTTAGAGTCTGATTTGTCAGCCGAGTTAACTGATTTTATAGTTGAACCAAATAAAGAGATAGGTTTGTTAATCCCACGTGGTTATTACAATGCTAGTCATGTGTCAGTTTACTTA
The DNA here is from genome assembly GCF_021869535.1 of Mytilus californianus. Taxonomy (NCBI): domain Eukaryota; kingdom Metazoa; phylum Mollusca; class Bivalvia; order Mytilida; family Mytilidae; genus Mytilus; species Mytilus californianus. The sequence continues at coordinate 96,670,964 of NW_026262668.1, forward strand.
ATGTAACGAACAACAAAATAGTTTTGCAAAAGAGAACTCTATTAGGCGAAGCAATTGAAGCTGATGTTGTTGAAATGGGGGCCTCGTCTGTAACAACAACTTGAATAATCAGAGATAACAATGAACTACCGGAACAGTTGCAGAACATATTGGATAAATCAAGTACGCTTGCTGAAGACCAAAAGTCCAAAGTTTCAAATTTACTTCATGAATTTGCACTATATGATTTTGACTTGGGAACATTTAACCACATTGAACACGAGATTGATACAGGTGACGCGCGCCCTATCAAACAACGAATAAGACGAACACCAATGTGTTTTTCACACGAAGAAGAAAACCATTTAAAGAAAATGTTAGCCGCAGGTATAATAGAACCATCTACATCAGAATGAGCATCTGCCCCAGTACTTGTGCGCAAGCGCGATGGTCAACGTGTGCTGGTGCATTGATTACCGGAAGTTGAATTCCGTGACGAAAAAAGATGTATATCCGCTTCCCTTGATAGACGAATGTTTGGACACTTTGGCTGAAAACGAATGGTTTTCAAAATTGGACGCTAATAGTGCATATTATCAGATTAAAGTGAAGGAATCAGACAAGGAAAACTGCCTTCATTACTAAATATGGATTATTCCACTTTGTCCGAATGAGTTTTGGCCTTTGCAATGCCCCTGGAACATATTCACGAGTAATGAATCTCGTTCTCCGAGGTTTAACATGGGATGTGGTACTCGCCTTCCTAGACGATATTCTAGTAAAAGACATTTGTAAGACCATTTACAGAATTTAAGATCAGTTTTTGAACGTTTCAGAGAGTATGGGCTAAAATTGAAACCCAGGAAATGTGATTTTTTCAAACAGGAAATAGAATTTTTAGGTAGAACAATCAACAGAGATGGAATGGCAATTGGCAGTGAATATGTTGAAGTTGTTAAAAACTGGAAAGAACCTACAACAACAAGAGAGGTTGAACAATTTCTTGGCTTTGCTAATTATCATAGAACTTTCATTGTGAATTTTGCGGATCTATCCTACCCTTTGTATCAATTGACCGGTAAGAAACCGTACAAATGGGGAGATTCAGAGCAAGAGGCTTTGGACAAACTTGTAAAGGCATTGACAACAACTCCGTTATTGGCATTACCCAACATTAAAGATCCGTTTATTTTGGACACATATGCTTCCAATTTCGCAATTGGTGCAGAGTTAATACAAGTACAAGATGGTGTAGAGCGTCCCGTTGCCTACGGAAATTTTTCATTAACCCATGAGCAAAAACGATATTGCACGACATTATCACGTCTGCCAGATTTAGCTGTACCCAGAATAGATTAACAGCTGGAAACGTGCTAAAACACAATCTACCCTGTGGAGCATGCGATTATTGTACTCGTGCTCATCAAAGTTGGCTTGGTTTTCAAGACCGTTAGCTTCACATCAGGACTATAAAACTTTTGAGCAACCACACAATACTGGACCACTTACAGCACTACTTAGTTCTTTCATTTACGAGAACACTTTACTGAAACAGGACATTGCACAACATGCAAATGTAATTATAAAGACCAATGCTAGACCAGATAGTTCAATATCACAAGAGGGGGACCAGAACGTGACAAGTCACGTTAATGGAAATTTAGGTACAATTCAGGACCAGCAACAACCATTTGACAGTACCAACCAAGATTCAATAAGCCAGAACCAAAATGTTTGTCACAGTTCAGTTGAAATAGTCACTACACCGCTTGGTATGTCAGTTTACGCGACATATTTGGACCTTCCAAATGTAAATGCCATTACTGAGACCGGAATAGAAGCTAGTACTTATTTATCAGAGCAATTACGAGATTACCAGTCAAAAGACCCCGATCTGGAGTTAATACTGGTATGGTTTAGGGACAAAACAGAGCCATCAGAGGCTACAATATTCAGATGCAGTCCGATAGATAAGAAATATTGGATAAACAAAGATATGTTTTACTTAGATGATAATGGAATATTGAGAAATTTGGACAAGAAGGACAAAACACCAAGACTTGTTGTACCAAGGGATCTTGTTGAACAAGTGATATCATTATGTCATGCTGCAGGTCACCAAGGTATGAATAGGACCACATTGAGAATCAAGGCAAAATATCAATGGTATGGTATGACACAACGAATTAGAGACTTTGTCAAAACATGCAGTACTTGCAATTTACATAAGAAGCCGAACAGGAAAGCAAAATGTCCGGTAACGCAATTTCACGCAGGTGCACCAATGGAGCGTGTCCACTTGGATTTTCTGGGACCACTGCCAGAGATGAAATTGATCAGTTTTCCAAATGGATGGAATGTATTCCGTTACCAGCGCAGACTGCGGAACATACGGCAAGAGCTACTGTAAACGAGTTTTTTTTCTCGTTTTGGTTTTCCATTTCAGGTTTTTACAGACCAAGGACTCAATTTTGAAAGTAAACTTTTCAAATCCATCTGTGAAATCTTGCAAATGCACAAAGCGAGAACTACTCCGTACAGACCATCATCGAACGGACAAGCAGAACGTTGCAACAGAACCTTAATGGACGCCGTCCGTTGCTTTGTTTCTAAACAACAAAAATGAACACTTGGCACAGTTGGCAGGAGCTGTTCGATCGTCAGTTAACAGAAGTACTGGTTTTACGCCAAACATGCTGATGCTTGGGACAGACGTTAACCAGCCTGTTGATTTATTGTACAGCGTACCTGGTGCTAAAACGGATCAGTCACAAGATGAGTATGTGATAAGACTCCGAGTTGCCATAACATCCGCACATGAAATAGCGCGCAACACGCTAAAAACTACACAAAATACTATTATGATGTACGTATTCTAGAGAGAGAATATAAAATAGGAGACTAAGTTTATGTTTTGGACACGGCAAAAATTAAAGGTAGGGCTAAGAAATTGGATCCACCTTGGAAAGGTCCAGGACTTGTATGTGCCACATTATCTCCGTATGTGTACACGATAAAATTACAAAAAACTATACTGACAATAAATCATGACCGTTTAAAACCATGTAAAGAAAGAGAAGTACCAACCTGGCTAAAACAGTGCCAGCACCGATTGCAGGATGGTGAAGATGCAACAAGGGCAATTAAGCAAGACTTATACTGTTTGTGCAGAAAACCAGATGATGGACTGTTTATGATGCAGTGTGATTTCTGTGATGAGTGGTACCATGGAGCTTGTATAAATTTGACACAATGGTAAAATTCAGATGTCCACGGTGCCAAGACTCCAGTACCGCAAGGTAATTTAAACTGAAAGACAGGATACTATGACGTACATGTAAATAGAGCAGATTCATGTGGACATAGAGAATAAGGAAAAACTGTTGTAAATTTTGATTGGAAACTACAGTGAAGATTGTGTGTAATATATATCAAGGAATGATATGTTAGTTTTAAAATAACTCCGCAGAGCGACAACGGAGCATTTGTTGAATTTTGAGAAATATATGCGTGTCGTTGAAATGTCAACGTTGGATATATTTAAATTTCTTATTTCCGTGGTGCGATTAGACGGGGTGGACTAAAAAGTGATAGTGAATATTCGAATAGGAAGTAAACTCACTCCTTTCAAAGTTGGGGGAGTGTTGAGATATATGGTATAAAGGAAGTGACATTACTCTGTAGACAGTACGGTAGTTAGATATACCGCGCAGCCCGGTTCCCGGTATGACTATTGTAAACTACCCAACTCAGGATAAGATCTCAGATAGTTACCAGGTAACGAGAGTTAGCGTATTGGCGGGAATAGAGCGAACGAGAAAACGTAACCAGAGACACATCAGAGGATATTTGGTAAGTGAGTAGCTATAGATTATTGTGTTTGTAGTATTGAATTATCCGTTGAGTGATTATACTCAGAATTCACATCATTAACATAATAACCTGTACATTATCTCGTTTTACAGTTGACCAATTTAGTTTTGTGCACATGATTTATTATACCAAAACAGATGTATTGTGAATAAATCATTTAATTCATGGATATATATTGAAACACAGAAACCGAAAAAGAAGTGAATACAATTTCAAATTGTAAGGGAACGACCATTCCTGATTCAGTGAAAATAAGGGAGGGGTGGCTATGCTTTTGAAATCAGCATGAATAAAATTGCAAATGAACATGTATGCAGAATTGTCTCAAATATGCGTCCTCAAAATAACAAAACAAAACGTTGAGTAAGACCAAATTCATTGAAATTACCTGCTAATGTGTAGTAAAAGAATATAGATACCGTAACTTTTGTTATACATGTTCAGGTACTACATGTAGTATAACAAAATCTAAAATAAATATCAATGTTTCCACAAAAGCTACTCTTGACTCAAATCAACGTAAATTTTGCACACAAGACCGGATTCATATGCTTCTTGATATTTGCACGAGTTATTTTTTGTTAGAATGATATTTAAATGTTCACGAAAATCTGATCGTTGGATTATTCGTTGGGAATTCAAATTTGCAAAAAATTGTGCAGCCCATTGGACATAAATGATTTTTTATGAAAAAATTCTTATTACAAACAAAAATAATCTTAGTATGAAAGTTGATCGTAGGTTTCTCTACAACAACTAGTACGAATAAATGTTTCCTTATTTTTTAAGGAGCCACAGAACGTTTGTGCAAGAAAAAACATAACGTGTTTTTTTTTCTCTCTCGATTACTTTGTGATATCACCTCTGAGTAAACTCATTCTGTCAAAAGAAACTTTTTGTTGTGAGTATATAAAAATATTCAAAACAAATTCCTATAAACTTTCATGTAAAAACTTTTATTTTATGAATGGACATGTTTAAAGATAGTAATTATGTATAACCCCATTGAGAGGCCCCTGACATACGGTAATTGCGTGAAGTCTTTGTTGTCGACAGCCAGTGATACACACGATAACATTTAATTACTATGTGTCCATGTCCACGCTGTTATGAAATTCTATTTGTAGAGGCCCAATATGATGTAAATAACATAAGTTTTATAAATAAGGAAATTTTTTTTTTTGGTATTGCTTGACATAGGATTAATACTTTCTACTAAAAAGTTAACCGACGATTTTATTTTCTTCTTTCTTTCGAAACAGGTTTCCCCACCACAATAGACTCATGTATCCCTCAGAGCAATCCGGAAAGATTCTAGGGGTGTACAAATAAATTAAACGGGTTTATTTTCATCCTCTAAAATGACCTCGGAAATGGGAAGGGGGGGGGGGGGAATCTACATAACAACTCTTATATACTATAAACTGCAGTTCTTCTGTTTAATGTGTATCTAATACTTTATAATCGCTAGATTTAAATCATATACATTGTATTGTGAAACGTTTTCTTCCACCGATTACATATATCTCTAAGTTAAAACAAGTTGAGTCGATTTAAGGCGTGTCTCTTTTGCGGCACGAAAGAAAAGACACGTTTGCTCTACATGTACAATGGTGCTATAATGTTGACCATGGGTATATAAACCAGAAGTCATAAGTTGCTTTCTTTAGTCTTTCTCTTTCAATTTTTCATAGAACGTCAAAATCTCAACGACTGAAAGGCATGATAAATACAAAAGGTTCAATACTTTCTACTAAAAAGTTAACCAACAATTTTCTTTTCTACTTTCTTTCGAAACATGTTTCCCTACAACAGATCATTTATCCATTTCACTAACCTTTATAACAATATAGGAAAAAGTTAAATCACAAAAATACTGAACTCCGAGGAAAATTCAAAACGGAAAGTCCCTAATCAAATAGCAAAATCAAAAGCACAAACACATCAAACGAATGGACAACAACTGTCATATTCCTTACTTGGTACGGCATTTTCTTATGTACCTATTGAACCTGGTTTTATAGCGCTAAACCTCTCTCTTGTATGACCGTCGCATCAAATTCCAAAGGATCGTTTATTATTGTCATCTATGAAATAATAGATCAATGTTTGTTTGATTGCCAAAACTTTGAAAAATATCGTTACACACAACAATAAATGTCCCTATTAACTGAATGTAACTAAGTCTTCTAGTTGTTTTTCTTTGTTAAAATGTAGAGTAATCTCTAGGGATTACAATAAGAAACAAAGAAATGGTAATTTCAACTATAATATCAATATAATATTTGTAATTACTTACGTGCATAGCTATTACAACAATGAAGATTCTTTCTATAAATCCAGGGTGAAAACTTTGATGTTACAGTGAGTAATAACTTTACAAATCCACCAACATGACGATATTGAATACATGTACCTCTAAATTTGCTACCAAAAGTACTGATATAAAGTTTTGTAATCAACGCACTTGTCGACACAGTTCTTTATGCTGATTTCATCAGGAGTAATAACACTTCTTATGAATGTTAATCTCAAGGTTTGGAAATATGTACTGCAATGGATCCGTATTTCCTTGTGACTTCTAAACTTAAAACTGTACATCTAAATAAATGTGAAATATCCAGTTCCTCATACGGCCTTTCACCAAGGCTTCAAGAAAGGACTATTTTAAATAAGATATTCATTTATGTATGTTTGAACTTTTATTTGCAGTATGAAGTATTCGTTCGTACCATTTAAAACTTAAGCAACTACATTGAAAGAAGAGGGCCTCTCACTATATATCAATACAATATTAATTAACTATTAACTTGAAAAGCGGACTTTGTATATTTAATATTTTATTTGAATATTTAAATGCTTAACTGATCAATTTATAGGATGGAAACTGGTATGTACAAATTATGATATTAATGAATGTTAAATGATATTATCTAATTCGAATGAATTAAAAAGATCTTATGAATACGTATGTTTAATGTCATTACCAATTTAACCATTATACAAATTTATTTGGATTATTCTCGTTTATGTTTCATTTTATCTGAATTCTCATGGACAGAACTGTTGAATTAATTTTTTAACATTTATTTACACGGTAATTACTGTTTTCGTGGAATTTCAAAAACAATTTAATTGGCAATCGTAACAAATCTCTAAAAACTACTTGGAATATTGGAACGAAATTGGACACAATCATCATTGGGGTATCATGTTAACAATGTGTTCGGTGATCCAGCCTATCAATCAGCATGGCCGACATAGTTTGAAATAATAACATAGGGGGTAAAATGCAAGATTATCTTTTATCTTAAAAACAGTATGGATGGAGAAAATCTGACATTGGCAGACATATGTTGAAATCGACCTACTGTTCTTAAACACCATAACGTCAGACGACTCCTTATAGGGGTTACAATCCTTAATTGACGAAGAAGAAACTATGAATGGTAAAGAATAATCAACAAGAAAAGATCTACACATAAGTCAACTGGACCGAATTATGGGTCGACTCCTAATAGAAATTATGGGATCTAAATGACGTCTTTATCAATGTTTGTGTTTTTGTTTATTAACTTGAAATCCTTTTAGATAAAGAAAAAAAAAATGTTTAGAAAGATTATCAGCTGGACAAATCTACAATTTTTTTTCAACATGTCCAATATCGACGGTCGACTTATCATATCAGTCATTGCCACTCAATGTCTTTGCTTATTATCTTGAAAACTATAATAGATAAAGAGAAACTTTAATTGCAAAAAATGATTAACAGATCTACAGACTTGTCAACATTGCCAAAATGGTCAGTCAACTCATCATATCAGTTATCGTCCCTAATTGAAGATTTTAACCAAATTTAATGTTTGCGTTTTTGCTTGTTATCTTGAAAACTATAATAGGTAAAGAAAAACATTAAATAGCAAAAATAATCAGTATAAAAGGATATAAAAATTTGTGAAATGACCAAAAGCGTCTGTCTACTCCAAATTGCCACTCAATGGTGATTTTATCCAATTTTTTTTTCATTTGTGGCCAAAACTTTGTTAGAAACAACAACAATAGCAGCTAAAAGAGACAAAAAACAAATTGCAAAAATGATCAGCAAGACAAGAAGTACAAAGAAGCTTACAAAACTGAAATGGAAAATCCACTTAATACAACAGTAATTGTCGTTGAATGGTGATTTTAACCCATTTTTGTTTGTTGTATTTTTGGCATTACACATAGTAGAACTAGAAAAACTGAAAACCTGAAAATAGAATAAAATATCGGCAACATAAGACCAACAAAAAAAAATCAGTTATGATTTATATTCTAGTATTTACTGTTGGAGAGTTGTCGCTGTTGAAAATTTACATATATCCAGGTGAGCGACACGAGAATCTAGTTTTTAAATTTGCCTTCATAAAATTTAGAATTAATTTTTAAGTTAAGGAGTCTATTACTCTCGTGCATAGCTCTGATTCTTTGTTTGGATTTGACTATACTTTCGGTCCTTTAAGATTTCATCAGCCCTTCAACTTTAATTTTGTATCAGGTTTTGGATTTTAAATATTTTGGCCTCGAGCATCTCTGAAGAAACATTTACTGTCGAAATGCGAATCTGGTGCCGTAAAATTGGAACCGTTAATGTTATTACTTATTGGTATGCTAAAACGAATTTAATACTGTATAGCTGTAACCATTTACACTGTATTAGAACACGCGCACAGTATTAGAAATAAACCATGTTCATCTGGTTGTTAGTAAATACTGCTACAAAAATGTACCAGTCGAAAGCTCGAAAGTTTTCATGATTTGCTAAAACGCCAAAAGCTAGAAATGCTTATGTTTTTTCTAAGCTTGCTGCTGAAATTTTCAAAACCATAGAAGGATTTTTTACTCTTCCTCGAAATATTTTTTTCTAGATAGGAAGTCAAGATGTTTGTGTGTCATGTAGAGATGATGATGATGGATGGCTGATTAACGTCCAGCGGCAAATAAATATTCATATTTAGGACGAGAACGTGTTAATGTAATATGAATATTAACCCTACTTTGTACTAGACCGACACGCTGAGCCGACTTTTAACGTGCTACTTCACAGGAAGAGACACCACCTTACCCGGACACATTATTCCGAATCGACCAGTCTTTGCTCTTACTCCTTAATGCCGCGTGCTAAGCGGAGAAGCAGCAAATACCAATTTTAAAGTCTTTGGTTTGACCCGCACTCGAGGCGAACACACTACCATGAAACCAACGTGTCGGTCTGTCGTGTAGAGAAAGAGCTTGCAGTAACGTTATTGAAACTGGCTAAAGTCATATCAGTTTTAAGAATAATGGTTCAAAAAATTATGTATTTAATCACAGACCTATTGCAACTTTACCATTAATATCTAAAATCCTTGAGAGACACGTAAATACTCATTTGATTAATTTTCTTAAATGTATAATGTATTGTATGTCATGCAATCAGGCTTACGTACAAACGGTTCAGGTCAAACTATATGAAATCTTTATTAGATAAAAAAAATTAATGATTAAAAGCCATTCATAAAGGAGATGCAGTAGGAGCGGTTTTCCTTGATCTATGTAAAGCTTTTGATCTTTCAAATCATGAAATTCAACTTCAAAAATTACAAAAATACAAATGTTCTTGTACTTCACTTCATATTTAGCTGATAGAGATCAGGTCGTATCCATTTCGAATACTTTTTCAGATATATCAAAATTAAAAACAGGTGTACCTCAAGGGTCAGTTTTAGGTCCTATATTAATTTTAATATTTATTGATGATTTGCCTTTAAATAACCCAAACATAACACTGATCTATTTGCTGATGAAAACACTATTTTTCTTTATTGAAAAAAAACCAAAAGGTATAGAAGTACGTTTCAGAATTTTTTCAACAGTCATTGGTGAGATGGAAACAAAATGTTTGTAAATGTGTCAAAAACAAAGACACAGTGTATATGTCCAGACCAGAAACTGTCTGCCATGTGCATGAGGTATATCCCTTAATGACTAAATAGGTATACTTGGATGGAGAGTTGTCTCATTGGCACTCATACTACATCTTCTTATATCTATACAACAAAAATACCGAACTCGAAGATAAATTCAAAAAGGGGAAGTCCATAAAAAAACGAATGGAAAACAACTGTCATGTTCATAACTTGGTACAGGCTTTTTCCGAAAACATATTACTGAAAGTTTTTGTGAAATTAAAGGTCTTTGGTGTTTTTGTTTACGCAAATTTGTTTTTATATAGTCATATCAATTAAGTTTTTATCAAACATAATTAATTCTTCATTAGAGTTACTGAAAAGAATTATAAAAAAATTTTATTTAACCATGCTTAGATTCTTCCACATTTGGATTACTGACAGTTGTTCAGTAAGGGGACTTTGTAACACATTTTTATTGACAGTTTATTAATAACTTTCGAGTTGACTGTTTGGGGGGATTTGCCTTATTTTTGGTGTTGTTGCATAAAATATTTCCTTATTGTTTAAAAGTGATGTAAGTTTGGCTGTACCTGTAAACAATAAAATTGAGAATGGAAATGGGGAATGTGTCAAAGAGACAACAACCCGACCATAGAGCAGACAACAGCCGAAGGCCACCAATGGGTCTTTAATGCAGCGAGAAACTCCCGCACCCGGAGGCGTCCTTCAGCTGGCCCCTAAACAAATATGTATACTAGTTCAGTGATAATGGACGTTATACTAAACTCCAAATTATACACAAGAAACTAAAATTAAAAATGATACAAGACTAACAAAGGCCAGAGGCTCTTGACTTGGGACAGGCGCAAAAATGCGGCGGGGTTAAACATGTTTTTTGAGATCTCAACCCTCCCCCTATACCTCTAGCCAATGTAGAAAAAACAAACGTACAACAGTACGCAGAGTAAAACTCAGTTTAAGAGAAGTCCGAGTCCGATGTCAGAATAGGAAACAAAATAAAAAAAACAAAATGACAATAATACATAAATAACAACAGACTACTAGCAGTTACTGACATGCTAGCTCCAGACCTCAATTAAACTGATTGAAAGATTATGTCTTCATCATATGAATATCAGGCACAATCCCTCCTGTTAGGGGTTTAGTATTATACCGTCATAAAATATATGAGAAGAACATAACCCGTGTCATGCCAACAACTGGTTTTAGAATAAATATGTTTAATTTCGATGCAAAGACCCTATAAGTGAATCAATATTAATTCCAAAATATACAATTTTTAATGACCTGACAACAGTATCGTAACTATATCCCTTCTTAATAAGTCTGTTTAAAGGTTTTGTTAGCTTTTGAGGGGAATACTGACATTTTTGTGCTTTGTAAAGAATATTACCATAAAAGATTGGATGTGAAATACCCGAACGTATAAGATGTCTTATTTCAGACGAAATAGCACATACTAAATTTTATGGTGATGTTATTTACCGAGCCCGGAAATTTATATACGATCCGGGTAAATCTACCAATCCTTGAACTAAACTTATTCTAAAAGGTTACCAATTCATCACTGTAATTAGATCTTTGAATATTGTTTTTATTGGTGTAAATATTGATTTAGTTATTAGTAAATTAAAATCACACTTAAAGTTTTGTTATACACATATGCACTTTAACGGTACTACAATCTGCCGATCCTTTATTTTGGCATTGCACAAGGTCATTTTTTTTCTATGACTGTTAATGACGTCCTTATACTAAATCCATTGGATGTGTACTGATTGATATTTTAGTCTTAGACACATGATAATTTTATTACTTGTTATTGGCTTTGAACTAGCTGTCAGTAACTGCGAGTACTTTCAGAGCTGTACAGTGTCCTTTTTGTTGTTAGGACTGAGGGATGGATAAATACCCTGCCACGTCCGGTCTGTGTTTATGTTTGATGTTTTACTTCGTTGTTTCGATCTGATCTTTTAAGCCTTTTTCAACAGATTTTTATAGTTTGTTCTTATGTTGTGCTGTTACATCGCTGTCCCAGATTAGGGGGAGGGTTGAGCGCTCATAAACATGTTTAACCCAGCCACATTCTTTATGTGCCTGTTCCAAGTCAGGAGCCTGCAGTTCAGTGGTTGTCGTTGGTTCGTGTCTATCATATTTGTTTTTCGTTAGTTGTTTTGTTGTAAATTAGGCCGTTAGTTTTCTCAATTGAATTGTTTCATATTTTTCATGTCGGGCCTTTTATAGCCGACTATACGGTATGGGTTTTTCTCATTCTTCAAGGCCGAACGGTTGCCTATAATTGCTTACATCCACTTTACTTGAACTTTGATGGATCATTGGCAATCATACCTCATCCCCTTATTTTTATATAAATAATTCACGAAAAGCGTAGCTTTGACTGGATTAAATATGTTAATGAGTAAGGCGTGACTATATATGATTTGCAACGTTATTGGGCGAAGACACATGTCAAAGGTTAAACTTAACTGTACTTTTCATGAATTAAATATGTCAATCAAATAGTGGCGCTATTTATGACAAAACATCTAGTTTTTTTTCAGAAAATGAACTCATGGATCAGATTGTTTATAAGGATTTGATTTTATGATACATGTGCATGTAAATGAGTTGTTGCCGCAATATTTTCATTTAGGTTTTAAGTCCAGAGAGCGATTTATGTGTTATTGAAGTGTTCCCCTCCTCGAAAATTCTTGTGGGGACAGATGCAAAATATGGTTCGATGTATACCATGTTGCCTGTCCCAACACCAGGAAAAATATTAATTGTTGGGTTGTTGATTGCTTAAGGTCCAGAGTACAAATATTTCAAGCATGCTCAATTCACGGAGATAAATATACCTTTGAAAAGTGGAAAAAATGAAACGAATGAACGTCGAGTGACATATTTTTGGAATATTTATTTTTACCACCAAATTATTAATATCGCCTCTTCGTTTATAAACCACGTTATTCCTTTTTGTTGCTCTCCTCGGGCATTCGTTTGCTTCAAGATTATGGAGTCATGTTTAATTTAGGGTTAGGTTTACAAGTTAGACTAGTGTTAGCCCCCACCCCCCATCCTTTCCCGAATTTATGTTTTGATATCTATTATGCATTTTATGTAAATTTATTTGAAAGTTTGATGGTCACTGATTTCATTGTTTACTAGGCCAAGGAGGAGGAGCCAGACTGCAATAACAACTTCTGAGATGGAATTTAGAGAACTGGTCTAAGCTCCTCCAATTATTTGCTTCTCCTATGATTAGCGGTCAACGGCGGGATAGGAACGTGAAATAACTAAAAAATCATTCAGTTAACGCAATCCTCTAAAATAGCAGAAGTTAACTCACTCGAAGATCAATGGAAAAATTACCATTCATGATACACTTAATAATATCTTAACATAACACAAGGTTAACTCGTATTTTTGAGAAATGACACCTGGTCACAAACTTCCGTGAAAACCGACATATACATATAGACCGTTGGTTTTCCTGTTTGAATGGTTTTACACTAGTTATTTTTGGGGCCCTTTATAGCTTGCTGTTCGATGTGAGCCAATGCTTCGTGTTGAAGGCCGTACTTCGACCAACAATGGTTTACTTTTACAAATTGTGACTTGGATGGAGAGTTGTCTCATTGGCACTCGTACCACATCTTCTTATATCTATATATAATTAATAACTCACTACGAGATTGCCTACTTGAAAGGAACGCTACGAATGATTCCGACAACAGAAATAGGCGTGTTATACACCATTGTGTTGATAATTTAATGAGATTTACGACATAACAAGTTTTAGTGGGATAGACAACCGCGGAATCGAAATACAACGGAAGTCGTGACCGGGTGTCATTTCTCAAGTTAGGTACCTTGTGTTATATTAAGGTATATAGGGTAAAAAATCAAGAGACAAGTGCCTGTTCAGCTGGCCCCGTAACAATAATGTATACTAGTTCAGCTAATGGACGTCACACTAAACTCTGAAACATAAATGAACCAAAATTAAAAAAACATACAAGACTAGCAAAGGCCAGAGGTTCCTGACTTGGGACAGGCGTAAAATTGCGGCGGGGTTATTTTTTTGTGAGATCTCAATCCTCCCCCTATACCTCTAGCCAAGGTGGATTAAACAAACACACAGCAATACGCGCAGAAAAAATCAGTACAAAAGAAGCCAGAGTCGTATGTTAGAATAGGCAACAAAAGAAACTAAGCAAAATGACAATATTATTTTCACCTTATATAGACATCAACCAAACGTGCAGATAAAAATGTGCTGCGTAGAATGGTATGACTTTCAAGAATTCCTGGTTCAAAATTATGTTATAAAATAATGCAACTAAAAGCTCTCTCTTTATTTCCACCTGGTTTGATCAAATATTGTTGATCTTTGCTATTCGAAAGGAGACATTTTCAAATAATTGTAAGTTGTCTCGCCAGTTGACAGCTTCTCTCTTTGGGATTCAATGTACGATTACTGTTTAATATTTTTTAGTTTTACCAACAACTTGCAGCTTAAAATTGTTCTTGTTTACTTAAGGATAAAGTGTACGAATAGATAATGTGTTCCGTTGTTCAGTTAGAGGATACGCAGATGTTGTACTGCTGCTTGGTGATTATGCTGATAAGCGTATTTTCGATGTTGGTGGCTTTACAGTACTATAATTACTTCTATGTTTCTATCGTCGTATTACAAACCATATTCCCGCCCCCTTATCCTCGATTGTGACAATACTAACTGGAGACTTACTAGTATTAACGAATTTGTACTTACCATGTGGTAAATCACTCGTGTCATTAGATGAGCAGGATCTACCTACCCTTCCGGAGCACCTTTTATCAGTAGCACCCCCAGTTTTTGATGGGGTTCATGTTGCTCAGTTTATAGTTTTCTTTGTTGTGTTTTGTGTGCTTGTTTTACTTTGTTTTACTTTTCGTCGATTTTCTTATTTGGTATGGCGTTGTCTTCGAACTATGAGTTTTGAATGTCCCTTGGTTTCTTCTGTCTCTTTTTTTCTGCCGAAGGATATTCTTTATCCACCATTTGTCTTCTGACTAGATGAGCAATGTGTTATAGCAGGGTATAGTAATATAGTAATATAGTAATCAGGACTTCTCGCATCCGACAGTAAAACCCATTCTATAGAGAGGGCGTTTGTTAGAATGACTGGGATGTATAAATACGCAGTTTCGTCTGATCTGAACGAGTCCGTTGAATCCGATGTTTCGTGAAGGGGGTTTGTCCCGCAACTCTCTGTACGTACATTAAACACAGCAACCACTTTAAAAGGTGGCCGATGCAGGTCAACTTGCAACAGTCAACCTATATCATTCTTCATTCCGGACAACCCACTTTGCAAAACCTACTATTCGACTGAATGTTATTAAATTGTTAACGTTAATGTCTTTTTGAGATGTAAATGCATGGAGTATTTGCAACTAGCCGTTAAGCAAGCATTTATCTTTCAATCATTAATAAATCTTGGAAATGTTGTGCATTACTATCAATCGAAACAATAATGCATTTACTGTTTAATTTCCTTCAAAGTATTACTGATTGCTTAATCTTGTAATAGATACGTATTTGTATTAGATTCACACACTTTATTGATAACATTATTTCCTTTCGTAATTTGCGTCATTGGGTTGCTGTCTCATTGACGTAAACCCAATATTGCTTTTATCAGAAGTCCATTACTAGACTGTAATGGACTTCTGCTTTTATTCATAGTCATTTGAAGTTGATTTCATGAAAAAAAAAATCACAATAAGCGTTATGCAGAAGCATTATAAAGCCGATATGGACATTTTCTTTACTTTTTCGGTATCATAATTACACTGTCAGTATAAAAATTACAAACAAAGTCGGTGACCACAGTTAAAATAGTATGATTATATTACATAAAAAACGGAAATTTTTCGAGCAGAAACATATCAATAAAAAAATATAAATCGGTTTGAAAATATGATGCTTTTAGATTTATTTCAATATGCACCTCTACTAGTAACTTAAATCTACATGTATATTGAAATTAGTATGCTCTGTATATTTTGAGTACATGTATGAAGTGTATGAATTTTTTGGAGACTGCCTTCAACAAATGAACGCAACCCATACTGTATAGTCAGTTATAAAAGGCCCCGACATGACCAAATGTAAAACAATTCAAATAAAAAAGCAGCGGCCTGATTTGTGACAAAACAAATATAACAAACAGCAACAAACGACATCTGAATTACAGGCTCTTGAGTTGGGACAGGTACATAATAACATGGTGGTGTTCAATATATATATGTGAGCGCACAAACCACAAATACACATAACATAACGAAAAAAATACAAAGTGCCGATCTGAAGAGTACTCGCAGTTACTGAAAGCTTGTCTACAGCTAATTACAACTGATAAGTAATCATGTTCTCAAAGATAAAACTATCAATTAGAAAGCATCCTACGGATTTAGTAAAGACGTCATAAGCAGTATGAGAAAAGCATAAGCTTGTCCATTAGCTTTTTAAAGCCTCAAAGGGATGAATACACCTTCATATGCTTTTTTTTTGTTAAAAGTTTTGGAAGCCAGTAAATTCCATCCTTGAGGTTTAAAGAACACAAGAACAATCATGTTAATATAATGATTTCTGTTGAAAATATTTTGGCCTCGGGCATCACTTAAGAGACATTTATTGTCGAAAGGCGCATCTGGTGCAGTAAAATTGGTACCGTTTATGTTATAACTATTTTTTCCCAATAGTTTCTCCTCCGTGTGATTTTTTTGAAAATGGTAAAAAAAAAGAGGAAAGAGATCCCAAGGGGACATTTAAATTCATTAGTCGAGAGGAATTGACAACGCCAAAGCAAAATACGAAAGACGATGAAAAGACAAATAAGTTCACAATACACTACATAGAAAAAAAACAAAGACTGAGCAGCACGAACTTGATCAAAACTGGGATTGATCTCAAGTGCTGCGGAAGGGTAAGCAGATCTTGCTCCACCCGTCAGTCGTGTACCTGTTGTTATAAAAATTTAACCAGAATTTTCCTTAAAATGTTTTCAGACAAAAATCTATCTTTAAATGTTACCGGAACTAATGCCTCAAAATCCAATAAAGACTGATAACCATCTGAGAGCATCTTATTGCTAGATGGCACCATCAGACGTCTAGTATCGACCAATCAAATAATTGTCAGGTCCTTTGATAAATTTATTAAAAGTCAGTGGTTAAATCAAAAGTAATTTATCACAATATTATAATGACATTCAAAAACCAGATTCATTTGAGGAACAAAGCAGAATATTTAAGTTGTAGGTTCAGCCAAAAGGCAGTTATATATATTTTTCAATAACATTTGGACATAACATGCACATTGTCTAGAAATAAGAGTCATAAAATCACAACCTTGTCAATCCATTCACATATACAAACAAATTGGCGTTCAGTAACTTCAAACTTTAATTTTCGATCTTTTTCATCTTACATCCAGTTGGAATACACGTCAATAAAGCCAAGAAAAATGAATATAAAAGTACAATATCGACTAACTAAATGAGTATCAAGTTTATTTTTCATTTTGCTGTTTTGTTAAAGCTCTTGGTGGTTCTATTTTATCTTGATTGCTGAAAACATACAACAGTTCATTTATAGATGTTCTAAATAGGCAAATGTTTACTTTATTTACGTTTACCCGAATACAAACAATGTCCGTCAAAGTATTACTATGAATAATGGTGTAATGACTGTAAGCCATCATTATTGGACTTTAAGTATATTTGACCTCGAAGGTGCCAATTTGTTTGAAAGATAATTCTAATACCCTCATTAAGTTTAAATTTAATTTGATAAATGAGATTGTCGATATGGTACAGTAATTGTTACTTTTTTTTACTTTTCTTACCAGCAGTACCTATATGGACCTATTGATATTGTGTTTTATAATTATTATTTTTTATTTAGACTTATTGCATATCAAATGCAAAATTGATGCGCTAACGCTTCGCTTATGTTTCATTAACTGAAAAATATTGGGATTTCAAGTCCATTTAATACTTATATCTTTTCTACGAGGGTTACTGATGATTTGTAAATGATATTAAGCTTGCTTCCTTATCAGACCATGCACAAACAAACCACCTATCTATGCTATTTTCAAGTCACAAGTTTTTTTTTTAGTATGAATTGCTAGTATTAATTATTTTGTCCACTGAAGCTGTCTAAACGTTCATAAATATCTAAACATTTCAATCTTTTCAGTTAATTGTGACAAGATGCGACACACAGAATGGGCTCGTATAATAAATAAAGCTTGAGATGTATGCTTTTTATTCGCATGCTGCAGGGAAATATTTTATACGTTACAAACATATATATATATATATATGCAGCAAATAATTATACTTTCAAAGCTTGCTTGTGTCGATCCAGTTTATTCATCTTGTATTACAGATCTAATAGAATCTTAAGAATCTTATTATGACTCTATGCGTTGAGCAGACGATTTAAGTATCAGATAAGTCATTCCATTGTAAATATCAATTTTCTTTTATGATCAGGCAGTTTGGAAAAATAACTATTTACTAGTATTTCATAATATACACAAATTAGTAAGTAAAATATTAAATAGCCTTTTTTTCGGTTGAATCTAAATTTTCCTTAATTGCATAAATGATGTCTGCTTAGTTTTTTAATGAGGAGACTTTTTCAAAAGCTTTAGAAATTACCATAAAGAATTGCTTCATTTACTAATATTTTCGGTAGGAAAATTGTTTTCCAAATAGAAATTGTGAAATAGGATGAGATAACAGGAACACCTCATTTCAAATAGACAAACTATTTCAACGAGTTGCATTTTCTCCCAACTCAATGTTTCTAAATTTCACGAATTAAGTCATATTTGGAAAAAGAAATGGCAGATACAAATTGTATATTATTCTATCGTTCTCAATACCTGAATTGTGGTTCTCACGCGGCTAAATATTTAGTTTACTTTTGGCAGTTTGTCCCCTTTTCTAGTTGCTGTATATATTCCCTAGTTTTTTTTTACAAAACCGGATTTTGCTCCTTTTCATAACTTAATTGTCATTTTGTTGAATTCCTTTCTTGACCATGCTTTGTCTCTTTCGTATTTTATAGCTTCAACATTATTTTGTTGCGCTAAATTTACCTAATTTTCTGTAATTTTGATATCTCCATTTCTTGACTTGCTATAGGATTACATTATGTATAAATGACATCTTGTACATTTAATAAAAAGAACTCAATTTCCAGTTTAATCAACGGAAAAAGTATGTACAAAATGAATATAGGTTTAAGATTTTAGTCACAACCTTGCAATATTAAGTCAAGGACGTATTTTTGATAGTATTTATTTTAAATAATTATGTCATCAAACGTCTTTTCGAATATTTCATTTATTTGGTAATTGGTATTGAGATATGTTCAGAGATACCACATAGACCTTGTGTATATTGATTTTACATTCATTGATCTAATTTGATAAATATAAGCTATTAAAATTGATAGATCTTTTCGGTTTAAATTATGTTTTTAGAATCGTTGTTTATCCGCAGAGGTTAAAGTAGTACGGATTCTTTCTTCATATAAAAGTGACTGCCCTGAACTACAGAAGTAGCAGATGTTTAAGGTCCAGTCAGTATACCAAACATATTGAATTTAATTTCTACATAAGTTGGAATTGTTAAAGGATTACAATCGTTTGCATTGTAACTGAAATAAAATATACTTTAACAAAAAAGTATAACAAAAATACCAAACTCCAAGTTAAATTCAAAAAGGGGAAGTCCATAAAAACTGACAAAATCAAACCTTATTAATAAACAGAACGAGTGAAAAACATATTCCTGACTTGGTACAGGTATTTTCTGCAGAAAATGGTGAGTTAAACCTGGTTTTATAACTAACTAAACCTCCCAATTGTATTAGTTGATTACAGTTCCGTTATATTGACGAAATTGGATGAGCAACCCAAACAGACATCATAGATTATGCGAAATGCCAATCTGATGCGAAATAATATGAATACAAGAGTAAACAAAAAGGAAACAACACTGTTAAAACCTTTTGCGTCAAAACTGCACCTCAGGACTAACCTGCACCAGGAACACCCAAAGATACATAAATACCGAGTTACGTCAAACGTCATACGACCAAAAGAAACTGTTTCTTGATGCTGAGAGAACTTTATCTACACACTGTTTATGATGTACGACATTCTGCATCACAGTATCACAAGCAAGTGCTTCCAGGAAACAGCAGTAGACCTGATCGTCATTGAAGATCAGATCCAGACAACATAAGTTATTCTCGACTCCAGACTCAGCATAAATGGTAAACACCTACTCAGTGTCAAGCATACTAATTAAGACTAGAGACACCAATCTAGCCATCACTGCACCTGTTGATGTCGACAACATCAGACTCATAACCCATGACCAATACATCACATCAATGCAGTCACCCAGAACATCAAAGACAGGTCTCCTCATACTGGGGTGTTGACATCCTTCAGCTGTTCTGACCCTGTTCAACAGTTGACGACTCACAAGGCTATGATAGGTTTGAGGTAATCCTTTTCAATATTTTTACACAGCTGTAGATATATATATTTGCTTTGTTTTACAGACTCTTTTGACCGGCTACTCATCTACACTATGTATAAAATCACCGCGGCAAGAGTGGAAAAATCAGTTCTTCTTAAGACCAGACTTCAGCAGGCAGACAACCGCCAACCCCTGATGACCAAATATCAGCCATTGTACACAAACCTAGCCAAGTCAGCTGAGCTCTGTCTAGTTAATCCAGTCTCCACTGCTGGTAGGTCTAGTAGTTTAATTTAGTTCGTCTCCATAGTCAATTGCTGTATCATAAGTCAAGTATAGGTTACGCTTCACAATTTTGATTTATAGATTGATGATTGTTAGCACCTTCAGAGATTTATATGCTTACTTGTTGGTTTTTTTATCATAACTTAATTATTCTCTTATTTTTCAGAATGTGAAAGAGGGTTTAGAGCCACGAAAAGAATAAAGACAGACCGCAGAAAGAGGCTTTTACAGAAGAAACTAAATGTACTGATGATGGTTTCAACAGAAGGACCAAACTTCAAAGAACAATTACCAAAACATAAGCAGCTACTTTCTTGAAAAAAAACATTACAAACAGTCGAATAGATCTTGGTGAACTGAATGAAGACCCATACAACATAAACAACTGACATGAGTTGGGGACATTGTGTAGTGCTCAAAATAATAATTATACATACTGTGCTGTTATATTATGTTGTATCCTTGATATATATATAAGATGTGTGTAAAATATTTTTCTTTTTAATAACAAGTTTATGCCGAATGAGGTATGCGAACATCCTCTGTGAAGATCACTCCCCAACCCTTGATTTTTATTCATTCTGTGGTGAAACCTGAAACAGAATAGCACAAAGACAAATAAAGGGAAAACTGTAAAGTAATATCAAAATGAAACACAACTTCAGTACATATAATCTTTAACTGAAGATCATCTTGTATCTTTTATTATTTCTGAAGTATACCCTAAATTTTGCTCTGTAACCCTTGATGAAGACAATTTTCAAAACCTCACCAATGTAACAGATTTTTATTCGACATAGCTTAAGATTTAATAGGTAATAATTTTATTAAATGAGTCTGTATTTATTATAAAAAAAAAAAAACGCATTGGGAGTTTTTGATTTTTTGTCTCTCAAAAATGGAATTTGGTTTTGATATCACGTGACCATTGGCCATGTTCGGTCTTGAAACCACTCTGTGATCTTCGTAAAAAAGATCCTTAGAACCTCTGCACCTGATAAAAATTCACAAGATATGTTCTTACCGCTGAACCACTTAAATGAGAGTACGAAAACATTTCAATTACAAAAAGGATCCCTTCTTGTGGAAATTTGTTATAGTAACTTTGATCAATAAACTAATACGACATTGGAAAGGATTTCCACATGCATGAACTGCTAGCTGCTTAACCAATTAAACTAACATCGCAGAATTGTTACTTTTAAGGTTCCGCTAAAAACAAGGTATTAAATAAAACTGGAAATCAACATCAAGTTTAGAAAACCTCCATTTCTTCTTACTGTTTAATTTCATGATGTTAATTAGATTATTTTTTTAATTTGATGTTACTTTAATTTTTTTCTTCTTAGTTGATTTTTTCATATTTAACCAATTTATTATGCTTGAACGACATATTGTGCATTATAACTTACCTTAAGAAATAAATTGAAAACACTTGATAGTATGACTAAACCTTTTCTTGTTATTTAAACATGAAAACTTTGGAACTAAGCTTATTCCATGCATGCATGGACGAAGGCAACTAATGTTAACTTAGTCCATACTTGCATGGACTAAGTCTGCTTGAATAATTGAATAATTTCAAATTTCTATACAAAGTTAGTTTAGCTCATGCATGCATGGACTAAGTCTATTGTGTTAGTCTATGCATGTATGGACTACGTTAACGTCAGTTGCCTTCGTCCATGCATGCATGGAATAAGTCTATTGTGTTAGTCCATGCATGCATGCATGGACTAAGTCTATTGTGTTAGTCCATGCATGCATGGACTACGTTAACGTTAGTTGCCTTCGTCCATGCATGCATGGACTAAGTCTATTGTGTTAGCCCATGCATGCATGGACTAAGTTAACATTAGTTTCATTCGTCCATGCATGCATGGAATAAGCTAAGTTCTCAAGTTTTCATGTTTTCATAACATGAAAAGGTTTAGTCATACTATCAAGTGTTTGCAATTTATTTCTTAAGGTAAGTTATAATGCACAATATGTCTTTAAATCATAATAAATAGGTTGAATTTGAAAAAAACCTCTCGCCGAAGGGTTATCGTAATATGAATTTAGACTGCCTGCAAGCACACATATCTCAAATAACTGTGCATCCATCTTTATGTGCTAGTACAATATCCCATGGCAAAGACTCTATTACCCTTCACGGAGACGCTTGCTCAAGTGTGCGCTTTAATGAATACGGATGATTGTTATGTACAAGACGACATAGTTTTTACTTTGAATTTGAAATTTAATAGACAGTATTAACAGAACATTCAGTAAAATAAATTAAATAACACATATCTGAGAGGGTGATAGAGCAGATTGTTACCCACTCGAAAAGACATTGTCAACCTTGGCTTCGCCTCAGTTGACAATGTTTTCTCGGGGTAACAATCTGCTCTATCACCCTCTCAGCTATGTGTTATTTATATAATGACATGTGTTGAAAAGGCTACAAATTTCTTTTGTACGTACAACTTTATTATATGATACATTGTACCTGCAAAGCCTAAATAAAAGTTTTTATTTAAAAAATATTTTCTTCTGAATTTAATTTGTAATTTTTTGAATAAAAATGATTAATTATTGAAGAATCAGAAAAAAATTTAGTGAATTGGTTAAGTCGACAATTGGTTTTACTTCATTAATCAGTGACCACATCTCTGGACAAGGTTTAGTTTGGACAGCCTTTCATTTTAGTTTAAAAACGTGTTTCATTGGTCACTCAGTATAGTGAATTATATTGGATAAAAATTTCAGTTCAAAAGTAGAACTGACTACTAATTATCACTTTTCAGAAACACCAGAAAGCAGGTAGTCATTATTTTTAATCATTTTTATGTTTAAATATGCTTTAGTTTGTCGTTGAAACTTCGATCAACGTAGTTAATTTGTTAATGGACATTTTGTTTCATCGTTTGTTCATTTTTTCAAAAAAAAACTCCCTTCCGTTCCCTTAATGTGGAATAGGTTTGTATGAGGCGAATATGATATTTACATTTCATTTGTAACTCAGAATTTTTATTTTGTTATGTTTCATACTATATATTCATTAAGATATTATTAAGTAGTTCTTTAATTGAGATTATTTGTCATTTATAATCTATGATCACATGGTTTTTCAATTATACTATAATTATGACATATGTATATATTAATATGACTACCTGCAAAGCCAATAAGGCTAGAGTCAGAAGTACGTTCTCTTGGCTTGGCCAGTATTATGTTTGCACAGTGTACTAGAAAGCAAACCAAAGGAACCTGGATCTAGGAGATATGATTTTAATGTTCATGCAGGTTGGGACAGTATGGTAACTGGCAATGGTCCATCACACCTAAAATAGCCATCTTTTATCGCGATCGAAACAGAGAGAGGCAAGTGGCGGTACGGCGTATTAGAAAAAGAGATGTTGACTGCGGGTCGTCTAGTAATAAAAGGAATGACTACCATCCAGAAATTTCATCAATTACTGTTATTACAGATGGTGAGTGGTCATAACGCGATATTTATAAGAAAACAGACAAAAAATCTATAACATATCGGAGTCCGGAATAAATAAACACCGTACATGACTGGGTCGATACCTCTGCTGGTGGACTATCTTTGGACTATTAGTCCCCGAGGGTATCATCAGCTCAGTAGTTAGTACTTCGGTACTGACATGATTTATAACAAACCTTTGTAAAATTGTTCGTATATAAATTTTATATTATAAAGAAACTAAGGTTTCAACTCCCTCAGGCAAAGTTGATCTCAGATGGATTTGGCTATTTTTTAGGTCCTTTTGGTTATATAGCTCTTCAATTGTTTCAGTTCTTATACACCCTTGGCTTTCAAATACTCGGCTTTGAGCGTTTCTGATGAAGGTAAATCCAGAAAAGCGCATCGGACGTATGAAATTTATAACTTGTCGTTTTCATTGTTTTATAAGAAAACGGACAATAACATATAGGAGTCCGGAATAGATATACTGCATGCATGCTTTATAAACTTGGATCAGGCAGTCATTAAATGGAGGGAGACATTATTTTAGAAGGGTTTCTTGAGGCTGAAAGCAAGCATGGACTTCGATACATCAGAATTGTTGGGGACGGGGATTCATCGTTTTGTTTTTTCTAGAATCCGAGAGGAAGTACCAGATTGAGGAATGTCTGTTTCTAAAGAATGATTGTGCAAATCATATATGCAAGTGCTTCAGGTAAAATCTCGCCATAGAAAATCTACTTTACAAGGGGAAAAATCATCTTTCGAAACACTCTAGAGTTAGGTCTGTAAGTGCTCTCAGATATGTCATACGTGTTTGTTCAAGTGATTTCAAGGGATTTACCGGACAAGAAATTTGATAAAGTAAAGCATTAAACAAAAATTAGAAGAATTCATTTCATCAATTTTTTTGGGATGCATAACTAGTGTCGCGCAAAAATCAAGCCACCACAAACTTCCAAGTGCAAATAATTTAGAAACATCTACAGGTAAATGTAATTCAGCTATTGAAGGACATTTAATAAATGAACAAATATATTTATGGAGTGAGGGGGCTTCCATTTCAGCACATGCAGAAGCTCGCTTTGGAGTGACATCTTGTAATTTAATAAAAAGAACTCAATTTCCAGTTTAATAAATGGAAAAAGTATGTACAACATGAATGTAGGTTTCAGATTTTAGTCACAACCTAGCAATATTAAGTAAAGGACGTATTTTTGATAGTATTTATTTTAATTATTATGTCATCAAACGTCTTTTCGAATATTTTATTTATTTGGTAAATGGTATTGAGATATGTTCAGAGATACCACATAGACAATGTATATCCTTGATCTAATTTGATAAATATAAGCTATTAAAATTGATAGATCTTTTCGGTTTAAATTATATTCTTAGAATCGTTGTTTATCGCGAGAGGTTAAAAGTAGTTCGGATTCTTTCTTCATATATAAAAGTGAATGCCCTGACCTGAACTACAGAAGTAGCAGATGTTTAAGTCCAGTCAGTATAACAAACATATTGCATTTAATTTCTACATTGATATTTTAATGACATAAGTTGGAACTGTTGAAGGATTACAATCGTATGCATTGTAGCTGAAATAAAATATACTTTAACAAAAAAGTATAACAAAAATACCGAACTCCAAGTTAAATTCAAAAAGGGGAAGTCCATAAAAACTGACAAAACCAAACCTTATCAATAAACGGAACGAGTGAAAAACATATTCCTGACTTGGTATAGGCATTTTCGGCAGAAAATAGTGAGTTAAACCTGGTTTTATAACTAACTAAACCTCCCACTTGTATTACAGTTGATTACAGTTCCGTTATATTGACGAAATTGAATGAGCAACACAAACAGACTTCATAGATTATGCGAAATGCCCATCTGATGCGAAAAAATATGAATACAAGGGTAAACAAAATGGAAACAACACTGCAACACTGTTAAGACCTCTTGCGTCACAACTGCACCTCAGGACTAACCTGCATCAGGAACGCCCAAAGATACATAAATACCGAGTTACGTCAAACGTCATACGACCAAAAGAAACTGTTTCTTGATGCTGAGAGAACTTCATCTTCACACTGTACATGATGTACGACATCCTACATCACAGTATCCCAAACAAGTGCTTCCAGGAAACAGCAGTAGACCTGATCGTCATTGAAGATCAGATCCAGAAGTTATTCTCGACTCCAGACTCAGCATACATGGTAAACACCTACTCAGTGTCAAGCATACTAATTAAGACTAGAGACACCAATCTAACCATCACTGCACCTGTTGATGTCGACAACTTCAGACTCAAGACCCATGACCAATACATCACAACAATGCAGTTATCCAGAACATCAAAGACAGGTATCCCAATACTGGGGTGTTGACATCCTTCAGCTGTTGTGACCCTGTTCAACAGTTGACGACTCACAAGGCTATGATAGGTTTGAGGTAAGCCTTTTTAATATTTTTTACATGTAGAAAAATATACTTATAAAATATTGCCTGATTAAATTACTATTTCATTATCATTATGGTAATCGATATATATTCGAATCCCGGCCAGGGAGGACCAAAAATTTGCTTCCGCAAATTTACAGATCTAACATTGTTGAGCTGTTATTTAGACGAATTATGTATACAGAATGTGTTTTCAGCCTTGTATCACCATGACTGGTGATCCGATGGAGAAAATCTGTCGTAGAGTTGTCACTGGTTCAGACGTACTTATAATATAATTATTTCTGTGACTGCAACCTACATTAATTTGTAATATCCTCTACGATAGATAATTCAGCTGATCTGTAATATTCCATCTTCATGCCTTATATATCATGTACTGTGTTACGATGCTAGATAAAAACTGACGAGGAAAGGTAACACCCGGCCACCGAAAGAAGCTTGATTTTGTCGAGCCTAGGTGGTCAAGTGGTCTACCGCGTCGGGCATAGTGCGAGACGATTTGGAGCCACGATATCTTAGTTGCATGAGTTCGAATCCCGGACAGGGAGGAACAAAAAATTTGCTTCCGCAAATTTACAGATCTAACATTGTTGGGCTGTTGTTTAGACGAATTATATATACAGAATGTATTTTCAGCCTTGTATCACCGTCACTGCTGATGATCCGATGGATAAAATCTGTTGTAGAGTCGACAGTTAAATGCACATCCGAACCGAGTTTGATGGTGGCAAGGTTCACAACTTCTGCAATCGTTGATCTTGTCACGCTTGCTGCTATGGTGTGGCACTACGTTTGAATTTAGGACCACTGTGGTCTTGTGAGGTTTATGAGTCGAGTACTGATACCGATCCAGGACATCTTTTCAGGAAACTATGTACGTCATGAACAGACATTAGCCAATTTCATCAGGTACAAGTCTAAATCAAAGATGCAACAGGTTCAATGAAAGAAAAAGATGTCATCGCACACTATAAGTTCTACCAAGAAAGCTCGCGAAGTTTATGGTCCAGAAGTCATAGATGTAACAGATGTTTTTTTCTGATTATCTTGAACAACTAAATCAGAATATTTTGACAATCACATCCAGCCTTTCGGCATTATAATGCTCAAATATTTTTAAAGCAGCAATCACAATCTGATCTTTAGCATTCAGAGAGAAAATAAAGAATTGCTTCATCAAACTTGGGATATATTGTAAAAAGAAACCCGTCTCTTTCCACTGTAAAATTTATACGTATTTGCTTTATTCCAACGTCCACGGAAATCGTCACACCAGAAATGGTATTCTTCAAGAAGACATTCCTATCGAAGGAAGTGAAGGTGGTATAGTACATTCTTGATAGGAAGTCAAGATGGTGTAGTACATTCTTGGCAGTAAATCAAGATGTTGTAGTACATTCTTGGCAGTAAATCAAGATGGTGTAGTACATTCTTGGCAGGAGGTGAAGATGTGGCAGTACATTCTTGGCAAGAAGTAAAGATGCTGCAGTACATTCTTTTCAGGAAGTAAAGATGGTGCAGTACATTCTCGATAGGAAGTAAAGATGTTGTAGTATCTACATCTACAGGAGAATCCGGTCTTAATGAAATTTAATTTACTACATTTGAAACATATAAAATTTTGGCGAGCTTCTGAGAACAAAATAAAATATGAATGGAAAACTTGATCGTAAAGAAAAACACGTATATTTCTATCAATACTTTGGTCTTCTCAACATTTACAACACTGACTGAATTGATTTTGCGGTTCGGAATGTAAATCCTTACCAAACTTTTTATAGAACAAATTTACCGCAATATCGATTTAGGGAAAATTCTATGCTGCCAAAGCTGAAAGCATTTCTTACAAACCAAAGCGCTACTTCCAAAGCTGTATGTAGCAAGTCCTCGAGAAGGTAAAAGACCAGGCATTCGTGAAACTGGAATATGGGTGAGTTTTTTTAATACATTAGGGTCTTGAGGGGTCTTGAGGGGGGTTTACAGAATAGAGAATAATAGACCCGAACTACAGAAAAATCAGCCAAAATAAAAAGATAAAGAAAAAGATGTCAGCGCACACTATAAGTACTACGAAGAAAGCTTGTTTATAGTCCAGAAGTCACAGATGTGACAGATGGTGTTTTTTTCTGATAATCTTGAAAAAACTAAAACAAGAATATTTTAACAATCACATCAACCTTTCGGCATTACAATGCCTAAATATTTTTAAAGCAGTATCACAATCTGGTCTTTGTCATTCAGAGAGAAAACAAAGAATTACTTCATCAAACTTTGGATCTTTTGTAATAAGAAGCCCGTCTCTTTCCACTGTAAAATTTATACGTATTTGCTTTATTCCAACGTCCACGGAAATCGTCACACCAGAAATGGTATTCTTCAAGAAGACATTCCTATCGAAGAGTACAAATTGAAGAAAGTTGAAGAATCAGAGTATGTGTGTAAACAGCGCAGTGGACTTGTCATCCATCAAACTCACACATTCTTGGCAGGAAGTAAAGATGGTGTAGTACATTCTTGGCAGGAAGTGAAGATAGTGTAGTAAATTCTTGGCAGGAAGTGAAGATGTTGCAGTACATTCCTTGCAGGAAGTTAAGATGGTGCAGTACATTCTTGGCAGGAAGTAAAGATGGTGCATTACATTCTTGGCAGGAGGTGAAGATGGTGCAGTACATTCTTGGCAGGAGGTGAAGATGGTGCAGTACATTCTTGGCAGGAAGTAAAGATGGTGCAGTACATTCTTGATAGGAAGTAAAGATGGTGTAGTATCTACATCTACAGGAGAATCCGGTTTTAATGAAATTTAATTTACTACATTTGAAACATTTAAAATTTTGGCGAACTTCTGAGAACAAAACAAAACTCTTGTCTCAAAAAAATGAATGGAAAACTTGAACTGAAGAAATTAACGCATATTCTTCTGAACATTTACAACACTGAATGGATTGATTTTGTGGCTCGGACTGTAAATCCTTACCAAAATTTTTATAGAAAAAATTTACCGCAATATCGATTTAGGGAAAATTCTATGCTGCCAAAGCTGAAAGCATTTCTTACAAACCAAAGCTCTACTTACAAAGCTACATGTAGCAAGTCCTCGAGAAGGTAAAAGTCCAGGCATTCGTGAACCTGGAATATGGGTGATTTTTTTTTTTAATACATTAGGGTCTTGAGGGGGGTTTACAGAATAGAGAATAATAGACCCAAACTACAGAAAAATCAGCCCAAAAAATAAAGATAAAGAAAAATGTCGAATAATATGCCAAAATAATAAAGAATGGAGAAAAGGGACATAAAAAAAAAAATTAAAATCGAAAACGAAGGACCCCATCCAGACCCTCATACATTACGTTAATATAAATATTAGGTATTTGATTTATTGGTGCTCAAACTGCCCATCAAATACAACTTGCATTTTCATGACAAACTTATAAATGAATGCATGTATTTAGAAATATTTGGTATATGTCAATGCTAGAACAGCAAATAAATCTTCGTCTAGCTACTTGTAATTAACTCTTCTAGGGATAAAAAACGTTAACTGGTGAATCTTGAAGACATACTTATACGAAGAGACTATTTTTATATACATCTAAAAAGTGTTCTACAACACCAAAACTTTGATAAAAAATATGAAACAAAAAATACAAAATTCAATACATATTTCGGATAACATATATCATTCATCAGTATGAGCAGCCTGATGTAAAATGGTGTCACTATAAACTATGTTTTCAAAAATCTTGAGTGTCATACAAATTGAACACCGAATATCGTTTCTAGAAAAGTTAGAGTTACAATTCAATAATCTTTAACTACATACAAATTAATTATAAACAAAAAAAGAAAAGTTATGAGTTTTAGTAATCCATATTCTTGTGAAATAGATACAAATTAAGTATTTACAACCAGCGGGCGTTCGTAGTTATACATCTCAAAATGAAGTTACACATCTAGTACTGCTTGATATTTACTACCTCTTTTCGTTGATCCCATTTGGTGCCAACGTTTTCAACTTTCTTATCCAAAATCTTTCCCATTTGACTCTCTCCTCTCTGCACTATGTCTATGAAGTGGTATGGTCAATGATATCGATAGTCAGTCTGTTCAGATCTGCCTTAGAGTGACCAGGATATCTCAAATGTCGATCGAGACGGAGGTACAGTCATAGTCACTACGTTTGTAAAATGATTGTTCTGACTCTCTTACATACTGTTTGGCACATTTACACTGAAGAAGATACATGTACATAGTGTTTGTACTCTTACAATTATCAGCCAAAATTTGTGTATGCTGTATCAGTCAAGCGACTTGAAAGTCTGGGTGTGCAGTATTTGCCTACAAGTCAGACATCATTTGTTTCCACACCCCTTATAAGAGCCTAATGACGAAGAGCCTTGTTTAGGTAATAAGTCAACACATCTGTAAAGCGTTTGAGCCTACGGAAATCCAGTACGGGTGGATCAAAAAAGATCTTGGGAAGTTTAGGATTATTTTCGATATCTTTTCAGTTTTCACGGATTATGTGTGACAATTTATCAAATTTTTGAAGAAATGTCAACACAAACGGAACTCTTTTGTTGACCTTTTTTCTCTTTTTACAGTAAAAGTTCGTCTCGTCTGATGTTGTTAGCGCGAGAGAAGGCTTTATCGATGCATTTTCTTATGAAGATCTGTTTGTTAGGTAGCCGCAAAGTTCTTGTAATCGCTTTGTCACATTATCATCGAATGAACAAATCTGCTTAGTCCTAATGGCCTGACTGTGAGGATGCTCCTCGTACAGTGTTTTGGATGAAAACTCTTGGAAGAAAGATATTGATGATTGTCTGTTGCTTTGCAATACAGATCTGCAGATATGATTCCATCATTCACTTGTGTAGTAGTGTCAAGAAATATCATTTTAGAGACAGTAATGTCATGATGGCATTTTATTGAGGGATGAGCGTTGCTTGCATGTTCAATAAAAACATGAAGATGTTGTTCAGTATTATCCCACTTCATGCATGTAAATGTCGTCAATAAATCTGAACCATGAAAAAGGTTGTTGAAGAGAAATATCTATAATTTGCTGTTAAAATTTTCCCATAAAAATATTCTCACAGGACGGGGTCATTTGTTCCAATTGCTGTTCCATTAACCTGGAGGTAGTGTTCACCATTGATGTGAAATGGTTGCATTTCAGCACCAAAGTAAGAAGCTGGACCAAACATTCATTTGGTGGGTGTAGGGTGTAAAATGTAAAAAGAGTTCCAGATTTGTCTCCAGGCTTTAATATCTACAGGCTTCAATATCTACAGGCTTTAATACAATCTTCATGAAGGATAAGTAAAATCACAAAAATACTGAACTCCGAGGAAAATTCAAAAAGAAAAGTTCCTAATCAAATCAAAAGCTCAAACACATCAAACGAATGGATAACAACTGTCATATTCCTGACTTGGTACAGGCATTTTCTTATGTAGAAAATGGTGGATTGAACCTGGTTTTATAGCTAGCTAAACCTCTCACTTGTACGACAGTCGCATCAAATTCCATTATATTGACAACGATGCGTGAACAAAACAAACAGACACAATAGGTAAAAATGTCAAAAATAGGGGTACAGCAGTCAACATTGTGTTATCATCTTAATCACTATAAAAACAAACAAATGTAACAAAGAAGTACAAAAAGGCATACATCAAATTTAACATCCTCATTTTGCTTTTTTATTATACAATTTTATTTATCTATGTAAAATCCACCCATAAAGGATGGAAGGTTTTAAGTACTGGCGTAGAATCGCGCGTTTGACGTCACACAGGTGGTTATAAAATAATATTGTCGTTCAAAGTATGACGGGATACGTAAGTACAGAGTCACGTCAAATGGATATCACAAAAAAACAGACTTAACAGTAAAAGTAATATTAATAAAATAAAATAATTTTGTCATCCAAAGTATGACGGGATACATAAGTACAGAGTCACGTCAAATGTATATCACAAAAATCAGACTTAACAGTAAAAGTAATATTAATAAAGACAAATAGACGAATACCATAACACGTTACTAAGATGATAAACAACGTCAGCACGCAGAATCTATACTTCAAGACCATCGTGAATTATTTGTGAAGTTGATACGGAATATTTATCAACAAGATCTTGGTAACTTCCGATGAACTTTTTTTAGAAAAAGGACGAGACGTTCTTCGACATGCACCTGGTTCATCAACTTTCTGCTCAGACACTGGTGACGTTTTACAAAGTCTGAGTAGGAGCTGCAAGCTCTTGAATACCGAATAAGTTTGGGAATGTATATCCAATATGCAGGTGAAGTTGGTATATTGCTACTAAGGTGGGGGAAATTGATAATTTCAAAATTAAAATCCTCTCGTTTGTCATAGATTCTGGTACTGAGATGACTGTGTATGTCAAAATCGAGGTATAAGTCTAAAACTGAGGCGGAGGAACCCGTGTCTGTTGTTTCTTTAATTTCTAGTTCTAGGGGATATCAATTGAACCCAATCAGAAAAGCTCGGATTGTTAATGGACAGAACATCATCAATATATCTGAAAGTGAAATAAAATAACCTGGCTTCTTTGATCTTCTTGTGTTTGACAAGTGTCTGAAGGAACTCTGATTCATATGAAAATAAGAAGAGGTCGGCAAGGAGAGGCGCACAGTTCGTTCCCATAGGAATGCCGACAACTTGTTGAAAAAGTCTACCTCCAAATTCAACAAATATGTTGTCATTAAGAAACTCCATCATACTGATCACTTGTTCCTCTGTGTAGCATGTTTTAACCTTTTGTTCACTATTTACAAATACATGTATGCCTAATGGTATCCCAAAGTAATAAATTTATAGCGTATGCTACCATTTTTATGTTGTGGATTATTTCTTTTAGACGGTTCTTCAATTTCACATGGGGAATGGTGGTATACAAGGTTGAAAAATCAAAAGTTTTGATAGAACTAATTTCAGAAAAAGACCGAGATTTAAAATTATCCAGAAGTTCTTTAGAGTGTTTAAGAATCCACATATGGTTAATACCACTTCGCGAGTAAACAGTTTCACAGTATTTCTGAAGACCCTCTTTCACTGCGTACAGAATTTTAGTCAATCTAATGGACAATTCTTTAGTGAAACATGCAGATAAGCCGGCAATGTACCGTTGTTTGTACGGAAACAAGGTAAGTCCTCCGATTTGTTGTTCAGTGCAATGTTCATTGAAGCCATGAAGGACTTATGATTCGCCAATATCTCATCCTTGTCAAATGATATGTTTTTGTATGTGGGATTACCTGAGTGCTCATTTATTCCTAATTCTTTTACAAGACACTCGTAGTAACACGATTTACACACAAAGACAATATTATTTGAATCTGTGTCCGCAGGAACATCAACATACTTATCATGAAGAGATGATAGACATTTAACAGCCTCTTTGTCTCTGAAAACGGACGTTGGTCGATCATTCATACAGTTTTTCAACTTATGAATGCGACGTTTTATCAGAGACCTGATTGTTTTGACCCATTCTGACAAAGTGTCCAGTTCAACTTCTTCTCGTTTAGCCCATGCTCTGGCGTAGTCCTCAATGGAATCCATAATTATCTTGAAGTTATGGTTCCAATTGATGTGTTGGGGTTCTCTAAACTTAGGACCATGAGAAATCACCTTTCGGAGATTTTCATGTTGAATTATGTTTAGATCCCCAGTAATAACATGGCCAGAGGGGCTGTAATTGTAAGGCGAGTGGGAACAGTCACATATCAGAGGTTTTTTTAGGTATTGTTCTAAATCAAGGTCCTGTAATGCTTGTTTATAATTAAATATTCTGGGTGCAATGGTTTTGGTGTAACTGTAGGATACAATAAGAACAGACTGATTTTGAAAATAAATAGGAATTTTAGATGTTACCTCCTTGTGATGTAGAACGTTGCTGATGTTGATTGCATCAATTCCTCTATTGGTAAAGTAAACAGGAAGGAATTTCCTTTTTTCCTCATGTAAAGGTTCCGATCTTACTGGTTTAAAAACACGGAAAAGAGCTACATCACAAATTATACTGACAAGTCTGTATATTGAAGAAAATGTATTTATGCATCCTTTGTCAAGTGCATAATCTCTCAAACATTTTAGAAAATTAACAGTGAAAAAAGAATAGTTCTAATGTAATGTAACCCTAGCGGATGATGAAGATGAGAAAAAAAGGTCATCAAAGCTCCCAGAAGGAGATCTAGATTTTGAATATTTATTATACATTAGGCCGATGGTAATGTTTTTGGCAATGACTACGTTGGTTTCGTAAGGTAGTATTGAATAAACTCATTTCCTTAACAGCACTGCAGGCTGGACTTGACAAATTTCCTACTCCTTTGACATTATCATTGCAACCATATGGCATTGCAGTACCTAGTTCCCTTATTTTCCTTAAATTTTCTCTATCTTTTCGGAAAGGAGTACTAAGTACAGGGTTTTTTGTGTGGTGATAAATTTTCTCGATGATGCGTACTTTCATAGATAAAGAAGGATCATGGTCCTGTTGATTAAAATGGTTATAAAGAACCCTGGATTGCGGATCTTTATTATCAGACCGGTGTTGATTCATCCTTTTACGCAAAGTTTGTCCAGTTTCACCAACATAAAGTAGTCCACACAACGTACATTCAATTCCGTACACGACATTGTCCGTGGAACAGTCCAGAGGCTCGATATTCCATGGAACACACAAATCAAATGCTACAGTGTTCCGTGCAGCAAAAGAGGACCTTGGTAACCCAGGCGACGTCAGCCGGTTTGTTCTTTGTATTATTTGTTTTCATCATGCATAATTGTTAGTATAGAGTGGGTGACGTCAAGCGATACAAGAATTGTTTTAAGTGGGAGAGGGTTCAAAGATTCTATTTTCATGAGATGGTTATGTAGGATAATGTATTTTCTACATGTGATTTTAAATGAAAGTCGATAAGATCTTCTGCCCAAAATACATAATTGTCAATAATCCAGGTAGACCAATAGTTCCTGCCAATGACCCTCCTAGAGAGAAAATATCAGAAGTTATCGACTTTCACTTTAGACCACATGTAGTGCCTATAAATAACAACACATAACATACAGACCCTTGCAACAACTCTTTGAAGGATCCGTAGGTGGCCTGTCGCAAAGCTAAATGTCTGTCCCTATCCAATATACCCTCATTTTCCTGTGGCAGTCCAAGTTTCCCTGACCTTCATCCCGGGTGGCCTCTGTTGCAGGACCTACCTGTTGTATTTATTGTTAATTTGTTATCGTCCTGAACATGCATGATATTTGCCACTGGACGTTAAGCAACCAACAATCAATCAATATATTTACGTGTGGATTAATCAGTACAAAGATTTAATTTCAATTACACGAAATAAAATAATTAATTGCCCAACAATGTAATTTTAACACACTATTTAATATGTAAATATTATAATGATAAAATTATGTACAATGCGATAAAGGATAAATGAAATATTTCGCAAGCCAAAAAATTTCATCGGGGTGAAATTTGACGCAGATAAGAAACTCGTGTAAAGCTTAACATCACAAAATGCAACAGATCCAGACTGGTAATCTTGAATCAAATGGTCTATTTCATAAGCCCTGACAAATCCTTCGTACTGGACCTCATTTTTATTAATATATGTAATTTATCGTGAAGTTAAGTGAATTTTACAGTTTGTCATGTTTATGGGATACATATGAATGTTACAGCAAATCAACAATTCAAGAATTCAAATATGGAAATATATTCAATGAGTGAAACACGCAAGGGTGACTGGGGAATATGGTCACTATTTGTCTTCTTCCGAGCGGCAATAAATCCTTGACAAAGTGGGGCGTCTGTTTTGTTGTGCGGGATGTACAAGTATGCAGCCACGTCCGGTCAAAATGAGGACGTTAAATTCGATGCCTCATGTAAAGAGAGTGCCACGCTCTTTATACGTTAAGAACCCCTGCAACAACTCTATGAGGGGTCCGTAGGTGGCCTTTTGCACGGCAAAATATCTGTCCCCAACCAATATGATTTATGTATGCGTGATTGACACAAGTTAATTAAGTTTATATCAGTGTTGTTTGGTCGCGAGTTAACATTTGTCTTTTTATATTTTGATTCTTGAGGTATTTATTTATTTTATTACATTGTCTTTTAAATGGAAATAAAGTAGAAAAAGCAAATAAACCGTGTCCTTTTTCTACTCAATCTTAATTCATTTTGATACTAATTCATCGACAGTCTTGAAAACACCCATTGTCGCATTATGTTTAGAGGAGTAAAACTATCAGACTCATTTCACATGTGAGACTATTGCTTTTTATTTCATTGAGAAATCACACTATTTCACAGAATCCAAATTGTAATTATTGCATTTATTGTCCTTCTGCACCATACTACAGGTTGTAGATTTGCTTCTTAGTTTGATATTTGTTTCTTCCCCCACATTAAAGCAGAGTTGGTGACTAAGATTAAAAAAATGTCTGACTCTTTAGTCAGATTAATGTCTTTGTTGATTATGATGCAACTATGCTTTCAAAAATGTGTCCAAGTTTGTACATCTAACTCCAGTACAAGTATTTCTAGTTCTATTTATAAAATTTATTTCTCAAATGGTGTTACGCATATACATTGTAAATAATAAAATAATTATCTAAACCATAGATAAAGCCCAAAACTAGTCTTTACCCTATTTTCATTAAAATAAATATGATAAGAAGGTTCTAGTCAAATTCATCAGTGATTTATTATTATAAAGGGCAATACTGGGCTTACTGTGAGAGAGAGAAAAAAAAATTTTAGTCTTAGATACATGATTATTTTTTATTAGTTGTTATTGGCTTTGAACTAGCTGCTAGTACTCTCGGATCTGTACTTTCTGTCTTTTTTGTTGTTCGGGGTGTATAAATACCTTGCCACGTCTGGTCTTTGTTTTTGTTAAATGTTTTTCTGATTTGTATCGATCTGATGAGTTAAGCCCTTACGGAGTCAAAAAGCGAGATATATGTATGCTGTTTCCGGCGGCGGCGTCAACAAACAGGCACATAAAGAATGTGGCGTGGTTAAACATGTTTGAGAGCACTCAATCCTCCTTCTAACCTGGGACAGTGGTGTAACAGTACAACATAAGAACAAACTATAAAAATCAATTGAAAAAGGCTTAACTCATCAGATGGATACAAATAGAAATATATCTAACAAAAACACATAGTGGACGTAGACGGGTATTTATACATCCCCACAACAAAAGACACTAAGTACAGATTTGAGAGTACTCGCAGTTACTGACAGCTAGTTCAAAGCCAATTACAACTAATAAAAAACTCATGTTTCTAAGACTAAAATATCAATCAGTACATATCCAACATCCAATGGATTTAGTATAAAGACGTCATTAACAGTCAGAGAAAACCATGACCTTGTGCAATGCCAAAAAAGTAAAATCACAAAAATACTGAACTCCGAGGAAAATTCAAAAAGGAAAGTCCCTAATCCTAAACTATAGGTATCGACAGATTGTAGAACCGTAAAAGTACATATGTGTAATATTTAGTATGGTTTTAATTTACTGATAACAAAATCAATATTTATACCAATAAAAACAATATTCCAAGATTTAATTACAGTGTTGAATATGTAACCTTTTAGAATAAGTTTATTTAAAGGATTGATAAGTTTACCCGGATCTATCTAAATTTCCGGGCTCGGTTTACAATATTACCGTAAAGTTTAGGATGTGCTGTTGCGTTTGAAATAAGTTTTCTAAGTTACAAGTCTGAGTTTATTAAGTTCAAAACCATTCAATGTATAGACCGCAAGACTACACACTGTTTCCGTTCATTTACTAATTCCCCAGACTATTGCAGTCGGGGAAATACCCTCTTATAATGAGCTTCTAAACCGTCGATAATAAAATTGAAAGAACCTGTTGCATATTAAAGAAAACAACCAAAGAGCGTTGTTTTAATTTCTCTTCAAGAACCAAACATCTTTTCTTCAATATTTAGGTAAAGTACCATGTGATCAACAAAATTTTTCGATATTCAGATCATGGCATAATGTAATAAAAGTCAAGAGGTAACCCATTCGCATTTACGTCAAAGTGCGTACGAGTATAAACATCCTCAATCGCGTATAGCATTATTATTTCTAGTAGTCAAAGCCTGTATTAATTTGATAAAAGTTAGCACTAAGTCAAAAATGAGCCAAGTAATCTGAATGTTATTCAAATATGTCGGCCCCGACTTTTCAAGGAGTTACTACATAGCATTTTGGTTTCCATTTTCTAAAATGGTAGACTATTTCACTTTAATAATCTATGTCAATGACGTCTTTCTATAGTTGCAGTTATGCCATTTTTTCGGAAAGCTTTTTTTATGCAAAAATGAATGACCGATTTATTTCAGAATGAGAAAATGACCTTATAACTACGAAAACTAGACTTCTAATATACCAAGACACTCAAGTATGAAAATATTAAGGCTAAATGCATATTACCATAATTTGTATGACCTTTTATAAACTCTTTATTATGAGCGTTCTATTAGGGAGCAACCATTTAACTTCAAGTTTAACTGGTTATGATTTTTGTCTGAGTTAGAAATTTTTTTTCGCAAAACATTTTTTTTTTTAGTTTTTCGACGCTATCAATCAAATTAATTTTTTCAAAATTTAACACATAAGGTATGAGGAAAATCTTGATTCAGAATTTCTTTTTGTCATCTGCTTTACCACAGTATTTTTTTTCAACAAATTGGGGATCAGAATATTCTTTTAGGAAAAAACCATAACATACCCCCCCCCCCCCCCCCCTTGAAGTTAAATAGTCGTTCCCTTAGCTGTAAAAAAACAGCTTTATAGAGTTTTCCTGGTCTTAAACTATGTTGGTATACGAAAATACGAACTGAGACGAATATCAAAATGTATACTCAAGTCTGAAAGAATTAGTCACATTAATTTAACAACGTTATTTCGGGAAGTATGACAAATGATGCTTATGTTGAAACGGCACTCCTAAAATAATTATCAGCAATAATGTATACATCATAAACCTTGTCAGATGGAACAGATACTTCTCACAAACTGTCATAAATAGAATTTACTTTGATATCTTTTAATTCATCGCGGTATGATACAATTTTATGTCATTGTTCATTGTGAAAATATTGGAACGTGTGCCGAATGATTTAATTGTGAAACTGGAGTTGTATACATTTTGTAGATAAAATATACTTTGTTACATCAAACCTGATACTAGTATGACGCTAAAAACGTTAGTAAATACACATTGTCTTACATTCTACATATTGATTAAATCGTACTTAAACTTCCTAACTAGCCTATATTACAGACACATTCGGGACTTATGGGAATTAATCAAATAAATTAACTGTTATTTTATGAAAAAGGAATAGGACATTAAATGTGGACGAGCAACTTGTGTCGGGACCTTTTATAGCTTACTACTCAGTATTGATGGTACTTATTGTTGAAGACCGTACTTGATTATAAATACTTACATATACGGTATTAGGTTTCTCTCGGATTGTTGTCTCATTGCATGGTAATCATTACTATATCTTTTTTAAAAGTACAATAACACCAGTACAGAAAAAAACTTAAGTGCCAGTCTTTTTATGAATCAGGACATTTAGAAGAATTTCTAAACATGGACGAAAAAACCCGCCGATCTAACCCTCCTATTTTGAAGATACCCTCGTCCTGAGTTAGAAATGGTAGGTCATTTGTTTCTGTGTGTGTGGTAATTCAAGAAATATCTAGATAATATTTGGTTAGAATGAAAGCAAATCACGGAGTTAGCTCCTCTTAATTGGTAATTTCTGGTGCATTTCAACCAAATCGTATCTTGAAGTACCAGATCAGGAAAATGAAACGAATGTTATATTCGTACACCATTATACGTTTTGAACTTAAATTAATGAAAACTTGAGTGGGGTTTTCTTTTGTGATGTTTTCACCACTGCCTGATTCTTAGGCAAATTGGCACTTAATTCTACAGTAAAGCTAGATTATGTAATCAAAACTCATAGTAAATATTACAGTAAGTATCAAAGAATGCTCGCAGTTACTGAAAGCAAACTTGATGATAAGAAAGCATGCCGTCCTACACTTAATGTACAGAACAGTAGTTCCCCATCCAAGTACGAATACAAAACATTTCCTTGTATTTATATGTTAAAAATTGAACAAGCAACACACTTACATGGTGGCAGATGAAATGCATAGAACTTATTATTAATCAAGTAAATTAAAGGCATTATTTTACCGGTGTTCATATCCGTAAATCAGAGGGACCTCGATGCCGAGTGGTCAAAGTAATTGAACTACTGTATCCGTAGCCTGTCAACACTAATGTTGTGACTATAGGATTGTCAGATTTCCAACCGAAGGTCGTAGGTTCTCTCCGAGCACTCCGACTTCCTCCGCCAATAAAACTGACCACCACGAAATATCCAACCGTGCTGAAAGTGGCGTTAAACACCAATCAATATCATCCGTAAATCCATTTTGAACAAACAAATCAAGTGGAAACAGCCAATTGAAGGAGCGAAACCGGGTGTGTTGACATTCTCCCGAGTGAAGATCTAAATAACAAAGAAATAAGTATTCGAAATTTTATAAGAAGTAATGGATTCGTAAACGATCATCAACGCGCGACGCTAGTCTCAAGTTGGTTAACATTTCTGAATCTACTACTTTTACTACTTTTAGAATTATATTGTAGTTGTATGGTCATTCAGATCATACCTTCAAAAATATTAACATGTGTATTTGAAAATAAAAGACATTTAATGCTTGGTAGAATTGTATTGTTATCTTGTTGATCCATCCTGACAATCTTATGTAAACAATATGTGTTACGAAGAAGGTTACAATCATTATTTGTACAATGTCGACGCAACAGGTGTCGCTCCTTTTAGATTCATGCGATCCCTATGTTTTTGTTTTTACCTTGATCTGTATTTATTGATTCATGAGATTTGAACATCAGTAAACTAACTCCTGTATACTTTTTTTTCAAATCAAGCTTTTCCATATTGGATGCAGACTTAAGATACAGTCAAGTGTTGATCATTAAACAAATGTAGCATCTGTCGAAGTGCCATGTGAAATCTAAATAATTGCTTTTTCAATGAATAACAAAATCTGAAATTAATATATATATACATTAACTAATGACTAGTCAGTTAACTTAAGATTTTGCAACACGAACCGCATGTACATTCTCTAACTAACTTAAAAAAAATCTATCAAACTATAACGAATGTAAAGTTTAAATTGAAAATACGAAAACTCTTTTAGAACTTACTTTCATTCTTCAATTTCACACAGGTGTCTATCGATTATTTCAAACTATAAAACGTCCACTCTCTAAGATTGGTGGATAAATAAAAAACAAAATATTTCTACCATCATTACAAACTTTATCAAATTACTTGGGACATGAAAACCCAAGTTTTCACAGTTGCTGTGTAACTAAACTTTTTATATCACATCAACCCGTTCATTTAGTATAATCTCGATGAGTGGACTATAAAATACACAAAATAAGATGCAATCAGAACAGAAAAAAATTCACTCTTAAATAAGGGTATACTTAATAACAGTAATAAAGAATGGTCGCAATAATAGCAAACTCTGCTACTCCTATATTGGCAAATTTAGTTCAAAGATGAGTTCACACAGCAATGACATACATGCTTAAGACAGATACGGTCTTGTACAATGTTGAAAACGATTTTTTCAGAATAACAATGTAGAACTATTGATTAGCAAACTGATGTTTATCCAAACAAATACCAGACGCAGTAATTGCACAAAAACAGTTTAATTATAACCTTCTGATTTCATTAATCAGTTTTTACAGCCAAAAAAAAAAATAAATAAATGACATTTCCTAATCGTGTTAGCTTTATAAATAATGATACCATCATACTATGGATGCAAAATTCCACTTATTATTACATCCTTGCATATGTTATCGTCTTTCTTTTAGGCTTAAAACTTGGGACTTATTGATAACGGCATGCGAGTATTAAAATAATTTAAACAACTTAAGATACTGTAATAGCATATCTCACATTTAAGTCCTTGCAATGAATAAGTGTCTGTTTGTTTGTTCTTTTGTATATGGTCAAATTTTGGGGGAATCATTGCAACATGCAATCAGCGCATTTTAATCGAGAAAATCTTGGCAAGACACTATGCATTCGCATGAATCCACTAGTTACAATGTAAAATTAACAAATAATGACAATATTAATAAATTTCAATTTAGTATAAAGCTTTTGTCGATGGAAAGCAGGGGGTCTCGGTAGCCAAGTGGTCTATGTAGTGCAACAACTGATTCACTAGCCTGTCAACACTGCGGTTATCAGGTCGAATCCCGCATATGGCAGGTGCATTTGACTCCAATCTTAACGAATTAGTAGTGTCAGTTTTCCTGGCGAAGGTCGGTGGTTCTCTCCCGGCAGCACCAATAAAAACTGACATCCAGGAAATAGCCAATAGTGCTGAAAGTGGCGTTTATCAATTAATCAATTAATTGAAAGCTCTGAAGAAAATACCACCCTTAAAATGACTGAAAGGAATTTCTAGTTGACTTTTATCATTATAATTTCCAAATTTTACATTCGTTCAAGTTTTAGGTCAAGAAAAAAACCCCGAAAACAACACTTTATAAATTTCATGCGTCCGAACCGCTTTTCTGGATTTATCTTCAATCTTGGAATTTTTGAAAGCCAAGGATGTTTAAGAATCAAAACAGTTGAAGAGCTATATGACCAAAAAGGGCCTAACACTATCTCTATCTAAGGTCAACTTTGCCTGAGGGAGTTAAAAACTTAGTTTCTTAATAATTTTTAAATCTATAAACGGACGATGTGAGAAAAGTTTGATATAAATCATGGCAGTACCGAAGTACTGAATACTGAGCTGGTGATACTTTTGGGGACTGATAGTCCACCAGCAGCGGTATCGACCCAGTGCTGTACAAAAATTGAAACAACGCTTTATAAATTTCATGCGTTCGAAGCGCTTTTCTGATGAATTCTTAATTTGTAAATGTTGAGAGGTGAGACTAAATAAAATATTGGCTTGTCCTGTCTTGTCTCAATACCAAATTTTCATAATGACAAAACATTGAGATAAAACAACAGGCAGATGAATATATGTCGGGTTAAAAACACCAATTCCTGGATCCAGATATTTGATAGTACAATGCACAATGCCTCTTGTGGATATAATAAATCCTTTACGATGAATTGCAGTGAGGGGATGGATTCTAAAGAAGGCAAACTTATCTAAGTTCAAAGAGTGTCTACTGGAAAATCTTGATACAACCCACATTTCAGACTAGTGTTGTATGCATAACATGATATATAACTCTACTTGTTTTAATCAAACTGTTAGTCCGGCTTGATAAGATGATTCCTGTATATTCACATTTTTTTTGCGGAGGACATCATAACCTAATCAGCGATCGTTTCACCCGTGAAGAAATATTATCGAATTCCTAATAGAGGTAATATCCATACATAATTGATAAATCCT
Source organism: Mytilus californianus (assembly GCF_021869535.1). Classification (NCBI taxonomy): domain Eukaryota; kingdom Metazoa; phylum Mollusca; class Bivalvia; order Mytilida; family Mytilidae; genus Mytilus; species Mytilus californianus. The sequence goes on from NW_026262668.1 coordinate 96,715,143, forward strand.
GAAGCTTTACGATTTGATAACTTTAACATACGGAGTAATTATAAAAGCATGGACAAAGAAAAGAAACAATCACAGAGGAATTAGTCACGAGAATTGACCATATTCTCTGTCCATCGATATATTTGATATTTTAGATTGTATCCCTGGAATTAGTAACAATCTGAATTAATACACATATTACAAAGCTTGTCACGTAAATGAATGAATATTTGGGAAAATATTGCTGAAGAGAAAGCCATAGCTTATCTACCAGAATTATTGTGGAGTAGTTTTTAAAGTCGGATTGGTCAACTATATGAAATTAAGTTCTAGTATACTGTAACATATACCTTTATCTGCAGTCTTATTAGATTTTTTTTTTTATTTTTGCATTTTGTTGTAACGATGAAAGTCCTATAACTCTTGAAAGACAAATCTGGAAATGAGAATAAATTGCTTCACGTTAACGGTAAAACAGTTAGAGCTTGTATTTATAGAATCAAAGATTTTGATGTAAATATTTATAAATCAAATTTGACTTTTGATGTAGGGTGCTCCGAATTCACGAAGTTTTACGACAAGAAACCTTAAACGACAAATCTGTCAAGATAAAAAAAAAACTGACTCATTAATACAATAAAATATAATGTTTGAGATCGTTGAGATTCTTAGTTTCGTAAGACCTTGTTGGATGAACGAACGGACATTAAAAAAAAATATGTTTTACCTGTAGTCGATGGGCATATTAAAAGTGAATATGCCGTAAATAAATATTACAAATCATACACCGAGAAGTTCTTTAATTTCTGAGTTGAAATAATTTGATGAAAACAGAAAGGAAGCTCAAACCCAGTGTCCGATTGTACAAAGAAAGAGAGTATTAGCACAAAATTATTCATTGTATTATAGTGTTCAGAGTAATTTTGGGGGTTAAAATTGTGTAATATATTGTCTTAAGCTAACGGTTTTAGCTTTCAATTTTACTTAAAATAAAAATTGCTGTCCGATTATCAGAAAAATCGACTATTTGTTGTAGGCAAAAAGAAATGAACGCGAATAAGGCAACACTAACAAAAACCCAAAACATTTACAAGTAAAGTATTCAATGTTGGACGAACACTATCACCGTATGTCAAGCTGTAAAGCAATATCGCTTAGTGGATATAGGATTTAAGTAATTGGTCAGACTTAAAAAGAACTGCCATCAAATCCACGAAATTAAAAAACAGTGAAAAACCAAAACGATTAACCTTGACAATAAAGACTCCTTACCTGGGCAATCAATATTTAAATGTGGCAAAGTTAAAACAGTTTGTCTTATCCCTTCATCAATTCATTAAGAAGAAATAAATATGAGATAAGCAAAAAGTACTTAGTTACATCATTCAAATAGGTATTACAGACTATAGAGCACACATACTAAATATCACATGTTATGCGCTGGTGGTTGTTCCACAGGGCAGTAGTATGCGTCTAGTGTGGTTGTTTTTTTTATGAAAATCAGCTGCCGCTGGCTAGCCTACATATGTGAGCGAAGAGAGAGCCGAGTGAGTAAGCCTCTCCTGTCAGTACATAACCTCTACACTGTCACGACTTCTACAGTGCCTCCCCGCGACAGCGCATGGTAACTGGGATCTAGTATCTCAGGCTTCACTGTAGGGGATCTTGGAGCAGCAAGGGCCCTTAAGATATAGAGTGTAGGCCCACCGATGTGTGGACACGCCCTAACTCTCATCAACCTTGCCCCAACTATGGGTAAATAGCCGGTTAGATGATGATTGTTAACCTTGGAAGGTAATTTATCTAAAAGAAAGAAAACTCCAAAATAAAAACGGGCACATAATGGTTCGTCAGCCTTGGTCGGCAACTTATCTAAAGGAAGGAAACCTCGACAAAAAATCCCTGGCCCTCCAAGTAGGGGGTTCGGCATAGGGCCAACAACTCTATCATGTAAAAAGATTTAAGTTACGGAAACAGCAACAAAGGAATCAAACAAAACCGCTGTGCGAATAGGCCTTCAAGAAAATAGTATGACTGCCAGTGGTGAAAGCCGCAAGGAAGCTGCTGGCAGGAATGAAATGCTGAGCGCTAAAGCAAAAACCAGAATAGGATTCTGGAATTTACGTACTATGTATGAAACTGGGAAACTTGCACAGGTCACATCAGAAATGAGGCGATATAACTTGCACATTTTGGGAGTTGGTGAAAGTAGATGGACAGGTTCTGGTAAAAAAAGGACAGACACAGGAGAAACAGATCTTTACTTAGGCAGAGATGACAACCATCATTTTGAAGGAGTAGCCATCATCCCCAAGAAAGGCACTGAGAAGGGACTTATTGAATTGAAACCTGATAATAGTAGATTGATAACAGCAAAATTGAAAGGAATACACACCAACATGACTATTGTACAGTGCTATGCACCAACAAATGACAGTGATGAAACTGTGAAAGACAATTTTTACGAACAACTTCAAGCAGAAGTGAGATATGTACCACACCATGATCTTCTGGTGGTGATGGGTGATTTGAATGCCAAAGTGGGAAACAACAACACTGATATGGACAGAATATTAGGTAAACATGGATGTGGTACTATAAATGATAATGGAGAAAGACCAGTAGAATTATGTGCAGCTTACAACCTGGTAGTAGGAGGAACACTCTTTCCACATCAAGATATACATAAATTAACATGGAATTCTCCGAATGGAAGGGATAAGAATCAGATTGACCACCTTATGATAAATGGTACTTGGAGACGTTCATTACTATATGTTAAAGTTAAGAGGGGAGCAGATGTTGGTAGTGACCATCACCTTGTTACTGCAAAAATTAAGATGAAATTGAGGAGTACAGGACGTAAAACACTTGTCCCTACACGTTATGATATTGAAAAATTACAAGATCATAAAGTAAAGAATGCATTCATCCTTCAATTGAAGAATAAGTTTCAAGCTTTGGCAGATAATCCTGACATGATCCCAGCAGAAACAACAGAAGTCAACTCAAAATGGGATCAAATAAGAACAATATACGAAACAACTAGCGAGGACTGTCTGGGTTTTGAACATGGTAAAAAGATGAAGAAATGGATAACACCAGGTACTTGGAAGGTTATAGAAGAAAGACGTCATATGAACAAGAAGATACTAGACACAAAATCTAAAAGGCTACAAGAAAGACACAAAGCAAGCTACAGAGTACTAGACAAAAATGTTAAGCGATTGGCTAGAGCAGACAAAAGAGCTTACATGGAAGACCTTGCTAAACAAGCTGAAGAAGCAGCAGAAAAGGGTGAACAGGGAAAAATTTACAAGATAACAAGAGAAATCTGTGGCAAAATTTCGTAGCAATAATGATGTCCATATAAAAGACAAAAATGGAAGGCTGTTGACAAAAGAAGGCGAGCAAAAAGCCAGATGGGCAGAACACTTTAAAGAAGAACTTAACAAACCACCTCCAGATGACGAAGCAATAATAATTGAGGCAGTTCAAGATTTGGAAATAAATATCAACTTACCAGACATACAGGAAATAATAACAGCAATAAAATCGTTAAAAAATGAAAAATCACCAGGGCAGGACAATCTGAATGCAGAACTTTTCAAAGCCGACACAGAACTTACAGCTGAAATTCTTCAATCACTATTTACATTAATATCGAAAGGAAAAATAATACCTGACGATTGGACAAAAGGCATAATAATAAAGTTAGCCAAGAAGGGAGCTCTAAGTGACTGCAACAACTGGCGAGGTATAACCCTCTTGTCAATTCCAAGTAAAATCATGGCCAAAATTATTATCCAAAGAATAATAGATGCAGTTGATAAACAGCTAAGAGAGGAGTAAGCAGGATTTCGTAAAGGTAGAGGATGCATTGATCAAATATTTGCTTTACGTAACATCATCGAACAATGTACAGAATGGCAAAGGCAGATTTACATCAACTTTGTGGATTTCCAGAAGGCTTTTGACAGTATCAACAGAAAGAGCGTGTGGCGAATACTTAGAGCATATGATTTCCAAAAGAAATAATAGAGCTTATCAAAAGTTTCTGCAACAATTTCACTTGCAGTGTAGGGCATAGCAACATCTGGTTTGAGGTAAAATCAGGAGTTAGACAAGGATGTGTGATGTCTGCTCTTCTTTTCAATTTGGTCATAGACTGGGTAATGAGAAAAACAACAGAAGATGCTCCAAGAGGAATAAAAAAAGATGGAACATTTCCTCAACAATAGAAGATCTTGATTTTGCTGATGATCTGGCTTTTTTATCACATACCCACCACCATTTACAAGAGAAGACCAACCGCCTTAATACTTTTGCCAGTCAAGTTGGACTTAAAATCAGCCAAACGAAAACAGAAGTCATGACCCTTAACATCAATAACCCAACTCCTATCCAAGTAGATGGAAAAGATTTTCCCATCACAGAAACATTTACATACCTAGGAAGTACAATAAGAAACGATTGAGGTGCTGGAAATGACATCATGAACAGATTAAATAAAGCCAGAAATATATTCAGATCACTAAACAATGTATGGAAATCATCACAGTACAGTAAGCGGACCAAACTAAAACTGTACCAGAGTTGTGTATTATCTACTCTGTTATACGGATCAGAATGCTGGAGGATGACAGAAGTCGATCTAAACAAACTGTCAGTTTTTCATACCAAAAGCTTAAGAAGAATCCTGCGCATTTTCTGGCCAAACAAAATATTCAATGAAGATCTTCTAAGACAGTGTCATCAAGATAGCATGGGTACAATATTAATGAGAAGACGTTGGAAATGGATTGGACATGTGATAGGAAGAGATAAAAATTCAATAACTAGAACGGCATTACATTGGACTCCAGAAGGAAGGCGCAAGCGAGGAAGACAAAAAAACACATGGAGACGTACTGTAGAAGGAGAACTGAAGACCATGAATAACACATTGGGAACAGTAGAAAAGATGGCTAAAGACAGACAAAAATGGAGAACCTTTGTTGCTGCCCTACATGCCAATGGCATACCGGGCAGTAAGTAAGTAAGTACATGTCACAGAATGCTCGACATTTCATAAAGCAAGCTCTAAGTGTTCTTATTGTGTGCAATACTTTTGTGAATGATGCAATGAAATTATGAAATGAAATATTTATAGTTTAATACAAGCAATATTTTATACGCCGATGGGAATGATTATACAGTGATATTTCTCTGTGTTGCACTGTGTCACTGTGCGATACCACAATCATGTTCATAGTTGTAGAATAAATACTTTCTGCGTGTTCGTTGCTATCGAGCTATTGCCATCATTTTGTGTCCATCTTCCGTTAACTTCTACTAAAATCTTCTCTGAAACTACTGGGCTAATTGAAACCAAGACAAGCCACAATAATTATTAGAGTTTCTAGTTCAAACGCTAAACTTTTTGTGACGTTGATCCATTCATGTGACGCGCAGTTTATATTTCGTTTGTAGTGTCCTGGTGTGCTGTCGTAAATTCATGGTAGGTATCCGTTGTTATTCTGCGGTTTACATGTTGTAATGTACTATTATATTATTTATTTATGTATTTCTCTGTGCTGAGTGTTCTTGGGTTTGTTTGCACTGTATTCCTGTCACGTAGTGTTGTCGTTTTAGAGGTATTTTTAACATTGCCATATGCGCGGGAGGCTTGGCTAGCCATAAAACCAGTTTCAATCCACGATTTTTCTTTAAAATGTCCTGTACCAAGTCAGGAATATGACAGTTGTTATCAGACAGTCAGTTTCTATGTATGCTGGCGTTTGCTTTTGTTGTGGTTCAGTGTTTCTGTTGTTCCGTTGTTTTCCTCTTATAGTTGATGTGTTTCCCTCGGTTTTAGTTTGTTACCCGGATTTGTTTTTGCTTAATTGAATCATGACTATTGAACAGCGGTATACTACTGTTGCCTTTATTCATCATAGATACCAGGATTAAAATTTCATTACGCCAGACACGTGTTTCGTCTACATAAGACTCATCAGTGACGCTCTAATCAAAAATTTTAAAAGGTAAAAAATCCCTCTTGTGGATAAAACTTCTTGGAAACAAAATGTTTGGTGTAGGTATATGGAACAACAAGTTTAGTTTTATATTTAAAATAATCAGGTATTGCACAGATATTTGATGGAAAATATTGCTATTATTTGTGGTATACGAACCCTTATTTGCAAATTCTACAGGAAGAAAACGACATTTTTCGTTATCTTTGGAAGTAATTGTCCTTCTATAATCCTGACTTTCTTAAAAACAACGGAATGGTAAGTCTAATGAAAGTGTTTATAGAGAAATTTATTGTTCTCAGGATCATTAAAATTAGACCGGTGATCATTCATTCTTACGTTAAGTCTTTGCCATGTTTCACCGACATATATCAGTCCACAAAAAGTACACTCAATATGATGAGTATTGACTGGTCACTGATGAGTCTTTTGTAGACGAAACGCGCGTCTGGGGTACACAATTATAAGCCTGGTATCTTTGATAAGGTTTTTTTCAATACCAAATACAATTTTAGAAGGAGTACAATTCAGATCATTATGACCACTTGTATTGTAACATTTGGTGTTTAAGTTACTTTGAAAATAAGTATCCGTAATGAGTATACCACAAGTTTAACAGTTTTTACGATTACAATTAGAAATGAAACAATGTTGCAAGATGTCGTTGAAATCTGATATATTTGAAAGATGAATAGAAAAAGGGGTGAATATTGATAAACTTGTGTGAATATTTGTAGTACAAAAAGGAATCTGAAGACTGCACAAAGGTCGTGTTCTCGTCATATTTTAAGATGATCCTAGAGACACCTATTATATTCGAAGCTGTTGTGTCCTAGACAACATCCGATTGACACCTTTCTATACTTTGCTACTTGCCATCCAGTATATTGGTTCTTTTTGTAACACTTCACATGCAGTTAAGCAACTGGGCTGGTAGAATCCTCGGAGACATAACTATCCCTTAGAAGCGATTCCGACCCGGTATGATAAATTAAGGCAACAGTAGTTTACCAATGTTCAAATCTCGTAAATCGTTTAGGAAGAGACAAATCAAGGCAACAAACAAAAACTGTGGGAAAAGCATGACCTCCAAAAAGAGCGAGACCGGGTGCGTCCTGCTATGTATTCATCCCCAATCATAAGAATTCACACCCAGTCAAATGTCACAATCAGGAATAGTACACAATCGGATAAATCTGGAATACCGTTAAGACAACTTTGCTTTAGACTAGTCAGTAGTATAGAAGAAAAGATTTTTATCTGATGAATTAAAGGATATGTCAGGTATACGTCAATGACACAACAATCCATCGACACTAAACAAATAAGTTTAAAGATGAGCAATTACAAAAGACAATACTGGTTCAACTGATCTTTACTTTCGTACAAATCCGGCTATAGACGTAAAGATTACAATATTCACAGAAGATCACAGAAAAAAAGTATTTTGTAAGCGTTTTCTCATTTCATATTAATTCAGACAATCGTGCAATTTGTACGACAAAAGTACAGTCAAACTCCTGTGTTGTCGCACTAATGGACAATCGGACTAAAGGGATATGAACTATTGAACTGTTGGATCCATTTCATATATTTCGTGCTAAGTAGCTTATTTAGAACAGTACAGGATCCTGTTTAATTACCATAGTTTACTTGTATTTCTATATTTTCATTTGAATAAAAAAGTTCTACAACACTGTGGTTCAAAAATTTTTGATGACAAACTAAAAAAAACAATATCTGAATGTTATATGTTCTTTATTTGAAAATATTATTAATTCGTATATTTTAACTAATTTGATTTGTTCAGGAATAGTCACATGTTAAACTATATTTTCGAAGGTAGACAGAAAACGGCTGATAGCAAAAAGCATATTGCATAGCAAAAAGCATATTGCACGGTTATTTTTAGAATATCTAAAAACCGATATACTTTGTGACGTCATGTAATGAATTTCATGATATTGTTAAAAGTTTTATTAAAAAATATCTTTGATCGATTGTTTGAAGAAAAAAAAATCTTCAAATAAATAAGATGTTAAAAAACAAACATAAAAAATAAATGAAATAACAACTAATATGTTGTTATTGTCTAGGAGACAATATGATATCTATAAATTTCCAACAAAATCAAACGACGATTTTCATACAAATATGGTCGGAAATTAATAATATAACAATTATAGCCTATGTATGAGGTCAATACAGGATATATCGACCCAAAGAAGTATATCGACCTCGGACTTCGTCCTCAGTCAATATACTTCTTTCAGGTCAATATATCCTTGTATCGACCTCATACCAAGGCTATAATTGTATAGTGTTGATCTTAGAATGTACTTTAACAATTAAGTGCAAGTTTCCGTCCAACAATAACACTGCTAAATTCGTGCTAATGGAATGTCGATTGTGCCTTGAAAAGTTTCTATTTCATTTTATTAAAAGAAAGTATTAAACAGTTCTTAACAATTTATTAAACATGATAAATACTGTGCAAATATCTGAAAATATTACCTGTTCAAAAACATTAAATATATTCATTTTGTTTGTATAAGGTTCATGTCTATCAAAAGTTACCAAGATTTACCAAATAGTTCTATAGATTTTTAATATTTGTTACTATAAATATCATCGTACTTTGTTTTACTCCGAGGTGGTTATTTATTTAAATGTATAATAAAAGCAAGCAGAAAATAAAAATAGCAGTAAACTATAAAAGATCAATTGATTCAACTGTCTATGCATTAACAAATCTGGGCCATTTACGTAAAGTAAATAGTCTGTGTTACAACAACGATTAAGTAATGTAAAAACTCGGGTATATGATGTTAAGGTCAAGGAACAGTAAATGTGCAGTGTCAAGTGAATTTCACATATAGAACATATAAACAAGTAACGCAATGGCTTATAGTTATGATACATTGAAAGTTTAGATACAATTCACGTTTAAATAACCAGAGGACGAAAGATCGGTAAAAAAAAACTTCATAAGATTATCTTTAACAAATGCAATCCAATGATTTTTCTAAATAATGACATCACTGAATGCAACATGTGACAATATCTTTACTTGTCATTACCAGTGGAAAAACCAATGACGTGAAAACAATAGAAAATATCAGGGACTTTCTATACTAACTATAGTATAGACTGTCCCTGAAAATATGCAGCATATTAATTAAAAAAAAATGGAAAAAAGCATGTACATACAAAGTCTAAAGATCTTTTAAGTCAGCAATTTCAATTTTCATGTTCCATATAGTCCTTTGCATGTTACAATTTCCAAAATTTACTCATTTTCCACATTTATGTACGCCGGTCTGCTCATGTCATGTGAACTTTTAGTATAGCGATATTGTCTTTTCGTGTATATAACGATTTAAAATCTCGATTTTTGTACATGAATGTGCGGTCTTCTCGATGGATTTGTTTTCAATGCTAACATCGGAATAAGGTCCGTTTGAATTTGCTTAGTAACTTAATTTCAAAATTGTAAATCTTTGCTGCATATCAATCGATTCTTTTTTGATATTTTTTCCTAAACTTCCCTGATCTAGCTGCATACATATACGGATAATAGACATGTTAAAGAGGTATGCCGCCAGTAGAAAAATAAATTGATGTTGGTACTCCAAGAATTAATACTCATAGCCATATTTTAAACCAATTTTACACACAGCTCCTATGGCTATAGCCTGTTGTACTTGTCGTCTGCTATCCTAAAATAGCTACAATGGGACAAACATTGAACAGATCAAGTTTTCGCAGTTTGCATGGGAGATAATATTTTGACACTAGATTTCCCACTTACGGTTTTCACCAGTTCAGTTGCGCCACTTATTAATGACAATTAAAGATATTGTCACATAGCACATTCAATAATATAAATCTTTATATTTTAGATTTGTTTGAGGTGTTATATGGACTTTTCGTCATTTTTTCTTATGACCATGGTGAAACGTATTTTTTTTAGTTTTTTTTTATTGCCCAAAAGGTATATTATTCTCTTTTTTTTAAGCAAAAAGAAGTCACTACATTTTTAAATCCTTTTTGCTTTAGATGTAACAGTACTTATTTCAGTAACTCATTATTGTTTTATTCCCCAAAAAAAATACATATGCGGGAATTAGCAACTGGTCTCAACCTGAATTTACACGAACGTTTAAGAACTTGACATACTAAATACATAATTTTATTATTGAAGCACATGTACGTATGTTATTCTATTATAGATGACTTTTCTGGTTTAACTGTATAATGTTTACCCGCCTGCATTTATTCATTTTAAAGCTCTTATTATTTGTTTTATTGAAAGATAAGTGAACACAAGTTACACTTTACTCCAGGGAAGTGATTTAGATGTTATTGACATGATCTCTCGATATAAATTGAAGTCATTTTAGAGTTTTATTATAGAGCAGAAAATCGTGCATTTCTGTGTCATCAGACTTTGGTACACTCGATTGGCATCAAATATCCAGCTTCAATGACCAAACACAATGAATCAATTTACTTTAACAGTTTTTCATGTCACAAATTCTTTCTAATTTAAATCAGATTTGATTGTATCATATATCAGTTTCATCAATATATAATCAATCAATCCGAAGCAATAACGTTGACAACTCGATCTTGTATCACACCAAAAAAAGCGTCAAGTTTTAATTCTTCTTTCAAACTTTTGCGGAAAGTAATATATTGTACGTGAGGAATAGGACGACGTTTTTACTTAATTTTTGATTGAAATTCCACAGAAGACAGATCTGAAATAATATAAACATTTAATTTACGCATAAAGTGAAGGAAAAAAATATCAAATACGACTTGCTGTTTAGATTAGCAATCTGAATCTGTAAATGTGTGATGTTGGATACATTCATAATTAAAAGTTTCATTACGGATTTTATTTTTTTCAACTATAATGATGCATATGTACTAGCATGAGAAATTAAAACATCGCAGCACAGCAGTTTACAACCACATGTTGCATAAATGTATATTAAAGAGAGTATGTGCACATCATAATCACTGGCATGTAGTTATTTTTCACAGTAATGTGATAGAAACGATCACATATGATCAAAACATTATTTTTCTTGAATTGATCCGTTTAAAGCATGACGTGCGACTTTAATCATGGAGACAAAAGATACGATAAGGCTTCAAATATTATGTAACATAAAAACAAGGGTAAAATTGCCAATGAGACAACTATCCACCAAAGTTCAAATGAAGTGGGAGTAAGCAATTATAGGCAACCGTACCGCTTTCAACAATGAGAAAAAAACCATACCGTGTAGTAGGCAATAAAATGCCCCGACATGAAAAATATGAAACAATTCAATTGAGAAAAATAACGGCATAATTTCTAACAAAACAATTTACGAAAAACAAATGTGACAGACATGAACGAACGGCAACCACTTGACTACATGCTTCTGACTTGGAACAGGTACATATAGAATGTGGCGGGGTTAAACTAGTTCGCCAAACCCTCCCCTTAACCTTTAACAGTGGTGTGACAGTACAAACATAAGAACAAATTATAAAAGTTAGTTGAAAAGGGATTTTCATATTTCTGCCAGTTAGCTCGCTAATAATATAATATTGAGAATGGAAATAGGGAATGTGTCAAAGAGACAACAACCCGACCAAAAAGCAGAAAACAGCCCAAGGCCACCAATAGGTCTTCAACACAGCGAGATAATCCCGCACCCAGAGGCGGGTTTCAGCTGGTCCCGAACAAAAATGTGTACTAGTTCAGCGAAAATGGATCATTCATCTTTGGTTTCTAGACTGTTGGCATTAGGTTCTCCTAATAAAGATTTATCTAGAAAAGCATTTTCAATGCAAATTTGTTATGTCTCTTAAATATATGTTTATGCCCCACCTACGATAGTATCAAGAGCGTTATGTTTTCTGGTCTGCGTCCGTTCGTTCGTCCGTCCGTCCGTCTGTCCCGCTTCATGTTAAAGTTTTTGGTCAAGGTAGTTTTTGATGAAGTTGAAGTCCTATCAACTTGAAACTTAATACACATGTTCCCTATGATATGTTCTTCCTAATTTTAATGCCAAATTAGAGTTTTTACCCCAATTTCACGGTCCACTGAACATAGAAAATGATAGTGCGAGTGGGGCATCCGTGTACTATGGACACATTCTTGTTAAACATTTATTAATATACTAGTATTTCAGATTTTTTTTTTTAAATGTGTTCATTGTAACCTGCTACATGTGCATGATGAGATTGTGGCAAATCGGGAATCGCGACACTGGTTAGGTCTTTTTATTTCTTAATATTTCTTTCTTTTTTTTTCTTTTTTTGTCACAGATTTTTACGGAGGATTTTGTGTTAGTAGAAGTTCTTTGACAGTGTCTGTTGAATTCGTTCTTACTTCTCTAAACAGGGGAAGATTAAAAGCTTGAAATAATGTATGAATCACTTAAGTCTTGTTGAAGGCTGTTTGTTGACCTTTAAATGCATTTTTGTTTCCTTTCATTTCTATAGTTGCATATTAAGATGATTTTCTTATTACAAAACAAATATAAACCACATAAGTTGTCTTTATACTGCAATCTAACATAATTTGGTATCAGTTTACTGTTATCGTTTCTTTATTTTTCTTTTTTAGGTCACCTGACCCAAATGGTCAAGTGAGCTTTTCTCATCCCTTGGCGTCCGTCGTTCGTCGTCGTCGTTAACTTTTACAAAAATCTTCTCCTCTGAAACCACTGGGCCAAATCAAATCAAATCTGACACGTGGAAAAAATGTTCATCAGGTGAAGATCTATCTGCCCTGAAATTTTCAGACAAATCAGACAACCTATTGTTGGGTTGCTGTCCCTTAATTGGTAATTTTAAAGAAATTTTGCAGTTTTTGGTTATTATCTTGAATATTTTAATAGATGGAGATAAACTGTAAACAGCAAAAATGTTCAGCAAAGAAAGATCTACAAATGGGTCAAATAATCAAAATTGTCAATTGACCCCTTAAGGATTTATTGCCCTTTAAAGTCAAATTTTTACAATTTTTAGTAAATTTTTGTAATTTTTTACAAAAATATACTCCTCTGAAATTACTGGGCCAAGTTAAACCAAACTTGGCCTAAATCATCCTTAGGGTATCTTGTTTAAAAAAATGTATCCGATGACCCTGCCCACTAACCAAGATGGCCGCCATGATTTAAAATAGAACATAGGGGTAAAATGCAGTTTTTGTCTAATATCTCTGAAACTAAAGTATTTAGAGCAAATCTGACACGTGGAAAAAATGTCAGCATTAGGTCAAGATCTATCTGCCCTGAAATTTTCAGACAAATCAGATAACCCGTTGGTGGGTTGCTGCCCCTGAATTGGTAATTTTAAGTAAATTTTGCAGTTTTTGGTTATTATCTTGAATATTATAATAGATAGAGATAAACTGTAAACAGCAAAAATGTTCAGCAAAGTAAGATTTACAAATAAGTCAAACATGACCAAAATTGCCAATTGACCCCTTAAGGAGTTATTGCCCTTTAAAGTAAATTTTTCACAATTTTGTGTAAATTTTTGTAATCTTTTACAAAAATCTTCTCCTGAAATTACTGGGCCAAGTTAAACCACACGGCCTAAATCATCATTAGGGTATTTAGTTTGAAAAATATATCCGATGACCGCGCCCACCTACCAAAACGCAGTTTTTTGGCTTATATCTCTGAAACTAAAGCATTTAGAGCAAATCTAACGGGGTTAAATTGTTCACCAGGTCAACTTGACCAAAATTATCAATTGACCCCTTAAGGAGTAATTGCCCTTTAAAGTCAATTTTTCACAATTTTGTGTAAATTTTTGTAATCTTTTACAAAAATCTTCTCCTTAAATTACTGGGCCAAGTTAAACCATACTTGGCCTATATCATCCTTAGGGTATTTAGTTTTAAAAATATATCCGATGACCGCGCCCACCTACCAAAACGCAGTTTTTGGCTTATATCTCTGAAACTAAAGCATTTAGAGCAAATCTTACGGGGTTAAATTGTTCATCAGGTCAACTTGACCAAAATTGCCTATTGACCCCTTAAGGAGTTATTGCCCTTTAAAGTCAATTTTTCACAATTTTGTGTAAATTTTTGTAATCTTTTACAAAAAAATCTTCTCCTGAAATTACTGGGCCAAGTTAAACCATACTTGACCTAAATCATCCTTAGGGTATTTAGTTTTAAAAATATATCCGATGACCGCGCCCACCTACCAAAACGCAGTTTTTGTCTTATATCTCTGAAACTAAAGCATTTAGAGCAAATCTAACGGGGTTAAATTGTTCATCAGGTCAACTTGACCAAAATTGTCAATTGACCCCTGAAGGAGTTATTGCCCTTTAGAGTCAATCTTTCGTAAATTTTTTAAATCTTTTACAAAAATCTTCTCCTCATAATCTACTTGGCCAAATGGAATTAAACTTAGCCGCACTTATTAGTAGAGTATCTTGATTGAAAAATGTATCCGATAACCTTGCCCTACAACCAAGATGGTCCCCATTGGTAAAAATAGAACATATGGGTTTTCTATAGAAGTCTATGGGAAAAATGTAAAACAACAGTTTCAAATGGACACAACTTGAAAACTAATCTAAATAATGATAAGGGGTCTTCAGTAACTATTGTACGACTACAATGGGATGACTTGATTTTTTTTCCAGGGGGTGCAATTTTTTCAGGTGGAGGGGGGTGCTAATAATTTCTACTTAATATGTTCCATTTTCAGACTTATTCAGTGTTACTTTTTCTATAAACCATTATTATTTCTTTTCTTTCAGCATACTTATATTGGGTGAATGCCTCCCAGAACCGGCGGGTTAGTCGGGGTCTGCCCAAATTTTTTTTGAAGGGTGTTCCATAAAAACATTTAAAGGCATTTTCAGCATTAAACAGGCCCTGGGTGAAATAAATTTTGGAGCGGAGGAAAGGAAATTTTTTATTCTTTGTTAATTATCTTGAATATCATTATAGAATGAGATATACTGTAAACAGCAAAAATATCAAGCAAAGATAGATCTACAAATAAGTTGACATGATCAATTGGCAATTGACATCTTATTGGAGTTTTTGTCCTTTAAAGTTATTTTCTGCAGTTTATTGGTAATTTTTGTAAATCTTTTCAAAAATCCTCTGCTTTTAATTTAACTACTGGGCCAAATTAAACCAAACATGGTTTACTTTTATAAATTTTGACTTGGATGGAGAGTTGTCTCATTTGCACTCATACCACATCTTCTTATATCTATTGGCCTCAATCATTATTAGGGTATCTATATGATTTTAACCTTATTTTACATGATTTCCAAAACCACAGTAGATACAGGTGAGCGATACAGACTCTTGAGAGCCTCTAGTTTTTTTAAGCATTTGTTAAAAGAAGTATCTTGCCCCTATCAAATATATTCTCTTTTAAAAGCGTCAGTCAAAATTAAAAGATTGCTGTATAAATTTGTAAAATTGAAATAATACAAATATAAGGTACAAATGAATACATGTATATAGTATCAATTTGGTTCCTCACAATTGCATACTCGTGATCATTTATCCGATTTATGCAGTAGAATGAAATGGTTTTCATGTTTGCCCTTTCATTATTGATTTACAAGGTAAGTACACAATGTAATATACATGTTGAAGTATCTGGTACACTACAGACGTTTTTTAACTGTCTGTGTTAATTCTTCAAACCGTGATTAAGTTATTTGACGAACAATGACCATCATTTGTAAAGTATTTGTAAATTTTGTCAAGTACTGAATAATTATGGAAATGACATCTGGTGTTGTTAATCTAAACACTTCTTTCAAAGAATAGACACTATAACAATGTTTGCTGCAGTACAAGAGGGTCAAGCAGTTTATTAATATTTTGTTTGCATTATAAGTTGGTTAATTTCTCAAATTGTAAACAGCCAGTATGTGATGCGAGATGACTATATTTTTGTTGTATTGGAATCGAATACTGACAGGATGCGCAATTTTGGTATTACATTTTGGGAGAATATCAATAACTTATTATATTATCTTTAGACTTTGCATATTCTGATGTAATTTAGGCGATTCTCATTGGTAAATACATTGACCAAACATAACTTGCCCCTATCAAACTTTATCCTTTTTCAACAGTATTAGTCCAAATGTATTGCTTTCCTTCCTTGTCGACATACTTTTCAGAACCTACCTATTGCATTTGTTGTTATATATTTACAGAATTGATGGATTGAATGCAAATACATGAACTTTTAAGGACAATGTAATAACCAATATATACTTCCGTTCTATACAGACAGTTTAATAGCTTCCTTATGAACAGCAATCTGACATTCTTTTCGATAAACGATAATCAATGTACATAAATAGATATGTGAGATAGCAAAACGACAAAACTAGCTTTCAGTAGCTGCGAGTACTCTTATTTTGGTGCTTTGTGTCTATTGTTTTTATGTTAGCTGTTTTGTGCCTTTCTACCGATCTTTTGAATGAAGCCAATTGCAACTGATTTTACAGTTTGTTTTGATGTTGTGCTGTTACACCACTGTCCCAGGTTAGGGGATAGTTGGGCGCTCACAAACATATTTGAACTCGCCACATTCTTTATGTGCCTGTCCCTAGTCAGGAGCCTGTAGTTCAGTGGTTGTCGTTGGTTCATGTCTGTCATATTTTTTTTTTTTTCGTAAATGGTTTTGTTATAAAGTGGGCTGTTACTTTTCTCGTTTGAATTGTTTCACTTTTCTTACGGTGTTTATATTTCACAACTCGTTCGCTATGCCCGTGTCTGTTGTGACGTTTTTGATTTTAACGAACGTAATCTGTGTATTACTGGTAAATTATTAAGCCAGGGATTTCGTCACCACAAATTACTTAAAACCTTTACTAAATTCTTACACAGATATAAAGATTTGGTTTTGAAGTTTGGTTGTACCTGTAGAAAACTTATTTCAAACGGGATTGCACATCCTCATTTTTACGGCAATATTGTTTACCGTGCCCGAAAATTTAGAAACGATCCTGGTAAACTTATCGATCCTTTAAATAAACTTATTCTAAAAGGTTACCAATTCAACACTGTAATTAGATCATTAAATATTGTTTTTATTGGTACTAATATTGATTTTGTTATCAGTTAATTAAAAGCAAACTAAATATTATTGTTATATACATATACACATTCATGGATCTACAATCTGTCGATACCTGTATCTTGGCATTGCACAAGGTCATGTTTTTCTCTGACTGTTTATGACGTCTTTACACTAAATCCATTGGATGTTGGATGTGTACTGATTGATAATTTACTCTTAGATGCATGATTTTTTTTTATTAGTTGTTAGTGGCTTTGAACTAGCTGTCAGTAACTGCGAGTACTCTCAGATCTGTACTTAGTGTCTTTTTGTTGTTTGGATGTACAAGTACCCGGCCACGTCCACTTGTGTTTGTAGTATTTGTATTTTTATCCATCTGATGAGTTAAGCCTCTTTCAACTGATTTTTATAGTTCGTTCTTCTGTTGTACTGTTACACCACTGTCCCAGGTTAGGGGGAGGGTTGGGATCCCGCTAACATGTTTAACCTCGCCACATTCTGTATGTATATGCCTGTCCCAAGTCAGGAGCCTGTAATTCACTGGTTGTCGTTTGTTTGTGTGTTACATATTTTTGTTACATATTTGTTTTTCATTCATTTTGTACATAAATTAGGCCGTTAGTTTTCCCGTTTGAATTGTTTTACATTGTCATTTCGGGGCCTTTTATAGCTGACTGTGCGGTATGGGCTTTTTGCTCATTGTTGAAGGCCGTACTATGACCTATAGTTGTTAATTTCTGTGTCATTTGGTCTCTTGTGGAGAGTTGTCTCATTGGCAATCATACCACATCTTCTTTTTTTATTTTTATAGCTGACTATACGGTATGGGTTTACTCAATGTTGAAAGCCGTACGGTGATCTATAATTGCTTACTCCCACTTCATTTGAACTTTGGCGGATAGTTGTTTCATTGGCAGTCATACCACTTCTCCATATTTTTTATAATGAACAGAAAAAACATCTAAAGGCATGCATAGTCAAGCTTTGATAAAAACTAATTACTAGGTTTCGTTTAAATTAGAATCTAGATATATACTAAAATTCGCAGGATAAGAATGTAGATGTATATTGAAATTCGCAATATTCTTGTATATAGTATATTTGACCCCTGTCTTATAATTAAACTGTCAGAAAGGTTTATCCTATTGAATGGTACGAAGTAATTTATGCAATAACATGAACTCTGTGTTAATAAGCATTAAGTGTAAAATCTAGCTGAGAAGTACAAAATGTATCTAGAAGATACACAAAACAAATAAGATGGCAATAACAGCCACTGGTAATAATCAAATTGGTTATACCAGCTGACCACAGTTTCTCATCGATAAGCTTGATTCCGCATCTCCTATTTCCGAACAAATGAGATATCAGTCTGAGAATTAATATCTAAATTACAAAACTTATCAGCAAAAGAATATTTCATAACCAATGTCGTAAAGGAATTATACTCTGTAATTTCATCAGATGTGGTAAAATTCATTCTTATTTGTCCAATCTATTCTGCATAAAATGAAGCTTACTCTTATTTAGAAGACATCTGAACGAAAGTTTGATAAATAACTACGAGATACTGTCTGACTGGCATGAAAGATTAAATATATTTTATCGACTTTACTGATAACTAAAAGGTACATCCGGGATAGATGTATCTGACAATAAAATTATCATCTTTAAGAACCGATCTAAAGTTATTTCATAAAATAAACTATTATGCCTTAATCATTCTATTGCAACAAAAGAGAAATATTTTTGTCTTTATAAATAACACTTTGTATATGATTGTCCATTTGAGTCATACACTGTCATAAAGATGTACACAACGGGACCCCCCCCCCCCCCCCACGCCTGTTCATTATCACGGTTTGTTAAAACGTTTTGCTAAAATGAAGACACCACCCAGTTTCTTTCATTAATTTTGAAAAGAAAAGGAGATGTGTTTTGATGCTAATGAGACAAATACTAACCAAAGACGTAAGGGCAAGGATGTGAACAATCACAGGTCACTGTACGACCATCGACAATTCAAAATCCATGCCGTATATAGTAAATTATGAACAGCACAATGATACCAAATTATGAATCAATTAAAAAACTAACGGTTAATCTTACTTGTAATAGTTTCCCATGATGAAATAATTATCTCTTAGACTATTCAAAGTATCAATACCATATTTGATGTTCAATGTACTCTCAAAGTTGCTCTTGTATCTTTTCTAGTATCAACATGGTGATACAAACGTTCTTCTTGAAAAGAAGACACAATCTTAACTTAAAAGCAAAGGTTAATGTCCCTTTCGTGGATAAGAAAACCATCTAAAATATTTTGGAACTCCAGGTGTTCACAACTTTCAGGTAGCCTATTCTTGATCAACTAATAAAGCATTCTCCTTTGAATGGTTTTACATTTGTCATTTTGGGGTCTGTTATAGCTTGCTATGCGGTATGGATTTTGCTCATTGTTGAAGGCCGTACGTTGACCTAACTTTCTACGTAATTTGGCCTCTGGTGGAGAGTTGTATCATTGGCAATCATACCACATCTTCTTATTTTTATATCAACAGCAGGCAGCTTCAAGAAAAAAAGCATTTCTGCCATGATATGGGACAGACATATACATATTTAAAAGTGTTAACCCAGTTGGTGATTACTGCATCTATCACGGACTGTTGGAGAACAAACAGATAAACGCTTAGTGAAAATAAAACCTGTAAAAAATGGGGAGATCACAAACATGTTTACCTCACCACATTCTTTATGTACCTGTCCCAAGTCAGGAGCTTGTAGTTCAGTAATTGTCGTTGGTAGCTTTCTGCCATATTTTTTTTTTCGTTAATGGTCTTTAACATGATTCAGTCCTTTGGTTTTCTGTTTTGAATTGTTGCACGTTCACAAAAAGGCTACCATGCTTATTTAAGTCACATCCGTTTGAAGAACATGGAAAACGAAAACTATAGTTTGTCTACATATCGTCTAAAACTAATTAGAGTGACAGATTTCACCACTGTAACTCATGCTATAATCATACACGGTATTCCATGAGGGCGACTGAAACAATGAAACCATGGAATTTTGGTGAATGCCTAAAATTGGGATATTAGAATATTGCATTTCCCAGTGTTTGCATGTTTTCCAGCAGACTGTTGTATTTTTTGGGTAGCACGTTGAGAACTCCTACTCTGATTGTTTGCGAATAATGGTATCTTTATATCACATATATAAGTTATCGTCCTGAACATGCGTATGATTTTGTCACTGGACGTTAAGCAGACATCAACCAATTAACAGAACCTATTTTGTCTTTTCTGACAGGTTTTGATTACGCGATGTTTTAAGAACAGTGAATTGCTAAAAATTGGAGCCAACAAGATTTATTTTGCATTCGTGAAATAAAACTAAATCAGTGTCGCAAGCTACATTACTTCATAAACAAATTCAGATGGACTACGTTATCATACAACACTGCAGTTTAATAATATATTCTTTGGATTCGTTCGCTCTAAAAAAAAATCTTGATGATTTAAAAAAAAAATCCATCTAGTTGCCTCTTTTTTGATCATTTTCGTATTATAATTGAATGAAGAATTTTCAAACAACTACTCTTTGCCCAAAATGTAATTAAACTAATTCAATAAGGCGTTGGTACATTATATGTGGCGGTTCAAATTATTCATGATTAAGTACTCTCAATACATAAATTGGAACATGCTATAAACAGGATAACTGAGCACGATATAAGAATAATATTATGGCAATATCGGACTTCAGTAATATTTCCGAATTCAGACTTTTAAATATACGTTTGCGACAGTAATGTCAGTAGTCTTTAACTATGAATATAACTCTTGATCATTTATGCACGTTAATAATGGTGAATCAAGAAGATTTTCTTCTGTTTTAATCGCAATTGTAATTCTTTACCATGAGGTATTCTTAATTCTTATGATTAAACCTATGTCGTATTTGCTATTCAATATTGAAACGGCCTATTTCTATGTTACATATTCATTGAGGGTGGACAGTAATGTGAATTGATTTATTTTTGCTTGGTACAATGTATGACATATGGTATACCTCTTGAGAAAATCAAACAATATTTGACCACAACGGACATAAAGTAGTCGAATTAATTATAAATGACTTTACAATGTTTACACAACTTTCATATTTATATTGATAAATATTTGCTTAACATGGTGTTTTCAATTTAGGAACTAACTGGACATTCGCTAACTTACGTTACATATATATGTATATATAAACAACATGCAGGAAAATCTCAAGAGAACTCGAAAGTCAGGTCATTTCGGTTATAAAAAACTTTTAATGAAAAAGGTGTATTTACTTTAGTTGGTAATTCTATTTCATTTGAAGATGAAGTTACACTTTATGGTATCAACTTTTACTTCGAATTGATTTTAAAAAAATGTAATCAAATAACAAATATTTGTAAAAACGCTGCACAGCAATTGATTGTCGATGAGCGGATAGTAAAACATTTAAACAGATTCGGAAAATTATCCATTTATCATCCTTTCATTATGCCAAACTGAAATCAATGCCGCATTCATGCCACTTTTGAAATTAACAAAAGAGTGTAAATTTTGTGACGCGTCTTCCGTTTTATATATCTGTTATAATTTAGTTAAAAAGCTTTTATTTTTATATCTTGATGTTATTAACATGTTGTACTTCTGTATATAACAAATAAACATTCATGTTATAGACGATTGTAAAAGCATGCTTAATGCTTAGTTCATATCATTAAATTTTGTTTGTCTCTGAAAATTTGCCGACTCTAACTATAAAAACAATACTGATATGTCTTTCACAATGTAATTACAATGTACAGAATACATACATGTAAGATACTCACTACATATAGTCTACCAGTTATAGCTTTAGCTATTCTCGGATAACTGGTTAAAGTCTCATGTACTTTTTCTTCCTTCGTTAAAAGACAATTACCAGTTTAACAAAAACGAACTGTAAAACAGGGCACTATTAAAGTATGACAATAAGGATTCGGAATGGACAGTTACACTGTAGATTTAGAAAAGAGACGTAGATACAAAGAGGACATTCAAAACTCATAGGTCTAAGAAAAGAGACGTAGATACAAAGAGGACATTCAAAACTCATAGGTCTATCAAAACTCATAGGTCGAAGAAAAGAGACGTAGATACAAAGAGGACATTCAAAACTCATAGGTCTATCAAAACTCATAGGTCGAAGAAAAGAGACGTAGATACAAAGAGGACATTCAAAACTCATAGGTCTAAGAAAAGCTGACATTTAAAAAAAAGACGACGAAAAGACAAACAAGTCCAAAAATACTGTATAGAAAACTAGAGTCTAAGCAACAAAAACCCCAACGAAAACTAGAGTCTAAGCAACACAAACCCCAACGAAAACTAGAGTCTAAGCAACACAAACCCCAACGAAAACTAGAGTCTAAGCAACACACACCCCAACGAAAACTAGAGTCTAAGCAACACAAACCCCAACGAAAACTAGAGTCTAAGCAACACAAACCCCAACGAAAACTAGAGTCTAAGCAACACAAACCCCAACGAAAGCTAGAGTCTAAGCAACACAAACCCCAACGAAAACTAGAGTCTAAGCAACACAAACCCCAACGAAAGCTAGAGTCTAAGCAACACAAACCCAACGAAAACTAGAGTCGAAGCAACACAAACCCCAACGAAAACTAGGGGTGATTTTAAAATAAGTGCCCCAGGAAGGTAAGCAGATTTTGATCCACTAGTGATACCCGTCAAGTTTCTCATGGTATGCACAAATTTGGTAATAAGTCTCATTCGGTGACTGAAATGATACATTTTGAGAGTTCATTTTCAAATTGTAAATAATGCAAGTGTACTAAAAGTAAGTTTGTAAATTTAGACCTTTGACGTTTTAGCAATTTTGGGAGCACTTTTTGGGATTGACGCTTTCTGTATTTGGCATCGGATGTAATGTGTCTTAAAATCGGTATCATATGTTTGTTTCACTGGAAGTCATATCTGACAGCAAGACCAAGGCGGTCATTTGCCTCTTCCTAAGCTTTACTTGTTTACATTTTCCAATCTTTTTTTGGCATTCGTATATATACGTAATTCTATTAAAAATCTACCAACACGAACAATAAGTTTTATTGATATAGTCTTAGTGTTTCTGTGTAGACGTAAAACATCTATGAAGATATTTTTATGGCTATTTTGTAGTCTGTCACAAATAAGTTATATCCGATATAAAATAATTTTGTCTATAAATATCAATTTTAGCCACTTTAGAACACAAAGAGGTTTGCTAATATCTGATGTTTAAACAAAGTTATTTGTTTGATTGTATTGGTGTTGGAATTACTATTCTTTTATTCACAATAGAAGCTTTCAGGGTAATACTTGTAGGAACCAGAATCAATAAAATCAAAACACAAGTATTGTTCGTTAATGCAAAAATGTTATAAAACGTATTATAAATCACAAACTCAGATGTAAAAGTTTTGTGGGAATATTGCATGTTTCTTTTATAGTGTCCTTGATGTGAAAGAACTCGTCAAGACTATTCATTGGGCTTCAAAGTTTCAAGAGAGATCAGAATATTCTAATTTAAAAGAAAAATATGTTCTATGGTCCTTTAAATTTGGGGCTATTAAAAATGAAACGTTGTTATCAATTAAATTTTGAACAAGCGTTTGCTGCAATCTGAATTAAACGAAGTTGGACGACTTGAATACATGAAAATCAGCAGGTTCCATTCGACAAACTTCCCATCGAGACAGTAACAAATACGCAATTGTTGACACGTTAAATGCATGTAATTCAAAGACAAACTGGTTTGTATTGGCTTCAGTCATTGCTTCCCAATCCAGACAACAACAAAACGACGGAACGATAAAGCACCACGTGTGTCGCTTTTGTAGTTAAAGACACAAGGCTTATGTATTATATTATTATTTTAACATTAAACTTAACCCAGATTAAATGATTCACAAAACATAAAATTAATTATATCAAAGAAAGCATTTAGATGCAGGACTGGGATGTAACACTGAAATTACACTGAAACAAATTAGATGAACTCATTTTATCTATAATTCCTCAGTGGCAATATTTTATAACAGAAGGATTTACATATATATAGAAAATTAGCATGAATATATTATAATTATTCTTTCGTTGAACAGATACATGAGTTTTAAAACAAAACTACTGCAGGTTGTTTAAAACTTGCTGGTGTCGTTTAAAATAAATAGTCATGGTTGTTTTTTACCTTAATTAAAAATAATATCTTACGGATGCTTTTAAAAAGGTACAGTCATTTTCAACATATTTTTGGCTTCGACATAGAAATCAGCAAGGATTCGAGCTTTCCAATCTCATAGTAAGGGGTAAGAAACTTATTTTCCTCTCTCCCAAAATGTTACTGAATAATTTCAAAGGTCAATTAGAAGTCAACAGATTCTAAATTTATTCTTTTAAAAATTCAAAATCCCTTAAATAGTATTGCGGCAGCATAGCGCTACAACGTATTTTTTTTCTTGAAAAGATGTACTTTTTGTATTTTTAACATATAAACAAACGACGTCTTGTCACCGTCAGGTTTAATGATTTATACAATTTAAACAAGTGATAGTTTCTAAATATTTTAACACAAACGGAAAATGTGTTTCTTGGGTGTTGAAATGTCTGAACGTTTATAAACAATTTTGTGACGCAGATCAATTTCTTGTTAGCTTTTAAGTTTTTTTTACGAACAAATGTCCTTACGTTGTTACTATGTATCAGTTATTCTAAACTATCTTCGTATGGTAAGACTAAAATTATTATCATATTACGTTAAAATCCAGTATGATGTACGCCTGCATTAGACAGCTGACAGCTACAAGTGGTTTATAGTAATAGCGCTCATATAAGTGTACGCAATGCCACACGCTTCAGAAACAGACCACAATTAGTGTATGTCGGTACAATGAATACTCTGACATCATATTAATGTGAAGTCAACATTCTATATATACTTCAATGTTTGTGTGACTGTTACGGTATATCTGTTTCTACAGATGACTACACGCATGCTTAATTTTATGTAGTCACATTCCCGTTCTCTTCTACCAGTTGATGACATTACTAAAAATTGATATGTTTTCTTGTTATGAGCAACCATACGGATGCCATTGGTAGAGTATAAACTGCTTACCCTTCTTGAGCGAAGATTTGAGATTTTTTTACAAAGGGAATAGTGCTGCTGCTGCTGCTTAATTTTTCAGTTTAATACTTTGTGGTATTTCATTTTTCAATATCTAGCTGAATATATCGGTAACATTACCTTTCCTTTGTCCACACAAACTATTCATTCATACTTTCAGACGGGTCATTCACCAATGTTAAACACAAGATTTACACGACACATGTCACCGTTGGACCATGAACTACTCATACTGGTCTTCAATCCCCCTCTCCTCGGATAGTATGAAGCGGTTTATCGAACAAACCAAGCTTATTTTATAAATTAAGTTTTTTTAAACAATTTACATCAACTAGCACTAAACCTACGATAAACAGAAGGCATATTTTAAAACGTCATATGTACATTATAATATCTTCGAATGTAACATCAAACAATAAGAGTTATCACCAACTTGCATGAGCAACAAGACGGGTGCCACATGTGAAGCAGGATCTACTTACCCTTCCGCAGCACCTGAAATCACCCCATAAATGTTTTTGATCGGTACCTCGTTATCAAACTTAATCGAGATATTAGTTAATATAAACCAATCCTATATTATTTATCAAAAGATGCAAAGACTGGAAGGACGATAGAGCTGAAGTAATTTCAAATTCTAATTTCCAAGGGGTCAATGCCGGATTTAGGAGGGGGATAGAGAACACCCTCTTTGATTGGAAAACATATTATTGTTTAGCATAAAATTCTCCTAAAATTTGTTCATCTATTTTAGGGAATTACGCCTCCCACTTTCAAAAATGCCCAATCCGCCCCTTGGTGTAAAACTCTTTTGTGAAATTTGGACAGCAGTGTTTTTAAAAATTGATCGACCTATTGTTAATATCAATGGTTTTATATATTGTATTCGATATACCAAAGATGAGGAACGGACGGACGAAAAGAGGCGGCCAATCCACGTGTCATTTTTGTCCCCCCCCCCCTTTCCCCTTTTTCCGCTAAGCAACAGAGCATGAAAATAGAAAAAAGTCGCAATATGACAAAAAAATGGACTTGCTGGTCTACGTTTTATTGTGTGAGTAGTACTAAAAATAGAAGACAATTTACTAGGTACAGCTGTTATATGTATGATTATTGATCATTGCACACTGTCCTCATTGTTTTACTTTTTATTCTAAAAGTAACATTTGCTTTAAATTGTTCAATTTTATTATTTCGAAAAATAACTTTTATACTTATATTACAAAACAAAATACTTTGAGGTTCTGACTTGGATTATTGTTGATCGTCAAAGTACTTGGAACACATCAATGTGCAACTCAGGTTGTTACGTCACGCGATCTATTGATGTTTTAAAACACTGCCAATACAATAGTCCATACTTTTATTTAAACGTAGATATATATTTATCAAAAGTCTGTGGTGATTGAATTTTCAATATCTTTTTTCATCTCAATTCTTGTAAGTGTAAAATTCTTCAATACGTTGTTTCAATAAGATCAATGAACTGTTCCAATTAAAAAAGGACAATTAAAAAGGCAAACATAACAAACAAAGACCAAACTTATCATCTCGTTCTTGTAAGGTAACTGTTTATATAAAAGTTTTAATACTTACACAAATGTTTTGTTCAAAACTTTCTGTATAAGTCAATAATGGTTTGGTGTCATAGTTCAATCAAATACATATTTTGTATGCGCACAATAAAATCCACTTGAAGTAGAACTTATTATTAACAAATAAAATATTGACAAAGTCAGTGAATATTCTAACAGGATACTATCAAGAAATGACAGTAAGGTATGAGCTTTTTTGTTATAATGCGCATTTATTTTTTTTTCAATTACGGAGCTCTCTCACTATGTTTGTTTTATAAAAATTCAAATCATTTAAAAAACGAAAATTTGCCACAGGATTGTCTAGACTACTTTCGCATAAAAGTTTTGCAAAAATTATGTTTGACAATCCCGCTGCTAAAAATCTCCTTTTTTAAATTTACACTCTGCAAGAAAATTTCGTTTTTTTGTATTGTTAATAGGTTAGAAGTTAGTCTGGTTTTTTTATTTTTATCTTTGCTATTATTATGTATTTTAACTTCAATTCTATGAACGAAATCTAGTTGTACCCTAGATACATTTTTTAATACATGTTTTTGCCACTACCTTTCACAGAAACCGAAACAACATTTTCGTATATGTGAAGAAAACCCTTTTTCACACGTGATTAGTAATAACAGTAATCGGTTACACGTGTATCTATCAATGATACAACAAACATACAAAACAAAACAACCATGATATTTACAGTAATGAAGACAGCAATACCATGTGAATATTGTAAATCAATTTAAAAATCAAATATCTAAAATTGCTTTTTGTTAGTACAGTTAAGATAAGAGTAAAATAATAGGAAGGACGATCGCATTAAACATGATAGTTCAAGTACATAATAGTATTTATGTGCAGTTTCATTTTGCCAAAAGGATGTTTGTATCACATAAACATATTCATTTCTAACAAATTCACATATGTGAACAAAAATACTATTACTATAAATAACTGAAATCAAAAACTATAATGATTCTCATTTTCGAACTGAAGGGTTATATGACATCTTTTCTAAACAACTTGTTTTAGATTAAAGCTAGATATGGTAGCTTTTAATTTTCCAACAATGTCACTATTTCAAAGTGCGGCGTTTATTCTGAATGAACACCGCGATCAACTTCCTCGAAAGTTCAAATCTGGTAATGCGGTGCCCTACTGAGTGATTACGCGAACAAAGTATTACGTGATGTATAGGATTTGTGAATGAAGTGCTATCCGTTACCCCACTGAGTGTGTACGTGAACGAAGTGTTACATGTTATAAAGAGTATGTGAATGAAGTGCTGCGCGTGTGTACGCGAACAAAGTGTTACCTGTTGTGTAGGGTTTGTGAATTGAGTGCTTTGCGTTACTCTACGATACGTAAACCAACAACAACGCGTTGCCCAGCTTTTCACAAGTAAGTAGTTTTAATATAAGATCTTCATTTTATAAATTGACAAGCATCATGTGTAATATAGTTATACTGATTTACTGGACTCGGAGTTGTATATTCGGGACTGATAATCCGCTAGCAGCCGTGTTACTGAACGATTGTGTGAAGCCATATTTCAAGTAATAAAGATGATATGTTCTCCAAGACTAAATTATCAAAAGAACCCTAACAAAAACAAAATCCTACGAAACAACTTTAGGTAAAGAAAGAAAGGAATTCAAAATATTTTTGTCAGAAAGACATTAATTTCTTTCAATTTGAAGAAGGGGAAACCTTCACGTCATCAGAAGTGATTTGCTTTTCTGTAGAGAATTAAATTGTTATGCTTTTAAAGTCTTTGTCATATAAAAAAGGTTTGTCAGTTTTAGATGTGTCATAGACTTTTTGTTTATGGCTTTTCAATTGAATTTTTTTCTATACGTGTGAATACCAAAGATTGTAAGTTGACATAAAAATTTTAAAATTTTTATTGACATGTACTAATATCTACTTGACTATAATCATAACATCAAACAGCACAATACAATACAGGTATGTAAAAATCAGTAGCTGTGAATGGTCAATGTTTACCTAGTTAAAGTACATATGTATTTGACGCCCTGAGCTGTGATTAGATCATCATGTGTGATCTTTGACTTTAAAATATGATTTTTTGTCAAAAGCAAAAGTAAACATTTTCTTAATGATCAAACATACATCACCTTACTTATCTATATGACTTTGTCCATTATTATACTTTCTATCTTTAAATTTGCAATCAAGGAAATATAAATTTTGTATCGCACTTTCTGTGCAATTCCGTTATGTGTTTGTAAGCATTTCATTAACTTAAAGATTGAAATTGAAATTTGTTAAGACCAGTCTGAACTGTCGTTTAATGTAATTTGAACTATTATATTCTTCATTTGGATGCAAAACGCAACTGGAACCTGCATTGGTGTTCAAATCTCTTCAACTAAATTTTTTTTCCATAGTATTTTAAACAAACATCTTCTCAAAATATCGTTTGCAACTTCTTTTGGAAATAAGTCTGAATATAAGCGTGTAATGACTTGTTATATCAATACTCATAGAGAGAATATTATGGACAAAAGTAAACGTCCGAAAGTGACACGGCACAGACGTTTTTAATATTCAGTACGGTTCAAGTCATGTTTTAGCAGGCAAGTAATTGGTGCAAATAAAGTTCCTTTATATTCCTTTCTTTATAAAGAAAACAAAATGTCCTGATATTGTTATTGTTAATCGTTGGTTGAAGACGAATACTGTTCTGGTGATACAGTTAATTTCACAAGTTATAATTTATGGTATGTCTTATAGAATGAAGATTCCAGAATCACTTTCCTTACTATAGCGGATGTTACAGAATTCGTTCTTCTTTATTTAGACGTTCTACATCGGAAGTCTTCAATACTATAGTGTTATTAACTGGCTTTTTCTGTATTGGCCCTGTTATATATTCGAGGTTAGCTGTATTGTACCAGAGACTCGAAGAGTCGAGGGCCAATACAGCTGATTGAGAATCTATAACAGGGCAAATACAGAAACAGCCAGTTCATAACATTTTTATTAAATGATTTTAATTCTTCGATTAAATTAAGAAACTTACCGTGAAGAAGATACAGAAATTCATATCTGAACTTGTCTTTTCGCATTCACGATGGATTTTTTGTCAACATTGTCAGATGTAATTTCTAATTTCTCGTCCAAGTACTTAATCTTATGCTAGACAATTCATTTAATCTAGCAAATATAAAGTAGCTGGGAAGAATAAATCAGACAGTTTAACTATTCTTGATCAACGGAAATGAAACAGTGATAATAATCGAAAGTCGTACTCGAAGAGACTGGGAAATATTTCCGTTTCAAGACGTTACAAAACACAGAACATCATTTAAACTTTTTTATGATATTAAGTTAAAAAATATGATACAAATGTATTTTATGCATAACGATACGTCCAAAGGCGTAAGAAAATTGAAAGCGGAAGTGAACTTCCCGTATTAGCCCATGGGCCAATACGGCTTTTTTCCGTATTGGCCCTGTCCGAAAGCAATATAAACTCTTGATTTATATCGACAGGGCAACGTCACCAGTATTGGACATGCTGATTTATCCGTATTAGGGCTGTTTTGCTCATATCATTTTATAAAAATATTTTCTATTTGATATTTTCCGTGTTTTTCATAATGGAGGGTAGATATGGATAACAATCTGTTTTATATAGCAGCAATACTAAGTTTCAGTTTACCTTTTTAGTATGTTTTGAATGACGGGATATGGGGTTTTAATTCAATACGCAAAATGCTTACACACTTTGTTCAAATATTGAAAGACGAAAAGACAATCCAAAAGCCCACAAAACCCTTTGTAGAAATCGAAAGATTGATTTACATGAAGCTCCCTCAACCCCGCCCGAAAAAAACTCGAAAAGGGTAAAAACACTTTCTGAACTTGAGGTGTTTTACATAGGTCATTTAGGGGCCTTTTATAGCTGACTATGCGGTTTGGGTTTTTCTCATTGTTGAAGGCCGTACAATGACCTATTGTTGTTCACTTCTATGTCATTTGGTCTCCGTTGGAGTGTATTCTCATTGGCAATTATACCACATCTTCTTATTTTTATAGCAGCACTTGTCTAGTTGCGAAAGTAAAAATGTGGTGATAAGAATACATTCGGTGATGTCATAAACGAGAAATGTGGACGGATTGTGAATATGACAAATTAAATGTGTATCAAAGAATGCTAGTAGTTACTGAAAGAAAGAGAAAAGCCGTTGACCTGCAGATATGAAATAATGTCATTATAAACTCTAATATTGTTTGCTCTACTGCCTTACAATATTTTATACTGGACATAGGATTAACATTTTAAACAGATTTAGAAAGACCCAATTGTATGCAATACCCAGAACAAACTGAGCAGAATTTCAATACAGAAAAACAAAAAAGAAACAAAATATAATGGACTTTCTGGACATTTTATTTTGATACGACATTTAAGGCTAGCGTTTCCTACCATGAAGTTATTGGTAGATGGTTGTTGCTTACTGAAAGTTATTGACCATTCTTTGATACGGTATAATATTTTTATTATTAATTTTGTTGTTTTTGTACTCGTGTTTATATTATAATGTGTATCGTGTTTTCTAGAATTTAGTGCTTTCATGTTCTGTTTTTTTATTATAAAATAAGGAAATGTGATATAATTGCCAATGATACAACTATTCACCAGAGTCAAGATGACGTGGATTTCAGCAATTATAGGTCGCCGTATGGCCTTCAACAATCAGCAAAACGCATACCGTATAGTCAACTATAAAAGCCCCAGACATGACAAAATATGACACATTCGGCCTGATTTATGACAAAACAAAAACCAAAACACAAGTATGTCAGACAGCAACTGATAGACAACCACTGAATTGCAGGCTCCTGACTTTTGGAAGGCACATATAGAATAAGGCAGTGTTAAACATGTTTGAGAGCGCCCAACCCTTCCCAACAGTGGTGTAACAGCAAAACTTAAGAACAAACTGTAAACATTAATTTAGTTAGAAATGGCAAAACACATCAGATTGGCCCAAATCTATGTATGTTCTTAGTTTGTAACTTTTGTCTACTGATCAAGGTTATAAATGAGGTAGTTGAAATTCAAAAATCTAGTTTAAACACACAACATATTCATGTCAGTGGTGATTTATGTCATATCTTACTTTTATTTGACGTCGATGGTAGGTCTTTTAAATAGCTTCTGTTTTGTTTTCCTATAAGATTTATTTCATACAGTGAATGAATTAGAGTTTAACATATGCACAGACACTTGTTAATCATTGAATAATTTATGTTTCCTTACAAATAAAGATTGGTTGCTGTCTTATTCACGTAGTTCCCTTTCCACCTTTTATTTATATCCGCATAGAGCTGGTCTTGATTCCTAAAATAGAAAAGTTGAAATAGTGCGTTTAAAGTTATATCTTTTAATCAGATTGACTTTAATTCAAATTCAATGGGAGATATGCCATCAATTAAGTCACCAAACTTAATTTATATTAAGAAGACATCTGTGTCTTTTTATGTTGTAATGTTATACCACTGTTTCAGGTTAAGGTGAAGGTTGGCGCCTGTTAAAACGTTTAAACCCGATGCATTTTTATGCATCTGTCCTAAGTCAGGAGCCTGTTGTTCAGTGGTTGTTGTTTGATGGTGTGGTTCATAAATGTTTCTCTTTTCTCGTTTTTTATAAAGATTAGACCGTTGGTTTTCCTGTTTGAATTATTTCACACTGGTCTTTTTGGGGCCCTTTATAGCTTTCTGTTCGGTGTGAGCCAAGGCGCCGTATTGAAGGCCGTACTTTGACCTATAATTGTTTACTTTTTACACATTGTGACTTGGATGGATAGTTTGCTCATTGGCATTCATACCACATCTTCTTATTTATATCGTCTTTATCTTGGAACTTGAAGTTACAAACAGATAAAAAGCCTTAGAATAGCATATCAACAGAGAGTTATACAAGTCGGCAAAATGCGAAGCACAATCTCGACTAGCTGTAAAACACATCTATGGGAAATACATAACAAATATATTGTCATTAAAAACAGTTGCAAAATACTCTTTGTTAGAATCAGCGTGGTATTTTACGAATTATTATTAGTTCCTCTTATACAATATGATATTTGTATCCACGTTGTTATGAAACAAAGTTTTTTTTTTCTTTAAATAATAGTATATCTATCAAAGAGAGGCGAAAGATACCAGAGGGACATTCAAACTCATAAGTCAATTTAGGATGAGGAATACTTGTGCAAAGGATTTTCTAAACTACTAAACGAAGGGGGGTCAACGAAGATTGCAAAACTAAAAAAAGTCTTAGAAAGAGATTTCCAAACAAAGTCTAAATAAGAAATTTCCAAACATATGTGTTTTTATAGCTGAATTTTCAATCAAATCATATACTTGCTTCCCTATAGAAAACAGTAATATACCTTTCAAAGAAATTGTTTTTAGTGTCTGACTTGTTCTAATGTATTAACAATTGAACCAATCGATAATCTTGTTCAAAGCAATTGATCATTATACTTTTTTATATTAGATATCACACATGTTGACAATTTCAAAACAAATTTTGTGAATAAAGGTACACCATATTGACATGGACACCAATAGGAACTTAATAATCGAGTTAAGGCGATGAAGTGGAATCGTTGTCCAGTGATATAAAGATAATGTGACACGAACATTTTAACATGTGCCAAGGAGAAAAAATAAAAAGCTTCTAAAATTGAATTTCAGCAACACTGGTTATTTGAATGACAACATTAAAGCGTTGTAAACCATTGCTGTCGGTCACCTTGAAAGCTTATTATTTGATTTTGATTGTACAATCGAAATGCCTACAAATGAGAAGGAATAGCTTCATTGCTATACTTAATTCCGAGATTAGTCTTATTTTAAATTTTTAATAGAAGGAAGCTGATAGTAATTTCGTCTAAAAATTTGTGTGAACAAACAAGCTTTGGCTAACTCGGCTGTGTATTTTTATGTGTTGGATTAAGTTGTTTTATGTAATGTATCCGTTTTTATTCTGTAGTTAGTCCCCACTTCGGTTTTATCATGTATATCTATTATATAGTCATTTTATAAAATTTACTGTTTGCAAAATTATAAATTATTCTAAATAATAAGGATGTTCTTGTCCCAGGCAGAAAACCCTGGCCGTGTTAGACGCAACTTTTTGGAAGTTTTGGTCCTCGGTGCTCTTCAGCTTTGTACTTGTTTTGGCTTTCAAACTTTTTTCATCTGAGCGTCACTGGTTGGTCTTGTGTGAACGAGACGCACGTCTGGAATATTGAATTTTAAGCCTAGTACCTTTTATTAGCTATTATTCGTGTGTTTCTTTGTCCTATATGTTCTCCCATTTATTTGTATTGTGGTCCTGTCATGTGATGTTGTCGTTTTGGTGTTGTGTTTGACGTTGCCATAAAAGCGGGAGGTTTGGCATACCACACAACCAGGTTCAACCCACCATTTTTTTCTTAAAATGTCCTGTACCAAGTCAGGAAAATGGCCATTGTTATATTATAGTTCGTTTCTGTGTGTGTTACATTTTAATGTTGTGTTTTTGTTGTGTCGTTGTTCTCCTCTTATATTTGATGCGTTTCCCTCAGTTTTAGTTTGTAACCCGGATTTGTTTTTATCTCTATCGATTTATGAGTTTCGAACAGCGGTATACTACTGTTGCCTTTATTTGGACACATCTAGGAAGAAAAGTTCAAAAACACAATTAATTTTGTTTGGAAAGTGACAATATGTGTCAGCGGTTACAATAAACATAATATTATACAAAACCGAAAGTAACCACCGTTCGCACGATTCACCGATGCTATCCGTCTTCTCATTCCTTGGATCAAACGTTAAATTTGGCGTTGTTGAAATCTGTACCATTCCTAAAGCAAGTTTTGTTAATTCAGCGAGACTCTTACGTACAAGACGACCAATAATGTCCCAGATATATTCAATGGGGTTCATATCTGGCCCCATGACAGGCCATGGAATAGTCTAAATGGTTTCCAAATGTAAGTAGTCGATCACTGCACGGGCACGATGAGGTCTGGCGTTGTCATCCATTAATATTGATCTGGTCTGAAGAGGATGGTTTTCGAAATGAGGCATTATGGCTTTGTGAAGTAATATGACACGCAACCTCATACCATTACCGATCCTCCATCAGAAAGAACTGTCTTCTGTATGTTCTTTTCTGCATATGTAGTATCAGGTTGTCGCCATACTCGAACTCGTCCATCTGTTACATGCAACAGAAAGCGGTTCTAGTCAGACCAGTGTACTTTTCTTCATGACACCAAGTTCCAGCGACGACGGGCATGGCACCATTCTAAACGGGTGACCATGTGTCTGTTAGTTGGTCTCTTCATTGGTCTTCTGGAACGACATGAATGATATCCACTTTCTTTCAGACGATTTCGTAGGGTTCTTCTCGACAGTGCACGGCGGGGTAACCACTGACTTTTCAACAAAGTACTGTTTAAGAAAGGATTTTGTCTTACCAGTCTTCCTAAAGTAGTATCTTCTTAGGCAGATTTGTTTTTCGGTTCTCCCAGCCATTTGTTTGTCATTCGTGAATTGATGTTTTCGTACAAGACGACTAGTGGTTGTTTGATGATGCCCAATCCGCCTGACGATCTGTCGTAGTGACATACCAGCATTTCTTTTCATTTGAGAGTTACGGTAGACCCATGACTTTAATTTCGTAACTCAAATTACAAAACTGTATAAGTTATAACAAATTGCAAGATAATAACACAGTCCGGAGAAACACCTTTTGAAAGTATTGAATACAGTGTTATTAAAACAACTCACGCTGTGGTTAGCCATAAACTGTGTCAAAGAAGCAGTTTCTTCAACAGTGTTTCACAGTATTTCTTGTGACGTTGCTATTTATCTAGACAGATATGAGTTTCTTGATTATTCACGGTAAGGTTTAAGTAATCTCTTCGAAAGTTTACGTTTGTGATTGATGTGTGTATGTGATCAGTTCAGGACTGTGCTTTGGTAAACGAGACATGATTTGGTAACCGGGTTTTCTTCTGAGTTTGCGACATGTCAAACATCAACGAATAAAAGATGTTCCCCCTAACAATCAAGATTCATTCGGAATTTAATCGCTCTATCTTGTTATGGTAATGTTGTTATAAGATGACGCCCTGGTACGATCAATGATTTAACGATACGGCAACCTATTCGTAGTAGCCCTCGTGCGTTCTAAATTGGATGAGCTTATCAATTTTGTTTTACTTCGTAATTGATCCTGTCGTCCTATACCGTCGACATCTACTCCGTAAACTTCTGATTGTACGAACATTGGAATGAATCTTTCGGAGGTCGGAAAAAACGAAAAACTTTCTACAGAAGTCCACTTAAAAGCGAGAGAAACGTAATAAAAAGCAAATCGCTTGCATGAGTACTGTTTGTTTGGAGAATCGCTGGAATCTATCAGTACGCGCAATAAGGCAAACTGTGTCACAACTAAACGTTGGAAGTTCTCTGTCATCATCTGGATCAACATGTTGATGTACGTTCTCGTAGTTTTCTGTCTGATTTAAAGATAAAAAGTTGTTTCGGTCCTAGTAACCGCTCGCTACTATGACGTTATTTAACCTAAGACCACTTTATTGATTGATAGTAACTGATGAATATCCACGATGCAATGTGCGAGCTCAACGGTAAATACGGCAACACATAACTTATCGTGGAAATGGTGTGACTAACGCTTTTCCAAAAACGAAATCAAGACTTATGCTAACAGTGCAGAAATATACCACAGCTGTTATGACTTTTTTGGACGCACCAGAGAAGACATGTTACTCTTTGGTGATAGTCTCGCTGAGATAACGCAAATGGAATGAGAATAGTTTCAATAGCTATTAAAGTATCTCTTTAAGATTTTCATTAAGTTGCTGTCTCATCAGATAAAGGTTGATCCAAATTGACAGTGTCTGACACTAATTTTCTGATTTGGAGCTTTACGTGTATAACCATCAGAGCAATAAATCTAAGTGGATCGTAAATGTTTAACCGTTGAAAAAACTCCTCTTCGAGTGATCGGTTTTTCTTCTGACGACAAATGAAAAAGGAAATTGTCGGCGTTGACACCCAAGACCTATTCAAGACTATGTTGTTGTGTTTTACTGCCTGCTTTAAAGTATATGTCCTTAATGTTTGAAGCCAAATGGCGAGAAATGCTGACATGCTTCCAAACATTTAGAGGCAATTTTGAGGAACCGTAGATTTGCATAAATAGCTAATGCTTTTTAAGTGTCCTCCGTGAGTTTGACTGGCCCCCCTGTATTTGTCATGATGTACAACGGTGCTTGATAAATAAAGGCAACAGTAGTATACCGGTGTTCAAAAGTCATAAATCGATTGAAAGAAAACAAATCCGGATTACAAACTAAAACCGAGGGAAACACATCAACTATAAGATGAAAACAAATGAACAACAGGGACACTGAAGTGCAACAAAAACAAACGCCAACATACATAACAACTGCCATATTCGTGAATTGGTACAAGACATTTAAAAAAAAATGGGTGGTTGAACCTGGTTTAATGAAAAAGAAGTTCCTTTTTCACCAAATGTCGCATGACTGCTAAATGCTTCATCAAATACTTGATCAGCAGTTTTCCTCCGTCCATGCCTGCCAACGGCTGGTGACGAGCAATTTCTCTTGTCTTCTTTAATCACGAAACAGTAAGCATGATGATATGTTATACATCAGAACTTACAACATGTATCATTGAATGCGTTCCTTGTGGAGCTTATGTTTTCATATATGAGTTACTAATTGAAATGAAGTTGCTTTCCAAGAATTATGAATGGTGAGGTTTAAGTTCTTCGAAAGTTTTACGTTTATGAGTGGGAATATCTAAGCAGAAAAAAATGTTATTTAAGTGAGCGATTACATGTATCATAAAATCCAGCTGTGATAGGTTACGTATACCCGTAAACATGTCATTCTAATAACATTTTCTGATTCTTTATATAAAAACATTCGTTCACGTACATTCAAGTAGAGAAAAAACTGGAAGAATTGTATCGGAAATATCAGACTTATCAAGATTAGAAAAAGCAACGATCACGTTTGATTTGTTTATTCCTTATTTTTAAATTATAACATATCATCCGCTACCAAACATATCTTTTTCATTTTGTTTTAAAATTTTATAAAGACTATTTTGTCTTATTAAAGCTTCATAGTGAAAATCTCTACTTTCGAAGATGAACAAAGAATGTTTACTTTCCATTCTTATTATGTAGCCAATTCTAGTAACACAATCATATGGGATTTTGAATCTCTCACTTGACACAATTTTTTCATAAAAAAATCGAAATTCATAACATACCTTTCTTCAAACCATACGATGATAGATTTGGAAATTATAGATTTGGAAATTGTCAAAAAAAGCCTTAGGTTTCAACCCTAAGGAAAAGTTGACCTAAGTTGGATTTAGTCAGGAATATGCCAGTTGTTTTCTATTCGTGACGTTGGTTGCTAGAGTCCAGTATTTGATTTTGTCAGGTTTTATGGACTTCCGTTTTCTTTTTAATTTACCCTGGAGTTCGGTATTTTTGTTAATACTTATTTGGCCATTTTTTCAATTTACTTTATCTATAAAGCTCCTCGGGTATTCAAACATCATTGGCTGTCAAAGTTTTGTTCTTGAATCTCGCTTTGGACGTATTAGATTTATCAAGTGTAATTTTTTATCTGATGTTGAAATTAACTTGCTTAACAAAGGGTTTCTAATGAAAACATTTATATAGTCTTTTTCAAGTTTTATGGACGCTATTTTAATATGGTTCAAAATTCAAATTTAGTCACTGTTGTCACAATCTCGTCTATCTTTCATGATTCATCACAAAATGTTTACTTATGAGAGACACAACGGGTGCAATAAGTGGAGTAGAAATAAACCCCACTAAAAAGTAGGTGGTTAACTAATTGGCATGTAAGTTTCTTCATGATATATAAATGCTTTCTACCTATAGATTTATTTGTGGGTTTTATCATTTATTGCATAAAATACTAAACTCCTGCTCCTACCACACAGTATACAAACACCTATTTGGGTTGTTCATTTGTAATTTGTATGTATTATGACACAGGAATTGTTCGAATTAAGAAACTACGAAAAAAGATTTTTAGTTTATTTTGTGTGTCTATCTACTTTTTATTATTTTTGTGGCATAAAGAAAATGCCTGATTTTCAGAATATTTAGCATTTTCTATATCATTAACAAATTATTTTTAAAGGAAGATCAGAAATTATACAAACGTTTTGATATAACCAATGGTGTACAAAATCATTTATCTGTGGATACTGTTGAAATAACTTTTGTAATATTTCTTGTGTAAGATCACAACTATTCTTTTCGTTAAGAGAGTCTTACAATCATAATCCAGGATAGCAAATATGCTAAAATGTGGTGTAAGTCAATTCCTGTTGTTGACAATCCCTGTTTAATCTCTTATCGATGATTTATCCGATATTCTGAATACATGTTACTTTGTATAAACATCTTTCGCTTAATTATTTAGTCTACAATTGAAGACAGATCAGAGAATAGCAAAACTTATAGTGTGTAGGAATATATTAAATAATCGGTAAGTTGGATTTTTGCACATAATATTGAAATATTCGTTCATATGACATACATTTTCAAAATCACACGAATCAATGGAGAAATCTAAAATTGGACATGCATGTTCAGATATTTTTCGTCCAGACTACAATACTTTATGTGTTTTTTTATTATTGGAGGAATATATCGGAGGAAATTTAATAAAACACTTTATAATAAGAATTTTAAAAAAATCATCATTGTATTATAATTTTCTGAGGGGGAGCCTTCCGTGTAAAATCACCGGAGTAATAAATCTAAGTGGATCATGAATGTTGTTAAAAAAGAGGGACGAAAGATACCAGAGGGACAGTCAAACCTATAGATCGAAAACAAACTGACAACGCCATGGTCAAAAATAAAAAGACAAACAGACAAATAATATAGTACAGATGATACAACATAAAAAACCAAAGACTAGGCAACACGAACCCCACCAAAAACTGGGGGTGCTCTCAGGTGCTCCGGAAGGGTAAGCAGATCCTGCTCCACATGTGGCACCGGTTAACTGTTGACAAAATTTCTCATCGAGTGATCGGATTTTCTACTAACGACAATTGAAATAGGAAATTAGGAATATGAATAGGCGTTGGTTGGCATCCAACATTTATTCAAGATTAAGTTGTTGTGGTTAACTGTCTGTCTCGAAGTGTATGTCTTTAAGATTTGAAACCAAATGAATGGCGAGAAATGCTGACATACTTCCAAACAATTACAGGCGATTTGGGTTTACATATATGGCTAATGCTTGATGAGTGTCATACATGAGTTTGACTGCTTCCTCTTTAGTGAGGCATGGTATATAACGGTCGATGAAATAGAAGTTCCTATTTTCCCAAAATCTGTCACGTGACTGCCAAATTCTTGATCTAATGCTTGAGCAGTTTTCCTGCGTCCAAGCCTACCAACGGCTTGTGACGGGCTATTTCGGAAGTATGTATTATAGTGCATTATTCGACAAAGTCCTTGTCTAGATAATTCTATGTGGTCTTCACTAGTCATGAAACAGTAAAACATGTGTTATACATTAGAACTTACTACACATATCGTCGAATGCGTCTTATAGTAGCGCAATTTCATAATATACGTTTATATCCCTGTTGACCAATCGATTTATCAGATAGTTGTTTGCAGAGCTTATGTTTCTTATATGAGTTAATACTTGAAATGAAACTGCTTACCATGAAATATTGATGATGAAGTTTAAGTATTAACTTCGAACGTTTTACAGTTATGGGTGGGAAGATCTAACCTGAAAATTAATGTTAATATAATAAGTGTACGATTACATGTATCATAAAATCAAGCAGTGATAAGTTACTCATACTTATACACATCTCATTCTAATAACATTTCCTGAGTATGTATACAAAAACATTCGTACACGGACATTCAAGTAGAAAATCAAAATTAGAAAAAAAACAACGATCACGTTTGTTTGGTTTATTCGTTATTTTTAAATGGTAATATATCATTTGCAATCAAACATATCTTTTTCATTATGTCTTAAAATAAGATAAAGACTGTTTTGTCCTCTCATAGCTGCATAATGAAATATCTACTATCGATGCGTTGTCTAACAGTTGTGTACAATGAATAAAATTGAGAATGGAAATGGGGAATTTGTCAAAGAGACAACAACCCTACCAAAGAGCAGACAACAGCCGAAGGCCACCAATGGGTCTTCAACGCAGCGAGAAAATCCCGCACCTGGAGGTGGTTCTCAGCTGGCCCCTAAATAAAATTGTGTACTAGTTCAGTGAAAATGGACGTCACACTAAACTCCAAAACATATAAATGAACTAAAACTAAAAAACAAACATACAAGACTAACAAAGGCCAGAGGCTCCTGACTTGGGACAGCCAATGTAGAATAAAGAAACACATAGCAATACGCGAAGTAAACTCAGTTCAAAATAAGTCCGAGTCCGATGTCAGAATAGGTAACAAAAGAAATTAAGCAAAATGACAATGATAAATAAATGAACAAAGGACAACTAGCAGTTACTGACATGCCAGCTCCAGACCTCAATTAACAAACGTCCGAAACAGACGTCACCATTGACACGGTGTCGTCTGATAAGGCAGGTGTCCCCTCATCACCAGACATGACAAATATCACAAACATGACTCATTCAGATCATCATACTAGTGACAATAGCAATAGTACACATACACAGCCATGTTCAGTTCTCCTTAAAGACATTTTGGATTTTGATGACTCTGAACAACACTGTCTCATTTCGAAATGTGGAACTAATGGCTGCAAAACTTGTGAAATTTTAATAACAGACGCTCAATTCACTAGCAATTTAACTAAAAAGTCTTTCTTTACTAGAAGTTACGATGATCTGAATTGTAAATCTATAAATGTCGTCTACGGATTAGAGTGTAACCTTTGTGGATTGGTTTACGTCGGTGAAACGAAAGGAAGGCTAAACAAACGTATGTGCGGCCATAGATCAAATATCAACCTCAATGCAAACGCCATTCTGTACCAGCATTTTAATCAGCCTGATCATTCCATCGTTTCTATGACAGTTCGTATAATCGAAAAAATATACCACAAGACTAACAATCCTCAACTTGCAACGCCTCTCCGTAGACAAAAAGAGGACTACTGGATTCGACAATTGGGAACTGCGACACCATATGGTTGCAATGACAAAATTGATGGTATAGGTATTCTATCTAGTCCTTTCTGTAGCTCGGTGAATGTAATGAATATTTTCAACTCTACTCCTCGACGTAGACGCAGTCATGGTCATCGTCAATATACATCACCTACTTTGCATGATGTCTCTATTAATGACTTGCTGCCATTTATGCAAAAGCCGTTAGGCATTCATCACATTCGCACGAAACTGTATTCATTACCCCTTTCAAAACTTCATTCTCTGTTTAATTTGTGTTTGGAAACCACTGTTACAAACCCTCATTCAAACCAATACATACTTACAGCTATCATTTCGGATATTGCAAGTCACAGATTTTTCAAACCAGTTCGCATTGGAAAAGATGAAAAAGAGAAAAGATCTTTTCTTAAACTTTCCTTTGCCAACAAAGGTCTCGATGGCGTCAACTAAGGCAATATCCTTCATCATAAATTAGTTCAGTCGAAAATACCGCCTTATTTTAAAGATCAGCCTGTACCAATAATTTCTTATACCTATACCAAACCAATTGCAACTAAAATTTTCAATTACAAACACGTTTTGCAGGATCTCAACATTGACGACTTCAAGTCTAAACCTCCTGATTGCACCTGTGCTAGTTCCCAATTCACATATAATCTGGCTGTCCACGTTATTACCGGAGACCTCAACATTGTTAATAACACTTCCCTGCGAAATTTGTTATCCAAAGGTCCGAAATATCGTGAGCCTTAATCCATCAATTGGAAATACAACTTCAAAATACTGATGGATTCAGTCGAGGATTATGCCAGGCAATGGGCTAAACGCGAGAAAGAAGACGTAGATACTCTTTCCGAATGGATTAAGGCTGTGAGGTCGTTGATACAAATCCAAATTAAGAAACTAAATGGGCATATCAATACCCACGCTACGTCAATTTTTAAAGACCCAAATGTTGCAAAACACTTGTCCTACCTCCATGACAAATATGTTGTTAAAGCCCCAAACAACATCGTTTTTGTGTGTAAATATTATTACATAGACTGCTTGATAAATGAATTAGGTATTGACAATTCACTTGGAAACTCCTCATATACCCTCACGACACTTACCAAAGAGGAAATCCTGGATAATCATAGGTCTGTTCTATGTTCCTTTGGAATTTCAACCAAAGATGAAGAACTGGATCTTCCATCACTGTATTGGAAACCTAAACTACATAAGTGTCCTTACAAACAACGGTATATTGTTGGGTCTTCCAAGTGCTCCACGAAACCTCTTTCTAAATTATTAACATCTATTTTATCAGCAATCAAAGCCGGGCTCCAAAGTTATTGTGAAACTGCCTATTCTAGAGGTGGCGTGAATCAGATGTGGATACTAAAAAATTCCAAAGATCTTTTAGAGTACATACAATCTAAGACTCTCTCATCTTGCAATTGTATTAAAACATTTGACTTTTCTTCACTTTACACAAGTATTCCCCATTCCATACTAAAAGACAAATTGAAAAAGTTGGTATTACTTTGTTTCATTTAAAAGAATGGCGAACGTAGATACAAGTATCTTGTCTTGGGGAGGGATAAATCCTACTTTGTAAAGAATCACTCTGATTCAAACAAAAAATTCTCTGAAACTGACATTATCAAGATGCTTGATTTCTTGATTGACAACATATTTATTACGTTTGGAGGACGTGTTTTTCAACAGACTGTCGGAATTCCAATGGGAACTAATTGTGCCCCTCTTCTTGCCGACTTGTTTCTTTATTATTATGAGGCTGACTTCATACAGAAACTTCTTAGGAAGAAAGATAAGAAGTTAGCAATATCCTTTAACTCTACGTTCCGCTA
The DNA here is from genome assembly GCF_021869535.1 of Mytilus californianus. Taxonomy (NCBI): domain Eukaryota; kingdom Metazoa; phylum Mollusca; class Bivalvia; order Mytilida; family Mytilidae; genus Mytilus; species Mytilus californianus. Next base: position 96,759,155 of record NW_026262668.1, read on the forward strand.
TATAGATGATGTTCTCTCACTAAATAATACAAAATTTGGTGACTATGTTGAACGAATCTATCCCATCGAACTAGAGATAAAGGATACTACAGATACAGTTAAGTCTGCCTCATATCTTGACTTACATCTAGAAATTGACAATGAGGGTCGGTTGAAAACAAAACGACAAAAGAGATGATTTCAGCTTCCCAATTGTGAACTTTCCATTTCTATGTAGCAACATTCCAGCAGCGACTGCATACGGAGTATATAACTCCCAATTGATACGATATTCCCTGGCTTGTGTTTCCTATCATGATTTCCTTGATAGAGGATTGCTGCTCACAAGGCAGCTATTAAACCAAGAGTTCCAAATGGTGAAGTTGAAGTCATCCCTTCGTAAATTTTACGGACGCCATCACGAGTTGGTTGACCGTTATGGAATAACCGTTTCACAGATGATATCGGATATGTTCCTTATGTCGTAACTACAATACCCTCCCTTTTCATGAATGTGACTTACCGAATTAGACTATTTACCGGATTTGTAATAACATAAGCAACACGACGGGTGCCACATGTGGAGCAGGATCTGCTTACCCTTCCAGAGCACCTGAGATCACCCCCAGTTTTTGGTGGGGTTCGTGTTGCTTAGTCTTTGGTTTTCTTTGTTGTGTCATCTGTGCTATTGTTTGTCTGTTTGTCTTTTTATTTTTGGCCATGGCGTTGTCGGTTTGTTTTCGATCTATGAGTTTGACTGTCCCTCTGGTATCTTTCGTTCCTCTTTTAAACTGATTGAAAGATTATGTCTTCCTCATATGAAAATCAAGTACAATCCCTCCCGTAAGGGGTTTAGGATCATACCATCATAAAATATATGTTCACTTTTCATTATTATTATGTCACCACATTCCAGCAACACAAGCATAATTATGGAGTTTGAATCTATCACTTGACACAATTTTTTCAGCGCATTTATTTTTTTCTAAAATCGAGATTTATCATAAAATACCATTCTTAAATTCTCTGTTGATAAATTTAGAAATTATCAAGAAACTGATGTTCCAACGTTAAGGAAAAGTTGAACTTAGGTTGATTTGGTCAGGAACACGACAGTTAAGATTTCGGTATTTTTGTTAATACTTTTTTTGTCTTTACCAATATAGCTCCTCAAGTATTCAAACATCATTGGCTTTTAAAGTTTGTTCTTGAGCATTCCTGAAGGTAAACATAGAAAAGTGCCATTGGCGTATTGAATTAATAAAGCGGAATTTGTCATCTAATATTAGAAAGGAAGTTGCTAAATCAAATGTTATTAATAGTAACATTCAGTTGAAATGTGGTCATTTTATAAATTTCCTGTTTACAAAAGTATGAATTTTTCAAAATACTAAGGATTTTCTTATCCCAGGCATAGATTACCTTAGCCGTAATTTGGCACAACTTTTTGAAATTTTGGGTCCTCAATGCTCTTCAACTTTGTACTTGTTTGGCTTAATAACTATTTTGGTCTGAGCGTCACTGATGAGTCTTATGTAGACGAAACGCGCGTCTGGCGTATTAAATTATAATCCTGGTACCTTTGATAACTATTTACACCACTGGGTCGATGCCACTGCTGGTGGACGTTTCGTCCCAGAGGGTATCACCAGCCCAGTAGTCAGCACTTCGGTGTTGACATGAATATCAATTATGTGGTCATTTTATAAATTTCCTGTTTACAAAAGTATGAATTTTTCAAAATACTAAGGATTTTCTTATCCCAGGCATAGATTACCTTAGCCGTAATTTGGCACATCTTTTTGAAATTTTGGGTCCTCAATGCTCTTCAACTTTGTACTTGTTTGGCTTAATATCTTTTTTGATCTGAGCGTCACGGATGAGTCTTATGTAGACGAAACGCGCGTCTGGCGTATTGAATTATAATCCTGGTACCTTTGATAACTATTTACACCACTGGGTCGATGCCACTGCTGGTGGACGTTTCGTCCCCGAGGGTATCACCAGCCCAGTAGTCAGCACTTCGGTGTTGACATGAATATCAATTATGTGGTCATTTTATAAATTTCCTGTTTACAAAAGTATGAGTTTTTCAAAATACTAAGGATTTTCTTATCCCAGGCATAGATTACCTTAGCCGTAATTTGGCACAGCTTTTTGAAATTTAGGGTCCTCAATGCTCTTCAACTTTGTACTTGTTTGGCTTAATAACTATTTTGATCTGAGCGTCACTGATGAGTCTTATGTAGACGAAACGCGCGTCTGGCGTATTGAATTATAATCCTGGTACCTTTGATAACTATTTACACCACTGGGTCGATGCCACTGCTGGTGGACGTTTCGTCCCCGAGGGTATCACCAGCCCAGTAGTCAGCACTTCGGTGTTGACATGAATATCAATTATGTGGTCATTTTATAAATTTCCTGTTTACAAAAGTATGAATTTTTCAAAATACTAAGGATTTTCTAATCCCAGGCATAGATTACCTTAGCCGTAATTTGGCACAACTTTTTGAAATTTTGGGTCCTCAATGCTCTTCAACTTTGTAATTATTTGGCTTAATAACTATTTTGATCTGAGCGTCACGGATGAGTCTTATGTAGACGAAACGCGCGTCTGGCGTATTAAATTATAATCCTGGTACTATATTCAGTCTCTTCTAAAATTTTAAGGACACCATCATACCTTGGTTCCCAATTCAAATTAAGTCACTGTTGCCCCCGTTCCGTCTACCGTTCCTCGTTCAGGATTCATCACAAGATGTTCACGCATGAGTGACACAACGGATGCAATAAGTGGAGTAGAAACATACCCAAATAAAAAGTAGGTGGTTAACATTTGCATAAAGTATCTTTATCATATATATTAATGCTTTGCAGCTTTTGTTTTATGTATGCGTTTTATCATTTGTTTTATAAACTACTAAACTCCTGCTCCTACCACACAGTATACAAACACCTAAATGGGTTGTTCATTTGTAATTTGTATGTATTATGACAAAGGAATGGTTCGAAATCAGAAATTACATAAATAGTTTTTTAGTTTTTTTGGTGTGTCTATCTACTTTTTATTATTTTTGTGGCTTAAAGAAAATGCCTGATTTTTAGAATATTTAGCATTTTCTATATCATTAACAAATCATTTTTGAAGGAAATTCACAAATTATACAAACGTTTTGATTTAACCAATGGTATACAAAATCATGTATCTGTGGATACTGTTGAAATAATTTTTGTAATATTTCTTGTGTAAGACCGCAACTATTCTTTTCTTTAAGAGAGTATTACAATCATACAACAGGATAGCAAATATGATAAAATGTGTTGTAAGTCAATTCCTGCTGTTGACAAACCTATGGAATCTCTCATCGATGATTTATTCGATATTCTGAATACATGAAACTTTGTATAAATATATTTTGCCTAATTATTTAGTCTACATTTGAAGATAGATCAGAGAATAGCTAAACTTATAGTGTGTAGGAATATATCAAATAATTGGTAAGTTGGATTTTTGCACGTTATATTGAATTATTTGTTTATATGACACATTTTCATTATCATAGGTCTGGAATAAAAGGAGAATTTGAAATTGGACTAATATGATTAGATATTTTTTGTCCAAACTTCAACACTGTATTTTTTTTTTTTATTATTAGAGGAATATATCAAAGAAAATTCAATTAAACACTTTATAAAAGATATTAAAAAAACATCATCATTGCAATTGTATCATACAGATGTTCAAATAATGAAGATATCGTTCTTTCATGAAGAAGAAACATCCCATTATCATTCGAAACATGAACATGTGATCATTATTTATAAAGTGCGGAAGGAACGATGGTTGTGTGATCTTTAATGAATAAAGCTATTGTGGGGTTTCCGTTACTTGCTGCTTGTTTTTTTATTTGTTTTTCGTTTGATGTTTTAGAATATTAAAGGCCGTTTGTTTCTTTTTTTTAATTAATTCATATATTGTTATGTAGATGTAGAGACTTTTTATAACTTACCGTACATCTTTTGTTCATTGTTGAAGCTTGTGTAGTGCATTATAGATATTTAAATCCTTGTCATTGGTCTCTTATGAATAATAGTCTCATTGGCAATCATATATACTACATTTCCATTTTTATACAAGCAGAACTTATAATATATTGATTTAGAATATACATTTTAAGTATAGCATTGTTGCTACCATCAATCATGATTTGGTCATTCGGAAAAAGAAGTATGTTAAAGGGGCATTAGCTGTCAAATTCATGTTCACCGATTTGACTCAAATTCTCATATTTGATTCATAACATACTAAAACGTTTATTCAAATTATAAAAAGTCTAAATAAACAATTGACCAGGCATGGACTCGATAATATGAATCAGCATTTCGTGTGTATTTAAGTTTAGACGCCATCAAATTAACCATCGATGTGACCTCCGTGAACTGCCGACGGTCATATAACCCGATATATTAATCGTCGTTTTTACCTGTATGAGAATAATTTTTTGGGGGATCGAATCACTGAACCAAATGGTTTACCCTTGTTTCACTTTCAATGTTGACATTCTTTTCTTTTAATAGCTGAACCCGCCTAATTTATGCGTAACCCACCTGTTGCTAAGGGGTTAAATTGAAGGTCACATGAATACGGATTTAATGAGGTCGAATTATTCACTTGCAAGTGAATAATTCATCAGCGATGTTTCTTAGCTTCGTTTGACAAAACTGAACCAAACTGCCTGCTTACAGCGAATTATTATTTTACTATTTCACTTTCATTAATGATGGAACAAAACAAAATCATATCTTTTTTTTTATATCTCGTAGCTAATGGCCCTTTGATTCTTGTTTTTTTTTATTTTATTTTATAAATCATGATATGACATAAATACATTTCAGTTTTTAAATAACCAACTTTCAAATCTGGTCTTTTAAAAAGAAATTCATTAATGTCAAATCTCTAAGAAGTGATAAATCGCAACTCTCTGCATGCATTAGTATAACAACTTGTATTTGCCTTCTAAGCCTTTTTAAAATTAGTTTCAACATTTATATTTTAGTGAAGACATCAACTAACAAAAAGCCTAAAATAGGATCTTAATTAACACATCAAAGCAATTTCAGTTAATCACTGAACTCTTACCTCTGTTAAACAAACCTGTCTGCAGTGTTTCATTCCAGCCTATATATACCGTTACATTATTTAAGAACTGTCTAACCCGACAAAATATAAGTCTGCTTTAATTGAGTTCAAAGCTTTATATTTATGATGTTGATATTTCTTGAAATCAGTTGCATTATCTGGCCAATAGTTTAATATTTTTAGAGCTTTTGGTTTATTATATAACGTTAGACTGAAAAAACTTTTTACTAAAATTTATGTTACGATTTCGTTACCGAATCGAGTTTCTTTTTATATAATGGTTGAACAGCATGAAAACCAATAGGAAAAAAACGCCGAAAGGGCAATAGTAAGCGTGACTGCATTTTGCATTGATATCCGATGTTGCGATTTATTAAGATATAACACGTTCACTTCAATGATTTATACAGCAAAACAAAATTGGATGACGCCTTCTTCAGTATAAATTGCATTCGTAGAAAAATAATGTACCGAAGAAACTATGCAGAACAAGTGTTTTGACAAAAATGACCATAATTTTAAGTTTGGTATCTCTGATGAGTCTATCTACGTATTTATTCATAATGCATAAAACGATCTTTGGTTGGATGAAAATAAAATCAGCTTCATGCATGGAATTTATACTGTTCTGTTAAGGTAATGTTATCAATAAAATTAAGTTAAAAACAAATATCATATAGTCTATTCCTGCTACTCAAGGGAAGCAATCCCGTCACAAATCAATGTTCGTGTTCTACTCATTGTAAAGAAACTTTCATGCCAGTAAGTGTATATTTCATATCTAGAAATAATAATAATATGTATATGTATGAAAATAACAAATCTAAAAAAAAACATCTATAAAACTCGGCATTTTCTTGACTTAATCATTTCAAAGAGAAAAAAGAGTTTTTGAATTTGAAATAATTAATGCATTTGTCTGGAGATAATACATGTAGAAGTTTGTATTTACGTGACATGCTCGTAATCATTAAATTCCAGGTGACAATAACTGTTAGCTTGCCCTAGACCAGTATTGAACATTTAGATTTTCGTTTTTCTTACATGTACAACTTAATATGATAGTTATTTTATTTACCTTCTTTTCAGTAGATTTATACAATCGAATGGGTTTATGAGAATTGATTCTAATTGTATTTCAAGTTCTAAAAAAATCATGCTCATATGACAGATTATTAAATTATTACAAATTTATACCTGTCTATATTAACGACTTCCTTTCAATATGAAAAGCGGAAATTATGTAACAAAACCGATTTGATTAACCCGCTGTAGAGCATGACATAATGTAACGACTCTTGACCTCTGTTGAACATTGTATATTGATCTCATAGTGTATTTGCGTTTTTGTATTGTAGGGTTGCTATTTCATTGACGTATATTTCGCATTTGTATATTGAAAAGAAAAAAATTGGACAGTTATGTCATTAACAAGAATAAATATTTGAGAAGGGTGTATATTGCAATTGTTTACTCGTGTTTGTTGTTAGATCATAAATTCTAAATATAACAAAAGACTCTTCAACGATTATTAGACACGACTTGATTGAATAAAATTGCAAGTTCCTGAGGATTGAACCTAAATCCACGGTCTTTATAAATATATAGCCATAAGAAATTGAAGATGTATTTAGATACGGTTTCTACAAATGAAGCTGAAATTATAAACTGCGTACGAATTTTGTAACGGCTACTAGCAATTGGTTATCACGCTGTTGCATTTGCTTTTGAGACTAGTCAAGTGCATGTGGGATTTAATGGCATTAATTAGTACACCTCTTTCATTCCTTTCCATTAAAATAGACGTTATAGTAACTGTTATAAGGATTATTTTTTGGTTTCTTTGAATATCCATTTAAAATATTCGTAGAGGAAAGCCTCAAGTTAATCTTTAGTATTAGTTCAAGATATTTCAGAGGTGGCATTGAATGATTCACATCAATCATATATAATTTAACATGGTATACAACTTACTAGATGAGAGCACTTTGATTCCTTTAACGATATGAATTATCAATTGTATGTCTTATCAGTTTACATGACGACACTTTATATAAACAAAATATAAATTCATATGTGTCAATAGATTTGAGATAGAATGATAATGATTTGTGTTTCTTAAACTTATTGAAAACATTTGCAATTTTGGGATTTTCAAATAAATTCTTGTTCTTGCTAAAATGACATCTATTAGCTGAGCTTCTTGTAGAGTTGTTTTGTTACTTGTTATATAAAATATTATTAAAATAAGCGTTGTTTACCTAAATTGGGCAACCCTAAACAATTTTGCTCAAATGGCTTCTATAAAAGAAACATACAGATCACAACCGTTGTTCCAAGTACAGTTCCGTTGGTTGATAACGTTTGATTTTGTCAGTTTTTATGGACTTCCCCTTTAGAATATACCTTTTTTGTTATGCTTTTTATAGTCAAATACTGCATACGTTCGATATGAACAAGAAAAGTAAGCCAGAAAACGGGAGCGACAGAAAGAAAAAGTAGACACCAAGGAGCAATTAAAAACCATAAGTTCATGACGGACAACGCAATAGCCAAGAGAAAAAAAAGAGCCTACAAATCACTAAACAGAATACAAAAGATTGAGCAAGATGATAGCCACAAAACAATCGGGGTGTATTAAAAGATTGTTACCTATAGAAAAATAAAGACTTTGAAAAATAAAGTAGCACAAAAACAACACATAAAACTAATGCAAAATCAAGACAAAACCCTTTTAAGAAAAACTGAGATGAAATCCCGTGCTCATGAAAAACACGTCATCACTGCTCCAATAATGGTATCCGTTGCTCATGAAAAATTATATATAAAACCGCTTTAATGTTTATATAAGAACGCATGTTTTTTTTTTTTTTTAAGCATGGTGTAGGGTGGGGTTAGTGTGGCGGTATTTGGTTTAGAATTAGGTTTTTTAAAGATTTTTATGGTAGAATAGCATTATGAATGTTGCAAAAAAATCAGAAAAACATTATCTTGACTATTGAATAATACATTTACCAATAAGTGAGTGAAATTAAAACAGTGGAAAGGGACCATATATCTTCCCTGCTTCTTTGAATAATGAGTATCAAAAGAAGTACATAATGGGTTTTTTTTCTATGCAATATAATATTATCTTTAGATTTTATGCAATCGATATATTGGCATGTACATTTTAAACCATGAGTATCAATCGTGTCCACTGTTTTACAAGGGATTTGTGATCATTTTATCAGGTATGTTGTTCGTTATTACTTATAACCCCAGATTGGGCATATTAATTTGTCTCTTCATAAAGAAATGACTGTTGTAATATGTAAACATTGACAATTATCCATTCAAATTTTCAATCCCAAAACCACCACTATAGATTTGTTATATTCGGTAACATATAAATCGTTCGATGCAAAATCAAATAGGTCTATTCCAAACGTATTTACACATATGTATTAACTATTTGGTCAATTAATCTGTAAATCTCCCTGATAGTATTCAGTCTAATCATGGAAGTGAAATGAAATATCGCATATCGCTGTAGCTGTCATGAAACATTTTCAAATTGTATTAAGGTCCTTTTTTCTAAATTGGGATCTGAAACCATAAGGGTTGCTCATATGGCAAGCATAAGGCATGATGATTGATGACGTAAAAATATTAACAAAAGCTCAGCCAAATCTAAGGGTCCTCTTTGAAGCAATCAAATTAGAATATTTACTCTTACGGAATTTTTCCGGACGAAATAATGATGTTTAAATGAGCAGTCATCTTGTTGGTTGGATTTCTGTGTGGATTTAGTTATTTGTTTTGTACTACGACAGATATTTTATATAAACAATTAATTGCATTTAACTTTTTGTTGTATTTACACTCTCAGTCGTATTTTTTTTTCTTTCGTTTTTTTTTTTTTTTTTTTATTTTTTTTATTTCAACAACATTATTGCACACTCTGTTAACAATTACTCCACTGAAACAGCTATCTCAGTGAGGGTCCCCGTTTCATTAGTATCAGAAGTTAATGGAATCTTCAGGTAGTTAGACTGCATATTGTAAGTCGTTTACAAAAATATTAATTTAAAATCAATGAATAAATAATGTCATTATTTTAATGTATTTATATCATCTGGCGTTAAAATGCATAGGTCGTCCATTTTTGTGCTTTCTAAGTTCTGTAAATCAATTCAAATGATATTTACAAGACATTGTTTTACTGTTGTACACTCAGGGAAACAAATTGTAGCAATAGAAATCTTTCGACGAAACAATCATGAGAAAATTCGACTTTGGTAAAGTAGTGATGGATAAAGTTTGACTCGGTTCAATTCTTACTTATGCTGTGGATGCGATAAAACATATTTTTGTTTGATTTAGAAGACATACCGACATAGCTAGGTAATACAATTAATTATCTAATTACTAACACAATTTTATATTAATAAGTATTTTAATTTTCATTGTTATTAAATACATGTAATATCAGTATTACAAACCTAATCTATTTTTTGGAAATTTTTAGAAATTTAACTGTGACGTCACTTTTGTGCGTCGATCTATTCGGTTGACATACAATGCGTTGTTCGGCTGTGCTGTTTTTAAGTGCTGATCTAGGTTGTTTTACGTATTCGTTTTTATTCTGTAGTTAGTCACCACTTCGGTGTTAACATGTATATCAATTATATGGTCATTTTTATATTTTACTGTTTGCAAAAATATGAATTATTCTAAATACTAAATATTTTCTTATCCCAAGCAGATAATCTAGCCGTATTTGGCACAATTTTTTGGAATTTTAGGTCATCAATGCTCTTCATCTTTAGGCCTGGCACCTTTGATAACTATTAGCTTGTCGTAATGTTCTATTGTATTGTTTATTTGTGTGTTTCTATGTCCTGTATGTTCTTCCATTTATTTATATTGTAGTCCTGTCATGTAATGTTGTCATTTTAGTGTTATATTTAACATTGCCATTAAAGCGGGAGGTTTGGCTAGCCACAAACCAGGTTCAACCCACCATTTTTTTTTAAATGTCCTGTACCAAGTCAGGAAAATGGCTATTGTTATCTTATAGTTCGTTTCTGTGTGTGTTTGTGTGTTGCATTTTAGTATGTCTGTTGTGTCTTTGTTCTCTTATATTTGATGTGTTTCCCTCAGTTTTAGTTTGTAACCCGGGTTGTTTTTCCTCAATCGATTGATGAATTTCGAACCGGTATTAACATTAACTGGGAACTTCTATATTAAGGATAGATACTTACCTTTATTTTTGACAATTCTAAGAAACGATATTTACTGATTCCCAAGCTGTAAACTACAATATGAAGGTATGTTGGGAGATTTTTCCTGTCAAAACAGTCATGCTCATGTGCGAATCTAGTTATTATAACTTATTCAAAGTTAATCTAAAGAAGATATGTTGATGAAGTTTTAATTAACATGTGACTCTAATAACAATTTTAGGAGTAAATGATCTTCGTAGTTTGCAGAAAAAAGTAAAATAACAAAAACACCGAACTCCAAGGGAAATTCAAAACGGAAAGTCCTTTACAAAATTACAAAATCAAAAGCTCAAACACACCAAACAAATGGAAAACAACTGTCATATTCCTGACTTGGTACAGGCATTTCCTTATGTAGAAAATGAAGGATGAATCGACGACTCATGTCCTTTTTTTTTTTGGGGGGGGGGATAGTTTGTCATAATTTGCGGATTTTTTTTTTGATTTTTTTTAATCGATTCTGCTTTTCTTCTAACACAGATACTTTTTAAAATCCAGACTTTGTTTATTTTTACAATTATATGATGATTTATTGTAAGGTCAAGGAACAGTAAATGGGCTATTTCATCGATGTTGGTTAGATTTTATATACAACGTTGGCTTGTTGATCTTTAACTAAAAATCGAAAAATAATGCAATTATCTCTTAATATCCGAAATATTACTGATCGAATTCTTTAAAATAGGTGAACATTTGTATAGAAAAAACATAAAATCGGCGAAAAATTTCTTAAATTTGTCTTACAATCAGCAAATCATCAACTTCAAATCCATAGATTTTTCTTATAAACAATATGTTGTTGATACATAAAATTCCGTTTTGATGATGTAAAATAATCATATGGTCACCAACTCCGTTTTTTGGTGTATTAACCAATCTGTTACGTAATTTGTAATGAAAAACCAAACTCCGTACAGTGATCGTTTCCGTTCCGAAACTGTTTACCTTTCCTCTATAAGTGTAGAGCTGAAACTGCCGGGGAGTTTGGTGAAAAACGTAAAAAATCGACGTTTTATGGCCTACAATACGATGACGTTACGCTTATTTCGACGTTTTGTGGTATTTTTTTCACATAGAACACCACTTTGAATGTGTATACCGTAAAAAACGAAGTCGGTGGCCCTATTATTATTTTACATCATTAAAACGGAAATTTATGTACCAACAACATATAGTTTTTTTTAAGAAAAATCTATATATTTGAAATTGAAGATTTGATGATTTTAAGACAAATTTAAGAATGTGTTTTGCCAATTGTATATGCTTTCTATACAAATGTGCACCTATTTTGAAAAAACTTAATCCGTAAAAGAAATAAATGTGTAATTTTTGCGATTTTCTGATATACTAGTAGTTCAACGAACTAAAGTTGTATACAAAATTTTACCAAAATCTGTGATATAGCCCATTTACTGTAACTTGACCGTAATCGTTGTATCGTGGATTTGACGATGATCATTCTACGGGTTTGAAAACAATGTGTTGATTCGTGCTTTATGTTTAGTTTGTCTCTTTTCAACAAATAATTTATTTAAAAATTCTACAAATTCCAGGCTATATCGCCGTATATACCTTGTATGACCCACCTTTATACTAATTCATCGGGATAGGTTAAGCGGTAATATCAATAGTCTTCGTGGTGATATTAGACTTTCAATTTATGAAACTACCTTTCTTGGTATTACATTTGTTCTCGTTTTATTTTATTTTAATTTTCAAATGTATTAAATAGTTCATTCCCCAACTATTCCATCCTGGTTGTTCCCTTTTCTCATAACTTATCAACATAACGGATCATAACGAATAAAAAGTTTGATATATCGCATCTCAATATAATAACTTTGGATAAAACTATCATTTGATCTTATAATAGAACTGTGTACACAGGGAAACAGTAGTGTAAATATTTGAATACTTGTTTTAGTAGTTTATGACATGGCTCGAGCTGATAACACATGCATCGACTAAACATTGTACTATCGATTTAACATGTCTTACTAGTACTTCAAGATGACTGTGAGAAATAGATTATTTAATTTTTGTTATCTGAAGTATGTGTATGTCTTACTTAGATGAGTTTTAAAGACACATAAAATTATGTTGCATCTAAAAATAGCAGTTAAGAACTGAAAATAAACCAACAAAATATTAAAAAAAAACAAAATATCCAAAAATAAACAAACAAAACAAACAAAACAAAACATTTGTGTGGTGGAACACCAATACAGTAGAAGTATATATATATATAATATTTATAAATATATGTGTTTGAAAAAGAACTGTTTTCGAATAATTGGTTTGCCTCAAGAGCGTATTAAGGTGGATGTTTTTCCCGTTATAACTATACAAGGACGTATATGTTAGTTTGGTATGATTGCTAATGAGACAACTATCCCCCAAAGTTCAAATGACGAAGATAGGCCACAGTTCAAACGGGAAAATAGTATATTTTTTATGATATTCACTGTTTTAAATCGTCTTGTACGAAATCTTCATTTATTAATAATTATAAACTTCAACCCGTGATGATTTTATATCTGTCCTAATCAAGTAATTAGTTTAATGTGATTGTCTTTAACATTGTTTGGAAGGAATGTTTAGAATGATTAGCTACTGTTTTCAATAAAAAAAAAAACTTATTTCCTTATTGGATTTTAGTTTCTTGAAAGCCTATGTGTATGTAATGTTAATCTTTTAAATTGTATTTACCAAACTGAAGACATGAAATATTATTATTATAAATTATGGAAAATATCAGCAAATTAATCATCACGTATAGAGTTCAAGTTTTATATATTTTAATAGTATTTTATTGACGAATTCCATCTCCAAAAGACCAAGGCAAACAATAGGATTACTAAATAAATGTTTATTGAATAAGTATGTTATTCATGCATTATGTGTAATAATTTGTGAACATGACATTGCATTGTATAGAAGGTTCAAATGAAAAGTAAACATTTTTTCTTATCAATGTAAGACAGGACTCTGATATTTTTTTATCAATCGTAGCCATAAAAAATAAACACTTGTAAAAATAGGGTTGATAATACTGGTTTTGTTATCTAACAGCTAAATTTTCCTTGTACAAACTTAAGTTTCATAAAAAATACATTTATTTAAAAGATGGGTGTATTTTTTCGAATAAGATAATGAATTGGGTTGTTATCCGAGGTTTTAAATACTTAAACATCACGTTTGTACATCGAGGCAGAAAAGAACATATCATATATTCAAACATATATTAAAGACGATTCATAAAATTGTAAAGTGATTAAATGGACAACTTTTCTTTCACCTGTTATTTATATCTATTTAAACGGTATAGGTCACAGTGAAAATTTTATTACATCCCAAAACAAATAATCACAAGACTATGCCATATCTGTACGATTTATTTGAGGTAAGGAATTTTCTTATATTTTATGAGAGCATTTTTTTAACTTTAACTTGTTGTATTTTTTTTTTTTATTTTTCATGTCATAAGTAAATGATATTAATCATGTTTTCCCTAAAAATATTAATATTCTTCGGATATAATTGTCCAGTTCGTACTGATCCCTTGAACCATTAAAGTAAACAACAAACTTAGAATCACACTTTAATTTAAATTTGTCAGTTTAGCATGATGATGTGGATATTAAAAAATGTCATGTTTCTTTTCTAAGAAGGAAATAAGTAGTACATGCGTCACCTGCAATACGTTGTTTATATTTGAAAGTTTAGTCTTCGTGTATATTTTTGCACATAACAGTGATGGGCATGTTTGATGGGCACAATAATATCAGCAAAAAGTCATGCCCATTAACATCGTGCGCAAGTGCTACGGTTTGACAGGGAAAGAATGACATACTACCAGTTTCTTTCTGTTGCAACTATCAACATACTTTTTGTTTCTTTTTATTGCTCAGGATCGTTTTGATTGTTGTGATATTGCACATATGTCAATTTCTCCTTTTTATGGTTATATCTTCGCGTTCATGCTGGTGATTTGTTTATTTCTGACTTAAAAAATACAAAATACATTATCCAAAATAAAAGGCATATATAGGTCACGGTGCTATCAATTAATTGACTTCTTTGTAATTCACATTATGATCAACACACATAGACAATGATAGAGTTCGAGTCATTTCTATATTTTCGTTTTATTTTCCAATTTCAAAAGGTTCTTTTTCGCATTGAATCTTTATTATTCTCTTATCCGTAAGGCTAAATATTGTTTTTCTAAACGGGGATGAAACAAAATAATGTTTGCTTTGCCCACTCCGCGCCACTTAAGTTAATTTTGGGTAAAGCTATGTCAGTGTATTTAAATTACATTCAAAAAACACGTGTATCTCGAATAATCTTCACAAGGTCTGCTCAAGACTAAACGTTTAGAAAGCCAAACAATATTGAACTTTTGAGAGCATCAAACCACAAAACAAATAAACAGAACAGTCAAAACCGTCTTGGGCCAAGACTAGAAATACTGTTGTTGCAATATAATGCTTTTGATTAGCTCGTCATATATTTGTATATTTTAATTAGCACGAAAAATTATTTAAACAATAAAACCTATTTCAATTGATACATGTACATGATTGTCATCCAATCTTGTTCTGTTTGGTATTGTATATATGTTGTGTATGCCTTTTGTTACAGTGTATGCTGTCAGAGTGAGAGTGTACAATCAAAATCTTGAAATTTGAATTTTACCAACAACTCATGAGGCAGTGTCAACCTTCGTTTTAGGCACAGGCCTCGGTTAAATAATGCCAACACAAAAGCTGCTGACGGTAACCCCTAGCCGATCATTGGGTTCAGATACAGTACATCTGTGTCAAAAACATTTTAAGAATATATAAACTCTTGGGTATTAAAATGCAAGATAGGTTTTCTTAAGTGAATGAAGCAAAAACAAGGGAAATTGGTTATATCGAATAAGATTTGGTCACGAAGCAAAAGCTTCATTAATAAACTACTTTTTGATGGAAATATTTCCTTGATTTAATTTCTTTTTAGAACGATTGAAGAAGTAAATCACCTGCTAGTGACAAAATAATAAAATAAAAATCTGAAGTGTAATTGATTATTGTGAAAAAGAAGCAATGTATCCTTTTTCCTGCACATGCAGTACTCTATAATGTTGATGACAGTTCAACGTGACAACACCTGTTTCTAAGTTCATTATCGTTGCGTGCTTGATATCATCACGGAAAATGAGAATCTTAATTGACAGTGAAGTTTTTTATTATTTTTTCACTGTAAATAATCTCCATCTATACCTTGATTTTGTCTTGTATAACAAAATATCAAGTGCATATATATATATATAATATATAAAACGTCTAGATATTAGTCAACGATCTTTCTTGCGAGGGCGCTTGATCGATACGAGTAGCGATACATGTACACAATAAATACATTATATAAACGCCTAAAAAGTGTACAAAACAACACCAATATTTAAAAAAGGAAACAATAAATGCAAGTATCTATAAATATTTCGTATAACAGATATCCTGCATCAGTATGATTATGATGTAAAATAAATCATGTCAATCTATTCTGATTTAACTATAACAATCTTGAAATTTATACAATTAAAACCGAACACAACAACGCTTGTACAATTCTAAAATTTCAAAAATGACGTAGGTTATATAGGTATTTACAACAGAGACTGCATAGATATGATTCTAATAGAAATAGTAATGTGCGATATGAACTGGTACATTTCTAAAATTTCAAAGGTGACGACAGTTAAGATATTACAACAGAGACTGTGTACAAATACATTCCCAATGAACAGCACTGACCGATTTGAGCTGGTAAAATATTTCAAATTTGACAACGGTAAAGTAATTACAACAGAGGCTGTGTATTTCAACATCCCAAATAAATAGCAGTTTGATAATGATTAAAAGAATAATAGTAATAATTTTGACAAAGATTAAGTAATTGAACGTGGCTGCGTACTTATAAATGAATAGTACCCTGCGATTTAAACTGGTATAATTCTGGAATTTTAAAGTTGACAAAGGTAAAGGAATAGCAACATAGACTGCGTAGTAATATGTAATATAACCCAAATGAAAAGCACTGCGCGAATTAGAACTAAACCTTTTCATGATCCCATTTGGTGCCAAAGTTTTTAATTTTCTTATCCAAAATCTTTCCCGAGTGAGTCTATCCTCCCTTGACCAAACAGTGGTCTATGATTGTAATGGTCAGTCGATTGAGATCTGCCTTAGTGTGGCCAGGAATCTCAAATGTCGACTGAGAGGAAGGTTGGGTGTTTTTGTTTTTCTAATTTTTTTATTAATGATGCTATTTAGATTAAGAGATTGTTCGAAATACTGAATTCATTTAACTAAATAATAGAATGGAATACGCACCCATGTTAAGCCGAAAAGGGAACATTAAATGCGATGCCTAGTGTATGGCGTGTTTTGAAAATGCCACGTTGATGACATCTTGCAAAAAATCAGTGATGGTTCAGTAGGTGGCATGTTGCAAGGCGAAATATATGTCCTATCCAGCATGCCATTTATTTCCTGTGGAAGCCATATATAACGCCCTTCATTCCTGTCAACCGACTTTTTTTCCGAAAAATTTTAATCATAAGATATGAAATGTATTGCTTTGAAAATCATGTTTTTGCACTTTCAAAACAACTATCTAATTTCTTATTCCTATTTAGATGCTTAATATGTGTTGTATGCGACGGAAATCATGCTTTTGAACAATTATTCAACTTCCAATTTTCTAAACCTAATTTAAATGCAAACATAAGCGAAGCAACCACATAAAATCTTTGTAAAATAATGTGATGGCACTGAAATCAATGAATAGATTAGCCTCAGATAATAAGCACCTTATGTTAATGACACGTGATACTACTACTGATTACAATGTAATATATCATTTGATTTAAATGATAAATTTTCATCGCAAATGTATCTGCTTATAAATTATGTAATTGCATCAAAACTATCTCACATGAAGTTGAATCAAGACGATTTTAGCTGTTCTCTTTTGGTTTTGATTCCCCAAAACGTTTTCTAAAGACTTATTGTAAAATGTTTGGTATCTAATGTACCTAATGATTAAAGCTTAATCCAGAGCGCCATACGTCTTATTCAAATAAAAACACCATAAAACCAATAGTTATCACATAACCTATAGAGTTTTCTTAGCCTGCATGATCAGTGCATTTATTCTTCTATTTGAATTTCCACTACTGAGCTATTTTAATTAAGAATTGAATGCTTCTTTCTGTAAATTTATTGGGGTGTAAAAGCGTTGGCCGAAGTTCATTTTGTATAAAGCGCGGAAGCGATTCGTTCTAAAAATGTGCGCACGATCAACGCTTTTACAACCCTATAAAATTACTAAAAGAAGCATTCAATACTCATTATTACATTTTTTTGGCTAAGATCACGAAAACACGATTTCTATCAAGTGTTTTTTATTTTATTTACCTGTGCACTTTATTGTGGAAGCTGGTGTCATCATGAATGTTACATTTCATTTTGAAATGAAGGTTAATATCAGAATGACGCGAGATTGCTGTTAGACAATCAAAATAACGTATTATAATGAAACATACATGTAATGTAGTTATTCATTGATTAAATCGATACAAAATTTTATCCAATTATCCAAATTGTCAATGCTAACTAAGTTTAGATTTAAAAAAAATATATATCGCTCATACAAAGCTTGTCCAGATTTGGCTATACTTTGTTTTTTGTCCATTTCGGTTCTGTTGGCTCCTTAGCGTTTGTATTAAGTTTTGGATGTTGAAATAGTTTGGACAGTTTATTTATCCCTTCAGTGTTGGTCTTGGACATCACTGAAGGGATAAATGGTCTTCGACATCACTGAAGGGATAAATTAACTATTAAAATGCAAAGCCGATGTAGTAAAATTAGTACCGGTAATGTCATCTACTCTATTATGCACACAAGATTCCTGAAATTGGAAATTAATATGGAACCGATTCGTACTCTCAACTTCTCAGGTAACTATGAAAATTAGTCATATCATAAACTGCGTTTTGTTAAAAAATGCAAGAACACTAAAAGTTAAATTATTCAAGCCTTTCTAAATTATGTCGATTTTATTTATAGATTAACAGGTTGATATATTGGGAACACTTCAGTGCAGGACGGTCATTTGGCAACATGTCAAATTTGACATTTTGACCAAATATAACCTTTTTATATATTTTTTTTTTTAGAAAATAGATATGGACATAGGCTGAACCCAAAAAGATATTTGCACTCTTAAAATTTTTGTAAAAATACCATTTGCTGCAAAACATGTTTTTGAGTAAATCATTGGCTTATATCAAAATATTAATGCGGAGATCTTAATGATAATTTCTTTTTGTTTTCATTGTTGCTCTATATGCAAGAAGTTTTGGAGTCCCAATACAAAAGTGTTAGACAAAATGTCAAACTATTACTACTTACAGAAAAATGTTTTATATACATATGAAGATGGTATTTGATAAGATTATTCACTAATTAGTCTTCCTTTATACTTCTTGTTGGATATTGGTATTTTGAATACTATCATAAAACATCAATACCATCTTTCAATAATTGCTGCGTTGTATTTTCTTTTCTTTATTTCTTTCAATATGTTAAAAATCTAGATGGCGTAACCGTATGTGGTTATAGTCTTCTGATTTCTAGCTCATTATGGCATTGTCTTTCAAATGATGTATTGACCTTAAAAAGAAACCCCACAAGGGAGATAAGCATTGATTATTTACTTAACCAATATATATTCGGACGAGAACAAATAACGTTAAATCTAAAAGGCAAGTTCTTCGAATGGGTCGCCCGGGATGAAGGGGGGATGTTTGGGTCATACGAACGAAAAGTATACCAATTATTCCTCTTAGTAGACATCTTCATTTAGGTGATCATACTGAGAGGGACATATACAGAATGAAGATTGTGAAGTACACGACAGAAGAAACAACTATAGATCGTTACAATACAGTCTTTAAAATGAAAAAAAAATATCATTGTTTTTACAATGTAAAATTGAGAATGCAAATGGGGAATGTGTCAAAGAGACAACGACCCGACCATAGAGCAAACAACAGCCGAAGGCCACCAATGGGTCTTCAATGTGTTCAGTTTTCCGCACTTCATCTCAATCTGAATTTTCTTTTCTTTTATTTTCTTAATTTCAAAATTTGTATGACTTACAAGCTAAAAAATACAAAGCGTTAGATAATTCAAATGCATGTTAGTTTTAAACTAAGGTTCATCCAGGTCTTTTTCATCCAGGTCTTTGGAGTTGTCTTATCCCAAGAAATGTGAGTTGCACTTCAATGAGACAGCAACCAAAAGACGCAATCAATTATAAATATAGAGACGTCAACAATAGACAGGGTTCGGTACAATATGTCAACACGTCACAATAGACAGGGTTCGGTACAATATGTCAAGACGTCACAATAGACAGGGTTCGGTACAATATGTCAAGACGTCACAATAGACAGGGTTCGGTACAATATGTCAACACGTCACAATAGACAGGGTTCGGCACAATATGTCAAGATCTTTATCGATGATTGTCTAAAAAATTGTCTATTAAATTAAACAAAGACTATAAAAATATGCCATATACCCAAAATTTTCTAAATGGAGACACAAACGAAATCCACTGACGAGATTCCTGACTAAGGACGAGCACATGAAAAGGTTGACCATTATTGTTGAAGACACCTCTAATTATAAATACGACGGTATGAATCAATCATTTTCAATTTTTGCCATCCAGGACAGTACAAAAAAGACAAAAATCAGTATCAGGGAGGGTTGAGTGCTCAGAAGCATGTTCAACCCCGCCGCATTCTATTTGTATCTGTCCAAAGTCAGGAGCCTGTTATTCAGTGGTTTTCGTTGGTTGCTGTCTGTCACATTTGTGTTGCACGGTTTTTTCGGTTGAATTGTTTCACATTTCGTCATTTTCGCTTTTAATAACAAACTATACGGTATGAGTTTAGCTAATTGGTGAAAGCCGTAAGGTGGCCTATAGTTGCATAAATCCGCTTCATTTAGACTCTGTTGGATAGTTGTCTCATTGGCAAGCATACCACATCTCCTTATATATATTGTGTTATTTTTTTTTTTTTTTTGAAGAAACCAAAGTATACTTAAATCAATTAAAATATCTCGCGAACAAATGTCACAACAGTATAATCGTCAGAGTTGACGCAATTACTTATAACCCGGAATACACTGATATTTTGAAAATTGCGATAAGGAACTCACCCGTCTTATCACAGAGAGAAAGTATAAAGAATTCTACAAATACAGAACACTAATTTCAAGTACAAGATAACCCGTAGAGGTCAAACGTTCACTGGGCATTGCTAAATTATATAAACAACGCATACATGAAAGTTTCAAGTCTCAAAATGCCACGCCAAAACCATAGCACATGTGCATATATAGACAGCAAATTATAAGCAACAAAAACGGAACGAAAATATGTACAAATGCGAATGTGTAGTGCAAGACAAATAATCCAAAATTGCGAAGAAATCATATATTTACAGACTAGCAATTATTTAGGCGAGCAATATGTGTTTGTCGGCAACAGATAAAAAAAAAACACTTAGGAAGATTCCGCTTAGTGCTTATGTTAAAACTTGTGGTTTCATTATTTTCTTTAAATACTCATTTTATTTTTGAAATAAAATCGGCGACACTTTCTGATTTTAACTCCTTAAATATCAATGTAATCACATTAGAGAGCTAGTTTTTTATTCATATACCTATATGGAGTTATTCTCTTTCAGAACGATAGGGCTTTCTTTTGAAGAATCAACCCGGATTATATCATGTTTCAATGAAGTTTGCTTCAAGGCATAAACTAATGACCTGTGAAAGGTTATTATTTTTCCTGGGTTTTTTTTTTTTTTCAATTTTCCATCTTTGATAAGTTGAAGGCAGAAACAATCCTTCCTCCGTTTATTAGACTGAAAAACCAAAAATCGTCGTTGACGCACATTTTAACATTCGAAACAAATGATGTGAAGTTTTGTTAATTTAGCGCTTCAATAAAGGGACATAATGTGAGATGAATTTAATAATGCAAAACTTTTCATAACAGTTTTTAAACAAGCCAGAATTATCATATTCGTTTGTAGGATTTTGAAAATCTTATTGATTCACATTATATTGGAAATCATACTTTGACCTTTGGATATTCGTTTTTCGTATTACATGTACATGTATCACGACTTCGTGTTCTCTTCGTGCCTTTATTTAACTTTTTACATTTATATATACCTTTACTCTATCAAATTATCAAATGACCAAGTACTCTTATTTTCTATAGAATAACAGCCACGTACTTTGTAATCGGGGGGGGGGGGGGGGAGTATTATATTTAATCCTGATTATGAGTTTAAAAAAAAAAAATTGCCAAACAAAAAAGAGAAAACAACTATTCTTAATAGTTCGTTAAAAATTGTTGAACAAATTATCTGCTTTTCCGCGACAAAAATGTCATGAAAAAAAAACAAGAAAAAGATAGCATCCCCCTTTCATAAACTAAGTTGATACAATAAATTACTTACAAAGTGACTTGTATTTTTCATACACCATAACAAGTTCTTTTGTG
The DNA here is from genome assembly GCF_021869535.1 of Mytilus californianus. Taxonomy (NCBI): domain Eukaryota; kingdom Metazoa; phylum Mollusca; class Bivalvia; order Mytilida; family Mytilidae; genus Mytilus; species Mytilus californianus. Next base: position 96,781,187 of record NW_026262668.1, read on the forward strand.
TCTTGCTTCATGCAGTTACAGTAATACTTTTATTGTAACTGGATAATGATTTCTAAAGATTATATCTAGATTAATTTTTGAGTTATATTTCACATTATATATTAGCCGTAGGGCGTATTAAAACCTGAACGTATCAGAAAAGAATATTCCACTTTAGTGATTGGTAAAATAGGATGCAAATTTTTCTAGAAAATAATATTTTTTGACGATATATAAGTCAGCTAATGCATATTTTAGGTTTTTCTTGTCGTATAACACACCTCAGGGTGTCAGGATTGCCCAAAAGAAAGACCTCCCTACGGTCAGTCTTGCATTTGATCAATCCTGACACTCCTCGGTGTGTTATACGACAAGAAAAACTTTAAAATATGCATTATCTATAACTTATGTAATGTTTTAAATTTTTTTTAATTTTCAGGGAAAATTAAAGATGAACCCTGTATTATTGCTGACATTCTTTTTCTTTGAAGTATATGGGGTAAGTAATTTGTTCTTATCGATGACATAATATCTACCTGCTTGAGCATATATTATGCTTATACAGGCGTGAGTGCTCCTCGTTATTTTTTTTTAAACCACACTCGAAAATGTTGCTTATCAATAAGTTTGAGTACATTTATACGATTTTTTTTTTATAATGGACAAAGACAAAATAATGTATAATAAGATCTCAAAATATGATTATATTATATTATATTCTATAATACATTCAACAATTGATATTTCTGCATGCTGATTATCCTAAAAAAAAAAGGCGAAATATACCAACGGGTCATTCAAAACTCATAAGTGACAACGACGTGGCATGAAAAAAAAACGACGTAAAGACAAACATGTACACAAAACACTTCATTTCGAAAACTATAGGTTTCATTTGCGGCAATAAAACAATCATACAACTGCGCTATTTGTATCAATTTATTTATTTTTACTTGTATATATATCTACTAAATGATTGACTTCCCTTCTCTTTTATCCAAGTTTGTGCCTGCAGTTTACCGACTGCCGGAGTTAAAGTTATTTTAATACAAAATATATGCTGAACTAAGACGTTCAATACAATTAATACACTTGTTCGTTGTAATGAGACTGGAATGCTTCGTGTCCGTTATTTGTTACTCTAGAATTTGAAGAAATTGCAGTCAATACTGAAGGTGGAAACAACGCTTTATTCTCTATGTATGTTGATAACACATACTCAGCGAAGTCTTCTACCTTTGTATCACTTGGCATATCAGGAATTGCATCCTCGGCAAAGCTATCACACATATCTTATGGTTTTAAGAAACGCTAATCCGAAAAACAAATTGTGAGGTATTCTTATTGCAACCATTTTAGGCAAGACATTACCGATTTTCCAATAGTTTGAAACAATGAAATATACATTGAATCTCAATACTTGTTAATGAGTACATCTACAGTAGAGAGAACGGACTTGTGCACTATTATATTATATCTGTGGTCACTTGTACATTTTTTACTATGCACATAAAAATTTAATTGTCTATATAGAAGCTCAAGTGTTTCATTGATTTCTAATGAAAATCAAATGTTATTGTATACGCATTATAGCTCTGTTTCTAAATAGATTAATCATTTAATTGATGAGCTTTATTTGAATACAACAAATTAAGATGTTTATGGTGACTCCCTTCACTACTTAATTTTAGTTTTCTGTTTACCTCATATAAATCAATAAAATTCAAGTTCTACGGAACAAAACAATCAACATCGTAAATAATTAATTTACATTTGAATACGATTGCTTTGATTTTATCCATGTATAATGTAAACATAGCACTTCTTTTTAAGGGTGTTGTAGACATTACATTATCTGAACAAAATCGAGGCATTGGTGATGCTAATCAAACATGCACGCAACTTATTGAAAAGGAACAAAATACAAAAAACGGTAAGTATGTCAAATTTTAGATCCTTTAGTGAGCAAGCTGACATACCCAACCTCCCTACTCAATTCATATGGAATATTTTTACATGTCCTCTTCCCCAAAACTGGTCCCCCATTTTGTAATTTTATTATCGAATTGATTAAATGTTTTGAATAGTGGAAGCTTTCATGCAAATGTAAAGAAGGTCTGGTATATAATGAAGGTACTAACACGGCGGCAAACAATTTTCATGGGATATTTTTATAAGCCCCCTCCTTAGAAATGGTCCCCCATTTCAATTTTTTTTTTCTGATTATCATACTCATCCGCAGTTTTTATGAGTGGAAAACTTAATTCAAATTTAAGTAGGGTCTGAGAAGAAATGAAGGCTCTAGCAATTTTTCGTGGAGTAAAAATATTTATATTATTTTAATTTACCTTCGGATATGATAAAAGAGGGACGAAAGATACCAGAGGGACAGTCAAACTCATAGATCGAAAACAAACTGACAACGCCATGGCCAAAAACAAAAAGACAAACAGACAAATAATAGTACAGATGACACAACATAGAAAACTAAAGACTAAGCAACACGAACCCCACCAAAAACTGGGGTGATCTCAGGTGCTCCGGAAGGGTAAGCAGATCCTGCTCCACATGTGGCACCCGTCGTGTTGCTTATGTTATTACAAATCCGGTAAATAGTCTAATTCGGTAGGTCACATTCGTGAAAAGGAAAGGGTATTGTAGTTACGACATAAGGAACATATCCGATATCATCTGTGAAACGGTTATTCCATAACGGTCAACCAACTCGTGATGGCGTCCGTAAAATTTACGAAGGGATGATAAATTTTGTAGAAAAGTTTAGCATGAGATCTTGACGCACTGCTCGACAGTAGAGCCAGGTGGAATAATGCAAAATTTTATGTGACACGCAAATAATTCCCACCGTGTGTCAGAAATTGACGTTACCCTGCAATGCATTATTCTCATAACACTAACATAAATCTGTTTCAACATATTTTCAGATAGTTTCTGTGAAAGGGTTTGGGATACGATAGCATGTTGGCCTCAAACACCACCTGGAAGTTTGGCAACCATACCATGTCCAAATTACCTCAATGGTTTTAATACTGCAGGTAAATAAGTTGATTCATGCGGGCATATTCAGGACTTCAAAATATTACGCAAGCTAATTCAAAATGATAAAGATAAAAAAAAATATGCACTCACAAATAATACATTTGTAATAATAGAATCCATATTCAAAAATAAATTCACGAAGATGATATGATATTCAACGTCCTGGTTCATCCTGAACTCACACTCTGATTGAGTGAGTTCTAAGTTGTACCTTAGTTTGAGGACATTTAAGAACTAGAAATCTACAGAATTTTTTCCCCAATCAATTGAATTTTAATGTTAATTCAAGGTCAAATTGACAATGAAAATACCTTGAACAGCTAACATAATATCATAACGTAAATGATTACATTACAGCATATTTGATATTTTAGCTTTTGCGCACAAGTATTGTACCGGTAATGGAACATGGTATTACCATCCAGTTTTAAATCTGACGTGGACAGATTACACAGGCTGTCCATATACTTCAATAATGGAAGACATACCGGAATTAATTAAGGTATGGATGACTTAATATTCGAAAACAATTGTTAGATATGGATAACCAGTATTCACATTTCTTTTTAAATATTTGTAAAATTACATAATATGACCTTTATTGTTTTGTATATTGAGTTTATTGACGTATGTCGAGGTTAAGTGTTTGTGCACTGCGGTTTATCTGTTCGACCTTTTCTTTTGGTAATTGTGTTGTCTTTCTTTCTTGGTATTATTATACAATAAGTCCGAAGGAGGGTGTATACTGGTTTACCTCTGTCCGTTCGTGTATCCATCCATCAGTCCGTTTCATGAAATATTCGTCGCTTTTTTCTCATGAACTACATACCAAACTTTCTTGAAACATTTTATCAAGCTTCATGTGAACATGCTTTAACATAAAACAAACATTCTTCTTCTACTTCTTGTTATCCAAATAATAATATATTCTTATTATTAATGGCCATGTGTGAAATTTCGTCGCACTTAGCTCTGGAATTACGAATTAGAGCTTTCTAAAATTTGGTATCGAAAAAGAGAGGCGAAAGGTACCAGAGGGACATTCAAACTCATAAGTCGAAAATACACTGACAACGCCATGGCTAAAAACGAAAAAGACCAACAGACAAACAATAGTACACAAAACACAACACAGAAAACTAAAGACTGAGTGACACGAACCAGACCAAAAACTTGGAGTGATCTCAGGTGCTCCAGAAGGGTGAGCAGATCCTGCTCCACATGTGGCATCCGTCGTATTGCTCATATTACAGTTGTACAAATCCGGTAATAAGTATAACATGCAATACCGTGTGATGCGTTTTCACATCCATCGATCATCAAATTCCTGTTTAAAGAATACTTATAACGGGATTATCATAAATGAGCAAAAGCTCGCAGATCATTTTGTTTATCTTTATAGGCCGATACCTTCTTCTCTTCTTTTGCAATTTATGTCGATTTAACCGGACTGTATGCATATGAATAAAATTTCGTTTAATGGTTTACCAAAGTTAATGCAATTTAGATGAAAACCATTTTACGACACATAAGGTAATATGCAAAAATCGCGAGTTCTCGAAAATAGTTATCTTATAAACTTCAAAATGTCGAATTATATCTATATTTTAAAAGCATAAAATTGAAAATAAGATATGGTTTTTTTCCCAAATTGAAAAGATTTCAATATACCAGAGTATAATATTTTCTCATGTGTTAAAAAATACAGTGACATATTGGTTTTGATAGAATTGTAAAAACTGAGATTTAAATGATATATATATAGTGACGATAACCGAATGCCTTTAAATTGCTTTAACACTTTACTTTTGTATTCTTGATCAGTTTCAAACAGACATGACTTTGCGAAATGACATCCATTGTTCTTGTTTAATTCTTTTTATACGAAACAAAAATTTTTGAATCAAAATTCCTTTATTGATAGGATATCGTGATTTAATTGTATTTTTAGGAATCTGATATTATTGAAATTGTGCTTATCTATAGTGTTGAATAGTGTTAGTGAATTACCTAATATTGTTTTTTCTGTACCTGTTAAAAGTGCAGCATTTGAAATGAACATCTATACATACAGTTCTTTGTCATGAACTTATTATTGAATATTTACCACGAACGGTGGACTACTTGAGTAGTCATCGTGTAACTGTTTAAAATATTTGACCTTCATGTATGTTTCACCACCGTACTTACACAATTTAACAATTCGTGTACATAAAAGTACATTATTGTGAACACAGAAAGTGTACTTTATGATAGCCAGAATCTTTTATTACATTGCTGTATCACCGTGTAGCAAGACTTGGGACAATTTTTTTAGCTTTTCAACGTTTTGTTTATGTTTAGGTTTTCAAATATTTTGGCCTCGAGAACCATTGAAACCCCATTAATTGTAGAAATCTGGCGCAGTAAAATTGGTACAGATTAATGTGATTAGAAGCGATTGGAAGGGCTAATCAAATTGTCGATGGTCGTTTAGTGGCCGTAAAATATTCATCTTCGCTAGCCAAGGGTTACGATCCACTTCCCTCCTCTCCACCCTTGGCGGATTGAGATAGAATTTCGGAGACACAAGGTAATGATTTTCATTGGTTGCAGTCGAAACTCACTGCATCAAATCAAAAAGCGCTTATAACATGATCACGTGTAAATGTAGAAAGTGTATGTAAACAATTGCCACGTGCTTATTGTGCAACAAGTCTTTACATCCCTAAACATACGACTATATTTAGTGACAATTTGAATGTTTTTAATCAACTAATTGAAGTTTCTGTGTATGTTTCTTGCACAAATGCATTAATGTCAACGTATATTTTCGTTTCCTGCTTTACCAAGTGTGTAGAATCTAGACGCTACCGTGTTTTTACCTCCAAATTGAAGAGTTCAAGTGCTACCATTGGTCAAGAATAATGTATTAGGAATGGGCGTGACTTTAATCTACCGATAGATGGCGCAACATTGTTATCACAAATGTTGGCTTAATCTGCCAAGGGTGGAGAGGAGGGAAGTGGATCGTAACCCTTGGCTAGCGAAGATGTAAAATATTTAAATTGTATAAACTTTTTGTTTGTTTTCAGTTTTATTGAAATTTAGTTCACGTGCTCATTCATTCATGTTCACCACTTATTTCGATTTAGTTATTCTTTTACTATCATATTGTAGATTACATTATTATCCTTGAACGATGTCAATTTATTTTACAGAAACATATGCCATACATCAGATTGGTGTTTAACATTGGGTATGGAATTTCATTAGTGTCACTTGTTTTAGCCACAGCACTGATGATTGCATTCAGGTAAACTACTGATCATGAATTTCACGCTTTTACAGGGTTAGCAATAGGTACCACTATTGCATCCTTTGTTTTTATTTTTCTATTATATAAAATATTTTTTGTACAACTTTATATTTTTAAAAGAATGTTTCTACGAGACATATGATGGAATAATTTGCTGCTAAGCTATTGGAAAGAATTGCGTCATCATGCACGGACCTAGTGTTGACAAGAAATCGAGGTCAAATTACAAGTTTAAATACTAGTTGACGCTGACATTTATGTTTGTACTTAAATGGGATTTAACAGTTTTATTGATGATTGCTGGGTTTCTGATACTTTCATTTAAGGACTAATATCAATTTTTAATAATTCGCCGAAAAGTTTATGCATCGATCGCATGTACCCACATATGGAAATATACTCACCTATAGTTCCCTCATTCGGTAGTAAAACCACTTCAACATTTAGGTTCAGTCCGTGGTTATTTTTTATTTTTTTTACATTTAATAAGTTTGTTTATGGCAAAAAGACAGTGTCCAGTGCAAAATTTGTAAAATATTTATTGTCATTTCCCCGCATTTTACTGATTAATTGACATTTTTTTTTACAGTTCACATTCAGATTCAGTCTAAGGTTAAATTTTTATAGTCATCAATAACGTTGTCAAACTCTCATGGAATTTTATGAAATCTGGATAGAAGCTTTTTTATGACCAAAAGGCAGTATTCAGAGCAAAATTTTTAAAGTATTTATTTTCAATTTCCTTAATTCACTGATAAATGGACTTATTTGTTTTTTGAAATACAAGTAGATACTGTCTGGGGTTAAAGTTTGTTACACAACAATTACTTTGTCAAACCTTCATAGAATTTTATGAAACTTTGGCAGAAGTTTTTTTTATGATTAAGAAATAATAGCTGAAACAAAACTTTGAAAATATAATTTTGTTCATTTTCAGTATTTTGCTGATAGATTGTCTTTTTTTTACCGTTAGCATTCACAGACTAGGATTGAATAATTTTGACATGATAAATTTGTAAACCTTCTTAGCACTACAACCATATTTGGTGAAATCCAGACCATGACACATTCAGCTCTGTCACTACTTTTTCAGATAAAACACTTAACGTCCGCAAAACTTAAGTTTCGCCAACAGCCGACACATGAATATCTATTTTTTCATGTATTCTCAAAAGATTAAAAGTAACATTAGAATCATTAGGTTGACTTACATATTACGGCTTATCAGAGCAATCAATGGGCTACATCAGATCTTGCATGGCGGGTGGTGTATGCATAGCAGGAGACGCTTACCTTGTCGATGTACCTTGGTTTGTCTCTTCTTGGTCGATTTTCGACATTTTAACTGCTGTTGCATAAATTCATCATGCAGATTGGAAAGACCCAAGAATTCCCATGAGGCAGTGAAAATGAAGATGCTCATATCTTTGCATCACAACCAAACATGGCCTTGTATGATGAAATCCACGCTGTGGGGGGATCCGTTTGGCTGGGGATGATGCATAAATTCGCATTCTTTCTGAATGGGAACATTTGATATAATGTTTCGTGTACGGAGAGCGCTTCGCTCTCTGCACAATAAGAACTCTTTGACCATTCTGTAGGTGGTATGTTGGAGGTCAACATTTCTATCACTATTAATCATACCTTCATTTCAAACGGCATTCAAAATTCCTGTCATTTATCCGTGACAATCCATTGCATAACTTACCTATTTGATAATTATCAATTTGTTCTCGTCCTAAATATGTATGAAATATTTGCTACTGAACGCTAACAAACAACAATTAGTTAAACAAAAACATCCTTCTTTTTCTCTGCATCATATTGGTCTGTTTTAAATCTAGATTTTCTAAAAATGTGTTTGTAAATTTTTTTCTATTATCACGATAATAAGAACAATTTGTCTTTCTGCTATCATGACAAAAAGATCCTAAATTTACTACCCGAGAGAGTTTTTTTACAAAATGCCTGTAACAAATACGTATAGTACATGGAGTAGTTGCTTGACTTTTTCTGTATAACAATTGAAACAACACAACTTAAAGGTCATAGACTGCAAAAGACTGAAAACAGTATTAGCAACTTAAACACGTCAAACATCTGCAATAATAGCACAATTTTACGTTTGACAAATGGAATCCATTTAAATCAATTAAGGAATAATGAGTCCATTATCCCTTCTATTATATAATGAATGATACATTTACGCAAGTCAAATTAAATCAATTAAAATAATATTAAAATATTATATATTGATAATAAACTAATCTTTAGAGAACGAGATAACAGTTCCATTTGTCGACAATAAAAGATTACATTAATAATAAAGCCAAAGTTTACATCATTTATATCGGTAATTAAATATGAACGAAAGGAGGTATGCTGTACATATACGTCGATGAGAAATATATAGGGACAAGTTGCAAATTTAATGTTCATAAATTTTGACATTATAAGGGTATATATAGCTTCCAAAATAATCATTAATTAGTATTATCATCAGTTCGAAATAAGATTTTTTTTCACAGATTCATTAACATACATGTTTCCGGCTAATACTGGTTCCAAAACGAAGATGAAAACACCATCAGTAGTAATTCCAGCCAATGCAATAACTGACTTCTCTTGAACCAACTGTTCTTTTTAATATTAAAGAATAAAGTTGAAGATATGCTTCTGTTAAATCCTTCATTTGTATTTCAGGCGTTTGAGATGTCCAAGAAATACAGTTCACATCAATCTTTTCATATCATTTATCTTGCGAGCATCAATATCCTTCATGAAAGAAAACCTTTTGGTAAATAGTGCTGCTTTCGCCAGTGACGTGAAAGAAGTTAATGGTAAATTACAATTTATAATGGAGGGAACGGTGAGTATATTGAAAACTCCTATTTATTTTATAAGGGAATTGCCTAAATATTATACAGTTATTGACTGGGTTTGAGGTCAACAGTATATGTTATTGCAGGGTAAGTTTTGGTGACGTTCTATGTGAAATATGTAATAGCTGAATTAAGGCGACAGTAGTTTACTGATGTTTAGATTAGGAAGAGAAAAATCAAGATATTTAACAAAAACTGAGAAAATAGAACACCAAATGTAGCGAGGGCGGGTGCGGCACCAAATGTAGCGAGGGCGGGTGCGTTCACATAGTAAGCGTCTCCTGTTATGCATGCTTCGATCGCAATGCAAATGCACTCATTCAAAATATGGCAATCAAGGAATAAGACATTATCGGTAAAATTACAAATATGACGACTATTCTTGTTTGGATACTGGTCATTTGGATACCTGTAATTATCCTTCTGTACAGGACTCCGTCCTAAGGAAGCGTCTTTTTGACTGTGCTTAATAGAGAAAAACGTCAGGAAATACTATGGCATACAGTTGAACTTTTTGGAAAATTGATATGCTCAATTGACGTAAATGAATCCAGCAACAGTTATTCGGGGGTTTCGTAGATTATGGGAAAAGTTCTTAGACTTATGTCTATTCCACAGTTTCAATAACTCCAATAAGAAATTTATTGCATCTACAACAAAACATAAAATAATAGTTTTTACCTGTTGGGTGTACAAATTCATAAACGGAGAATGTGTGCATCAAATAAAATCCCAAAGAAAAATCTTTACAAAATTATCGAATTGTAGATCAGAAAGAATGTGTAATAGTAAGATACATTGTTTAAAAATGAGCAATAGTCACACAGACGAAAGATCGTTATGCAGGGTTCCTTTAAGGGTGAGGAAAATGTCAATTTAGAAACAAATTAATGGTTTCCGTCGTCTGAATAAAACTAGTTATTAAAAAAAACTTGCCTATAAATTTGGTACGTCCGAGGAACTTCTCTTCACGAAAGCTCAAACCCAAACATTTAAAACAAATTATTATAGCATGTATACTTTTTTTCAGAACGTATTTAAAAATTAAAATTATTTTATTTCAGCATTGGCAGTGCAAACTATTCTTTACTGTGTTTCACTATATACTGGCAACGAATTACATGTGGATTCTAGTAGAGGGATTATATTTGAACATGTTAATAACCGTAGCTGTGTTCTCAGAGAAAAGTGGAATTAAATGGTTCATTATCTTCGGATGGGGTAATTGTGATACTGTATATTGAAATTTGATAGCATTATTTTTCTTGCGTCTCTGTATCAATTCAAATATCATTACTTTTGTTAGTTCGACAACTTGCATTTATCCTCATTAATCAATTAAAAGCGATTTGATTTGTTTAATTTAAAACGTATTGTCTTGTGAACTTTTTTTTAAGGCAATCGATTTTCTTATGGGAATCAATTGTGCATGTTATTTAACCGAATAGTTCCTTTATTTGTATGAGGCAGGCTTCATAAAGATGTATTTAAGAAGAATGAAAAGAAGCTTGCATTATCATTTCACTTCAAATTACTCCATGTAGAGAATGCTAATGGAGTATATATCTCACAGGTGATATGGTTTATCAAGATTCTCTGCTGATTGCAAGGAAGCTACTGAACCAATGGTTCTTAATTGTAAAGTTGGAGTCATGATTACTTGGTAAACTGTACAGGAAAATCTATATCCCAGATAACTACGGATATGTTGAACTTCGTAGTTAAAATCCCATTTCTTTTTTTCTGTTTATGATTATCACCGATTACGACTTATCATAAGATTTTGTTGTGTTTTCTTTGATTTATGATTTGTATTGCACTCTTGGTATCTTCTTATATATAAATTACTTCAATGTTTCTCGTGTGTTTTAAAGCGGTTCGTGTCTTTCTATATTTTGTTTTCCTTAACGTGTTTTATTGATTATTATGTGTCTGTTTTCCAGCATCTTATCGGTTTTCCTGCGACTTTATATTTTAAGGCCAAGGTTGTTTCTTCTTTCAGAAGATCCTTTAATAGTTGGGTAATGACATATAAAATCAAAAAAAGATTCTTTTATATTTTATTGAGCATTTATGAATTAGTTTAACTTTTTTCCTCATTACAGCTTTTAAATAACACTTGCTTATAGAAAAAATATCATGAATTAGGCGATTTCTGTCCAAAGAGACTTTTATACATGCATTTGTAAATTTGATTTCACTAGCGACTGTGCATTCTTGTTTTGAATTGAAATATTACATAATACTGAATATCAATTTTTTTAAGCGAAACGAATCGATGAAGCAGAGTTATGATTACAATCAGCAACGGATCTGTTTTATATGCATTACATACGAAAAAGTGTCATAGGGCTGTTTTGCTTTACATAACAAACAAGAAAAAACAATTAAAAATAAGAGCAGTGCTAACAACAAAGAAGGAGAGATAAATTTTATTTGATATTACTATATTTCATTAACAAAAATATAGAGTAAGTGAAGTAAAGTTGCTATCACAACAACTAACGTTCAAATAGTTTAACACATGCATATTCTTGTTAGTTTAACGTGCTTTATATGGACCGTGTTTTGATATCATCTGATTTTACATGATTTTTGTATGAAGGTCAAAGATGAATGTAATAGAAATGCAAATTAAAATGAAGTCATCGTTTTTTTATTTTTTCGCAGCTTCACCTCTACTCTTTGTGGGACCATGGGTTATAGTTCGTGCGATTTATGAAAATACTTTGTAAGTAAATATATCGATTGTGTTGATAATGGATGTTACCAAATGAAAGGTAGTGTTTATTCTTCGTCGAATGCATATTTCTGAATTATGATTAACGTTCATGACCTCAGTTGCGTGAACTATACCACTAACATGTTTTTAGTCATATCGTTTACTGTATCACAAACTTTTACTTCATTAATTGTATAACATATATCGAGGCCTATTACTAATAAGTTAAACACATTAGCAAGATAAGACAAACAGCAACGCTTTTTAAAAGTAACAAAATTCTGAACATTTTTTCATTATTTTCGGACTTGGAAAGGTAAAGAACTGTGATATATTTCTATAGATCGACAATTTTAAAGATGTTTTATCAGTGGCTATTATAATACAATATAAAAAGGAGGAGATGTGGAATGATTGCCGATGAGACAACTATCCACCAAAGTTAAACTGAAGTAGGTGTAAGCCTGTTAACTACTGAGTTCCTTATACAATAGGCACAAATGTAAGATGTGATGCTGCTACATCTATAAATTAGTCAACAAGTCCTTGAAATGATTCCAACGCAAAACAAACTTTAATTTATCAATACAATTGTCATAAGTGAATGATGTGTTCGTTGCTTATTTTTACATTGATAATGTTTTGTTAAAACTCATTAGAATCTTCAAACTTTATGTTGTTATTACAACCTATTAAGATGTATGGATGTTAATAAAACAATAATACCCGAATGAATTATTTTGAGTGTCGAAACCAACGTTTGAAATTTGCTAGGATCGCAGGTTTCCAAGGTATCTTGAGATTAAGACATTTTATAAGATGGTTTTAGCCCATATCATAGTCACAACAGATATTTTGAAGGTGTCTCGTGTTAGGATATACTATAAAAGAGAGGTGAAAGATGCCAACGGGACATTCAAACTCATTAGTCGAAAATAAATGTATCATAAAGTTAGGACAACGAAATACATAAATACATGTCTTAAAATAGTCTTGCGACAACCATACAATTATTTCCTTTAATTTTGTTGCTCTTAGCCTTTTTATGATAGTAGATGTTGCAATGGATAATCCTTTCCTTGCATTTTATAATATAGTGTGATATTCTTGTCGATTAGGGAGTACATGTAAATATAAAAATACATTTTATGTTATAGATGTTGGAATACTCATAATATTTCTGGGTATTTCTGGATAATGAGAGGACCAATTGTGTTATCGGTTGCTGTAAGTATTACTTTTATGAAAATATTTACATTTCTTTTGCGAACTAAGGATTATTTGTAAAAGTTAAATAAGCTCTTCATAGTTACAGGTTTAAATTTAAATTTTTGTACGCCAGACGCGCGTTTTGTCTACAAAAGACTCATCAGTGACACTCGAATCAAAAAATTTAAAAAGGCTAAATAATAAACGAAGCTGAAGAGCATTTAGGACCCAATTTTTTTTTCGGAGTAAAATTTGTTAACTTCTCATCAGACTAAGACATCCCAGAGATATGCGTTTAAAACGGAGCAATTTTGATATCATTATATTCAACGTACGCGTAAAACAGTTTGACAAATACCGGTAATTCTGGACTGTTAGTCATAAAAGACAATGTTTAGTAAGAAAGATTATACTTCTTCAGATACTGTTGATGTTGGACAGTTTGGCACTTTAACACGTCTATCGTAGAAGGGACATAGTATGTTATGTTGTTGATGGAGAAAATATTTTGATTTTGGCGGTTGACTAATTTGTCATTGTTGGTTAGGAAAATTTTACTCAAAGAAAAAGGGGAAGGGATTGGGTCAACATTTTTTGGCCACTTTTCATGAAATTGTAGAAGCTTACGAAATAATTGGTGATCTTCTGAATTGTTTTTGTTTTTAAGTTACGTGACTTGTATCTAAAAATGGTGGCAATTTTCCAATATTATTTGATAACTCTGACAATTTCATCCAAAGTTATGAAAGCTTTCACCGGTATCTCAATAACTCAATTAATAAGGATAACTTCATTTTAATTTGGATGATTTCTTCTTTTGTTTCTTGAAAGTAATGTTGACGGGTTATCATGCTCTCATGTTGCAGCTTTTACTTTGTGTTCTAATTAGCACTTTATATTTTTTTCTATGGACTATTATGAAGGTAAATCCGTAAAATAATTAAAAAACTGCAAATTTATTTTTTTACTTTGACATCTTCACTTTTTTCAATTAAGAAGATACACTGAATAACAAACGGAAAAAACAAACTACTGTAACTGCTTCAGTGCCTATCAGGGCTACTTTAAACCTTTTTCTTGCAGGTTAACTTTTTAATCTTTTTGAACACTATACGGGTGTTATATACAAAGCTGACAGCATTCAATTCATTTGAAACAAAGAAATTCAGGTATAGGTAAGCATAACATTACTCTTTAAGACAGTATTATACACATGCTATTTGATAATCAGATGTTCCTCATTAACTATATGTATGTGCATCAGTTATAGTTTGAACTTTATTAATTTTCATAAATCATTTACAAACAAAAAAATAGTTTAATATTTTCAATAGTAACAGTAATTAGCCATTTTCCTGCGATTTCTTTTAAAATATATATTACTTGCATTATATATCAAATCTAAAAAAAATCACAAAATGTCCTTGCACAAAACATACCGCCATCACATACAAGATTATCAATTATTTCATTTAACACTAAAAAACAACTACTTAACGCATGAAGATTATTTCTATAAACCCCTGTTGTTTGTTTTTATTTGATATTCATCTTATGTTGCTGAAAAGAGCGGTTAAGCTTGGTACTATGCACACGCCAAGACACGCATTTAAGTTTAAACTTGTTACATTGTCTTTCAGGTATTATTCAAAACAAATTAACAAATGGTTTGTAAATAACATAAAACGACATCTGAACACTAAACAAATAAGATTAAATACTCTAAATATTCTATCGATGGACTACAACTTTTAAATCATTGTATTACTTTTATATCGGCCATGGAATATGGTATACATTTTTGTCACAATGATGTCGTTTTATTTTACCAAATGACTAACATGTCCTGTGCTTACTTAACACATCCTGCAGACTGCAAAGCACTGTATGTCAAATTCCTGCTTTTGTGTGATTTTGCTACTATTTATTTACTGCATTATAATTATTTTTTTTATTTTCTTAGTAGTTATCTCACAGCAGAAGTCAACAAAACTCAAATCAAGATCAATAAAAATATCAATAAGGATACAGAAAGTAGACTCTGTACCATTGTGTGTACAAGGGTGTAACTTGTGTCGAATAGTTATTCTCTTTGGGTTTTTTTTTCACAATACAGCACATGTTTGTACATTGTTTTGATAGATTATCGAACTAATACCATTTGAAATTTGTGATATTTGATTTTAAACAGGACTTTGTTTTTATTTGTTATCAGGACATTGTCTTTTCATGGGAACACTGGATATCTGATGGTATTTTCTTTTCATTAACGGTGGTTTTTTTTGGATTTAGTCTATTTTGAGTTGTTAAACGAAGCTTTTAGATAAATTATACCGCAATTAATCAATTAAGGCAACAATAGTTAACCGAGTTTTAAATGTCATCAATTGATGAAGAAGAAACATTAATACATCTCCGCCAGAATGAAATTGTGATAGTCTTATATCATATCATGAAATCCGTAATATTAGTGGTTTATCATATCGACATTTATAAAGCAGTAGTAGATGTTGACATCAACTCTCTTGTTGCATCTGTGTTTCTGATTTTTCTGTATCATAAACAAAAAAGAAAACAACACATTATAATTTTCATGCGTCCGAAGCGCAAGTGACAACAAAGCCTTGTCCTGACACACTGAAATAGCGCATTTTTGCAGATCACATGAAAAATAAATAGATATTAATCCACTGCTTAATACTTTGATATTTTTATTTGATGTAAATACACATTTTAGTAGATTTCTACTGATTTGCTTATACTTTAGGTACATTTAGTTTAAAAATTAACATTTTATTAACGATCAGTAAAATTTTATAAAATAATAATATTTTATTTTTACCTTTCTTTGTTCTAAACATGTTTTTTTTTAAATTTTAGTGAAAAAGATCATTACAGATAATTATTTAGATATACATCATTTTCATGTAAATTTGTGATTAAACGAACAATTAAAATTAATTATCTGTTTTTATATCTGTTGTTTCATAACTATATTTAATGCGGTGCAAATTTGGCAAAACTCAAAAAAGTACTTGATAAATCATCTTATTTCTCCGCTCTGATGGTAACTGCTTTCTCTTCTCTCAAAATGAACAAACAGATTCTCTGCGGTCCATGAAAACATTTCAATGCCAAAGGCTTTGTTCAGTCATTAAAGTTCGGTTAAGAAATGAAAAAAAAAACCATTGAAACATTCAATGTTTAAAACATTCTAGTGAATGGTTCTTTGCTTTTCTTTAACTTTTGGAAATTGGTTAATCGTTTACAACAAAAACAATACCATTTAGTGTGATGAGATTAATTTGTTTTTAATTCTAATTTGGTTCTGTTATTTTAGTGCATTTGTTTATCAAAATAATTTTAGTATTTTTCAAATACCAGTAATTCGAAAATATATTTCTGTTGTGTCTTTTCTGTCATTTTTGATATATATCAAACAGTTGACCATTCAGGTACCCATATCTTTCCTGATTTTTGTTTATTTGCAGTTAATGACACACAAGTGATGGACATCGTTTTATTTCAATGTAGCCTTTTACTTCAAACTAATTGGTATCTTCGTGAATACTGCAAAGCATAAATTTATTTCTTATTTTCTCTGTAGGTTTTGTTTGTGTAGTCCCTTATTTGACAGGTTTTGCCTGTTATTGTGTGGCAATGCATCCAAACATCTTTTGAAGTTAGTTCAAGCAAGCGTATTTCAATTTTATTTAGTGATAACTTATATCAGTAGTTATAAAAATGCTTCCATCTTGTGGATTTATTATCGTCAGTGTTAGTTTCTTATGTAGAATATTTTATTATCAAATATTGCCAATATTGTCATTACATTACAAAAAAAAACCGAACATTATGAATATTTGACAAGATAGCACCTTCTTTTTATTAACGCTGGATCTGCTTATATCAAGAATATAATTTTCTGACAGGAATCCAGTTCAGTTAACCAGGTAAAGCGGTGGTGTACGTTAAAAGGTCCGATTTCCTTCAGATGCACGATGTTTTCAAAGCTTGTAATGTCTTTGCTATCATATACTGGTTCAAACTTCAGGTCTTATCTTTCAGGAGACTAGCCAAATCAACAATGGTATTAATACCGTTATTTGGAGTACATTACATTGTGTTCATAGGACTCCCAGATAACGTCAGCAAAGAAGCAGAACTTGTTAAGTTATATTTTGAAATGTTCTTTAATTCTATTCAAGTAAGTTGATATTATATGTTGGTTATTTGTATGCTGGACAATTTTGCTTTCCCTAACACCAATTTCCGTGACTGTCAGGTGTTTAACCTTCAATATATCTGTCATGATCTTGCATATTTTCCATTTCACTCTTTATTATATATGACAATTTGATAAGTAAATGCTTTCTTTCTGAAAACAAAAAAACGAAGAATCCTAGAACCAATCACGTTTTATAAGATACCAATTGCAATAAATTTAAAGTAAATAACCGTTTAAATATTAAAAGAATATGTCCCAGTTTTAAAAAGAAAACTTTATTTAGACAACATCTGTCACGAGCTGTTATCAATGTTTTACGTCTTACACTATGATATAATTATTAATGTGAAAAAAGACCAGAAAACTCATAATTCTGACGAGGAAAGCAATAAATACATAAAGTTTATAATTTTTGTTAATTATTGATAATATGCATATCAATAATTAATGAATGAATTTATTTATTTTCAGGGGTTTGTTGTAGCGTTATTATTTTGTTTCCTCAATGGAGATGTAAGTTTGGCTTTTCTTGATGATATTGCAATAAACATTTATATTGTTTAAAGTTTAATACTTGATAAACACGTAGTAAGATTGTCCCCTTTGCATATTCTCTCCCTTTATAACATTGACAGCAGATGAGAACAACGAGAAAAGTGGTGTATACTACAAACTGTAGAGGTTAAATGTATACATATATGAGGGGTGTATAAATACACGAGGTGTGAAAAGATAAACGACCAAGCGGATTTTAGACGTTTATTCCAGGAATCCCAAAAAATTGAAAATGCATATAAGTGCAAAAGATTTGAAGGTGAATGTTAAAATACAGAACTATGATAGTGTATTGCATATTGCTTACTTGAGGCTGAATAGTGTATATGGATTTTTACACCTTTTTAAGTATACCTTGCGGTTTGATATTTTCGTTCCATATTCTTGACATTCCTTTTTCCCTAGAAGAGTTTAGATGTTCCTCCTGTCTTTTATATAACCCTCAAGTTTACAGAACGAAAACGTTTGTATTTTTACAATGATTGACGTTTATGATTTTTAACGATGAATAATGTTTCGGACGCAAAATTATATTAGTCAACTGATAAAGATACATGATACTTGTCATCGACATATTTAAACATTTTTGTATTCATTATTTAAAAAATCTTTTTTTTAACTTATTTCTGGTGTTGTAATACACCTTTTTAAACGTACAGATTTATATTTTGTGTACCGGATATATCAAGTAAGAATATACCAAGGGACAATCATCAAAAACCATTATCCGAACAAAACATGACTTTCGCATTCGGTGATGTCATATCAAGGAAGCAAGAACTGCCACGAAAAATGGAACTGATATATGGTCATCCATCTATGACACAGATATTCAATTGAAATTGTCCAAGAGATGACATAATCTTTACCGCAAAGAACCAATAGTTAAAAAACCTTAATATATTTAAGAATTTACCCAGTATTATTACACAGAACGAATTAATGCTTTGATGTGAATGTTACTTTTGTTGTTTTTCAGGTTCAAACAGAAATTGCAAAAACCTGGAAGCGGTTCAGATTATCACATGGAGGTGGGTCACTGCGAAGCCATCGAGATACAGTGACCTCATACGTATCACGTGGACGTGGGTCTATAGTTTCAAATTCAAATTCAGAGACCGAACGAAAAACATCAAATCATGAACTTAAACCTCTGACACGTATTCAAAATGATGCAAATGAAAACCACAAAACAAATGGACACGTTCAGTGGCAGGATGAATCTACACCAATGATAGATTATCAGTCAGAAAACTGTGTAGGAAATCACAGACCAAATGACTGATATGTTAACTGATGACATTTGGGAGTACAATTGTTGTGGTAGAATTGACTGTGCTATCCGAGGTTCTTACACAAATGCCACTAAATGAAGAAAATTCCACTTGTTTTATTTACGAAACGTAAAGGTGTATTAACTATTGTTTGACGAATCATAGTATGAAAATAGAAACATTTTATATACATGTATTTATACAATGGTCGATTCAAAACAATACGATGCAATATATATTTATTGATTGTAAAATTTATAGTATTTTAGTTTATATTGTTATGAATTGTTGTTACATAATGTTTAGGTAGGTTACCTGTAAATAAAACGTCATTGTTATAAATCATTATGTTGTAGCTTTATATTTAAAATCATATGAAATTTCAATTTAAAACAAAAGTCTCAAGAGCCTGAATCGCTCACCTGTATTTCAGAAGAGAAGATTTTTAAATGTTAGCAAACTTGATGAACAAATTGTGTAAAATTGTCTTTAAAGGGCAATTACTCCTTAAGGGGTCAATTCACAATTTTGGTCATATTAACTTTTTTGTAGATCTTACTTTGCTGAACATTATTGCTGCTTACAGTATATATATATATCTATAATAATATTCAAAATAATAACAAAAAACTGCAAAATTTTGTTAAAACTACCAATTCGGTGACAGCAACCCAACAATGGGTTGTTTGATTCGTCTGATAATTTCAGGGCTGATAGATCTTGACCAATTAAACAATTTTACCCATTGTCACATTTGCTCTAAAAGATTTAGTTTTTGAGATATAAGCCAAAAACTGCATTTGACCCTTATATTCTATTTTTAGCCATGGCGGCCATGTTTGTCGATGGATCAAAACTTCGGATACAATTTATAAACAAGATACCCTAAGGAACATTTAGTTAAAGTTTGAAGGTATTTGGCCCAGTAGTTTCAGAGGAGAAGATTTTTGAAATAGTTTACGACAGACGACGACGACGGACGCCAAGTGATAGCATAAGCTCACATGGGGCCCAGTCGGGCCTCGTGAGCTAAAAAAAGAAGTTGAATATGTTCATATACTTGAATGGCTACAGGGGCGGATCCAGGATTTTGGAAAGGGGGGCGTAGTATTTAAAGTTTGCCGAGCGGAGCGAGGCGAAATTTTTTTTAGACCTTTTTGGGGCTAAAAAACATAAAATAACTGTAAAATGCACATTTTTAACGGTTCCTGACGTGGGGCATGTATATTTTATAGTTAAAGTGTAAGCTAGGGTTGGACACTTTTGATGCCGCATTCTCCCCATTAATTAAAATTGAGAATGGAAATGGGGAGTGTGTCAAAGAGACAACAACCCGACCATAGAGCAGACAACAGCCGAAGGCCACCAATAGGTCTTCAATGCAGCGAGAAACTCCCGCACCCGGAGGCGTCCTTCAGCTAGCCCCTAATTGTCTATTATAAAATGATTGAATGGATCCAAAGCTATGTACTAATATATTTGATGTGGGATTTGTCAGTAAAAAATGGACATGGAAAATTCTCGTTTGTTGTATGGTTAGTTAGCATAACCTCATAGATTTATTTTTGTAAACATGTATGATGATATACGGCTATTCAATGAAGTTTATAATACGACCGACTCGAACAAAGACAAACAAGCATTTTTTATCCAAATGTTTGGTTGAAATGTTTCACCCAACAAGGGAAGTGAGGGGTCCCAAATCAACCAAAGGCTACGAATGAGTCTGAAAATCAAATGACAACGAAGTTGTGAATGACGGTCGACAAATGGAGACATAAAGGCCAAACCCAGCAGGCAGGTTGCAGTTGGGCCTTGAAAAAAGTATTCAGTATATCAGTTCGGCGAAACAGACATTTCGGTCAGATATGGGATTTACATGCAAACCCCCAAAAAAATTTACGCCCGTTTTTTTAATCACCATGTTCATTTAATGCTGAATAATTCTGTTGGATTTTTTTTTCTGATAGCAAAAAAGGGGACACGAGAATTGTTTTCAATACAGATACGGCCAGAATTTTTGTTTAAGGCAAAAATCAGGGTCAAAAATGTTTCACTAAAATATCTCAGACTGCCCTATAAAATCAAATGGTCCGTACCTTAGACTTTAATCTATCTAGAGCTTACTGACTGGGGATCACTATTCAGCAATGTTATTAATTGGCTGGGGCGTCTGGGGTTAAACATATTTTCGAAGGTAAATAATATTGCTGTGGAATTTTTTTTTTCATGAGAGTGTAATAGAGTATTACTTTCTGTTGAGTGGAATTTTGAAATAGAAGTCAATACGTGGTTCTTGTTCAATCCTGTGTCGCTTTGAAAGAGTCATGCTTGTCATCCTCCGCCGTAAGCAATGTGTTACTGTAATTTGAATTTCAAAATGACTGAGTGACGTTTTTTTCGACGTACTGATCAACTCCACCGTAGCGAATCACATGACTTTGACATAATCAATAATATATTACAGTAAATACGAGCGAAAAATATCTTTATAAGTAAAGAATAGTCGCATAAAAATTAAATACACGGCCGGGTAATGGCAAAGTTCACGAAGTCTAGTCTGATTAATCATTTTACAAAAAAAAAAAAAAAAAAAAAGTTCAAGCAAAGGGGGGGCGTACGCCCTCTACGCCCCCCTCTGGATCCGCCACTGGGCTAAGTTTTATTATAAAACTAGTGTCATGAACTTTCTTGTAAAAGAAAATTCTTTATATTATCAAAATTTTCATCATTATACTTCTATTGAATTATTGTCTTCCAGTACACTAATTCGCCGATACTTTTTCCGTATGCAGTGACCTTAACTACGAGACTTCTCGTTAGAACCTTGGCCACCGCACAGCGCAAGTGCGAGGGGAAATCCGTAATGAAAGAATATTAACAAACGTGCACTGGAAGTAAATTCGTCAAGATGAGTGTGTTAGGTTTGAGCTTTCCTGATGCCACAACAAATCATTTAACAACTGTTAATCAAAAGTTTAATTTACAAATGGGAACGCATATTAAAATATTATTATGGCGCTATCAATTCACTTATTTGTCACGTGCTCCACGTGCTTCTGTGTTGATTGTTTATTAATGTTCGGTAAACTTTAACAACGAACTCCAAAGTTAATTAGCTTGCGATTAATAATCACTGAATGAAATATTGATTGTTGATACGTTATAGCTTCGTAATAAATATAAAAAACGTGCAAACAGGACTTAGTTTAGTATATATGCATGCATTGGTTCAATAATTTCGATAACATCAAAATTACAAAAACTTAGTTGTGAAATAATGACGGCCTCTTAAAAATCCATTCATTGATGCTCATAATAAATATGATGTTATGTTATATTTATATGTAAGTAGTTGTTGTAGATATATACTATGTCAAATAAAACAAAAACAGAGCCATGAAAACGTCCAGTATATAGCCTTTCGACAATGAAAAGTGAGCTGCATACAGAACAAAAAGACTACTTTTAGTTGTTTATTGATTGACAATGATAATCACTGTAATTCGAACATGTAAACAACAGACACCATTAAAATCTTAAGCTTAAGCAACACAAAGTGATGGATACGACATGATTCGTAGAATATCCTGCTATGTAGGCGACGTGATATCCTATAACTAGTCGACGGAACCTGATATTTGATAATTCGTTTAATGTGTTTGAACTTTTGATTTTGTCATTTGATAAAGGACTTTCCGTTTTGAATTTTCCTTGGAGTTCGGTATTTACGCTATTTTACTTTTTTCTTACCTGATCGAGCAGTTTTTTTTTTTTTTTTTTTTTTAATTGGAAGGGCAAAAATAAACTAAAACAAATTCACCCCTGTTCTTTTTCAGCTATTTCATTTTTAATTAACTACGGTTCATTTCAATCGCAATTTTGCTCAACCCTGTTTTCAATGTTCGGAAAACCGAGGCTTGGTAGTTCTAGTTTGCCAACGCTTGTTTCTTAACCTAATTTATTAATGAATCTAAGTTTTTGGGGGGAAATTTGAAGTTTATTTTTTAATGTATGTGAAACACCGGCATACCAAGAGGAACAAGAATATTAAAAGTGACATTGAATAACAGCCATTCTTAGCATTTTCGGGTTTCTGTAGACAGGCAATTTGTCTTACAGTATATAAATTTCAGTCCAGAACTTACTTATTTTTTTGTTACAGCTAACTATGCTGTCCCCGTATATATTTTGAACAATTTCTAAGCCTAAATATTTAACTTTATGTTGTGACTTTATTACATGATTGTTACATTTTCCCTTAATTTCTGTTGCTTTTCTTAGTTTTCGTTTCGGTCCAAAGATGATACATATTGTTTTGCCTGTTATTGTCAACGATATGTGATATTAAGGAGTTCGGATTCGGTTCCATTAATATTTACTAGCTGTTTCCTTCGGCTTCCTAATAGATATAATACCCCCGGTGACTACCAATCCACCTAGTAAATTAAACAACCATTTATAAATTTCGTGCGTCCGCAGCGTTTTCATGGAATTACCTTTATCAGGAACGCTTATGCAATATGAACAAATAATACCGTGTGAACTAAAATTCCTAAATAGTCATGATTTTTATCACAGTGTATTTTTTTTTACAATAATGTGAATCAACTGTTCATTGTAACTAGCAATATCCCCCTCCAAAACTGAAGTTCCCATTGTATTATGTTTATGTAAATCGACTATATATACATAATCATTACTGGATAGACCTCTACATAATGTATATATATCTTGTGTGTCTTATTTTGCACCGTGTATTTTCTTTTTTATTGATTGCTATTTACGTACGCGTCTATCCAAGTTCCAGTGGCAAATATTTCAATTATGATCAGGACGAGAACAAATTAAACAGTAAATCAGATAAATAGGAACTGCAATGACTGTCAGGAGACTAAAAAAAGAGAAAGTAAGAAAGGGACATTTATGGGGTTTGTTACTATTTTAGAATGAGATCAAGACAGAGCAGGACTTCATGGAACACATTAATTGATTTTTTTTCAAGTTACATTTGTAACTTCTTTAATAAACATTTGAAGTTTTCAAAATTACAACTACTACAAAGTAAACAAGAGTGCACACGCTGAAATGTCTCGCCTTCTTTACTAATCATTGATATTATGTTGATAGTCCAAAATATAAAGCTTTATTACAACTGTCACATAAACTTAACATTAACCAAGTAAACTAAACATTGACCAATGAACCATGAAAATGAGGTCAAGGTCAAATGAACCATGCTAGGCAGGCATGTACAGCTTACAATTCTTCCATACAACAAATATAGTTGACCTATTGCTTATAGTTTAAGAAAAACGGACCAAAACACAAAAACTTAACACTGAGCAATGAACCTTGAAAATGAGGTCAAGGTCAAATAAAACCTTCGTGACTGACATATAGATCATAAAATATTTCCATACACCAAATATAGTTGAACTATTGCATATAGTATTAGAAAAAAAGACCAAAACTCAAAAACTTAACTTTGACCACTGAACCATGAAAATGAGGTCGAGGTCAGATGACACCTGTCAGTTAGACATGTACACCTTACAATCATTCCATACACCAAATATAGTAGACCTATTGCATACAGTATAAGAAAAACAGACCAAAACACAAAAATTTAACTATAACCACTGAACCATGAAAATGAGGTCAAGGTCAGATGACACCTGCCAGTTGGACATTGACACCTTACGGTCCTCCCATACACCGAATATACTAGACCTATTGCTTATAGTATCCGAGATATGGACTTGACCACCAAACTTAACCTTGTTCACCGATCCATGAAATGAGGTCGAGGTCAAGTGAAAACTGTCTGACGGGCATGAGGACCTTGCAAGGTACGCACATACCAAATATAGTTATCCTATTACTTATAATAAGAGAGAATTTAACATTACAAAAAATCTTAACTTTTTTTTCAAGTAGTCACTGAACCATGAAAATGAGGTCAAGGACATTGGACAAGTGACTGACGGAAACTTCGTAACATGAGGCATCCATATACCAAGTATGAAGCATCCAGATCTTCCACCTTCTAAAATATAAAGCTTTTATGAAGTTAGCGAACGCCGCCGCCGCCGCCGCCGCCGCCGGATCACTATCCCTTTGTCGAGCTTTCTGCGACGAAAGTAGCAGGCTCGACAATAAAATGTAGTTACTAAAATACCTCTTTTTCCCAAATCCTTTATTGAGGTTAGACCAGTTACAACGAAGCATCATTCATAGCTGTTACCTTGACAATACGCAAGTTTGTTTCCCAATGTCTGGAAATCACACTAAAAGAAAGCGAATACCTTCACGGAGAAATGTGACAAGCTCTGTCAGAAGGTAAAAACCCCGTGGAAAGAAATAGAATTAAAGTTGTTCGAAGTGGCAACACCTCCTCAATATCTCCAGAAACTGCTTATAGCAGACGAAACAGTGGTTCATACGAGTATGTTGATCTTCGTATGGGAACCGTTCTGGTGGAGTGTTAGTTCGTGCTTCGGTACTGACATGATTCATAACATATTTTTTTTCCAAAATGTCTCGTTGATAAATAAAATAATTACTATGAAACTATGGTTCTAACTCCTCCAGGAATTAGCTTCTTTTCTGAGGTCTCTATTTATCATATAGCTCAAAACGATTCTAAGTGTTTATACATCCCTAGCTATCAATTGGTTAGGTTTGAGCATTCCTGGTGAAGGTAAATCCTGTAAAATGTTTCAAGCGTACAAAGTTATGAAGTGTTATTTTAATTTACTATCACTGGGTCGATACCACTAGTTGTGGTCTGTTAGTCCCCGATAGTATCATTGGCTCAGTAATCAGTACTTCAGTACTGACATGGTTAACATATTTTCTAAAAATTCCCTGTTGATAAATTAAGAAATTGCAAAGAAACTAAAGTTCCAACTCCATCAGGCAAACTTGACCTCAACCGAATTTTGCTACTCTTTTTGATCCCTTTAATTTTTGCCATATAGCTCCAAACATATTTACGCATTTATACATCCATGGCTTTCAAATGTTTTGGATTGGACACTCCTGATGAAGGTAAATCCAAAAGAAGTGCTTCAGACGCAAGAAATGTTTATAAAATGTTATTTTCATTTTCTATAATGCTGGATGTCTAAAGGACATAGACATATGCAACTCCTTAACAGAGATTCGTCTAAGAAGGCAGGAAATATCATGAAAAGACCAAAAACAACCTCTTAACAGGCTAAATCAACCAGAAACAAAGTCATCAAAGGTCTAATAAACAACAGAAAGTGAGGCGGAGATTCTAAAATCTCTAAAATTTCCAGCTTAGCACAAAGAAAGCTGGCAAAAGCAATGACTGCTAGAACCAAAAGTGCAATCACCAAAACAAGCCCTGAACTTAAATTTTAATTACGATTTGAGCCAATTTAGAGTTTATTATCCTAAATATGTATAAGAACCAAAACCAAAAATCGGTTAGAAGTGATGGTAGTTATAATCTTTCAGATACAAATTAATTCCTTTCAGTTAGATGTCATTTGACAATAAAATGCTCCACTGGGCGCAGCTTGATACGACCGCAGAGGTCGAACCCTGAACAGTTGGGCAAGTATGGACACAAAATTCAAGCTTGATACAGCTCTGAATTTGGATTGTGATTAAATATTTGACACAGCATAGGTTTCTGACACAGAATGAATGTGGTCTAAGACTTAATTTTTTTTAATTTACCTATTATGGTCCAATATCCAAAATCTAAATACAATGTCATGGTTAGATTCAGTATATAAAAGAATCCAAAGAATTCAATTTTTGATGAAATCAAACAAAGTTTAATTTTGAACCCTTTTGACCTCAATGTGGACCAATTTGATAACGGGGCCCAAAAATCAAAATACATGGTTAGATTCAGCATATCAAAGAACCCCATATTAATTTTTTGTTAAAATCAAACTAAGTTTAATTTTGGACCCTTTGGACCTTAATGTAGACCAATTTAAAAAAACGGGACCCAAAATTAAAAATCTAAATACACGGTTAGATTTGGCATATCAAAGAACCCCAATAATTCAATTTTTGATGAAATAAAACAAAGTTTTATTTTGGACCCTTTTGACCTCAATATGAACCAATTTGATAGCGGGGCCCACAAATAAAAAATCTAAATACATGGTTAGATTCAGCATATCAAAGAACCCCATATATTCAATTTTTGTTAAAATCAAACAAAGTTTAATTTTGGACCCCAATTAGGACCAACTTGAAAACTGGGCCTGAAATAAAAAATCTAAATACATGTTTAGATTCAGCATATCAAAGAACCCCATATATTCAAATTTTGTTAAAATCAAACTAAGTTTAATTTTGGACCCTTTGGACCTTAATGTAGACCAATTTGAAAACTGGACCCAAAATTAAAAATCTAAATACACGGTCAGATTTGGCATAACAAATAAATAAATGTGGTCAAAGATTTTACAAATCTAATGCGCCATACTGTGCAATTAAAGATTACTTCTTGAAATTTTTCAATATTTGAAATTTGAAAAAAAAATAATATTTGAAGAATAATTCTTTTTAATTTCTGAAATCTGAAGTGAGAAAAAATTGACCCCCCACAATTTCTTTTTAACCCCCCTCCCCTTTTCCCCCCAAAAAATTCTTTCCCTCAAGATATGGTCATAATCTCAATTCAAAGGAGTAAGTTCAGTAAGACACCTTTTTGGCCCCAAAATATAGCAGTTTTACAAAATTGTTAGAATTTAAACTTCTAGCTATTAATTGGAAAGTAGAATACTTCTGCTATATAAATATGGGTTGTTTTTGACAATACAGTGCACATATATCGGGTACTAGCATCATTAAGTCATGCTAAATTACTGAAATCTTCACAATTTTAGCATTTTAGTTAAATTTTAGACGGTTTTCGTCTTAAATGGAAGTGGCCGCATTTGTGTTCATTCTAAATATTTAAATGTAAGTTGTATTTGATGATAATAAATAATATATATAAAGGTTGAGAGTGAACACGGATGCGGCCACTTTCATTTTTGACAAAAACTATCTGAAAAGTGACATATTATGGCATATTTGATAGATTTTTCATATTTAAGATTGAATTTGAGTGCCTTTAATGATAAAATCAGTTCAAATCTTTCACATAAACTAATTGAATCGACTGAAGTAGAAACCTAAGTGTTTAAAAAGTGTCCAAAATCTTTCATCAGATGAACCTGAAATTTGAGGCCAAAATCGGCTCTTACCGGACCTACTCCTTTCCAATGGAATTTGCAACCATAATTACCCATTTAAATTTACCATAGTTCTAACTTAACCTATTTTATAATAGAATTTAAAATATGGTGTCAAATCTTTCATATGGAATTTTTTGTTAAAAAAAAAGATGCAACATTTGCAGATATTTTTACTGGTCTTCCTTTATAAATATGCATTTCTTTAAACATAATTTAAAAGCAGTGTAAGGGAAGTAATCAAAACGTTGAATGTGGATTACCTCCCTTACACTGTTTTAAATTGTCTTAATTGTTCATTAACCATTACTTTTAAAAGCAGTGTAAGGGAGGTAATTCAAATGATGTATTTGATTTATCTCCCTTACACTGCTTTAAATTATGTTTTGTACTAAAGTATTTGTCCATATAAAAATGCTTGTTTTTTGCCCCTTTTTTGGCTCCTAATTCCTAAAATTGTGAGGCAATTACCCCCAAAATCAATCCCAGCATTCCCTGTGATATGGAACCTTGTGGTACAATGTCAGAGAGATCCATACACTAACACACAATTTATGTCTGTAAGTTACAAAAATGCTTATTTTTGGCCCCTAATTCCTTAACTGTTGGTACCATAACCCCCAAAATCAATCCCAACCTTCCTTTTGTGGTATTGAACCTTTTGGTAAAATTTCATAGAAATCCATTCACTTAAACTAAAGTTAGAGTGCTAAAACCAATGTGTCTTCGGACGACGACGCCAACATCATACCAATATACAACCTCAAAATTTTTTTGCGGCCGTATAAAACAAGAAAAATTTGCAAATTTGTATCAAAATACCAATAACAGCAAAATGAAGAGGTGAACAACATTTTGATTTTATGAAAATATGCTAGACTGTTATAAAAGGTTTCAAGAAAATGATATGGACTCTTTAATATTCAAATTCCTGTGGGATTTGAAACTTCAATATTTACCATGTGCATTAACATATATAGGGGAAATTGGTCAGACCTCTGCAAGGGATAAAAAGGTGGCATTTCGATACCTCCTTCTTTGTTGAAGTACCTATTTCATAAAATTGATCTTACATTTAACCGTTAAAACTACTGATGGTTCAAGTTTTATTACAATCAAAATTTAAAAATCTATTAAAAACTACTGGAAATGCAAATGCACCTTAAAATGGATGTAAACACCTTTGAATAATTTTCGCCACAATTTACAACTGTACATGTATGTTCACCTGGTTTCCCTTTACATAACCTCATTTGAATTGTGGAACTGTTAAAGCAACACATGTGATCCAAACAGAAAATCTATTAAGGACAAATGTGTCAAATAATGATCCAAGCCAAATCTGTGGAACTGTTAAAGCAACACATGTGATCCATACAGAAAATCTATTAAGGACAAATGTATCAAATAATGACCCAAGCCAAATCTGTGGAACTGTTAAAGCAACACATGTGATCCATACAGAAAATCTATTAAGGACAAATGTATCAAATAATGACCCAAGCCAAATCTGTGGAACTGTTAAAGCAACACGTGTGATCCATACAGAAAATCTATTAAGGACAAAAGGTATCAAATAATGACCCAAGCCAAATCTGTGGAACTGTTAAAGCAACACATGTGATCCATACAGAAAATCTATTAAGGACAAATGTATCAAATAATGACCCAAGCCAAATCTGTGGAACTGTTAAAGCAACACATGTGATCCATACAGAAAATCTATTAAGGACAAAAGGTATCAAATAATGACCCAAGCCAAATCTGTGGAACTGTTAAAGCAACACATGTGATCCATACAGAAAATCTATTAAGGACAAATGTATCAAATGACCCAAGCCAAATCTGTGGAACTGTTAAAGGAACACATGTGATCCATACAGAAAATCTATTAAGGACAAATGTATCAAATAATGACCCAAGCCAAATCTGACAGTTTTAGAGTGTAACAGCAAATTAATCTGAGATAAATCACTTTCTAACGGACAACTGTTTTGAAGATTAAACTGTTTTGTAAACAATATAACTGACCTGTTCTTTATTAGTTTATATTTTGATAATCAAATAAAGACTTAATTAATGAAAATTTTAATATTTTATGAAAATATATACAAATACAAAACTTTTTTAAATACAACTATGTATTAATGTTTTGATATTTTCGGTAATACTGTGAAATTTAATACATGCGATTTCATCAGAAATACCAATTTCGCGAAAAATAAGTACACGTGAAAAAAAGTACATATGAAGTATTTTGCTAAGACACATGTATATTGTTTAAATAGTAGAAGTATGGTGAAAGAGGGAGTAAAAGGAAGATTCATTCTCCAAAGTGGAGAATTTTATCTCTCTGGCAAGAGATTGGTCTTTAGAGCGATATTTTCAAATTTCTGAAACTACTGAGAGATGTGTATCAATACCTCTAAAGACTATATGAATAATATACCGACTTTAAATTTCTCACAATGAAAGACCAAATGAGCTAAAAAATAAAATTGAAAAAACAATTTATGCATTTTTTATTTAATATAAAAACATACACAATGTTCCATACATTTGAAATATGAATGAACTATTGACATAGAAATAAATACATGATCGATACATGCTATGGATTTAAATATCAAATCAGATCTAATGAATTTCTGTTGATACTTACATGGGAATTTTAAATGAAAAGTGTATACAGATATCTAAATATAGTGAAACTATAGGTACAAATATTTTGTGAATAAAAAGATAATTAATCTTATTTCTAGATAATGTTGATTTCCTGATCCCTTTTGATTTGGTAATGGTTACTCAGATCCTTAATTACGTTGTAAAACTTTAGAAAAGTAAAGTATTGTTGGATGTAAAATGATAAAGACGGTTTCTGCAGTAAACTTTGAAATGTACTAAAAATATTGTAGAACACCACTGTAACCAATATACTTTTCAAGGCTGATGACTGAACTAATCTGGTGACATTTTGTTAAACTGACAGAATAATGTGAATAACTTGACTTAAAATACTGGCCAAATCCAGACCAGAAAAGTTTGGTGATACAGATTTAAAATACAGATGATCAAAAGAAGGGAAAATATTGAGAAATAACAAAATCATAATGAAAACTATAACATGAAGTTTAAAATGTGATAGAGAACTACAAAAAAGACTAAAAATATCAAAAGACATCTACAGTTCAACAATACAAAAGTGTTGTTTCAATATGTAAAGCTCTAAATCACCTGAAGTATACAAAGTTGTGAATTATTTTTTATAGAGACTACCTGCCAGCTACATCAAATTCCCTAAATAACATTCACATATTACCAACGACAAGGTTCATAACTTGTGATGGCCATATGAATATGAGTAGGGTCCAACTAGTATTTTATAAACTTCCTCTTTTTGATCATGATCAGAAGAATAGAAAGATACAAGGAAGAACGTACAATATAAATCAGTTCAGAAAAAACACTTATTTCTTTAATACCAGAAAATACACACTGGTAAAAAGTAAAAATACTACTAAATAATAATGTATCAAAGAATGCTCACAGTTACTGAAAACGAAGCACAAAGATTTTCATCTCCTGATCTAAACATCTGCTGTACTCTAGACTGATTTTTCATTTATATACAATACTTTTATTACATGATACTAATATACAAGTCTAGCATACCAAATTATAAGCTTGGTATCCTTGATGAGTGTATACAATTTTGATATACTAACTGTTATTTAATTAATACTAACATAACAATTTTTTAAATAAGTATAATTGTAAAATAATCTATGCAAATTCCAGAATGTGATTTTACAAAAACAATTGTATACTTGGAATAAGCATATGTTACCCTTACATTTCCATCTTCTTTGAAATCAAGCATATGAAATTTACATAAAGACAATAGATATTGTTTCCTTTAATAATGCAAGGAACAATTCAAAAGAAAATACCTTTTGAGTGAAGATTGATAGATTTTGATCATAAAGTAGATACCATATAATCTGCACTCAAGTATTTCTTCAATATATAATAATTTAAATTCTAGTTAACAAATAGTATATATCAAAAACAGTTTTATATGTAAATTGTTCGCATCTTTCTGTATTGGTCTATGGATAGTTATCTCATTTGAAATCATACCACATCTCTTTATTTTCACATCATGTAAAGTGTGCAATTATTCTTTGATCATGTAAAGTGTGCAATTATTCTTTGATAAAAGCTTAAAATAGAGCAATTTCAGATGCTTGTAATAATATCATTAAACATCTATGTTATTTTTTTTTAAAAAAGAACTGAAACTTTGTAATAATTGATAAAGTATGTAGTTTTCAACCACATTTTTAAGTAAATGTTTGTAACAAAAAAAAAAGCTAACACAATACACATTTTCTTATCAGGCAATCGCACCACTTAAATGAGAAGAAAATATTTAAATTTCAAAAACTTCTTATGACTTTTTTGATGAACATCTTGTGTTGCAATTAAGTAATACAAAATTCTTTTTCATTAACATAAACACCTTCAAAGTAGACATTGACAATAGAGTAAACATTTAGTTATTACTGAGTCCTAGCACTGCCAACATCATCAACTGCTGTTCCAAGTTACAATCCATCTTTACATGAATACTTAGGCTATAAATGTGGTGAATTACTGATTATGCTTCACTTTCTCCTTCAATTAATTCTTGGTCATCTAATATAGGTACAATTAAGTTCTCTTTGGACATAAGATTGTACTTTGTCACAAATATTGTAAATCTTTTACACAGGTTGGTCTCATTCTAAAATACAAAAAAACAGCATAGTTCAGTTAAAACTGCTTTTAAAAGGAAGAACATCTGTTGTACAAAAAGTAACTGTAGAAGTGTTGGTACATGTAATATAACGACTCGATTAACAGCCTGATTTTTTAATGCAGCAATAATGTTAACCGTTTTTTCCTGTGGTGTGTGTTGCTTAATCTTTTGTTTCCTGGTGAAAATGTGTGAAAATCATCATTTTAGGGCAAATACTCACATAAGGAGCAGTCTGGTAATTTTGGTGGATATAGAAAGAACCAAAATCTAGGTAAGATTTTGACATTCTGAGAATTTTTGCCATTTTTAGATTTTCTTTCATCTTTTATGGTTTTTAGCGTATTACTGTGGTTTCATTATTATACCTTGGATACCAATTTTCATGGATTTCGTTGGTACAGGTGAACCACAAAAATAAATGTTCAATGAATAACAAATTTTCTATAGGCTTGTATGCAGACTTCGGCAAAACCACTAAATTAAATATCCACGAACATGGGAGTTTTCCTTAATCCACGAAAATAAATGAATCCACAGTAGATAATTACTTGTATTTCACCCTTATGTTCACTTAAGCCATGGCAGCCACGTCAGTTGATTTGCAAGAACAAAAACATTTTTTTAGTGGATACCCTTAGGATCATTTAGTCCAAGTTAGGTTAAAATTGGTCCATTGGTTTGAGAAGATGTTTTTAAAAATTAACAAAAACAGACACTAAGTGATTGCAATAGGTCACAGGACCAAGTGAGCTAAAATCAGGTCTGATATGGCAACATAAGTAAGAGTCGTAACTGGTCATGCTGGTACTGGCTGTAATATAAACATTTATTTTATAATGTTTGTTTATGCACTATACCATAGTCATTCAAATGCTTTCAACAGTAAAAATATCAAAAACTTTACTTACTTCATATTCATCAAATAATGTTCTATGATGGAAGTAAGCATGTGAAAATATCCTATAAACTCTTCTACATACTGATCCTAGTTTAGCTACTGATGATTCCTTTATACTCACCCTGAAAATACGTCAAATTTTGTTAGTTTGTTTTTCTTGGTGATGTAAATCACCTGCAATACTAAATCAGTGTCATTCTAATAACAAAATCAACAATAATGTTAATCAAAAATATTCATTGGTCAGAAAAAGCTCTCAATCAAAAGTATAAATATCCTCACACCACCACTATTTGGTTACAGGTGAGTTTCTGATTGTGCTATAAGAACATGACAAGCTTGAAATAGACACCTTGTTTACTAACCTGCTTGGGAAATATTTATTACTATTTAATAAACATGCAGCTCCATCTAGTGTGTGTCTTGTGTAATCTATTGCTGGACACTGAAATTAAACAATTATAGGTATACAGTAATTCTTAAGAGTATCATTATCCCTGTCATCAATATGTATTTGATACACGAATGAGGGTGTTAGCCCAATTTGGTGAATCTAATTTACACCAAGATATCATTGTCAATGCAGAATGATAGTTTTAAGTAATTTAGGAGCGGGTTCTTTCAGCGATTTGACCATTTGTTATTGAAAAGCATGATAAATTTCATTCAGACATCTCGGTGTAAATATATATATATACAAGTCTAAATTGAAAACAACGTTCAAACCTATGATTGCGTTGGATAAAAACCGCAGTTTTTATACGTGTGCATGCAAAACAAATTTCTTGTTAGAGAGGTCTAAATACAGCTGTATAGGTTTGAACGTTGTTTTCAATTTAGACTTATTCATATTTTTTTGTTTGGGTTTGTATTATATTTGCCTTCAGGTTTATATGATCCGTTCATCTTATTTCAACTCTTCAAAATTCAAGAGTCTATCCTGAATTGAGGTAAATTATATGGCCTTCCAAATACCGTTTCGATTCCTAACATCACTGAAGAGACATTAATTGTCGAAATCCGGATATGGTGTACAAATTTTTGCACCTCATGTTTGCGGTATACCATCTTTCCCGCAAGTCAGGGTTTCTGCTGGTGGTCGTCATTTTTAGCATTTTGCGATAAATTAATAATTGTGGCGATTAAAATTCTCATTTGCGAAAGAATTTGGCGAAAGAAATATATATAACGATTTGGGTTTCTCTGACTTTACCTGATCAGACAATACTCGGAATTGACCTTGAACTCGTTAAGATTTTGACAGAAAATCAATAATCAGCTGATTGCATTTTATAACTGAAGGCAACAAAAGACAAGTTAATAAAGGTGTTAATTGTATTGTTTGACAAAATGATATGGTTAAATGGCGTCCGTCACATGTCACATAAAGGATTTACTAACCACTTTGCAACGCATGTGTTTGAAGCAAACTTTTGACATCTCCTTTCCATCTTAAAATAATGATGGTCCGAAAAGGAAAACTGTTGTTAAGATGAAAAATGTTCATATCAAGAAAAATTTCCGACTTAAAACTTTATCCTTTGACTTTGATATAGAAAATTGATTTGAGAGGGTCGTTTTGGCGACACACGTGTTTCAAGCATAGTTTACGTCTCAACTTTTTCATTTATGATGGTTCGGAAAAGAAAACTGTCCTTATGAAGGAATATATTCAACAGGTTGGGAACAACCACTCACATGAGGGGAAACCCTTCAAAATAAATGACTACCCTTTAACTGGGACTATTATACTATAATAGTTCCAGCCTTTAATGAGGGATCAATTCAAGTCATACAAAATTTGTTTTGTTGTAAAAACCACTTCGTAATAGAAAAGGGCACATATTTATATTATTTGAAGGAACTTTCCCAAAGAACTATACATCTATCTGGTATTATATGGTCATAACATGTCCAAGAATGTTGTGTTATTTAGTTAAAAGTAAGTGGACTCCCCTTTTGGGAAAGTTGTTCCAAATATAATGAGTTTTCCCCCCCTTTAAGTTAAAAAAAAGCAAACTTTTAAATTAAATGCTTAGTGTTTATTCATTACAATGTATAGACTAAAAGATAAACTTAAGAGAATAATTATAGACAGCAATGGGGAAAACTCATCTTTTTTTTTTTTTGGGGGGGGGGTTAAAAGAAGGAAAATTTCAAACAAACAATATATTCATGTTACTTGGCGAACAAAATAATAAAGTGGCGAAAAATATATTGTTTTGGCGAAAAAGGTGGCAAAAAAAATAATTGACCCAGGGGAAACCCTGCCGCAAGTTTATTGTTTTCTGTTTGGTATTAAATTAATAATAAAGATCCATTTTGATACATCTTGTGATCCGTTTATTTGGCAATCGCCTTTGGCAGTCAGCAGGGTTTAAGAACATCTGTTGTTCGACCTGTTAGTCAAATCATAGGTGATCCAGGGGGGCCCTGGCTCCCCCTTTTGTGGGAAAAATTTGGTTGATTATATAGGGAATCACTGAAGCATGAATGGAGCAGGCTCCCCCCCCCCCCCCCCCCCCTAGGTCAGTCAGCGGCCCAACCTTATGAAAAGTTCTGGATCTGCCACTGCAAATGGGTTTTGTTTAAATATACCTTTTCACATTTTTGGTCTTTTGAAAAATGTTGTTTGTGCTGTATTTAGACCCCTCTACCAAGAAATTTGCAGTTTTTATCCAACGCAATCATAGGTTTGAACGTTGTTTTCAATTTAGACTTATTTATATTTTTTCGTTTGGGCTAGTATTATATTTGACTTCGAGTTTATATGATCCGTTCATCCTATTTTGACTCTTCAAAATTCAAGAGTCTATCCTTAATTGAGGTAAATTATATGGCCTTCCAAATACCGTTTCGATTCCTTATATCACTGAAGAGACATTAATTGTCGAAATCCGGATATGGTGTACAAATTTTTGCACCTCATGTTTGCCGTATACCATCTTTTCTGCAAGTTTATTGTTTTCTGTTTGGTATTCAATTAATAATAAAGATCCATTTTGTTACATCTTGTGATCAATTTATTTGGCAATCGCCAATGGCAGTCAGCAGGGTTTAAGAACATCCATTGTTCGACCTGTTAGTGAAATGCGTTTTGTTTAAATATACCTTTTCACTTTTTTGGTCTTTTGAAAAATGTTGTTTGTGCTGTATTTAGACCCCTCTACCAAGAAATTTGTTTGCATGCACATGTATAAAAATTGCAGTTTTTATCCAACGCAATCATAGGTTTGAACGTTGTTTTCAATTTAGACTTATTTATATTTTTTTGTTTGGGCTTGTTTTATATTTGCCTTCAGATTTTTATGATCCGTTCATCCTATTTCGACTCTTCAAAATTCAAGAGTCTATCCTAAATTGAGGTAAATTATATGGCCTTCCAAATACCGTTTCGATTCCTAACATCACTGAAGAGACATTAATTGTCGAAATCCGGATATGATGTACAAATTTTTGCACCTCATGTTTGCGATATACCATCTTTTCCGCAAGTTTATTGTTTTCTGTTTGGTATTAAATTAATAATAAAGATCCATTTTGTTACATCTTGTGATCCATTTATTTGGCAATCGCCAATGGCAGTCAGCAGGGTTTAAGAACATCCATTTTTCGACCTGTTAGTCAAATGCGTTTAGTTTAAATATACCTTTTCACATTTTTGGTCTTTTGGAAAATGTTGTTTGTGCTGTATTTAGACCCCTCTACCAATATATACATTTAGACTTACTTATATATATATATATATATATATATATGCATGTATATTAAGATGTCATGTTAATTAGTGCATTTACTTATGAACTTAGAAGCAAAGAAAATTATTTTTAATGATAACAAGGATGTGTCCAGTACAGGTATGCCCCACTCACACTATCATTTTCTATGTTCAGTGGACCGTGAAATTGAGGTCAAATCTCTAATTTGGCATTAAAATTAGAAAGATCATATCATAGGGAACATGTGTATTAAGTTTCAAGTTAATAGGACTTCAACTTCATCAATAAACTGCTTCGCTGAGCGCAGCTGGATATTCCCGCAGAGGTCCAACCCTGAACAGTTGGGGCAAAAATGGACACAATATTCAAGCTTGATACAGGTCTGAATTTGGATTGTAATTAAATATTTGAATTTATTATAGGTTTCTCAATAAATGTAGTCAAAGAACTTGAAATTGGTTATATGAATTGAATTAATTAAAGATTTCTTGCTGTTGTGCAATTCTTAGTAAATCTGTTGTCAGACTATAAACAAATAAAGTTCAATTAATTCTCAATGTCATATTAGAAATTTATGAAAATCAAAAGGGAGCTTACATCAATAGATATAAACAATTCACCAAAGTTTCATGAGAATTGTTGACAGCATTTTTGAGTTATTGTCCCAAAAATGGAAAAATCCCCCTTTTTTTCATGAATAAAACCCTGTAACTTGGAAACGAAAAATCTGAAATTTATAAAAAACGAAAGGGAGCTCATGTCAATAGATATAAACAATTCACCAAAGTTTTATGCAAATTGGTTAAAGCGTTTTTGAGTTAATGTCCGACATGTTGACGACGGGAAGACAACGTTATACAATAATACGTCACGTAAACAGGCGTATAAAAACTACCTTCACCAAAAACTTTAACCTGAAGCGGGACAGACGGACGAATGAACAGACGCACAGACCGAAAAACATAATGCCCTTAGGAGGGCCATAAATAATATTGGAGTAATTCGTAATAAAAGTCAATGCCAAGCTTCTATTATTTCTTCACAAAAAATTATGCTTGACCCAAGTCAGGAACCAGTAATGTGTTGCTGTCAATCAAGTACCACTTATAAATCATTGTTTTCTATAATTGAATGTTGACATGATAGCAGTAAAGATCAGAACACAGACAGAAAAAATAAATCTAATTACTTATCTATACATCCTTGATAAAATGATATAGACGCTATTTTACAAACTTCTAAGATATCAAGTGTACAAATCAGTGTTGAGATGAGGCATGGAAGTTATAAATTTGAAAAGCACAAAAAGCAATACAGTAACATTCCTGGTAACGGTTCAATGATTTAAGACTTGAAACAGCCGCAAGTAAAGGATTTCAGAAGACTTGAATGTATTCTTCCACCAAAAAAGGAGATGTGAAAGTGGTTGTTGTACATGTATATAATTGTACCTCTTTAGGGGTTTTATGTGCTGCACATAGAAAGATCCATTGCTCTGTCGCTGTCATCTGTGTACATGTTTCTGGATTACAGTCAGCCTGTAAATATTATCATGTTCATTATACATTAATGTCACAAAGACATAACAATCACACATATAATGGTCATTTCTTTCAGTGTCAACACAGTTCAAATGTCTTTTGAGTACATGTATACTGGCATAAGTGAATCTTTCTTTTTTTGTATGTTCCCATACACTGTCATGTGAAAAGATGACTTCTGAAATGAACACATAATACAATTTTATTTTGTTAGTTTTTTGTTGACATTATAGTTTTTTATTTTGAGAGGTTTCATCATTCATTCTTTAAAGGGTTGATACATGTAGCTTCTTTACTATTCTCCAAACTTGAAAATACAAAATTTGCCGTTACATCTATATGTAGATGTTTTTTAGGTGTGTGTCAGTAAAACATTTAATTTAATTCGAGTAACCTTTGTTATTTTAAGTCTTCATATATATAATAAAAAGATCAGATCATCTAACTCCAAAAATATTTCACAAAGTTGACAAATAACAATATCATTGTACAACAAAATGTCCCATCTATTTCAGATAACTAATAATATACTTTTGACACAGGGATATGTCTCGCGTTTTGTAATTTTGATAGTATAATGCAAATGTTGAAATTAAAATTGCAATATTCAAACTTGTGAACTATGCAAAACATTCACATATAAAAAAGAAGATGTGGTATGATTGCCAATGAGTCAATCAATTATAACTGAAGATGCAGGGCTAAATATAAACCTACATGAACATGCAAATAAGAAATCCCTATGCTTATAAAACTGTATACCAAATACCATTGACTTTATATACATGTAAGTGGTTTCCTTTAAACTAACCTGAACACAAACTTTAGCTTGTAAATTATGTGAAACATTCAAAGTCAATGTACCATGATGAGAGGGCAGAGTAATATATTCTCCATGTAAAGGAGACTTGCAAATTCTAATACAACTGCATGCCAATACTAGTGGTTCCCCTTAAACTGATCTAATCACAAACTAATACAAGTCAACTAAGCAAAGGTTTCAAAGTCAATAGACTATGACTGAGGGGGTGGGCCCAAATAATCTCCATGAAATTAAGATTTGCCATTGCTAATACACATGTATCCCAAATATCATTGACCTATGAACTGACCTAATCATAAACTAATACCATTTATTAAGTTTTTCGCGTTGGCTTTTTTCACAATTTGATGACCAACAGGGCAGGTTACATTTTCACTGTGTATTAATTTAGCTGAATTGGAAAATACACACATACAAATGACTGTACTGCATTGTAAAAGATGTAAACAAAAAAAACTTGACTGACTGACAGATAATCAATTACAATTAAATACAAGTACTACAAGCTAAAATACACATAGATGTGGAGAATTTTCAAGAAGGAAAGTAATTTGTGTACATTGCATCATGCTAGAAATAAGAGGAGGTTTTAGTAATTTTTGTGATGGTATAAGAGCAATTTTAAAGCATATCTGTTTAAGCATGGTAAATGTGATTTACAATTGTATTTTTATTTTATTTTAACATTATGTGCAAAACTTTCCGGATATTTACAGATTTTGCTAGTTAATATTTTTGAAAATGTCACTGATTGTTTTGTCATTAAAATGTATGCCATGTTTGATTAGCAAATTTAATTATCATGAAAACAGAGAAATATGCACATTACTGTAATCTGTCGATCAACATAAAAATCCTTTAGGGTGAAAAGAGTTTACATATCAATTTTGTGGGAACTGGATAATTAACAGTAAAATGTTTTTCACATTTCTTTAGCTGCCGCAAACAAAGTGAAAATAAAACATGCGAAAAAATTGTGATATACAGTACATAGTTGATGATTGATTGGTGATTGCTTTACGCCGCATCAGCACAAGACTATATCAAAGCGAACATAGTTGAAGCCACCAACACCCACTTAGAATCAGCAACACTAATCTCCCTTTTTTAATTTGTCAAGCCAGACAAAAACCAAAACATGAATGACCATTAATTTTCTACTGCATACTTCAATATTGCTTTTTCTAATGAAGCTTTTTTACCTGCAACTTGACTGATAATCCATTCAATTCCATACAAAACTGCCTGAAAAAGATAAAAAAAAATTCATAAAAATTCTGCACACTGCATCATAAATAAGTAGCACTTACACAGACACAAGTCATAAATTAAACTTGTCCATAAAATATCCATTTATAATTTTAGAGTCATGTTTTTAAGTTCATTGTCTTTTTTCGTAAGTTCAGGGGGATATTGTCTTTTCCCATCCGTTTAAAGTGGAGAGCATTTCATTTATATTAATAAAATCAACAGCACACCTTTATTCTGCTGTTTTATAATATTTTCTTTCATTTCTAATTTTATTACAGTGAGACATCAAAACACTCACTGGGTATGCTTCAAAGTAAATTTCTAATGAAAGAGCCATCTGAACTTGCTGTGCAATATTATTGAGGACCTTTCTCTAACCAATAGGTAATATTTTTTTGTTTGGAATATTTACTTCGTTTTCTTTTATTTGATGTAAACTAAAAGTATGAAATCCCCAAAACAGAATTATATAGATTATGTCTCAAAGAACCTCAGAGGGGAATTATAAACAACATATATATCAGATTGTTACAAGCTGTATATTTCTAGATGTTTCAACACATACACCCTCAGTTATGCATTAAAGGAGTAAGTTCTTTAACTGTTTTTGGCCCTGAATATTAAGTCTATTGTTTCTAGGTAAGGATTGTTTCTTGTTGATATAATAAATAAATGTGGATAGTGTCCACATGTGGACACAGATGATGCCCCCGCTTGCATAGCATATAGTTATAAAGGGACATAACTGAAGAACGGTAAAAGTGATGCTACCCAAATTTGAACTTGATCTGAGTTTTGTGGTAATAAGCATTGTGTGTAAGTCTCATAACATTTGGTTGAGGCTAACTTAAGTAGAGAACAGAAACTAAAAATTCAGCAATTTTTCTATTTGTAAACATGCATAACTCTAGAACAGTTGTGTATAAGTTTTATAACATTTGGTTGAGACA
The DNA here is from genome assembly GCF_021869535.1 of Mytilus californianus. NCBI lineage: Eukaryota > Metazoa > Mollusca > Bivalvia > Mytilida > Mytilidae > Mytilus > Mytilus californianus. The sequence continues at coordinate 96,823,610 of NW_026262668.1, forward strand.
AACTAAAGTTAGGGAACGGAAACAAAAATTCTGCAATTTTTATGTTTATAAAGGGACATAACTCAAGAATGGTAAAAGTGTTCTCACCAAATTTCGTACTTAATCTGTATTATGTAGTAATAAGCACTGTGTATAAGTTTCATAACATTTGGTTGAGGCAAACTAAAGTTAGAAAACGGAAACAAAAAATTTGTATTTAGTTTTGTGGTAATGAATATTGTATATAGATTTCATAATGTTTGGTTGGGGCAAACTTAAGTTACAGAATGGAAACTAAAAATTTTGCAATCTTTCGATTTATAAAGGGGCATAACTCAATAATGGTTAAAGTGACACTACCCAAATTCAACTTGATCTGTGTTTTGTGGTAATAAGCATTGTGTATAAGTTTCATAACATTTGGTTGAGGCAAACTTAAGTTAGAGAACAGAAACTAAAAATTTTGCAATTTTTCCATTTATAAAGGGGTATAACATGTGTTTTATCAGTGCAGTCTTCACAATGAACTTTTAAATCTACAGGCCCGGAACTCAATTTTTGGAGAATTTTAGTTAGATTCTGTTGGCCTGTAGAGATGATTTTTACAGGCCCGAGAGCAATTTTACAAGCCTGGGCTGCTGGGCCTGTGGTTCAGCGTGAAGACTGTCAGTGGAAGTAAAAATTAAACATTGCATTGTATAAAGCATTGATTGTAGTTGATTCAACTATAATCATGGACAAAGGAAGATAACTACAATTAAAAAAAAAAAGTTACATGATATTAAGAAGAAAATAAAAATTTTGCAATTTTTCTATTTATAAAGGGGCATAACTCTAGTACAGTAAAGGTGACGCCACCAAAATTCAAACTTGATCTGTGTTTTGTGGTTATAAGCACTGTGTATAAGTTTCATAACATTTGGTTGAGGCAAACTTAAGTTAGAGAATGGAAACTAAAAATTTTGCATCTTTTCCATTTATAAAGGGGCATAACTCTAGTACAGTAAAGGTGACGCCACCAAAATTCAAACTTGATCTGTGTTTTGTGGTAATTAGCATTGTGTATAAGTTTCATAACATTTGGTTGAGGCAAACTCAAGTTAGAGAACAATAAAATGCTCCGCTGGGGCGCAGCTTGATACGACCGCAGAGGTCAAACCCTGAACAGTTGGGGCAAGTATGGACACAACATTCAAGCTTGATACAGCACTGAATTTGGATTGTAATTAAATATTTGACACAGCATAGGTTTCTGACACAGAATGAAAGTGGTCTAAGAACTTATAATTTTTTAATTTACCTATTCATACATGTGATGGACTGTGAAACTCAGATCAGGAGATTGGGAAATTTTGGTCAGGAGATTAGGACTCAGATCAGGAAGTTTTTAATCGACATAAATTTTGTCGTAAATGTAACCGTTTGCTGTAAAAATGGTCTTTTAAAGTGTGTTTTCTTCAACTTTCCATCCAATTTATTATGTTTATAGTACCCTTGTACTTATAAAGTTTCTCCATCTTTATATTTTACATGTTCAATCTAACATTTTTTTTTTTCAGTATGTTCTTTAAATTTTTTACGTCATATTCTATAAGACATTTATTGCAACCAGAACATTTGTTTAACTATCTGCAAATAGCTTTTGTTTGCATACTCAGAAAATCATTCTAACTGTAAAACAAGGGTCATAGTTATTATATAAATTTCAATTTAAGCCTTGAAAGGAAGTATAGAATCCTCAAATAATTTTCAAATTATTATTTTTTTATTTGTCCTAAGACATTTAAAATCATTTATTTACCATCCTTTTATGATTATTTGTTCAATTTATATTTTATTTATATTCTTTTAAAAGTTTTCATTATTAAAAGGAAAGTAACTTAAAACAGGATAAATCAAGGGAAGTAACCCAATAAATACACAGTTTTTGTTACACAACGGCAGTTAGCCTGAGGTAAAAAATCATTGATTACCAGTATGTTTGACACCCAAGCTGACAAGTGAAGCCATATAATTATGCATGTTAATTGATTTACAGGTAAAATATAACTTCAGGTAATGTGAGTTACACCAGATGCCTGAGATGATATGTTGGGCAGAAATTTTTCATTCATGAAAAATTTCATATCCCACACGGGATTATAATTTTCCTCTTCAACCGGAGGTCGGGAGGAGACTCCTGAAAACAGGATTATTGTACTCCTGTCGGGAGGTTCACATGTATGCTATTCAAACCATATCATTATTATTTGCTTTTATATATAAATCAGAAATAATCAATTTAAAATGGAAAATTTTAAAGAAAAAAAAGGAAAAAAAAATCCCCCCCCCCCCAAATTTTTTGAACCCCCTTATGATTCATCGCCCCCACACTCAATCCCAGCTTTCCCTTTGTGGTATGGTACCTTGCAGTACAATTTTAGAGAGATCCATTCACTTGAACACAAGTTATTGTCTGGAAACTAGAAAAATGCTTGTTTTTTTGTCCCTTTTTGGCCCCTAAATCCTAAACGTTTAGGGCAATTACCCCCAAACTCCAACCCAGCTTTCCCTTTGTGATATGGAACCTTGCAGTACAATTTCATAAAGATCCATACACTTACAAACAAGTTATTGTCCTGAAACTAGAAAAATGCGTTTTTTGCCCCTTTTTGGCCCCTAATTCCCAAAATTTGGAGGAAATTACCCCCAAAAATCAATCCCAGTATTCCCTTTGAGATATGGAACCTTGTGATACAATGTCAGAGAGATCCATACACTTACACACAAGTTATTGTCATGAAACTAGAAAAATGCTTGTTTTTTGCCCCTTTTTGGCCCCTAATTCCTAAAATTTGGAGGCAATTACCCCCAAAAATCAATCCCAGCATTCCCTTTGTGATATGGAACCTTGTGGTACAATGTCAGAGAGATCCATATACTTACACACAAGTTATGTCTGGAAGTTACAAAAATGCTTATTTTTGGCCCCCTTTTGGCCCCTAATTCCTTAACTGTTAGTACCATAACCCCCAAAATCAATCCCCACCTTCCTTTTGTGGTATTGAACCTTATGGTAAAATTTCATTGAGATCCATTCACTTAAACTAAAGTTAGAGTGCGAAAACTAATGTGTATTCGGACGACGACGCCGGATGACGACGACGACAACGCCAACGTCATACCAATATACGACCACAAAAATTTTTTTGCGGTCGTATAAAAACCAATTTTGGGACGTACGTACGTACAGACGGACAAGGGTAAAACTTAATGCCCCCTCCGCTACGGCGGGGCATAAAAAGACATATAAGAAAGTAAAATAGAATCTTGTCAAATTTTCCTTTAACATTCAGGGCTCACACTACTTCAGAATCATAGGAAGAAGTGACTTCTCTTTTTGAAACTGATAGGGAGAAGCGGTGAGATTTAAAAGAGAAGTGCTTGTTTGCTAGCGGCGCTACAATGTTTGGTTTTTTACTATAATATAAAGGGCCTTATGTATCTTATACTTTTTATATTGTTCAATTCTTACCTGAGTATACAATTAAAGTAAATTTAAAAAGTTCAAATTCAAATTCAAAGTTGTTTAAGTTTATCATTTCTAGTTGCACAAATATATTTGTCTTCTTGTCAGAAACTACAAACTAATAATATAACACTAATTAATGTGGATAGTGTCCACATGTGGACACAGATGATGCCCCCGCTTGCATATCATATAGTTATAAAGGGACATAACTGAAGAACGGTAAAAGTGATGCTACCCAAATTTGAACTTGATCTGAGTTTTGTGGTAATAAGCATTATGTGTAAGTCTCATAACATTTGGTTGAGGCTATTTTAAGTAGTAAACAGAAACTAAAAACTCAGCAATTTTTCTATTTGTAAAAACGCACAACTCTAGAAAGGTAGTGTATAAGTTTTATAACATTTGTTTGAGACAAACTAAAGTTAGAGAACGGAAACTAAAAATTCAGCACTTTTTATGTTTATAAATGGACAAAACTCAAGAATGGTAAAAGTGTCGCCACCAAATTTCGTACTAAATCTGTATTATGTAGTAATAAGCATTGTGTATAAGTTTCATAACATTTGGTTGAGGCAAATTAAAGTTAGAAAACGGAAACAAAAAATTTGTACTTGATCTTAGTTTTGTGGTAATGAATATTGTGTATAGGTTTCATAATGTTTGGTTGGGGCAAACTTAAGTTACAGAATGGAAACTAAAAGTTTTGCAATCTTTCAATTTATAAAGGGACATAACTCAATAATGGTTAAAGTGATACTACCCAAATTCAACTTGATCTGTGTTTTATCAGTGGAAGTCAAAATTAAACATTGCATTGTATAAAGCATTGATTGTAGTTGATTCAACTATAATCATGGACAAAGGAAGATAACTCCAATTTTAATAAAATGCTCCGCAGGGCGCAGCTTGATACGACCGCAGAGGTCGAACCCTGAACAGTTGGGGCAAGTATGGACACAACATTCAAGCTTGATACAGCTTTGCATTTGGATTGTGATTAAATATTTGACACAGCATAGGTTTCTGACACAGAATGAATGTGGTCTAAGAACTTAAAAATTTTAAATTTGACATTCACCTATTATGGTCCAATATCCAAAATCTAAATACATGGTTAGATTCAGCATATCAAAGAACCCCAATAATTCAATTTTTGATGACATCAAACAAAGTTTAATTTTGGACCCTTTTGACCTCAACCTCAATGTGGACAAAGTTGATAACGGGGCCCAAAAATCAAAAATCTAAATACATGGTTAGATTCAGCATATCAAAGAACCCCATATATTCAATTTTTGTTGTAATCAAACAAAGTTTAATTTTGGACACCGATATGGACCAACTTGAAAACTGGGCCCATAATCAAAAATCTAAATACATGTTTAGATTCAGCATATCAAAGAACCCTAAGAATTAAATTTTTGTTAAAATCAAACTAAGTATAATTTTGGACCCTTTGGACCTTAATGTAGACCAATTTGAAAACAGAACCAAAAATTAAGAATCTAAATACACGGTTAGATTCGGCATATCAAAGAACCCCAATAATTCAATTTTTGATGAAATCATACAAAGTTTAATTTTGGACCCTTTGGACCTCAATGTGGACCAATTTAAAAACAGGGCCCAAAATCCAAAAACTAAATACAGGGTTAGATTCAGCATATTAAAGAACCCCCAGAATTCAAGAATAAAACCCCATTAAAATTGGTCAAGAAATAAGCAATTTATAGGAAGTATCTTCTTTTGCACAATACTGTGCAATTAAATATTTCTTGCTATTGCGCAATACTGTACAATTGACAATTTCTTGCTATTGCGCAATATTGTGCTATTGGATATTTCTTGCTATTGCGCAATACTGTGCAATTGAAGATTTCTTGCTATTGCGCAATACTGTGCAATGGAAGATTTCTTGCTATTGTGCAATACTGTGCAATTGAAAATTTCTTACTATTGCACAATACTTATTATATAATAATTTACACATCCTGTTTGGTGTGTATCTCCTACCATATCATTATAATTTGCTTTTAAATATAAATCAGAAATAACCAACTTAAAATGGAAAATTTTAAAAGAAAAAAAAAAGGAAAAAAGAAAAAAAAAGGAAAAAAAAAAAATCCCCCCCAAATTTTTTGAACACCCTTATGATTCATCACCCCCAAACTCAATCCCAGCCTTCCCTTTGTGGTATGGTACCTTGCAGTACAATTTCAGAGAGATCCATACACTTGAACACAAGTTATTGTCTGGAAACTAGAAAAATTTGTTTTTTGGCCCCTTTTTGGCCCCAAATTCCTAAACGTTTAGGGCAAGTACCCCCAAACTCAAAACCAGCTTTCCCTTTGTGATATGGAACCATGTAGTACAATTTCAGAAAGATCAATACACTTACACACAAGTTATTGTCCTGAAACTAGAAAAATGCTTGTTTTTTGCCCCTTTTTGGCCCCTAATTCCTAAAATATTGAGGCAATTACCCCCATCATCAATCCCAGCCTTCCCTTTGAGGTGTGGTACCTTGCAGTACAATTTCAGAGAGATCCATACACTTGAACACAAGTTATTGTCTGGAAACTAGAAAAATGCTTATTTTTGGCCCCTTTTTGGCCCCCAATTCCTAAACGTTTCGGCAATTACCCCCAAACTCAATCCCAGCTTTCCCTTTGTGATATGGAACCTTGTAGTACAATTTCAGAAAGATCCAAACACTAACACACAAGTTATTGTCATGAAACTAGAAAAATGCTTGTTTTTTGCCCCTTTTTTGGCCCCTAATTCCTAAAATTTCCAGGCAATTACCCCCAAAATCAATCCCAGCATTCCCTGTGTGATATGGAACCTTGTGGTACAATTTCAGAGAGATCCATACACTTGATCACAAGTTATTGTCATGAAACTAGAAAAATGCTTGTTTTTTGCCCCTTTTTTGGCCCCTAATTCCTTAAATTTTGAGGCAATTACCCCCAAAATCAATCCCAGCATTCCTTTTGTGATATGGAACCTTGTGATACAATGTCAGAGAGATCCATACACTAACACACAAGTTATGTCTGGAAGTTACAAAAATGCTTATTTTTGGCCCCTTATTCCTTTACTGTTGGTACCATAACCCCCAAAATCAATCCCAACCTTCCTTTTGTGGTATTGAACCTTGTGGTAAAATTTCATAGAGATCCATTCACTTAAACTAAAGTTAGAGTGCGAAAACCAATGTGTCTTGGGACGATGCCTGACGACGACGACGACGCCAACGTCATACGACCACAAAAATTTTTTTGCGGTCGTATAAAAATTACTTGATATTTAGAAATAATTAAAAATTTTGCAATTTTTCCATTTATAAAGGGGCATAACTCTAGAACGGTTAAAGTGACGCAACCAAAATTCAAACTTGATCTGTGGTTTGTGGTAATAAGCATTGTGTATAAGTTTCATAACATTTGGTTGAGGCAAACTTAAGTTAGAGAACGGAAACTAAAAATTTTGCAATTTTTCCATTTATAAAGGGGCATAACTCTAGAACGGTTAAAGTGACGCCACCAAAATTCAAACTAGATCTGTGTGGTAATAAGCATTGTGTATAAGTTTCATAACATTTGATTGAGGCAAACTTAAGTAAGAGAACAGAAACTAAAAATTTTCCAGTTTTTCCATTTATAAAGGGGCATAACTCCAGAATGGTTTAAGTGACACCAACAAAATTCAAAACTTGATCTGTGTTTTGTGGTAATAAGCATTGTGTATAAGTTTCATAACATTTGGTTGAGGCAAACTTAAGTAAGAGAACGGAAACTAAAAAGTTTGCAATTTTTCCATTTATAAAGGGGCATAACTCTAGAACGGTTAAAGTGATGACACCAAAATTCAAACTTGATCTGTGTTTTGTGGTAATTAGCATTGTGTATAAGTTTCATATTATTTGGTTGAGGCAAACTCAAGTTAGAGAACGGAAACCAATTTTTGGACGTACGTACGTACAGACGGACAAGGGTAAAACTTAATGCCCCCATGGGTGCATAAAAAACTTTATTTTTATATTAAAACGGAAAAGAAAGTAAAATATGTCAATTAAAATTCATTCAAAAAATTTCTCTGTTTATCATGTTTATGAAATTCAGTGTTTCTCATTAAAAAAATATTTAAATTTAACAAGGTTTAGCAACTTTAATCAATAAATTAAAACAATGCATATACATGGAAATATATACATTAAGCAAGTAGATCTAACCAAAAGTCTTCTTATTGTGTGGAATGCGTAATTTTTCCTTTTGGGATCAAGTCTTTAACTCTTCAGTCAGCTGTGCAATCGTGTGTCCATAATTAATATTGAAAGAATACGGATTTCGTTCATAGATGGTCCGCTTCCAATGAATCCTGCCTCCGATCCGTAGTTCATACAAATATTTCAATGGCGGACAAAGAAAATTTACAAAAATAAACAATGTTTGACAAGCTATTTGGAAAGGAATATGACGTTTTTAATGCAACAAGTGGATTAAACATTAACTAAAGAAAACAATTTTCATCACATTCTAATGAAGTAACATACTTATTTTGCCGAAAATTAGATGAATTGATGTACGCTCTTGAGTAACAAGTACCGGAAGTGATACAAAATAATTTGTCTTTATGAAATAAAATACAACCGACTGTAAAGTCTATGCTTTCACCTCCTTTCTAAAGAAATAAATTGTTTATGTCTTCGAATTTCTTTACAATAAATGAAAAATTGCTGTTTCATCGACTTGGTCTAAATTGAAAATTGCCCATGAATAAAGCGACTAAAAGCCAGTATTGTGAACAACAGGGTGACAAGATATCGCTTTTGACGGTTGGGCAAAGCGAAGTAACATATGGGAAAGCGGCTTTGTCGTCCCAGTCGCCTGTTAACGTGAGCCCTGAACACTGTTAATATTCACATCCAAAATAGGCAAAATTGAGATTTTGTTGAAAGTTGATAAATCGTCTGGATTTCAACCAAATTTAGGCTTATGAAACATAGACCGCAGGTTTCGACAAACTAAAAAGCTAACCAAACTTATTCAGAAGGGATATAGTTACGATACTGATGTCAAGTCTTTAAAGATGGCACTTTTTTAATTAATATTGATTCACTCATAGGGTATTTGCATAGGAAATAAACACATTTATTCTAAAACCAGTGTTATTGGCATGATACGGGTTACGTTCTTCTCGTATATTTTATGATTGTATGATACTAAACCCCTAATGGGAGGGATGTGCTTGATTTTCATATGATGAAAACATCATTTTTCAATTACCTTAATTGAGGTCTGGAGCTGGCATGTCAGTAATTGTTAGTAGTCCTTTGTTAATTTATGTTAATTATTGTCATTTTGCTTAGTTTCTTCTGTTATCTATTCTAACATCAGACTTGGACTTCTTTTAAACTGAATTTTACTGTGCGTATTGCTGTGTGTTTTTTTATTCCACATTGGCTATGAGGTATAGGCGAAGGGTTGAGATCTCACAAAACATGTTTAACCTCGCCACATTTTTGCACCTGTCCCAAGTCAGGAACCTCTGGCCTTTGTTAGTCTTGTTTGTTTTTTTAATTTTGGTTCATTTATATGTTTCGGAGTTTAGTATGACGTCTATTTTCACTGAAACAGTATTCATTATTTTTTAAGGGCCAGCTGATGCCCGCCTCCGGGTGCAGGATTTTCTCGCTGTGTTGAAGACCCATTGGTGGCCTTAGGCTGTTTTCTGCTCTTTGGTCTGGTTGTTGTCTCTTTGACGCATTCCTCGTTTCCATTCTCAATATTAAATAATCAAGTAAGATACTCGTAAGTTAGCTGTTATAACATTTTATTTTGCTACTGTATAGTTCATGCTCAATTCTGTAAACCATTTTCTTGTGTATTTGTATTTTTATCATTTACCCTTAAGACATCTTACCGTAAATGTTCATATTTCCAAACTCCTTCATCAACACCATCTGGCTGATTTAAAATACCTTCAACATCATTAACATCTTTGTTTATAGCTTGCTGTATATACTGTAGAAAGAAAGACGACTTTATTGCATGTAAATACATGCTACATGTATATTAAAGTACATGTACTACACAAATTTAGGATTCCTCTGCTTTTATCCCATTAGCATAATTATACAATAAAATGCACATTCTAGACTTTTTTCATTTATCTCAGAATTTACAAAAATACTAGATCAAAACATCAATCAAATTTCGATATAAAAAAATCAGATGAAACATCATGAACATGTTTCCAGATACTTTTTGATGGCTAACCTTAAAAGATATAAAGACAGGACTCAGCTAATATATTCAGAACTCATAAAGCAGTCCCACCAGTTCAGGAAATGGGGCACCCAGACAGAAAATAATGTGTCCTGGTACTCCTGGACCAAGTGTACAAGTGAAAGACAACCCTGGTGTAGAGGCAGAGGAATCTGTATTGCATATTCCCAGGAAAAATAATCAAATTCATTTGGAATAAGAAACAAAAATTAATTAACATTATCATGATTATATGAATTTCTTTTATGGAAATTTTGAGTACTTACAGGACTCAGGAGCAATTGAATGTACTCCACTAGATCATACTACATAGTGTTAGTTCCTGTAGGAAAATTTGGAAGGTATTAACTGTATTTACAAAATTGTATATACATGTACATGTATGTACACGATGTAAAACAGTGTTCTCCCAAGGATTTTGGATAGCACCATAATAAGTGTGTGAGATAGATATACATATAAAAATATCTAGATTTAATTGTCAAGATTGTGGCATAATTTTTTGTTTATCAAAATGATTAAATACTCTTTCCAAGTTAAGAGGATCACTCAACTCAATAGTTTTTCATTATTTCTGTCTTAAACATGTTAACTAAATATTGTATAAACATGATAAATCACCTGTTGTACAGCTAATGTATTATCCATTTCTTCATAAGCTATGTCACTCCATTTTGACCACATCTGTAAACAAAACATATACAGTTGTAATTTCAAAATATAAAACTTCTTCTTCCAATGTCCTGCTATTTCAGGGCTCACACTACTTCAGAATCATAGGGAGAAGTGACTTCTCTTTTTGATTCTGATAGGGAGAAGTGGTGAGATTTGAAAGAGAAGTGCTCCTTCGCGCACTGCGCTACAATGTTTTGATTTTACTATAGTATAAAGGGTCATATGTAAATAATGTTCTTTTTATATTGTTCAATTCATATCTGAGTATACAATTAAATTAACAGTTCAAATTCAAAGTTGTTTAAGTTTATGTTCTTGTGAGAAACTTCCAACTAAATAACTAGCACTAAAAAGATTTTTTTTTTTATGTCAAAAAGGTAAAGAAATTATAATATATGAATTACAATTCAATTAATAAAATGCTCCGCAGGGTGCAGCTTGATACTACCGCAGAGGTCGAACCCTGAACAGTTGGGGCAAGTATGGACACAACATTCAAGCTTGATACAGCTCTGAATTTGGATTGTGATTAAATATTTGACACAGCATATGTTTCTGACACAGAATGAATGTGGTCTAAGAACTTAAAAATTTTAAATTGGACATTCACCTATTATGGTCCAATATCCAAAATCTAAATACATGGTTAGATTCAGCATATCAAAGAACCCCAAGAATTCAATTTTTGATGACATCAAACAAAGTTTAATTTTGGACCCTTTTGACCTCAATGTGGACAAAGTTGATAACGGGCCCAAAAATCAAAAATCTAAAGACATGGTTAATTCAGCATATCAAAGAACCCCATATATTCAATTTTTGTTGAAATCAAACAAAGTTTAATTTTGGACCCCGATTTGGACCAACTTGAAAACTGGGCCCATATAATCAAAAATCTAAATACATGTTTAGATTCAGCATATCAAAGAACCCTAAGAATTCAATTTTTGTTAAAATCAAACTAAGTTTAATTTTGGACCCTTTGGACCTTAATGTAGACCAATTTGAAAACAGAACCAAAAATTAAGAATCTAAATACATGGTTAGATTCGGCATATCAAAGAACCCCAATAATTCAATTTTTGATGAAATCAAACAAATTTTAATTTTGGACCCTTTGGACCTCAATGTGGACCAATTTAAAAACGGGGTCCAAAATCCAAAAACTTAATACACGGTTAGATTCAGCATATTAAAGAACCCCAAGAATTCAAGAATAAAACTCCATTGAAATTGGTCAAGAAATAAGCAATTTATACGAAGTATCTTCTTTTGCACAATACTGTGCAATTGAATATTTCTTGCTATTGTGCAATACTGCACAATTGACAATTTCTTGCTATTGCGCAATATCGTGCTATTGGATTCTTGCTATTGCGAAATACTGTGCAATTGAAGATTTCTTGCTATTGCGCAATACTGTGCAATTGAAGATTTCTTGCTATTGCGCAATACTGTGCAATTGAAGATTTCTTGCTATTGTGCAATACTGTGCAATTGAAAATTTCTTGCTATTGCACAATACAATGTACTTATTATATAATAATTTACACATCCTGTTTGGTGTGTATCTCCTACCATATCATTATTATTTACTTTTAAATATAAATCAGAAATAACCAACTTAAAATGGAAAATTAAAAAAAAAAAAAAAAGGAAAAAAAGAAAAAAAAGGAAAAAAAAAAAAAATCCCCCCCCCCTTATGATTCATCACCCCCAAACTCAATCCCAGCCTTCCCTTTGTGGTATGGTACCTTGCAGTACAATTTCAGAGAGATCCATACACTTGAACACAAGTTATTGTCTGGAAACTAGAAAAATGTGTTTTTTGGCCCCCAATTCCTAAACGTTTAGATCAATACCCCCAAACTCAATTCCAGTTTTCCCTTTGTGATATGGAACCTTGTAGTACAATTTCAGAAATATCCAAACACTAACACACAAGTTATTGTCATGAAACTAGAAAAATGCTTGTTTTTTGCCCCTTTTTTGGCCCCTAATTTCTAAAATTTCCAGGCAATTACCCCCAAAATCAATCCCAGCATTCCCTGTGTGATATGGAACCTTGTGGTACAATTTCAGAGAGATCCATACACTTGATCACAAGTTATTGTCTGGAAACTAGAAAAAATGCTTATTTTTTGCCCTATTTTGGCCCCTTATTCCTCAACATTTTGGGCAATTACCCCCAAACTCAATTCCAGCTTTCCCTTTGTGATATGGAACCTTGTAGTACAATTTCAGAAAGATCCATACACTTACACACAAGTTATTGTCATGAAACTAGAAAAATGCTTGTTTTTTGCCCCTTTTTTGGCCCCTAATTCCTAATATTTTGAGGCAATTACCCCCAAAATCAATCCCAGCATTCCCTTTGTGATATGGAACCTTTTGGTACAATGTCAGAGAGATCCATACACTAACACACAAGTTATGTCTGGAAGTTACAAAAATGCTTATTTTCGGCCCCTTTTTGGCCCCTAATTCCTTAACTGTTGGTACCATAACCCCCAAAATCAATCCCAACCTTCCTTTTGTGGTATTGAACCTTATGGTAAAATTTCATAGAGATCCATTCACTTAAACTAAAGTTAGAGTGCGAAAACCAATGTGTCTTCGGACGACAACGACAATGACGACAACGTCGCCAACGTCATACCAATATACGACCGCAAAAATTTTTGCGGTCGTATAAAAACTATCTTGTTTATCATGTTATGAAATTCAGTGTTTCTCATCAAAAGATATACAAAGTTAAGCTGGGCCAGAATATATTGATATTAGTAGTTAAGCAACTTTAATCAATATTTTGAAACAATCCATATAAATCATGTAAATTATATGGAATTACATGTATATACATTAATCAATTAGATCTAACCAAAAGTCTGTTAATGCGTGTGGAATGCGAAATTTTTCCTTTTGGGATCAATATTCTTCTGTCAGCTTTTCCATTCATGCGTCTGTCGTTATTATTGTAAAAATACCGATTTCGGTCATAGCTGGTCCGGTTCCGATCTGTAGTTAGTAAACAATTAATGGCAGACGAAGAAAATTTACAAAAATAAACAATGTTTGACAAGCTATTTGGAAAGGAATATGATGTTTTTAATGCAATAAATGGATTAAACATTTACTGGAGGCAACTTTGATCACTTTCAAATGAAGTAACAAACTTATTTTGCCGCCGAAAGTTAGATTGATATACGCTCTCTGAGTAACAAGTACGGGAAGTGCATGCAGTGATAAAAAGTTGTCTTTTTATTGAATAACCTGCTACACACTGTAAAGTCAATGCTTAAACCTCTTTTCTTAAGAAAATGATTCGTTTATGTCTGAATTTCTTTAATAATCAATAAAAAATTGATGTTTTATCAACTTGGTAAAAATTAAAAATGTCCGATGACGAAAGCGACTGAAAGCGAGTATCGTAAACAACAGGGCGACTTGTTTTCGCTTTTGAGGGTCGGGCAAAGCAAAGTGACAGACGGGAAAGCGACTTCTTCGCCCTAGTCGCCTGGTAGCGTGAGCCCTGACATTTTCTTACACTTGAAATTTCCTAAAAAAGACACTTTTTTAAACATCATGGATCCAGCCATTTTGAAAAGGAGGGGTTTCAACCCCTAAAACTTTCAGATAATAAAAATAAAATAAATAAAATGCTTCGCTGAGAGCAGCCTGATACGACCACAGAGGTCGAACCCTGAACAGTTGGGCCTAATTTGGACACAATATTCAAGCTTGATATATATACTGTCTGAATTTGGATTGTAATAAAATTATTGACATAATATAGGTTTCTGACACAAAATAAATGGGGTCAAAGATCTTATAAATCCATTGCGCAATACTGTGCAATGGAAAATTTCTTCTTGCAACTTTTCAAAAATTCGAAATTTTAAAAATTTTGAAAAAAATTCCCCCCCCCCCCTCCCAACTTTTTGAAACCCCCCTTGGAGCAATTACCCCAAAACTCAATCCCAGCCTTTCCTTTGTAGCATGGAACCTTGTAGTACAATTTCAGAGAGATCCATACACTTACACACAAGTTATTGTCTGGAAACAAGAAAAATGCTTGTTTTTTTTTTTTGCCCCTAATTCCTACATGTTTGGGGCAATTAACCCCAAACTCAATCCCAACCTTGCCTTTGTAGTATTGAACCTTCTTAAAAAATTTCATAAAGATCCATTCACTTTAAATAAAGTTATTGTCCTGAAACCAATGTGTCTTCGGAAGATGACGACGACATCCTACCATTATACGATCCCCAAAAAATTTTTGCGGTCGTATAAAAAGGGGGGTTCCCACCCCCAGAACACCGCCACTTGATCCTCCAATGTAAAGTCAGTAGATTATTACCATTTATATAGAACTACTTGTTCTTGTATAAGAGTTTGTGATATTCCATTATTTTGTCAGACCAAGGACTGACATGGTGCAAACTTTTGCTGGTCCTTCAAAAAATGTGTTGGTTCCCCATTTTTAATTACTTCATTTGGTTTAAAAAAATTATGCTTTCCAGTTACAATAACCACAAATCAGTGCATCATGATTTGACCAAATACCCAATGTTGTAACGACCTTTAGCTGTTAGTAAAAAAATGTGTTTTTTTATTGTTTTAAAATAAAGTGACATTCTAATTTATTAAACGTATCCTTTGGTGTTTCGTGATTTTTTTTTACCAAATGAATTTTTATTCATGAAAATATAATTATTTAGATATATACATTTGTATATCTAAAAATTCAACCTGTATTTGATTAATAAAATGCTTCGCTGGGGCGCAGCTTGATACGACCGCAGAGGTCGAACCCTGAACAGTTGGGGCAAGTATGGACACAACATTCAAGCTTGATACAGCTCTGAATTTGGATTGTTATTAAATATTTGACACAGCATAGGTTTCTGACACAGAAAGAATGTGGTCTAAGAACTTGAATTTTTTTAATTTACCTATTATGGTCCAATGTCCAAAATCAAAATACATGGTTAGATTCAGCATATCAGAGAACCCCATATATTCAATTTTTGTTAAAATCAAACAAAGTTTAATTTTGGACCCCAACTTGGACAAACTTGAAAACTGGGCCCATAATCAAAAATCTAAACACATGTTTAGATTCAGCATATCAAAGAACCCCAAGAATTCAATTTATGCTAAAATCAAACTAAGTTTAATTTTGGACCCTTTGGACCTTAATGTAGACCAATTTAAAAAACGGGACTTAAAATTAAAAATCTAAATACACGGTTAGATTTGGAATATCAAAGAATCCCAATAATTCAATTTTTGATGAAATCAAACAAAGTTTAATTTTGGACCCTTTTGACCTCAATATGAACCAATTTGATAGCGGGGCCTACAAATAAAAAATCTAAATACATGGTTAGATTCAGCATATCAAAGAACCTCATATATTCAATTTTTGTTGAAATCAAACAAAGTTTAATTTTGGACCCCAATTTGGACCAACTTGAAAACTGGGCCCATAATCAAAAATCTAAATACATGTTTAGATTCAGCATATCAAAGAACCCCATATATTCAATTTTTGTTGAAATCAAACAAAGTTTAAATACTGGACCCTATCTTGGACCAACTTGAAAACTGGGCCCATAATCAAAAATCTAAACACATGTTTAGATTCAGCAAATCAAAGAACCCCAAGAATTCAATTTTTGTTAAAATCAAACTAAGTTTAATTTTGGACCCTTCGGACCTCAATGTAGACCAATTTAAAAAACAGGACCCAAAATTAAAAACCTAAATACACGGTTAGATTTGGAATATCAAAGAACCCCAATAATTCAATTTTAGATGAAATCAAACAAAGTTTAATTTTGGACCCTTTTATCCTCATTATGAACCAATTACAATGTAGATAACGGGGTCCAAAAATAAAAAATCTAAATACATGGTTAGATTCAGCATATCAAAGAACCCCATATATTCAATTTTTGTTGAAATCAAACAAAGTTTAATTTTGGACCCCAATTTGGACCAACTTGAAAACTGGGCCAAAAATCAAAAATCTAAATACATGTTTAGATTCAGCATATCAAAGAACCTCATATATTCAATTTTTGCTAAAATCAAACAAAGTTTAATTTTGGACCCTTTGGACATTAATGTAGACCAATTTGAAAACTGGACCCAAAATTAAAAATCTAAATACACTGTTAGATTCGGCATAACAAATAAATAAATGTGATCAAAGATTTTACAAATCTAATGCGCCATACTGTGCAATTAAAGATTACTTCTTGAAATTTTTCAATATTTGAAATTTGAAAAAAAAATAATATTTGAAGAATAATTCTTTTTAATTTCTAAAATCTGAAATGAGAAAAAATTGGCCCCCCACAATTTCTTTTTATCCCCCCCCCCCCCTTTTTCCCCCAAAAAAATTCTTTCCCTCAAGATATGGTCATAATCTCAATTCAAATTTCCAATGGAGTTGGCAACCATAATTACCCATTTAAATTTACCATAGTGCTAACTTAATCTATTTTATAATAGAATTAATAAAAATATAGTGTCAAATCTTTCATATGGATTTTTTTGTAAAAAAAAAGATGAAAACATTTGCAGATATTTTTACTGGTCTTCCTTTATAAATATGCATTTCTTTAAACATAATTTAAAAGCAGTGTAAGGGAAGTAACCAAAACGTTGTATTTGGATTACCTCCCTTACACTGTTTTAGATTATCTTTATTGTTCATTAACCATTACTTTATACATAATTTAAAAGCAGTGTAAGGGAGATAATTTCAATGATGTATTTGATTTATCTCCCTTACACTGCTTTAAATTATGTTTTGTACTAAAGTATTTGTCCATTAACCAGGACAACTTTGTTTTTCCCCCTTTTTTGCCCCTAATTCCTAAACGGTTTGAGCCATAACCCCCCAAAGCAAATCCTAACCATCCCTTTGTGGTATGGAAACTTGTAGTATAATTTCAGAGAGATCCATACACCGTTCCACAGTTATTGTCTGGAAACTAGAAAATGCTCATTTTTGGCCCCTTTTTGGCCCCTAATTCCTTGACTGTTGGTACCATAACCCCCAAAATCAATCCCAACCTTCCTTTTGTGGTATTTAACCTTATGGTCAAATTTCAAAAAGATCCATTCACTTAAACTAAAGTTAGAGTGCGAAAACCAATATGTATTCGGACGACGACGCCAGACGACGACGACGACGACGACCATGACGACGACGCCAACGTCATACCAATATACGACCACAAAATTTTTTTGCGGTCGTATAAAAATGGGGTGTTTAAGAACCCAGGGTCCAACGTGTGGGGTGCAAACATGTCAAGGGAGCAAACAGACAGGATACAGTTTGACTAGTACACTGCCAGAATATACACTAAGTGAGTAAGTTTAATTTAGAGTCAGCACATATTACAAACAACAATAAACATGATAAACTCCAAATAGACCTTATTGTTACATGTATTTGAGGATCTGTTACACTTGACCTGAGATTTAGCAACACTTGATTGATCAGGTCATGTACAACAATCACTTTTTCTTTGTGGTGTCAGACTACTGTAGTCCAAATAATTATGACATCTTGAAAGGCTATTATATTTTTTTGCTTTGACGCCTTACATCAATGTCATTCAAGTCATTATGCTGAAGCCATCTTTTTTGGTTGTTTTTTGAAAGTGAATTTCGCTCTCAACTTTGAGACCCAATTTAGCCATAAAATTTTCATTTAAGGCTAGAAATTTTTGCATATATACAAATTCTTACCTTTTATGTGTTTGTTTGTGCAAAATATTTCAAATAATTTCCTAAAGTAATGATATGATAAAATAAGTTACAATTCCATCCAAGGTGGACTATTATCTACTGCTTTTTTTAAAACGTTATTCTGATTTCTTTTTAGGAGAGTATAAAATAAATTTTTACACCAAACTTGGTAAAATTTGACAGATCCAAATTTCCGGAACGTTTGTTTTTATATTATCTTGAAATTCAGGTCCGTCAAATTTTACCAAGTTTGGTGCAAAAATTTATTTTATACTCCTAAAGTGAAGAGTCTTAAGGAGAAATCAGCTAAACGTTTTAATAAAGCAGTAAATTCTCTCTCAAAGTCTAACTGAAAATATGAGTTCGGCGTTATGTCGCTGTAAGGCGTCAAAGCAAAAAATATAATAGCCTTTCAAGACGTCATAATTATTTGGACTAGTGTCAGACAATTTCTCTTGTGAAGTCAAAAATTTTGGGAAATGTGTGTGGTGTCTAGTAATGACGGACAAATAACGATAAGGTGTATTGCAATCATTGTAAATAGTGAACATTATGTTGAAACTTAAAGGTTTCAAATTTTATTTTTTAATTTGAAACTTTCAAGTTTCTTGACACTAAACATGCTAAATTTGACTTCTTGTTGCTTATTTCAATATTTGTGAGACCGATGGCGATGCTGGCCTTGGGTCTGATTTCATAAAATGAATCATCATCAACGTATGCGTGAACTGCTTACCAATCATGGTGCACGCCAATACACAGTTTTGAAATAACTGGATGCCTATCTTTTCGACCTTTTTTACACTGGGAGGGATGAATGTTATCATGAAAAAACTTTAAGATCCTGTGAGCGGGGCAAAAGGTTTGATGGTATCTTAGCGTATCATCATCGTAAGTGTTACAAATGACATACAATATATACGCTCAAAGTGATAGTTTAACTAATCAATTGACTAAATAATTTGCCTCAGCTTTTGTTCCTGGCCGATTTCGTCGGAGGACTGCTGTACTTCCATCGGCCATTTTCATCTTCATTGCAGCGCCCTCTCAAAATAAATTACCAAGGGACATAACTACTAATACTAATATACTAATATTTTATTTCCTAATCATAGGGCTCAATACAAGCATATCAATCACGTTACAGATACAATACAATATAATTATGAATTTTAATACATATAACAAACAATAATTGTTCATAAATAAAAGGGGGAGAGTAAGTTTATACAGTATACAAAGGAGGATAACTCCTGGTCCACATCAAATATCTGTAAAAGAGGGACGAAAGATACCAATTTTGTAGACTGTTGTTAGTCTTGTCGTCGTTTTTCGTTTTTTTTTCATGATTTCTTCAGTTTGTCTTCGAAAAGAGGGACGAAAGATACCAGAGGGACAGTCAAACTCATAGATCGAAAACAAACTGACAACGTCATGGCCAAAAATAAAAAGACAAAAAGACAAATAATAGTACAGATGACACAACATAGAAAACTAAAGACTAAGCAACACGAACCCCACCAAAAACTGGGGGTGATCTCACGGGTGCTCCGGAAGGGTAAGCAGATCCTGCTCCACATGTGGCACCCGTCGAGTTGCTTATGTTATTACAAATCCGGTAAATAGTCTAATTCGGTAAGTCACATTCGTGAAAAGGGAAGGGTATTGTAGTTACGACATAAGGAACATATCCGATATCATCTGTGAAACGGTTATTCCATAACGGTCAACCAACTCGTGATGGCGTCCATAAAATTTACGAAGGGATGACTTCAACTTCACCATTTGGAACTCTTGGTTTAATAGCTTCCTTGTGAGCAGCAAACCAGGGGCGTGTTTTATTGGTCTCTTCTGCACATCTCCAGAATGTCTTCTGGTGAAGAGTTCACTGAAAAAATGAATCTGGACCTCTTCTGGAGATATTCTACGGAAGATCAATAAAACAAAAAAATTCAATTTGCCGTCGAATATAGCAGATTTTTGTTATGTTGGATGACATAAATGAAGTTTACGATGATTTTATAGAAATTAAAATACGTCCGGTAGACATGACTGTAAAAGTGTGCTCTGTTCGTGACATTTTTCTTTGTTCTTTCCTCTAACTCAATTTTGCTAGACAAATCTGGCTTAAACCCCCACTATTTGATTTTTAAGAATAATCTTAAACTGCACAAAAATTCGTCAATTTTGTCTCGAATATGATCAAAAAGGACATCTTGTCTATCCAATTTTTTTAAAGTAACCAAACTGGATTATTTTTGTATAAAGCAAAGATATCGGAAAGTTCTCGAAATCATTTTTCTCTGGTGGTCCTTGAAGAAAATCTTCTGGTCCTAACTATTATTTCTATTGCAAAATTTCGATGGTCAAAACCTTCGGACCACCACTTTTCAAAAATTTTCATTGTATATGTATCAATATGCAAGTATACAATGTATAACCGTGAGACATTGCTCAGACTGTTTTTTTTTTTTTTTTTTTTTATTTTTAATAAATTCGTTGGTTGTGTACTGATTGATACTTCAGTCTGGGAGGACAAGATTTATTTCAATATAAGTTGTTATTAGCTTTGAACAAACTTCCAGTAATTGCAAATACTCTTATTTCGGTGCTAAGCCTTTGTGTCTATTGTCTTAATGTAAGTTTTTTTTTCTGTTTTTTTTTTGTGTCTCGTACCAATCTTTTGAGTTAATCTAATTGCAATTGATTTGTGCAGGTTGTTCTTATATTGTACTGTTACACCACTGTCCCAGCTTCGGGAAGGGTTGAGCGCTCACAAACATGTTCTTGTACTGTTACACCACTGTCCCAGGTTAGGGGGCGGGTTGGGCCGGATCTCGTTAACATGTTTAACCCCGCCACATTCTTTATGTATGTGCCTGTCCCAAGTCAGGAGCCTGTAATTTAATGGTTGTCGTTTGTATGCTGTGTTACATATTTGTTTTTCGTTCTTTTTTTTGTACATTAATTAGACCGTTAGTTTTCTCGTTTGAATTGTTTTACATTTGTGATTTCGGGGCCTTTTATAGCTGACTATGCGGTATGGGCTTTGCTTATTGTTGAAGGCCGGTGACCTATAGCTGTTAATTGCTGTGTCATTTGGTCTCTTGTGGAGGGTTGTCTCATTGGCAATCTTCGTTTTTATATCAACCCTGCCATATTCTTTGTGTGCCTGTCCCAAGTCAGGAGCCTGTAGTTTAGTTGTTGTCGTTGGTTCATGTCTCGATCGACTCACATATGATAATTTGTTATGTATAATTAGGCCGTAAGTTTTTTCGTTTGAATTGTTTCTCACACTTTCAGTCACGTCGGGCCTTTTGACAGTATCGGGTTTTGTCATTGTTGAAGGCCTTAATTACGGTTGCCTATAATTGCTTACATCCACTTCATATTTGAACTCCGGTGGATAGTTGCCTCGTTAGCAATCATACATTTCTTCGTTTTTATTTATTTACCTGACTTTTAAACTCGTGTTTCCTGAACCGAGTCCTGAACATGCATGACATATTTGTCACTGGGCATTCATTTTTTTATACATTAATCAGACCATTAGTTTTCTCGTTTGAATTGTTTTACATTTGCGATTGCGGGGCCTTTTATATCTGACTATGCGGTATGGGCTTTGCTTATTGTTGAAGGCCGTACGGTGACCTATAGTTGTTAACCTATATGTCATTTGGTCTCTGGTGGAGAGTTGTCTCATTGGCAATCATACCGCATCTCATTTTTACATTAATTCCAAGGCCTCGTGAAGACAGATATATATAAACAAGTCTAAACTGAAAACAACGTTCAAACCTATGATTGCGTTGGATAAAAACCGCAATTTTTATACGTGTGCATGCAAAACAAATTTCTTGGTAGAGGGGTCTAAATACAGCTCACTACCGAAGAACAAAAAAACACGCCCTAGGCCTATTGTTAATTTTTGTTCTCGGGTCTTTTGCCCTTCTGCATTTAAATAAAGAATTAAGATAATCACTGAATTCAGATATAAGTTAAATGTCTTCATTTGACATTATCGAGATTCAAAAATAATCTTTATTCAATGACTCTACCATCCAAAGCCAAATACCTCCATATTTTGATAATATAGAACCACCTATTATTTCGTATTCTTATAAAAAAAAACAGCAGAAGTTTGATTTTTAATTATACGTCAGTTACATCAGACGTCAATGTAGAAAATAATGTTCCTTCCACTTGAGATTATGAAACATCTAGTTTTAGATATGTTCCCTATGGTAATGTCCTTACAGGAGACCTCATGCAACATCGTCGAAGACCGTGAGGTTATAACTTTTCTTAAGAAAGGACCGAAATATCGTCCTCCATCTAAAATAGATTGGAAACAGTGTCGTCAGGTCATTAAAGACGCTCTATCTGTCTACTGTAAAAATTGGTGTAAACGTGAAAAATCTGATTAAAAATCTCTAGACAGTTATTTGAATAAAATTATGAATACTGTTAATATTCGTATATCTCATTTTGGGAACAATTCTGAAATTAGTAATAGGGTCCATGATATTCCCATTTCCAGAATAAAAAATAAACTCCAAGTACTCTCAAAGCGGTTTGTGCTCGTACCGGCAGACAAAGCAGCAAATAATGTAGTGGTGGTGTGACGCATATACTACACGGAAGTTCTCCAAAACGAAATTACAAATTCATCTACATTCAGGTCCGTACGCTCCACAGAGAGTCAAATTGTAAACAAGCATATCACTGCCACTACCCAGCTTAAAGCCTCTTCCGAACATTTGAAAGTCCCTACTGTGTACTGGTAACCTAAATTGCACAAAAAACCATTTAAATTCCGTTTCATATCCGCATCTAGTATAAGTGTTCTACTACCAATCTATCAGTGCTTCTAACTACCTCCCTTACTACTATCAAAGAACTTGTTATTAACTTTTGTAATAAAGCTTATGAAAATAATGGTATTAATTATTTTTGGAGTGTTAAAAATTCTTTAGAGGTTTTAGATAGAATACATGCTTTTGATGGTCCTTTTCCGTTGACAGTTATGATTTTTCTTCTCTCTAAACTACACTTCTACACAATCTTATCAAGAAAAAGTTTTCATATTTAATTGAATGGTCTTTTGAAAAATCTCATTACAAATTTATTTGCTGTAACTCGTTTAACGCCTTTTTCTGTAACGAAAAAGGAAAGTATGCTAGATACACTTACTGGAAATGTGAAGATATGATTGAAGCTTTAAATTTTCTTCTGGACAACATATATGTACGTTTCAGCGATAAAGTGTATCGACAAGTAGTAGGTATTCCTATGAGCACTAACTGCGCCCCTTTAATAGCAGATTTATTCCTGTATTGCTATGCATCTCAGTTTAAGACCAAACTCAGTAAAGACACGTCATTGTTACATTTGGTTGATACATTCAACAATACCTTCCGTTATCTAGATGATATTTTTTCGTTAAATTATCCAGAGTTCTCTAAATATACTACTGAAATTTACCCAATAGAACTTACTTTAACTAAACCTAACATAAACAGCAGTAGTTGTCCTTTTCTGGATTTGGACATTTCAATCTCTAAAGGAAAACTCCATACGAAAATTTACGACAAAAGAGACGATTTTTCATTCCCTATTGTTAATTTTCCTTTTTAGACGGCGATGTTCCTTTGGCTCCATCATACGGTGTTTATATATCCCAACTCGTTCGTTATGCCCGTGTGTGTAGTGATGTCATAGATTTTAACGAACGTAATCAATGCATCACTGGTAAATTATTAAGTCAGGGATTTCGTTACCATAAATTACGTAAAACGTTTGCTAAGTTCTTTCATAGATACAAAGATTTGATTAGTAAATTTGGCTGTACCTGAAGAAAACTGATTAAAACCGGTATTTCACATCCTAAATTTTACGGTAATATTGTACTTAAAGCGCGGAAATCACTATGTGATCCGTGTAAACTCATCGAACCTTTAAACAAATTTATTAGTAAAGGTTATCTTACCAATGTTGTAATTAGATCTTTGAATATAGTTTACATTGGCACTAATATCGATTTTGTCATCAGCAAATTAAAACATAACTAAATTTGTATTCTTTTCAAACGGGATGTATAAAGACACACCCACGTTCATTTTGATCTATAAAGAGGTTAAACTCCTAACTATCCTACTGTCTGTCGATACATTTATTTTTGGCATTGCACAAGTCATGTCTTCTTTGACTGTCCATGACGTTAAAATAATAAATCCCTGGGATGTGTTTTAGTTGATTTTAGTCTCTGATGCATGATTTTTTATTATTAATTGTTTTGGCTTTTAACTAGCTGTCATGCAGTAACTGCGAGTACTCTCAAATCGTACTTTCTTGTTTATTTGACCTGTTGATACTAATTGTAATGCTTTTTTGTTATTTAATGTTATTCAGGGTTATATCTGGTCTATATATCAGCTTTGATAAGTGTTTGGTATTACTATAAATTTTCACTTCGTACTATGAACATCAAAATTAATTATTTTGTAAAAATATTTCCTTTCTCTATTGGAACTGTACACGTATACCTAACAACAAAATTATTTTCATTTACCTGTGTTTAAAGTTATTGCAAATGGCTGATATTTTTGTTCGAGCATATTGTTTTTCTTAAATTGTTTAACATTTCATACCGATATAACATGTTACTTTTATTATTCTTCCCTTAGTTTATTTATTTTGTATTTACATTGTATCATAGGTCAAATTTATTTGTTCAGTGTATGTTCACTGGTGTTAATATGTCCTTTGATTGAGTTAAACTATTTCAGTTGATATTTTATAGTGTGTCTTTCTATGTTGTGATGTAACACTATTGTTTCAGAAAAAGGGTGAAGGTTTGGTACCATTAAAACGTTTAAACCCGCTGCATTTGTTTGCACCTGTCCTAAGTCAGGAATCTGATGTTCAGTAGTTGTCGTTTGTTGATGTGGTTCATAAGTGTTTCTCGTTTCTCGTTTTTTTATATAGATTAGACCGTTGGTTTTCCCGTTTGAATGGTTTTACACTAGTAATTTTTGGGGCCCTTTATAGCTTACTGTTCGGTGTGAGCCAAGGCTCCGTGTTGAAGAACGTACTTTGATCTATAATGGTTTACTTTTATAAATTTTGACTTGGATGGTGAGTTGTCTGATTGGCACCCATACCACATCTTCTTATATCTATTTATGCAATTTTCTCATGTTATGAAACTTATGAAAAATGTTATTGGGATATGGTTCTCTAATATTATTATATAGAGGACACGTAAATAAAAAAAGAGCTTCATCTTCAACCGTGCTGATTGAGCAAAACTTGCATATCCTATCGTGACGTGGTAATACAGCCAATTTTCCTCGACTATCAATAATTCTTTCATAACGACCTCTCTCAATTCTGAGACTATGGTTATTAGTCTAAATCTACACAATCGTTTTTGTTGGTTTTTGATGTAAACAAAATGTTCAAATTCAAAGTTGAGTTAAAAATAAAAATAGGTTTGCAATTTGCTGTGCTCACTATGAGATATGAAATCTCCTATGCTTTTTCAATGCCTAATAAAATCTAATTTGAGGCATTTTTATTATCAACCTCTAAATTTGTTTTACTATAACATGTATAATTTTGGCAAATAGAGAGATCAAAATTTAATTGAATCATGCCAGGAATTGGTTGTAAATACCTCTCCTGTTTGATAATCATTGAAAGCTGATGTCAATAATCCCATGGGATTTTTTTCAGTCCCATGGGATTATAAAATCCCATGTGTATTTAAATTCAAATTGCAAGATAAATTTATAGTCTAGAGCTTTAAAACTTGGTATTTGATTTATCCCATGTTATTCCGCACATTTTGGATATTTACACGACGCTGTATCTTTAATGAAAGGCGACAGCGGATTTGAAAATGAATGTTTTGCAAATTTGAAGTGCTCAGTGTTCATTATTTGTATGTATTTACAAAATTTAATAATTAGCTTCTCTTGCTCCCAATCTTAGTATATATCATATAAGGACATATCTTTCCTTTTTTTTTTGGTCAAATTTATCAATCCTCAATTTCCACAGCCATAAAGTAAAATTGGCTTTACGGTATGATCAAAAACAGGTAAAATGGTTAGGACAGATGACACTGCTGATATTATACTCTTATAAATTTAAAACTAGCTTAGAGTCCCTTTTCCTACGGTGTTACACATGAACAGCCCAAGATATTTATAAGAGATTTAACACATTCGATATCATTCTGTTTAATACAAAAATCTTCTGTAAGCAATTGACCATTTCTTTTAAAAATAATATTGGTCTTTTTGGTATTAACCTCTAGACACCATTATTTACAGTATTTAATTAGATAACATTGTTATAGTTGGTCTTGTAATTCTTGTTTGGAGTTTGAAAGTAAATGTAAATCGTCCGCATAAAGTAGGCATGGGATTTTTAAATCACCTAGAGTAACACACTCACAATTACTTTCTATGACTGAAGGTAGCTCATTAATAAATAATTTAAACACATTTTGACTTGGCGCACACCAACCTTTAAATTGAAAAAAAAGTTAGTTATCTTCTGATTAAATCTAACACATAAGTTATCATTGTTGTACAAACTGTTCAACATTCTACAAAAATAGCCATCTATATTTTATGTAACAATTTTAACATGATACCAACATGAAAAAAACCCTATCGAAAGCTTTTCGAAAATCAAAAAAACATGAATAAACTTTTTGTTGCCACAATTCAAATATTTATTTATTATACATTTTAGCATAAATACATGATTTGATGTTCTTGATTTTTTACTGAATCCAATTTTAGTGACGTGAATTGATTTCTTTTCTAACAGAAATTTGTTCAGTCTATTGTTCATTCTGGTATTAAAAAGCTTACCAATAATATTGTTTATAGCAATGTCCCTGTAGTTCTCTGGTTTTCCAGGCTCATCAGATTTATACAAAGAACAAATACAACTTTCTGACCAATACTTTGGATAATAGCTAGATCTAAAAATTGCATTGAATAACTTTAAAAAAACATTAATACATGTATTTGAGATGTTTGAAATGTCAGTGGAGGAGTAACATACAACTGTAATTTAGAGAAAAATCAATACGATCTAAAAGAAACAAAGATGCAAATCTAATGTAATTACACAATTTATATACATGATTGTGGCAAAATTACAAAAGATTGTGTTCGGCACTTAATGTTAGAGTGTTATTTTATCTTCTACTGTAATTAATTTTGTCATATTAAAGTTTTAGTTATCGTCTGTTAAACATTAAGTCAAATGGCTATCCTGCATTAAGGGATTAGCATAGCATGTTCTCTAGGTCACGTAGTAAATACTTTTATATGATTTATATGGGGTTTTTTTTGTAAACAAAGAGTTGGAGAATATTTGGAGAATATTTAGGTCAGTTGGAGAATATTTGGAGATTGTTTAGGTCAGTTGGAGAATATTTGGAGATGATAGGTATACAAGGTTAAGATTTTTCTTATTCTGTGCAGATCTTGGGAGGACCTTTATAGATTTATAGAAAATTGTGCTATATTACTATTCACTTGTATTTTGTTTTGATATTTTTGTTCGCACAGTATTGGACACTGTTGCGTGGGTTTTGTCCGCTCAGTATTGGACACTGATGCGTGGTTTTTGTCCGCACCGTATTGGAAACTGTTGCGTGGTTTTTGTCCGCATAGTATTGGACACTATGCTTGGTATTTTTATGTGCACAATATTGGACGCTGTTGCTTATTTTTTTTATACAGAATGTAATGAAATCCGTTTGTAGTAACTTGTGAAAGTGATGTACCGAGAGTACCAGAGTGCCTAACATTTTTCAATGTGAATCTTCGAATCATATATTTTGTAAACTGTATATAATGTAAATATTCGCCTAGAATGGAATTATGATAAATCAGTCGATTTACTAGTATATTTTCATTAAACAACAAGACTACGCACTGGATAATCTGTCGTGAAATTGTCCGTCATTTCAATGTACCCGGCATGACCTGAAAGTTTTATGATACTCGACCGCCATGGCATAGTATCAAACTCTCCTCGATCATTGAGTCCTCAATGACAGAATGTTGAAATATAAACACACAGGAAAAACAGTGCTAAACATGGTAAATTTACTTGAACTTTTCACAATATTTATAAGCGTCATATTGTTTTAATAAAATATTCTGAAGAATCGCAACGGAAAAATAAGCAGGCTAACAAGCAAGCAACACAGGTTGCAGAATGTAGCATTCATATTTTTTAGTTCCCCTGCATGGATTTAATTTTTTTCTCGTGATAATATTAAGTTACACCCGAAATCAATGGATATTGCACTGTAACAGTCTGGTTGCCACTGATTATGTTGTTCTATTTTTTTTTTTTTTTATTTTTTTTTTTTTGCCGGCTGTATTAAATATAGACATATGTCTTCTGTTGAGGACGGTACATGTTTGTTGATTATAAGTCGAGGAAATTAAGGCATCGACTTTCTATCTCACATGCAAATGAACTTAGATGTTTAACTCAATACAAAATAAAGAAATCGAAAATATAGGTCAGAGTGAATAGATGGTTGTAAATGTCTTGTTGGAAAACACTTATAATATAATACTTAATTTTAGTCAAAGAAGCGTAAAATGTATACAGGAAATGATACATTTTGTTGAAGACTGCTATTCTCTACTCAACTTCATCGAAGACGATGTATCATAAGAGTGACATATTTTTTATAGGAGGCTATATCGACCACAGAAAGCTACATTTTTATGACGCCTAGGTGGTCGAGTGGTCTAGGGCGATGGACACGGTGCAGGCGGTGTTGCCACGATGTCACAACTTCATCGAAGACGATGTATCATAAGAGTTACATAATATTTATTTGAGGCTACTATACTATCCAAGATGCAAACGCAAAAGATGCATGGTGTAGTGCCTTAAGTCAACAACAGCAGTGCGTGTCTAGTTAATCAGACAGAAAGGAAAAGGTAAACCTTATCCGTTTATTTTCTTGACAAACCTTATATTATAATAAAATTATTATATCACAAAAACAGTCATTTGAATTTAATTCAATTTTATAAGGAACTAAATAAACGTTTTCTGTACAAAAAAAAGTACATGAGAAAAGAAAAAGTTGCATACATCGGCTTGCTTGGCATACCCCACTAGTAACAGTGTCTGGCAGATCCAACAACTGACAACTTATCATTATCCAGCTGCTGACCAAATATGAAGTCATTCTGTTCAGTAGTACATAAGAAAAGTGTGGCGAAAGTTTTTATTAAACGAACGGAAAGACAAGTTGAGTGCGACCCCCCACCAATAGAGTAGGAATACATGCGCTTTTATAATCAGTCTTGCATCTAAGCCCTTCAGAGTGAAAATTTCATATCTTCTCTCAATTATAAAATGGTTAACTAGAGCTGTAAATCTGTCGTCTCATGCTGATAAAGGGACAGATGATATTACTCAACAAACAGATGTTAAAACATAAAAACTGAGTTTCTTTTCAGTAGAGATGATAACACACAATGTGTCGACTTTCTGGTATTACCAATCTAGGACAGGAACAATGATATTCATTGACATTTTGTTTATTCTAACATTTTTATAACAAATCATTGAAATTAAATATTAAAAAGGACGAAGAAAAGTTTGTGATGTTATATTTCCCTACACATTTAAAGAAATGAAATTTTAATTTGTCTTCCTATAATTTTTGATTTGTATTACAAGTTTAATAGTATGTTTGTCATTAACTAAATATTTGCATTTATAAATATTGATAAGTGTTGTGTATTTACTATTAATTCCTTCATGCAACAATTACCACCTATTATCAAGAAAACCAAACATGTGGTATTCATCAACAAACAAACTTATAATTGAAGTGACAAATTTATTTGAAAATTTTGTGTTTTCTAAGTGCCCACGGTGCATCTGATAAGCTGATTTTCAATCTAACACCATTTTGATGTGTTTTCTTGGGCTTGGTTGTAGGACTGTAATGTAAAAAGGTATTAACAAAGATACTGAACTCCAAGGTACATTAAAAAATGGGGAAGTCCATAAAACCGAAGAAATCAAACGCTCAACTATATCAACCAATGAAACGAATGTAAAAATAAAGGTCATATTCCTGACTTGGAACAGGCGTTTTCCAGAATTGCTAGATTTGGAAAAAATGTCAATTTCTTATACTTTTCAAATCGACGTCAGAAATGCCTTTGGAATAAATCATTTATCATCCTATCAATTAAAGTCGGCTAATACAGATAATCACCAGGAACGAGGAAATATGTATGGTGTAGGTATTTCAGAATCTCTAACTATTCATCAATTTAAACTTTTTCCGACCGGTTGATGATTTTTTTATAATCAGCGTATGGTTTGCTTGATCTCAATTCCTCATTGGTCAAAACTCAATTATGACGTTAAACAATATAAATGATCTTGTTTTCCTCTGCATTTCTTATTGTGACGTCACGCAATAGGCGAATATGCATGTTGACATCACATAGAAAGAGAACATCTTTTTGCAGAACATTTAAAATAGAACATTATAAAGTTTGTCTACATATCTTCTAAAATCATTATAGAAAAGCAGATTCCACCACTGATCTCTTGTAATTCGATATGTCTCTATTTTCGGCAGGCGAGCCTTGCGTTTTAAAGTAAAAAAATAAAAACGGTCGTATCACACTCAATACAGTGATATAATCTATATGTATCTGGACTGATATGCATAAAACCATTTAAGTTACGATATCCAATCGTAGTATTAATTTATCGTAGAATATGTAGAAAAATCCGTCCGTTCGGAACAAATCTTAACTTCAGTAGCTTTATGCATACGGGCCCAGACTATTAACCACCATATTAACATAATACAAATATATCGGCTTTCAATGAATGGTTCTAATTGAACTTTGTTGGTAAAATAAGGATCCTAATACACTGTGTCTAAACTACCCCGGCAAAAAATGTTTGGACTCGATGGTATCTAATATCCGGCACGGTGACGGAACATCAATAGACA
The DNA here is from genome assembly GCF_021869535.1 of Mytilus californianus. Classification (NCBI taxonomy): domain Eukaryota; kingdom Metazoa; phylum Mollusca; class Bivalvia; order Mytilida; family Mytilidae; genus Mytilus; species Mytilus californianus. The sequence goes on from NW_026262668.1 coordinate 96,854,883, forward strand.
GAGAAAAGGTAGTTTTCTGTTTATTTATTTGTTATTTTTATGATATCAAAGAATATAATACATATATAACTATTTTCTATTGAGAGATGTAATATTTTCTACAACCGTTCTAGATTAACGGAGAAATAAGTAAAAATGCACGTCAAAATGACGAATTGAGTGAACCTTGCCTCGAATTTGTTTAATTTCTCCTTAAATTGTTCACATGGTACGGAAAGAAATTTACGGAAAGAAAGATATTGACATGGAGATTGCAAAACTAGTCATTTTGAGCACCTCAATCCTTGTTTTTCTGCGTATGGAACGAAAGAAATAGGTCATGTCAAAATGGAAGCACCCGGTTTTGTCAATGTTGTTTACTACACAATGACCCGGTTTTGTCTATGTATAGAACCCGGTTTTGTTTATTTTATTAAAAGCAACGTTAACACTGGTACCCTGAAACAAAAAATAAATTAACAAATGGCTGAACATGTGGGTTTTCAAACCAGATACCTCAATAAAGCGTGTGGCCAAGTTTAATTAAATTGTTAAAGAGGAGAAGATTTTTGTAAGATAATTGGCAAAAACGCAAAGAAATGGTAAAAATCGTAATTAAAGGTCAATAATTCGTACAAAGATATCGACCAAGTCGACTTATTCGTATATATTGTCTTGCTGGTCATTTTTGCTATATAACTTTTATATATTTCAAGATAATAGACAGAAATGGAAAAAAAAAAGGAGAAATTTGTCATTCAAGGACATGAACTTTTATAAGAATTTGTGTGAGAGTTGATGTGTATGGACAAAAGGTAGAACTCAACATTATGAACATATCTGCCCCTGTTAAATTTTCTCTATCTATAGCTGTTTTCAAATAATGACAAAATTTGCATCCCCCATGTTCTATTTTAAGCCATGTCGGCCATCTTTGATGACAAGCGGGGTCATCAAAAACTTTTTAAACTAGATACCACAATGATGATGAAAAAGAGTTAAACATAATTTCGTTAGACCTTTTAAAACCGACATAAGATTGTGGATAAGGTTTGTTGAATGTATTGTAGCCCAGTAATTTCAGAGGAGAAAATTATGTAAAAAATTAACGGAAGACGACGGACGACGGGGGCCAAGTGATGAAAAAGCTCACTTTTCCCTTGAGGTCAGGTGAGCTAAAACCAACCAAGAATTCCAAACAAGATTGCACCGTTCTTGAATTAAAAAAAAAGTCTAACAATTCATAATTAAGGCTTGCACGAACGATATAAACTAATCAGACATGGCAAAACAACTTCAATTGTTTTTTTTTTTTAACAAAAATAAATACTACGTATTATTTGTACAAGAGTGACTATACGCACTGACATATAGCGACTGCAGCAATGATCGTTATCGAATTTATTTTGAAGGTCTGCAAGATAAATAATTTAATAAAAGTATCTCATAAAATTAACATTGTTCATGGAACAAAAAAGTCAAGGTCTGATGAAACCTGCCAGACGGACATGAACACATAATAATCATTAAAACCAACCAAAAAAAAAACCTTAACATTCACCAATTAATCAACAAAATAAGTTCAAGGTCACTTAAATAGTCATGTGCGCCATACGAGCAAATATAGCTGACCTATTACTTATGGTATTAGAGATATGGATTTGAACACGAAATGTTAACCTTGATCATAGATATCAACCATTATCAGCTATTCATTTTGTTAGGAAATCGCTGAACCATGAAAATGAGGTCAAGGGCAATGGACATATGACAGATAGAAACAACGTTACATAAAAGATCTGTGTGCGAGGTTCTGTATGTTGCAGTCAGACCTTCTAACTTCTGACATATGAAGCTTCATACAAATAGTTCAAGCCGCCACGAATTTGCATCCCTTGGTCTCGCATTCCGACGATTCCAAAATATCAATGTGAATTTTTAGAATAAACATGATAATCCTACTCACATACATCCAATTTCGCGGGTGTCCCTGCTTTCTTATTTCTTATAAAATTTTAAGTTGGTATACGATTTAGTTATAAAACATCAGTGGCGAATCCAGGCGGCGTAAAGGTCACACGCTCCCCACCCCCACCTTTGATGGCCCAAAAAATATTAAATCTTTTTTTTACGATTTTTTTAGCATAATTCGTGCAAAACATTGTTCGCTTCGCTACGCTCTGCGGTATGTAAGCTGTTTGAATTACGCCAACTTTGAAAAAAACCTGAATCCGTCCCTATATATTGTCAATAATATATTGACCAAGGTCAATGTACGATAATCATAACACAATGGAGAGATAACAGAACCGTTTATTTATACAACTATTAATAAAATAATCATTATTGCATTTTCTCGATGGCCTGAGACTATTATACTAATTTATACTTAGTATTATAGTTACAATTAGGGATAGATAGATTTGATTTTTAATGCATGATTATTGTAATCCTTTTCTCACCATAAACATTCATTTTCTATGGCGATTCTGCAAGCATATATACTTTTGTCTGATTATCATGCCTTATAATGAACATTTAGCCTTAAGAAGATTTATTTTAAACGATCATAGGAAATATTACACCCCTAGGTAGATTGGATTACTTATAAAGATAACCATCCTGTTGTGCAAGAAAATCACATATCAAATGTGCGTCCTTCAATTTTTAAGACCATAAACTCTAATTTTAAGTTTAAACACTAAAATTTACATAATTCATATAAAAAAAAAAACGTATAGAGAGCTTAAACCTCAATTTGCGGTTAAACCTTCATTTCTATCTATTTCGCAGTTAGAGTATTTTTTTTTAAATGCAAAGCAAAATTATAATTATTTTTTGTTCCAATAATGTAGGAATTCAAGTGTTTACAAATTCAAATAAATAATAAGTTGTCCTCTGTAAGAAATCGTTTTCCAACCAGCCACCAAACTCCTTTTAATTGCTGAAATTCAATTATATTATGCGATTATGCATTTTTTTATCTTTGACAAAACCGGGTTCTGCCTTGTGAAATCTAGGACAAAACCGGGTTGTACACATTGACAAAACCGGGTGCTTCCATTTTGACATGACCTATTTCTTTCGTTCCATACGCAGAAATACAAATATTGAGGTGCTCAAAGTGACTAGATTTGCAATCTCCATGTCAATATCTTTCTTTCCGTAAATTTCTTTCCGTACCATGTGAACAATTTAAGGAGAAATTAAACAAATTCGAGGCAAGGTTCACTCAATTCGTCATTTTGACGTGCATTTTTACTTATTTCTCCGTTAATCTAGAATGGTTGTAGAAAATATTACATCTCACAATAGAAAATAGTTATATATGTATAAATATTCTTCGATATCATAACAATAACAAATAAATAAACAGAAAACTACCTTTTCTCTGTATATTGATGTTCCGTCACCGTGCCGGATATAAGTTACCATCGAGTCCAAACATTTTTTGCCGGGGTAGTTTAGACACAGTGTAATATCGACTCCACGCAATGAAATTATATTTAAATTCCTATATTCCTTTAACTAACAACTGGATAAATAGGTCAACGTTAACTATGGTGGTGGACATTTTTGGCTGTAGATGATATGATGACATAATATAATATAATGTAGGTGTATGATTTGTTTACCATTGTATTTAAACTCATAGTCCATTTTGTTAGATTTTGCTTGATTTCGCTTAATTAGATGATTTTTTTTCACTGACACATTGCCACCAACATGAAAATATCATATTATAAATTTCGTACGGCCGAAGAACATTGTTTCTTATGTATGCACAAACACGATCCTATTTGAAACGAATTCATATGTTCATCGATTTGACTCAAATTTTCATATTTGATTTATAATATACTAAAATGTATCCAAATTACGAAATGTCCAAAATAAACAATTTACAACGCAAAGACTCGTTATCATGTATCAGTATTTCGTGTGTATTCAAAAATAGACGTCATCTAATTACCATCGAGATGATCTCCCAATGAATTCCGATGGTCATATGACCTGATGTAAACATAAATAAACGCTGTTGCTGTCGACGCAAACCCGTTCTCGATCCTTTTGGAGTGTATGCTATTCCCTCACTTTTTGTTTGTTGCCTTGATTTATCTCTTTCTAATTGATTTACAAGAATTGACCATCGGTTAACCACTGTCGTCTTTATTTACGGACTTTGCTTGGCGTCAACAAATCTGTTAGCTTCAACCGAGCATTTACTTCGACCTGGAAATTCTTTGTGATAATATTTTGAAATTACCAAAAAGTTATTTCAAACCAAAGTGACAAAAGCGTAGTCGTAGAACAATATTTATTTAGCTTTTAACAATGGGTATGGATTATTCGCCTAGCAACTGCTGCAACTGGTGGAAACTGTTTGAAACATAATTTTCTCATTTATTTTCTCAATTCTTTAACAGTCTCGGTTTACGTAAACACAACTTGAAGCTTCGCTGCTTAGTCACTTGAAGAAACAGTTTTATATGGTAAATTTGAATTTCTCGAAATCTTTCTTACTCAACTATGATTTAGGTGACTGTTCGGTTTATGTGGTTTTTTTGGTATCTTATATTTAATTGCATATTGGTTAATTAATTTATCAACAGCAATAAAACTTTGAGGATTTGACGCCTACACATAATGAATTGAATAAGGTATGACGCCATGATTTATATATCACAGAATGTACCTCTCAAGTGAAGAAGCAGAACAATGTCAGTTTTTCTTTTTGTGATGATGATAGTTTTATTTATACATATCGGTTATAAAAGAATTGTCCCTCTTTCCATAGAATATAAACTAATCATAGAAATCAAAGCCAAGAAAAGAAATCCAGATTGGATAAACTGTATATTTATTTGGTCCCAATTTCAGTCCAACATGATTGTAAAAGTTCTAAAGTAGTCGTTTTAAAGCAGAATAAACAAACGAAATGGGAAAACATTAGAAATAACTTGATATATGGTGTTTGAAATGCATTAGGCGCCAAACTTTCAAAGAGATATATATAAGGGTTCTTTGATTATACAAAGAGATATATAAGGGTTCTTTGATTATACAAAGAGATATATAAGGGTTCTTTGATTATACAAAGATATATATAAGGGTTCTTTGATTATATATGTATTCAGTTTATGAAATAAATACTCGTGTTGCTTAAACTCTTTCTATTAAGTTTCCCTTTGACTTATTGAACTTTTATTCCATCTTAGGCATTTTAGATTTTTCTTGTTCCATTTCACCTGATTAGACGTATCCTAAGAGGCTTGACACTTCATCCTTTGCATTCAAGGGTTATAATTAACCTGGATTAAGTTATATCGATTAAATTTAAAAAAAATTATGAACTACAATATTGATTCAGTGTTTGGAATTAATCATCACGATTTAAAAGATTATCGGTTGTTTTTGGTTTTTTTATTTTATCTTCTTATTTTTTTAAATAAACAACTTTCAATTTCAGGCAATAACTGATCAAGGCAAATTTACGATAAAATCTGTAGCATGATAGTCAACAGTAAATTATTTGTTTGTAATAACTATTTAACTGAATAAATATCAATTTTTCCATAGCCATCCTGACAAACTCTTTTACTCTACTTCACTTTAATTAAAGCGGTCACCCTTTTCCATGCATTTACTATGGCTATGTAGTCAGCAATGATGCCATCTTACCTTGCCATTGTTAAATCGCCAATAGATCTGCTAGTTAACACGTAAATGAACTTCAAACATGGTGAAGGTAAAGGTTGGGATGAAAGTAAATATTTAAGGTGTTTGTGTCGACACAATCGCAAAAATTTGCATAATAAGGTCATATATATATTAGCTGATATTTGTATACCGTTTCATTTTATATTTTCAAAAGCGATTATTATTCAATTCAACATCTTCCACATAAAGACGTTAAAAATAAAAGAGCAGAAGTAAAGAATCAATTGCAATCAGAAACGACATTACTATTATAAAACTTTCGCAAAAAGTTGAACAGTGATATTTCACTTTTTCGGAACTTTCTGGTTTTTCTTCTCTTCAATTTTGTATTTGCTTTGGCCTTCTTATAGTTAATTCGAGCGCCACTGATAAGTTCGATGTAGATAAAACATACGATTACATTGCTGAGGGAAAAGCTACTATATTCAAAACCGGGGATATTTTTTTAAAGTGAACAGCACTTTTATGTTGATATGAAATATCACTGATATTTCTATTTTCTGTACATTTAGTGTGCATAACATATTGAATAATTCGGAACACTAAGGTATAGATTGCTTTAGCCGATATTTAAAGCTCTATAACTCCGTTCAATGTTTACTATTTTTGCTAATCCATAACTGGTTTTTTAACACAATGAAAAAACACAAATATTGCTCAAAATCGTCATTAAGGGCAGTAACTCCTATAAAAGACATTGGTTTGGTCTAATAATTGTTTTAATTCTAGCACTACTGAAGAGTCTAATGTAGACGAAACGCGCGACTGGCTTACAAAATAAACCTTCAACGTTGTATAATTGATAAGTTTTTAAAATGAAGTGCTTTTATTTGTTTGTTTTTTAACAATTTCCATATACACCATTTTTAACGCGCCTTACTTTCATTTTCCATAATAATTGTAACTTAACGAAATAGCACATGACTTTCCTTCTGTTGATTATGTCCTTGCATATTTTATATTGTTCGTGACACTATCACCCATACACCAAAATCCAAATACTGCGAATCAAAACAAACGTACTCTAAATTTATCATGGAAGACAAAGTCTTGTACATCTTTAAATCAAAGTATTTATTATAAAATTTATTATAAAAATGCAACTTCAGGTCAAATTCGTGTTTTTAATTGTAAGAATTAAGATAACATATGATAGATTGTTGGTTCTCAACGTGAAACGATAAATATTGCATTAATTAAGGGCATACGATACAGTTACAGGGGAGGTAATGACGTTGCTAACGTAAAATGTTATTTTGGCGACGTCAAACTGTGACATATCGGGAAAAGATGTATTCTTCGACTGATTTTTATCATTCAAACTGATTTAACTTGAAAACGAGTTTATGGACCCCTCTTTTTTAAAATGACATTCGGTTTGATTACGTATGAAGATTATTTGTACCAATTTTCATGAAAAAGTCAATAATGCAATTTTTTTAAATTTGATAAATATACAGCAAAAAGTGACGTTTTTTTCTACATTCACGAAGATTTGATAAATTTGAGTTATTTCTAAACAAAAGATTTCATAAATTTATAGGATACTTATATAAAACAGAAATTACAAATAATTTAACAAAAAACAGCTTGTGTTTATCTTTTAAAACAAAAAAGTTATGCATTTCTGTCGCAAGGAAAAATACGTCCACAAATCCGAATTTTGAGCAAATATCTGAAATTTCGAACTCATTTTACTCAAAAATTAGCACATGAAGGTATATTTTTTATTACATATTTGATTTAATCAGGTAAAAAAATAGCCTATTTGCAAATTTTCGTCAAATTTTCATTATGGGATCAAAACTGTATCGTATGCCCTTAACGTCCTCTCATTACACTGACGGTCCGTGTAACACTTATCAATTCAAAGTTTTAAAAACTTTTCAAATTTTAGATTTTTTGAAATTTTGATCAAAGTTTTAAAATATCAAAATTCCAAATTATTTAAAAGTTTTGAAATTTTCAAATTTTCACTAAATATTAAAATTTTAAAATTTTGAATATCGTTTCTAAAATTTGATAGTTTAGATATTTGATCAAACTTTAAAAGTACTAAACTTAACGTGCAGTTTTGATTATTTCGCTTTTTGAAAGTTTGATTTTTTCAATTTTTGATTAAGATATCAAAAATAGAAAAGAGGGGTACCTGTAAACACGGCTCTGATTATGATCATTCTTAGTTAGGAATAAAAAGCACGAAGTATACCTGTAAACTGCGAAACGAAATAAAAGCGGAACGAAGCAAAACAAAATGAAGTGAAAAGTTACTGTTACTTAAAAGTTAATGTATAAAATAAAACCAGATGCAGACGGTTGAAAGCGATTAAAAATTGAATAACAAAATAAATATTTCTCAAAAGAAGAGAAGTCATTTTAAAACAAGACGCACGGCTTTGATTATGATGATTCTTACCTTAGAAAAGAAAGCACGAAATATAGCAAATCACTTTTAAGTGCAAAATAAATAATCTAAAGAAGAAGTTTTTTTTAAACAAATTGGACATCACATGAGATAACAGTTTCCTGAAAATTTTAAGGTTTTGCATCTATTGAAAAAAAAATGTAAACCTATTTAAACCGGCATCAAACAAGTTGATTTACGTTTTGAAAATAAGCTTTATATAAAGCGTGTAAGATAAATAATTCAGAACTATGTGGTTTACCAAGCGCCCATCATTTAGGAGTAACAGTGAAAACTGACCAACTCGCAGTAGGTCAAATAGTATGGTTAGGTTGAGCATGTATATATATTTTCTACTGAACTTTTTAAAAGCAATAAAATGGCTCAATACACGTTGTGTTATCTCAAATTTGATTTCAAATTTTTCTGTTTTGCACTACGACTTCTTACTTTCTGCAATCATGTCGGCAGATGAAATCATTGCTGGTACATTTTGAACGATCATCTTTAACCTTTTAATCAACTATTTCAGTTCTTTATAAATTGTTGGCCTACAAATATTCAGCTTTGAACGTTCCTGATAAAGGTAGATCCAAAAAAAGCGCTTCGGACGCATGCAATTTTTGACGTTTTGTTTTCATTTTTTATCGATTGCATGACGATCATATATTGCCTTGTATCATTGATTTTAGTTCTAAGTATTGGTACAGTAGGAAAAATGAATTTAATGAACGTTGTGCTAGCCTCGAATGTGGGTGGTTGTTGATATCTTTTTTACGCTGAATTTAAGAGTAAGACCAAATATTAGTAGCTTGGAGCCAGGATACTGTTATAAAGTATCTACATAAACTCACCATAGATAGATACCAGGATGTAAATTTTGTATTTGCGCCAGACGCGCGTTTCGTCTACAAAAGACGTATCAGTGACGCTCGAATCAAATTAAGCTAAAAAGGCCAATACAGTCAAATAAAATTTAAAAGGACAAACAAAGTAAACGTTAACATCAAACTCATCGTTCTGGTTTTGTAAAAGCTGAACACATTCATATCATATAAACGTATACCATCAACATTATTTTCAGCCTGCATACTTCTGTAATAGTTGCCGCTGTACATTAAGCGCTCATCTATCCATTTGTAGCTGTCGGCATTTTGAAAGTTTTTATCAGCGATAAATGGTAATCTATTTGGGAATCCGAAATATAAATATTTTCACTAATGTGACACTATATATGACCTCCCACAATAATGGTACATTTTTCAGGTGCGGATCAATGAATTTGAAAAGGTGGGGGCCTAGTCAGGGAACAATCATTTAACTTCAAAGGGGGGTATGTCTTTTTCCTGAAAAAATATTCTGATCCCCAATTTGATGGGGAAAAAATATTCTGTACAAGCAGAGGACAAAAAATAAATATTCTGTATCCAGATTTTCCCCATGCCATATAGTGTTAACTTATGAACCAAATAATTTGATTAATAACGTTGAAAAACTTAATAAATTGCGCGAAAAAAAATTCTCACCTCGACCAAGGACGTATATTAGATGTTAGTTATACGTCCTTGCTTCGACAAAACAACCATACCCCCACTTTTATAGTTTATTTTGTAGACAACGTTTGGACTGATGCTTGTAAAAAGTATGTCCATTTATCATATACGTAGCTCGATTAGGGGTCCTCAATCCGCCACTTTTTATAAATAGCAAATAAAAGGAAACGGGATTTTTTTGTATTAAGGGATAGTTCCGTATTTGTTATTTGTGCGTTTTTAAGTTGTCGTACGTCAATCAACTTTCAGCAAAGTAAAAGAAGACAGTACCTGTCCAGTCAGAATAGGGCGTGTAAAGAGAGTGCCACGCTGTCTGCGTGATGGATTTTTAATTTTTGGCCATACACCAATGTTGCTCTTGAAAAACAAGGACAATGTAAAACGCTGAATTTTAATTAAAGCATTCACATACAGAACGCTGAAAACTGAATATTTAAAAGTCAAGTAAATATAAGAACCGAAACAATTGAAAAGGTGTTTTGGCCATATCAAAATCCATCTAAGGGCTACTTTGCCTGAGGCAGTTGAAACCTAAGTTTCTTTGTAAGTTGTATGTAAACGAACTATTTTAAATGATCGATTGTTGGTAGCCAGTGGCATATATTTCATGCATGTTCAGGACGATAACAAATTAGCAATAAATACAACAGGAAGGGATTGTGCTTGATATTCATATGATGAAGACATAATCTTTTAATTAGTTTAATTGAGGCCTCGAGCTGGCATGTCAGTAACTGCTAGTAGTCCTTTGTTAATTTATATATCATTGTCATTTTGATTAGTTTCTTTTGTTTCCTATTCTGACGTAGGACTCGGACTTCTTGTAAAGTGCGTTTTACTGTGCGTATTGCTGTGTGTTTTTTTTTTCTACATTGGCTAGAGTTAAAGGGGAGGGTTGAGATCTCACAAAACATATTTAACCCCGCCCATTTGTGCGCCTGTCCCAATTCATGGGCCTCTTGCCTTTTTAGTCTTGTATGATTTTAATTTAAGTTCATTGTTATATTTCGGAGTTTAGTATGACGTCCATTATCACTGAACTAGTACACATTTTTGTCTAGGGGCTAGCTGAAGCACGCCTATCACAATGTTCATTGCGACACCATAAATTCAGTATCCCTTCTGTATCAATACTTGTGTATTTCTATGTTGTGATGTTACACTATTGTTTCAGATAAGTTTTTCTCGTTTCTCGTTTTTTATATAGATTAGACAGTTGTTTTTCCGGTTTGAATGGTTTAACACTAGTAATTTTATGGGCCCTTTATAGCTTGCTGTTGGTGTGAGCCAAGGCTCCATGACCTATAATGGTTTACTTTTATAAATTGTGACTTGGATGGAGAGTTGTCTCATTGGCACTCATACCACATCTGCTTATATCTATTGGAACTGAAATCAATCATAAAAGGCAATATATTATCGTCATGCAATCGATAAAAAATGAAAACAAAACGTTTAAAATTGCATGCGACCGAAGCGCTTTTTCTGGATGTACCTTCATCAGGAACGCTCAAAAGTCGAAGAATACTATTTGGCTTACTGCGAGTTGGTCAGTTTTCACTGTTACTCCCAAATGTTGGGCACTGGGGACACCAAATATTAGAGGTTTTTTTAAAAGTAAATCAACTTGTTTGATGCCGGTTTAAATAGGTTTAATTTTTTTTTAATAGATGCACAACATTAAAAATTTCAGGATACTGTGATGTCTAATATGATTTATAAAAATCCGAATTCTTCTTTTAATTATTTAGTTTGTAATTAAAACTGATTTGATATACTTCGTGCTTTTTATTCCTAACTAAGAATGATCATAATCAGAGCCGTGTTTACAGGTACCCCTCTTTTCGCCCCTTTTCTATTTTTGATATGTTAATCAAAAATTTTAAAAAATCAAACTTTCAAAAAGCGAAATAATCAAAACTGCACGTTAAGTTTAGTACTTTTAAAGTTTGATCAAATATCTAAACTATCAAATTTAAAAACGATATTTAGAATGTAAAAATTTTAATTATTGGGTGAAAATTTAAAATTTCAAAACTCTTCGCGGCGGGGGGGGGGGGGGGGGGGGGGGGAATGCAGGACGAGTACAAATCAAATTAAATGCAATAGGTTCGATTGATATTAAGGTTGGGAAACGGTAAAAGGGGGTGTTGGAGTGGGGCAAAATTTTACCTTGCAACATACCACACAAAGTTCGGACCTCATCGAGTTGCTTCAACATAAAATGCTGAGTGTAGCATATTGACCTTATTCCAATAACTAACACACGGATGCCCTCTTCAGCATGGAGTTTTCTGTCTGATGGGAGAAGTCGATGTGACCTTATATAGATATAAGAAGATGTGGTAAGAGTGCCAATGAGATAACTCTCCATCCAAGTCACAATTTGTAAAAGTAAACCATTATAGGTCAAAGTACAGCCTTCAACACGGAGCTTTTGTCCACACCGAACATTAAGCTATTAAGGGCCTCCAAAACGACTAGTGTAAAACCATTCAAACAGGAAAACCAACGGTCTGATCTATATAAAAAAAGAGAAACGAGAAACGCTTATGAACCACATCAACAAACGACATAAAGCAGCGGTGTAAACGTTTTCATAGACGCCAACCTTCACCTTAACCTGAAACAATAGTGTAACATCACAACATAGAAAGACACACTATAAAATATCAATTGAAATGGCTTACCTCAATCAAAAGACATATTAACAAAAACAAGTGAACATACACTGAACGAATAAATTTGATCTATGACACATGGTAAATACAAAACTAACTAAAAAAGGGGGTGAGATGTGAAACAATATCAGAAAGACAACCATAACCTTAGACAAAATGCCGCCAAATAAAATAACATACACAGGTAAATAAAAATAATTTTGTTATAAGGTATACATGGAGTACGGAAATATTTTTTATAAAATAAATAATTTTGTTGTTCATAGTACGAGAACAGAAGTGAAAGTTTATCGTCATGTCAAACACTTATCAAAGGTGGTATATATTAAAAATAGTGAGACGAGATATAATACTAAATAAGTAAACATTAAATAACAAAAATGCATTACAAATTGTATCAACAGGTCTAATTAACACTAAAGTACGATTTGAGAGTACTCGCAGTTACTGAAAGCTAGTTAAAAGCCAAAAACAATTAATAATAAAAAATCATGCATCAGAGACTAAAATAAACTAAAACACATACCAGGGATTGAGTGTTTTAACGTCATGGACAGTCAAGAAGACATGACTTGTGCAATGCCAAAATAAAAGTATCGACAGGCAGTCGGATAGTTAACCTTTTAATAAATATGTATAATGTTATATATAGATAGAGTAATCTCTATATAGAAAATGAACGTGGATGTGTATTTATACATCCCAAAAAAACGTTTCAAAAGAATACACACTTAGTTATGTTTTAATTTGCTGATGACAAAATCGATATTTGTGCCAATGTAAACTATATTCAAAGATCTAATTACAACATTGGTAAGATAACCTTTACTAATAAGTTTGTTTAAAAGTTCGATGAGTTTACACGGATCACATAGTGATTTCCGCGCTTTTGGTACAATATTACCGTAAAATTTAGGATGTGAAATACCGTTTTAATAAGTTTTCTACATGTACAGCCAAATTAACTAATTAAATCTTTGTATCTATGAAAGAATTTAGTAAAAGTTTTAAGTAATTTATGGTAACGAAATCCCTGACTTAATAATTTACCAGTGATGCATTGATTACGTTCGTTAAAATCTATGACATCACTACACACACGTGCATAACAAACGAGTTGGCATATATAAACACCGGTATGATGGCGCCAAAGGAACATCGCCGTCTAAAAAAGGAAAATTAACAAAACGGAATGAAAAATCGTCTCTTTTGTCGTAAAATTTAGTATAGAGTTTCCCTTCAGAAATTTAAATCTAGAAAAGGACAACTACTGCTGTTTATGTTGGGTTTATTTAAAGTAAATTCCTTTGGGTAAATTTCGGTAGTATATTTAGAGAACTCTGTTTAACGGGAAAATATCATCAAGATAACGGTAGGTATTATTGAATGTATCAACCAAATGTAAAAATGACGTGTCTTTACTGAGTTTGGTTATAGCAATACAGGAATAAATCTGCTATTATGTCTATAACCAAGCCAACACTTTGCACCTCAAAACCAATATTGAAAATTCCATGCATTGACCTATTTATTCGAAATTTTGATTACGTTAACACTATACCTCGACTTCCCATTTCCAGTGTCAAGGTACAAAGCCATTCTAAAAAAATCTATACAGCAGTCAATTATTGTCGTTTCTCCGGAGACAACGGATTATTTTCAAGGTTTAAACTTTTGAGAATTGAAGGATCATTATTGGCATTAACGAGAGAACAAATGTCTCTTATTCACTAAAAGTAACTTTAAGTCTTTTAAATTGATAGCTTCATTTTCTTCTTGTAAAATAAGCAGTCACAAACAGAGTTGATAAAAGTCTACTGCAGACGGCATTATTTTGTCTTTTTTGTGTGTGTTAAATATTCTATTCCCTAAGATAAAGGTGGTGGTTTAATTTCTATGACGTGTTTGTAATTCGAATCTCTTGTTTCTCTTAATTGTTGAAACTCCCGATTCCATCGTCGTAATTACAAATTGTTACAAACAATACTTTCAAGCTCACACATAATTTGTTTTCATCTGATATCACACTTTATTTCAGTCTTCCGAAAACTCGCCAATCTTAACGAAGCGTGTGTTTAACATCTGATTAAAGCGTTTTGTCTACAATTAAACTTAGAGGGGACTTATAGAGTGCGCGAAAGTAAACGTTTGTGCACGACATGCATATTATCAAAGTTCAAGCCGTCCCTTCCCGAGTAAACGTATGGTTCTACATCCTGTCAATATTATGTACTTATATTTTGGCGTTATGCATCGAGCATTATGCTTTTATCAGACTGTTAATGTCGTATTTACACCTAATCCGTTGGATGTGTAGTGATTGATATTTTAGTCTGTGCGAGCATGATTATTCATTAGTTGATTTTGGCTTTGAACTTGCTTTCAGTAACTGGGAATGTCTTTTTCCTTCTGTTGGTTTGTTTTTTTTTTTTTTTTTTTTGTTATGCATCTTGTTGATATGATGAGCCAAACCATTATTTAGTTTGTTCTTAATTTATGCTGTTACACCACCTTCCCAGGGTATGGAAGGATTGAACTCACAAACATTGTAACCCCGCCGTATTCTATATATGCGTTTTCTAAAGTCAGGAGTCTTTTATTCAATGGTTGTCGTTGGTTGCTGTCTGTTATATTTGTTTTTCCTTTAATTTTTGTCATAAATAAGGTCGTTGACATTCACCTGTCATGTTGGGATCTTTTATAGCTGGTATATATGGTATAATTTTTTCTCATTGTTCAAGGCTTTACATTGACCTATAGTTACCTACATGTAAGTCTGCTTCATTTTTCTCTCTGTTGAATAGCTGTCTCATTGCAATCATACCACATCTACTTATGTTATAGTCAGTGTCAAATCTGTCGGAATTAAAATGTATTTCGGCAGTTTTCAGAGCATACTAGGAAAGAGTGTAATTTCTATAAGTAATACGACTTTAGTAAGAGTAGTTAAAAGTTTGATGAGTTAACTTTGACAAATCAAATTAACTTTTCATCTAGTTGACTTGCATGCATAACTTGTAAATTGTATAATTGTCCCTAATCAGACCGGACGTGGTTGTGTATAGATATGTATAGACACATCCTACACATACAAACAAGCACAACAAGATTCATTTACGCGCAAAGAATGCAGGAGATATTCTTAATACAAAAATAGAGTCTAACCTCCTTCGGTTCTTTACAACACGTTTATCCCTATATCTGAAAGTTGGGTTAAGGTACATAGATATATTTTTTTCTGAGACAAGTTCTTGTGTGGATGATGAATAAATGACAGGGAATTCAACCTCACCGTAATAATTATTATTATATTGTAGTGATATAATCATTTGTTAGTTTGTTGTTATATATTATATTAATATTTGTATAACAGTTATATACATTGATACCATTGGATCATCGGATTTATCCAATCGAGATAGTTAAATTATCAATTTTAAAGTCTGAGCCTTGGCGAGGACTTTAAAATTTATAATTGAACTATCGAGATTGGATAAATCCGATAATTCACGAGTAACTATGTAAGAATCTGTTTCTCTAATGATTAAAAATTCATTTTCATTTTTTGTTAATACAAAACCCCCTTTGAGTGCCTTCCACATTTCACAAAGTTGTCAATTTCATTAACACCTGGGATGCGTTCAATATCGTAGCGGCTACGTAGTGCTACGTAGATTTATGACTATTGAACGAGTAGCTAGCCTAGCTGCTATCAATATCTATGTAGCAGCTAGGCTAGCTACACGTTCAATAGTCATAAATCTACGTAGCCCTATGTATCCGCTACGATATTGAACGCAACCCTGTTAGCATATTTTGAGCTGATAAAGGTTATGACCCTTAAATTCATCCAATCACCTTCTGAGATCACTGGCAACCACACGTTGATTAAATTTTTTTATACAATGAGTGCAGAAAGGTATAATTTGTCAAAAAATTAGAGAAATATATATATAGCATATCATCTTAATAACTCTACTGGCAAATTTTCATCCATTTATATTTATAGAATAACTAATCGAAGAATTCAAATAGAGAAAAATATTCAACGAGTGACCGAACAACACATTAATTCACGAATGCGCGGAGCGCATGAGTTAATTATCAGTGTTGTTCGGTCACGAGTTGAATATTTTTTGATATTTGAATTCTTTGATTAGTTATTCTTTTTATTACATTGGCAAATGTCTTTTTTTAATGAAATTAATGTAGAAAATGTAAGGAACTATATCTTTTTTCTACGCATTCACAATTTGTTTTGATCCGACGTTATCGACGTCTTGACAACGCCTATTGTTGTATGACGTCAGAGAGTGAAATAACCACGTTTACTTCATATGTGAAATTATCGGTTTTTATTTAACTGGGAAATCAATGTAATTCAATGCTACCAATGTAATAAATGTAGATTCTACCACTGCATCGAGTGTGATACGATATTTATCCACTCGAGACAGTTAAATTTTCAAATTTAAAACGCGAGGCTCGCCGAGCGTTTTAAATATTTAAAATTTAACTGTCGAGAGTGGATAAATATCGTATTACACGAGATTTGGTGATGGAATCTGTTTCTCTAATGATTTTCAAACAATACGCAGGCAAATTTATTCCTTCTTTTCGAATGATCTGCAAAAAGATGTGTTCTTTCTATGTGACGTCATCAGGCATGGTCGCCTTTTTTCATGTCGTCACAATAGGAAATTCAGAGGAAAGCAAGAAAATTCGACGTCATAATCGGATTTTAACCAATGAAGAACTGAGATCAAACGAACCACACGTTGATTAATTTTTTTTTATACAATGGGTGCCGAAAGGGATAAATTGACGAAGAATTAGAGAAATCATTTTATTCTACTATTCTAATTATAGTGCATTGCAAGTGCATGGTGGACACTTTTCTGTAATATTTCGTTTTTCTAATAGATTGGATTTGAGTAGGCATTCATATTTTCCCGCTTTTGTTGCAAAACGTTCTCGAGATATTCTTCTGCATGCGTTAACACAAATTTTCGGTATTCATGATTTGTTATTGATATATATATATATATTTCTCACGACAATAAATTTTCATATCATTTATCTATGTTCTTAAAAAATATTTTCATGAATATTTATTGATGAAATTAATATATAACAAGCTATAAGGAATGTTATTTTGCACTCGATAATATCCGCGTAATTATACGAAATACGTTCGCGGTTATCAGTCAAACGGAAATTTCTGCGGCAACCTAACACCGGTATGACCTCTCGATGTCACATCCGATTTAAACATTGGAATCACTGTAACTTGACTAAAACAAAAACAAAACACCTTTACAATCAAAGTAGATATATCGGCAGTATATTCGTTTATCAAACTTTAGCAGAAGATGAGTTATTACCATTATAAAGCATTTTTTAAATGAATTAATTAAAACATATGTTTGTACTGGTAAAAAAAAAATACTTTAAAAGCTAAGAAATGCTTCATGTGAATATAAACTGCACTTTTGCACCAGTAAACATCTGGACCGATAATTTGCGATCCAAGATGGCGGAATACTGCAATACTTCCTGAAATCGTGTGAAAATATTTTATGAAAATTAAAAATTTTTTTTTAAATAAAGTAAGATGTTTAATTCGAAGACTGTATTCAAGAGAGATAATGAAGCTATGATATTTTTTTCGAAAACGTTAATTATTTCCCCTCCCCTTTACAATAGCTATAGTGCACCTGAGTGTATTCTTATTAGCATTTAGTCTTGAACGTCGTCAACAGCTTGTTCTCTCAGAACCATAAGCATGTGTTTTTCATCAGAGTGTGATTACAGTTTTCAAGTTACTACAATATATTATATGTACAGAACGTAAAGTTGGTTGCTCTCTTATATTTACATTTACCTATAGATATCTTACAATTGTGTGTGATTATTTTGCAACACGCGAAGATATTACATCAGCAGGTTAGAGGAGAAGCGAGGTGACTGTATAACATTGGAAATCCACACAACTAAAACGTATACGATTGATTGATTGAAGGGTGTTTAACGCCAATTTCAGCACTATTTTACTATTTCGTGGCGGTCAGTTTTTATTGGTGAAGGAAGTCGGAGCGAATCACCGATCTTCGGTAGGAAAAATGACAATCCTAGTCAATTAAGATTGGAGACGAACGCACCTACCACGTGTAGTATTCGAACTCACAACCTCAATGTTGAAGAGCTAGTGATACTGTAGTTCGACTACTTAGACCACTCGGCCACCGAGGCCCCAAAACGTATATAACGATACAGGTTTGGGTCGAACTCAAATTCACAATAATGAGAGAACCGAAGGTAACGTAGAGACAAACGAATGGGTTTATTGTTGGTCCTATTTGATTTTATTAGCCCTCAACGTTTGCATTAGATTTTGAATTTTTAAAT
Organism: Mytilus californianus; assembly: GCF_021869535.1. NCBI lineage: Eukaryota > Metazoa > Mollusca > Bivalvia > Mytilida > Mytilidae > Mytilus > Mytilus californianus. The sequence continues at coordinate 96,873,629 of NW_026262668.1, forward strand.
ATTTTGCCAGGAAAAAAACTGAAGAGAGGCGAAGATACCAAAGGGATAGCCAAACTCATTAAGTCGAAAACGAACTGACAATGTCATGGCAAAAAAAGAAAAAGACCAAAACACAAACACAAACAACAATATACAAAACACAACATAGAAACATTTATAGTCGAAATGCGACTTTCTTCAGTAAAATAGGTGCCGTTTATGTTAATTTAGTGCGTCTTCTGAAAATTAACACGTTGTATTTCCAATTAGAACGATATGACGTTGAATGAGTCATACTTTTCTGCTGTTTTTTAAAATAACAAATAATATTATTCCACTGCGTGTAAATATTGATAACGAAACCAACATTTGATTGGTTGAAGATACCAAACTTTACGGGATATTCAAACTCATACAACAAAAATTAAGAAGCAAAACATTTCTTTCTCTGGGTAATAATATAAGATTTATCAATGCGCTTCTAAAATCATATACTTGTAAAAAGAGGTAAAATCTAAGTAAACCCAAAGGAGCAATAAAAAATCAATACGATAAAGACGGACCGATAAAACCATGACCAACGGAAAAATAAACTAAAGGTTGAGTTCAAGTGGCCAATGTTATTCATAACTGAAATTAAATACAAATTTAATAAACAAAAATTAAAAAATTGGGATAAATTAATTCAACATAATGAAATAATGAAATGAATAAACACAAATATAACTAAATAAACACACAAAAAAAAACGGAACCAAATATAATGTTATGAAATAAACATTCTAAATTGAAGAAAGGAACACTAGATGAATGCTTTATTGCAAAAATAACTTCCGTGAGCCATGCCGACTTTAAATTTCATAATACATCCACGACTTTTCGATTCCGTTGACATATATTTTCAACGGACTTTTGCATATTTTTAGAGGAATAATTTCACCGACTGTGGCGACTGATTTGAAACACAAGGTCTGCCTTGCAAATAAGCCCTAACATAAGATATAGTCCTATCTTAAAGTAAATATTAACTGAAGTTTAATACCGTACCACTTCTCTTACCGTGGTGAATTTATGTGATTTGGAATGGTTAGCAGTTCCTGCTTCAATAGTATAAGAGACAACATAATCATGTTTTTGTGATTTGCTATAAATACAGTTTTACTAACTTAATTGCTAGTAGTACATCCGAGAGATAAGACAAACTTTTCCGTCAAACCATCAGAAAACGTTAACGTTATGGTTGAACTTCGATAGCATTTATTTCGTAAATTGTTAGTAGTTGTGTTAAGTCCCTTTATAAAGACAACACGACATTGAGGAAAAATTTGAAACGTTTCGCCTGGACAACAGACGAAGAAATTGATGATGAACGATTGAAATAAATGCAGAAACCACATTAAAAGCTAACAAGTTGTTATTGTTGGCATTTGTTTATGTACAGACAAATGAAAGTAGGTTCTTTATATTGACTAAATGCCACATGTTAAGATAGTCGGTAAGATAAATTCGTTACACTGTGTGCTAGTGACCTATTTCATCTCAAATCTATGGTGGGTTCCAGATCTATGGTAGATCCCTAATCTATGGCAAATATGACGTCATGCCATCCCAAATCTATAGCAGATTTGTTACAATCCTAATCTGTGGCAAGTTTTGTAATTTTAACCAAGTGAAAATGTATGAAAACGGAAGCATGTTTATAAACATTTTTGAAACAAACATTCCATACCATAATACAGACTTCAGGATTAAAAATTAATCATAACTCCTTTCCTAAAATATCCACTACTAAAAACAGCCGTGCCTTTATTCATCGCGGGATTCGGACAGTACAGCACATCTTCCTTTAAACCATCGGCAAATTGTTTTTAGAGGGAGCGTGTTTCCTTGTGTTTTTGTTTGTAAAAAATTGAAATCTGCGAGCCCCGTGTTAAATATTTGTTTTTGGTTTACATCATACAATTAAAAGAAAAAAATTATAAATGGTGTTCAAATCTATGCCGGTTCTGCCAACGTTAGCGCCGGCGACGTAATCATGGCGTTATTTTTAAATTGTGACGCTATATGTTACTCTTTTCCCTGGAAAATTACGCAATTTCAAGATCTGCCATAGATTTGGAGAAAACAAAAAACTGCCATAGATTTGATTTGTAACGTCATATTTGCCATAGATTAGGAATCTGCCATACATTTGGAACCCACCATAGATTTGAGTCCTATATATATACCTAGAATTCATGGTTTTTCTATGACCTATGTAAAAAAACACAAAATGGAATGCAGAAAAATAATTAAATAATTCTACTTTAATCTATCAAAAAACTATTAAACATGCATGTCGTTTAAACATGCATACACACATGACATATACTTACCATACTTTGGCATTACAAAAGAAAAAGTGAACAAAAATTGAAAGGGAAATGAGTAGCAATAGGTCATAGAAAAACCATGAATTCTCAACAAATAACTGAAACCTTCAAATAAAACATTTATATATCAAACAACAACTGTATTTAAATGTCCATATCTCTGGGATAAATGTTTCCCCTTTTCAAAATTGTTGTAATTTTTGTTGTTTGGCATGATTTGGGATCTTTAAAAGAAAAAACCCTTATTCCCGTAGCAGAAATACATGGACTTCTTTTCAGTAATGCTTTCAGACATGCGGCCGCTCAAAGGGACTCTCTCCTGAGCCCCTTCTTGTTCTTCTGAAGTGTATGGCTCTCAGAAATACTTTTTAATGTTTTTTCCTTTATAGTAGAAGTATGACAGGGTACGGAATCAATCTAGTCTTTGAGGTCATGAGCAGCACACAAAGACTTTGAAGCATTTTTAGCCATCCCACTCCAAAATATTACGCAAAGGAAAGGAGATATTGAAAATAGTTTCAAAATTTTGAATATGAACCATTTTATATATACATGTACGAGTGACATGTATCATAGACATGGTATAATTAAAAACTAAACATATTTTTAAATACTGTTTGTTTGAGGGAATAATTGGGTCAGTTTCTTGATTTTGCAGTTATGAACTTGGTGCACAGATTTATGGCAATGGTGACCATGTTTGTGCTAGCATTAAACACAATAACAAATGGTAGCTTTATGGTGGTCCTAAAGAATACCAGTGTTCGACAGAGACTGAGACTTCAAGGTGGAACAGCCAAATTTCCGAACAGAAACAACCTTGACTATGTTATTTATTTCAGAATAAAAAAAAAATGAATTTAAAAATTGTGTATTTTCAAATATTATAAATATAATTGCGAAAATAAATAATCAGTCCCTTGTTTTACTGTAAATGAAAAATCATGCTTCAACAGTGCAGCAAATAAATAATCTGTCCTTATAGTCCTCAAAAATAAATAACCCATCCAAAACAAATCCTCCTGCCCCTCCACCTCTTTCCAGAATATCAAATGGTCGTCCCCTTATCGTTGAGATCAGCTTTATTGTCTACAAATTATCTCTTTAAATATATGATAGTTTTCAAGATAATTGCAAATTACACAAATTTAAAATGATTAGAAATCGTCTATAAGTACAGTTACTTCGATTTCAAAGAAGTCGATCCTTAAATTCAATAATGATTAGATCTTTGTAGATCTCATATTGATGATAATGTATGCTCCTTACAAAGTGTCTCTATCTATCAAAAGTCTTCAAGAAAATATAAAAATACACAAAAATATATAAAAATTGCCATCGATGGTCAACAACTCTTATATATAAGTAGTCGATTACACAAAAAAAATATGTATCTATTTCGGTCATGTTGGATTTTAGTAGATCTTATTTTGCTGATCATAATTCTTTAGACAAAACGCATTTTTTTCATATAATTATATTCGACATAAAGTAGCAGTGTGCGTCTTCTACAAGATCTACATGAGCATTAACTACATGTAATCATTGGAGAAAATATAAAAATATGTTGTCTTTTTGATCTCCAGTATATAATATTATTCGATGTTTGAAATGTCGTTCAATGTAGGATAACCTGTCGTCAGTAATTTGTACTTGTATGAGAATTTTCGAATTTTTACTGCAAAACATATTAATTTAAAAGTCTGAGATAATTATGTGTTTCCTACGATGAATAGATTTGTCTTCCTACATATTGACTGAAATATCATCAAAGACTGTGTTTTGTTACATAACATTTGTTCTCAATTCTGACTTATAATTTATTGTTGCCAACCATATGGTTTCATTCAAAGATACGTTTTCTTAAATTATATCTAATTTATTTCATGTAACAATTCCCATAAATATGCCTGTAGAATGTATAGAGTTTCTAAATGCCAGATATGAGCTGTGTTTAAACAGACAAATACTTCATATCCAACATGAATTTCATTCCGTTGATGATTAAAAGAAATTGACGAGTGCACTGAAAAACTAAGTTTTGTAGAAACTCAACGAAATAACAATTTATTACTAGTATTAAAGTTATCTCAATTGGACATGGACTTTAAAATATTTTTTTTTCTTTTTTAATAAAATGGTAATACAAAAATGTCTTTTAAACATTTTAGTATATCAAAGATAATTCCATCTTTGTAGCCCTTCCTTGTTTCCACGTTACTATTTATATAAACAATACGATAGTTTGACGCAGGACTTGTAAAAGTTTATAAAATGTCGTCCACTATTAAAACAAATCGGTGATGATTTAATCAATATCGTATAAAACAAAGTCATTATCTGAAGAAATAGCAATAACCGATGAAATTCTAATTACCCAAGATAGAATCTCAGAGAATACATAACTTGGACTTAATTGGAATCTTGTCAGTCACAAAGTAAATAAACGTTAAAAAAATCAGTTCCAATAGCATGACAGGTTGTTTAACGTGCTCAAAGAGAAGGAAAAGTTGCATCCATGATATCAGATTTTAACGGAACTTGTACAGTTCATTTACCACAGAGTAAAGAAAGTAAATATTTGTATTATGTCATGTTTCTCATCCCTATAAAGAAGAATACTCATTTAAAGGTTGTCTTGTCAATGGTTAATTCAGTTTTGCTGATTTTGTATTACATCATCCTTCCATTTTGTTTTAAATTTATTGCATCCTTCTTCATAGATTTATGATACAAGTTTACATGAAATCAACTTTGTTCTTCATCTTTCAGATTTATAAATAACTTATTTTTATAATAATAGCATAACAAAAGACAAATTATTTCTACCGTCAATTTAATCATTTTGAACCAAAACTTAATGAATTCTGGTCATCAGCATGCATAAGGAACATTTACACTGCAGTAATTTAAAATGAATATTTGATCAATACTGCAAAGACCCAATTAAATATCGATAATGCGCTGCACATTTAAAGGGATATTAGCTACGAGATATAAAAAAAAATTCTTTTTTTTCAATCATAAAAAGTGAAATAGTAAAATAATAATTCGCTTTTACCCACCAGTTTGGTTCAATTTTTTTAAATAAGCTAAGAAACATCGCTGATGAATTATTCACTTGCAAGTGAATAATTCGACCTCATTGAATCCGTATTCATGTGACCTTCTATTTAACCCCTTAGATAGAGACAGGCTACGTATAAACAAGGCGTGTTCAGCCATTAAAAGTTAAAGAATGTCAACATTGAAAGTGAAACAAGGACGAACCATTTGGTTGACTGATTCGATCCACAAAAACCCATTCGTATTCAGGTAAAACGATGATTAACTTATTTTTAACCTATAATATGAAATTAAACAGACCTAGAAAAATCCAACTGCATATGTTCGCTATCTATTTATATCTATATTTATGTTTATATCGGGTTATATGATCGTCTGCAGTCTTCGGAGATAACTTCGATGGTTAATTAGATGGCGTCTAGACTAAAACACACACGAAATGCTGATTCATATTATGTCCATGCATCGTAAATTGTTTATTTTAGACTTTTTATAATTTGGATATAAGTTTTAGTATGTTATAAATCTAATATGAGAATTTGAGTCAAATCGGTGAACATGAACTTGACAGCTAATGTCCCTTTAAAAACAATGTTTTACTGAAAAGTGAATAAGTTTGATTTTTTAATAATCAATCATTAAACTTTTCATATTGTAATATTTACAATAGGTGTTCAATTTATACACATGCTGATCTTTTATTGTCCGAGAGCAGGCGAATCATTTGATTCCGTCGTTTGTTACCAATGGGAAGAAAGCAACCTATATATGTATGAAAGTAACCCAAGATTATAAATTATTAACTCCGACCCGCCCAACTTATAAATAAACACTATAAGTACACATTGTTCGTGTACGTTTTGCAAACGGTTTATGCTTTTAAAAATCGCATATTATTAATTTGAAACAGTAATTGCATTATAGATATTGTAAATATGAACAATTGACAGAAATATGTATAACAACCATAAGTATCCCATGATGTACATGTTTGATAATTATTACAATTTTATAAACATTTGACGAGCTATCTATCTCTAAATCGACATCTTCATTGTGCCAATTTCAGCTGTATGAAGGGGAGGGTTATGGTGTTTTGTATGGATAAGAAGATCTTTTCGCGCTAACAGCAAACATTTTTTTTCCAAATTTAACACTATAAGGTATGGGCAAAATCTGGATTCAGATTATTTTTTTTGTCATCTGCTTGACCACATTTTTTTTTGTCAAATTGGGGATCAGAATATTTTTTTAGGAAAAAAAAAACACAAGTATTGCGATCGGATCGTGAATATGATTAAATGTGATTCTACTTCAAACTCCGTGAAAAAATCCCTGTATTTTCAAAAAGCGGAACAAATCAGAAAAAAGAAATATGTCTGTCAAAATGATCCAACTTCTTCAATACTACAATGCACTAAGGTAAAGAAAATATTCAGTACTTTTTAAGAAAACGCAAAAGGCGACTCACATTTTTAAGGAAATCGTTAAAGAAAACACGTTTTAAATTAGTATGTATGATGATCACACACAAATACATCATGATACATTTGAAACGTAACCTTTAGTGTGTCAGATAGTACAGTAAAATAAAAGTACACACATGTATTTCTTCCTTGAAAACGTCCATATTATTATTTTTTTAAAAGTAGAATTTTCCTAATTTTTAATCAAAATTGATCGTAAAAGATCAGGCAACGAATTATTTTGATTATGAAAGACAAGACGTGACCAGACTTACTTATTAGAAAACAACATTTCTGTTGCCGATTGATATACTTTCAGTTGGTTGAAACGTGTGATTACATATATAGTTTAAGAACTAAAATAAATGCTTTCAATTAAAAAAAATTGTGTAATTGACAACCATATGATTTTCACTATTAAAATAACTAAATATGTGTCTATATACGTACACACACACACATATATATAAAATTAAGAATGGAAATGGGGAATGTGTCAAAGAGACAACAACCCGACAATATAGACCCATATTTAGACCTGTTTTCACTTAAGAACCAATGCTAACTACACATCCAAGATAATAAGACCTCCAGGAGCGTAAATTGTCCAGTGGAAAATATTTTATGCATGTTCAGGATGGAAACAAATTAATAATTAATTCAATAGGCAGGTCCTGTAATAGGGGTCGACCAGCATGGAGGGTAGGACATTTGGAATGCTACTAGAAAATGAGGGATTATTTGATAGAGACAGAAGTTAAGTCTTGAAACAGGCCAACTACAGACCCAACAAAGAGTTGTTGCAAGGTTATTTACACTTTCTGTACACGAGGCATCGGATTTAATGTCTCCACAATGATCAAACGTGGCTGCAAATTCGTATATCCCACACAACCAAAAGGACGCCAACTTTGGTAAGTGTTTACTGTAGGTCGGAAGAAGACCAAATGTGACATATTTATTTATCCCAGTCACCCTAAGGGTACATTTTCTTTGGACCTTAACTTTCATACCGGTTAATCAATCGAAAGTTTATAGGTTGAAATGTTCAATTTGACAACACTAGTATTACATAAAGCTTGTTTTATTAACATGTTCAATAGGAAACAAATCGTTGGAAAATTTTAAACAAATCAATGTCTTGCTATATTTTTCATTTCTTTTATAAATAAAATTTCAATACAATACAACAATTAGAGTACAAAAAAGGTTTGTTTTGGCATCATGTTAACATATTATCTCTTGCTAAACATCTTTTCTTCAGCAGACATTTAACACCATCAATCTTCATCTTTACTAAATCACATAGACTTAGTGTAAAAAGGAACTATTGGATATTATGCGCATAACCTTTTATTTGTTTTTTGTTAGAACTACACTTCAGAATATTTACATATCACACATTACTTTCTCTTTTTATCATTGCTTTCTCAATTCAAATGAGTTGCAAAAAGCCTTTCACAATAAAAATAAACATCATCTTGTGTGCAATAATACCTGTGCTATATAAATACATTCATGTAGTAAACACTTACTTAAAGGTTACTGCAAAGAAGCGTATAGTATTTTTGAAAAGCTAATACTTGATTACAAATTGAAATTGAACGATAAAATAATCAGATCCAGATCAATGAAATTAAACCATCATAGCCCTATTCGCCAACAAAAGGTAACCAGAATAAGTCATGCAAATCCAGTCTTTTGATTTCTGCAATAACAAATAGGCGTCACAAGGTCTTTCACGATCATCAAAAAACGGTACCCAATCTTTCACGATCCGAATCATCAAATTATTTACCATTTTTTTTTTTCATTTTTTGCTAAATTTTTTATGAAGCTACTATAAAGTAACGTAAGAACCATTTGAAACAGTTTTATGGAACGATACTTTTCCGAGAAAAAGGTTAGTTAAGTTATTCAAATTATGAAAAAAATCATGTTTGTTTACATTTTTATGTCTTTGAAATATCGATGAGCAATCTGCCTTTCGTAGTTTTGTAAAAACGGTGTCCTTTTAAACCTTGATTTTCTCAGATACTGATCATAATGTTGAACCATTTTGGCAGACATATTTTTCCAAAGATTGTCATTATAACTCAATAAGTTGAGATCTTTTATTGACCTTGCATGTTTCTTCTCGATATGATTTCCTTCACGATCCTATTCGAGATCTTTCACGATCTAATCGCAATACTTGACCACCGTTACTTATTCTTTCACGATCACTTTTCTCGATATACCGAATGACAGCCGTGAATATATACCGATTTGCTTGTTCGTGTTGTGAAATTATTATTATTTTAATAGTAAAAATAATTTATGATACTTCACCTTTGTTAAGTGTATTCTTAATTTTAGACGAGTTCTTTTCCAATTTCCTCAATTATTTCTTTGTTTTAAATTACAGGTTTATAGACTCGGATATCATTCTCTCCATCATGGTTTCCATGTTACTGAAGATAATTTAAATCATTACTTCGGAGTATCAGGATTCGCTGATAATTTGTTTACATTATAACAGGAATTGTATCTTTCATAAAAGCATTTATTTCCCGTTAATTGCTCTTCTCCTATATTGATTGCTACAAAGTTTGATGGCCAGTTGAATCAATTACACTTGAACTTTAAAAATGTCAATTTATTGTTGTTATTTTAATAGTACAATGTTCATTGTTGTTACTAAAGTTGATCGCAGGTAAACACGTAGAAGCGGAATATCCACGACAAAAATAGAGAAATAATCTGCAACATCAGTTGGTCTTTCGCGTGTTTCTGTCACAGCGTGACAAGTATAAAATGTCCTGGACACAACAAAATGTAAAGTGAATAAAGATGATATCAAAGAGTTAGATACTGTCCCTCATGTTCAATATAAAATTAAGAAGATGTGGTATGATTGTCAATGAGACAACTCTCCTCCAGAGACCAAATGACATAGAAGTTAACAAATATAGGTCACCGTACAACCTTCAACAATGAGCAAAACCCATATCGCATATTCAGCAATAAAAGGTCCCGAAATTCTTTTAACTATTATATCTAACTGACATAATGAAAATGTAAGCTATAAAGGTTAAAGTCCTTAAGATCATTTATGTGTTGAGAGCTTAAGCTTATTCCTTCTTATAGTATTCAATTTACCCCAGCTAAATGTTGCAGATTTTTTTTAAGGTGATTTAGTCCAACACCTATGAGCATTTAGTGGAGGGGAAATACGGTTCATACTATATTTATAGTCAAATGCGTTTTGTTAAAATAGACTTTTTCACTTTTTTGGTCTTTTGGAAAATGTTGTTTGTGCTGTATTTAGACCCCTATAACAAGAAATTTGTTTTGCATACACACGTATAAAAATTGCGGTTTTTATCCAACGCAATCATAGGTTTGAACGTTGTTTTCAATTTAGACTTGTTTATATTTTTTGTTTGGGCTTGTATTATATTTGCCTTCGGGTTTATATGATCCGTTAATCCTATTTTGACTCCTCAAAATTCAAGAGTCTATCCTAAATTGAGGTAAATTATGTGGCCTTCCAATAACCGTTCCGATTCCTAACATCCCTGAAGAGACATTAATTGTCGAAATCCGGATATGGTGTACAAAAAATCTCTGCACCTTTGTTTGCGGTATACCATCTTCTCCGCAAGTTTATTGTTTTCTGTATTGGATTAAATTTATAGTTAAGATCCATTTATTACACATTGTGATCCGTTTATTTGGCAATCGTCAATGGCAGTCAGCTGGATTTCAGAACATTTGTTGTTCGACCTGTTAGTCAAATGCGTTGTGTTAAAATATACTTTTTTCACATTTTTGGTCTTTTGGAAAATGTTGTTTGTGCTGTATTTAGACCCCTCTAACAAGAAATTTGTTTTGCATGCACACGTATAAAAATTGCGGTTTTTATCCAACGCAATCATAGGTTTGAACGTTGTTTTCAATTTAGACTTGTATATATATACATATATATATATATATATATCCCGATAAAACGAAATTGAACATAACTCAATAAAATATATGCTTTTTTACTATTAAGCAATTAAATCACCCAATCACCAACCGTAACAGATACATAAAATTAAATTATTAAAATGCTAAGAATCTTGATAAGGAACGGTAACTGTTACGACTGTAGAGCTACATGTAGGTTGATCTCCATGATCGTTTCGATGAAACACAAGTGGTCATAACTATGTGTATGAGAACGTAGTAGAAACCGAAAATGAAAAAAATAATAATAATATTTGGGCAAGGCGCAATATGTTAACGTCTTGAATGGCATAATTCCGAAGGACGATTTATATGAAAGACGTATCTTAGTAAAATGACCATAACATAGACAATATGGTACATTCCGGTTCCAGATAATGTAATTGTTTTTTTTTTTCAGGTAATTTCTCTGATGCTATTGAAATAGTTTGTAAGAACGGAACTTGCTTGCTAATTTACATATGTCAACTTGTCACCATTTTGAATTCTCGGTAACGATACAATAAATTATTTATAAAAAACTAAATGACACTGGTGTACAACAAGAACCATGATAAATAATTTAATGTATACATGCTATTTGGCAAACAAAACTAAATAAATGAAAATACACACAAAATGAAATGCGAACGATATAAACTTGCTTGATTTATATTAAAAGAAATGTTAACTATTTCATCGTTGCATCTTATTTGCTTACAAAATTGTATAATCTAAAAATAACTGTTTTATTATTGCATAGATAAAAAAAGTCCTTGTATAATTTGGGAGGGAGAGAGAGAGAGAGAGAGAGAGAGTGATTATTCGTATTAAAATGTGATTCATTTTTTTCTCTCACATTCCTCAGTTAGACATGATGTTCTTATAACATATATATACAAATAGATAATAATATTCGTCGCCGATATCATGATTTCTACATAGAAGATAGATGAAAAAGGGAAATTGTCAATCAATCTGTTATCATCTTTACACTCTATACAAACAAAATTATTATTAATTTATTTCGAATCAGTTCACAAAGTTTCGGTTTTAATGTACCTTGATTTAAGACGACATATATTGATACCTAAAACTTTTCCACGTTGAAACTAACATCCTGGTTTGACATTAAAATTTAAACACTGGCTTTTGCACCGGTTAACAACAGGTACATGTGAGATGTATATTTTAAACTGGTGGCGGAAACACGTTTCTTGCTCTCTTAAAGGTGCAAATAGCTGGGCTTTTGATTTACAAAATTCTTATGATCTGTCTCTCCAGTAGGTCTTTAAATCCAGGTATGCATTTAATTCTGCCTATATCCGACTGCTTGTACAGTTGACCTACTATGTAAAATTTCTCTTTTCCCTTCACCTCTCGCTCATTTTCGGATAAGATGCTGCAACACGTTTCTTTCCTTTTCAATCTCAACATATTAACGTTTACTGATGCTGAATGAAATACCCTTCAAACGGTATACATTATTGAGTATCATCTCGGCACCTTTCCAAAATGTGCTTCAATTAGTCTAACCCTACCAAACCCTGGTTTTACAAGTCTATGTGCGTTTCCTATCCCCGCTTTTGTCTAAAGCTAATTTCTTTCTTCTTTTATTCATTCATATATTGCTTTTTTTGTTCCTTTCAATCATTTATACTGCTTACATTATAACTTGAAATTTGTGACGTTTAACACATTTTGAAGTGACGGATTAAAATGTCTAAAGAGATATCTCTGACAACGTTGTTTATTCATAAAGGTAAACAATGCCACTATGGAACTTCCGGTCTCTGTTGTCAATATAGAATATAAAGAGTTTTACCTATGATGATCAATCAGATAAAGACAATTCAAACTATGATGTTCATTAAGTCACAACAGGAAGACTCAGACTTCAACTTGTTTTGTTAAGAGGTCGCGTTTTATTTCTGTTCTAAGGACTATCATACTACACATTATTTCCATCACAATTCTCCAGCTCTTCTAAATGATTGGAGTTTTTGCTTATTAAATGAACTCGAAAACAAAATACAATGCAAGCAGAGATTTCATTTAGAAAATTTACACTTAAATGCCTTTTTACCCAAACACTTTTTGTAAACTCAATAAACTATTCGTTTTAAATTTTAACAAGGTGGAACTAAACTCTATAAACAATTAGATCCAAATTATAAAGTAAAGAAATTTTGTTTTCCGAAGAGGTAATAATTAAGTAAATTAAACGACAAAACGTTTTGTGTTATTTTTGGTATACTGAATTATATTTAACTGTTTTATACCTATCGATCGGGATCGTCTCATTGTCAGATTTACGCTAAACATTTACTGTTCCAAATGAATAGGTTAACTTTATAACCTTCAAACTATATATTCTGTGTACAGTTCTACTAACGTTACTAATTCCTACTGTAGTAATGAATTGCTTATGATGAATGGTTTGTTCAGGTTGTTATATCAATACAATCTTTGATCTAAAGAAGTTATTACGGATAAAGAATATGTTTGGAAATTAATAGAGTGTGGCATCTGATAAAACAATGAGTTGATTAGCTACACCATATAATTATAGGGGATAATTGTTTATTTCATTTTCGTGTTAATTTCGACCTATGGAAAATGCATCAACCAAGGCAAGTAATTGTGGAATTCGACAAGAATTTAAAGATTTGGAGCTATATCTTGTCATTTAAAAGAATAGAATAATTTCCTAAGACATGATGACCGTTTACTCCTCTTAAAGGCCTCCATTTTTGTGGAGCTACAATGTTTAATTTTGCCAAATAATGTGATGCTGTGTATTTTTATTGCGATATATTGCTAGTGACGTATTATGAGAAGAAATTTAATAGTTTTGATGAAATTAGGATTGTTGATCATTAGCATCCGTAAGTATACATTTATATGAAAGTAAGTAATCTCCACATTAAATTAAAGTTACAGTAACTGAAAAGTAAACAAAACTAGGTTTAGCAAAAAAGCATTGTTATTTATTAATTAGTACTATTTATTTATTCATCATATTACTATATGTTCCCTTCTTATGCCTATTTTCATCTTCCAGTGCTATTTCAACATGAGGATTAATAAAAACTTTCTTCAATATATAATTTTTATACAAAAATATTTTATGGAATGTTTGTTTAAATTTATAACGTTTAATGACAATAGGTAGTCAAGATCAGTTGTACAACTTCCAACTCGTAAGAAAATCAGAAGACTGCCTTTTAAATCGTTTTAAATCTCCTAGTATTAGACAAAAACTTCTAAAGAAAAGAGAAAAGTATATTTGATTTCAAATGTGATGTATCCATTTCAAAAGTTTTCAATGTAATCAAATCATTATAAAAATTTCGAAGATCGATAAGAGTACATGTAATCTTAAACCCTCATCTCGTGCAATGATATAACACATTTTTCTGCAACCGTTATAATATTCGCTCTAACTTAAATGATAGAGAGAAATAAAAGCAATTTGATATTTAAAAGGTTCCTAATGGTAATGTTGAAGTCATCCCTTCAAACGTTAAAACGAACGCCATCATAATTTGGCTGACCGTTTGGAAATATCTGTGTCACAGATGACCACGGATATGTTCAAATTGTAGAAGTCAAAATCCCGTCCTCCCTTCCTCGATTATGAAATCGACAAATGCGACTTTTTCACTTAACTTGACATGACTAACACAACGCTGCTTCTCAAGTTGAAGGGCAGGTTCGGTCTACCCTTCCGAAGCACCTTAGATTACCCCTGGTTTTTGGGTGGGGTTCGTGTTGCTCAGTCCTAAGTTTTCTGTAAAGTGTTTTGTAGACTGGGTATACATGTGACTGTTTATATCTATCTCTTGTTTCACACATGTGATAGAGTGTTTATATCTATCTCTTGTTTCACACATGTGATAGAGTGTTTATATCTATCTCTTGTTTCAAACATGTGATAGAGTGTTTATATCTATCTCTTGTTTCAAACATGTGATAGAGTGTTTATATCTATCTCTTGTATCACACATGTGATAGAGTGTTTTTATCTATCTCTTGTTTCACACATGTGATAGAGTGTTTATATCTATCTCTAGTTTCACACATGTGATAGACTGTTTATATCTATCTCTTGTTTCACACATGTGATAGAGTGTTTATATCTATCTCTTGTTTCAAACATGTGATAGAGTGTTTATATCTATCTCTTGTATCACACATGTGATAGACTGTTTTTATCTATCTCTTGTTTCACACATGTGATAGAGTGTTTATATCTATCTCTTGTTTCACACATGTGATAGAGTGTTTATATCTATCACTTGTTTCACACATGTGATAGACTGTTTTTAGATGAAGCATTATTATAGTTTGTCTTCCCGGTTTTTTTTTCTCTTATATTTTCCGGTTTTCTTCGACTTACTAATTGGCCACTAGGTATCGTCTGTCTCTTGTTTTAATTATTTCATACGAAAAAACAATATAGACATATATATTGTTTTGATAAATCAAACGTTGTAAAAAGTAAATCAATCACGATGCTCATTTTTATTATGAAAACATTTGTTGCGTTTGGTAGAAGGATTTGCAATAAACAGACGGTATTCCTAAAATATGAACCAATTATGCTTCTCTTTTCATCGACGTTAATTATCTGTGTCACAAAATTGTATGTTTCATTTGTCGTAGTCACAATCCTACCCTGTCTGTTTTTTATGGCATAACCTTATGCAACTTATTGCCTGATTTTTCTTGTCACGAGCAAGACGGCTGGTTCCCCAGTAAGACAGGTACTGCTGACCCTTACAGAACACTTCAGATTATCCATAATACTGGGTTGCGTTCGAAATGGGCAATGTTAAATCAGTATTGTCTATTGTATTTTGTGAGTTGCTGTTTGTGTTGAATGTCTGTTTTCTTTTTAACCATAGTGTTGTAATCGTTTTTCTTCGACTTATAGTATTTGATTGCTTGGTATTGGTTTACTTTATCATATGGGATCTGTTCAATATTCTTTTCTAAATTATTTATCATCTGGAAAGCTCAGATACAAAGTTAAGAAAGTCAAACATGTATAATTAAACAAAAATTTTTTTTAATCAAAAGAGATCTACAATAATAGCCCGGGGTTAACTTGCATGAGGGAGTTGGACAGATACACGATTCCTATAAACTTTTTATCTTGTCATTGTTTTACATTTAGGTTAAAGGTTTATGGCATTATACCATAATACAAACAACCCCGGCAACAACTAAAAGTGTCGAATAAAACTCAGCTTCAAACCCAATTTAATAAAGTTCCTTTTTAAATTGATATTATCAGTTGTACATAAATCTATACTCAATGTTTGCTTCGTATCATAATTAACAAGGTAAGGTATGAAAAGAAAAATGATAGATAAGAAAATTATGGAAAAAAACATGAATACTTTTAGTACGGAACAAAACGATAATAAATGATTGCAAAAATAGTTTTTCTTGTGTGAAATAGACGGTAAGGCACGAAATAGCTAACTGAGATGAGTTTTGGTCGTATTTTATGTCTTATGCATCATGTTCATATTAAAAAGAAATAAGCTTAAGTATATAAGTATACCTATGAAATCATTATTGTTCCACATAACGGGAGCTATTAATTTGTTCCTACCAAAGCGATGAAGTAAGAATAAATACTGTCTTAAAATAAAAGAGAGTTCCTACATATAAATGAAAGTAAATCAGATAATTATTCGATTCCAATTAAAACCAATATTTTACTGCACAATATGTGGCAAATCTTCGGAAGTTGTCGCTTTCAAGTTCAATCACTTTCCGTTTTATCATTAAATGTCAAGTATAAAAGGAGAAGAAGAAAATGCGTTTACACGCGATGTCCCCACGGGTTGACATTTTGCCAATGAAAAATTGCAATATTCTGAAAGTGCATTTCAAAAACTATAACCCGAAATCTCTTAGAGCCTGTAATTCAGTGGATGTCGTTTGTTGCTGTATATCATATTTGTTTTTCGTTCATTGTTTTGTATATAAATCATGCCGTTAGATATCTCATTTTAATTGTTTTACATTTGTCATTTCGGGGCCTTTCATAGCTGACTATGCGGTATGGGTTTTGCTCATTTTTGAAGGCCGTACGTCGACCTATAGTTGTTAACCTATATGTCATTTGGTCTCTGGTGGAGAGTTGTCTCATTGGCAATCATACCGCATCTCATTTTTACATTAATTCCAATGCCTTGTGAAGACAGATATATATATATATATATATATATACCCATGCCCTCTACTCGTTAAAGAGCCCTTTCGAGAACACTTTGAGTAGTTCTAAGGTGGCATGGTGCGCGAGGCAAAATTTGTATCCCTATCCAACATTCGAACTTGTTAAAGTTGCGGTCCTACTTTTTTGCAAATTCATCATGTTAGTCCCACGTTGACTTGTTCTCATACTGAATATGCATGAAATATTTGTTACTGGACATCTGAAACATCGATATATTATCATTGCTTTATTTTTAATAAAAACATTTGATTCGAACAATTTAGATTAATACATAATCAAGGTTAAATTTCGGATATGATACGTAATTATGCATGTACTACTGAAATTAAATTGTGTTGCTTCAATGATATGAAAAAGCTAAAGCTTCAACTTTTTCATGTTACATGTTACATGTTTTAAATTCAGTCTTCTATTGAACCATTTAAGTTGAGACATATTTCCTTTGTTAGTTTTGTTCAAAGTGGCGATGTAAACGAGTACTGAAGAATGAAATTTTTTTATCCAATTTCCATGCATTATATATTAACGACTTGTAGCTGCTATTTATTATAATAGATTAATCTAATGCCTAGCCATTCTGTCACAAAAGTAAACGCTCGTCTTTTTTACTTCGTTTTATGATTTTTTTAATCAAGGATACAATTTGATGGATCGATAGTCATTTGCCCACAGTTAGTGGCAGATTTTTCATACCTATTTATGGCCGTTCTTATAAAGATACACTGTACATGTTAGTGTATTTATAATTATTTGTAATACACGTAATCATATTATTTATTCTAACTGAAATTTTGGTGCATCTGGCGAGTACTCTAATATCGCTGGGTAGATAGCAAGTACTGTGTTGTGTCAATTACAAATCTTTATGTCTTTAAGTTAAAAAAAAAAGATCGAATATTCTGAATCATCTATCTACATATAACTAGGAGCCAATGCAAACGGGATTAATTTTACAATCTTATTCGCGAACGCTGACATTTGAAATCTTTATTAATTTCTGCATGAAAATCGTCAATAAATATAGACGTGTGGCATTTGAACTTATTTCATTTAAGTTAATATCTATTTCTTCCAAAAATGGAGCAAAAATGTCCGGGAATATTGAATTTATTCCAAGTTTTATGTAACTTAATATCTTAATCTATTTTTGTATTGACCTGTTGTCATTTTGTTATAAACGCATAGATTTTGTCTTTGAAGTAATTTTTGTCTTTATATTATATTCTGATATAAAACAATCGGAAATCGAACATCAATTATCGAAGTTTAATGGATGGGTTCTGTAATTAAGATACACGGTATAAAAAAAGGCTTACAAAACGAGCGTAACAACTTCCGCATCCATAAAGGTAAGAAATTGTTAATGAAACACGTGTATAGAACAATCGTGTAGTATGTGCAATGTCTTGATTGTGTAAAATTATAATTTGCAAGAAATTCATATCAAAACGTTGCCGGTAGACTACTGATTCCCTGCCACAAATGAATCATCCTCCAGGTACATCACTGTTTTTTTTATTAAGTAATGATACTTATAAACAATTCAGAACAAATTCTCTGTTTTAAGGATGGTTTACAACAAACGATAAATAAAACTAGATGTGTCGGAACGACATGAATGGCCTCGTCTCAAAAAGATGAAAAATCTGCAATTTCAACAACACATGTGGACACAGACATGCATGGATAGTATCCAGCTCTCAAGACCAATATTAGTTTGATGAACATGGTTGCCTCACATACCAAAAAATCAGCCCAATATCTGAAGGCGTATAGAAAAAAATCCGTATAACTGTGATTTTCAACTATTTATCAAAATCCAAAGCCCGTAATTTCAGCAAAAATTTGCAGAGCGGAACGAAACTTAAACTTGATCTGTAACTCATCATGGTTAACTCACAAACCAAAAATCAGTCCAATATATGAAGGCGTTTAGAAAAAAAGTCCGTATAACTGTGATTTTCAACAATTTATCAAAGTCCAAAGCGCGTAATTTCCGCAAAAATTAGCAGAGCGGAACGAAACTTAAACTTGATCTGTAACTCATCATGGTTAACTCACATACCAAAAATCAGCCCAATATCTGAAGGCGTTTAGAAAAAAAGTCCGTATAACTGTGATTTTCAACAATTTATCAAAGTCCAAAGTCCGTAATTTCGGCAAAAATTAGCAGAGCGGAACGAAACTTAAACTTGATCTGTAACTCATCATGGTTAACTCACATACCAAAAATCAGCCCAATATCTGAAGGCGTTTAGAAAAAAAGTCCGTATAACTGTGATTTTCAACAATTTATCAAATGCCAAAGTCCGTAATTTCGGCAAAAATTAGCAGAGCGGAACGAAACTTAAACTTGATCTGTAACTCATAATGGTTAACTCACATACCAAAAATCAGCCCAATATCTGAAGGCGTTTAGAAAAAAAGTCCGTATAACTGTGATTTTCAACAATTTATCAAATGCCAAAGTCCGTAATTTCGGCAAAAATTAGCAGAGCGGAACGAAACTTAAACTTGATCTGTAACTCATCATGGTTAACTCACATACCAAAAATCAGCCCAATATCTGAAGGCGTTTAGAAACAAATTGCGTATAATGGTTTGTTGCGGAATGACAGAATGACGGAATGACGGAATGACGGACAGGGTAAAACTATATGGCCCCGACAACTTTGTTGCGGGGCCATAAAAAGCGTTGTTCAGAGCTATATATTATCTCCGAGGAAATGATCTCAGAGAATATTGCCCAAAATTTAAGTTTTATTTTTATTTTGTTTTTTTGTAGGGAGACAGACAAAAAGTAATAATGCTTTAACGTACTTCTAAGTTAGATCATTCTTTACGTGACGCAAATTTTCACAGCCTTTATTACGACTCATTTGATGATAAAGCTTGAAGTGCATTCATACATCTTTTGGTTACCGTACATTTTTGTTTCTGAGCGTTCTTGATAATTTAAACAGCTTAATCCGGGGAAGAGGTTCGATATGTTTAATAGTGTTTCATCGTTAAGACATACCAACTTACTCATTCATCTAAATTTGTTTTAAGTATTACCATAACAAAAAGTTGTTGCAAGAGTTATTTAACACCCAAAGAGTGTGGTATTTTCCCTCCATGAGTCATACCTTAATGTCCCGAATCCGACCAAACGTTGCTGCGTATTTCTATTTCCTATACAGCCAAATAAACGATTCTCTCAGCGCTTGTTTTTGCAATTAGGGTCTTTGTATTTATCAATTTCTTTTTTGTTTATATTTTATGAAATGACTTTTAGACTTTTAAACGTTATTTCTTTCGCGTATGATGAGTGTTTGTTTGATGGAAAGCTTGTTATTGTTAATCTTATCAAAATATACTGATGCTTTATATTCTTGGTATCCGTATTCACCTTTGGAGTCGTTTGTATTTAAAAATAATGTCGTACATTTTATCAAGTTGTTTCGTTTGATCATTGGTTATGTACAGCCAGCGGAAATCGAACTTCAATAAAGATTGTTCAGATACTTTTAAGATAAAATGAAGTAAATTACTTGATGTTGAATGTTTCACACTAGAAGCATTTATCAAATTTGTTTACTCTAATTTACTGTTGTAAAGAAAATGCATTGTATAATAATAAACAAAACTTTTAACTTCAATATGATGAGATGAAATGGATATAGAAAAATAGAAGGACATTATATCTGTTTACTAACGAATAGACGTGTCACCAAATATAAGTAATACAACAAATTGTTTATTATACATGTAAACAAAATTAAAGTTGTGGTTTGTCTTTCGCGTTGTTTGGGTTCTATCCCATTGACGTATACCCCATATATTGTATTCATACAAAATTTATCCAAATGTTTTAACAATTCACAGTGCAGGTAAACATGGTTGTTTGATTGCTGTTTGCTTAAAGTCCAGTGGTAATTATTTCATGCATTTTCAACAAATTATTAAAAAGGAAATTTGTAAAATCAGTAACTTTCTACTGCCACTTCGAAAAGATAAATAACTTTCTAATTGTACGGGTCCCTTTGAGAGATTGTAAGGATTGTTATAGGTTGAACATATGGTTAAAAAAATAACATTCGGAAAACAAAATTTTGCCCAAATTGTAGTCAATGAAAAGCTGCTGTGACCTTGGCCTTTGACCCAAAAAATAATAGGGTAGTCTTCCCATATGAAATTATCATGCGAAGTTTGGTAATGATATTCCCATTGGCCCCCAAAACAAATCGGGAAACAGAAATGTTGACACCCGAACATCATTTATAAGCTTATAAATTATATTTTACCACAAATCGGCTTATAAAATATAACAAAAAGAGACTTAATAACAATTCCATTTGGAATCGAAATTTGAAAAAAAAGATATTAAAAAAAAGCCACAAGGCGAACATTCGGGAATGGTATATTAATAATTTCACATATTCAGTCAAGTTTAGTGTAAAATGTAATCATTGGAATCAACATGTATTTATTTTATTTTCTTAAAAAATAGCGGATTTATAAAAACGCTCTAACGATAACACGAGTTGACCTAGGAGTTACACAGGAATGTGTAGTGACACGATGTTGACTTTATAGTAATGAGAATGTAACACGATGCTGACTTTACAGTAATGAGAATGTAACACGATGTTGACTTTACAGTAATGAGAATGTTACACGATGCTGACTTTACAGTCATGAGAATGTTACACGATGCTGACTTTACAGTCATGAGAATGTAACACGATGCTGACTTTACAGTCATGAGAATGTAACACGATGTTGACTTTACAGTCATGAGAATGTTACACGATGCTGACTTTACAGTCATGAGAATGTAACACGATGCTGACTTTACAGTCAAGAGAATGTAACACGATGTTGACTTTATAGTAATGACAATGTAACACGATGTTGACTTTACAGTCATGAGAATGTAACACGATGTTGACTTTACAGTCATGAGAATGTAACACGATGTTGACTTTACAGTCATGAGAATGTAACACGATGTTGACTTTACAGTCATGAGAATGCAACACGATGTTGACTTTACAGTCATGAGAATGTAACACGATGTTGACTTTATAGTCATGAGAATGTAACACGATGTTGACTTTACAGTCATGAGAATGTAACACGATGTTGACTTTACAGTCATGAGAATGTAACACGATGTTGACTTTACAGTCATGAGAATGTAACACGATGTTGACTTTACAGTCATGAGAATGTAACACGATGCTGACTTTACAGTCATGAGAATGTTACACGCTGCTGACATTACAGTCATGAGAATGTAACACGATGTTGACTTTACAGTAATGAGAATGTTACACGATGTTGACTTTATAGTAATGAGAATGTTACACGATGCTGACTTTACAGTCATGAGAATGTTACACGATGTTGACTTTACAGTCATGAGAATGTAACACGATGTTGACTTTACAGTCATGAGAATGTAACACGATGTTGACTTTACAGTCATGAGAATGTAACACGATGTTGACTTTACAGTCATGAGAATGTAACACGATGTTGACTTTACAGTCATGAGAATGTAACACGATGTTGACTTTACAGTCATGAGAATGTAACACGATGTTGACTTTACAGTCATGAGAATGTAACACGATGTTGACTTTACAGTCATGAGAATGTAACACGATGTTGACTTTACAGTCATGAGAATGTTACACGATGCTGACTTTACAGTCATGAGAATGTTACACGATGCTGACTTTACAGTCATGAGAATGTAACACGATGTTGACTTTACAGTAATGAGAATGTTACACGATGTTGACTTTATAGTAATGAGAATGTTACACGATGCTGACTTTACAGTCATGAGAATGTTACACGATGTTGACTTTACAGTCATGAGAATGTAACACGATGTTGACTTTACAGTCATGAGAATGTAACACGATGTTTACTTTACAGTCATGAGAATGTAACACGATGTTGACTTTACAGTAATGAGAATTTAACACGATGTTGACTGTACAGTTATGAGAGTACCTGCTCTTATTTAAATTTCATCTAGGATAAGAATAGCACGAACTTAGTATTCTTATCATCCATATCTTTGCTGAAATTGAGAACCTCCATATTTTTTCTTTAAAAAATAGACCTTTGACCACATCGAAAAAAAAAACCCAGTTCAACCTCATATGAATCCGTATTCGTGCGATATTTTATTTGACTCTAGAGGGATATGGGTTACGCATATGTTCGGCATGTTATAGTGATAAGTTATTAAAAAGAAAAGAATGTCAAGATCGAAAAGTGAAACAAGGGAGCCACCATGATGAATCATTTCGTTGACTGAATATGCCCACAAAAAATCATTCTTATAAGGTATAAAACGATAACTTACATATTTTTTTTAACCTATGAAATGAAATTAGACAGACCTACAAAAATAGTCATTATACGATTGTACGTGCTTGTCTGTCTATTTATATTTGGTCATATGACAATCGGTAGTCTTCGGAGGTCATCTCGATAGTTAATATTAAATTTCGTCTTGTCTAAAATACACACGTAATGATGATACATTATAACGAGTCCATGCATTGTTAATTGTTTCTGTGAGACCTTTGTAGTTTGGATATACGTTTTAGAATGTTATAAATCAAATCTGAGAATTTGAGTTAATTCGGTGAACATTAATTTGACAGATACATGTAATGTCCCTTTGACTAACAAAGACAACCAAAACAGGATATTTTTCGATAGTTTTAATACTTGAAATAACAGCACTTTCGACAAATGTATTTAAAAGATTCGAAATACATTTTGTAAGGAACGGGTATACATTTTGAGTAATTACATTTGTAATAAACAGACTTTGGGTTGCTTTCTATTAATTTTTCACAGGATTATTCACAGAGATATAAGTGTAGATTATCGGGTTCTCTACACATTGATATCGTAAACTATCAGTCGCAAGCCTCAATGTGAACCTTTTAGAAAAGTGAGCGCAGCGACCGAGCAAACATGTTTCACATTGTGTCGAGCGGCTAATATTTTACGATAGCTATACGTAGAAAACCCGATTATCTGTTTATCGTTCTATTGCTTGTCTTTTCCCCTCCATTTAAAAGTTTTACGCTTGACGAAAGCAAGCTTTGTAACGTCTCCTCAGACATTGTGACGTCGCTGATTTGCCTGCTCACCTCTCAAAAACGTGATACGAAAATAACGGAGCGACTGAGTAGGATGGTGTAGGCGAAGGGAAGAACGATAATTATGTTTCTCCGAACTTTATTTCACGGGACGTTTCTATTGATGACAATTCAACAGTATCAACAGTGCTATCACTTCAATTTATATGTTGTTGTTTTTTTCATTTTGAAGTCACGATTATATAGAATGTATTGTTTTTTGACGATTTTAAATCTAATTAATTCATACAATTTTTAGAGGGAACATATGGTATAAAGTGTTGGAAATGTATCTCTGATGACTGCGATGGTGATCCAGAGAATAATTATAAAGCGGAGAAGGTCTCGTGTAAGAAAGGGGAAAGTTGTTTGGTAAGATAAAATAGATTTTCAATCAATTATCTTAATTATACGTAATTCATCAAGTTTCTTTTTCCTCGGATGTGCCGATATATTCGTCAGTTAGGCTCTAGTTACTTTTCTAATTTGTCTATTCTAATCTTACAGAGTTTATTCATTTACCCGGAAACATTTTTCTGATTTGACAGTTACTGTTATCTTCATCCTTATCAAAAGGAGACGAGATATCAACATTGTATTTAAAGAGATAGCAACCCAACGACATTAGTTTAATCAGATTAAGCATGGTAGGGTCACAACATGACCATGCATCAACTGTAGACGTTCGTTTTAAATCTTCAGACAGTTGTTGCAATGTTTCTTCAAAGTGCTTAGGGTGTCTCACTCCTCCTACACTAATCATTGGATTTAACATCCCATGTTTGACCGACCTTGACTTCGAAAATACTCTCCTCTTTAGCCTTTTTTTTTATTGTCGGATCGAAGAAGTGCAGGATTGCCCAATATCTATACCCCAATGAATACTTGATCGTTATACTGATTTGTTTCTCTTTACACAAACAATCTTACGACAAACACATAAAAGTAAATTCCTTCGGGAGTTCAACATACAGTTTTCATCAATAAATAGGTTTTAATACAATATATGCCAAACTCTTAATCTGCTCGAAATTGTCTTTAATAAATTCAAAAGAGACTAAGAAAGATCTGCCATCAACACCATATTCCTCAAATAACAAAATCACACCCTAAGATAACATAACAAAATCACATCATGAGATAACATAACAAAATCACATCCTGAGATAACATAACAAAATCACACCATGAGATAACATAACAAAATCACATCATGAGATAACATAACAAAATCACATCATGAGATAACAAAAGAATCAATGAAAGGGTTTCAGCCTTTGGTCAGGAACATGAACACGTTGTTGACTCTGTGATAAACCGTAACGGTTGTTTTACTTTAACATAGTACACCTCATTATCAATACGATGATATATGACTGAAATTTGTTTAAACAGAAAAAAAAACAATAAACTAACTGGTATCTCAGTCGGCAATTTCAAGCAAACTGGACCAGTTTCTTTTTAATTAAAGTCAATTTACAATACAGTTGTATTAATGAAAAATCAGATACAATGGGCTTATTGGTCATTTATAAATACTTGTTGATATTTATTTTCATCTCATTGGTAAAGAAATAAATAGCATTCATGGCAATTATTAGAATTAGATCGGAGATTAAAGGAAATTTGAAATAGCAACAACAATAAAAGCAGTATAGAGATAAAAAGCTATAATCGAAATAAAAATTAATATAATACTGTAGCAAGTATAAGCAAGATGACTTACAAAATTGTAAATAATGTTGATAAGTTTGTTCATGCAAAAAGTCTCAATATCTCTCTTCTATATCAAACATAAGTAATTTATTGCAATATATACGCTCTCGATGAAATTGCGTTTCCTGCATGCATAACACTATTTGAAAAAGGTCATATAAGCCAATATTTTAATTTTTTTTGAATAAATATAAATAATTATGTTCTGTTTTATATTTAGTTTCTTCGGTTTATTTTTATGGTACTTATCAATATTATTTTCTTTCAGAAAGTTCTATACCAAATGCATGACAACAAGACGCGATATGAATCCGTCATTAGAACATGTTCTTCAGGAGAATGTGTACCCACTCCTTTGTACGAATATGATGAATGTTTGTCAAAAGACCATGGTTACCTAGTACTTGGCTGTTCTATGAGATTATGTTGTCATGAAAGCATGTGCAACTCTAGTCATGTCTACACCATCTATGTCCCTGTATTATTGTGCCTTTCCCTATTTATACAAATGATATAATATAATTTCCAATTTAAGGCTACATGTATGTTCGTTTATGTAATTATTTGTATAAAGATTTTAATTGCTTTTGTGTGCAATTATGATGACGGTTTTACTGAAGCAGCTTTCATTTGTATCTGATTTTATATTTAGGCTGATTTATTTTATTGAACATTTATTAAGCATTTAGTGGTAAGGTATCACTTTTACCGTTTAATGGTACCTCTGTTTTTGTCGTCTTTTATACAATGAACCATTTTATCGACAACTATATTGCTCTTTTGAAACTCATTTTTACCGTTTCCTTCTTATAGCATGCGTTATACAACTGACTGAGATAATAACAAAAAAAGGTAATGGTTGAATACGTAAACAAAACTTATTCATAATTGCCGACGTCTATGAACCTGTTAGAAGCCTCGTCAGTCTTGTGAGACTGGTCTATCTTTGAGAAATTGATTCTTGTGGCAGATCTTTCAAATTGGTAGTCTTGTAATTTGTCCACACTTGGACCGATTAAGATGCTTATTTCTGGTTAAAAAACTTGCCACTGATGAACATATATTTGACCAAGATGACTAAGTGGTTAATTTTTTTGTTAATAAATGTTTTACTTATCTGCTTAAACTCATTTAAACTCATAATTCTTCAGTTGCTCGAATAATCTCGGAATAATGATTCTGAATATTTAATTAAGCTTATCAGCTCAACTCAACGCCTTGATGTGCAAATGAAAATTACTATCAGTTACTAGTAAATACTACTATGATGAAAGCAAATAATTTTCTTTTCAAAGCGACTGATCAAAACTGTTTGTTGAACATGACCTTAATTTGACAATCTGATTTGCGTCTTGACCTTGAAAGGATGACATAATTACAAGGTAGTTAAACAGAAACATACATGTAGTACCGCCATGTTACCTTATTTTGGATTTCAACATGTAGTAATTATCAGTTTTGAAGATAAAACGTTCAACAACAGAGATACATGTCTCGCCTGCCTCATTTAAAAAAAAAAACAGTTATTTGACATACTGCAATAATGGTATATCCCCTTGTAAAGTACTCCTTAAACTCATCTAACCAGAAAAATTTGGACTGAAATCCAGATACTATTAAGATGAACTTTAGGATACACATACGTTCCAATTCATTTATAAAAGTCTGTCAGATAATGTTCCAAAAATGTCGATTATTTTACTTGTTCAGTCATTTGCAATAATACCAGACACATTGTCTTCAGGTGATGTATATTTGTATATATTCCTGTCAAAGGATAAATTAATTATGGCCAATACATTATTTGAAGTTAAGGATATCTACAAGGCACGGGACGCATTGTTTGGAGATGTTGCATCCAAATGCAAAAATATCAAACGCCAATGTCAAAAGATACAAAAGTCATCGCCCAGATACAAAAATGTAGATACAAATATCAATTATTAACCCTGAGGTTTAAGGTCAAGGTCAGCTCATCTAAAATCGTTTGCGACAAATGGTTTTGAGTGATGCGTCCATTTTATCAAATATCAAATCCTAAGTCAAAGAATGAAAAGAGACTAAGTAATGGCCCGGACCCGAAAAAGTTTCATAAAATCACTTATTAGACTTTGAGGTCAAAGGCCAAGACACAAAAGATCGTGATGTTACACGTCAAGCCGTTGTACAGTAATACACATTCATACACAGCAGCATAAGGTTGTTTTGGGATAAAACCCAAGAGAAGACGAAATTTTACTTTTAGGAAAATGTTACCCAAGTGTAGTACATTTCATGCAACTCAAATAAAAAAGAAAAACCCAAGGAAATTTGATAATAACATAAACGGTACAGATGTTACTGCACCAGATGCGCATTTCGACAATTAATGTCTCTTCAGAGATCAAAGATAATAATTCTAGTGCATCTTATGACGTATGTTTAATTGTTAATGCATAAAATTCTTCGTACGTGTAGAATACATTATATTTATTGGGTTACAAAGCGTGCTACGTTTGGAAGGAATATATCAACGATTGATTAAATTATTTTGAGTTTAGAAATCTTTAAATGTATGTTAAACAATTCAAACTACAAACGCAGAAACCAACGGTCTCGTCTATGATAAAACAACCAAGGAAAAACAAAATACGATAGACAACAATCATATACATGCAACCACTGAATTTCAGACTCCTGATTTGGGACAGCCACATACACAAAATGGCTGGTTAAAACCCTGTTCCGAGCGCCCATACATCCCCTTACCTGGGAAATTGGTGGTCCGTTTTAAAGGAGGGACGAAAGATACCAGAGGTTTTAAAGGGTGTACATTTTAAGCCCTTTTGGAACGTAGGGAACGCAAAAACTAAATTTCGATAATGTTTCTCGCCCGCCCCGTTCCCAGTTACCAAAGTACATGCATAATGATAATTCACAGACTTTTATGCACATTGTGTAACCTAAAAGTACATATACCGAATATAGTAAAAGTATTATTTCAAATTAAATTTTCAGCTGTGTTTACTGACAACTGTTAATGCAAAGGTGCTTTCAAAAGTTTACATTCGTGCAAACATATCATATGGATAATAAAATCTTCAGTGGGGTTTTTTACACAATATAAGTTATTAAATCAATAATTTCTAATGGTTTTACGTCATTTTGTAATAAAACTATGGAATTCACTTCCTTTGATCTAAAATGAAACTTTATGTGGTTTTCGAATAAAAAAAAATCGAACTTTAGTCATCAAGGTTTAATATCGGATTTCGGTCAATGAAATACAATATCCTTTTCCGACTTAATGATTTTACACCTTAAAACACAACATCTCAATTATTCCTTTTAAATTTCATCCGAAAATAAATCTTCTTGTTTAAACATGTATGTTTCCAAAACTACAAGGTTGTTGCTACTGTGATAAAAATTACATGCCAAAAAAGTTTCAAAAAAATGGTATTCTAAGATGAATTGAGAAAATGCAAATTTGAACAAAAGCAAACCAAAAGATTCCCATTCTATCGAAGTCTCCATGTAAGATATCTGTACAACGTCCTTGTAACATTAAATGTTTATCGTTAATTCTGCTTTTTAAAATAAAACTTGATAAGGAAACTCATTTTCTAAATACTTTTACTTAAATACTGGTTATAGTAAATATTCACGTCGTGTGTATCAAATGGCGTCATTCAAATTTCAAATGTAGAAATAGTGTGTATAATTGTATATATACTAAAGTTATACCAAAAGCAAATGCCATTCTGGACTTGGTATACTTCAGAAACTGTTGTCGAAACATATCAATTATAATAAAGAGTGAAAAAAAAATGTCTGTCAATCTTGAAAATCTGTTCATAATCTTGAAAGACAACGGAAGACTATGGAACGCCGGCACTGTCTTATTATGACATTTCTCATTATATGATGTTCATTTGCCATTATATGATGTCATTTTACCCTTATATGATATGCAAATGACATTATATGATGTGCACTTATCCTTATATGATGTACACTTGTCATTATGTGATGTGAACTTGTCCTTATATGATGTACACTTGTCATTATATGATGTGAAGTTGTCCTTATATGCTATCCAAACACATTTATATGAGGTGCAAACATCTTTATATCATGTCCACAATTCATTAAATGATGTGCTTTTTCCATTATGTTATGTGATTGGGTCCTTATATTATGTGATGCTTTCCTTATACGATGTAGAAACGGCATTATGTGATGTACAATCACCTTTATACGATATGCAATCACCTTTATATGATGACAATTTGACATTATCTGATGTGCAAATTATATTATATGATGTGCAAGTTATATTATATGATGTGCAAATTATCTTATATGATGTGCAAATGGTCTTATATGATGTGCAAATTATCTTATATCATGTACAGATGTCTTTATATTATGTGCAAACTTCTTAATATGATGTGAACTTATCCTTATGTTATGTGCTAACATCGTTATATGGTGTGGTTCGGTTTACATCTTTAAATGATGTCAGAACATCATTATCATGATGTCGAAACATCATTATGATGATGTGCATTCATCGTCCTGATGGTCAATGAACATGATTACGATTAAAGCGATTACCCACTACGTCAGAACTGATTCCAATCTGCTTCTGCGGAGTAACAATTAGTCAGGCTCAAATTTTTAGCTGTCGTTTGGAAAATGGTTGAGATTTAAAAAGAGATAAACCTTGGCATATTAGTACCTCGTTTTAAGATGTAAAAAATCACACCTGATATTGTTGGAAAAATGTCAAAATATATGAATTGCAACGTTTTGTTTTAATCGATTGGTCTAAAATAATAAACATACGGAGTCTGCAATAATGAACATACGGTTAAAATTATTACATTTAAGAAATAATTCTTTTATTTCATGCTCTTTGCTCATTTTAACAAGGGAGGGCATTATATTTGTCAATTTCTGTACACCATAAAAAAAAAAATAATCTATAAAAAGTTAATACACGAATTTCTAGTATGTACATTAATGTAAATTTTGCCTTGCTGATTATTTTAGCTGTTCGAGTTTCTCTTTATATATTCTCAAGATAGACACAAAAGAATGGGAAAAAATCGAACTTTGATAGGGTAATGGCTTATATAAGGGACCAGTCATTTGTAACCCCAAAAAGAGGAATAGGAAGAAATAAAAGGGGCTTCTAATTTCATCATTTTTTTAATGGAAAGGTGCATTCAATTTTATATACTTATAGATTTGCGGTATAATGTTATGGCGATGTCTTCAAAATCCGTAGGCATCAATTGTTACGCCTGGTTCCGCTCGCCTCAATTGTTAAAACCTGAATCCTTAGTTTCAACAATTTCACTTGCAGAAAATTTTTCATCTGAAGCTAATATCGAATGAAGGTGTGGTAAATATTAATGAGACCATAACCGGCAAATCTAAATTAAGTTCGTGAAGTCGCAAACAACTTCCACACTTGAAGTTCTAGATTCACTACTGACGCAATATTTTAAACTTATACTGCATTTAGAAACTTAATACGATTTTTTTCTGGTATAGTTCTGTTAAGTCCTGTAATATTTTTACTCACTAAGAATTTTTTTTAGTCAATCAAAAGTAAAGAAAATAGAAAAGGTGATAAGTTTACTCCTTGTCGAACACCACTGTCACAAGCAAACAAAGTATTTCGAATTATAATTACTAGAAGATGCCAGCGAAAGAGCGGAACAATTCGGCAAGTGTTGAAACAAAGAGTGTGGACACAGTAATAAGGTGGACACAGTAAGGATTTGGACACGTTTAATGCATTTAATTCTTTTTCTTTAAAGAGACGAAAACGAGGAACATAATGCAAAAGACGGGCATCACCCCATTCATCTCTGTTGGAAAATAAAAATATCAAATACCCTAAATTGAAAAAGTGTGGCAAAGTGTGATTTTCAGTGTTTTTTTTTTTTCCTTTTAACTAAATAACCGTATGAACTACGTAAAATCCTTTGACATTACCGAAAAGGATCAAAATGAGTACACAATTAAAAAAATCCCATCTAATCGGCTGAAAAATAAAATCCAAAACACTTCACCAGGAATCAACCCCTCTGTATCTCAGAAACCGTTGACGCCACTCCAAATCTGTTGTCATACTCAAGTTGCAGAATTTTATTAGCAATTAAAAAAATCTCCATTAAAATAAGTTGAAAATAAACAATTTTTATATACAAATATGTGAACATTACCCAACCTGACCATTTCGCATTTCGCGGGCAGTACGTGGACTAAGCATGCGGTCTCCAAATTTGGATATTTTGGCTTTTTCTGTGGAAAAAAGATTGTTTCAAAGACAAATTAAGGAAGTACAAAACACTACATGTATACGTCATATCACAAATATTTCCGACTTTGTATGGTTTTGTAGGAGTAACACTACATTATACATCTTACCATTTATATTATTCAATAACATTTTATAAAACAAACCATCTCGCCATATTATGCACGAGTAGATAATTTTATAGCTATTGTTGTGAAATATTTTTAAAACTGACTGTTAGTTCAATGATGCATTTTGCAATGAATAGAAATAAGAAGATGTGGTATGAGAGCCAATGAGAAAAACTCTCCATCCAAGTCATAATTTGTAAGAGTAAACAATCATAGGTCAAAGTACGACCTTCAAAACGTAACATTTGCTTACCCCAAATAGCAAGCTATAAAGAGCCTCAAAATTTGTTTTATCATATTTTCGCCAGAGCCGCAAATTTCTCCAATTAGCTCCTGTATTAATTGATCTTAATCTCCCTCCGAAATGTTTGAAACGTTGATTTTGTTAAATTGCATTGTCTCATTTTTCCTATTAATTGCACTCTCGCTAGCGATAGACACATATTTGAGCTGGGTTTATAGTTTACAGAAGCAGATCGGAATCAGTTATGACGTAGACAGTAATCATTCTAATCGTAATCATGTTCATTGACCATAACGACGATGAAAGCACATCATATAATGACGTTTCGACATCATATAATGAAGTAAACCAAACCACATCATATAAGATTACAAGCACATAATATAATGACACAACCACATCATATAAAGATATTACCACATACTATAATGGTAACTGCACATCATATAATGATATGTACACATCATATAAGTATATCTGCACATCATATAAGTATATTTGCACATCATATAAGGATCTTTGCACATAATATAAGTACATTTGCACATCATATAAGAATGTTTGCACATCATATAAGAATGTTTGCACATCATATAAGTACATTCGCACATCATATAAGTACATTTGCACATCATATAAGTATATTTGCACATCATATAAGTATATAAGCACATCATATACGTATATATGCACATCATATAAGTATATATGCACATCATATAAGTATGTTTGCACATCATATAATGATGTTTGCACATTATATAATGATGTTTGCACACCATATAATGATGTTTGCACATCATATAAGGATGCTTGCACATCATATAAGGTTGTTTGCACATCATATAAAGGTGTTTGCACATCATATAATGACAAGCGCACATCATATAAAGGTAAATGCACATCATATAATGAAAATGGTCATAACAAGACAGTGTTGGCGTTCCATAGAAGACAGTTTTATTTCAAACGTCAGATCAATTCAAATGTGTACATTTAATTTCGATCTTATCAGATTATTGTAATATATCCTTTTTAGTCTCCATTTACGAATGAATTTAAATAGATTAGAGCGTTTTGTTGTCATAAGCTTTTCCCTTACATATAAGAGTCAGAATATCACAAACGTTTAATTTATTTCTTTTAATTGAATACTAAAAGTTTTGATTTATTACGCAAATTGAAATTGAATGATTGCAATGTTCAATACTCTTAATAATTCTGAATTATCTATTCAGTCTTGCATGTACAAAAAGTCTTAATATACACATGTACATATAACTTTCAACTACATTTATAACATTTGACGTGAATATTGAATGAAAACAGAAATTCAGAGGTCTTAATATGATCCATGTATCAATCTTACAGTGGACCTTAAAACTGTCCAAGATCGAGAGATAAGGAACCGAAACAAATACCTTCTAAATAAACAGGAATGAATGCCGTAAAGTATTCAGCGTCTCCCTTTCAACTTATTGCTAATCTTTGTACAGAGAAGAAAAAGCTGGTTAAAATCATTGGATTCTTGTTTATAGATAACCAACATAGTGGGTTTTTTATCTATAACTTTAACTATACTGTTTACTTATATTTTGGCATTGCACAAGGTCATGCGATTCCCAGACTGTTTATGAGCTCTTCATACTAAATCCGTTGGATGTTAACTGGTTGATACTTTAGTCTGGGAGAACATGATTTATTTATTAGTTGTAATTGACTTTGAATAAGCTTTCAGTAACCGCAAATACTCTTATTTCGGTGCTTTGTGTCTATTGTTTTTATGTTGGTTGTTTTTATGCCTCGTACCGATCTTTTGAATTAAACCAATTGTAACTTATTTTTACAGGTTGTTTTTTTGTTATGATGTTACACCACTGTCCCAGGTTAGGGAAGGGTTTAGCGGTCACAACATATTTAACGCCGTCACATTCTTTATGTGCCAGTCCCAAGTCAGGAGCCTTTAGTACAGTGGTTGTCGTTGGTTCATGTCTGCCATATTCGTTTTTCGTGAATCATTTTGTTATAAATTAAGCCGTTAGTTTTCTCGTTTGAATTGTTTCAAATTTTCATATAGGGGCCTTTTATAGCCGACTATACGCTAAGGATTTGTCTCATTGTTGAAGGCTTACAGTAGCCTATAATTGCTTACTTCCACTTCATTTAAACTCTGGTGGAAAGTTGTCTCATTGGCAATCATACCTCATCTCATGATTTTTATTCTAAAATCAAAAACATCACTTTTATCTAACAATAATGCGCTTTTATCATGGAATAGCATATCAAAGCCCCAACTAAAAATCATGATCAGTAATTTGGCTTTAAATCAGTTTAAAAAAAAGTGTATTCAGGCATATTTGGTGTATTTAAACACAAGGAAAGAATGATTTATGTCCACCTTATCCACACCCACCAAATCAAGATCCTGTAATTCTAGTTGTGCTTTCCAGACACCAGCTAAGTCTGACCTCAAGAAATCAAGACCATCGTTATGCCCCCGCCGCGTCGAAGGGGGCTTTAAGTGTTTCCCCTTGTCCGTCTACACGTCCGTACGTACGTCCCAAAATTAGACTCCGTTCTCTAACTTTAGTTTGCCTCAACTAAATATGTTATGAAGCTTATACACAATGCTTTTTACCATAAAACACAGATCAAGTTTAAATTTACAGTTCTCTAGCTATGTTCCTTTACAACGTGATATGCAAGCGGGGACATCATCTGAGTCCCATGGACATATTCTCCATTGATTTAATATTTTTTTCTAACTTGTTTCCACGGAGTATGATTGTCAACCATGAATTCGGAATCTTGAAAAATACTAACCAATTTTGGTTCAGATAAGAACAATACATTAACCAGACTGTTTTCAAGTAGGTCTTTGATGTGTCCATACCTATTACGTAGGCCGTTGATATTAAGGTAGTTACATAGTACCATAAATTCGGATAATAATTTTGGCTGTAGGAATATTTTGGTTTATTTCAGCGATTAAGATGAATGAACAAAATTTAAACACAGCAGTTTACCTAAAAGATAAATGCAAGTTTTCTATAATCATATATAAAACATTATGAACAATTATCATAACTTAAACATATTAATTGACATATAAACCATTTTTTTATAATGAAAAAAATTATTGGGAAAACCAACTATACTATTATATAAAAAGTATAGTCGGTACTCAAATGATATTAAATATGAATTAATTATTGTAACAAAAATAAACCGTACGGTGACCTTTTGTTGCTAACTTCTACATCCTTTGGATTATGACGGAAAGTTTTCTCATTGACAATGATACCACATCTTCCCTTTTTTACAATAAAATGTAAACGTTGATCTTCGTTTACTTCTAATGTCAAATAATTGCAATATATGTGATTTGGAATGTTCATGCAATTAGAACATTTTTTATATAATATTGGGTAAATCAGCACAAATCAAAACTTGCCTAATGTTTTCATTTTCATCACGGCCTATATTTGGCAGGTTAAAATGTAACCAATTGTTTTATCATCAATTTTTATTTTCGGACAATTTATTGGGCCAATTAAGCACAAAATCGTACCATTCAACTTTTGCAGATTTTTGCTATTATCTAGCAAAATTATTACAAATAGCAAGCAACTTAAAAAATACAAAGTATCAGAACAATGAGATCTACAAATAAGTCACCATGACCGAAGTCGTCAATTGATCCCTTATTAGAGTTACTGCCGTTGAATGATGGTTTTGAGAAATTGTAGAAAGCAAAATTGTTCATCAAAATCAGATCTACAAATGAGTCAACATGACCGAAATCGTCGATGGCCCCCTTAAAGAAGTTATTGCCCTTTAAAATTCTAACAAATGTCAAAACTTTAATAAATAGAAAGATATATGCTCAGTAAAAATAAGTCAACATTGCAGATATTGTCGATTGACGTCATGTCACCACTTACAGGAGTTAAATGCCATTTGCCTATTATACCGAAGCCTAAAATAGATAGTTTGATACAGTAAAAATGATCAGCAATACAAAATCTACCAAAATGTAAAAATAACGAATATCATTGGATGACATTGGCCTTAAATGACGATTTTTTTACTAACTGCTTTAAACTATTTGCCGTTTCATAAACAAAATAGTGTCGTGCATAAACTGACAACGCCATGACTAAAAACGAAAAAAAGGAAAAAGACCAACAGACAAACAACAGTACACAAAACACTACATAGAAAACAACTAAAGGATGACTAATACGAACCCCACCAAAAACTGGGGATGATTTCAGGAGCTCAGGAAGGGTAATCAGATCCT
The DNA here is from genome assembly GCF_021869535.1 of Mytilus californianus. Classification (NCBI taxonomy): domain Eukaryota; kingdom Metazoa; phylum Mollusca; class Bivalvia; order Mytilida; family Mytilidae; genus Mytilus; species Mytilus californianus. Next base: position 96,910,586 of record NW_026262668.1, read on the forward strand.
GCTCCACATGTGGCACCCATCGTGTTGCTCATGTTAGTACAAACCCTGTGATAAATCTAATTCGGAAGGTCACATTTGGGGAAAAGGGGGACGGGATTGTAGTTACGACAATTGAAACACATCCGTTGTCATCTGTGAAACGGATATACCATAACGGTCAACAAACTCGTGATGGGGTCCGTACAATATACGAAGAGACGATTTCAACTTCATCACTTCGAATTCTTGGTTTAATAGCTTCCTTGTGAGCAGCAACCCTTTATCAAGGAAATCATGATCAGGTAAAAACAAGCCCTGGAATATCGTATCAACTGGGAGATATATACTCTGTATGCAGGTGCTGCTGGAATGTTGGTACATATAAATGGAAAGTTCACATTTGGGAAGCTGATCGTGCTCCATAAGTGACATCCGTCGTGTTACTCTTGATAACTAGTAGCACAGATTAGTACAAAATCGGTGCTAAGTCTAATTCAGTGAGGTTACAATCGAGGAACAGATGACAAGATTGTGGCTACGACAATTGGATTATATCCGTGGTCATTTGTTACACAGATAACCTACGGAACCCTTGGTTCAACAGCTTCCTTTAAGCGGCAAATAACTATAAAGGAAATCATGCTATGAAACGCAAACTCTGGAATATTGTATCGACTGGACGATATCTATACTATTAAATGAGAAGACCACATTTTGTGTGTCGCTTCTCTTCCTTCCAAAATAAATTAATCATCATGCCTCTGTGTCATATAGGTACCATGCATAGTGGTATTTGTCATCCTATTTTATAATTATTCAGTTTGGGTTATTTTGGGAGGAAAACGAAAATAAAGGCGTCCGGATATTGTTTCCGTCATCGCACGGACTTTTAAGTCATAGACAAGACTTCCGTTTAGGACTTTTAAAATTACTCATAATTTTCATAAGTACTTGGGGACATGACAAATATTTTCGCGTTTTCCTGTATACTATGATCATGCATATACTATAGATAAAGTGTATTTGCTATTTACTATCAATTCCAAGTTTAATATCCACGGCGGTCACTTATATATTATATAGAGATCTCGAGTTTCTATATAATATATCAGTGACCGCCGTGGATATATAGTCAACTTGGAATTGATTATAAATAGCAAATAGACTTTATTTATAGTATATGTATGTTCAAAGTATAAAGAAAAACACAAAAATGATTGAAATTATCAGAAAACAAAAAATAACGGACTTTGGAAAAAGGTGGAGGGATAAAAAAATTGTCCTGTCCCCAAGTACCTATGACTTTTGATACATTTCCCGAAATTCTCCAGTCATGTAAAATCTTTTACAAAAAATCATCCTTCAACAGTTCACATACTTTCAACCAAGCTCTTAATGCACGCGATTTCGCAGGTGTGTTCTAGTATATATATATATTTCCTATTTCGACTCTTTAAAATTCAAGAGTCTATCCTAAATTGAGGTAAATTTTATGGCCTTCCAAATACTGTTTCGATCCCTAACATCACTGAAGAGACATTGATTGTCGAAATCCGGATATGGTGTACTAATTTTTGCACCTTTTGTTTGCGGTATACCATCTATTCCGCAAGTTTATTGTTTTCTGTTTGGTATTATATTAATAATTTTTAAGGATCCATTTTGTTACATCTTGTGATCCGTTTATTTGGCAATCGCCAATGGCAGTCAGCAGGGTTTAAGAACATCAGTTGTTCGACCTGTTAGTCAAATGCGTTTTGTTAAAATATACTTTTTCACTTTTTTTGGTCTTTTGGAAAATGTTGTTTGTACTGTATTTAGACCCCTCTACCAAGAAATTTGTTTTGCATGCACACGTATAAAAATTGCGGTTTTTATCCAACGCAATCATAGGTTTGAACGTCGTTTTCAATTTAGACTTGTTTTTATTTTATCGTTTGGGCTTGTATTATATTTTCCTTCGGGTTTATATGATCCGTTCTTCCTATTTCGACTCTTTAAAATTCAAGAGTCTATCTTGAATTGAGGTAAATTTTATGGCCTTCCAAATACTGTTTCGATCCCTAACATCACTGAAGAGACATTGATTGTCGAAATCCGGATATGGTGTACTAATTTTTGCACCTTTTGTTTGCGGTATACCATCTATTCCGCAAGTTGATTGTTTTCTGTTTGGTATTATATTAATAATTTTTAAAGATCCATTTTGTTACATCTTGTGATCCGTTTATTTGGCAATCGCCAATGGCAGTCAGCAGGGTTTAAGAACATCAGTTGTTCGACCTGTTAGTCAAATGCGTTTTGTTAAAATATACTTTTTCACTTTTTTTGGTCTTTTGGAAACTGTTGTTTGTGCTGTATTTAGACCCCTCTACCAAGAAATTTGTTTTGCATGCACACGTATAAAAATTGCGGTTTTTATCCAACGCAATCATAGGTTTGAACGTCGTTTTCAATTTAGACTTGTATATATATATATATATATACCGTTTCGATTCCTAACATCACTGAAGAGACATTAATTGTCGAAATCCGGATATTTTGCAACTTTTGTTTGCGGTATACCATCTTTTCCGCAAGTTTATTGTTTTCTGTTTGATATAATTAATATTTAAGATCCATTTTGTTACATCTGGTGATTATTTTATTTGGCAATCGCCAATGGCAGTCAGCAGGGTTTAAGAACATCCGTTGTTCGACCTGCTAGTCAAATGCGTTTTGTTAAAATATACTTTTTCATTTTTTTGGTCTTTTGGAAACTGTTGTTTGTGCAGTTTTTAGACCCCTCTACCAAGAAATTTGTTTTGCATGCACACGTATAAAAATTGCGGTTTTTATCCAACGCAATCATAGGTTTGAACGTTGTTTTCAATTTAGACTTGTATATATATATATATATATATGTTCTTAATGAATGCGCTGCTAAAATGTTGTTCATAGAAAGGGAAAGTTTACATATTGTAACCTGAAATCATCTCTTTTGTCGTGAAGTTTTGTTTTACATTAGTGAAAATATAACATCGCTAGTACTACACTCTGGCTCAACTGTTTCAACCACAAGTGACAGCTTCTTTCGGGAACACATTTCAACACCACAGAACAACTTGGATAACTTACTGGATATCGAATGTGCTGACGGGCAGCAGTTACCCTATCTTAGATATAAAGAAGTGGAATTGGAAATATCTGGACACAAGCGAAAACACTCTTGTATACTATTGGTATTACCAGACAGCAGATATAACCATGAGGTACCGCTCTTGCTTGGAATCAACACACAATCAACAATCATGTACACTTTGCTACAAGGCATTGAAAAAAAACATTGGCAAAGAACTTCAAAGGTGTTGATATTGAGCCACAACATGTCAATTACCACCACAAACAGATTGGTAACTATTAGTATAACGATATAATTCGTCACCACAGGAACTATCAAAATTAAATCGAAAGCTATCAGAGAAAGAGAAAGTCAACATCATGTACAGTTTATCAAAAGCAACTTAATAGGTGATCAGCATGACTCAGGGTTACTCCCTACTCGGACATATTTTAGAAGAGGGACATGGTTGTTGGCCAAAAAACATATTGTACAGCACCGGATAGACCTAATTCATGAAAAATCCTTCAAGCAGAAGTATAGGCGTATACCATCTTTAGTTTCTTGATGCTGGGATTATCTAAGCATAACCTAAACATGTCCAGTTTGCATCCAACGTGGTCTTGATAACCAAAAACGCCAGCCAGGGATTGAGTGTGGATTACAGACAACTATTGACATCACCCAGAAAGACAGCAAAAGCATGTCTTCGAGAAAGTGGCTTGATAAGTAATATGGACATGAAGTATGGTTATCATAAGTAGAGATAAATGAGCCATTTGACCATTAGGCTTTAACGAGTACAAAATGATGCCCTTGGACTCACCAACAACCCAGCCACCTATAAGCCGTTGATATAGAACTGTTGAGCACAGAGTTTTACTCAAGAATCAGCTATGTGTCCAAATAAGTATTTTGCAAGACATAAGAGGAACATCTGCACAAATTAGAGCCAGTGTTTAAGCGGATTAGAGAAGCACATCTGAAGGTTTTTGTTCTACGGGATGAATGTAAAGTGTGTCGGCCACTGGATATCGATGGTTAGGTCTTTTTTTGGTTTTATCAGCTCTTCAACGTTTTATATTAGGTTTTGGATTTTCAAATATTTTGGCCTCGAACATCACTGAAGAGACAATAATTGGCGAAATGCTTATCTGGTGCAGTAAAAATGCTACCATTAATTATATAAGCTTCATTAGCAACCTTTGAATTAACTGTACAGTAACGTCCAGGGAAGAACGACAATGACACAACTCACACCTGTCACGACACCTGCTAGATCGGAGAGCCAAGTAGAGTACATGGTAGATGAAATTTTACACTATGAATCACTAGAGCTTGTAATATGCATATGGGAGCCTATAGCTTATTATAATTGCAGTGACACTACCTTCACTGAGGAAACATCAAAACAGGATGACTGTACTGTGGGAGTTAAACCTGAAAAATCTGATTCTGAAGGGAACGCCTATTTCCAGAAAGCTAATAGCATTGAAGCAGAAGGAACAGAGTGAGAGTCGGTCGCTAGAAGCGCTTCGTCAGAGATAAGTGAAGATAGTCAGCAGGAAGACAGTCCTAGTGAAGCTTCGGCAACATCTTCACCAGAACCAGTCCAACGGTCTACTAGAGACAGACAGCCACTTGCGTGGATGAAATCTGAAACATTCGACCTGTCCTAGTCAGGTGGCACACCATTTTGTGACATCGAGTGGTATAAGAAGGTCCAGTACATCACTTCTTTAGCTGGAACACATTTTTATCAAATTTTACAAACAGAAACACCGAAGACCATAGTCGACATTTGGAACACTCCGTCAGCTTAGAAATGACAAGACGTCGTTTTACAGCCGAAGAGTTTACTAGTATGTTGTAGACTGCATGTTTTATGTTTACAGTAATTTGATTAAATTTCTATATCTAAATAGGAGTATGTTTATTGTATCTTAAATGACTTATTTTGATTTATTACATGCATTAGTATATCAATTGTAGAATTGTAATTCATTTATCATTTTGTTTATTAGTATATTTATTAGGTAATAAAAAATAAAAAGATGTGGTATGATTGTTAATGAGACCACTCTCCACCAAAGACAAAATGACGTAAACGTTAACAATTATAGGTCACCGTACGGACTTCAAGAAAACCTAAAATGCATAGTAAGCTACAAAAGCCCCGAAATGACAAATGTAAAACAATTCAAACGAGAAAACTTATGGCCTGGTTTATGTACAAAACAATCAACGAAAACAAATATAATATACAGCAACAAACGACAACGACTGAATTACAGACTCCTGACTTGGGACAGGCACATACAGAATGTGGCGGGGTTTAACATGTTTGCTGGCGCCAAACCCTCCCCATCCCCTATCCTGGGACAGTGGTGTAACAGGACAACAAACTATAAAAATCCGTTGAAAGGGGCTTAACTCATCAGATCGATACAAAAACACAAAAGACAAAAATTACAGATCCGAGTTAATTTCATTTAGTTATTGAACATTTGGACTTATGGACAGACGACAGTTTCTAGTTTTTTTGATAATTTTGTTTTCTGGGTAATTTACTTACATGGAATTATTTTTCATATTTCATTAGATAACACTTTCTTTATTTCTATTGGTTATCATGATATGGTGCTGTATTTCTTTTGTTCTGTATTGTTGTCCTCATTTTTGATATTATTGGTGGATAAATTTTGACGTGATAATCATAAGTTTGATATTTATTCTTTCTTACCTTACTTAATATTCTATATATAGGTATATTTTGATAATCAAGAAAAAGTGCAAAGAAATAGAAAAAAAAAACGAATCCTCCGTACAGGTCACCGTACGGCTTTTAAGAATGATAAAAACTATATAGTAAGCTATAAAGGCCCAGAAATGACAAATATATAACAGTTCAAACGAGCAAACTAACAGCTGATTTATGTACAAAAATAATTCAAAAGAGAAAATGGGAAAACGAGAAAACTAACGGCCTGATGTATGTACAAAACAATAAACGAAAATAATGTACTTATAGTCGGGCTATAATTAATCTTAAATGGTCAATATGAAAGAGTGAGATGTAAGTTGTATGAGTTTAAATGAAACTATTGTGGATATTTGCTAAGAAATTTCTGTATGTATTAGGCATTGATGTATACGTAACTTGTACGTGTTTGTAACCATGATAAGGAATATATAAAAATAACTGAAATACCTTTTTTCTAATTAAGAAGTTGGAGGGGGGGGGGGGATCAACAACATATGACTAGATTGATAAATTTTATGCAGTGTAACATTTTATAATGTAAAGACAAAAACAGTATACACTGATCCAAGCTCATGACTTGCAAGGTAAATAAAATGTGTTACAATATTTCGGAAATTAAACCTTATCCCCTTATTAATCGAGTAAATCCCTTAAAACATCAATTTCGCCTAAAAAGAAATTTATTCTATGGTTGAAAATGATCTGCCTTATATAGTGACAATGAATAAAGTTCACCTTGTCTTTTAGTTCCAACACCTGATAAGTTTTACATCTTTGATACACAATTTATGAAAATTAACACTTTGACAAAATCAGATTTTTATCCAATCCCTAGGATTGATGATTGCACATATAAGACAAAGAATGCAACATTTGTTAATAATCATGACCGTATGAAACGATATTGGAATACTTCTTTGACAGATAGGACAAAACAATTGTCTGCCTTTATGGCTTCAAACGGTTAGTACCAATATAAAGTAATGCCTAAGGGAAGGAAAAAAACTTTGTTGCCACATCTCACATATTCGTCAATAAAATTCTCAAATGTTTAAATAGTTTTTCATGCTACATTGATATCAATATTTACAGTGATTCTTGGTAACAGCATCTACAACAAATGCGTATTTTTTTTTAAAGATTGTCAGAGTTGAATTTAACGGTTAAACTAGTCAAACATTAATTTGGTCAAGCGACCTAACCACTGGGTATATTATTTATAAAATTTTCGAATTGCTTCGCAATGAAATTAGAAAATACTTGTCTCAAAAGAGAAGAGTCCTTAACACTCTTAAATGAAGTTATGACAACTTTTTATATAAGTACATTATAGTATGTGCCATATATATTATATCCAATGGAAACATAAAATGTAGATATCATTGTATACCAGAAGGTAAAGCTGAAACAATTACAAAAAAATTAGGATAGACGTCTTGTAATTTAAAATCAACAGACATACAAGTTGGAGGTTAAAGTTGCTATAAATAAAGGCAACAGTAGTATACCGCTGTTTGAAAGTCATAAATCGATTGAGAGAAAACAAATCCAGTTACAAACTAAAACCGAGGGAAACACATCAACTATAAGAGGAAAACAACGAAACAACAGAAACACTGAAAAGTAAAATCACAAAAATACTGAACTCCGAGGAAAATTCAAAAACGAAAGTCCCTAATCAAATGGCAAAATCAAAAGCTCAAACACATCAAACGAATGGATAACAACTGTCATAGTCCTGACTTGGTACAGGCATTTTCTTATGTAGAAAATGGTGGATTGAACCTGGTTTTATAGCTAGCTAAACCTCTCACTTGTATGACAGTTGCATCAAATTCCATTATATTGACAGCGATGCGTGAACAAAACAAACAGACACAATAGGTAAAACATGTCAAAAATAGGGGTACAGCAGTCAACATTGTGTTATCATTTTAATCACTATAAAAACAAACAAATGCAACGAAGAAGCACAAACAGGCATACATCAAATTTAACATCCTCATTTTGCTTGTATTATACGATTTTATTTATCTATGTAAAATCCACCCATAAAGGATGGAAGGTTTTAAGTACTGGCGTAAAATCGCACGTTTGAAATTCGCACAGGTAGACATAAAAATAATTTTGTCGTTCAAAGTATGAGGGGATACATAAATACAGAGTCACGTAAAATGGATATAACAAAAAAACAGACTTAACAGTAAAAGTAATATTAATAAATAATATAAAATAATTGTGTGATACAAAGTATGACGATATACATAAGTACAGAGTCACGTCAAATGTAAATCACAAAAAACAGACTCAACAGTAAAAGTAATATTAATAAATAAAATAATTTTGTCGTTCAAAGTATGACGGGATACATAAGCACAGAGTCAAGTCAAATGGATATCTCGAAAAAAACAGACTTAACAGTAAAAGTAATATTAATAAAGATAAATAAAAGAATACTATAACACGTTATTAAGATGATAAACAACGTCAGTACGCAAAATCTATACTTTAAGACCATCGTGTATTATTTGTGAAGTTGATACGGAGTATTTATCAAAAGTTCGTGGTACCTTCCGATGAATTTTTTTAGAAAAAGGACGAGACGTTCTTTGACATACCCCTGGTTCATCAACTTTCTGCTCAGACACTGGTGACGTTTTACAAAGTCTGAGTAGGAGCTCCAAGCTTTTGAATACCGAATAAGTTGGGAAATTTATATCCCATATGCAGGTGAAGTTGGTATATTGCTACTAAGGTGGGGGAAATTGATAATTTCAAAATTAAAATCGTCTCATTTGTCATAGATTCTGGTACTGAGATGACTGTGTATGTCAAATTCGAGGTATAAGTCTAAAAATGATGCGGAGGAAGCCGTGTCTGTTGTTTCTTTAATTACTAGTTCTGGTGGATATGTTAATGGAAACCAATCAGAAAAGTTCGGATTGTTAATGGAAAGAACATCATCAATATATCTGAAGTTGAAATTAAATAACCTGGCTTCTTTGATCTTCTTGTTTTTGACAAGTGTCTGAAGGATCTCCGATTCATATGAAAATAAGAAGAGGTCGGCAAGGAGAGGCGCACAGTTCGTTCCCATAGGAATGCCGACAATTTGTTGAAAAAGTCTACCTCCAAATTCAACAAATATGTTGTCAATAAGGAACTCCAGCATACTGATCACTTGTTCCTCTGTGTAGCATTTTTTACCCTTTTGTTCACTATTAACAAAATATGCCTTATGGTATCCCAAAGTAATAAATTTATAGCGTATGCTACCTTTTTTATGATGAAAAGCATTGTGGATTATATCTTTTAGACGGTTTTTCAATTTCACATGGGGAATAGTGGTATACAAGGTTGAAAAATCAAAAGTTTTGATAGAAATAATTTCAGAAAAAGACTGAGATTTAAACATATCCAGAAGTTCTTTACAGTTTTTAAGAATCTACATATGGTTAATACCACTACGCGAGTAAACAGTTTCACAGTATTTCTGAAGACCCTCTTTCACTGCGGACAGAATTTTAGTCAATCTAATGGACAATTCTTTAGTGGAACATGCAGATGAGCCGGCAATGTACCGTTGTTTGTACGGAATTTTGTAAATTATTAAGTCAGGGATTTCGTTACCATGAATTACGTAGAACTTTTACTAAATTCTTTCATAGATACAAAGATTTTATTAGTAAATTTGGCTGTACCTGTAGAAAACTGATTAAAAACGGTATTTCACATCCTAAATTTTACGGTAATATTGTACTTAAAGCGCGGAAATCACTATGCGATCCGTGTAAACTCATCGAACCTTTAAACAAATGTATTAGTAAAGATTATCTTACCAATGTTGTAATTAGATCTTTGAAGGTTGTTTACATTGGCACTAATATCGATTGTGTCATCAGCAAATTAAAACATAACTAAATTTGTATTCTTTTCAAACGGGATGTATAAAGACACACCCATGTTCATTTTGATCTATAAAGAGGTTAAACTCCTAACTATCCTACTGCCTGTCGATACATTTGTTTTTGCCATTGCACAAGTCATGTCTTCTTTGACTGTCCATGACGTTAAAATACTAAATCCCTGGGATGTGCTTTAGTTGATTTTAGTCTCTGATGCATGATTTTTTATTATTAATTGGTTTTTGCTTTTAACTAGCTGTCAGTAACTGCGAGTACTTTCAAATCGCACTTTCTTGTTCATTTGACCTGTTGATACTAATTGTAATGCTTTTTTGTTATTTAATGTTTACTTATTCAGGGTTATATCTGGTCTATATACCAGCTTTGATAAGTGTTTGGTATTACTATAAATTTTCACTTCTTCGTACTATGAACATCAAAATTATTTTGTAAAAATATTTCCTTTTTCCATTTGAACTGTACACGTATACCTAACATAATTATTTTCATTTACCTGTGTTTAAAGTAATTGCATATGGCTGATATTTTTGTTCAAGTATATTGTTTTTCTTAAATTGTTTAACATTGCACAGCGGTATAACATGCTACTTTAATTATTCTTCCCTTAGTTTATTTATTTTGTATTTGTATCACAGATCAAATTTATTTGTTCAGTGTATGTTCACTGGTGTTAATATGTCTTTTGATTGAGTTAAGCCATTTCAATAGATATTTTATAGTGTGTCTTTCTATGTTGTGATGTTACACTATTGCTTCAGATAAGGGTGAAGGTTTGGAACCATTAAACGTTTAAACCCGCTACAATTGTTTGCACCTGTTCTAAGTCTGATGTTCAGTAGTTGTCGTTTGTTGATGTTGTTAATAAGTGTTTCTCGTTTTTAATATAGATTAGACCGTTGGTTTTCCTGTTTGAATGGTTTTTCACTAGTATTTTTTGGGGCCCTTTATAGCTTGCTGTTCGGTGTGGGCCAAGGCTCCGTGTTGAAGACCGTACTTTGACCTATATTGGTTTACCTTTATAAATTTTGACTTGGATGGAGAGTTGTCTCATTGGCACTCATACCACATCTTCTTATATCTAAATAAGATAAAACCAGGTATAACCCACCATCTTCGAAATATGCCTGTACCAAGTCAGGAATATGCCAGTTGTTTTCACTTCTCCCGTTGATTGATAGCGTTCGTTTTTTAGTTTGCCTTGGAGTTTAGTAATTTTGTTATACCTTTTCAAACTTTAATTCATTGTAATGATCATTACGAAGCAATAACATTTGAGCTGCATCGGATAGAAATCGACATTGTTCAAGTGCACGTATACATGTACATGTTTTAGACTTTGGTTAATTTTGGAACATTGGAATACGAAATTAAAGATGATATTTTTGTTTGTTTTGTAGGGTTCTTATAAAAACTCAAATTTAAACTGTTACAGACTTTTCATGGATTTTTTTCAACCCGAAAAAGGTAAACAGATGTATTGACAGTCATTTGCTCTTTGGTCGTGTTGTTGTCTCTTTGACGTATTCCCCATTTCCATTCTCAATTTTTATTTTCATAAGGGCGATTTCTATCCGACGCAGCTCATTTGATGATTCATTCAGATCTGTTAATGAAATAAAAACTGAATGAAAAATAGACAGTTTCTATGAAAAAAGTGTTAATTGCAGAAATCATTAGACGATGTACATATTAAAAATGCACAAGATCATAAATGGTTGGTCCATTATCAAGCAATAATATAATTGGATTGTATTTGATTTCATGATATTGCACAAGCATAATACCTAAATATATTAAATTAGTTTGATGTGTAGTTAATAACAATGATTTTAATTGTATATAATGAACAGTTACTTATAACTTTCATTTTTTTCTATTCATACTTAATAATGTTAACCCAAATAAAAAACAATTGCTAAATATATATATATATATCCAAATGTATATCAATCGAATAAAAAAAAAATCCATATTAAATAGATGAAATACTGATTCATGTTTGTAATCATTACGTTATATGAGTATCATTTTTGATTGAAAGTTGATATCCTCAAATAGAATGCTGATATCCCCCCCCCTGGAAATGGAATGCTGAAACACTTTAAAATCCCTGGTTTTGACTTAATCGCCTGTAGCCTTTTTCAGGTGCAGAGATATGTGTACAGTGTCCATTTAGGTAAATAAGTACATTGTTTTTGAAATGATAATAAATTTTTAAAAAATGCTGGGCAATTATGTAATTGGGTGGACCGTATCAAATGAAATTCAGGTGTTTTTTTTTTATTTTGGCACCTCTGTGGAAACGTAAAAAAAAAAAAGGAATCTCAAAATCTTTTAAAAACTTTTAAAGATTCTGAAACATATAATGCATTTAGAATGTAATTATCTAGTTCCGGCCATGCCTTAAAACATTACCAGATGCACATATTTGTCTGTAATCAGAGTAAATTTTGTGGTGTAAACACGGCCGTGTTTTTCAATTCCTTTTAGCAAACATGGCCGTATTTGTTTGTTTATTTTTGCTATCTCCTGCAGACTGGAAGAAAATGCACATGAAAATCAAGGTAAGGAACATAAACACATATAACTTTTATATATCTAGGTCCAGCCATGTCTTAAAACTTTCCTAGATGCATCGGTTTGTCTGTACTCAGAGTAGATTTTGTGGTGTAAACACGGCCATATTTTTCAATTCCTTTTGATGAACCTTAAAGTTGACTTTTATTCCTTCGTTCGAGAGCCATTCCGTTCAGTTCGGATTTAAGAAAAAGATTAAGAAAAAGGTAAAATATAATTATTTGACACATTAAGTTAATCACTAAATATTTGATAAATATTAATACTACTATTATTATATTATTGAAAAAAAATATGAAGCAACGTTACGAAAGGTATACGTCCATGAGATAGGGAACATACATTTTTAAACCGGATTTCGCGACGGAAATCCGGTTATTGATTTTGGATTTTGATTAAAATACAGACCATGTGTCCATGCTTTGCTTAAAATGGTCTGACAACGCTCTGTTCTACTTCTGTTATAAAGACATTTAGGTATCATTTGACGATGTATAAATGACAAGTAACCTGCTATTACTTGGAACTTTTTGAAAAGTTCCCCCAACTCATGACGTCAATATTGACCTTTCGGCTTTTTTGGGGAATCGCCTTAATTTATCAGTTGTTTACGGAAGTATGCGATGAGCATACAATGTAATAGGCAAAGTAATATCGACTGTGCGTGTTGAATTAACTGTTAACAAACTGTTAACATATGTACATGTAAAAAGTTCATAACAATAAGTCAACAATCCAACACAAGTAAAAAGAGGGCTTGCGGTTGGAAAACAAGACATAACGTCCACAAAAGTTAAAATATCTTAATCGGTGCGTATTTAGCCCAACAAAATTTTGTCTTTCTTATCTTTACTTTGCTCTTATGTGATATAGTTATATTTACAAATTTTGTTTTACACTCAAATGTATAATGTAATATTAACAAAAAATCATGGTGCTTGATCTCTGACACTTGAAAAAGTAATTGAATATAAAATACCAACTTACTCAAAAGGTCTAATTTGAAGTAATAAAGTGTGTTTAACAGGCTTATCCTGACTGATATGATTTAATTTTTCACGAAGAAGAAAAGTCTGCATGGTACTAAAACGTTAAATATATCGACAGTAATTTGCTCTCCAAGGAATATAATCAAATTATCGAAAGATCCTGTTAAATTTATTTAGCACAATTATTGGTGGAATATCAGGAAGAAGATGAATTTCGTGTTTAGCTATTGAAAATACTTCAAATTTAGATGCCTTAAGGAGAATTATGACAATGTGACAATATTTCATTGAAAAATTAATCAATTTGACGCCAAGTTTATGCACGTTTGTAAGACTACTGTGTTTTAATAATTAGATCCTGATACTTAATTTGAAGCACAAATCACGTGTCTCAGAAACGCCACCATAAATATAAAAATTATTTTGTTTGTTTCATAAAAATAATATCGAATTATGAACGACTTATAACACCTATTTATGGACTATCTAGTGGCCTTGATATTGACCGTGTAACTGTTAACCTTTGAGTATTCTTGACATTGAGGGTGGATTTGTATCTCTGGAATAGTGTTGTCCTGAGAATGTCGGTGACTTTATTCTTTTGTATTGTCTTTAGATTTACAATGGTTGTCGGTGGATTTGTCTAGCTTGAATTGTGTTTTTTCCGATTACCGGTAACCTTGGATTGTTTTTCTTGGGAAGTGTCTTTGGGATTGTTGATATAAAGTAAGTAGTATTGGTGTTGGATTTGTCGATATAAAGTAGTGTTGTCTTGAGATTTTGGTTTGTCTTGAGATTGCCAGTACATTTATATCTAGAGAAGATAAAATAACCCTGCTGTCGCTACTCACTCATCATGTACTAGACTCTGCCGAGTTGTCTCAAATGGAGCAAACCTGAATTTATTACTAAAATAAAATAATGGTGCCATATATCCTGAAACTAATCAAGTGACTACAAATAATGTATTACGAAAATGTATTTCATTTTGAATGTTCTACTGATCTGTACCAATCTGATTAAAATTCAGACCTATATTAACTCGCGTGCTCGTACGTATGAGGATAACGAAATCAGAGATCTATATTTTAATTAGATTGGGTCTGTACGAACGTCAAGCTTGAAAGAGATCGAGGGTGGCTTTGGTTCGGTTGTCTTTTTAATTAAATTCAATTACATTTTTTGTTAAACCTAATCATATGATAAAGGTTACCCATCATATATAAGTTTTAACTGATTTAATGTTGGTTGATCAATGTTCAGTGACAAATATTTCATGTATATTAAGGACGAGAACAAATTATCAATAGATTTGTATACAAAAGATAAGTTCTACAAGGTAGATCGACAGAGATGAAGTGCAGGTTTTTGACTGTCACTTGGAAAGAAGGTGGATAGGGACATATTATTTACTTGCAACAGGCCACCCACGGACCTCTCCAAGACTTGTTGCATGAGTTCTTTAACGTGCATTGAATAAATGATAATGTAAATAAAAAGTTTTAAAGGTACAGGTATCTGAGAAAAAAAAACAAATTCTAATCAAAGAATCATCATCTTTCCTTCATTCTGTTCTAAATGGTGTTAAACGGGGGTTAGTCTTGTGGACTCTTTTGTTTTTACTGTTCGTATAAATAAAATTGCCGAGAAAAGATATCGTTGACAAGACCGACAGTGTCCAGACATCTTTCAGTTATTCAAATGATGTCGCTTCACGACGTTATATGGAATATTAATATTGATTATATGATATCAAGTATATCTAGGCATTTTTTGAAATATGGATCCGATTTCTTAATTAAAAAAAAGAAAATTTAAGAAAGTAAAGGCAACAGTAGTATACCGCTGTTCAATATTCATAAATCGATTGAGAAAAAACAAATCCGGGTTACAAACTAAAACTGAGGGAAATGCATCAAATATAAGAGGAGAACTACGACACAACAGAAAGGTGTGTTATAAAGCATGTTTTTAAGAATGCTCAGATCATAATTTTGATGACGTAGCGGGGAGGATAAGGATCACCAAATGTCAAGATACAAAACTTGAAGGATTGGTCGATTGTATTGTGTAAGTGCTGAAATTAAAAATTTACATTACACCTAGAAAAGACCGTATTTTTGGAAATGACAAAATGTGGTCTTTCAAGTAGGAGAGTAACAGACACTTTAAAAATGTTCGAAGGGTTCTCTAACGTTAAAAAAAAATGACACTTTCCCAATAATGGGCATCGAGTCTAACGTCCCATCCCGTCCTGACGTTCCTCGTTGTTGGTCTAGCTTTTAATTATAAAAAAAAATAGTCGTGTTTGTTAAAGTGAAAAATAAAAGTGTCTTCTCATCTCTCATTCTATGGTTGGCAACGATTTGGGCAATCGAGCATAGTACCGGTATTATACCGGTTCTCCGCCTGTGAACACCAACTCGTAGTATCAGGGAAAATACAGCCGTTTAAATCTGACAACTAATTTATTCCTGATTGTATATAATCCATTCATAAATATCACTGCTTTTCCTTTGTACGTTTTATGATAATACACTTGTTTTGTCTTATAATCTGAAAAGAAGGAAAGCAGGTTATATCTTTTATTTTTTTTCTCTGAAATCTTCATTTTTCTTAATTACGGGCAATTTGTAACATTCTATTTTAGAAGTAAATATCTACATTTAGAATGTGGGAATAAAGTTCTCATAGATACCAGGGTTAATTTTTTTACGCCAGACGCCAAAGTCTTAAATACCAAATAAAGGTCGAAGTTGAAAAACACAAGTCTTGTAATAATTTCATTATAAAGTCACTAATGTCAATATTATAATAGATTTTGCAAGTTTAGAAGATAAAACACATCGTTTCTGAAATTGTAAAAAAATATTAAAAAAAATTATGAGAACTATTTAAAGGACATGAAAACAAATCAAGTGAAATAGTTCGTAACCTCACGTCTCCATTGTCCTAGATTTTCAGCAACAGGCAATTGTTTTCACTTATCAATATTTCGAGTATGTTTATATTGTTGATAATAAGGATAAACTTACTTATTAGATGATATACTCTCACTAAATTCAAAGTCTGGTGACTATGTTGAACGCATCTATCCCATCGAACTAGAAATAAAGGATACAACAGATAAAGTTAAGTCTGCCTCATATCTTGACTTACATCTAGAAATTGACAATGAGGGTCGGTTGAGAACAAAACTTTACGACAATTAAAATGATTTCAGCCTCCTAATTGGGAACTTTCTATTTCTAGGTAGCAACATCCCAGCAGCACCTGCATATGGAGTATATATCTCCCAGTTGATACGATATTCCAGGCCTTCGATTTCCTTTCATTATTTCTTAGATAGAGGGCTGCTGCTCATAAGGAAGCTATAAAACCAAGAGTTCCAAGTGGTGAAGTTAAAATTATCCCAGCGAACATTTTACGGTCGCAATCACGAGTTAAATGACCGTTATGTCATCCGTTTCACGGATGACAACGGATATATTTTAATTGTCGTAACCGCAATCCCGTCCTCTTTTCCCCGAATGTGATCTACCGAATTAGACTTATCACCGGATTTGTACTTACCTGAGCAACACGACAGATGACGCATGTGGAGCAGGATCTGCTTACCATTCCCAATGACATGAGATCAACCCCGGAATATGGTGGGGTTCGTCTTGCTCAGTTTTTTGTTTTCTAAGTTGTGTTTTGTATACTGTTTTTGTCTTTTTCTTTTTTGCCATGGCGTTGTCAGTTTATTTTCGAGTTTGAATGTCCCTTTGGTAGCGCTCACCTCTCTTCGATAAGTTGTAATTTGTAATCATCCAATAGACGTGCAAGTAAAGTATTAAAACAGTTCGAACTAGTTTGATTTCATATTTTAATTTTTTAAATCCACGTGTTCCATCTTCAACTTTATGAAATAATTTGTGTATCATTGAATAGATTGAACAGCGCATTTTATCTGTTTCTTTCTTTGCTACATTTATGTTGGGTGTAGATGATTAATTTTCACAATATTATGGTTTATCTGATTGTTAAGTTAGTATGAGTAACGAAATTGTTTAGATTGTCTGATGTTATTTTAATTGTATATTATGTACCAAGTCAGAAATATGACAGTTGTTCTCCATTCGTTTGATGTGTTTGAGCTTTTGATTTTGCCATTTGATAAGGGACTTTCCGTTTCGAATTTTCCTTGGAGTTCGGTATTTTTGTTATTTTACTTTCTATGACAATTTCTATAAAAATAAATGCATTCAAATATGGATTTTTGTCAATAAAAAAGTCATTAACTTTTCAGAAAAAAGTATTACAAATGTAATGTCTACAAATAAATAAATTTTCATGGTTTCCGATAAAAATGATAATATGAGTTTGATGTGTTCGTTTTTCTCATAAAATCATCATAAACCTTTTTTAATTGTTAGTTTTTTGTCTTGTCTTACTCTTTCCTTTTTCTGATTTGGCCTAAATAGCTTTGAATATTGAATTAGAAATAAACTACTGACTTAAGGTAATTAATCACTCAGTGAATTTCTTCACATTTTTACTTCCTTCAACAAAATAGATCATTGTAGAAAAGTGTCGTAAAGCGAAAAGTATGGTGTCTCATCATACCTTATAATGGAACAGATGATGTCTAGCGCAGACTATTGTACACAATTTAATGTTTGAAGCCATATTAGTAGTTATCGTGAAATTCTGCAGACTAACGTGGCGACATTCAATTTTGGTAATGAATAATGTAAGTACACTTCATCATTTTATCTAATAAAAATCTCCAACAGTTTGAAAGAAAAGATGTCAAACTTTGATTAAATGCTGCACTAGCCGTATTTTTTATTTACCATAGGCAAGCATTTTATTCTGCAATCGAATAATATGAAAGTCCATTCAAATCTTACGACAAAATCAATACCACGCCACTGCAAGTGAATATATTATTACAGTTCTGTTCTATTACTTCAGATGAATATAAAGTGAAGTTTACTGATTTTCCAAATAAATTCAATAAAATGCCATCTTTAATCATACCATTCATCCTTGAAGGAGTATAAGTAAATATTCAGCTTAAATAGAAGCCAGACTTAGAATTGGATTTCTTTAAGACTATTAATCGAAATAAGAGCGCCATCAAACGTTTAGCAGATTTTAGTTAAATTGTTTTTTCTTTTTTCTTTTTTCTTTTTTTTTGGGGGGGGAGGGTTACTGATTTAGCTTTACGGCCTACTTAAATAACAAAACTCAAAAAATGCCTTCACCTACTGTTAATACATATAAGTAGAATATAACTTGATCTTTATTAAGATATATAAAACCGGGGCCGAATATTTAATCACTTTTACTTTACTTTACTTGAAATTGGCATTAGCTAATATATGTGTAAATTTCACAAAAACTGACGATTGTAACTGCTTAGGAATAGTGTACCTTAAATAATCTTATTTGTTGCACATACATTAACAGAGTCACCCTAGTTTCAAGGGGGAGCAACGGGAGACAAATACACCTTTTCCGATTCCCGACCTTAATCTGATTTATGATAGGTTCATTGAAATGACATTGTGGAAATGTCGTTTATGGAGGTAATATATGCTATAGGAACACATAAACGGTTAGTAACTTACTTATATTTTAGGTGCAAAATGTGGAAACATATCTAAATCAAGCATTGAAAAAACAGTCGTAGGTTGTCTTTACATGTGTTTACATAAGTACTTTAGAAAATGATTTAATACATTGCTTTTTAGCCAAATGTTTATGATAAACTCATCATAGATATCAGGATTAAAATTTTGTACGCCAGACGTGCGTTTCGTCTACAAAAGATTCAGCAGTGACGCTCTAATCAACAAAGTTAAATAGACCAAATAAAGAACAAAATTGAAGAGCATTAAGGACACAAAATTCCGAACGATTTTGCCAAATACAGCTATGATCTGTTCCAGGGGTAGAAACAATATAGAAGATATATAAAGATTATAATATTGAATTTCCTATTTATTCTCAAAGTATGAAGTGTAAAATTATGCAGTACAATTAGTAATAACTAATAATGAAATAAGTGGCCGACTGTGGTATTTTCGTCACCCATCACGCGTCCTTAAAAAACCTTTCAACTGGTACGCATGTGACTAAATATATAAAAATTATTAAGAGCATAAGAGCACAAAACCAAAAAGAGCTTAAATAGAACATCCAAAAATGTAAAATATTAACTAAGCGAGTTGCAGCGTTACCCGTTACCAGGGCAAGATCATAATTTAACATGAATGCCATATTTACAGATCGAATAACCCTGCCACAGTCGTTTTTGCTTTGAACCGTTAATGTATAGTTACATTTGGAGAGGCAAAGCTACTTTTTGTGTCGTATAATAAATAGAAAACCCCCAACTTAATACCAAATTATAACTATGTAACACATGCCTCTAAGAAACACATTGAGATATATAGATCTCAACTTTATGCTTGCATTCGAAAGAAAGGCCAGAGCTCGCGCAAGTTATTGAAAGCAATATAAGGTTAACATACTCAACAGCACCACCGTATGTATGTGATAGGTAAATCCTATCAAGTAGACCATATAAACAAATATGTTGTGCTGTTTTAACGAAGTAAGGTTGGACACCCGCAAACACGATTTACCCAGTCACACTCTGTATATGCCTATTCTAAGTCATCATATCCTGTTAAAGGAAACCCTATTACATATGTTCTGCATTTTAATCACGATACTGAAATGATTTTACTTATTACGCAGTCGTGGTTAAATTCCGCCGTGTAAAATTATCAAGATAGAATATATAATTATAAAATCTAAGGTGAACCAAAGAGAGATAATTCTAATTCATTTGATTTGATTTCTTAAGCCTTGTGCATGTAATTTCTTATTTTTAAGTCAACAAGAAAGACAAACATATCAGCTTGTAAAATATTTTACCATTAAAATGCAAGTGAGACACCAGTCTTATTCAAATTATTAAAAGTATCATACTTTCCTAATAAAACCATTGAATAGTTATAGATTTGACTTATAGATAATATACAGTTGGGATCACTTCTAAATTGTCTTTAAATTTGTCAGAAACTGTATTTTTATAGTTTTTATAACACTTTTAGAAATTTTAGAAAAGTTTTTGACACAATCAGCTCTAAGGACAGTTTTACTATAAAACAGTGTTAGACAGTTCTTCCTAGAAATAGTTTTATAAAGTTCTAACCTAAAACAATTTTGAGTAATTCTATCCTAAAACATTTTTGGACATTCCATAAATATCGAATTCAACAGCCATTCAACTGGAAAAAGAACTTCAGGTTACTGATAGGTGAATTTGAGGCCAGATAATTTGTAAAGAGTGAGTAAGATGAACAAATACTGGACACAGAACATACATACCAGTTGATACATAAAGCAGTAATAAGATTCAAACCAACACTGTAGTACATAATGTAAATCACAGAAAGACTCAAATATTAAAAGATCATTAGTACCAATATTTATACCAAATAGACCAAATTAGAATAGTTGGTTGCATGGATTGGACGGATTACCAAGTTTATTTTGAGATCGTATCTAAAGTTAGCCAGTGGTCAGGAAATATACACTAAAAGAACTTCAGGTTACTTATAATGCATATGAAAACTATGAAAATGGGTAAAGCGTGAGTCAGATGAACCAAAAATGGACATGAATGGATCAAAGCTGTTTGGTCATGCATTCATAAGCGAATTATAATTTAACTATGTTCACATGAATTTCTGCACGTTGAAGAAGCCCGAGGTTGTCGATGCTTTATCCTCTCTTCAAAACAAATATGCTATTTCAATTGAATGCTGGAATAATTCATAGGAAAGAGGGTGTCATTTTATTGTTTTCTATCAGGCTAAATATAGCACTATCTATACACGATCGAATTAACTTTCCTTTTCTTAATTATATGCATTTGCCAATGCTACTAGACTGAATGATTTCCTGTTGACAATACTCATTATAAGATCAAAGAACGTCGTAACAAGAAATGACGTTTTCTACCCTTTCATCTATATATAGTTAATCCTTTTCGCTTATAAATCGTCATTGTCTTCTCCTTTTATTATATATGATATATTTATAATCATTGATAAATGAATACGTAGTCAATCAATAAAATAAGGGTCTGTTTTTTAACATTGCACTTTGAAAACAAAAACTAAAAAAGGACAGTATTGACTAAATGTATGTATAGCATGAACAGATATGGATTGGTATTATTACTGGAGAAGAAATTTGCGTATTGGCCGATAATAAATGTCACCGATTTTTTTTTCATCCTAAGAACGGAATTAATAGAGGGATAGTTAAAAGCATAGAATTAATGTTTTAATGTACCGAACCCTCCCAATATACGGCTATTACTTAACCATTCGAAAACTTATCATCTGTAGTATCTGTTTTTGCTCAGTCGTCAAATATTCTTAGGTGCAATTTATATCAAATATAGATGAAGTTAAGTTCAACAATAGACAATTTCTAATTCCTCAAGATTTAGACAAAATTGCATTGTCTGTCTGGGAAATTATCAAAAAAACTAAGGTTCGGGGAACTTCCAACTCTCTTTAGGCAAAGTTGACATTCGATGTATTTGGTTATTGTTAAGGCTCTTTTCGGTCATATAGCTCTTAACGTGTTTATATAGTTAAGCCCAGGTTTTCAAATGTTTTGGTATGAGTGTTCCCGCTGAAGGTAAATCCAGAAAAGCGCATTGGACTCAACAAATTTTTCTAGCACTGGGTCAATTCTGCTGTAGGTGACCTGTTGGTCACGGATGGTATTATAAACTTTACAACATACTTTTGTGATTAAATTCTTCGTTGATAAATTGAGAAATTATATAAAACAAATAAGGTTCCAATTCTCTAAGGTAAAGTTGACCATAACAGATGTATTTGATTATTCTTTTATAGTCTTATGGTCTTTTGGTCATATTCATATTCACTTTAGTAGCTCTTCGTGTGTTTAGGTAGTTATACATTCCTTGTTTTCAATTGTTTTGGGTATGAGAGTTCCTGATGGAGTAAAGTCCAGAAATCGAATAAGACGCAACAAATTTACAAAGTGCTATTTTCATTTTTTTTTATCAAACGTACTTAAATATTATTGTCGTATATTGTTTTAAATCAAAAGTCCCTTTTCCTAAATTCTAGGGAAAATAGAATATAGATTTCTAAAGGAAACACATTTCTTTGTGGTACAGACTATTATCATCTAAAACAAGATATTGTCAACTTGTCAACGGGGAAATATGGGTGACCTGTAGGATTGTGTAACAAGAGCCTGACTGAATGGCCTCTTGTTAATGAAACTGGGTGATGCACCTGATCACACAACGAACGAATACTCTGAATGACGGTGACAGAATGTGTGGAGTAAAACTTTGTTCAGATAAATATTATGACATTTGCTTAATATGTGTACTTTTACCCTCCACAAATTTTTCTTCGGAGGTTTATATGAATTATATTGATGAGTTATGTACATGCTATGACATGTATTCTGAAGATTGTACTACTATTGTAGAAGGTGGCTGTAATATTGACTTAACTAGTAATTCTACAAGTAGTAAATTAACTTGTTTTAAAATTTTTTGAATGATAGAAAATTATGTCTTGCACCATTACTACAGGGCAGAGTTGGTCCTAAATATACTTTTAGAAGTAAAGATTTTACCAAACGATCATTATTAGATTATATTTGTGTACCTGAATATTTGTCAAATGATATTTTTACCTTAGAGATTAAATCAAATTGTCCATATGCAGTTTCTGATCATTATCCAGTCTTTGTACAGATGAATATTGATCTGCTAAGTAGGACGTCAAACGCATACAACATAAATAAAAAGACATTGAAATGGTCAAAATCAAATGATTTTGAACTTAAGATGAATCACACCGAAATCGACAAAATTTTAAACTTTTAGACAAACTCTGATAATTTATCAAAAGCTGACGTTGAGAGATTCTCCTCTCTACTAATAAACGCTCTACATATGGCGGCAAATTCTTGTATTCCAGTTGGAACATTCCGACCATACTTAAAACCTTATTGGAAAAATCAAAATCTTTACAACAGTCATTTCGAGCAAAGAAATGCAAGACATAAATGGATAACCAACAATAAAACAAGAGAAAAAACTGATCTCAGCTATGTTGAATATAAAAATAAAAAACGAGAATTTCGTAAGCGAAAACGAATCGCTGAAAAACTTTGGCAGGAGGAAAAATTCGAGGATATAAAACTTGCTGCTGAAATGGATATTGGTGAATTTTATCAACGTGTACGCCGTATGCGAAAAAGTGGTCCATCAACTACAAAGTTGTCATACAATGGTACTGAAGCTACAAACGATAGTAGTATATGTGAATTATGGGGTGAATATTTCCGCGATCTATACTCTGAGCAACCAACTGAATGTTTTAATGAAACTTTTTTCCATGAAATTTCGTCGAAAGTGAAAACATACTTTGAAAATAGTGATAAAGCATCTATTCCAGAACTTGAAAAACAAGTTACTTTAGAAGAAATTCGTGAACAAATTAATATTTTAAAGTGTGGGAAAGCACCGGGTCCGGATCGTATTACTAACGAACATATACTATATGGCGGTGATCAAGTGATCAAATGTTTGTGTAAACTTTTTAATATGATATTGAAAACTGAATATCTACCTGTTTCATTTCGGCATGGTATTATTATTCCACTGTTTAAAGGAAGTAACAAAGATAAAACTAAACCTAACAGTTGCAGAGCTGTGACATTAACATCAGTTTTAGGAAAACTTTTAGAAAAGATATTTTTGTCTCGTATTAAAAGCTTTTGGAAAATATAAACAATGTTGTACCTCATGGCTTACAATTTGGTTTCGTAAAGGAACATGGACCAATTCCTGCTATTTATACATTAAAAGAGTCAATTAGGTACTATATCGAACGTTACTCATATGTGTTTTCAATATTCTTAGACAACGAAAAGGCCTTTGATCGTATATGACAAGACGGACTTTTGTTTAAATTGTGGAATGCTGGAATTACCGGTAAAATGTGGAAAATAATACATATGTCATATAAGACAGCAACTGCACATGTACAATATAACCGTTTAATGATCAGGTGTTTCAAATAAAACAAGGTGTAGGTCAAGGTCAAGTTATGTCAGCTTGGCTATTTGCGATATTTATCAACGATTTAATAACTCAACTATTAGAAACAAACTGTGGGTTAATGATTGGACACATACATATACCTACAATTTTACTAGCGGACGACACCACTTTACTAAGTGGCACAAAATCTGGTTTACAAAAAATGTTGAATGTTGTTAATAAATATGCATATACATGCCGATGGCGGTTGAAATACAACGCAACTAAGAGCAGTCACCTTCTTTTCAAACCATCAAAATCTACTATAAAACATAATGAATCAAAGTATGAATTTTGTCTGGGTGAAACAAAGGTCCCTATGAAGCAAAGTATTATTTATGCTGGAACTTTGATTGATAGCAATATGAAATCATACGATCGTACTGAAAATGCGTGCAAAAAGATGAAAATGAATCTGCATTCTCTATACAGTATGAACTTAATCGGAATGGCATGAACTCAATTACAAATATTATTATTTGGAAACGTATTGTGTTACTAACTGCACTTTACTCGTATGAGCTTTGGGGACAGTTAACATTTGCTGAAACTAGAATGTTAGAGCAAACACAACGATACTTCGTACGATTTGTATTAGGTCTAGATAAACGGTCACCAACTGATTCTTGTACAAGTACTGTCGGACTATGGTCTGTACAAGGACTCATCGATAAATTCAAATTATTGTTCCTTGGACGGTTGTTCAGAGCTAATTCCAATACAACTCCTCATAAACAATTATTTACTGTACGTCTCAGTCAACTGTTGCTTGGCGAATCCGATAAACGTTCAATAACATATGTCGTAATAAAAACTCTGATTAAATATGACATGCATTCCTTTCTTGAGAGTTACATGGATGATTTGTTTATCCCGGATAAAAAACTGTGGTCCAAAATTGTGAATCAATCAATTGAAATCCGAGAAGAAAATATTTGGAAATCATCTATACAGAGTCGACCAGAACTTTGTCGTTACTACGAAATTCAAAACAGATTATCTAGTCACAAACTTTTACGTCTTGCCGTTGTCTATACGCATTTGAACTATAAATTATTAGTCATGATAAAACTGGGCTCAATAGCAATAAAGGATGGCCAGTGCTCTTTTTGCGGATGTTATTCCACAGATGTCGTTCAACACTTAATTTTATACTGTGAAAAACTTTTGGATGTAAGAAATAACATGTTTTACGGAATTGTCGATGTTTTACCAGTCCAGGAATCTGTACGCTTTTTTCAGCAAGATGATAGCGATATAATCGTAGCTTTACTTGGTGGCATTACAGATTTTATGCAATCTGTGAACTCTGACAACTGGAGAAACATGATGTTCTGCTTGGCAGATCAAATATTTCATCTGTACGGAAAATTTAAAGGCGAATTATCTGAGCATAGGTTTAATTTTGTACACTTAAATATTTGCATCAAACAAATGTAGCATGTAGATATATACATATATATGTAAAATGTATTTTTTTTTTTGTGTGTGCTTTAATTTAGTAGTAGTTTGTATTTATATGTTGTTCATTTCTTGCAATTAGTATACTTGTGTTTAAAAATGTAAATCTTCTGTATAATGGAGGAAATAAAGAGAATCAATCAATCAATCAAACCTGATCACACAACGAACCAATACTCTAAATGACAGTGATAGGCTAGGTGACTGACTGAGTCGGTTGCCTGGAACTGTGAATCTGAAACTCTGGTGTAAACTAACAACTGAGACTCTGGAAAACGCGATGATTAATCAATAATTCAGCATGGAATACTTTTATTACAGATGGACTGTGTTCAATGTAAAGTCATGAGTCCAAAGCTAATTCATAAAAATTATCAATAAGTATTTATACAAATTTATATAGACAAGAATAAACATAACAAACCACTCTCAGTTTGAGTGATATTGTTCACTGTCAAGGTTTATACTATTTTTAGAACTTGAAGAATAAAGTTAAATTACTTATCTGATTATAATATTTAAAAACATATAATTATGAAAAAGGTAAATTGTCACTAATTAGTTAACAGAGTAAAACATGTCACTCAATGTCTAAACTGAGAATTAAATTGTATATCAAAGCATGTTGATTTAAGTCCTGTATATGAAATGTAAATAGAAACGAAAATATAAAATAAAATGAATTATAAAACACAAAGAATTAAAGTCTAAAATATCAGTCAAAATTGAGAATTTTATATTAAAGTCCTAAATAATAAATGAAGCTGCTTTTTCCCTGGTCACATATGCCTCTCCTCCAAATTAAGTCCGTCATCGGACTTAGCACTATCTAAATCGGCCTCCTCTTCGGTTGTTTTAGTGCCTGTTGTTATAATTGAGTCGCTGTTGGTTTTGGCGGGAAAATAAAAGTTGGTATTCTTGGTTGAGGCTCTGAAGTTCTTCTGACAGCACTTTGAATCAGCTTGAAATTGTACCTTGGAACTTAGGCCTGCCTTTTCTTTTTCCAATATTTGTTTTTCATCTGAAAATTAGCTGCAACGTAAATAATAAAGATCATTCAGCATTTTCACAGTCTTGTCTTTTTCATTTACACTGTCTTTCAATTTCTGAATTTGGCTTTCATATCTTTTGATGTCATTAAGTGAAGCACTTTGTTGGTTTTGCTGCCAAATGTTCTTTAGCTCTTGTTCTGACTGGTCTTTCTTGGACTCGATAATGTGTTGATTCTTTAATTGAAGTTTTAGGTCCTCGATGCACTTTTGTTGTTCTAGATTTTTATTCCGTTCCTATGAAATTTTCTGCTTTACACTTATCAGTTCTGTTTTTAGCACATTCGCAATATCCAAATATTTAATGAAGGCTGAATTCCTCATAACAGAGAAAGATAAGGCTCGGATGATATTTTTGCGCTCAATATAGCTGTTCATTCTAGCTGTATCACAATCATTTTGTTTCTAGATTTCACACTGACTGGTTTACTTTGCCTGTCCTTTGCTACTTTTGAAAAACACTTACTCGAAGAATGTCTAAATTTTTCACAAGAAAAACATCTCTGATTGATAGAATTACATATATAATATTTGTGAAATGTACCGCATCTTCCACATGCTTGACTATAACCTGACTGAAAGTTCCATGGTTTCCATTGTGGTGGAAAGCTGTACTCCATCGCTGAATATCTTTGCTGGGGAACTCGCTTAGCTGCTTATTGTCTTTGTTGGGGAACTCGCTTAGCTGCTTGAGGTTTCTGGGTCGTGTGCTGAGCTAAAACGTCAGCATGCCGTTCGCCTGCACCAATCTGTCACCGGGGAAAATGGGTGACTTGTAAGATTGTGTAACAAGAGCCTGACTGGCTGGCCTCTTGTTACTGAAACTGTGTGATGCACCTGATCACACAACGAATGAAAACTCTGAATGACAGTGATAGGCTGGGTGACTGACTGAGTCGGTTGTCTTGAACTCTGATATGAAACTCTGGTGCAAACTAACTACTGAGACTCTGGAACACGCGATGAATATTCAATAATTCAGCATGAATACTTTTATCACAGATGGACTGTGTTCAATGTAAAGTCCTGAGTCAAAATCTTTTTTATCAAAATTATTAACAAGTATTTATACAAAATTAAATAGACAAGAACAAACATAATAAACAACTCTCAGTTTGAGTGATATTGTTCACTGTCAAGGATTATACTATTTTTAGAACTTGAAGAATAAAGTTAAATTACGAATCTGAATATCATATTTAAAAACATATAATTATGAAAAAGGTAGATTGTCACTAGTTAGTTAACAGAGTAAATCATGTCACTCAAGGTCTAAACTGAGAATTAAAATGCATATCAAAGCATGCTGATGTAAGTCCTGGATATGAAATGTAAATAGAAACGAAAATATAAAATAAAATGAATTATAAAACACAAAGAATTAAAGTCTTAAATATTAAAATTGAGAATTTTATATTAAAGTCCTAAATAATAAATGAAGCTGCTTTTTCCCTGGTCACAATATACAAGATCTTTACTTTATGGCCAATTAAAGATGTAGGGACGTAACTGTGGTATTTCAATATCTTTGATTACTGCAACCATGGAAAAAATCGTGATTTTTTTATAACCATGAAAAGAAATCATAACACGTAAAAGACATGTAATTTTCTATAAACAGATTATTGACATGTTGCTGGTATATTTGAACATCAAAATGCAATGAAAATCTTTTGAGTAACTGCTTCAAAATTTAATGGACACGATTTCTCCTGGTCCAGCGTAACTTGGCCTGTCTTGGATGCAAAATTGCAAAACTACAAACTATGTCGTATTTACTTCTGGAAAAGCTTACTACAATCCGAAAATTCTACAAATTTATCCAAAATACAACAATGTACATTACTTTAGTCAATTAATTGTTTTTTTATCCATCAAAATGATTGAATTGTACCTTTTCAGACAAGACATCCCGATAGTGTGCCCTTCATCCTAAATGCGTGCCCCTCTTCCCTAAAATACTTACCAGAAGACTCGATATGATTGCCAATCAGACAACTATCCTCCAGAGATCAGAGGTCATGTGTGTTAGCAAATATAATTCACCATAGTATTACGGCCGTCATCAATGACCACAAAAATAATAATATAGTAAGCTTTACAAGGACCTTGCATCAAAAATGTAAAATACAATTCAAAAGACAAAAGAAAACAAACGGGCTTATTTATGTTAAAACAATCAACAAAAATGACAGACAGCAATCAGCGATTAACATTGAATTACAGGATCCTGACTTGTGACATGCACATATAGAACTTGTAAAAGTTAAAAGTGGCTGTGAGCACTCAACCTTCCTCCTTACCAGGGACAGTGGTGTAACAGTACACACCTTAAAAATCAGTCAGAAAAGGCTTGACTCATCAGATCGGTATAAAGCACAAAAACAACTAACACAAAGACAAAAAGACACAAAGTACCGATCTTAGAGTACTCGCAATTACTGAAAGCACCCCAAAGCCAAGAACAACTATTAATTAATTCTTGTTTTCCGAGACTAAAATATCAATCCGTACACATCCAATGGATTTCAGTTTAAAGACCTTATAAACAGTACCCTGCATTCCTTAAGCCTGGTCAATGCCAAAATGTAAATACATTGTATTGAAAGGATGAAGCACCATAAGTTTTCATAGATATATAGCGATACGTATCATTTGTGTTTTAATTTATTATCCGCCTGGTATCTATGGTGACTCTCCATATACATTATGGTTTAGTCATCAATTCATTCATAAATCAACGTTTAAGTTAACATGTGAGAGCTACGAATTTATAATAATGAGAAGAACTTTCAAAAACATTGCTGACTGCTAGGTACATTTCTTCACAACTTTGAGCCTGGAGGTCTTTAAGGCAATTTAACAAATTTAGATTTACATTCTTTTGAAATTAAATAATTCCATTTTAATCTTTGACTATTTCTTCGTGCAAATATTTCTAATTTCGCAACTCACTCACACTTGTCTGACAATTTCTATTCACTATTCACAGAAATATACCCACTTCCAACGCAAAAAAGGGTCCAAACGTTTAGCGCTAAATTTTCTCACTTTCTTTTTATCTCTTTTTTAAATACCGGGAAATTCAGGGTAGGGAATACAACCGGACAATGGATTTTGCAACTTGGGAAAACGAGGTACGTAAAAAGTACTCCAAAGTATCAAGTGGAATTAACATTTGTGAACGAGAACAAGTTTGCCCTAATGAAAGTGATAACCTATCCTGCCAAGAATATGTTGTTTAAAACAATTAGTGTGACGTATGTTTACACATTTTTGACTGCTGGATTCCAATTATTGTCACATTAACCAATTATTCTGTTGAGGTTGCTTACCCAATTTTGTCAATATAACGGAACTATAAACAACTTTCATACAAGTGGGAGGTTTAGATAGCTATAAAACCAGGTTTAACCCACCATTTTCTTCGGAATAATGCCTGTCAGGAATGTGGTAGTTGTTTTTTTCACTTGTTCCGTTGATTGATAGCGTTTCATTTTGTCAGTTATTATGGACTTCCCCTTTTTGAATTTGCTTTGGAGTTCAGTATTTTTGTTATACTTTTTTGGTAGTTACTACTGGAGGAAAGGAGTTATGATTTGGATAGACGTGTGCTAAACAAAAATATATTAGAAAAATGAAAATGACATTATCAAGTTGATGCATTACTCATCAACGAACAGTTTATTTCTATATTTTTTTTAAATATATAATATTTTCCATTTTTCCCCAGGAAATAATGAACAAGCGTCACATTGCGTTTCTTAAGTGATCTTGTCACGTTTTGATGCAAATTTCACCGTCATTTTCGCTCCATTAATTCAACAATTTTCTAAAGCCAGTGATAAATCTTGCTATTTTATCCAAAGATAACACACATTTGGCTCTTGAGTTCACTGTTATTCGCCTTTCCGTTTTATCCAGAGATAACACACATTTGACTCTTGATTTCACTGTTATTCGCCTTTCCGTTTTATCCAGAGATAACACACATTTGACTCTTGGTTTCACTGTTGTTCGCCTTTCCGTTTTATACAGAGATAACACACATTTGACTCTTGATTTCACTGTTGTTCGCATTTCCATTTTATTTAGAGATAATACACATTTGACTCTTGGTTTCACTGTTGTTCGCCTTTCCATTTTATTTAGAGATGATTTCATTGTTGTTTGCCTTTCCGTTTGATCCAGAATTGCAAATATTTTACTCTTGAAATTTTTGTTGTTCTTTTGTAATGCTGATCCATTTTGTTAAATACCCAATAAAATATGCAAAAGCAATACAAATACTAAAAGAATAAACAATTCTACGAAATGTGAAGCATTATTTACAACTTACTCTCAATAGACCAGAAGGATTCTCGATCAACAGACTTTTCATACAAACGTTGATCAACGGATTGAGTCTTCAATAATCCAAATGGTACCTTTGTAAAATTGAGATTTTCTCCCCCGTGTTTGCAAGCGTTTCTATTCATAGAAAGTATAAATGAGCATTTCCTTCTTCATCTCTGCTTTAAATGATAAATAGGGAGGTAACAAGTCGTCACATAAAATTGTTTTTGTTAATGTTAAATACTTGTATTGTTTAGATTTGTTGTTTCGTAACTATCCTGTGGTTTGTATTCTACACTAGTAAAATGCTTATCTTATCTTAAAATGAGGGGAAAAATTGCTGCATCCAAAACTCCTTTGTGGATGTACCTTTATCGGGAACGCTCATACCCAACATATTGAAATTCATGATGTATATCGACATAAACTCGTGAAGAGCTAGATGAAAGATGAAAGGGAAAATATTAGAATAAACGACATAATAGAAATTGATTTTCACCTGATTCTATTGCGAATTATGATGAACTGCGTTACTCGATGACAGGAAGGAGATGCTCAACCTGCCAAGTAAACGCCTCCAATCCCAGTCATTTTGGAGATCATTTCTACGGTGTTTACACTATGAAGTATCTTACCTCTACATCCCCATTGTTGCATATACAGTCATTGACATTTTGTTTTCTCGAACTTAAATGTTACACTTACAAACGAAGAGAACTTTATAAACAACTAATACATTGTATATGACTTCCAAAACTTTCATGAAAAGGGCAACATTTAAATACTTTTACAATTGATAATCAACTTTTTGAGGTCCTGAGCATTTTTAAATCAATTATACAAAGAAAACCGAAATTTGAGCAGTTCATGATACCGGGTCTAAAGTCCCAATAAATCTTCTTGTTTGGAATGTTTTCAAATTACCATTATAAGCCTGGTACCTTTGATAAATATTCCAAACATGGATATGATAACGGATTTGTTTTTCAGAACCGTTGACACTTTTGTGCTATTATAGCCATAAGTGGGCACGTTTCAAAGTCCTACTACACCAGCCAGCAATGTTTGGCATATAGTTATACGTTTGAGGGATTGGACACCTTTGAACGGAAGGACACGCCTGTTAGTGTAAGAAATTGTTGCAATGTTCTCTTTTTTAATTGTGGGTGTGAGAGTCTTTTATGAAAGTACCAACAATTGAAATAGAAAGAAGACGGAAGATACCAAAGTGATTTTTAAACTCATAAATCGAAGACAAACTGACAAAGCCATGGTAAAATACGAAAAAAAAAACCAAGTATACAAAACACAACATAAAAAACTAATGACTGAGCAACACGATCAAAATCTAAAAAAACAGTGGTGGTCTCAGGTGCTCCGGAAGGGTAAGCAGATCCTGCTCCATATGGGGCATTCATCTTAGAGAAGAATTTGATTTGCTTCCTTGTATAATACAATTGTTACATGTCAATGTTTAGGTCACAACTTTTACAATCATTTAGGGTGCTAAGTGCTTTACCAAAGCATAACTGTTTTGAAAAACTTCAATGAAATGTATCAAAATTGGGATCACAGCCTTTTTAAATCTAATTCGCCACATGTATCTCTGTCAATACTATGATGTCGAAAATGAGGGACACAAGGAGAGGCCACCAGAGATCATTAACATATAAGGGTCAGACAGGGCATGTTGGATAGAATTACAAAGTAAATAACAACCAAAGTCAAGAGGAGACAATTCAAATACAATAAAGAAAATCAAGTTTATCTATATAATTTTATAATTACTCTAAATATCAGCACAACAATACTTAGAGTAATTATGAATATAATATTGTTTTCAGCCGTGTATCACCTTCACTGGTAATCCAATGCATGGATCTGTCGTAGAGTTGTCACTTGTTTAGACGTACTTATTATATAATTTTATTTATCTTACCTTCTATAGGTTTATGTGGATATGATTGGTTAATCGACTTCACGTACGTGGTGACCATATAATACCACATGGGAAGATAGTCGGTAAGATAAATTCGTTACACGGTGTGCTAGTGACCTAATACGATCGCTCTCACCCAATATGGAATTTACTGACCCCATATATATCGTATTAGGTCACTAACACACCATGTAACTAATAATATGTATAAAAATATCAGTAAACATCATAGAGAGCAATTTTATGATGCACACAAATCACTGTCCAATATTTTGTAGGTATTTTTAATCATAGTTATCGCACCTGTAAGAGTTGGTAATGAAGTGTTAAAGCGACATGTATAAATGTAATACTTAACCAGAACAGTGAATAAGTTTATTAAACATCCCATGACTCTGACCCAAGAACAATATTTTTTTTGCATTTAATATTAAAGTTAAATAACATTTAAGTTGAAAAAGTGCTGAAATTTCTGTCCATAAATTTCAAACTCGATTCCAATTTTACTGCACCAGAAGCCCATTTCTACAATTAATGTCTGCTAGATGTGCTTTCCACTATTATTCTTCTCACAAACTTCTAGAACATTTTTCTAAAACTTTGAAATCTTGGATTATCTTTCAGTTTGGAAATATTTACTCCATATGCAAATCCAGCTTGTATGGTGCTCCATAGAAATTAAAAGTTTACAATGTGGGAATTCAAGTAATCTCTTTTGTCTTAAAGTTTAGACACATCTTTTAAATTCTATAGATGTAAGTCAAGGTAACAGATCCTATAATCATGAAATCCTCCGACTAACGATTTCTAAGAACTGCCGAGTAAGAACAAATGTATTTGTAAGGAAAATAAAAAAAGAAGAAACGTGGCTAAAAATGTCTTCCCAACACCGTTCGGAATCTTAATAAAATGGATTGGAAAACTTGACTGACTCGCTACCTTCTGTTCATATTCAATAAGATTAGAATGTTGACTCGTCTTTATTTAACGTTTGTAACTAATTCATTGTTCGACTAATCGAAATAATAGGGAATGTATTGGGGGAGGGGGATTAACCTCCTTATTTTAATATGACTTCCAAGTCAGGATCATTGTCCATAGTTATTGCTGCCCATTGATATCTTTTGTCGATTGAGAAGTTAGTGTTCTGTCAGATGTTTGGTCGTAACTCACAGATTGTCTTTTAAGTTACCCTTTACTACTTTTATATCATCAAACCGGAAATTGTCACAGCAATATCAGATCAAATTTTATTTTTTTTATTTTTGGACGGATTATCAAGAAATCGTAATTCTAAATGAAAATTGACGTTCTCATTTTTACCTAACATGTAGATCACCCCCAGTTTTTGGTGGGGTTCGTGTTGCTTAGTCTTTAGTTTTCTATGTTGTGACATTTGTACTATTATTTGTCTGTTTGTCTTTTTATTTTTGGCCACGGCGTTGTCAGTTTGTTTTCGATCTATGAGTTTGACTGTCCCTCTGGTATCTTTCGTCCCTCTTCTATACATTTAGAGATATATTTTAAGAATGTTTAAGTTAATTGTATCTTTTGAAGAATAAATACAGCATTTATCATATTTCGATATTCAAATGTAGTTCAGCGATTTCTAGATGCATACAAAATCCCAATTCTGTCAATTTAACTTTAATGAAAAGAACATTCTCAAGTTTTTAAACACTCAAATCTTTGAAATTATATAGAATCAAGAAAATGAATTTTTATTTTTTATTCATTTTTGTGTTATCCGACAATTGGTCCCCCAACTGAAGTATGTGTATTGTCGTGAATCCATTGTAGGAACGTGTAAACTTCATTGTATACACCTGGGTATCCTGGTTGTGCACATCCAAATCCCCAACTACTTATACCTGAAATTAAAACAGAGAAAAGTGTAATCTGCGTTCTTTATTGAAAGACTTTTACATAACTGACTGATATAAACGTATTTACACTTTTGGTATTTAGCTGAATTTTTGTCTCCTAATGACCCGAGTAATGACCTAAAATCTGTCTCCGAATAACCTTCTGACGTCAAGCAACAATCACTTTTTAATTATGACGTCATTTTTTTAAATTGTGATGTCAAATTTTACGGGAAATAGTGTGATTTTAAGTAATTGTGGACTAATTTGCATACAAGTGTAAATACGTCTATTGACTAAGACAGATGTCACTATAATCGTGTAAAACCAATCACTTATAAATTCACTCTGATTATATATATATATAGATTCTAACATTGATACCAGTGGATTATCGGATTTATCCAATCGAGATAGTTAAATTATCAATTTTAAAGTCCGAGCCTCGGCGAGGACTTTAAAATTTATAATTTAACTATCGAGATTGGATAAATCCAATAATCCACGAGTAACTATGTAAGAATCTGTTTCTCTAATGTTTAATAAATAAATTTTCATTTTTTTGTTAAACGAAAGTCCCCTTCGAATGCCTTCCACATTCCCCGAAGTTGTCAATTTCATTAACACCTGTTGGCATATTATGATACATCCAGTGTGCTGATAAAGGTTTTGACCCTTAAATTCATCCAATCATCTTCTGAGATCAACGGCAACCACACGTTGATTAAATTTTTTTATACAATGGGTTCGGAAAGGAATAAATTTCCATAGAATTAGAGAAATGATATATATAGTGTTATTTTCTCACATTAGAAAGAAATATTCAGCTGAAGTTGTTCATATTAATTAACATCGGTGTTTTAATCATTGCTGATACGACAGCTTATTTTTTTTTTTTTTTTTTTTTTTTTCAGAATCAACGCTTCGTAAACAGATCTAATATTATATTATGTATACCAGTATGTTCATCGTATGACATCTATTGACTCTTTTTTGATATATTTTATAAAGTGGTTTATTTTTCATATGACGTGAGGGCTGCCGGAGATCAAAATAAACATTTGTTTTGGTGTTGCTCGCTGGTAAATTAAATAAAATCATTCTAAAAATAAGTCTACATGTTTTTGGTTCATTTTTTTTATCGTGAAACAGTTGATTTTCTATATCGTTTTGGCTTCATCAAATCGAAATGTCTGCCTTTCGAACGTGTATTGTAGGTCAGCTTCGAAGTACAAAAGTTCTAAATTTTCCTATAAGAATCGAAATAATACACGCAAATTTTGTTTCGTCCTCCCAATTCAATAAAAAAAAAGTGTTTGCACTTAAAAATTATTTCTTATACGCCTTCATTTTTCCATAATAAGGATAATTTCTGCTTCATACCCATCCAATGGAAATTTCAATAATGTATACCGAAAGTGCGAATTTTTGTTTTAATATTTGAATCAACTACGTTTATACTTCTAATAAATGAATGTTATTAATGAACCATGCAGTTATTTGAGCTCACTGATATAAAGTGACATCTAATTAAATTAAGTCTAGGTTAGTCTTTGAAAAGGTATATACTATGAAATTTAGAACGAAGGGCTTGCCCCGAGCTCTTAATTTCATAGTATATACCTTTTCATAGACTATCCAATTTAGCACATATTTACAACTCGAGTAATCTTTTAATTGGTCTATTGATAGTTTATTTTGGCTGACTACTTGTATCACATGTGTTTGTAAAACGGAGCTCATTAACGAAATTTTGTAAATCTACTCACTATTATCATTGTAAAATATGTGATTTCAAAAGGCCCTTGACTCCAGAATGAAAAGATGGTAGCTGCTGGGGTAAGTATGTTTATTGATATAAAGCGGTGTTTTACTATACATGTACGTCTTTACGTGGTTAGATGACAAAATAAATTGACCAAAAGCAGGCAATAATTAAATTGAAGTGGAAGCTTTACATGTCTTGAAAACAATTTTCAATTTCACAGTAAAACTAAAGCTATAATAAATTTAAAACATATAGATAGTATGCAGTGGTGGATCCAAAGGGGGGGGGGGGGAGGGGGGGGGGGGGGGTCAGGGGATTGCAAAACCCCCTTTTTTGGACGATCAATGCTTTTGAATGGGGACATATGGTTGGAACCCCCCCCCCCCTTTATCCTGGGTTGGAACCCCCTTTTAAATGGCTGGATCCGCCCCTGGTATGTCCCAATAGATAGTCTAGCGGATAGTCATTAAAAAGCAACTACCAATAGATCAAAGATACTAGGGTTTGTTTATTTTATTCATTTCAAAGTAAAAACTAAAAGATTTATCAGAACATATATATATATATATATATATAGGTGGCACATTCTCTTCAGACATTATCACGGTTTTTTCAACTAATGACATCGTCCTGAACATGCATGAAATATTTGCCACTGTACATTAAGCAAACAATAATCAATCAATCAATCAATCAATTCATGACGAAAAGTTGCCTTAATATCCCTTCACAAGGTTTCATAGTACACACTTTTTGCTGTACAAAGTAATTGCATGGATGATAAATTATCACAATTTTAAGATGGCGTTGTACTCTAATCAAGGTATAAGGAACCATAGTTGTTACTCTTTATTTAAATGAAAGAAACTTGCAATCGTCAAGAACATTTTTTTTAGATCCAAATATTTTAATAGCAGGATATTTAAAAATCAATGTGAAAACTTATTACAAATTATTTAATTTAATTTGGAACACAGCATTTTATTTCAAAATAGCCAGTGGCATTTTTTGTTTTAATATCTTGATTACGATACAATGAAATCTTACCCTTGTGGTCATGCGTAGTTACTTAGTACATGGAAAAAGTATGTACTATGAAAATTAGAAGGCAAATTCAAGCAATTTGATTGGACGAGAAGTTGTATGTGCTAAACAACTGTGATTATAAATACTATGGCTCGTTATTAAGATATTATTCGCTCCTCAAGCTAATATCTTTAAACACCGTGAGAGAACTGCTCATTATAAATCCCTTTTAATTTTTTATTATTGTTTATTATATCTCCCTTGTAGGAATCGTGTAAACATGTATAATTAACTCTGTTCATTTTTTTTTTAAGATTTTGCTTAATACAGACCAACTAATTCCCATTCTCCTTTGGTATTTTTACATGCAAATGGTACCCCAGAGTCAAACTGAAATATAAGCACAAATATGAATATTTGATAATCTGTTATTTCACAAAAATGTCTATATACGGATTCACTTTTACATTCCATTTAGTGGATACCTTTAGCTTATAGCATACACACAAAATTGATGTAAATATTAATCAAAGTACTGAAGTACTGAACATCGGATGACTGCAAGTTCTTGTGGATGGTCACAAGCACTTGTCTCAGAAAAACAAATCACATCTCTATACCTGAAAGTGAGGTTAATGTACAGATATAATTTTTTTTCTTAGACAAGTTCGTGCGTGGATGATAAATAAATGACAGGGAATTCAACCTCACCGTAATAAATATGATATTGAAGTGATACAAAACAGTATACTCTGGTTTGTTGTTACATATTATATTAATATTTGTATATTACAGTTGCATGTATATATAATTTTCATCCATTTGTATATCATTCTATTCTACTATATTTATAATAGTGCAGTGCAAGTGCATGGTGGACACTCTTCTGTAATAATTCGATTTTTCGAATAGATTGGATTTGAGTAGGCATTCATATTTTCCCGCCAAACTTTCAATCTCCCATGCAGAGTTATCGGTCCTTGAGAGAGAGCGAGGACCGATAACTCTGCATGGGAGATTGCAAACGTTCTTGAGATATTCTTTCGCGTGCGTTAACACACATTTTCTGTACGTGTGCATGGATATTAAAGATGTTTAACTTATATTTTGCACTCGATAATGTCCGCGTATTTATCATGTTTATAGAGCGGTTACAATCCCAACACGAAAGTTACGTAATGGAAATCTAGGCGACAGCAATAAACCGGAATGCCCTCACGGTCATCCGATGTAAAAACAGATATTTACGTCAAATAAATATGTGCACACATGGGAAAAAATAGTATATGATTCTATTGATGGCGAAGTTTATTGACATTCAACCGAGTTTAAGATGATAACCAATAAAATAGTCTTTCATTAAGTGCCCATCATGAAGGGGAAAGCGGGATGTACATGTCACTTAATAGAAGGAGGTATTCAAAGGGAGTAATAAAATCTTAATATACTCAACCGATTTAACGGCTGCACTAATGAGATTTAAATCAAAAGAGAGTCAAGATACAAAGGGGCCAATCAAAATGCATGAGTCTAATAAAAACAGACAACGCTATGGCTCTTTCAATTGTCGCATCTATTACAGGGTTTTCTATATTGTTTCTTTATAGGTATGATATGGTTTTGAATGAGTAACAATGTGTTCCATTATACACATTAACGTTTGGTTTAAACATTTTAAAATGGAAAACAAAACTTTCACATTACTAACAATAAAGCATGATTCAAATTGCACATTTTTAAACTTTAGTTTATCCTTTTTTTTAACTAATTTTCAAATCGTCAGATTTTTCTTTTTTTTGCATTCAGCATTTGACAAAAAACATATGAATGAAAACATACGAGAACATCACTTCTCTTTTCATAATTTTTACGCCTTTTTAAAAAATAATGATGTACCATAGCGTCATTTTAATGATATTAATTTGAAGACATTGTAAGGCGTCAATAATGACACAGACAGAACTCATTATATGTTATTTTTAATGTAGTAACCTGAACAAATTTAGTGTTAATTTGAAAACGGAAACCAGAGACAAATGTTAATACAGAATAAGGTTATTTTAATGAAATTGCAATAACTTGATATTCATGCATTTGTATTCTTTTTATCATTTTGAATCCATTGTTCGTTTCTATTTATCGTTTTGTAAATAAAAGGTCTTTTCCATAATGTGTATGTATTATAATGGTAAAATAGTTTAAAACAAAGTAGATTTGACCTAAAACTTAACGAAAGCTAGAAAATGTGAAAGTTCAATACAAGCCAAATTATGTAAAATTATGAAGAAACTCAACCCATATTTTTACTCTTTTACAACAATTATTAATATGTGTTTTACATTTATGCAGTACAAAATAGGAACAACATTGCAGGAAAGCCGATTATTTTTTTAAAAGTCCACCACTACTTAAAATAACAAAATATTGTCACTTTGAAGCTCAACACATGAATCATCTTCATTCTAGCAAGTTTTATTCTTTACAAAAGAAGTTGAAATGTTTCCAAATACTACACATATTTCTTTGATTGTAGTGTGAAGTGAAAACAAGTCAATCCATTTCAATGATTTAATTTCTAAACATGATCTTTCTTTCAGATTTCTCAGAATCTCTTCAAAGTTTTCAGAATCCACATTTGCATGGTAAATGCTACTAGTTGAACAAAAATCCTTGTACAAAAATAAGAAGATGTGGTATGATTGCCAATGAAACAACTCTCCATCAGAGACCAAAGTTAGCAAATAAAAGATGATTTTGCAATTTAGATTTATCACAATTTAATAATTTGGCCGAAGTAATGAGGAGACAGTATTTTATATTTGTATTCCTTTTATTGAGAGAATGTCGATTATAGCTCTGTGCATACACTCATATCTTGACCTTATCTATATGAGGGTCAGTTGAAAACAAAACTTTACGACAAAAGAGATGATTTCGGGTTTCAAATTGTAAACTTTCCATTTCTATGTACACCATTTTAGCAGCGCATGCATATAAAGTTTACCTTAGTATATCTTTAAGTTGATACAATATTCTAGAGCATGCGTTTCATAACATGATTTACTTTATAGATATTTGCCGCTTAATAGGAAGCTGTTGAACCAAGGGTTCCGTTATAGATTATTTGTGTAACAAATGACCACGAATATATTCCAATTGTCGTACCCACAATCCTGTCCTCTATTCCTCGATTGTGAAACACTGAAAGAGACTTAGCACCGATTTTGTACTAGCCAAGAGTAACACGACGGGTGTCACATGTGGAGCAAAATCTGCTTACCCTGACATGCACCGGAGATCATCCCGGTTTTTTTGTGGGTTCTTGTTGTTCAGTCTTTAATTTTCTATGTAGTGGTTGGTAGACTGTTTTTTTCTTTTTGTTTCGTCGTTTTGTCATGTTTTGATCGGTGACTCTTCGACTTTTGATTGTTCTTTTGGTATCTTCTGCAACTGTTTATGCACATGCCAATTATATGATACGTTTTTTCAGCATACTGCCATTACAGAAGGTGTTAAAACCTTGCTTCAGAAATTATCAAAAATTATAAGCTGTACTGGATCGGACAGCAATACTCTCGAAAAAGGAATATCGTTTGCCTTTAACACTTATATTTAGATTTCCTCATTCAGTAAAACAGAATGCCATGCAATTTTATAAATTTTATCAGAATTTTTTAACTTTCCCTTGTTTTCTCGTACCTTCTTATATATATAGTCCATACTTATCTTTTCTTATGCTTAACTAACAGAAAAATATATAAAATAAATCTACGTACACTACAGGCATCAACTCCACCCTGAACTAAATTTCCAGCACACAACATTGAATGGTTATTATAACCAAATACACTTAATGCAGTTGCACAGTCAACGTCAGCAATTATAGGCTTGTAAACTTCATGAAGCCTATCAACTGGTGATCCACCTTAAACGACAAAAACAGCAATAATATTTCCACGAAAAAACTAGTAAAACAATCGTAAGATATAAATCACCAATACCAGAATGTAATGAATACAATCATTATACAATTAATGGCGATAGAAATATAGATTCATATTATCCATCAGTCATATTACGAACAGAATTATGACAATTGCAAATCAAATGAAACAGATTAAAGGTTGAGAACAGATGCTTCAGAGCAGGGCGAATTTCAAAACTGGTCACACAAAGATATCACATTGCGTGCTGTAATAATCGACCAACCTATCTTTAATATCATTGTCATTGACTATCCACAAGTGCTTATGCCGCCATAAACATATTTGAAAGTTTAATAGTCATTCGTAAGGATGTGTACCCTTTGTAGGTCCATCGAGCTCATGCCAGTTGTAAAACTAACTTAATTGTTGAGAGCAAAACTACAGACGGGAACCGGAGATGAATGAACTGGTGAATTACACGGTCTAAGCTTTTTGGCAACTGAAAATACATACGAAAGGCTTTATATAACGTAAGAAGATACTAAAAGGTCAATCCAAATATCATTATTCGAAAAAAGACAGGCAACACCATAACCAAAATTTTTCGAAAGACAAACACGAAA
Source organism: Mytilus californianus (assembly GCF_021869535.1). Classification (NCBI taxonomy): domain Eukaryota; kingdom Metazoa; phylum Mollusca; class Bivalvia; order Mytilida; family Mytilidae; genus Mytilus; species Mytilus californianus. Next base: position 96,953,086 of record NW_026262668.1, read on the forward strand.
GTTGATGGAAATCCATAGTTTAAACATTATGTTCTGTAAAAATGTTTGAAAAAACTCATCAAAGATATCAGAGTTATATTAGTTATCTTGGTGTAATCAGGGGTGTACAGAATTTTACACCGTTGTTGAAAATTCATACACCCTGAGGCGCAGCCGAATGGGTGTATGAATTTTCAACAACGGTGTAAAATTCCGTACACCCCTGATTACACCAAGATAACGAATTTATTTCTTATGAACAATTTCTTTACTCATTTTTAAACCAGGATGTAAAATTGAAAAATGGTAATGAAAAATTTCCAGTGTAACATTTTTTCAACGTCGTTGTCAAATATTTTTTTCTTTATTTTTTGGAAAATTCAGAAAATTTTTGTGTTCTTTTGAATTTTTTGGAAAACATTTTTTTTAAATATTTAAAAAAAAAAAATTTCAATTTTTGTCCTCAAATTTATTTATTTTTTTTATTTTATTTTTTTTTTTTTTTTTGACATTTTATTATATTTTTTTTTTTTTGAATTTTTTTTTTTTTTTTCTTTATTTTGGCAAAATTTTATTTTTTAAAATTTTTTAGCAAAATTTTATATATCCCGGGTTGAACAAGGGTGGGGTGTTATTTACACCGGGGTAATTAACCAATCAGATTGGAGTATTTTTGCTGCATAAGAAATAATAGTTTTTACACCAGACGCGCGTTTCGACTTGAAAAGACTTATCAGTGACGCTTGAATCAAAAATTAGAAGTACGAAGTTGAAGATCATAAAGGACCCAAAATACCGAAATGGTTTTGCCAAATACATCTAACGTAATCTATCCCTGAGGAAGAAAATCCTTAATATTTCGAACATTTTAAAGAGTGTCGTCAGATCATTAAAGCTATTCTTTCTTCTTATTGTAAACATTGGTCAACACGGGGTTCATCTGATAAAAATCAAATGTAAGGAATATTGTAGATATTCGCATATCAGATTTCAAAAATATTTTTAAAATTAATACTAGCAAAAGGTTTTATTATACGATCATTTCTAGGATTAGAAGTAGACTTCAAATACTTCCGGATTAGTTTTCTACAAGTAATCTATTTGCCTTTTTAACTAGTTCCATGACTACAATTATTAAAGAACTATTAATACATTTTATAATGAAGCGTATGCAAATGATGGATTCATTAATTTTAGAGTATATAAATTCTTTGGGTGTTTAAGATAGATAACGTGTTTTTCAAAGTCCTTTTAATTATATTGACAGTTGTGACTTTTCGACTCTCTACACTACACTCCATATTCTAAATTCAATTTCATTGAAAATAAATATACCACTGACCGTTACCTTGAGGATAGTTTTACTTAGCGTAATCAAGAATAATACTGCGAAAATACACATAAGGGAACTGATATAAAATAAAAGTCCTTTTATAGATTTGGATATTTCAGTTTCACATCTTAATTTTACCGTGATGTGTTTATAGAGCTCGTAAATTTAGATACGATCAATGTAAACTTGTTAATCCTCTGAGTAAACTTATTCTTAAAGGTTATCAATTTGATATTAAGGAAGATCTTTGAATATTATCTTTATCATTACTAAGATTGACTTTGGTGTTCATAAACTAAAACATAACTAAATGTGTATAACTTATACAGTTGGATTCTTGATTTTTGGATGTTTTAACCTCAAGCTTCGCTGAAGAGACATTAAATGTCGAAATTGTGCATCCGATGCAGTATAATTTGTATCGTAGATGTTATTTTATCACTGGGTCGATACCTCTGCTGGTAAACTGTCAGTCCCCAATGGTATCATCAGTCCAGTAGCCACAATTTGATGCTGACATGAAAATACGGATGTTGTTAGATTGAAATTTGCTGTTTTTTTAAATCATTTTGAATTATGCCTCGAGAATCACTGAAGAGACATGAATTGTCGAAACGAGCATCTGGTGTAGTAAAGTTGGTACCATTAATGTTATCGTTCTACATCTTGTCAATACTTATGTTTTGGCATTGCACACTGTTTCTGACGTCTTTATACTTAAGTTATCATTTGGATGTGTTCTTGTTGATTTTTTTAATCTTGGGAAACATATCCTGTTATTTAGTTGAAATTGGCGTTTATATAGCTTGAAGTTACTACGAGTACTCTTTATATAGATCGATACTTTTTGTTTTTTGTTAATTGTTTGTTGCGCTACATGTCGATCTGATGTGTAACATATAAACACTTTCCAAATGATTTTGTAGTTTTTTCTTGTGCTTTGATTACACTATTGTTCCATGTTAGTGGTAGGGTTGATCGCTAACACATGTGTTCAACCTAGACACGTTCTTAATGTGCCATCTCAAAGTCAGGAGCCTCTAATTCAGGGGTCGCGATGGTTTCTGTCTGTCGTACTTGTTTCTCGATTATTGTTATTAGCATAAATCATGACAGTGGTTTTGATTGTTTCACATTTTGTCATGACAGGGTCTATAAGCTTAATATATGGTATTGGTTTCGCTCATTGTTGGAGGCTGTACGGTGACCAAAAATTGTTTAAATCCACGACTTTTGTACACTGGTGTATAGTTATTTAATTCGCAATCGTACCATTTGTTATTTAATACATGTATCAGATAAAGATGAGAATGGAAATGGGGAATATGTCAAAGAGACAACAACCCGACCAAAGAGCAGACAACAGCCGAAGGCTACCAATGGGTCTTCAATGCAGCGAGAAAATCCCGCACCCGGAGGTGGTCCTCAGCTGGCCCCTAACTAAAATTGTGTGCTAGTTCAGTGTTTTGATATTGTAAATGTTTTAAAAAATCTGACTGAGTTTTTGGAGATGTTTCTAAACTTTAAACTTAGAGAATGGATACATCATACGCCGCCTTGAGTGATATTCCAACATTTTGATTCATAATCACACACCTGAATATTTATTATCCCTTTATAACACCTGTCTACCTTTTTATAATGCTATGAAAGCCGACACTATTCAAAACTATTTTCCTTGCCTAATATGTCCTTTTCCGACAGATGTGAAATAATTATTAAGCCATGGAACATATTTGCCGTACAACCGGATGTAATCTACATTATTGTGCTCAGTGCATTAAATACAATTGGTTAAACAAATCAGCGTTATAATTAAAAACTATTGAAATGTAATAAAATGTAGGATGGAGAATAATTGCGTCGGACATTAATATTGCATTAGATTATAAATCTAAATCAGCAATAGACATAGTAAAAGATGAAAATAACCCTTTATAAATTGCATGCATCCGAAGAGTTTTTCTGGATTCACTTCTATAAGTAAAGCTCAATGCCAAGTATTTGAAAGCCAAGGATGTATATAGATATAAGAACTAAAACACGTGAAGAACTATATGACAAAAACGGACCTTAATTAATAGCCAAATGCAAAGGTCGAATTTCCCTGAAGGAGTTGGAACTTTCATTTCTTTATAATTTCTAAATCAACATACAATTTAAGAAAATTTTGTTATAAATCATGTCGGTACCGAAGCAATGAATACTGATCTTGGGGACTAATAGATCACAGCAGCGGTATCTTCCTAGTGCTACTAAAATAGGGAACACACACTTTTATTTATTTATTTATTTATATGTGTCCGACGCGCTTTTCAGGATTTACCTTCATCAGGAACGTTCACAGTAATTTTGGGATCATTTGTCACTTTTCAAAAAAAAAAATACGCAGTTATTGTCCCTATATATCTATCAAATATTAGTCCCTCAATACATCTTATATTGAACTTAGGCACCGGGTAGATTATCATGCTGTTCTGTGTCGAGGTGATGGAGGACGACGACGATGATGCTGATGATGTTTATTGGTGTTTATATCCAGTGGGAAACAAAATGCAAACTAGGCGGAAAAAACGTGAATGGGATATTGATCGTACTTTATACAAGACCGACATGGTAAGCCGGATTTTAACGTGCCAGTTCCCAACAGTCCACAAAAGCAGATATCCCTACTCGGACAAATTATTCTGACTCCGAGCAAACTAATGACATGAATGAGTAAAAATCCAATTTTTAAGCCTTTCGAACCAACGACTCTCCGCACTAAAGGCGATCACGAGATAACCGAGGCGTTATAATTATATAGAACGTTTTTGAAAAAAAAAGAATTTAGTGAAATAGTTTAAATTGATAAATGTATAACATGGTAAAAAAAACAACCAGTCTACTATCTAGAATAAATCATTTCAGTATTTTTGAAGTGTTTTTCTGTTGTTTGAATGAAACACATTTACATATTGAATTGGCTAAACCTAAATAAGCTTTTATGGTATAAATGAAACCCTTTAGTTCTGAACACGTGTGACACAACCAATCGGACAAGCTTTATGTTTACCCTACCACCCTCACCCCGTCCACTGTTAATCTTGTTAAAGATATTATTGTTATAATTTAAATGGCCTCCAACATTAAGAAGGTAATATATGCTTGGCTGTAAATATGAAAAATAATGATAAGTTTTATCACCTCTATACATTAATGCTGTGCTTAGCCGACAAAATTATTTTCTAACATTAACATTAGTTATAGCCACTACATTAATTTATGAAATTGGACAGAGGAAAAATCACTTATTCATGTCTACTTTCTCCCTTCTGCTTAGTTTGCAAAGTTATTGATTTGCAGCAGTTTTAACTCATTTTTAAATTGTATTCTAGTATGCATTGTTTCAGAAAATTAAAAAGACTTTGTGATTGCTTTGTTTATCTTTCCCACAGAAGGTGTTAAAATTAACTAAGTTTGAAAAAGATTTGAAATGTTCACTCATCTACTAACTGTAGTGAGTTGCATTGCATGACATAGCCTACAGAGGAACAATATATATCTGCACAACAAAAGGTGACTTAAACTGAGTATAATAGTGGACCGTATCAAATGAAATTCCGTGTGTCTGTTTCTTTAACCACCTCCTGCTGGTTTGAAAAAAAAATGAATCTCAAATTCCATGAAAGTTTGTATTATCTGAAACATAAAATGCGTTTAAAATTTATTTATCCAGTCTCTTCCGTGCCTTTAAACTTTGCTGTGGGTACTGGGTTGTCGGTACTCAGAATTTTGGTGGTAAGACGCGGCCATAATTGTAAATTCCTTCTGGAGTAATACCAACATTGTTTTTCTCCTATTAGTCTTTGGTAAATTGGCATTTTTTCAAAAAATTGTGCAGAATTTATCTTTGTTTAAAATAAAGAAATACTTGGCACGAGTAAAGTTTTATCCTGCCAGTAATACAGTGAAAATTTCACATAACATGTCATTGCATATAAGATAATAACTATCCCCGGAAGTAAACCAATCAAATTTTCACCACTTTTTTTCTGTTAATAAGTTTTAGTAACCATGTCCCCAAATAAAAAAAAGAATGGATCTTTGAAACTCCCAAGATATATGTTTATGACTCAGATTTTTTTTTTCTGCAATGAAATGCAGGGTTAATTTCCTACAACTTTCAAATTAAAGGGAATATTATTTTTCGACCCTTTTTCGTATGAAACCGGATGTGACGTACTATGATCTGGTGGTATAACACCTTCTGGTGAACCTTAACAATTATAGTTATTCACTTCATAGACCAGTGCATTTTGCAAACTCACCTTGAACATCAGCTCCCCATCCTATAACAACGCATTCTTGTCCGACCTTAAATTCAGAATTTTCTGTCGTCAAGCATATTGGTTGTACATAGTCGTTCAATTCAATAGGCCAAGCCGTTTTCAAAATTGCAATGTCATCGTCCAGAAATTGAAAGTTAAACCCAGGATTTTGAATAATTTCTTGAATACCATATTCTTTTTGATTTGGTTCCATGGAAGCGCGTGAGTGAACCCCAACATCCGCTTTCCAGTCTGCAGGATTTGTTGCCCTGTGAAAAATATTTTATTAACAATTACGGTAATTAGCGAAGATCACTTCTTCAATATACCTCACCAATGACATCTTACGGAACTATTACAAGAATCCGTCAGAAATATGTGAGGATGTTTGTAATTTAATAAACTCTTCAGGAAATCTACAAAAAAAGGATTTTGTGAGCTCAGATGAGAAGCCGGATTATGAAGTGACCTTTAAAGTTCAAAGACCATTTAGGTTTCATTGTCTTGTCTGTTGGAAATTATGCATATACATGTACATGATTTAGAACAAAAGTGGTTACGGCTTTTTATAAAGGTGGTTCATGTTTTAGGCAATGACGTACCTTTATGCTGAAGCATCAAAATGTTTTCACATAACAGATGAAAAAACTGCCATACCTATATTTTGTACAATGAGGAGCATCTACATCCATAATTGCCTGACTTGGACATTTTTGTGAGTCCTAATTTTTTTATTAAATTCTGGCACAAGTTGTATGGTAAGTAAAATTTCTCACTTTCATCATATGACGATTTGTCGACTAATCTAGTTTGTAAATATTAGGATTACGTATGTCCTTATCATGATAAGTTAAAAGGGATAATAGGTATCACCATTAATACCTCACTGTACAACAGACAACATCAACTATACAAACATCCGACTCATCAGAAAATGAACAACATGCAAACAAAGACGAGCAAAAACAAACAACACATGATCTAGATACATTTGTAGTCCGACTTGGTGCAATTACACTATGTGGTGTTTGTGTTTTATTTTGGATTTACTTAAACCATATAAAGGCATATATGATATGATAGAACCTATGAAAAAATCTTAATCTATGATATATTAATATCAGGACACGGCATTATTATTAATCTGAGCTCTCTAAGGTTTCCACATTACTAAAACAATATAAATGACTTCAAACCACCTTTTCCCTTCTGAAAAAGCGATCATAGCATATTGCCAATGATGATTTATAACCAACCTGTTTTTAATGTTTAATATTTCATAAAAATAAAATCTGGATAAGAGAGTACTTATGAATAAGGAAACTTTTATTTTTATTGGTGTATCTATAGCAACCACCATTTTAAAGCAACAATACTAGCCATCAGGAAAAATTACATATTGAGTGTGTTTATTTTAAAATACATAAAGAATTATATTACATTTGAGCAACAAGAACCTCAAAAAACTTTTCGGGGGTAAACAAACTCATCATTGATACCAGGATTAAAATTGTGTACGCCAGACGTGCGTTTCGTCAACAAAAGACTCATCAGTGACGCTCGAAAAAAATAAAGTACGAAGTTGAAGAGCATTCAGGACCCAAAAATTCCGAATGGTTTTGTAAAATACAGCTAAGGTAATCTATTCCTATGGTAGAAAATCCTTTTTATTTATTATTTATTAGTATGACCATATCAATGAAAATTCATGTCAACACAACGTTGATTACTAGGCTGCTGATGATATCCTCGTGGAGAAACCTCAACCAGCAGTGGCATCGACCCAGTGGTTGTAAACTCATCATAGATAAAATAAAAAAATAATCATTATCAATTTTAGTAAAATCATTTTCATTTTGCATAACATCTCAGAAAAAAAAGTTTATAAAATGATATGTAATCGATTTTCGTTCGTTCACTCAAATAATTCCTCCATATATACAGAATGATTGTCCCCTACATCGTTGTGTACGAGTTGTGAACCTTTTATGACATACTATTTAAGTTAAATTCATTTAAATTGGTGTATTCAAATATTGAAAATAAAGATACCCATCGACACAATGCGCTGCTGTAACGATTACAATATTTCCATCGGCACCTCTAACCAGCGACCCTCCGCAGGTTATTGTAGCTGTTCTAAATCTCAGCAGCACCTGTAATAATAGTCATTTTGCATTCATTATGTTTTGTCATGTTGCCACGGACTTCAAGCGTTTCAAATACAATATTCCTAATTGAAAAAGTTGTTCTGTGTAGGTACATTTGGTTTTGACATTTTGGATGTTTTATTGTATCCAAAAATTCTATTTTTACGAGTGTACTTTAATCTAATTCAAGAAACGCGTTTCGTGCTTTCTGAAATTGATTTCAGACTTCTTGTAGGCTATTAGTACCCAAAGTATCTTAACCCAGTAACAAATGCTCGGCAATGGCATATGTATAATTGATATAGTACATTTTGATGATATATCCAATGAAGTTGACCTTAGGTGGATTTCACTGTTCTAATCCTAATTGTTTTGATGCTCTTAAAAAAAATGTTTTAGGTTCCAAAACTTAGTTTCGAGCGTACCTGTTTGATGGAGATTGATCCAGAGACACGTGTCATTAGAACTGAAGTCGGTATAATTATTTTAAATGCCATGTTTTAATTTGTTTAATACCTACAGTTCTCGCAAGTTTTCAATGATATTTTGACGGACTAGTGGATCATGAACTGTTTACCCTTCAGTGCTTTTGAGTCAGCATCTTGTTATGTGGTGGGGTTCATGTTGTTAATGTTATGTGTACAAAAATATTCAGCAATATCTCGGACAATTCGACAAACAGCACCGATCGAAAAGATTTTGTTACTTGTGTTTCCTGAAAAAGTGAATAATATAGAAGTGTGACATTGTAAGCGTTTCAATGGATATATCCTCCTTTCCAAGGAGCGGGTCCTCTGTCATATTATTCGTTTACTGCAAACGTTCTTTCCATTAAAAGGAAGGAAGCACTAAGTCTGTCTTGCTTATAGGTAAATGTAACTTGAGTACATGATGTCATGTGTCCTTAGCGCTTTTCTGGATTTACCTTCACCAGGAACGTTAAATATCGAATATACGAAAGCCAAGGGTGTGTTAGGACCGAAATAGTTGAAAAGCTATAATACCAAAAGGACCAAAATAATAGCCATATCCATATAAGGTCAACTTTGTCTTAGGAAGTTAAACTATAGTTTCTTCATAATTTTTAAATTTATAAACGATTTAAGGAAGGTTTGTTACAAATCATGTCAGAATCGAAGTATTACACTCTATACTAATAGGTGTAACTAGAAATTGTACAGAAGAATAGGCGTGTTTAAATAGAAATTGTTTAATAAGTTATCCGTGCATACGAAATAACATATTAATGAGAACCATAATCAAAATGCAATAGCATTAATGGTTAACTTCGATAAACATACCATCCAAGGCCAGCTATGTGGTATAGACTCTTTACCTCCAACAATGCGCGATACACGTGATGCGCTACTGTGTTGGTGTGGTTTTATGACTTGTATTCCACAGGTGCCATTTTGTGCTAATATACCTGTAACCATTGAGTAATTAATATAAATGTAAAAATATGAAGATGCGGTTTGAATTACAAATGAGACAACTCTCCACCAGAGACCAAATGACATAGAAGTTGCAAACTAAAGGTCGCCGTACGGCCTTCAACAATGAGCAAAACCCAGTCCGCATAGCAAACTTTAAAAGGTCCCGAAATGACAAATGTAAAACAATTCAAACGAAAAAACTAACGGCCTGATTTGTGTACAATACAATGAACAAAAACAAATATGATATACAGCAACAAGCAACAACACCTGTATTACAGGCTTCTGCCTTGGGACAGGCACATACGGAATGTGGCGAGGTTAAACATGTTTGCTGGTGTCAAACCCTTCTCCTTACCTGGGACAGTGGTGTAACAGTACGACATAAGAACAAACTATAATCAAAGTACTGAAGTACTGAACATCGGATGACCGCAGGTTCTTGTGGATGGTCAAAAGCACATGTCACAGAAACAGATCACATCTCTATACCTGAAACTGAGGTTAATTTACAGAGATTTTTTTTTCTTATACAAGTTCGTGCTTGGATGATGAATAAATGACAGGAAATTCAACCTCACCGTAATAACTATTATATTGTAGTGATACAAATCAGTATACCTTAGACTATTATACTAATATAATAATAGTTCCAGAGAATACACTGGTTTGTTGTTATATATTATATTAATATTACGGTTGCATGTATATATAATTTTCATCTATTTGTATATCATACTATTCTACTATTATTATAGTGTAATGCAAGTGCATGGTGGACACTCTTCTGTAAAAAAAAAATCAAAGTCTTAAAGGCTGTAAAAGCAATTGCTGCCATGTTAATGTTTTGTGGACTATTATTTTTCATCCATATATATCAGAATTAAACCTGACAGGACAGGAGTGTTGACTATTGAGAAGCAAGACGGTTTTAACTTTATATCAATATATATATAAGACTTTAGCAGGAAATCATTTTAAATATGTTTTATATTTTACAAGGAGACAACAAGTTTACCAGGCTAAAGTTGGGGTTAATTATACATGTGCTGAAACATATAACTGAAAAAAGAATCATTATGGATTATCCCCTGGTAGTGTTTGTAACTGGGCAATAATTTCCTTTATTGATTTAATTTTAACCATTTTCATAATTAATTTAAATTAACCATTCAGTTAAAACATTTCAACTTTCCAGACGCAAATGTTGAAAAACGGGACAGAAATAAAATATCTTACAAGACATAAACATGTAAAAAATAAATATATATTTCAGCTTACTAAAAATATTTTCATAATGTTACTTTGACATCATTTCTTAAAACTAAGTCCCAAACATAATTGCTCAGTTGACATGTGTCATCCTCATGCGATACGAGATAACTATAATTCTGATGCAATCCCGAAAAGGGGGGTCATCACAAACAAACATGACATTAAATTGTCATTATACGAACTAGAACAAACAGCTCTATGTTGCTTTGATATTTATCAATTTTCAGGAAACATGTGAAATAAATTTCAGGTCCATTTCATTATAGTGCCTAACAAGATTGTGTGAGGTAGACGAAATTGACCTTAAAACGATCGTATTGTCTTTTGCTGTCCAAAAATAGGCAGATCGGACATATAAGGACTTTATCTAATGGCTACATAAATTTGGGATTTATTATTATTATAATATTCTAATGAAACTGAAAATTGTGTATTTTTTTTTAGGATAAACAACAATTTTACCTGGCGTAGCCGTTCATAAATGTTTTTCTGCATTTATCTTCGAAAAATGGCGTATTTAATGGAATAGAACGTTAATACAGTAAACTTTCTCTTTTTTCTCCGCAATAGGCTATCAAAAATAATTTATCTAATGTGTATGTGGAAAATTATGTGAAAAGATAAAAAGTGGCAATTGTTACCTTTCATACCTTAAGTTTCGTTCATCTGATTCTGACCAATGCTTATATACTAAATATCTATTTATATGCCGCTATTATTGTTGTTGTTACCAATTATGTAAATCAATTGTATCTGATTGTATGCCCTTTATGGGCCCTGTAATTTGGGAAATAAAAAAAAAATCTATTCATTGATAAAACGTAATATGGACTGGTCCAGTGTCCAGTTTGCAGGTCATTTAATTTTCTGTACACATTCATGCACGCTCTGATTTAATCAATATACTCGTACGAAAAAGCATGAACAGTTTGACGGTAATCTAATAATAACTTAATCCAATCAAATTGCATAAGATTCAATAACAATGTCAAGTCCACATCATAATGAGTAATAGAGGTAAACTGGGTAGGGAGAAAATGACAGATATTTCAAGTTAATATTTATGCAATAACGAATTAAAATTTGTCAACCAAACGTTTTGCTACAATTTCAAAAACATGTCGTTCTGTATGGGTATAGTTTTCGGATCTTTCATTAGCGTATTTAAGGCTATATAAAGTTTGGGCTTCAAAAGTTCACACAATTATTGACTTTATACAGAAAATTCGTCCTTGTAAAACATTTAATAGTTCACAAATGATACGCGATTTTAAAGTAAAATTATTTCTTAAAACACTGCAAAAAATTTCATTCATATTGATAAAGTGGTATCGTCATAAAGTGCGTTGAAATGAACAGTGGTATAGCAAACATCGAATTCCCTCACAAAATGTTATCACACACTACAGTGAGGGGAGTCAGTTAAGTTTGTCTATTTTTAGATACTATACAGGTAATCTTTTGACACTACGTATATAACCTGTGTGACCTGTGTAGTGATTTTGATTTTACGATAAATTCATGAATGAACGATAATTTTATGAATGAACATGAGCACCTGACCTCTTTCTTAAACACCTATTAAACATATAAAACCGTATTTAATAAGGAGATAATTCAGTCAAATTTTCAGTACTAAATCAACAACTGAAATGATTCCATTTTTTGATGAAACATCGTACGAACGGAGAACGGAATCGCAGGTATAAAAATGCACTTTTTTCCCTTGTAATGACCGCGGATCTATAATTTTTATAGATCGGTTGAAATCCCAAAACTAATTTGCATAATGGAAATTTAGGCGATAGCAATACATCGGAGTGACCTCAAGGTCATCCTCTGTAAAAATCGGTTGAAATGAGCTTAAACTCATCAGATCGATAAAAAGCATATATAACCCCCAACACAAACACAAAAGACACAAAGTACAGATCTGAGAGTACTCGCGGTCAATTGATAGCTAGTTAAAAGCTAATAACAACTAATACAAAATCATGTGTCTAAGACTAATATATCAATCAGTACACATCCAGCTTCCAATGTATTTAGTGTAAAGACGTCATAAACAGTCACAGAAAAACATGACCGTGGGCAATGCTAAAATATATGTCAGACAGATTGTAGAACCGTGAATGTACATATGTGTATAACAATAATATTCAGTTTGGTTTTAATTTCCTGATAACAAAGTCAATATTTATACAGATAAAAACAATATTCAAAGATATAATTACAGTGTTGAATCGGTAACCTTTTAGAATAAGTGGTTATTAAAGAGCAAAATGTGTGGGAGGATAAAGATTAAAACGTGTAATCTCAACTAGTCGATACAGAATTAGAACATACATTTCTGTATGAATTCTCATAATTTGGCAAGTCATTCATAGCTGTAGTTTTAGAATCTATTTCCAAGGCATCTAAAATTTACTGACATAATTGAAAATACATGAACGGCATAAGTAAGGACTGCAGTTAGGAACTCACATACATACATGATGCAGTAATGTATAAACACATTCCCGTTAACAATGTCGTCGTGTGTGCGTCATAGAATCAAGCAAAACAACCAAACATGCAAACAATAAAGGGTATATAGGGTGAATAAGTCAATATACGATATCGCCAACAAGAAGTAATGGGAAACGACATTGACATACGCTGAGTTTTAAATTGATAAAAAAACCGGTAAATTCTAAAGTTTGCTCTTGCTTTTTTGCCATGATTGAACGCTTCCCGCTATGACTATTTTCACTTGTGAGGATTCAGATCCACAAATTATATATTATCTGTGTATATAGATACTACTTATACGAGAAACATCCACCCGACTGTAAAACACTTCTCCTCTATGAAAATTTCATACGATTTGAATTGCCATCATATGTACTTGACCTAACTATATATCGCAGTTTTGATTCGACAATTATTTTTGTAGTTATGGCAATGTGGTTATTTATGTTATACTGAAATACAACCCGTCGTGGTCGCTATTTGACACCCTATGCCCGATAGCTTTCGTTGCTATGTCAAATTGTTTGTCATTATATAGAATTGACCTATCTCATTGCAATATAGATCCCGTGTACACGCTTACAATAATCTGACACCGGACGCTCTGTATTACTTTCTCTTTCAACATTTTTGAAAATTCATTGCTTGCGACGCCTCCGTTTGATTCAACAACTTTTTGTAGCAAGTTATGGCACTTCATACATGCATAATGTAGTATATTGACACATCGTGAACGCTTCTCTGAGACAATATGTCCGAAAGCTTCCATACTTAGATTTTGATGTCACTATCTGTTGATTGTCAAACATTTTAGGTAGATTGATTTGTCGATTTTTGCGCAAATAATTTGACGTTGACCTTTTTTTTTTTGGCATTTGTTGCATATTGACACCTTGTAAATATCGCTTCCCCAGTTTCTGAAATCTATTCCATACTTTGTAGGAATTGTTAATTAACGTCATGTATAAATGACCATACTGTCACTTCATAATCATTTGACAGTGTTTGAATGAGGTATGATACTTTTAACATTTTCACCTTTTGAGTATGTAGGTATATGATAATGTCAATTTCGACATTGACTTACAATTAAATGGTACGACTGTATTTGATAAGGAATATAATAATCCGAAAAAGTATTCTCTCTCATTTTTCAAAAGATAATGAGATAATATTAGACTTTAATCAATTCTGTGAAAATTGAGGTTTCAACTTACCCTCAGAAAAACTGATTGCTAACACAATAAGCCAATGCCACATCTTGAATAGAAGTGTATAATGTAGTGTATAATCTTTTGCGTACTGCTAGTTATCATTATATCCTTGGGGTCAAGAAGGGTGAAACGTAATACATTAAATGACGATGTAAGCATATTTGAATTTTAAGTGATGCACTAATGAAATATAGATTTTAATCGAAGTGCTTGAATTAAGTCGCATTCTTAATAGTGTATGCAGTAGGAAAAACTATCATGTAAATCCCTCCTGATGGAAGTTGGACTAAAATCGTGACATCTAACAGATTTATATTGATAAGACATATACATATTTAATATACTGAACTACATGTGGCTACAACATAATTCATAGTTAAGATATTCCTTTATAAGTATCTGTTATATTTTTTTTCCACATGAACAAAATTTACAAAATTTGTTCCTTACGGATTAAAGGATATAGAATATGTGTGCTCTCGGAACACATTTTATGGCATTGATTATAACTAAAATGTCCACGGGAACATGTGCCGTTCGGAACAAATGTACGTGACAATATCCGAGTTACCTGCGTTAGGAAAATATTGTACTTTCAGCGGTTTATTGTAATTACTTCTACAGTTGTATTTAAGAGTGAATGTTTGAAAGTAAAATTAGATACACTTCCTAATGTTCATTGAAGTGTGCATTGTAGGACATGTTTTATGTGTTTATATCTATGAAAGTGGTGAACAATTACACATGCTTTGTTCCTCTCTCTTTCGGATAATTGATAGCTAAACTGGTTTTCTATCATTACTCTGATTGCCTTTTGCAAAGATTAGAGATTCCTACTCAAACTCATAGGTCGCTCTGATTCAAACAAAAAATTCTCTGAAACTGACATTATCAAGGTGCTTGATTTCTTGATTGACAACATATTTGTTACGTTTGGAGGACGTGCTTTGCAACAGACTGTCGGAATTCCAATGGGAACCAATTGTGCCCCTCTTCTTGCCGACTTGTTTCTTTATCATTATGAGGCTGACTTCATACAGGAACTTCTTAGGAAGAAAGATAAGAAGTTAGCAATATCCTTTAACTCTACGTTCCGCTATATAGATGATGTTCTCCCACTAAATAATACAAAATTTGGTGACTATGTTGAACGAATCTATCCCATCGAACTAGAGATAAAGGATACTACAAATTCAGTTAAGTCTGCCTCATATCTTGACTTACATCTAGAAATTGACAATGAAGGTCGGTTGAAAACAAAGCTTTACGACAAAAGAGATGATTTCAGCTTCCCAATTGTGAACTTTTCATTTCTATGTGGCAACATTCCAGCAGCGCCTGCATACGGAGTATATATCTCCCAATTGATACGATATTCCCGGGCTTGTGTTTCCTATCATGATTTCCTTGATAGAGGATTTCTGCTCACAAGGAAACTATTAAACCAAGAGTTCCAAATGGTGAAGTTGAAATCATCCCTTCGTAAATTTTACGGACGCCATCACGAGTTGGTTGACCGTTATGGAATAACCGTTTTACAAATGATATCGGATATGTTCCTTATGTCGTAACTACAATACCCTTCCCTTTTCACGAATGTGACTTACCGAATTAGACTATTTACCGGATTTGTAATAACATAAGCAACACGACGGGTGCCACATGTGGAGCAGGATCTGCTTACCCTTCCGGATCACCCCCAGTTTTTGGTGGGGTTCGTGCTGCTTAGTCTTTAGTTTTCTATGTTGTGTCATCTGTACTATTATTTGTCTGTTTGTCTTTTTATATTTGGCCATGGCGTTGTCAGTTTGTTTTCGATCTATGAGTTTGACTGTCCCTCTGGTATCTTTCGTCCCTCTTTTCGAAGACAAACTGAAGAAATCATGAAAAAAAAAACGAAAAACGACGACAAGACTAACAACAGTCTACAAAATTGTGCATAAAAAATAAGAACTAAGCAACATTACCACCCCCCAAAAAAACGGGGGATCTCAGGTGTTTCGGAAGGGTAAGCAGATCCTGCCACACATGTGGCGTTCGTCGTGTGGCTCAGGCAAGTACTTATTCGGTGATAAGTCTCATTCAGGTTATGTCACATTCGAGGAAAAGAGAACGGAATTGTGGTTATGCCAATTGAAACATATTCGTCGTCATCTTTGAAAATGATATTTCATAACTGTCAACCAACTCTTGATGGGGTTATTAAATATTTCGAAGGGATGACTTCTACTTTACCACGTTAAATAGCTTCCTTGTAAGAAGCAACCCTATATCAAAGAAAACATAAGTCATCAACAAGTTTGATTAAAAAAACGGCTGATTTCTCAGTATGTATTTCAAAATTCGTTTTCATGTGTAAATTAAATGTAAGAACTTACAGACAAATAACAAAGAACAAATTGGTCAAAAGTCAGAGCGCAAGTTAATTATGGTTTGACATTACAACAAGCAGTCTACAGACACATTATTGAGTTTTTGCAAATGTTTTACGTGGCGATCTCATTAAACTGACTGCAGATTTACATCCCTGTTGGTAAGTAGATTTAACATCCCCGTTTTGGCCGGACATGGCTGCGTATTTATATATCGTGCACGAACTAAGGACACCGCCGCAAAGCTCTTACAGTGAGTTGGGAGAAGTCTGGGTAATATTGGTACACCTCGATCATCCTTCGCGTTTAAAGAATATCAAAAGAATATTCAGCTTTCAAAATAAATAAAAGTAAACACTAAAAACAAATGAAAAAAACGCAAAGTTTATTGAAGAAGAAAAATACTTATTATAAGCATTAAGTAAATTAATCAATTTAATTGATACACATTTAAATGAAAACATCAACACTTACATGATATTATGTACAATTTTACACTGTGTTGAAAACTTAAGGGGCATTATGTTTTTTGGTCTGTGCGTCCGTTCGTTCGTCCGTCCGTTCGTTCGTTCGTCCGTTCGTTCGTCCCTCCGTCTGTCCCGCTTCAGGTTAAAGTTTTAGGTCAAGGTAGTTTTTGATGAAGTTGAAGTCCAATCAACTTGAAACTTGGTACGCATGTTCCCTATGATATGATCTTTCTAATTGTAATGCCAAATTAGAGTTTTGACAACAATTTTACGGTCCACTGAACATAGAAAATGATAGTGCCCGCTTCAGGTTAAAGATTTTGGTCAAGGTAGTTTTTGATGAAGTTGAAGTCCAATCAACTTGAAACTTAGTACACATGTTCCCTATGATATGATCTTTCTAATTGTAATGCCAAATTAGAGTTTTGACCCAATTTTACGGTCCACTGAACATAGAAAATAATAGTGCGAGTGGGGCATCCGTGTACTATGGACACATTCTTGTTATCTAATATCTAAATACACTTCGATACAATTGTCTTTTAAAAAAAAAGGATTCAAAGGTGGTTTTTTTTCATTCAACGTAACACAAAATCCATTTCGGAGGAATTCACTCCTTATTTTGTATTCTACAAGATTCCTGTATTTAGTGGGAACAACTTTAAATCTATAAGTTTATCGCATTTACACAAAGATTGTAATAAAGAGGAGTATATACAGGGTTCATGTTTCTCCAACATTTGATATTTTTGTATACAGGAAAATTATTTTTTGTTGGAGAAACGTGATTATTATGTACTAAGGATTAATGATTTTACCTGTAATTATATATAACTTCATTTCCTCTATGATGGAGATTTGGTTTACATGCAATATATAAAACAAACAAACAAACAAAAAATGTAAGTTCAAGTTAGGCAAAAAACGTAAGCAATGTCTATTATGGCGATTACGGACACATAAACTATCGATTATCAAAACCTCTGCAGAGTTTTTCCACATGATGATCACAAATCTAATTCGAATGATGTACTGCATGAAAGAATTGTAGTTGTGAATGAATTCAGATGCAGAGAGGCTGTCCATAAAGATACTAAACTCAATTGGATTAATGTTGATTATGTCCTGTCATAGATCATCTTGTTTGTAAAATCACAAGATACATGTACCAGAAAATGTTAAACAATATTTAAGAAGAATTTGCCACATTTGTTACAAATTAAATGTTCATCTTCATAACGTACTACAGACAATAGGTCAATAACATACTTGGTAGAGGCATGAAGTTCAGGAAAATGTTTTGCAATTGTCCATGCTACATTGAATCCATTGTAAATCAAACAAATGAACTGATAGGAGAAAAAAGTAAAGCTAAGTTTAAGAAAAAATATTAATCTTTGGTAAAAAGTGCAAACATACACCAGGAGGAAAGAAGAAGGTGTTTGTTGACATTTTTATGTCATTGAGATGTTAAAGAGCAATCTGCTTTTTGAAGTTTTGTAAAAACGGTGATCTTTTAACTCTGTTTTTCTTAGATGCTGATGATAATGATGAACTATTTTGACAGACAATTTTATTTTTTTTTTAATTTTTCCTTATAATTTGATAAATTAGATTATCTATTGACCTTGCATGTGTTTCTCGATAATATTTCCTTCACGATCCTATCGCAATACTTGACCACCGTTACTTATTCTTTCACGATAATTTTTTCTCGATATACCGAATGACAGTTGTGCAGCAGGTCATGTATTGTTTTATGAGTACCAGGCTTGATGTTTACAAGTGATTTTATCTTTTAAAAAATACCGGACCAATTGCAATTCAAACTTGATCACGTTTATCATTCTGGCGAATTAAACTTCAGTTTCCTTATATGTAACACCAGTTCATGTCTTAAAAAGAAGAAATTCACATATATTCTCTTGAGATGACCAATTCAAATTACATTTCAGAAAAATACTGCTCATTGGGGTCAAAGAATGTATTTGGATCACATATCGGAGCATTTGCAACTTTGTTAGACGTACATAGCTTTAGCATACTCCTATACTCACGTTTTGTTTGTTCAGAGAAAATGATATATACAAAAGGGAGAACAAAGAAACTAAGCGTTTGTATAAGTAGGATGACAAACTCAACGTTGGTGAGGCGGTCTAAAACGGAAAACATATTCACTTCCTTCGCAATGTTAACGATTGTCAACATACACCATGTTGTTATAGATATACCAAGAAGCATATACACGGATTTCTTTCTTTTGTAGTGAAGAATGATATTTGAGTATGGATTGGACCATAGTTTTTGGATTATTCTTGCATACTGTATAACCAAAAATACCGCAGTCATTATATGATTAACAACCAAGTCTAGTGAAAAAACAATAACATCGCCTGCATTCAGCTGGTGGTGGCATGACGAGCTAGTGTCCACGGAAATAGACGTTCGCACCATGTAAATCAGTAGAAATGATATAATACAGTACAGAACTGATATAAACCAAATTAGGACGAGTGATTTCTTTGTGTCTCTGTGACTGGGTATATATGTAGTTGTCTTCACAAAGTATTTGAATCGTTCATTGGCCATGCAAACTAAACATCCTGAAGTAGCAACATGCAGACATTTGTCAATGAACTCCATAATAGAACAAAAAAAGAAAACTTTGTCTGTTTCAGGAGAAAATAAGTAAACTGACGTTTGTAAACATACGGATATGGCAGAAATTATGTTTGCTGTCAACATGGATATTAGGTACAGGTTTGGAACCGTCTGGAGATGCTGTCTCGTTAGTATGATGTACAAAAAAGACAAATTTAGTACTGAAGATGGCAATAGAAGTACCAGGACTACGGAAAAATAATCATTACTAGTGGACATGGTTATCTGAAAGATAAAAAAAATAGATTAAAACGTTTTTCCCAAATTAACTGATAAAACATTACATGTAACAACAAACAGTACATATATTTAATGTTTGGGCATTCGACAATTTAAAGGAAATGAATGTCAACATGCATAACAAATATTAAGTATGCTTCTGTTGGTAATAAAATAACATATTATAAAGTTCGTGCGTCCGAAATGCTTTTCTGGATTTACCTTTTTTAAAAAAGTATTATATTTTCATGAGTTTTGTTCATTTCAATGTGATAATTTTGACATTTTATCATTAGTTGGCTAAATCGACATTCCTGGATGTAGCTGCTTAAGTTCTTTTGTGCTTTATATCTTTTCAGAATTTATTGACGGGGTATTCTGTTAAAAAACAAAACCTGATTAATTACCTTTATTATAAAATATATAACAAAATCAAACGTTCACTGTATAAAATAAAAACCGTATGATGGTTCATTACATATGACAAGTATCATAGGCGCATTTTTGTTTATAATTACGTCCAGATGGTCGCAGTAAACAAACTGTTAGTCTCTGATGCATGATTTTTTATTATTAATTGTTTTTGGCTTTTAACTAGCTGTCAGTAACTGCGAGTACTCTCAAATCGTACTTTCTTGTTTATTTGACCTGTTGATACTAATTGTAATGCTTTTTTGTTATTTAATGTTTACTTATTCAGGGTTATATCTGGTCTATATACCAGCTTTAACTAGTGTTTGGTATTACTATAAATTTTCACTTCTTCGTACTATGAACATCAAAATTATTTATTTTGTAAAAATATTTCCTTTCTCCATTTGAACTGTACACGTATACCTAACAACAAAATTATTTTCATTTGCCTGTGTTTAAAGTAATTGCAAATGGCTGATATTTTTGTTCAAGCATATTGTTTTTCTTAAATTGTTTAACATTTCACAGCGGTATAACATGTTACTTTAATTATTCTTCCCTCAGTTTATTTATTTTGTATTTACATTGTATCATAAATCAAATTTATTTGTTCAGTGTATGTTCACTGATGTTAATATGTCTTTTGATTGAGTCAAGCCATTTTAATTGATATTTTATAGTGTGTCTTTCTATGTTGTGATGTTACACTATTGTTTCAGATAAGGGTGAAGGTTTGGTACCATTAAAACGTTTAAACCCGCTGCAATTGTTTGCACCTGTCCTAAGTCAGGAATCTGATGTTCCGTAGTTGTCGTTTGTTGATGTGGTTCATAAGTGTTTCTCGTTTCTCGTTTTTCATATAGATTAGACCGTTGGTTTTCCCGTTTGAATGGTTTTACACTAGTAATTTTTGGGGCCCTTTATAGCTTGCTGTTCGGTGTGAGCCAAGGCTCCGTGTTGAAGACCGTACTTTGACCTATATTGGTTTACTTTTATAAATTTTGACTTGGATGGAGAGTTGTCTCATTGGCACTCATACCACATCTTCTTATATCTTGTTACAGTATTTCAATAAATATACGATAATACACGATATTGAAAATTAACACGAGTTGAAACCTGACACGCGGATTTTTCTTCTCCTAGTAATAATTTTAATTTATATGAGTAAAAATGGAATTAGTACAAAATCGACCTGTAATAAGAATACTTCTGCTGTTTATAGTGGTGTTTACCATGAAGAACTTATACAAATGACTGATAAAGTACCATTTTTCACAGGAGTCAGAAAGTATAACTTCTGTGATAATCTATACTGCATTTGTAATTGGACACCCTGGGCTAGTATCATGAAGCAATCATAGTGTTTATGATAGTCTTAAGAATATCTGATCTGCTAAGAGTGTATCCAGAAGTAATCTTAGAATAATTGACAGCCATTACAACTAATGTTACACGGCAATATAAAGATTTTTTTTTCTACAAACTAAATTCCATCGGCGTACATAAAATACATTAAAATTATAAATTAGTATCTTAGATTTATGTTGCTGTGTGTGTTACCTTTAAAACATTTAAAAACCATTTTTCAGAGGTACAACATATTAACTTGACAAACAATCTTTCAATACACAGAAAGAAAAATATACAGATTTTTTTTTCCTAAAAAAAAACAACTTATTGTTCACGAAAAACCATCTAAAACATTTTTCGACCGTTTCTAATTAGCCGAATATTACCTTTGAACATGGTAACAGGAGAGACAAAATATTGCAACACCTATCAAAAAATGTTTAATATATGTTTGAATAAAATGATATAGATTGCATTTTTTATAAGTTGTTCAAACAGTATTGTTTGTTTTGATTTGCTATGAATAGCATGGTTTAAACTTAGTCTAGTAACTTTTATTCAATTTTGCAATTTTCAAAATTCGACATTTTTAAAAAATGACCAATTTAGCTTACTATATGATATGAAATCTGGCTCGTTTATTAAAAGCCGTGCGATTATCTATATTTTCTTACATCCACGTCGGTTGGTCTTTGGTGGATATCTGTTTCATTGGCAATCATACCACATCTCCTTTTAATACCAGTAGTTAGGGTTTCACTTCGTTTTCCATGGTACAAGTAAATTTGCGGCATTCATATTGGAACCAACTGTGCCCATTTATTAAGGAAAGCGGACAGAAAGTCACAGGACACAAAGTCTTGATATCTTTACTTTTTATTACATACAAATTATTCTTTTTACAGTTGAAATTGTTCATTAGCCTTGATAAATGAAGATTTATTAAATTTTAATCATACAAAGGATATATTTCTTGGCACCATGAAGCCGTTTAAGTACCAAGCCACTTTGACATTTTGTTTTCTTAACAATTATTTTGATCGTTATTGATATGTTTTAATAAATTTTGTTTACAACAAAGTTGGTTTATATATACAATAGTTCAAGAAAAATACACAAATGTTGTTTTTTTAAATAAGTGTTTTCTTATTCCAAAAAAAAATCTAAAAACTGAATTGTGACTTTTTGTCCTGTGACTTTTTGTCCGTGACTTTTTGTCTGTGACTTTTTGTCCTGTGACTTTCTGTCCTACATTATTTTCTAACTATTGTTTTTATACTTATACGCGAGTTTGGATAAAGGAAACGATTATCAAAGAAGTCAGTTCATTAAAGTCCACATAGCCTAATTATAATTAATGATTATCATAAATATGTTCTCTCAATTAACAATCCAAAACTAAATGTTAAACAAAGATAAAGAAACAAGAGTTTATGATTCAACTTTCTTCTCATTTTTTGACCTATATTTACATCGAATTTCAACATGTTGGCATTTCAGTGAAAGAATATACGACAAACTAAAATGTTTCAACTTTTAAATTATGAATTTCCCCCACCTTAGCAACAAAAAATAAAATAACAAAAATACCGAACTCCAAGGAAAATTCAAAACGGAAAGTCCTTTATCAAATGGCAAAATTAAAAGCTCAAACACATCAAACGAATGGAAAGCAACTGTCATATTCCTGAAATGGTACAGGCAGTTCCTTATGTAGAAAATTGTGGATTAAACCTGGTTTTACAGCTAGCTAAACCTCTCACTTGTATGATGGTCATATAGAACTCCAGTATATTGACAACAATTGGGGTACAGCAGTCAACATTGTGTTATAATCTTAATCACTATAAAAACAAATAACTATTTCAACAAAGAAAAACAAAATGGCATTAACCGTACTGTGACCTATAATGGTTTACTTTTATAAATTTTGACTTGGATGGAGAGTTGTCTCATTGGCACTCATACCACATCTTCTTATATCTATATAGACGCTCTATAGACAAAGTACATAAGCAAAAATGAAAGACAAGAATACAAAAATGACCATAGCACAATGACTCTATTTACTACTATTTATATATCATGTTTATGAAAATCCAGTTAAAGAATACAGCGATCTCCAATGACAGCTGGTATTGTAAATTATGCACATTGCCAAATTTTACTAATTCGTAATTTGACAACACAGAGGAATCAAGCACACCTTTTGTGGATTATGTCCTTTTATCTGAAGAATCCATTTCCGCTATAAATAAACATAAATGCATGTTTTCAGAGCTGAGAGAATCAAAGAAAAATATCATAAAACTTTATTTTATCGTACATAAACTTCAACAGCTTGCAATATAAATTTGATGAAAATAAAGAATTGCTATCTGACAATATTGCTGATCTTCTGTTTGTAGCAGAGATAAAGTTAGATTCCACTTCCAACGATATTTTATTTCAAGTGGACGGGAATACTTTACAGAGACGTGATAGAAATAAAAATAGTAGCGGCATTTTATTTCTTATAAAATCGAACATTCCAATTAGCAGAAAACCAAACTTTGAGTCTGAAAATTTAGAAAACATTTCTCTTGAAATCCATATTAAGACCAGAAATGTCTTAATATGGGTATAAACAAACCACTCTCAGTAACTGACAATGATTTTGCAAAAATATATTACAAATGACTCAGACAAATGTATTATTAAACATGATAATTATATTGTTTTGGGTGATCTGAATTTTGATATTGTGGTGCCGTTGGATGATTGATACACCGCTTTAGCGGTTCTCCAATATAGGAGGAATATGATATCTGAAACCGGGAACCAGACAAGCCTAAACCTCGCTCTCTATATGATGGGAAAACGGATAGAAGGAACAGACCAAAAACAAGGAACCAGACAGGAACCAGGCAGAGCCTCACTTCTATTTCCAAGCTTCAAGCAAGACAGTTCGCTTTCTCTAAGACTGCAGAGTTGTGTTATTATAAGCTTATTCTAGGAGAACTTGAGTCAGATATTCAGGTAATATTGCATTACACGCCCAACCACAATCGCTACATTGGTTTCAGATGTAAAAACATCTGAAACCGCAAAAAATACCTGAAATTGTCATTATAATTTCGTGCGAGTTTTCGCGGGGAAATTGTCAAATTTATCGGATTTGAATTTTGAGTTTCTCGCGATTTATAATTTGTATACAATACATATTTATGTCCCAATACACATAAAACAATTATTGTTTTGCTCCACTGTAGTTATATAAACAGTGAAGTGAAGTTTGTTGCACTTTTTCAATATATATTTGAAACAGTGAAGGGAGACAACTGTGTTGTTTACAATTTGCACAGTATATATAAATCAAATATGTTTCTTATGAGTTAGAATATTCACTTTAAGAAGTTGTGCAGTTGAAATAAATACATTTTAACAGTATTTGTGTGATAGTAAATCAATAAACCGGACAACTGGTATTGACTTTTCAATAATTCATACATGAATATATTTCAAGTTACTGAAATTTGGTACGATTCGAGTCAATAAATCGTAAACAACTGGTATTGACTATTAAACAATTTAATAAAAATTAAAAAAAAAGGACAATAGCAAAACAAACAAACACACACAACCCAAAATTTTCATTTGTTATACATATTCCGGATAAGCTGGATAAATGTATTGATACAATAAAATTCATGATTGGTAAATTATTACGTCAAGCTTTGATCCTGTGAAAATTTCGTTATTCTACCAGCATAGTCGTTGATAGTTTGTGATTTTGCTATATTTATAACATTTTTACATATTGATTTTTCTACATATATATTTCAATAAAGAATTTTCATATTGTATATGAAAATTCTTTATTGAAATGTATATGTAGAAAAATCAATATGTAAAAATGTATATGAAAATTCTTTATTGAAATATATATGTAGAAAAATCAATATGTAAAAATGTTATAAATATAGCAAAATCACAAACTATCAACGACTATGGTGGTAGAATTACGAAATTTTCACAGGATCAAAGCTTGACGTAATAATTTACCAATCATAAATTTTATTGTATCAATACATTTATCCAGCTTATCCGGAATATGTATAACAAATGAAAATGACGGTTTGTGTGTGTGTTTGTTTGTTTTGTTTTTGTCCTTTTTTTTTTATTTTTATTAAATTGTTTAATAGTCAATACCAGTTGTTTACGGTTTATTGACTCGAATCGTACCAAATTTCAGTAACTTGAAATATATTCATGTATGAATTATTGAAAAGTCAATACCAGTTGTCCGGTTTATTGATTTACTATCACACTAATACTGTTAAAATGTATTTATTTCAACTGCACAACTTCTTAAAGTTAATATTCTAACTCATAAGAAACATATTTGATTTAAATATACTGTGCAAATTGTAAACAACACAGTTGTCTCCCTTCACTGTTTCAAATATATATTGAAAAAGTGCAACAAACTTCACTTCACTGTTTATATAACTACAGTGGAGCAAAACAATAATTGTTTTATGTGTATTGGGACATAAATATGTATTGTATACAAATTATAAATCGCGAGAAACTCAAAATTCAAATCCGATAAATTTGACAATTTCCCCGCGAAAACTCGCACGAAATTATAATGACAATTTCAGGTATTTTTTGCGGTTTCAGATGTTTTTACATCTGAAACCAATGTAGCGATTGTGGTTGGGCGTGTAATGCAATATTACCTGAATATCTGACTCAAGTTCTCCTAGAATAAGCTTATAATAACACAACTCTGCAGTCTTAGCGAAAGCGAACTGTCTTGCTTGAAGCTTGGAAATAGAAGTGAGGCTCTGCCTGGTTCCTGTCTGGTTCCTTGTTTTTGGTCTGTTCCTTCTATCCGTTTTCCCATCATATAGAGAGCGAGATTTAGGCTTGTCTGGTTCCCGGTTTCAGATATCATATTCCTCCTATATTGGAGAACCGCTAAAGCGGTGTATCAATCATCCAACGGCACCACAATATAAAAATTCAGATCACCCAAAACCATATAATTATCATGTTTAATAATACATTTGTAATATATTTTTACAAAATCATTGTCAGTTACTGAGAGTGGTTTGTTTATACCCATATTAAGACATTTCTGGTCTTAATATGGATTTCAAGAGAAATGTTTTCTAAATTTTCAGACTCAAAGTTTGGTTTTCTGCTAATTGGAATGTTCGATTTTATAAGAGACAAAATGCCTCTACTATTTTTATTTCTATCACGTCTCTGTAAAGTATTCCCGTCCACTTGAAATAAAATATCGTTGGAAGTGGAATCTAACGTTATCTCTGCTACAAACAGAAGATCAGCAATATTGTCAGATAGCAATTCTTTATTTTCATCAAATTTATATTGCAAGCTGTTGAAGTTTATGTACGATAAAATAAAGTTTTATGATATTTTTCTTTGATTCCCTCAGCTCTGAAAACATGCATTTATGTTTATTTATAGCGGAAATGGATTCTTCAGATAAAAGGACATAATCCACAAAAGGTGTGCTTGAT
The DNA here is from genome assembly GCF_021869535.1 of Mytilus californianus. NCBI lineage: Eukaryota > Metazoa > Mollusca > Bivalvia > Mytilida > Mytilidae > Mytilus > Mytilus californianus. The sequence continues at coordinate 96,980,314 of NW_026262668.1, forward strand.
TCCTCTGTGTTGTCAAATTACGAATTAGTAAAATTTGGCAATGTGCATAATTTACAATACCAGCTGTCATTGGAGATCGCTGTATTCTTTAACTGGATTTTCATAAACATGATATATAAACAGTAGTAAATAGAGTCATTGTGCTATGGTCATTTTTGTATTCTTGTCTTTCATTTTTGCTTATGTACTTTGTCTATAGAGCGTCTATATAGATATAAGAAGATGTGGTATGAGTGCCAATGAGACAACTCTCCATTGGGAAGGGAGGTAATGCAACCAGTAGATCTACTCTTGGGAACAGCAGAGAGTAACATGGAAATAAACCAACCCCATCAGTATATCAAGGATCTAAAAAATGCATTAGAAAAAGCTCACAAAATTGCTAGAGATAACCTTAAGACAGCTCAATTCAGACAGAAAAGAGATTATGATGTAAAACTTAATCACAGGATATAATAAAGGTGACATTGTTTACAGAATAGATTCCGCTACAAAAATAGGAGAAAGTAAAAAATTGCGGGCACCCTGGCAAGGACCATACCTAATTGTAGAGGTACTGTCATCAGTTCTGTATAAAATGAGAACAAGGAAAAGAGAACTAACAATCCATCACGATCAGTTAAAACCTTGCTCAGATAGAAACATTCCACAGTGGTTGAAGTATATGAGACACCGTCTTCTTCAAGGTGAGGTAGATTATAGCCTGGAAATTGGCCAGACTGAAGAAGAAAATATTCATGATTTGTCACAGTTATTTGAAGAAGATAATGACAGGGAACCAGTTCTTTTTGTTCAAGAGACAGAGGATGGTATAAACAAAGACCATGCCGGATCAACTGGCTTAGAGTCTTTTCAACAACTCCGAGATTTGGAATCTTTTCTTGATAATACTGAAGAAGTTCAGGAAATTGGTGTAGACCAGCATGGTACAGGATTAGAAATCAGATATCCATCTGATGTCGACTCAGAAGATAGACATATTGTAACTAATTTAGATGGTGTAAATTTGATTTTAAGTAATAATAGTACTGATAATTTAGATGATACATTTTTGTACGCAATTGACAACTATGGTGGTAGAATCAGAAATCGTCCAAAATACCTGGACGATTATGATTTGTCCGATATGTTTTAATCATTGCCGGATTAACTGGCTATTAAACAAAACAAAATAATGATAAAAAAAAATAAAAAAACACATTGTAAAATATTGTATATATAAGTTTTTAAAAATAGCATGAGGATTAGTGTGTACTTCCAGCATGGCAAAAAGTTGGAGTAATGATAAAGAGATGGAAGAGGTATATAGGCAGAATTATGAAGACCTTGACTATGATGAGGATTTGGATGTGGGAAAAGAAGATGTTCATCTGGAGACAGAGCAGGAAGATGTATGGATAGAGCAGGAAGATACTCATCAGGAGACAAAACGGGAGGATGTAAGGGTAGTGATTAGGGAGAAAGAAAGAAGGAGGCAGGAGAAAGAAGACAAAAGATAGCATCAAGTAATGAGAGAGGCTGATGAGGACCTTTGTGTGCCTATGGTAATATCAAAGAAGCAGGAATTAGAGATGGACCAGAGGAAGTATCAGGAAATACTGAAAGCGGCGGACGAAGATATTGGGATACCAATCGTGGCAAGAGGTAAGCCAACAGATGATGAGCAATACCATCAGGTAGTGAAGGAGGCTGATGAAGATCTCTGTATACCTCTCACAACACCTGAGGTAGCGGTGCCGTGTCCTCCAAAATGTAAACTTTGTTTTATTTGTCAGCTGCCTATGAGGCATCCGTTTAGGCATGCAGCAAAATTCCATCTGCCATGGTATGTGGCTCCTGAGTCCGCTTGTTTCCATTGTAAGCAACAGTTTGCCCAAGTTACAATGCTGATACATCACATAAACAACGTTCATCCAGAGGTTGAAAGTGACGCAAAGTTTGGCCCAGACAGTTACCAGATGTGGGTGCAGCTTATTAATGGTCTGCTTAGAGAATTAGCCAGAATATTAGAAGTGACATATCCAGATGGACTAATACATTTTGTTAGCTGTTTGAATATTCCTGGCAATAAAATGTACGGAGCATCCAAAAATTTAACATTTAGAACAGAGGAAGTTTTTCTTGCCGATATTTTCTGTCAAATCAATAACCTATCTAAATTCAACTTTAACATATTCGACAACTTTGGCCAAACATATTTACATTCTTTACTTCATTGGAAAATTCTGAAAATAGTCATCAGTAAATTAACTGCAGAACAACAAAACATGATACAAACTTTTGAAGAACAAAAAGATCGTTTTGGATTATTTAATGGATGTCTCTCAACCAAACCAACAGGACCATTGATGGCTGTCGATGCCCATTTTCATCTTGACCAACTCATGGTAAAAACCGGATTAACTGGTATCCATGAGTTGGATGATATGGGAACATCTGACCTCTTTAAGACCAAATTGTCATTTTTAATTGCCAATTACTGTAACCCTGCAAAATTCTCATCGTCAGCAGAAAGATCAGAATTCAGGAAAGATCACAGAATTAGACTCTCTTTTGGAATGCACCCTCGAATTGTCAACTCAAACTCTACATCAACTTTAGACCGGTTCTTCAAAAATTTAACTTCTATTTTGGCATCTTCAAAAACTGTATCGGTAGGAGAATGTGGATTGGATACTACCGATAGACCAAATTCTCAAAACTTTCAGAAGCAGATAACAAATTTTGAAAAACAGCTTAATTTGGCAGTGCAGAAAAACCTTCCAGTCGTTGTCCACAGCAGAGGAGATAACAACCTAAACCTTTCAACTTTAACCTCCATGGTCAACAACTTACCTAGGAACCATAAAATTCATTGGCATTGCTTCACAGGGACAGAACAAATTTTTGAATCAGCATCCTCACATTTTTCAAACATTGTATTTGGCGTTACACCTTTCATCTTTACCAACAAATATCCCTCCATCAAACAGTTCATCTGCAACAAAGGAATCAGCAGGATAGTTTTAGAATCTGATGCTCCATATATCCGCTATAAAGAACAACTTGCCAATCCATACTCTGTCATCTTTGTAGCTCATGAAATTTCAAAATTATTACTGATACCTGTTGAAGAAGTTTTGGCCACTACTACAAAAAATTCTCAAATGATTTATGGTTGTTTAGGGGGAGGGGTTGGAAGTAATGTTTGGCAGCAATTTTTAAATTTTCTTTTCATAATTTCATAGTGATTGGCAGTTTTAAACAAAATTTGTAATGTTTTTAAATAATAGATATATTTGATTAAATATAGTGTCTCATTGATGCATACTCTTGATCTTCAGCCTTTTACATCTAACCGGATTAACTGGTTTGTAATTGGTTTAAGATATTTGTATATAATATATATTTGATTAAATAGTGTCCCATTGATGTACACTTTTGATCTTCAGCCTTTTACATCTAACCGGACTAACTGGTTTGTAATTGGTTTAAGATCTTTGTAAAAATGTTACTACTTTTAATTGTCCACAAATTTGCTCATGGCGAACAAACCAAGATCATTTGGGTTTTTCCTCTAGAAAACGGGGAGGAGTGTGGTGCCGTTGGATGATTGATACACCGCTTTAGCGGTTCTCCAATATAGGAGGAATATGATATCTGAAACCGGGAACCAGACAAGCCTAAACCTCGCTCTCTATATGATGGGAAAACGGATAGAAGGAACAGACCAAAAACAAGGAACCAGACAGGAACCAGGCAGAGCCTCACTTCTATTTCCAAGCTTCAAGCAAGACAGTTCGCTTTCTCTAAGACTGCAGAGTTGTGTTATTATAAGCTTATTCTAGGAGAACTTGAGTCAGATATTCAGGTAATATTGCATTACACGCCCAACCACAATCGCTACAATATGTTAAATCATAGTAAATGTCAACCTTTACATGATGTATTTGATATTTTTAACTTATCTCAAATTGTGACAGAACCAACATGTTTTATGAAAATCGCTTCACCATGATCAGTAGTTAATGTTATTCTTACTAATGAAAAAACAATGTGTTATAATCCATTCATTTCTTAATTTGGTGTTTAAGTATTTGCATACGCCTGGAGTAATTCGGTTTCTTTACATAGACTAACCTAGACATATTTTTCGATTTCGCACCTTTCTCTCGTCGAGAAAAAATCACTGATCAGAAACGACACGAATATTTTTCATTCCTGATGTGTTATTCAATAAAACTATTTCTTTTCTGATTGAACTTTTTTTATGTTTGTAGGTTTACTACCATTTATTCGGAGCTTTGGAGACTATGCTTTTCAGAATTTTCATGATTTATTATTGAATTGATCATTGCAATTTCTCATCCCCCATTGCTTTTTTGTTTTATTTTGCGTATTATTAAGACAAACTTTGTGTTCGTATGAGCATAGAGAAGTAGAACATAAACTAAATATTCCAACATGTGTAAGTGATTGTCACAATTAAATAGCAACAATAATAAAAGGTTACTTGCCTGTACATGAAAAAAGAAAAATAACATACAGAAGTTACAGAAATTTTGATATTGAATATTTCAATATTTTAGCAGTGACTTACAAAAACTTGAAATATCTGACACTTTTGACGAAAAAACTGCATATGAAATAAATAAAATTTATACGATTTATGAAAAGAATGTCATAAATATACTAGATAAACATGCGCAGTTTTAATTGACCTCTCCAAAGCTTTTGATTGCTTACCTCATGAAATTTTACTTGAAAAATTGTCCTTTTATGGTCTTTCTTCTCATTCAGTGTTCCTTATAAATTCATATTTATCAAATAGAAAACAACAAATAATAGTTGGCAACATACAAAGTAGTTGTGCTGACATATAGAAAATTGTGCCACAGGGTTCTATTCTTGAATCTCTTTTGTTTAACGTTTTTATAAACGATATCTTTTATTTTAAAAAGCAGAGCACATTGTGTAACTACGCGGATGACAACACATTATCGTTCTGTAGTCCTGATTTTGACAAGCTAATATCTGCACTAGAAGATGAATCCATCCAAAATATTGATTGACTGGTTTAAATTCAATAAAGTGCAAGCCAATCCTGACAATTTCCAGCTGTTAGCAGTTGGCAAAAAGACTTTCGAGAAGAGCTCATCAATACATATTCAAAATTCTGATTTATCTTGCGAAACTGTGGTAAAAGTGTTGAGCATAGACATTGACTACCAGTTAAATTTTGATTTACATAGTAATTTGTGTAGAACGGCATCTCATCAGATTTATATTTTGAAACGTTTAGGACCTTTTCTTTCCAAATTAAATAAACTCACTACTTTTCATACTTTTATTATGAGATATTTTAATTTTAGTCCTTTGGCTTGGCATTTTTGCACTGAAAAAATACCCACAAAAAAAAAGAGAACGTGCAAGAAAGAGAACTCCGGTTTGTGTATGATGACTACAACACCAGGTATTTACAACTTGTGGATAAGGCTAAAGTGTCAACTATTCTGGTGCGCAGAATCAGGACTATGGCTCTAGAAACTTTTAAGATCTTAAATAATATTGATCCTACATGTTTGAACAGTCTTCTAAAAATGAAAACTACAAAATACTCCACTAGATATAATAATATTAGATGTTCCCCAGGTAAAAACATCTACTTATTTCAATTTTCAAATCAAAATATATATGCCCTTACCTAACATATCCTTTTTCCAAGGGCAGTAAAATTTCCAGCTATTTATTCATGTCGGTCCATTTTGTAGAGCCTCTCTAATTGATATATTAAAGGTCAATTTGTACTTCCATTTGAATATGGAAAAAATATTTGCCACTAAACACTAATCAAACAATCAATCAATTTATTATCACGGATATGTACTTAAATGAGCAACACGACTGGTGCCACATGTGGAGCAGGATCTATCTACCCTTCCGGAGCAGCTGAGATCACCACGGTTTTTGTGTGTGGTTCTTGTTGCTCAGTCTTCAGTTTTCTCTGGTTTGGTTTGTTTTGTGTACTGTTTGTCTTTTCATGGTTTTTCTTTTTGCCATAGCATTGTCAATATATAGAAAATAAAAGGATGTGGAGTAAATGTACATGGGACAAAATCGCACACAATACAAAAAATAAAGAATTATCAATGAACAGGGCTTTTGTGCCTGTTCCTCATCTTGACAGTTGTTGTAGGGTCTTCAACAATGAACGAATCATGCATACCCTACAACAAAGGTCAAGACGGCCCCTAACGTCGACTTAAGCGGTACTATTGATAAAAATAAACCACAGTTTGTTTTCAACTTATGAGTTTGAATATCCCTTTGATATCTTTCGCCTCCCTTATCAGAGTTTCAGATCATGATTACTTGTATTTATGAAGGTTTCTGTTATTGGTCCTTTAAGTAATCGCTTTAAAATTAAAATCATTTATGCAGTAAAATTGTTTTCAATGTTCCGATTCAATTTTAATATTCCATGAGATTTTCACAGAAATATCTGGAGACACCATGTGTATGCATGTGTTATTCATTAAAAGATAAGACACTAATGTTCATCATCGGCTATTGAATGACTAAGAGCATCTTTGATCGTTAATATTATACCTATATATGTTGGTTGTTAGGGTGCATGATCTTCCTTGGTTTTTTTTGCTCATTGTTCAAGACCTTTCAGGAACAGCCAAGATAATAAAAAAGGGGGCGGCTGTTCTTTTGTAACACTACAAACCAGTAAAAGTCTGAAATGGCCTATATTTGTACTCGATTGTACTGATTTTTACTCGACCAGTCTGAATTGGTCTGAAATTTACTTGATAATACTCGACTGTAGTCTGAACCATACTTAACAGTCTGAACTTGTACTCGACCTTTACTCGACCAGTACTTAACCATTTTATTTTCGTCTGAACCATGCTCGACCTAGTCTGAACCATGCTCGACCTAGTCTGAACCATACTCGACCTAGTCTGAACCATACTTGACTAAGTATTAACCAACCTAGACCTAATTTTTGTATCTATCTATTGTATTTCATCAATTTAGGAACTGTTTTTAACAGCTATTTCCCCTAGCTAGAAATTTGAACAACAATTTGAAATTTAAAATTTATTCAATATGGCATTGAAACCAAAATTTCACAATGAACATAATATAAATTCAACACCATATTTATCAACACTTACATATATATATATCACCTTTAAAATAAAAATAAAACAAGCTGATCAAATAATCTCAAAACTGAATTGTGACTAATATTTTCAATGTTATTCAAATTTTTTTGAATGTTTCAGATATATTTTATGGTTACTGGACAATTTTCACCATTTACTTAAGCCTTTTATAGATTTATGGTGTCAGTTGAGTTTAGTTAATAATGCAGTGAACATTTTTTTTTATTAAAATATATATAAAATAGTATATAAAGCAACTTAATAAATTTTAAAAATCACACCTTTGTTTTGTAAAACCAAGAATTTAATATAATCATGATAATAGAACTTCCATAGCAATCCTTGATAACCATTTAAAAAAGGAAATGTGTTCCAAAGTTGCAGAAAAAATTTATTTCAATAAAATTTAAATAACTTTTGTCAAAATTAAAGACATGGCATACAAGAAGCACTTTAATAAGGTTTATTTACCTCAGTATATGTGTGTTTTACAGGTAAAAAGAAAGCCCTTTTTTCCTTAAACTCGTGTATTACTTATCTAGTGAATTCAAAAGGCCTTGCGATTTAAGTTTTACCATGTTTACAGGATGTTGCAATTTTTAATGAATGTTAATTAGAAATAAATACTCTCTGACCAGGTGTGATCTTTTTAAAGAGTTTACCCCAAGCAGGAGGTATTACTTTATACTTTACCACTAATCAGAAGAAAAATTTTATCTATTTCTTTAATTTTTTTTATCTCTTTTTGATATATATTATATATAATATATCCCAAATTATAATAAGAATAGATATATTTCTAATATAAGGTTAAACAATTTCAGTGATTTTTTGGCTGTTGTTACCTCATTAAAAAGATAATTATATAACTATTGTATGTAACCATGAAACCTATATAGTTTTTCTTTAGGAATTTAGGAAAATTAAGTTTAAAAAAAAAAAAAAAAAACACATGCCAAACAAGAAGCACCTTAATAAGGTTTTATTACCCTCAGTAAAGGTGTGGTTTTTAGTTAAAAGAAAATCTTATTTTTAACAAAACTCTAAAACTTTAAAATTAATATAATTAAATTGTTATATAAGATAATTTAACTATCTCTATTTGATAAATCTGAGAATCATGTAAGGATGTAAAAATATGTTTTTATATATACCTTTATTTTATTGTGGCTGTTGTCATGTCAGAAAAAAGAAATTAATTTTAACAGCTAAAATTAAAAAAAAGTATAGGTTTTTTGGTCAAGTATGGTTCAGACTGTTCGAGTATTGTTCAGACCTTTGGTCGAGTATGGTTTAGACTGAAAAAATTGGCCAAGTACAGGTCGAGAATTGGTTAAGACTGTTTCAGACTGGTCGAGTAATAGATCAGACTATTTTCAATGGCAAAGATAAGGGTCAAGTACAATTCAGTACGGTCGAGTATGGTTAAGACTGGGGTCGAGTAATGTCAAGTAAAATTCAGACCAATTCAGACTGGTCGAGTAAAAATCAGTACAGTCGAGTACAGATATAGGCCATTTCAGACTTTTACTGGTTTGTAGTGTAAAGTCATGTAGGTTGCAAATATATACTTTCTTTTTCTTGTATTCAAAGAATAACCTTTTTGGTAAAGAACTATTATTAGGTAAATTGTAGAAGATTTTCGGAAAAGAAAATATCTTTATTTCATTTTTAATTTACATAATCAATTCCTCCTTTCAAAATCGAGATGGACTTTAAAAATTCTTTATCTATAGCACGCACAAATTTATAATATTGATAAGAAAAAATCTAAGTTAGAGAAAAAAGATACTTACTTTACGAAAAACATATCACATCTGACTCTATAGTCTGGTTTCATGCTCAAAGTGTTACCTTGGCAACATGGATCGATAATTGTCTAACGGTCGTTCATCGTCACCACTGTAGTAGATAGACAGGTATATGTAGATACTAATAGTTCTATATACCAGGATTTGATATTATATTGCTTTGTGTAACACAATGATAATCATGATATGTTTTGGAAGTCTCATATTCAGAATGAAATCATCAGTTCTATTTTTATTCTACAAGTTCATTACATTCTGTTTATATACCACAGAGTTATTGCATTATTTTGCAAGCTAGTGCTATTTGAGCGGTCACTAAGCAATGACCGTATAGACGTGGGCTTTAAGCAGTCACTGACAGTATACGCATTGTTACTGACGTTGATAACATATCTATGACGTCTTAAAAGAATACTGGTTTCAGAATTAATATATATACTACTTCAAATTCAAATTGTTAATTTCTACCTGAATATTTTTTTGAGAACATTTGTAGAGTTGCAGTTTAATTTTTTTCTCTCCTTGTTTTCGGTGGTTTTTTTTTGGTTTTTTTTTTTGTAAACTTTATTGTTTATTTCAACTTATTAAAGTGAACAACTGCAAAAGCAATGATATATTTAGTATAACAACAAGAAGCAGTTTTAAAAGTATCTCGAGCAAATACTAGAAAATTGGAGAAGGATAAAAATTCATATAATAAAACAATTGTTGACTTTTGATATATCAAGCCAAGGGAAATGAATGTTTTATTCCACTGCCTATCCTATTTTTACTTCCTGAATATAAAATATTATCCGCTTGTTGTAATAACTAAACTCGACAGAAGTGTTTCTCGTTTCTCGTTTTTTATATAGATTAGGCCGTTGGTTTTCCTGTTTGTATGGTTTTACACTAGTCATTTTGGGGGCCCTTTATAGCTTGCTGTTCGGTGTAAGCCAAGGCTCCGTGTTGAAGGCCGTACTTTGACCTATAATGGTTTTACTTTTACAAATTGTGACTTGTAATTTGGAGAATTGTCTCATTGGCACTCATACCATATCTTCTTATATCTATAAACATTGATAAACAGTACCGATCAAAAGTTGATAACTAGTTTTTTCTGTTTTTTTAATGTCTGAAATAATTTTGATCACAAAAAAGACTATACTATCGCTATTTAAAAAATCAACTTTCAAAACGTTATTTACATTAAACACGCGTAACGTCGCACAAGGAAGTTCCGACATTCAGAAGGGAATGTGTAGTTTTATTATACGTCACGTTAAAATGCCATAATTTGATTGGCTGATACGAGGGTGTTAATTTACAATTTTTTTTAATGTCACCCTCTCGTCAAGACAAATCAAAAATCGATAATTTAAAGGACAATGAATTGAATTTACATCAAGTTATTTAAGACAATGCTTAAGTTCTACGTTTTGGCTCAGATTCTATTATTTGACTGTCAAAATAAAAAAAATAAAACATCTTGCTTCACTTCTGTTGATTTTTCTAATAACGTTGTTATGTACGTGACGTCATAGAAAATACTTTTAAATAAAATTCATCTGTAAAAGACAATAATGATAGGACATTCAGTATGATAAATTAAATAACACATAGCTGAGAGGGTGATAGAACAGATTGGTACCCCTAGAAAAAACATTGTCAACCTTGGCTTCGCCGCGGTTGACAATGTTTTCTCGGGGTAACATGTAAATGTGTGCCCTATTTCTGGCTTATCGACAATAATAATATAAAAATGGAGCCTTTGTATGAAGTCGATACAAGGAAATATCGACCTCGGACTTTGTCCTTAGTCAATATACTTCTTTCGGGTCGATATATCCTCGTATCAACCTCATACAAAGGCTATAATAATATACTACAGAAACACAATAGAATGATGTTTTATGATTTGTTACAGCAAAACAAATAATATATCAATAAAACGGAAATTTTAGTGGAAAGAACTTGTCCTTTTAAATGAGATTTGCTGGACAGGTTTCAAAATATATTTGTACTTCTTTCCACAAAATATTTAATTTCGGTTACAAATCTTCTTATATCTACTAAGTATCTCCAAAAGTATAAAAGTTACTTAAATAATTTTAAATACAGTTCTACATGCTGTAGTTCCTTGCAAGTATACTTTTGCAATATATTTTATCATACTGTAATATTTATCAGATTTGCATTCACTTTTCCAGACAACGCTGCATCGTATTTTCCAGTCAACCCTGCACCGCAAAAATAATTTCGCAACGGAATTTATATAGCTCAATGTCAAGAGGAACAGCATATAACGCTACAATATAATCAACAAATCCCAAAACATATAAGATTAAATATTTTTACCATAACTGTATGATTAATGCTGATCAACAAGTCTTTAAGCAAAAACCTAGATTTGAAGGACAGTTGCACACTACTTAAAACATAATACGACTATTGGACTTCAGAATCTGTCAGTCTGTGCTTTCCTTTAAAATAGTTCAGTTTTGTCAAAATAAGCTAAGAAACATCGCTGATGGATTATTCACTTGCAAGTGAATTTAACCCCTTAGCTGGAGATGGGTTACGCATGAATTAGGCGTGTTCAGTTATTTAAAGGAAAAGAATGTCAACATTGAAAGTGAAACAAGGGTAAACTATTTGCTTGACTGATTCGATCCACAAAAACTCATTCTTATACAGGTAAAAACGATGATTAACATATACTTTAACCTATAATATGAAATCAAACAGACCTAGAAAAATCCAATCGCACGAGTTCGCTATCTATTTATATCTATATTTATGTTTATATCGGGTTAAATGACCGTCGGCAGTCTTCGGAGGTCACATCGATGGTTAATTAGATGGCGTCTAGACTAAAATACACATTAAATACTGATACATATTATCGAGTCCATGCATTGTAAATTGTTTATTTTAGACTTTTTATAATTTGGATATACGTTTAAGTATGTTATAAATCAAATATGAGAATTTGAGTCAAATCAGTGAACATGAATTTGACAGCTAATGCCCCTTTATTTAGACTATCAATTTTAATATGCATGTTTCCTTATGTATACATTATTTGAAGAGGACATATTTTTTTTTGTGATTTCTTATTAAAGTGTATGTTTCTATATTTCTTTTTTTTTTTTAATATACTGAAAATCTGAATTTAGACCGGCAAAATAGACAAACTTATACTAATCGCTATATGCCGGAGCCGTCAAAATAGCCACTGCCTTATAATTGATGTGACCAGACAATATGTATCTGTCCTTTCTTTCATTTATTCATTTTGAATACAAGCATTACAGAAATACTTTGGAATAACGGTTTTCGTGTTTTTCCGACGTGTGTTCACGTTTCTCCACCGTTTGATATTGTTGTATACAGGTAGATACTTTCTTGTTAGAGGAACGTGATTGACCTGTTTTTCTATCTGTGAATAAAAACAGTAATTTCTGTTTATCATTAACAGACATAAAATCACTATAAAATGTTTTGCTTCATCAAATAAATGTTTCCTAAAATCAAGATTAATATACAATAAGGATTAATGAAATTTACCTGTAATTATAGGAGTTACAGTGAATCTAGTATAAATTAATGTCTTCGAGTATTGTAATTCAAACAAATGATCTGTCCGAATAAGTCAATATTAGAATTTTTTTTTATTATATTATCAATCATTAGTGGTCGTACAGAATGACAAACATGTAGATGGCATTGAAATTTTGCTACATATTTGAGTTTCAAAACTGTTCTTAAATAAATTGTACATTGAACTTCCATGTTTATGCCACCTTTACCAGATATAGTTCTCTCTGACTGTATAGTGCATTGCCACCTTTACCAGATATAGTTTTCTCTGACTGCATAGTGCATTGCCACCTTTACCAGATATATAGTTCTCTCTGACTGTATAGTGCATTGCCACCTTTACCAGATATAGTTCTCTCTGACTGTATAGTGCATTGCCACCTTTACCAGATATATAGTTCTCTCTGACTGTATAGTGCATTGCCACCTTTACCAGATATAGCTCTCTCTGACTGTATAAGGCATTGCCACCTTTACCAGATATAGTTCTCTCTGACTGTATAGTGCATTGCCACCTTTACCAGATATAGTTCTCTCTAACTGTATAGTGCATTGCCATCTTTACCAGATATAGTTCTCTCTGACTGTATAGTGCATTGCCACCTTTACCAGATATATAGTTCTCTCTGACTGTATAGTGCATTGCCACCTTTACCAGATATAGTTCTCTCTGACTGTATAGTGCATTGCCACCTTTACCATATATACATGTAGCTCTCTCTGACTGTATAGTGCATTGCCACCTTTACCAGATATAGTTCTCTCTGACTGTATAGTGCATTGCCACCTTTACCAGATATAGCTCTCTCTGACTGTATAAGGCATTGCCACCTTTACCAGATATAGCTCTCTCTGACTGTATAGTGCATAGCCACCTTTACCAGATATAGTTCTCTCTGACTGTATAGTGCATAGCCACCTTTACCAGATATAGTTCTCTCTGACTGTATAGTGCTTTGCCACCTTTACCAGATCTAGCTCTCTCTGACTGGCATTGTCACTGATCAACATATTTACTAAACATTTTTGACATAATTATATTAACAACTGAGGTATTATCAATATATATTCTGTATTGTTACACAAATATTTTACATCGTACTCAGAAAATGTTTTTTTTACATACAATTTTCTTTATACACTTGTGTTTTCAACTCTTAGTATCTACTCATATGAAAACTTTTCTTTTTAACCGATTAAAACTCATACTGTACAAACTGCACCAAAGTCGAATTAAACATAGCAATTATTCTGAAAGATAGATTTACACCCATATCCTCTGCAATTGCAGCATTTGGAGTATATTTACCAACTCAACGAAAAATCCGGTGTTTTGCTTTTGCGCTAAATGGCATTTCATTTTTCATATTTTATTTGCGCCAAAATAATACATTTCAATTGCGCCAATAATACAGGATAATAGCATGAATAATAGATCTATATTGAAAAGAGACTTTTAATAATAAGGTTACAACATAGCTTTTTAAATGCCGAGATTTTAATTTTTGCTGGTCTTAAACGGTGGTTGATTGCATCATTCAGTGTTTTTATAATGGTTTTGCTGTCCTAATCTTTTGTGATTCTGGTTTTGCAACTTTTTGGGGTACATCTGTACGATTTGTCTCCGTTTTTCAATAAATTAGTTATCCTAAATGTAAGTTCTTAAAATTACGGATGTATTTTCTCATCTATTTGTCTCCGAATGAAGTATGTCCATTTTGTCACCTCAAACATGTGAACACTAGATACAATTGAAGACCTGTAAGTGGCTCTCGGTTTTGTATGAGAAATTAGTATGAAATCACTTATTTTCCCTATAAAGGGGAGGGGGTAATCTACATTTCTTATTTGAGCATTGTATTCAGGATACAACTTATGTTAAAACGTTTCCATTAAATTTTACCTGTAAATTGGAGCAAAAACCGTATTTATTTTTGGCGTAAATGAAATACTGCATTTTTCAAAAATTGGCGCAAATGCAATGCGCACAAATATCTGCAAACCTTAATATGTATGGGATTAATGAAAGACAAAGTTTAGCAACCAGAAAAAACCAGCTCCATATTCAACAATTGGGAGCACCAAACTTTCATATAGTTTTGAAAGACATTATGAGTAACACCACTTTAAATTTTCCACGCGGATCTGCCATGTTTTCTTTAGTTATGGGATTGATAATAATTTTGGTCCAAAGGTCTGGCGTCTTTTGGAACATAAAGCAAAAATCAAATAAATGGTACAAAAAGTTGAACACTTATTTTGCAATTATTTATTCAACATGTGCAGGTTGCACTATATCTCCCCAAAACAACAGTTTTAAGCGGCAAACAAACACCAAGCCTATTTATTGTTGGCAATTGTTGAAAAAACGTCAATTTGATTTTTCAAATGTTTGACCCCCAAGGGTGAATGAGGAATTGAAATATGGACACTCTTGGTCTCCTTCCAACCCGCAGTATAACCCTTGCCAAGTGGGGCGTCCGTTTGGCTACATGCGGGATGTGCAAGTACGCAGCCACGTCTGGTCAGAATGGGGACGTTTTAATCATATGCTTCGTGTAGAGAGAGCGCCACGCTCTCTGCACGTTAAGAACCATTGCAACAACACTTTGAGGGATCCGTAGGTAGCCTGTTGCAAGGCAAAATTTCTGTCCCTATCCAATATAGCCTCATTTTCCAGTGGCAGTTCAAATTTCCCCGACCTTCATCCCGGACGGCCTCTATTACAGGACCTATCTATTGTATTTGGTGTTAATTTGTTCTCGTCCTGAACATGCATGAATATTTGCCACTGAACGTTAGCAACCATCAATCAAACAACCAATCAAATGTTGAAGAACTGACAACGGTTACATTAATAAACCTTGCCAAACATACATGACAAGTCTTTTTAATCAAATTAGATATATATGACAGGTCTTTTTAATCAGATAATTTAAACACAATTCTAACAGTTATACAATTCAATTCAATTCAATTCAATACACGTGAAGCCTAAGGGTGAAACATGATCATGTATTGTTGAAATATTGAATCGAAAAAAAACATCAAATTATCGAACATGCTGTATTGTGCAATTTTCCTACATTCGTACAACTATTTATTGGTTTATTAAATTGACTTCACACATGAATGATTTCTAAGACACAAACACATATTTTTTTTGTAATTTCAGAAACAGTTCTTTTTACATTTTACTCCAACCTTACAGATTATAAGTATTTGAGGAACGTTTAATTCCTCGAGGTGTTCAATATTTTTTTTATGTTAAAGGGGTTATCTTTTACAAGAAAGAAAAATCAAATTAGTTATGGTGTGTATATGCCCCTTAAGTCGACAGTTGGTGTACTGATAGTAATTATCATCAGGTTTATGATACAAAATGATATCCTATCTAATCTCAATATTTCTATAGTCTATTAGATCTGGGACTATCATACTAACAGTATAAAAGTACCAGATTAGATGGCTTCAGGAAACTAAATAAAACATTAGTTTTCTCTATTTAATTGTTTCACATTTTTCATGTCGGGCCTCTTATAGCCGACTATACGGTATGGGTTTTTCTCATTGATGAAGGCCGAACGGTTGCCTATAATTGCTTACATCCTCCTCATTTGAACTTTGGTGGATATGTGTCTCATTGGCAATCTTACCACATCTCCTTATTTTTATATTCATCAAACTCCTATGTTCAATCTTTGTTTAAATTTTCTTGTACAGTCTTATTTTTTATTTATCATTTTGAGTTGTGATAGTAATTAATCACGCTATTTGTTATCATCTATTTAAAAATGCATTCATTTCACTTTTCTTTAAAATATAATTTTTATATATTTTGAAGTGAACATTTTAGTGTCTCATTGAGTATTCTGAATTTTCCGTTCTATTTCGAAGTAGGGACTTTGAAGCTTCTATAAATTAAAATAAACCTTTACAAATAGTGATTAATTTAGAAACTTTCATTTTAATTGTGATCTTTTACGTCAACTCCTCTACAGTTTTATCAATTCGCATCTTAAATTATGTACTATAATAATATAACTATAATCATTCCAAACCCCAAATTTTTTAACTTTTAAAATGTTCGTACAATGAAAACAAAAAACTGTTAAGTTGATTTTGTGTTGATATTTCATTTTAAAATTTTAATGTTTAAACGTTCCAAACTAAAATTTACACCAACTGCATGTGACCAGTATATATATGTACTTCCTGTTTTTTTAGTTATCAATACTGACATATTATAACATAATATTGCAACTTTATATAACCCGATCGTATATACCTAACCGGATCTACTGTCAAATAATAACATACAAAACACATCTTTTCCGGATAGGTTATGCATAATTGCAAAAGTCTAACATTTTAATGCTATAAAACCGACTGATACGCTATACCAAAGTAGATCATTCTCAGAAGGAATCTCACGGGTAAGTTCATAGATTTGCTGTTTAATAAGTTACATAATTATGGATTTTATATTTTATTCACAATTTATGCGTCACGAGAACTTCCAAGTCATCCTTTTTTAATGTATATTTACTATAAACATTCATAATATGGTCAATTCTGTTCCGAATGAGTCATTTAAACGGAAAAAGAAATCGAAATTTCTGATTGCTTTTTATTGTACGGAACAATGCTATACTGACACGAATTTAAACCATTTATGACCCTACAGAGAGAAACAATGTCAACAATGCTCATCAGCTTTACATATGCATAAAGACACGCATACGCCAGTTAAACGTACGGAGAAATGCAAAAATGATATCATCTTGTGATTTTAGCCAAGTTAAGTTGTTAAATGTAATATAAGTCAACAGTCTTTATACGGAATTCCAGTAGTTAACCCCATTAAATTGCACTGATTTCTGCTTACAAGTTAGATCCTTATCCTCGCTGCTATCTAGGAGAACATAAGTCTGCTATCAATAAATATGCACGATTTTTAGAATTCCGTTAATTTTTCGTTTTAGTACCTTTTTGCATAGACTGGCTCATATCTGTAAATATGAATATATTCAATTATGAATTTTACCTTTTTGTGTCATATTTAGCCAGAACAAAGTATCAAAATCGTCAAAATGAACAAGTCTATCATCCTTGTCCTGCTCCCATGCCTTGTTGCTTTCGTCATGGCCCAGCAATACGGATACCAATCCGGATACCAATCAGGATATCCAGCTTACTACTCTAATCAATATAATGCCTACAGACAACAGACCGGACTGTACAACTATGGAAACGCTGCCACAGCTCAACTCAAAGGAGCCAGACTTCTCAACTACTGTAAGCATGCCAAAATAATAAAATAATACTGGTTACACGCTTTCCTCTCATGTTTCAAACATTTGTGTTCACGACATCAAACTTTCTTCTCCTTAGAACCAAATAGCGTGTATTATTCATCCAGATATATCACTTTTTAGTACTAATTTTAAACTTTGCTCCTATAAGGTCTTATTTTCTTGAATATTTACCCATAACGTGACGATAGGAAAGATCTTGAATAATGTTAGGACTATCCCTTGGTCAGTTTGATTTTAGCTATTTTGAGAAACAGATATCTCGGAAAACCATTTCACTGTCAAAACAGTTACCTATGTATTTTACTCGTCAGTAGTTTATTCATTAAGCATACCTTAGTTTCTTGAGATCCCGGTAGCAGCCATGTGACCTGCGGAAAGTTTAACTTAAATAATTATAACAAACTAAATCAATTATAAAGTGTTATATACAAACCAGATAAAACAATGCTTTATTAATAAATATGATTCGATTTATGAGTTAATTTATTTATTAGGAGAAAAAAATATGTTTTCGTGTGAAGATAAGAAAATAATGTGTTCTGTCCAATGGAAAATATTGTTTGCATGACGAGAAATAGTTCGCAATTAAATAATTCATAGGATCTGAAATGGAGGGGTGGGAGAAGTGATGGATAATTTGAATTTCCACTGAAAAACTTGTTCGACAAGGTCAAAGATTAAGCCTACAACACTTAACATATTCACATATCCGACGATTTGTTGCTCGTGTTCTTGGACGCGTTAATACATGAGTTTTCACACAACATGTTCCATTGGATTAAACATTCTAAATCATTAACACTCAAAAACAAAATAAGATATCTAAAGGTCATCGTGTGGTTTTTATCGGTTGATTTTTATAAATTTGTGAAATATTCTAAGACTATTACCATTTTTTCAACTGTAGAACAGAACTTATCAATAAATCATAGATTTTAAAGTTCTTCTGTCATAATTTGAACATTTTATAGATATGATAAACATGGATGAAATTTTGTATACGGTCACAATACAGTATATATAGATATTAAAGACGGGACTGTTTGCAGGATTTTTATGCGAATAAGAATTATTAATTGTCTACTTAACGATACGTTGTTAGGACATGTATCATACATTTAATTTGTCTTCTTACAGTGTTCGGCTTCTTGCTCCTTTTGGATGTCACCAACGCCACCGGAAACTCACTGAAAACACTCGGTTAAGCTCTGTAAGTATATAAAAACATAGTTAATATGGAGTCTCTAGGTCTGAAGTTAATTGTCAAAAGAGGTATCACTTCCTGCATATGAATTGTGTAAATTTTACCTTTTCTGCTACACAATTTAATTTTTTGAAAAGCATCATACCCAAAGCATCTATTCTGAACAAAGGTCATAAACTTTCAAATAACGTCCATCCAGTAATATCCACCACAATGAATATCCTTGAGATATATAACATTCTGGAAATGGCTATTATATTACATTTCTTAGCGTTCTAATTATTCATTACCTGTAATCTACTGTGTATGATTAAATATATAGATAGAATTACTGTATCGTCCAGACTTTTATGTTAATATGTTCAGTTTTTCATAAATCTTTAAATTAAACCATAAGCAGCAATAACTGATACTGAATCGGACCGTAGTATAGGATATTTATCATAAGTTTATGGAAATGTGCTGTGAAGCTGCATGCTATAAATGTTTATGACAAGACATGATGATTTATTTTTGTTCTTTTTTTTTATAGATTTGCTGTAAATGGAAGAATTTGATCTTTATACATACCGTTTCGGATCTACAACACAGAAAGTTAATGCAAATTGAGAAGTAATAGAAAAGATGGATATATTGAGCATTTGACCAATCTGATATTTAATTTTAAAAAGAATTCAAAAATGTTGGTGAAAGTTATATTTTAATAAAGTTTTGAAAAAAAAATATAATTGCTTTTAGTTTTATTGTCATTCTGGGGCCATGGCAACGGAGTATTGGCACTTGATATAGGACGGTCTTAGAACATTACAGAGTTATTTCTAAGGCTTTAAAACACGGCTGTCTTAGGAATTTACTACCTAGGATCGTCCTATCACCATCGTATGATCATTTTATTCTAATAAATGAATGAGAGAGAGAAAGAGAGAGAGAGACAATATTTTAAAGTATACATGTTTAAGAGGGGAGTATCATATTAATTCTGTGCTAACACAAAATAAACTGTTCTAAGAATAACAATACGATAAATAATTATTATAACTGTTGATAACAAAACAAATCAAAGTACTGAAGTACTGAACATCGGATGACCGCAGGTTCTTGTGGATGGTCAAAAGCACATGTCACAGAAACAGATCACATTTCTATACCTGAAACTGAGGTTAATTTACAGAGATTTTTTTTTCTTATACAAGTTCGTGCTTGGATGATGAATAAATGACAGGAAATTCAACCTCACCGTAATAACTATTATATTGTAGTGATACAAATCAGTATACCTTAGACTATTATACTAATATAATAATAGTTCCAGAGAATACACTGGTTTGTTGTTATATATTATATTAATATTACGGTTGCATGTATATATAATTTTCATCTATTTGTATATCATACTATTCTAATATATAACAACAAACCAGAGAATACACTGGTTTGTTGTTATATATTATATTAATATTACGGTTGCATGTATATATAATTTTCATCTATTTGTATATCATACTATTCTACTATTATTATAGTGTAATGCAAGTGCATGGTGGACACTCTTCTGTAAAAAAAAATCAAAGTCTTAAAGGCTGTAAAAGCAATTGCTGCCATGTTAATGTTTTGTGGACTTTTATTTTTCATCCATATATATATAAGAATTAAACCTGACAGGACAGGAGTGTTGACTAGTGAGAAGCAAGACGGTTTTAACTTTATATCAATATAAGACTTTAGCAGGAAATCATTTTAAATATGTTTTATATTTTACAAGGAGACAACAAGTTTACCAGGCTAAAGTTGGGGTTAATTATACATGTGCTGAAACATATAACTGAAAAAAAAAATCATTATGGATTATCCCCAGGTAGTGTTTGTAACTGGGCAATAATTTCCTTTATTGATTTAATTTTAACCATTTTCATAATTAATTTAAATTTAACCATTTTCATAATTAATTTAAATTAACCATTCAGTTAAAACATTTCATTTTTCCAGACGCAAATGTTGAAAAACGGGACAGAAATAAAATATCTTACAAGACATAAACATGTAAAAAATAAATATATATTTCAGCTTACTAAAAATATTTTCATAATGTTACTTTGACATCATTTCTTAAAACTAAGTCCCAAACATAATTGCTCAGTTGACATGTGTCATCCTCAGCGATACGAGATAACTATAATTCTGATGCAATCCCGAAAAGGGGGGTCATCACAAACAAACATGACATTAAATTGTCATTATACGAACTAGAACAAACAGCTCTATGTTGCTTTGATATTTATCAATTTTCAGGAAACATGTGAAATAAATTCCAGGTCCATTTCATTATAGTGCCTAACAAGATTGTGTGAGGTAGACGAAATTGACCTTAAAACGATCGTATTGTCTTTTGATGTCCAAAAATAGGCAGATCGGACATATAAGGACTTTATCTAATGACTACATAAATTTGGGATTTATTATTATTATAATATTCTAATGAAACTCAAAATTGTATTTTTTTTTAGGATAAACAACAATTTTACCTGGCGTAGCCGTTCATAAATGTTTTTCTGCATTTATCTTCGAAAAATGGCGTATTTAACTGAATAGAACGTAATACAGTAAACTTTCTCTTTTTTCTCCGCAATAAGCTATCAAAAATAATTTATCTAATGTGTATGTGGAAAATTATGTGAAAAGATAAAAAGTGGCAATTGTTACCTTTCATACCTTAAGTTTCGTTCATCTGATTCTGACCAATGCTTATATACTAAATATCTATTTATATGCCGCTATTATTGTTGTTGTTACCAATTATGTAAATCAATTGTATCTGATTTTATGCCCTTTATGGGCCCTGTAATTTGGGAAATAAAAAAAAAATCTATTCATTGATAAAACGTAATATGGACTGGTCCAGTGTCCAGTTTGCAGGTCACTTAATTTTCTGTACACATTCATGCACGCTCTGATTTAATCAATATACTCGTACGAAAAAGCATGAACAGTTTGAAGGTAATCTAATAAATTATAACTTAATCCAATCAAATTGCATAAGATTCAATAACAATGTCAAGTCCACATCATAATGAGTAATAGAGGTAAACTGGGTAGGGAGAAAATGACAGATATTTCAAGTTAATATTTATGCAATAACGAATTAAAATTTGTCAACCAAAAGTTTTGCTACAATTTCAAAAACATGTCGTTCTGTATGGGTATAGTTTTCGGATCTTTCATTAGCGTATTTAAGGCTATAAAAAGTTTGGGCTTCAAAAGTTCACACAATTATTGACTTTATACAGAAAATTCGTCCTTGTAAAACATTTAATAGTTCACAAATGATACGCGATTTTAAAGTAAAATTATTTCTTAAAACACTGCAAAAAAATTTCATTCATATTGATAAAGTGGTATCGTCATAAAGTGCGTTGAAATGAACAGTGGTATAGCAAACATCGAATTCCCTCACAAAATGTTATCACACACTACAGTAAGGGGAATCAGTTAAGTTTGTCTATAATTTTTAGATACTATACAGGTAATCTTTTGACACGACGTATACAACCTGTGTGACCTGTGTAGTGATTTTGATTTTACGATAAATTCATGAATGAACGATAATTTTATGAATGAACATGAGCACCTGACCTCTTTCTTCTAACACCTATTAAACATATAAAACCGTATTTAATAAGGAGATAATTCAGTCAAATTTTCAGTACTCAATCAACAACTGAAATGATTCCATTTTTTGATGAAACATCATACGAACGGAGAACGGAATCGCAGGTATAAAAATGCACTTTTTTCCCTTGTA
Source organism: Mytilus californianus (assembly GCF_021869535.1). Classification (NCBI taxonomy): domain Eukaryota; kingdom Metazoa; phylum Mollusca; class Bivalvia; order Mytilida; family Mytilidae; genus Mytilus; species Mytilus californianus. The sequence goes on from NW_026262668.1 coordinate 97,003,185, forward strand.
ATGACCGCGGATCTATAATTTTTATAGATCGGTTGAAATCCCAAAACTAATTTGCATAATGGAAATTTAGGCGATAGCAATACATCGGAGTGACCTCAAGGTCATCCTCTGTAAAAATAAAAATAATTTTGGATAAGGAACACACTGTTGAGATTTGTTTAGGTACCGGCCATTCATCTGTAGTGGGGGTTTACGAAAAAAAATGTTTCAGAAGGTGAAAAATAGTTTGCTTCCATTGAAAATTAGGAATAAACAATACAATATTAGGTTTTTAAGAAAAGTGTTCCTGAATGTTATTGAATTTTTTTTTTATCAAAAATAAAGAATGTGCCGCGAAAAAAACCTAATGCCTATCACACAGGATAGAGGTCGATACATTAGAGTTTATAATCGTGCTGTCATTAATGTGTATAAAAGATTTGACTTTTGGTCCACTCGTTTACATACATTACCTGTATACATGAATATATATTCATTAGATCAGCATGAGTAAGAAATGGAGTTTTTTTTTTATTTCAAGTTCATTTTTTTCGAAAACAACAAACTCTGCTGGCTGAATTCATTCAATAAAGAAGAATTTCATTTCGTTTTGAAATTTTAATTTTGACTTAAAACCTCCCAAGTTTTAGGACTATCCTAAGACCATCTATGGACATTCTTTTAGCTATCCTAACTTTAGGACAAAATTGATGACATATCTTATCTCAAGAGACTTTCGTTAACCTGACATAGGACTATCCTAAGACATGTTGTAGTCCTAAGACAACGTTGTTGACATGGCCCCTGATCTTGTGACAGGTAACAATATTTTGGTATAATCGTCTCCGAGACTCTCTCGTTACAATTGTTATCAAACGTGTCTTGTAATGAAGCACAACATTGATTTAATTGTAATCTTACCTATGTGAGCTACAGGTTGGATCAGTTCCAACCTCTCTTCAAAACTGTCCGAATAATCTGTCATAGAACTATTTTACACCGTTCTACCTGACATAATCTGTTCTAAGCTGGAACTGTCCAAAATTGTTCTAGTAAGTTAAACTTGTTCTTGGGTAGAACAGCTTCTGCCAGTCCCGGTTCTAAATGTGCAAGGGCATATTTTAAGTGCAGTTAAAACTGATCCCAATTGTACCTGAAGGTTAACTCTATTATGATATTCGTTAACAGCCAAATAGTGCAATTAGGATGCAACAGGCACCTGTCGTCGTAAAATAACCAACAAACAAATTCACAACCACTCCAAGGAGAAAATGTTTTGTAACCAGAGAGGGTTATTATTTCTCTGCACATTTTTTCTTTTTATATGTTTAATGGATATGAATAAGTCAGTATGACAAGGTAGACACTGGAAACATGTTGACAAAGTCAAAGGACAGAACAAACGTTGACAGGTTGACTTCAAAACTTACTATAGGAAAAGATAAATGTTTCTTCTGATACTCACTGAAGATCAAGTATCACACACAGAACGTCCAGATAATAGTCAACGATCATTCTTACAAGGTATCAGATCGTTATGGAAAACGATACTGTACACAATAAATAAATAAGATATAAGTTTAAAAATTGTTAAAGAAATATTGAGTCTTGTATTTATTGCTTCATAAATGTTTTGCTATCATTATGGTTCGGTGTTGTAAACATTTTAGACGTATATGTCTAAATTGAATATATATACATTGTATACATATATAAACAAGTCTAAATTGAAAACAACGTTCAAACCTATGATTGCGTTGGATAAAAACCGCATTTTTTATACGTGTGCATGTTAAACAAATTTCTTGGTAGAGGGTTCTAAATACAGCACAAACAACATTTTCCAAAAGACCAAAAAACTGAAAAGTATATTATAACAAATCGCATTTGACTAACAGGTCGAACAACTGATGTTCTTAAACCCTGCTGACTGCCATTGACGATTGCCAAATAAATTGATCACGAGATGTAACATGGATCTTAATTATTAATTTAATACCAAACAGAAAACAATAAACTTGCGGAGAAGATGGTATACCGCAAACATGAGGTGCAAAAATTTGTACACCATATCCGGATTTCGACAATTGATATAATATTTACAAGTCTAAATTGAAAACAACGTTCAAACCTATGATTGCGTTGGATAAAAACCGCAATTTTTATACGTGTGCATGCAAAACAAATTTCTTGGTAGAGGGGTCTAAACACAGCACAAACAACATTTTCCAAAAGGCCAAATGATTGAAAAAGTATATTTTAACAAAACGCATTTGACTAGCAGGTCGAACAACTGATGTTCTTAAACCCTGCTGACTGCCATTGGCGATTGCCAAATAAACGGATCACAAGATGTAACAAAATAGATCTTATTATTAATTTATTACCAAACAGAAAACAATAAACTTGCGGAAAAGATGGTATACCGCAAACATGAGGTGCAAAAATTTGTACACCATATCCGGATTTCGACAATTAATGTCTCTTCAGTGATGTTAGGAATCGAAACGGTATTTGGAAGGCCATATAATTTACCTCAATTTAGGATTGACTCTTGAATTTTGAAGAGTCGAAATAGGATCTGCACTATCATTAGAATAGTAGAATAGAATGATATACAGATGGATGAAAATTTGCCTGTAGAGTTATTAAGATGATCTGCTATATATATAACTGCTATATATATAACTGCTATACACATACATGTATTAATATAATAGATCTATATAACAACAAACCAGAGTATACTGATAACAAATGATTATATCACTACAATGTAATAGTTATTACGGTGAGGTTGAATTCCCTGTCATTTATTCATCATCCACACACGAACTTGTCTCAGAAAAAAATATATCTATGTACCTTAACTGAACTTTCAGGTAAAGAGATATGATTTTTTTTTTCTCAGGCAATTGGTTGTGATCCACCAGAATTTGCGGTCATCCGATGTTCAGTACTTCAGTACTTTGATTTTATTTTCCCTTTGGTATCTTCTGTATCTTTTGTACACATATTGCATAATTTCTTAAAATAACGTCTATATATCTAACGGTGGTCCTGAATGAGTGTGTACATCATAAAGGGTGAATTTGATCATGCTAGGGGCAATTGGTACTAAATAGATATTTGGCTCTTATAAATCATGTTTATTTTTAGTTTTGAGCTCTTGAAGTGTTTGGATGCTTATAAACGTTTTGTACTATGCTGTTTAAACATTATGTCACCGGCGTATGTGATGGATGTATTCTAGAAAAAGCATTTCTTGTCATTCGAAGTTGGTTGCAAGCGCCTGTGTTAAACATTTATTTATCTATAATATAGAAAGGTCATAGTAATATCATTGACAGAATTTTGTACCTTAAGCAATTTAGAACAAACAAACAAACATGCATCATCTTCCCTTGGCCTCTATTGGATAATTGTCTCATTGGCAATCATACATGTACCATATCTCGTAACAAACAAATTATGCCTTTTATATTTCCCAATTGTATCATATATTTGTACACATTTTGAACAAAATTCTAGCTGCACAAAACTACATGATTTCAATCTTATATGAATATTACAACACATTATGATCGGATAAATGCATTTCCAGTTAGTATATTCTTATTTTTATGGAAACAATATATAATTATTGGTAAAAATAGTTTTTTATTTAAAATTAATACAGCTAAAAGCATGTTCCTGAATGATGTATGTATAATATACAATAGTAGCAAATATAGGTGTTGTTACCGTTACAGGTAGATTATAGAACATAGAAATCAATAGATAACTATAATGAAATATGAGTTAAAAAATCTCATTAGCTACTTATTGATGTTATGAACAGACAATTATTGTTTGAAATTATGGCAATCGGGGTTTCTTTCTAATAAAAGGTTTATGTTTCTTTCTTAATATGTCGAAATATTTATTAAATTATCAATAAGATGTTTATCATAAAAAATCTGTATTCTCTTCCAATTCAATAAAAATCTACCGGTTCGGTTTTTTGATAATTTATATATTTACAAATGTAGGGGTTTATACTATAAGATAAGATAAGATAAATATATTTTATTTGAGTGTCACACATTGATTGATACAGTACATATATACAAATGAATTTAAGTAATATCTTTAAAATTCAATCAATGCCCAGCCAAACAGTTGACTTATGAGACACTTTAAAAACATACATGTACATATATACAATAAACTGCATGTTAATTTGTAAAATATTTCTAGAATTTAAAATCTAATAAATTATTTTTTCTAAAATCGCTTTCAAAAAACAATCAAATATAAAATGTTATTATTAATTATATAAAATACACTTATTAGAGTTCTTATTTAAAAAAAAGTTATCAGTTGTCTTCTAAAATAGAAATAAATATAATAAAAAAAATAAATCTCAATGACTAAAAATGCCTTATTTTAAAGATTTGAAAAAACAAATATGCTTAATGTTTAAAACTTAGAACTTAGTCAAAAACTAGGCTATCAAAATAAAACATTGCATATCTTCAATCAAATGTAAATAATTTCCTTCTCATAAAACATTTCTGTAAAATTTTACATAGACATTTCTGAATTTGCTCGGATCTCATTATAAATATAAACTTATCGTCCATATGCATTGTATCAAAATTCTCAATTAAATAATTACATTCACAAAATAAATCATATCTTATGTCTGCATATAAAGGGCACTCCATCAGAAAATGTTTTTCAGTCTCTACATGTCCGAGATCGCAATATATACAAAGTCTATCTTCAATTGGAACTTGCGGCCTGGAGTAGCGACCGTCTCCAAGGCCAGAGGTAACGAGCCGGCTCGAAACATAGCTATATATCTCCTTTGGTTAAGTGGAATGTTCATTTTTACATATGACTCAACGTTTACAGTTTGTTTGTATAGTCTGTATGTACGGAGTTTGTTTCCGTTTAATGTACCACGGTCGTTGAAAATGTCTTCACACCATTGATGATTGTCCAATTGTTCTAGCTTTTCATTAATTATTTTCATAACGTATTTTGTGGATAAAGATGTGTCACTTATAAGTCCACATACATCAAGTTTAGTCACAAGTTTGTTTACTTCGAAAGTCCAACCTTTTAGTCGTCGAGCCGCCCAACGCCAAATTTTACTTGGGAGTCGATTGTTTTCAAGTCTGTGAAGTTTGCACAATAGCCGAAGACACGATTTCTGCAGCTTAATTTTGCATGATGTCCAACCCATGTCACCTCTTGTAGATAGGTTTGAAGTGTGTTTTCTAACATTCAGAAAGAATTTACATGCTCGAGTTTGAACGGATGAGATGCAACTGTAGTCCTTATATCCCCAAACACCACTTCCGTATAGAAGAACTGGTTCTACCATTGTGTTGTATAACTTAGTAAATACGGAATGGGTCATACCTCCAGCTGTTATTACTTTTCCACATAATGCACCAAGAGCACGGCTGGCGGCTTTAGATAGTTCTTTGGCATTTTTCTGGAATGTTAAGTGTTCATCCAACCATACACCAAGGTATTTGTATGAGTCGGTAAAAAGTAAAGTATGTCCACCACATGTAAACGTACTTTGTGAAATGTCTAAAAAAGGTGGTCGGAAGTGAACTATCTTCGTCTTATTATCGTTTATCGACAATTTCCAGGCTTCACACCATTCCGTTACAATATCAAGCATGTTCTGTAAACAGGGTATATTCGGCGCAAGTAATACGATGTCATCTGCGTACAGCAATATACTCATCTGGCAATCGTCTATTGGTACTCCACAATTTAAGGCGTTAATACGCTCCGCGAGGTCGTTAATGTATATCGAAAATAAAGATGGTGACAAAATACATCCCTGTTTTACGCCACTCGTCACATCAAACCATGGTGTCAAATCGTCATTCACGCAAACGGTACATTCGACGTTATCATATAGGGATTGTACAGCACTAAGAAACTTTCCACGTATTCCAATTTTTCGCAACTTATACCATAATAATGTTAGATTGACAGTGTCGAATGCTTTTTTCATATCAATGAAGCATGCAAAAGTTGATTTCCGAGAAATTTTCCTGTCGTTCAAAGTCTGGTAGAGTGAATGAATGTGTTCTTCGCAACTTCGACCTTTCCGAAAACCGTTTTGTTCTTCACATAAGAAGTTGTTATCTTCTAACCATTTTGTGAGACGTGCATTCAGTATGATGCAATAAATTTTACACGGAACCGATATCAACGTTATTCCTCTATAGTTCAATGGATTCCTGTCATCATCTTAATTTGGTTTTAATATAGGGTTAATGATGCTTCTATTCCACTCCGATGGTACTAATCCTAGATCAAAACATCCACTGATAATAATATACAGCAATTCTGCTGCTGAGTCGTTTTTCAGAACCTCGGCCGGAATATCGACTATTCCCGTGGCCTTTCTATTTTTGCACTTATGATCGCAAGGGTTACTTCCTCTCGAGTTATTGATTCGTTTAACGCAGAAATATCACGTTGTTCATGCACATTTTCCTGTTCATCGGGAATTGCGAAGTTAGTATCCTCTGTGAATAAGTTTTTGAAATCATCTCTCCAACGGTTAAATACATTATTTTTATTTGTGTCAATAGTTCCATCTTCGTTTACAACCGCTGATGGTATACACTTAGTTCTTTCGTTTTGAATGCCAATTTTAACGATAGATCGCCAAAAGTCCCTCTGATTTGATGCATAGAGTTTATCTTCCATTTTCTGTCTTTCGTTTGATTGATGTTTACGTTTATACTTTCTGTTTAAACGGTCAAACGTTTTACGTTCTGTACAGAATTGTTCTTTCAATGTGCGCTTCCTTGAATTAGAGATACTACTTTTCAGCCAGCTTTTCTCCGCTGCACAAACTTTTTCCCATTGACAGTTCAAAGTGTCATTCCAGTACGGCTTGTACAATGATTTCTTTCTTTTACTATATCCGTTTGACACGGGAATTTTATTTTCCATCTCCTTATGAATCAGTGTCGTGAATGCATCATACGCATGTTGTATATTTCCCGATATACGAATCGAGTTTTCTATTTGTAGTATTGTTGAATTTACTACATCGAGAATTTCATTGTTACTTAAAAATTCATCAGGCATTGAATTTAGTTTGTATCTTTTTCGTTTATCGGCACTATCATGAGTGGAATATATGTTTTGTTCAAATTTCGGTTGTCTTATATCGCAACACAACAACGAGTGATCCGGAATCCTGTCTGGTACATAGTTACAGTCGCTTATTATCTTTGACATCGGAATAATTTTAAAATCTAAAATATTGTCTAAATCTTCATATGGTACACACATATAGTCTACAACCGATTTCCCATATGTAAATTCACGGTCATCAAATCGTCCATTCAACATTGATATATTGGTATCGCAAAGAAAGTTAACAAGAGTGCACACGCTGAAATGTCTCGCCTTCTTTACTAATCATTGATATTGTGTTGATAGTCCTAAATATAAAGCTTTATTACAACTGTCACATAAACTTAACATTAACCAAGTAAACTAAACATTGACCAATGAACCATGAAAATGAGGTCAAGGTCAGATGAACCATGCTAGGCAGGCATGTACAGCTAACAATTCTTCCATACAACAAATATAGTTGACCTATTGCTTATAGTTTAAGAAAAACAGACCAAAACACAAAAACTTAACACTGAGCAATGAACCTTGAAAATGAGGTCAAGGTCAAATGAAACCTGCGTGACTGACATATAGATCATAAAATATTTCCATACACCAAATATAGTTGAACTATTGCATATAGTATTAGAAAAAAAGACCAAAACTCAAAAACTTAACTTTGACCACAGAACCATGAAAATGAGGTCAAGGTCAGATGACACCTGCCAGCTAGACATGTACACCTTACAATCATTCTATACACCAAATATAGTAGACCTATTGCATACAGTATAAGAAAAACAGACCAAAACACAAAAACTTAACTATAACCACTGAACCATGAAAATGAGGTCAAGGTCAGATGACACCTGCCAGTTGGACATGTACACCTTACAGTCCTTCCATACACCGAATATACTAGACCTATTGCTTATAGTATCTGAGATATGGACTTGACCACCAAAACTTAACCTTGTTCACTGATCCATGAAAAAAGGTCGAGGTCAAGTGAAAACTGTCTGACGGGCATGAGGACCTTGCAAGGTACGCACATACCAAATATAGTTATCCTATTACTTATAATAAGAGAGAATTTAACATTACAAAAAATCTGAACTTTTTTTTCAAGTAGTCACTGAACCATGAAAATGAGGTCAAGGACATTGGACATGTAACTGACGGAAACTTCGTAACATGAGGCATCCATATACAAAGTATGAAGCATCCAGATCTTCCACCTTCTAAAATATAAAGCTTTTAAGAAGTTAGCTAACGCCGCCGCCGCCGCCGCCGGATCACTATCCCTATGTCGAGTTTTCTGCGACAAAAGTCACAGTCTCGACAATAAAAACATCTCCCGAGTGATTTTCGCTAAAATCTACTACGTTACGCGGTTTTACGTTATCTACACCTTCTATATAATCCAAGTTTCTACCAACACGCGAGTTAAAATCTCCGCAAATCACAATATTTCCCTTATTTTGATAACTATATACTCCCTCCAACAGGTTTTGAAATAATAGATCTGGTTCAATTACTCGACTTGAGCCTGCTGGCGGCAAATAACAAACGGCAACATATACGCAGAAATCTGTATCCGTCGCGTTTAATTTAATCCAAAGAATGCCTTCAAAATCTGAGTTTATAATTTCACAAGAGTAGGAGTCTACTATTTCCCTTTTTATCAAAACTCCAACACCGCCTGATCCTCTTACCGCATTCTTGTGGATTCGTTTCCTATTATTTCCGTCAAACTTATAACCGGGCAGCTCCAATGATTCATGTTCTCGAAGAAACGTTTCCGTCAGTGCTAAAACATCACAATTCGAGTATTTAAGTACAAGTTTACGAAAGTTAGAATTATCATTTTCTCGTATAGACCATCTGCGCGTGTTCCACACTCCAAGCCGCAAAACGTCCTATAGTTTCTTAATAAGGCGGTTATCGACAATTTTGTAATCTTTTCCTTTTCCTATTTCCTTCAGGACTGTCCTTAGACTAGCTTGGAGGTTCCTTGTTTCTACTGATTTGTCGTTCTCAATATAGACATTAGAGTAATTTCGGTTGTCTTTTAGTTTATTCTCTTTCTTAAAAATGCGTGTTTTATCTTCGGCACTTTTGATTTCACAGATCACGACACCTGGGTATTGACCTTTTGACTCTTTTCTCGTCACTGATTCAACTTGAATATTTGCAAGGGCTAATCCGTCTTTAAATAATTCATGGATTTTATTTATTGTTACCTGATTACTGTCTTTTTCACTTTCATCATATTTCAAGTTTTTAATCACCAATTTATTTTTGCATGTGCTCTCATTTCTTTCTATAACACCAGTGTTCTCACGCACGGTCTTCTCTAATGAGTTAATTTTGTCTTGCATATTATTCATATCTGTTTTAACCTCAGTACGTACATTGTTCAGTTCTTTTTGTATTTTGGTATGTATTAAATTGGAAATCTTGTCAGTCAATTTATCTGTGATCCTTTGTTCAAAGTTATTTTCAAGTTCATCAATTCTACGTTCTAATTTTTCACTGACGTTACATAAATTTGACGATAGCTGTAGAAGTAAATGTTCAAGTCTTTTCCGAGTTGTCCCTTGGGTTCTGGGGTTGTCATATGTTTAAGCCTTTTTATTTCACTATTTGGATTTTCTGTATAATAAGGAACTTGGTTTGATAGATTTCTTTTTCTTACAATTGACGAATTGTTTAAAAAAAAGTTTTCAACAGTACTTACGTTACCATAGCCAGGTACATGCATGTCACTAGATATTGAACTGTTGTTTACATATGGACTATATAAGTAACAGGACTGTATAAGAGTTGGAGTCGTATATACCTACAAAATGGCTCGATCTGTAGAGACTTTGAAAAAAAGGGTATTTCACTCATACAACTTCCTTCTTTTTTAAGCTCACCTGGCTAAAACCCGTTGTGAGCTTTTGCCATCACTTTGTCGCGTCTGTTAATTTTTTATATTTGTTTTTTCTCCGAAACCACTAAACCAAATTGGGCAGTAATATCTGCTCAAATATTCAACATAACTATCAAGCAAAATAATGTATTTAAGGGGCTGAAATTTAAAAAAAAATATTCCAGTCAGAAACCACAAGACCAAGTGAAATTGTAATTTGCAGATATATTTCCTAGATGGTCCTCTATAAGGATGTAATTCTGCTTCTAATTGGAATCCAAGATGGCCATCAAGCTCTGCCAAGTTTATAGTTGTTATGTTAATCGGATATCTTAGATGGCTACCACCACAGTACACAGACCCTGACAAGTACATACAAACAAGTTATCTGTTCACTGTATGACTAGATTGAATTGATATTGTGTCTGCATGATCAGATAACAAAGTAGGATAGCCAGTTACCCCAATAAACGGCTCTGTTAAGGTGTGTTTCTTAAACTTCAATTGTTGGAGTAAATCTAATGTGAATGTATCAATAAATGTATTATTTGTGAAGGTTTAAGAAGAAAATTGTAGATCTGCTTTATTGTGCGTTATAATAAACATAAATTACCTTGAAATATAGATACATTTCATTTTAGTCCTCCTTCCTAGACATTTGTCACCTTTTTCGACCTTTTTGTATAATTTCATATGTGGAGCCGTGTGCCCATCGATATTTTTGTTGAAAAGAAAAGAAAATTGGTATATTCATAGAATATTTCAGCAAAGCTATTTGTGGGCGAGGGTTGGCGCTACTGTTAATTTTTCAGATGACTGTCATAAGTTTTAGCAAATAATGTACAAAATCATGTTTTATTGAAATTCATCTACATTTATGATGTCACAAATATATCACTAATGACGCAATTGGTGATTATCTCGTTAGCTGAAACACTGGGACATTTAAAGAATGTTTTCAGCAAATTTTCACAACATTATCGCAGTTAAATTTTTTTTTCAGATTTTTAGGGCCAAATTATGAGTTGGTGTTTTCGATGACAATCCAAAATCCCAGATGGCTACCACTACATATTTAAACATATGATCCTAGAGGAAATCCAAACAAATAGCTTCTTCTCAGGAACTGTAAAACAAATTGTAGTGATATAATGCCTGAATGATCAGATCATGGTCTCAACGAAATTTGTGTTGTTTTTTATGCTGATAAAAAAAATCAAGATGACTGACTCTACTTTACATAGTTTTACATAGGACCTTGATATTTTACATTTTTATTTTCTACTCTAAAACCACTGGGCCAATGACACCAACCTTGAAATGTATGATCATTTGATAGTCCCCTTACCAATCTATATCCGATATTTACCCTCCATCCAAAATGGTCGCCGTTACTAAAAATAGAACTGATACAAATATAGGGTTGTGTCATACCATTAAAGTTGAAGTGTGGTAATTTTGGCATTCAATTAATTATAATATTCTCAAAATGGCCACCAATACTGAAAAAAAGAGAAAATGTCCAAAACATCTTTTAAAAATCTCCTCCTCCGAAACAATATGGCCGATTTAAACCACTTGTTGGTGATGTCCTCTTTCAGAACTATGTCGCCTATAAACACAAAAATATAACTGATACAAACGTAGGGTTGTGACATATCGTTATAATTTAATTATCGATCACTGTATCAGCGTGTTGTCATTTGGCAATTTTAGCATTCCAGTAATGATATTTTTCTCGATAATGGCCACTGTTACTAACTATTCATAATTCAGCAAAAAATCACTTAAAATGTTATTGTCTTAAACTACTGGGCCAATTATCATAAAACTCTTCTGGAAAAGTCCTGATGTAGTTTATTTTTTTTAATTCTGTCCAATGACCATGCCTGCCAACGAATATGCAAACACCTAAAAACTTGATTAAAACTAAGAGTTGTGACAAGACTTGAAATGACAAGTACTAAGTTTGGTTGACATTTGCCAAATTTTCACTTTTTTTTCAAATCAGTTTGAAATTGTCTCACATGTGTAAATTCCGTTTTATTCTTATCTACTGTAAGCAAGTAGAGCGACTACAGGCACTTGGGACCCTCTGGTTTTAATACCTTGCAAAACAATGCAATATGAGTTTGTTATCATTGGACATTTTGACAACCATAACGATCTAATATGTTTCGAAATTCAAAAGCCCAGGTTTTTTTTCACCATGATGATAAACAAATGCTCTTTCAAACATTTTTTTTTAGCAGGAACGTTTTTATTTACTTTGGTTATCGGTGTATATACTAGTAGTAAGTCTCTATTATATATAAAGGGTACCTACCTAACTCGATCACACAGTTTATCATGTAATTAAAGTACTAGATGTCTTAACTCGAAATACACGTTCTAAAAAAAACTGATATGAGCTTTCTCAAGATTATCAGCTTAGTGATGTCCCCAGATTTTATAACTTGAATTTAATATACTTGATACATATAATAAAGTTTCTTGTTTTTAAAAAAAAAGTCATCAAAGATACCAGGCTTATAATTTTATTACACCAGACGAACATTTTGTCTACACAAGCTCGAATCAAAACGGTAAGCCAAATCTAAAACAAAGTTGAAAACTTCAAAATGGCTTTCAATTTTTTTGGGTTTTAGCTTCTAGTGAAAGTAAATCCAGAAAAGGACTTCAGACAAACCTTTATTATTCAAGGAATGACTTATCCAAGAATTCATATATTAATATATATATAGATATATATATATATATTAATATTTGAATATATATATATATACAGATATCTAACATTGTTAGGCTGTTATTTAGACGGATTATATATACAGAATGTATTTTCAGCCTTATATCACCATCACTGGTGATCCGATGGATGAAATCTATCATAGAGTTGTCACTGGTTCAGACGTACTTATATATATATCTATATATATATTAATATTTGATCTGTGAGAGAGCTTTCACATGTTTATTATATCTTTGTTCTTAATCGTCAATTATATATTATGGTGTTTGGATGTATAAATACTCATCCACGCCTGCTATTTTTATTATTGCTCCCTGCTATGGTTTTACTTAGATTTCTTACAATCTCTGTTTTTGCCCTGTGTTTGTTATATGTCAGTGTTGTAATACTTTAAAAGTCTTTACGTCGGGCCTTTTATAACAGTTTTTGTAAGATTTCTTTTACTGCTTTGCCTATTATTTCCTATTCCGTAATTGTGATCCTTATTCATTGTTACAACCTCCGGTCTTTTTTATTTTTCCTATACCCCTATTTAATTATCTTAATTAGGAACTGTAAAACAAATTGTAGTGATATAATGCCTGAATGATCAGATCATGGTCTCAACGAAATTTGTGTTGTTTTTTTATGCTGATAAAAAAAATCAAGATGACTGACTCTACTTTACATAGTTTTACATAGGACCTTGATATTTTACATTTTTATTTTCTACTCTAAAACCACTGGGCCAATGACACCAACCTTGAAATGTATGATCATTTGATAGTCCCCTTACCAATCTATATCCGATATTTACCCTCCATCCAAAATGGTCGCCGTTACTAAAAATAGAACTGATACAAATATAGGGTTGTGTCATACCATTAAAGTTGAAGTGTGGTAATTTTGGCATTCAATTAATTATAATATTCTCAAAATGGCCACCAATACTGAAAAAAAGAGAAAATGTCCAAAACATCTTTTAAAAATCTCCTCCTCCGAAACAATATGGCCGATTTAAACCACTTGTTGGTGATGTCCTCTTTCAGAACTATGTCGCCTATAAACACAAAAATATAACTGATACAAACGTAGGGTTGTGACATATCGTTATAATTCAATTATCGATCACTGTTTCAGCGTGTTGTCATTTGGCAATTTTAGCATTCCAGTAATGATATTTTTCTCGATAATGGCCACTGTTACTAACTATTCATAATTCAGCAAAAAATCACTTAAAATGTTATTGTCTTAAACTACTAGGCCAATTATCATAAAAGTCTTCTGGAATAGTCCTGATGTAGTTTTTTTTTTTAATTCTGCCCAATGACCATGCCTGCCAACGAAGATGCAAACACCTAAAAACTTGATTAAAAACTAAGAGTTGTGACAAGACTTGAAATGACAAGTACTACAAAGTTTGGTTGACATTTGCCAAATGTTCACTTTTTTTTCAAATCAGTTTGAAATTGTCTCACATGTGTAAATTCCGTTTTATTCTTCTCTACTGTAAACAAGGTGAGCGACTACAGGCTCTTGGGACCGTTTAGTTTTAATACCTTACAAAGCAATGCAATATGACTTTGTATCATTTTTAGCAGGAAGTTTTTTATTTATTTTGGTTATCGGTGTATATAGTAAGTCTCTATTATACACAAAGGGTACCTACCTATCTCGATCACACAGTTTATCATGTAATTAAAGTACTAGATGTCTTAACTCTAAATACACGTTCTAAAAAACTGATTTGAGCTTACTCAAGATTATCAGCTTAGTGATGTCCCCAGATTTTATAACTGGAATTTAATATGCTTGTAACATATAATAAAGTTTCTTGTTTTTAAAAAAAAATTATCAAAGATACCAGGCTTATAATTTTATTACACCAGACGCGCATTTTGTCTACACAAGCTCGAATCAAAACGGTTAAACAAAGTTGAAAACTTCAAAATGGCTTTCAATTTTTTGGGTTTTAGCGTCTGGTGAAAGTAAATCCAGAAAAGGACTTCAGACAAACCTTTATTATTCAAGGAATGACTTATCCAAGAATTCAAATATTAATATATATAATATTTGAATATATATATATATATATCTAACATTGTTAGGCTGTTATTTAGACGAATTATATATACAGAATGTATTTTCAGCCTTGTATCACCATCACTGGTGATCCGATGGATGAAATCTATCATAGAGTTGTCACTGGTTCAGACGTACTTATATATATCTATATATATATTAATATTTGATCTGTGAGAGAGCTTTCACATGTTTATTATATCTTTGTTCTTAATTGTCAATTATATATTATGGTGTTTGGATGTATAAATACTCATCCACTGCTATTTTTATTATTGCTCCCTGCTATGGTTTTCTTAAGTCTTTACGTCGGGCCTTTTATAACAGTTTTTGTAAGATTTCTTTTACTGCTTTGCCTATTATTTCCTATTCCGTAATTGTGATCCTTATTCATTGTTACAACCTCCGGTCTTTTTTATTTTTCCTATACCCCTATTTAATTTTCATGATTTTACGTAATGGAAAGAATCTTCTAGGATATCCACGTGCTTAAACAAACGTATTTATTGTTTAACAAAAATGCGCGTGGATATCCACAAATTTTCCCGTGCAATGCCAAAAAGTGACTAACCTGTTTTAGATTAACTTCACAAAATACTGTACGGTCAACAGTGAACGGGAGAGCTTTTTCGCTCTCCTTTTCCTGTGACATTACTTGAAAAACTCAAAATCTTATATATGTTGTAACTTGAACCCAACCTAAGTGTGGTATTCAATATGTGGGACAGACGGGAAGAGCGTATTACAAAAGAAATCAAGAACACCTTTACCGCTTTCGTAGACCTAAAAAAATCTAAAATTTGATATATCAACATTTACATAAGCATAATCACAAATTTATTAAATTCCAACCACTTGAAACCGTTCAGAAACATCCAGGAGAATCACGCAAGCAATTTGAAAAATCACGTGAAGTTCGCGAAATATTTTGGATAAAAAGACTTCAAACAGCTTATCATCTCGGTCTTCATGACAAAATATTAGGACAGGGGAACATAACTAACACTTCAATCGATGTCATTAATATTGTCGATAAACGACTTAGAAATAAAAGGTCTCATGGTAAACGCAAAAACCGTAATCAACGTATTGAACATCGTATAAATTATACACTTGCTGATCTGTTATCTATAATAAAAAATAATGGCAGACATCAAGTATTATGCAAACTGGGTCAGATACCAATAAGTAAATTATATGCTATTTTTCTGGAGTGTGATACAATTTCTTTTTTTAGTCCAATGTATGAATACACCCGTATTATTACAGCCTTTTGTCATCATAGGCTATTTCCTAGTATCGATAAACCTGAAAATCATAAACGGCATTTTCTTAAATTAAAATATATAAATAGAGGTATTGATTTTATTAACTTATCTAGTATATTCAATGACTCTACCATCCAAAGCCAAATACCTCCATATTTTGATAATATAGAAACACCTATTATTTCGTATTCTTATAAAAAAAAAACCAGCAGAAGTTTGATTTTTAATTATACGTCAGTTACATCAGACGTCAATATAGAAAATAATGTTCCTTCCACTTGAGATTGTGAAACATCTAGTTTTAGATATGTTCCCTATGGTCATGTCCTTATAGGAGACCTCAACATCGTCGAAGACCGTGAGGTCATAACTTTTCTTAAGAAAGGACCGAAATATCGTCCTCCATCTAAAATAGATTGGAAACAGTGTCGTCAGGTCATTAAAGATGCTCTGTCTGTCTACCGTAAAAGTTGGTGTAAACGTGAAAAATCTGATAAAAAATCTCTAGACAGTTATTTGAATAAAATTATGAATACTGTTAATATTCGTATATCTCATTTTGAAAACAATTCTGAAATTAGTAATAGGGTCCATGATATTCCCATTTCCAGAATAAAAAATAAACTCACAAGTACTCGCAAAGCGGTTTGTGTTCGTAACGGCAGACAAAGCAGCAAATAATGTAGTGGTGGTGTGACGCATTTCTCCAAAACGAAATTACAAATTCATCTACATTCAGGTCCGTACGCTCCACAGAGAGTCAAATTGTAAACAAGCATATCACTGCCACTACCCAGCTTAAAGCCTCTTCCGAACATTTGAAAGTCCCTACTATGTGCTGGTTACCTAAATTGCACAAAAAACCATTTAAATTCTGTTTCATCTCCGCATCTAGTAAGTGTTCTACTACCAATCTATCAGTGCTTCTAACTACCCCCCTTACTACTATCAAAGAACTTGTTATTAACTTTTGTAATAAAGCTTATGAAAATAATGGTATTAATTATTTTTGGAGTGTCAAAAATTCTTTAGAGGTTTTAGATGAAATACATGCTTTTACATCTTCTGACATCAGACTCGGACTTCTCTTGAACTGAATTTTAATGTGCGTATTGTTATGCGTTTACTTTTCTACATTGGCTAGAGGTATAGGGGGAGGGTTGAGATCTCATAAACATGTTTAACCCCGCCGCATTTTTGCGCCTGTCCCAAGTCAGGAGCCTCTAGCCTTTGTTAGTCTTGTATTATTTTTAATTTTAGTTTCTTGTGTACAATTTGGAGTTTAGTATGGCGTTCATTATCACTGAACTAGTATATATATTTGTTTAGGGGCCAGCTGAAGGACGCCTCCGGGTGCGGGAATTTCTCGCTGCATTGAAGACCTGTTGGTGACCTTCTGCTGTTGTCTGTTCTATGGTCGGGTTGTTGTCTCTTTGACACATTCCCCATTTCCATTCTCAATTTTATTTTGATGGTCCTTTTAATTCTGTTGACAGTTATGATTTTTCTACTCTCTATACTACACTTCCACACAATCTTATCAAGAAAAAGTTTTTCATATTTAATTAAATGGTCTTTTGAAAAATCTCATAACAAATTTATTTGCTGTAACTCGTTTAAAGCCCTTTTCTGTAACGAAAAAGGAAAGTATGCTAGATACACTTACTGGGAATGTGAAGATATGATTGAAGCTTTAGATTTTCTCCTGGACAACATATATGTACGTTTCGGCGATTAAGTGTATCGACAAGTAGTAGGTATTCCTATGGGCATTAACTGCGTCCCTTTAATAGCAGATTTATTCCTGTATTGCTATGAATCTCAGTTTATGACCAAACTCAGTAAAGACACGTCATTGTTACATTTGGTTGATACATTCAACGATACCTTCCGTTATCTAGATGATATTTTTTGTTAAATAATCCAGAGTTCTCTAAATATAATACCGAAATTTACCCAATAGAACTTACTTTAACTTAATCTAACATAAACAGCAGTAGTTGTCCTTTTCTGGATTTGGACATTTCAATCTCTAAAGGAAAACTCCATACGAAAATTTACGACAAAAGAGACGATTTTTCATTCCCTATTGTTAATTTTCCTTTTTTAGACGGCGATGTTCCTTTGGCTCCATCATGCGGTGTTTATATATCCCAACTCGTTCGTTCTGCCAGTGTGTGTAGTGCTGTCATAGATTTTAACGAACGTAATCAATGCATCACTGGTAAATTACTAAGTCAGGGATTTCGTTACCATAAATTACATAAAACTTTTGCTAAGTTCTTTCATAGATACAAAGATTTGATTAGTAAATTTGGCTGCAACTGTAGAAAACTGATTAAAAACGGTATTTCACATCCTAAATTTTACGGTAATATTGTACTTAAAGCGCGGAAATCACTATGTGATCCGTGTAAACTCATCGAACCTTTAAACAAACTTATTAGTAAAGGTTATCTTACCAATGTTGTAATTAGATCTTTGAATATAGTTTACATTGGCACTAATATCGATTTTGTCATCAGCAAATTAAAACATAACTAAATTTGTATTCTTTTCAAACGGGATGTATAAAAACACACCCACGTTCATTTTGATCTATAAAGAGGTTAAACTCCTAACTATCCTACTGTCTGTCGATACATTTATTTTTGGCATTGCACTAGTCATGTCTTCTTTGACTGTCCATGACGTTAAAATACTAAATCCCTGGGATGTGTTTCAGTTGATTTAAGTCTCTGGTGCATGATTTTTTATTATTAACTGTTTTAGCTTTTAACTAGCAGTCAGTAACTGCGAGTACTCTCATATCGTACTTTCTTGTTTATTTGACCTGTTGATACTAATTGTAATGTTTTTTTGTTATTTAATGTTATTCAGGGTTATATCTGGTCTATATACCAGCTTTGATAAGTGTTTGGTATTACTATAAATTTTCACTTCGTACCATCAACATCAAAATTATTTATTTTGTAAAAATATTTCCTTTCTCTATTGGAACTGTACACGTATACCTAACAACAATATTTTTTTAATTTACCTGTGTTTAAAGTTATTGCAAATGGCTGATATTTTTGTTCGAGCATATTGTTTTTCTTAAATTGTTTAACATTTCATACCGATATAACATGTCACTTTTATTGTTCTTCCCTTAGTTTATTTATTTTGTATTTACATTGTATCATAGGTCAAATTTATTTGTACAGTGTTTGTTCACTGGTGTTAATATGTCCTTTGATTGAGTTAAGCTATTTCAGTTGATATTTTATAGTGTGTCTTTCTATGTTGTGATGTTACACTATTGTTTCAGAAAAAGGGTGAAGGTTTGGTACCATTAAAACGTTTAAACCCGCTGCATTTGTTTGCACCTGTCCTAAGTCAGGAATCTGATGTTCAGTAGTTGTCGTTTGTTGATGTAGTTCATAAGTGTTTCTCGTTTCTCGTTTTTTATATAGATTAGACCGTTGGTTTCCCGTTTGAATGGTTTTACACTAGTAATTTTTGGGGCCCTTTATAGCTTACTGTTCGGTGTGAGCCAAGGCTCCGTGTTGAAGACCGTACTGTGACCTATAATGGTTTACTTTAATAAATTTTGACTTGGATGGAGAGTTGTCTCATTGGCACTCATACCACATCTTCTTATATCTCTATAAAAAATGTTCAACAAGTTACCGAACAACATATCAATTTACGAATGCGCGTATCACACGAGTTCTTCGGTCACGAGTTGAATATTTTTCGATTATCAATTTTTCGATTAGTTATTTTTTACTGCATTGGTAATGGACTTTTAATGGAAATAAACATATTTGTTTTGATGCAACATCATCGACAATGTCTTGATCACATCAATTGTTGTATGACGACAGAGGTGTGAAATTACAAATTTATTTCACATGTGAAATTATCGGTAGGAATTCATGGTAGTTCCTCGCAACCAATGTAATAAATAGTGTTATTTTCATTTTCTAACACTGGGTCTATATCGCTGCCAGTGGACTACTAGTTCCCGAGGATATCACCAGCTGAGTGGTCAGTGCTTCAGTACTGTTCTAACAATGGGTCTATATCGCTGCCAGTGGACTACTAGTTCCCGAGGATATCACCAGCTGAGTGGTCAGTGCTTCAGTACTGTTCTAACACTGTCACTGGGTCTATACCAGTGGACTACTAGTTCCCGAGGATATCACCAGCTGAGTGGTCACTGCTTCAGTACTGTTCTAACACTGGGTCTATATCGCTGCCAGTGAACTACTAGTTCCCGAGGATATCACCAGCTGAGTGGTCAGTGCTTCAGTACTGTTCTAACACTGGGTCTATATCGCTGCCAGTGGACTACTAGTTCCCGAGGATATCACCAGCTGAGTGGTAAGTGCTTCAGTACTGTTCTAACACTGTCACTGGGTCTATACCAGTGGACTACTAGTTCCCGAGGATATCACCAGCTGAGTGGTCAGTGCTTCAGTACTGTTCTAACACTTGGTATATATCGCTGCCAGTGAACTACTAGTTCCCGAGGATATCACCAGCTGACTGGTCAGTGCTTCAGTACTGTTCTAACACTGGGTCTATATCGCTGCCAGTGGACTACTAGTTCCCGATATCACCAGCTGAGTGGTCAGTGCTTCAGTACTGTTCTAACACTGGGTCTATACCAGTGGACTACTAGTTCCCGAGGATATCACCAGCTGAGTGGTCAGTGCTTCAGTACTGTTCTAACACTGGGTCTATATCGCTGCCAGTGAACTACTAGTTCCCGAGGATATCACCAGCTGAGTGGTCGGTGCTTCAGTACTGTTCTAACACTGGGTCTATATCGCTGCCAGTGAACTACTAGTTCCCGAGGATATCACCAGCTGAGTGGTCAGTGCTTCAGTACTGTTCTAACACTGGGTCTATATCGCTGCCAGTGGACTACTAGTTCCCGAGGATATCACCAGCTGAGTGGTCAGTGCTTCACTACTGACATGACGTATAACATATTTTTCATAAATTCGCCGTTTCTCATGCAATATTCTCATATTGATTCCAGGAAATGACTGCATCAATGACATTCATTGTCAGCATACTGACTACTGTTAACATTAAAACAGACTTGAGTCATCAAATATAATTTTGTCTATATAAACTAAATAATGATTTTATCTAGAGGCGTATGATACCAAAGTGACATTCAAACTCATAAGTCGAAAAAAAAATGACAATGCCATGACAAAAAAAAAAGAACAAAAGACAAACAACAGTATACCAAATACAACATAGAAAACTAAAGACTGAGCAACACGAACTCCACCAAAAACTGGGGTGATCTCAAGTGCTCTTGAAGGGTCAGCAGATCCTGCTCCACATGTGGCACCCGTCATGTTGCTTATGTAAGTACAAACCCGGTGATAAGTCTAATTCGGTAGGTTAAAAGTTTTCATCAAAATCTTCAAATTCTTCACAATTGAATTTTCATTTATAAGCAAATATTACAGAAAAAAATTATAAAGACTCCTTAAATTTATCACGTTTTTACATATGTTGTACAATTTTGAAGTTTTGATTACATGAGGGTTTCGTTCCATCATTTAAGATTTCTTGAGTAAAGTCGTTGTTCTGGTCTTCTACAGTGACATCTTTCGAAATAAATAAAGTTTGTTTTTTATCAAAATCACACATTGTGATTGCTTCAATAACATGGAGTTTATGCGCTTAAAAAATCTCCTATATTTGTCATAGACTTAGACATAGATAATTATCTAAAGTGGAACACATAGATTACCAAACAAAGCACCAACAGCATAAATTAGATTTTAAAATGATATTACGTAAGATATGCATGAGTCACATCTGCATGAGCTGCCATTCCAGTTATAAATCAAATTAACTTATTTGATTTAGCAATACCAAACGTTTGTACTTTTTTTTTTTTTTTTTTTGCTAAATTCTATACATATGCCAACTGTCATCTTTTTAGAAAAATATTAGTTTGTGTAGTTAAAATCATTGATTTCAAGTTTTATTTTTATTGTTGACCGTTTTAATTCCTCTTTTAAAACCTTCGTTCGTGCATGTACACACGTTATCGTGTCGTTAGGATACATTGTAATGCCACATTACTGCCGTAATAACAATTAAAGAGCATTTTGCATTCTTTCCAACGATTATTTTGTTGTGAGGAAAAGATTTTTTGAATTCACAAGAATTCAATTTCAGTTGAATTTGCTCCCGGAAGCGCCTTTTTTTTTTTACTTCGAGAGAGTAGGTGTCTGGATTATGTCTAATCACAGAGTACTTCATTAATAGGAATCGATACTCAATGTAACCATAGCAACGAAAACATCACCACAAAGACTGAATATTGTTTAGTTATGTCTCAATTGCACGTACTCAAAGTTCTGTGCAACATTAGACCCCAGACCTCTGTGAGCATAGTGACTGTGATGTTCATGTGTTCGTAGCTGTACGATAAGATTAATCTCATTAAAAGAGAAACATGTTTCTGGTTTATTGCAGATTAAAGAAATGTTTACACTTTATTCCACAAACTCAAAATAAATTCGTACGCACGAAAATTCAAACAATGAGCATGCGCTCAAGAATCATGCAAAAAAAATCCGTCTTGTCGACAAGTACCACCGGATAACTTTGAAAGTATTACTTACACATCATAACTTAAAACTTTGTAATTCAAAACAGTTTTTTTTTACGCAAAGATTCGTATTTGCTCTAGTATAGTTTATCCTTTTTAATGATATCTTTCTCTTCATATCCATGTTTTTGTAATAACTTGGAACTTCAGGGAAGCTAACCTAATAATGGATTTATCAATTTTGGAATCACGGAATACTTTAAAAATGCTTCAATGAATCAAATAGAAAGATTTGGTAGAACAAATGTTTGAACGAACACATCCACAATCATAATAAAGTTGATACAGTTGACTATTGCACAAATCCTGTCATTTATAAGATAATCGCCATGTTCAGCGGAAGCTATTATACTGTAGGGAAGCAGTGGTAATTCGGATAGAGAATGCTCAAGACGTGTAATATCGTACGCAGTGAAGGATGGTATAACAGGATATGAGATAATAGAAAGAGTAGCATAATAAAAAGTGATTTTACAGAGTTTTATTCATTTTCGGATCAGTATGTTAATCCCTCTCCTAAATGTGGCAATTATACACGTTTATCAGAAGATGTCCAACTTGTTGATGCACCTCGTCAACTCCTTTTGGAGTTAATTTATTAATAACTTCTACCTCATCAGTGACATTTTAATCATCTCAAACTTTTACACTTCACTTAAAAAGCAAAGTAAAATGAACAAAGCAACAACCTTGTTGAGCTTTCATAAAATCAAAATCAAATTTTAATACTTTCGCAAATTATCACAAATTTATTGACGAAAACAATCCCTAAAAAGTCTTTTTTCATTAAATCTACTTGTCAGGATATGTTTCCAACCTATTGCCATAATAACGGAATTGTCTTTCGTAGTCTAAGATGGACACGTTTGGGCGTTTCCAAAAATGGAGACGATTGGGGCGTAAATGAAAGGACACGTTTAAGCTTCCAATATAAAAAATGAGATGTGGTATGATTTCTAATGAGACACCTATCCACCAGAGTTCAAATCCCAAAGATAACAGCATTTATATGTCATCGTACGGCATTCAACCATGAGAAACACTAATACCGTATAGGCAGCTTTCAAAGGCCCCGACATGGAAAATGTGAAATAATTCTAACGAGAAAACTAACGGCTTAGTTTATACAATACAAATTACGAAAAACAAATAACAGTATGACAGACATGAACCAACGACAACCACTGAATTACAGGCTCGTGACTTGGGACAGGCACATAAAGAATGTGGCTGGGTTTAACATATGTTTGTGATCGCCCAACCCTCCCCTTACCTGCCTAGGACAGTGGTGTTACATCACAACATAAGAAGAAACTGTAAAATCAGTTTCAAATTGCTTATCTCAATAAATCGATACGAAGCACAAATAAACCAATATTATAAAAACAAAAGACACAAAGCACCAATTTAAGAGAACTCGCAGATACTGAAAGATAATTCAAAGCCATTTACAACTAATAAATTAATTATGTTTTCTAAGACTAAAGTATCATTCAGTACACATCCCACGCCATTTAGGCACGTTTGGGAATAAAATGACGACGACAGGACACGATTTGGGGAATTGGATACGGTTCGAGGGGAATGACACGTTTCAGTGTTAAATATATAAAAGGAGACGGTAAATCCTATTGACAATAGATGATAACAATTAATCGCAATTATGCATATAGTAGCGCTTAAAATTTAATAGGCGATTTCGAAAATATAAGTGGAAAATAAGACTTGAGTACAAAATCATAATTAACTTAAGTTGTCATCCCTTCTGGGGTGTACGCACCCTGAATAGAGTAAAATATTTAAGAATAGGTGTGTACACACACTTAATAAAATTAAAATATGTAAGAAAAGACAAAAAAGAGTATCAAAAATACGCATAAAAAAGGAACTGTATAAAAAATAAGTTATTATAGAATTATTTGATAATATGGTATACTTATATGTTGTATAGATTTAAATACAGTTTGTTTATTGATCATCTAATTAAATCGGTAAGCTTGTATTTTGTCATCCGGAGTCTTTAATATCTTACTGGATGTTATAGTTTTGCTTATATTTCAAATGCGTATGAAGTGACCAGTAGATATAAACATCTTTGTCCCTTTGTCTTTAAGTTGATATTTGTCTTAATGCCAATAGTACCACTTCATATTATATTTATATTTACTTATATCCTTTATATGTTTATGTTTCTATCTTCGAATTGATAATCTCAGACTACGTTATATTTAATATAACAGTTTATAATAGCATATATCCTTACAGAAAAGTTCCTGGTCTGGTGTACAACTAAATTGACGTATTACATAGACTTACATAAACTGTCGATTTATATTATACATGTATGTGGTTCCTATGTATATGATGTAAACTTGCAAAATTTTGCTTGACAGTATATAAAGACCTTTAGAATTATTTCGTACAGATAACTCTCAATCAGATATCTCAAGGTGAGTCTTATAGCTGAATTATGCTTAATTCATATCTAACAAACGATTTCATTTGTTTTTAAACTTACACAAATAACGACATTGTGAAAAACCATTTTACCAATTTTTACTTGCCATTTGCAATATGTTTTCATGGAATTTATAACAATTTTTCACTATTTATATATATTAGAATATCTTTAATACGACAGATATGATATGATGTTTTCCTTTATGAAAACAAACCCCGAGATCACATGATTAACAGAAAAAAATACTGAAAGTAATAATTGACAGAAAAACAAAAATTATCATCTAGGTTTTATTTTTTTTTCACTTTTTATTTTTGTTTGATAGCTTTTTATTTAATTATTTTGTTTATTTAGGAGGTGAATTTGCTTTTTGTTTTGCTTTTTTTTCTTTCTTTTTTTTGTAACTTTTGTTTTTCGGGGGAATTGTTCAGTACTTTGTTTTATTGTATAGGGATCGATCATAGATATTTTGACAAAACAAGTCGTTTAAAACCAACCGCAATTGGCCTTCGCGTTAATTGGTCAGATTCCAGTGTTAATTATATTTCTTAATTGTAGTCATCAAATACCATCAAAATGAACAAATCCATCATCCTTGTCCTGCTCCCATGCCTTGTTGCTTTCGTCGTGGCCCAGCAATACGGATACCAATCCGGATACCAATCAGGATACCCAGCTTACTACCACAATCAATATAATGCCTACAGACAACAGACCGGACTGTACAACTATGGAAACGCTGCCACAGCTCAACTCAAAGGAGCCAAACTTCTTAACTACTGTAAGTCTACTTTTGTATAACAAAAAAGTGCACCATTAAGATATATCTCCCTCAATTATAAATCTCACAAATCCGATTTCTTTGTATTATCTTTTTTCCGGCTAAAAGTTTGAATTTTAGTACATCATATACGAAAAAATTTGTACACTGCAAAACCATTTTATAAATTTTAATAGGTACTCATATAGAGCTAATATTTCCAATATTTATTGTTCATGATATATTGAATTAAACAATAATCGTATGACATATTATACTTATTTCAGTGTTCGGATTCTTGCTTCTCCTTGACCTTACAAACGCCACAGGAAATTCATTGAACAACTTGGGTTAGAATTTGTAAGTATATTTGATTGTAGAAATGTCTAACATTCATTAAGTCTTTTTAAAATCCACCTTAGGGTACATGTTTTTTTTTTTTCACGTATTAACAAATAAATATGAGATATAACCGTGTGTAGAACTGATTAATGTAAAACAATTTTGCTTAAAAAATATGAACCAAATGGCACAATATGATAAAAATGGTAGTTCAATCCAACTTTTTACGATATTATCATTTGAAAGGTTTAGAAATTGTATTTCAAATCTTTTTCTTTGATGTTAAAGACTTTTGATAAAGATTATACTTGTGTTGTTGGTTGTCAATGACAGCGACTGGTGCGTTTTGGAATAAAAATCTAATTACTATTTTTTTGTTTGAAGCAATACCGAAAAGTTTCTGTTGTTTTCTGCATTCAAATTCTGTACAGTTTGTTCTCGGCATTGTACATGATCGTTTCTTCCTTTATAACGTTGTTGTATGGAATCTTCTGTAAATTACAGTAAACGACTTAATATATGACGACCTATGGTCTCAAATTAGCAGTTTAAGTACTTTAAGATTCTTTGATACGGTAGTATATTGTTTTTAGTTACTTTTTTGTACATGACTGTGTTTATTTGTTATATATATATATATATATATATATATATATATCTATTATACCATCATTTCAGATTGAAAAGCTTTCCCAAACTGATTTTTTCCTTAAATTATTTGATGTCATTTTGTTAGTCTGTTTATAACAAATGAAGGGGGAGGATTAAGATCTAAATATAACTAGGTAAATTCTGCCAAATTTGCATGTCTAGGTCCTATGTCAGCACTTCGTCGGTCATTGTCATTTTGTTAGTCTGTTTATAACAAATGAAGGGGGAGGATTAAGATCTAAATATAACTAGGTAAATTCTGCCAAATTTGCATGTCTAGGTCCTATGTCAGCACTTCGTCGGTCATTGTCCTTTTGTTAGTCTGTTTATAACAAATGAAGGGGGAGGATTAAGATCTAAATATAACTAGGTAAATTCTGCCAAATTTGCATGTCTAGGTCCTATGTCAGCACTTCGTCGGTCATTGTCATTTTGTTAGTCTGTTTATAACAAATGAAGGGGGAGGATTAAGATCTAAATATAACTAGGTAAATTCTGCCAAATTTGCATGTCTAGGTCCTATGTCAGCACTTCGTCGGTCATTGTCCTTTTGTTAGTCTGTTTATAACAAATGAAGGGGGAGGATTAAGATCTAAATATAACTAGGTAAATTCTGACAAATTTGCATGTCTAGGTCCTATGTCAGCACTTCGTCGGTCATTGTCTTATGTCAAATCAGAATGGTTTTTGTTTATGTGGAAAATTAGTTTTTTATATTTCTATGAGAGTTTTTGTAAGATGTATTGACTTTTTTGGATTCAAGACGTTTAAAGTCTTGACATATCAGAAAGGTATTACTTTGGTTGAAGACTGCATGTTGCTCTCTAAAGCATTTTAATTCTATGTGTTCTGGACTGTCTAGCTGACATTTACATCAAATATTCTTCTATTCATTTGTAGTAATTAGTTTGCGTTCATTTTAAGCTAAAATACAGTGTATCTGCAAGATTAAAACTTGCAGATCAGAGTTAGTTAATGTCAGTACTTCATCGCATAGTAACTAAACAGTCCTTACAATTTTGAAAAGCATATCATATTTAAACATGTTTAATCACAATATATGATTGAAATGTCTTTCCACAGTCAGGTGTCTATATTCAAGTTGTTAAGTGTTTGTTAAAAACCATGTATTCGTAGTCCAGTGATTGAATGTCGTTCCTTAACCACGAGTGCGATTCGAATTGTTAAATGCCTGTTCCAAACCAGGTGTAATCCAGCGGTTAGTTGCTTGTTCCAAACCAGGTGTAATCCAGTGGTTAGTTGCTTGTTCCAAACCAGGTGTAATCCAGTGGTTAGTTGCTTGTTCCAGAACAGAAGTCACTATTCGAGTTGTTGATTGCCTATCCCTAACCAACTGTAGTCCAGTGGTTATTAGCTTATCCAAATCCAGTTGTTAAAAGCCTGTGCAAAATCAAATGTTCGTACTTCGGTGGTTAGATATCTGTCTAGAACCAAGTGTATGTAGTCAAATGGATAAATGTTTGTACCAAATCAGATTTAGTAGTCTATTTGCCTGTCTTGAACTAGAAGTAGGTAGTCCAGTGCTTTAATGTCTGTCAAAAATCAGTCGTCTTAAGACCAGTGGTTAAATGCATGTCCCAAACTCGTGTGTCATTTGCACCAATACCACATCTCCTTTTTTAAATTAATTTCAAAACACAGTGAGAAAAAGTGTTAGGTTCTTCCTTGTCATCGTAGGAATCGTCTTAAATCTCGACTCTTTTCCACATTTGACCAAAACAAATTTTGTTTCAACATAATACACAATACGTTCATCATTTTACAATACTTATGACTAAAAAGCATCTGTTAAACTTATTTTTTGTTTTTATTTTAGATGATGATCCATACATTTTTCAGCTTATGATTTAATATTACTCGAAGCTTGACACGAAGACCTAGAAATATGACGCTCCTTAGCGACAGTTTTGCTGTTAATCAAACTTAGAGAACATGCACTAGTCTTAAAGAATATTTAATGTGTCAAAACAGATGTATAGTAGTTTTGTAATCATGTAAAATGTAGCTTTTAAAATAAAATACATATTACTGATATCATGTCTATTAAATTTTACTTTTGTCAATTTGTCAGCATTACATTTGTGCATTTTAAAATAATTCCTTGACTTAATTCATCTTTTTTATTTTAATTTGTTTGTAAAATGATATATTCACTGTGAAATATATATATATATATATATATAAGGCCCCTCCTACGGTTTATCACGTAATCGATTAACCGTTGACAACGTTTAAAATATTCTAATGGTTTTATAGACAATATACTAGTAGATGTGAACAGCTACAGGTCCTATATAGTCTTCAACAATGAGCTTAACCAATGAAATATAGTATCCTATAAAAGATTCTAGGAAAACAAAATATCAAAGAATTTAGTAGACAAAAACATGAAACGTAGACTGCTGATTATACATTGTAATCAAAATATATCTGTTTCAAATTTAGAAGATTCAACAATTTTTAGTTGCCTAGATTTAAACTTTAACTTCAATCTTAAACAATGTAAGCGAAGTATAAAATGTATGTTACAGTGATAAACTTTTGCCTAAATGCATACATATACATGATACATGTACTTTCTATCAAAGATGCACATACTATGCACAATTACATACAATTTTACACGATCTCAGATATGAACTCAAATGTCAAACTAAACAATTCAGTGAAGTATAAAATGTAGGTCATAGTTACATACTTTTGTCTAGGTACTGACCTTCAAAACATGGATCTGTATTTGGATTATCCCACCTTTTAAACCCTCTAAGAAATAAACTCAGATGTACCTTTATTAAACCAAGTGGAACCAACAAATGCAATTCATTGAGGTGTGCTAAAATCAGCATAATTGAGCATCTCATATTCATGAAGTCAAATCTACATGAAAAAAAAAAATAGATGAGAATACTTCAAAGGACAAATGTTGATTAAGTTACACAAGACAGGGCAGTAGACAGAAGGACACACCCATTGCTGTAAACTCAGAATTAATATTACTATTATATTCTTTCCCTACGGTCTGATCGAATTGTCTAATGAACGAAGGTAAACAGGCAATCCAATAACAATATCTGACTATCTACAGTTCTGTTTATTTGCCACTCATTGAATTATAGCTTAGTACATTTTGAAGTTTTCAAAATCTTCTTGATTTTCTTGATTTTGAATTCAATTAACAGATAGATTTTTCTACTTGTCTTATTTTATGGATAAGTTCTTTCAAAGCATTCCTATGATATGAGTTTCACTACAATTTTTATTTGTTTAGGCTTGTTCCAAATCAACACTTACCACTGTCTCAGGTTGGGGGATGATTGAACGCTCACAAACATGTTTAAGCCCGTCACATTCTTTATGTGCCTGTCCAAAGTCAGGAGTCTGTAGTTCAGCGGTTGTAGTTAGTTCATGTCTGTCATATTTGTTTTTCGTAAATTGTTTTGTTGTAAATTTGGTCGTTATTTTTCTCAATTGAATTGTCTCATATTTTTCATGCCAGGACCTTTTAAAGCCGACTATACGGTATGGGGTGTTTTCATTGTTGAAGGCCGCACGGTTGCCTATAATTGCTTACATTCACTTCATTTGAACTTTGGTGGATAGTTGTCTCATTGACAATCATACCACATCTCATTATTTTTTATAGTAATCTAAGGTTGATTAAATCTAATATTCTGACATTTTGAAGACAAAAGCTTTTTCAGTTATCTGGAATTTGATCAAACTTTTTATCATCATAGACATTTTTAGCAACAGAAAGGTGTCTTATTCGTTGGTCTTCTTTCGTGATTTCCAATATACGTCCTGGGTCAAAGCATGGGAAATTTGCTTGAAGCTTTACTCCTCTGTTTGAATTTGGTTTGGGTTCTTAGTGTTATGGCTCAACAAATAACTACATACAAAATAAAGATTAACATTATGCTACTAACAATATTTTAACCTGTTAAGGATAATGATGATAATGTTGAATTGGTGTTAAACGTCCAGTGGAAAACATTACATACACATCTGGTAGAGAACACTTAATGAATATGAAATCTGCTTTATAATAAAACCAACACACTGAGCCAATATTACGCGAGGTAGCAGCCCACCGGGACACATTATTCTGACTACGAGACTCCCAGTTTTCGGTCTTTCTCTTAATTGATGCATGCTTAGCAGAGAAACAGCAAATACCATTTTTAAAGTCTTAATTTTGACATTTTTACCTATTATGTCTGTTTGTTTTGCTCACACATTGTTGTCAATATAATGGATTTCTATGCGATTGTCATACAAGTGAGAGGTTTAGCTAGCTATAAAACCAGGTTTAATCAATCACTTTCTACATAAGGAAATGCCTGTACCAAGTCAGGAATATGATAGTTTCCATTCGTTGGATGTGCTTGAGTTTTTGATTTTGCCATTTGATAAAGGACTTTCAGTTTTGAATTTTCCTTGGAGTTCAGTATGTTTGTTTCAATTTTGACCCAACCGGGAATCGAACCTACCAACTGCACTAGGTGCTAGCAGGATCCAACAAGACCAACGAGGTCGTATACCTAACTTGTAAGTACCTGTAATGGTCTTTTGTCTAAAAACAAAGAGAAAAGGGATAATCATCCCTGTCAGACTTTGAAAAATACAAAATATCCCCAAAAGAGATTAATCTTTAGTTTTCAATAATGAATAAGAAAGGTAATAATTCATAAAGTAACCAACATAAACGAAGTA
The DNA here is from genome assembly GCF_021869535.1 of Mytilus californianus. NCBI lineage: Eukaryota > Metazoa > Mollusca > Bivalvia > Mytilida > Mytilidae > Mytilus > Mytilus californianus. The sequence goes on from NW_026262668.1 coordinate 97,034,896, forward strand.
CGTATAAGAGAGGCGAAAGATACCAGAGGAACATTCAAACTCATAAGTCGAAAATAAACTGACAACGCCATGAAAAAGACCAACAGACAAACAATAGTACACTAAACACAACATATAAAACTAAAGACTGAGCAACACGAACCCCACCAAAAACGGGGGGTAGATCTCAGGTGCTCCGGAAGGGTAAGCAGATCCTGCTCCACATGTGGCACCCGTTGTGTTGCTCATGTTAGTACAAACCCGGTAATAAGTCTAATTCGGTAGGTCACATTCGGGAAAAGGGGGACGGGATTGCAGTTACGGCATTAGGAACATATCCGCAATCATCTGTGAAACGGATATTCCATAATGGTCAACCAACTCGTCATGGCGTCCGTAAAACTTACAAAGGGATGATTTCAACTTCACCACTTGGAACACTTGGTTTAACAGCTTCCTTGTGAGCAGCAACCATCTATCAAGTAAATCATGATAGGAAATACAAGCCCTAGAATATCGTACCAACTGGGAGAAATATACTCCATATGCAGGCGCTGCTGGAATGTTGCTACGTAGAAATGGAAAGTTCCAAACTGCATGGGAAGCTGAAATCATCTCTTTTGTCGCAAAGTTTTGTTGTCAACCGACCTCATTGTCAATTTCTAGATGTAAGTCAAGATATGAGGCAGACTTAACTGTATCTGTATCTCAAGTTCGATTGGAAAGATACGTTCAACATAGTCACCAAGTATAGTTAGTATAGTTACACTTAGGGACCATTGGTTGGATTTGTCAATGTCACTGTTTAAAGGCTGTTTTATTCTGGTGTGTTTATCTAAAATCTTTAGGTATAAAACCACTAATCCATTGCCCCATTGCTTTCTATGTTAAATTCTGCAATTTCAAGCATAAATGGCTACTTTGTCTTAAGTTCAAATAAAGTGGCAGTTATTTCATGTCAAAACTGTATACCTTATGCTGACTTGTGCTGAAAAAATCAACATACCTTTAATTGCATATTAGAGCGTACTGGTTCCCGGAAGTTTGATAGTACAAAAACAGGAACTTCTGATCTGAACAACAGGCCAAATGAGCCCTCCTATTAAAATTTCATATACTTCTTTATTATTCAAATAAAACTTTCAACAAGGGTTCTACAGTGATCCCAAGTCCCCAAGCTTTCATTTGATACTAAAACTACCCAAATATTCCCACTATTGACAAAGATACAGCTATGCGTAGGAACTATTTTGTTTAAAATATGTACTACTTTCTTGTATGTTCTTTCCGACCGGGCCTGAATTAGTGGTTCTATACCTTAAATGATATTTAATCGAGTATAAACAAATTTCTGTAATTCTTACACGATTTATCCTTTTCCTGACCAGTTGATTAATTTTTATTTGATCAACGTGTGGTTCGTTTGATCTCAGTTCTTCATTGGTTAATCATTCGATTAGTACGTCAAATTTTCCTCTGAATTTCCTATTGTGGCGTCATGAAAAAAGGCTGCCATGCCTGATGATGGCACATAGAAAGAATATATCTTTCTGCAGATCATTTGAAAAGAAGGATTGAGTTTGTATGCATATCGTTTAAAAATCATTAGAGAAACAGATTCCACCCAAATCTTGTGCAATACGATATTTATCCACTCTCGACAGTTAAATTTTAAATATTTAAAACGTTCGGCGAGCCTCGCGTTTTATATTTGAAAATTTAACGGTCTTGAGTGGATAAATATCGTATCACACTCGATACAGTGATAAAATCTAATCTATATGTATCACAATTGATGATATATACAATAATTACAAGGAATGAAAATATCAACAGAATACTGTCACGATATGTTTGATATAAACTTTAAATGACACAAACCGAAGTCTGATAAATTTTTACAATTCACTTTTCATATTTGGCAGCTGATTTTATATCCCAGAGCTCAGCTCTTACATTTCAAAATGTAAAACATTACATTTCAAAATGTAAAACAATTTAAACAAGGAAAATCATGTCCTGATTTATGATAAAGCTATTCACGAAAAACAGCGTTACAGACAATAACCAACGATAACAACTGAATGACATGCTCCAGACTTGGGATGGGCACATACACAAACTGGCGGTGTTAACCCTGTTGACGAGCTACAAACCCTTCCCCTTACCTTGTTGATAAAAATTTAACATTACTATACTATATGGATAAATATACATTGCAAAAGAAACACATTTTTTAAAATATCGGATTTTTGATCATTTATTTCTGAAGACCTTTAGAACTCAAACAGACTATACCTATACATATAGTATATTTTCAATCAAATTATGACCTTTTACACGTGTCATGATTCCTACTTCCACAATGCTTCCGCTTTTTTCCTCACCAGAACGTTTAGAAATTTTAAGGGGAAAAGAGAAAAAAAAAATACCCTGATAAAAGAAACCATGTACGAAAATTCTAGAAAAGTCATTGTAGAGTTAAGATAATACTAGACAAGTTAGTAAAATCAATACCAGTCCTCTATTAGATTATTTCGTTTTTAGAAAATGCCTTATTTCTGATCTTCGGATTTATCGATATGAGAGACCAGCCAATGAGACCAACGTAAGCTATAATGATACGCATTCGCTCATGAAATGGAGTGAAAAACTACATTGTATCACACACTTTGAAAATATTATATTTTACACTTTAGTATTTCGGACATTTTGCGTAATAATTGATATCTACAATTCTAAAAAATGCTAAGAGATTATTAAGCGCAAACCTTGTTCGATGTTGAATTCGTTTATTACTTGTAATGTTTGTCATGAGACCTATATAAAAAAAAACAAAGAGTTGTGTCATGAATGCCAATGAGACAACTCTCTACCAGACACAAAATGACATAGAAGTTATGATGCAATTTTAGGTCACCATACGGCCTTCAACAATGAGCAAAACCCATACCGCATACTATGCTATTAAAGGCCCCAAGTGGTTACATCGTCTTTTATAATAAGTATTCATAATATTACATATTTTAATTATAAAATTGTTTTAAATCATTTTTAGATGTGTTCCCCTGTCACACGATATCTAATTTATACAAAGGGGATATGTTGTCCGTTTCATCAAAGACAGTTCGCATTTCTTTTTCGAGAATCTTCAAATTTTTAATGTAATTGTACTGATTTCGATTGGTTGTAATTAGATGATATTAATTTTTGCGTGATGGATTCACGCCTTTATATTGGTGAGTTTCGGTAGCTTCTATTGGCCATTCGGACATCTTCGGAAACAAGATTCTCGGAACCTCTCAAAATTTTTTGATCATTTATACAGGTAGTTATCTATGTCTTTGATACGGTCCCTCTATGAATAGGCTACCACGTGACATTGTATATTTCAACAATCAAAGTTCATTTGTAGATCGGAAAATAAAAAATAAAGACTAAATTGCAGTCAAAAATCATTTATATATTGGAACCTATTTGCCTTATAACAAAACATATATAAATTTATCTTCAATAGAATATAATTAAAATTATACGTGTATTATGTCCCGCCGGTTTGAACAGTGAATTCATTTATGAAAATTGTATGCAACATATGAGCACCAATGAGCAGGGATGCATACACATAAGTTAGTATCTAAATTTTAAAAGGTAGTGAATGAAAAAAATACGTGCATGGTTTCAATTCTCAAGGTTTTTAAACCCTTGCATCTCACAAAAATTGTAATTAATTTTTTACAATAATCATAAAAAAATTTAATTACTATGGTTTTATAAGTCTCTGCTTAAATTGTGTACGGCAATATATTCATAAAGTGAAAAGTAAGACTTTAAGAAGAGATTGATTTGATAAATAAAATGTCCAGCAGTAAATACTTTGTGTTTATTGGTATTATATTCTTAATTTTCGGAAAAGATTCATTAGCAAAAATGTATGTTTTTTTGTCTTTTTTTGTTTTATATAGTTCAACCTTATAGCATCTAAATCTTTGCAATATGGTACGATTTTGAAAATTGTATTCATTGTGTTGACCAGCTATCCTACACACGTCTTGATACATATCACCCTGTTTACACGACACACTATCGGTTTACGTTCACCCAAATTCCGGATTAAAGGGCAATGAATCCTGAGTCAAAACACTTGAGATAGGTATTTTTGCATCCGAATTCAACTATTAAACATTAGTTTTGAACCTAGAATAATATATGTGATGACGCAAGTGCGTATTCTTATCGAGAGTATCAGTGCGTATGCTTTCTATTTACTATTTCTTGCACAAGAAAACCACGTGTATGCATAAATATTAATTTCACTCGCGAATGTGAATTTTCGCATTTCTTATCTAAATTCAGGACACGGCAGTAAGAGCTTGTCATGTGACTTTAAAGCATGGTCATCATTACTTAAGGTATTCTGACCTCTAGCTGTTTATCTTTTCTTTTCTATTTTGAGTGACTTGTCCTTTTATAAACTTTGACATTTTTGAACTGATAAGGATTTTCTACGCCAGGAATAGATTACCTTAGATGTATTCGACAAAACCTTTGTTTCGAAATTTGGTGTCCACAATGACTTTCAACTTCGTACTTTATTTGGCCTTTTTAACTTTTTTTATTCGAACGTCACTGATGAGTCTTTTGTAGACTAAACTCGCGTCTGGCGTACAACAATTTAATCCTGTTATCTTTATATATCTACATATCTTTTTATATAATTTGGTATCTTTTGAGATTATGTTCAGGTATTCATAAGACTTCTGAAAATGAAATATTCTTCAAAACCAAATTTTCCTGTAGAATATTTGGATTGATTTAAGCAACTTCAAGAAATCCTTAAAATATGAGATGTTTTATGAGACCAAAAAAAATGTCAGTATATAAGAGGTCCTAATGAAGCTGGTGTGTTACTCTCAATAAAAATATACGAAACCATCTTATAAGTTGAATGCCACAGGGTTTTACTTCACAGGGAAATTGGACTTTAAATTTATCTATACAACATCTACCATGAGTACAGACAGCTTCAACAACGAGTATAAGAATAATTGAAGGCATCCAGGAAACAAAATATGAAGATATAATAGATAAAATAAAATGCATCCATATTATGAAGCAAACTGAGTGCTTAAATTTATATTGCGATTGGTTTTTGCAATTTGCATTAGACATCCCTTTTCAGAAACTGGGATTTGCAATTGGATTTAGAAAAAAATGATGTACACACCAAAGTAATAAATAAAATAGTCAAACCTTAAAAGGTAAATTCAAATAGTAGCTGTATATATACACTTTTCTATTCACAACTAAAATCCAACATTTTTCTTTCAATTAACTTGTGCTAAACGCAATTACATATTTCCAAAAAAGATGTTTTAACCTCATCATTACCTTATTCTATTCCCAGTCATTATTTCAAATCAAAACCCAAAAAAAAATCAACAACAATTTTTTGGTGACCAGTCAGCGGGCTCGGGTTCACGTATTGCTTTTCTTTTTTAAAAGAAAGCAACTTGTTTCTTTACATAACGTGTATCCTGATCCGAAAACGAGGAGGGATCCGAATCCCGAGGAGCAATACATAAAATGTTTGTAACAGTGGGTAGGAAAATCTGGAACTGATTCCCACGGAGGAATCTTAACCCGTCAATAATAAACGTGTTTACAGAACCAGTTCCGTGTCTAGTGAACAACTACATGTACATGTATATATTACATGGACTTACATATACTGTCGATCTATATAATACATGTATGTGTTTCCTATATGTATATGATGTAAGCTTGCAAAATTTTAATGCTTGGTAGTATATAAAGACACTCAGAATTGTTTCCAACAGATAACTCTCAATCAGATATCTCAGGTGAGTCTTATAGCTACATTATGTTCCATCCGTATCAAACAAAATATTTCATCTATGTTTAATATAAAATTCACAGCGATATTAAGGTAAACATAATTTTTCAAATTTTTACTTGACTTTTTTCTATGGTTTCAAAACTTCTTACTGATAATATTATGACGTCTATCGGAAGCATCATTTACAGCATTTTGTTATTATTGTAAGAAATCTCAAATGATTTTATATTATTTTCAAGGAATCTTTATTTTAAGGGATTGTTGTAGGCTAACAAAATCCTTAACAATAAAGATTCTTTAAAATAGTACAAAACATTGATATACTTAGTGCGAAAAAAAGTATGTATGAGAACACACAGATTTCTTTGGTTGTTGATTGTTTGTTTATTTATTTCAGTTTTGTTACATTGTGTTATTATTTGAGGGTTCAAACAAAACTTTTTTCGCAAGAATCACTTTCTCAACACACATTATATTGTCATATAAATTTTATAGATATTTTGACAAAACAAGTCGTTTAAAACCAACCGTAATTGACCTTCACATTAATTGGTCAAATTCCAGTGTTAAAAATATTTCTTAAATTATAGTAACCAAATACCATCAAAATGAACAAATCCGTCATCCTTGTCCTGCTCCCATGCCTTGTTGCTTTCGTCATGGCCCAGCAATACGGATACCAATCTGGATACCAATCAGGATACCCAGCTTACTACCAGAATCAATATAATGCCTACAGACAACAGACCGGACTGTACAACTATGGAAACGCTGCCACAGCCCAACTCCAAGGAGCAAAACTTCTTAATTACTGTAAGTCTACTTTCGTAAAAAAAAACGTGCATCTCCTTTAGTTATCAAAAACATTCTCTCTTTCTATGTTATCTTTAGGACAAATATGGCCTTGAAATTCAATTTTGTTATGAAATATCAAAGTGGCCATAATTTGGTTCTTAAATGGATCTATTTCAAAAAGCCTTACTACTAGGTTAAAGAAATCTCTTCATTTGAGTGCATTCTATGCTTCAAAGTCAGCACATCTGGATATATTGTAAAAAATCGATGATTTTGTGTATTTTTCAGACCTATAAGCTTGAGGAAACCCTTGGCCGCAACCTAGGGTCCAAAATGTTCTGTAGCCAAAAGTTACCAATGATAATATTGAATCCCTAGACACAAAAACTTTCTGGATCAGGGGGGGCGGCCAAAATAAATTATGTTAAAATCTGTTAAAAATTATTGAAAATTCGACCAAATCTGACGCTACAACACAAATAATGCATACTTGAGGGGTCATTTCTTCGTCATTTTTAATGTGATGTGCCAAAAAGAAGTTATTTTGTATTGATCCAATATCATAGATTAATTGTAAAATCAAAACTTAAAATAACTTTGAATTGTTTTACATTTGTCATTTCGGGGCCTTTTAAAGATTACTATGCGGTATGGGTTTTGCTCATTGTTGAAGGCCGTACGATGACCTATAGTTGTTAACTTCTATGTCATTTGGTCTCTGGTGGAGAATTGTCTCATTGGCAATTATACCACATCTTCTTCTTTTGTTTCTTCTTTTTCATTATATACATATTCTTTGGGGTTTTACTCTTATTCATAAATCGGTCACATAAAGCTTTTCGGAATTCTTGTGATTGTAAGGAGCACATTCACCGCCGTGATTATCAGATAATTTCTTTAAGACAACCAAAAAGAAATAAACCACGGAAACTTCATTTATTGATTAATAGCTTCACAACTATTTCTATGTGAAATTTGTAGTATTTTGGCCTAATCAAAAGAACATCAAATTCTTAGGGCCAATTTAACCCTTCGTGAACGTACTTTGTTTCATTACAAAAAAATCAATTGAAGTACATTGTATTCTCAATTTTGTATACTTAAATAATCTGATAACAAATGATTAGTACCGTAGTATAAGGCTTATTTATTCAATAGTTATATATTATTATTTATATTCAATGATCAAATAGTATATAATCTGTTTTTCAGTGTTCGGATTCTTGCTTCTCCTGGACTTCACAAACGCCACAGGAAATTCATTGAACAACTTAGGTTAAAATCTGTAAGTAAACATAATTCAACAAGTATTTACCTTTCATAGTGTCTTCATATTTAATAGACGCTAAAGTTCAGTCTACTAGTACATGTATGTTCCAGTGACTAACAACCTGTCCGAAACCAGGTGTCTGTATTGCAGTGGTTTAATGTCCGTTCCAAGCTCGAAGTCTGTAATACTTTTCCCAAGCCACTGTTTGAATGGCTGTCCCAAATCAGTGGCTCATTTGTACCTGAAACACATCTCCTTTTCATTAATTGTAAAATCATAACTTAAAATAACTTTGTATTGTTTTATATTTGTCATTTCGGGGCCTTTTAAAGTTTACTATGCGGTATGGGTTTTGCTCATTGTTGAAGGCCGTACGATGACCTATAGTTGTTACCTTCTACGTCATTTGGTCACTGGTGGAGAGTTGTCTTATTGGCAATTACTAAGTATACACCATCTTCTTCTTCGGTTTCTTCTTTTTCATTATATACATCTTCTTTGGGGTTTTACTCTTATTCATAAATCGGTCACATAAAGCTTTTTCGGAATTCTTGTGATTGTAAGTACATTCACCGCCGTGATTATCAGATAATTTCTTTAAGACACCCAAAAAGAAATAAACCACGGAAATTTCTTTAATTTTCACAGTGAAATATCGACACGTTGCGCTTTTTCATTCCTTTGAAATTGTGTCTTGCAATGGCACCCGAAACACTTAGCCTTAAACCGGTCAACAGGAAAATGACCACGTGACGCACTTGTCGTCCAAGAGAATGATTTTTTTCCGACCACGTTTTATTTGGAAATTGTATCTATATTGTTGTTCATCAGTATTTTTTATCGTGAAATAATTGGCTCTCAAAAGTAAGTTAAAAAGGAACTAACAAAATCACATTTTTACAAACAAATAAGAACTTATACTTGACTGCTTAAATCTCCTTAATATTTATCTACAAGCCAATCGAAAAGAAGACTTCTGTTTCTGTACCGGGAAATACGACTAGATTGCATTATCGACAAAGAAATATCCAGTGAAAGCGTGATTCTAATAGGTGACCGATTTTTAGGAATGATCGATTTTAGGGGACGGAGGGACAATAATTTTGTTCCAACATAATACACAATTTTTCATCGTCTTCAGATAGGACCCATATGTTGTTTTTCTATCACGCATTGTTTTAACTTCATCAATGTTTTTATTTCAGATGATGATCCATACATATTCAGCTTAAGCGTAGATGTTACTTGAGGATAACTTCAGTTGACAGCTCGACCTGCATATCCGGAAAATACGACGATACCCGGTTCTAATTTTGTGTTTTCGCAAGTGTGAAGAACAATAGTTTTATTGAATATTTAGTGTGTCAAAACCGATGTGCAGTAGTTTATGTTTACATCTTGTACAATTTATTTTCATAAATACTAAAATAAAAATATGTATTAAAGACTTCGTGTGTGTATATATATGTAACTCGCGCAAGGTATTTAAGATTACAGCTGAGTCATATTTGTATTTTTTCTTAATTTTAATTTGAATGAATTTACCAGTATATAAACCAACGAATGCGATTTTCAACATTAATTATAACATTAGGTATCGAAAATCTTACGAATTTGTTAGTTGTCCGTTATCATCGATTACAATTAGAGGGGCGCTTACTAGAAATGTGTGGTAGGGACGAACCCCTAAAATAGGTCATCAGTATTTTTCAGGTTTATGACAAATGATAAGGTCGAAAAATTATGATGAAATATATGCTATGATGAAATATATGCAAGGTTGGTGAATAAATCATAAGTATATGAAAGTTATCAGACGTTGATTTTTTTCACAGATTTGATTAAACCCGCTGTCAAAAATGTATTACATATTTCTCAAATCTATTTATCTCTCCGTGAAAAAGCGTAATCAAGATAGCTATATATATATATAGCCTCTAACTTTTACCTGGATGGCTGCACGCGCCTGATGAAGCTAATTTGTTTAGCAAAATATTGCGTGAATAATATAAAATATAACAACTAATTTTATAACACTCATTAGTGTGTTAAAGTTACATTCTTAGGCACTTATATATTTGTTATATTATATTATATTTTTGTTCTAAAATATATATGATAAGGTATACTTTTCATATTTGAAATTTAAACATGGGTTAATGAATGTCTCAGCTGCCCACCCCTACCACAAAAGGATCGTCATGCCCCTCCATTCCCGTGGATTATACGAAATGCAAAAGGTACTAGATGGGTAAGTTTGCAGAAAAAACAACGATAAAACACAACTGATATGTCTTTTCAACTAAGTACCTAGTATGAATATTTTTAACGTCAAGCATTTGTAAATAAACACATTTGATAATGCACGAACCTGTACACTCTAAACTATATCTCTTTCAGTTTGAGGAACGAGTTTTTCCTCTAGTATTATATGTTACTCATTAATACAGTTCAAACGACTGAATTGACCTCGGCAGTACACTCAGTTTTCAACTCTCAACATCACCTAAAAATCACAGCTTTTAAGCTCGAACTAGTGAAATGCATAAGAAACAACTTTGGTCAGCTATCGTATATCAAATTTTCGTTTTATGAATGCTGCGGGTGACATTGGTCATTTGGGGAAAAACTCGTCATGGTACATTATATTTGTGAAAGATTGCTTTTGTCAAATTATTCCATTAAATTCATGATTTCAATTTAGAAGATCTCGTATTTGCGATCTTTTGTCAATATTTACCATTTCTCGTTTTGAAAATTCTTTAAACTTGCCAGAGGTTGAGGATACTCCCATTTTGACTTGTCCTCAACTGGTTAATTACGCAGGTAAGCTAACCAGAATAATTATAACGAATGAAATGGGGAGACATATTCGCTACTTATAAAAACTAGAGGTTCCAAGGATTTGGTATCGCTCACCTGGAATTTTGGCTAAGAATCGGTACCATGCAATAAGAATATTTCTGATTGTTTTTTGCAAAAATAAAAAAAAGGTGGGTAAAATTCATCGTTCAAGAGTTATAGCTCCTGACGATTTCGGTCATGTTGACTTCTGAGCAGATATTGTCCTGCTAGTGACCTTGACTACCCATTAGGGTCTCGCACGGTCTACTATAGAAAATAATTTCTTTGAAAAAACAAAAAAACATAGATTGGAAGTCGTTTTTAAAGGGCGATAAGTCCCAAAAGGAGTCGAATATCGATTTCAGCCATTTGACTTGTCCAGCAGATGCTTTTTACAGTCTATCTCTATCTACTATCTACTATCTACTATAGTTCCTTAAAACACAAAAATGGGTAAAATTCGTTTTCCAAGGGCAATAACTCCTAAATGCAACGTTGACTTATTTGTAGATTTGTCCTGGTTTTTATTTTTGCTGTTTATAGTTTCTTCTTGTCTACTCTAGTTTCCGCATAAAACACTAAAATGAATAAAAATTCGTCATTTAAGGGCAATTACTCTTACAAGTCGACTGACAATTTCGATCAAGTTGACTGATTTGTAGATCTCGTCCCGCTTATCATTTTGCTATTTACAGTTTCACTTTATCTGTAATTCTAGTTTTAATGGTAATCACAAAATTGGTGAAAAATTGTCCTTTAAAGACAACAACTCCTAAAGAGAGAGGCGAAAGATACCGAAGGTACATTCAAAGCTGTAAAAGATGTAAAAAAGCTGTCTTACAGTTTTGATATAATAAAATAGACAGTAAGTCCTAACAGATTTTCTTATATGTAACAGTTTACAAGATAATAGACAATAATACTCGCGTTTTACGCATAATTTCTAATTTAGCCTTGGCAGCCATGTTGGTTTGCAGGTGGGATGACCGGACATATTTTTGAAACTTAATATTCTAAGGATGATTGTAGCCAAGTTTGGTTTCTATCTGGCTGAAGTGATTTAAGAGGGAAATGTTTTTTTTTGTGAGAGTTAACGGACTGCGGACGACCAGTGATGCCAAAAAAAAGCTCAGATGGCCAGGTGAGCTAAGTGGAATATTGCGTGTGAATCACGCAAGTTTGTATCCTAGGCAAAAGTTAGTAAAATCTATTCTATTGCGTGTTTTCTTCTCAATAGGCGCCATAAATATACTGATAAATAACCAATAATCTGAAAATATCAGTAAAAGCAACTTTGCTTGTTTCTGAATCCTAGATATTTTTCTCAAGTGTTTTATGTATTGTTTTATGATAAATTTTCTGAATAAATGTAATTTTCAAACTCTTACCAGCCTCGAGTTGAACATTAAAACCAATCTAAATCTAAGTATTTGCGGATTTGAACAGGGTTACATTTTATGAAAATTTTTAATATGGTATTTTATTCTTGAACATTAAATTCAAGTTGCTTGAAAAAATATTTGTTTTTAAATTCAATTTCGTAAATTTCCTGCTTTTATTTAATTCCTGTTGATAAATACATGTAAATCTTCACAAAGTAACCAATATATAGACGAAGTACAGCTCGAGGGCATCTGTTGAATATGTCAATTTTACTTTTATATTTGATATACTAAGGATAAGTTAAATTGTGAATACCTTCATTGCTTTCATATTTTTTTGATATATTCAATTTGTATGTGGTTTTGCTTTCATGGATTTGTCATTAGCTGCAAATCGTTAGTTTTAAAGTAAAAAGTAAAATAACAAAAATACTGAACTCCAAAGAAATTCAAAACGAAAGGTCCTTTATAAAATGGCAAAATCAAAAGCTCAAACATATCAAACGAATAAAAAACAACTGTCATATTTTTGACTTGGTACAGACATTTCCTAATGTAGAAACCATGTTATTTTCCGTCATCTCTGTTCAAACATTTTACATGTATTGTAAGGTATAACTTTAATGGCACACAATATATTGATTTTGCCTTGAAATATTGATACAAAGTCAATGTTTATAAAAAAAACTTATCAAAGATACCAGGATTGAAATTCTGTACGCCAGACGCGCGTTTTGTCTACAAAAGACTCATCAGTTAACGTTCGAATCAAAAAATTTAAAAAGGCTAAATAAAGTACGAAGTTGAAGAGCAGTGAGGACCCAAAATTTCTAAACGTTTTGCCCAATGCAGCTAAGGTAATCTATTCCTGGGGCAGAAAATCCTTTTAATTTCGAAAAATTCATAGTTTTGTAAACAGTTGATTTATAAATATGACCATATCAGTGATAATTCATGTCAGCACAGAAATGCTGACTACTGAGCCATTGATAAACACGGGGAGAAAAACTCTACCAGCAGTGGCATCGACCCAGTGTTTATAAATAAACTCAACATAGATACTAGGATTGAAATTTTGTACGCCAGACGCGCGTTTTGTCTACAAAAGACTCATTAGTGACACTTGAATCAAAAAAGTTAAAAGGGCCAAATAAAGTACGAAGTTGAAGAGCATTGAGGACCCAAAATTTCTAAAAGTTTTGTCAAATACAGCTAAGGTAGTCTATTCCTGGGGTAGAGAATTCTAATTATTTCGAAAAATTCATAGTTTTGTTAACAGTTAATTTATCATTATGACCTGATCAATGATAATTTACGTCAACACAGATTGCTGACTACTGGGCTGCTGAGACCATCGGGGAGAAAAACTCAATCAGCACACTAAAAATATACAGAGACAAATATAGTTACCTTCATGGTTTACTTTTTGATATATTTTTCACTTTAGGTTTCGCATATATATACAATATGAAAATACAAAAATTCATATTCCAATACTTTTCCGAAAAAAAAAATCAAAGAATAAAAAAAAAAACTGAAAGAGATATTATCATACGGTTTTTTGCATAGTGTTCTTTAGTTTAAAGGCTTTTCCGTTAGTCATCAAAATATGAGGGTAAAATACGAAAAAAATTCAGTGAAATCTTACATTGCCTATTGTAATTTTTTAATACTAAAAATATAAAAGAGCGGAAAATGTACCTAAAAAATACAACTGAACTGTGTAGTACCATTATTTTACAATACTTGATTTGTACTACAAATTTGAGGTGGCTGTCTTGTGCTTCATAACGTAGTACTATTCTTGTAGTTTTATATAATACCATAATCTGAATAGAAATTCCATTGAATATGCAATTATTTTAAAGTGCTAAACTGGTGCGTATTGCAAAAAAAAGGTACATAAATGGAACTACACGATAAATTACAAAACTGAAATTAAAATGTGTTGTAGAAATATGGTAAAAACTGTTGTAATAAAATAGGACAATTTTTAACATCCGGTCTCAGTAAATTTGTGTGACAAAAAAGTAATTATGTCCTGTTAGAAATAGGCTTCCTTTATAAAACTTTGGTGTAATATTTGAAACACAATATTTATTATAAAATAATGCACTTGTTGGAACTGACAATCTTTTCATTAAGTTACTGCTTTGCTTTGTCAAAACTTTGTTTTTACAAAATCCAAAGACTTCTTTAGTTTTTTCTTTTTCTTTCTCAATTCTACCAAAAATCATTAGGTCTAATGTCTATAGATACAAGAGGACTTAAAACTGGCTATTCGAAACCCGATTTATGAATTTTATGCAATATGCTTGCAGAAAATATTCTCTTCACTCGTTTTAAATATCCACAAAAATATCCTGTCACATGCTGAGAGCACATGGAAGGAATCGCCTGTCAAGACGAGAATTATTCAAGACTTTCCAAATGCATCGTATTTTAATTTATATATAGGGTATATGCTCATCAAAGACAGTTCGCAATTTTTTTTTTTTGCGAGAACCTTCAAATTGTTTATGTGATTGTAATGGATGGCTTCGAGTGGCTGTAATCAAGTAAATATTTGTTATATTTTCCTAAATGCTAGAAAATCAAACGTTTGAATAAATGTTGTGTTTGCTTGAAAAATGTCCTGTTTGACCCTCTTCTATTAAGATAATTCACTTTTACACATCGACTGAATTTAATCTAATACTTGCTAAATCTATAACAGTTAATAATAAATATAAAATTTACGTGTTTTCAGTATCAGTTCCTTGTCTAGAGCACAACTACATGTATATATTACATGGACTTACATATACTGTCGATCTATATAATACATGTATGTGTTTCCTGTGTACATGATGTAAACTTGCAAAATTTTAATGCTTGATAGTATATAAAGACACTCAGAATTATTTCCAACAGATCACTCTCAATCAGATATCTCAGGTGAGTCTTAAAACTAAATTATGTCCCATCCGTATCAAACAAAATATTTCATGTGTGCGTCATATAAAATTCACAACGGTACTAAGTAAAAACAATATTCTCCAAATTTTTGAATGCCTTCTTTTTAAGGTTGCAAAACTTCTTACTGAAAATATAAAACGTCTATCGGAATCATCATTTAGGACATTTTTTTATTATAAATATCCCATTTTTTTATATATTTTTTTATGGAATCTTATTTTCAAGGTTTATTGTAGGCTACCATAATCGTTACAAATAAAAATTCCTTGCAATGATATAAAAAAAAATAGATATTAGGTGCAAACAGGAGTTTGTATGTCGAACACAGTTTTTTGGTCGTTGCTAATTTATTTATTTGTTTTTTTTAATTATTTGTTTTTCTTTCGATTTTGTTACATTGTGTTACTATTTAAGGGTTCAAGCAAAACTTTATTTTCACAAGAACAACTTTTTCATCACATATTATGTTGTCATAATCATAAATTGGTCCTAATTTCAGCGTAAACAGTATTTCTTAAATTATAGTCACCAAATACCATCAAAATGAACAAGTCTATCCTCCTTGTCCTGCTCCCATGCCTTGTTGCTTTCGTCATGGCCCAGCAATACGGATACCAATCCGGATACCAATCAGGATACCCAGCTTACTACCACAATCAATATAATGCCTACAGACAACAGACCGGACTGTACAACTATGGAAACGCTGCCACAGCTCAACTCCAAGGAGCAAAACTTCTTAACTATTGTAAGTCTATTTTTTTAAACAAAAATACGTTAATTACCATAGAAGTACGTCTCCTTCAGTTATCATAAACATGCTCTCTTTCTGTCAATTTGTTTCATAACAAAAATAATTTTAAGAACATTGTATTCTCAATTGTATTTGTATACATAAAAATCGTTTGATAACTAAAGATTGATAGTATAGACTTATATATTCAATATTTATATATATTATTATAGTTTGTTAAAACAACAACATCAAATATTATATATTTTTTTAGTGTTCCCCCCATTGTATTCTCAATGGTATTTGTATACATAAAAATCGTTTGATAACTAAAGATTGATAGTATAGGTTTATATATTCAATATTAATATATATTATTATAGTTTGTTAAAACAACAACATCAAATACTATATAATCTGTTTTAGTGTTCGGATTCTTGCTTCTCCTGGACCTCACTAACGCTACAGGAAATTCTTTGAACAACTTAGGTTAAAATATGTAAGTAAACATAGTTAAACAAATATTTAACCTTCATATGGTCATCATATTTAATAGACCGTAATAGTCAGTCTACCAGAACATGTGTTTCAGTGACTACCTATCCGAAACTAGCTGTCTGTATTGCAGTGGTTTAATGCCCGTTCCAAGCTCGAAGTCTATAATACTATGACCAATAGATATAAGAAGATGTGGTATGAGTGCCAATGAGACAACTCTCCATCCAAGTCAAAATGTATAAAAGTAAACCATTATAGGTCAAAGTACGGTCTTCAACACGGAGCCTTGGCTCACACCGAACAGCAAGCTATAAAGGGCCCCAAAAATTAGTAGTGTAAAACCATTCAAACGGGAAAACCAACGGTCTAATCTATATATAAAAAGAGAAACGAGAAACACTTATGAACCACATCAACAAACGACAACTACTGTACATCAGATTTCTGACTTAGAACAGGTGCAAACAATTGCAGCGGGTTTAAACGTTTTAATGGTACCAAACCTTCACCCTTATCTGAAACAATAGTGTAACATCACAACATAGAAAGACACACTATAAGATATCAATTGAAATGGCTTAACTCAATCAAAAGACATATTAACACAGTGAACATACACTGAACAAATAAATTTGATCTATGATACAATGTAAATACAAAATAAATAAACTAAGGGAAGAATAGTTAAAGTAACATGTTATAAGCCTGTTTGAATGCCTGTCCCAAACCAGTGTCTCATTGCACCTTAACAACATCTCCTTCTCAATAATGGTAAAATCAAAGAATAAGAACAAGATGAGATCTTCGGTTTCTTCTTTTTCATTATATACATCTTCTTTGGGGTTTTACTTTCATCC
Source organism: Mytilus californianus (assembly GCF_021869535.1). Taxonomy (NCBI): domain Eukaryota; kingdom Metazoa; phylum Mollusca; class Bivalvia; order Mytilida; family Mytilidae; genus Mytilus; species Mytilus californianus. Next base: position 97,052,072 of record NW_026262668.1, read on the forward strand.
ATAAATAGATCATATAAAGCATTTTCGGAATTCTTGTGCTTATAAGGAGCACATTCATCAAGCTGTGACTAGCAGATAGTTTCTTTAAGACACCAAAAAAGCAATAAACTACGGAAACTTCATTAATTTTCCCAGTGAAATATCGACAAGTTGAGCTTTTTCGTTCATTTGTGTTTTGCAATGGCACCCGAAACTCTTAACCTTAAACCGGTCAACAGGAAAATAATCATGTGATGTACTTGCAGTCCAAGAGAATGATTTTTTTTCAATCACGTTCTAGTTGAAAATTGTATATATTGTTGTTCATCAGTGTTTTTGATCGTGAAACAATTGACTGTCAAAAGTAAGTTAGAACACAATTTTCACACAAAATTTAAGTATTCATACTTTACTGCTAAAATCTCATTTATATTTATCAACAAGCAAAATGAAATACAACGAAATGGCATTATTGACAACAAATATCCAGTGAAAGCGTGATTCTAATATGTGACCGATTTTGGGTAATGGCCGATTTTAGGGGACGGAAGGGTAATAGTTTTGTTAAAACATAAAACATGTACACTATTTTTTCCACTTTTTCAGATACGGAGGACTCAAACATTGTTTGACTTTCATTAACATTTTTATTTCAGATCATGATCACTACATATTCAGCTTAAGCTTAGATGTTACTTGAGAATAACTTCAGTTGCCAGCTCGACCTGCATATCCGGAAAATACGACGTTTCCCGGTTCCAATTTTGTGTTTTCGCAAGTGTAAAGAACAATTGTTTTACTGAATATTTAATGTGTCAAAACCGATGTGCAGTAGTTTATGTTAACAATTTGTACACTATATGTTTATAAATACCATAATAAAAATGTGAATGAATGATATCGTGTGTATATTTATTATACCAAAAGGTCACTCGTGCAAGATATTTAGAATACAGCTGAGTCATTCTTTATTTTTTCTTGATTTTAGTTTGAATGAATTTACCAGTATATAAAATATTCTTATGATTCAAACAACCACCGAACGCGATTTTCAAAAGACCTTTTGAAAAATTATACCATGGAAATTCAATTTTCCTGCTATACTTTATTATTTGTAAAACTGGATAGATGAAAAAGGGAGACAACATTATCATACGAATTTGTTAATTGATAGTTATTATCGATTAAATAACTATGTAGTGTGTAATAGGAACGAGTCGCTGGAATAGTTTATCACTACTTTTTATGTTTACGATATATGATAATATTATTAATCGAATATTTTTAAGGAATTGTGATTCGCTAAAACTTGATCACATGTACATTTGTATTTACTTAGTTTGCACGCCAAAACATTAGTGTTTAGCTTTTCGTAAGTCAAAAACAGCTTTTTGCACAGGACATACAGCATGTTACTAAAAATATATTGTAGAAATCCCCAATTTTACATTATTCTTGCAATAGTTGTTGATTAATAATATAACAATTGTAGCCTTTGGTTGAGGTCAATGCGATGTTATATCGACCTCGGACTTTGTCCTCAGTCAATATGCTTCTCTTAGGTCGATATAACCTCGTATCAACATCATACAAAGGCTATAATTGTTTAATTCGAGAAATTATGGTGAAATATATGCAATGTTCTGATTAAATGTAAGTATATGTAAGTAATCAGACGTCGATTTTTTTTTTAATTCGAGAAATTATGATGAAATATATGCAAGGTTGCTGATTAAATGTAAGTATATGTAAGTAATCAGACGTCGATTTTTTTCACAGATTCGATTAAAACCATGTCGAAAATGGATCGGACATTTCTCGAACCTATTTACCCCATCATCCCTGCGTGAAATAGCAAAATCAAGATAATTATAAATATATATATTTGTTATAAAATATATATATGATGGGGTATATTATTGATATTCAAAATATATATAATGGGGTATTTCATTGATACTCAAAATATACGAACATGGTGGGTTACTGGATGTCTCAGCTGCTCACACCTTCCACAAATGGATCGACTTGCCTCTTTCCCCACCCCGAGAATTATACGAAATACAAAAGGATCTGGATTGGTGTAGTTTTCAGGATAAATAACGGTAAAACACCTCTGATACTTATTTTCAACTAAGTACTAGTATGAATATTTGTCCTATACGCCTAGCAATTGTAAATAAACGCATTTGATAATGCATGAACAACCTGCACAATCTAAACTATATCTCTTTCAATTTGAGGTTTTTCCTCTAGTATTACATAGTACGCATTAATACAGTGCAATCGGCTGAATTGACCTCTGCAGTACACTCAATTTTCAGCACTCAACTCCCCCTTAAAAAACAGCTTTTAAGCTCGAACTAATGGAATAATAAAAGTTTTATAGAATGCATAATAACCCACTTTGATCAGCCATCGTATATCCAATTTTCGTTTTGTGAATGCCCCGGTTGAATTGGGTCATTTAGGAAAAACGCGTCATTTGACATTTCGTCAAGATTTACCACTCTTTCTTTATTTTGAATATTTCACTTGCCAGACTTGAGAATGTCTATCTTCAACTGGTTTATTACACAAGTTACAAAAATATGATGAAGGAAATGGGGAGACATATTTGCGACATATTACTAGAGACTACAAGGACCCGGTATTGCTCATCTGGTATTTTTGCTAAAAATCGGTACCATGCAATAAGAACATATCTGATAGCCTTGGCAGCCATGTTGGTTGGCAGGTGGGATCAACGGACATATTGTTTACACTAAATGTCATTAGGATGACTGTATCCAAATTTTGTTTCTATCTGGCCAAGTAGTTTAAGTGGAACATATTTTGTACAATTTATCGGACGACGGACAGCAGACGCCCTGTGATGGCAAACGCTCACACTAGCCCTTTGGGTCAGGTGAGATAAGAAGAAGAGTTTATGTGGATAACGCAAGTTTATATCCTAGGCATGGCTAATTTTATTTATTCAGTACATGGCTGTTTCTTTTTTCAGTTTTCACAATGATTAGTTCTTTTTCATTGACCATACCCTTTGATAATGGGAGAATTAGCAATTTCAGTAATTTGCTGAACAAATTTAAATTTTGCTAACAATATAAGGTTTCATATAAAATCAGTACAGGTCATTATATATGGGTTGAATTATGTGCCCAGGCTAAAAGCGTGTCTTTTTTTAACTATAATTAATGAAAAAATAAATAAAAGTTAGTAAAATGTATTCTTTTGCGTGTTTTCTTCAAGAGGCACCTTACATATGTTGATGAATAACCAAAATTCATTAAACACAATTGTTAAAATCTTACCGGCCTAGAGCTGAATGATAAACCAAATCTGAAACTAAGTATTTGCGGATTTGCACTGGGTTGCATTGAATGAAAATTTCGAATTTAGTATATATTCTTCAACATTAAATATAAGCTATTTCAAAGAATTTTCCTTTCAAATTTAATGTCTGTCAATTTCCTTTTTATTTAATTCCTGTTGATATATATATATATAAATCTTCACACAAAGTAACCAATATATAGACGAAGTACACCTCGAGGGCATCAGTTGAATCAGAGACATATATTATATGTCTCTGGTTGAATATGTCAATTTTTACATCGCGATGACCATGACTGAGGGCATTCCGATGTATTGCTATCGCCTAGATTTCCATTGCGTAACATTCGTTTTGGGTTTTTAACTGATCTATAAACATGATAAATACGCGGATATTAACGAGTGCAAAATAACATTCCTTATCGTTTGTTATAAATATATCTCTTCAATGAATACTGATAAAAATATTTTTGTTTAGAACATAAATTAATAATATGAAAATGTTTTGTCGTTAGATATATATATATATATAAGTAAAAAATCATTGATAATATCTATGCACACGTACCGAAAAATTGTGTTGAAGCATGCGGAAGAATATCTCAAGAACGTTTTGCGACAATCCGGCAAGGACCGGTAACTCTGCATGGAAGATTGTTTTTTTGTTGGAAAATATGAATGCCTACTCATATCCAATCTTTTAGAAAAATCGAATTTTTACAGAAGAGTGTCCAGCATGTACTTGCACTGCACTATTATTAGAATAGTAGAATAGAATGATATACAAATGGATGAAAATTATATATAGATGTATGATGTAACTGTTATATTAATATAATATATAACAACAAACCAGTGTATACTTATTTGTATCACTACAAAATAATAGTTATTACGGTGAGGTTGAATTTCCCGTCATTTATTCATCATCCACGCACGAAATTGTCATAGAAAAAAAATATCTCTGTACATTACCTTCAGTTTCAGGCATAGAGATGTGATTTTTTTCTGTGACAAGTGCTTTTGACCATCCACAAGAACTTGCGGTCATCCGATGTTCAGTACTTTGATTACTTTTATAATTGATATAATAATCATGAATTGAATAGTAAAAATGATAAACAAATTTAAATCGCTTCCTTAAGACTAGCAACATTTTGTGAATACCTTCATTGCTTTCATTATTTCTGATATATTCATTTGTACGTGGTTTTGCAGAGCTCTCGTGGCTTTGTCATTACCTGAAAATCACTGTTTTCTTAAATACTTTATATAAGGATCGTTGTAATGTAAACCATGGTATTTTCCGTCATCTCTGTCCAAACATTTTACATTTATGGTATGGTATAACTTTAAAACATACGATACAGAATTGATCGTACATTGATTTTGCCGTGAAATTTTGATACATAGTAAATGTTTATAAGCACACTAGAAATATACAGAGGACAAAATACCTTCATGATTAACTTTCACTTTGAATTTCGCATGTATACAATATGAAAATACAATTGTTCATATTTCAATACTATTCTTAAAAATAATACAACTAATTATCAAACAGACAGATGTTTTCATTTGGATTTTCACAAAGTGTATGTTCCTCAGTTTAAAGGCTTTTTCTTGAGGCATCACAAATGAAGGTAAGTGCGATAAAAAAAATTGTGAAATTATACATTGCATAATGTAAGTTTCGAATACTAAAATGAAAAAGTAATATGTACATAAATGGTACTACACAATAAAAGTACAAAACTGAAATTAAAATGTGTAGTACGAATATGGTAGAAATTATGACACTTAAATAGGACAAATTTGAACATCCAGTCTCAGTAAATAATTTGTGTGATACTAGTATAAAGGTAATGATGTCCTGTTAGAAATAGACTTCCCTCATAAAACTTTAGTGTACTATTAGAAACATAATATTTTGTTTTTTTGAATGCACATCTTTTAACGAAGTTCCTGCTTTGCTTTTTCAAAACCTCTGTTTTTACAAAATCCGAATACTTCCTTAGTTTTTACTCTTCTATCTCAATTCTACCAAAACTCATTAGGTCCACAGTCTATAGATACCAGTGGACTACGGAAAACAAAGCTGTAAGACAAATTGACTACACATTTCTTTGTTCACTACCTGTACTAATCACGTGATATATGAATTTATGTATACGTCGTTCTCCATGATGTGCATGAAATAGGGAAAAAGACGAGAAAAGACTATGACAAATTGTAGATATCTACGAGTATCTGTAACACAGACGTTCTGTACATATATTAAAACTCCGTTTTCATAAAGCTTGTAGAATGTTGGCGCAAATCTAAAAAAAAAGACTGGTATTCATATCTAGGAAACCATAAAGTCACAAAGGCTCGTAAAAAAGTTATGTTACGATAATACTAACTATTATAATAAGTCATTACAGAAACAAAAATATAGATGTACTAATTTCTGAAATGACAAGAATTAAATGCTCCTGATGTTTTGGCCATAATGGTTTTTTTATACTGAGGACCTTAATAGTCCCCTTTTTTAAAATTGCTCTAATATAATAAGTTGAAAGATCAATAAATGAAACCGTTTGTACATAAAAGAAGCAAGCGCCAAATTTCGCATAAATTTCATACTTAACATTTTTTATTCAAATAACAAATTATTAGAATCGAAGTAGTATTTATATTTTAAAAGTAGATATGATAGAACATTTTCCAGGATTAATTGAAAGTGATCTTATTAAATTTCTGTATTAGATGCTAGTAATCAACTAAATTTCAAGGGCTTTTTTTAAGGGCATTAGTTATACCAAACAAAATCCATTCTAACGAAGCTTATTTATTTTTTTTTTTCTCTGGTCAACATATGATTTCTCTATAAAAACTTTGAATCATCGAATGTTCTGTTTTCATAAGTTTCTAAACTATTTTCATTTTTTTTTCTTTTTTATAAATTTCTCGCTGACGGACAACATGTAACGTGACACCGATTTAAACGGAACTTGTTCTTTGATTATGTCGGTATTACCGTTACTTGCATAGTTTACAGACGGTGTACCGTTCCTTGCATAGTTTACAGACGGTGATGTCAAATTACAAAATTCAGTGATTATTTGTCGTACATATATTTAAACCCAACCTTCCTCCAATAGATTATTCTGTATTTTGATTCACAAGGTAAGGTCGTTTTCTATATTTATAATCAATACGTTCCGGACAATATGACGGTTTTAATACACTTTGTTTAATATGAAACTGTTTTCAAAAAAGTTAATATTGCAAGTACTCGTTAAGTTTTCAATATATACCATTTTAAACGATAATAAGCTGAACATATTACTGTTTCACTTTTTGCATTGATTAATTCATACTTACAGGTCCCAGGTTAGGGGGAGGGTTGGCGCCACATTCTGTATGTGCCTGTCCCAAGTCAGGAGCCTGTAATTCAGTGGTTGTCGTTTGTTGCTGTGTAACATATTTGTTTTTCGTTCATTATTTTGTACATAAATTAGGCCGTTAGTTTCTCGTTTGAATTGTTTTACATTTGTTATTTCGGGGCATTTAATAGCTGACTGCGGTATGGGCTTTGCTCATTGTTGAAGGCCGTACGGTGACCTATAGTTTTTAATTTCTGTGTCATTTGGTCTCTTGTGAAGAGTTGTCTCATTGGCAATCATACCACATCTTTTTATATTTACAGCTTTAAAATGAACAAATCCATCATCCTTGTCCTGCTCCCATGCCTTGTTGCTTTCGTCATGGCCCAGCAATACGGATACCAATCCGGATACCAGTCAGGATACCCAGCTTACTACCACAATCAATATAATGCCTACAGACAACAGACCGGACTGTACAACTATGGAAACGCTGCCACAGCTCAACTCCAAGGAGCAAAACTTCTTAACTACTGTAAGTCTACTTTTGTTATAACTTACCGTAGTTACAATTTAGAATTGTCAGCATACTTGTATAAGTACATTATAAACACGCGTCTTGAGCTTTTTGATTATTTTGCTATGCGTTATGGTTTGGCAAAGATAATGATCAATTAATGCATAATCATTATCTTTTTTCTTTTCGTTGTCATCTCTAGGGTAAGTTGATAATATTGACCTTGAAATACTGTTTTCTGCACGTTTCAAGATCATATTAACAAAAAACATTAACAATACCATAATAAATGTTTTCATCTAACATGTCGATTTTTCATTTCAGTGTTTGGATTCTTGCTCCTTTTGGACTTCACCAACGCAACTGGAAACTCTCTGGGCACAATTGGTTAAGACATGTAAGTATTCAGAAAATCAACTTTTTCACATATAATGTACGGTGATATCCATTTAGTAGTAAGCAGCATGTCCAGCATGATAACAATTTATTGGTTACACACTTCATAGTCTCTTAAAATGTTTTTATGGCAAATCTTCATCTTGATAACTCCTTAATCTTCAGCAATGATCAAAACGATCAACTCATACTTTGCATCAAAGTCAAGGCAATCTCTAACGTTGATTTGAAATTAATATTGTAGTGGTAATAAAAAAAAAAGGCCACCATACGCGTTTACTTGCTTCATAACAAAATGAATAAAATTAAAGGTCTGAATTATATCCTCACTAAATAAAACTCCCTTTTTTTAAATATGAAATATTGTTCTGTTTTTATAAAAAAAAAACTATGTTGTTATCATCAGATAACAGAGCATATATCCACAGGCACTTGTCTCTGAAAACAAATTACATGTACGGGTTATATTAAAGTATATCGGTAATTTTTGTTCAGCGACAAGTGCCTGTGCATATATCGTAATTTAGAAATATAAGCAAATAAATTGCATTTGAATAAGAGTTTGTAAATCTATATCGACAATACTTTCTTAAATGATACTCGTTGACTTCCGTTTGTACCATACATAATATATTATATATTTGAAGGATATATGGGCTCATTGAATTGTCAATGAATTGCATTTAAACTTGTGAAGGCATGTGGAACATTATATAATTCGTTACTCGAAAAAGGACGTTATAATCAGAGAAATTACAAACATATAATCACAGAACACCTTCAAAACTATACTGGAAACCTCAAATGTACATTAAAAACATACAATCACAGAACACCTTCAAAACTATACTGGAAACCTCAAATGTACATTGAAAACATACAATCAGAGAACATCTTCAAAACTATACTGGAAACCTCAAATGTACATTGAAAACATACAATCACAGAACACCTTCAAAACTATACTGGAAACCTCAAATGTACATTGAAAACATACAATCACAGAACATCTTCAAAACTATACTGGAAACCTCAAATGTACATTGAAAATTGATTGACTCCATAAAATAGATTTAAGTTATAACGTTGTAAACAAACAAAATGACATTTTTATATTAAAAATATGGAGATGAAGTATGAGTGCCAATAAGACAAATGTCCACCCAAGATCAAAGGACGTGGATGTAAGTGACTATTTGTCGTCATACGGCCTTCGACAATGAGTAAAAACCCATACCATATAGTAAGCTCAAAAATGCCCACACGTGACAAAAGATATAATTATTATGATGATGATTACTGTTATTAAATATCATTGCAACCTGCTTTGTTTTTCAGTCCAATATTCTTTTTTATGAATATCAACCTATTTTTCTTCAAAGATTATGTTATTAGATTATTTGAAAAACATTTAATACATTATGTTTTATTCAATGTAGTCGTCTTCCTTTTATGCTAACTTAGCACTTGGTATATTTTATGTACGTCTTTATTTTAGATGATGATTAAGTTCGAGATATATAAACAGAAGCCAGACCTGCTAAACCCCAGCATATGGCGTGTTCATCAGAATGTGTTGTTTATGTCAGTAGAACATTACTTTCATTACATTGGCAGACTGTTATAGTTTTATAGAATATTACAATAAAAGATAAAAACTATACAAAAGTCTTCAATCGAAGGATAGGGGTGTGTTAATCGTCAATAAATAAAGTATGTTCTTCAAACATGGATGGGTGAACTCCCTTTAGATTTTGAATATCTCGGAGTTGCTCTGCCAGAGAAAAGATACTTTAACCGTCAAAATTGAAGGCATTTAATTTATAAAACTTGGGATATCATCCTGAAAGTTTATCTGTATGGTTATTTCATTGTCTTCTACAATAGAAAATTGGAATTTTCGGCTTCTTCGCAAGATTTTGGAGTAAGAGTAGATTTGTCAGAAAAATAAGTCTGTGTAGTGTTACATTAGGACAGTCACTTAGTGAACAAGCACTCACACAAAAACTAGTCATATATTTTAACATTTTCGTGCTAACATTTTAATTCATTGGACAGAAAATAGTAAAACAAATAAAAAGAATATACCAGAAAACAAATAATAACGGGCTTATTTCGCCTGAGGTCATATGTAATAGGACTAGTTCGATCTGTTGAAAAGCAGGATTAATTTTAATATCCAATCAATATGTTCTCGTCCTTATATGCACGTAATATTTCAATTGAACATTACACAGTAACATAATTTATCTTATTCTTGTTACAATTTCGATGTGCAAAAGACTGACAAATCTTTGACTCCTGGTGTAAGCATGTTTAATAGGTCACAACACTTCAACAATGAGGAAAATCCAATATGTTATAGTCGGCTATACATGTAAAAGGCCCCGACATGAAAAACGTGAAACAAATGCATTTTTAATTTTGTGTATTTATTTGATCCTAGGCTTCTATGAAACACTTTCGATCTCTAACAGTAAGATTATTATTTTCATATCAAAACCTTTATCAACATACTATATATAGCAAATTTAATGAATATTACGACGAATAAACCTTTTCAGTGATATCCTTTGCCAAAATATAAGAACCCTAAACATAAAGTTACCTTAAAAAGCTAAAACAAAAAACAGAAACGGAGCAAAGAGAACAGAGGTAAACAAAGGTAAAGACTGATTTCATGGTCCATCTAGCAAACAAGCAATCTAGACTTCATTGTTTTTGTACATACTTAAGAAATAATGATGCTTTAAGATATCTTCAAATATAGTACGGCATACGTGTAGAGCAGCAATACGCTTACTCTTTTCACAAAATGTCTTCCTCGTAAAGAAGATTATTGTTTTGTTTTATGTCAAATCTATTTAGATTTTATTGAAACTGACAAAAAAGCTCTAACTTTATAAAGAAATTTGTATTGTCCTTACCATCCTAATTATACATATTCCAAATAATTGAATTAAATTTCCTAGCAGTTATGGATGAACCAATGGACAATCGTCATTCGACAAATCGCACCAGATAGAAATGTATGTGCTACCTATTTATAGATTATGTCGTTATCCTTGCCATTCCGTTCGTCCTTCCGCCGCCTACCATCTCTCCGTCTTAACTGTGTTTTAATCGGTTTGGAGCGGCTTGAAAATGTTTAGTTTTAATGTATGTTGCCGATTTTTAATTCATCTGGTTGGTATCTTAAAATCAGTTATGCTTCTCGTTCGATACCAAAAGTTTGAAGAGAAAAAATACATATTATTAAAGACACTTGTGTAGCCAAGTATCATCTATTTTTTTGTATTTCAGTCATTGTTTTGGCATAAACAGTTTTGTAATTCTATGATTGGGTGGAATATACTTTATTTTCGGTTATTTTACTGTTATCCGATGAAATTATAGCTTACAAAAAAATTGGACCACCACACAAACTGTTCTTAATGGGAGACTATACTGAAAGTTACTCGGTCTTGAAATAATCAAATCCATTGTGTACAGTACGAGAGGCAACTCTTGATATTCATCTCATTATAGACATAGGAAAAACATCGGTTTAAAGATTAAAGCTGTTGCACGGGAACGCACAAAATGAAAAATCAAAGAAAATTCCCATGTTTCACAACATTTTCCATAAACTTTTAAGCTATGTTTAATCAAGTTACCTTGTGTTTATAAAATGCATGTCATCTTGAAAGATGAATTTTAGAGGCAAAGCTTAACACGGTGATATGTATTAAATTAAAAATTTTCACTGAATTTAAACACTACTTTTTCCATTTTATAATCAGTCCTTGTCACAACTGTATGTACGTACTCAAAGCCATTGATAAACCAACTCATTGTGCTGAACAAGTATAACAATCCGGAATTTGTCCGTTACTATTAACAAAAAATTCTGAAAAATAATTATTCCCGTTTTGCCGCCAAACGATAACTGTAAAGACTACATAAAGCATCCAATGGAATATTACCACCAAGTGAGAGAAAATCATTGAGAGGAACCTCGTTTGTAAAAAGACAAAAATAGGACTTGATGCAATCTTCTTGTAACATATTCAATTAAAATAAAACAACAACGAACATATTTTACAAATCGTATTACACCAAATCAGAGAAAAAAAGTCTTTTTATTGAAGTTAAAAATTCCAGACATAAATGACAAAGATTGCAGCAAAGGGGATCTCAACAAGATACTCAATCACAACACCTTTCACATGCAGAAGAAAGAACATAAGACGGACTACCACGGACCTTATTATTGAATTCTTGTATATGACAACTCTTTGAAACTTGGTATCAACAATTAAAATGTAAAGCTTTAAAAGCTGTTTAGTATTCAGGTAAAAAAGACACAATGACTTATGTAAAAGTTTGCATATCATGATGTTGGCTACGTTAAATGTTCGAGTATGACGTTCTTTTCCCGCGTGTGACAACAAACACTGTACCATCCTGAAATATAAAATTTAAACGCGTATATAGAAAAACTGTAAAGACGGAAATAGGTTATATAACATTTTAACATCAGGTTTTCTTTAATGAATGTAAGTAAATACATTTTTGACAGTGGATACATGTCTACAATTTTACTACTTGTAAACATGCAAGTAAAGTGAAACAATCGCCAATAATTCATCTGGATGCACAAGTGAAAATAGTATCATACTTGTATCATGAATTTATGCATTAGTAGTTCAATATGGAAGCCGGATACGGTCAATTGCGCATTTTCAAAGGCAAAAACGCAAAATCGAGAAATTGCGAAAGCAAAAACGCGAAATCAAATTCATTTCGCGCTTACGTTAGTCAATCACTGCTCACTGCTGTGAATCATTTCGTATCTTCAATATGATTGGATAGTGATTAACAATTTGATGAGATCCTGGTAAAATTGCGAAAACGCAAAAGTGAAAACGCGAAATCGCGAATTGAATTCGCGTTTATGCGATTTTACCTTTGCAAATACAGAGGCGACAACGCGAAAACGCAAAATTGGTCGCTCCCGGCTTCCATAGTTTACAGATGTTCAAATATCTATCAATCGACTAAGAAGATACAACTCAAGATAACACACAAAAACTGAGGAATTCGCATGAACTCCGATACCAGGTGCATCAACATATGTATCACCCGCCATGCGAAGCCACACTGAGGAAAATGTTATAATCGGGAATAGGACAAAATAAGTAATTGGTGAGATTACAGAAAAAACGGCTATTCTGCTATCTAAGGATATAAGACGGCAAACGTGTCGCCAGTGAATTCAGAGACAGACACATAGTTTCGGTGAACCAATTATTGATGATGAAAACTTGTGTAAGTGTCGATTTCAGTCGTTCTACCTCATAACTTTGCTGAAACAGTTTTTTGTGTAAGGAGCACAACACTGGTAGTAAAGCCCATAAAGTGGGAACATACACGATCGAGCGTAGCGTTTTAATTGAGATTAGTAAACGCCATAGATGGGACAGAGGGTATGTTACTGCTTATAAATGGAAAGCTGACAATTTGGAAAGTTGAAATCATCACGTTTTTCATGTATTCTAGTTTTAAATCGTCTATCTGTGTCAATATCAAGGAATAGTATCAATAAAGGATGCAGATCTTTTAGTTCGGGAGTCTCCTTTATCTCGAGTTCACTGGCATTTATGAGATGCAAGCACTCACTGAAATGTGGATTATTGAGTGACAGAACATCATCAAGATATCGAAAATGAAATTACAGAACTTTGCAAGATGCTTTTTTTGTTTGTCTTTGAGAAGGTTCTGTGTGAATTCTGTTTCATAGTACAAACTTTTTTTTTAATAGGCCAGTAAGAATGCATAATTATTAAGCATTTAACCATTAGAATACCGACTGTCTGTTGGAATATAAATCGACAAAACTAGAAAAATACGTTGAAATATCCAAAATTCATATAAAAGTATCATTACATATAACCTTTGAAAAAAACGAGACGTAGAATTTGATAGCGAAACTGCACCCAAACGCAGACTTAGCTAGTTAAATTTCACCCCATACCCATGTATCTGTCTCGACGTTAAACCCCAAATCTGTGTTTAATCCTATAATAGGGGGAGTTATTATCAAATCCTAGAAGACAGTGTGCTAGCTAGATGTATGTTTGCATGGGTATCTATATATTTATATATGATACTTGCCTTAACTAATCCTGGAACTGCTGACCACAATGAATAATTTGGTATTCTTTGTTTTCCTGATGCTTTCCTTACAAAAGTTTGAATTGTCATTCCTAATATCAGGTATGTAACAATAAAACATAAAAATCTGAAAACAAGCTAATATTATCAGTATAAAATTACAAAATTAATATTAGTAACGATTTAAAATTCTCAATTCGTGCGTTTTATATTGCAAAGTGAGTGTAGAGGGTAAAAAATAAAAATAACATTTTATAATTTCGGTGGTTCATAGGCGCTATTCTGTGTTTACCCAAAAATGTGAAAGCAATAAATTTATAAGATATTTGAATTCTTGAGGAGCTATATGTAGAGAATAACCAAATCTAACTTGGGTCATCTTTACCCGAGTTAGTTGGAACCTTAGTTTCTCAATTACTTCAACTTCAACATTTAAGAAGGACTTGTCTACAACAATAATGAGTTGAAAGGAAACCATGTGTTTGTTGATTTTGAAAACACATTGTCAGTGGTTATCTTAATGTATTTAGTTTTTTGGGGGAAACTAGTGTTGATGTTTGAACTTTGACGTTGCTTCATTGAATCGGAACTATGTAGGGATTGTCAAATTATACTGACAATTATCGATTGTTCAAGATCGGGTTGACTTTTAGAGCTTTAAATTGTTGCTGTCGCTTCTCATTTCAGTCATATCGAAGTAAGTTTGGTAAATTTTATTAATGTGACCGGTAATTGTAATTAAACATTTGATCAATTTTCCGTATTTTCAAAATCATCTTGCCCCACTCCCCCAGAAAATCAAATGGTCGCCCCCTTAGCACTCTTGATATAATTATGACTAGGATCATCTTATACTTACACTATGAGAATTATTGTTCCTATTGATATTCCACCTAAGTCAACACATGCATATTTAGTCTGCAACTCAAAAAACTACAAACAAAATTTCAAATATAGGATTAATACTTTAAAAAATTATATTTTTATATGAGTTAAAAGTTCTTTTTTTTAATCTCATATATGTAAAGCGCGGTTAATTTAAAGAGGGCAAGACGGTGTGTACCACCTTACGATGAAAAACAAAATAAACGCTATACTCATATTTTCAGGATGGAGAATTATGTTCACTTTTTAAAATCCAAAAGTACCTAGCAACTGTGCATATTTGAATTGTTCTAGTTCATATTTGATTCAAGGATAGTGTTTAATGTACTCAATGAATTATTTTGAAAATCCGTTTGCTATGTAGAGATAATCTTAAGTTATTAAATTAGTTTGCACTTACATCGAGTTCACCGAGGTTTTTGTGGAGATTCCCCAAGCTTTAAATTTTTAGTTAGTCCTTTAGTCAATTTTTATGTCGCGGTGTTGACTGTCATTCGACTAAAGCTTGACGATTGTCCCTTGTCTTTTTACTGATTTTGGCATTGTGGTATTAGTTTGGCAATCAGGTGCACGTGGACGATTTTGGCATTGTGGTATTAGTTTGGCGATCAGGTGCACGTGGACGATTTTGACATTGTGGTATTAGTTTGGCGATCAGGTGCACGTGGACGATTTTGGCATTGTAGTATTAGTTTGGCGATCAGGTGCACGTGGACGATTTTGACATTGTGGTATTAGTTTGGCGATCAGGTGCACGTGGACGATTTTGACATTGTGGTATTAGTTTGGCGATCAGGTGCACGTGGACGATTTTGGCATTGTGGTATTAGTTTGGCGATCAGGTGCACGTGGACGATTTTGACATTGTGGTATTAGTTTGGCGATCAGGTGCACGTGGACGATTTTGACATTGTTGTATTAGTTTGGCGATCAGGTGCACGTGGACGATTTTGACATTGTGGTATTAGTTTGGCGATCAGGTGCACGTGGACGATTTTGACATTGTGGTATTAGTTTGGCGATCAGGTGCACGTGGACGATTTTGGCATTGTGGTATTAGTTTGGCGATCAGGTGCACGTGGACGATTTTGACATTGTGGTATTAGTTTGACGATCAGTTGCACGTGGACGATTTTGACATTGTGGTATTAGTTTGGCGATCAGGTGCACGTGGACGATTTTGACATTGTGGTATTAGTTTGGCGATCAGGTGCACGTGGACGATTTTGACATTGTGGTATTAGTTTGGCGATCAGGTGCACGTGGACGAAAGTATACCCCACATCTCCTTTTGTTTATAAGAAATGTATTTAGATTACCAAACATACATGTAACATAGATTAATATGGTATATTAAACTAACATATTCACCGCTTCCTAGTGGAATTTCTCCCTTAACATCAAGAAAACCTTCTTGATTTTTATCACAAGTCAATGTGATTTCAGCTGATCTAAACAAAATAAAGGAATATAAACAGTACTCTATATAACACGTCTTTTACTATATTTTCAAAGTCAAATCGTCCAAACACGGCCAGGAACTATAAATAATGCTTTAAATTACTGTTTAAAAAATTCTGGAATTCGTTATAGTTGATTTTTATATCTAGGATAAGAATTAATAAAAACATTTTGTTCAATCTACAGTTGAGCCTTTAAGACGAATTTTAGACACTGAAATGTTGTATCGACACTTTATTTTCAAAACCCGTATGCTGACCTCTAGATGTCTCTGCAGGCTTATTGTTGTTGATTGAAGCCTCGTTGACGTTTATCACTCTGAGTTTTTTATATGACAAGAAAATGCTTATCAACACGTTGGAAAGTTTTAAAACCCTGTACAGTCTCAATATAAAACAATAATGATCGTTATATACATTTGTCTTTTCTCAAAGTAGATGTTTAAGTTGCAACACTATATTTATTGTATGCATTATTAAAAACAGTTTAGTGTTAATTAATGCTCAGTGTTCCGCTATTGTGCTGTGCGTATAATATGTCTAAAGGATTTATTTATATTACATTTCCCCTTCTTTTAGTACTAATATGCTTACCTTTGAGCACCACCCGTTCCTGTGTAAATATATGTTAATTTAGTTACTTTTCCTGAAGTGCTGAACACAGCTGAATCCTGATCGCCAAGTGGAAAATATGACGCATTAGGTATATTATTATGCACATTACAAACCTGAAAATAAAAAAATCGTTTATACAATAATTATAAGGTAGAACGACAGGAATCGACACTACATTTGTTTTACGGACACCATCAAAAACTTGTTGGCCGATATGATGTGTTGTTGTGTCAATTCACTAGTGATGTGTGTTCACGGTCTTAGATCTCTTGATACCAGTCGTCTGTTATTTTACCGATTGTGACATTAAGATGCTCTCCCATGATCATATTCTCCTTTTATTCATATCGAATATAGTATTGTCCTTTCCTGTATCATTGCTTTGCGACTTATAAAAACTAATACCAATATCAGACGGACTTGTTCTTTACACTAAGAATCCAAAAACTCAATTATTTTTTTACCTGAAATGCAAACTTAGAGAAAGCCATCATTCCAAGACCTCCCAAGAATATAAATTATCCGACTACTGAAGGGGAAAAAAGTTAAAGCATATGACAAACAACATACAGACATATAGCTCATTACATCCTCATA
This sequence comes from Mytilus californianus, assembly GCF_021869535.1. Taxonomy (NCBI): domain Eukaryota; kingdom Metazoa; phylum Mollusca; class Bivalvia; order Mytilida; family Mytilidae; genus Mytilus; species Mytilus californianus. The sequence continues at coordinate 97,069,384 of NW_026262668.1, forward strand.
CTTTCTGTACCATTACCTTTTGTTTTATCAAGTGCTTGAAGCAGTTTTGAATCATGAATTGATACACAATCTTTTTTCCATTCATTGTACTGTGAAATTATCATGTTTAGTTGATTAGAAAACAAATAAATCCCAAAACTGTAACTTCGTCATAGGAGTCAAAGAAAAATGACATTGACTGACTAACAATGTCTCGGAGTGGTTAGGTGATACTGACTGCAGGGTGAATATGTCCCATCTAACGTAACATCAAGTCACATTGATTTTATCCTCTGTAAAGTATCGATTATATGTATTTACGACTGTTTATAAGGTAGACCTTTCCCACCGCCTCCTTCGACTGTCTAATAGGTCTAAATTGACTCATTCTGCATCTATTCTCAAAGACTCAAATGTTGCTAGACACCAGTTTTGTCTCTTTCACAAATATTTTTGTTTTCTCATCAGGCACACATAAAAAAATATACCCCACAGACACTTACAAAAAAGAATTCTTTGACGATCATAAGTCTGTTTTAAGTCCCTTTTGTGAATATAAAACAAAGAACCGAAAGAAGAAAATACGATTCCTCCACTTAACTGGATACCTAAATTATACAAATATAAGCATTGTTATATCGAAAGCTCTGTAAAATGCTCAACAAAATATCAGTCAAAAAGCGATGTACTTTGAGATATTTTTGCTTCAGGTCTGCTTGCTCCCTGACGATGAAGTTCGATTATGAAAAAGATTTTCAGAAAACCAGAGTGTTATTTTCGTAGTAGGTGACTTTCGGAACGTACCATAGCCAAGATAGCAATACAAGATGTTTAACATTGGTCGAAAATTGGCATGTATAAGGGTGAAAATTTGATATAGATTTATTGTGAGACAAAATATATTTACCAATTTGATATGGTAAAAAAAACTATGAGTTGTCACGAAATTTATGCAAAGAATTCTCAATGGTTATTTCGTTTGTCGTTAGTTGAGTTGCACTATCATGCCTTGAAGAAGTTCAATTTTGCGTTCAAAACTTACAGCCACGCTCTGACAGTCCCCTTCATTGAAAGGTTGGCAGGGATTCCAAGAATACATATCAGCATTTGAATCTGGATCTGGTTGGTCTTCAAATCTGAAAAAAATAACAATCTTATTTTTTGTGACTTAGCGAATTTGTAAGGGAACAACCATTTCATTTTTTTGGGGGGTTGGGTTGAAGGACATGAGGATTTTAAAAAATAAATATCCTGGCCTTGTAAGAACTGAAAATAAATAATCTTGCCAAAGACAGGATGAAAATTGCTATTCTGCAACGCAAAATGCAGGAAATAATTGTGTCTGCTTCGAAATTCAAAAGTTCTGAATTTTTCACTTAGAATCGAAATAATTTTATAATGCCATGCTCTATGCTTATTTTAATAAGGGTAGGCATTATATTTGTCAACATTTAACACCTCCCTTACGCTAGGTAGAAAGATATTGGCAAACATACCCTATACATGTTAAAATGAGCGTAGAGAATTATTTCCTAGATAATAGAATTAGAGTAAATAACTGATGATATTAAAAGTATAATAATACCATTAGATTTATTTAAATTCCATATTTCCCGACAAATGAACCTAGCGGGCAAATATGAACCTATTAATAACACCTTCCAGTTATTGTGTGAACCCCTCCTGGTTCACGCTCATAAAGTTTGTTGGATTGATACTTCAACAGACAGTCGGCATTTCAATGGGTAGTAATCGTTCACCCCTTCCGGTCGACTAGGTTTTTTTGTACTCATATGAAGCAGCATGTATTCACTCAATAACCTTTATTTCAGTGAGTGATTGCATCTCAAATATCACTGAACTTGAAAATACGGATACTACCGAAACTACAAGTTCTGCTTAATATCTTGATCTTTTCCTTGATATTGACATAGATGAAAAACTTCAAATTAGAATCTTTGTCAAGCGTGATGATTTCATCTTAAGTTTCCAATTGTCAACTTCCCATGGTAATTCCCAGCAGGAACATACCATATTTCCTATCGTATAGCGTTTACATAACTCAATTGATACATTAAGCTTGTGCATGTTCACATAATATAGACTTCATTAACAGGGATGTGCACCTTGCACAAAAACTGCTCCCTCAGGGTTATAATGAAGAACGAAAAGTAATGTAACATTTTCTCTTTTTATCGAGAAATTTACAAACTGCTGTACTCGTGAATCTTCTTATTTTTTTAGTTGAAAAAATTAAAGCAGTTAATGCGAAGTTTAGCACAGTAAGTTTCAATTTATGAAACAAAATAAAATGTTATAAAGGTGAGGAATTTATTTGAATTTTACTTTCTTTAAAGAATAACGGAAAAAGCCGTATAAATGTGCATTGTTTGTATTTGTATTTTCTATAGAAAAAAACTATGTTCTGGAAAATTTTCAATGTTCTTTTTTTATTTTTTTTATCAATGTTAAGAAATGGAATTGGTCTATAACAAGAACCATTTTACTTCTCTTCGAAATCTCAAGCCATAAAAATAAATATAACTGCTCCGAATTCGATTGTTTAATCTTCCAGTTAATATTGATATAAGAAAACTTTAGTATTTTCAATTGTTATTTTTTTTTCAACATATACGAAAACTTAAAACTGATGAGCAATTCTAAATTTTCTATTTCGAAAACCAGGATAAAATATGTTTGGCGTAAATATACACGGTCTGTTAAATCTCATAATTTGTTTTTAATATTTGTATTTGTATTTTATTATTATCATTATTATTATTCATGTATTTATTGACTTCTGATTTTATATTAAATTTATCCTACAATTGACCAACTAGTGTTCAAACTAGATATCATTGAGATGGGAGCCATCTCTGTGAGCCCCGCTGTGAATAACGTGTGGTAAAAAAATTGTATCTTTACCATAGGACATGGGGTTAATATACATGTCAAGTATAAACTTTGAAATCATAACGGTTCTCAAGATATAGAGCGGACACGATCTTTACCATAGGACATGGGGTTGTCAACTGAAACCAAAGTTTTTGACCTTGGCCTTTGACCTAAGAAGTTGTACATACATTATTACACACCCTCTGGAGTTGGTTAATATACATGTCAAGTATAAACTTTGAAATCATAACGGTTCTCAAGATATAGAGCGGACACAATCTTTAGCATAGGACATGGGGTTGTTAACTGAAACCAAAGTTTTTGACCTTGACCTTTGATGTAGGAAGTTGTACATACATTATGACACACCCTCTGGTGTTGTTTTATTTACCTGTGCACTTTATTGTGGATGCTCGTGTGATTATGAATGTTACATTTCATTTTGAAATGAAGCTTGATTTCAGAATGACGCGAGATTGCTGTTAGCCAATCAAAATAACGTATTATAATGAAACATATGCATGTAATGTAATTATTTGTACTTAAAGTCTTGTGCAAATAAAGTCTCCTGTTACTCAACTTCTATGTTAAGCAAACAGTAATGTGAATATTTCTTTTTGTATGACAGTTCATTTTGGGGTCCTCTCCGCGGTCTGCGTTTAAACTATGTCGATTTCTTTGAGAAATCAGAAACAAATATTTGGATTTAAACAACTAAGTAGGGGCGGATTCAAAGCAAGGGTTGTCCTCAGCTTAATAAAGAATATTTTGATAATTTACCTCAAAAAAATTTAACCTAAAATCCTGGATCCGCCCCTGCTAAGCCTATAAGTAATAAGAATTGCAGGATAAAACAATAAATGTACATTGTCGAAAATATAAAATTTAGTTGTACTCGCTACAAAACAGGGGGAAAGCTCGGCGAGCATCGCATTTCGTCTGATTTCTAACGCTAAATAAATTTCACATTTTCCGACAATATACATATATTGTATCAGAGACATATATACACATGTGTATATATGTCTCTGATTGTATATATATTTTTATTCATAAAATCAAATTAAAAGGTTCCTTTGTAAGGCTTTTAAGGCTGAAATGTAATAGTTTCAATTGGGTGCTGTAAGTGTACTAAATAAAATGTCTATGTCATATTTTAACAAATGTCATATGTCTAGATTAAAATAGAACTATTATCGACACTCGATTAGCTTTTTATCAGAATTGAATGTAGTACATGTACTCACTTCTAGTGTTAACAATACCCATGTTTGATACTGTATAAACACAAAGAAACGTCATGATTTTCCATTGTGGTTTGATTTAGACAAAATGCTGTCCAAAACATGTTTTAGATTAATTTTTGTAATGACTGTTAGTATATTTGTGTTAAATTATATTAATGATCTGAGAAGGCTGGTTATCCAAAAATTAAAATGCCTTTTTTCTTTTCATTATGTTTATAAGTCTTTTCCTAAGAATGATACCAATGACTTGCTATGATCGGGTTAGTCAAAACACATCTTACCTCGGTGTTTGGTCAGTATTTGAAAGCTGGATAAGATTAATAGCTGCTCCATTTGAAAATTTACATGAACATGACGATGTCTTTTTACATGAGTCTTTACTTTGCACTGAGTTCCAAATTAAGAAACTAAAATACACATAAATTATAACTGTTCTTTTCATTTTGTATGAAGTCTCAAAGCACGTGAGTACATTGATCATATATTCATGTGGCTATACAAATAAATATATCATAAGATAATATGTCACATAATGTAATCAGTGTTAAAATATGATATGAAAAAGGTTAGGTTGACCGCATTCATATGGCTTCCAAGATTACAATCTCTTCGATCATTTGGTCAAGTTTTCATTTTAGGGACCAATTCCAGAAATTAATTTGAAATATCTTGTAATTGCAGTACAAGTGAGAGGTTTAGCTAGCTATAAAACCATGTGTAATCCACCATTTCCTACATAAGGAAATGCCTGTACCAAGTCAGGAATATGGTAAAATCATAAATTGCGGATTTATTATCCGAAATTATAATTGCGTACATGTATTTGCATTTGTGGAAAAAATAAATAACCATTATATTTTGTTGGTATATTATAGATAAATCTTTTTGAATATGTAGGGCTAAAGGAATATCAATTAGACTTTCATTTAGTAAAGGAGAAACTATTAAAATCGAATACTGCAGATTTTGAAATTAAACATAGACACAACATTAATTTGCATACCAATGAATTTAACATCAGATGTTCATTGAATACATTTTTGAAAAGAAAATAATATTTTCCCAAAATTTGATGAAGTGCTGCCAGTGGTTTTGAAACAGCGAAAGTGCCGACAGAGTTTCCTTCAGAAGTTTGTTGTCATTTTCTGCATATAATCTCCAATCAAACTACACGCCAAAATAAAATAGTTAAGATTTAACACAAAAGCATTTTACTGACGATGTTCTTGACTTCGGACAGATACATGACGATGTTGCGGGGTTTAACTAAGTTTTTATATCTCAACCCCCATTTTAACTTCTCGGACATTGTAATGTCGCTGATACATACCTGCTCACGTCTCAAAGCAGTGATACGAGAATTACGGAACGACTTAGCAGGGTGATGTAGGCGAAGGTGAGGACTCATCCCCTATGGAATTTACTCACCATCTATGGATCCGTATGAGGTCAGTAGCAAACCATATATAACTTGAATATCTAGGGGGCGTCCCCTTACTGTTCATTCATGAAAGAAGGAAATCTGACTTGAGTGTTTTAAGTGGCGGATCTTATGATTCTGCTCAAGGATTTATAACTAGACTAACTATACAAATTCTGTAACTTGAATTTTAATGGACTATATTTAGTAAAACGTCTCGTGTCTGTAATCTCATGCTCCAATTATAATTTTATCTGTCCTTCTTTGACTTACTTTATCACTCTGTAACTTGTCATATAATTTTGATCACCCGGTCCATGCTATCATGTCAACTTTTTTCAATCGTAGGAAATGCTGTCGGTTTAAAGAAGGAGGTCACTTTATACATAACCAAAAGTGATCATGTGAAATAATGCAGGAATGGGTTTGATCAAGCACGTATATTTTAGTATATCAGTCCTTGGTTTGAAATTGGAAAGTCGAATAAGGAATTTATCCTAAACCAGTTTGATGCCCATATAATCTGTATACTTACCTGTTTTCTTTTTTACTGTTTTTTTTTCTCTCATTTTAAGCCGTAGTTTTTCCTGATCGATACCGTGACTGTTTCCTTTTATCATTCTCTTGTTTTCCCGGAAGCAGATTGTTTATGTAACTTGGACTATGATATTCGAGATGGGTAGCAATTTGGCAAAAAGCAATTTAGTAAAAGCTGCAGCTGTTGATTTTGGAATCCAATGGGCATGCTGGGCTGTTGCTGCTACCTTGAAAACAGAAAAATTCTACGACCTAGCAGGTAAGGTTTAACCTGTTTATTTATAGGTCAATATTTGGGTCAATATTCAGATCAGCTGATAGCTAGGTATTATTTTGGAACTATTTAATTTAGCTTAACGAAATATATTGTTCACCCTCATATTACAAAGTATTTAAGACTTGATTAAAATCATACCACCTGCGAAGAATGTCATAACAAATGGATAGAAGCGTCTTTATTTAAGAAACAAAATAGATCTACTATATTTTCTGAAATTTAGCAAACACAAAAACTGTCATGATTTTTAAAGTTTTTAAGTTTTAAGCATACAAAATAATCCTTTACAAGTGCGCATTGAATAACTACGCGATCTACATTTATTTTTTTCTTTTAATTTCTATTCCGCTACATTACGAATTTCCCTTTTCTATTTCAATAATCAAACATCTTGTAGAACCAGTTTGGTTAGTATTTTAATTTATAAGTAATGTTTTTAAAACTGCACGGATATTTCTTTGGCGCTATACGGGAGGGGTTCAATAGTCATATATAAGTCCGATACTTGTATAGTATGTATCGAGGTAGTCACTAAAACTTTTAAGTACATGTATACATGTCTCTGGTACTACACGTTTTGTATAACAATTTATTTACAATATGTTGTATGGATTTAGTGTATAGCTTGATATGTGTTTGGGAAGGGGTATTTGTAATATTTTGTCATCTTTATAAAAGGTTGTATCCACAGAAAAAATAAGTTACTGAGAGCAAACTAAGCATTCCTTATGACTTGCGTCTTATTCAAGAAGTTACTCCCTGTATATAGATTAGAAATGTTAAAGAATTTATGAGCCTGGGAGACCAATTTTTTATGAACAATTAGTAGTATGTGCGTATAAACTTTATTATATTTCGGTATTAATTTTCAGTAAGTATACTTCTTTATTTGAATGCACAGTTACAGTTACAGTTATACCCCTAGTGAAAAGTGACAAGACGGCCACGGTACTATCAACTACACAAACTTTTTTGTTGGCGTCTTTGTCAAATCTACTATCATCTGCAATAACTTTTAAAAATGAGTTTTAAATAAATAAATAAATAAATAAATTATCTTTATTTCAAGAGGATAATCTCATTAGTTAAAACTAATCTTCCTGAGAGTCCTCAAAATAATAATAACATATCTATAAGTACATACAATATTATAATGATATATTATACACAATATACAATTGTATCTAGATAATAATGAAAAAGCATATTAATTTGCACAATTGATGAAAAATTTGTAACAATTTGTTTTAAAAGATACAAGTGTATTACTCATTTTTATTTCATTTGGTAAACTGTTCCATATTTGAGAACCTGAATATGTAAATGTTTTCTTTAAAAGGTTTGTTTTTGGTTTGGGAAGATTTAATAGTTTTTCATCAGCCGAACGTAAATTATAATTCTGATTACCAATAAAATGAAAGTTTTCTTGTAAATAGGAACCATATCATTTAACGATTTAAATGCAAGTATTGCCTTTTGATATTGAATGCGTTTTTCCACATTTAACCAGTTTAAACTATTAAACAACAAACTGGATGATGTCTTTATGTCAGCTTCTACTATAACCCTAGCAGATTTCTTTAATAACTTATTAAGTTTATTTATTCCACTTTCATAGCAACTTCCCCATATATTGCAACAATAATCAAACAATGGCAGAATATAAGCATTAAAATAAATAATACGTATATGCATAGGTAAATATTTTCTTATCTTTTGTAATAAATTGATTCTATTTGATATTGTACATGACATTTTATCTATTTGCTCATTCTAATTTAGTTTTTTGTCGATATATAAACCGAGAAGTTTTTCACAATCTACATTCTCTATTTGTTCATCTGAAATTTTGATATCTAAACTGTTCCCAGTTGAATAAAGCCTCTGTTTTGAACCAATAATCATTGATTTACACTTTTTGGCATTTAGTTTCATACAATTTTGCGAAAACCAGTTTTCAATTACATGAATATCATTTTGAAGGTTAGCAGTTAACTGAAGTACATTATTACCTTTACTATGTAATGTAGAATCATCTGCATATAAATCTATTAATGAATTTTCTATGTTCAGTGGTAAATCATTGATATATATATATATATAGTTTTATTTGTATGCTTGTTTGAATTTTTTAGTCATCTGTGTTGTATGTCTTTGATGTATGTATATATAGTTTTGGCTGCTGGATCCCAATTATTGTCACATTAACCTATCATGTACGTTTTGGTTGCTCATCCAATATTAAAACCACGTTTAACCCAACATTTTCTTCGGAAAATGCCTATACCAAGTCAGAAATATGACAGTTGTTTTCCATTCGTTGCGTTGGTTGATAAAGTCTTACGTTTGATTTTGTCAGTTTTTGTGGACTTACTCTTTTTGAATTTACGTTGATACTTTTTTGGACTCATATGATCGAGACTGTACGCATATGATCTAATACTTTAATATATTGTATGGATAATACATTTCCAATAATGTTGTTATGTTGTAATGTATGAGAAGTTATAATCTTTTTGGTAAAATTGATGAGTTTCAGTGGCGTAGCTAGACTTATAATGATCTGCACGCAGAAGTTGGCGAGCGTAGGGAGGCCAAAAAATTTCGCCGAGCGGAGCGAGGCGAAAAAAAAATTTTGGACCTTTTTTACAGAAAATGAATCTTTTTTCGATCTAAAATGTTTAATTTTGAAGTGAAGTATGCACAGTTGAGTGTTTTTCTATACTAGTATATCAAATCAAAGACCTAAAACTGACTAAAAAATTCTAAAAACTTTGCAATGCTCGCCAATTTATTATGCTTCAAAGAAAGAAAGGGCTAGAGAACTGGATCCTCTCATGACATATATGTTAACATACGAAAACAAAGCAATTCAAACAATCAATTTTTAATTTGGTGATCATATATGAATGTGACGTTCGTATGTAAGACCGTATGTAAGACTGTTAACAACCGAGGTCCTTTAGGAGAGTAACATTTTCATTTGCCTAGTATTGTTAAACGTGTCAATAACTTCTTTAGTGTCAATGTCAAAATCAGAATGAACGTGCAGCAGTGCAAGTGAAGAAAGTCTTTCTTGTCCCATGGTCGATCTCAGATACGTTTTTACACGTTTCAGAGCGCAGAAAGAGCGTTCAGCAGTAGAGGTTGAGGGTGGCATGGTGAGAAGTATTTGCAGAATACAGAATATATTTGGGCAAAGTTCTTTCGGCGTCATCTTCAATGTTGCACAGAGATGGTCTGGTTTCTTAGATGGATAAATATCCCATCGCGCAACCCACCTTTTAATTTTGAGAAAAAACTGATCTTCTGATTGAAGATCGGACTCGTAGGCGCGAAATATGCGAATTTGATGGTCCCGATTCAAACTTTTCAGATTGTTTGGAAGAAGCATCTAGGCAAGAAAACGTTCTTCCGAATTGACAAGACGATCTCGTAGTTCGTTTTAAATTAGTAGATGGTCTAAAAATTGTATATACCGATGAACGCACAACAAAACTGAACTGATAGAAAACACGGAAACCTTTCTGACAAGTTGAAACACCTATATATACAAAGTGACAGTCAATCGCACTCTTTCTTTTTTTGACTGCTATGATTTTTTAATTATGATTTTTTTGGGGGCCATTTTGTTTGTGCACGCAAGTGCTTCGTTGCGTCAATGGTAGCTACGCCACTGAGTTTAATATCGCAAAGGATTTGTAACTTTTTTATTGCTATTCTATAGGCTCAAGTACATTTTTCCTGCTTGCACTACAAAGTTTGAGATGGAATCGGACATATTTCACACGCCAAAAGGTACAAACTGGCATGGTCCTAGCATGGGCGGCAAGGTAACTTATACACTTAGCTTAACTACAATATCCAATTATGTAATTCAAGTTTATATATATTATCTTTCGATTGTACATAAGGATGAAACAGAAACAGAAATATGCATGCCTTTTAATTCGATCATAATTATGAGTTTTTCAGTTATAAGGCATTTTTTTCATAATATCCGCCATTTTTAATGTATTCTTCGTGCACTTGCCTGAATGATATTCATAACTCTTTGCTCAAGGAATTAAAAAATTATCTAAAACAGTAAACATATGGGTACTATCCAACATAGTTACGAAACAGAATAGAAGACCGAGACATGAATGTTTTTTAAACAGCCTAATTTAAACATTTACGAAAACAAATATGACAGACATGAACTAACGACATCTTTGGCACTTAACTACAAGCTAGGAACCTATTTGCACATATTTTCTACACTTCTTACACGAGATATTCATGTTTTTTTATAATCTGTTTTCAGACTTGGGACATTCCTTTTCACCAGAATTTTAAAAGAAGGACAGGATAAGCGGTTTAATAAAGTCAGGGACAACCCACGCGTATTTTGGTTTTACTGGACCGTACAAGGTAACACAAACAATTATTTTACAATGTTAAATGTATTCTAGTTAAGAGAAAAAAATTCCATGCTGTGTTTATATCGAATATCGTATGGATAGGAACAATCGATTGTGACCTCCACGAATATCGTATTGATATAGAAACAATCGAGTGTGCCCTATTCCTGATTGTGAAAGTTTGGCTGAGTGAGGATTCGCATGACTGGGGATGTATAAAAAGCAGGAGGCGTGTTCCCTATAGTAAACAATTTATGTTTTGCTCTTTACAACTTTTAAGTTTTTAATAAAGAAAGTCCAGAAACCAAGTTCAGAAGTGGTTAAGTCCCAGATATATGTATTACCAAGAATACTATTTATACCAAGTCAAGTTCTCACATTGTGCATTGTGCCCAAATTTAGTTAAACCAGTTAACAAATGGATTTTTGTTTTGGAGTTCTAAAATATGTACACCATCACAGGCATTAGTCTCTGAAAAAAACTTACCTATATTGTGTTATATTAATCCGGTTATGGTGTACAAATTTTTGCACCTCATGTTTGCGGTATACCATCTTTTCCGCAAGTTTATTGTTTTCTATTTGGTATTAGATTAATAATAAAGATCCATTTTGTTACAACTTGTGATCCGTTTATTTGGCAATCGCCAATGGCATTCAGCAGGGTTTAAGAACATTTGTTGTTTGACCTGTTAGTCAAATGCGTTTTGTTTAAATATACTTTTTCACTTTTTTGGTCTTTTGGAAAATGTTGTTTGTGCTGTATTTAGACCTCTCTACCAAGAAAATTTGTTTTGCATGCACACGTATAAAAATTGCGGTTTTTATCCAACGCAATCATAGGTTTGAACGTTGTTTTCAATTTAGACTTATATATAGTGTTCTATTAAAGTGTTGTTTGTGTTGTATTTAGACCCCTCAAACAAGAAATTTGTTTTGCATGCACACGTATAAAAATTGCGGTTTTTATCCAATGCAATCATAGGTTTGATCGTTGTTTTCAATTTAGACTTGTTTATATTTTTTCGTTTGGGCTTGTATTATATTTGCCTCAAAATTCAAGAGTCTATCCTAAATTGAGGTAAATTGTATGGCTTTCCAAATACCGTTTCGATTCCTAACATCACTGAAGAGACATTAATTGTCGAAATCCGGATATGGTGTACAAAAACCTTTGCACCTTTTGTTTGCGGTATACCATCGTTTCCGCAAGTTCATTGTTTTCTGTTTAGTATTAAATTTATAATTAAGATCCATTTATTACATCGGTGATCCGTTTATTTGGCAATCGCCAATGGCAGTCAGCAGGGTTTAAGAACATTTGTTGTTCGACCTGTTAGTCAAATGCGTTTTGTTAAAATATACTTTTTCACTTTTTTGGTCTTTTGGAAATTGTTGTTTGTGCTGTATTTAGACCCCTCTAACAAGAAATTTGTTTTGCATGCACACGTATAAAAATTGCGATTTTTATCCAACACAATCATAGGTTTGAACGTTGTTTTCAATTTAGATTTGTGTTATATTAAAGTATATACTAGGTATTTTTTTCAGAGACAAGTGCCTGTGTACACCCTATATAGTTTTACTGAGAAAGAGCGATTCCGTATTTTAAAATAGAAGTACGTCGGACAGATATTTGAAATAATCCGTATTTTATAATAATACTGACGAATAAAATATAAAAATAACACTTGATACATGTTTTGCGTCCGAAGTATTCTTCTGGACTTACCGAAGCATTATATATTTTTGCTTTTAGGTGTATGGGTGTTACTAACTTTGTTACCAACATTGTTAGTGAACAGTAAGAAAGAAGATCAACCCTTAACAAAGAAGGACTATATCGGATGGGGGTTATGGGTTGCTGGATTCATATTGGAGACTGTCGCCGATTATCAGAAATCTAGCTTCAGAAGTAACCCTGATAACGAGGTATAGTAAAGTCAGTTATGTAATAACCATTGCATAGTTGTTTGATATGTTTCATTTTTGTCAGCTGATTATTTTTAATGTCTGACCTGCCATTCATGTGGATAAGAAATATGGGTTTGTTCTCATATGTTCGTCCGGCTTAATATTTTATCATATCAATCATTTGTATGCAGGAATATTTAGTTCAGCATTATTTTTAGCTAACGTGGTTAACAGGTCATGGTGTTTTTTTAGATGTGGATTTGATTACAAAATTAAAATTAAGGTGACACTATATGGGACCAATAGAACCATTGATATAGTCAGAATTACCTTGATAGAGAATTATTAACTGGGAAAATGATGCAACATTGGTTTTATATAATTTACAATGAATTAATACATAGACCTTCTATGCATGAGAACAACATTACATTAAAACATGATAAAACTTCACGAACACTCAAGAGATTTTAAAACAGGTAAAACCTAAAAGTTAAATACTACTGCCAATAATAATTATCTTGTAGTTATTTGCACAGTCATGGACTTCTGATAATATAAAAATTTATATTCCCGAAAACTAAAAATAATACGTTAAATTGTAAAAACCTGTTTTCATAACACCATTTCATTTTGTAGGGTCAGTTTATAAACGTAGGACTGTGGAAGATAGTGCAGTATCCAAATTACCTTGGGGAGATAATGATGTGGTCTGGACTTTATCTAACCTCGACCTCCGTCCTCAAAGGATGGGAACATTTGGCTGTGGTATCTCCTATCTTTCTTACCTTTTTACTGACAAATCTTAGTGGCATACCTCTCCAGGAAAAATCAGCAATGAGAAGATATGGATCAAATCCAGATTATCTGCAACACATTAAGAATACAAAGAAACTTATTCCTTTCATATGGTGAACTGTATATAATCCTGTATGCAAAAGTCGTAAATTTTCGGACTTGTTATCTATCTTATTTTCTATGATTTTGTTATTAAACACGTCAATCAATCTGTTTTTTTACCATTGGTAATCACATAGATAAATTCCGAGCCTTTATTAACTCATCTTGTAAAACATCATAAGATTGAACTTTTTACATGGATGACCTTGAGGGGTTCCGAATTTATGCTTCCACAGAATTTCAGCTATTTCAGTAAAACATCCAGTGGTTTTACAAAGGTCGTTTAGATGAAAAAAAAATTTAAAGGGGTTTCTAATTGTACAGACTAAGTCATCATTTGCAGCCACAGGCACTTGTCTAAAAAAATTACTTAAATACCTTATAATACATATGATAAGGTAAAGAGAGTAGTTCCTGTGTTTATTATGTGCCTTGAAAATATGCCTACGCTTGCGCTAACTTATCACTTTAGTACTAGAGTGATATATGCAAGCTGGAATTACTTAAAGATGGATGATTATATATGAGTATACTCAGCTAACGGACATATCATTAGATCATTCTGTCATCTTTAGATTTTGATGACACCGACGTATCACGGTATAAACTATTTCCTGATGTTCAGTGGTTGTCGTTTGTTGATGTGGGTCATAAGTGTTTCTGGTTTCTCGTATTTTATGTAGATTAGACCGTTGGTTTTCCTGTTTGAATGGTTTTACACTAGTCATTTTTGGGGCCCTTTATAGCTTGCTGTTCGGTGTGAGCCAAGGCTCCGTGTTGAAGGCCGTACTTTGACCTATAATGGTTTACTTTTACAAATTGTGACTTGGATGGAGAGTTGTCTCATTGGCACTCATACCACATCTTCTTATATCTATTTCGTTCAAAGCGAATTTGAATTATCATAAAAATTGGTAAAATTACGTATTTTTCCTCGACAATATCCTGTACTTATATGGACAGCAAACGGTTAAAACCATTGAAATTGAAAAGATAGTGATATTGTCATGAGATCATGACAAAAGGCAAGTAATTGAAAATTAGCCTGTTGTTCCCCCTTTTCTTTCTATAAACGCCAACATATAGGTTTTGAAATTAAAATTTTACCATACAAGTAACGAAACTGTCTCATTTGGCCGGGTCTTCTTTTGCTGGGAGTCTTTTTTTCATCGCTATATAAATGAATCCGCACAAGTTATTTGACAAGGTCATGCATGCAATAACTGAGAAATTAACTCTTATATCCAATCCAAGTCGTTGTACAGCAGAGTCCAGCCTGTTCAAATGCGACCAACTTTTGATGGGAGGCTAATAAAACTCTTCCATATTTGAATATAAGAAATATAAAGTGATGTGTGGTACACGTCATTTAGAGTGCAACCCAACAAAACAAAAAACCTATAGACATAAAGTAGTGTCTTCAAATAGCGCTTGGGGAAAATCACTCACTGGACAAAATAAACATGCTCTAATTCCGAATCCTAGTCTTACTAGCATGTGGACGCGTAACAGTTCATAGATTTTATTTTAAAATATTTTTTTTTATTTTATCCGAATCTTCAGAAATGTCCTGCTATTGAATTATTGTCTTCCCGTTCTCTAATTCACCGAGAGTTTTTTAAGTATGCAATGAACTTAGCCATGACACCTCTAGTTAGAAAATTCGGCAACCTTGCAGTGCAAGTGAGAAGGGAAAACCGAAATTAAAGAAAAAAACACAAACGTGGAATTAAGATAGTATTAACCAAAAACCGTGAACAATAAAAGTTAAGCTTATAATACAACAGAAATAATGTTTTCCTTTTGAATTGATCATAATTTATAACAAGATTAACTGAACTTATGATTAATAATTACATTACTTTGAGGGGGAAAAACAATGGTTTGTTTGTCTTAATGTTCTCAACATATACGAAATGATGGTAAAGAAAGGACTATTCGTATTAATAGTTCATTACATCAATTTCGTACATGCACAAAACACAATGCAAAAGAACAACACTTCCTCATCCCAGTGAAATATTCTAATTTATTAGACCACGTAATGTAGCTAGCTATCTTTCTGTCATCCTTTATATCTATATCATAACAAGGTAAGTGTTTCTGAATGTTTAATGTAAAAAATAAGAAGATGTGATATGATTGGCAAGGAGACAACTCTCCATCAGAGACCAACTGACGAAAAAGTTAGTAACAATAGGTCACCATACGGCCTTTAGCAATGAGCAAAACCCATACCGAAATGATATGTAAAACAATTCAAACGAGACTAACTAACGGCCTGATTTATGTACAAATCAATAAACGAATATGATATACAGCAACAAACAACAATCACCGAATTACAGGCTCCTGACTTGGGACAGACATATAGAATGTGGCGGGGTTAAACATGTTTGAAATATCAATCAGTACACATCAAACATCCAATGGATTAAGCGTAAAGACATCAATTTAACTTGAACAGTCAGAGAAACACAAGAACTTGTGCAATGCCAAAATATAGGTATCGACAGAATGTAGGACCGTGAATGTACATATGTGTATAGCAATACTATTTAGATGGGTTGTAGATTATTGATAACAAAATTATATTTCTACCGATAAAACAATATTTAAAGATCCAAGTACAGTGTTAAATTGGTTACCTTTCATATTAAGTGTATTTAAAAGATCGATAAGTTTACCCGGGTCGTATCTAAGTTTACATGCTCAGAAAACAACATCATTGTTAAAGTAAGAATGCGCTATTTCGTTGTAATAAGTTTTTCATATGAGTATAGAAATCAAGAGATATATATTTTAATATAGATTGGTTTTATCCCTATGTTCTATTTTAGCCATGACGGCCATGTGTGTTGACTAACCAGAATTTAAAAAAACACAAACTTTATTCCAGATACAATAAAGATCATACACCTATAGTTTGGTTGAAATTGGTTCCTTAGTTTCAGAGGAGAAGATCTTTGAAAAAGTTTACGACAACGCAGACGGGCGACGACGACAGACGCTAAGTGATGCAAGTAGCTCACAAGTGCAATAATCATATAAATCACTTTATCAATGGACTCACTCTATAATGCTTTAAGCAGTTGTAATTCGGATCCAAAGTGCTATTGAGGAATTTTCTTTTTTATTCTTCTATATACAAAATGTAAAATAACAAAAAAAACGAACTCCAAAGAAAATTCAAAATGAAGTCCTTTTATCAAATGGCAAAATCAAACGAATGGAAAACAACTGACATATTCCTGACTTGGACGACCTACATTTGCGCGAATTTGAATATGACAAGCATTACGTTTGCGCGAATTTACCTATACTTTACCTTAGATTTCACCTGTGACTTAATCCTGAGAATTACCCGAATTTTAAGGATTTTTTTGGGTAATGAGTTATATCGTTGGTTGTTTATTATCATATTTATTTTTCATTTATTTTGTTACGATATTCTCGTGTAGTCCTAATTAATTATTTGCACATTGCTTTGTGCATTTCCAACAAGATTTCTTCATTTTTCAACTTATTATCCATACGGAAAGTATATCCTTCAAAAATCAAGGACTTCCTTTATTTGTACAGTCCTTTGAAAACTTCCTGTTCTACTGAATAAGACACCTAGATATGTAAACTCATCAACAATTGCTAGTACAACATCGATGCAACAGTTCAAATTCATTTCTTTTTTATTTTTAAATTTGTTTAATTTCGAAAATCATAATTTGTTTATAAAAAGTGAAGGATTTCTTTTTTATATATTTTTTAAATCAATCCGCGCAAACGTAATTAATGCGTTTTGTCGCGCGCAAACGTGGATTTTCTCGCGCATACGTATGACAAATTCGTGCAATCGTAACGCCTGACTTGGTACAGACATTTCCTTGTTTAGAAAATGGCGGATTAAACCTGGTTTAATAGCTAGTTAAACCTCTCACTTGAAAGACAGTCTCATAGATATTCCATCATATTGACAACAATGTGCGAGCAAAACAAACAGACATAATAGGTAAAAATGTCAATAATTGGGGTACAGCAGTCAACATTGTGTTATAATCTTAATTACTATAAGACAACTATTTCAAATGATATTGTTTTATTGTTTCAAAGTTAATAAAATGCTCCGCTGGGGCGCAGCTTGATACGACCTCAGAGGTCGAACCCTGAACAGTTGGGGCAAGTATGGACACAACATTCAAGCTTGATACAGCACTGAATTTGGATTTTAATTAAATATTTGACACATCACAGGTTTCTGACACAGAATGAGAGTGGTCTTAGAACTTAAAAATTTTAAATGAAAAATTTTAAAGAAAAAAAGGAAAAAAAAAATCCCCCCCCCCAAATTTATGGAACCCCCTTATGATTCATCACCCCCAAACTCAATCCCAGCCTTCCCTTTGTGGTATGGTACCTTGCAGTACAATTTCAGAGAGATCCATACACTTGAACACAAGTTATTGTCTGGAAACTAGAAAAATGCTTGGGTTTTTTTTGCCCCTTTTTGGCCCAAAATTCCTAAACGTTTAGGGCAATTACCCCCAAACTCAAACCCAGCCTTCCCTTTGTGATATGGAACCTTGCAGTACAATTTCATAAAGATCCATACACTTACACACAAGTTATTGTCCTGAAACTAGAAAAATGCTTGTTTTTTTGCCCTTTTATGGCCCCTAATTCCTAAAATTTTGAGGGAATTACCCACAAAATCAATCCCAGCCTTCCCTTTGTGGTATGGTACCTTGCAGTACAATTTCAGAGAGATCCATACACTTGAACACAAGTGATTGTCTGGAAACTAGAAAAATGCTTATTTTTTACCCCTTTTGGCCCCTTATTCCTGAATCTTTTGGGCAATTACCCCCAAACTCAATTCCAGCTTTCCCTTTGTGATATGGAACCTTGTAGTACAATTTCATACAGATCCATACACTAACACAAGTTATTGTCATGAAACTAGAAAAATGCTTGTTTTTTTGCCCCTTTTTGGCCCCTAATTCCTAAAATTTTGAGGGAATTACCCCCAAAATCAATCCCAGCCTTCCCTTTGTGGTATGGTACCTTGCAGTACAATTTCAGAGAGATCCATACACTTGAACACAAGTGATTGTCTTGAAACTAGAAAAATGCTTATTTTTGGCCCCTTTTGGCCCCTTATTCCTGAACCTTTTGGGCAATTACCCCCAAACTCAATTCCAGCTTTCCCTTTGTGAAATAGAACCTTGTGGTACAATGTCAGAGAGATCCATACACTTACACACAAGTTATGTCTGGAAGTTACAAAAATGCTTATTTTTGTCCCCTTTTTGGCCCCTAATTCCTTAACTGTTGGTACCATAACCCCCAAAATCAATCCCCACCTTCCTTTTGTGGTATTGAACCTTATGGTAAAATTTCATAGAGATCCATTCACTTAAACTAAAGTTATAGTGCGAAAACCAATGTGTCTTCGGACGACGACGACCACGCCAACGTCATACCAATATACGACCGCAAAATTTTTTTGCGGTCGTATAAAAACGACTCCATACATGCTTTACATGTTTATTGCACTTGTTGGAAACTACAAGTTAATACAGTTAAGTCCAAAGTTATTGTATTTAGCTCAAATGGTAAATCTTTTTGGGACGTATTTACTTATAATGAATCTTGTTTTGAAACTGTTACTCATTATTCCACTTTAGGTATTGTAATAAAATATAATGGTTATTTCAATTTAGCTATTATTACTTTTATGGAAAAGGTAAGAAAATCCTATTTAAAATAAAGGAAACAGTTGGTCTGAATATATAACCCATGTAGACAACATACAAAATGTTTGATACCTTTATGTTACCTATGATTATGTAATGATGTGAAATTTGGGGTATTTATTTATCATTAAGGGACTGTAAAACCTTTGAAAACTTTCACAATAAATTTATCAAAAAAGTACTTGGTGTACATTGCAAGGCTTCTAATGATGTTTGTCGTGCCGAGCTTGGTCGAATTCCACTGAAAAGTACGATTGTATGATCAATCATAAATTTTTGGAACATATACTTTCATCAGAAAATACACTTGTAAATAAAATGTTTTGTGCTACAAGGTTTTCAATCCCCTGGATTAAAAAAACTAAAGGTATTGTACAAAAAGAATGATAGAGCAGCAATATGCAAAATACGAAAAAGGCGTGCACATTCTTTAATGATTGAAATGGGAAGACATCTTAATATTCCATGAGAAGAAGGTACTGTTCTATCGGTAGTAATGCGCAAATTGTAGATGAACAACATGTTTTATTACAATGTTATAGATTTGCCTCAAAAAGAGAATTATTAGAAAATAGAATTAATGTCATATTTAAAATACAGCGTAACATTAACACTGTTGAAAAAATATTTCTAGTTGTAAACAACAGCTCAACATTTATACTTAGACTTTCTTCCTCTTTCATATTAGAGTGTTAAGATACAAGACGCCTAAGAGCCTGAATCGCTCACCTGGAAATTTTTGTGTAGATCTTTCATCAATGACTGTAATTGCTGTTTAATGTATATAAATGCGTGTTTAAACATGCCATTTAAAGTTTCTCTCTATCTATCACATATTTTGTAAAAAACTAAAATTCGTCTTTTAAGGGAAATAACTCTTTAATATAAGAGACTTGACAATTGTGTTATATCATGAATTAATAGTAGGTCTTACTTTTGCTGAATATTTTTGCCTTGTTAAGAAGGTCTTCCTTTGCTCAAACTTATCAAAATATAAGATGACAAGCCCTCCTATCCCCTCCTTTATATGAGGAGCAAGCGAGTTCGACAGATCTGAATTTTAATCAGATTGTACTTTGCTGATCATTTTTGCTGTTTGAAGTTTCTCACCGTCTATCATAGTTTCTGCAAAAAAAAGAAGAAAAAATAGAAGATAAAATTATTGTCTTTCAAGGGTAATAACTCCTATAAGGGTTTAATTGACAATTTCGTAAATGTTGACTTATTTGTAGTTCTTACTTTGCTGAACATTTTTGCCATTCAAATTTTCTGTTTATCTTTCATAGTTTCTGAGAGAAAAAAGGTAAACATTAAAAAAAAAAATAGTCATTCAACCCTGCTCGAATTTTGAAATAAAAAACATATTTCAAGGGCAATAACTCCTAAACGGAATCAATTGACGATTTTGGTCATGTTCCCTTGTGCGAATGATAATAATGATATTAAGCGGCATGAACTGTGTTAAGACCAGAGGTGTCAGGTCATTTTGGGATTGCTCAATGTATGATATTTTATTGACTTCAGTGTTGAAGACCTCACAGAAGCTTCTTATGATTTCATTAAACTTTTGTCCCATGTATATATACTCAAATCCCCCTTTCAAATAGTCTACTTTCACTATCAGGTCCAAATTAACAATTTCCAGTTTTGCAGTATGTACTTCTCATTGCAAATGTGATAATCAAATGAACTTAATTTAAGGGTGTAGACGTTTGCGTGTGAATGCGAACATCACGTCAACTTGTACGCCCTTAAATTTAGTTCATTTGATTATCATATTTGCAATGAGAAATTATAAGCTGACGAAATATGGGACTAATAGATAAATGTATTAGTCCCAGATGAAATTTTGAACTGACAGTTATATTACATATCAGAGACATATAATACTTATATGTCTCTAATTACATATTACATCAGATAATATAAAATATCTTCCACTGTTACAACCTTTGGACCAGGTGAGCTAATAAGGAATAGTTAAATAATATGATTTATCATATACTTAGAGTAAATAACTTTTAATTTTTACAGTATGGTAATAGCATTAAATTTACGGGAATTCCATATTTTCCTAAATGGTGCTTAGTGGGCTGATATGAAAAAATTATCAACTGCTTCCGGCTATTATCGCATGCCTTTCCGTAACGTTATCGCATGACATTCCGGCGGTACTCGGCAAATTCCGGAAAATACACCTCAATGGTACGTTTTCAGTGAAAAGCATAACAAAGTAGAGTACAAAACAAATATTAGGAAACAGGAAAATATGTCATGTAAAATGCAAAACAAATGATACAATAAATGCATTTTTCAAAGTTTCCACCATAATTTAGCAAGTTACTTTACAAATGTTGACTTTTCCAAACAGTGTTCATTATGTTTTGTTGATTTTTTTTTTTTATCGTCAATATAAAAATATATTATACTGTTGTTTTCTCGTCTGTTGAGGCATATGATATAAAGATTTCATATCGGATGTATTACATTTGCCGTCCGTCGTCCGCCGTAAACTTTTCACCTTTTGAACTTCTACTTGAGAACCACTTAAAAGGATGATCAATATATTAAACTGTTATTTTTCTCCAATGTTGAATCATATGATAAAAAGATCCTAACATGTCATTTTTCATATCAGATGTATTATCAGCCCTCGACCCTTCGGCTCTTGGGCTGATAACACATCTGATATGCAAAATGCCAGTAATAACTTCTGATCATATTAATATGTTACTGCATTCTATCATGTCTGTAAATATTATTATAAATGCAATAGGTCTAACCAAAGATTTGTCTAACTATGCAAATCCTTTGTCTAACCTTTTATTGTCTTAAAACTTGACGAGTTAGTGCCAACAAGGACGTATAACTAATATACGTCCTTGGTGCCTATGAAATATTTGTATTTGTAATTAATATTAGGCATGTCACCTTCATAATATAAGTTCCAAATGGAAACAATATTCTGGAATATTATTTCCACTGGAATAAATATTACAGTAAATGTTCCTAACGGAATAAATTGTATAGAATATTTGTTCCAACAGGAACAGATATTATGACATTGTTTCAGTATAACAAAGTTTCCAGCGGAATTCTGTTAGGCGGAACAAATATACGTTGACAGGCCTACCATCTCGTTTTGGAAAGGATTTGTATAGAATTCACCAATTGTTCGATCCCTTTGTTTAAATGTAAGTTTCAACTATGGTGTTTGAACAATAAAAGACTAATGTCTACAGGCTAAAATACGTTGATAGCATGTTACGTATTCGGACATTATGAAACGGTATTTAGATGTTACGAAACAAGTTACAACTGAACTCAAATATTATCCATTACGATATAGCCATTTACTATTTTAAAAGCATCATTGTTATTTTATGTTTAAAATAAACATGAAGAACAATAAGACATTTTTTTTGTTAAATTTTAATATCTCGTTTGTGCGAGAGAAAAGTTTTGTGCTGGTCTATTTCAGATGTAGGGGATAGCAATCACTATATATGTATAAAGATTTTAATTTTGCTTTATAGCTCATCCATATAAATTTTAAATATAATTCATAAGAATATTTTGACCATTTTCTTTGGTTGTAGTTTGGCTTTATATGGCAAATAGTATCTAAATTTTAAAAGATTTCTAACAGTTATCCCCCTCTTCAATGGTGGAATCACCCATGACCTTCAGCTGATATTGTGACGTAAGGTCATCCTTTTACAACCGGCATTGAATCAGAAGTCCTAGGCGAAAGCAACAGCAAAGAAAATGTAAGTTTGAACATTACGATATTTAGTATACAGTTTATCTACCCCGTCAGAAACTTGCTATTATTCATGAATCTAATTTGTGTACTCACAAGTAGTTCTTCCATTCAATATATTTGTAAAAACTTAATTTGAAGTATGACATTTCAAGGACATGTTGTGCGATTTAAAAAAAAATAAAATTGCAAGTTCATTAGAAGTCATTTATGTGACTCAAGTTACCTTTGTTCAAGGAATATTAAACACTACCGCTTACATATTAAAGGATGAATAAACAACTGTGACTAAAGTTCCATAGAATTTCAATTGAACATCGCTGTCATCATGGTCATGACATGGACAAGCCTATAATTTAGTGGGACTGGGCAGGGGTCCCTTCATTTCCTTTTTCTTTAACTTTTGGACCATTTTTCTTTATTTACTTTCACCTTTACGTTTCTTTATATTCCATTATTCTCCATTTGTTATTTTTTTGCCTATATTTCTCTTATTCTTTATATTTTTTGCCTGTTTAAACAGCACTATATTTACCCATTATTCTCTATTTTGTAAACCCCATCCAGACCCTCCTATAACAAGTTGGGGAAGATCATCATAAATAGGTACAATTCCAATTTATGGGTATTATACCCAAAATCTGGTTTCAATTTATGAAATAAATTTTGTATTTCATCATGATGGCTGTCAGTGTCATGAAGCTAATGTTGATTGTTCATATTAATGACAACATGTTCCCCCGTTAAAGATCAAATTGATGAACTTGTAAGACTTAATAGTTCATGGCACATCAAGTCAAGCTTGTGTCTGATATCAGTTCCGACATCATAACTAAATTTTAGCAAAATATTAGGTTTGACCAGGTAAGAAAATGGCATGTCAGATCAAGAAAGCCATACTTCTTTTTGAAAAGAATGCACATTTTGTACATATACATTTGTAAATTGTTCTACATTGTGGCCCATATTTTTAAAAGTTTAGTTATTTAATCTGTACTATCTAAAACATTAGAAGTGTTTGGGGAATATTTGGATAAAGAAGACTTAATTGAACTTATTTGTCTTATTCATAGAATTAATGTACTGTGGTGGTTTTATATGCCCGCACAGTAGCGGAGGGGGCATAAAGTTTTACCCTTGTACGTCACGAAGTTGGTTTTTTATTCTCTAACTTTAGTTTGCCTCAACCAAATGTTATGAATCATACACAATGCTAACTACCACAAAACATAGATCAAGTAAGAATTTGGGTAGCGTCACTTTCACCATTCTTGAGTTATGTCCCATATAACGTTATATGCAAGCAGGGGCATCATCTGTGTCGGATGGAGACATTCCCCAGTTATTTTATAATTGAGATATTTGACTTGTTCACTTTCAGGGCAGATATACCAGCAGGAGATGCAGAAAAGGGAAAGAAAATCTTTGTACAGAAATGTAAACAGTGCCATACAATAGAAAAAGGTGGAAAACACAAAGTTGGACCAAATTTACATGGTCTGATTGGCAGGAAAACTGGACAAGCACCTGGATTCCCTTACACAGATGCCAACAAATCAAAAGGTACTTAATTTGTGAAACCTGTTGTGGTTCAGACATGGATTGGTATAACTTACTTTTAGTTTCATAATAAATTTGTGTTAGGATACTTTGTCCAAATTAGCAATTATTCCTTGAAGAAAGTTTATGTAGCACACAGACAGGAGAGTATAAGATTTAGCAAAAAAGTAGACATAGACTGTATATGCTCATAAAAATGAGTATGCATCCAACAAGCAAAGTCCTGTTGCTTTAAAAAAACTATAGGTCATCACACAGCCTTCAACAATGAGCCAAACCCATACATATAAAAGACCTGACAGGACAAAATGTAATACAATTCAGTCCTGAAAACCAACAGCCTAATTTATGTACAAAACAATGAAATAAAACTCCAAACACTTGACTTTTGAGGGCACATTCATAATGTGGCAGGGTTAAACATGTTTATGAGTGCTCAACCAACCCCTTAACCTAGGACAGTTGTGTAACACAGCACAATATAAGAAAACACTTTAAAAATCAGTTGAAAAGTCTTGAATTATCAGACTGACACAAAGCACATAAAACAACTTACAAAAGGACCAAAGAGCAAATTAATACCTTATTTTTCTCTTTTGAATTGTTTTACATTTGTCATTTCGGGGCCTTTTATAGCTGACTGGCGTATGGGTTTTGCTCATTGGTGAAGGCCGTACAGTGACCTATAGTTGTTAACTTCTATGTCATTATGTCTCTTGTGGAGAGTTGTCTCATTATGACAGTTGTTTTCCATTCATTTGATATGTTTGAGCTTTTGATTTTGCCATTTGCTAAAGGACTTTCTGTTTTGAATTTTCCTTGGAGTTCGGTAATTTTGTTATTTTACTTTTCATTAGAAATCATACCACATCTTCTTATGTTTATACTTAAAGAACAATTAAAATAATAATCTAATTGCAATTGTCCTTTTATATCCTTTAAATAATGAAATTTTATGAGCTCATGAATTTAAAAAATCTTTTTCAGGAATAACATGGGCAAAAGACACATTGTTCATCTACCTGGAAAACCCAAAGAAATACATCCCTGGAACCAAGATGATATTTGCTGGTTTGAAGAAACCACAAGAACGAGCTCATCTTATAGCATACATCGAGTCAGAAAGCAAAGATTGATTATACTCATTTTAGGATTTTTTAAACATTTATTTATGGATTCTTAACATGTACATTCAAACATCATTAACTCTGTGTGTCTGGATTACACATTGATAAACAGTTGTATTTTGTCGATCAGTATCATTGTTTTTAAAGTTTTTAAAACCATATGGTTGAATATTGAGTTTTAATAAAGTATTTGATGCCAGCTGATGATATTTTTGATTTCAAAGATGATAATCATTATTAGTAGCAATGCCAATTCAAGCATAATTGGATTCTCCCTATTTAGTAAGAATGTAATTCGGGCAAATTCTTATCATAAGCCAGGGGCATAGCTACATTCTAATTGGCCATGGTATGCACATTTTGGGTCACTGAAAAAAAATATAGTTTTGTCGCTCCTGCCAAGAAAGTTGCAGAACGGGGGACCTCAGGACTACAATCCAGGGACAGCGTAAACTGACAGGTTTCATCTATCCTTGACCTCATTTTCATGGTTCATTGGTCAATGTTGTTTTTATACGCCCCTTTACGGGACATATAATGGTATACTGTTGTCCGTCTGTATGTCGGACAATAACTCAAAAACGCTTTAACCATTTTTCATGAAACTTTGGTGAATTTGTTATATCTATTGACATAAGTTCACTTTTGATTTTTAGAAATTTTAGATTTTCAGTTTCTGAGTTACATGATTTTATTCATAAAAAAGGGGATTTTCTAGTTTTCGGACAATTATTCAATTATAAGTCCCCTACCGACGAAGTCGAAGGGGACTTTAGGCTTGCACACCGTCTGTCCATCCGTCAATCCGGCAAATCAGTTTTCCACACTTTTTTTCTTCGTGCTTAAAGATATTGATTTGATATTTGGTATGTTGTTTTATCATGACAAGTTACAGATCAAGTTCGAATTTTGTTCAGGTCTAATAATTTTGTGCAGAGTTATGGTCCTTGGACTTAGAAAATTCACTCAAATATTCAGTTTTTTGCACTTTTTTTCGTCATGCTTGAAGATATTGACTTAATAATTGGTACATTGTTTTATCATGACTAGTTACTGATCAAGTTCGAATTTTGTTCCAGTCTGATGATTTTGTGCAGAGTTATGGTCCTTGGACTTAGAAAATTCACTTATAAAATGATCAGTTTTCCACGCTTTTTTTTGTCTTGCTTGAAGATATTGACTTAACATTTGTTATATAGTTTACACCATGACAAGTTATAGATCAAGTTAGCATTTTGTTCCAGTACAATTAATTTTTAACTGGTAGGGGACCATGTATTGTCATGCAATACTCTCAGAATGCTTGTTTTTATTATATAAATGCTTTGAGCAGTTTTCATGAAACTTTGATGACTGGTAACTGTATATAAAAAATAAGCTCCCTTTAGTTTGTTATAAATTTCTGATATGACATTGAGGAGTTGTGGAACTTTATTCGTTAAAAAGTGAGGGGCGTATTATGTACTCATGGCGCAGCTCTTTATTAGTCCCCTACCGACGAAGTCGAAGGGGACTTTAGGTTTGCACTCTGTCCATCTGTCAGTCTGGCAAATCAGTTTTCCAGACTTTTTTTCTTCATGCTTGAAGATATTGATTTGATATTTAGTGTATTGTTTTATCATGACAAGTTACAGGTCAAGTTCAATTTTCACGATTTTAGCTTTTCTCCTTGTTCAGTGGAAGCCCTTTCCCTAGAATTAATTTTTTGATGAAATACTTATTAATTACTAGATTTCTGTTCAAAGGGAAATAACTCATTTTTTAAAAGACATTGTATCAATGATAAATTACATTTTGGATTTTTTTCTTTTTCTTTAGTAAATTGTTTGAAGAATTTAGTGGTAGGTTTGTTTGTTATTTTATGTAGTTTACACCATGACAAGCTATAGATCAAGTTAGAATTTTGTTCCATTACAATGAATTTTTAACTGGTAGGGGACTATGTATTGCCATGCAATACTCACAGAATGCTTGTTTTTTCTGATTTTGGTCTATTTGTCAGATACATGTACTATAAGCAAAAGGTCAACTATATTTGATTTACAGAAAGATTGTAAAGTGCACATGTCAAAAAAAGAAAATGTGGTATGATTGCCAATGAGACAACTCTCCACCAGAGACCAAATGACGTAAAAGTAAAAATATGTCAACATTGAGCAAACTCATACCCCATAGTGAGCTGTAAAGGCCCATAAATGACAAATGTAAAATAATTCTAATGAGAAAACCAGTGGCCTGAGATCTGTACAATACAATAAACGAAAAACAAATATGATATTCAGCAATAAACTTCAACCACTGAATTACAGGCTCCTGATGGGTCAGGTACATACAGAGTGTGGCATGGTTTTACTTGTTTGCGGGTGCCCAACCCTCCCCATACCTGGGATAGTGTTGCAACAGCATGACATATGAACAAACTATAAAAATCAGTTGAAAAGGGCTCAACTCATCAGATCAATACAAAGAAGAAAGCCACAGATCAGATATGGCAGGGTATTTATACATCCCAACAACAAAAAGACACTAAGTACAGATCTGAGAGAACTCAGTTACTGACAGCTAGTTTAAACCCTTTAACATGCTCCACAGGGTGCAGCTTAATATGACCGCAGAGATTAAACCATGAACAGTTGGGGCAAGCATGGACACAACATCCAAGCTCTTGAGTTTGGATTGTGAATAAATATTTGACACAGCATAGGTTTCTAAGAACTTAAGAATTTGAAATTGGACATTTACCCATTATGGTCCAATATCAAAATTTAAAGACATGGTTAGATTCAGCATTTCAAAGAACCCTGAGAATTCAATTTTTGATGAAATCAAAGTTTAATTTTGAACTGTTCGGACCTCAATGTGGACCAATTATATAATGGAGCCCAATTCCAAAATCTAGATACGCGGTAAGATTCAGTATGTGAAAGAACGCCATGTATTCAATTTTTATGCCCCAGCCACTACGGCGGGGGCATTAAGTTTTACCCTTGTCCGTCTGTACGACCGTACGTCCCAAAGTTGGTTTCCGTTCTCTAACTTTAGTTTGCCTCAACCAAATGTTATGAAACTTATACACAATGCTTATTACCACAAAACACCGATCGAGTTTGAATTTTGGTGGCGTCACTATAAATGTTCTAGAGTTATGCCCCTTTACAAATGGAAAAATTGCTGAATTTTTCGTTTCCGTTTTCGAACTTTAGTTTGACTCAACCAAATGTTATGAAACGTATACACAATGCTTATTGATCAAGTATGAAATTGGGTGGCATCACTTGTACCTTTCTTGAGTTATGCCCCTTTATAAACATAAAAATTGCTGAATTTTTCGTTTCCGTTCTCTAACTTTAGTTTGCCTCAACCAAATGTTATGAAACTTATACACAATGCTAATTACCACAAAATACAGATCAAGTTTGAATTTTGGTGGTGTCACTTTTACTGTTCTAGAGTTGTGCCTGTTTACAAATGGAAAAATTGCTGAATTTTTCGATTCTGTTCTCTAACTTAAGTTAGCCTCAACCAAATGTTATGAGACTTATACACAATACTTATTACCACAAAACTCAGATCAAGTACAAATTTGGGTAGCGTCACTTTTACTGTTTTTCAGTTATGTCCCTTTATAACTTTATATGATATGCAAGCGGGGGCATCATCTGTGTCCCATGGACACATTCCCCATTTATTGTTGAAATCAAACAAAGTTTAATTTTTGACCCCGATTTGGACCAACTTGAAAACGGGGCATTAAATCAAAAATCTAAATACATGTTTAGATTCAGCATATCAAAGAACCCCAAATGATCAATTTTTGTTGAAATCAAATAAGTTTACTTTTGCACTCTGTGGACCATTTTCGAATTTAGGCCCAAAATTAAAAAAATATAAATACACAGTTAGATTTGGCATATCAAAGAACCCCAATATTTCAATTTTAGATGTAATCAATCAAATTTAAATTTGGACCCTTTGGAGACTAAAATATCAATCAGTACACATCCAACATCCAATGGATTAATTGTAAAGGCATCATTAAGTTGGAGAAATGCGCAATGTCAAAATACACTATTGACAGATTGTAGAACATGTTGACCTTTATTTTCATGGTTTTGTGTGCTTATCAAATACTATAGGAAATAGGTTGATATTTGGTTTATGGAATGATTGTAAGGTGTACATGTCTTGCAGGGTTCATCTGACCTTGACCTCATTTTCATGGTTCATAAGTTAATGTAAAGTTTTCATGGTTATGTCTGTTTCTCAGATACTTTCACCAATAGGTCAACTTTATTTATTGTGTGTAGTGATGGTATGGTGAACATGTCTGACATGGTTCACCTGACCTTGACCTCATTTTTATGGTTCATTGGTCAATGTTCAATTCTCATAATTAAGTGTGTTTCTCTGATACATGAGCAATAGGTTAACTATATTTGGTGTATGGTATGATTGTTAGGTGTACATGTTGTCTCGTTGGTTCATCTGACCTTGACCTCATTTAAATTGATCATTTATAATGTTAATTTTATTGGAAACTTATAGTAAAACCTTCATATTACACACTATTATCATAAATTCAATCATGATAAGTAAAGCAGGAGAGTCATTTCAGAGTGTGCACTCTTGTAAGGAAATAATTATAAATATAAGTTCCAGTGTCAACACTAGCCATTGACAAGTTGTCCCCTATACCCATCATGCCTCCTTTAATTTGACCTGCAGGCAAAAGAAAGCAACTGTTGAATAATATTTGGGAAGATATCCACATCTTCAACTATATGCAGGTATCTGACTGATATCTTTTGAAAATTCATAACTACAAGTTGATGTTATGCCACCATGACTAGTCTGAAAGTTATTGATAGGACTGTCTACAACTCTCTAAACTAAATTTTCTTTTTCATTAGTATTCATTTACGAAATGAAAAACTGTGAAACTTTCGTTGTAATTCTTTGTTATTTCTTATTTATATACATATATCAGTATATATATAAATTTAACATAACTTAACTGCCATTTCAAATACGTCTTTGCTTGCAGGGAACTTTTCAGGTTGATACAAGCAAATCTTTGTGGCAAAGGGATACACAGAAATTATCGACACAATTAAAAATATAAAACATTTTTCGTTTTAATGATAAGAAAATATTGTCCCCAGATTCCAATTTTTTTAAAAGAAATCAATCAGCTTCAATTAAACTTCGCTGTATAGTGTGAAAAAAGGATAAAAACAACAAAATAAATGTGATGGTGTTTTCGCTGCAAAATCGTTATTCAACTTCAGAAGTAGCATGATTTACATTCTGATCCAATTGTTAATGTCAAGTTTATGAACCATAAATCAACAAAGCTGGCATACACCAAAAAGTCATTACTTTTAATAGTAAGTTAGCAGCTTATGGTCATAATTCATTTTAGACTGTTTTTAGTTCTGCATTTTAGGCCCTTTGGTTTTGTTACTAAAATTAATTGTGGGTTAGGACATTTGGTCTCGAGACTACCAGACGAATGTTCTTTAAAGGATTTGAATTGTATGTTCACAACTCAGTCAATAAATATTAAGCAAATTACAAATAATTTAAAGGAATTTGTTGTTTGCTCTAACACAGTTCAGTTAAATAACCTTTATCAAAAATAATTTTTACGTTCTTATTTATTTCAGAAAAAAAGTACAAAGTTACATTCAAATACATTTTTAACAACACACAAATAACATTTCATAAATTTGATGCCAGCATCAACTTTATAAGCAAAGGTAGTTCCAATTGGAAAAATTTCCTTAAAAGTTCAGTGTATCTGCATCACTTCCTTCTTCTATTGTCCCTTCTTCCAATTCACACTGCTTATATTCTTCAATTAGTTCATCCAAACTCTCTAATAATATAATACAAATTATTAAGGCTTTGAGACATGCTACACAATGTAGGTACCTCTTCATTGTTGTCATTATTCTATATTCTGTAAACCCCAATCAGACCCTAACACCTTGTTGCAATGATAACATAAGGAATGTAAAAGTTTTCTTCTTTTCTCTGAGTACAACCTTGCCAACTTAATGTAATATTTTAATATTGTGTTAGCAGGTTTGTGATATTGTGTGATGACTTCTATATATATTTGAACCATATTAAGGGCCAAATTAGGGCTTAAGTTAATGTTCCGACTCCATAAAAAAATTCTTTAACTTACTTTTACATTCTGAAAATACTTTTGTTACATCTTCTTTGAAGAAAATATGACTATTTGTTTGTTGTTTATATGCACTCTGAAAAGACAACAGGTACCAGATTATATTGCTGTGATGTTAAGAAACATAAAACATTTATTACTTTTGATATGTACATGTAGTATCTCAACTGATTGCTTGAATCAAGAAAAATAAGCTTATATGAGTTATTCAAATGCTTAAATAAAAGAATTGTTTTCTTTTTTATCAGATAGACATTTTGTACTACCTGTTATCTAATACAATTAGATCACGGACTCTCTGCACATGTAAATCTTCATTGGGAATACTACTCTTACCACTTTTGTGCCATGTGAGTGTTTTTTCTATTGTAGTAATACTCTTTTGAGTCATTCATATCTTTTTATTTCATATTTATTGATAAAACCTTTCTAATACATTATATAAGTTGCATGACATCTGTCTAATTACACACATTTCATGCACTTTAAAGTTTCAGTGTAGAAATGTGCAATTATCTGCTTTAACTATGCTTTCTCTATTAATATAGACCTTACTTGTCCTTTCTTCATCTGTTTAAGTTCATGTTCCAGAACTCTTTTTTCATTTATCTAACAAAGAAAAAAGATTCAAATTATAATAGTGTGTTTATTGTTACCCTCCATTGTCAGCCTTTCTATCTAATTATCTATTTTCTGGTGCAGTAGATTCATTAATTTTCGTGGTTAAAAGAAATTTTGTTTAGGTATTTCATGGATAGTTGATTTCAATGTTTTGCCAAAGTTTGCATACAAGCCTATAGGAAATTTATTTCTCATTGAACATTAAAAATTGTGTTTAATCTTTAACCACAAAATCCACTAAAACAAATTTATATAATGAATCAACAGAATGCAAATGTGTAATGAATATGGTTACAGTTTTGAATTATAAGGATAACCGTTCATTTAAATGTTACAGGTTGGCCAAATGGAAAATAACACAATTTTTTTTTTCTTATGGCTTTTAAGATTTTTGAAGCAGGGATATGTCATTTGGTGTTTTGTGCTGTTGGATTGTTGTCCCATTTTATTCACATATTTATTCCAATTGGGCCCAAAATGTTGCACTTTTATTAAATTTATGACTTTCATGCACACAAGTTGACACAAATAATATTTCTGAAATAACCTAAATGAGCTATGCTGGAGGACAAAAATTTGTAATTTTAATAGTCAAATTTATAAAATGTTTGAGATCAGAAAAACCAAAAGGAATAAATGGGGAATGTGTCTGTGGGACACAGATGATGCCGCCGCTCACATATAATGTTATAAAAGGACATAACTCAAGAACGGTAAAAGTGACGCTACCCAAATTCGTACTTGATCTGAGTTTTGTAGTAATAAGCATTGTGTATAATTTTCATTACAGTTGGTTGAAGCAAACTTAAGTTAGAGAATAGAAACGAAAAATTCAGCAATTGTTTCCCTTTGTAAAGGGGCATAACTCTAGAACAGCAAAAGTGACTCCACCAAAATTAAAACTTGATCTGTGTTTTGTGGTAATAAGCATTGTGTATAAGATTCATAACATTTGGTTGAGGCAAACTAAAGTTACAGAACGGAAACGAAAAATTCAGCAATTTTTCTATTTATAAAGGGGCATAACTCTAGAAAGGCAAAAGTGATGCCACCCAAATTCAAAATTGATCTGTGTGTTGTGTGTATAAGTTTCATAATATTTGGTTGAGGCAAACTAAAGTTAAAGAAGGGAAACCAATTTCGAAACATATCGACGGACGTACAGACAGACAAGGGTAAAACTTAATGCCCCCTCTGCCACGGAAGGAAAAGTTTTACAGCAAAGCATGCCCTAAATAAATAAAATTCAAATGCATTTTATGATTTTGAAATTTAAAAACTAAAACTGGATTTTGCTGTGCACTTTTTTTCGTTCCTACAGTAGGTGCCAAAATAAACAGAGTTTGGAAATAGGTCTGAGATCTTCCCCATAGGTAATAATTGAAGGACCATATTAAGTGAAACTCAACTGTTTGTTAATTTTATCATCTTTTGCAGCATGCAGGGACAAAAAAAAGTGCACAGCAAAATCCAGTTAAGTTTTTAATTTTCTAAAACATAACATACAGTTTAAGTTTATTAATCTAGGGCATGCTATGTCTTAAAACTTTTCCAGATACACAGGTTTGTCTGTACTGACAGAGTAAATTTTGAGGTGAAAACGTAGCCATTTACGCCAAAGGGTCCACATGAACCTTAAGTAACGATTTCACACAAGGAAAGCGGACATGAATATTTCTATAGATGCCAACGTTAAATACATTAATAATGTTATACAAATAGACAGGAAAAAACCTTTAACAAGTGAGACTCGCTATACAAATCCTTGTGATAACTGATTCCCTGTGAGTGTGTATACTCAGGAACATATATATTGACATACTGTTCCCAGGTATACTTAAATTGTTTTATTGCAGTGTATCAAGCAACAATATTTTGGGGAGGGTTAATTTTCTAGTAGTAAGGACTGGCTCGGGAATTAGGTAGGCAAATACTCCAATTATTCTTTTCCGAGTGCTACATGTCCTCCTGTACACAATATCTGAGGCTTATAAAGAGCTTACTTACATACATGTCATAGGGCAAAATATTTTGTTCATCACAATCATTAACGACTCATTGAGACACAACAGTAAAACTGTTAAACATTATTGATTAATAAAATGAAATATTAACATAAAAAATTCCGGTGACACCTGTTTCTCTAGTTCTCCCCTTTTTTGGCTTGTTGACATTTTGTATCCAGAATTGCCTTAAACTGGACCCCTGCTGTTGTTTCAATCTTATCTAAAAAAGTTTGTGTCGAAGTATCAATCAGCGGGTGGCCAGTTAAGAATTGCCTATCTCCGTCATAGATTTTGTATTTTAACAATTATGAAACCGGAAGTGGTGTTAGTGTCGCTATTGCCATAGTGATCATCCAAATTGAATGTGACAGATTCAGCCAAAAATCATTGAATTTATATAGTCTTTCCTTCCAGAGATCGTATGGTTTTGTTGTTAGACTGACGCTTCACCTAAGAAATTCAAAATGAGCGCTGTAACAACAGCTACAAGGTAGGAATAGGAAATTAGTTTCAACAGCACACGGTCACTGATAGTGATAATTTTATAATTCTTTCTTTCTTTCTTTCCAAATCTTCACATCTTTTGTAGGACAACCACACCGCTACACTATCTGTTCGGCATGTAGAACAAAACCCACCACCATAAATGAACGAATATATGTACACTATATTTTGAATAATACTATCCTCCACCTATATATACAGGATCACTGTTTTATAGGCTTTCATGTCGATCCGGCCCCACGTCGATCCGGCCCAAGTCGATCCGTCCCACGTCGATCCGGCCCATATTTAAAGTCGATCCTGCCCAATAAAAAAATATATTTATAAGGAATGAAAATAAAATAAAGATAGATAAATGTTTATGAATTTTATTATAATGTAATAGGTGTACGGTAAAACAAAATGGCCTTTGACAAATATTTTCTTTAGATGAGATGTTAACCCTCCAATACTTCACTTACCTGTTGTCATCCATCAACGATACTTTTTACAAATTCCATTTATACTGTTAAAATTTGTCACAAAATCCTCCAAAGTCAATATAGCTTATAATTCATATTTTATTATGGGGCCGGATCGACGTAGGGACGGATCAACGTGGGCCGGATCGACCGGATACCTTTTATAGTTGCTCGCATAACTTGTTGTATGTACTCTTAGTTGCATTTATAATTCATAGGCTAGTTACCGGACATATATACAGGGGGATTATATATGTTTACGTGGTAAAATTGCTCATACATAAAAAGTGTTGTAAAATAATTACATCAGTCAGGTTCGCACTCGGTAAAAAAACAACAAAAAAAAACCTTACAGTAGTAAAATCTAAAGTAGTTCGCCTTTCATATCGGTCTTATTACCGTCCAGTATACGGGTAGTCCATTCACAAAGGACTAAGAGTCTAAAAACTAAAAACAGTTTGTTTTCTTTTCTTTTTTTTTTATTATTCCTCTGCGCATTGAGCTTATTGTCTTTGTTTTCACATCGTAAAATCTAATAGAACGTTCATATTGTCTAAAAACTTAAATCATTTGTACTCTGCGCATTGAGCTTTTCATTTCACATCATAAAATCTAATAAAATTTAAATATTCACCTTATCTATAATAATATTAGCACTTCATGCACAGTTTCATCACAATCGGACTAAAGCCGTTTACGATCTAAACACACACTGTATATGTAATGCCAATTGTCATATGTCTAGTTACATAGTTCTAAAAAAA
This sequence comes from Mytilus californianus, assembly GCF_021869535.1. Taxonomy (NCBI): domain Eukaryota; kingdom Metazoa; phylum Mollusca; class Bivalvia; order Mytilida; family Mytilidae; genus Mytilus; species Mytilus californianus. The sequence continues at coordinate 97,105,705 of NW_026262668.1, forward strand.
TGACTTTAAGAGGTAAAAGATATCATCTCGCGTCTGTATTGGCAGTATATATGCATAATGTTCTTTGCACGTATGGGCATAATACTCTCAGGAAGCATTTGACATTTATGATGTTATACTATGTGTTCGACCTATTTGGAATTGGCTGCCCTACACCCCCAGACCCCACCCTCCCATAGACCATAATTCAGTATCTGACAATTTCCGATAGTTGTTCATCATTTCCCGTTCTTTCTACTGTGATCATGGTGATGAGTCAACTGGTTTTATGTGAAGTTTTAAAGACTTAATAAGATGAAGCAGATGTTACTTGTGACAGATGACAATGAGCATTACTCATTAAAAATAAAGTGATGACATGATGTGCTACATTTGCGGACATGGGGAAACCGGAGGTTATTGGACTGGGAGTGTGGAATGCATTAACAAATATTGAGTCTTGGTTATAGCTGAGACTACCATGCTATAGTAGTCTTAGGTTTTAGTCAGTCGTCTACTTGGAAACATTATTTGTTTGTTTTGCTCGATAGCATACATGTAAAGTACAAGCAATTGTTTATACTTTTCTATAAGTGATTTGTTTTACTAATGAGACTTTAAAATTTTAACTGCAATGATGGGTAAACCTTGGTACACTTTTCATCATGCTCACTAAATATGAGTATGATATGTACATTTCATTTTTTGTTTGTTTCAACATATCCAATATTCCACATATTCCAAGAATATATTTTTAATTACATTTCAGTTACATTGATTTTTAAATGTAATTAATTACATTACAATTGCATTATTTTGCAATATTAAGCAATTATAGGTATTACTTCCTTTAAAATAATGATTATTTACAATCTAAGTCTACATAAAGAAATAGAAAGTACATGTGAGAAGTACATACTAAACGAAATAAACAAATACAGTTTACATATATCATTATGAGAGTGCATTGATCAGAGAAACAGGTAATGTTTTAAAGTTCCAAGCAAATACTTCAATGTAATTGAAAGTAATCCATAATTATTAACATGGCAAAATGGCAATGCAATTTATTACTTTCAATTACATGCAATTGAAAATATGCTCAATCATCTTATTTATATCAATTACAAATTATTTAAAATTACTGTTAAATTTGTTATTAATAATTGCCTGTATTACAAATACATTTTTAATCACCCCACGTGAAAAACTATGACTTTTCCATTTAGGAATACATGAATTGAATAGGGAAGTTTTTGAATGCAATCTCTTATTATTGATTACTTTGTAGTATGAGTTCATCTGAAGTACCAAGTAATGTTGGACCTGGTGGAAATCAACCAGAAATTCCAGAAGAACTACCAATAGCAAGCGAAGAAGGACTTAGATTTCTTGAAAGTATAAGTGAGTATTTAAATAAGAATTAGTAACTACCAAATAGAGATCTCAATTGTCCTCAAGTGTTTTATTTTCTGTTTTTATTCATAACAATAGATATAGACAGCAATCCAAAAAAATACAGTAACAAAAACTATTGTGTACATGTGATCATCATGTGGTATTAGCAGTGAACAATCAATATCATCATTAAGAAAACTTAAATGTCTTAAAACTACAAAAGAATATTTTTATTCAGTGGAATAAAATTCTTAAAGCAAAAATTGGTTTCCATCTGTCTGTCTCCATGCTGAAGCTTATGAACAAATTTAGTAGCCTTTAAGATCCAAACAAACAAATTTCAGCGTTTATTGATAATGAAAATGGACTAAGTTAAAAGTATTTTGCATATTTATAAGACAATTTCACAAATGGCGCTAAAAAAACTATTAAAATATCCCATATATCAATTACCTGTTTCATCAGAAAATTATGGTCTTAAGAGTACAATATTTTGTCATTTGTGACACTTAAGACACAGTATAGAAATTGGTCATTTTAACATATTTAGTAAACAAACAGCCAACAGTTCAAACAATATTTTTAAAACAGACTATTTTATACCTATTTCTAACATTATTTTTGGAACTGAGCATTATTTTATGCCAACTTTGAAACATTGTATACTACATGTACTTATACATTAAAAGGATAACAGGAATAACCAAGAATGTTAACATCACATAAAAAATTAATCTCTAGACTACGTGTCATTATCTTCTATTTTTCAAATGGCATTCCAATGGTCACATGACTGTTTTCTGGAATAGCCTTGAAAATGAAGAAATGCATATAATTCCATCAAAATAAACATGTCAATTCAAGATGGTTACATTCTTTCTTAGTTCCAGAGGAAGATTATAAATACCTGATGTTTGATGACAATCTAGCCACCACATCAGATACTGGTAAAGAACTGGGAGAGTTTACAGTATCAGTAGAACCTACTCGATACAAATCACAAGACTGTTTCCTCATCCACGCTAATAGTCATGGTGCTATTGATGGTGTTCCATGTGGTACATCTATCACAGCTTATGTTGGTCAGAATCTAGAAACAATTGAACAACAACATCATGAATATGTTAAGGTAAGATTACAAGGTGTAAGTTAAGTATATATTTTAGACTCAGATCAACATCCAGACTGTAAATGACATCTGTTTCTCATATTGAAGTTTGATCTGATGTCACAGTCTCAAATCAACATCAAATAAACAAGGAATTATTAACTCTGGAAAAGAAAGGAGTTAGTTAGTTCATACAGAAATATTAGTGAAAGTAAACTGAACCTTAGCCATGTGTGAGTTAGTTCATACTGAGATATCAGTGAAAGCAATCTGAACCTTAGCCATGTAGGCATGGCTCAATTAATGGCTTAGTTTTCATCATACATGTACATTTCTTTTCAATTTTCCAGAGTTCAAAATTATTCCAGATTCAAATAATTCCTTGTTAATTTTTTATCCTTTAATCCATTCCTAATTTAATGTCATAAATCATAAGAGCAAAGTCAGATAAGAGTCTCCTCTAAACAAAGCAGTTGGAAAACCATTTTTGTGGTATTTTTTATAAAATCAAACAAAAAATTGCCAATTTGTGACATCATATCATTAAACTTACAACATCTTAATATTAAAACAACCAAATTATAAATTACTTTATAGATTTCCATATGTTTCAATTTGATTGTAAAATGCCTGACATTTTGTACATTTTAGCTTGAAAACTGTCCACTTGATAGAAAAACATTCATTGTGCAACAAGATGAAGGATATGTTGTAAACAGAGTTATAACACAAGGGGAGGTAAGTTGCAATAGTAAGACAGTTCAAAAAGATTATAGGGAAAGCCTAACTAAAACATTTTTGAAAGATTTTTGCTTTTTAGTTTTATTGAAGATGTATGTGCTGGAAAGCTACTGTTAAAAGTTAATAAGATCTCCTGCAGATGTCAAACTGTTAGGTGAAACAATTATTTGATTGCAAGTTTCTCTTTTTTCTGTATCAAAAACAATATTTTTTGTATAAAGGACCAAGGAGGGTTATAAATGCTTTTGCATATTAAATTTTGATGCCAAGAGTTCTGAAGGGGTGGGAAAAACTGCACAAGATTGAAAAATGCTTTATTGTTGTTACTTATTGTTAACAAAAAATTGTTATGTATCAATACATCATTTTTTGCTTGAAGCAATGTATTTTAAAGTGAACATGTATGATTCTTTCCCAAGTATCAATCATCAGCTGATTGTGTCAATTTCACTTTGTAGATACATGTATAACATAATACATGTGGGTGCCTCTCTACAGGGGATTTAGACAAAATTGATATTTTTTTAATCAAAAATAATTAAAATAAATTAATTATATTACACCAAATAATTGCAAGTTGATAAAGACAACAAAAGCTAGCATTTCACTTGTTTCTTAGCCTTGTACAAATACAGCTGATATTTATAGACAGTAAACATATTGTTTAGGCATGTTTTTTTTTTAAATGGGATCATTTATGGTTGTAAAAAATATGTATGAATATATTTAGGATGTACAACGATCATCAAAGACTTTAGAATTGGAACAGATGAAAGGATTTATCTCTGAAGGTAAGAATATTTTGTTGTAAATAGTAAATCACAATTTATTTCAATAGACACTTGACATTGCCACTTAAACATTGATTAATACTGACTTGAAATTAAAAATAGCTTTTATTTTTAGTGTTGATAACATTCAAGATGAAATTGTATCACACCAGCAAAAATAACTGTGATGTATGATATAAAATGTCACTCTTTATTTAACAATTACTTCTTTATATTGTGAACAAAAGGAGATATGTCAATTAGATACATTGTAGCAACCCAACAACACCAGTATATATAGCAGAACTTATTAGCTGGTTTATGTTATAAATTTGCAAACAGTAAGGCCAAATGAAAAATTAAATATCTTTTTCTTAGAAAATAATTGCTTGGAACATCCTATTTTATATTCGTGAATAAAAGTTTCAAAAATGTTTAATATACAATAAAAATTGGACTATTTATATGGCATTTCAAATTACAAACCTTATTGCTTCCTGAATGTTTGAGTCTTTGACCCATGTATACTATTTGGTGAAATATTAAACAATGCAAGAGCATTATTATCTTCAAGTTAATTGTGCTCAGAGATTAACCATGTAAATGGTCAGTAAATTCTGAATAGTTTGTCATACAAGCTAAAAATATTACACCATAAACATTAATGAAAAACTGTCCAATAATTATTTGTAATTTTTTTTTAAAGGATCAAATTTACTGCTGCACAGACTGTTAATTGAGAAAGGAGTATCAGAAAATTTACAATTGTTGTCATTTGATTCTGAAACTAATCTATGTGCTGCTTCTTATGTAAGTTTATATTAAGAAACAGGGTAAAAAAATTGGTATGATATCTTAAACTTTCACACTTAAATTTAATGATATCGCATTTTAATTTTTAAAAATATGGTAAATTCAGAAATTATTGCGTGCATTTATTATTGCAATTTTGAAGAATGGTAAATCTAGCAACTCAATGACAAATATCAATAGACAACTAATGGATAATTAAGAAATAATTCATGCAAGCCATAGATTTGTAGGAAATTTTCACATGGCCTGGACTTTTACATGTATACTCAAATTTTATCCCAAGAGTTAGTGAGGGATAAAGTAAACAAATATAAAGACCCTGACCATGTGAAAATGACAACAAATCTAGGGCCTGCATGGATTATTTTGATTCAAATAAAACTGAAGTGAAGATAAGTTTTCCAAGTGTATGTCTGTTCTGTTTTATCCTCTGTATGATAAAAAGTTCCAACAAATATATATATGGCCTGCATGAATTAATTTATTAAATAACAACTAATCCTTATTATTCTTAACCTAAAAATTTGCAATTTTTAATTTACTTTTATTTAATTTGCTATACAGTCAAATCCACAGTTGACATGTCGTAACTAAAAAGTGAGCTGTCATGTTGACTTGCAGAGATCCATAAATATGCAATAATGCAATTGAATCCAAAAAATGAATCAATACCTACCTCAAAAACTCGAACACTTATATACAAAGTTTTTCCTTATTTCAGAAACCTTTAGAGGACAGAACACAGACAGTTGATGGTACAGAAATCAGGGTATATGGTGTAGAAAGAACAATCAACTCTTTTGTAGATCTTCCTACCACATGGCAGTCATATTTTGTACAAGATGGGTAAGTCTATGGGCAATTTCACGATATATCTATACTAAGCACAGACTCACAGATGTAAATATTTATTGCTTTTACAGCTTACCCCCACTTAAATCCACATGTATCATAACATAACCAGATTTACTCGTACAACACATTGATTCCCCCATCTGCAGTAAAACAGAAGAATAGCAAGAGCTGTAATTCTCTCAAATAGAACAAAGTGCAAACTTGATATCTTATCTAACATTACACAACAACATAATCAGCTCATTTTCTGAAGGCATAGTGAAAAAGAGTGACACTTGGTGCTGATTAATGTAAACACAGTATGGAAAATTTTCTTTTGTTCCGTAATTGTCCAAATTTTTGGGATGATTTTATGCCAAAAATTTAATTTTCTGATAAGAAGGAGGAAGCATACCCCTCATGCTCATCTCCCTGAATCCACCACTGAACCATCTGTTTTACTGCAGATGGGAGAATAAATGTGTTGTGCAGATACATCTAGTTTGTTTGCCGTTTCTTAAATCATCATGAGTTTATTTTTGGGATGAATTATGATAATTTAGTTTCTGACTGATTTTGCATTTGTTCAGACTATTATGACGCATTTGCTAATCTGATGCGGCAGGTTTAATCATTACCAAAAAATTGAAGAAAATTGAGGTGGAATATTACTGACGGTGCTGTATTGACTGAGAGACATTATTTAGGCCTGGTCTTATAACTTTCAAATTTCAATCAATTATACACAGCCACACAGGTCCAGATCCAGTATTTGTCGAACATATTTATCCTGATTTAACCCTGAGAACATTAGGATTCTGGTGACCTTCATCACTTACAATAACTCAAAAGTCTTAGGTGTGTCACATTTACCTATATTACTTCTGTAGATTCATTAATTATTATGGATACAGTATTCATGGCTGGAGGAAAAGTTGTAGTTTCAAGGATATTTTATTACATGGTTTTGCCAAAGTCTGCATACAAACCTAAAGAAAGTTTGTTCTTTGTAGAACCTCTTCACTGTTTACCTCTACCCACAAAAATTGGTTACCATCATCCAAAGAATAATGATGAATCCACAGTATACATCTATATATGACATCTGATTTTGATTTGACAACAAACAGGAGTTGTGAAATATATCAATATGTAAACATCTATCTATCCTATTTTAAACAGGCATTTGTCCAGTAGAGTACAGGTTGGATCACCAGTCACCATGAAATTAATCAAAGTACCACAACTCATAGAGAGAGGTAAAACCCTATAAATCAATCTGTTCAATGTTAATTATTTAATAGTGTAAACATATAGATATAGGAAGATGTGGTATGAGTGCCAATGAGACAACTCTCCATCCAAGTTACAATTTATAAAAGTAAAATATGTATTGTTCAAAAGGATAAATGGATTAGACACAAGTTTTTCAACTTATTTAGGTCCTCTCCCCTTCAATGTTAACTAAGGGTTACCTAGAAAAAATGTTTGGTTTTTGAAAACAAATTGAATGTATTATTTAATTTTCTTTGATTAGCTAATGATTTAATGTTTTAAAGATGTTTAGTAATAGGTCGAGGGTCTAAGATAATAATCATTTTTTATTTGTGCTCTTATAAACACAAATAAAGTACTTCCGCACATACCAAATCACACATATATAGGAACAGCTGGCCAAGATGAATGTAACAAAGATAAAAACGGTCCTCAATGTCACTTTATGACACACTCTCAGCTGCTGCAGCATACATGTTATGTGAACATATCGAGATGTAAAAATTCAGAAAAAGGATTCATTCAAACATTATGCAACATCAAAATCTATTTAAATACTCTTATTAAAACTGATGATAATGTAATGTGTTACAGTTATTACAATTTTGAATACAAAACATGCATTAAGGGTGGGTAGGTGGGAATCTTAAGCCCACTTAGACTGAGCCTCAAATGGTCAATGTTAACCTTTACTGTGGCTTTTATACAAAGAACTTTAAACTCTTAACACTGTTAAGGTAACTTATTTTTATGCCAATAATGATTTAGGTACTATTAAGTACTGTGGTGAACATGAGCACATGTGTTCACTGTATAAGAACAAACCCATTTGCTTCTGATAGTAAAAAATGCTAAACTTACGGTAGTTCAAATTTGGAGAAAGGGGATTTGGGCATTAAAGGGAGTACTCATGAGGTGATGGACCAGGAAGAAGCTGAAGTAAGAAACAAGAGGCATTATGTTAAGGGCTGCTGCATAAAAACATATATTTGACCCAGGGAAGGCACTTTGGAATTTCAACTATAAGTAGGTGTCAATAATTTTTCGTACAATGAAAATGTAAGTGTAATTTTTAAATTACCTCTATTCCTGGGTACCATACATTTTGTATATGTTTTCCTCTTTAGGTGGTTATCACATTTTAAAGTGTCTTTCCTGGGTACCATATATGTTTTCCTCTATAGGTGGTTATCCCATTTTTAAGTGTCTTTCCTGGGTACCATATATGTTTTCCTCTATAGGTGGTTATCACATTTTAAAGTGTCTTTCCTGGTACCATATATGTTTTCCTCTTTAGGTGGTTATCCCATTTTAAAGTGTCTTTCCTGGGTACCATATTTGTTTACCTCAAGAGGTGGTTATTCCATTTTAAAGTGTCTTTCCTAGGTACCATATATGTTTTCCACTATAGGTGGTTATCCCATTTTAAAGTGTCTTTCCTGGGTACCATATATGTTTTCCACTATAGGAGGTTATCCCATTTTAAAGTGTCTTTCCTGGGTACCATATTTGTTTACCTCAAGAGGTGGTTATTCCATTTTAAAGTGTCTTTCCTAGGTACCATATATGTTTTCCTCTATAGGAGGTTATCACATTTTAAAGTGTCTTTCCTAGGTACCATATATGTTTTCCACTATAGGTGGTTATCCCATTTTAAAGTATCTTTCCTGTGTAACATACATGTATATGTTATAAATGAACAGCCCTAAGATGTTACCACATTTCACAATTGAATTATTGTTGTCGTAAGTAAATGAGGTTTACAGGGGTATGTTTGGAGGTAATAAATCCTCATAAGATAAGTAGCTGTCCTATTATGTGTTCCTCTTTGGTTGTGATAACACAAAAGTCTGAAATATTTGCTGGATAGGCCTTCCATAGATTGTCGTAACCCGAAATGACTACATTCATTGTGTTGTCAATATTTAGAATATAAAAAATATGATTAAAACACAATGGATGTACATGTCTGCATTTGTAGATGAAGAACCACCAAAGCCAGTATTTGAGAAGAAACCATTGAACTGGGAGGAAGACATGCAGTTGTATTCTAGATTTCTTGATAGAAAGGTATATGGTTTAAGATATTTATTCTTTGAAACGTTCTAATCCTAGTTTTAAAATTGGTTTCCATGTGCATGATGTCAAGGGATGCTCTCTGAAAAGAACTACTGGTAGATGTAATCTGGCAATTAGAGAATAATTTTTTGCAGTTTGAAAACATTTTAATTATGACCTTTCTAAATGTTATTTTCTGTTAAATTTAAAGTATATATAGAGATTGCTTTGTATGGTAACAGGGTTGATGTCAAGAGACTTTGCACTATAACAGTTTGGACATTAAATCAGCTCCTGTTGCATGAATTGGATGAAAATAATATGCCTTTAGTAGTTAATGTACTATTATAAAATTTGATGTGTAGAGTTTAATTCAACCTTATTTTTACTTTTTGTGTTGATCTTCTTACATTTAACAGTATAAAGTCATTTGCACATTGAAAATTTCATATAAATGTTAGTTGACTACAATTGTGTTTCCTCCTAGTGTTTTTGAGATAACATTTGGTATGAAGCTGTTTATTAATAAAATCAATTTTATTCTCTGATCTGGTTGATATAATTGCAGAATTTTAAAATTACATTTCTTATTAGACATTCACCTGATTGAAAGTTTAATGTGTGTATGTCTATTTGTAAAAACTGTATTTTATAAAGTTTGGAGATATTTTCATCAACAAATTATAAAACTGTATTTAGATATATTTAGTGAATATATGTTGTTATATGTTATTTTTAGTAGACAGATATTTCTTAATTTTAGTATTCTTTCCAAATTATTTCTTTTCTATCTTTTAGGAGGAACTAAAAGCTGACCACTCTTCCTATATTAGATCACATCCAGAACTTAAAAGTATTCTAGCAGACTTTTTACAGTTTCTGTTATTACGGAAACCAGATGATGTTGTACAGTTTTGTGCTGAATATTTCTCAGCTTTTTCTCCTACCATGCCAACATCAACTTCTTATCTTGCTTCGAATGCTCCAACACCTTTCCCAGCCAGCAGGACCAACACAAAAATAGATCAGCTAAGAGCACCTACTCGATAGATAACAATAGTACAAAGTCATTTGTTTACTCTCTGGTTGTATAAATCTTGATGGTAGCATGTTCTGTTATCAAGAATGTTATGAAAACAACAATTATTTCAGTCCAAGAATATCAAATCTTAAATTTTGGTTATTTATAAAAATGATTCAATAAAGCAAATCAAGCTTGGATATGGTACCTGAAATTGATTGATAGAAGTTTTCTTTACAACAGTAAAATATATGGAACTATTCTATAAAATGGCATTGTCTTTTGTTCCTTCAATTAATAGTAAAAAGATAAGATTTATGTCATTTGGAAAAGTGATGATTATATTGTTTTAGTTCTGAATGTATTTCTATCAGCCTTTTCAAATTGATTTTTTAAAATGAAAATGAGAAATATTTGTTTACATTTTCATTAAATTTAAATACCAGTAATGCTGAAATATTTTACAAGTAACTTGAACAAACAACTAATATGCCTTGTTACCATGTAAGTGTTAGACTTTCACCAAAGATGACATTAGTTTTATAAAGGACATTTCAGTGAATATATTGTTAACTGTTTTTATTATTGTTATTTTAAATTATACATGTATATATGTATGTATAATTATATTGTTACATAATGATGTTCCAATCATTGATTATAATAGTAAATGTAGTGATTGTTGAAAATTTTAGATTAATCAATTATAATTTCAGCAATCAATACTGGATAAAGGTAAAAATATCTCTACGATTATCGTTTTTCACGGAACCTCTTCCCCATCCCTGTAAATGTAACAATGCCGTAAAACACCCATGACACATTTATTTTATACTTATACCCACTCTTTTGGTGTATTCTACGTTTACATATCTGTATGTTAGGATACTTCTCCTTCAATATTATATTTGACATGCACCAGTATTACATGAGGAACAAGTTCTTACTTTATTTGCAAATCAATTAAAAACCTGTCATAAGAAAAATTTGAATTGAGCTGATTCCCAACACTAAAATTGTATGATAAACATTTCTTCATCTTCATCATTGTATATATTATAATCATTTATTTTGCTATTGTTGACAATATAATAAAGATATTGTTATAAAGTCTTATAGTTACTTTCCACTTGTTTTGCTGATATTCAAAGTACCTCTTTTATTTGGGGATTGGTAATGTCTGTTGATTTTTTGTTTGTTATATTTCATGTCTGTCTGCCTTTACATTGTATCTGCAACTCTTCTCAAAGGAAAAGAAGTGGCAAGACCTGTTTTAGAGTTTCAAATAACAGATGACACAAGTCATTCATTAATAACATATAGGATATGTGCCTTATATATATGTTTGCTGTTTGCTTTCAAACTTTATGATTTAAAGTAAAACAGCAAAAACTTGTAAAAAAATCATTTTCTGATATTTCTGTTGAAATATGAGCAACAGCATTCCTAAAAAGCGACAAAATATGTTTACAAGGATGTTGTATGTGAAATATCTGTCTAGGTATGAATGTTGCTCATATTTAATATGACCTAAATTATGCGAAAAATTTGTACCGGTAATTTTGTCAAACATATCAGTAATGAAATGTTTAGGATGTCACTATAGTGTCTGACGTCACAAATGATATTTCTGCACTAAGATTACCAGGTTTTGTATTCTAATTTATCACTTTTTTACCTTATTTTCAAAAGGTGAAGAATTTGATTATTTTTGCAATTTCACAGACCAAGTAATGACTCTTTTATACTTTCTCCATTCAATGGCACATGCACAGAATCTTGAATTCCTAATTACATTTTTTTGTTTCCTACTATATTATTTGAGGAGTGCAGAATGGTATAGGATTGATCTCAGGCCTTGTCAAACCAAAGCCCTAAAAATTGTGGTTTGCTGCTTTCCCACTCAGCATGCAGCATATAGAAGTTAGATCAGACTGGTTGGCTTAGAGTCAGAACAATGTGTCCTAATAGGGTGTGGTGTGTTCTAATGGACTGTTAGTCTATGAACTAGAACATTAAAAATCCAAAACAAAAAGTGCAAAGCATAGTTCATTTACAAAGCTCATTAAAGTTGTCATTATATAAATATATAATATTTGCCACTGGACTTTAATCACCAAATAATCAATCCATTGATGCATCAGGGTATTGTTCAACTCCTGCTTCATTTTTTATTTGATTAATTTGGGGTTGCTATATTGTAAAACATGGACTGCTTTATGGTGGGAAATGGCAGGGGAGCAGTAAATTATAAATTTACCTTACATCTTACCAAGGCTTTTTTTTTTGGAAATGTGAAAAATAAATGTGTTATTTATAGGTCAGGAAGAAAGCACTTGCGTGAATATTGTTTGCCATATTTAAAGATTATGTTTTTTTGTAACTAATACAGTTTTTCCATTTTCCATGTAGCCACAATAACTGTTCTCTTCAAAATGTCTCTTGAATTGTCTCTAAATTGTAAAATAAGTCACTAGAAAATAATTCGTTTCACTTTGGTGTAAAATCTTTTCTATATAATTTGGAAAGCAAATACATTTTGTAGTGTCTGAACATTTCCAGAAGACGATCCCTATGCCACAGTTAAATGTGTGACATCACTGAGTGAAACTTATTACCGAATGTGTACTTACCACGAGCAATCATTTACCTGACGGGTGACATCATCAAATGAGACGTCATATCGTATGCCTCTTTTATAAAATGTATTTTTTAAAGAATTAAAAACGAACCCATGTTTCAGATGATCTTATTATGTGACCATGTCACTTGGTGCAGTGTGAAGGAGCTTTTAGGAGAGTATTAATTGCAGCAAATATTTCATGCATGTTCAGGATGAAAACAAATTAACAATAAATTCAATAATTAGATCCTGTAATTGAGGCCGTCCGGGATGAAGGTCGGGGAAATTTGAACTGCCATTGGAAATGAGGATATATTGGATAGGGACAGAAATTTTGCAAAACAAAATTAATTGTAATTGAAAAAAAACGATGTTAAATAAAGTATCGATCTAAGAGTACATGCAGTTACTGAATTTTTGGTGTTAATAAGCGATAACTAAATCGAAAACTTGGGATTATCTCGTGCAGAGGTTATCGTTTAGTGAAGAAATCGGTATAAAAATTGTGACATGGTAGCTGTAAAAAATTACGTAGATTTGAATTATGTCCGTAATCTGGGACTATTATACTAGTATAATTGTCCCAGCCGTAACTGAGGTTACACATACATTTCATGGAAGGAAATGTATTTTTTACTTATATCATACAATACATGTACTACCCCACATTGTCACTAGAAAAACACCAGATTTATGAGGGTAGTAATGCCCTTTACCGTCAAACGGTCATCTTCGGCTACCGTTAGCGTCAAATTGGTTAAAATTTTACCGTGATTCGTCAAAATATCATGGCCTTATTGTGATTCGTCAGAGGTCTCGAATAATTATCGTTACCGTTATTTTTGGACAAAATTTAACGTGATTCGTCAAAATCAGTCGATTGTTTTATCGTCTAAAAGAAAGTGTACATTTTATCGTCATGGACCAAAAATTACCGTTAACGTCATTTGGCAAGAATTCAGTTTACCGTTATTCGTCATGAAGGTACCCCCATTACGACCCTCATTTATTACTAAGTTCAAAGACTCGTGTAACTCTTACAAAAGTCAACTGATAAAAATTTCTTGTGGATATGCAAATCTACATATTAAGTATTCATTAACTACAAAAGTTTTAAGAAATTTCATAGTGTGATTTCAGAGGAGTTGCGCCCGACAAAATTTGCTGTTGAATGTTAATATGACAAAAATTTCTAAGTTCAAAGTGGCAATTGAATCATAAATTCCTGTCATTATTGTAATATTGTAACTTTCATTCATTCATAAATATTTATACAGTTCAGAGTTCACGCACGTGTTGTGTTGATGGACATAGCAGATAAGGGCGCGTCGTATTGCTTTATGTATTTGTGTTGATTACTAAGCTCTAGCATTATATTAAAGTATGTTAATCAGTACACATGGCTTGTCTCTTAGTTAATATATATAGGCTACCAACGTTACAATTATGCACATCTACATAGTACTAGTATGTCCTTATTATCTACAAAGTTTCATAAAATTCTGTTTGTTTGGTTTCAGATGAGTTGCGATGACAAGAATAGGAATGACGAACGGGTCGACTTGAAATTTTATACCCTACGCAAATTTGTTGCGTGGGGTAAATACAATGAGATGTGGTATGATTGACAATGAGACAATTTCCTAAATCCGTATGGTTTGAAATTGTTTGTTGAGTGTTCACAAATGATATGGCTTCTTCGGCTTAAATTCAATGCTTGCGATCTCTACAAGCCTCATTTAAAAATACTTAAACAAAAAACTTAACAAGTGTCATCAGCTTATTAATAGTTATTGTACCAATTTTATTTCATAAAACATGCAAGTATAAAATGAAAAATTTATTAGCAAACCTATTCCATTAAATCTTTTATTTCGAAGTTATAATCTCGGAAGTAATGGTATTTTATACCAATATTAATTCTAATATAATTTTACGGCAAATCCATTATTTAATAACATAATTATGGATTTTACATTAATACCTCCAACTGAAGGGAGATAATGGGGTAGAATAAAAAGGTAATCATTATATATATCAATGGGCGTAGAATTGATTGTCTTATGTACGCCGATGACATTATTATATTATCAAACACTAAACAGGGTCTGCAAACCCGACTTGATAACCTGCAAACTTATTGTATTGATTGGTGTCTAGATGTTAACTTGTCCAAAACAAAAGTTTTAATTTTTAACAAGCCTGGAAAATTTTTGAAGGAATCACTTTGTTTAGATAATGAGGCTATAGAATGTGTTAACAGATATAAATATTTAGGGATAGTCTTTACTTCCAGTGGTCTTTTTCAGCAGGGGAAAGAAGAGCTATTCAAAAAGTCCTTAAAGGCAAAATTTAAACTACAAAAATCCATGTCAGCTTGTAATCCAAGTATTGATACTGCAATCCATTTATATGATCACACAATAAAACCAATTTTATTATATTGTAGTGAAATCTGGGGTACCTTTAAGATTAACTCTGCTGCTTGCAAGAAAAAAAGTGATTATCTATTTGAATTAATTTACATAAATGATTATTTGGAAAAATCACATTTCAGGTATCTAAAATATATTCTTGGTGTAAATAAAAAAGCCTCAAATTTGGCAGTGTTATCAGAGGTTGCAAGATTTCCTCTTTATTTTTCTGTCATTATATCTATGGTAAAATATGTACACAGGCTTAACAAATTGGACGATGGGTTACTTTATGATGCTTATGTTTGTAATAAAATTTTAGATGCAGGAAACATTAATTGTTGGTATTCATCTATGAGATATGTCCTTCAATCACTTGATATACAAAATTTGAATACAAAGCTCAATAGATTAATTAAATTTGTAAAATGTAAACTTTGTAACAGTTTTAAAACATTTTGGGGGGTCAAAAGATCTGATACCTTATCACAAGGTAATAGTAAATTAGAAAATTATTTCAACCTCAAGACTGACTTCGTAAAGGAGACTTATTTATCAATTAAAGATTTTAATATAAGAAGAGCTATATGTAAATTGAGAATAAGTGCACATGATCTTAAAATTGAGAAAGATAGGTATAGTAAAAAATACATAGAGAGAAGTCAGCGTCTATGTCATCACTGCCTATTACATGGATCAAATTCTATTGAAGATGAGACCCATTTCACAGTAAGTTGTCCTTTATATAACGAACAGAGAAAATTATTATGGGATAAAGTAAACAGTTTTTGTAATAATTTTAAAGAATTACCCAAGGATAAAAAATATTTCTGGCTGTTCACAAATGAGCATTTACCAACTCTTATGTGCCTAGGCAATTATATAATTAAGTGTTTAGAAATAAGATCCAGGTGGATACAAAATATATAAAATTATTGTGCAATTATTGTTAATGTTATGTAAGACACATGATGTGTTAGGCTCTGATCCTGTCCAATATATGATAGTATTATATTAGGATATAGTTTTTCTTTTTTCCAATCATATTGTGCTTAATATTGTTGTAAATGATGCCCTTTATGGGTTCTTGATTAGATTAATAAAATTCTTATCTTATCTTATATTATATTAAGAAAAATTTCATTTTAATGTAATATTTCTTATAAAAGATAGTATTTGGTTTTGGTAAAATGGATCAATTTTAATTGGAGACTGCTCGTAATAAAACTGTAGGATTGAATATCCTTTACAGATATTATTAATAAGCATCAAGTTCAGGTTCAATATTTTATTGTCAATTAAAGGCACCCATTACAGGCAGAATAATCAAGTTAAATTTGGTACAACTTGATGATTACAATGATTACAATGATTTGGTCACTATTGTATTTGAATTAAATTAGAATGAAATGAAAAGAATAAGAAAATGACAAAATAATGTATAATTATATATATTTTTAACATTGACAAATACAGTGATCCTTAAATAAAGAAAATTGAATTAAAATATTCTGTTTTGTCTGGGGCTGTAATAAACAATTACAAATACAATTGTAAATAGTCAGATAAATCATGCCTGAGTATCATCGGTTCACAAAAGCAAAAATGTGTTTTCTTGCAAATAAAGTTAAGACATTTACTAAGTTTCTAAAATGTGTTTTCTGATAGAAAAGAAAGGATATGGGTTGTCCATCAATGACACAAAATTAGTAAATGCACAACAAAAAAACACAAAAAGCAAAGGAACAGCCGGCTTTTACAATATTGCTGTTCTTCATCTCAAAGTCTCTTGATATTATAGATACATATCCTTACCTAGGAGTAATTTTCAAATATAATGGTACATTTATTGAGACTAAGAAAAAACTTGTAGAACAAACAGAAATAGCAATGTTTTGTGTATATAAACTTATTAGAAGAAATGAGTCTTTGCCTGTTGATATCTAATTAAAGCTATTTGACTCGATGGTGATTTATTATATGTCTCTGTTTTAAGTAAACCAACCCGTTTATTTGCATTTGGCAGAAATTTTATAATCACAAGGACCCTTTTTTTTTTTACAATACCATACATAAAATTGTCAAAGAGACAACAACCCGACCAAAGAGCAGAAAACAGCTCAAGGCCACCAATGGGTCTTCAACACAGCGAGAAAATCCTGCACCCGGAGGTGGGCTTCAGCTGGCCCCTAAACAATAATGTATACTGCTTGAATTTTGTTTATCAGTTGTTATTACACTGAAAACATAAATTAGTCAATTTGACCAATTTAATTGGTCATTTTGACTGTCCTCTAGATGACAATGCACTTTAATCATTTTGACTATGCTCTTTGTCGTTTGACTAGATGGGTAGTCACATTTGACTGAGTAGGGTGGTAATTATGACTATGTTTGGAAGTCAAAATGACCATATGTTATACTCGTTATGACGAATTGGATTGTTCAATTGACTATGCACATTTGTCAGTTTGACAATTGATTGCAGTCCATATGACTTATTGAAATAGTCGAAAGTGACCATGTTGTTTAGTCAACATGATTACTGTGAATAGTCACGACTGTTAGACTGTTATTTTAATTTGTGTTGTGTTTTTTGTTCCACCAATTTACTTTGTGTGTGTTTCTATCCGTTTTGTACTTTTATGTTTCATTCTTCTGTTATTCTACTTTTTGTTGTTTCTCTTCCATAGGATTGACAAATACATCTGGAATATAATATCATTAAAATACCACAACAGCAAAACTATATATATATAAACATCGAAACCGTATAGGACCACAAAGTGCTCAATGTTCAAAACCTTCCTATATCTTCATGATTTTCATGTGTTACCATTACTCAGTGACATATATTAAAGTCTAAAAATCAAATAAAGAAAATATATTTATTATAAACTCATTGTTAATTTGAAGTGTTTATTTCAGATATTTTTTCGGTATCAACTGTGTCAGTGTAATAATCTCTCTGGTCATAAATCTCTCAGCTGTGTTCATACAAATAGCAAGGTCTTCATTTGCTGAAAAATATAATTATATCATCTTAGAAGCTAAAATATAACAATAAACAAGTATATCAATCATGTTAAAAGTTAAAAGAAAAAACAAATTTTAAAATCTTTGATCTAGTGATTTTGTCACTCATTTTATACCATTATTTTGTAATGTAAGTTCTGGGATCTTGACAGTCACCCATCTTATACCATAACAATGTAATGTAAGCACCAGGATCTTGACAGCCACCCATCTTATACCACAACATTGTAATGTAAGCACCGGGATCTTGACAGCCACCCATCTTATACCACAACATTGTGATATAAGCACCAGGATCTTGACAGCCACCCATCTTATAACACAACATTGTAATGTAAGCACCAGGATCTTGACAGCCACCCATCTTATAACACAACAATGTAATGCAAGCACCAGGATCTTGACAGCCACCCATCTTATACCACACCATTGCAATGTAAGCACCAGGATCTTGACAGCCACCCATGTTATATTACAGCATTGTAATGTAAGCACCAGGATCTTGACAGCTACCCTGAGGGTTTTTTTAATTCATTGTTGTGAATATCGATTGCAGTGTTTTTTTTAACAGTTTTTGATCAGGTGAAAAATAGATATCGCTAAATACTCTTTTCAATCGAAAATACGTTGTATGTGTATCAAAATTGATATCCCGTATACATATCTCCCTCTGTTTTGTATTGACATGTCATTAATTTACGTCAACATATGCATGTGCCGATATATTACATTCATTAATAGCTTTGTACTAGCTGTCAGTAACTGCGAGTACTCACAGGTCTGTACTTAGTGTCTTTTTGTTGTGGGGATGTATAAGTACCCTGCCACGTCTGCTCTGTTTTTTGTTAGATGTATTTCTGCTGTATCGATCTGGTGAGTTAAGCCCTTTTTAACTGATTTTTATAGTTTGTTCTTATGTTGTACTGTTACACCACTGTCCAAGGTTAGGGGAGGGTTGGCGCGCCTTCAAACTAGTTTAACCCCGCAAAATACTGTATGTGCCTGTCCCAAGTCAGGAGCCTGTAATTCAGTGGTTGTCGTTTGTTGCTGTATGTCATATTTGTTTTTCTTTCATTATTTTGTACATACATCAGGCCGTTAGTTTTCCAAACAGTATCGAATGCCTTTCTAAAATCCACAAAATGTACAAAATAGTTTCTTCCCGAAAGAAGAGTTAAGTTCAATAAGTGCGTGTAATACAAAAATATTAGGTGTAGACTGTCCCTTACGGAATCCAGTCTGGTTCTCAGATATATAATATTCAGTTCGTTTGCAAAAATAAGCAGTCTAGTATCTGTAATGGACGTGAAAAGTTTCCACAAGACATCTGATGAGAGTAATTGCTCTATAATTACTAGGCAGGATCAATTTGGCATCCCATATTTTTAAAATAGATTTAATAAAACCAGAAGTCCAATTCATGCAAGCTTAATACCTGTATTCAAAATGAAATTAAACAGTTTACAATAAATAGATAATAGACTAGGAGGCGAATATTTAAAATATTCGTTCAGTATTTTCTCCAAGCCAGGTGCTTTATTATTTTTTAAAACTGTTATATAGCTTCACTCACTCCCAGTTCAGTTATGACGCCGTTCAAGACTTCATCACAAATTAGATAATTACAAACATCACTTATATCAATGTACTACTCAGCATCATCACCGACATTGTCACCGGCGTTTGTATTTTTGAAATATTCATAAAATGTTTCTATATCTATATCAGGATTTTCTTTTCGTCTTCTGGAAAATTTATGTAATGTTTTCCAGAACGCTTTAGTGTCCGATCTAGATAAAGACCTCACTAGAACATTTCTCAGAATAAGCTTTGAAACTTGAATTCAAAAACTTTCTGTACTCCTTTGCTAACCTATTCATGGAGTCACTATTTGCAGTTGTTTTGAGTTTTGTGTAATAATCCCTGGTTTTGTGAAAAACATTACGCTTTACTTTACATTCAGTATTAGACCACGGTTTATTATCACTAAAGTTGTTTGTCTTGCTTTTTTCCCCGAACCAAAATAAAAACAAAGGTAATATACTTACATCAAAAGGAATCCTCAAAAGGCACCTTAATTTGAACGGGTGGTCAGGGTTGACATAGGTCTGGTATTACAATGTCATCCCTGAGCACTCGTTCAAATTCATGTGCCTTTTGAGGATTCCATTCAGTGACGTAAGTATTACCTTTGTTTTTATTTTGTTCTGTCTTTAGTGCCAATGGAGGTGCACTGTTAATCGAAAAATGTTATCGACAATGTACATCAGAGAACATTGGATTGAATTCAATTACCTCAAAATCTACAATATCATCAAAGAGGCTTGTATCTTTGCAAGTAGTATTATCAATACATTTGTCATTACAAAGATGACCATTTGCAAAATATTAATTGAACATCGTTTACATAGTTCCACAAGTTTTTACCACATTTATTGACACGTGTATAGCTAGACTAAATCTCTCAAAAGGAATATCTTTTTGTGTCATAAGATTGTATAACAGTGATAAAATTTGGATTATTTATTAAAAGTAACTAAAGGTCAGCGTACGAACTTCCAAAATGATGAAAATTCCTCCCGTACGGTTTATTGTTAGTAGGGCAGTTTCAGAAGAGATGGTTATCTGCGGCTTAACCTTAAATTTCACCTAGAAATGCTTGCGATCCCTGCAAGCTATTTTCAAAAATACCTAATCACAAAAACTTAACAAGGAACAACTGGTCAAAATATTACTATATCTTAATATTATTTCATAAAACGTGCAAGTATAAAATGATTTTTTTATTTACAAAAATATTCTATTAAATCTTTCATTTAGATATCATAATCTCGAAAGTAATAAAATTTAATACCCATATTATTTCAAAAATAAAAATTACGGCAAAATTTTAATCTAAAAACACAAATATCGATACTATATCAATACCCCAAACTAAAGGGAGATAATGAAAAAAAGAAGATTATCATACGAATACGAATACGAAAGTTTTATTTTGATTCGGTTCACATATAACAATACAAACATAAGCTCTTAAGAGCTTTTTACCGAATATAAGGTAACACAAACACAACATGCAGACAGGATATATAACAGCACAGTCATATCGAAATACATGCAAAGCACTTTTAAAATACATATCTAAAGCCAAAGCTGAAGCACAACTAAAAATTAAGCACAACTAAAATTAAGCACAAATAAAATATAGCACACATGCAAAAATTTAAGGCATAATAACATGTTAGAGCAACTTCTAAAATATGATAAAGCTTATCTACAAGCAGAACAACAACATTTTGAACCATTTTATCAATAAATTAAATACGATTTTTTTTAAAATTACGAATGATACCATCAATACATTGATTACAGAACAATTAAATGTTTCTTATAAACATAGTATTTAGTCTTGGTAAAATGAATCATTATTAGACTGATTGTAATCAAACTGTAGGATTGAACATCATTTGCAGACATTATTATGGTCACGTCATCTTAACCAGAAACATGCATATATATATATGTCTCTGTCTTTAGCAAATATGGCCGTATTTGAACCACAAATTTCACTCTGAGTACAGACAAACATGTGCACCTGAAAAAGATTAGAGCATTGCTGGACCAGAGACATATATAATAATACAATTATATTTGCAACATGATTGGTAATTTTTCTCTTTGACCTTCGAGTCAGTTAACTTATTTTTAGAAGAGTGCGTTAACTGAATGATTTTTTAGCTATTGCACTCTCCAGTCCCGCCATGTGTCTCTTGTCATTTGTCATAGGAAAAGCAAAGAATGGGAGGAGTTTATACCAGTGCTCTAACTTCCATCTCAGATGTTGTTATTTCACTGTCTAGCTCTGCCTCCTTGGCCTAGTAACTTGACAATGAAATCAATGACCACAAAATGTCCTAATAAATTTAAACAAAATGCATACACAACAATATATAACAGGGGGAGGGGGCTTACCTTAACACTAGCCAAACTTGTAAACCTAACCCTAAATTAAAAATGGTTCTCAATGCTTGAAGCAAATGAATGCCCGAGGAGAGCTACATGCATGTACCGTGAAAAAGAAATAACGTGGTCTATAAACGAAGGGACGATATTGATAAATTGGTGAATTCTTGTTTTTATCGTGTCAAAATAAATATTCCTAAAAATTGTCACTGGATTTTTAAATCGTTTTATTGCCTCCATTTTTTAACGGTATATCACCCTGAATTAAATTTATCTCTGGATCTTACGCAATCAACAGCCCATCTTTGGGAATGGCAGAATACCTTCACAATGAGTTTCAAAAAATGTTTCCTTCTATTACCTCTTCTAAATCTACGTACACGTCCTATAGCAGGCAGTACGGTATATATACATCTAACAAGATTTTGCATCTATCCCCTCAATAATTTTCGCCGGCGGAAAGGGGGGGGGGGGCACTTCAATAATATACAAATCGCTCTCTGGTCTTTAAACCATGTAAACCTTGATGAAAGTATCACGGCAACAATTTTTACACATGGGCATCTATCGTTAAATCAAATCCTACAAAAAAAAATCAAATCCTTGTTCATTTTCTGAAAATAAGAGAAGTTTTGTTATAGAAAGCGCCACTATTTGATTGACATATTTGATTCACATGAAAAGTACAGTTAAGTTTAACCGTTGACATGACTTGTGTCATCGCCCATTAATGTTAAAAAGATAAAAGTGCACGTAAATGTCAACCAACGAGGCAGAAAAAAAGAAAGATGGGAAATTTACAAATCTGGAACCAGGAGATATCCATAGCTTATAAAGAAATGAAAACGGCCAATTTACAATGGTATGAAGCCGGAAAATCGCATCGATTCATTCAATCACAATACAATATCTAAGAAAAAAGAGAATAAGCACAATTTTCGAAGGGTTTATCGCACAGAATTAGCAATGAAAAATTCACAACTTAAAGAGAAAATAATGACTACTAGAACTAAGGATACCAAAATATTTCATATGCTCATAAACAAACAGAGAAAATCACTACGTGGTTGTATTCAAGACCTGCATGTTGATGATGAAATCTTAACTGATGAAGACAATACCATGGAAGGCTTTAGAAAACATTTCGCCAATTTAGCAGTTCCTACCAGAGATGAAGACTTTAACTATAAAAATGAAGATAAAATTAAATATGGGATGGACATTATTACCGAATTAACAAACAACTCAGATAGTAAAGAACCAACAAAAAGGTGAAATATACAAAGCTTTGGAATCAATGAGATATAGGGAAAGCTTCAGACTCATTTGACTTAACTGTTGAAAATTTTATATATGCAGGCGACAACCTCATTGATTTAATTCATCAAATTCTAGTCTACATTTTCAAAAAAGGTTTAATTCCAGATTTACTTAAAACCGGACTTCTTTCCCCGGCATTTAAAAACAAGGGTTCAATTGTGGAAATCAAGAATTATCGTGGTAATACAGTGCTCCCAGTATTTTGCAAGATTATCAAGTCTATCCTTAAATTAAGAATTCGTCCAATAAGTATACCACTTCAGTGTTCTTTACAAAGAGGTTTCACACAGAACTCTGCACCATTAAATGGTCTTAAATGCGTCATTCATTGTAGAAGAAGTTAATAGAGAATCATTAGATTTGGGACAACTCCTGATAATTGTATTATTAGATGCAGAGTCAGCCTTTGATGTCGTGGTTCATCAAAATTTAATGCGTAACCTATATCATCTTGGAATACAAGAAAGACATTGGAATCTCATCGACAATCTCCATAAACATGCTTCATCTTTAGTAAAATGTAAGGGAAAAATATCAAATGAATTTCTCATTTCACAGGGAGTGCGTCAGGGTGGTAATCTCAGCGCAGATCTCAAGTTACCAAATATATATAGACCCACTGTTACATCATCTACAGCAGTCTAGATTAGGAAGCAAAATCGGCCATATACCATGTTGTGCTACATCTTGTGCGGATGGTCACGACAGACCCAAATGAAGCACAAATACTCTTAAACATGGCATATGAATACAGTTGCAATGAACATTACAAATTACAACCACAAAAAAGTGTTGTAATTGTGATGGAAAACAAAAAGAAAAAAAGACATAATTCTGTAGAGCTAAAATTAAAAGACAAGAAGCTACCAGTAGGGGAACTTTAAAAGCAACACACCTTGGAATTCAAAGATCTAAGTCCAAAAAGGAAACTTTAGATTATACCATCAATGAAAACATCCAAAAAGCAAGGAGAATCTAGTCTCATGGCTGCAGAATTTCACGAAAACCATGGTTTAGATCCAAGCACTTGTATTCATATTATGAAAACATATGTCTTACCAACATTACTTTATGGACTGGAGATACTGATACCAACCAAATTAAATATTGATAAATTGGAACTATTCTTCAAAATATTACTTAAAAAATATTGTCCCTAGTGCAAAATGTTCCTGATGTTGTACCATACATTATCTCTGGAATGATACTAATTGAAGGACAAGTACATATTAAAATTTTAAGCTACTTCTACAGTATATGTTTACTTCCAGAGGAATCAACTGAAAAACAAATAGCCAGAAGACAATTAGGTCAAAGACCAAAATAGTCACAGTTGGTTCATAGAAGTAAAGAAAATTATTTGGAAATATGATCTTCCGGAAATATATCTCCTTTTAGACACTCCATATACCAAAACTCAGTGGAAAAACTTATATAATTATATAAATAAATATTGGAAAAATTACTATACCGATATCTCCAAGCTATATAGAAATATAAATTTTAAATGTTGAAGAATACCATCCTGGAAAACAACACCCTTTAATTTATATCCATACATCATCTTCAATAGACATAAACCGTCTTCCTATAAAGTTAAAACTAGTAACTGGAACATACATTCTCCAAGAAAACAGATCTAAATTTAATCAAAATAATGTTGAAGCTACCTGCCTTCTGTGTGGACAAGAAGATGGAGATTTATCTCATTTTCTATTGAAATGTACACTATTAGAAACAATTAGAAAAGCCTCTATGGAAGATCTTAAGAATGATGATTATAATCTGACTAGTAGAGAAATACCTTTCTGAAAATGATAAAATCAAAATTATACTGGACTGCTCATATCTCCTTAAGGAAAATGTTGGACATAGCAACAGAAAAATAAGCATCAAGATGTTATCTGCATTGGAATTTCAGTGTCACAGATATGTGTATAACATTCTTAGAGCAAGATATTGGATGCTGTCTGATATGAAAAACAGGAAACGATAGGGTCTCTTAAATAAAAATATCTCATGAGTTATCATTTATCCCTTTAGAAATGCCCAGGGGCGGATTCAGGCAGGGGCGTGGCGGGCGTGCGCCCCCCCCTAATTAAATTTGCAAAGCATGGGTTGTCCTCGGCTTAATAAAGAATATTTCGATAATTTTACCTCAAACAAATTTTCGCCTTGCTCTACTCTGCGAAAGTTTAAGTTTGCGCCCCCTAACCTAAAATCCTGGATCCGCCCCTGAGGCCAAGTCTTATCTATATAACTTTTAATAATGCTGGATTTTAATTATACCCTATTTTAGATTTTATTAATGAATGTCATTTTTATTTTTATTTATCAATTAAAGTATAAAGCTCAAGTTAAACCAAATGAATTAAAATTGATTTTAAAATAGGCAAAACAAATAAATACTCTTTTTTAGTTTCTACGGTATTAATATACATCACATGTATGAGCTTTTAGATGTGTGATGAAATAATTTGCAGGAAGAGACACTTTTATATGCTGTATATAAACAATGTGTTTTTGTAGACTGTACATGATGTTATACTTGTATATAGTTGGTGATGGACTATTTTCAACTTTATGGTGGATGGAAAGTTATTTATATACTATACTTTTAGTGAGAAATCACTGATCTATAAAGGAGGTGAAGAAAAGATACATATACAGATACAGTTACAAATCATATATAGCCACGCCTTATTCATTAACATATTTAATCCACTCAAAGCTACGCTTTTCGTGAATTAAATACGTTAATTCATAAAAGGCATGCTATATATATAACGTCTCTGGCTGGGCCTAGATATATAAAATCAAAATGCATTTTAAGTTTCAGCAAGGATCTGTATAGTAAATCTTACGATACAAATCCTTGGTTTCAGAATATTTAAAACTTAACTGGATTTTGCTATTCATTATTTTTTCATTCCTGCAGAGGGTCCAAAAATAAACTAAGTTGGGAAAGAGGTTTGAGAAGCCCCCCTCATACTGGGACATGTATTATAATCCCAGCTTCATATAAAACATATTGTGAGTTGAATTGATTTAAATGGACAATAGACATCTGCAAACAATAAGTGATTTAAACTGTGTAACGGAGTGGACCTTATCAAATGAAACCCACCTTTGTTTATTTTGCTAATGATAAGCTATTGTGCGTCCAATTCTTCAATATGGATCAGCTATTTGGTCACCGAATTCAACTAAAGATACTGAAGCTTTAGAGAAAGTCCAGCATAGGTGTACTCGTATGGCAAACAATTCATTCGATTTAGAATCACTTAAAATCTAGAAGATGGAGACAGGATATGTGTGAAATATATAAATATACACACAACAAATATAATTCCAACACAGAATTTATTCGAAATGAATGAATCGTATACTAGAGGTCAAAACTATAAGCTAGTAAAGCATTTTGCTAGAACTGATGTTAGAAAAACTTTTTTCTCAAATCGAGAAGTGACCTCTTGGAACTTGCTTCCCTCCTCTACTATCGCTGCACCTACTTTGGACATGTTCAAAAAGAAATTGAAGTCCCTACCTAACGGCTGAAGAAATAAATCATCAAAGCTATGACTATCATACTAACTTCAATATATTATGTCCCAGATCAAAGTAACAAAATAACAATTTTAAAATACTGCAGAAAGCATAAAATCTGATGGAACCTGGGGCAAATAGATAAATGCTTTCAAGTATTAGTCAAGAGTTATAACTGAAATTTTTATATCACATTCAACAGACATATAATCAAGTATTATTCTTGCTGCTCTTTTCTGTAGTTTTGTAATCATGCGGTCTATCATAATCTTTTTTGAACTCTTTCCCCAAAACTGATCGAGCTGCAATTGTCTATGTATGAGTCAACTTCAACATACAGATGCAGGATTCACGTAGTTAAGACCGTTTTGTGATTATAAGCATTGTCTATAAGTTTCATAACATTTAACTTTTTGTAAATATTTATTTGTACATATCCTATGCATGCACAGCATAACAAATCTGATGGAGAACTGGATACCATAAGAAGTAGAGTCAATTGACAATTTAGGTATGATTACTTATTTCTAGATCTTGGTTTGCTGCTTAGTTTCTTTCTACCTAGTATATTTTTCAAGATACTGAATTACAAAAGAAATAAAATGCTTCGCTGAGCCCAGCCTGATACGACAGCAGAGGACGAACCCTGAACAGTTGGGGCAAGTTTGGACACGATATTCAAGCTTGATACTGTCTGAATTTGGATTGTGATCAAATTTTTGACACAATATAGGTTTCTGACACAAAATAAATGTGGTCAAAGATCTAAAAAATTTGAAATGGGACATTTAATTTACCTAGTATGGTCTGATATCCAAAATCTAACAACATTGTTAGATTCAGCATATAAAAAAACATCAAACATTTTATTTCAGTTGAAATCAAACAAAGTTTAATATTGGACCCTTCAAACCTTAATATGGACTAATTTGAGAACAGGACCCAAAATAAAATATCTAAATGCACAATAAGATTCAGCATATCATAGAGGGGCAATAATTCAGTTTTTGATGAAATCAAACAAAGTTTAATTTTGGACCCTTTGGACCTCAATGTAGACCAATTTAAAAATGAGGTCCAATATCCAAAATAGTAATACAAGGTTAGAACCCCTAAAAATTAAAGACTTTAAATTAATCCCATTGAAATGGGTTAAAAGATTTGTATTTAGTTTCAATTGAAGATTTCTTGCTTTTGAGCAATAATGTGCTATTGTGCAATACTGTGCTATTGAAGATTTCTTGCTATTGCGCAATACTGTGCTATTGAAGATTTCTTGCTATTGCGCAATACTGTGCTGTTGCACAATACTTAGTTGATCTGTTATATACCCTGTTTGGTGTGTATCACCTGCCATATCAGTATTTGTTGCTTTATATATTAATCAGAAATAATCAATGTAAAAATGGAAAATATAATTTTTTTAAAAAACCAAAAAATTATGAAAAAAATTCCCCCCATTAAAATTTTTTTTTTTAAAATAATTTGAAATTTTGAAAAATCTTGAAGAAAATAAGTATGTACCCCCAAAAAAATCCCCCCCAAAACTTTTTGACCCCCCCTTGGGAGTATTTTCCCCCAAACTCAATCCCAGCCTTCCCTTTGTGGTATGGAACCTTGTAGTACAATTTCAGAGATATCCATACACTTAAACACAAGTCATCATCTGGAAACTAGAAAAATGCGTTTTTTACCCCTAATTCCTTAACATCTGGGGCAATCACCCCCAAACTCAATCCCAGCCTTCCCTTTGTGATATGGAACCTTGTGGTACAATTTCAGAGAGATCCATACACTCACACACGTTATTGTCCGGAAACTACAAAAATGCTTGTTTTAGGTCCCTAATTCCTAAACTGTTGGTACAATAACCCCCAAAATCAATCCCAACCTTCCTTTTGTGGTATTGAACCTTCTGGTAAAATTTCATAGAGATCCATTCACTTAAACTAAAGTTATTGTCCAGAAACCAAATGCGTCTTCGGCAGCAATGCCGATGACGACATGATAGCATTATACGAACGCAAAATTTTGTTTGCTGTGTATAAAAAGCAACAAAAAAAACCCAGCAAACTGGTTGGGGAATAAGTCATTATTTATGAGCAATTACTACTATAAAGAGAATATTAATAATTTCAGTTATGTTGACTCTTTGTATATCTTCACTTGTTGATCATTTACACTTTCTGAAGTTTCTCTCTATCTGTTATAGTTTTCAAGTGATATAAGCCAAAAATTTGCAAAAAAAGATGAAGGATATCATCTCCTAAAATGAGTCAATCAACAGTTTTGGTTATGTACTGACCTTATCTTGCTGTTAACAGTTTTCTCCCTTGTATATTATCTTAAAGAAAAGACCAAAAGATGCAAAACATTGTAAAATATTGATTTAAGGACCATAACTTCAAAGGTTCCTTTTTATTAATATTGCTCCTAAAGTATTTATGAATCCATGGCTCTCAAATTTCTTGGTTTTTAATGTCAATAATTTACTGGCCCTGGGTGGACAACTTGACACCACTGCTGAAGGACCGTTAGTCCCCAAGGGAGCCATAAAATTTATGAATTTACAATGCTCATATTTTTTTTCTAACAAGAGTACCCACTCTGAAACGTCTCAACTGCTTTACTGATCATCCCTGAATTTGTGTTCAAAATCTCCCCAGACAAAGGTTTCATTACAAGTGGCACATTAAATTAACATTATTAATGAGCCATGTAAATTAGGTCAAGGTCAGATGAAACCTGTCAAACAGACATGTACACTTCACAATCATTCAATATACAAAGTAGAGTTGACCTTTAGCTTAAGGAAAGAAGAGGACCAACCATGAAAATGAGGTCAAGGTCAGATGATCCATGTTCGACAGACAGGTATATCTTAAAATCTTTTAATATACAAATATGTTAAACTTACTGCTTTTAGTATCTGAGAAACAGACCAAACCACAAAATCTCAACATTTACCTATGAACAATTAATATCAACCTTCTCGATAGGGAAAATGAACAAACAAAAAATTGTTTCCAAAAGTTAAAGCTGCCGCCGGTCAAAAGAGACAACCAGACTGTTTTATAATATACAATAAACGAAAAACAAATATGACAGACAGCAACAAACTCTACC
Organism: Mytilus californianus; assembly: GCF_021869535.1. NCBI lineage: Eukaryota > Metazoa > Mollusca > Bivalvia > Mytilida > Mytilidae > Mytilus > Mytilus californianus. The sequence continues at coordinate 97,135,730 of NW_026262668.1, forward strand.
AAAGAATTATAGGCTCCTCAATTGGGACAGGCATTAAAAGTAAGTGTTCAAAGGATCTGATCAATGTTTCTTTGTTTGCTGATCATTTTTTCCCAAAAAATGCAAAAAAAAGGTTACAAAATATGATAATTATTGAGAAATAGGAAAGAAAGAGGATCTTAACATAATAAGCATTGTTTCCCTTCAGAATATCTCTGTGTATTTATAGTTTTCAAGATATTAAACTAAAGGCCCTAAAGAACCTGTGTCACTACCAAGGAATTATAGGCTCCTCAATTGGGACAGGCATTAAAAGTAAGTGTTCAAAGGATCAATGTTTCTTTGTTTGCTGATTATTTTTCCCAAAAAATGCAAAATTGTTTATACAAAATATGATTATTGAGAAATAGGAAAGAAAGAGGATCTTAACATAAGCATGGTTTCCCTTCAGAATATCTCTGTGTATCATAGTTTTCAAGATATTGAACTAAAGGCCCTAAAGAGCCTGTGTCGCTAACCTGGATCTGTGTGCATCTTCAACAATTGTTGGGTTGCTGCCACTAAATTGGTAATTTTAAGGAAATTTTGCAGTTTTCGGTTATTATCTTGAATATTATTATAGATAAAGATAAACTGTAAACAGCAAAAATGTTCAGCAAAGTAAGATCTACAAAAGTTTATATGACCAAAATTGTCAATTGACCCCTTAAGGAGTTATTGCCCTTTAAAGACAATTTTACACAATTTCTTTATCATGTTTTCTAACTTTAAAAAATCTTCTCCTCTGAAACTATTGAACCAAATTAAACCAAACTCAAGCTGAATGATTCTTAGGTTATCTAGAATAAAGTTTGTGTTTTATTTTCTGTTTCCTCAGAAAACATGGGCTCCATGGCTAAAAATAGAACATAGGGTAAAATGCAGTTTTTGACTTGTATCTCAAAAACTAAAGCATTTAAAGCAAATCAGACAAGATGTAAAAGTATTCATTAGGTCAAGGTCTACCTGCCCTGAAATTATCAGCCAAATCGATATCTTTTTTTTAGGTTATTGCCCCTGAATTGATGATTTTAAGGAAATTTAGCAGTTTTCGGTTCTTATCTTGAATATTATTATAGATAAAGATAAACTGTTAACAGCAAAAATGTTCTGCAAAGTAAGATCTACAAATAAGTTTCATATGACCAAAATTGTCAACTGACCCCTTAAGGAGTTATTGTCCTTTAAAGACAATTTTTCATAATTTGTTCATCTAGTTTGCTTACTTTAAAAACTCTTCTCCATTGAAACTGCTGAATCAATTTCAGCCAAACTAGGGCTGAATGAGTTTCAGAGTATCTAGTATAAATTTTGTATTTTATTTCCTTGTATGTCATGAAACATAGCCACTATGGCTAAAATGGAACATAGGGGTAAAATGCATTTTTTTTGCTTTTGAAGAAAATATGACAGATACAAAGAACATTTAAAAGGCATTTTTAAGCCACTCATTAATATACATGTATATTGAAAAGCAAAAATAATCATTGATGAATGATTTAAGCAAAAAGTTACAGGTGAGCGATTCAGGCTCTTGAGAGCCTCTTGTTCTTTTATCCACAGAAGTTTTCAACAAAAAAGCAAAAATGGGTAAAAATCACTATTAACAACAATAACTCCAATAAGGAGATATCTTTTCTTTTGCAATATCAGTTTGTCATCAACTTATGAGTTTGAATAACATGTAGTTCACAATTAAATCTTGGAAGTTGGCAGTTATGTCCATTTCAACCAACATGTGTGGTAAAGTGTCTATAAAGGGGTTTAAATAATTATCATAGAGAATAAAATTTTATTATGTCTGAGATTGTGTCAGAGGTATATCATTTATTGAATACACAGTATGATAAAATGGTTTGTTATGCAAACAGTTTTCACATTTTAATGGTAACATAGTCTCTCTCTGAATAAGTATATCAATCATATCATCTCTGGACAGTTGACGTGGTAATTGTCTTGCCATTCGCACAGCTTCTCCCTAAAAAATAAAATAAATTATTGATATCAATATGTTTAACTGTGATTAAATATTTCATTCATTTTTAGGAACTAAAATACTGTAAATGAATTTTACTTCGCAATACTTTCACTGGCTCAGGAATTGTTGCACTACTCAATACTGTTGTTCTGTTCATTATGTCTATAAATGCAATTTCATACCTGTCAACAAACCCATATTTTTCGAGTATAACCCGTGAATTACATCAACCAAGATTTTTCAATACCTGTCCAGCTCATCAAACGACCTGTTTTCACCCATATTCTAGTGCCATTTGACTTTCTCTGAAAAACGGCAAATTAGAAATTCTTCCATGACAGGAAGTTCGAAAATTTGCTCTCAATTTACACTAGATACCCTAATGAGGATTGTGGCACAGTTTGGTTCCAATTGACCCAGTAGTTTCAGAAAATATTTTTGTAAAAGTTAAAGGACGACTAACGCCAAGTGATGACAATAACTCACTTGACCTTTTGTGAGGCTTTGTCAAACATTTCTATTCTGTTTTTGAACCAAGTACATATAAAAATTATGCTTTGAGACAATGTATGGTTTACTCTTTATACTACAATTTAACTGTTTTATAAAAAATGCATTTAGACTGGTCAAATAGCAAAGTTGCAGTATAAAAAGTTGTATTAAACACTTGAACATATAACACGAATGAAATGTCAGCACATGTGCTATTGGATTGCTGTCTGAATGAAATGATGCTTATCACACATTTTCTTTTTCTAGTATTAATACTGAAAGTTGATTTTTGTAATTTATATAAACAAGCCTTTATAGAAATGTCCTTCTACCTGTAAGTAATTTAGCACTTTAAGAGGTCTTGCTTCAGCAACGGTGATTGCTTTTGTTGTAGATATAAGCTGCAATACTTCTTTCACATCAGCTTGACCATACACTGGAATGCATCTACTCAGTTCTGTTATTTTAGCTGTAAACTCTCCTTCCTCTAAAAAATAAACATAATTACAGTCGAACCTCGTTGTAGCGAACTCGTTGTGTCGAAAACTTGGATGAGTCAAAGTAATTTTTCGGTCGCGGTAACATTCCCATTTGATCAATGCATAATTACCTCTGATGAGTCCAACTCCATCAACTCCATTGATTCGGATACTCAGATAAGTTGTGTAAATTTTATAGTCCCGTCGATATAAAGTTAATGTAAATCGACCCTGATGTCTCGAAGTTCGAAAGTAAGAATTTTCGAAAGATGAAGACCTAATGATAAAAATTCAAATCGGAATTATTTCTTATGTAACCTAATCATTTTCAGAAGAGATTAAAGCTGAGTAAACATAGTTAAAATGACATGTTTATGGTGGCCAGTATTAACACCTTTGTTGAACCAAGCAGAACATTAGTGTGTTGAACTTATTTCACATGAGATGAAAACGAAACAAGTTTAAATGACCCAAGCCAAGATTAAATGAATCGTTAGAATTAAAACTCGTTAATTACAATAAATAAAAGGATTAAGACAATTATGATAAATTCATGATTATTTAATGTAAAGCAGAGGACCTCATCAGAGACCTTATTTCGTTCCGCGAGTGATTTCATAATTTATAGTGACTGACCTTTGTAAATATTTATGTAGACTATTGATTTTATTTGTGCATGATTTGTGTTTGTACTTGTGTGTTTAATTATTATGAAGGACCAAAAATGGAGATTGAATACACAATCATAAAGTGTCATATCAAAAAAAGGCACACTGTTCAAAGTATCTAGTTTACGCAAATTCATACCGTATTTCATGCATTCCAAATTTATGACGACACACTCGACCTTGGATGAGTTGAACCTTGGATAAGTCAAATCCTTTGGTCCGGTCCCTTCAACTTCGACACAAAGAGGTTCGACTGTATTTAAACTTACTATTCACATTTTGGTTTAATATTTTAGCTCTTTTCCTTACTCTGTGCTTCATGTATAACACATAAACTAGAAGCTCTAAAGAATGCAACTTTATAGAAAATATCATTGATTTATCACAAGTAGTTCCTATTAAACTGATTTAAGCAGAAAACTTAACATTGAAAATTGCTAATTATTTCAAATTCACTGGACCATGACCTAGGGGGCAAGACCTTTGATAGTCGTCAAACTGATATGTACTGATAGTAATGCAACTATATTGAAAATACCATTGATCTATCACAAGTAGTCCCTATCAAACTGATTTAAGCAGAAAACTTTACATTGAAAATAGCTAATTAATTAAAAGTCACTGGACCATGACCTAGGGGGCAGGGCCTCGAAATAGTTGTCAAACTGATAAATACTGATGATAATAATAGTTGTCAAACTGATATGTACTGATAGTAATGTAACTTTTTAGAAAATATAATTGAAGTATCACAAGTAGTTCCTATTAAGTAGACAACTAAACAATTGTTGACGCCACCAACACCGCCAGAAAAGCAACACCTATGTCTCGTCTTCAGCAACTAGGAAAACAAATTATATGCATCTCTGAACTGTGAATATTTCAACCAAATATACTTACTATCTACTTTATTCAATTGTTTTTAATGTATATTTGCTTGTTTTTCTTGTAACCTAGCAATTAATTCTGTTAGGCAGATTTACCTCTGTGGAACGTGATCCCTATGCCATTTGCTGTTAAGCGTTTATCCTGTATAACATTATATATACCACTGCTACACATCTGATCTGCAAGTGATGTTAAAGTTGTCCATAATGTCTCTCCTAAATGACTACAAAAAAGTACACTACATTTCAGTATGACTTTGAATTAAATCATAAACTAGATAATCATGTACAGGCAGAAAGGGAGAAGTCACTTTTCTACTTCTCAAGTCAAACAAAAAGAATTGGAGAAATAATGTGAGAAGTACAAATGTCAAAATTGTAAGATTTTTCTTTTACCGCACCAACTTTCAAGCATATTTAAATAATTATGAATTAAATGAATTATATAACTTTAGATAAATCCCTACTTTTTTGTGAGCAACATAGGTTGTTCTAATTTTTCAGTCTGTACTACATGGTTCGCCATCAAATTGTGGTACAGGATTGTCTCCTGTATACGATGTGGATTGATGAACTTAAGACAATTGCCATGGCAACCAATCCAGACACCACAAGTCTTTAAGGGTCCAATCAAATTAACATGTGATGAATTCTGTGACTGGCTAAAAAAAGAGTAAAAACAACTTCCTGAAGATTTAATTAATTTCTTCAGAATTATGTAAATCACCATTTTTGAAACTTTTTTCATACACATTCCTGTTTTACATCATATACTTTTAATATCCTAAATCTTTTTTTTAATTCTGACACTTTTGTTTGTATAAATCAACAGATTAATTTTCAATAATGATTTTATTCACTAACTATACTAATCTTGAATAATTAAAATCTATCAAAATATTTCAGTCTTGTAACATTTATCTGACCACTCTTTCCTGCAGCAATGCTATTTAAGTAAATATTTTAACTAAAAATCAACCTTGCAAACATTTTCTGTGAGAAGACTGTTTTGAGATTCTGTAGACTAAATGAAACATTCTTTGTTTTCTGTAAAGCTGATGATATCTTCTGTTTCAGTAACTGATCCTTTATAGTTGTCCATGACTGAATAAGACAATAGACAATCAGAGTTATTCTTTTCAAAGATATCATAAACTGTTAACGCAGAGATATGTCTCGCCTTTTTGTAATTTCAATAATGCAAATGTTGAAATTAAAATAGCAACACTTTAACATGTAAGTTTTGTAAATATTAGAAGTCAATGAACCATGACTGAAGGTACATGGCTAAAAAATCTCCATGGAAATGAGATGTGCCAACGCTAATACAACTGCATACCAAATACCATTGACTTATCATAAGTAGTTCCCTTTAAACAAACCTAAACACAAACTAATACCTGTAAACTAAATAAAATTTCAAAGTCAATAGACCATAACTGAGGGGGCGGGGCCAAATAATCTCCATGGAAATGAGATGTGCCAATGCTAATACAACTGCATACCAAATATCATTTCCCTACCACTAGTGGTTCCCCATAAACTGACCTAATCACAAACTAATACATGAAAACTAAGCAAAAGTTTCAAAGTCAATAGACCATAACTGAGGGGGCGGGGTCAAATAGCCTCCATGGTAATGAGATATGCCAATGTTAATACAAATGCATACCAAATATCATTGACCTACCACTAGTGGTTCCCCATAACCTGACTTAATCACAAACTAATTAATGAAAACTAAGCAAAAGTTTCAAAGTCAATACACCATGACTGAGGGGGCCGGGCCATATAATCTCCATGGAAATTAGATATGCCAACACTTATACAACTGCATACCAATCATCATTAACTTACCACTAGTGGTTCCCCATAAACTGACCTAATCACAAACTAATACATTTAAACTAAGCAAAATTTCAAAGTCAATAGACCATAACTGAGGGGGCGGGGCCAAATAATCTCCATGGTAATGAGATGTGCCATTGCTTATACAACTGCATACCAAATAACATTGACCTACCACTAGTGGTTCACCATAAACTAGACCTAATCACAAACTAATACATTGTTGACGCTGCCGCCGCCGATGGAAACAGCATACCTATGTCTCGCTTTTTGACTCCATCAAGGCGAGACAAAAAGTGATAAGACATAGATATATTGCATTCAGATAAATTTCCTCTTGGTGCTTTGCTTTTGTGCAAATTGGCATTTCATTTGCGCCACAAACCATATTTCATTTGCACCAAAATAATACATTTCATTTGCGCCAATAATACAGGTAAATATTATCAATACATATACTTTGTAGTAGATCTATATTTAAGAAACTTTTAATTATAATGTTACAACATAGTTTTGATAGCATAATATAACATATTCATCATAAAGCACATTCATCAATAAACCAAAATTACAACATTAAACACTTATTAGGTTTTTTTAATGCTGAGATTGTACATTTTGCTAGTCTAAAAAGTGACTGACTGTATCATTCATGTTTTTATAATGGTTTTGCTGTCAATATCTGGCTCTGGCTTTGCAACTTTTTGGGGTACATCTATACAATTTGTCTCTGTTTTTCTATCCCTTAGATATCCGAAATGTGAAGTCTTAAAAATTTATAGACGTACTTCTTCCTCTATTTGTCTCCAAATGAATTATGTCCATTCTGTCACCTCGAACATGTGAACACTAACAATTTTATACCTTTTGTCCCCAGGAAAAGTTAACCTTGGATGGATTTGGCTTTTTTGAGTTCTTTTTGGTCATATAGCAATATAGCTCTTCAACTGTTTAGGTTCTTATATAGTCTTGTCTTTTAAAAAAATAGATCTGCATGTTAACAGAACACTCAAAGCCCATTTTAGTTGAATATTAGAATTGGAAACAAAAGTGTAGAGGGACCGGACTAACTGAGGACTTCATATATTTTTGTATGTTAAAAGATCCCATTTTCTGTTAAAATACAGAATAAGTTATGTCAGACCACTTAAAATCCCAAAAAATAATTTATTAAATCTAAAAATGTAAACTGAAAGAAAATTTTGGTAGTAGTCTATTGTATTTAACATACAAAAAAATATGAAAAGTCCTCAGTTAGTCTGGTCCCTCTAATATTTTGTTTCCAATTCTTATATTCAACTAAAATGGTTTCATTTGTTTTGTTTACCTTTGATGACTTATTTTGTTGCTTCATTTTACTACAAAGATTTCTTTCCTTCTCAGATCCAATACTGGTTCTTTTAATCCTATAATTTGAAATTTTATTAGTTATTACTTTCTGTACTAGAGCCTGTATCCCTAATCTGTTATTTATCAAAAATGTTACAAGAGAGTACACACTGAAAAGTCTTGTCTGCTTAACTGATTAAAAGATTGAAATTTACTTTGAAAATCTTTAAAATCAACTTTTAACTAAAGGTAATTATAAAATGAGATCAAAGTCAAGTTAACAGACGGACATGTACACCTTACAATCATTCTCTTAACTCAATATAGTTGCCCTATTACTTATAGTATATAAGAAACTGACCTAATTACAAAAACTTAATGATGACCAATGAACCATGAAAATAATGTCAAAGTCATATCATTTGTCGGAAGGAATCCTTACACAACACATAACCAGCCACTATTTCATTAACAGATGGTCGTGGTGACTTTAATGTTGTTAAACTATGACACTTTATATAAAGAAGACTGAATTTGAACCGCTATTCTACTGCTTACTTTGTTTTAACAGGTGATTTTTTTTGGAAGTATTTATCCTTGTCTTCATCAGGTAAATCTTCCCATCTGTTTTCCAGTATTCTGGTAACCTTGTCATAATCTGCCAGAGGATTCTCAGCAATGACTGAAATAACAATATAAGAGTGCACATGCTGAAATGTGTCGCCTGCTTTGCTTATTTTTAAATTTATGTTGAAAGTCTGTAATATGAAGGTTTTAAAGGGGCATTAGCTACAAGTTAAAAAAAAAATTAAAATGTCAATTGTTCGTGAACAATTGAGACGTCTTTCCTTTCGAAATGTAAAATATATGTTTATATAAATAAAAAAATGCTTTGAAAAGCATTAAACACACATAAAACCCTGAAAAATTGTCAAAAACATAAAATTTGTGATCTAGGTCATGACCTTTGACCTTTGACCTTATGACATTTCTCAAGGTCATTGGTCCCCAGTGTCCTTGCTGAAGACACAATTGGTCTAAGAACTTTAGTTAAGAGTTAAAGCTAATTTTGTCTTTTCAGAAACCGTTAACAGCGGTTATGCCCCTTAAGGATAGGTCAAAACATACCATAGTTGCGCCTTGAAGACCCAAACATTTTTCACGATTGACGATTCCTGTACGTATAAGGGTTTCTGAGATATCCCAAAACAAGTAGTGAGGTAAAATGTCAAGGTCAACGTAAAAAAAGCTTTCAAACACACTTAAAACCATATAAATAAGGTCAAAAACACATAATTCGCCATTTGGGACATGACCTTTACTTTTGACCTTTGTCAAGGGCATTGGTCCACAATGTCATTACAAAAGACTCCATGGGTCTAGGAAGTTTAAGCTTATTTTGCATTTTCAGAAATCATTAACAGGGGTTATGTCCCTTACAGATAGGTCAAATCTCTTCGGTCAAAATGTAAAAAAAGTTGTGCCTTAATGACCCAAACATTTTTCACTATTCATGATTTCTGTAAGTATAATGGTTTTTAAGATATCCCTTAAAAAGTTGTAAGGTCAAGGTCAACCTTAAAAAGCTTTAAAACACACTTAAAATCCTTTAAATAAGGTCAATAAAACATAATTCGGTATTTGGGACATGACCTTTGACCTTGTGACCTTTGTCAACGTCATTAGTCCTCAATGTCATTGTAAAAGACCCCATGGGTCTAGGACCTTTGGTTTAATAGTAAAAGCTTATTTTGTCTTTTCAGAAACCGTTAACGGGGGGTTATGCCCCTTACAGAAAGGTCAAATCTCTTCGGTCAAAATATAACAAAGTTGCGCCTTAATAACCCAAACATTTTCCACTATTCAAGGCTTCTGTAAGTATAATGGTTTCTGAGATTATCCTAGAACAAGGTGTAAGGTCAAAGGTCAAGGTCAACGTACAAATTTGATCTTGAAAATACATGAATTGATGATCATTGGTGAAGATCATAGGTGGCTACGACTTATGGTTTCTGAGTTTAAGTGACATAACCCTACCAATGAGTCTTCTAATCTTTTCTATCAAAATGTAATGAAGAACCAGGTTATGGTCCTGAATAAATTTCACCCTTCGGTTTTTTTCTACCTCTTACGGTTATGGTGTTCACATCCCATAACAATGTTTTTGGTGTAAGGGGAGATAACCGCTATAAAGGAAATGTTAAGGCGTGGTGCCCTAACCACAAGATAGCTTTTGGTCAACCGAAATTTGATACCTCATATCATTTCAACATGTCACATACTTTTTTTGGGAAATGTCTGTTAAAGTTTGGCAAAGTTTGGCGGAAAGAATAATAATCAGAAGAAATACAGTAAGGTCTTTCCTTACAGTGAAAGGAAAGAACTTAATAATCAGGAGAAGAAATACAGTAAGGTCTTTCCTTGTAGTGAAAGGAAAGACCTTTATAATCTATTTTTATTTTTGTTCAATCAATAATGAAAGTGAAATAGTGAAATAATAATTCGGGTTTAGCAGCCAGTTTGGTTCAATTTTGTCAAATTAAGCTCAGAAACATCACAGATGAATTATTTACTTGCAAGTGAATAATTCGACATCATTGAATCCTTATTCATGTGACCTTCAATTTAACCCCTTAGCTGGAGATGGGTTACGCATGTATTCAGCTATTAAAAGGAAAAGAATGTCAACATTGAAAGTGAAACAAGGATGAACCATTTGATTGACTGATTCCATCCACAAAAAAATCATTCTTATACAGGTAAAAACGATGATAAACATACTTTTTAACCTACAATTTGAATTCAAACAGACCTAGAAAAACCAATTGCATGTGGTCCATATCTATTTATATTATATCTATATCACGTTATAAGACTGTTGGCAGTCTTCTTGGTGGTTAATTAGATGTCTAGACAAAAATACACATGGAATGCTGATACATATTATCGAGTCCATGCATTGTTAATTGTTTATTTTAGGCTTTTTGTAATTTGGATATACGTTTTAATATGTTTTAAATCAAATATGAGAATTTGAGTCAAATAGGTGAACATGAATTTGACAGCTAATGCCCCTTTAATACAAGTTTCACAAAAACTTATCAATGATCATTGAAAATGAAGTTAAGGTCATATCAACCCTGCCAGACTGTCATGTATACCTTACAATCATTCCATACACCAAATATAGTTGACCTATTCATTATATTATCTGATCAACTAACAAAATCATGAAACTTAACATTGACCAATGAACCTTGAAAATGAGGTCAAGGTCATAGGAAAACTGCCAGACAGACATGTACACCTTACAATGATTTTATACACAAAATATAGTGGCCCTTTCGTTAATAGTATCTGAGAAATACACCAAACCATAAAAACTAAACATTGTCCACTGAACCATGAAAATATGGTATAGGTCAGATGAAGCCTGCAGTTGGAAATGTACACCTTACAATCATTCCATACAACAAATATAGTTGACCTATTGCTTATAGTATCTGAGATATGAACTTAACCACAAAAACTTAACCTTGATCAATGATCCATGAAATGAGATCGAGGTTAGGTGAACCCTGTCAGACAAACATGTAACTTGCAAGGAAGGCATATACCAAATATAGTTATCCTATAACCCATAATAATTATCGAATGACATAAAATGTATATTTTTTTTTCAAGAAGTCACTGAAACATGAGGTCAGACAATGGACATATGACAGACGGAAACTTTGTGATAAGGTTTCTGCCTACAAGGTATGAAGCAGCCAGGTCTTCTGCCTTCTGAAATATAGAGCTTTTTTCAAATATTTAACACCCTTGCTTAAGAAACAACTGGCCAATGTAAGTGCTGCTGTCACAAGGAAAATATTATGAAGGCTCTGCGGGACCACAGCTTCATATCAGCCTTGGGATAACACTGAAGTTTATGTCAAACGATAAAAAGTTCTGGCCCAGACATGCCTATATGAGAAGAAACAAGAACAGCTATGCTTCCTTTATTGAAGGGGAAATAAAATTGGTAAGTATTCCATAGTAGGTTTTATAATGGTCCTCTCGTTATATCCTACATCTCCAATACTAATGTTAGAAAACTGAAATGATCCTTACCTCGACTTCTATTGTCTTTACAATACAGTATAAATGCTGTCTGGGGATGTTTAACAGGCTGACTGGATAGTATGTCTGATAATCTTCTTTGCCCTTCCTCCTGTTCAGATAGATATGCAATATTATGCTGGATGAAAATGTACAGTCATTTTCAAGCAGATCTGAATTTATTGCAATAGATTTCCAAATTAACAGAAATTTGAAAATCCTCTACAAGGTCCTTCCGCCCAAGGATCTGGAAATTTTTTCATACAATTTCGATCATTTTTAAATGACTTGAAAGTTGGGGTCCCCTTTTCAAACTGTCCAAATTACTAATAGATTCATGGCATCAATGAACTTGTATTGCAGTTTTGTTGCATTTACATCATGAAGTGTCTTACCATTTTTCTAAAAACTTCCAAGAATGACTTATGACACTTTAAAATTGAAAGGATTTTAATGACGTTAACAAAACGGTTCATTTCTCAGGAATTGCTAACACTACTTTTGATTTGAAGTCAAAATAAAAACCTGAAGTTTCAAGTTAATACTAATTTAGGAGTGATTCCAGACTCATTTACGGGATTCGTCCTATTTACCAAAGAGAGGAAATCATTATACTCTTTATCCTTTAACCTGTTAAAGTGTTTGAATATAAATTATAATATCTTCACTTGTTAATTCAGCATGAAATCATTTTGCATTTTATGATTAAGTGTCTAATCTGAAGAAGACAATTTCACGCATTACCTAGTAAGTAAAGCATACATTTGACTCGTAAAAAATTCACTTTTCCATGTAATTTAATAAAAGAAAAAAAAATTTGAATCCAAATTGGCGATTGTCTTTGCTGAACAGTTATTAGATAAAGAAGTGATCTTAGTATATGTAAGAGAATGATCATCCCTTACAAACTTAGAATATGGTAAAGTGCTCAAAGCTCAAGTTATCTCTTGATTGGTTTTATTCAAGAATTTGTTTCATTGTCAGTGCAATGTTTATAATTAATGGATGACTCCCTTTGTAGGTATTTCATTTATATATTAGTCTTTGTGATGTGAGGACTTACTTTTAGTTTGAGAAATTCTAATAAATTGTGTTTTAGACATTAGTTGACACAACTGTACAATGAAATGGTAGAAATTATATAAGTTTCGTAATTGTGAGTATGAGTGTAAATTATGTAATAATTTAATGAGGAATTATCTTTTTGTTTGTTTACAGGTAAATTTTTTAAATTCAAAATAAGAGTTACAACTAAATTGCATTCCACAATCAATCTTATTCCAGCTTTTTACATCAAATACTACTTAATTAACTAAAATTTAACAATAAAAAGAAAATGTTTTTCTTTAAGAAATTCAAAAGTTACATTTGTAATTCGATTTCATGTATGTACCGGTATATTGGAAAAGACTATTCCTACTAACTGCGGATTCAGTAATCTGATTTTTGGTAAGGGTATTAGCTAAAGATTTAGGTTAAATTTAATTTTAGAATTCTTTTTTTATTTTCCTTCTTTCACATTCCTTATGTTTTTGGGGTAATTTTAAGTTCGTATTATTCACATAATAACATAAACGATATCAATTATATTACACAAATAAACTTCAAAGTTATTTTTTTGTTATTGTTTTTTTGTTTCAAAGTTCAACTTTCAATTAATAATCCTGTCAATTTGATAAATGTGCTTTGGGTAGATGTGACTCATTCATATAAATTCTTTGTTTTGTACTATAAGTAGGCCTAAACAATAGGATAATCCCTTACTAAGAACATGTTTACATTCATTCTTCACAATTATTAAGGAAACACCAAATTCTACACTTTAATTGGTCGAGAGCACTTTGCTATATTCTAACATACTATATTCAATTTTATTACAGGAAAAGCATTTCTAAACAAAAGTAAGAGCAGTGCAAATTGAAAGAGACCTGATCTCAATGAAATGGCCGAAATTATTTCTGTAAAAAATATTTTTTGGACCTAAATCCCAATCTTCCATCTGGACATTAGCCTTTCAGTTTAGGTCATGTCTGGCAAATACAATCGATTCCAGACCCTTGCTTGCACCCCTCTTCAATTATTTTTTTGTCTTTTCTTTTTTTTTTGGAGGCAGGGGGGGGGGGGGGGGGGGGGGGGAGGGATTGCTACCAAAGTTGATACCAAAATTATTGTAAATCTAGCTCTTTATGCTGTTTGTCATGTGGATGAAACTTATCTCACAAATTATTTTACCATTTACCCATATCAATTGAACTGAAAACTGAACCAATGTCGTTCATATTTTTCAGTTGGGTTTTTATTTCCACTCTAAACGGACAAAAAACATTAATGAAAGTCAGATAGAGTACTTAGAGGACAAGCAGTTATTAACAATTTAAATTTATGTGGTTTAATACTAAGTAAAAAAACACAGAAATCAATTTGATGCTCAATATATTTTCTTGCCAGGCAGGGAAGGCATGGTTTCGAGTCTCACAAAACAATATTTTTTTCTTTCAACTAAAATCATTAAATAAAAACAATTAAAACAAAAATGTGTCCATAGTACATGGATGCCCCACTCGCACTATCATTTTCTATGTTCAGTGGACCGTGAAATTGGGGTCAAATCTCTAATTTGGCATTAAAATTAGAAAGATCATATCATAGAAAACATGTGTACTAAGTTTCAAGTTAATTGGACTTCAACTTCATCAAAAACTACCTTGACCAAAACTTTAACCTGAAGTGGGATAGACGGACGGACGAACGAAAGGACTCACAGACCAAAAAATATAATGCCCCAGGGCCCTAGGTGGGGCATAAAAAACAATATAAACTTATATTTATTTGTTATATTTAAAAATATAGCTTGTTTGTTGAAATATATTAAATTCAAAATATATGTTGCTTTGCTTTTTTTTCTCAGTATACATGTGCTTTATACAGACCGAAAAACATAATGCCCCTCTACTATCGTAGGTGGGCCGTAAAAAAACAAATTAAATACAGGAACAAGATCTTATTTTTAAATTTGTTTTCCTTCTTTAACTGAGTTATATTTTTCAATTCCCTTCTGGAACAGTTTTTTTTTTTATAAAGTTAGAATCAAGCATTAACTCTGCAATAAATCAATTTCTCTAATTCTTTGACAATTTATACCTTTCTTTTTGTATAAAAAAATTTAATCAACTTGTGGTTGCCGGTGATCTCAGAAGATGATTGGATGAATTTAAGGGTCATAACCTTCATCAGCTCAAAATGTGCTAACAGGTGTTAATGAAATTGACAACTTTGTGAAATGTGGAAGGCAGTCGAAGGGGGTTTTGGTTTAACAAAAATGAAAATGTATTTTTTAATCATTAGAGAAACAGATTCTTACATAGTTACTCGTGAATTATCGGATTTATCCAATCTCGATAGTTAAATCATAAATTTTAAAGTCCTCGCCAAGGCTCAGACTTTAAAATTGTTAATTCAACTATCTCGATAATCCACTGGTATCAATGTAAGAATCTATATTTATATACCTGCTCCCCATTAACATGATTAAAAGATGAATAGTAAGTCATATTAAATTCAAATATTTATAACATATTTAACTATCAACACAAGAAGATATTTTTAGTGATCACACAAAATATTTGTTTTATGAATCAAGAAGCATTTAAAAATATTGTCATTCCAAGCCCAGACCCAATTGGATCAGATAGCATTAAGACCAAAAGAAAAGTTATATGAGAATTAAAATCCCGTTTAATTTGCAGTCACCTGTCTTGAGTGTCTCTTTTTTTCAACCCTTATTACTTTATATTGTTATATAAAAACAAGAGTAGACACGCTGAAATGTCTCGCCTTCTTTACTAACCATTGATATTATGTTGATAGTCCTAAATGAAAGCTTTACTACAACTATTACATAAACTTAACATGATCCAAGAAAATGAAGTCAAGGTCATATAAACCAAACAAGAAATACATGTACACCTTACAATCATTCAATACACTAAATATAGTTGACCTATTGCTTATAGTTTCTAAGAAACAGACTTAACCAAGAAAACTAAACTTGAACAATGAATCGTGAAAATGAGGTCAAAGTCAGATGAACCATGCCAGGCAGACATGAACAGCTTACAATCCTTCCATACAACAAATATAGCTGACCTATTGCTTATAGTTTAAGAAAAACAGACTGAAACACATAAACTTAACACTGAGCAATGAACTGTGAAAATGAGGTCAAGGTCAAATAAAACCTGCGAGACTGACATGTACATCATAGAATATTTCCATACACCAAATATAGTTGACTTATTGCATAATAGTATAAGAAAAAAGACCAAAACTCAAAAACTTAACTTTGACCACTGAACCATGAAAATGAGGTCAAAGTCAGATGACACCTGCCAGTTGGACATGTACACCTTACAATCATTCCATACACCAAATATAGTAGACCTATTGGATAAAGTATAAGAAAAACGGACCAAAACACAAAAACTTAACTATAACCACTGAACCATGAAAATGAGGTCAAGGTCAGATGACACCTGCCAGTTGGACATGTACACCTTACAATCATTCCATACACCAAATATAGTAGACCTATTGGATAAAGTATAAGAAAAACGGACCAAAACACAAAAACTTAACTATAACCACTGAACCATGAAAATGAGGTCAAGGTCAGATGACACCTGCCAGTTGGACATGTACACCTTCACTCATTCCATACACCAAATATAATAGACCTATTGCATACAGTATAAGAAAAACAGACCAAAACACAAAAACTTAACTATAACCACTGAACCATGAAAATGAGGTCAAGGTCAGATGACACCTGCCAGTTGGACATGTACACCTTACAGTCCTTCCATACACCAAATATACTAGACCTATTGCTTATAGTATCTGAGATATGGACTTGACCACCAAAACTTAACCTTGTTCACTGATCCATGAAATGAGGTCGAGGTCAAGTGAAAACTGTCTGACAGGCATGAGGACCTTGCAAGGTACGCACATACTAAATATAGTTATCCTATTACTTATAATAAGAGAGAATTTAACATTACAAATAATCTGAACTTTTTTTTCAAGTAGTCACTGAACCATGAAAATGAGGTCAAGGAAATTGGACATGTGACTGACGGAAACTTCGTAACATGAGGCATCCATATACAAAGTATGAAGCATCCAGGTCTTCCACCTTCTAAAATATAAAGCTTTTAAGAAGTTAGCTAACGCCGCCGCCGTAGCCGCCGGATCGCTATCCCTATGTCGAGCTTTCTGCGACAAAAGTCGCAGGCTCGACAAAAACAGTACAAAAAAATCAGAGACAAGTGCATGTGTTTAAGTGACATGTCTCAATCCTTCATTTTCATCAATCAAGGATTTCTTGAATTAAAATCAACATCTATAAAGGAATGGAGGAATCATGTTTGCTAGTAATACTGATACTGATTGATGACCAACTGCATGTCATACAAGTTTTGGGACTTTGTGGTAATAAGATATCACATGATTATTTATGACAGAGAAGACGTCAAAATAGGGATTAAAAATCAATTTTGCTCACTAATCTAGCAAAATCAAACCTTAATATTATATTCACTTGGTAGTTCACTTGGTAGTGCAAGCAAAGCGTTGTCCTATGAACACTGTGGCACAAATTCTTGTTTATCTTCAGTAACATATTTAGTACACCAATTCAGACTTAGCTTGCAGTAAAAGCATGATTAAAAAAAAATTGGAAAGTTAACCAATCCAGAACAGAGCCTGCAACAAAATTCAATCAATGCCTGAGCATCTGGAAATAACCAATCCTGAACCAAATTTCTACCAGAAGCTATTTAACACAGCTTATACTTGGAAAGTACGTCATAAATAATAAATTCTGTTTTATAACAGTCAAGGGTCTAACTTAAATAAGTTATTAGAGAAAAATAACATACATGTGTTATTATAGATAATTTCATGAGTTGTCTGCTCTTTTTTTCTTAATCTGTAGTAACATATGTTTGTTATTAGTTAATACATCAAAAATGTTTTTATTTTTAGTGGGCTCTTGGGATTTCTTGAAACTTTGCGCAGAAACTTAATACATAACCTTAATAATTAATTTTCCAATTCAATTAATACATTTTTGATCAACCATGGTAAATCAATGAGACAAGGCTTTTAAGGGATACACTAAGCTGTAATAACAAGGCTTAGTTAATACAGGCATGTAACTTATAAAATGAGACACTTGGGAATTACATGGAATCTTGCCCAGAACCTCATTGCATGCTCTGATCATTATTTCTTACAATGAATTAAAATATATTGTGATATATGTCTGAGAAATGGCTTTGAAGAGATGTAGAGAAGCTGTAATAACACCCTTTAGTTATTACAGGCATATATTTTCTGTAATAACATAGGTGTACTCTACATGATTGGCAAACTGTGAACTGTT
Organism: Mytilus californianus; assembly: GCF_021869535.1. Classification (NCBI taxonomy): domain Eukaryota; kingdom Metazoa; phylum Mollusca; class Bivalvia; order Mytilida; family Mytilidae; genus Mytilus; species Mytilus californianus. Next base: position 97,153,975 of record NW_026262668.1, read on the forward strand.
ATATCTTTCTAAAGTTTAGTATACATAAAGACAATAATAATACCTATAGAACTTGTATACAATTTAACAAAGTAAAGGAAGTATATTGCCTGTTTGAAACATGTAACATACAAATGTTATCACAGTTTTTTTATATTTTAGCTCACAATAACGACATGTATGTTATTTTTCTTTAATAACTTATTTAAGTTAGACCCTTGACTTTATAACCTGTGGTATCACTAGTCTTTTCTTCAAAGGAGGACCCTCATCACCTTCTGACAAAGACATCAATCTTTTTCCTGGTAAAATGGTAACTGGCTGTAAATAAATTCATAATAACCATTGTTACTTTTATACAAAGTCTTAGCTTAAACACAGTCTAACTAAAAGAAATGAATTCAATATCATGTACCATGGACGTACGGATAGACAAGGGTAAACCTTAATACCCCTCCGCTATGGTGGGGGCATAAAAATATACTAGTCAACAAAAGAAACAATACAAGGCAATATATTTTCCATATATAATGAAATTGGATACACTGTACCAAGGTAAATAATTGCCCAATTGGTCTAATATTTACAGAGTGTTATTTTCTTATCAAAACCATTGATTTAAGGCAAATATGTGAATTTTTTGTGTCATTTTTGTTATTTCAAAAATCGTATTTTCACCCAAAAATTCAAAAATCGATATTAGAACTTAAAACTTTAAACTTAAACACATGGTCTACTTAAAATCTGAACTCCTTTGCAGATATTTGAATACTTAATTCTCATCTTCGAAATTAAGTGGCGACTTTTGTCATCATTTTCCGCAAAATAAATTTGACTCCTGTGTTCAATAACACGGTATTTTCTCACTTTCCAATTTGGTCAGATTCTTTTAGTCATATGCATTTGCTTTGCAAATGAATGTTTTTCTTCGGATAATTTAATAGATTTTTCTATTTATTATATTTTATGATAAATTGGAGTTAAAACTTGTGTATCGTTACTTTGGTTGACTAGTATATATGCCTATCATTTTGATAACTCAATCTAAATATGCTTCATAGAAAAAGAGAAGATGAGTAAATATCCCTAATATGCCTCAAAGTGAGGTACTCAAATTTAATTTGTAAACTAAAAAATCTCTGTGCTGTGATATTGAACAAGTTGATATTTTTAACAAGTGTCAGAGCTTAACCATTTGTGCTGATTTGAAGAGCAGTGGACTATAGAATAAAGGTATAAAAACTATATAGTTGTTAAATGTTGACAAAGTACTGAATTGCCAGATAACTTTCTATGTGAAAATAGGGAATCACAAAGGGCTTTTCAGTGTATGCCAAATGCCAAATTTTGAAAAAATCTCACTAAGTACCCCAAAAATTTAATCACATATGTCATGAATGTGAAAATGCCTCAGCTTACAAACAAGCAATCATACATATCCAAGTTTACGATATGGACAGAGGAATTGAAGAAAATGAAACCATTACTGCATACCTAAAATAAATTGACTATATCATAATAAACAACATCTTCCAGTATACCTGAATGTCTGTTGAATCATTGGTTAATGACTTTCCTCTACTCCACATGTCAGCACTACCTGATGTTGTCTCATTTCCTCTTGTTTGACAAAGATTTTCCTCATTAATATCATTAGTAACAACATCAACTCCAATACCTTTATTCTGACCTTTTTGACAACTGTTTTGGTTATCTGATAGGCATGTAGATTCACATTGGACTTCAGGAAGTTTAACTGGTATTTCTGGTCCATCTTCCGAAGGGGAATCTTTCCATGTTGATACTATATCACTATATATATCACATAGCTTAGGATTAGACTCAAAATGAATGTTACTGGGAATCTGATTGACACTTAACTTATTCAAATGTTTATTGGAAGTACCAGGGTCCTGCCCTTTCTCAATATTCTGAATAATATTGGTTGGTGTATTTTCAATGTCTGCTACATTTCTTTCAGTTTGTTTTGATTTAGTAGAACTGACATTGTCATTCTTTTCATTAATCCAGTCGTCTAAAGACTCCTCAACTACCTGGAAAACTGGTTTGCCTAATTGAGTTAATGAAATGTTTTCCTCTTTTTCCAAATCATCATTATAAATTGTGTTTGAGACATTATTTTCTATCCCTTGCTCAAGTTTTTCAGAAATGGTTTCTGGTAGGTCATGTTTTGTTAGTACTATATTTTTATTATCTGTAGAAATTTTGACAACAGGAATATTTGGTTGTTTACTAGTAACTGGAATTACAACAAGTGAGTCGTCAAAATCTGATGACATATCTCCTTTGTTACTGTCAGTATAAGAATTATCATGGTTAGTTGTTGTGTCATCAATCGATTTAGATATGCTACCATATAGTTCTTCCAATACAGATATCAACCCTTTTGTTATTTCTGCCTGTAAAATACAAGAAACACATCATTATTCGAGGGAAAAAAAAATTTGAGGGTTTTGTGGGTATGTACCAGGTGAACCAGGAATTTGAAATGTTCGAAGTCATACAAAATGTCTATAGGCTTGTATGAAGACTTTTTGAAAAAAAACAAGAAATCAAATATCCATGAAAATTGGCACTCACGAAAATAAATGAATCCACAGTAATGCTGATTATATTTTTTGCATCATAAAAGGCACATCTTTATATACATGGATACTTTACAAGAAGGTTGATCCAGATTTGATGTTTGATTATTAAGCAAACAATAAAGGACTAAGCTGAAAGCAAGCATAACATGACACATGTCAACACAGGAACTTTGAACAAGTGTCTATCAATAGAGCCTGTGGATACAGTAGTCCTTGATCTTCTTTTTCAAGAAGTTTATATATATATTCTAAAAATTCGTCTATAAAACGTAAAATATGATTGTGGGCCTTTAAGAATCTGAGTCACATTTTCTTAAGTGGTCATCTTTGGCAGTGCTGTCCATTATTTTTTATAAAAGTCACACTCATCTGGAAAAACTATAGGCCTGTGAGTTTTGTAAAGGTAAACAGCTGTTGCAAACTTAAGTATTACACATCAATCAATCTTTTGGAAGTTATATGCTCAAGTGGTTTGCAAGTAGGCAAAAAAATAATAAAATTTGAATTGTCAATATGGTATTAAAATTTCTCTATATTTTGAAGTTTTAGAACTGAGGTTTAGAGAATGATTTAACAGGAGAGTGCTCACTAAAATTTCTTCCCATCATCCTATACACCAAATATACTTTACCTATTACTAGAAATTAAGAATCTGACAAAACCATGAAAACTTGATAATTTAATAAGATTGCAGATGAAGGTATCTGTATTCTTGTGTGGAAGATATCTTTACTTTACCAGCATGAATTACCAAGTGAAAAACAACATTACAATAACTAAGATCTACAACTGTTTTCTAAAAGTGCATATCAGTGTTTTCTTTCAGTATAAATTAAATGATAAAATACAAAAAATATGCAAAAAAGCAAAATTTGCTGCAATCATACCTTTTGGTGAAGTAAGACTATTGTCTTGTTAGGATCAACATTAACATCAATCTGATCAGTTTCCAAGGTAACAGATAAGAAGTAAATAGGATGACGGTGGTTATCTGTCTTCTTGTGTGAAACATAGTGCTGTCTGATCAGCTGAAATCAGAAAGTATACAATTCATTCAAAGCTGTTTGATGGTAGTGTGGGGTCAACACAATGTGTATATGGATCACAACTCAATTGGCCCTTAATATTGAACTTTTAGTATAATTTTCTATTTTTAGTTATGGTAATGGCAATTTATTCTTTTGCTGGAGCATTCAATAATTCTTAAAAGGGAGCAAAAGAAATTTACCTTTGCTAGTGCATTCAATAATTCTTAAAAGGGAGCAAAAGAAATTTACCTTCGCTAGTGCATTCAATAATTCTTAAAAGGGAGCAAAAGAAATGTACCTATACTTTTGTTACAACAACCTTTGTAGTCCATATAATTATCCAAGGCAAAACTTCCAAATTGAAGGATGGATGGATGGTTCCTTTCTGAGCACCCAGTTGTAAATCAAATGCATGTTCAGGTTGAGAACATGAATATGAATCGTATTTTGTCTAGACCCAGACACTGAGTCCAATTTTTAATATGCTTGCTCACAGGGAGACATGTCACCACCTGGACACATGATTCTGACTTCAGACAAACCAGTTGAACCATCAAATGTATTTTACAAAGAGTTCTTATGTAGGAAAGCTGTCATACCTTTCTGGATGCGTTTTCTGTCTTGCGTTATATGATTGTAGGAATGAAGGTCAATTGGGTAAAAACCTTATCGTGCCTCATCATTACTGATTGATAATAACTAAATCTGTTGTTCATTATATGTTTACCAATAGATTGTTTCAATGCCTTACATTTACTCAAGCGTATAAAAGCTGAACTTTGCAAATATTTTATCAAAGAAAACTAGATTCAATATTCATTACGAATCAAAAGTTCATTGCTTATTAAGTCAAGTTGCTCTTCAGGATAAACTGTGTTAGTATAATTTTTTTTACCTTTTCCATATCTTTCAAATGAACTGGTCTTCTATTGATTGCACAAATACATCTGGAGTTATCAGACTTACTCGTAATTAATACATCACTAGCTGGATTAGGTAAAAACATGTCTATATTTATCTGAAAATGTAAAAGTTTAAGTAGAAATGCTTAATTTTGTGAGCACATATATTGTTTTTGTAAACAAAGGAGATTTCATTGGTATAAATCATTGTGGAATTTATTTTTGTATTTTCTGGTATGGTTTGGCAATATTTCACAATTCTTGTGGTATGTCATATAATAGAAAATAAAACAAAATATCTCCTGTATATAGTTTTTGCATTTTGTATATGCAAATAATTTCTAACTTACCAGTTTCATTTTCAAGTCTATCTGCCTATTATGTTCAAAATGGGAACATGTAAAAGTGATATTCATATGAACTATGTACTATTTACATTCTGAGCTTCTTTAAAAACATGCTAGCAATCAGGGGAATGTCAGCAAATTTTAAGTCTTCAGCTCTTACTCCAAAATTTTGCATGGTTGGTTTAGCACAGCAAATACCAATTTCCCTTAAAATACAGGTAAAGCATTTTGTGACATGTTTTAGGGGTAGGGGGTAGCATGACACGTGTGAGTATAAAAAAATTAACCTGTAGCTTTCACTAGATTTTATGAGACCTTCAGGTTTCTTGTTTTATCTTTTTTTATACACTAAATCAGATGTGAAAATTAACAGTTTGCCACACACTGTAGTGCCAGATTTCCAGTTAATCAGCATTTCATTAAAAGGCAAACAGTTGAAATGTTTGTAGTCGTGTTGTTGTAGTTCCTGTCAATATAAAACTTACCTGTACATGAGTTAATGCAACAGGTCAATATAAAACTTACCTGTACATGAGTTAAAGCAACAGATATACTGTAGTTCCTGTCAATATAAAACTTACCTGTACATGAGTTAATGCAACAGATATACTTATGTGTTATAATATGGAATGATTCAATTAATAAACCATAAACAGATGTTATAATAATAAGGAATCACCTTCGAGTCTTCTAACTGTACTGTCTTTTGAACTAAGCAATTCAGAACATTTCTACCTAGAATGCTAAGCATTGCTGTTCGTATATCAGGGCATCCATTTTTTTGAAATAATCTTTCCTTGTCATGATTTAAGGTGAAGCGCACTTTAGGGAGTATAATACTGAAAGCTACTAGCAAATCTTCAATCCTTTTAATTTCTTCTTTCTTCTTCTTATTTGTATTGTAGAACTGCCGTCTCACTGGAATGTTTTTGAACAGACCAGTAGCTGTTACTGTGGTTCCTAAAAATACAGGTAAAGCATACAAGGTATCAATCAATATTCATTTTTTTATGGAAAACTAAAATATGTGATTGAAAAAAAATTCTGAAGTAAGTTCAAATAATGCAAAACATATAGGAGACCAAACTTCGTGCTAATTTTCTGTATACAGATAAGAACCACTGCTTACATAAAACTCCAAACTGAAAGGTCCACATTTTAAATCACAGGTCCTACTTTTACATGAAATATTTCATAACTCACAAATACAAAATTAATGTGCTTTTGGTGTTAGGTTAGCTTGTTTCATCATATTTGAACTGCATTTAATGTTTTGTTAAGTTTACAAATATATTGCCAGTCAACCATATATCACCAAACTGCCAGTGTCACTGTGGTATAACAAGTATAATAATAGAGGTAATTGTCTTGTATATTATGAATTCCAATAATCTTTTTTTGGGGGGGATTGGGGAGGGTGTCACTGTGGGTGTGTGTGTTGTCTCAATTATTGACAATTATACTATAGTCTGTTATTGATGTAAAAGTGTTCACTGAAGGGTTTCACTTTTTTTGCAACACTGTATGCAGTGTTGAAGAGAACCTTATATCTATTTAACTGATCAGGCTTACATTGCTGCTTGCGAATACATTGTCCAAGTTTAGTGTCTGACAATAAATCTTTTAACTTAAAATTTGGACACTTTCATGGATCCAATACTTTAAACAAGATAAATGCTTGGGTGTCACTTCGTGTATTTTTATTGGGTCTATTTTAAGTGTTCCCCTTATAAGTGCACTTTCTTTTTCTGATTGGGTAGAGAACTTCTGGCAGTATGTACACGACATTAGACCATCAAAATATAGCCATGGTCGATTGATTTTACAGTGGGGCTTAAATTTCCATTCCAGTTTTTCACGATCATATTTTTGGTCTTTAGTGAGATCTTCATTTGATTTCTTATGTTTTGTTCCCAAGGAAGACGTTGAAGACCGTTCATCATCTTCAGGCTTTCTCTTGGAAGACGTGACACCAAAACGATACAGACACATTTTGTTCTGATTTGTCACGTGACATATCGCAACTATTTATAACCTTGTGTTTCCAAGAATATAAGGTTAAAAATAACTTTTATCACTCGCCGGAAAGGTCAGGGATGAAACATTTTTTTTTATCTCAATTTCAATTATAATATGGCTTTGAATTGACGATACTGATGGTTAAAAAGGTCGGCAAATTTAATTTTTATTTTCTTTCAAATCGAAGGTCTGTCGGGTGTAGCTAGTAACCAAAACGAAAGTCCGATTGCAACAGTGGAAAGTCATGGACCTCGGACCACCGCTAATTTGAACACCTGCATTTTCGCCCTATCTATAACAATTTTCAAATAATAGTTTAAACTGGAAAATTTGTCAAAAATCATCATATAAGGGCAATAACTCCTATAAGTAGTCATCCAAATATTTTTGTCATACTGGCATTTTTGTAGATCTTGTATTGCTGACCAATTTTGCTGTTTACAGTTTCCTAAGATCTACCTTATTATAGTTAAGAAAAAAGTCAAAACTAAAAAAATAGAAGTTAAGATCATTTAAAGGCAATGTCATCCAATGGCTTTTTTTGTAGATCTTGTATTGCTGATCATTTTCAGTGTTTAATACAGTTTTTACTAACAATGGCTGATATAATAAAAGAGTGAACAAGCTGAAATGTCTCACCTGCTTTACTGACCATGATTGATTTTATTTTGAAAGTCTAAAAAGATAACGGTGAAACCAAAGGTTTTACTACAAGTATCACAAGCCTAAGAAAGTTACTCTTTGCATAGCCAACCTCTTTTCAAAGGAATTTTCTAAACTAAGAGCAAATATTTGAAAAAAATTTTATTTTGATTAATCAAAGATTACAATTTAACTTCCCAAGAGGCACTCTCAATTAAAATCAACTTTATTTAAAGAAGGCAATACTCTAGCGATACTCGAGTACTCAGGTACTCATTGACATCCCTATTTAAAGGTTAAACAGTCAGAGATATAACTCTATAGGGTTATTACAGAAAATAACTTGTGTGTGTTATTACAGATACTTTCATGAGTTGTCTACTCTTTATTCCTTAAATTTTCTAAATCTGCAATAACATATGTTTGTTATTTGTAAAATAAATCAAAAATACTTTAATTTATAATGGGCTCTAGGGAACTCTTGAGACTTTGCGCAGAAACTGAATGCATAGCCTTGATAATAATTTTTTAATTATACTAATACATTTTTGATTAACCATGGTAAATCAATGAGACAATGCTTTTAAGGGATAAAATTAGCTGTAATAACATAGCTTAGTTATTAAAGGAATGTAACCTATTATATGAGACACTTGGGAATTACTGGGAAGCTTGCGCAGAACCTCATTACATGCTCTGGTCATTATTTCATACAATAAATTAAAATACATTGTAATTAAGCATGATGTATGTCTGAGAAAATGCTTTGGAGTGATAAAGAGAAGCTGTGATAACACCCTTTAGTTATTACAGACATATTTTTTCTGTAATAACATATAGGTGTACTATGCAAAATAGCAAACTATGAACTGTTATATCTTTCTATAGTTAAGTATACATAAAGACAATAGTAATATCAATAGAACTTGTATGCATTTTAACTAAACTAGTGATGTATATTGTCCCTTTGAAACATGTAACATACATATGTTATCATAGTTCTTTGATTTTTTAGTCCACAATAACAAATGTATGTTATTTTTCTGTAATAACCCTATAAAGTTATATCCCTGACTGTTAAAACTTGATAAACATTGATTATAGTTCAATACATACTCCAATGTATCATTTGGTGTGTGTACCAATGTGGTATGATTGTCAATAAGACAAATATCCAACAGAGACCAAAGGACAAGGATGTACACAACTATAGCACACTGTACATCTTCAACAATGAGCAAAATTCATACTGTATAGAAAGAATATGAATTATATTTGCTTATTGCAAGACATACTGTGGGAAGAAAAAGAAATTCCTTAAAGTAACAATGTTTCATTGTTCATTACCTTGTGTCAAATGAGAAGGATGTGATGATATTATCTGCCCCTGATTGTTGAAGGCATATGATAAACTGACCTCATCTTCACCAGTTTTGGTTGTAATAGACAATGTTGACACTGTACATAATGAACCTAAAAAAAGAATGATGAATTACATATTATTGGAGTCTTCACAAAGACTTAATAAAAGGTTATATACATACTTTGTGTGCATTCAATGATTGGAACAGTTTTATATGCACAATTGTATTGATTCATATTTGTTGCTTTTTGTTTTTCTCTGGTATTATTATGTTCAAATTAAATTCAGTAGTTTTCTTATTAGATGTTTATTGTGCATTTCTAAATGTACCATTTGTTTTTTGAATGATTAATATAGTATAGGATCACATGACATCTAGTGGCTGTCTATTATTGAAAACCATACAATACAAGAGTGCATACAGTGAATTGTTTTGGCTTTACTGATCCTGATTTTTTTAATGTTGAAAGTCTTCAATATAACTACAAGTTTCACAAACTTAAAGTCCTATGATCTTTCCATTTAGCCTGTGTTGCTCACCTGGATCTTATTGCATTTTCAACAATGGACTCTCTCCAACATTAATTGAATCATTGATTGATTAGTGTTTAACGCCACTTTCAGCACTATTGTGCTATTTCTTGGGGATCAGTTTTTATTGGTGGAGGAAGCCAGAGTGCCTTGAGAGAACCACGACCCTTGATAGGAAAACTGACAATCCTAGTCAATTAAGATTGGAGTTGAGAGCACCTGCCAGCAGCCACGTGCAGGATTCAAACTCACTCCAAAATTAAAGACTAGAATATAATTCTTGACTAACATCTCTTTTTTGTTGATCTTTGATTGCTGATCATATATTCTGTTTTCAGTTCTGTCAATCTATTAAATGTTTTTTTTGGGGGGGTAAAAATCATTATTCAAGGGCAATGATTCCTAACATAATAGTCTACCAAAACTTCAACCATGTAGACATATTTGTGGATCATGTCTTGCTGATAATTTTGTGCTGTTTATTTTTTTTATCTACTATAGTTTTGACCAAATATGCATAAATGGGTAAAATCACCATTAAAGGGCAATACCTACTATAAGCAGTCAACTGACTATTTCTGCAATCTTGACAAATTTGTAGATCTTGTAGAGTTTATTTTTTTTTTTTAAGTTTACAGTTTTTCTTCGTCTTTATTTTGGGCATACAATTGAAAATTGGTAAAAATTGTCATTTATGAGCTATAAATCCTATGAGAAGTTGTCCAACAATTTCGGTCAGGTTGTCCATTGTGGCCATAATAAAGCAACAATAATGAGGGCTTTATGCTGATTATTATTGCCATTTAAAGTTTCTCTTTATCTATTACAGTTTTAATGAAAATTAAGCCAAAATGCAAAATATTGATACATATCATCGTTCAGGGGCTATAACTCCTACAAAGAGTCACACCCTGATTTCTATAATGATGACTTATTTGTAAATCTTGTTCTTTTGATATTTTTTGCCATTTAAAGATTCATCTATATATTATAATCTTTTAGATAATAGGCAAAAAAAATGAAATTGGTAAAAATCATCATTTAAGGGCAATAACTCATATAAGGAGTTGTCTAACAGTAGGTAGATTACAAAATTTGGAAAGTGTGTGAGCAGAAAGTTGATGAACCAGGGGTATGTCAAAGAACGTCTCGTCCTTTTTCTAAAAAAGTTCATCGGAAGGTACCAAGACCTTGTTGATAAATATTCCGTATCAACTTCACAAATAATACACGATGGTCTTGAAGTATAGATTCTGCGTACTGACGTTGTTTATCATCTTAAAAACATGTTATAGTATTCTTTTATTTGTCTTTATTAATACTTATTTTACTGTTAATAGATATAAGAAGATGTGGTATGAGTGCCAATGAGACAACTCTCCATCCAAGTCAAAATTTATAAAAGTAAACCATTATAGGTCACAGTACGGTCTTCAACACGGAGCCTTGGCTCACACCGAACAGTAAGCTATAAAGGGCTCCAAAAAATTACTAGTGTAAAACCATTCAAACGGAAATCCAACGGTCTAATCTATATAAAAAACGAGAAACGAGAAACACTTATGAACCACATCAACAAACGACAACTACTGAACATCAGATTCCTGACTTAGGACAGGTGCAAACAAATGCAGCGGGTTTAAATGTTTTAATGGTACCAAACTTTCACCCTTTTTCTGAAATAATAGTGTAACATCACAACATAGAAAGACACACTGTAAAATATCAACTGAAATAGCTTAACTCAATCAAAGGACATATTAACACCATTGAACATACACTGAACAAATAAATTTGACCTATGACACAATGTAAATACAAAATAAATAAACTAAGGGAAGAATAATAAAAGTAACATGTATATCGGTAAGAAATGTTAAACAATTAAAGAAAAACAATATGCTCGAACAAAAATATCATCCATTTGCAATAACTTTAAACACAGGTAAATGAAAATAATTTAAGTCTGTTTTTTGAGATATCCATTTGACGTGACTCTGTACTTATGTATCCCATCATACTTTGAACAACAAAATTATTTTATTCATTAATATTACTTTTACTGTTAAGTCTGTTTTTTGAGATATCCATTTTACGTGACTCCGTACTTATGTATCCAGTCATACTTTGAACAACAAAATTATTTCATGTCTACCTATGCCAATTTCAAACGCGCGATTTTACACCAGTACTTAAAACCTTCCATCCTTTATGAGTGGATTTTACATAGATAAATATAATCGTATAATAATAAAGCAAAATGAGGATGTTAAATTTGATGTATGCCTTTTTGTGCTTCTTCGTTACATTTGTTTGTTTTTATAGTGGTTAAGATGATAACACAATGTTGACTGCTGTACCCCTATTTTTGACATTTTTACCTATTGTGTCTGTTTGTTTTGTTCACGCATCGTTGTTAATATAATGGAATTTGATGCGACTGTCATACAAGTGAGAGGTTTAGCTAGCTATAAAACCAGGTTCAATCCACCATTTTCTACATAAGAAAATGCCTGTACCAAGTCAGGAATATGACAGTTGTTATCCATTTGTTTGATGTGTTTGGGCTTTTGATTTTGCCTTTTGATTAGGGCCTTTATTTAGAGAGATAAAGGATACAAAATATACAGTTAAGTCTGCCTCATATCTTGACTTACATCTAGAAATGGACAATGAGGGTCGGTTGAAAACAAAACTTTACTACAAAAGAGATGATTTTGGCATCCCATTTGTGACCCTTCCAGTTTTGTAAAACCAAGAGTTCCAAATGGTGAAGATGAAATCATCACTTCGTGTTCCTTATGTCGTAACTACAATCCCGTTCCCTTTTCATGAATGTGACCTACCCAATTAGACTATTTACCGGCTTTGTAATAACATGAGCAACACGACGGATGCCACATGTGGAGCAGGATCTGCTTGTCCTTCCAGAGCACCTGAGATCATCCCCAGTTTTTGGTGGGGTTCATGTTGCTGTTGTACCCCTATTTTTGACATGTTTACCTATTGTGTCTGTTTGTTTTGTTCACACATCGTTGTTAATATAATGGAATTTGATGCGACTGTCATACAAGTGAGAGGTTTAGGAATATGACAGTTGTTATCCATTCGTTCGATGTGTTTGAGCTTTTGATTTTGCCATTTGATTAGGGACTTCCCTTTTTGAATTTTCCTCGGAGTTCAGTATTTTTGTAATTTTACATTTTTCTGTCCTGTCAGAATTTCTCTATCGATAGCGGTTTTCAAGGTAATGGACAAAACTTGCATTTTACCCCTCTGTTCAATTTTAGCCTTGTTGGTTGGAAGGCTGGATAATCTGACAATTTTTTTTTACTAGATACCCAAATGGTAATTGTGGTCCTGTAGCTTCAAAGGAAAGAATTTTTTTAAAAGTTAACAGTTAATGTTGACAACAGAGAACAAGCGTTGAGAATACACAAGTGAGCTAAAAATTAAAAAGCATTTACCCAAAGCCTCTCCTCTAAACCCATATGTTTGTAAATGCTGAATGTCACTGAAAGATTCTATTTTTGATGTATGGTATCTCTTCGCAACAAATGGAACATTCTGGGTGGGTATACCAATTCCATTATCCCTCACTTCAACTTTATCCAACCCATAATTTTCCTGAATAAAAGAAACAATTTGTGTGGTTAATCAAGATATTATGCTTTTTTCCACAACATCAAAAATGCAGTTTTAAATTGTGGAATGTTAAATTTCAAAGCATGTTTAAGAAAAAATTGTCATGAACAATGATGAAATATAAAATAATAGAATGATTCCATAATTTTGTAAAAGTAGTTCATCTTGGACTAAATAAATTAATATTAATAATTAACTCCAAGGGTAAAAGAAGATACATAACTAGAGGCTCCCAAGAGCCTGTGTCGCTCACCTGTATCTACTGTTGTTTTCGAAATCATGTAAAATAAGGTTAAAATCATAATTAATAGTATTAGATACCCTAATAATGACTGAGGCCAAGTTTGGTTTAATTTGCCCTAGTAGTTAAATTAAAAGCAGGCCATTCCATTGTAGTTTTACAATAGTTACTGAAGACCCCTTATCATTATTCAAATTAGTTTTCAAGTTGTGACCATTTGAAATTGTTTTTTTACAATTTTCCCTTAGACTTCTATATATAGTAAACCCCAATGTTCTATTTTTAGCCATGGCGGCCATGTCGGTTGGATGACAGGGTCATCGGATACATTTTTCAATCAAGATACCCTATCGAAAATTGTGGCTAAGTTTAATTCTATTTGGCCCAGTATATTAAGTGGAGAAGATTTTTGTAAAAGATTACAAATTTTTTTTAAAAATTGACTATAAAGGGCAATAACTCCTAAAGGGGTCAATTGACAATTTTGGTTATATTGACTTATTTGTAGATCTTACTTTTCTGAACATTATTGCTGTTTACAATATCTATCTATAATAATATTCATATTCAAACTGCAAGTGAAACTGCGAACTACTGCTCACTGATGATACCCAGGCCCAAATATTTCGGTAAACAGGAAGTTGTTGAGTGATGAATCTGAAAACGCATCACACGGTATATAAATCCTGAAACCAAATTCATGAAATCCTTATGATGTAGTTCCTGAGAAAGCTGCGACGAAAAATAATCATAGGACGGATGGACAGACTAACGGACAGACAGATGGATGGACTGACAGACAGAGGTAAAACAGTATACCCCCACTTTTTTAAAGCGGGGGTATAAAAACTGCAAAATTTCCTTAAATTTACCAATTCAGGGGCATCAACCCAACAACGGGTTGTCTGATTCGTCTTAATGGCATTACATGGCAGATAGATCTCAACCTGATGAACATTAGACTACTTAGACCACTTGGCCACCGAGGCCCCTTTTAAACTAGATACCCTAATGATGATTATGGCCATGTTTGGTCCTACGTTACTGGATTGACTAGGATAGACAATACTATAGATAACATTATCCATAAAGTGTTTTTTTTAATCAATTGTCGAATACTGTACCTGTGTCTTTTTTATCAGAGAGAATCCATGACAACTCACCCCACTGGCAAATCGCCCCACTTTTTCACCAACTCGCCCCACTCTTGTTTTCCAACTTGCCCCACTTATGAAAAAGGGTAAAATCCTGTAGAATATAAATCTGACAACTCACCCCACTTAAGGGTTAAAATCCCGCTGAATATAGGTCTGTCAAGTCGGCCCACTTATGAAAAACAGAAAAATCCCGATGAAATTTGTCATGCCAACTTGCCCCCCTTATGAATAAAATGAATATCTATGAAAACCTTAGAAAAGCATCATGTTTTTTGTAGTTCTTTTCTTTTTTGTTGAAATAAAGCAGAAAGAAGTGAGTATCAGTATTTCTGTGACGTCAATGCCCACTCGCCCCACATATGAAAAATAGAAAAATCCCGTCGGATACAGAAACTTGGACTTGCAGTTAGTGTGCATTTAATTAATTTCATAAGAACGTAAGTGGGGCGAGTTGGCAGGCCTATAATCAACGGGATTCCATCATTTTTCATCAGTGGGTGAATTGGCATGACAAATTTCATCGGCATTTTTCTGTTTTTCATTTTAACCCTTTTCATATGGGGGCAAGTTGTCAGACCTATATTCTACGGGATTTTACCCTTTTTCATAAGTGGGGCGATTTTTTAAAAAGTGGGGCGAGTTGGTGAAAAAGTGAGGCGATTTGTTGTGGGGCGATTTTCCAGTGGGGTGAGTTGTCTTGCTTCCATCAGACAAGTGCCTGTGGACAACACCATAACATAAGAATCAGGGCGAACAGATAGTAGGGCGAATGCACTCATGGTGAACAGGTATTAGGCTGAAAAGGTACTGGTTTGAACTTGAATCAGGAGGAACGGATATGGATTCTGTCTGATATAACAAGTATTATAGTAAATGTAACATGCCATCTGGGAATATATAAATTATGTCTCAGCATCAAAAAAACTTGATCAGCACAAAGTCAAAGCACTAACCAGTCTAATATCAATAGTTGATGCACCAGCATCAAGTGCATTTTCTATCAATTCTTTTACAACACTAAATACTGAAGTGATCACTTGAGTGCCCCCTAACAACCGGATTGTTGAAGCATTAAGTGCTGCTAAAGTCGACATTTCCCGCGGATTCTTCTCAGAGGAAACAATTTTGAACCCTTAATTCATTAAAGAGTTTTCCATCTGACACAACGATAAATTCCGAGACTCAAGTCAATTGTTTCCGCATGCGTTGATTGATATAATATTGTATATGTATTTCCGGTAACAATATTGTCAAATAGTGTACAAGGTGGCATAAAACAATAATTTTCAGCTTCTGAGGATTTAATTTTTGTTTGCCATGGTTAATTGAGTAAGTCACTTAGACTTTTTTAAATGCTTTAATATTCAGTGTAACAGATTTCTATTTTTAATGAAATCAATACTGAATCATTTTTGAACCACTCATATTTTGACTCATGACCAGAAAGTCAAAGATGAACATACATGTAATGCCTTTTGTTCTTTTTTGTAACTTATAAATAAGGACTTAAAACCAAATCCTTATATTTGTTTTTTACATGAAAGAAAAAAAACAGCATGTTGTTAAGACACCCTTCACATCTATTTTTAAGACTGTACTGTAAGTTATGACCTCTTCGAATTCCTGTCATTTGGTTGTTGTTGAGTTGCTGTCTTGAGGACATATTACCCACATCTTTATTTATTCATAGCTATATCATTATGAGGCAGATGTTACCCGAGAATTATATAATTAGGACAACGTCTGTTATTTTATTGATGCTTTTTGGTAATTGAATAAAAACCATATATATATAAACATTTTGGGGGGAATGGTACATGTATGAGGGTCTGGATGGGGTCTTAAATTTTTAGGTCATTTTCCTTTATTCTCTATATTTTGTGCCCATTTTGCTCTTTTCTTTATTTTGTTTAGTGGACGGCCATAGAATTTTGAGGGGGAGGGGGTGTGCAAATTTGATGAGGTCAGACTATTTATTTCCAACTTAGAGGCGACCAGAAATTTATTTTCACTCAGACCAAGGCCAGAATATTTATTTCCTGCTTGTCCAAAACGTGACACAAAAACTACTCCCACCCCAGAATAAAATGGTCGCCCCTAAACTAATTTAACTTTTATGATACAGATCCTTTTTTGGCAGGATACACATTGCATTCCCATGATTGCGATATCAAAATATAATAGCATAACAATCAGGGCCGATCCAGGGTCCTTGGAAAGGGTTATTCCAAATAGCAAAATATGTTTTTGGACGATTCTAAGAAAAAAACTACTAACCTTGTATATTTTTTAATTTTAGTTCATTTTTTTGTTTTGGAGTTTAGTGTGTCGTCACATTTTTGTTTAGGGGCCAGCTGAAGCCCGCCTCTGGGTGTGGGATTTTCTCACTGTGTTGAAGACCCATTGGTGGCCTTCAGCTGTTTTCTGCTCTTTGGTCGGGTTGTTGTCTCTCTGACATGTTCCCCATTTCCATTCTCAATTTTATTACTTAGAATCAAATGGTTGTCCCCTTGCCTATTTTTCTCTTTTCTTTTTTTTTTTGTCCTTTATTCTGCACTTTTCCCTATTATTCTCTATTCTGTAAAAAGTAAAATAACAAAAATACCGATCTCATAGGAAAATCCAAAACGGAAAGTCCGTAATCAAATGGCAAAATTAAAAGCTCAAACACATCAAACGAATAGATAACAACTGTCATATTCCTGACTTGGTACAGGCATTTTCTTATGTAGAAAATGGTGGATTAAACCTGTAAACCCCATCATGCCCATCCAGACCCATGATATGCTTTACAACATGGTAGCCTCTGGTAACAGCGTGAATGTGCATGTGCAACTGTTTAAAAAAATTAGTTAACAATTCTAAACTCACAATATATATGTATAAACTGTTATGAGGTCTTCATTCTCTATAAGGCAGCTAGCTCTTGATGGAATCCCGTGTCCTGCTGCTTGTTAACCTTTGTTTTCCTTTCACATGATGATGTCCATACTGAGACTATAACCAACTGGTTTCATCTCCGCCTCTAGTATGTGTTCTACAACTGATCTTTAAGTGCTTTTAATTAGTTCCTTTTAATACTACTATCAAAGAACTTATTAACATTTGTAATAAAGGATATGAAAACAGTGGAATTAACTGTTTTTGGAATTTAATTTTTATGCCCCCGCCGTATCGGAGGGGGCATTAAATTTTACCCTTGTCCGTCTGTACGTATGACCGTCCGCACGTCCCAAAGTTGGTTTCCGTTCTCTAACTTTAGTTTGCCTCAACCAAATGTTATGAAACTTATACACAATGCTTATTACCACAAAACACAGATCAAGTTTGAATTTTGGTGGCGTCACTATAATCGTTCTAGAGTTATGCCCCTTTACATTTGGAAAAATTGCTGAATTTTTTGTTTCCGTTCTCTTACTTTAGTTTGCCTAAACCAAATGTTATGAAACTTATACACAATGCTTATTACCACAAAACACAGATCAAGTTTGAATTTTGGTGGCATCACTATAATCGTTCTAGAGTTATGCCCCTTTACATTTGGAAAAATTGCTGAATTTTTCGTTTCTGTTCAACTTTAGTTTGCCTCAACCAAATGTTATGAGACTTTTACATAATACTTATTACCACAAAACACAGATCAAGTATAAATTTTGGTGATCACTATAATCGTTCTAGAGTTATGCCCCTTTACATTTTGAAAAATTGCTGAATTTTTCGTTTCCGTTCTCTATCTTTAGTTTGCCTCAACCAAATGTTATGAAACTTAAGTTGTACACAATGCTTATAACCACGTAATACAGATCAAGTTCGATATTTGGTGACATCACTTTTACGGTTCTTGAGTTATGCCCCTTTATAAACATAAAAATTGCTGAATTTTTCGTTTCCGTTCTCTATCTTTAGTTTGCCTCAACCAAATGTTATGAAACTTATACACAATGCTTATTACCACATAATACAGATCAAGTTTGAAATTGGATGGTGTCACTTTTACCGTTCTTGAGTTATGCCCCTTTATAAACATAAAAATTGCTGAATTTTTTGTTTTCGTTCTCTAACTTAAGTTTGCCTCAACCAAATGTTATGAGACTTATACATAATACTTATTACTTGTACCGTTCTTCAGTTATGTGCCTTTATAACTGTATATGATTTGCAAGCGGGGGCATCATCTGTGCCCCATTTATTTTTTTACATTTTAGATGAATTTCTTGTTTTTAGCTCACCTGGCCCAAAGGGCCATGTGAGCTTTTCTCATCACTTGGCGTCCGTCGTCCGTCGTCCGTAAACTTTTACAAAAATCTTCTCCTCTGAAACTACTGGGCCAAATTTAACCAAACTTGGCCAATATCATCATTAGGGTATCTAGTTTAAAAAATGTGTCCGGTCACCCGGCCAACTAACCAAGATGGCCGCCATGGCTAAAAATAGAACATAGGGATAAAATGTAGATTTTGGCTTATATCTCTGAAACCAAAGCATTGAGAGCAAATCTGACATGGGGTAAAAATGTTTATTAGCTCAAGATCTATCTGCCCTGAAATTTTCAGATGAATCGGACAACCCGTTGTTAGGTTGCTGCCCCTGAATTAGTAATTTTAAGGAAATTTTGCCTTATTTGGTTATTATCTTGAATATTATTATAGATAGAGATAAACTGTAAACAGCAATAATGTTCAGCAAGGTAAGTTCTACAAATAAGTCAACATGACCAAAATGGTCAGTTGACCCCTTAAGGAATTATTGCTCTTTTATAGTCAATTTTTAACAATTTTTCGTAAATTTTTGTTATCTTTTACAAAAATCTTCTCCTCTGAAACTACTGAGATGAATTTAACTAAAGTTGTAAACAATCATCATTAGGGTATGTAGTTTAAAAATTGTGTTTGATGACCCCGCCCTCAAACCAAGATGGCCGACATGGCTAATAATAGTACATAGGGTAAAATGCAGTTTTTGGCTCATATATCTAAACCCAAAGCATTTCTAGCAAATCTTTCAAAAGCAAAATTGTTCATTAGGTCAAGATCTATCTGCCCTTAAATTTTCAGACCATTCAGGCAACCCGTTGTTGGGTTGCCGCCCCTGAATTGGTAATTTTTAGAATTTTTTTCAGCTTTTGGTTATTATCTTGAATATTATTATAGATAGAGATAAACTGTAAAGAGCAATAATGTACAGCAAAGTAAGACCTACAAATAAGTCACATGACCAAAATGGTCAATTGACCCCTTAAGGAGTTATTGCCCTTTATAATAAATTTTTAACAATTTTCATAAATTTTGTAAATTTTTACAAAATAATTTCCACTGAAACTACAGGGCCAAGTTCATTATAGATAGAGATGATTGTAAGCATCAAGAATGTTCAGTAAAGTAAGATCTACAAACACATCACCATCACCAAAACACAATTTTGTCATGAATCCACCTGTGTCCTTTGTTTAATATGCACATAGACCAAGGTGAGCGACACAGGCTCTTTAGAGCCTCTAGTTTGATAATGCTTTTAATTCAGAGCACAGTTTTGAATTTTCAACTCTTTACATTACACTACCACACAATCTTTTAAAAAAAAAGTTTTCTTGTTTAATTAAATGGTCGTTTGAAAAATCTGATTTCAAATTTATCAACTCATATACATGTAAAGCCTTCCACTGTAATGAAAAATGTAAAGGTGCTAGCTATATACTTACTGGAAGTGTTATCAGATGATTAAAGTTGTCAATTTTGTCCTTGACAACATTTATGTAGGTTTCGGCAATAAAGTTTATTGACAGGCTGTTCACTGTAGGTATTCCTATAGGAACCGATTGTGCCCATTTAATAGCAGACTTGTTCCTGTACTTTTATGAATCACTGTTTATGGCCAAACTCATCAGTAAAGACCCGTCTAGTTTCCATTTAATTGATAAATTCAGCAACACTAATAGTTATCGTGATTATATATTTTTTCGATAAATAATCAAGAATTTTCTTAATACATGTATACAGCCGAAATTTATCGGAAAAAACTTACTTTAAATAAATCAAATATAAACATTAACCGTCCTTTCCTAGAATTAGGTATTTCAGTTTTACACAGGAAACTGTGCCCAAAAATTTATGATAATAATGACAATTTTTTGTTCCTATTGTAAATTTTCCTTTTTTGGAAGGTGACGTTCCTTGAGCACCGTCTTATGATGTGTATACAATGTATATCCCAACTCATTCGCTAGGCCTGTGTTCAAAGTGACGTTTTGGATTTCAATGAACGTAATCTATGTATTACTGGTTAAAGTCAAAGATTAGGTTACCACAAATGACTTAAAACCTTAACTATTAAGATTTAGTTTGAAAGTTTGGCTCTACATTTTTTTGTACTTGTAGAAAACTTATGACAAATGGGATAGCACATCCTAATATTTACGGTGATGTTGTTAACCGAGCCTATAAACAGTCAGTGGACTTACTTAAATGAATGATTTCCAAATCACTGATTCAAGTAACACTTTAATTTGTCCACAAATGTTGGAAGTAAGAGTTGTCTTTCTTTAATAATCACCGATTTAAGTAGTACAAATAAATCACTAGACTAAGTGATTTAATTTTATTGTAGCTTTAAATATACAATACTAATGATCCAGGGACTAATTATGTTTCTAAAGTTATCAGAACAAACATCTGTGTTGATAGGATGACCGGTCATGTCAGGTGATAATCTTGTACTGAATCTGGGATAATGACATGAAAATCACTTGTTTAAGTATCATACATTGTACCTCTATTTTCTTCCAAAAAATGGCTTCTTTAATTATATATAAGCATTAACTTAAAAGAAGCAAAAGGTTCATTTTTTTCAATTTTACGAAAAGTAAGATATAATCTAAACCTATATGTTTAAAATTTGGTAAAACTACAAAATCACAATTTGTGACAAAATTTCGCATTTTCTCCTTAAATAAGTGATTTATAAAATCACTTATTTCAGTAATTCCCCTGACTGATAAATCCAGATGCAATCCGGTTAAACTTATGGATCCTTTAAATAAACTTACATTTGTTGTTTTCTAAAAGGTTACCAATTCAACAATGTTATAAGATATTTGAGTATTGTTTTTATCGGGTATGCATATAAATATTGATTTTGTTATAAAAAAATTAAAGGCAATACATTGCTAGACAAAAAGAATTACCCGGTATATGGATTTTTTTATGCATACACATATACATACATGTATATATAAACATTATATATTCTATGTATTCTCCATACAACATGTATTTATTTCTGTTATAATTCCCATGAAGGACATACATTTATACTTATGTATTTATGTAAAAAATATTTTGAAGAAATCAAATCAGGAGAAATTTCAACTGAAACAAAAGTCATGATAATAATGATTTTTGTTATACGACCGCAAAAAAATTTTGTGGTCGTATATTGGTATGACGTTGGCGTCGTCGTCGTCGTCGTCGTCCGGCGTCGTCGTCGTCGTCGTCCGGCGTCGTCGTCCGAATACATATTGGTTTTCGCACTCTAACTTTAGTTTAAGTGAATGGATCTTTTTGAAATTTGACCATAAGGTTAAATACCACAAAAGGAAGGTTGGGATTGATTTTGGGGGTTATGGTACCAACAGTTAAGGAATTAGGGGCCAAAAAGGGGCCAAAAATGAGCATTTTCTAGTTTCCAGACAATAACTGTGGAACGGTGTATGGATCTCTCTGAAATTATACTACAAGTTTCCATACCACAAAGGGATGGTTAGGATTTGCTTTGGGGGGTTATGGCTCAAACCGTTTAGGAATTAGGGGCAAAAAAGGGGGAAAAACAAGGTTGTCCTGGTTAATAGACAAATACTTTAGTACAAAACATAATTTAAAGCAGTGTAAGGGAGATAAATCAAATACATCATTGAAATTATCTCCCTTACACTGCTTTTAAATTATGTATAAAGTAATGGTTAATGAACAATAAAGATAATCTAAAACAGTGTAAGGGAGGTAATCCAAATACAACGTTTTGGTTACTTCCCTTACTCTGCTTTTAAATTATGTTTAAAGAAATGCATATTTATAAAGGAAGACCAGTAAAAATATCTGCAAATGTTTTCATCTTTTTTTTTTACAAAAAAATCCATATGAAAGATTTGACACTATATTTTTATTAATTCTATTATAAAATAGATTAAGTTAGCACTATGGTAAATTTAAATGGGTAATTATGGTTGCCAACTCCATTGGAAATTTGAATTGAGATTATGACCATATCTTGAGGGAAAGAATTTTTTTGGGGGAAAAAGGGGGGGGGGGGGATAAAAAGAAATTGTGGGGGGCCAATTTTTTCTCATTTCAGATTTCAGAAATTAAAAAGAATTATTCTTCAAATATTATTTTTTTTTCAAATTTCAAATATTGAAAAATTTCAAGAAGTAATCTTTAATTGCACAGTATGGCGCATTAGATTTGTAAAATCTTTGATCACATTTATTTATTTGTTATGCCGAATCTAACAGTGTATTTAGATTTTTAATTTTGGGTCCAGTTTTCAAATTGGTCTACATTAATGTCCAAAGGGTCCAAAATTAAACTTTGTTTGATTTTAGCAAAAATTGAATATATGAGGTTCTTTGATATGCTGAATCTAAACATGTATTTAGATTTTTGATTTTTGGCCCAGTTTTCAAGTTGGTCCAAATTGGGGTCCAAAATTAAACTTTGTTTGATTTCAACAAAAATTGAATATATGGGGTTCTTTGATATGCTGAATCTAACCATGTATTTAGATTTTTTATTTGTGGACCCCGTTATCTAATTGGTTCATATTGAGGTCAAAAGGGTCCAAAATTAAACTTTGTTTGATTTCATCTAAAATTGAATTATTGGGGTTCTTTGATATTCCAAATCTAACCGTGTATTTAGGTTCTTAATTTTGGGTCCTGTTTTTTAAATTGGTCTACATTGAGGTCCAAAGGGTCCAAAATTAAACTTAGTTTGATTTTAACAAAAATTGAATTCTTGGGGTTCTTTGATTTGCTGAATCTAAACATGTGTTTAGATTTTTGATTATGGGCCCAGTTTTCAAGTTGGTCCAAGATAGGGTCCAGTATTTAAACTTTGTTTGATTTCAACAAAAATTGAATATATGGGGTTCTTTGATATGCTGAATCTAAACATGTATTTAGATTTTTGATTATGGGCCCAGTTTTCAAGTTGGTCCAAATTGGGGTCCAAAATTAAACTTTGTATGATTTCAACAAAAATTGAATATATGATGTTCTTTGATATGCTGAATCTAACCATGTATTTAGATTTTTTATTTGTAGGCCCCGCTATCAAATTGGTTCATATTGAGGTCAAAAGGGTCCAAAATTAAACTTTGTTTGATTTCATCGAAAATTGAATTATTGGGGTTCTTTGATATGCCAAATCTAACCGTGTTTTAGATTTTTAATTTGGGTCCCGTTTTTTAAATTGGTCTTCATTGAGGTCCAAAGGGTCCAAAATTAAACTTAGTTTGATTTTAACAAAAATTGAATTCTTGGGGTTCTTTGATATGCTGAATCTAAACATGTATTTAGATTTTTGATTATGGGCCCAGTTTTCAAGTTGGTCCAAGTTGGGGTCCAAAATTAAACTTTTTTTGATTTCAACAAAAAATGAATATATGGGGTTCTTTGATATGCTGAATCTAACCATGAATTTAGAATTTTTATTTGTGGGCCCCGCTATCAAATTGGTTCATATTGAGGTCAAAAGGGTCCAAAATTAAACTTTGTTTGATTTCATCAAAAATTGAATTATTGGGGTTCTTTGATATTCCAAATCTAACCGTGTATTTAGATTTTTAATTTTAAGTCCTGTTTTTTAAATTGGTCTACATTAAGGTCCAAAGGGTCCAAAATTAAACTTAGTTTGATTTTAGCAAAAATTGAATTCTTGGGGTTCTTTGATATGCTGAATCTAAACATGTGTTTAGATTTTTGATTATGGGCCCAGTTTTCAAGTTTGTCCAAGTTGGGGTCCAAAATTAAACTTTGTTTGATTTTAACAAAAATTGAATATATGGTGTTCTTTGATATGCTGAATCTAACCATGTATTTTGATTTTGGACATTGGACCATAATAGGTAAATTAAAAAAATTCAAGTTCTTAGACCACATTCTTTCTGTGTCAGAAACCTATGCTGTGTCAAATATTTAATAACAATCCAAATTCAGAGCTGTATCAAGCTTGAATGTTGTGTCCATACTTGCCCCAACTGTTCAGGGTTCGACCTCTGCGGTCGTATCAAGCTGCGCCCCAGCGAAGCATTTTATTTTAGTTAAAATATCTCCTTATTTGACTTCTTCAAAATATTTCTTATTATAAAAAAGATAATATAATTATATTGTAACCTTAAACAGGCAAAAACAATAATATTGCAAACCATTTCCCTGTTCACTGCCAGTTAAAATGATTAACAAAGTCCTGTCAAGGTTACATAATGTATGTTGTTGGAAAGGGAGAATAAATCAACTCTTTTGATAAAGCATGTATCATGTGTCTTGATCTCTGAAGTGATAATGAAGCTGTCCTTTGTGGAAATTATAACAGAAATAAATACATGTTGTATGGAGAATACATAGAATTAGTACTGCCAAGGTCTCCTTAAGTATATATATTTATAACAGAAGAAAAATTGTCATATAAATAACTGTTGTTAACTTTATAAATACATATAGTGATATCACTCATATCACACATCCAAGTGTTTGTATAGTGTACAGGAGGTATTTTGAAGTACATATACTTCCATACAAGGAAGTCCTCAGGCAACTGTCATTTGGTTAACAGTATACTTCATCAGATTTTGTTTGTATTTTACATTGTAAGTTATCAATAAGTAATGAACATGTATCTCTGTATCACTTACAATTGTGTTGCTGATTTTGTGGTGATAAATGATTAAACTTTCTCAGATTACTGCGTAGCTCTAACATGTCTAATAGCAGTCACTATGGTAACTGGAATAGGTATATTGACTTTTAGGCACTCAATGCAGATGGAGGATCCCAAATATATAATTTTTATGGGAAAGTCAAAGATCAGAGTAAAGTATACATGCATATAGACAATTTCTATAGAAATATATATAAGTGGTGGTCCAAGTGGCAAGTCTGTTTGTTTTTCTTGTCATTGGATTGATTGATTGATTGATTAAATTGGAGCAGATTTTTCATCAACAATACATCATATTACATATATTAAGGAGAACAAATTAAACAATATTAAGGTTACTGTTACCTGGTAAGTTCTGTAAAGTGTGTCAACGTCAACCTGAAATTTAAACTGCTACTTGAAAAGAGTATAAAATTGAGAATGGAAATGGGGAATGTGTCAAAGAGACAACAACCCGACCATAGAACAGACAACAGCAGAAGGTCACCAACAGGTCTTCAATGCAGCGAGAAATTCCCTCACCCGGAGGCGTCCTTCAGCTGGCCTATGCATGTTATAAGATAAAAAAAAAAGTAATGTGCACAATTAAGTCAGACCAAAGAAAGCAATTTATTCACTTGTAACAATATTTCAGAACATTAAGAACAACCTAATTATAATAGAATCGTTATTATACTGTAGAAAAGAAAATTCAAATTTGCTATTCAAGAATGCACAGTACAGTGTACTATATTTAACATGTTAAGTAATAATGAAATCAGTTACTTTTACATTGATATTAGACATTGTTCTAAGTATTGATACATGTAGATTCCATACAGCAGTATTAGGAACAATGTATAAAAAATGACAAAGTGTAAAAAAAATTTATACATTCAAAATATAAGGCTTGAAAGGAAAAAGAAAACGGTGACGTTACTGTACATGCTGTATATTTCATATTGTAAATTTTCAAATTGATATTTCTCCAAAATACAAGGATCAATTGTCAAAGAGTGGTATATACCTATAATATATTCTCGTCTAAAGTTCTAAAAAGTAACAATGCTATAAGATGTTGCATTTATATCCATTTGCATGCGTCACAGTCAACAAACATTTGTAGGCAAAAGATTCCAAACATTATCAAGTATGCTTTCTAGTACTAGTTCTGTTAATGAACCTTTACTGTATTTGAGTTAGCTGCAGTGACTTACTTGTACCAGTACAATATACATGTCAAATAATTTTCTTGATATACTTAAATGCTGTGACTTCAAGAAGGTTTTTAGGAATATAAGGGCACTAATTCATAGAGGTTCTTAAGTTAGGAGAACAAGGGGAAGATGTACGCTTATTAAATGCTAATCTATACTACTAAAATAACGAGGTCCAATTTGTTAGCCAGCATGACGTAAAAAATGACGAATTAAAGAATTCAACTTTATATAACTAATATAGGACAATGGTGTTGTTTAAAAATTACACCATTCCAGACCCTTTTGTTTTCTACATAATTAATATTACCAATAATTAACAAGTTTCAGGTTGAATCCGATACCATGGATACCGATACCAAAAGTATATTTCGCATGTAGTTTCAGGTTGTATTTACCTGTTACCTTCTGTAAATCCCTCCTATGTCAGGAGAACCCGGAATTCTTCCAGTAGTTGTTTTATACATATGTTACATTATAGTACACTATTTAACAAGTCTGTCATCTTCCACCTCAATACCATTATTAATTTTGGTTAATTAGTCAAAAATTAAATTTAGTTTATTGTTGTAAGAAAACCAGGACGGGTTCAAACAGAAAGATGGGTGTTCTAGTAATCTTTAAAAATAATTTCAATGCGATATAAACAAGGAATTATTTGAATCTGGAATAATTTTGAATTCTGGAAAATTGATGAGAAATATATGATGAAAACTAACCCAACTAAATAGGGTTAGCCATGCGCACATGGCTAAGGGGGGTTAGTTAGTTCATACTGAAATGATAGTGAAAGTAAAATTAACCTTAGCCATGCATGCACGCATGGCTAACCCTATTTAGTTGGGTTAGTTTTCATCATACATTTCTAATCAATTTTCCAGAATTCAAAATTATTCCAGATTCAAATAAGTCCTTGTTTATAGCCTTTTGTGCTAAGGTGGAAAAAGGCAAACTTCAATCAATCAAAATGGGATTATTAAAGTCAAATGAAATCCATTTGTGTGCTAAGGTGGTAAAAAGAAAACATCAATCAATCAAAATAGGATTATTAAAGTCAAATGAAATCCATTTTTGTGCTAAGGTGGTAAAAAGAAAACATCAATCAATCAAAATAGGATTAGTAAAGTAAAAATAAAATCCATAGTTATTCTACAAAGGTCAGAGTAGAATGGTGTTCCATTCTGATCATGCAAATGCATGTTTTGCAAATAATACTTTGAAGAAATATAAAAATCACAAAGGGAAAAAACAGTGCTTAATCCTATAACCTTTCCTGTCAGGATATTTTGAATAAAATTACTTAGTCATGTAGGTACTAATTACTATGATCAGTTGAACAAGTTAATAATCATAATGAAAAACAAATTATTTTGAAAATCTATGTAAAATTGATACTTGCAAAGGAGAAATCAGCTGACCCCATAAATTTTTTATTAAAGATCAATAGTTCTGAAATATTGGTTTAATATTACAATTATTGATTCTAGGTATATTAAGGTAGTTTGCAGTAAAGAAAATAATTAGTAATCAAAACCACTTTTATATTGAATCTTGCATACTCAAGTTGTCAATTTTATTGACAATCGTTTTTCTTCTATAATAAAAAGAATTTAGCATGTTTGTAAGTTTTGATAAGGAGATAAATCCATGCTGTTGTGAAGAAGTTGATGATTCCTTTTAATACATGTACCACCTTTCTGTGTCATTCACCATAAAAGTTATTGTGTTAACAGCATGTAGACAGTTAAGTATAGATACCTGTGAAATTGTCATTAATTTTGTCCAATTTCATAATAAAATCATGTTAAAATCTGGTAGTAAACTTGGCATTGAAGGAGAACTATAATTTTAAAAATAGAGGTAGAAACGCATTACTTTTTCCTTTGTATTGTAGTTGGCATTAAGATTTAATAGAAATCATGATTTATTTTTACTTTGTATGCCAAAATGGCATTATGCATCAGTAGAAATTGTAAATTAATTGAGCTTTGTTTTTGATGTAATTGCTAATTTAATCAATTTCAATGTCATTTTCATGGTATGTGATTTGTAGCAATAATTCTGTAAATGTCACACATGTTTTACAGAGATTTAAATTATGTAATGATATGATCATACTTCCTGTTTTGTTTTGTGGGTAAACATGATACAAGATTTTTATTGGTACAGTAGGTAAGAGTACATTTTTACATCTTTATTTGATGTTTCTCCTATATAAATTTATCTGTCAAATTAAATTTTGTTCGTTTTCATTTCAGATAAACAGTCATGAATATAGGAACAGCAACAAGTGAAGAAAATCCAACACATGTGTACTTTGGTACTCGTGGGTTCTGGATAACATACACTATAATTGTGTTGTTCTGTCATTTCTTATTACTGAGTATGCCATTCTTCTCAACAGCTTTGGCATGGACAGTCACATGTGTATTTCACAGTGCGGTAAGTCTGTTATGACAGATTTAATAGTTGTAACAAATTCTCTTATTATCTACTTAATCTGTAATTAATCACTTAAAAAAAAAACATTTTGTAAATTATTTAATAAAGTTAGTACTTTAACTGGAACTGAATTTACTGTCACACAAGTCTAGCTCTTTCAAAAACCTTGTTCATGTTCAAAGCGCCTGACCTTAGTCAATGTTTCAATGATAATTATTTAGAAATGAAAACTTTTTTCAATATATATTCAATTTAGAGATGGGTACAATTAATCCACTGATCAACCATTTAATTTGCTTCGGGCAAAATTGTGGTGCTGTTGAAATAACGGGCACAATGAATTCAACAGTTGAATTCATTGTGCCAGTTATAAATAAGTAGACAATTATACCAGATAATTGGCCTACACACCTTTATATCACTATATGTATTCTTATAAGAAAGAATAGTCGCATAGTTTGTTCTGTGGGAAACTATTTTAAATGGTAAATACCCTCCAACACTGAGGATTAAATATGGTAATGAGAAATATAAGAGTTAGCAAACAAGTTTTATTTATCAGAAGTAGAATTCTCTTATTATGTACTGTGAACGAAATGCATTGTGTAAATAGAAGTCTTCTTTGATGAATTCACATATGATGGTCTGTGTACCAATTCACAGATTTACAATCCTGTTGCACAGTGAAAAAAAACAAAATTTTATAATTACCAGTATATGAATATTGTGAGTTTTTTAACTGCATGTGTTCAGATAACAATGATGCTCACAAGTAAGTATAATCAATACCCTCTTAAAACTAAAATAAAGTAGTTAAAAAGATGTTTGAACTACAGCCTTATGTCAAAAGTGTTCCACCTCTGGGAAATTTCAACACTTTTTTTGTAAAGCATTTTGAAAAACTTTTTTTAAGGTACTTTCAATGGATCTCGTTTAATAATAAATAGGAGTTATTGCTTACGAATGATGATTTGACCCTTTTTGCATATTTTGCACTAACTATAGTAGAGAGAGCGAATGTTTAAAAAAATATGTGAAAAATATTATGCAAAAACAAAATCTACAAAATAGTTAAGTTACCAAAATCCTCAACCCTTTAAAGAAGTTATTGCCCTTGAAGGATGATTTTTATACGACCACAAAAAATTTTGCTTTGATTCTTTATGTTGGGAGTTTTTGCTATAAGTATTACAATTTTTCATGCTATTAGTATTACATATACTGAATCTAATTGTGTAAACAAAATAATTTGGGGGGGGGTCCATTTTTCTTCAAGATTTAAGAAATTGTCAATTTTCCAAAGAAAAACTATGTGTCACAATTGCATATTCTTTGTATATCGTCTAAAAACAGATTTACTAAGTATTGCGCAACAGCACAGTGTATTGCACAAAAGCAATAAATTGAATATAAATTCAAATCATATAACCAATTCTAAGTTCTTTGACTACAGTTATTCTGTGTCAGAAACCTATTATGTGTCAAAAATTTAATTACAATCCAAATTCAGACCTGTATCAAGGGCGAATATTGTGTCCATTTTTGCCCCAACTGTTCAGGGTTGGACCTCTGCGGTCGTATCCAGCTGCGCTTGGCGAAGCAATTTATTAACCAATTTTTTGGCATATTTTGAATAACTATAGCAGACAGATAGAATTTTCAAGTAGTAGAAATGATCAGCAAAATAAGATCTACAAATAACTTGGCATGGCTTTATGGAAATCGTCATTTAAAGGAGTTATTACCCTTGAAAGACTTTTTTTCTAATTTTTAGCTCACCCAAATGGCCAATTCAGCTTTTCTCATCACTTGGGGTCCGTCATCGTTAACTTTTACAAAAAACTTCTCCTCTCATTCAAATTTGGCCACAATCATCATTGGGGTATCTAGTTTAAAAATATGTCCGATGACCCCACCTGCCAACCAAGATGGCCGACATGGCTAAAAATAAAACATAGGGGTAAAATGCAAGTTTTGTCTATTATTTTGAAAACCGTTATAAATAGAGAAAATCTGACAGGGCAAAAATGTTCATAATGTTGATCTTTACCAATTGTTCATATATGTCAAAACTGTCAGACGACTTTTTATAGGAGTTATTGTTCTAAAATGACAAATTTTACCATTTTTTTCATTTTTGCCTATTAACTTGAAAACTATAATAGATAGGGAGAAACTTCAAATTGCAAAAATGATCTGCAAAACAAGTTCTGCAAATAAATTTTTGCATGGTCAAATTGTCAGTCGACTCCTTATTAGAGTTATTGCCCTTTGATGACGACTTTTACCAACTTATTGCGTTTTTGCCTTATATATAGATAGATAGACAGCAAAACAAGATCTACAATTTAGACAATCTGGAGGAAATCATCTGACGACTCTTTATTGCCCTTTAATGACCATTTTTTTGCGTTTTGCCTTATGTGATAAAAATTATAATAGATAAATAGACACTTTAAATCACAAAAACAATCAGCAAGGCAAGATCTACTAACAAGCCAATATAGTTAATAAACTGTCACTTTTTATAGGAGTGATTGCCCTTAAATGGGTTTTTTTTTACCCTCTTTTGTGTTTTGAGCAAAAACTAAAGAAGATAGAGAGAAACTAAACAGACTAAATGATCAGCAATCCAAGATCAACAAAACAGATTTTTGTCATGAATTCTATTCTCATCTGCAATGTTGGAGAGTGTCCTTTGTTGAATATGCACATAGACCAAGGTGAGCGACACAGGCTCTTTAGAGCCTCTTGTTTTGTTGTTGGCAAGAACTATAAAAGAAAGAGAGAATTTGTCAACAGGAAAATAAGATCTTCTTATAAGTAAACATGGCTGAAATTTTTAATAAACTCCTGATAGGATTGCCCTTGAAAGACTATTTTTATGCCCCCGTCGTAGCGTTGGGGGCATTGAGTTTTAGCCTTGTCCGTCTGTACATATGTACGTACGTAAGCCGTAGCGTTGGGGGCATTAAGTTTTACCCTTGTCCGTCTGTACATACGTCCCAAAATTGGTTTACGTTCTCTAACTTGAGTTTGCCTCAACCAAATGTTTTGAAACTTATACACAATGATTATTACCACAAAACACAGATCAAGTTTGAATTTTGGTGGCATCACTTTAACATTTCTAGAGTTATGTTCCTTTATAAATGGAAAAATTGCAAAATTTTTAGTTTCCGTTCTCTAACTTAAGTTTGCCTCAACCAAATGTTATGAAACTTATACACAATGCTTATTACCACAAAACACAGATCAGGTTTGAATTTTGGTGGCATCACTTTAACCGTTCTAGAGTTATGCCCCTTTATTAATGGAAAAATTGCAAAATTTTTATTTTCTTCTAAAATATCAAGTAATTTTTATACGACCGCAAAAATTAAAAATTTTTTGGTCGTATATTGGTATGACGTTGGCGTCGTCGTCGTCGTCGTCGTCGTCGTCGGCGTCGTCCGGCGTCGTCCGGCGTCGTCCGAAGACACATTGGTTTTCGCACTCTAACTTTAGTTTAAGTGAATGGATCTCCATGAAATTTCACCATAAGGTTCAATACCACAAAAGGAAGGTTGGGATTGATTTTGGGGGTTATGGTACCAACAGTTAAGGAATTAGGGGCCAAAAAGGGGCCAAAAATAAGCATTTTTGTAACTTTCAGACAATAACTTGTGTGTAAGTGTATGGATCTCTCTGACATTGTACCACAAGGTTCCATATCACAAAGGGAAGGCTGTAATTGATTTTGGGGGTAATTGCCTCAAAATTTTAGGAATTAGGGGCCAAAAAAGGGGCAAAAAACAAGCATTTTTCTAGTTTCATGACAATAACTTGTGTGTAAGTGTTTGGATATTTCTGAAATTGTACTACAAGGTTCCATATCACAAAGGGAAAGCTGGAATTGAGTTTGGGGGTAATTGCCCAAAAGGTTTAGGAATTGGGGGCCAAAAAGGGGCCAAAAATAAGCATTTTTCTAGTTTCCAGACAATAACTTGTGTTCAAGTGTATGGATCTCTCTGAAATTGTACTGCAAGGTACCATACCACAAAGGGAAGGCTGGGATTGAGTTTGGGGGTGATGAATCATAAGGGGGTTCAAAAAATTGGGGGGGGGGATTTTTTTTTTTTTTTTTTTTCTTTTTTTCCTTTTTTTTTTCTTTTAAAATTTTCCATTTTAAGTTGGTTATTTCTGATTTATATTTAAAAGCAAATAATAATGATATGGTAGGAGATACACACCAAACAGGATGTGTAAATTATTATATAATAAGTATTGTGCAATAGCAAGAAATTTTCAATTGCACAGTATTGCACAATAGCAAGAAATCTTCAATTGCACAGTATTGCGCAATAGCAAGAAATCTTCAATTTAACAGTATTGCGCAATAGCAAGAAATATCCAATAGCACAATATTGCGCAATAGCAAGAAATTGTCAATTGTACAGTATTGCGCAATAGCAAGAAATATTCAATTGCACAGTATTGTGCAAAAGAAGATACTTCGTATAAATTGCTTATTTCTTGATCAATTTCAATGGGGTTTTATTCTTGAATTCTTGGGGTTCTTTAATATGCTGAATCTAACCGTGTATTAAGTTTTTGGATTTTGGTCCCCGTTTTTAAATTGGTCCACATTGAGGTCCAAAGGGTCCAAAATTAAACTTTGTTTGATTTCATCAAAAATTGAATTATTGGGGTTCTTTGATATGCCGAATCTAACCGTGTATTTAGATTTTTAATTTTGGGTCCCGTTTTTTAAATTTGTCTACATTAAGGTCCAAAGGGTCCAAAATTAAACTTAGTTTGATTTTAACAAAAATTGAATTCTTAGGGTTCTTTGATATGCTGAATCTAAACATGTGTTTAGATTTTTGATTATGGGCCCAGTTTTCAAGTTGGTCCAAGTTGGGGTCCAAAATTAAACTTTGTTTGATTTCAACAAAAATTGAATATATGGGGTTCTTTGATATGCTGAATCTAAACATGTATTAAGATTTTAGATTTTTGGCCCAGTTTTCAAGTTGGTCTAAATTGGGGTCCAAAATTAAACTTTGTTTGATTTCAACAAAAATTGAATATATGGGGTTCTTTGATATGCTGAATCTTACCATGTATTTAGATTTTTTATTTGTGGGCCCGCTATCAAATTGGTTCATATTGAGGTCAAAAGGGTCCAAAATTAAACTTTGTTTGATTTCATCAAAAATTGAATTATTGGGGTTCTTTGATATGCCAAATCTAACCGTGTATTTAGATTTTTAATTTTGGGTCCTGTTTTTTAAATTGGTCTACATTAAGGTCCAAAGGGTCCAGAATTAAACTTAGTTTGATTTTAACAAAAATTGAATTTTTGGGGTTCTTTGATATGCTGAATCTAAACATGTGTTTAGATTTTTGATTATGGGACCAGTTTTCAAGTTGGTCCAAGTTGGGGTCCAAAATTAAACTTTGTTTGATTTCAACAAAAATTGAATATATGGGGTTCTTTGATATGCTGAATCTAAACATGTATTTAGATTTTAGATTTTTGGCCCAGTTTTCAAGATGGTCCAAATTGGGGTCCAAAATTAAACTTTGTTTGATTTCAACAAAAATTGAATATATGGGGTTCTTTGATATGCTGAATCTTACCATGTATTTAGATTTTGTATTTGTGGGCCCGCTATCAAATTGGTTCATATTGAGGTCAAAAGGGTCCAAAATTAAACTTTGTTTGATTTCATCAAAAATTGAATTATTGGGGTTCTTTGATATGCCAAATATAACTGTGTTTTTAGATTTTTAATTTAGGGTCCCGTTTTTTAAATTTGTCTACATTAAGGTCCAAAGGGTCCAAAATTAAACTTAGTTTGATTTTAACAAAAATTGAATTCTTCGGGTACTTTGATATGCTGAATCTAAACATGTGTTTAGATTTACCATGTATTTTGATTTTGGACATTGGACCATAATAGGTAAATTAAAAAAATTGAAGTTCTTAGACCACATTCTTTCTGTGTCAGAAACCTATGCTGTGTCAAATATTTAATCAGAATCCAAATTCAGAGCTGTATCAAGCTTGAATGTTGTGTCCATACTTGCCCCAACTGTTCAGGGTTCGACCTCTGCGGTCGTATCAAGCTGCGCCCAGCGAAGCATTTTATTAAAATTGGAGTTATCTTCCTTTGTCTATGATTATAGTTGAATCAACTACAATCAATGCTTTATACAATGCAATGTTTAATTTTTGACTTCCACTGATAAAACACAGATCAAGTTGAATTTGGGTAGTGTCACTTTAACCATTATTGAGTTATGCCCCTTTATAAATCGAAAGATTGCAAAATATTTGGTTTCCATTCTGTAAGTTAAGTTTGCCCCAACCAAACATTATGAAACCTATACATAATATTCATTACCACAAAACTAAGATCAAGTACAAATTTTTGTTTCTGTTTTCTAACTTTAGTTTGCCTCAACCAAATGTTATGAAACTTATACACAATGCTTATTACTACATAATACAGATTAAGTATGAAATTTGGTGGCAACACTTTTACAATTCTTGAGTTATGTCCCTTTATAAAAATAAGAATTGCTGAATTTTTCGTTTCCGTTCTCTAACTTTAGTTTGTTTCAACCAATGCAAATATTATAAAACTTATACACAACTGTTCTAGAGTTATGCGTGTTTACAAATAGAAAAATTGCTGAATTTTTAGTTTCTGTTCTCTACTTAAGTTAGCCTCAACTAAATGTTATGAGACTTACACACAATGCTTATTACCACAAAACTCAAGTTCAAATTTGGGTAGCGTCAATTTTACTGTTCTTCAGTTATGTCCCTTTATAACTATATGATATGCAAGCGGGGGCATCATCTATGTGACTGTCCACATGTGGACATTTTCCACATTTATTTCCATTTATGTCTCGCCTGTGAGGAAAGTCGCAGTATGTGAGACATAGGTCACATGTAGGTATTACTATCCTGCGGCAGTGGCGTAAACTATTTGTATGAAGCTTTATATTTCAGAAGGTAGAATACCTGAATGCTTCATACCTTGTATGCAGATACCTTATGTTACGAAGTTTTGGTCTGTTATATGTCCATTGTCCTTGACCTCATTTTTATGGTTCATAGCTATAGACTGCTTGAAAAAAAATTACATTTTTTTTTGTCATTTGAATTTCTCACTTATTATGAGTAAAAGGATAACTATACTTGGTATATGGGTTCCTTGCAACGTCTACATGTCTGTCAGACAGAGTTCACCTGACCTCAACCTCATTTCATGGATCAGTCATCAAGGTTGAAGGAACATTATTAGGTCCGTTTCACAGATACTATAAGCAGTAGGTCAATTATTTGTAGTGTATGGAATGATTGTAAGAGGTACATGTCAGTCTGACAGGTTTCATCTGACCTTGACCTCATTTTCATGCATGGTTCATTGGTCAATGTTAAGTTGTTGTGTTGTGGTCTGTTTTTCAAGTAATATGAGCAATAGGTCAACTATATTTGGTGTATGGAATGATTGTAAGGTGTACATGTTAGGCATGCTGGTATTATCTGACCATGACCTCATTTTTATGTTTCATTGGTCATTTTTAAGTTTTTATACGACTGCAAAAAAATTTTTGTGGTCGTATATTGGTATGACGTTGGCATCGTCGTCGTCGTCCGGCGTCGTCCGAAGACACATTGGTTTTCGCACTCTAACTTTAGTTTAAGTGAATGGATCTCTATGAAATTTTACCACAAGGTTCAAGACCACAAAAGGAAGGTTGGGATTGATTTTGGGGGTTATGGTACCAACAGTAAAGGAATTAGGGGCCAAAAATAAGCATTTTTGTAACTTCCAGACATAACTTGTGTGTTAGTGTATGGATCTCTCTGACATTGTACCACAAGGTTCCATATCACAAAAGGAATGCTGGGAATGATTTTGGGGGTAATTGCCTCTAAATTTTAGGAATTAGGTGCCAAAAAAAGGGCAAAATACACCGCATTTTTCTAGTTTCATGACAATAACTTGTGTGTAAGTGTATGGATCTTTCTGAAATTGTACTACATGGTTCCATATCACAAAGGAAAAGCTGAAATTGAATTTGGGGGTAATTGCCCAAAAGGTTTAGGAATAAGGGGCCAAAATAAGCATTTTTCTAGTTTCCAGACAATAACTTGTGTTTAAGTGTATGGATCTCTCTGAAATTGTACTGCAAGGTACCATACCACAAAGGGAAGGCTGGGATTAATCTTGGGGGTAATTGCCTAAAAACTTTTGGAATTAGGGGCCAAAAAGGGGCAAAAAACAAGCATTTTTCTAGTTTCAGGACAATAACTTGTGTGTAAGTGTATGGATCTTTATGAAATTGTACTACAAGGTTCCATATCACAAAAGGAAAGCTGGGTTTGAGTTTGGGGGTAATTGCCCAAAAGGTTTAGGAATAAGGGCCAAAAATAATTTTTTTTCTAGTTTCCAGACAATAACTGTGTTCAAGTGTATGGATCTCTCTGAAATT
The DNA here is from genome assembly GCF_021869535.1 of Mytilus californianus. NCBI lineage: Eukaryota > Metazoa > Mollusca > Bivalvia > Mytilida > Mytilidae > Mytilus > Mytilus californianus. Next base: position 97,191,506 of record NW_026262668.1, read on the forward strand.
GAACTGCAAGGTACCTTACCACAAAGGGAAGGCTGGGATTGAGTTTGGGGGTGATGAATTATAAGGGATAAGGGGGTTCAAAAAAATTTTGGGTGGGGTGATTTTTTTTCCTTTTTTTTTCTTTAAAATTTTATTTCTGATATGTACATAAAAGTAAATAATAATGATATGGTTTGAAAAGGTAAATTAAAATTTTTTAAGTTCTTAGACCACATTCATTCTGTGTTAGAAACCTATGCTGTGTCAAATATTTAATCACAATCCAAATTCAGTGCTGTATAAAGCTTGAATGTTGTGTCCATACTTGCCCCAACTGTTCAGGGTTCGACCTCTGCGGTCGTATCAAGCTGCACCCAGCTTTGGTTATTATCTTGAAAACTGTTATAAATAAAGAGAAATTTAAACAGCAAAACTGTTCATTAAAGTAATAGCTACCAATAATTCTCTAGTTTTGTAGTTCTGATACAAATGTACTTAAGATTTGTGGTAGCTCTCCAAGAGAAATTTTGTAAATTTTATTGACAATTGAAATTTGTAATTCAAAGGTATTTTATGTAATAAGTGTAACACATACAAGCAAATAGAGTTAATCTGAAGTTGCATGATCACATGCAGTTGTTGTTAAAGAATTTTACCATATCTTTTCAGTTTACTTATATAATGTTGCATAACACAAAAGGAACCCCATTTGGCACCCCAGAACAGGGGAAGGCAAGAACACAGACAACATGGGAACAGATTGATTGTGGACAACAGTTTACACCAACGAGAAAATTTTTGACTATTGTGCCTATAGTTTTGTACGTATTGATGTTATTATTAGGTTTTCCATTAGTTTAGATATAGTAGTATAAAGCAGAAAGCTGTCTAAAATGAAGTCTTATATCCTCGACCAGTCTTAACAATTAACCACAAGCCCCAAGGACCAGGCCAGTAAAATTGTTGTCAGGGCAATATCAATTACAGAGATTTTATGAAAGACTGAATTTCAGGCTTTTAAGTCAAAAAGTTTTTTGTGAAGACTGCTGAGGACATAGGATGAATACTCTTTTGTAACAAAACAGTGTAATTTATTACTTGACTAATCTAGACAAAATATTCAGTCCCATAGGGGTTTTAATTAGGGGAGTTTCAAAGTATTACCTATTCCCTTACAGTCACCAGTAGTTGTAAGTCATAATAGATATTTATACCTAGACACAATTATAAAGGATGTAACATTTGTTTACCTGTCTATCAGTCGGTGTGACCATTATTACTATGCTGTCGCCAGTATAGTATATAGTACATCTTTGTTGAATCCTCTTTGAATTTAAATGAAAGTTTCTGCTAATCAAAACTGTGGATGAGTTCAATAATAACAAAATGGGGGATCTTTTCTTCAGAAGGGGGACTTGTAAAATTATCCTTATCCCATATTGCCACGCCACAGTAAAGCCTTCATTTTATATCAGAACCTCTTCACATCTTGATGAATGTTTCCACTTATCAAAAAATCTTTGATGAGTTTGATATTAAAAAAAAATCTGAAATTTGGGAGCATTTTTGGGACCTGCATAAAGATATCCCTTTTAATACTAATTGCTTTGATAGAAAAATAAGAAAATGTGGTATGGTTGCCAATAAAAACAACTCTCAACCAGAGACCAAATGACATAGAAGGTTAGCAACTGTAGGTCACCATACTACCTTCAACAATGATCAAAATGAATACCAGGGCTTGCATTTTCATAGCACTTCCTTGAAAATTGAATTAAGATTTCGACTAATGATTTCATTTTTCATAGCGTTTTCTTGAAAATTAATTTAAGTATAATTCAATATTAAAACCACCCACAGCTCATGAAACTGTCTTTTATAAAATGATATCTATGATATGCTATTCAACGTGATTGCCTTCACTATATAGCTGATTGCTCACTTTAAGTATATGTTTCATCTTGGTATGAACCAGTTAAAACCAGTTATCATTGTTCTGATAGTAACAGCATTATGCTGCACGCCAATCCCATGTATCCCATCATCGTTAGATATTTATCATACTGTGACGTATACCTATTTATTCAAATAACAAGTTATTATGTAATATATTAAGTCAATGTGGACTACTTGTTCAGATAGAATGCCATAAAAACAATAAAAACTTTTAATTACCATTATATTTATAATTGTCAATTTTACTATCTTGCAGAAATTATTATATGTTTATTCAAATGATCTTTACAGATTTTTTCTGGCAAGTTTCTATACCAAGTATGACACAGTACATTTTATCTTCAATCTTGGAGCCCTTGGATTAGGAGTTATACCAAAACTCCCACAGTTACATGGTGTGAGAATATTCGGAATTAACAAGTGGTAAACATCCAATCAGAATGCTTAACAACAAGTGGTGGACATTTCAATTGAGCAAGACATGCTTCTGATGTTTGCTTTTATCTATTTGTAAAACAAGTTCTGAATGTTTATTTGATAGTGCTTTGGTCGCCTTTAGAAATGTTAAACTTTAAGACCTTTTAAATTAATTGATCTTTGTATTTGTATAGATCATACTTGGTATTTTATGAATGTAAGTTTATAGGAATGGTTGTTTTTGTATGAAAATGTGATGTTGAAAATTATGGATGCTTCGAAGACAAGAATGATATTTTGTTGTATAATGTAGCAGAAATACATTGTAAAGGGCAAAAAGCTTTAGGGATTTGTGAAGTATTTTCCATTTGTGATAATCTTTTCTTCAATTTCTTTGGATGATATTAGAGTAATGGTATTTATTTATAAGGAAATGTCAGGTAAGATCTCTAGCTTCATATCAGATAAATGCATTGTTACAGGTAAAATGTATGTGACCGAATCGTGTTCTTGATTGGTTAATTTAGTACTACTAATTTTGTCAGTCATGAATTGTGTATTGTTATATTTATAGAAATGATTTAGATGTAGGTGCTTTGATGTAAATATTTAATATTTATAGGTATTTTTAGTACTGAACCTTACAAGGCAAAGACAATTTTAATGGACTATTTCTCATGCACTTAACAGTGATCTAGCTAGGAATAAGGGGTAGAGGGGCACAGTTTGGAAATGGCCATGTTAGTTGGGTTTGCTGTCTGAATAGGGGCAACTTGATCACATTTATAGATAAAATATTGGGATAATTAAATAAAATTTATGTAATTTTTTTTCTTAATATATAGTATTATGTGGTAGTTAAATGATATTTTTTGCATTGAACATATTTTTTTTCTATTCAGAAAACAATAATTCTTAAGGCAGCACTATAAGGGCAGAGCGAACTGTGCCCCTCAATTTGGGCTAGCTAGGACACTGCTCAGCATCAGGGATGGGCACGATTACTGACAAATGTAATCGATTAATAATCGATTACATGAAGGTATTTTGTGCAATCGATTAATAATCGATTACTCAGATTTTTGTATGTAATCGATTGCAATCGATTACTTTATCAAAAGTAATTACATTACTTTTTGATTACTGTCAATTACATGCTTCAAAATTAAAAACAAAAAAAAAGTAAGTTAAAAACTATTATGTTGATCAACGTTTGTATAGTAGATATTTAGAACTTTACCAAAAAACAGCATTTAAATCATTGTTTCCAAATTATTAGTTGACAGTTGTTATCTAGATGGAATCTCTTACTGAGGATCAGAATTATTTAAAAAAATCTTGAAATTTGACTTTCAACATGAATTAGAGATGACATTGCATTCCATCAATCACTTATATATATGTTTAAGGTTTTTTTTCAATAATTTTGCTTTCGTACTGACTTAAGGTAGCTTTTTTGTTTTTATTCATTAAAAGCAGGTATATTTTAGCATAGTTATTTACAATGTTGGAAGTTTTCTCTGAAGAAAGTATAAAAAAGTAGAATTATTAATTAGTTCAGCTAATTTTAAGGATCAAAATTTATAATTATAATGACAAACATGATTTAATCCTTTTGTTGGAAAACCACCTTAATTATAGGTTATAAAACTGCCAATGGAGTACAATTTATAACCTGGGGCAAAACATTGTAAATCTCCATCTTAATTAGACAAACAGTAATTGAAATAAAAACAAAGTATGTGTCTTATATAGTGATTAGAAGACTTTGATCATCTGATTAGTAAAGACAAGAAGTTTGTTAAGATTTTTTTATTCTATAATAAAATTATAAACAGTATATATTTATAGTGTCAACGAGGGATACATGTATCTTTTTCTGAAAAGAATTTCAATGCATAGGCATTGGTTCACTGTTAAAAGGATTTTGTGTACTTATTTTTTATATACATGTATATCATAACATTATAAGAAATCAACTGTTTATCTATTCTAAGCTTAAATCTTATTGAAAAGTATGCTTTTAGGAAATTTAATACAAATAAGCTTACTACTTTAAGGAAGTACAGAACTTAACTTAAGACAGTCATTTCTTATTTTAAATCTATTTTCTTATTTCAAATCTATTTTCTTATTTTAATATAAAAGGTGTTGACTTATTGACAAGCACATAAATCCATTTGTTTCAAAAGCTAGATATAAAGTAAATTATGGTAGGGGATCTGGTTGATCATAATGCAGCTTGAGACAATAGATAGAAATATAAAGGCAGTTGATAAACTCTTAAGTCATATCAGTACTTCAAAGTGATGAATACATAAATGTTTTCATTTAAAATAGGTTATATTTCATCAAACTATTTTACTAAAGTAATCGAAATGTAATCGAAAGTAATCAATGATTACATCATGATTTTTGCTGTAATCGATTAAATTACGATTACATGTAATCGAAAATGTCTTCGATTACAGATTACTGTCGATTACTGGAAAAAATGTAATCAATTACAATCGATTACGATTACAGATTACGATTACCCCATCCCTGCTCAGCATGCACTTACCAAAACATGTACAAATATGAATGTAGACTCGAAAACTTTTTTCATGATTTAAAAAAAAATGACAATTGCATTTTTAGGTGATGGAATACCCCATTTACTGTCTATTTTATAGGGATTAACATACATTATTCGTATCATTTAAAACATCTTGTTAGCTATAGTTTAGTTACAATAAACATGTATTAAAGATCAATGAAGATATAAAAAAATTGTACAATTACACAGAACTTATTTTATAGGCATTGAAGATATGTTGTTATTTACCAACAACTTTTACCACCAATTTCATAATATAATAATGTATTTAATAATTCTGGGAAATATACTTTCATCCTTGTAACAAAATAGTGAGTTATGATATACCCCTAAAAAGTGTTCAAAAATATAGTTGAAATTTTATATTTTTTGATTCAAATATTACAAAATCGGACTTTAATATCATGAACATGTCTTTTCTTGTTGTCAAAATTTCATGGAAAAAGTAATGTAGCAGCTTTTATGCCTTTTAAATCTAACTTACTTCAATGACTAAAATAAAAACAGATTTATAATGAAGAAATAGGATTAAACATTGGACTCATTAAAATTGAATTGTTATAAAAAGTACTAACTTACTATCTAAATTGTGCTGAGTTATCAGCTTTCAGAGTATGTGTGTGAAATCTGTACTTTAATATCATATGAAGATAAATGTTTTGCATAACAGAGATAAGTTTGTTAAATATTATTGTGGTGAAAGATATTGTCAATTTATTCTACCCATCTCTTTGGAATAATAAGGCCCCTGAGAAATGAGATAGAAGGGATTTTATTTGACTTCAGAATGACATAAAAGAAATTTTCTTTGCGTGAGTACAGATTTTTTTTTATTGAATGTGCTGCCTTCTTCATGTATATAGTTAATTGTACAATTAAAATGTACAGCAACAATCTCTTACCATTGTGAACTGAAAATGTATTCTATTCTTATATGTCTTAAATATGAAAGGGGGACTGCAGAGAAGGAAAGTTTACTTAAGATCTATCCAAGTTATAAACAGGCATTCCTTGAGAGATTTAGTAATAAAAATATTTCAATATGGGGACTATCATATCAACTTTTCTACAGTGAAATTATGTGTGGTACATGTACATTTACAAATAATGTCTTGCATACAACACACTTATTCAGTGTGATAATTGTTCAAATTGATTCTACAAATAAACATATACAGGTTGCACTACTGTAAATATAGACAATGCAATTTCCCATAGGAACTCCTTTTACGGCTAAAACTGTGCCATTTTTACTATGAAATTTCCTAAAAAATTATATCCTAGAATGAAAAGTTCATATGCACTACAATTTTTTTCAAAGGTCAAAACATAGGGCTGTGCGGCATATTTTCAACATTTATATGCCCCCAACTTCTAAGAGTTTAAACATATACTAAAATTCTGTACTACCCCTCCCTTCACTTTGGGCCTTCCTCAGAATTCAATTTGACTGCTATCCATGTGTATTTATACTGGTAACATTCCCAAGTTATGTCACTATGAGATGCAACATAGAGATCATATCCGGGAACCAGTATGTAAACAAAACAAAATATCTATGAATATTATATATCTCCCCAAAAGAGGTGTGGTTTGTGAAACAGCTGTATTTACAAAGTGCAACCTACAGTGACCTGTTTTTATCTTTAATCAATATTTGTCTCATTTGCACCACATCTTTGCATTTTTATCATACTGATAGGTTAGGCATATAAATATGTTGAGAGTTTATTAGTTTTTTTTTAATCTCATCTGTCCTTTTTGAATCTCAATCAAGATAAAAGAAATGCTTACAATAAGGATTAGCTAAAAAAAAGTATTTAAACTATAGTACTACATTTATGATAGACAACTAAAACTGGAGCAGGAAGCTCAAGGGTCTTTACAGTGTAATTTGAAATCATTCTGTTCTTCACTCTTTCAAAACATTTCTGGTACTGCATTAAGAAAATCTGGTATTTTTGCAATTATAAGATTTCTTTCAAGGAAAAAAAATCCACACATCACAATTTAAAGAGGGCACTCGTTTTTCTGTGTCACTTCTCTGTCTTCCAGATCAAATCAATCCATATGGATCTCTACCCTAAAGGTAGTATACACACTGTTGTTTGTTATCCTCCCTAATGATTATTCATTTTGGGTTAGTTGGGAAATAACTAGGAAAACCAAATGATTTCTGGATGTCCTTTCCATCATTACCATTGGTTTTGGATTTACCTACCTCTAATGTTATTACCATTGTCTCCCTTTGTATCTACCCAATTTTACAAATGTTATTGTACAAGGACGGGAAAATTCAATTTCCATGAAATTCTATCAGAGGTCTCTGAAAAACATTTATGATGGTAGTTTGAATCATGAGAATATTTTATGTACATATTCATTTAAACTGAAACTTAGAAAATATAGAGAATGAGATTGTCTATGCTGTATTTAAGAATATCTATTCAAACTGTCTTTGCTGGTTACTTCTAGTTCAATAGAAATATTCAGGGTCATAACTTAATAAACTAGAGGCATTAGTCACATGATGCATAGGTTAAGGAATCCAAGGGGATAATTGCTCTTTGAAAATTTTGGACATAACAGTAGTTAAATGAATCTAAACTGGACCTTTAATTGCATATTGATTCTCAAGCATTGCATGAGTACAAATATTTTAATATTATGTTGTCTCAAAAAGATGTAACAATGTTGTTGAAATGATTTTATTCTAAAGAAATGACAGAACATCAATGTAAATGAGAGAGTTATGGTCTTTAGTATCATCATTTAATTGTAAATGAATTTAACATCTAGCATTTTAACCAGATATTATATTCATACACCTATAAATGGTATAATTAAGCTTGATCTAATTGTTATTGAGATTGATTTTGTTTTAGAATGTAGATATAATTGTAAATACATGAAATATATAAAAACACCCTTGCTTGTTTTTCTTATATTTGAGGTATAGAAAATTTCAGACATTTTATTGTATGAAAACTATCGCCATTTTGACATGTTTTTTATGACTGTCAATTAACCAATTTTAAAGTTGTCTGTATATCATCTGGCTCTTAGCAAGCATAGGGAATAGTGTTCACATAGTATTATACACAATGTCAACTATTGCTATCACAACTATCATAAATGAAGATTGTTTACATACAAGACAATGTGTTTTGTAGGTTATTGGTCATCGCTACACTAACACTGTTGATTAGCAATTGGTGTCTCATTTTCATGTGTTCCTTTATTTATGTGAAATAGCTTTAAAAGTTTTTAGCTCACCAACCTTTGTGAGCTTTAACCATTTTATATAGTTTAAACAATAATCTTTCCTGCAGTCATAAATTATGCAACCAAATATTGTTGCCCTTCCAATATTGGTGGGAAATTATCCCTTATCATCATATCTACATGGCTTCTATTACTATAAATAGAAGTTCTGATTCAAGGGGAAAAAATTAGTTTTATGAAACATTGATATAACTTTAAATGCTGTTTTTTATATTCCAAATTTAAATTAAATGACCTGACTTAATATAGTTTTCAGCAGTTGTCATCTATTTCCACACTACAGTTATGGAAATAGGAATGTTTTAGTTTTGGTATATAAACATAAATGAATATATAATGTTACAACTCAGATTTTTTTTTGATCAAATAAAATGTATTAACAAATATAAAAAATATAAAAAAAAGATTCACTAAGCTTTTCCTTAAATGGAATAATTTTTTAATTTCTGGTACCTTTGTGATGTCATTTACAAAACTGTATGGCTAGCCAGTATTTGTGTACTAGTTAAGGTTAAGAAATATGCATTTTGATAACAGGAAAGTATAGAAAAATTTAAGAAAAAAGAATACTTTAAAAATCAATTCCCTATAACTTGGTCTGGGGTTTTTGTTTTATGATTGTTATTAATGGATTTGGACAAATGTTTAAGTTTTATTTTTCCTTCACTCAACATTGTTACCAGCATCTGATGCTTTTAAAAATATAAATGATAATGCTTAAAATCTGGATATATATTCTATAATACGTATGGCTCAAAATGATCTGTTTACACCAGTTGGGTTACCATTTAAGTAGATAAAAATGTCTAGAATATATAAAATGGGACTGTTGAAGCACAGCAATGCAACTTGTATTCAAATGTATAAGAACTGACCATTATATTTGTATATATTGTAAGAATAGTATTGTGCTACCTAGATGTGGAATCATCTTGAAATTGTCATAGAAATCATGTGAAGTTTGTTTATAGTAAATATTAATGAGGTAACTTGTCATATTTTTAATGCCATACAACATGTACAAGGAGAAAACAAACTATGCCCCTGCAACAGAGGAACATATAAGTTAACCCTTGTGAGTACATCTTTCTGTCATCCATCCATCGGTCAGTCCACATATAGTGTAGATGGTTTTATTGTCTCACCTTGACGGAGTCAATAAGCGAGACATAGGTATGCTGTTTCCGGCGACGGCGGTGTCAACAATGTATTAGTTTGTGATTAGGTCTAGTTCATGGTGAACCACAAGTGGTAGGTCAATGATATTTGGTATGCAGTTGTATTAGCATTGACACATCTCATTACCATGGAGATTATTTAGCCCCGCCCCCTCAGTCAAGGTCTATTGACTTTGAAACTTTGCTTAGTTTACATGTATTAGTTTGTGATTAGGTCAGTTTATGGGGAACCACTAGTGGCAGGTCAATGGTATTTGGTATGCAGTTGTATAAGCATTGGCACATCTCATTTCCATGGAGAATATTTGTTCCTTACCCCTCAGTCATGGTCTATTGACTTTGAAACTTTTGCTTAGTTTACATGTATTAGTTTGTGATTAGGTCAGTTTAAGATGAACCACTAACGTTAAGTCAATGATAATCGGTATGCAAATGTATTGGCATTTGCAAGTTTCATTTCCATGGAGATTATATAAACCCAACCCCCAATTATGGTTCATTGACTGAAACTTTTACATAGTTTACAAGTTAATGTTTGTGTTTAGGTTTGTTTAAAGGGAACGACTTATGAAAAGTCTATGGTATTTGGTTTGCAGTTGTATTAGCATAGGCACATCTCATTTCCATGGAGATTGTTTAGCCCTGTACCTTCAGTCATGGTTCATTGACTTTGAATACTTGCATAACTTACATGTTAAAGTATTGCTATTTTAATTTCAACATTTGCATTATCAAAATAACAAATAGGCGAGACATATCTCTGTGTTAACAGTTTATTTATCCAACTTATCTTTCAGTTTAAAAGGTCATACCATTAATTTTTTTTGCAACTTTACAAATACTGAATATGTCCATGTGGACAGGATCTTCATATATCTCTCCTTTGACAAAGGGAGACATTATTTTTAAGTAACATTTCTTCCAACTCTGCCTCTGGTTCTCATACAACCTTTGATCAGACTTGAACTTTTTTTTTTACATGAAGGGGTATAGCCATAAGAGTGTGTTGCACATCATCATAACCTTCATGTGACCTTGACCTCAAGGTCATATAAGTATCCTATTACTCATAATAAGAGAGTATTTCACTTTAAAAAAACCCAGTAAATTTAGCTCACCTGGCAGAAAAGCCAAGTGAGCTTTTCTCATCACTTGGTGTCTGTATCTGTTGTCTTTGTCCTTGTCATCGTCTGTCGTCGTGAACTTTCACAAAAATCTTCTCCTCTGAAACTCCTGGGCCATATTTAATCAATTTCGGCCACATTCATCATTATTCTATCTCGTTGAAAACATGTGTCAGATGATCCCACCTGCCAACCAACATGGCCGACATGGCTAAAAATAGAACATAGGGGTAAAATGCAAGTTTTGTCTATTATCTTGAAAACCACTATAAATAGTGAAAATCTGGAGCAAAAATGTTCAGAATGTTGAGATCTACCTGCTGTCCATTTAATAAAACTGTCAAGACGACTTCTTATATGAGTTATTGCTCTTAAATGTCAAATTTTACCAATTTATGGCAATTTTATCTATTATTTTGAAAACTATGATAGAAAGAGAGAAACTTAAGTTAGGAAAATGATCAGAAAGACTAGATCTACAAATAAATCAACCTGTCCGAAATCATCAGACGATATCTTATTGGTGTTGTTGCCCATTAATGATGATTTTCACCATTGTTTTTTGCGTTTTTGATCAATGGGCCAAATTTAACCAAACTTGGCCACAATCATCTAGTTTAAACAATGTGTCCAATGACTTAGTCTGCAAACAAACATAGCAGATTGATTGATTGATTGATTGGTTGGCGTTTTACGAAACTTTCTACACTATTGTGCTATTTCTTGGTGGTAAGTTTTATTGTTGGAGGAAGCCAGAGTGCCCAGAGAGAACCAACGACCTTTGGTAGGAAAACTGACAATCCTAGTCAATTAAGATTGTAGTCGAGCACACCTGCCACGTGCGGGATTCGAACTCACAACCTCAGTGTTGACAGGCTAGTGATACAGTAGTGCAACTACTTAGACGACTTAGCCACCGATGCCCCTCAAACATTGCAGACATGGCTATTAATAGAACATAGGGGTAAAATGTAAGTTTTGTCTATTTTGAAAACCGCTTTGAATAGATAAAATCTGTCAGGGGCAGAAATTTTGAGACTAAAGATCTATCTGAATGTCCATTTACTAAAACTGTCAGACGACTTCTTACAGGAGTTATTGCCCATAAATGTCAAATTTTACCAAATTTTTACATTTTTAACTGGATTTTCGAAGGAAATATCGGTTATTGATTTGGGGATGTACAGCAGGCAGGCAGCAGGCAGGCGGGTGGGCGATCGGACGGGCGGCCGTTAAACAGTGTCTCTTCAAAAACATGAAAATGCTGCGATTATTTTTTTTCAAATTTAGATATGTTGTTTCTTGTGACTAAATGAAGGTCAAGTTCAATTTTCACGATTTTAGTATTTCTCCTTTTTGAGTTATCGCCATTTTTAATATCCAAAAGTGGTATTTATAAATATTTTTCTCTTGTTATCATATTATGACCAAGCATAGTAAATGTCTTATCTCAAAATAAAAATTGGAGTGACAGATTTATTTGAAAATTTTCTATTTCCTAAGTGGTGATGATTATAAGCTATATTATTAGACATTTTGAAGTTAATTACATTATTAATTATTATATATGTTATGTTAGAGTACTATGTTAAACCATAGTTCTGTTGAAACCTTTCAGATTTGCAAGTATGATTTTCATTATTAATTAGATCTGGATGATATCTTAGCATAATTATGATAATCATTGGAGTGACAGATTTATTTAAAAATTTCTGTTTCCTGATAAGATCTGTAGGACTGTATATATAAAGTTTGAAATTTACTGGTAGGACTGTAAAAATGAAGTTTGAAATTTACTGTTCATTATTAGACATTTTGTAGATAATTAAGTCTCCCTAAACCATAAATATTCTTACCCCCACCCCCTACAGTTTGAAAATGTGCTTTTATCTTGTAAACGGTTGAGATCCCCACCCCTAAACCATATATATTGTTGTATAGGACAATAAAAAAAACAAATCAAATGAATATAGGGGAAGTCCACAGGGGTAACCCCCACCCCTTTTCTTTTTGAAAACTTGTAAAAGGTCGAGATCCCCACCCCTAAACGGTGAGTAAACCATATATATTCTTGTATGGGACAATAAAACAAATCATATGAAATAAAGGGCGAGTCCCCTGGGGATCACATCCCCCCCCCCCTTTTGAGAACTTGTAAACGGTCGAGATCTCCACCCCTAAACAACCGTATATATTCCTGTTCGTCATTTCAAGAAGATTTGAATGACATACAGGGTCAATCCATAGGCGTCACTTATGCATATCACAAACCAATTTGTACTGGACTTTGCCTAATGTCAGGCGACCATGGGAATGACGAATTATTGGAGCCTTGTTTGGGAGACTTGGTAACAGCATCCTGTTACAATTATTTCTTGTTACTGATAAGTTTTATAGATTTTGAAAAGACATTGTATTAAGATAAATAAAATTTCGGAATTTTTCTTCTTTTCGTTGGTAAATTGTTTGAAGAATTTTGTGGCAAGTTTTTTTGTTATTCTGTAAAAATTAATTTTCTGAATGCTATATATTTTTTTTTATGAAGTGAACTCCTTTAAAAACTAAGCTTATATTGTCTATTAATAAACATATATTTAGATTTCTGATTTTGGGCCCAGTTTTCAAGGTCCAAAATAAACTTGTGTTTGATTTCAACATGAATTGAATATATATAGGGTTCTTTGAAATGCTTAATCTAAACCTGTATTTCTTTTCATTACTAATAAGATAATACCACATTGAGGTCCAAAGGGTCCTAAATTAAACTTTTGTTAAATTTCATCAAAAATTGAATTCTTTGGTTCTTTGATATGCTGATTATAACAATGTTTGAGTGTTAAATCATATCTAATTTTAGAGAACTTAGTCATCACTGGTTGTTGTTATTATATTATTGATTATAATTTGAATAAAATGCTCCGCAGGGCGCAGCTTGATACGACCGCAGAGGTCGAACCCTGAACAGTTGGGGCAAGTATGGACACAACATTCAAGCTTGATACAGCTTTGCATTTGGATTGTGATTAAATATTTGACACAGCATAGGTTTCTGACACAGAATGAATGTGGTCTAAGAACTTAGAAATTTTAAATTGGACATTCACCTATTATGGTCCAATATCCAAAATCTAAATACATGGTTAGATTCAGCATATCAAAGAACCCCAAGAATTACAATTTTTGATGAAATCAAACAAAATTTAATTTTGGACCCTTTTGACCTCAATGCGGACAAAGTTGATAACGGGGCCCAAAAATCAAAAATCTAAATACATGGTTAGATTCAGCATATCAAAGAACCCCATATATTCAATTTTTGTTGAAATCAAACAAAGTTTAATTTTGGACCCCGATTTGGACCAACTTGAAAACTGGGCCCATAATCAAAAATCTAAATACATGTTTAGATTCAGAATATCAAAGAACCCTAAGAATTCAATTTTTGTTAAAATCAAACTAAGTTTAATTTTGGACCCTTTGGACCTTAATGTAGACCAATTTGAAAACGGAACCAAAAATTAAGAATCTAAATACACGGTTAGATTCGGCATATCAAAGAACCCCAATAATTCAATTTTTGATGAAATCAAACAAAGTTTAATTTTGGACCCTTTGGACCTCAATGTGGACCAATTTAAAAACGGGGCCCAAAATCCAAAAACTTAATACACGGTTAGATTCAGCATATTAAAGAACCCCAAGAAGTCAAGAATAAAACCCCATTGAAATAATAAGCAATTTATACGAAGTATCTTCTTTTGCACAATACTGTGCAATTAAATATTTCTTGCTATTGCGCAATACTGTACAATTGACAATTTCTTGCTATTGCGCAATATTGTGTATTGGATATTTCTTGCTATTGCGCAATACTGTGCAATTGAAGATTTCTTGCTATTGCGCAATACTGTGCAATTGAAGATTTCTTGCTATTGTGCAATACTGTGCAATTGAAAATTTCTTGCTATTGCACAATACTTATTATATAATAATTTACACATCCTGTTTGGTGTGTATCTCCTACCATATCATTATTATTTACTTTTAAATATAAATCAGAAATAACCAACTTAAAATGGAAAATTTTAAAAGAAAAAAAAAAGGAAAAAAAGAAAAAAAAGGAATAAATAAAAATCCCCCCCCCCAAATTTTTTGAACCCCCTTATGATTCACAACCCCCAAATTAATTCCCAGCCTTCCCTTTGTGGTATGGTACCTTGCAGTACAATTTCAGAGAGATCCATACACTTGAACACAATTTATTGTCTGGAAACTAGAAAAATGTGTTTTTTGGCCCCTTTTTGGCCCCAAATTCCTAAACGTTTAGGGCAATTACCCCCAAACTCAAACCCAGCTTTCCCTTTGTGATATGAAACCTTATAGTACAATTTCAGAAAGATCCATACACTTACACACAAGTTATTGTCCTGAAACTAGAAAAATGCTTGTTTTTTGCCCCTTTTTGGCCCCTAATTCCTAAAATATTGAGGCAATTACCCCCATCATCAATCCCAGCCTTCCCTTTGTGGTATGGTACCTTGCAGTACAATTTCAGAGAGATCCATACACTTGAACACAAGTTATTGTCTGGAAACTAGAAAAATGCTTATTTTTGGTCCCTTTTTGGCCCCCAATTCCTAAATGTTTCGGCAATTACCCCCAAATTCAATTCCAGCTTTCCCTTTGTGATATGGAACCTTGTAGTACAATTTCAGAAAGATCCATACACTTGCACACAAGTTATTGTCATGAAACTAGAAAAATGCTTGTTTTTTTTGCCCCTTTTTTGGCCCCTAATTCCTAAAATTTTGAGGCAATTACCCCCAAAATCAATCCCAGCATTCCTTTTGTGATATGGAACCTTGTGGTACAATGTCAGAGAGATCCATACACTAACACACAAGTTATGTCTGGAAGTTACAAAAATGCTTATTTTTGGCCCCTTTTTGGCCCCTAATTCCTTGACTGTTGGTACCAAAACCCCCAAAATCAATCCCAACCTTCCTTTTGTGGTATTGAACCTTGTGGTAAAATTTCATAGAGATCCATTCACTTAAACTAAAGTTAGAGTGCGAAAACCAATGTGTCTTCGGATGACGTCGGACGACGCCAGACGACGACGACGACGACGACGTCAACGTCATACCAATATACCACCACAAAAATTTTTTTGCGGTCGTATAAAAATTGCATCATATCTTATTTTAGAGAACTATTTATCCAGTTTGAGTTATTTCCCTTTGCATAGAAAAATTTATGGATAAAAGTAACCTGTGGTTTCATTTCAACATAAATTAAATATATATAGGGTACTTTCAAATGCTGAATCTAAACCTGTATTTAAATATTAGATTTTTGGGCCCAGTTTTCAAGTTGGTCCAAATCAGGGTCCAAAATTAAACTTTGTTTGATTCAACAAAAATTGAATTTATGGGGTTCTTTGAAATGCTGAATGTCCAATTTCAAATATTTCAGTTCTTTGACCACATTCATTTTGTGTCACAAACCTATGCTGTGTCAAATATTCAATCACAATCCAAATTCAGAGCTGTTTTAAGCTTAAATGTAGTGTCCATACTTGCTCAACTGTTCAGGGTTCAACCTCTGCAGGAAAATCCGGTTTGCTGTCACTCTGACAGCCTCTTGTTGAGGGTTATTTTGAAAACAATGAATAGAATCTATAAGGCGAAAAATTGATCAGCAAGACAAGATCCACAAATAAGTCAACATGGCTGAAATCTTCAGACGACTCCTTATTGGAGTTATTGCTCTCTAATGACGATTTTTACCATTTTTATTTTCATTTTTGCCTAATATTTCAAAAACTATAAAAGATAGATAGAAACTTTGAACAGCAAAATGATCAACAAGATATGATCGAAAAATAAATCAACATGACCGAAATCGTCAGTCGACTACGCATTGAAGGTATTGCCCATTAATGATGTTTTTCCCCATTTTTAGTTTTTTCCCTATAATCTTTAAAATTATAATAGATGGCTAGAAACTTTAAATAGCAAAAATTGTCAGTAAGACAAGATCTGCAAATAAACCATATTGCTGACTAGTAATTGGAGTTCTTGCCCTTTAAAAATTACTCATCATTTTTTTAAGTTTTTGCCCATTATCTTGAAAAGTATAATAGATGCAAAAAAATTACAAATGTAGATAGAAACTTTAAAAGTAAAAATTATCAGCAGGACAAGATCTACAAATATGTCAACACAACTGAAATTGTAAGTTAACTCTTTATAGAGTGATTGCCCTTTCAGGATGATTTTTACCAAATTGGCCATTGTTGAAGTAAAGGCAAGTGACACAGGGTCTTTAAAGACTCTTGTTTTTTCAAGCAGTCACTAAATTTATTTTATAATTTTTTTCAGATAAAGGTTTCACTACAAGTATTACAAAAAGATTATAAATGATCTATGTAAATGAGGTCATGGTCAAATGAATGTTGCCAGATGACTTACACATTACAATCATTCCATACACCAACCAAAGTTAACCTATTGTTATATAGTATCTGGGAAACAGACATTACCACTTAAACCTAAAAAATTACCATTGAACCATAAAAAATGAGGTCAAGGTCAAGAGAATCCTGTCAGACAGATATGTACACCATACAATCATCTACATCAAATATAATTGACCTTTTGCTTGAAGTATCTGAGAAACAGACCTAACCTTGCAATTTAACATTGAACAAGCATTCTGAGAGTATTGCATGGTCCCCTACTGGTTAAAAATTCATTATACTGGAACAAAATGCTAACTTATTCTATAACTTGTCATGGTGTAAACAAATAGAAAATATCAAGTCAATATCTTCAAGCATGACTAAAAACAGTGTGGAAAACTGAATATATGAGAGAATTTTTTCAAGTCCAAGGACCATAACTCTGCACAAAATTATCAGACTGAAACAAAAATTTGAACTTGATCTGTAACTTGTCATGATAACACTATATACCAATTGTCAATCAATATCTTCAAGCATGATGAAAAAAAGTGTGGAAAACCTATAACACTCTAACATTAGATATGATGTAATACAATGTATATCTATTTTCAAATTACAATCAAATATAATTAATAGTTCCAAATATTTTTTTCTTTCATTTGTCACAAACTAATATAGATTTGTAACTTATCTATAAAATGTCAACAACTTTTATCTACACAATGTAATGTAATGAAATATATACTTAAATAAAAATAGATTATTATCTAAATTAAGGATTTCACTTAATAAAAAAAAAATATATATATATATATACATGTAGCATTCAGAAAATTAGTTTATACAAAATAACATATAAATCTGCCACAAAATTCCTCAAACAATTTACCAAAGAATGTCTTTTAAAAAATGAGTTATCTCCCTTTGTACAGATTTATGGTTTAACATAGTACTCTTAACATTAGTTATGGATTTTTTTTATGGACTATAACTCTGGACTAAATCATCAGACCGGAACAAAATTTGAACTTGATCTATAACTTGTCATTATAAAACTATATATCAAATATCAAATCAATATCTTCAAGAACGAAGAAAAAAAGTGTGGAAAACTGAGTCACCGGACTGACGGATGGACAGACGGACGGACAGACGGACAGAGTGCAAACCTAAAGTCCCCTTCGACTTCGTCGGTAGGGGACTAACAATGAACCATGAAAATGTTGTCATGGTCAGATGAACAGTGTCAGACAGACATGTTTACCTTATAATCATTACATACACCAAATATAGTTGACCTATTGCATATGTTGTCTGAGAAACAGACTTGCTACAAAAAAACTAAACATTACCAATGAACTGTGAAAATGAGATCAAGGTGAAATGAAACCTGCCAGACCGAAATGTACACATTATAATCATTCCATACACCACATATAGTTGGCCTACTACAAAATAATAAACTAGGACAATTAACCATGAAAATGAGGCTAGGGTCAGAATAATCCTGCAAGTGTACACCATACAATTATTTCATACATCAAATATAGCTGACCTAACCTTGAAAACTTAACCATTGAACAATGAACCATGAAAATGATGTCAAGGTCAGATGAACCCTGTTAGCAGTAGGTCTAGACAATTGTTGAAAAGGTCTACTAGTATCTGATAAATGGACTTGACCTCAAAACTTTAACCTTCAAAACCGATCCATGAAATGAGGTCAAGGTCAGGTGAATCCTGTATAACAGACATGTAAGACCTTGCAAGGATCACATGTACCAAATATAGTTCTGATTACTCATTAGGAGAAATTCAGTTGACAAAAAATTATAGTTTTTGTAAACAGCAGCTGAACCATGAAAATGGGGTAACTGACAATCGACATATGGCACACAGAAACTTCGTTACATAAGGCATCTGTATACAAGGTAAGAAGCATTCAGATCTTTTACCTTCTGGAATATAAGGCTGTATACAAATTGTGTAAGCAACATGGTAACATTTGTTATTTTTGGTTTTTTTAAAGAAATAATCATGCTCTTCAACAGATATCAAAATCACAAAAATACCATTATAATGTGGAACTTTTTTAAACTTTCTTTGTTCCATAATTAAATTTTTTGCTTATTATGCAGATTTTAAAAGGAAATCCTTAAGTTGTGATAAAAATTTTCCAATCAGTTACTTCCCCTGTTATAGAATCAACTTTGGTGATAAAGAAACTGTCCTCCTCTATGAAAAATTAAATGACATAACACACACACAGCAGTTTCGAAATTTTAATTTTTCCTTCTTATTATGATTCTGTATACATACTAATAGATAAAGCAATTCTTCACCACTCATTAGATTTAAATAAATTCATAAGAAAATGCATTATCATACAAATAAAAAGTTTGCTCATTTTCAAGTACTGTAAATTCAGAAATTATTGTGTGCATTTATAATTGCGATTTTTGAAAACTGAACAAAAAAGCGAAATGAATTGTAGCAATTTCAGGAAAAGCATAAAGATTATCAGAATGCGTGTTCGTTATTATTGCAATTCTCATCCAGTCACATTATTTCCATTAATAAAAACCTCGCAATAATTTCTGAATTTACAGTAAATACCTATTTTTCTGTTGCTTTACATAACATAAACACTGAACCATAATTTCATACTTTGTGAAAGAATATTCCTAAATTCCTGTAATAACAACACAACTGGAGGCTCCTTGATTGCTCAAAGGATAATTTTTTATAAAATAAGCTTTGAAAAGATAGCTGTGATTAATCCCCTGAAGTTTCAAAGCATTTCGCCTCATTCTTTCAGAATGTTTTTTCAATTGGCCATTCAGAATCCAAACTTGGCTCTGGCTATCATTTTTTTGTCTAGTTTTGCCACTACTTTGTTACCAATATCACTGACAGTTGCCTGCAACTATTCCAGTAATATTTTGGAAAATTTAAGCGCCTATAACAATGTATTTAGCAATCAATTATTACATCATCAAATTTTCGACAATGAGTCTAGGTAACTTTTCAATGCTATTCCAAGTAATATGAGGAGAAAATGTTCCCTAATTTATCCTAACAAACAGATCTTAGACTTAGACTAGAATGCATTAAAGAGCCAGTATCTTTTGATCTCTCATTGTTTTCATGATATGTATGATAAAATTGACAAAATATATTACCGGTCCGAATTTTTAAAATCATTTAAATGTACCAAACAGGATTATTACCTAACATCATAATAAATGTATTAGTGTGCATGTTAAATTTGCTCTTGTTGCAAAGATTTTTCCATGGATAAATTTTAGGTCACATATTTGGATGTTCTGTCGGCTTGTGGTCAATAATAAATAAAATAAGTATTGTATTTTGTGAATTTCAATACAGGTATTTATTTCTGAACCTCATTTAATGGTTAAAGGTTCACTCTATGGGGTCTAAAATATGCACTCTAACTTACAAATACAGCAATCAAACTTTACAAATACAATCTTAATTCATATATATGCACATAACATTTAAAATAAAATATATACAATGATATACACAATCAACAAATTAAAATCAATGATAAGTGTTACTGTAAATTCAGAAAATATTGTGTGCATTACTGTGATTTTTGAAGAAAGGGCAAAAATGGGAGATTAATAATTGCGATTTCAAGAAATTCTGCCTACAGTTATCAGAATGCCAGCTCTTATTATTGGGATACTCATTCAGTGGCATAAATAAAAAGCCTGGCAATAATTTCTGAATTTACAGTATTTTAAATGCATAATAAAAACCCATCACTAACAAGAGGATTATAAACAAAAGAACTACATAACTATCAGGATATCTCATGTGCATAAATATTATGCTATGCTTGTAAATATTATATTAAAAAAATCAACAAATAAATTACATTCAGCATAACAATAATTAAAAACCCATTTTAATATAGAAAGACTAATCCACTTACAGTTATATGGGAAAGGAGATGGGGGTTCTAAATACCTGAAATACATATTAATTTGGTCTTAAATTCATTTATATTTCTTCCATAAATTAGAGTCTGACAGTTATTACTTCATCCCCCATATAAATTTAAACGTACAACTATGATTAATTGATATATAGTGGCAATTATTTCATGTGTATGCAGGAAATCCAATGTATATGTATTACCTTATTTCTATATACAAGTATACTGAATTCAAAAAATTGTTTTCAGATTTCTATATACAAGTATACTGAATTCAAAAAATTGTTTTCAGATTTCTATATACAAGTATACTGAATTCAAAAAATTGTTTTCAGATTTCTATATACAAGTATACTGAATTCAAAAAATTGTTTTCAGTCAAAATAAACTAAAATTAAAACAATTTGCTCGATGCTATCACCCATTGTAATAATTTAAAAAAAAAACATTTGAGAACCATAAAAAGATATAACCAATAAAAAAACATAGTTAAAAAATCATTGGGTTCTCACAACTGCCTCTTTGAATCCAAAGTAGTAATTTAAACTTATTGGTGTACTGCATAATTTCAGTTTGTGGTTCTTTATGTCTCCATGACTGGGTTTTTAGCTTAAATCTTAGTATTAGATCTTTTAAGTACCACCAGTTTACATGATTGGAAATACATAAGTAAAAAAAAATAACTTCAAATAAACAAAAGTATATATTCATCAAAGATATCAGGCTTATAACTTAGTATGCAAGATGTGCATTTCAGCTACAAAAGACTAATTAGTGATGCCCATAAGTTAAATTAGGATTAAATGTAGGTCAGAATTGAGCTATTGTTGTTTAAAGCTACTCTAAATTACATGATTGACCATAACTGGGATTCCTAAACTGAAAACTTGATGCAAATCATAAATAAGATATAGGAAGCATTAAACGAAGGAAACAGTTACCTTGTTGTGAGCTTCTTTACACCTAACTATATTATTATAGGTCATTTAGTATCCTATAATGGCTTTTTAAATAAAACATAGTTTAAGTAAATCAATATAAAATGTATTGCAAAGTCACCTGCTTTTGGTAAGAAGGCTGTAATGATCCCTTATATGCATTTTAATGCCAAGTTAAACGATTGTAGAACACTCACTATTTAAAGTTTATGTGAAAAATTACGTATTTCTTTATTCAAATGATTTGTCATTCTTTATAATTTCAGTGACTTTTCTCTCTTCACTTTTAGCATTGAAACACCATTGTGTAATATAAACATTCATAAAAGATTTATGGTTTTGAATATCCTATGACATTTATGATGCTTCATATTAGTTGACATATACCAGTATTTATTATCTACACTTGTTTTTTTAAATTTTTTAAATTGATATCTGAAATTTTTCTCTTTTGTTACCGGTAACTAAAAATAAGATTTGTTGTGTATCACATTTTTGACACACATATATCAGGTTTGATACATAATCTTATATAGAAATAACTATAAATACATTGTAACACTTTAACATCAACCAAACATAATCGATCTTTTATAAATATGAAAGCACCTTGAGATTTTTTAAAAAATATTCATCATGACAACCAAAGGTTTTAATAACAGCATACTGTTGAAGTTCATATCACAGAGCAGTAACCTCCACATGCTGCTTGTTGTGTGTTTCCATCTCGTTCTAATTGCAATCCTCTTCTGTCTGTTTCCCAGAGTCCGGGCGTCTGTATAATCTGAAAAAAGAAAGAAGCATAACTGTTACATGATTGACTGAAAGCTGCTTATTGTTAAGCAGCAAATATTACATTCATATTCAGGACGATAATACATAAATGTCACATGAATGTTCTCTGCTGTGTACTAGACGGACAAGCTGATTTGGACCTGTCAGCTCTTAATGTAATAGTCTGAAGGTAAAATTGTCACCCTAGCCCGATACCTTATTCCAACTTTGAGCAAACAAGTCTTTGAACAAACTCCTAAATGCTGCTTGTTTAGTTGAAAAGCAGCAAATATCAACAATAATTGCATGTATTGTTTTGCTAAACATACCCCAACTCATATTAAAGTATTGGCAAACAGGTTGTATATGTCTGAATGTTCTGGAAAAGCACTCATACATTACAACCCACCATTGCCAAGCTGCTGACAAAAAATGCCTTGATTTTCCCTTTAAAATTTCCAATTTTTTTTAAATATGTACTAATGGATACACAAAGACAAAAAACTTATTCTCACCTTCTCTACCAATTCTTCGAATGCACATTGTACACCTTCTTTAGTTTTGGCACTGGCCTCGATGAACAACATATGGTGTTTTCTGGCAAACTTTAATCCATCCTCTTTACTCACTTCTCTTTTATCCTAAAATTTAATAATTATATCTAATATCCATGAAAAATCAAATTTTTTAGCTTAATATCTTATTAATTATCATTAACAAAACTTATAGTTTACAATTGTAATGTAATTTAATTTTACAATTATTGTATTATACCTAGTACTAAATATCTTAGCTATTATCTCATAGTAATCTTATACAAGGGTCTTACCTAATACTGTAAAATAACCAGAAAGCAAACACACTGTCGTGTTTAGCATACCACCACTCCTAATTCAAAGTATCAGTGAACAGTAATTATATGTCTGACAGATCCAAAAACAGGGCACAACACTTATAACTCATTATAAATCACTATTGAGCAGCTCACCAAATATAAAGTAATTCTGTGTTCGGAAGTATTGGAGAAATGTGCGACGAAATGTGACATAAAGGTTATAATCCAGTGAAAATTTCTAAAATAATATTAACATAAATTCATAAGTAATAGTATTAAATTGTACAAATGTTTGAAATTTTTCGTCACAAATTCTATAAAAAAGTTGTAGTCATACAATTTATATATGGTGAACCAACACCTGAAGTGGTAATAGTGCGGTTGGGTAATAGTAGGTTGATACCGAAAGGTATTCACAGTTGTCTTTCACTAGATAAGTAAATAAAACGATAATAAAGACAACACCACCCGTCAATTACCACATGGTAAGAGTTTATTCATATGTTATATTGTTCTGAAGATGCCACGCTTGATGGCAAGACATGTCAACCAGAATAAAATCTTGCCATGCGGTAATTGATGGGTGTTGTTGTCTTATTATCATTTTATAATTTATATATATACATAAGTTAAAGGTGCAATAAACTTGGAAAAAAACATTCCACAGATCAAAGTTAAAGCTCTTCAACTGTTTCGGTACTTATACATCCCTCAGATTTCAAATATTTGGCTTTGAGCGTTCCTGATAAAGGTAAATCCGGAAAAGCGCTTCGGACGCATGAAATTATAAAACGTGTTGTTTTCAGTTTTTTACATCACTGGGTCGATACCTCTGCTGGTGGACTATCAGTCCCCAAGGGTATCATCAGCTCAGTAGTCAGTACTTCGGTACTGACATGATTAATAACAAACTTTTCTAAAATTGCCCGTTTATAAATTTTGAAAGGTTTCAACTCCCTCAGGCAAAGTTGACCTTAGATGGATTTGGCTATTTGTTTTAGGTATTTTTGCCATATAGCTCTTCAAGCGTTCCTGATGAAGGTAAATCCAGAAAAGCGCTTCGGACGCATGAAATTATTAAACGTGTTGTTTTCAATTTTTTAATGACTTACCATATCAATTTTATTTCCAACCAGCATTTTTATGATGTCATGTTTTGTAGAAAATGTTTCCAATTCACTTAACCAGGTTTCAAGTTTACTAAAGGACTGTCGACTACTTACATCATACACTAAAACAGATATAAACATAGATGTATTGGATTAATAATAATGGACTCTGCATGCTGCATAATTGTTGAACTTATATGTCCCATATTAACAAAAAGATGTAGATAAGTACAATTTTGATAGAAAAATTTATATCCAAAAAACAATTCTGTAAATGTATAGGTCATCCAAAATTCAATGTGAACATAATGTATTTTTCTATGAAAACCTCATCAGTACATTGTATCTTAGTGTACTTACCAAGAATAACCCCTTGGGCTCCTCTGTAGTAACTTGGTGTGAGGGTCCTGAATCTTTCTTGTCCTGCTGTGTCCTAAATTTTGAATTAATGAAGAGTTTTTAATAATGGTAATTTTAGCTATTGAAATAAAAGTCCAATACAAACAATAGTTACAATATCCATGATCATTATTACTTCCTCTGTTTATTTAGTGGAGGTCTGAATACTAACTAAATAGTTAAATCTGTGTCTATTTATCAACTTGCTCATCATGACACAACTAATAGAACCAATTGGAATTAGCAGGGTAAAACATGTTCTTTCATACAGCATATGACAGAGAAACAGATTGATTACTGTTAAATTGTAGATATATCATATTGCGTTACAACCTATTTTTGTATTTGTATTACAAAGAGTTATACATAACAAAAATTATGCTTCAATCAACTAAATATAATCAGCATTCATTTTAAACAACCATCAGCAAAAGACACTTTATATAAAAAAAACATTTGTACTGTACATCATGTACCATTTATACATATAAAACTTTGTACATGTATAACTTCTTCTTTGTAATTAGGATGATAAATAGTGTACATACAACTTCACTAACAATCATCACAGGCAGAGAAAGGGCAAATAAAAGTCAAATATAAGTTTTTATTTACCCAGATGGCAAGTTTAGCTCTGTTTCCTTCTACCTGCAGTGTCTTCACTTTAAAATCAACACCTATGATAGAAGACAAGATTTCAGATGTATTTTTTCTTCTTTTTGTCAAAACTGCTTTGCAGGGAACATTGGTAAGCTTTAGTGTCTTAAGTTTGTCAGTATTCTCATCAAACACCAACAATCAATGAAATAATCATATTGTTAGCATGAGCATACTACATGAGTTTGTACAACTTAACTTTGAGCAACAGGACTGGTGCCACATGTGGAGCAGGATTTGCTTACCCTTCTTGGGCACTTGAGATCACCCCTGGTTTTGCTGGGGTTCGTGTGGCTCAGTCTTAAGACTTTTATGTTCATGTTCTGTAGACTGTTCATTGTCTAATATTTTCTTATTGTTTTTTCCATGATTTTGTTAGTCTTTCTTTGACATGTGAGTTTTGATCACCCTTTGACATCTGAGTTTTTTCTCTGACATGTTAGTTTTGATCTCCCTTTGACATGTGAGTTTTCTTTGACCATGTTAGTTTTGATCTCCCTTTGACATGTGAGTTTCTCTGACATGTTAGTTTTGATCTCCCTTTGACATGTGAGTTTTCTCTGACATGTTAGTTTTGATCTCCCTTTGACATGTGAGTTTTCTTTGACATGTTAGTTTTGATTCTCCCTTTGACATGTGAGTTTTGATTCTCCCTTTGACATGTGACTTTTCTTTGACATGTTAGTTTTGATTCTCCCTTTGACATGTGAGTTTTGATTCTCCCTTTGACATGTGAGTTTTGATCTCCTTTGGTTTCTTCTGCCTCTTTTTTTACACATCAATTCTTCAAATGATCAAATTTTCATTGAAAATGCATGACTCCATTTAAATTTTCAATCAGCTTTTAACTACAAACACTTAGTCCCTATAAGATATTGTTATCATAAACTTTGCATATTTATTTCATCAGAATTCATCAATAATTGTACGGATAAGAGTGCTTATTACACAGATTTAAATTATTTATATTTCATCATATTCATATGGCAGTAACAGTTATATTATATATTAATAAGCACAGCTGGCTTTAAAAACTTGATTTGAGAAATCACAAAAATCTATGAGCACTTTACAAGGGTTGATCAGAGAGTGCTTACTAAATCATATATATACCCTAAGGCAATTTTCTAATAATTCATTATTCAAGGGCCATAACTTTCATTAACATTTTGATTGGTACTTTATCAATCACATTTATTATGTTTATCTACAACAAATGTTTAGTTGAAGAAAAAAACATAGATGGAAAACATTACCCCACTAATTCTATAAGGCAAACATCATTTTTTTATTTTATTTTCAGGGCTATAAAAGAATCAAATTTTTAAAATGTGAAATGTGTGTTATATTGTCTATTGTCAACTTAATTCTTACCTATAGTTGCTGCTTGTTCAGGGTCAAATGTATCATCCGTAAAACGCAACAACAAACTAAAAATTAAAAAAATCACTGACCATTATCATTAAGTACTACATTCATGACATTTGTTGAGTGAAAATATGTATACATATATAGGTACATGTATATAGAAAAAGTTCCAAGAAGACTGTCTGTGTTTAAATCTTACTCAATAGGAACAGATGGTTCACCAAAAATCAGAAAGGGGACAGGGACTGGTTAAACTTTGAACTGAAATCTAAAAAAAACAATTACTTGCCTGACTTTTTGCTTATATAAATTTAATAAAATTTCTTCAAACAGATGAACATTTGTATTTTTAGCACATAAAATCATTAAAAACATTCTCAAAGTATCCTGATTATTTTCAAATCCTCATTTCTGCTTACATGTACATGCCTAACCTGCACTTATAAATCAATATCATTTGGCCATATAAATTCCTCATTTTAATTCCTACACCCACCTTTAGCTTTTTAGTGTATTTTCTGATGTATGTAGCTTACAGATGTGGATACTAAAAAATTCCAAAGATCTTTTAGAGTACATACAATCTAAGACTCTCTCATCTTGCAATAGTATTAAAACGTTTAACTTTTCTAAACTTTACACAAGTATTCCCCATTCCAAACTAAAAGACAAATTGAAAGAGTTGGTATTGCTTTGTTTCATAAAAAAGAATGGCGAACGTAGATACAAGTATCTTGTCTTGGGAGGGATAAATCCTATTTTGTAAAGAATCACTCTGATTCAAACATAAAATTCTCTGAAACTGACATTATCAAGATGCTTGATTTCTTGATTGACAACATATTTGTTACGTTTGGAGGACGTGTTTTTCAACAAACTGTCGGCATTCCAATGGGAACCAATTGTGCCCCTCTTCTTGCCGACTTGTTTCTTTATTATTATGAGGCTGACTTCATACAGGAACTTCTTAGGAAGAAAGATAAGAAGTAAGCAATATCCTTTAACTTTACTTTTCGCTATATATAGATGATGTTCTCTCACTAAATAATTCAAAATTTGGTGACTATGTCGAACGCATCTTTCCCATCGAACTAGAGATAAAGGATACAACAGATACAGTTAAGTCTGCCTCATATCTTGACTTACATCTAGAAATTGACAATGAGGGTCGGTTGAAAACAAAATTTTACGACAAAAGAGATGATTTCAGCTTCCCAATTGTGAACTTTCCATTTCTATGTAGCAACATTCCAGCAGCGCCTGCATACAGAGTATATATCTCCCAATTGATACGATATTCCCGGGCTTGTATTTCCTATCATGATTTCCTTGATAGAGGGTTGCTGCTCACAAGGAAGCTATTAAACCAAGAGTTCCAAATGGTGAAGTTGAAATCATCCCTTCGTAAATTTAACGGACGCCATCACAAGTTGGTTGACCGTTATGGAATAACTGTTTCACAGACGATATCGGATATGTTCCTTATGTCGTAATTACAATACACTTCTTTTTTCACCACGAATGTGACCTACCGAATTAGACTATTTACCTGATTTGTAATAACATGAGCAACATGACCGGTGCCACATGTGGAGCAGGATCTGCTTACCCTTCCGGAGCACACCCAGTTTTTGGTGGGGTTCATGTTGCTTAGTCTTCAGTTTTCTATGTTGTGTCTTGTGTACTATTATTTGTCTGTTTGTCTTTTTATTTTTTAGCCATGGTGTTGTCAGTTTATTTTCCATCTATGAGTTTGACTGTCCCTCTGGTATCTTTCGGCCCTCTTTTGCAAAATCTTGATTTTCACTGGCACCAATGTCAAATCAAAATTTTTTTTTTTTTAACAGTATTTAAACTCAGACTTATTAAAAATTTGTTTGTGTCTTTTAGGACATTTTGCCCTTCACTGCTTTATATGCAAATCTGTGTTCATGTGCCTTCTGAAATCATAAAGGCCTCAAGAGACAACGGTAATATTAACACAACAGAGAATGCAGTCAGCACTATCTTCCTCTATATTGCATGATTTGGGTAGGGATAAACATCTTTCCCATCCTCTTGATATTTGCAAGTTTGCAATCTTTATTTTTCTTTCTGTAGTCGATATTCCTTCAGGTCCGAAAAGAAAATGTTATGTCGTGTCAGAATTCATGACTGAAATACAATCATAAAATAATTCAAAATCACCAATTTTTGTAATTGGTTTCCACATCCACATGCATTAATTTTTGTTTACCTTCTATATGGATGGTTGGGTGGTAAATAACCAATGGTATTTACTGGTATTTATCTCCCCTGTCAATACTCCTCAAGTGGTCAATACAGGCAGACACTGGCCATGGCCAATTGACATTTTCATGGTTCTTTTGGCAGACTTAACTATCAATTCTAGACTTGTAAAAAAATTTTGCTTGATGGGGGAATAATTTTAACAATGAAGTGGAGTTACAGTCTTATAGGATTGTAAGTATGCTTTATTTTATCACCTTGCACTTTGATGACTGGTCTGGTTTTCTACAGCAGTTGGTTAAAATTTCAGACCAGTTTAACAGTTTGGTATGATAAAATAAATTGCAATTGGGTCAGAATTTCAAATTAACTACAATAGGTTGAGAGCAACACTTACTGTCAAGCAACAGTAACAGTATTTCATTTTTTTTTCTCTTCTTCAAAAGTTATATGAAACTTTCGTTGGAGTAATGGGAATTTGACTAGTTTTTAGTTTGTGCACTTTCCAGTTAAATTCCTATGTCACAATGCTTATGTTATTACATCACAATAAGAACCGATTGTTTGATGATGTCATTTATGTTGATTCACCTCGGGTCAACCATTGTAATGTTTTAACTCTTTAAAAATTAACAACTCCAGATTAGTGTATTGTAACAGTGACGCCTTGTGAATGCAACTCCTCTTGATCTGTTTTACAGAGAGCTCTCATACTTGGTAGGATTGTTTGCCATTATGTTTAGTTGACAAAATTGTACCGCCATTTTGATTTGATCATTTCCACTAAGGATATGGGACCTTGCATTTCAATTTTATTAACCCAGTACCTGCCTGGCTTTAAAACTTTTCCCTGTGCACAGGTTTGTCTGTACTAATCTACGTTAAGATTTTGTGGTGTACATGTAAATACATACATATTTTCTCCATTCCTTCTGATAAACCTTTAATATTCAGGCCAGAATTTTGCTTAATGTCCTCTACTGCCAAGTAGAGATGGTAAAACAAGGTTTTTCCCCAGTATTCGCACTTGGGTGAGCAGTAGTGCCAGTACCCTTAACCTGGGAACAGTATATCTATATGTATGTTCCTACCCTAACAGCCGGATTTTTTGCTAACCCTTCTGGTGTGGAATATAAACTTTTTGAGAGAGAGAGAGAGAAAGAGAGAGAAACTTTAGATATCCTTATGACTGATATATTGTAAACAGTTAAAAACCACTATGACTGTCGAATCATATCAGACCTTGATTTTCCCACTCCACTTTCTCCGATGATTAAAATCTTCAATGTAGTCAAAACGTCTTGTTCCATTATCAGATTATTGAACCTTATGTGCCAACTTGTCGTGTGTATGCTGTTTAGCTGTTCAATGCAATGACACAATTTCTTTGTTTTGTTAATTTCGTCACCAGTTTAGGGGTTATAAGATGTATCTAAAAACTTGTGTATCATAACATTAAAATGTAGTAAGACAACGGACCTTAATTTCGCAGGTCGTTTATTACGTAGATACATTATTCGTGGTCATCTGTTTCCGACCGAGCGAGGGCTTACCAGCCAGTCAAGTTCGTTAAACACCACCAGTTAGTGGTCATCTGTAATACACATACGAAAGGTTTGTTTATATATAAATGTATATATATGTTGTGTACAAGATGCAAGTTTGTACAAATTATAATTTGTACAGGGTTTTTGTACAAGTTATAATTTTTTTGACACATACCTTTTTGCACCAGATGATAAAAGTGTATCTTCTAAAATTTATCACCTTAAGGTAGATGCGGTGTCTAAATTATAATCCATAGAATTTTTTAATAATTTGCTAAAATGTAGTTTATATCATGCTTTTTAAAAAATAATAATAAAAAGAATGGGTCACGGGGCTTATTTTCACGCTACAGGTTGTGCAAAATTGACAGATTTTGTATAGATTATGCATGGAAAACCCAATTTTCTGCCATAAAACGAAAACTACACCATAGAATATTGAGATAAAATATGAGAAGATAGCTCTACTAGTATGCTTTCAGATAAGAAAAAGAAAAAAATGGGGTCACGTGACCCGTTTTCTTGCTACATAATAAAATAGGTAAATTCCTAACACATTCTATTGTAAAAGTAACTTTATCTGAATTATCTGCCCTTACATTTGAGTTGCCTCCCCTTATGTGGCAAAGTTGGAAAAAATAGAATCAAACAAAAGTATTCTTTTTTTTTTATAAAGTACAACCATAAATATGATAAAATAGGTCATTTTCTATATTGAAATGAAAATTCTTACACATGAATTACTTACTACTCTCAAAATTCGCACCTTCTATTAAAGATCTAGACCGATTGTTTTCTGGTATTTCAAAATCCAAGATGGAGGAAGACACTCTATCTACCTTAATGTCTTAAATTCAAATTTATATACTTCAACCTAACCTTTAGTTTTATTCTCCTTGTCCTAAAACTAGAAATAAGGACACCTTAATGGTTTAAATTCTATTTTTATTTTTCTCCTTATACCAAAATCCTATTCATAAAAAAGTCTTTTGTGTTCTTATAATGTTTTTTGTATCAATGCTCAGTATTAGACTGTATCATATGTAGTCATGGAAATATGACAGAAATATGCGAAACAAAAGACTGTGTGCTTGTATCATCCAATTGAGTTAAGCGATTCATAAAACACTGATAACTTGTACAAACATTCTGAACAAATTATAATTTGTACAACATTACAATTTGTTCACAACAAATATATATATATTTAAACACATCAGACTTAGTTCCCTTGCAAACTCGATACATGGCTTTATCATGTTTATAACTAGGAAACGTTAGCTTTATTTTATTATAATTATTAAAATTTTCATTATGAAATAAATAAAATATTACGTACAATATAAATGATTGTCTAAGAAATGAAAATTAAAAGGGGTCTTAACGTCTTCGAAAAATTGAAAGCATGCATTTCTTTTAGCTAACAAACTTGAATTTTGATTTGTTTTATTTATATAATTTCTTCTTTAAGGGGCCTCGGCGGCCGAGTGGTCTTATAGTAGTTCAACTACTGTATCACTAGTCTGTCAACACTGAGGTTTTGAGTGCGAATTCCGCACGTGGCAGACGCATTCGACTCCAATCTTAATTGACTAGGATTGTCATTTTTACTGCCGAAGATTGGTGGTTCATTCCGGGCACTCCGACTTCCTCCACCAATAAAATTTGATCGTCACAAAATAGCCAACATTGCTGTAAGTGGCCTAAAACAGCAATCAATCAATCAGTTATTCATATAATTTCTTCAATTATCAGAAGTTTTGAAAAAAATTTGAAAATCGCTCTGAATATACAAGAAATATTCGCGACTGGATATTAAGCAAATCAAAAATCAGAGACGAGAGCTTGTGGCATGCAACATAAAAAAACGCATAGTATACATACGTGTTGAAGACCGTACTTTGACCTATAATGGTTTACTTTTATAAATTTTGACTTGGATGGAGAGTTGTCTCATTGACACTCATACAACATCTTCTTATATCTATAGAATAGCAGAATCAAGGATATATAACTAACATATAAAATCTATAATCAAATATACGTCCATGGCAAAATGAGGAGGTGTAGTATCAAACTACCCACCAGAGTTTAAATGATTATAGGTTTGTGGACGGCCTTCGACAATGAGAAAAACCTATACCGTATATAGTCAACTTTAAAGGATCAATGTCAACTCTTGCATTTGCCTTTACCTTTGGTGTTTTTTTTCAAACACAGAGAAGTTAATAAAATCATAAATTTCCGAATGAACTTAGTAAATGCAGCACTTTGAATATAAAAGTCCGTTTTTTAAGGTTACTTTTACAATCACATTTTCGCCGGAAAAAAAATATGGCTTTAAAGTTTGACATTTTAAATTCAGTAAAATGCATTGAAAGTTTTGTTTCTATGATTAAAGGGGCACTAGCTACAAGATATATAAAAAATCTAAAATATGATTTTTTTTGTTCAATCATTAATGAAAGTGAAATAGTGAAATGATATATCGCTTTTAGCAGTCAGTCTGGTTCAATTTGTCAAAATAAGTTAAGAAACATTGATGATGAATTATTGCAAGTGAATAATTCGACCTCATTGAATCCGTATTCATGTGTTCAATTTAACCCCTTAGCTAGAGATGGACACCGCATGCATTGTTCGTGTTCAATTATTAAAGGAAAAGAATGTCAACATTGAAAGTGAAACAAAGGTAAATCATTTCATTGACTGATTCGATCCACAAAAAAAATCATTCTTATACAGGTAAAAACGATGATTAACACATATTTTTAATCTATAATATGAAATTAAACAGACCTATACAAATCCAAATGCACGAGTTTGATATCTATTTATATCTATATTTATGTTTATATCCCTTATATGGCAATCGGAGGTATTCGGAGGTCAACTCGACAGTTAATTAGATGGCGTCTAGACTAAAATATACACGAAACGAAGCTACATATTTTCGAGCCCATGTCCGGTATATTGTTTATTTTATACTTTTTATAATTTGGATAAATGTTTTACATTGTTATAAATCAAATATGAGAATTTGAGTCAAATCGGTGAACATGAATTTAATACCCAAGCAACAATAATTACTGACTGTCTCTAAGTTTTGTCATTAAAATAAAATTCGTTAATAATGGACTTTCTATTTGAATTGAAAACCATTACTTTTGATTTCTCTGTATTTACTTGTAATTTCAAAGAGGAACAATAACTACTTAATGCATTGAGACAATTTTGCAAACCCTCTTTGCTATCTGATAATAATACAACAGAGCGTTTAATGAAACATCACCAACTACAACTGGATCTGCATTGATATTAATATATATAAGTCTTTAAGTATGTCATTTATAAAAAAAAATTGAAAAGAAGAGGATTCAATATATCTCCTTGCTTAACGCCATATTTGATTCAAATGATGGGCTAAGACCATTTGAAAATTGAATTTTACCTTTTGAATTCGAATACATTGAAAATTTTATATTAAAAATATTTTTTGGTACATTTATAGTCATAACTTCGATATGATCAAAAGTCCACTATTAGTAATGATCTCGAACTTCTGATATGATATATTTGAAAAAAGCATGGTAAAATCTACATTTTGGCAAAATATAAGAAAATTCTATCTGAGGAAATCTATACCGATGATCCACCATAAAAGAATTTATAACTTTAGATATGAATCTTCATAGAAGGACTTCGTTCATGAAAGCCTATATAATAGATACATGTTTACGTTATTGCCTAATGTTGAATTTTGACTTGTCGGGTTTTAGTTTTATTCGACGTTAAAAGTGAAGCTTGTTACGAGATATTTGATTGGTTAATGATATTGCGGGACTTTCAAAATAAACAAAATACGCAGGTAATCACAAGTGATATGAATCTAATTTCAATATACTTTAGCTGTTCAATTACATAGTAATCACACGGTCTATAAAATACAAATTTAGGTTCTGACGTGCGACTGGATTTTAACCCCCTAGTGTTCACTACAAGCCCGACATTCTGTCTTAAAATTTATTTTTACCCTCTTGTTAGTCTTTAGTCTTTAGAAGTGTCAACTTGACACTATAATCTCTCTGTATTTTCGATCACTCTGGTAATTTGCTGGGCCACATGTCATATGTCCATAAGTTAAATGAATGAAAGCATCTGTCCATCACTATCTTATTCTCATTCATATGTGTCAAGGCAAACAGGACCATAGGCTTCCTCTAAAGTAACTTGAACATCAATAACAACACAATAAAAGGAACTGCATACAAATCGTTTGTAAGACCGACTCTAGAATATGCATGTACAGTCTGGGATCCGTATCAACAAAACAACAAAAAACGACTGGAAATGGTACAGAGAAGAGCAGCCAGATATGTCACTAACAGATATCATAACACATCATCTGTTAGTGACATGCTTAACCCACTAGAACAGGTTGGGCTCAAGTCAGGAAAACTGGGGTATTCCCTGTTTTCAGGGAACACCTCAGTTTTCTGGTGTTAAAAAAACCCAGTAAACAGGGACTTCTTTTTTCTTGTCAATTTATGGTATGAAATCTACAAAAGTGCACCTTCTACATGTGATAACAATGTTATATGATAGCAAGTGTTTTTATAAGTTCAAAAATCAAGCTAATTTCAAGTCTTATTTGATGCTCAACTCACAACAAAACAATTCCTTTGTTCACCAATTCATACCTTGATCATCAATTATGAGAAGACAAAAAGATAAGTTAATCACTTAGGCATTTAAATTCAATGAATAGAAAATTTCAATAGAAGTGAACATAATTCAGTTATGATCAGTTACACCTGGAGCATGCAGCTTGATCAACTGATTCCTAAACAAAAGATTTGTATGTTTTTGAGTTCTAGAAAAAAACAAGGCTTCACTTATTCACGTTTTGTTGTTCCTGAGATACTTAAAGTATTTACAAATACTACTGATACAGTTAAAACATGCGCTTTTGTAAATTTCATGCCATGAATTGAAATAGAAAAAGGAAGTCCCTGTAAACTGGGGCTTTTTAACACCAGAAAACTGGGATGGTCCCTGAAAACAGGGAATACCCCACTTTTCCTGACTTGAGCCCAACCTGTAGAATGGAAAACCCTCGTAGACCGTAGGAGAACATCAAGGATCACAATGATGTATAAACTTGCCAACGGGATGGTGAAAGTTGACACTAGTAATACTCTCATTTCACCAGATAGGCTATCCAGAAACATCAACACTAATGGATACCAAGACCATCTTGTAGGACCAAAGTGCTGAAGGAATCTTTTTACCCAAGGACGATACGAGACTGGAATGCCCTACCACATACTGCCACCCATGCAGGTAGTCTGGAATGCTTCAAGACTTACCTGCATGAGATGAACTAGATCAACACCAAGATGTTTTTAATTTCACTGTATATATGATGTATAGCACAATTCAAATCAATTCAATATTTTTTTTTGTTTTGTTTTTTGTCTAAATTTTAAATGTGCATCCAAAAAGTGTCAAAATAATCAACTTATTGATGGTGGCCGCGTATTGGTAGAAGTAGAAGTAGAAATAAAATATCGATGATTAAACAGTGTAATATTCTTCTGCATTGGTTTATTAATGTAAATGGTAATCAAATTGAAAATATTTATTTAAAATCGGTAAAAGCATACAAATTATACAGTAAAACATAAGCTCTTTATTTAGAGATTTTAAAACCGACATACTAAAAGTAAAAATATAACTAATAACATCAGACAAACATGCAAAAACACAGATATACAGTAGTGTCCGGTAATTCCGCCCGTCCGGTAAACCCGACCACTCGCATTTACCTCTGTAATTATCTATTCCGTAATTATTTCTTCTGCTATTTTATTCATAGGAACTGTACTTATCATCACTGCATGTCAAATTTTAAAGAAAAATCCTTTATTATGAAAATATCTAGTGATATATATAATACAGTTCATAAAGCTAACGATAATCATATTATTGCTTACAAAACTCATTTCTGACTTAAATTTTTTTTTGATCATCTTGAATCCCTTCATAAGTGGTTTATTAATGATCACCTTTTCCTTTCATAAATTTGTGATAAACTGGCCCTCCATACATATTTACTGCACATGGGCGGATTTACCGGACAAACACATTTCCGATAAAAATTCTGATGACCCACTTGTTTTGTTGATTTTTAAAATTTATTTCAGATATTTTTTGGGAAATGAGATAAACTACTCAAAATTGATTTGTCAGTGAATCGATTTATATTAAATTTAATACAATTTGTATATAATTAAGCAGAACTACATATGATCAAAGCCTTAAGGGGGCAGATTTACCGGATTGCATCGTAACACATACACATGCCAATCAAAGCAATAATAGCAGAAATAAAACATAAATTAGCAAAGCTAAAAACTAATAAGCACCAGTTTGTAATAAGCAAATATATTAATTAATCTCATGGGTCTAAAAAATATACTGCAGAATATTAAAAGTGATATAAAATGAAAGCACTAGTAGGACATATTTTAGCATAATCAAATGATTTAAATATTTAAACTATTCTGGAGTCAAATTTAAACAGATTTGGCACCTTAAGTATAAATATGAATATAAATTTAGTCTGCATTTAGAAACTTATGTCATTAGGTCATGAGGTCATATATCAAATGATGTGGTTGTTGGGCATGTGATGTCACAGATGTCAATCTGCCGTATTTTCTGGCACATGAAATGCATCCATATTAAAAGTAGTGCAGCAAGAGGGTTAAAGGGGCATTAGCTGTCAAATTCACCAATTTGACCAAAATTCTCATTTTATTTATAACATACTAAATCGAATATCCAAATTAAAATAAGTCCAAAAGAAAATTATCAATGCATTTAGCATGTTTAGCTGCGAAACTGTAGCTCTTAACCCTCTTATATGTCTTACTGCAGCTAATTTTATATAGTTGCATTTCCTGTGCCAGCAAATATGACAGCTGGAAATTTGTGATGTCACATGCCCAACAATGACGTCATTCTATATATGACTTTACATTGGGGACCTATTGAAGAAAATTATTACATGGTTTAATCTTCAGTATTTTAGTTTTAAGAGATATAGCAATGATTAGAAGCTTGCATAATTAGACATATGGACATATGTGTTCCTCCAGCAGCAAGAGTGTTAAGTCCTTATGATATTTCAGCAAATTGTCAAAAAATATCATAAGGACTTGAGACCTACGGTTTCCGCAGCTAGGGCTTGCTATAATGTATTCGCATTTTGTTCATATTTTAGACCAGATGCCATCTTATTATCCATCAAGATGGCCTCCGAAGACTGCCAACAGTCATATAACCTGATATAAACATAAATACAAATAGCTAGCGAGCATGTGCAATTGGATTTTTCTAGGTCTGTTTGATTTCATGTTATAGGTTAGAAATATATGTAATTCATTGTTTTACCTGTATAAGAATTTTTCTGTGGGCCGAATCAGTCAACAAATTGGTTATTCCTGGTGGCTCTCTAGTTTCACTTTTCAATGTTGACATTCTTTTCTTTCTAATGAATGATGAACACACGTGCACCCATCTCCTCTACAGGTCAAATTAAAAGGTTGCATGAATAGGGATCCAAATGAGTGGAATTATTGATTGCAAGTCAATAATACACCAAAAATGTTTTATAGCAATTTTTGTTGAAATTGAACCAAAGTTAATGCTAATAGCAAAATAGTATTTCTTTATTCCATTCATATAGATGTTTGAAACAAAAAAAAAGACATTTTATTTTTTTGTCGAATTTGTAGCAAATGCCCCTTTAAAGTGGCTTTTACATGGCTTGTGATGCCTTTTTTTAGGGAAATGTTACTGGCCTGACAGCAATTGTCCTGACATGGACCGTCATGTTCTAGTAGTTAAGACCAATGGCTAAAGTGCTGAAGGTCCAAGTTTAGATTCTGACAAGGGTTGGTGGAACATTCAGAACATACTAGT
Source organism: Mytilus californianus (assembly GCF_021869535.1). Taxonomy (NCBI): domain Eukaryota; kingdom Metazoa; phylum Mollusca; class Bivalvia; order Mytilida; family Mytilidae; genus Mytilus; species Mytilus californianus. The sequence continues at coordinate 97,230,319 of NW_026262668.1, forward strand.
GGTACCTAGATAACAGGAAAACAGTTGAAAACAAACTCAAAACCTGAAAATAAGTTCTTACTTCCCGAAAACAATTTTTTAAAATTAAATTTTGATAGAAAGACAATATTATTGCAATGCAGGTCAGTTTTAATTAATTTCAACTTCAGAAATAGGATTTTTATGTAGTACACAAGTTACTTGTAAAACAATATGGTGGACATAGTTATAGAGGGTTATATACCTGTTGCATAATTGCGCTCACCATATTGTGCATACAAATCATGAAAACCGCATTTCTGAAGTTTGAATTAAAAATGTGAGTAAAATTGACCTTGCATTGCAATAATTTTGTCTTTTTTATCATAATTCACTACTAAATCTATATCTTTCGAATTCCCTCAGTGAGATTTGATGGAGTATTTTTAAATTAAAAAAACCCTAAAGGTTTAAAGGAATCTATTGCTGTTTGGAATTGAGTGATAATGATGGAAAATATTCAGGAAGTTTAAGTCAAAGTGCATTTTACTGTCTGACGTAACTAAGGGAAGGATTAAGATATTCATAGAAATGAAAAAAAAATAATTTAATACTTGCAAGCTCATAGATTGGAAATCAAAGTAGAAAACAAATTTTCAAATGAATTTATACCTGTTTAGAAATTTTCACATAAACAGATTTCAGTGGTTGCTGCTGTCTTTTTTTAGCTCACCTGACCTGAAATCTGACATGGGGTAAAATTCTTTATCAGGTCAAGATCTATCTGCCCTGAAATTTTCAGACCAATCAGGCAACCCGTTGTTGGGTTGCTGTCCCTGAATTGGTAATTTTAAGGAAATTTTGCCGTTTTTGGTTATTATCTTGAATATTATTATAGATAGAGATAAACTGTAAACAGCAATAATGTTCAGCAAAGTAAGATCTACAAATAAGTCAACATGACCAAAATGGTCAGTTGACCCCTTAAGGAGTTATTGCCCTTTATAGTCAATTTTTAACCATTTTTCGTAAATTTTTGTAATCTTTTACAAAAATCTTCTCCTCTGAAACTACTAAAACAAATTTAACCAATATTGTCCACAATCATCATTAGGGTATCTAGTTTAAAAAATGTGTCCGATGACCCCGCCCGCGAACCAAGATGGCCGACATGGCTAAAAAATAGTACATAGGGTAAAATGGAGTTTTTGGCTCATATCTCTGAAACCAAAGCATTTAGAGCAAATCTGATGAGGATAAAATTGTTCATTAGGTCAAGATCTATCTGCCCTGAAATTTTCAGACCAATCAGGCAACCCGTTGTTGGGTTGCTGCCCCTGAATTGGTAATTTTAAGGAAATTTTGCCGTTTTTGGTTATTATCTTGAATATTATTATAGATAGAGATAATCTGTAAACAGCAATAATGTTCAGCAAAGTAAGATCTACAAATAAGTCAACATGACCAAAATGGTCAGTTGACCCCTTAAGGAGTTATTGCCCTTTATAGTCAATTTTTAACCATTTTTCGTAAATTTTTGTAATTTTTTACAAAAATCTTCTCCTCTGAAACTACTAAGACAAATTTAACCAAACTTGTCCACAATCATCATTAGGGTATCTAGTTAAAAAAATGTGTCCAATGACCCCGCTCGCGAACCAAGATGGCCGACATGGCTAAAAAATAGTACATAGGGTAAAATGCAGTTTTTGGCTCATATCTCTGAAACCAAAGCATTTAGAGCAAATCTGATGAGGATAAAATTGTTCATTAGGTCAAGATCTATCTGCCCTGAAATTTTCAGACCAATCAGGCAACACGTTGTTGGGTTGCTGCCCCTGAATTGGTAATTTTAAGAAAATTTTGCAGCTTTTGGTTATTATCTTGAATATTATTATAGATAGAGATAAACTGTAAACAGCAATAATGTACAGCAAAGTTAGATCTACAAATAAGGCAACATGACCAAAATTGTCAATTGACCCCTTAAGGAGTTATTGCCCTTTATAGTCAATTTTTTACAATTTTCATAAATTTTGTAAATTTTTGTAAATTTTTACAAAGTATTTTCCACTGTAATTACCGGGCCAAGTTCATTATAGATAGAGATAGTAGTAAGGAGCAAGAATGTTCAGTAAAGTAAGATCTACAAACACATCACCATCACCAAAACACAATTTTGTCATGAATCCATCTGTGTCCTTTGTTTAATATGCACATAGACCAAGGTGAGCGACACAGGCTCTTTAGAGCCTCTAGTTATTTCAACATATCGATCTACTTTTTCAGAACTTGAACAATGTCACTTGCAGAAGAGCTGAATTCTTTGAAGATAAATTTGGCTCAGACTAGGGAGAAGTTTATCACAGACTGGACAATAGATCAGTATGAGCAGTTAAGGAGCAGACAGGCAAAACTTCACAGAGCAAACTGCACCAAATATAAAGGTGAAACTTATATTTACATCTTCGTCCTTTATTCTCTGGTACATTGTTGTCTCATTGGCATTCATTCCATGCACATCTTATTTTTCATATTTAATAGGCAACCCATTTATATATTGAAAGCAAACAGAAGTTTATGCAAGATTTTGTATTTATGAAATATTGAATTCTTTTTATTTTTTTTTGGTATTTATTAATATTTTATACCTTAAATGATTCATTAATTAGGTCTCACCAAATTGAAATTGATTTTTAGGTCTGCTACTTATCTTGGTAGACAGGTTTTTTAATATCAAAACAAGTTGAAGGCCGTACTTTGACCTATAATTGTTTATTTTTTACACATTGTGACTTGGATGGAGAGTTGTCTCATTGGCACTCATACCACATCTTCTTATTTCTATATAATATATTAGGCTCTGGGATTTTTTACTACCAAATAAAACTTTAAAAACTTTAAATCTCTCATAAATATTTTACAATTCTATCCTTTCAGAATGCGTATGGGGCCATCCTTACAAAATTCCTTGTTTGATGATACCTACCCGTCTTGTTAGCGCTCTCACGGGCACAATTCTTTCCAGATTTTTAAAAAACTTATACTATGGGTTAATATCAGCAATATCTCGGACAAGTTCTATCATGGTGGCTCATTGACTTTTTTTAAAAGGGTTATTCCCTTGGAAATATGAAATTTATGGAAAATGGCCTCGTTTGCGCTCTCACAGGTCGATTCTTCCCAAATTTTTATAAAACTTATACAATAGGTTAATATCAGCAATATCTCGGACAAGTTTTATCATGGTGGCCGATCGAGTTATTTTAAAAGAGTTATGCCCCTTGGAAATATTCAATTTATGGAAAATGGCCTCTTTAGCGCTCTCACAGGTACAATTCTTGCCACATTTTTGTCTTGCCTTGACGGAGTCAAAAAGCAAGACATAGGTATGCTGTTTTTGGCATCGGCGACGGCGTCAACAATGTATTAGTTTGTGATTAGTTCTACTTCATGGTGAACCACTAGTGGTAGGTCATTGATATTTGGTATGCAGTTGTATTAGCATTGGCACATCTCATTACCATGAAGATTATTTGGCCCCTCCCCCTCAGTCAAGGTCTATTGACTTTGAAACTTTGCTTAGTTTACATGTATAAGTTTGTGATTAAGTCAGTTTATGGGGAACCACTAGTGGTAGGTCAATGATATTTGGTATGCAGTTGAAGTATAAGCATTGGCCGATCGAGTTATTTTAAAAGAGTTATGCCCCTTGGAAATATTCAATTTATGGAAAATGGCCTCTTTAGCGCTCTCACAGGTACAATTCTTGCCACATTTTTGTCTTGCCTTGACGGAGTCAAAAAGCAAGACATAGGTATGCTGTTTCCGGCATCGGCGACGGCGTCAACAATGTATTAGTTTGTGACTAGTTCTACTTCATGGTGAACCACTAGTGGTAGGTCATTGATATTTGGTATGCAGTTGTATTAGCATTGGCACATCTCATAACCATGGAGATTATTTGGCCCTGCCCCCTCAGTCAAGGTCTATTGACTTTGAAACTTTGCTTAGTTTACATGTATTAATTTGTGATTAAGTCAGTTTATGGGGAACCACTAGTGGTAGGTCAATGATATTTGGTATGCAGTTGTAGTATAAGCATTGGCATATCTCATTTCCATGGAGATTATTTGGCCCCGCCCACTCATTCATGGTCTATTGACTTTGAAACTTTTGCTTAGTTTTCATGTATTAGTTTGTGATTAGGTCTGTTTAAGGGGAACTGTTAGTGGTAGGTCAATGATATTTGGTATGCAGTTGTATAAGCATTAGCACATCTCATTTCCATAGAGAACATTTGTTCCTTACCTGTCAGTCATGGTCTATTGACTTTGAAACTTTTTCTTAGTTTACATGTATAAGTTTGTGATTAGGTCAGTTTAAGATGAACCACTAATGTTAAGTCAATGATATTCGGTATGCAAATGTATAGGCATTTGCATGTTTCATTTCCATGGAGATTATATAACCCTGTCCGGTTCATTGACTTTGAAACTTTTACATAGTTTACAAGTAAATGTTTGTGTTTAGGTTTGTTTAAAGGGAACGACTTATGAAAAGTCAATGGTATTTGGTTTGCAGTTGTATTAGCATTGGCACATCTCATTTCCATGGAGATTGTTTAGCCCTGTACCTTTAGTCATGGTTCATTGACTTTGAATATTTGCATAACTTACATGTTAAAAGTATTGCTATTTTAATTTCAACATTTCCATTATCAAAATAACAAATAGGCGAGACATATCTCTGTGTTAACAGTTTATTATAAAACTTATACTATAGGTTAATATCAGCAATATCTCAGACAAGTTCTATAATGGTGGACGATCGACTTTTTTTTAAAAGAGTTATGCCCCTTGGAAATATAAAATATGTGCAACGCAGGGGACATTGGAACTCTGTTCTTTTATTTTTTTGCCAACAGATTAAGTTACATGTTCTGTATAAGAAAATGACATTAGAGCGGGAAAAAACTTTTAAAACAAATTTGAAACAATTTGGGTCATAAATTTTTTTGGGTAGGCTGCTTTTTAGGTGGGTAGGTAGGCAACATCAAACAAATTTATTTTTGGCCTGGTACTAAAGAAATAAATGTGCTGTTTCCACCTATAAAACATATTTTAAACAATATATACATTTTACTTATGTACATGTATGTATATTATATATTTTTAGATACTTTACTACAGCATCAAGAAAGTATAGAAACCCTGAGAAAAAACACTTGTTTTAATGAAAAAGGTAAGTTGTCTCATGACTTTTGTATATAGATATATATTAAAACAATTAATAGCATTTTTATATATAGATATATATTTTAAAAAATCAACAGCTTTTTGTCTTGCCTGTGAGAAAAAGTTGTAGACAGAGAGAAGCTACAATGTGCCTAATATTTCAGATGGTAGAGCGCTAGATAATCCCTAATTTGTTTACATACGAGTACCAATAGTAACGTAAAACATCATATTTTATTTGCCCTGTTTTTGAATGACAATACAAATTAGTTATTTTAAGGCATACCTTAATTTTGCTTTGCTTAAATTGACCAGTATATGTAGATGATTTTTATTTCAGCACTACAAGAGAAAACTACTAAGCTAGCCTTCCTTAAACAAGAATTGGAACAGTTATGCAAAGAAAAGGCTAAAGTTGAAAATTATAAAGAAACAGTTTCTATGGAAATACAACAAGCACAACAAACCATTCATTACAACCAAGAAGGTAGACTAATAAAAATAATGATGTGATGCGATGATTAAATCTGTAGTTTCAGCAATAAAGTTTATCTGCAGGTTCAATGTAGGTATTCCTTCATGAACCAATTGCACCCCTTCAATAACAGACTTGATCCTTTATTGTTATGGCCAAACTTAGGGCTGTTCCAAAATTGATCATAATAATAGATCTCGCTGAGACTAGAAAGCAAAATATTCTCACTGAGGGTCACTCCCAAAAATTGTTAAATATAGATAACAGATAAGTACCTTAAAATTGGTGTGCTGCTTAAATGTCTATGCATGTGTATTAATATTGCAGCTCTGAAAACCACATCAACAGACTTGGACCAAGAACAAGCAGATTTACAGTCACAGGCAGATATTTATACAGAAAGTCTGGATATGCAGATGAAAAAGACACCAGGTTAATTCCGTTAAAAACTTGTTCATAGAAAAATATATATCAAGGAACACAAGAAAAAAATCAATATAGCTGGATAAAAAAGAAGCATTGTAACATAAAAACTATGTAAAAATAACAAGGATTTTATAAAAATTTCATAAATTGCCTTTTATACTATATGTAATAAAATTTAGGGTTAGCGGGCAAAATTTTTAGTGGCACTACTTTGATAGAACCAAAGGATTCCAAATATCTGACAAAAATCAAAAGCAATTTCCGCAAACATCCATAACCATATGAAAATAACACTAAGAATGCATTAAAACAACTATTTTGTCATTTTCATAAATTTTGTGCTTCCAAAGCATATTTCTGTGTTTACTTTCATCAGAAATACTCAAACCTTAACTTTTGAAAGCCAGGTTTGCATAAATTTTAGGAATTATATGTCAAAAACGAATCTTAAAAAAATAGCCATGTATTCTCCTCAATTTTATGTTTATATGAATGTGAACATAATAACCATATAACTATAGATTGTGTTTAATTCTTCAGGGAAAGTACATCAGTATAATATTTTATAGGTGGGAGAATACAGTTTATATTCAGCTCACTTGACAGAAAAAATCCAGACTTGACTTGTTACTTCTTCACAAAACTGTCACAGGAAGACAGAAAATATATAGGTAAGCAATTAATGTTTTTGTAGAGCCTGCAACATTTATGTCGCAAAAGCAAGACATAGGAATTCCTAGATTCTTTGGCATCATCAACATTTAGGTTGTCTGTGGTTAAAGTTTTTTTAGACATCAACACTTTTGTCGAACCTTCATGGAATTTTATAAAATTTGGACAGAAACTTGTTAATGATCAAAAGACAGTATCCCATGGAAAATTTTTAAAATGTTTATTTTTTATTTTTCCATATTTTACCGATAGACTTGAAGTGTTTTTTTAGTTAAGTTCAGATTAAGGTTGGAGTTTTTCAGTCATCAATAACATTGTCAAACCTACTTGGAATTTTATGAAATTACAGCATCCAGAAAAAAATTTGAAAATATTTTATTTTTCATTTTTCCGTATTTTTCTGATAAATGAACTTAATTATTTTAAGTTAACAAATAGATACAGTCTGGGGTTAAGTTTGTTACACATCAATTACTTTGTCAAACCTTCATAGAATTAAATGAAACTTTGACAGAATTTTTTTTTATGATTAAGCTACCATGTTTGGTAGAATTATGTGTCATTATATGTTGTGGACCATACTTTATCGTCAATGAATTTACACTGTGTGAATTATTTGTCTTCTACCATTTTTTTTTTATTATTGTAACACAAGGACAACTGGGTAAAAGACCTTAACTAATCATCTGTGTTCCATAGACACATTCTCCGTTTATTTTTATTGTAACGCACAACACCACTTTGTGGATGCAACACCTCTGGGACCATTTGCCAGAAAGCCTCATCACTTAGTAGGACTATTTGTCATCTTGTGTAGTTGACCATACTATATCATCTTTTGATTTGACAATATCTGTTGGAGTTATTGGACTGTGCTCTGCATACTTGACCTTAATGATCTTACAGTTTTAGGGTGACATTTTGTTGTGGTGTAACCATCTTGTTTTACATAATTTCCCAAAGCCAATACAAATATTTTGATAGGTACTGGGTTATTTTCAAACTCTATTGATATACTGTTGATATATGATCATTTCATATAATTTTGATAAAACTTTGTCAAGAATTGATATTGTTCGAGGACTTTCTTATAATTTGAATAGGTACAACACCAATAAAATTTTCCATTAGCACTGGATTTTGAACTTGATCTAGATATGATAGGTTGATTAAAAACTTCCAAATAAATTTTATAAAAATCTATCAAGATCTGAAAGTGAGAGTGCTTTCAACATGTTTAACTTCAAGGCAGACAAATGTATTCATGTAAACCCTTACTTTTTATGTCACCATTCTGCGTCTAGTTGGGGACAAATACTGAATTCAGTACCTGTGTGTAATTATGTTTTTGTTTCTTTCTATTTAATATTTTTTTATATAATTGACAAATAGCATTACCTACTGATTTATTTTTTCTGTATAGTTTCAGATTGTGAACCATCAGTGCCAGATTTAGATCAACTTGTTGACAAATTAAACCAGACAAATAACTTAAGATCATTTGTTGTTGCAATGAGAAAAAGATTTAAGCAAAGACTTGCGTCGAGATAATAAATATTTACCTAAATTTACTATTCTCTACATGTTTTATGGCCTGTCTACAATAGCAGAGATAATAACAGGCAAACTTTGTGCTGAACTCAGATGAGGTTCAAGTATTATGTCAGTCCTGATTAAATTCTTAACTTCATGTTTTATGCATTTTTAGCTATGAAAGTAAAATTTGGTTGAATTGTAACTATGATTAACTCAAGTACATTTTGAAGTCCTTGTTAAAAATGTACATTAATTAACCCTGACGTGTTGATGTGAAGAAGATTTGGAAGGAAAGAAACCAATAGAAGTGCAAAGTAATTCAAGTGATGGAAAAAGATTCAGACTGGTCCTAAATAGAAGGGGATGAAGGTGAAAGTTGAATACAAACTTTTCCTTACAACTTTTTCCCATACGTAATTCCACAACTTGTATCGATTGATGTTGTGTAAAAACTGGATGTGTAATCTGCTGTCTTTTGTTTTTATGAAATAGATTTGTTTTTTTATAATCAATGCAGATGAATTAAGAGTTCACAACACATTTTCAACATTAACATACCATGTTGAACAAAACAAAGAGCAATGTTGTAATCTGAAGTTATTGGATGATTTGAACCTTAAATCAGTTGAATAGTTACAGTCCTTCAACTAGTGTTGATTCCAGGGGTTGTGCTTTAGCAGTGATTAATAGCAAGTTTTGTCAGGGATTATTGTACATTATTGCATCCACCTTTTTGGTCTGTCCAACAAGTATTTGTCCCACTTTTCTCAAGAACTATTGAACAGAATGACTATATTTGGTCAGCAGTGTGACAGTGATAAGTTATATTATGAGGACTTTTCAGCTCCATCAGACACCTACTTCTTGCTATTGATACTTTAAGTAACGAGTAGGAGTGTGCCTAGTATGATGACACACATGCATTCTTGTATCAAGCAAGGGTATATAGTGCTATTGTAACAATATATAGTGAAAAGTATAGATAGATATATATTCACCAGGTTCTTCAGTTAAAATTTATTCTTAATGGTGTTTAAAGAAAAGGAGTTATTTTGGTTGGTAGCATTGGGACAGGCACATTAAACAGCGGCAGGGTAAAACATGTTTGCAAGTGTTCAACCCTCCCCTAACCTGAAACAGTCTGCAGGAAGACATGTCACACAACCCAGACACATTTGGATATTTAACTGACCAGTCCATACTATTGCTAATAATCCTATCAGTGTGTGTTAACCAGAGAAGCAGAAATTACCAATTTTCAAAGTCCGGTTTGACCTGGCAAGGGTACAAACCCATGATCTCTTGAATCGGATACAGAGATGTGTATATGGTAAAGACCATGTGTTGCTTTGGAAAACCAAAGAATCCTTTTAATCAGAGGGATGTACAGACAAAACAATCACAACATACCTTTGCTTCAGTAAGCAGGGGTATACATATACTTGCCTCTTGCTCTATAAGTTGGCATAAGTAGTACATTACTGTTAATTCATTATTATTTGTTGGATACCATTTTTCATGGATTTTGTGGGTACAGGTGAAACACCAATTTAAATGTTCGACAAATTACAAATGTTCTATAGGCTTGTATTGCAGACAATGGAAAAACCATGAAATCAAGTATCCATTAAAATGCAAGTTTTCCTCAGTCCATGAAAATCAATGAATCAACAGTAATTCTGGCCATGAAAAATGACAAATTTAACTCATATCTGCATATTTTTATATATTTTTACATATTTTTTTTACAAATGGGTTTTCTATAATTCATAGTTGGTAGTTCTGGTAAACATTCAATATAAATATACAACAAATGAATGATATTTTAATATACCATTTTAACAAATTGTACACTCAAACCACACTTTGCACTTAATATTCATGAAAAGACTACTACAATAAATTATTGTTAAGAAAACTATTCCTATCCTTGCATTGTTTCAGTGATTAAAAACCTATCCTTTCATTGTTTCAGTGATTATTTTTTAATGATAAGTGTTTACATATTCTGATGTATAAAGACCAATGGGGGAATTCTATGACATTCCTATTCATATTCAGGGAATATAACTCATTTCCAGTTTGCCAAGATTTACAACATAAGGAGTATTGCTCTATTTTTTTAACATGTTGATATACAAATATCAAATGATTTTCTAAATTTAAATCATGTAAATTAGCTTTTTGATCAATAAATACAATTATTTTTTCTCAAACTAATCTTGCATGCAACCACCCATTACTCATTTCAAGTGAATCCAAATTCAAGGGGAGTTGAATTACATTCTATGGATGAACTTTCCTGCAGTATCCACTTGCAAAGTATGCTGAAATTGTTCCATATATATTAAAATTAGTACTGCTGAAAAATATGAATCATTTGATCTAAAGACAATATCACATAGTCATTTATAAAAAATAGTAAACATAGTAAGTTTACACTTAAGAATTAATGAACTAAAAATAAATACCAGTAACTAACAGTGTCTGACCTGAATTGCAACTTGATGCTTTAATAGTTACAATAAGGAAACTTAATATATGCAAGTTAATATAAATTATTTCTAACAACTCATTTTGCACTTTCTGCTAATTTTCTGTATGATGGTGTGTCAAAAGATTTTGGTCTTTCAATAGGTAGTCCCATTGCACGATCCCAAATAAGTGAAGACATGCATCCCAGTGCACGGGAAACTCCAAACATGACTGTGTAGTAGTTCATCTCTGTCATACCATAGTACTGAAAAAAGAAAAAATATATTGATATCATCTTTTAGGCCTGGTAAAGTCAGTTCTCAATGATTGTATAACAAGAGTGCATACGCTGAAATGTCTCGCCTTCTTTCTAACCATTGATTTTATGTTGATAGTCCTAAATATAAAGCTTTACTACAACAATAACATAAACTTAACATGATCCAAGAAAATGAGGTCAAGGTCAGATAAACCAAACTGGAAAATACATGTACACCTTACAATCATTCCATACACCAAACATGCTTTAAATATAGTTGACAAATTGCATATCTAAGAAACAAACTTAACCAGGAAAATTTAACTGATCTATGAACCATGAAAATGAGGTCAATGTCAGATGAACCCTGCCAGACAGACATGTACACCTTACAATCATTACATGCTTTAAATATAGTTGACCTATTGCATATAATATCTAAGAAACAAACTAAACCAGGAAAACTTAAGATTGACAAATGAACCATAAAAATGAGGTCATGGTCAGATGATAATTGCCAGACAGACATATACACCTTACAATCATTCTATACACCAAATATAGTTGACCTATTGCTCATGGTATTAGAAAAACAGATAAAAAAACAAAAAGTTAACATTGAGCAAAAATGAGATCAAGGTCAAATTAAACATGCCAGACTGACATGTACATCGTAAAATCTTTTCATTCACCAAATATACTAGTTGACCTATTGCATACAGTATTAGAAAAACAGACCAAAACACAAAAACTTAACTTTAACCACTGAACCACGAGAATGAGGTCAAGGTCAGATGACACCTGCCAATTGGACATGTACACCTTACAATTATTCCATACACCAAATATAGTAGACCTATTGCTTATTGTATCTGATATATGGACTTGGCCACGAAAACGTAACCTTGTTCCCTGATCCATGAAAAGAGGTCGAGGTCAGATGAAAACTGTCTGACAGGCATGAGGACCTTGCAAGGTATGCACATACTAAATATATTTATCCTATTACTCATAATAAGAGAGAAATTTACATTACAAAAAATCTTCAACTTTTTTTTCAAGTAGTCACTGAACCATGAAAATGAGGTAAATGACAATGGACATATGACAGACAGACACTTCATAGCATCCAGGTCTTCCACCTTCTAAAATATAAAGCTTTTAAGTAGTTAGTAAACGCCACCGCTGGATCACTATCCCTATGTCGAGCTTTTTGCAACAGAAGTCGCAGGCTCGACAAAAATGGCTAGGTAGGTAGGATTTTCAAATTTTTAAGGTATAAAAACATAATGATTAGGTTCCCAAATCTTGAAAAATGGGAAAAATTCCTCAAACATTTCCCTAATAGGAGGTGCATAACTTTAACATATGTACAATCTTCCTGTGAAAAATTTCATGGATCTAGGTTGTAAAACTGTAGGAGTTGATTAGGCAAGGGTTTTTTAATTTGTTGGTTTATGGATCCACCAACCCTATACCAGTATTTCAGATTTTCAGAAGAAAAACTAGAGGCTCTAAAGAGCATGTGTGTATACCATACAAAGGACATTCTCCAACATTGTAGACGAGAATAGACTTCATGACAAAAATCTCTATTTTGTTGATCTTGTATTACTGATCTTTCAGTCTGTTTAGTTTTTCTCTTATACACATGTATATCTTCTTTAGTTTTTGCTCAAAACACAAAAGAGGATAAAAAAAAATCCTCATCTAAGGGTAATCACTCCTATGAAGTGTGACAGTCTACTTACTATATCGGCAAAATTTGACTTTTTAATAGATCTTGCCTTGCTGATCATTTTTGTGATTTAAAGTGTCTATTTATCTATTATAATTTAAATCATATAAGACATAACAGAAAATAAATGGGGAATGTGTCCATGGAACACAGATGATGCCCCTGCTTGCATATAACGTTATAAAGGCATAACTCAAGAACTGTAAAAGTGACGCTACCCAAATTTGTACTTGATCTGAGTTTTAGGGTAATAAGCATTGTTTATAAGTTTTATAACATTTAGTTGAGGCAAACTTAAGTAATTTTTCCATTTGTAAAGGGGCATAACTCTAGAGCAGTAAAAGTGATGCCACCAAAATTCGAACTTGATCTGTGTTTTGTGCTAATTAGCATTGTGCATAAGTTTCATAACGTTTGGTTGAGGCAAACTAAAGTTAGAGAACAGAAACTAATATTTCAGCAATTTTTCCATTTGTAAAGGGGCATAACTCTAGAACGGTAAAAGTGACGCCACCAAAATTCAAACTTGATCTGTGTTTTGTGGTTATAAGCATTGTGTATAAGTTTCATAATATTTGGTTGAGGCAAACTAAAGTTAGAGAATGGAAACCAATTTTGGGATGTACGGACGGACAAGGGTAAAACTTAATGCCCCCTCCGCTACGGCTGGGGCATAAAAATTGTTACAAATGGACAATAAAGTGCAATAACTCCTTAAGGGGTCAATTGACAATTTTGGTCATGTTAACTTATTTGTAGATATATCTTTGCTGAACATTATTGCTGTTTACAGTTTATCTCTATCTATAATAATATTTAAGATAATTTCCAAAAAACTAAAAAATTTCATTAAAAAAACGAATTCAGGGGCAGCAACCCAACAACCGGTTGTCTGATTCGTTTGAAAATATCAGGGCAGATAGAACTTCACTTGATGAACACTTTAACCAGTTGACAGATTTGCTCTAAATGCTTTAGTTTCAGAGATAATAGCCATAAACTGCATTTTACCCTATGTTCTATTTTTAGCTCTGTCGGCCATTTTGGTCGGTGGGCTTGATCACGGACACATTTTTAAAACTAAATACCCTAATGATGATTGTGGATAAGTTTTATTCTATTTGGCCCAGTAGTTGCAGAGAAGATTTTTGTAAAAGATTACAAAAATTGTTAATAAACAGCTACGCCATGAGTGCATGATACGCCCGTCGTCTTGTGTGTGAATTTTTATGCAATAATCATAAATAGTTTCTGACATACGGCCTGACATGCGAAAAACCCCCTTTTTTTTACAAAAAACTCAATATCTCTAAAATAAAATTTTGAATCAAAACCAAAAAGTATACAGATCTTAAGATTGATATAACTAAGAAGTGTGTAAAATTTTAAGCAATAATCATAAATCGTTTTTGAGATACGGTGCGACATGTGAAAACCCCCCTTTTAAAAAAAAAAAAATCAACATCTCAAAAATAAAATTTTGAATCATCACCAAAAAGTATACAGATCTTAAGATTAATATAACTAAGAAGTGTATAAAGTTTTAAGCAATAATCATAAATTGTTTTTGAGATACATGTGGAAAAAAACACACACCTGTTTTAGTTACTAAGTCCCGTAAGTCAAAAAGTTTTAGTCTTATTTACACCAAAAAGTATACAGATTGTTTGACCATCATAAGAAACAACTATGTTAAGTTTCATGAAATTTGGATAAGTCGTTCTCATGTTACAGTGCGACATGTTAACGCCGGACAGACAGACGGACAGACGACATTTGTATATACCATAATACGTCCCATCAAAATTTTGACGGGCGTATAAAAATTTACTATAAAGGGCAATAACTCCTTAAGGGGTCAATTGACTATTTTGGTCATGTTGACTTATTTGTAGATCTTACTTTGCTGTACATTATTGCTGTTAACAGTTTACCTTTATCTATAATAATATTGAAGATGATAACCAAAAACTGCAAAATTTTCTAAAATTACCAATTCAGGGGCAGCAACCCAACAACCAGTTGTCTGGTTCGTCTGATGATTCACTTGAACACTTTTACCAGGTGTCAGATTTGCTCTAAATGCTTTAGTTTCAGAGATATAAGCCAAAATCTACATTTTACCCCTGTTATATTTTTAGCCATGGTGGCCATCTTGGTTGGTGGGCCAGGTCGCCTGACACATTTTTAAAACTAGATACCCCAATGATGATTGTGGCAAAGTTTGGTTAACTTTGGCCCAGTAGTTTCAGAAGAGGAGATTTTTGTATAAGTTAACGGCTGACAACAACGGATGCCAAGTGATGAGAAAAGCTCACCTGGCCCAAAGAGGTGAGCTAAAAATGCTTGTTTTTGGCCCCTTTTTTGCCTCTAATTCCTGAACGTTTGGGGCAATTACCCCCAAACTCAATCCCAGCCTTCCCTTTCTGATATGGAACCTTGTGGTACAATTTCAGAGAGATCCATACACTTACACACAAGTTATTTTCCGGAAACTACAATAAACAGCTGCGCCATGAGCGCATGATACGCCCGTCGCATTTTCACGAATAAAGTTCAATAACTTCTCAATGTCATATCAGAAATTTGTGAAAAACTAAAGGGAGGTTATCTTAATTGATATAAACCAGTCACCAAAGTTTAATGAAAACTGCTCAAAGCACTTTAAAGGTATTATCCGAAAAACTAGAAAATCACCCCTTTTTTATGAATAAAATCCCATAACTCGGAAGTGTAAAATCTAAAATTTATAAAAATTGAAAGGGAGCTTACATCAATAGATATAAACAATTCTCCAAAGTTTCATGAGAACTGCTGAAAGCATTTTTGAGTTATTGTCCGAAAACTGGATAATCTCCCTTTTTTTTAATGAATAAAACTCAACAACTCGGAAACATAAAATCTAAAATTTATAAAAATCAAAAGGGAGCTCATGTCAACAGATATAAACAATTGACCAAAGTTTCTTGCAAATTGGTGAAAGCATTTTTGAGTTATTGTCTGAAAACTGGAAAATCCCACTTTTTTAATGAATAAAACCCCATAACTCAGAAATGTAAAATCTAAATTTTATAAAAAACAAAAGGGAGCTCACATCAATAGATATGAACAATTCACAAAAGTTTAATGCAAATTGGTTGAAGCGCTTTTGAGTTAATGTCCGACATGTTGACAACGGAAGGACGGACACCATTATACCATTTAATACGTCCTGTAAACGAGCATATAAAAATGCTTGTTTTTGCCCCTAATTCCTAAACTGTTGGTACCACAACCCCCAAAATCAATCCCAACCTTCCTTTTGTGGAATTGAACCTTCTGGTAAAATTTCATAGAGATCCATTCACTTAAACTAAAGTTATTGTCCAGAAACCAAATGTGTCTTTGGACGACAATGACGACGACATGATAGCATTATATGAACGCAAATGTTTTGCGGTCATATAAAAACCATTACAAAAAGTTAGTTTCTTTTTTTGTCATAATTCGGTAAGATTTTTCATCTCATAGATAAAATAGATTCACCCAAACGTGAAAGTTTGTAAGATATTTTTTTTCTTTTTTTATTTTGACTGACCAACCTGACTTTTTCATATAAAAAAACTTTCATAAATTTTGCTGAAAAATTACTTAGTTCCCAATTCTGGAAAAATGGAGAAAATTATAACACAAGGCATCTGTATACAAGGATACACATTACATGTAGTGACCTCAAAATCAGAAGGGGTCTTCCTCTCATCATTAGTGACTAATATATCCAAGTAGGGTTACTATCCCTTAAAAATCAATTGATTTAGCATCTGAAAACCACTACACTGCATTAATTTCAGTCTTTTTTTAGTAACAATGACCTTGACCTTAGTCATAGTGACCCAAAATCAAAAGGGATCTTCCTCTCATTCTTTGTGAACATATATCCAAGTAAGGTTGCAATCCCATAAAAAGATGATTTGATTAAGCATCCAAAAACCACTTTCCTTCACAAATATTCGTCTATATTTTGTAACTATGGACCAAAATTCAATTGATTTAGCATCTGGAAACCACTACACTGCATTCATTTCAGTTTTTTTAAATAACTATGACCTTGACCTTAGACATAGTGACCTCAAAATCAATAGGGACCTTTCTTGCATTCTTTGTGACCATATATCTATTAAGATTGAAATCAAATATAGTATTTTATTTAGAATCAGGAAACCAAAATGACTAACAGAGTGACTGGAGTAGTTTGCATACCTTTTAATAATTTACGAAAACTTCAAAATTTAGCCTTTAATCAGAAAATGATTATGGTTATACATACCTGTAATAAAACTCCACTATGTGCATCTACATTAGGCCATGGATTCTTGGCTTTCCCCTGTTCTATCAAAACATCTGGTGTGACTTTATAGAGCGCTGAAACCAATTTAAACAGTGGATCATTAGGAAGTTTTCTCAAAGCAAACTCCCTCTGACATGTATATCGTGGATCGGTCTTCCTCAATACAGCATGACCATATCCTGGTATAACCTGTCCAGATTTCAGGGTATTCCAAACCCAGTCTCGCATTTTCTCTTCTGAAAAATCTTTCCCTACGTCCTCTTGCACCTTTGTTAACCATACAAGTACTTCCTGAAAAGAAAATCAAAAATTTATCAAGAAGAGTGGACACAATAAATTTACATGCATAATCCACTGATTATGACTGAATAAAATGTTTAAACTATATAAGATTTGGGGTCTTTCTGCAACTACTCACTTTTTACTAAAAGTAAATGAATTTGTTCTTATCATGAAAACTCAGCACTGATAAACACAAGTTGAAATGTGAGCCATTTCTAACCAATGATACCCTCACTTTAAGTATATTATGCTAACAGGAAGTTGATGAGTAATTGATTCTAAAAACACATCACAAGATATTGCATGCGCACGCTGATTCCAAATCTAAGTAAGTCTTAATTTGTACTTCCTGAGAAAAATTTGACAAAAATTTATTGCGAAACAAATGATACTTTTCCACAGATTCACTTGAATGTTACCTGTCGATTTAAACTTTTGTAAGTTCTTTTGTTCCATCTAATAAATACAATAGCTATTGTTCTCTGTGGAGTTTATTCAATGGGACCTTTAAATTTCTTCTAAGAGAAATCAATCACTCATTGATTAATTTACCTGAACAAAAAAATAAACTTTCAATGATGAAAATACATGTACCAATACTAAATAAGGACACACAAAAATCAGTATATCCCCTCTTTTTGGAGCCAGGTATAAGGAAGTCATTTTTAGGTGAACACTGTCTCATGAACATGCACACTGTCAATAAACTTTAAATGAATCTACAATGAACTTTTGTAACAAAACAATTATCTTAAATGACAAAACTTAAGTATAATTGTTACAAAATTACCTGATTTGCCAGTCCATGGAGAGGTCCAGCTAATCCATTCATACCAGCTGCAAAACTAAGATATGGATCTGATAAAGCACTTCCCACTAAATGTGTGGTATGAGCACTGACATTTCCTCCTTCATGATCACTGAAAATAAAGGGTGAATATAATACATATACAATTTTCACTTTTCAAATTGCAATATCTATACCAACAACTGCCATATTGGTTTCATGATGAGGGTTATCGGACAAGGTTTATAAAAAAAAAATATTTCCCAAATAATTTATGCCTGATGCATTACTGCAGAAAAATTAATCAAAAACTGTGTAATATTTGCAAGAACAATATGACAATTCAAAATCATAAATGGTAACTAACAGCCATGTTTTGCCTGTAATTGGAAGGAAACCATGAGTTTTTAAAACGAACCTTCTATACATGTAAGTTTAGGTCAAATTGTTCAAGTAGTTACAGAGGATAGGACAAAAAGATCACAGAATATACAAAATGCTAGGTGATAATAATTAGAACTGCCCTCCTTCCTTGCTCAAAGGAATGAAAAAGTACAATGTTATAATGGTCAATGGCTTTCTTTCCTGAACATAATACAGTAGACTCCACCTAATCCGATATCAGCAAAATGAATATATCAGCTATTGTAATATTATTTCAAAACACCAAACCCTTCCCTATATGTTTAATGCTAATTTTATCGTGTAATCAAACATCGGATATAAGAATATATCAGCAAATAGGATAAGAATATTCAGGAAATTTTGTTCAAAACCATGCACAATCAGATATTTTCAATGTTTTTCTGACAGGAAATGGACCAGGAAGTTACGAAATTACAATCTTGCAGACAAGAAAATTTAAAAAAAGAACTATTTCTTAATGAATTGTTGTCAGTGTCTTTATTTATTGTCTTCCTTTGTAATGTGAATTAGATGCCCTTTAAATTCAAATGGTTATATTTATTTATTAAATATACAAGAGCAGTATGTTGGGAGAATTTTGATAAAACTGTAAATGCTCAAAGAATCTGAAATATAATTTAAACTGAATGTACCTCCTTCAGAATAATTTATTGAAATTGAAATATAAATCCCTATTGACAAGAGAAATCTAACTTTTGTCAGATATAAATTTGTAACATGTGCATGACCACGTCATGGACACCATTTTGTTTTGTTTAAAAAATGTGAAGAAGCCTCGAGAACCATGACCTAAATATAAACAGTCTTCAGAAAACTTAAACTTGATGCAATAATATTTTAGCAATCATGATTATCTTCATAAATTTAAATTTGATTATTTAAAGAAATAAAATATATAACAAATACAATTTTAGTTTAAGAGATTGTATACAGCTAGACTATGCTTTGATCTAAATCACTTTAGCCCTCTCATATATATAGCAGTGGTCAGGTCTAGTTACATCTCAGGATTAGGTTTACTCATGATTGCAGAATATTCAATGAATATACATTTATCGTCTAATTGAATATATCGGATAATGGGATATTTTTTGCTGACATTTTGGGTCTTCGATTTGCCGAAGTCTACTGTACAAGTATTCATTTGTATACTTAAACTATGACAGTCTTTCACACTGACCCTATTGTTGATAGGTGAACAAGTTATTCCTACCTATGAATTGTAAGATACATCCTCATCAGTTCTATGAAATCGGCATTGTCATAACCTAACATAGAACAGAAGTTCCAACTCCAGTCTTTTTTATTATCAATAGCTGTTACAGCTGTACCGTCACGGTATAAATTTCTGTAGATAATAGATGCCACTGTTGGTAACTTTGCTATCATATCCATAGAATCTTCATACACATACTATAAAAATATCAAATATACATTAAAACTATTTTCTTTCACATGTTAGAAATACATCTTCTATATCAGAAGGTTAGGTACTTTGAATTTGCTTTCAGTAACTGCAAGCAATCATTTAAAATTGTGTTATTCAGTATTGTTTTACTTGTTCTAGTGCTTTTTCAACTAGTTTTTACTTTATGTCCATCAATTTACCTTTTTTGTTAGTGCAGAGATCAGAAGTTCAAAGAAATATTTTTTATGTCAGAAAATAGCTCATCTTGCAACGATTCCAAAAATATCTAGATTGTAATTCTTTTTATGACATAAAGGAGATAATAATAGTCCTCCAGTTTAGTCATTTCTAGCTTCAAATGATAGCTTATATTAGTTAATGCTGATTTCTAAAATAAGACTTCTATCTAATTTTGCTTGAAAAAGGGAGATCATTTTCTTCTTCCAACTACTCAATATCATTTCCAGTCTCATAAAAATTTTGCATTTTTTTTTTGTCCATTTATAAAGGGGCATAACTCAAGAACAGTAAAAGTGACACCTCCAAAATTCAAACTTGATCTGTATTTTGTGGTAATAAGCATTGTGTATAAGTTTCATAACATTTGGTTGAGGCTAACTAAAGTTAGAGAATGGAAACGAAAAATTCAGTATTTTTTCCATTTGTAAAGGGGCATAACTCTAGAACAGTAAAAGTGACACCACCAATATTCAAACTTAATCTGTATTTTGTGAAAATAAGCATTGTGTATAAGTTTCATAACATTTGGATGAGGCAAACTAAAGTTAGAGAACAGAAACGAAAAATACAGCAATTTTTCCATTCGTAAAGGGGCATATCTCTAGAACGATCAAAGTGACGACTCCAAAATTCAAACTTGATCTGTGTTTTGTGGTAATAAGCATTGTGTATAAGTTTCATAACATTTGGTTGAGGCAAACTAAAGTTAGAGAATAGAAACCAACTTTGGGACATACGGACAGACGGACGGACAAGGGTAAAACTTAATCCCCCTCCGCTGGAGCATAAAAATTTCAAATCTTATGTCTTGTTTGCTTCTTCAACCAAAAATACTTTGGAAAGTATTTCAATCCCCTCCAAAACTATAGAAGCCACATCTTCAAATGTTGGGCACATTTATTACACCTCTAGTAGAGGTAGGCAGCTTGACAACGGATTATGTTTCTAATAACATTAATATTACAAGAAAATCTACTATTGTCAATAATAAATAATTTACCTCCCAATATGATGCCTTTTTAACACCATCAGAATAAGCTTTAGCAAATTTACTTTCACTATTGAGAGCTGTAATTCCTGCACTAAACTGTGACATTGGATGAAGGTTTGATGGGAAATTGTTTAACATGGTTATCACATGGTTAGGTAATGCAGCTCGTTTGTTCCATTCCTACAAAATAAACATATTTCACAAATAATGTAAGGAAGTCTTAAAATTCTATGCTTAAATGCAAAACAATTCTACTCCTATGATACTGGGTCATATTTACTATTATTAAGTACATGTTAAAAATAAAATGCTTCGCCGAGCTCAGCCTGATTCAACCGCTGAGGTCGTACCCTGAACTTGATCTGTATTATGTGGTAATAAGCATTGTGTATAAGTTTCATAACATTTGGTCGAGGCAAACTAAAGTTAGAGAACGGAAACCAACTTTGGGACGTACGGACGGATGTACAGACGGACAAGGGTAAAACTTAATGCCACCTTCGCTTCGGCGGGGGCATAAAATCCACCAAAAATATAATTTTAGTTGAAATCAAACAAAGTTTAATTTTGGACCCTTCAAACATTCATATGGACTTATTTGAAAACAGGGCCCAAAATAAAAAATCTGAATGCACAATAAGATTCAGCATATCATAGAGCTGCAATATTTCAGTTTTTGATGAAATCGAACAAAGTTTAATTTTGGACCCTTTGGACCTCAATGTAGACCAATTTAAAAATGGGGCTCAATATCCAAAATAGTAATACAAGGTTAGAACCCCAAAAATTAAAGACTTTAAATGAATCCCATTGAAATTGGTTAAAAGATTTGTATTTATTTTCAATTGAAGATTTCTGGCTATTGCGCAATACTGTGCTGTTGCACAATACTTAGTTAATCTGTTATATATAATAATTTACACACCCTGTTTGGTGTGTATCTCCTGCCATACCAGTATTTGTTGCTATATATATAAATCAGAAATAATCAATGAAAAAATGGAAAATGTTTGGGAAAAAAAGCAACAAAAAATTATGAAAAAAAAAAAAAAAAAAAAAAAAAAAAAAAAAAAAAAATTACCCCCCCTAAAAAAAAATTGTTTGAAAATTTTGAAATTTTGAAAAATCAAAAAGAAACAAGAAATGATTGTAACAGGATGCTGTTACGAAGTCTCCCAAACGAAGCTCCCATAATTCGTAATTCCTAGGGTCGCCTGACATTGGGCAAAGTCCAGTGAAAATTGGTTTGGTCCAGTAAAGTTATATGCATTAGTGATGCCTGTGGACTAACCCTGTATATCATTCAAATCATCTTGGCATGACAAACCAGAATATATATGGTTTAGGGGTGGGGATCTCGACCATTTACAAGATATTAGAACTTTCTCAAATGGCAGGGGGTCGGGATGACCCCTGGGGACTAACCCTGTATTACATTTGATGTGCTTTATCATGACAAACCAGAATATATATGGTTGAGGGGTGGGGATCTCGACCATTTACAAGATATAAGAACTTTCTCAAATGGCAGGGGGTCGGGATGACCCCTGAGGACTAACCATGTATATCATTCAAACCATCTTAGCATGACAAACCAGAATATATATATGGTTGAGGGGTGGGGATCTTGACCACTTACAAGATATTAGAACTTTCTTAAATGGCAGGGGGTGGGGGTGACCCCTGGGGACTAACCCTGTTTTTCATTTGATGTGCTTTATCATGACAAACCAGAATATATATGGTTTAGGGGTGGGGATCTCGACCATTTACAAGATATTAGAACTTTCTCAAATGGCAGGGGGTCGGGATGACCCCTGGGGACTAACCCTGTATATCATTCAAACCATCTTAGCATGACAAACCAGAATATATATGGTTTAGGGGTGGGGATCTTGACCACTTACAAGATATTAGAACTTTTTTAAATGGCATGGGGTGGGGGTGACCCCTGGGGACTAACCCTGTATTTCATTTGATGAGCTTTATCATGACAAACCAGAATATATATGGTTTTGGGATGGGGATCTCGACCATTTACAAGATATTAGAACTTTCTCAAATGGCAGGGGGTCGGGATGACCCCTGGGGACTAACCCTGTATATCATTCAAACCATCTTAGCATGACAAACCAAAATATATATGGTTTAGGGGTGGGAATCTTGACCACTTACAAGGTATTAGAACTTTCTTAAATGGTAGGGGGTGGGGGTGACCCCTGGGGACTAACCCTGTATTTCATTTAATGGGCTTTATCATTTAGAACATTTTCAATTAAAAAGATTGTGTCTATCACAAATGGTTTTCAATTTATAATCATTTGAAAATTTAAAAAAATAAAATCCCATAGGGTTCTATAGTAAAACCCTCTTTTCTTTTTGCCCCTCAAAGTACCCCTTTATAAACCCCATTGCACAAACAAAACCCTGATTGCACCACTAGACATGTTAGTCTAACATATTGTGAAACCCTAAGTTAATCTGACAAGCGGTTTTGGAGAACGGCTGCGGACAAGTTCAAATTTAAAAGCGGCGGAAGAAGAAGAAGAATAATAATAATAATAAGAACTGAGCAAAAACAATAAGTCTTCGTTTGAGAGACTTAATTAATGATGCCGCCGCTTGCATATCATATAAAGTTATAAAGGGACATAACTGAAGAACAGTAAAAGTGATGTTACCCAAATTTGCACTTGATCTGAGATTTGTGGTAATAAGTATTGTGTATAAGTTTTTCCATTGTAAACAGGCATAACTCTAGAACCATAAAAGTGACACCACCAAAATTCAAACTTGATCTGTACTTTGTGGTAATTAGCATTGTGTATGTTTCATAACATTTGGTTGAGGCAAACTAAAGTTAGAGAACAGAAACGAAAAATTCAGCAATTTTTATGTTTATAAAGGGGCATAACTCAAGAATAACATGCCACCCAATTTCAAACTTGATCTGTATTATGTGGTAATAAGCATTGTGTATAAGTTTCATAACATTTGGTCGTGCCAAACTAAAGTTAGAGAATGGAAACCAACTTTGGGACGTACGGACGTACAGGCGGACAAGGATAAAACTTAATGCCCCCTCCGCTATGGCGGGGGCATAAAAAAAGTACGAACCCCCACCCCCCAAAAAAAAAATTAAAAAAAATTTGTGAAATTTCAAAAATTTTGAATAAAAATAATATGAACCCCCATAAAAACAAGAGTGCACACGCTGAAATGTCTCGCCTTCTTTACTAATCATTGATATTATGTTGATAGTCCTAAATATAAAGCTTTACTACAACTATCACATACACTTATCATGATCCAAGAAAATGAGGTCAAGGTCATATAAACCAAACAAGAAATACATGTACACCTTACAATCATTCAATACACTAAATATAGTTGACCTATTGTTTATAGTTTCTAAGATACAGACTTAACCAAGAAAACTAAACATTGACCAATGAACCAAGAAAATGAGGTCAAGGTCAGATGAACAATGCCAGGCAGACATGTACTACAGCTTGCAATCCTTCCATACAACAAATATAGTTGACCTATTGCTTATAGTATTAGAAAAACAGACCAAACACAATAAAATGCTCCGCAGGGCGCAGCTTGATACGACCGCAGAGGTCGAACCCTGAACAGTTGGGGCAAGTATGGACACAACATTCAAGCTTGATACAGCTTTGCATTTGGATTGTGATTAAATACTTGACACAGCATAGGTTTCTGACACAGAATGAATGTGGTCTAAGAACTTAAAAATTTTAAATTGGACATTCACCTATTATGGTCCAATATCCAAAATCTAAATACATGGTTAGATTCAGCATATCAAAGAACCCCAAGAATTCAATTTTTGATGAAATCAATCAAAGTTTAATTTTGGACCCTTTTGACCTCAATGTGGACAAAGTTGATAACGGGGCCCAAAAATCAAAAATCTAAATACATGGTTAGATTCAGCATATCAAAGAACCCCATATATTCAATTTTTGTTGAAATCAAACAAAGTTTAATTTTGGACCCTGATTTGGACCAACTTGAAAACTGGGCCCATAATCAAAAATCTAAATACATGTTTAGATTCAGCATATCAAAGAACCCTAAGAATTCAATTTTTGCTAAAATCAAACTCAGTTTAATTTTGGACCCTTTGGACCTTAATGTAGACCAATTTGAAAACGGAACCAAAAATTAAGAATCTAAATACACGGTAAGATTCGGCATATCAAAGAACCCCAATAATTCAATTTTTGATGAAATCAAACAAAGTTTAATTTTGGACCCTTTGGACCTCAATGTGGACCAATTTAAAAACGGGGCCCAAAATCCAAAAACTAAATACACGGTTAGATTCAGCATATTAAAGAACCCCAAGAATTCAAGAATAAAACCCCATTGAAATTGGTCAAGAAATAAGCAATTTATACGAAGTATCTTCTTTTGCACAATACTGTGCAATTAAATATTTCTTGCTATTGCGCAATACTGTACAATTGACAATTTCTTGCTATTGCGCAATATTGTGCTATTGGATATTTCTTGCTATTGCGCAATACTGTGCAATTGAAGATTTCTTGCTACTGCGCAATACTGTGCAATTGAAGATTTCTTGCTATTGTGCAATACTGTGCAATTGAAAATTTCTTGCTATTGCACAATACTTATTATATAATAATTTACACATCCTGTTTGGTGTGTATCTCCTACCATATCATTATTATTTGCTTTTAAATATAAATCAGAAATAACCAATTTAAAATGGAAAATTTTAAAAGAAAAAAAAAGGAAAAAAAGAAAAAAAAGGAAAAAAAGAAAACCCCCCCCCCCAAATTTTTTGAACCCCCTTATGATTCATCACCCTCAAACTCAATCCCAGCCTTCCCTTTTTGGCCCCAAATTCCTAAACGTTTAGGGCAATTACCCCCAAACTCAAACCCAGCTTTCCCTTCGTGATATGGAACCTTGTAGTACAATTTCAGAAAGATCCATACACTTACACACAAGTTATTGTCCTGAAACTAGAAAAATGCTTGTTTTTTGCCCCTTTTTGGCCCCTAATTCCTAAAATATTGAGGCAATTACCCCCATCATCAATCCCAGCCTTCCCTTTGTGGTATGGTACCTTGCAGTACAATTTCAGAGAGATCCATGCACTTGAACACAAGTTATTGTCTGGAAACTAGAAAAGTGCTTATTTTTGGCCCCTTTTTGGCCCCCAATTCCTAAACGTTTCGGCAATTACCCCCAAACTCAATTCCAGCTTTCCCTTTGTGATATGGAACCTTGTAGTACAATTTCAGAAAGATCCATACACTTACACACAAGTTATTGTCATGAAACTAGAAAAATGCTTGTTTTTTGCCCCTTTTTTGGCCCCTAATTCCTAAAATTTTGAGGCAATTACCCCCAAAATCAATCCCAGCATTCCTTTTGTGATATGGAACCTTGTGGTACAATGTCAGAGAGATCCATACACTAACACACAAGTTATGTCTGGAAGTTACAAAAATGCTTATTTTTGGCCCCTTTTTCCTTTACTGTTGGTACCATAACCCCCAAAATCAATCCCAACCTTCCTTTTGTGACATTGAACCTTGTGGTAAAATTTCATAGAGATCCATTCACTTAAACTAAAGTTAGAGTGCAAAAACCAATGTGTCTTCGGACAACGCCGGACGACGACGACGACGACAAGGCCAACGTCATACCAATATACGACCACAAAAATTTTTTTGCGGTCGTATAAAAACTTAACACTGAGCAATGAACCCTGAAAATGAGGTCAAGGTCAAATAAAACCTGTAAGACTGACAGGTACATCATAAAATATTTCCATACACCAAATATAGATGACCTATTGCATAAAGTATTAGAAAAAAAGATCAAAACTCAAAAACTTAACTTTGACCACTGAACCATGAAAATGAGGTCAAGGTCAGAAGACACCTGCCAGCTAGACATGTACACCTTACAATCATTCCATACACCAAATATAGTAGACCTATGGCATACAGTATAAGAAAAACAGACCAAAACACAAAAACTTAACTATAACCACTGAACCATGAAAATGAGGTCAAGGTTAGATGACACCTGCCAGTTGGACATGTACACCTTACAGTCCTCCCATACACCGAATATACTAGACCTATTGCTTATAGTATCTGAGATATGGACTTGACCACCAAAACTTAACCTTGTTCATTGATCCATGAAATGAGGTCGAGGTCAAGTGAAAACTGTGTGACGGGCATGAGGACCTTGCAAGGTACGCACATACCAAATATAGTTGAACTATTGCATATAGTATTAGAAAAAAAGACCAAAACTCAAAAACTTAACTTTGACCACTGAACCATGAAAATGAGGTCAAGGTCAGATGACACCTGCCCGCTAGACATGTACACCTTACAATCATTCCATACACCAAATATAGTAGACCTATGGCATACAGTATAAGAAAAACAGACTAAAACACAAAAACTTAACTATAACCACTGAACCATGAAAATGAGGTCAAGGTCAGATGACACCTGCCAGTTGGACATGTACACCTTACAGTCCTTCCATACACCGAATATACTAGACCTATTGCTTATAGTATCTGAGATATGGACTTGACCACCAAAACTTAACCTTGTTCACTGATCCATGAAATGAGGTCGAGGTCAAGTGAAAACTGTCTGACGGGCATGGGGACCTTGCAAAGTACGCACATACCAAATATAGTTATCCTATTACTTATAATAAGAGAGAATCTAACATTACAAAAAATCTTAACTTTTTTTCAAGTAGTTACTGAACCATGAAAATGAGGTCAAGGACATTGGACATGTGACTGACGGAAACTTCGTAACATGAGGCATCCATATACAAAGTATGAAGCATCCAGACCTTCCACCTTCTAAAATATAAAGCTTTTAAGAAGTTAGCTAACGTGCCGCCGCCGCCGTAGCCGCCGCCGGATCACTATCCCTATGTCGAGCTTTCTGCGACAAAAGTCGCAGGCTCGACAAAAATTGGAAAAAAAAATCCCCACTCCACCAATTTTTTTTAAAAATTTTGAAGATTATTTTCTTTTCAGGAAAAATGTACAATTTCAGAGAGTTCCATAAACTTGAACACAAGTTATTGTCTGGAAACTAGAAAATGCTTGTTTTTGGCCTCTTTTCTGCCCCTAATTTCTAAACGTTTTGGGCAATTACCCCCAAACTCAATCCCAGCCTTCCCTTTGTAGTATGGAACCTTGTAGTACAATTTCAGAGAGATCCATACACTTAAACACAAGTTATTGTCTGGAAACTAGAAAAATGCTTGTTTTTTGCCCCTAATTCCCGAACCTTTATGGCTATTACCCCCAAACTCAATCCCAGCCTTCTCTTTGTGGTATGGAAGTTTGAACCTTATGGTACAATTTCAGAGAGATCCATACACTTACATACAAGTTATTGTTTGGAAACTGCAAAAATGCTTCTTTTTGGCCCCTAATTCCTAAACTGTTGGTACCATAACCCCCAAAATCAATCCCAACCTTCCTTTATTTGGTATTGAACTTTCTTGTAAAATTTCATTTAGATCCATTCACTTAAACTAAAGTTATTGTCCGGAAACCAAATGTGTCTTCAGACGACGACGACAACATAACATTATACAAACGCAACTTTTTTGTGTTTGTATAATTAGTAAAAATTTTAAGTAGAATATCATACAATTTCTTATATAAGTAATGAAATATTGTGCACAAACCTATACCACTGTTATGAGAAGGGACTACAAGGTACTATCATAAATATCATATATAAGAATTGTTATCTCTCTTTACAAGGTGGAAGAAGGGTCAAGTCTCTGAAATTCTATGAATTTTGAGGAGTAGATGGAAATGGCCCCTATTACTGCTAAAATTTCCAACTAGTATTCAATGGCCTTAGTTGTTACAATGACTAGATGAGAAATAGACTTTTTTGGTAAAAAAAATATCATGTTCTTATTCTTATGTCACAAATAAATGAAATTTATCTAATTTTCAACCAAATTTTGTGAAAATAGGAAAATTTTATTGGCTTTGTGAAACATACAAATCATTTGCCGACAAAAAAAAAACCCTTTTAAACATAACGTGTGTAATAATACATGACCTAAGCCTAAAAGTGGTTTACACTGACTTTCACCATCTGTAACACCTGAGTGAGGATAAGTAGGCTTTCTATAACGTACCTCAGATATAGCATCTGCTTGTTCTTGTGATGGCACTTGTCCTGTACATAATAACCAGAAGAGTCCCTCTGGAAGTGGTTCCTCTCCCTTTCCAGCATTCCCCTTAGGCAAAATTTTCTGACACTCAGGAATGCTGTAACCTCTAAATCTGATGCCTTCATCTGGGTCCAAGACTGAGGTCTCTGTTACTAAGCCTTTTATTCCTCTCATTCCACCATAGATCTGAAATCATCATTTAGAAACTTGTACATTTCTGGTATTGCATATTAAATGTGTAATAAATGTGGATAGTGTCCACATGTGTCCACAGATGATGCCCCTGCTTGCATATCATATAGTTATAAAGGGATATAACTGAAGAACGGTAAAAGTGACGCTACCCAAATTTGAACTTGATCTGAGTTTTGTGGTAATAAGCATTGAGTGTAAGTCTCATAACATTTGGTTGAGGCTAACTTAAGTAGAGAACAGAAACTAAAAATTCAGCAATTTTTCTATTTGTAAACAGGCATAACTCTAAAACGGTTGTGTATATATGTTATATAACATTTGGTTGAGACAAACTAAAGTTAGAGAATGGAAACAAAAAATTCAGCAATTTTTATGTTTATAAAGGGACATAACTAAGAATGGTAAAAGTTACACCACCAAATTTCGTACTTAATCTGTAGTATGTAGTAATAAGCATTGTGAATAAGTTTCATAGCATTTGGTTGAAGCAAACTAAAGTTAGAGAACGGAAACAAGAAAATTGTACATGATCTTAGTTTTGTGGTAATGAATATTGTGTATAGATTTCATAATGTTTGGTTGGGGCAAACTTAAGCTACAGAATGGAAACTAAAAATTTTGCAATCTTTCGATTTATAAAGGGGCATAACTCAATAATGGTTAAAGTGACACTACCCAAATTCAACTTGATCTGTGTTTTATCAGTGGAAGGCAAAGTTAAACATTGCATTGTATAAAGCATTGATTGTAGTTGATTCAACAATAATCATGGACAAAGGAAGATAACTCCAAATTTATAAATTACTTAAATAATGACATTGATATTTTTAGAAATTACATTTAGTTTTAAGACAAACTCAATTTAGAGAATGGAAACAAAAAAATTTGCAATTTTTTCATTTGTAAAGGGGCATAACCCTAGAACAGTAATCAAACAGCTTGTAATCACTGAATGGTAAAGATTGCTTTAATTTATCAGTAGGAAGTAAAATTGAATATTGCATTGTATAAAGCATTGGTTGTAGTTGATTCAACTACCATTATGCACAAAGAAAGATAACTCCAATTTTCAAAGTAGACTTTGAAATATTTTTAGGAATGAAGGGTAAAAATTGCTTTAATTTATCAATGGAAGGCAAAATTAAACATTACATTGTATAAAGCATTGATTGTAGTTGATTCAACTATAATCATGTACAAAGGAAGATAACTCCAATTTTAATAAAATGCTTCGCTGGGGCGCAGCTTGATACGACCGCAGAGGTCGAACCCTGAACAGTTGGGGCAAGTATGGACACAACATTCAAGCTTGATACAGCTCTGAATTTGGATTGTTATTAAATATTTGACACAGCATAGGTTTCTGACACAGAAAGAATGTGGTCTAAGAACTTGAATTTTTTTAATTTACCTATTATGGTCCAATGTCCAAAATCAAAATACATGGTTAAATTCAGCATATCAAAGAACCCCATATATTCAATTTTTGTTAAAATCAAACAAAGTTTAATTTTGGACCCCAACTTGGACAAACTTGAAAACTTGGCCCATAATCAAAAATCTAAACACATGTTTAGATTCAGCATATCAAAGAACCCCAAGAATTCAATTTTTGCTAAAATCAAACTGTGTTTAATTTTGGACCCTTTGGACCTTAATGTAGACCAATTTAAAAAACGGGACTTAAAATTAAAAATCTAAATACACGGTTAGATTTGGAATATCAAAGAACCCCAATAATTCAATTTTTTGATGAAATCAAACAAAGTTTAATTTTGGACCCTTTTGACCTCAATATGAACCAATTTGATAGCAGGGCCCACAAATAAAAAATCTAAATTCATGGTTAGATTCAGCATATCAAAGAACCCCATATATTCAATTTTTGTTGAAATCAAAAAAAGTTTAATTTTGGACCCCAACTTGGACCAACTTGAAAACTGGGCCCATAATCAAAAAATCTAAACACATGTTTAGATTCAGCATATCAAAGAACCCCAAGAATTCAATTTTTGTTAAAATCAAACTAAGTTTAATTTTGGACCCTTTGGACCTCAATGAAGACCAATTTAAAAAAAACGGGACCCAAATTAAAAATCTAAATACACGGTTAGATTTGGCATATCAAAGAACCCCAATAATTCAATTTTTGATGAAATCAAACAAAGGTTAATTTTGGACCCCAATTTGGACCAACTTGAAAACTGGGCCCATAATCAAAAATCTAAATACATGTTTAGATTCAGCATATCAAAGAACCCCATATATTCAATTTTTTGTTGAAATCAAACAAAGTTTAAATACTGGACCCTATCTTGGACCAACTTGAAAACTGGGCCCATAATCAAAAATCTAAACACATGTTTAGATTCAGCATATCAAAGAACCCCAAGAATTCAATTTTTGTTAAAATCAAACTAAGTTTAATTTTGGACCCTTTGGACCTTAATGTAGACCAATTTAAAAAACAGGACCCAAAATTAAAAATCTAAATACACGGTTAGATTTGGAATATCAAAGAACCCTAATAATTCAATTTTAGATGAAATCAAACAAAGTTTAATTTTGGACCCTTTTGACCTCAATATGAACCAATTTGATAACGGGGTCCACAAATAAAAAATCTAAATACATGGTTAGATTCAGCATATCAAAGAACCCCATATATTCAATTTTTGTTGAAATCAAACAAAGTTTAATTTTGGACCCCAATTTGGACCAACTTGAAAAATGGGCCAAAAATCAAAAATCTAAATACATGTTTAGATTCAGCATATCAAAGAACCTCATATATTCAATTTTTGCTAAAATCAAACAAAGTTTAATTTTGGACCCTTTGGACCTTAATGTAGACCAATTTGAAAACTGGACCCAAAATTAAAAATCTAAATACACT
The DNA here is from genome assembly GCF_021869535.1 of Mytilus californianus. NCBI lineage: Eukaryota > Metazoa > Mollusca > Bivalvia > Mytilida > Mytilidae > Mytilus > Mytilus californianus. The sequence goes on from NW_026262668.1 coordinate 97,262,897, forward strand.
GTTAGATTCGGCATAACAAATAAATAAATGTGATCAAAGATTTTACAAATCTAATGCGCCATACTGTGCAATTAAAGATTACTTCTTGAAATTTTTCAATATTTGAAATTTGAAAAAAAAATAATATTTGAAGAATAATTCTTTTTAATTTCTGAAATCTGAAATGAGAAAAAATTGACCCCCCACAATTTCTTTTTATCCCCCCCCCCCCTTTTTTTCCCCCAAAAAATTCTTTCCCTCAAGATATGGTCAAAATCTCAATTCAAATTTCCAATGGAGTTGGCAACCATAATTACCCATTTAAATTTACCATAGTGCTAACTTAATCTATTTTATAATAGAATTAAAAATATAGTGTCAAATCTTTCATATGGATTTTTTTGTAAAAAAAAAGATGCAACATTTGCAGATATTTTTACTGGTCTTCCTTTATAAATATGCATTTCTTTAAACATAATTTAAAAGCAGTGTAAGGGAAGTAACTAAAACGTTGTATTTGGATTACCTCCCTTACACTGTTTTAAATTATCTTTATTGTTCATTAACCATTACTTTATACAGGGTTTAAGCTAGGATTTTGAGGGCTTTAGTCACTTTTGCGCGGGATGAAAATCAACCTTATTTTGGGTAGCAGCAAGGGACCTAGGATATATATTACTATCTATACATCTTTGTCAGACTTTGAAGGACTTAGGCATACTAGGCAGTTACATGTACTGCATGATTTGACTGATGTGGCACTTTAATACGAAGATTAGGATATAAGATCTAGAAATTTAGTTCACAATTTCACTTCAGTTAGATTCAGGGTACATTCCTAATCAGCAGAAGTTGGGATCCATTTTTTTTTAAGGTTCATGTGGACCCTTTGGCTAAAATGGCTGCATTTTCACCTCAAAATTTACTCTGAGGACAGACAAACCTGCGCATCTCGAAAAGTTTTAAGGCATAGCATGCCCTAGATAAATAAACTTCTAATGCATTGTATGTTTTAGAAAATTTAAAACTTAACTGGATTTAGCAGTGCACTTTTTTTCGTCCCTGCAGAAGATGATAAAATTAACAAACAGTTGAGTTTCACTTGATATGGTCCACTCAGGTACACAGTTTAAATCACCAATTATTGTCAGGTATCTATTGTCCATCTATTGTCCATGTCAATCAAAACAGTTCACTTCAATTATTACCTGTGGGGAAGTTCTCAAACCTCTTTCCCAACTTTGTTTATTTTGGCACCTTCTGGTGGAATGAAAAAAAGTGCACTGCAAAATCCGGTTAAGTTTTTAATTTTCTAAAACATAAAATATATTTGAATTTTATTTATCTAGGGCATGCTATGCCTTAAAACTTTTCCAGATGCACAGGTTTGTCTGTACTCAGAGTAAATTTTGAGGTGAAAATGCAGCCATTTTAGACGAAGGGTCCACATGAACCTTAAACCAGGAATCACAGCATAAATGAACTTGTAAGGACTATTTCACTGCATTATTCATACTCATTATCTTTAAAAATGTTTTAAAGCGATATTTAGAATTAATTCTGTAAAGTTGGAAACAAGAATTTGTACAAATCCTTATTGGAACTATTCTAATGACTTTAAATTGTAAATTTATCATGAATAGATCACGTTTACTTTCGATTTCCAAATAAAATGAAAACGGGAAGTGACAAGTGGATAATAAATTCAGAATGAATCCGGATTCATCTACGGATTGGTTCGTGTTTAAAAAAGGCAGCAAATTATCATTTTTTAAATCAAATTTGCTAAATAAGAACCATATTTGTCTCCCTCGTTTAGTTTGATACTTAATTATTTCGTGTTTTACGTTTTAGTGTCTTTAAAGTCATAAGAATACTTTCGCGCATGCGCAGTTCATCGTAAAGGAAGCACCTGTTTGACGCTTGAAAACATTTCTGAATGTTATGAATAAAGTTCTTTCTTTTTAATCGAAATTGTCGAAAGTTTTTGATTAAAAGTTATATCAAATATGACGAAAATACGTTCATTTGACGAAACTACGACAAGCGAACTGCAAATTGTGATCGTTTGAGAAATATTGAAATTAAAATGCGAACTGTCCGAGGGAAAACTCAAAATGACGAAACTACGACAAAAGAACTGCAAATTGTTCTCGTTTGATAAATATTGAAATTGAAATGCCGACTGACTGGTTTTACTGGGGAAAATAATTATGATGATCAATTATGAGGTTGATAAATAATTAACGGATTAGTGACCCATCCAATGGCGATAAGCGGATTATCTGTAATCAGAACTTATAACACCTGTTGTAAATGTTAATTAGCTGAGGGTCATAAACTTGTCAGAAACAATAAGACAGGTAGAATTATAGTATTTTCATGCGAAAATATTTTTACTCTTTCCAAATTAAAGTGACGAAATTGATTTGGAATACTTTCGTCATTTTGAAAACCATTTCATAAATGACGAAAATGACGAGCGCTAGCAAAATCACTGCTTTATATATAATTTAAAAGCAGTGTAAGGGAGATAATTTCAAAGAGGTATTTGATTTATCTCCCTTACACTGCTTTAAATTATGTTATGTACTAAAGTATTTGTCCATTAACCAGTACAACCTTGTTTTTCCCCCTTTTTTGCCCCTAATTCCTAAACGGTTTGAGCCATAACCCCCCAAAGCAAATCCTAACCATCCCTTTGTGGTATGGAAACTTGTAGTATAATTTCAGAGAGATCCATACACCGTTCCACAGTTATTGTCTGGAAACTAGAAAATGCTTATTTTTGGCCCCTTTTTGGCCCCTAATTCCTTAACTGTTGGTACCATAACCCCCAAAATCAATCCCAACCTTCCTTTTGTGGTATTTAACCTTATGGTCAAATTTCAAAAAGATCCATTCACTTAAACTAAAGTTAGAGTGCGAAAACCAATGTGTATTCGGACGACGACGACGACGCCAACGTCATACCAATATACGACCACAAAATTTTTTTGCGGTCGTATAAAAATTACTTGATATTTAGAAAAAAAAATGAAAAATTTAGCTGTAAAGGGCATATATAACTCTAGCACAGTAAAAGTGACGGCACCAAAATTCAAACTTGATCTGTATATTGTGGTAATAAGCATTGTGTATAAGTTTCATAACATTTGGTTGAGGCAAACTTAAGTTAGAGAACGGAAACTTTGTAAAGGGGCATATATATAGTGATGCCACCAAAATTCAAACTTGATCTGTATTTAGTGGTAATAAGCATTGTGTATAAGTTTCATAATATTTGGTTGAGGCAAACTAAAGTTAGAGAACGGAAACCAACTTAGGGATGTAGTACAGACAGACAAGGGTAAAACTTAATGCCCCCTCTGCTACGGTTGGGGCATAAAAATATGCGTAAAGAGCTTTAAAACTAAAAAAAACATTAGAGTAGTCTTCCGAAAGTAGTATAATTCTCTTGTTGCTTAATATTCTTACTAAAACTTCTCATCTTATAAATCAAGTACATGTATAATGAATAAAAGGGGAATGTGTCCATGGGACACAGATGATGCCCCCGCTTGCATATAATATTAAGTTATAAAGGGACATAACTGAAGAACGGTACAAGTGACGCTACCCAAATTTGTTACCGATCTGAGTTTTGTAGTAACAAGTATTGTGTATAAGTTTCATAACATTTGGTTGAGGCAAACTTAAGTTACAGAATGGAAACGAAAAATTCAGCAACTTTTCCATTTGTAAAGGGCGTAACTCTAGAACGGTAAAAGTGACACCACCAAAAATCAAACTCAATCTGTATTTTGAAGTAATAAGCATTGTGTATAAGTTTCATAACATTTGGTTGAGGCAAACTTAAGTTTTCCTTTTGTAAAGGGAAATAACTCTAGAATGGTTAAAGTGACACCACCAAAATTCAACTTGATCTGTATTTTGTGGTAATAAGCATTGTGTATAAGTTTCATAACATTTGGTTGAGGTTACGGTGTAACTTAAGTTAGAGAACAGAAGCGAAAAATTCAACAATTTTTTCATTTGTAAAGGAGCATAACTCTAAAACAGTTTAAGTGATGACATCAAAATTCAAACTTGATCTGTGTTTTGTGGTAATAAGCATTGTGTATAAGTTTCATAATATTTGGTTGAGGCTTACTTAAGTTAGAGAACGGCAACAAAAAACTCAGCAATTTTTCCATTTGTAAAGGGGCATAACTCGAGAACGGTTAAAGTGACTACACCAAAATTCATACTGAGGTGACAAGATGTGTTTGCAAACCAATGGACAGGCACATTCAGATGCAAAGTAATATTACAATGTCTTTTTTTCTCAAGTTTGTACATGTAGTAACGAAATAATTCGTATAAACCAAAATTTTTTTTTTAAGATTATTAACGCAACACATTATTTTTAAGTTTTACCAACCCAATACTTAGATTTAAAATGTAAGCTGGCATGATTACATTTATACTGTGTTGTTGTGCATTTTTTTCTGCATAATTTCTTAGTTTCTAATGAAATGGCTTTGTTAAATGAAAATTGACTTTTAAGGAAGAGTTTTCCTCACATTTTTCTGGTTTTTTTTTCTAATTTTTTATCAACATTACTATACAATTATCCTGATGTGTATCAATATTGATTTTATTACCATATCAAGTGTAACTTCACCAACTTTCTTGTTACCATACTCCTTTCTTAATGCTACAACTTCTTTCTGTTTTTCTGGTATCAAGTCTGCTAATACATCCTTCAAGTTCTGGAAAATTAATTAATGAAGTAACTAGGGGCTCAAAAGAATATTTGTCATCTACTATCTTCTACAATGATCTTCTTCATACTACATGTAGTTAGAAAGAGTAGGAATTTTAATAACATGTTAAAAATTATGGTTTTTGCTATTTATCTTCCTTTAAAAGCTTAAGCATTTCTGAAACTTATAGATTATCTATGGTTCTATTTATAAACAAGAGGGAGTCTTCCTGCTACAATCTAATTGAAAGGTAATATCGCTGAGATTAGATGTAGCCAAGAAGGTTCCTAGAGTTTAAAGACCATAGATAATTTGTTTGACGCTATTCCCCAAGGCTTATGGTGTCATCATAGTCTCGCCCTATTCAACTGGAAAACCTCATCTCTAATATTAAAGTAGCTTTAATGGAAAATAATCACACAGAAATATCAAAGTAAAATTAATAAAAATAGCTACATGTATAACATGTTTTTATCCCTTTTCCTAGTAAGTATAGATAATAACATGCCCTTTTCCATATTGGCCCTGGTATCATCCCGAGACTCCCATATCGGCCTCATGGCTTTAGCCGAGGGCCGATATGGGTCGAGGGATGATACCAGGGCCAATATGGAAAAGACATGTTATAATCTATTTATCACATATTTAAGTTCTGCAGAAAAGAGAAAAAAGTTCAATTATAACAATTTAATGAAATATAACAGGTAAAATCTTAAAAATTTTATCACAAAAGTTTTATCACATTTTCAAATTTAGTTTTTATCATTTACTCCATAGAAATTTATTGTCACATTTCCACTTATTTTTGAATATGGCAATACACAAACGCGAGAATTTGGCATAATCGGGGCTAAATCTATAACTGTTGGTTGTGCATTGTTACTAGTTGCCATTGTAGCAGAATTCTCCTCATAACTTTCAATACAAGCAACCATTGCATCGACATCTACATTTGTTAAATCATCATCTGTTAATTGTTCAATATTGTGAATGGATGTACTTGGCTGATTAGAGATATTTTCATGTTTATTAATTATAGATCCTCGGTTACCAGAAGAGATGTCACTCAAAATGTTTGACATTTTTTCTTGCTGCTCTAGAGAACAAGGTTGGCAAAAAAGCGGTCAATACTAGTATTGACCAGGCCAGCGGTAAATACCGGTAAATACCGGGAAATACTGGCAAATACTGGTCAATACTGGCAAATACTGGTCAATTGAAATTTTGTTAAGATATTACTATTAAATACAGTCCCTACCTGGTCCAACTACAGGGTAAATGGACAAATATATTCACAGGACAGTTACATTGTAAAGGACAAAAACTCACAATTAATTAGTTCACAAGTTTTTGAATATGTAAGGGAAAATCCTTGAAATGAATTCATTGTAATGTTTATGAGATTGATAATGAACATGGTTAAATGAAGATTTATTAAATATTAATCCTACAAAGGATATTTCTTGGTACCATGAAGCCAGTCAAGAAAAAGACTATGACAGCTTGTTTTCTTAACAGTTATTTCAGCAAATGTAATAAAACAATGTCTTAAAAATTAGTCTTTTCTTAATCAAAGAAATAGTTCTTTCAAAATTGCATTGTGACTTTCTGTCCTGTGATATTTAGCCCTACATTCAATTACTGTTAGTCATGAAAATATGAAAGTTTTCAAGTCAAAATTATACTTTTTTAATGTTATCTTTTCTTATATAAATTGAAATTATACATGAACACATCATGGACAGTGATTATTAGAATAAAATTAAAGAAAAAGAAAACAGCAGCCAAAGTATAGATCCTTCAAAATTTCACTTTTCTGTATTTACATGATTTAGTTTTAGAAGATATTTATCATGCAGTTGATTAGTCAGGAATAAAATAATTGTTTTATTAAAACAGTCTTCAAAAATAACTTTTATGACTTTTTTCCTGTTATGTCAACATTTATTAGGGGACAGTTGTAATACTGAATAAACTTTTGACACCTGCTTGCCATTTAATAGGTAATGCCCTGATAATCTAGTCACCTGTAATTCTATTTACCTGTTAAAATCAAACCTTTTCAAGAAAAAAAAATATATATTTTATACATGTTGAAATAACTGACATGACTGATATAGCAATTTTATATTCATACCTAAACTATGTTATATCATTACCCATAAGAACTGAATAAGTCATTATTCATGCTAATAGTTGATAAAACATACCAATATCAATCCTTTTTATAAACTGAATCATGCCATATGAATAAAGTTAAAATAATTTCCCCTATCAACTAAGATTTAACTAACATTGATAGTAAAATCTGTCAAAAGGACCATGAAAATTTCAATTGTCCAGTATTTGCCAGTATTGACCACTTGAGGAGTATTGACCGGGGCGGTAAATACCGGTAAATACCACTGGTAAATACCGGGGGTGGTATTTTCCGCCCAACCTTGCTAGAGAAGCAGAGCTATATTGGTTTATAGATTGAACATTACGGTGTCCAGTCAACTGCATTATCTGGGTAGCTTCAACGTTAGATTGTAATAATGAAGTAACTGTTGTTTTTCTGGCACTGTGGTTAACTTTACGGCCTGTGAGACCAGCTTTAAGAGACATAGTTTTTGCCAAGTCACCAAGCTTGTTTTTTCCCAGTGGTTGTTTACTGAACCACAATGCTCTAATAGATGGGAGAGTGCTGTCAGGGGTAATATTGTGAAGTGTTGACAGATACATCCTACTGTCTGGTGTCAAAGTATCAACAGGCTGTCTTTTCATGAACTCTTTAAATGCATTTACAGGACATCTTGGGTCACCTACAAAGAAGACCAATGATTAAACATACAAAATAAAAGAAGAAACTTCTTTTTTCAAAACATATAACATTTTTTTTCAAATATTCTTTAATGTAAATCGCAGAGAATATATGTTTTGTTATGTATTAAGAATACGATTTCGGCTTTTTTTGTGTTCTGTTCCGATTGCTGCAAAGTAGTTTTATTGTAAGTTAATATGAATTGATATTACAAATACGTGTTTTTGTAAGATTAAAATATCATGATGTAATTCTATACGGTATTTACCTGGGTTTTCAAACATTTTAGGTGCAAACGACCTTGTATTTCCAGACTCCCCTTGTCTTGTTTTTGTCATTCTTTCAGAATATTCAAGATAGTGCTTTCCTTCAGATGTTGCTTTCATGGTTACATCACCAAATAACATATCTGTATGCTCTTGTCTACTTCTCATTCCAAAATGGAGACAGTTATTTAACCATATTGTGTTTGTTAAGGCTCAGGGTTACCTAAAATAACATACATTGAATATGAAATTATGCGAAATTACATGTATATATATATGGCCTTCCAAATATGAATAATTTATATTCAAGTTTACTTACATTATACAAATACAACTACCTTTTTTCTTTTATTCAAAGAAATTCTATTAATTGAGAGGAGATTCTCTGGAAATCACTTTTTAATTTATAATAAAGAATAGGCATAATATTAAAAATACAACTATAGTTATTGTATAACTGAAACTTTTGACGGACTTTAATTACTATCCCATTATAAAACGGGAACTGCGTTTTAACTATAAAATAAATCTTAAATACTTTATTAATACTTGATTTTTAAAACTTACTTATTCCTAGCAGATTTTTGTTGAACAAGGAATCAATTTCATCAGAAGTGAAGGGGTCTGCACGTCTTTTTTTGTTTCCAAGTCCTTTCCCTTTCAATGCTTTGCGCTTCGCCCATAGAACATCCCGAGAGTGAGCAAATTCCTTGTCCTTTATAATACTGATGTTGTTTTTTCCATTCAGATATCTATTTATGGATGATTGAATGCACTTTAGCGAATCTGGCTCATATTCTTTCTTATCTTTTGTACGTACGGCTATGTAAAATCTTGCCAGATACATATTCATCGCTTCAACTGGAATATCCTCTGGATTGCGTAATTCTCCGGCACTTTTTAACCACTCCTTTAGAATTTTAATGTCACTTTCAGTTTTTTTCCTTGTGTTAGCGTTTTTCATTTCCTCTACAAAGTCTGCCGTATCGCTTTCCTCCACTGCGATGAAACGAGCACCGTCATTGTTCGCCATTGTCGTTAAGGACGCAATGACGTCACGTCATTTGGAATCAGGGCACAATAACCAATAACCTCTTTTTTGCCCCGGGAAATTTTGAGGTTATTGCATATGCAAAACCCAACGTATTCGTAACAAATATGTGATAATAACACAATATTGTGTATTAAAATATTTTCTGATCAAATACTGAAAAACTGCATTAATTTAAAACACCATATCAGGTAATATTAATGATATCAAAATAATAATAATTCCCATAAAAGATTTGAACTCTTCCTTGATATAAGTTTATTAAAAAAAAGTTCTCGCCAGGCTGATCATTCAAGCCTGAATAGGCTAAGGTGTTTTGTACCATAATAATTTAACTTCTTGGAACATTAAGTTTTAATTCATTATTGACATGTTTTATCATGTTTATTCACTTATTATAAAATCATGTTAATGTACCTTCATAATAATGGCTCTTTGTAAGTTAAAGTTCTGTAAGGAAAATTTTTAAAAGAAAACAGATTTTTTTTATTACAAAATGTTATTCTGATCATAAGAAGTAAAAAGTAAAATGTTTTTTTTTTAAATAAAAGCATGTCTCTCCCATTTGACTAGTTATCAACGGTATGCTTCATCAAAAGATTCATCTGACAACCATCTGATGCAGTGTTTACAATAAATTACCTAGTAATTATTCTGGTCAAGTTTGAATTAAATTAATAAAAATTTCAAAGGAGTAAAATTAAATATAATTTCTCATGTCTATATGCTATTCATATTATAAAACTGCTTAGAAACCAATTCATATTTTATATGCAGACACTTGAGCCCCTAAAATGCACCTGTCAAATTTTGCTGTTTAAAGTTTCTACATTACCTGTCTATTATAATTTTCGAGATAATGGACAAAAACTAGAAATAAGAAAAGAATTGTCATTTTAATAAGGCTTATAATCTATTAAGAGTCCTCTAATGAGTCCTGTCATTTTCTCATTTTTGTAGATCTTGTAGCAATGACCATTTTTGCTATTCACAATTTCTTACTACCTATCATATTGATCTAAATAATAGCAAAGGGCATTTAACTCCTAAAAGGGGTCAATAAACATTTAAGGCCATGCTAACTTACTGGGTAGATCTTATTATGCTAAACATTTTTACTATTAACAATTTCTCTATTATAGTTTCTGCAAAAAAAGCAAAAAATTAGTAAAAAATGTCAGGGACAATAACTCATAAAAAGGGTAAAATGACAGGATAATTTTGTAGATCTTATTTTGCTGTACATTTTTGACATTTACAATTATTCTTTTTCTGTTATAGTTTCTGCCAAAAAACACTAAAATTGGTAAAAATCGTCCTTCAAGCAAATTACTCATAAAAGTGGTCAATTGACAATTTTGGTCATTTGGCCTTTCTGTCGAAATAATTTTGTTGAAACTTAACTATTTAAAGATTCTCTCTATCTTTTACAGTTTCTGCAAAAAAAGGGTAAACAATCATCTTTTAAAAGGCAATAACCTGATAAGGGGTCAATTGAGGATATCAACCATGCTGAATTATTTGTTGATCTTATTATTAAATTTCTGTCCATTTTAACTGTTTTAAGTTTATCTCTATCTACAATAAAGGAGTAGGTTTGATAAGCCCTCAAACGGCCCCATTTCTAGCTACAATTTCAAATTAGGATTTATTGACCAATATCACAATGAATAATAGCTAATACAATGACTAGTTAGAAAATATGTCTTTTTGTTGAAAATTTAACTACTTGTGTTCAATTCATGACATCACAAATAGCACTCATTTTGATTTTCCAAGAAAATTTAATGAAACAGGTAAATTTTCATTATTTTGTTTGACAGGAAACATAGAGCACATGCGTCGACAAAAAAGATCTTTACATGTAATGTTTGTTTTAACATTTTACATATCTGACTTTAATATTTAGTTTGTCGATGCCTGCACACTGTTTCAGAGGCCTTAATTTGATTGCAATCCGTACAATTTTTCCAAATTTTGCAAAAATCTCTATTTTTGGCCTCTTTGGGATGTAAAAATCAACACTTCAAAATAAAACTTGGACAAAAAAAGTTCTATTTGACTTTCTCACATGTCCTTATATCAACTTAACACATTTTTTCTCTTGAAACATTGAACTTAATAATCGGGGCCCAATATGGCCCTTACCGAACTTACTTCTTTGAAGATAAACAAAATCTGCAAAATTTGTTAAAAGTTGACATTCAGGGACAATAACTAATAAAATGCTTCGCTGGGCGCAGCTTGATACGACCGCAGAGGTCGAACCCTGAACAGTTAGGGCAAGTATGGACACAACATTCAAGCTTGATACAGCTCTGAATTTGGATTGTGATTAAATAATTGACACAGCATAGGTTTCTGACACAGAAAGAATGTGGTCTAAGAACTTGAATTTTTTTAATTTACCTATTATGGTCCAATGTCCAAAATCAAAATACATATTTAGATTCAGCATATCAAAGAACCCCATATATTCAATTTTTGTTGAAATCAAACAAAGTTAAATTTTGGACCCCAACTTGGACAAACTTGAAAACTGGGCCCATAATCAAAAATCTAAACACATGTTTAGATTCAGCATATCAAAGAACCCCAAAAATTCAATTTTTGTTAAAATCAAACTAAGTTTAATTTTGGACCCTTTGGACCTTAATGTAGACCAATTTAAAAAACGTGACCCAAAATTAAAAATCTAAATACAAGGTTAGATTTGGAATATCAAAGAACCCCAATAATTCAATTTTTGATGAAATCAAACAAAGTTTAATTTTGGACCCTTTTGACCTCAATATGAACCAATTTGATAGCGGGGCCCACAAATAAAAAATCTAAATACATGGTTAGATTCAGCATATCAAAGAACCCCATATATTCAATTTTTGTTGAAATCAAAAAAAGTTTAATTTTGGACCCTAACTTGGACCAACTTGAAAACTGGACCCATAATCAAAAATCTAAACACATGTTTAGATTCAGCATATCAAAGAACCCCAAGAATTCAATTTTTGTTAAAATCAAACTAAGTTTAATTTTGGACCCTTTGGACCTTAATGTAGACCAATTTAAAAAACGGGACCCAAAATTAAAAATCTAAATACACAGTTAGATTTGGCATATCAAAGAACCCCAATAATTCAATTTTTGATGAAATCAAACAAAGTTTAATTTTGGACCCTTTTGACCTCAATATGAACCAATTTGATAGCGGGCCCACAAATAAAAAAACTAAATACATGGTTAGATTTAGCATATCAAAGAACCCCATATATTCAATTTTTGTAGAAATCAAACAAAGTTTAATTTTGGACCCCAATTTGGACCAACTTGAAAACTGGGCCAAAAATCTAAAATCTAAATACATGTTGAAATTCAGCATATCAAAGAACCCCATATATTCAATTTTTGTTGAAATCAAACAAAGTTTAATTTTGGACCCCAACTTGGAACAACTTGAAAACTGGGCCATAATCAACAAGAGTGCACACGCTGAAATGTCTCGCTTTCTTTACTAATCATTGATATTATGTTGATAGTCCTAAATATAAAGCTTTATTACAACTGTCACATAAACTTAACATTAACCAAGAAAACTAAACATTGACCAATGAACCATGAAAATGAGGTCAAGGTCAGATGAACCATGCTAGGCAGGCATGTACAGCTAACAATTCTTCCATACAACAAATATAGTTGACCTATTGCTTATAGTTTAAGAAAAACAGACGAAAACACAAAAACTTAACACTGAGCAATGAACCTTGAAAATGAGGTCAAGGTCAAATAAAACCTGCGTGACTGACATATAGATCATAAAATATTTCCATACACCAAATATAGTTGAACTATTGCATATAGTATTAGAAAAAAAAGACCAAAACTCAAAAACTTAACTTTGACCACTGAACCATGAAAATGAGGTCAAGGTAAGATGACACCTGCCAGCTAGACATGTACACCTTACAATCATTCCATACACCAAATATAGCTGACCTATTGCATGCAGTATTAGAAACTAGAGGCTCTCAAGAGCCTGTGTCGCTCACCTGACTCTACTTTGGTTTTAGAAATCATGTAAAGATAGATAAAAATCATAACAGATACCCAAATAATGATTGAGGCCAAATTTTGATTAATATTGGTCCTGTTATTTAATAAAATATCCTGGTGGCCATCTTGAACAGTAAATCGGCAACAAAGTAGCAACACTTGGTCAGCACTTCATAAGGAACATTCATGCCATGTTTGGTTTCATTCCATTCAGTGGTACTCTAAAAGAAGACATTTGTATGTATTTCCCATAGGGTCCTATGTTAAACTAAGCCCCCCCCCCCCCCCCTAGCGGCTATCTTGGATGATGGATCGACTGCAAAGTAACAACACTTGGTCAGCAACTCATAAGGAACATTCATGCCATGTTTGGTTCAATTCCATTCAGTGGTTCTCTAAAAGAAGACAATTGTATGTATTTCCCATAGGGTCCTATGTTAAACTAAGTCCCCCGCTGTCGGCCATCTTGGATGATGGATCGGCTGCAAAGTAACAACACTTGGTCAACATCTCATAAGGAACATTCATGCCATGTTTGGTTCCATTCCATTTATTGGTTCTCTAAAAGAAGACATTTTTATGTATTTCCCAAAGGATCCTATGTAAAACTAAGTCTCCCGCTGGGGGCCATCTTGGATGATGGATCGGCTACAAAGTAACAACACTTGGTCAGCATCTCATAAGGAAGATTCATGCCATGTTTGGTTTCATTCCATTCAGTGGTTCACTAAAAGAAGACATTTGTATGTATTTCCCATAGGGTCCTATGTTAAACTAAGTCCCCCGCTGGCGGCCATCTTGGATGATGGATCGGCTACAAAGTAACAACACTTGGTCAGAACCTCATAAGGAACATTCATGCCATGTTTGGTTTCATTCCATTCAGTGGTTCTCTAAAAGAAGACATTTGTATGTATTTCCCATAGGGTCCTATGTTAAACTAAGTCCCCCGCTGGCGGCCATCTTGGATGATGGACCGACTGCAAAGTAACAACACTTAGTCAGCATCTCATACAGAACATTCATGCCATGTTTGGTTCCATTCCATTCAGTGGTTCTCTAAAAGAAGACATTTTTATGTATTTCCCATAGGGTCCTATGTTAAACTAAGTCCCCCGCTGGCGGCCATCTTGGATGATGGATCGGCTACAAAGTAACAACACTTGGTCAGCACCTCATAAGGAACATTCATGCCATGTTTGGTTTCATTCCATTCAGTGGTTCTCTAAAAGAAGACATTTGTATGTATTTCCCATAGGGTCCTATGTTAAACTAAGTTCCCCGATGGCGGCCATCTTGGATGATGGATCGGCTACAAAGTAACAACACATGGTCAGCACCTCATAAGGAACATTCATGCCATGTTTGGTTTTATTCCATTCAGTGGTTCTCTAAAAGAAGTCATTTGTATGCATTTCCCATAGGGTCCTATGTTAAACTAAGTCCCCCGCTGGCGGCCATCTTGGATGATGGATCGGCTACAAAGTAACAACACTTGGTGAGCACCTCATAAGGAACATTCATGCCATGTTTGGTTTTATTCCATTCAGTGGATCACTAAAAGAAGTCATTTGTATGCATTTCCCATAGGGTCCTATGTTAAACTAAGTCCCCCGCTGGCGGCCATCTTGGATGATGGATCGGCTACAAAGTAACAACACTTGGTCAGCACCTCATAAGGAACATTCATGCCATGTTTGGTTTCATTCCATTCAGTGGTTCTCTAGAAGAAGTTCAAAATGTAAAAAGTTAACTCCGACGACGGACGACGCCGGACGACGGACGCCAAGTGATGAGAAAAGCTCACTTGGCCCTTTGGGCCAGGTGAGCTAAAAAAGACCAAAACTCAAAAACTTAACTTTGACCACTGAACCATGAAAATGAGGTCAAAGTCAGATGACACCTGCCAGCTAGACATGTACACCTTACAATCATTCCATACACCAAATATAGTAGACCTATTGCATACAGTATAAGAAAAACAGACCAAAACACAAAAACTTAACTATAACCACTGAACCATGAAAATGAGGTCAAGGTCAGATGACACCTGCCAGTTGGACATGTACACCTTACAGTCCTTCCATACACTGAATATACTAGACCTATTGCTTATAGTATCTGAGATATGGACTTGACCACGAAAACTTAACCTTGTTCACTGATCCATGAAATGAGGTCGAGGTCAAGTGAAAACTGTCTGACGGGCATGAGGACCTTGCAAGGTACGCACATACCAAATATAGTTATCCTATTACTTATAATAAGAGAGAATTTAACATTACAAAAAATCTGAACTTTTTTTTCAAGTAGTCACTGAACCATGAAAATGAGGTCAAGGACATTGGACATGTGACTGACTGAAACTTCGTAACATGAGGCATCCATATACAAAGTATGAAGCATCCAGGTCTTCCATCTTCTAAAATATAAAGCTTTTAAAAAGTTAGCTAACGCCGCCGCCGCCGCCGGATCGCTATCCCTATGTCGAGCTTTCTGCGACAAAAGTCGCAGGCTCGACAAAAATCTAAATACATGTTAAGTTTCAGCATATCAAAGAACCACAAGAATTCAATTTTTGTTAAAATCAAACTAAGTTTAATTTTGGACCCTTTGGACCTTAATGTAGACAAATTTAAAAAACAGGACCCAAAATTAAAAATCTAAATACACAGTTAGATTTGGCATATCAAAGAACCCCAATAATTCAATTTTTGATGAAATCAAACGAAGTTTAATTTTGGACCCTTTTGACCTCAATATGAACCAATTTGATAGCGGGGTCCAAAAATAAAAAATCTAAATACATAGTTAGATTCAGCATATCAAAGAACCCCATATATTCAATTTTTGTTGAAATCAAACAAAGTTTAATTTTGGACCCCAATTTGGACCAACTTGAAAACTGGGCCAAAAATCAAAAATCTAAATACATGTTTAGATTCAGCATATCAAAGAACCCCATATATTCAATTTTTGTTAAAATCAAACAAAGTTTAATTTTGGACCCTTTGGACCTTAATGTAGACCAATTTGAAAACTGGACCCAAAATTAAAAATCTAAATACACGGTTAGATTCGGCATAACAAATAAATAAATGTGGTCAAAGATTTTACAAATCTAATGCGCCATACTGTGCAATTAAAGATTACTTCTTGAAATTTTTCAATATTTGAAATTTGAAAAAAAAATAATATTTGAAGAATAATTCTTTTTAATTTCTGAAATCTGAAATGAGAAAAAATTGACCCCCCTACAATTTCTTTTACCCCCCCCCCCCTTTTTTTCCCCCAAAAAATTCTTTCCCTCAAGATATGGTCATTATCTCAATCAAATTTCCAATGGAGTTTGCAACCATAATTACCCCTTTTGAATTTACCATAGTGCTAACTTAATCTATTTTATAATAGAATTTAAAATATAGTGTCAAATCTTTCATATGGATTTTTTTGTAAAAAAAAAAGATGCAACATTTGCAGATATTTTTACTGGTCTTCCTTTATAAATATGCATTTCTTTAAACATAATTTAAAAGCAGTGTAAGGGAAGTAACCAAAACGTTGTATTTGGATTACCTCCCTTACACTGTTTTAAATGATCTTAATTGTTCATTAACCATTACTTTATACATAATTTAAAAGCAGTGTAAGGGAGATAATTTCAATGATGTATTTGATTTATCTCCCTTACACTGCTTTATATATGTTTTGTACTAAAGTATTTGTCCATTAACCAGGACAACCTTGTTTTTCCCCCTTTTTTGTCCCTAATTCCTAAACGGTTTGAGCCATAACCCCCCAAAGCAAATCCTAACCATCTCTTTGTGGTGTGGAAACTTGTAGTATAATTTCAGAGAGATCCATACACCGTTCCACAGTTATTGTCTGGAAACTAGAAAATGCTTATTTTTGGCCCCTTTTTGGCCCCTAATTCCTTAACTGTTGGTACCATAACCCCCAAAATCAATCCCCACCTACCTTTTGTGGTATTGAACCGTATGGTAAAATTTCAAAGAGATCCATTCACTTAAACTAAACTACGACGACGACATCGACGCCAACGTCATACCAATATACGACCGCAAATTTTTGCGGTCGTATAAAAAATGGGTTTTCTGATAGATAAAATATACCTTGAGCTGCTGGACATGTTTACATGTGTCAGTTTTGCTTTTAATAAATTAGTTTTTGGGATACAAGCCAAACACTGCATTTAACCTCTTATAATCTATTTTTAGCAAAAGCGACCATGTTTGATGATGGAACAAATCTTTGGCTAAAATTTTTAAACAAGATTCCCTAAGGAACATTCAGGTAGAGTTTGGTAATTTTTGTTCTTATAGATTCAAAGGAGAAGATAATTATTTTTATGACAAGGATGGACAACAGACACCAATTTAGTGCTGGCAATAGCTCACATGGCTTTTTAGGCCAGGAGAGCTAATAAATGATTTCCAATAGGTGAATTTGAAATTGACCTACATCAATGTGATAAGTTATTAGGGAACAGACCTCAACTTGATAACTTAACATTACCAAATTTTGGTGCATTAACTGTCAGAGGTAAGGATACTTATGTTCTGCAACAAAGTTTGAAAAGAAGGACTCAGTGTTGATGGTCTTCTCATAAAGGGTGATATGTGCACTTGGCTTGAAGAATGAGATTGACTTTGACTGGTTTTGAATTGTAACAAGTTTTAAGTAATTTTGAGTTTTTGAATGCCTTATTTTATGACTTTAGGGGGAATATCCAACTAAATGTAAATATCTTACAAAGGGTACAAAACTCATTATTTTGCCCTCAACCATTTTTGTTTTTTCACTTTAATTATTGCTTCCCGAGCCTTTTGGTATATACAAAAAGTTACCCTTCCTTTTTACTCTGAACTTTTTAGTTAAAGCTACCAGTCGGTCATTACTACTGGTCTAGAAAAACAACCTCTTCAAACCACTGGATATTTTCCCAGTATGACTTTTCAAAGCAAATTGTGAAAACTTTGTAGTGAAACCATTTGTGACTTTGACATTAATTAACAACTGATGTTAAAAAACAGGGCATTTGAATACAACTAAAACCTTATAACTACAGTTATCATACTGTCATACAGTTGACCATAACATATTGATAAGATTGTAAAGACATGATTCTTGTTTACTTGATGATAGAAACAAAAATCAAGAGTAAACGATTGAAAAATTATCAAATATTATACACTATAATAATTGACAACAACGATACATCTGCTTCATTGAATCCCAGTTAAAATGTTCAAAATCATACTTATAAGTTATATATAACTTTTAATACTAGCAAATAATAATCTGCTATAGGATCCAGTACAATCAAGGCAAGGTTATATATGAGATTTTAAACATAAAGGGTTTAAATAATTAATACAGATACATCCTTGTTCAGATTTAGTCATTACCGACAAAAGTAATAAGTATATTGTGCTGTCAGATATGATAAGCTTCTGAAGTTTTAGTAACCAGAGTGACACATAATCCAACTCTGATGCTTTGTGAAATTTTGAATGTAACTTTTGGCTTCCCAGATATATTATTGAGAGTTGCCTATACCAGTAAAAATTATTGAACAATATACATTTGTATAAAGGTTTTATTAACAAAATGTGTTATATTTTGTTTATTTTATTATAATCATGATAAATTTGATATCAATAGCAATGTTGACTAGTGGAGTTAAACATTAGCAAACCATTGTTATACCTTGTAGGTTGTATTTTTTTAATCATCTGTATAAAGGAGAATCTCAAGTATAGAATGGAAAATACAAATTTCTTTAGATCTTTTTTTTCATTTATTAATTACATTTTCCAAACAAATAGGACAAATACATGTACTAGTATATCAAAATGAAATACTGATTACAAATCTATCATACCTATTTGATTATTCCAAATATTTTTTATACTGTTGACCAACACTTATATTGAGTACCTAACCAAGACACAATGGAAAGAAAACTGAATGTGATAAAACATTTGATTCAGCACTTTTGTCATGATATTGTCTTCTGTGATACAGAAGTCTGCACTTTTAAAAGCTGTATCGAAAATTGAAAAATACAAAATTTTATCAACAGTTAAAAAAACTTTTATTCATAAGTCTGTTTAGACTGTTGTCACACCTGAACAAATGAAGTTACTTACTGTACTGGAAGATGCATTTCGTACACCTATTGAGACAGCTGGAAACAGCACCTAATGAAACAGAAAAACTTTATTAAAACATAAAAAAAAATATAATGAATTTTTCATTTGAGAAAACATGTGATTGCTTCTTTCTTTTTAAATCTCACAGTTCTGTTTTCCTTTCTTTTTAAATCTCACAGTTCTGTTTTCCTTTCTTTCTTTTTAAATCTTACCGTTCTGTTTTCCTTTCTTTAAATTTTTAGACTGACTCTCTTGTGTCTGCTTTAAGTCTAGTGGCAAATATTTCATGCTTAAAACCAATGACACCACACATGAATGAAAAAGGTTTTGAAAAGTCGATGGACCACTCCAGGCATTATATAACTAATTCTGGAACATATTAAATCATAATTTTGAAATCAAGATTCAAGTTCTATGCAGTAGAAAATGCTTTGTTTCACAAATTCACAACAGACTGATAAACATAAACTGCTGACACATATATCAGAGTTCTCGAAAAGTGGTGGTCATAGGGATTTGACCACCAAAATTTGCAAAGGTCCAGCACAATTTTAGTATTTTGCAATAGAAATAATAGTGAGGACCACCATATTTTCCTCAAGGACCACCAGGGGAAAAAAGATTTCAAGAACTCTGATATATGTCTTGCTTGTCTGTTCAATTTACATGTCATTTTGATAGTGAAATGCAAATGCCAGGTGAAATAAAAATGGCAATACTTTGAATAATATGTAAAACATTCAGTCAATGAACTATGACTGAAGGTGCAGGGCCAAGTAATCTTTGAGGAAATGAGATATGCCAATGCTAATACAAATAAAGAGTTGCACCATGAGCACACGATACGCCGGTCACTTTTTCAACGAATAAAGTTCCATAACTTCTCAATGTCATATATGAAATTTATAAAAAAAAAAACTTAAAGGGAGCTTATTTAAATAGATATAAATATGATAAACCAGTCACCAAAGTTTCATGAAAACAGCTCAAAGCATTTTAGAGTTATTGTCCGAAAACTGAAAAATCCCCCCCTTTTTTATGAATAAAATTCTGTAACTCCGAAATGTAAAATCTAAAATTTATGAAAATCGAAAGGGAGCTTACGTCAATTATAGATATGAACAATTCACAAAAGCTATCTTTTAGTTATTTATTTTATTGGCACATCCAGTATGTTGCCTAAGGCGGCATTTTGATGCCAATACATTTCAGGTGGAACCACTCTTGACACCCGTCGTTCGCTATTAATAGATCCATAATATAGAGTTGGGTCCCTGTCCCAAAATATGTTTCGACAATTAGCCTCGAAAGTAACAATAACTATTTCCGGTCTCACTAATTAGCGACAAGAAGAAGTATACGCTGATGACCAAATTTTGTTTAAATTGTGTCCGGTTTGTTTCAACTGTTCTGCCAGTTTTGTATTTTCCCTCAACTCATATAAACTGGTGCCACTAGTGGGACAGTAACTAAATACCTTTCTAGAGCTCATTCCATCACCCTTCGGTTTATTTTGGGTAGGTGTGGCTAAGTTTTAGATTTTTATGTAGTACTTGTGAACATTAGATCATGTAAGACAGTTTTGCAAGTCCTATCAACTATTCGCCAGACCTACTTTTTTTTTGAATAATAAATAAGTTTCCAGTTGGATCATTCATCAAGAGAAATGAAAAAAAAAAATCTTTTTGAGAAAACTAAAATAATACTTGTATGTTTTTGTTTAATTTTAATTACATAGAATTATCTGGTCATTATTTGTCCCGTTTTAGAAATTTTGGTTTCCATTGCTTTTCAACTATATAACTGATTTGGCCTTTCACTGTTCCAACTGATTTAATTCTTGCACCACTGATTAGTCATATCCTCGTTAAGGCGCGTATACTCGCCCTGGATGTGCCATTGCATGAACCCGTGCGTCAGAGGAACACTTCCTGATAACACTAGCTGAGTCTTGTTATCATCATAATTATCCCTCAGCTATCAAAAAGAAGCTGAAAACATGCTTCTATTCAATGTTTTTACCGGAAATTTACTTTAGTTTTAATTCATTCATCATCATTCATAAACCCTAAGCAATACGAAAATAATTATGATCACATGACTTACACTAATTGGATAAACAAAGAGAAGATCGAAATCTGTTTACATCAGCACGTTCAGAACAACGGACAAATCCAACAGGGACCCAGATTTGATGTAACGCTCTAATTTTAGAACGAAAGGAGATCTCCAATTATAACTATTACAAACATAAATTTACATGAAATAACGCACACGAAAACGACTAGAAGGGTTGAGAACGCATGGTTTTGACATTTAATTGGGTTTACCTGTGCATGAATTGGGTTTTTGAACGCTGCAATCGTCAATTGCATTGGGTTTTCAATAGTTTTTATTGCGTGATCACGCAAATAAGCAGCTTATCTGGAGCTCTGCGACACTATATAAATTATGATTCATTCATTTATACACTTTGATGAAAACAGTACATTTTGTAAATACATTATCTTAAACATATTCTTAACATGCTTTAGGTTCATCAAAAGGAATTGAAAAATATGGCTGTGTTTACACCACAAAATCTACTGTGAGTACAGAAAAAATCACTTTATTACACATTTTTAAAAAAAAAACATTCATACATTATTTTTATATTTTGAAATAAGGAATTGATTAAGATTCCTTGGCGCTGTAATTGTTTTCTTGTGGCTAAAATTATTCTTCTTGATACTTCTTATTCTTTATTTCTGTAAATTCAGAAAGTATTGCGTGCATTTACTATTTCGATTTTTGAAGAATGGACGAAAATGCAAGATTAATTATTGCGATTTCTGGAAAAGCTGCCTACACTGGCTACAGACATATGTATCAGATATCATAATGCGACCTCATATCAATGCGATTAATAAAAACATTGCAATAATTTCAGAATTTACAGAAGTGAGACCCACTATTTCTTATTACAATATAAGGTTACTTTTTGACAATTTGCGGGTTATAATATAATAGCTAATGGCAAAATAAATGCCTAGTACTAGTAGTAGTAATACATCAATTGATCATTTAGGCAACTAGTCACAACGTGTTTTATACTCTGTCTTTATAAATTATATCATTACATACTTTCTCTTCATGAGTATTCAAGAATAAGCTCACTTTCTGGCGATTTCGTAACGAGATAGGTAAATATGGGAGGTCATAATATAATTTTTGTTATCAACTATACACTGTCTTGGTGACATGCCTCCCAGTGTAATTTCTCCTCTTAATTTGAGGAGACATGATAAACTCATACCTTGCTTTGTTGTAAAGCTGATGAGGCTACAGTTCTTATCATAGACATAGTGAATATAAGTGTCTCCTCGTCAAAAAGAAAGTTGTAAGCACACCGGCAACCAAGGTCAGTAGAGTGACGTCACAAAAAGGAAATGGATTTAGGATTATACTATAAACCTGAACGCCGACCCGAGAAGATGGAAATATATATTCCTGTATAATATTTAATTAAAGGAGTCATTTGGAAAAACTTAATAATACTGATATTATTAAACAAAACAAAAACTTGCTTTCAACGAACATCTAAAAAAAAACGATGTGCCGTAAGGAAAGGGGTATAGACTGCCAAATTCATTACAACCGAATTGACTAAAACTTTTTAATTTGATTTATAACATCAAGGATCCTTTATAACATACTAAGATGTTTATCAGAACTACAAAAGTTTCATTGGGAACAATAAACCATGCAGTACATCGTAATAATTTAAAGTATCAGCTTTTCTTGCCTTTTTCAAATTTAAAACTAAAAAACTTGGTATAATTTAAAGTATCAGCTTTTCTTGCCTTTTTCAAATTTAAAACTGAAAAACTTGGTCTGAACAAGGATTTGTATAGCTATATATAACTATACAAATCCTTGGTCTGGATAACACATGTAAACAACTACTAGAAAGCCATCTATTTATCCATCGAAATGAACTCCGAATCCTGCCGATGGTCATGTTACCCGATATAAACATACTCATAGATATAAATCCCGTGACAAAAAGACACATTGCCATGATTGCCATGATTGATTGTTGGTTGCTTAATGTCCAGCGGTAAATATTTCATGGATGTTCAGGACCAGATATAAACAGACACACACGTGCAATAGTATAATAACGTTACCTTTCTAGGAAAGATTGAATATGTTTAACATATGGACAACCCGTATCTCCAAATAAGGCCCCCTTGAGTCAAGTTAAAGGTTGCATACATGTATACGCGCGGACCCAAAAGATTTTTTCAAGTTTAATTTTATTTCAGAATTAATTGCTCATTTAAATCTTTGAAGTACAAATATAAATATCGTCCAACTCCATTTTTTTATGTTTTTAAAAAAACCCATGCAATTCACTTCATTTAGTTGTTTTCATTTTCATTTCAGTAAAAAAAATCATTTAAAGCTTAAAGTACAAATCTTATATCATGGACTTGTTATTTGGTTGGGGTCCCTATAAATAAAACATAATTTGAACTTTATTTGTAGACTGATATAAAAGCTTCTTCTCCTTCTTGCTATATAGGCTGAACTGTCACTTTCGATAAAAAATACGGCCCTTAAATCTATTCTATTGCATGCATATCATCCCTGAAAAGATCAAAGAATGTTTTCAACTGCTCATGAAGTGATAAAACATAATACATCTAAGATAATTAACATAAATAAGCGACCTTAAATGATTAGTTGTCATGTACAGTTAGTAATATATTTATTAATAACTACAGTACGGAAGTCCCGAGGCTGTGCACACTGTCTGGAACGACGGTCACCAAGATGCAATATGTTTTCTTTTTTACATCTACCATTCTAACCCATATCAATTCGGATTACTAATTAGTCTTATTGGTATATTTTTATACCTACCCTTCATCCCAAACACACAAAAACACAAAAAGAAGAAAAAAACAAATAAAATCAAACAAACAATCAACAAAACGAAACAAAAGCAAAAAAAAAACAACAAAATGTATCACTTTATTAGACGTGTACTCTGTGAAAATAATTATTTATGCAATTGAACAATCTACGGATTTATTTGTAAAATAAGATTTTTTTTTCAATTTTAATTAAGAGACCCATGAATCCAAACAGTTTACTATGGTTTACGAAAGTGAAATTTTGATAATCATATATACTCAGATAAATCATCTAATAACAATACAATACACTTGAAATAACTATCTAGGATTCAGAAACAAGCAAATTTGCTTTGACCAGAGACATATAATATTGTATTTTATGTCTCTGCTTTGACAAATCGTCTCCTAACATACAAATAATATACGTATTGGTAAAAACACAAATATTGGTATGCTCTGCAATGAATAAATAAATATATGAAAAAGGTGAAAAATATAATAGAAAATAAAGAAAGAACATGAAATGATGTATTGTATGTATTACAGTGACTTTGTAAAATCATGGAATTTGTAAATTACTGAAGGATTTAGTGATTTTGTAAAATCCCTCATTTACAAGTTTTAAACTTTATATCGGAAATGAATTTTCCTTAATATCGATAGAACATTAATTGTTTAAATATATTCATTGAATATACTACTGGTTTTCACTATCTTAAAGTTACTATGAATAAAAGACATTTGTACTGATATAAAGACTGCACAATTCATCTATTTTTGCATAATAAGTTTGGGTAACATCTACTGTTATATAATTTCTCAACTTTTCGACAGCCGGGCACACCTATTTTTCACATCTCCACATTGAAGAACTTCATACCTACACTCTTTTGAATAGTATTAAACAAAATTTACTTTTTATTTGATTTTCATCCAAAGAGTGGAAAAAATATAGAAAATTATGTATTCCGATGTGAAAGCATGGATACAGTATCTTAGATATGACCAAGGCAAGTGAAGCATGAAAAATGGTCAAGGCGACCTACATTTGCCTGGTTGGTTACCTATCAATTGAAATGCAGGTCCAATACGAGGTATTTTATAAACACTTCTGTTTTGTTTTTTTGTGGATAGAAATCACTTTTCGTGTGTAGCATATTTTATAAGGCGACACTTATTTAATTTTCAAATTTCCTTTATACTGATCAAACATGAAAAATCTACGATGATAATATTTAACTTGTTTCCATAGTTTGAGTCAGGTTAATATGTACATGTCTTCCTGTATACTTTTACCATGTGAGCTAGCATGTTGATATTCTGCTGGATCAGCGTGTTGGTCTAGCACTAAACAGGGTTCATATGTACATCACAGTAAGACATGCCTTCAAACTTTCAGTGTACAGCCTTTACATTTGATAGTTAAAATAGATAATTTCTTTTATACTTTTCAGTAATTACAGACTGAAGCTCTAAACATTAACTAACTTTCAAACAAGGTAGTGATATGAACTTGCTTTGTCTATTTTGTTCCACAATTTCCTCATTTTTTTTAATTTTCTCATCTTGTATTAATTAAATAGGACATGTTCAGTGTTACTGTATAGTAGGCTTTTGTCTTTTTTTCCAATGAATAATATAAACAGAAAGACTGATTGTTTTATAAATTCCCTGAATTAGATCAGTGAATCTGATGTCTAATTTAAGTGTGATTCATAGTCTTGTTGTTGCAGGGAAACTTTTCAGAATATAAATGCCACGTTTGTTTGTTGAATTGTGTAACCATTATGTCGTTGTCTTGTATGATGGAGTCATGTCTACTTCCCACTGAATCAGGCATTAATTAAGTATCTTAAATACGCTGGAGTTTTGTTATTCAAAATTAAATGAAAGAACTAATCTATGGTTGCGTCGTCTTGCAAGTAAATGTACTGAGGAAACTAAAATTTACACTTTCCAAAAAAGCTTATCAAATATCTATATCACTTTTATGAGACCACTTTTGGAATATGAATGCGAAGTATAGGAAGGGTGTTTTGAATTTTTAATATGAATATAATAAACTAGAAAAAATACAACTAGAAACTGCAAGGATAGTAACAGATCTTACAAAATTATCAAGTTTAGAATCCTTATATTTTGAAACGGACTGGGAAACATTAGCAGAAATCAATATTTAATCGACTATCTACTAGTACCTCCAGTTACATCTGATGTCAGTGGATACAACATAAGAAATAATGATAATTATATACCCACTGGATGTAGACTACGAATTACTGAAAAGGTCATTCGTACTCGTACCATCTACTGTCAGAACATGGAATAATTAAAATCCAACTATAAGAAACGAACCAACTATCCCAAAATTCAAACGGGAAAAAAGGTGAATCATGTATAGACCTCCGACATATTATGGTGAAGGGCCCAGAAAATTTCATATGCTGCATACAAGTCCAAGACACCAGTGCAGTGCACTAAACGTAGACTAAGATAAGAAACATGTAGTGAATGATACTAAATGCTCTTGCGGTTTCTAGCATGCCATAATAATGTCCCTGGTTCCTGATCCTATAAATATGAACATACAGATTGATATTAAAAAGCTATTGTTTGGAAAAGATGCATATAATGAGAAATTGACTCTAAATTTTTCTATATATATATATATATATAAAGTTTGTTTTTTTCATTAAATAGTCAAAAAAAAATTAGCATTCCAAGTCATCAGTTTTGTTTTTGTCATTTTCTTTTGTCTTGTTTGCATTTTTATTTGTTGCCATGCCAATGTGCGACTCTTCCTTTATTTTCTTTAACCAGTGAAGCTATATTATTTATGTGTTTGTTCTCATCATATATGTGTATTGTATATTTAAGGAAAGCACATAATATAAGTTGTTTTAACGTGTGTCCAATCCTATTGCATTGCAA
The DNA here is from genome assembly GCF_021869535.1 of Mytilus californianus. Lineage (NCBI taxonomy): Eukaryota > Metazoa > Mollusca > Bivalvia > Mytilida > Mytilidae > Mytilus > Mytilus californianus. Next base: position 97,289,805 of record NW_026262668.1, read on the forward strand.
TAACATATTATTTAACTAAACTTCTTGCATCGTCTATCAGAATATTTTTCCCATTAACTTTCGGCAGCATCAAATGAATATTCTCAAGTTTAGTGATGACATTCTGATTTTGGGATTTCCATACAACGTCTGCATATATTCAAGAATAGGTCGAACAAATGATATGTAAAATTTTCAAGACTAAACCTATCAAGAACATATTTTCATTTTCCTCATTTATTTATGTTTATTCTTTTGTAAGATTGAAAAAAAAGTTCAATATGGTCATTCCACGTTGTTGGAGAAATAGACACCTAGATGTTTGCTTACTGGCCATATGTAGCTTTTGTGTATTCATTTTTTAGTGATGGGTTTATTTGTTTTGTGTTACACCACTTGTCCGAAGCTAGGAGAGTTGAGTGCTCACAAACATGTTTAACCCTGCCACATAATTTATGTGCCTTAACCAAGTCAAGAGCCTGTAAAAGTATGTGGTTCTCGTTGGTTGCTTTCTGTCAAATTTATTTTTCGTTGATTGTTTGTTAGCATACATCAGATAATTGATTTTCTCTTTTGACATAATCACATTTTGTCTTGCCGCGGCCTCTTATATCGAACTATTGAGTATGAGTTTTTCTCATGGTTGACTGCCGTACGGTGACCCATTGATCTGTATACATTCATCATATAGTCTTCTTTCTTTCTTTTTGATTCATTAAAGAGAATTGTTCCTTACCAAAATAAAAGTAATTTCGTTAAACGCTGCTTAAAACTGTCCCACCTGTTTGTCCAACTAAAAAAATACTTGAGACAATGCACAATTCGTGCAATGAAATTTTTTTCTATTATCCGTTTATATTCCTCAGGAAAGTTCCAACGTTGATTTTATAGGTTAATCCGTACTTTTTCAACATCATATCCAGTCGAAAATGAATTCGGCAATCTGAAATAAATATTTAAAAAAAAATAGATGAATAAAAACGAGTTAACAAGGGACATCCCTGGGAACCTACATCGTGTATACACAATTATCATCATTAAATTCCCCTTGCATTATTAATACACACGCGGAAATCAAATTTTGTCTCATTATAGAACATATTATTTGACAGGCCTCTAAACTGCATTGTACAAGGTAAGCAATAAATATATAATTATCCTGTCCAACAACACCTATATTATAGATATGTAAATGTAAATTGTCGGACAAGGGTAATTATTGAACAATTATTATAAGGCAATCAAACTCGTTTGACAAAATCATGACCTTAGTCATCGTCATAAATACATGTCAATATTGAAAACCCAACAGTTTAGGTGATTCCTTGTATTTTCCAGTAAACGTTTTGTTCATAAGTATTCTTTTATAAAAATAATTTTCACGATAAAAGATACACACCCAGAACAAAAAAAATCCTTCTTATAGGTTTTGAAATAAATTGAAATTGGTGTTTTGTTCTGATATCTAATTGAAAAAAAAACAGGATCAGAATTTCTTTAAATGAGATTCTTTTGTTATATCTTGGCACGAATGTCACAAGTGATTTATATATATATTAAAAAAATTCTTCAAGATACTTTTTACCTAGGCTAAAATTCCAATTATAGGCATGGATTTCCCAGCATTCCACCGAACTAACAGAATACAATTGTTGACTTTTTTTAAATGCCGAGATCGACCTTTATAACTGTCAAATTTCTTATAAAGATCAGTAATATAATTATAATAAAATACACGCCTTCGTTGTAAAGCTTAACTCGAGCGTTTTGATTGGTTGTTGACAGTGGTCGTAGTGAATGACGTTAAGTGATTATTGGTTAATAATTATCAATAGACAATTATAATCATCGTTTCGAATGTATAAAATACAGTCTCTACAATGTATTCATTACACTTCAGACTGGCAGTCCTGACGAAAAGGCTACTTTTACAATGATGTTCCGTGAAATTATAATTTCTGTACTTGTTGGAAGCATATGTGCCCAGTTCTGGGACAGAGATTCAGACAATTATGGCGATTCATTTGTCGGAAAATACAGGGATTACAGAGACTCAGATTCAAATGGCTTGTATGACGATAACAGCAATAATAACGACGACGATTCAGATGAATCGTACAGAAACAGATTCCTTGTAGGAGGCTTTAGAAGACGCCAAAGTTGGGGACAAAGAGCAGTTGGTTTCCAACCACGCCGACAACAAACTTTTTCACGATTCAACACTGCCAGAAGAAGATCTCAAAATCAAAATTTTAGAAACTCAAGGAGATCTTCTCGAATCCAATCCCAACGCCGTGTTCAAAACCGTCCCAGATTCAACGTTCAACAAAGAACATTAAGAAATTCTGCTAGAAACCGTTTTCAAACAAACAGAAACTTCTTCAGAGGTAAGAACATTTGATTATACATGAAGCTATACCAATTATTGTGGTAAACGGACAGAAAGTCACAAATTTGATAGAACAAAACTGAGTCACAATTGATTTGTTCGTAATTGTTTGAATGTATAAGAGGAAGTTCTTGAAACAGTCTTTTTATTACATATATTCATTTAATTTACAGTTTAGGAAATTGTTCATCAGCCTTGATAAATGAAGATTTGTCAATTGTTTATCATGCAAAGGATTTATTTTTGGCACCATGAAGCCATTTAAGTACCAAGCCACTTTGACAAATTGTTTTCTTATCAATAAATTTTAATTATTTGATAATTATTGATTTATAAAAAAAACTTTTTGTTTACAAATTTGCTTTATGTATAATAGTTCAAGAAAAGGCAAAAATGTTTGTAAAAATAAGTGTTTTTTTATTCGAAAAAAAATAATCTCAAAACTGAATTGTGACTTTTTGTCCGTGACTTTTTGTCCTGTGACTTTCTGTCCTACATTCAATTATTGCATGTACCGGTAAACGGGCAGATCGAGTTAAAGGAGGTAGTAAATGGCGAAGTTCAGTATATATATAGATTTAAACTGTCCCTTAATAGTTGATTTTTTTATCCCACACAAAATGATAAGGATGGCACATGACGTTCTAAACCGAATTGATCTGATTTGTCATGATTTGTAAGCTTACAACGCAGGTTATTTTGATAGCTTAAAATATCTGGTCGGACTTTGTTCATTCTATATACCAGTCGAGTTGAAAGAATGCCACGCACTCAACAGTAAAAGAACCCTTGCAATAACTCTTTTGGGCGTTTTTTTATGTGATCTACTGCATGTAGGAAGAAATCTTGCCCTTTTTCCAATTTCTAAATCGACCTAATACATTGACCGAACGTATAATAAATTCATAATATTAGATATATCGTCCTGGATTTGCATGACATATTTCCCATTGAATATTCGAGTTATCCAACATTGAATCATGGCTAAAAAGATACAAAGTGAATTCGCGAAACTCAATATAATTGAAAACATTCATCGGTCACTATAAATTCAACAGTATCTAACGAAACTTTTATATCATGAGATATTGCATCCATCTATTTTTAAGGCAACAGTCCTACCCAGGCAGCAATGTTGTATAACGCATTCAACATGGACCTCTTTTAACAGAAGTTGAAGATAGGCTGAAGATAAAATCTGGATGACAACAGATGCTAAAAAGAGGACATATATGAACTGACACAGCTATATATATAATGTTACTGTTTCAAACAAAAACTAAAAGATTGTGAGAATCTTATGACTTATATTATAAATTACAGTGGACACTGTATAGTCCCATAGGAAAGGGAAAGATACGATGTTTTGTATTTATTTAGTTGCATATAATGTAGCTCTTGTTATGCTGTGATATTAAATGAACTATTATTATGCTGTGATATTAAATGAACTAATAGCCTTTAAAACAATTATTTGTATGGCATACACGATGAGAACGAGAGTTCTTTCCAACGATTCAGTTTTTGTAGAATATAAAGATAGACCACACCATGTGATACATGATCATGTTGATGCACCACGAGATGTGAAAATAAATGATAACACTAAGTGGACACACAAACTAATGCTTAAAGCAAATAGAATTTTTCCTAGATAATATGTATTGTCATCTTGAAGATAAAATATAGTTATGTGATGTACCCGATGGGGATAAACTGTGCCCCTCTTATAAAAGATTTATTCTTTAACTGTTCTGAATCACACTTCACCTGTACAGCTAAACATTTTACGAAGAGTGAAGTTACAACACTCAATCGATGTTTTTCAATGATACCTTCTTAATATACAAATCGATTTATCCACCTCAACTCACTCTTACGAATTCTAACGTATCAATGACCGATGCTCATTTTTATACCCTGATAGTTAATTTCTCATTTTTTAGATAATATCCATGCTAAAACAAAAACAAAAAAATCACTTACTGACTCCTTCTTATGCAGTGTACTTTTCTCAGTTGTGTACGTTTTTTCAATTACATCTCGGATTCAATGAATTAATGTAATGTGCTAAAAAAATACAGCACGGTTATAGATATTATAAATTTTTATTTAATTTTATCCTTAGGATAGAGATTTATTGTGGAAGTATTGAGCCTGTATCGCTCATCTACATGATAATTTGGTTCCTAAAAGATATAATTTAAAATTGTTCAATAAGAACTCAATAGTGCCCTTTTCATTTTTCATCTCATCGAAACCACATGCAGAAATCCTCTATAGGAAACTTCCGTATGTTATTCGTTATAAAAGTAAGTAAGTAAATTATTTATTATAGTGACATGTGTAAATATGTACAGATTTTAAACATACAATATATTATAAATATTAATATTAATACGCCCGGCCCAATGGACCTATAAGTCACCTCAAATGAAATTAAATAATTATAAAACAATTTTATCACGTTCTTCAAAATAACAAATTATTCATGAAATTATCTTTTTGTTGACGAATGTTAATTTTAAGATATTAAGCTATTTGTAAACAGAATTGCATCTTTTGAAATATGCCTGTACGATGTATTTGGCTAGTTTTCGAGTATGACTTATAATTAAAAAAATAAGCTTTTCATTATTGTCCATAGATATAAAGGAAGTAGTTAATAAAAGTTCACCAAACACATGTTCTCGTATATCAGAATAGAATGTACAGTCTAGTAAAAAATGAGTTTCAGTTTCGGTCACGTCTGTAGTACAAAATTTACAGAGTCTTTTTTCTGGCCTTTCACCTATATATCGTCCTGTTTCAATCCTCAGAGGTAATATTCCACATCTGAATTGTGCTAAATGCGAGCGTTCGACTTTGGTTAAATTGATTTTTACATACTGTTCTTGATTAAAGGCAGATTTGAAAGTTATATAAGTACGAAGTTTTGTATATTATCATTCCATATGTTTGAATAAAGGCGCTGAATGTTCATTTCTACAGTTCTCAAATTAATAGCAGTTTTTGAATCAAAATAATGTTCTAAATTAAGTTTACAAAGAATGTCTTTCAATTCGCTACACCAGTTGTCGGCACAACGGTTATAGTCTGCATTAAAAGCGAGCTTCGTTATGCGATCATCTTCAAACTTGAGTAGTCTGTTCCAATACCTCACCATGTTTGTCCATCTTCGAAACTGGCTTGGGATCCATCCAACATCCCCATGTAGGGCAAGAGTAGGCGCAAAACGGTGAACACCAAGAAAATATCGTATTGTACGGTTTTGAATATTGTCTATTGTTTGAAATTTTCTGTATCCCCAAACACTTGAGGCATAATCTAAGATAGGAACTACACACGAGTAATACAGTTTTTCGTAGGCATTAAATCCGAAGTCTTTATTGTTGTGAATTTTGGATATGATCGTCCCTAGTGCTCTCCCACCGCCTTTCGACAAATTTTCCGCGTTGGTTATGAAATTTCCATTATGACCGAATGCAATCCCTAAATATTTGTAATTTTCGACCTTCTCCAATTTGTTTTTTCCAACTGTAAATTCAAAATTAGTTTCTTTAGTTCTTGGTTTTCTGAAATGAATACATTTAGATTTATCTGTATTGATTAACACCCTCCAACGTTTACACCATTGGTGAAGTGTGTTCAACATACACTGAAGATCCTCAGCCGACTTTGCAACTAACGCTATATCATCCGCATACAATAATAATGATAACTTCGTTTCAAGTAAGTCTACTCCAAGATTAAGGTCATTAATTTCTTGGACAAGATCGTTTATAAATATGGAGAAGAGTGTCGGCGATAAATTATCTCCTTGTTTCACACCAGTTTTACAGCAAAACCACGATGTTAGTTTACCGTTAATACGAACACATGACTCAGAACTTTGGTATATACTTTTTACAGAATTGTACAACTTCCCATCAATTTTATTCAGCAAAAGTTTGTATAACATCATATCTCTGTCAATAAAATCAAAACATTTCTTCAGATCGATGAATGCAACAAATACTGATTTATTATTTCTAATAACACTATTCAAAGTAAATATATGGTCTTCACATGATCTATTTTTTCTAAACCCATTTTGTTCGTCGGCAAGAATATCATTATTTTCAAGATGAATGACGAGCCGTTGATTAATAAAAGAACTATACAATTTGCTAGTGCACGACAAAAGACTTATACCTCTATAGTTCATTGGTACTCGGAGATCTGATGACGGGTCTTTCAATATTGGACATATGATGGCTTTTCTCCAGATGGTTGGAATTATACTGGTGTCAAATATTAGTTGGAAGAGTTGTTGCAATGTTTGAATGATTATCGGGTACTTTAAAACGCCGTACGGAATTTGGTCTGGTCCACTTGCTGATTTTGGTTTTGCATGCATTACTATATTAGTTATTTCATCAATCTTAATATTAGAGTTTAAATCCTCATTCGGCATAAACAACGGATCTTCCATTTCAGATTCCAATAACTGTTTATGAACTTTTGACTGATTATAATGGTCGTTTTCAAATTCGGTGTTGTTTTTCCCGTTGTAAAGATTTTCAAAATCGATACGCTATTTGTTAAGTACGTCCTTCTCGTTCGTTAAGACTTCACCAGATTCATCAACGACTTCCATCAGGCTTGGTTAAATTTGGCCATGTATTATAAATAATCAGAGTGGTTTAAAATCGATCTAATTAAAATAAAGTTCTCTGATTTCGTTATACTCAATATGAGATCTTATATGTACGAGCAAGCGAGTTAATATAGGTCTGAATTCTAATCAGATTGGTTTAAAATGGGACTTTCCATTGTCGGAGTTTGAATAGGAACTACGTGCTGTTTATGGTAATATTATAAAGCTAACAGGTTAAGGAATTGTGATTCAGATCTATCTTTTTTCTCAATAGACTTTATTGACTTTTGCTAATAAAGGTTACTATTGAACTGTTGTTCAATTATTGCAACTTTTTTGCGTGTGATTATCATCACTTCGCTGATTTATAGATTAAAGCAAGACTAAACTGTTCCTTTCCTATTTCTGCATTGAAATTATGCTCAATATTATTTTGCTTTTAAGGAATGACTGTAATATTTTTTTCTGTTTATGAAGAAATAACATCAAAAATGTGGTGCACACTGAATAACCCGCGTAGCAACACGTTTTTTTTTGGGGGGGTTATTTCGAAAAGACAGAAAAAATATTACAGTCCGTCTTTATAATTTAATTCTAAATTCTATTTTTTAGGAGTAAATCATTAAAAAAAAAGTTGATGACGTCACGGTCATGACAAAATTATGTTTATGAGCTGATAGACAAAAACTTTCAGCCAATAAAAAGACGTGTTACATCCAAAATGTAATTATTGTAAAACAGTTTGTCTTCTTATACTGTTCATGACGTTGCTGTAGGAAATCTACTCTGAATTGAACTGACTCTGAGTCGCAAGTATTCTTTGATACAATATTGCCAGTTTATCATTGTTTTGTTTTAACTTGTGTCTACTTATTATACCGTCATTAAAAGAGTTAAAAGTGCCTTTCCTATACTGATTTGTATACCTTCGATAAGTAAATTGATCGATATTAAAAATCGGGGTTGCGACCGAAGAAAAAATATTAACCCGATCAAAAGATCACGTGCCTGTTCCAATCATGAGTCTCTTCAATGGTTCGCTCTTTTTCGTCTGGAGGAAATAAGGTAAATAATAGAGAGGGACAGCATAACAAGTTCTATAAAAAAGAGACTAAAGAATAAAAATTGAGTGAGTACATGATATGCCAAGTTATCGCAAGAATAAATACGCAATAACTGTAAGCAAAAACACAGGCGCTTGGGTATATGATACAGAAAATTTTTTTAACTTTTTTTTGTTGATTAAAATATTCTATTTTCAACATTTATACTACATATCTATCACTACTGCGCATGTCTTACATAGTTTCGAGTGATTTTACCAACTTTGAGACAAACCCCCATTTTGTTTCTTAGTGTGGATAGTAAAATGGGGGTTTGTCTCAAAGTTGGTAAAATCACTCGAAAAGCATGTGAAACTGTTTTTGGTCTCCGAAAACACTCTTGTCGGTGTAACGGCAAAAGAGATATGAATTATTAACTCTTGACACAAAATCCCTACACGCACTTATAAAAGCAAATGAACCACTGTCATTGCTGTTCTTCACATTGTCAAGAATTAGTCCGGTCAATATTGCGCATGCGTGAATTCAGATACCCTACATGGATAAAATCGTTATACAGAAGTTATATGGAAAAAAATCTTTACAAGACGATATTCAAGTTTCTTCTCAATGGTTTTCTTAGCTGCTGCGATCCCCAGAATCCTTAATGTGTCTTCTTTTTTATGATATTGATTATTTTAAAATAAAGTTTGAACTTCTTGCAACAAATTTGGATTTTTAACAGTGATGTCAGATGGCTTACTTCTGCCGTTATTCTTACAGGAAAATGTCATTATTCGGAAGAGTGGTCAGCTTTGAAAAAATAAATAAAATACTTTTACTTATGATATACCTTAGCTGCTGCGACCAAGAAAAAGATGAAAAGTTAAAGCTTAACGTGGTGTAGTTTATTTTCAAATTGGATATTTTCTTCTTGCTCCAAATTTGATTTAAAAGTAGGCGATTTTTGTTTTTTTTTTTTATCAATTTCTATTTGACAACAGGACACATCATGTGTGTAAACAGATAACAAATTGTTATACAATCGTGTTTATACAGTCATGCTGAGACATAATATATTCCCAGAGTAATGTAATATAGTGTAAACGACATTTTGTATAAACTTGATTTAGGGTTGACAGAATAGCAAAACACCATATAATTATAATTAACGTTTTTTTTTATAATTTAAGACAAGGATTTGTATATCTCACTATACAAATCCTTGTTGAAGATGATTAGATTTTAAGTTATTTTTTGTTTCTGTTTTCACGTGGTTATAACCGAAAATTAATAAATATATCATAAGAATGCAATCAAAATCTAAAACGCATTAATTATTTTAAATAAATGCTTGCTCATCTGAATGATTTATCAATACACAATCATATTTTTTTTCAATGGCATCAAATGGTTTCTATTCACATTTATTTAAAAAAAAATAAGAAGATGTTGTATGATTGTCAATCAGACAACTGGCTCGTTTTCTTAATCCCTAGATAATCATTTTTTGAGGCAATTTTAACACGATTTGAATACACAATCATATAGGAGAACAATTCCATTTCGTCGCACTTTAAAGAGTGCATAAAAAAACATTTAGAAAACTTCACGAATTCGACCACTTGATACGGCAAGATGAAATCTAATAATATATTTTACATCAAACCGAGTTTCTGTTATTTAATTTCTTGAAACTAAATACACGAATAATAATATGTGCGCACAATAAATTGGAAAGTTTGCACCTTTCAAGACCCGTTAAATAGTTTTGAAATTCTTTCATTACTTAAATTGTACATTCGCCGTCAAAAAGAAACTTGTTGATCACAAAAAAGTGTATAAAATGAAAAAAAAACAACAACAAAAAACAACTTTTATTAAATTCCTTTTGTCAATTTTTTATCACTAGCTTTTCGTCTCAATTAAAATTTATTGAATCGAAACAATATTAAATAAAAAATCAATAATTTGTTCACAAAACGGTAAAGATTGTTAGCTTTGAACAGGTACTTGTACATGTATGACAATTAACATGTCAGCTTCAGGGTATATACCTGTGGATATATGGTTGAAACGATGCTGGAAGCTTGTGTGTTTTCTGTTTCTTGTTTAACTTCTATTGTTTACGTCGTAGATGTTTATATAATGTGAGATATTAGGTAAATATCCACGAGATAACCTACCCTCCACCCACAAAATTCACAAGATAATACAGGGTTCTGTAAGCTTTAACTGAATAAATTGGCTATCATAATGTACAATGTATGAAAAGCTTTAAAACCCCCGTTCCTTCATAAATTATGGTTTAACTAGAGCTACATATATTATATATATATATATGGATATGGTGTACAAAAATCTTTGCACCTTTGTTTGCGGTATACCATCTTTGCCGCAAGTTTATTGTTTTCTGTTTGGTATGAAATTTTTAATTAAGATCCATTTATTACACCTTGTGATCCGTTTATTTGGCAATCGCCAATGGCAGTCAGCAGGGTTTAAGAACATTTGTTGTTCGACCTGTTAGTCAAATGCGTTTTGTTAAAATATACTTTTTCACTTTTTTGGTCTTTTGGAAAATGTTGTTTGTGCTGTATTTAGACCCCTCTAACAAGAAATTTGTTTTTGCATGCACACGTATAAAAATTGAGGTTTTTATCCAACGCAATCATAGGTTTGAACGTTGTTTTCAATTTAGACTTGTATATATATATATATGTATATATATATATGGCTCTGGTTTTACTTAGAAATAAATCATCATGACAATAATTTACAAAATAAGACGATGTGGTAAAATTGGCAATGAGACAACTTGTCACCATAGACCAAAGGACGTGGTTGAAAGCAACTATAAGTATCTGTACGGCCTCTATCAATGAGCTAAACCCATATCGTATAGTAAGCTTTGTAGGATAGAATTGAGAATTGAAACGGGAAATGTGTTAAAAGAGACAACAACCCGACCAAAGAGCAGAAAACAGCCTAAAGCCACCAAATTGGGTCTTCAACGCAGCGCGAGAATATCCCGCACACGCAGGCGGGCTTCAGCTGGCCCCTACACAATAATGTATACTAGTTCGGCGAAAAGAACGCCACACCAAACTCCGAAACATATAAATGAAGCAAAATTAAAAAAAAAACCACACAAAGGTTAGAGGTTCCTGACCTGGGAAAGGCGCAAAAATGCGGCGGGGTTAACATGTTTTGACAGATCTCATGTTAATTGTCGAAAAAATTAAAACGGGAAAAAAACCAACGAACTAGTTTATGCTAAAACAATAACAACAAGAAAATAAATATTTCAGACAGCAAGAAACGACAACCACATAATCACAAGTAATTTGTTCCCGACTTAAAACAGAAGTATAAACCGGCGGGGTTAAACATGCTTGTGAGTGCTCAAATCTATCTTAATCCCACTGAACCTGGGGCAGTGGTATAAAAGCACAACACAAGACCAAACTGTTGAAATTAGTAGGAAAATGCTTCTTTGTCAGATGGGCACAAAAAAACTATCTAAAGAAGACAAAAGATCTAAAGTACCGATCTGAAGATAAATTATCTACCAGTACACATCCAACATACATATAAAAATAAAGAGATGTGGTATGATTGCCAATAAGACAACTATCCACCAAAGTTCAAATGAAGTGGACGTAATCAATTATAGGCAACCGTATGGCCTTCAACGGTGAGAAAAATGCATACCATATAGTCGGTTATAAAAGGCCCCAACATGAAAAATATGAAACTATTCAATTGAGAAAACTAACGACCTAATTTATAACAAAACAATTTACGAAAAACAAATATGACAGACATTAACCAACAACAGTTCATTTAACTCTAGGAATTGTGCTGTTATCCTCACTCAATGTATACTGTTAAATTCAATAATTATGAACTGTCAATGGATGTTTAGAATTAAATAAAATGACAGACATTCCGAATTCTCGAAGTACCCGTTTTATATATATATAAAAAAAGAACCGTAAGTCAACGGCTTTTCGGCCAATTATATGTGAAATAGTTGAACTAAAATTTCAATTACATTTCAGTCAGTTTGATGCTCAATTCATTTTGAAAAAGAATATCTATTTTTATTTATATGCATTTTTCATTTACCAATTTGGGTAAAACATCTCATGCCGTTTCAATGTTTCAACTGGGACTAATACACTAAATCAGTAGTCCCAGGTTTCAACAAAGATCGAATAGGAACTCCGGCCTTCAATTAATTTTACAAACTACACCAAAATACAGAAAACATGATTCAAAATTATTTTATCGATAACATCTGGTATTGGTTTTCACTGAAGTTATCTTTACAGACCAGCGGGTGTTTAACCCCTAATTGTGCGTCTTATCGCATATGTCAAATTGGCAAGTGACCCCATATGGAGCGAGGACGGGTTATCGTCCTTGTCGATACAAATAATTGTTTTCAAATTGGGTTATCTCCCTTAAACCGGACAGATTCTTGGCAATGATCTCTAAGTCATAATGAGGCCTACAACACTGAGCAAAAAAATAAGTCTTACTGCGATTTAAGGACAACCCCTGGCACCGTTGTAAGTGAAATTATATTTGCAAGGTGTCGATCAGATAACATTTCTGTTATCTACATTTTAACGATAGTCTAGATAATTACCAATGAAAGTATTTTACCAAACTACAATGGGCAACAAAATCATACTAGTTCTGTCATAATAATGCTTTTTATTGTTTTCAACAGTGAGGTTATACAATCCAACCTATACTTAAATTTAAGGTTGGTCAAGTCCATTTGACATGTACCTCTTTCAGAACATTCCACATACTAAAAATTGACACACTTAGTTAGAACATGTGGTTTACTTGGCCTCATTCTTAGCATTCATGTTGATCAGTAATTATGCATACCAAATATAACCACGCAAATAAAATCAAGGTAAGGTGACACAAATTGGCCGATAAGATCATATTATAAGCTACGCAAAAAAGTTCTAAAATGTTGGTTGACCTTGTTGAAAAAGAAATTAACACAAAATTGTCAATATTACTGTTAGCCGTAAGAAAATGTCTCGCCTCTCGTGGCTTTCATCGGACATTATCCAAGAAGAGTAGGATGATCTATGACCAAACAGGTCCCTTGCGTTCTGCAAGGAAATCCCAGTTCATTGAATAAAGTGTCCCACGCCTAATAATGGTTTGCAGTAATAACCGGTCTGATTGTTAAATTTCTGAAGTATGTTAAGTTCTTTTTGGTACATTTGTTTCCACTGAACCTCATCTTCGTGGTCGTATCCAATCAGATGACAGATTCCGTGGGTAACCATAACCTGTCAGAAAAAAACAAATAATTTGATATCATTTATTTACACAACTTATTATGAACAGTGGTGGATACCGGATTTTCAAAAGGGGAACCGGGGCCCCAAGATTTTCAAAATGGGGGAACTGGAGCCCCAAGAAATTCATACAGGGGGCAGTTGCTGCCACAAATTGAGATGAAAAGTTTTAAAACAAAACTATTCGGCGACCCGCACCTGATTAGTCACATGAAATTTCTTATTGCACTATTATTTTAGAGATCAAGTGACTGTATAATTATACACAAAAAATCAGTGACAATTTTAGCAAAAATATTATAACAATAATATGTTATTTTTTTCAAACATCCAAAACATACCCCGCCGCATTCAGTTTGCGCCTGTCCCAAGTCAGGAGCCTCTGGCCTTTGTTAGTCTTGTATGTTTTTTAATTTTAGTTCATTTATATGTTTTGGAGTTTAGTGGCCTTCAGCTGTTGTCTGCTCTGAGGTCGTGTTTTTGTCTCTGACATATTCCCCATTTCCATTCTCAATTTTAGTTTCATTTATTCAAATCGTCACGGGTTTTTCATTCAGACTAAAAGTTGAGTTAGAAAATCAAATTTGTTGAAAACCAGAGTATTTGGGAAATGTTAACAACTTTTAAAATCGTCTTATATATATATAAAATATAAATCTGGGCCCTGATTCGTCCCATGCATACTTATGGGACAGATGAAACCGTTATTATATATCAGACACCTTTGTTAACAATGCTATATTCCTTTGAGCGTGATTGAAAGTAAAAAAAACATCCTTTACAAAAGTACATAATCTAATGACAGATATTACGAAAATGACATTAAATCACCCTGAGAGGACGACAATGGTGGTAAAAAACTGGTATATTATAGGTCACATTCAATACCATCACACGTGGGACGAAACATTGATTATGCAAAAATGCCTTAAATCGGATTTTTGACGTAAAGATCGAAAACTTATAATTCTATTTTTATATGGTGATCTTAAAGCTAAAGTCTAATGATCTAACCGGTAAAACCTCTTCTAGTTTCTCTTTCTCTCCTAGATTTTCCTTTATATACGGTATGCCTAGTACGATATCACCGAGAATCCTTTCTTCGGGATCTTTTATAAATGGAAGAACACCTGGCTTGAATACCTGAAAAATTAAACATATGATCTACTTCAACGCAAGCCTTCTATCAAAACATGTATTTCCACTTTCCTTGATTATATCTTCGGTAATAGCATACACATTTCAGAATATCAGAGTGAAGAGTAAAATTAATCCCCATAGCCAAGGAGTTACTGTTGCTTGCTTGTATAATTTTATATATATATGTCATTTAAAAAAAAAAACTCTGTTATTAAGTAATAATCATAACCTAATAACAGTATATGTAATCTGTTTCTAAGCTAAGAAACAATAGCTATATAGGATGACTGCTTGAGAGTTCTTACCATTCATGTGTAGACTTTATTCTGAAATAAGGTCAGCAAATGCTCATTACAGAAATATTAATATTTCAAAAGCAATTTCAAGATGTAACTACATGGACTGAACAAACCACAAACGACCATAACTATCATAATAATTTACACAGACTCGTACATGGAATTTTCACAATTCATCTGCTTATCCATCCAGAGCACGTGATCCCCCCTCCCAGTTTTGTAGGGTTCGTGTTGCTCAGTCTTGACTTTTCTATGTTGTTTTGTAGACTGTTGGTTTTTTTCCCCCCGTTTTTCGTTTGTTTTTGTCATGGCATTTTCCAGTTTGTCTTCGACTAGTGAGTACAAATATTCCATTGGTATCGTTCTCCTTTACCTTTACTTTGGACTAATTGAGTTGATTTTTTAGTGTCGAGGAACTCTAGACTTTTCTAGATCTCTACTTTGTGTAACTTGTATCTCTGTGTTGCTGGCTTATTGACGTGTAACCGTCAACTATATCTTTTATGTTTCTCTCTATCAGAAATAAATGGAGTCAGCTAATCCCCTTCTCTGTTATTTGATTATTTGAAGAAGAAAAAAAATCATTAATGAAGGTCAGGTTAAGGTAGATCGGGTGTCTTTTTCTGAACATCCCATTTGGGCATGTTGCAAAACTACATTTTTGTTTTTAAAATATTTTACCAAGTATCATTCATTATACAACAAAAATATCTTAAACTTGAAATGTTGGATTAAACTTTCAAAAAACTGAGTGTTGTAGAGTTAAAAAAATTCATAAAAAAATCCTTTTAAAATCAAGGGCAGATATTCACATTGAATTTGATAGAACAATTTGTGTATTTTGGATATTTCAAGAAAATAAGTCCCGTGACCCCCTTTTTTTATTTGATATTAGAAGTATTAATGAAAAGAAATTATCTCATCGAATTTTAGCAAATTCTATCGTTTAATGTTTCCTCAATAAGCAAAAAATAAGTTACTTCTATATAACCAATATAAAATAACCCCGATTTCGTTAATTTCAAGGTATTTCAACAACAACAAAAACAAGATCCGTGACCCCCAGTTTTTTTTATAGAAATTTGAAAGAACATCGACCCAGAAGTCTTTTACTGAAGTTTAAGATAAATCTATCGTCAGGAACATTAAGACACCCCAGCTACCTTTACAGCTAAGTAAAGTGATTACTAAATATGATGTTTAAAATGACAAGATATCAGTCCTTAATGATTTGTAGTTTCTTTATGTAAACCTTAACGCAAGACTAAACAACTAAAATCATTTCAAGCGTAAAATAAAAGGTCATGCCTCCCTTTACGTATACCTGCGTTACTTGACATGATGTAATAACTGACCAATCTTGTCCTTAACGTAACTGGACAATCTTAATCAGAAGCCACTGATGAGTAAAATGAATGTCAAGGTATACTTTTAGTACTGCTACTGCTCCAATTGGTCTACTTTCAGTGTTAACCTTCTTCACTGAACCTAATGCACCAACTGAGAAAAAAAAATCATTCCAGACCTTTGATTTGACGTACTGAGTTGCAAAGATCTAACATGCATAAACATTATAACGGGCTTAATTTAAAAATAAGCCAAAACCATTAATGCTTAAAATAAAGGTCAATGAACCCTTATCTTAATGAGGACCTTGGTCTTTAAACATGACGAATCCACTGACAAATGTCCATTCCTATATCATGGAATTCAAGGTACGTAGATCAGGTTAAAGTGAGGTTTAACTCAAAACTAAGCCAGCAAAGGCTATGAGCCATTCATTTGTAAAGTGAAAACCAGTGTAAGCTAATGTGGACCTTCGTCACTAAACACGGTGCACCAAATGACAAAGGATAATTCCTCTATGATTTTCAGTTTTTTAGATTTGTGACCTTCACGCAAAATTGAACTAAACCGGGACAGACAAACACCACAATAAGCAAACTCTATTAGGCTAAAGGCACCTGAAATTTTTATTTACTTTTCCCCAGAATATCATTGAAAAACAAAGCTGCTAACATTTTTTATACAGAAATTTAAAAAAACTCTTAACTCTTACCTCTATAAAAGGAAAAGCTAAAACATCTGTTGATTCATCCACACCTCTGTAAGTCTTATTCAGTCTATGAATTGATTTCTTGTCATAACAAACAATAGCTAAATCGAAAGAAGTTATGTCCATCAACCTTCTCAATAACATCACATGGTTTTCCAGTAAACCAATGTTAAAATCAACAACTTTTTGCAAGTTTTTCACAACGAGAGTCATCGCACATGATCAAAACGAAAGTGAAAGTTAGCCGCTTATCTCATTGAAAAAATTTAAAAATTACTATCATAAATTACTTTGAAGAAAGTTGTATTATAAGATACAATTAAATTTGCGATAACTAGTATATCGTTAGAATTATCACTAAGGCTAACGAAAAATAAATTACTAATATAATAATCCCGGTAAACAGTCAGCATTCAGAACATTCAGAACCGGGATCAATCTAACTCTAAACCAAAGATCTATTTTTTTTATATATAAAACGAAATGACTGAAACGAAATACTAATAAGTATTTTCTTTAGTCCTGAATGACATGATTTTAATCGTGATTAATTGTAAAGGTTTGTAAAGGGATGTAAGCAAACACATTTCCGGTTACATATAATTTGACTGATATGTGCCTACATCGGGTCAAATATATCCTCAGTGATTGTTTTTCGTTTTTCAGGGAGGGAGGGGGAGGGGGGATTGGAATTTCTGTTTTTTTGTCAGGTTCCCACCCTTAAGAAGGAAAATAAGTTCAAGACACCCCTTCCAAAGACATGGACTACCCCCTCCCCCCTTTTCCAACATTTCTCAATTTACTTTTATTCTTTATAACAAAAAATACATGCATACGATTTCTATTTCCATTATCATTATCATTATTATTTAAAAAGATATTGCAACAGAAGTTGATCTAGAGCTTCAAGTGGGGAAGTATTTTTGTGATTTCATGGAACTTTTAGTTTATTTGGATATATATATATGCCGGTTATGGTCACTTTGACATCTACTATACCTTCATTAAATTTCAGCACATTGTTCCTCTCCTTTATCGAATTGCTTGCCTCAACGGAAGAATATCTTGAAACTTAGGATTGAATCTTAACATATTGGGCCGAACCGAGCGAGACAAAAACAAAGTATGTCTGTAGTGCCAAAAAAGATTTTTTTTTTCTATTGTAGACGAAAGCGTAGGGTGTGGTCGCCTAAGTTCGCACCTCTAGGTCATACAGGAAATTATTCACGTAAAGACATGTAAAAAATGCCACACTCGACTCCCAAATATTCAGTATCTTAAACCATTGATATATATACTAAATTATGAGTTTTGCGATTAATCATAAAAGGAAACATCTATTAGTATTATCAGTGTTTTTATTATTTGGAAAGGGGTATTACCAGAAAAGCTTCTAGAAAACCGGCAAAAGTACGACATCAAACCACCAGTCCCCGACATTGTCGTTCTTCATGTCCAACAAACAAACAGCTAAACAAACATTAAAATGAAGTTTGAAACCAAAAATGATGACACAAGAGATATAGATACGCCATCTGAATCAAGTGTTTAGACACTTTTGCTGAATAATCAGATACTTATTTAGTGTATTCGTCAAATAAGTTTTTGTATGTTTGATATATAGAATTTCTCAAATCTCAATGCTCAAACCCTAAACAATAATTATATGACATGTGCTATATGATAAGTAATAATAATAATAATAGTATTTGCCATAGGTTTACGTTTTTTTAAAAAGATCACATAGAGTAAAGGGTATGCGTGGTCGAAGCCAAATAAAAACTTGAAGAAAAAAAAAATCCCACTACTAGAAGACCCCGATCAAAACCATGATGGCAATTTAAAATAATTCTAGGCAGAATTTGAGAATAAAATTAAATTAACAGATTTAACAAATTATCTCTTATTAATTGATGGTAAGTTTCGTGCGTCCGTTGCGCTTTTCTGTATTTACCTTCATCAGGAACGTTCAAATCGAACAATTCAAAAGCCATGCAGAGATGTATAAATACTTGACGATCGAGCCTTACCCCTTGAAGAGACATAAAAAATATCTAATAAATGGTAAAATTTGCAAGAGGGAATTGGAACCTTAGTATGTAATAATGTATTAGTATATCAACGGAAAGTTTTAGACATGTATGTTATAAGTGAACAGACATTAAAGTTAATGCGAGTTATCCTTGGTTCCACAGTGACGTTGCAACCGTAACAACGACACATAGTAGAATGCATGGAGACCTGTGATGATTGTTGGAACAAGTAATCTGGTATGACGGCATGTGTACAGACTCTGCCGTCTCTAGTTATACCGTCATCACCACGTATACCGAAATTTTATCTTAAAAAGCCAACATCAAATATACAAGAAACTAAACAAGATTTCCGAGTAACTGTTAAACATTTTCAGAAGAAGTTCCCGACATTGACGTCGTTGTATACATCCGATAATGACAACACTCGTCAGATGAAGGATTGTTCGAATCTGTGGTCGTATGGAACACCGTATCTGGTAAAGCTATTATTCTCTGGAAACTTGTCAAAAGCATTTTTTGAAGAAATTTGTAAAGCATGTGAAACAACTGAAAGAAAACGGCAAAAGAAACAACGAACAGAAGATGGAGAAGAACAAAAACTAATCTGGTTACCAAAGAATAAGGTAAAACTCAGAGAATCTGGTAGACGAACAGAGCAGCGCATTCTTGAAGCTAGGCTTCGACATAAAGAATATTTAGAAAATGTATCCATCAGGGCTGAGAAACTTAGGAACAAAACTGAAGTTATTAGACTTAAGAAGGCGGGTGAAATGCAACGAGGAAAGAAGGTGGCTCTTGAGAGAATGCAAAAAGAACATATACGTCCTAGTCGCTTAATAAAACGACAGAACAGAAGTCCACTGATGATACAAACTATCAACAATAAAGTGTTTGAATTAACTGAACCTTTACCAACCTGCTAGAATTGAAGGACAGATGTTAATTAAATTTTTGATTATACCTAATCATTTTTTGTTTGTTTATCAGATATATATGTTTCAGTGAAACGATGTACAGTGATGAGCTATAGCTAGACCAAGCTTGCCTCCATCGGCACCGTATACATATTTAGTTTCTTATTTGAATATATTCTTGGACAAATAGTTTGGGACTAGAGTATAGACACGGCCTTCGTGATTCGGTTATCGAGGCAAATGATAGTAACGGTTGTCATGTATTGCGATCGCGTAAAGATCAGATCTGGTCTCGGATCGTGAAAGAAATTTTACCGAGAAGACAAATTGCAAGGTTAGTTTTTAATCCATTTATGAATTAAAAGAACAAAAATGAAGATATTTGTCAAAACTTTTAACATTGTAGAGAAATCGAAAATATTTACCGTTTTAACAAAAGGCAGATTGCGCAATCATTTCAATGACCGGTATAGAGTGTAAACAAAAATATATTTGTTTTTCCTAATACAAAATGACGTTCTGCATTACTATTTGGAAAGGCTCCTAAAATTGATTGGAGGTAGATTATTCTCAATGTTTGCAGAAAAAAACAAATATAATATATTTATTAATTTGATATGCCTTAACGGGAAAGATCGGGGATCGCTTATTTGTATTTTGCTAACACCTTTGAGAGCGTACCAATCATTTAAGTAGAGGCTTCCGAGAGCCTGTGTCGCTCACCTGATTTTACTTTAGTTTTGGAAATCATGTAAAAATAGATTAAAATCATAATAGATACCGTAATAATGATTGAGGCCACAGTTGGTTTAATATTGGCCCCGTAATTTAATCAAAAGTATAGAAGACTTTTTGTAAAGTTTACAGAAATTACCAATAAATTCATTGAAATTGTAGAACATGACTTTATAAGGACAATGACAAATCAGCTACAAAGTAACAACACTTGGTCAGCACCTCATAAGGAACATTCATGCCATGTTTGGTTTCATTTCATTCAGTGGTTCTCTTAAAGAAGACATTTGTATGTATTGTCCATAGGGTCCTATGTTAAACGAAGTCCCCCGCTGGCGGCCATCTTGGATGATGGATCGGCTACAAAGTTACAACACTTGGTCAGCACCTCATAAGGAACATTCATGCCATGTTTTATTTCATTCCATTCACTGGTTCTCTAAAAGAAGACATTTGTATGTATTTCCCATAGGCCGCTCTATGTTAAACTAAGTCCCGACCCCCCTCTGGCGGCCATCTTGGATGATGGATCGGCTTCAAAGTAACAACACTTGGTCAGCTCCTCATATTGAACATTCATGCCATGTTTGGTTTTATTCCAATCAGTGGTTCTCCAAAAGAAGACATTTGTATGTATTGTCCATAGACTTTACGCACGTTATTGCGTCAATACCGTGAAACCAACCAGTCCAGTACACACTGATAAACAGCTTTTTATTTAAGGAGTTAAGCTATATAAGATTTATATTCATAGACTAGGCAGGTATTACTGTTTTAAAAAAATCAACAAATTCCTTTATAATATTTTACAATAGTCTAGAATAAGGACAAAAATATTGGCAAAACGTAAAAATTATGACTGTCAGATGTAACAGACTATACGCATAATAACTTTTATAGGGGTGTTTGTGCTCTTTGAAACAGTGTCAAATACGCAAAAACTCGCATGAATGATATGCGTCATATATAAAGTATTACGTAATTACTAAATTTGCGTTGATGCAAAGGCCAAAGCTATTTTTTTCCAAAAATGAATAATCTTCACCATTGTCAGATTTCGGAAAATGGTAAGATATCAAAATTTATAGGTTCTTATTTTAATATAAGATTATATGAAATTTCGTTTTCATAAATCATGCTTTCAAAAGTACATAAATAAACCATTTCAAAACCAAATTTTTACAGCACTCACAACACAAATAAAAATACAACGGCTTCTGGCAAATGTCTTGCAAGAATGTCCAATGTCGAATTTCGCGGCTTTTTACATGTAAGCTGTCAGTTGCGACGTCATTTATTAAAAATTTCGATTTGTTGCATACTAAATAGTGCTTTTCCGTAATTGTACTTTAACCTTTCAAAACAGTTACATACTTTTTGACAATTTGCTTAGTCAAAACGACTTCGTTTTTAAACAAATCCAATGTCTTGCAATTTTGTCCACTGCATGATTTTCTTACACTTTGAACGTTGTCGATTCGGGACGCTATTTATGTCTTTTAAAATTAAATTGAATTTTTTGTTACATTTGTATTTTGGTGTTTAACTCAACTTTTAGCGCCCTTGGTTGTATCATATCGGACGGTTTTCTATGATAGAGGAAGTCGTAGAACCTTTGTTGTAATATAAATTGTAAACCCGTAGAACACACTCGCAAAATACACCAAATAATATCCACAAATTTTGTTACAAATCTTCTTGTCCGAGACTTATCGTGTTACAATTGTAATAACTGATTTAATAGAGCAATATACGATTGCGAGAAAGCGCAATTTATAGGAAATTTCAAAAAAGTCAAATTGATTCAAAAGTCAGGAAAGAAAAATGATGACCATTGCGATACAAATTATAATATAATCGAAGACATTGTTGAAAAGGACATGATAATTAGGGTTTTGGCAGACGATATAGATTATGAGTAGCAAGGAATTGTATATTTTTTTCTAAAAGCTCGACAACTACGAAGTGCAAAACAAAACAGTTGATATCATTATGAGGCTGAAACCTTATTCTATCATTTAGCCCATTTTTTAAGTTTCTAGTAAAATTTCTGAATTTTCTACGATTTTTCGAAATTTCAGTTTTGAATTTCATTATTCTGTCAAAATATGTCTATCAATCTGGGAGTGTACTACGATTTCTTTTAAATATTGGAAAGTAGAAAGAACAAAGTGAGAAAATGAGATATCATTTTAAAGAAGGAATATTTTTCTACAGATTGGTCTAAATTACGAATGCTAAATGTAATTGGTACAATGTAAATGATTTTATTTCGAAACATGTTGAAAATTTGAAGTAGTGCGTCAATAAATACATCGACACTTCGTATTTTGGTAAGGGTTAAATAACTACTTGAAATAGATGTCACATTGACATACAACTTAAAAGCTTAATCTTTTTTCTATCACATAGTGTTGGTTTTATGAAAATGGTGATAAAAACGAATTTGCTATGATTTTTCAAAATCCCATGTTTATAGTTCACATTGACGCCATTTTGTTCAGTCAAGTTCCACACCGACGAAGTCGGAAATTACAGGCAAGAAATGTATATAAGACTTCCGATTGAGATTGATTGTGCCGTTTTATACACGATTTTAATCATTTATCTTTTGTCAAATACTATTTTTATACTTAATCGTTGTTTGGTATTGTAGTTTGCCATTATTAAGCTTTGCAGCAAATTTCCACAAGCTTAAAAGCAAAACAGTTCCTTCCTTTTTTTTTGCTAGAAGAGCAGTAGTCTAGAGGTAGCAAAATATTCCTTCGGTGTTAAAATAAATAATATGCGAATGTCGGAAAGTTTTAACTGTTTCTAATTAAAAAAATTATTGCACCACGGCATAATTTAGCATTTATTAACAGGTGAGCTCGGCGTGATTTCTTTTTGACACCTTAAATCAGGGACAGCCTATAGTTAGTACAAAAATGTATACACTGTTCCTGCTTAAATATATATACGACAAAAATTTGCTGTTCAATGATACATGCTAGATTATACCTGCAAATTTGATATCCCATACCGGTGTTTATTATAACACCTATTATCTAAGTTCTTTTATCTAGACAAAATACTACATCTGTTCACGTACTTCTTCCTTTATACTTTTCTATTCCAGTCATATTCCAAAATTGAAAAGTTATTTTTTAACTTTTTGCATTACCTTAAATCTTTTTAAAAACTCGTATTAAAATATGTCAGATTTCAACTATTAATTGATCTTAATTGTTGCATACCATCGTGAAATATCAAGAGGAGGTACAAGAAAAAAATGTTTTTCAGAAGTAACTTTGTTTAAGGTTGTATTTTCTGTTTATTTCATTTAAGGAATTGTATATCTAAATAGACAATTTCTTGTTTCATTTCATGATTAAATGACCAAGTTCGATAACTTCTGCCAGATAAGTAATGAGCCAGTTAGAGCGACGGGATGTAATTAACACACCACCCAAGTTAGAGATGCATCATACAATTTTCTTTGAAGTCGGTCGCGTTTCCATTCCTTTTAAATATATAATTCCTTGTGAGTAGTAATAGATCAAGAAGACCACAAACTATAACAGAAATATTTCCGATGACTTGGGTTGTTCATTTAGTCGAGGTTCTAAAGTCGTGAAAAGGCTGTATTACGAGAGGATAACAAATCAGCCATTTATTTTCAAATTTGTGAGGCGTTAAACTGCGATTTGTTATTTCTCTGCAATACGATTCATATGAATAGAAATTGAAAGTAAAAATAAAATTATTGTGCTTGAAACCTTACAAAGTTTGTAAGCATATGGGATGAATATAACGATTTTTTTCTGACAACAGTTTTACCGGTATTTCTTAGTTTAATAGTTCCGATATCAAAAAATGTCAAGTTAACTTTTTAAGTAGGGCCTTTTTAACTTGTAATCCTCCACACACTTTTTTATTAAAGCAAATGGACATCTTCCTCCTTATTCTCGGATTTAAATGGGGAAATATTGCATGTTATTTCGTTTTATGTGATTTGGTGTCTGGTAGAGGGTGGTCTCATTGGCAATCATACCACATCTTCTTATTTTTATATAGACCCTATTATATTACTCAAATACATATATCGTGTTGTTTGTTGCTTGCGTAACTTCCAGTGGGAAATATTTCATGCATATTCAGTAAAAACCAAACATTTAGAAGTTTTCATATTGATGTGCAGAAAAAAATTTGCCAACGAAAAAAAATATCCTCGATATTCTGCGTAAAACGTCAAATTTTGACGTTACCAAATGAAACGCAATATCGTGCGTAACGTCATAGGGTCCTATGTTAAACGAAGTACCCGCTGGCGGCCATCTTGGTTGATGGAACGGCTTCAAAGTAACAACACTTGGTCAGCACCTCATAAGGAACATTCATGCCATGTTTTATTTCATTCCATTCAGTGGTTCTCTAAAAGAAGACATTTGTATGTATTGTCCATAGAGTCCTATGTTAAACGAAGTCCATCGCTGGCGGCCATCTTGGATGATGGATCGGCTTCAAAGTAACAACACTTGATCAGCACCTCATAAGGAACATTCATGCCATGTTTGGTTTCATTCCAATCAGTAAGAAGAAGTTCAAAATGTAAAAAGTTAACGACGACGGACAACGGACGCCAAGTGATGAGAAAAGCTCACTTGGTCCTTCAGGCCAGGTGAGCTAAAAATAATCTGGCAATTGATAACACAGCTGGTTTACTATCAGTTTCTGAGGGTATCACCAGCTCAGTAGTCAGAGCTGCGATACTGACATGATTTTTTAAAATTGTCTGTTTATAAATAAAGAAATTATTAAGAAACTAAGGTTCCAACACGACGGGTGCCTCATGTGGAGCAGGATCTGCTTTCCTTTTTGGGGCACCTGATATCATCTCCATTTTTTAAAAGGTGCTTGTGTTGCTCGGTCTGGTTTTCTGTGTTTTGTTTTGAAGATTTTTTGTTCGTCTTTCGTTTTTTGCCAACGCGTTGTCTCTGAATCCCTCCTTATATACAAGGTGTTATAGAAAGGTATAAATGATTTTTTTTCCAGAGACAAGTGCCTGTGCTGTTTCCGTATATGGGGACAACCATTTGATTTTTAGGGTGAGGATTTGAAAATGAATATCCTGGCCTAGCTGGTAAAAGCTGAACATAAATAATCTTGCCCAAGACAGGATGTAAAGGAATATTCTGCAGCACTACATGCAGAAAGTAATTGTGTGCATGGAAATAAATAAGCATGAATAGCTGAAAGGATGAATAAACTGTTATCACAGAGATATGTCTCACCTTTTTGTAATTTTGATAATGCAAATGTTGAAATTAAAATAGCAATACTTTAACATGTAAGTTATGCAAATATTCAAAGTCGATGAACCATGACTGAAGGTACATGGCTAAACAATCTCCATGGAAATGAGATGTGCCAATGTTAATAAAACTGCATACCAAATACCATTGACTAATCATAAGTCGTTCCCTTTAAACAAACCTAAACACAAACATTAACTTGTAAACAATGTAAAAGTTTCAAAGTCAATGAACCATGATCAGAGGTGGGGCTATATAATCTCCATGGAAACGATACTTGCAAATGCCAATACATTTGCATACCAAATATCATTGACTTAACATTAGCAGTTCATCTTAAACTGATCTAATCACAAACTAATACATGTAAACTAAGCAAAAGTTTCAAAGTCAATTGACTATGACTGAGGGGGCGGGGCAAAATAATCTCCATGGAATTGAGATGTGCTAATGCTTATACAACTGAACACCAATTAACATTGGCCTACCACTAATGGTTCCCCTTGAACTGACCTAATAACAAACTAATACATGTTAACTTAGCAAAATTTTCAAAGTCTATAGACCATGACTAAGGGGGTGGAGCCAAATAATGTCCATGGAAATGGGATATGCAAATGCTTATACAACTGCATACCAAATATCATTGACCTACCACTAGTGGTTCCCCATAAATTGACCTAATCACAAACTAATACATGTAAACTATGAAAAGTTTCAAAGTCAATAGACCTTGACTGAGGGGGCGGGGCCAAATAATATCCATGGTAATGAGATGTGCCAATGCTAATACAACTGCATACCAAATATCATTGACCTACCACTAGTGGTTCATCATGAACTAGACCTAATCACAAACTAATACATTGATGACGCCGCCGTCGCCGGAAACAGCATACCTTTATCTCGCTTTTTGACTCAGTCAAGGCGAGACAAAAACGAGAAACAAGAAACAAGAAACACATATGAACTACATACACAGACGACAACTACTGTAATCAGATTCCTGACTTAGGACAGGTGCAAACATTTGCCGTGGGATTAAACGTTTTAATGGTACCAAACCTTCTCCCTTTTCTGAATCAATAGTATAACATCACAACATAGAAAAACACACTATAAATATCAATTGGAAGGCTTAACTCAATCAAAAAACGTAAATTAACACACAATGAAGGAATAAATTTGACCTGAGACACCTGAATGCAAATACACAGTTAATAAAAAATTACAAGGGATAAATATTTAAAGTCAAAAGTAAATAAACAGGTTTAAACAAAGTTAAAGTATGATATCACTGTGAAATGTCAAACAATTTTTAGAAAATCATCACTTTTGAAGAAACCTGCATCATATTATACACAGGTAAATGAAAATAACTTTGTTGTTAAGTATACTTCTTCTTCTGTGTGTATAAAATCTACCGTTTAGGAATACCAAGAAATTTCTTTAATATCAATAAAACTAATATAACACTTGGTACATATGGGGTGAATATCAACAATAAAACTATACAATTAGTGCTAGATAAAACTTCCTGTACAGGTCCAAGAACAGCATCTAAGGAAAAATGAAATAATTTTGATGTTCATAGTACAAAGAAGTGAAAATTTGTAGTAATACCAAATAATCAAAGCTGGTATATAGACAAGATCCATGTTAACAATAAATAACAAAAAAGCATTACAAATAGTATCAACAGTTCAGAAGCAACAACACTTTTTGCAGCTATTACAAGTTTAAGTTTTGTCATTACTCTTATTACTGTAAAAAATCTTATGGGTTACACAGTTGGTTTAAGCAGAAAACTTCAAGGAAGAAGTCAAGACATCATATCTGCATATATGAGTGTCCAATCAGTATTGTCTCTTCTGATCGAGGTTAGAGAAAATGTTGATTGCAAGTTCTTGCTTGATATGAAGAAGCTGTCGTCATGGGAAAGGAGCATGATATCGAGCCTTCTGTACCCAGAACATGCGGTAGGCAACGAAACTGCTGTAATGTTCCTGGAGAAACACCTGATGTTTACTTTCGACGTGCACTCTGTATTCCGTATATTGATGAACTGATCTCCAGCATTAATGATAGACTTTCTTCTCTTTCTTAAACCGCGGTCATGGCTCTTGTTTTAACTCTGGAGATGACAATCTTTTACGTGCAACAATGGGCCAGGATCAACTAAATGGACTTGCACTGATGCACGTGCATTACAATTTAGATTTAGAACTTTATGTGATCTTTGACATGTTTGCACGCAGGCATCAAAGAAAAATGAAATTAGAATCAATTTTATAAATCATGTGTAACTTGTGTATTCTATAGTTGTAACTATTTTCATGATATCAATAAAAAAAATTGAATTTTAATTTAAGATTTCAAAAGGTGACCACCACCTGACACTATGCTGTTGCCAATTGACCCCCCTCCCCTAAAAAAAAAAAAAAAATGACCTCCCTTTTTTTTTGCTTTTGTGCAATACACTATGCTGTTGCGAATTGCCACCCTCCCCTCCAAAAATTTTTTTTTTACCCCCCCCCCCCCTCCCTTTTTTTGGCAAATAAAAAATAAAATATTTGAAGAAATTTCTTTTTAATTTCTGAAATATGAAATGAGAAAAAATGGTCCCCCATCACAATTTCTTTTTTACCCCCCCCCCCCCGCCAATTTTTTTTTCACCTCCATCCCCCGCCGTTTTTCCAAAAAAAAATTCTTATTTGGGCCACTTTTTGGCCCCTAATTCCTAAACTGTTAGGACTATAACCCCCAAAATCAATCCCAATCTTCCTTTTGTGGTTATAAACCTTGTGTTTAAATTTCATAGATTTCTATTTACATTTACTGAAGTTATTGTCTGGAAACCAAATGTCTTCTGACGAGGACGAGGACGTGATACCAATATACAACCGCAAAATTTTTTTTGGTCGTATAAAGATACAAGCCGTGGAATATCGTATCAACTAGGAGATATATAATCCGTATGCAGGTGCTGCTGGAATGTTGCTACATAGAAATGGAAAGTTCACAACTGGGAAGCTGAAATCATCTCTTTTGTTGTACAGTTTTGTTTTCAACCAACCATCATTGTTAATTTCTAGACGTAAGTCAAGATATGAGGCAGACTTAACTGTATCTGTTGTATCTTTTATCTCAAGTTCGATGGGATAGATGTGTTCTAGTGAGAGAACATCATCTATATAGCGGAAAGTAAAAGTTAAAAGAAACTGCTAATAAAAGTTGTGAATATTTTAAACAGAAACAATGAACAATATCTGCCATCAACAAGAATGCTTTTAAAAATTAAAAGTATCTCTCTATAAAAATTTATTAATACAACAATGTATGACTTCTATAAAAATTTATTAATACATTAAATGTACGACAAAAATCTTCCAATAAATAACACCAATAGAACTGACCTCAGCATTTAAATCAACCCTTCAGCATCAGTACATAAGAATATCTTTGGTTTCCTATATTTCTTGATTACAGTAAAATAAATTCCTTTTTGTTACTACACTGATTATTTTACTTCATTAAATATTATTGTTCTTGTGTATTTTGTTCTTTCTTCTTCTTGACTAGATCAGCTAAATACTTAAACCTGACTATACAATCCTCCTGTAATTATAAAAAATCCAAATATATCTGGCTATTCAATCATGACACTTCAGAAAATAAAATAATATTATTTATCATACTTTTACTTATGACAAAGCATTAGTTTATATATAGATAATAACACCTTATATGAGAAAGCCAGATTTTGATTGGTTGATAGCCAGTGTATTTTTCGCATATTCTAATATTTTTTCCTCATTTCAAACGAATTTGCCTCAAATACCATGGTACTTGCCATTTTGGATATTCCTTTTTTACCCTCTCGAGCATTTTCCCGCCAAAATTTTTCGGATATGACGTTACATAAAAAAGCGAGCTTGCGCGTACTAGTACATGTATAATTCCCGCGGTTCTATGATAATATCCTCTTATCCTCAAAATTATGAATAAACATGTTAATGAATTAGTTTCAATCCGAGGGATTATATTGGTTGAGGGTTGATACTGTGTGTGATATTGAAAAAGCCATATCATATACACTTTATTATATACATATACCTCACGTAGATGTTTTTTTATGTGACATGATGTCATACAGGTAAGGAGGTTTGAAATGACGTCATACAGATTATGGGTTTGATAAAGCCTTTGCAACAGTGACTGTAATCGATGACGTGACGTCATACAGATTAAAGGTGTGATAAAGCCTTTGCAACCGTGCTGATATCAATATCATCACGGGTGGCTGATACAGCACGCTTGCCAATGATTGTATTACACATATACAATTTATCTGTATTTACTACTAAGTATATAATAAAATTAATTATCATGATGTAAATATAAGTAATAATAAATAATTCCTGAAATCATTCAGAATATCATTCATAAAAAGATTTAAAGAATAATAATATTACCTTAGATTTTCCTGGGATATGCTGTGCTATTTTGTCCCATCTTTGGTCTGTACCTTTGGGATGTTGTCTTAATGCCCATTCTAATATCGTTTGTAGATTTTTATTCCATCCATCTGAATCATCAGTCAATTTTGAAGCACTCCCTGACTTAGATAGATTTGATGATACATCAGTTCCATTAGGCAATGAGCTAATCTTACCACTAACATTATTTGTGATTTTTTGTTTTGAGCTACTACAATCTGTATGTTCTGAGAATTTCCCTCCTTGTTCACTATCATTTTTGACTGGCTGAGTATGACCAATCAACAATGTTTTATCAGCAGTCTTTTGTGGTTTATTCTTCCTTCGTCTAACCTGACTATCACCTATATCACCTTTACCATTAGCAGTAGGTAATTCTTCATTTTGAGATATCATTTCATCTGTAATTGTTTGAGATTTCTTTGGCTGTTTCATTATTCCACCTGAAATATCATAACTTCATACATTGTAAAGCAATCACATTAGTACAGACATTTAAAACACTAAGATACCTGATTTAATATGTTCAAAAGATTTGATGCAAATACAACAGTGTACCAATAAATTTCTGAATTTTCAGTATCTTAAGATTTGACAATAATTTTAAAATAGATCAAGATCGACTGCTTAGCTGTGCTATATAAAATCTCCATTGTTTGTAAAGATTTCAATTGGACAAATGTCCAGCCCTGATTTGATGCTAATGCTATAAATAAGTTCATGATGGTGACATTTTCTTCTTCTAATTTTCAATACATATGAATATATGTTTAGAAAAAAAGAAATTAGATGCTAACCTTGTAAACTGGCATTTGCTGTAATGTTATAAGATCCTTTCAATGTTTTGGCCTTTGCTGTCACCTAGAAATATTATAATAATATTATCAATAGAGTTCAAATAATTTTGAAAATAATTATTTTATTTTACAAGTACCTACGTCAGATATTCTGAAAATGTTCACATCAAATACACATTTATAAATAGGTTAAATTACTATACACTGTATAAATCTTTAAAAAAATAATTATAGGATTTTCTTATTCCTCAAAAAGAAATAGTCCACACCCATAAAACCCTAAAAAGGGGCCTCGGTGGCCGAGTGGTCTAAGTAGTTACTACTGTAATCACTAGCCAGTCAACACTGAGGTTGTGAGTTCGAACCCCGCTCGTGCGGGTGCACTCGACTCCAATCTTAATTGACTAGGATTGTCAGTTTTTCTATCGAAGCTCGGTGGTTTTCTCCAGGCGCTACGGCTTCCTCCACCAATAAAAACTGGCCGAAATAGCCCAAAAGCTGTGCTCAAAAGTGGCGTTAAAACACAAAAAATCAAATAAAACCCTAAAACAATGCAAATTAACATTTACATCAAAGTTGCAGAAAATACATAAAATACTGCCACTGACTGATCAATCAATAAATTATTTAATCAATTATACCAAATAGTTTGCAAAATACAAAAATTCATTTACTTAAAATTAAGTCACCTGTACAAATGGAAAAGGTTTAAGAGACTATTTGTAATAAAAGAACAGAGTTCCAATTTCCCCTGCATTGCATATATTTTATCTGTCCAAGGTACAATGGCAATAATTAAAAAATAAAATGCTCCGCTGGGGCGCAGCTTGATACGACCGCAGAGGTCGAACCCTGAACAGTTGGGGCAAGTATGGACACAACATTCAAGCTTGATACAGCACTGAATTTGGATTGTAATTAAATATTTGACACAGCATAGGTTTCTGACACAGAATGAAAGTGGTCTAAGAACTTTAAATTTTTTATTTTACCTATTCAAACCATATCATTATTATTTACTTTTATATATAAATCAGAAATAACCAATTTAAAATGGAAAATTTTAAAGAAAAAAAAAGGAAAAAAAAATCCCCCCCAAATTTTTTGAACCCCCTTATGATTCATCACCCCAAACTCAATCCCAGCCTTCCCTTTGTGGTATGGTACCTTGCAGTACAATTTCAGAGAGATCCATACACTTGAACACAAGTTATTGTATGGAAACTAGAAAAATGCTTGTTTTTTGGCCCCTTTTTGGCCCCAAATTCCTAAACGTTTAGGGCAATTACCCCCAAACTCAAACCCAGCTTTCCCTTTGTGATATGGAACCTTGCAGTACAATTTCATAAAGATCCATACACTTACACACAAGTTATTGTCCTGAAACTAGATAAACTTGTTTTTTTGCCCTTTAATGGCCCCTAATTACTAAAATTTTGAGGGAATTACCCCCAAAATCAATCCCAGCCTTCCCTTTGTGGTATGGTACCTTGCAGTACAGTTTCAGAGAGATCCATACACTTGAACACAAGTTATTGTCTGGAAACTAGAAAAATGCTTGTTTTTTACCCCTTTTCGGCCCCTAATTCCTAAAATTTGGAGGCAATTACCTCCAAAATCAAACCCAGCATTCCCTTTGTGATATGGAACCTTGTAGTAAAATTTCATAAAGATCCATACACTTACACACAAGTTACTGTCATGAAACTAGAAAAATGCTTGTTTTTTGCCCCTTTTTGGCCCCTAATTCCTAAAATTTGGAGGCAATTACCCCCAAAATCAATCCCAGCATTCCCTTTGTGATATGGAACCTTGTGGTACAATGTCAGAGGTACAATGTCAGAGAGATCCATACACTTACACACAAGTTATGTCTGGAAGTTACAAAAATGCTTATTTTTGGCCCCTTTTTGGCCCCTAATTCCTTAACTGTTGGTACCATAACCCCCAAAATCAATCCCCACCTTCCTTTTGTGGTATTGAACCTTATGGTAAAATTTCATAGAGATCCATTCACTTTAACTAAAGTTAGAGTGCGAAAACCAATGTGTCTTCGGACGACGACGACAACGCCAACGTCATACCAATATACGACCGCAAAAAAATTTTGCGGTTGTATAAAAACAGCCATTTAATAATCATAAACAATTTGACCAAATATCCTATCATATATGTGTATGATGGATATCATTCAAAAGACCACTAGAAAGTTCAAGTCTAGAAAGGGCGAAAATTATTGATAAAAGATATATTACCTCTGCAACAGGTCTTTCCATCATAACAGCAATCTTTTCCCATCTCCCAGGTGTGCCTCCAGGAAACTTACTTACAGCCTTAGCTAACATAGCTAACTCTTCTTGACTCCATTCTCCCTATAATAACAAAAATTCTATTTAAAAGTCAACATTTAGCAAAACTAGTCATAGATGATGCCCCTGCTGTATGCATGAATATAGTGCACCAAAAACAGTGATGTTGAAGTAGAAATTGAAATGGTTGTGTCTGAGAGTGAGACACATTTGATGCTCCAGCTATACTTATGATTAATTCCATTATGTAGGACAATATTTTGTTGTTCCTTTCAAACTTCATACTTAAGTTTTGCAAAGTAACATTAGCTATAAAATGTAATAGTTAATAATGCAAAAATGTACATGGTAAGTGCAATATGCAGTAAACAACTATTCCTGGAGAATGTGGGACAAATGTGAAAACACTAACTGAAAATTGAAAAGTCATCATAAATGCATTTTAACTTCATTATGTAATAATTATTACAATATAATGTAAAGTTGTAAACTACTGATAATATGCACACCTTTAGTTTATGTACAATCCACTTAATATAAAAGTTCTAGCCATGTACCATGTAACATAATTTCACAAACAAATGGCAAAATCAAAACTCCCTATAATTTGCACACCTTTATTATATGATTAAGACCCAGCATAATATAAAGTTTCTAGCATGAAAACTGTCGCAGGAGTTGGCCAGACAAACTATGTAATGAATTGAATGCAAAGTTTCACCATAAATTAAAAAATTCAACATCTTGTCATTTGTGGAAAATTAAAGTAAATTAAAATCCAGTTGATATTGTTTCAATCCTTGGTTTTGTCCTTCAAAGAATTTGATGTTGAAAGGAGATCTTTTGTAATGTAGTTTTGATTCATTCACAGCTTGTCTAAACTAGGAAAAATTCATAGCTTAACATATTTTACTTGTATATTATTGAATACCAAGTGTTGCACTTCAATATGTTTTTTTCTAGTTTTATTGTGTTGTTTTGTTGCAGTCTCATTGACAAATATTCCTAATCTTCTTCTATTGATATGAAAAATAAATAGGTATAAATTCCTAGTTAACTAATTGTCCTTAACAGACAATAATTTATCAGCCAATAAGTATTTAGGACATACAACTCAGGGCTCACACTACTTCAGAATCATAGGGAGAAGTGACTTCTCTTTTTGAAACTGAGAGGGAGAAGTGATGAGATTTGAGAGAGAAGTGCTCGTTCGCTCGTGGCGCTACAATGTTTGGTTTTACTATAATACAAAGGGCCTTATGTATTTTATTTTTTTATACTGCTCAATTTGTACCTGGGAGTGCAATAAAAGTAACAGTTCAAATTCAAAGTTGTTTAATTTTATCATATCTAGTTGCACAATCATATTAGTCCTCTTGTCAGAAAAAAAAAATATCTAGCAGTAATAAAAAAGATTTTTTTTTATATCAAAAAGGAAAAGAAAGTTGTTATTTCAATTTAAAATATACTCTGTTATGTTTGTGAAATTCAGTGGTTAAAATTCTCATTTAAAAGATATATAAATTTAACACAGTTAAGCTTGGACATAGTACAATGTAGTATAGTAGTCCCAGAGTTGAGCAATTTTAATTAATAAATTGAAACAATTCATATACATGGAAATATATACATTAATCAAGTAGATCTAACCAAAAGTATGTTAATGCGCGTGGAATGTGTAATTTTTCTATTTGGGATCAATATTCCTCTGTCAGCTGTGCCATTCATTCTTCAGTAGTCTTCTTCTTCTTCTTAGTATCAGCCTCCTTTAATTAGGAGCACCTCCAAATATGTATGGAGTTTTGCCTTAACTTTAGTAGTCATTATCGTATGAATCCGGATTTCGGTCATAGCTGGTCCGGTTCTGATCAGTAGTTTAGTACAAATATTTCAATGGCGGACGAAGAAGAAAAATTTACAAATATAAACGATGTTTGACACGCTATTTGGAAAGGAATATGACGTTTTTAATGCAATACATGGATAACAAATTTACTTCAGGCAAATTTCATCACGTTCTAATGAAGTAATGAACTTATTTTGTCGAAAATTAGAATGATTTGATGTACGCTCTCTAACAAGTACCGGAAGTGATAAAAAATTGTTTTTTTGAAATAACATGCAACCAACTTCAAAATCAATGCTTTAACCTCTTTTCTGAAGAAAATAAATCGTTGATGTCTGAATTTCTTTACTTTTTACTGAAAAATTGCTGTTTCATCGACGGGAAAAATTGAATATTGCTGATGATTAAAGCGACTGAAAGCGAGTATCGTAAACCACAGGGCGATAGTTTTCGCTTGTGAGGGTCTGGGAAAGCGACATCTTCGCCCTAGTCGCCTGGTAGCATGAGCCCTGACAACTGTAATCTTATTTGTAATGCCCCGTAGAGATTTAACAGTCACATGACAAAGAATAAGTCCAAAAATAACTCATAAAAATATGTTTGAATTTATGGTGTTGGAAGAAAAACAGAAAATTCTTGTTAGGATGACATAGTAATGATTCCTTTTACTCCATTTATTGCAAAGTGATCATTGCGTTTAGTGTAAAAGATCTTATTCATGCAGCTTTCCCTTGTACTTACATTTTTATGCAAATCTGCAATTACCTGTACATTGATTTTGTTTTGTTCATACTTTTAATACATTTGTTAAGTTATAGTATTGTAAAGTCTTGTATCACTGTGTATACTATTAACCCCCTCTCCTATTATTTTCCTGAGAGAAGATGTAAACTAATCTTGGAAACAATATATAGATAGTAAGATTAATAAATCGCTTCCATGGCTCCAATTAACATCCTGCATTATATTGCTCAGATTGAAAGTCATAAACTTAAATGAAAGACAAGTGAAGAGATAAAAATGCAATATTAAAAAAGTAAAACTGTTACGGGTCTTATTTAAACACTTTTATAAGAACTATTCTCAAAAAAAACGTTGACTTACTGCCATTTGATAGTCAGAAAAAATCCTGAATGGTGAAGCTGAGGTCATTTCTAATGTAAAATGAACTTGAAAGTTCTTGTTTTATATTTCTTTTAAAACTGTTTTTGAATGATCTGTATTAATCTAACTTTACAGTATCGTTACCTTTTTCTCAACAACCTGTAAATTCTGATCATCATCTTCATATCCAATAGGTGTATATACAACTGGACCGTCAGTAGTCTGTGGGTTGTACTCTGGAAACTCTGGCTTCACTTTTCTTTTCACCTTCTTCACAATATCTAAATTTGTATATCAAAATACAAAGAATTAAATAGTGAACAGAAGTAACTGTAGAGGAATATATGTTTTGTTTCCTGTTATTTAGTACACAACTGCAAATATTGATACTATTAAGGTTTTCTGTAGTCCCTTAAAGAACTGTCACATTCTAAATAACAACTGCAGACAGCACAGATGCCAAAAATCTAAAACGATAAGGTCTAGCTTTTATTTGTAAAATTATCCATTAACCATAAAAAATTCCCTTCTATTTATTATCGTGGTGTTTATTTGCATTATCTTAGATATGAAATTCTAACCATCAGTCTCCTCTTCTTCTTCTTCTTCTTGTTCTTCTATCTTCTTTAATTCTTGTCTCCATTTTATATACTCTACTAGCTGTTTTATTAGGGTAGGGGAAATTCTTACAAGGTTGATAATTGCTAAAGTAAGTCTAACTGGCCATAGCTTTGACATTGTTGGTCTTGGAACTAACTGAAGGGCTATTTCCATCTCCTCTTCTATCTGATCTTCAAGTTTCCCTCTAATTTTCCTATTCTTTGATTCCATTTTCTTAAGTCTATCAGTGAAGTTTTCAGACTACAACAGTAAATAAAAAGATTTCAACTAAAAAGTAACATATTTACCATGTACATACCTTCAATTATATAGCTAGATAAAGAAGTCTTATAAGTTTTTAAACTATCCAAAATCCAATTAAACAAAAATACTAATCCGTCATAAGAAAATATACAATCTTGCACCTTCTTGTTAGGGTTCAACTTTTTAGCACATCAATGTATTGCTACCCAACAACAGGTGAGAGAACCTATGTTGTAATGTATATTTACAGACAAATTACAGATAGATGTGTACATTAGGATTGTGTATAAAATGTTAGTGATGTTGATGCAAATTTATATTCATTTGTGTAGATTTTGTGTTTCTGTACAATTTTTTTCTCACTAATTTAATTATCCTGTAAAAGCTGAGGCATATGGTTTTGTCAGCACTAAATTTCAGAAAGTCGGAGGTCCAATGTCAACAAGGACAGTGTACATTATGGCACATCCCTACACATTCAACATTAGTCTAAAGGTCAAGTGATGAATTATTGCTATGCATGATTTCCAAATGATAAAATTGAGAATGGAAATGGGGAATGTGTCAAAGAGACAACAACCCGACCAAACAGCAGAAAATAGCTGAAGGCCACCAATGGGTCTTCAATACAGCCAGAAAATCCTGCACCCGGAGGCGGGCTTTAGCTGGCCCCTAAACAAAAATGTGTACCAGTTCAATGAAAATGGATGTCACACTAAACTCCAAAACATATAAATGAACTAAAATTTAAAAAAAATACAAAACTAACAAAGGCCAGAGGCTCCTAACTTGGGACAGGTGCAAAAATGTGGCAGGGTTAAACATGTTTTGTGAGATCTCCCCCCTCCCCCTATACCTCTAGCCAATGTAGAATAAACAAACACACAGTAAAACGCACAGTAAAACTCAGTTTAAAAGAAGTCTGAGTTCGATGTCAGAATAGGTAACAAAAGAAACTAAGCAAAATGACAATGATACATTAAATTAACAAAGGACTACAAGCAGTTACTGACATGCCAGCTCCAGACCTCAATTAAACTGATTGAAAGATTATGTCTTCATCATATAAAAATCAAGCACAATCCCTCCCGTTAAGTGTCTAGTATCATACCGTCATAAAATATATGAGAAGAACATAACCCGTATCATGCCAACAACTGGTTTTAGAATAAATGTGTTTATTTCCGATGCAAAGACCCTATGAGTGAATCAATATTACCGGTAATACCAAAATATGCCATCTTTAATGACCTGACAACAGTATCGTAACTATATCCCTTCTGAATAAGTCTATTTAAAGGTTTGGTTAGCTTTTGAGGTGAATGTCGACATTTTTGTGCTTTGAATAGGATATTACCATAAAAGATTGGATGTGAAATACCTGAATGTATAATGTGTCTGCATGTTGATTTACCGGTATATTTACGAATGATGTCCTTGTACCAATGATAAAATTTAGTAAATGTTTTGACTAGTTTGTGATATCGAAAACCCTGGTATAATAATTTTTCAGTAATACAGAGGTTTCTTTCGTTAAAATCAAATACGTTGTTACATACACAAGCGAATCGAACAAGTTGAGATATATAAACACCATAAGATGTCTATTGATAAGTCATATTAACAGTTAAAACACTGTGAAAAGGATAAGCTCATTATAAGAAACATTGTTCATGTCTTTTTATATATCAGATACTTTTATTGCAGAATCTTAATGGATAGTAAATTCTTGTGTTTTAGTTGCTAACATTTAGAACAGCATTTTGCTTATAAAATTGTTGTAATTATATTCATGTTTTTTCTATTTTACTTGTGATAGATAAACAAACTGGGCAGTGATTACTTGAGTTAGCTTCAACAATACCAAACAAATGCAAGTTAACTTTTAATCACAAATTGCATTTGTTTGGTATTGTTGAAGCTAACTCAAGTAATCACTGCCCAGTTTGTTTATCTGTTACACTCAAAAACAATTTATTAAGAGTACTCCTTACCACTGTAAATTTTCTTTCTGCATATGAAGCCCATAAAACAATGTAATGACCAAGAGTAAGAATACTAAACAATAATCCCAGTAACTCAAACATTCCCATTTTACGAGCTCGTCTGTAGTAATATATAGGTTGTCTCCAATCTGGTAACCCATTTTCAAGAACAAGATGATACCTAAAACAAACCAAAACATATAATATATGAATCAACTGAAGAGAAAATCTTATGTTTATTTATTAACAATAATTCTACACTTGAATCTTTTATGGACAAAAAACACTAAATACAAGAAAAGACAACTACTGATAAGGTTCTTGACCTGAACATCATTTTTTACAAATCCATCCATTTTTTGTTTGAAATTTGAAATTTGACACATATATATGTTATCAAACTGAAAATTATGAAAACCTTTCCATACATCTATAATTGTTGCAAAAATTTTGGCATTTTTGTTAAAAAAAAATGGGGAATGTGTCCATGGGACACAGATGATGCCCCCGCTTGCATATCATATGAAGTTGTAAAGGGACATAACTGAAGAACAATCAAAGTGATGCTACCTAAATTTGATCTGAGTTTGTGGTAATGTGAAGTATTGAGTATGAGTTTCATGACATTTGGTTGAGGCAAACTTAAGTTAAAGAACGGAATTCCATTTGTAAAGGGGCATAACTCTAGAACAGTAAAATTGACACCACCAAAATTCAAACTTTATCTGTATTTTGTGGTAATAATCATTATGTATAAGTTTCATATTATTTGGTTGAGGCAAACTAAAGTTAGAGAAAGGAAACTAAAAATTCAGCAGTTTTTCCATTTGTAAAGGGGCATAACTGTAGAACGGTTTAAGTGATGCCACCAAAATTCAAACTTGATCTGTATATTGTAGTAATAATCATTCTGTATATGTTTCATAGCATTTGGTTGAGGCAAACTAAAGTTAGAGAAAGGAAATGAAAAATTCAGCAATTTTCCATTTGTAATGGGGCTTAACTCTAGAACAGTTTAAGTGACGCAACAAAAAATTCAAACTTGATCTGTATTTTGTGGTTATAATCATTGTGTATAAGTTTCATAACATTTGGTTGAGGCAAACTAAAGTTAGAGAACAGAAACAAAAAATTCAGCAGTTTTCCCATTTGTAAAGGGGCATAACTCTAGAACGGTTTAAGTGACGCCATAAAATTAGAAGTTGATCTGTGTTTTGTGGTATTAAGCATTTTGTATTAGTGTCATAACATTTGGTTGGGGCAAACTACACAATGTAAAGTTACAGAAAGCAAACAAAAAATTCAGCAATTTTTCCATTTGTAATGGGCATAACTCTAGAACGGTTTAAGTGACACCACCAAAATTCAAACTTGATCTGTGTTTTGTGGTAATAATTATTGTGTATAAGTTTCATAACATTTGGTTAAGGCAAACTAAAGTTAGAGAACAGAAACAAAAAATTCAGCAGTTTTCCCATTTGTAAAGGGGCATAACTCTAGAACAGTTTAAGTGACATCATCAAAATTCGAACTTGATCTGTGTTTTTTAGTAATAAGCATTTTGTATTAGTGTCATAACATTTGGTTGAGACAAATTAAAGTTAGAGAAAGCAAACATAAATTCAATATTTTTCCATTTGTAAAGGGCATAACTCTAGAACGGTTTAAGTGATGCCACCAAAATTCGAACTTAATCTGTGTTTTGTTGTAATAAGCATTTTGTATGAGTTTCATTACATTTGGTTGAGGCAAACTAAAGTTTGAGGAAGGAAACCAACTTTGGGACGTACGTACATACACACGGACGGATAAGGGTAAAACTTAACGCCCCCTCTGCTTCAGCGGGGGCATAAAAATCCTTCCATTACCTAATTGTATTATGCTTCTATTTTATTTATTTTCAAACACCATCTGGTATGGAGTATAGTTATTTAATCATTTATTTTTAATGTAATATATCTTAAAAATTACTGTATAATTAATACTATATATATGTGTATATGCTCGGAAACGGGCCCTTTAATTGGATTCAATAAATATTCTTATTCTTCTTATTCTACAATTTATCAGTATGTTCCAACATTCAAATAGAAATCAAAACCATTAATTCAACATTTCATTTTTATTTTCAGTGAAGATAAAAAAAAAAAAAATTTATAAAATGTATTTTAGTTACAATTGATTTTTGGTTGATTTTTAATCAAAATAAGTCCTATGATTTCTACATTTTCATATCTAATGATGATCAGATATTAAATTTTGGGTTGCTGCATTTCATTGGTATATCTCCAACTTTTATTCATATTCGAATATTTATACATGCCTTCTTCTCGTAACTTCAATATTTTCCTTTCTTCTGTCATGCCAATTATAAGTATTAATTTTCAAAGCCTTCTGCTAATACATGTATAATATTCTTTCAAAGAATTTAGTATAGTAATAATATATATAAAGTATAGTAATAATATATATAAATAAAGTCTAGAAACTAAATTAGTAATCAATGATT
The DNA here is from genome assembly GCF_021869535.1 of Mytilus californianus. Lineage (NCBI taxonomy): Eukaryota > Metazoa > Mollusca > Bivalvia > Mytilida > Mytilidae > Mytilus > Mytilus californianus. The sequence goes on from NW_026262668.1 coordinate 97,331,578, forward strand.
CAAAACTACATTTTTTTTGTACATTGTTCAATCTCTGTCAAAGAGTGAAATAATATATAACATAGTGGAAATAGACAAAATCATGTTGTTTGACATCTTACTTAGTGTACATGTGGTGCTATAAATTACCATATAAACTTTCTCAAGTAATCTTACCGCTTACGCTTTTCTTCATCTTTAAGCACTTCATACACACCAACAAGCTAGATGAAAATATAAAAGTCGCATAAAATACTGTAAATAACCTATGTCAGATATAAAAGACACTGCAGTACACAGTACTGTAAAAATCATCATCAAAGGGGAATAACTCTATTAAGAATTAACTGACAATTTCAGTCATGTTGACATATTTGTAGAAGTTATCCTGCTGATGATTTTTTCCTTTTTAAAGTTTCTAGTTATCTTTAAAAGTATTCAACATTATCATTAAAGGGCAATAACTCCAAAAACGAGTCAACTGAAAATTTCAGCTATTTGGCTTATTTGTCATGTTTGTAGATCTTGTCTTGCTGAAAATGCGAAAATGTGAAAAATTGTCATCAAAGGGCAATAACTTCAATAAGCAGTCAACTAATGATTTCGGTCATTTGACATATTTTTGTACATCTTGTCTTGCTGATCATTTTTGTTTTTCAAAGTTTCTATCTATCTATTCTATTTTTTAAGATATTACGCAATAATGCAAAAAATTGGTAAAAATCATCAAAAAGGGCAAAAACTCTAACAAGAAGTCGTCTGATGATTTTGGTCATGATGACTTATTTGTAGATCTTGTCTTGCTGATTATTTTTGCTATTTTAAATTTTTGTCTATCTATTATAATTTTAGAGATAATAGGCAAAACATTTTTTAAATGGTAAAATTTGTCATTTAAGGGCAATAACTCCTATAAGAAGTCGTCTGACAGTTTTGACTTAAAGAAACAAATGGTAGAACTTATCATTCTGAACATTTTCAGTCAGGTCAGATTATCTCTATTTATAGCGGTTTTCAGAATAACAGGCAAAACTTGCATTTGACTCCTTTGTTCTATTTTTCACCATTTCAGCCATCTTAGTTGGCAGGCTGGGTCATTGGACACATTTTAAAAACTAGATGCCACAATGATGATTGTGGCCAAGTTTGGTTGGATTTTACCTAGTAGTCTCAGAAGAGAAGATTTTTGTAAAATTTAACAGACGAAGACGGACGGCCAAGTGATGAGAAAAGCTCACTTGGTCCTTTGAGCCAGGTGAGCTAAAAAGTAGTTCTACTAATGTATCAATTTTCTGCTAAAACATAATAATATGAATTTAAAAGGGTTTTCCTACTTTATGTAGTAATCCAAATAAAATGGTTAAAAAAAAGGTAGGAAAATATTGTATTATTTTTCAGCAAATTCTATCAATGGAAATTTTGAGACTAACAAGATGTTATCAATAGAAATTCTTGTTTATACACATATATTATGAAAATACAACCTGCCACCATAAAATCAATGACTAATGTATTGAAAAAACTGAAACATTATGTTCCAACACTACATGTAATTACTTGTATAATTATATATGAACCTTGTGTTATATTTTCTTTTATCTAAATATGTAATAAAATAAAAAATTGAAAGTCTTTTTTTAGTAAAACTGGAATTCATAAACATATCCATCACATAAACTGTCATTTATTTTCACATCATAACTGAACAACACATACTGTTATTTGGTAAAAATATATATTCTATCATCAATATTGTGGGTATAAGTATAATAAGATTAAAATAACACCACAGCCACTTAAGGAAATCAAATGTGGTAAGAGATGTCACTATATACTAGGACTTGACTGCCTTGTTAATATGGTTTTGTAGCTAGTTTTCATCTACACAATGTTCTCGAAGTAAACTTCACAAATTTACCTGTCTAAATTTGGCCTCAGCATCAGGTTCCTTGTTTTTGTCGGGATGAAGCTGCAGGGAAAGTTTTCTGTAAGCCTTTCTGATTTCTGAGCTACTAGCAGCCTACAAATAAAATAAAATCCATCTTTACCACTTCTCTGTGTAAAAATCAGGGAAATTTTATTACAGGTAAAAAAATTTAATGTGTGCTGTAATCAATCCATAACATCAAAATGTGTTACTTCTGGGGAAATAATTGAGCTTCCTCACTTTGCTATCACTTGATTCTCATTGTTCCTTGGATAATTTTTTTTTTAACAACAAACATCAAGGCAGTAACAGCTATTCCCCATTAGGCAGGCTGTGTCAACCTGTTCTAGGGAACTGAGGGCAACAAAATGTAAATACACTGTGTCTTATACTATATTGTATTAATTAGAATGTTAAGTTTAAATTCAGTTTTAGTTCCACAAAATTTTAAACATCTTTGGATTTTGAGATTCCTTTTTTCTGTTCACACAGAAGGTGCACTGTGTCAAAATAAACTAGTTTATGCCTTAAAAGTACATGTATACCAAAGTACTGCGAGATATTACTAAGAGAAATAGAGTACCAGATTAAGATGAAAATCAGTGGCGGATCCAGGGAATTCCGGGGGTTGGAACTCCCCTTTTTTTAGACGATCAATGCTTTTGAATGGGGACATATGGTTGGAACCCCCTTTAAAAAATGGCTGGATACGCCCCTGGAAATTAATAGTACAACAAGACAAGTTGAGTCCACATTTTTACCTTAGGATCAGTTTGGAAATATGTTTTAGATGTTCCCCTAATAAAATTAGTGAGCTGTTTTGATTGACATGAAGAAAATAAAAGTTTATTAATTTCTGAAACATAAAATGCATTTAACATTTATTTAAAACTTTTCCTGATGAACGAGTGTGTTTGTCTTCACAGTTAAATTTTGGTTGGTACAGCCAGGTATCGGGTCTGTTCGCGCCCAATACACGTTCGCACCCTACACGTTCGCCCCCTGGGTCCGTTTGCACCCTACAAGTTCGCACCCTTTTTTTTTTATTCAAAAACCTGATGAATTATAATATGTTTTTTAAGATGTTTATCTCAAAATATTTTTATTAAATAAAAATTGGGAAATTTTTTTATTCTTTTAAATGAAATATTGTTTTAAATTGATTTGATGATTAATTATTATATGTTAATTATGTATGATTACTGTTAATATATGGTGTTTACACAGGAGTAAAAACAATTAAGATTCAAAATGTTATTGTTGTTGAGTTTAATAGCGGTTTGGTATCTTAACATTAAAATAATATTCAACACAAAAAACCTTTTTAGAAAGTCACTTTATTTTGAAGCAATGAAAAAAAATAAATATAGCAATACACTAACCAAAACATGATTAAAAAAATATTCAACACAAAAAACGTCACTTTATTTTGAAACAATGAACAAAAAAAATATTTATAGCAATACACTTACCAAAATACGATTGAAAAATTATTTAACACAAAATCAATAAAAAAGGGTGCGAACGTGTAGGGGGCGAACGTGAAAGGGGGCGAACGTGAATGGGAGCGAACATGTTTTTGGGCGAACAGACCCAGATTCGTACAGCCATATTTTTCAATTCCATCTGATGAACCTGAAGAGTTCTCAATACTTTTTCTACCCCAAATTCTGAGAGGTTTTGCCAAATACAACTAAGGTTGTCTACTCCTTGGATAGAAAATCCTTAGAATTTTGAAAAATTCAAAGTTTTGTTAACAGGAAACCTCCACCAGCAGTGGCATCCTGGTAATGGTTATAAATAAACTCATCATAGATACCAGGCTTAAAATTTCATCTACAAAAGACTCATCAGTGACGCTTGAATCAAAAATAGTTAGAAAGGACAAATAAAGTTGGAAGTTGAAGAGAATATTGAAGACCAAAAATTCCATAAGGTTTTGCTTAATAAGGGGAGCTAAGGTAGTCTACTCTTAGGGTCGAAAATCCTAAGAATTTCGAAAAATACAAATCAACACAGGTGCTGACTGTTGTATAACTGATATAAGGGTAACTAATTGAGTTGCACTTTTTGTGGGTGAGGGGGCAGGCATGTTTTTTCAATACATTGTTTATTATAAATTCTACATTTTGCAAACTTCTTTTTCACAGCGAAAAATAATCACTTTTAATCGCTCTGTACACAGAATCCCAAAAGGGAATTTACCACAGGCACTTGTTTTCTATCCATGGCAAGATCTACTATCCCTATATATTACTCGTAATATATAGGGAAAGTAGATCTTGCCATGGATAGAAAACAAGTGCCTGTGGAATTTACCGTAAGGGACCCAAAATACCTTATGGTGAAAGTTAAACTAATATTGTGTTAAATTTGTGACAATACCTGGTCTACGCCTAAAACTTCATAGAAGTTTCGGTTGACCTCTTCAACCAGATCAAAAAGTTCAAGATCATCAGTATCCCAGCTCTCAGCTATCCATAAGTGAGACAAAAATAACAGCCACGTAATGCGTCCAAGTCTTTTAGACACCATTCCCGAAGTTTAACCGCGTCCGGTTTGTGAGTTACACTAAGGTTTCGTTTTGTACCTTCAGATTGAAGAACTTTACGAAATCGAAAATACAGTCATAGTCACAACAGTGCAGTGGTAACCCACTTTCTTTCTCATATTCTCATGTGTAAACATAACAGACGAAGGTGGAAATTATGTTCACTTATTCTCTTAAATTATATATGACTGTGACCTGTGGCAGACAAAAGTTTCCTTATTTTCACTCATTCAAAATGTTTGATACAAGTTTTATTAGTTTAAAAAAAAAAAATGTTTTTAACCAAGGATTTGTTTAGTAAGACTATACAAATCCTTGTTTTAACTTAAGGGAAAACGGCAGTATTTATTATTTCATAGGGGACAGTACTAACATTTTCTAAATTTACCACTTTTTATTAAAGGGGGTCTCATCGGGGGGTTCTGATCCCGGATCCCGCTTACTGTTTTGTCAGATTCCCGTATCCCGCTTACACTAAGTACGTAAGCAATTCTCATTTTTTTGTAATTTCCCGTGTCCCGTTAGACTTCATTTCCCGTTTTCACGGCACAATAATTTGACTCTCACATGTCACGCTTACAAAAAATCGGCAATCCCGGGTCACGCCTAGACCCCAATGAGACCCACATTAAAAACCTGACAAAACAGTTACGTGTGGTATAAGTAATTTATTCAGAGCTCCAGATAAGCTGCGTATTTGCGTGATCACGCAATACAAATGATTAAAAACCCATTGCAATTGCCCATTGCAGGGTTCAATAACCCAATTATTTCGAAGTAAAACCCAATTATATGCCAAAACCATGAGTTCTTAACGCTTTTATTCGCTATCATTTGTGTTATTTACCCTTATCTAATTACAATCGTCGCGTAAATCTATTTTTATAATATTTATAATTGGAAATTTCCTTTCGTTCTAAAAATAGAGCCCTGGATCTTGTATCTTGTATCTGTCTAACTTCTGCCAATAAAGGCACACCTCCACTAATTGGGAGTAATATTATTCCTCCACCAGTAATCTGTTCATCAAGTAGCTGAAATGGGTCCCTGTTGGAATTTTACGTTGCTCAAAAGGTACACATGTTTATGAAAACATTTATATCTTCTCTGCGTTTATCCAATTAGCGTTTGTCATGTTTTCATATTTTTTTCGAATTGCTTGGGACTTATCGTAACATACAATGAATTAAAACGAAAGTAAATGTCCGGTAAAAATATTGAATAGAAGCATGTTTTCAGCTTCTTTTTGATAGCAGAGGACAAGTTATGATGATAACAAGACTCAGCTAGTGTTTTATGAAGCGTCCGTCAAACGCACGGGCGTGTTTGCGCACCTTAACAAGAACATTGCTAGAACGATAAACATGGGGTTTCTTCAAGAACGAAATCAGTTGGAAAAAGTGAAAGGCCAAATTAATTATGACATGATATGTAGTTGGAAAGCATCGGAAACCAAAAGTTCTAATAAGGGACAACTTAACCCAGATTTATGTTAATTAAATTAAACAAAAACATTCAGGTATAATTTTAGTTTATATATTATTTTTCATTTTTAGTTGATGAGTGAATACACATATCCGTTTTTTTACGTCAATGCAGCTTGACACTTTCTTTAATTTGGTCTAATTGTTCTGTATGCTTAAGATAGCTGTCTTATTGGCAAGTGTTATTTATTTATTTGATGTTGCAGAATTTTTTGTAAATTGAAGTTGAATGTGGTGTCCGTAATTAAACCACCCTTTAAACCTGGTCAAGGTTTTGGGGTATATCTTAAATCTGGGAACTACTTATTATTTTTATTAAAAAGTAGATCTGGCAAATAGGTAAAAGGACTGGCAAAACTTTCTTACAGCACCTAAATTTCACATATATTACATAAAAATCTTAACACTAAGCCACACCTACCCCAAATAAACTGTAGGATTGATTGATTGTTGTTTGCTTTACGCCGCATTAGCAATAAACTGTAGGATATCATATGGGATCTAGAAAGGTAATTAGTTACTGTCCAACTAGTGATACCAGCTGCAGTTTATATAAGTTGCGAGAAAATACAAAACTGGCAGAACGTTTAAAACGTGACACAAATCAAACGTACAATTGCTCGTCAGTGAATAAACCAAACAAAACAGCTAGCACATATACAAAGAAAGAAACATATTAAAGATGGAAAAACATCTTGGGTTGATATAATGTGATTATAACATGCCTAAATATTCAATATTGTGTTGATGAAAAAACCCAATACATTAAGGAGCTTGGTGGTGAAAAACCCAATTTGATATTTGCTTGAGGGGTGAATCGGAATTGATAATGCGATTAAAAAACTCTATCACCCAATTACATAAAAAAATGATGGGTAAAAACCCCAATTTGTGAATTCTTATCTGGAGCTCTGAATTTATTTATATTTTGTTTTAGAAATTGAAGTAAAATAGTATCATGATTATTTCGGACGGAGCTTGTTTATTAAAAAAATTCTAAAGAATATTGTTCAATGGGTTTCATGTGGTTTCTAATACAATATTACAAGATTAAGGTCAATTAACAAATGAATCATCTGATCAGGAAAGAAATTACCAACAAAATCGGTCTTTAAAGGATAGGTACAAATAGATGTTTAGTGTCAAGAATGTTGGTATCGATATGGTATATGTCTATATTACCAAACACTCACATTGTATACGATTTCTGGGGAATATGTCTTTCTCGGAACAGTCTTTTTCCGACTTAAATTAATAAAAAACTACATTTTTCATTAAGGATGTATTCCTCTGACATTTCAGTCTCGTTGAAATCTCGTTCTGGAATTATTTCCAAAACATGAGATACAAGTGGAAAATATCAATGGATTTAAAAATTATTATAATCAAACTTAACTCTGTGAAAAAATTGTGTATAAATTTACAATAAGTAGTTTTTGAGCAATAAAATTTTCAAATTTTGTAACCAATCAAGTCAGTCTCATTAGCCAAAATGTTGAGAAAATGGGTGAGGGGTACAAGAAATGATTTTACCAGAAACATGTACATCCCATATCAATTTTTTCTTTTCAAATTTCTTAGATATGTATATTTTCAATCATTTATAACTAAGAAGTTGAAATAGTATGTTTTTTGTTCTAAAAAAAGGGGAAAATCCCAAATTAACAAAAGTGACAGCATGGTAAATTTGACACGAAAAAGCAACAAAATTTTCGAAAACTTTCTTATATTAACACCTACCTATAGTTTTTATAAGTTAAATTTATTCAGATTGGTCCACTTCATCTTTAGTGAAAGTATGAAAAAAAGTTTAACTGTAAAACTGTGATTGTTTTTAGGATAATAGCCTAAAAATGGGTAAAAATTGATGAAAAATGGGAAAATCTTCAAAATTGGGTACTTTCAAATGGCTGTGGCAAAAAAGAAGTGCACCACCATATGATTTATTCTTCACCAATTATTTTTTTACAGTCATATAAACCCAAAAATCAGGTTCTAATGAATCACAAAAACAGATTAGGTGTGTTCGAATAGCAAATTTTTACTAAAAGTACTTGACGACTGACTTTTAAGTTGGATCTTAAAAATGCATATCTTCAAATAAACTTCATTTTTTTATCGGTTTTCAAGAGCTAAATTGGAAGCGCGTCATCCCTACAATGGCTTCCATTTTTACGATTGTAAAAATGAATTGGCGTAATGGGGAGATAATTTTGACGAAGTAGAATCCTGACTGTTCAAGAATTACCCAAATATTTGACTTATTTTCAAAGTAGCAGCTATGTATAAGAACTGTTTTATTTGATATAATATAAAGTATGTAATACTTTCTGACTTAATCCAAAGTGGTTCCTGAAGCTGTCTGCAGAAAGAGTTTGAACACAGGGGCCTGTGTCTCTGATCCTCCATATTATTGCAACCAAATGAAAGTCTTCCACAGAGCCGTCTGCTCTTGACCATGGTATTTAAACTTTTGTCTATTCTCTTGTCCTATTGAATAAATACAATAGCTATTGTGTAGTTTTTTTCACTGGGACCTTTAAATTTCTTCTAGGAAAAATCTATCACTCATTGATTAATTTACCTGACCAAAAAATTATCTTCTTTTTTGGGGGAAATAGTTGTATAAACTCACATAAACTGCATGCAATATTGTATTTAATCAATATCAATAATATATTTTCAATCTGTTCAATATAAACACTGATTTAATTATAAAAAGTTTATTTCTGACAAAATTTTTAGCATTGTTCATGTTTTTGTTGTTGTTCAGTTATAGAATACATTTATCAAGAACTTAATTTAAACACAATAATTTTCAAGTTTTTATTTGTCAAACACACAAAAAAAGCTAATTTTAATAGGGAAAATATAAAACATTTGTTCAGAAATCAACTTTTAATTTTTGAATCAGTGTTTATATTGAAACTATTAAAAATGAATTATTGATATTGAATAAATACAACACCACATGCAGTTTTTTTGAGTCCTTATTTAGTCATGTTAGTATTTGTACATTTAAATTCTCCCTCATGAATTCGTCCGAATTTAAAACATTTCTATACTAAATACATGGCTAAATAAGAGACAAGTCATAATTTAGGTTTGTTTGCTCGCAGTAACTTTCTTATTTTCTCAGCGAAACAACATTTAATATCTTGTAAACATTTTACAAATTACAAAAATATACCACAATTCCATCTATATACATTCACAATGTCCTCTAAATACATATCAATACAAACATAACTGTAATATATTATGCAGAGCTTAACGTTAACTTCGTCTATCAAAGTTACTGGAGCACATCGATAATAATCAAACGTAATCAGGACTTATATATGCCTATAAAACCCCACCCGTACTACCGCCCTCGAAATATTCGTGCAGAAAACAACAGTAACATCAGACCACTTCTGATTTACATACTAGCCAAACTTGTACCACAAGTCTAAAGATAGAAATAGAATAGGGAAATTCCAAATATAACGGAATAGAAATAAATTTAAATTCTCCCTCATGAATTCGTCCGAATTTAAAACATTTCTATACTAAATACATGGCTAAATAAGAGACAAGTCATAATTTAGGTTTGTTTGCTCGCAGTAACTTCGATAAAACAAAGGAATAAATAATTTGAGAACTATATGCCAAGATTCAAGGAAACAGCCATTTGAGATTTTAAATTGTCTTTAATATACCCATCTTTGGCTTTATCAGAAGCCCATCTACCGTGGACTTTAAGTAACCTATCAGAGACTCCTCTATTAGCCCCCGTAGAAGCGCCACCACTTCTCAAACTATGAAGCCCAAACTTAAGCTTATCTAAACCAATATCTGATAAACTCTCTAACAAAATTTCTCTCGCTCTGGTATAGGACAATGGACTATTTATATTACATAATTTATAAACATCTTTCGATTTCATAAAAGACAGTGCTCTGAAAATATAGCTATCAGAATTTTTGCTCAATTCAGCTAAATTGATATACTTATTTAACCAAAAAACTGGACATAAATCTGTACCTGTTGCAGCTATAACAACAGAATTACCCCTTCTGTATAAATCAGTTTTGCTTTTATCAATGCGAATTTTAACATGACTGACTTGAAACTCAATATAATTCATCTTAATGTTAGCCAATTCACTATACCTCAAAAATCCAGAAAATCCTAACAGAAATAATACTACTACACGCAATTTTTTGAGATTATTATGATCTCCGAACTTCAAAACAATTTTCCTTAATATATCTGGCGTAATAGGTTCTTTTTTGTTTATAGGTTTACTTAGCAATCTCCTTCCTCCTTCATAAATAAGACCAAGGAATTTGTCTGAACAAGGATTATGTTTGAAATTAAAGTCATGAAACCATTTTATTGAATAAAAACTTGCATCTAAAATCGCAACACTGGATCCCTGTTGAATGAGTCCACCTATATACATAGAAATCGTAGTAGTTGTCGCTGGTAAACACTCAAGTGAACATGAAACACACCATTTTTCAAACTTTTTAAAATAGCACTTGTATTTCTTAATTGTAGAATTTGATCTAGACGATTCGACAAAAGAGGGTAAATCTCGTATGATACTGGCAAATCTCGAATCATTGGCATAACACTCAAATTGTTTCCATTGATCTGTAAAATAAATATAATAATGAATACCAAGTAATAACTATAAACAAAGTAAATATAATTAACATTACTACTATAAATGAATGCGGCATTTCCCTCGCAAACAAATGAATGCGGCATTTCCCTCGCAAACAAATGAATGCGGCATTTCCCTCGCAAACAAATGAGTGCGGCATTTTCCTCGCAAACAAATGAATGCGGCATTTTCCTCGCACACTTACTGTGGCATTCAACCTCACAGTATCTAAAAAAGTCATATACTTATATATATACAGTGGCATTAACCCTCACTGTATTCATAAACAATTAATCAACAATGTTAACAATGACATATCTAATTGTTGCAGTTAAAACATCACAATGTTAAATTTAACATTCTTACGAATATAGTCTCATATCTGATAACTGCGGCAAATAACCATCGCAGAAAACTAAATCAACTACAGTCTGTATACAACATTCAATGCATAAATCTCAATACTTCGAGAAATCCAACAACAAAACATATACATTACTGTTAAAAGGTCTCTGTGCAAATATACTCTTTTCTTGTGAACCTTTTGTAAAAAAGTTCATAGGTTTTTAAAATAACGCACTGTATCACCATATTGCCAAGAAAATCCTAAATATTTTTGATGATCAGGGTGAATTTCTATATGGTGATAACCAGACTTTAAATCAAATTTAAACCCAAAACCGCTAAAATTTACAAATGTCATAGCTTCTTTAACCCCTTCAAATTTAACTTTTTGTTTCTCGACAAGTTTATTAACATGTCTCAAATCTAAGACTAATCTTTCTTTACCCGTACTATTTACCGACACAGTAAGTGGATTAACGACAAATGGTCGATTTACTTCTTTTATACATTCTTTAGTTAAAAGTTCTTCAATAGAATTTTCCACAAATTCTGAGTGTTTTAACGCGGATCTATTATTACTTAGAAAAATAGTCGATGGTTCACTCAGAAAAAGAATTCTATAACCAAAATTAATAACATTCATTATAAAATCATTAGCGTTAAGTACATTTTTCCAAAACAATGCATGTTTTCTTAAATTTCCTTTCACATTTATAAGATTTTGACAATATTTTTTCTCATACTTGTTAACAAATTGAAAACAATACTCAACTTCATCTATGTCTGTATCTGTTTTGTTACTGGGTCTTTCCTGTGTTCTGTTCCTGGAACTTTGGTGCACCAACTGTTGCTGTAGGAATCCTTTTTTTTTTTTTTTTCGGGGCAGTTCCTTGCAAAGTGCCCGGGCTGGTTACAATAGAAACACTTGTAACTTTCTGACTTGCCTGCTTTGGAGAACTCGGTATCACTGACTTGGCCAAGGCCACGAAAAAAAACTCCTGGAATTGAATTCTCCTTTTCCGGAACCACTATTGGAAGATTCTGGTCTACTGTACGGCTTGGAACTTCTTTTACGAGAAGCCCTGGAAATAGCAGCACGCAAATCACTAGCATCTTCTTTATTGTCGGCCAACGGACTATCCAAGTACTCTTTAACCGTGTCCCATCCATGCTTGTCGGCTATCTTTAGAATTTTGTTACGCTTACGGATGATTTCCTTTTCCTGGGTAATAATTTCACTAACTTCGGAAGCGTTTCCAAGCTTTATACAACTTTCAACGGCAGCAAGCCTCTCCAGACGCTCGGTATTAAACGAATGTTGCACTTTAATTCCCTCACTATGGAATACAAATTCTGGTTGGTCGACACCGGTTGCTTTAACACTTTTTCCTAAACGAGCTTCGAAATGATTAATCAAGGAATGTTTTTGCTTCTCTAAAGCATTGTTTAAAGCTGAAGTGAAAAGCGAAATAGCCCCGTCCGTACTTAACTCTGTTTCGTTACTATTTTCAGCATGTTGAGTAGTAGCACGGCGTTCATCATGGTCGGAGCCTTCCTCGGACATATTATGCAGAGCTTAACGTTAACTTCGTCTATCAAAGTTACTGGAGCACATCGATAATAATCAAACGTAATCAGGACTTATATATGCCTATAAAACCCCACCCGTACTACCGCCCTCGAAATATTCGTGCAGAAAACAACAGTAACATCAGACCACTTCTGATTTACATACTAGCCAAACTTGTACCACAAGTCTAAAGATAGAAATAGAATAGGGAAATTCCAAATATAACGGAATAGAAATAAATGTATTTTCATTTTTGACAGTTCAATTTTTTATTCAGGTAAATTAATCAGTGAGTGATAGATTTCTCTTGGAAGAAATTTAAAGGTCCCATCAAATAAACTGCACAGAGAACAATAGCTATTGTATTTATTAGATGGGACAAAAGAACTTACAAAAGTTTAAATTGACAGGTAACTTGCAGGTGAATCTGTGGAAAAGTATCATTGGGTTCGCAATAATGTAAATGTATTTCAGGGGCCTGTGTCCCTGATTCTCCATATTAATATAAATGTATCTCTCATATCATTGGATGACTTTTAACTTTGAAGCACTGCAAATGAATAGCCATTGTCGTGGTTTTTTTTAATAAGGATTCAGAAGCATTTTTTGGGGGCCATTTCAACAGTCAGTATTTTGCATAGATGCCAGACAAACTCATGTTTTAAATTTGTTTTTGATATTTGATAGGTAATTATTATGAATACCGGTACAATGAAATAAACACAGAGAAATGGATCCTAGTTATGATGATTATGCTCCTGATCCTACAGCTTTAGAAAATGATGGCAAGACATTTGCTGTACAGGCAGTTAACAATGATACCAATGAGAACTATGGCATGGCAATCTTTTTTTATAATGTAAGTCATAAATTAGGTTAATCCATGTATACTATGCTTAATTGAATTAAAGGTCATTGTGTGTTTAATTTCTTTGAGTAGATCTTTAACAACTAATACATGAAGGTCATACATTTATTAATATGCAATAAGATTAGTTGAGCTATTTGATATTGAAAGAATGATATCACAGTGTCTGATTTTGATCTTGTATATTCGATCCCTAACATCACTGAAGAGACATTAATTGTCGAAATCCGGATATGGTGTACAAATTTTTGCACCTCATGTTTGTGGTATACCATCTTTTCCGCAAGTTTATTGATTTCTGTTTGGTATAACATTAATATTAAGATCAATTTTGTTAGATCTGGTGATCAATTTATTTGGCAATCGCCAATGGCAGTCAGCAGGGTTTAAGAACATCAGTTGTTCGACCTGTTAGTCAAATGCATTTTGTTAAAATATACTTTTCACATTTTTGGTCTTTTGGAAAATGTTGTTTGTGCTGTATCTAGACCCCTCTACCAAGAAATTTGTTTTACATGCACACGTATAAAAATTGCGGTTTTTATCCAACGCAATCATAGGTTTGAACGTTGTTTTCAATTTAGACTTGTAAATGTATATATATATATATAGAAGTCTATAAAAAGGACCAACCAGCAAATTTAATATGTACCTGTTCCTCTTGAATAGACGATACTGCGCAGATAAGGAAAAAATTATATATGTCTTAATCGACAAAATGTGATTATTAGTCCCCTACCGACGAAGTCGAAGGGGACTTTAGGTTTGCACTCCATCTGTCTGTCTGTCTGTCTGTCTGTCTGTCTTAATCGACAAAATGTGATTATTAGTCCCCTACCGACGAAGTCGAAGGGGACTTTAGGTTTGCACTCCGTCTGTCTGTCTGTCTGTCTGTCTGTCCATCTGTCAGTCCGGCAAATCAGTTTTCCAGACTTTTTTTCTTCCTGCTTGAAGATATTGATTTGATACTTGGTTTATTGATTTATCATGACAAGTTACAGGTCAAGTTCAATTTTCACGATTTTAGCTTTTCTCTTTGTTCAGTTAAAGCCCTTTCCCTAGAATTAAATTTTTGATGAAATACTTATTAATAAGTAGATTTCTGTTCAAAAGGAAATAACTCATTTTTTAAAAGATTTTTAAAAGACAAAATGACATTTTGGATTTTTTTCCTTTTCTTTGGTAAATTCATGAAATTGTTTGAAGAATTGAGTGGTAGGTTTGTTTGTCATTCTTGAAGATATTGATTTGATAATTAGTATATAGTTTAATCATGACAAGTTACAGATCAAGCTGGAATTTTGTTCCAGTCTGATAATTTTGTGCAGAGTTATGGTCTTTGGACATAGAAAATTCACTTAAATAATCAGTTTTCAACAGTTTTTTTGTCATGCTTGAAGATTTTGACTTGATATTTTTATGTAGTTTACACCATGACAAGTTATAGATCAAGTTAGAATTTCGTTCCATTACAATGAATTTGTAACCGGTAGGGGTTTATGTATTGCCATGCAATACTCACAGAATGCTTGTTCATATTGAATATAAATATTTAGAGCGTTTTCAGCCTTATTTTTTCCTAAATATACATAAAGAAATTATTTTAAAAAAACTATTCATGTTTTCAGGTTTACATGAAATTGAATTTGTCATTTTCCTCAAATGAAATTATCAGTTCCAATGATTAACAAAAAAACTCAACCAGATATGTTATTCGTTTTACCACTATGTAGTCTGTACAAAAATATTAAACAAATATTATGAAGTCATATGTGGTCGGATTAAAAGAAAATTAACAAAAAAAAATTTGAATTGTCCATATCTTATTTTTTTTTTTTTCCATTATTTAGTATTGATAGTTATTTTCTGTTTATTTAAATGTGAATTTTAATGTTTCATCAACAATATTTCTATTAGTCTGATTGACATTTAAAGAAGATGAAGGACTGTTAAAGTTTAGATGTACATGTATTCAAATAAACTGGACATTTCGAAGTTTTTTTCATGCAATTTGATGAAACTTGGACCAGAAATAATTTCAATTTAAAATTTTGGGACAAAACAAATTATTTTTTATGAATTAGATAATGAATTCTCTTTTATATCTACTGGCTATATAAATCAAGCTCAGTTAATTTATAAAACCATTATACCAATTTTAATGATAAAAATGTATTATAGTGTTGTTAAAAAGTGTGACAATAAATAGAAAAGATCAATGAAAACAAGGTCATTCAAGTGTTTACAACTTCATACATTCTTGCTGTTCTTTATGAAAGTAATTATCATTAATCAGGAAGCAGCACAGGCTTTATTGAGTGCAGCATTAGCAGGATCACACGTTCCTAACATTGTAGAGAGAGCAAATGATTATATTCTCAGAGCTGAACAACTTAAGTCTGCAGGTATGTTACTTTAGATTGCACTATTCCTTACACACTCCAAAGATTATAAAATATTAAAGGCACTTTTTTAGGAACAAAAATCCTATTTGCCTCCATCAATTTTCCTTTTTCTTAAAACAGTATGATGGTGAAGAAAATCTTTAGATGAAACTGTTTGAGATGTCTGCTGTAACACAAGTCACTCTGCTAGTGTTCAATATAAACTGTAATTAGATATGTTGTAACTTATTGTAGGGTGATAGAATATGCAATCAAATTGACAAAAATAAAGAATTTCAACCCCAATATTATAATTTGATGTTTTTGGTAAGTTAAGGGTTATACATTTCAATTACACGGTCGTCAGAAATTTTTCAATATTATATCAGGATTGATATTAGAAACGCTGAAGCGCGCACTATTACACATTAAAAAATAATCAATTCACATAGGACTTGTATTTTCAATAGTTTTGTAATTTATTTTTTTACCTGATATGATGTATGGTTTCACTCATTTTCTTGAAAAAAATTCTGTCTGAGGTTATACTAAGAGATCTAATGAAGCATAATGAAGCGCCGCTGGTATATGAATTCAGAGATATAAGAATTTTTGTTTTGGTCAGAATAATTTCTATGCCCCCGCCTCTGAGCGGAGGGGGTATTAAGTGTTACTCTTGTCCGTCTGTACGTTCGTCCGTACGTCCCAAAATTGGATTCTGTTCTCTAACTTTAGTTTGCCTCAACCAAATGTTATGAAAGTTATACACAATGCTTATTACCACAGAACACAGATCAAGTTTGAATTTGGGTGGCGTTACTTTTACCGTTCTAGAGTTATGCCGCTTTACAAATGGAAAAATTGCTGAATTTTTCATTTCCGTTCTCTAACTTAAGTTTGCCTAAACCTAATGTTATGAAACTTATACACAATGCTTATCACCACAAAAATCAGATCAAGTTTGAATTGGGTGGCGTCACTATTACCCCTCTAGAGTTATGCCTCTTTATAAATGGAAAAATTGCTGAATTTTTCATTTCCATTCTCTTACTTAAGTTTGCCTAAACCAAATGTTATGAAACTTATACACAATGCTTATTACCACAAAAATCAGATCAAGTTTTTGGGTTGCATAATTTTTACTGTTCTTGAGTTATGTCCCTTTATAATGTTATATGGAAGAGGGGGCATCAACTGTTTCCCATGGACACATTCTCCATTTATTTTCAATATTTCATATTTCAAGTCTGAATTTGCTTTCTTTTAAAAATCTCTCCTTGTTTGAAGTATATTTGTGGTAGATTTTACTGTTTTTTACATATTTGGTGTTGGAAAATCTCGCAAGCACAAATTGAAATCTGAAAAGAAAGCAGCATAACTTTAAGCACTCTACTATATTCTTGTTCAGATTTACCTTGTCATTGTCCTCCAGTTGTATTATGCTGAGCCCTGCATAGCCATTTATTCACCAGCACTACTGTTCAGCAGGTGCCATTGCCAAATTTTTTCCCCGCTTCAACTGTTGAACTGATTATTAAGATCTATATTTTTTTAGGGTAATTTATTTGATGTTGCCTCATCTATATTTTTTTAGGGTAATTTATTTGATGTTGCCTCATCTATATTTTTTGGGGGTAATTTATTTGATGTTGCTTCACGAGCATCTGTTCCAAATCCCATCCCTTTTCAAGTCTATAAGTATTTATATGATAAAAATTAGCAATGTTGGATTAAATCAAGCTTCCACAACTTAATTCCTTTTGTAATAATGAATACCTTTGAATAAAAAGATGTGCAGTAAACATAAATGAGTCAGCAACCCTACACAAAAATAACCGAATGACATCTAGAGGGCAACAAGCAGTCTTTAACAATAAACAGGTGTCTGAAAAATATGACAAGCACTAGATATTCCTGAATCTATATAAAATTTGTGAATTATTTAAACAGAAATAATCAAAGATCTGCCATCAACACATAATATTAGTAAGCAAAGTGTATTTCTAACAAATATTTAATCAAAAGGTGAAAATTGAAAATGCATATTGTTCTTTTTGCAGCTGTACAAGTTAAACAAAACCAGCAACAACCAAAGTCTGAAGAAAAGGTAGAATCTTTATTTTAAGGCTAGAACTAGTCTGTCTGTCTTTGATACAAAGTGAGTACATAAACTGCAAATTTGAAGATGGCTTAACTTCTCTTTTCAATAGATAAACTATAAAAGTAAGCTAACAGAAGATGCTGCTTAAACAGGATATATTTGGCACTTAGAGAAAGCACTCTGAAATTACATCTATGGATAGATGTCTAAAATTTCATTCCAGAGTAAAAATGCAAAAAGGACCCTCATTTCAAATTCCTTTTGTCTGGAATCATGTATGTATAAAAGGAACATAAGTATTTCAAATGAGATATTTTATTCTACTGAAACTAATGCTAGTCACATTTTGGTAATAGCTTTATAACTTATAAAGATTATTTAAAGAAAGATGAAACACTATTTGAAGAAGAAATTCATTGAAAAGAGTATGATGATGGTAAAGAGAGAGTGGCAATGTCAGATTGATATGATGAAAATATAATATATGGCATAAGACTCACTTCCACACATTGAGGAGGATGCAAAATTAACTGTGTCAGAGTTTACACACTGTGTCAGAGTTTACACAGATACAGTTACAGTAGAAATCTGAATTTCACAACATAAGTGACAAATTATCACATGCATTACCTTCTTGAAATAACAAGTACCTTATTAAGATATAAAACATTTGCTGTTGAAGATCATTTGAATCTAAGCTGTAATTGATCAAATGATACAAATAAATGCTGGCTTACATGAAAAAGAAAATCTAATAATGTGTCTATTAACATTGGTGTTCCTGTTAAACATCGTAAAGTCTAAGTTTGCTTCCTTGTTAAGTATTTTGAAAATACATACACTACAAACCAGTAAAAGTCTGAAATGGCCTATATCTGTACTCGACTGTACTGATTTTTACTCGACCAGTCTGAATTGGTCTGAATTTTACTCGACATTACTCGACCCCAGTCTTAACCATACTCGACTGTACTGATTTGTACTTGACCCTTATCTTTGCCATTGAAAATAGTCTGAACTATTACTCGACCAGTCTGAAACAGTCTTAACCCATTCTCGACCTGTACTCTACCTATTTTTTCAGTCTAAACCATACTCGACCAAAGGTCTGAACAATACTCGACCAGTCTGAACCATACTTGACCAAATAACCTCTACTTTTTCTAAATTTTAACTGTTAAAATAAATTTCTTTTTAACTGACATGACAACAGCCACAATAAAATAAAGATATATTATAAAACAGATTTTTACATTCTTACATGATTCTCAGATTTATCGAATAGAGATAGTTAAATCAAATTATCTTATATAATAATTTAATTATATTAATTTTAAAGTTTTAGAGTTTTGTTAAAAAAAAAATTTCTTTTACCTAAAATCCACACCTATACTGAGGGTAATTAAACCTTATTAAGGTGCTTCTTGTTTGGCATGTGTTTTTTTTTTTTAAATTAATTTTCCTAAATTCCTAAATAAAAACTACATAGGTTTCATGGTTACATACAAAAAATGTACAATAGTTATATAATTATCTTTTTAATGAGGTAACCACAGCCAACAAAATCACTGAAATTGTTTAACCTTATTTTAGAAAGATATCTATTATTATAATTTGGGATATATTATATACAATATATATCAAAAAGGTATAAAAATTAAAGAAATTAATAAAATTGTTCTTCTGATTAGTGGTGAAGTATAAAGTAATACCTCCTGCTCGGGGCAAACTCATGAAAAAGATCACACCTGGTCAGAGAGTATTAAATTCTAAATAACATTCATTCAAAATTGCAACATCCTGTGAAACTTAAATCGCAAGGCCTTTTGAATTCACTAGATAAGTAATACACGAGTTTAAGAAAAATAGGGCTTTCTTTTTACCTGTAAAACACACATGTACTGAGGTAATTAAACCATATTAAAGTGCTTCTTGTATGCCATGTCTTTAATTTTGACAAAAATTATTTAAATTTAATTGAAATAAATTTTTACTGTAACTTTGGAACACATTTCCTTTTTTAAAAGTTTATCACAGGATTACTATGGAAGTTCTATTATCATGATTATATTAAATTCTTGGTTTAACAAAACAAAGGTGTCATTTTTTAAATTTATTAACTTAAAGATGCTTTATATGCTATTTTATATATATTTTAATAAAAAAAATGTTCACTGCATTATTAACTAAACTCAACTGACACCATAAATCTATACGAGGCTTAAGTTAATGGTGAAAATTGTCCAGTAACCATAAAATATATCTGAAACATTCAAAAAATTTTGAATAACATTGAAAATATTAGTCACAATTCAGTTTTGAGATTATTTGATCAGCTTGTTTTATTTTAATTTTAAAGGTGATATATATGTATGTATATAAGTGTTGATGAATATGGTGATGAAGTTATATTATGCTTATTGTGAAATTTTGGTTGCAATGCTATATTGAATACATTTTTAATTTCAAATTGTTGTTCAAATTTCTAGCCAGGGGAAATAGCTGTTGTTAAAAACAGTTCCTAAATTGATGAAATACAATAGATAGATACAAAAAATAGGTCTAGGTTGGTTAAGACTTGGTCGAGTATGGTTCAGACTAGGTCGAGTATGGTTCAGACAAGGTCGAGTATGGTTCAGACCAGGTCGAGCATGGTTCAGACTAGGTCGAGCATGGTTCAGACGCGTATAAAATGGTTAAGTACTGGTCGAGTAAGGGTCGAGTACAAGTTCAGACTGTTAAGTATGGTTCAGACTACAGTCGAGTATTATCAAGTAAATTTCAGACCAATTCAGACTGGTCGAGTAAAAATCAGTACAGTCGAGTACAGATATAGGCCATTTCAGACTTTTACTGGTTTGTAGTGATACCAGTAGATATACTTACAAGCCACTATTTATGTTAGTGATAGTTTTGATACTATTTTCAGTTAAACCTGGAAAGGGCTACATTTTTGTTGAACCAAGCATTTGATGAAGATGAATCCGAGAACCTCAAAGAAGCTGTAGAACTCTACTCTGAAGCAGTGGAACTATTTTTAAAGATTGTAAGAATAAAGGAATAAAAAAAATTATATGATGTTGTTTCTACATAAGTTTCTGTTTGAATCATATAAAAGTATCATAGGGTCATCAAATTCATTTTTGATGTATTTACCAATCTGTTACCTTGTTTAGTTGTGAAAAACATTACTTAGTTTGATGTTTTGCTGTATTTTTTCACACCATTGTGACTGATGTTTACCTGAAAAAAATGAAGCCATTGACCCTTTAAATGTTTTACATCATTAAAACGGAAATATATCTGGCAACAACATATCAATTTTTTTGAAAAATCGATGCAATGGGTGTAGAGAAAGCAGTATTTTAAGATAATTTTGACAGTGTTTTTGATAGACTTTATGAACAATCTATACAAATGTAGAATGTAGATTTAATAAATCTAAATAAAATTATCTGAAATATTTGCAGTTATATGGTAAATCTGTATGCATGATAACCAGGTAAATATACAATATTATATCCTTTAACAATGATTGTAAAATAGAAATGTTACTAAATCTATTTTGATAATTTTTTTTATACAGAGGAGCAATACATCTGACAAAAGTTTACAAGCCAAGGTTGAAAAGATGGCAAAGAATGCTTTGGACAGGTTAGTTTACAATATTTACATATAATGAGAGATGTAGATGAATATCTATTGTGTTCTGAAGATAAAGATAAGCTGTTGATTGTCATGTGAAATGAAATCACTTTAGGTTTTGAAATTTATAATAGATAAATGCTCTCTTTTCATAATTGGATTTCATAGATTTTTATACACTCATCAACGTGATGTTTTATGGTATACCATATGTTGATCTATCCTTCCATCCATTCAGGTGTCGTTCAAAAATTAGAGAATTTGTTGAACAAACATCATGATACTTAATATATGATATATTGGAAAGTTGTTAGAAAGCTCACATTCGATTTTAAAAAATTTTTGGTTTGTTATTCAAGATTTTATGGAACTCTCAAATATAAGGCAAAGTGCATGTGAGTGGGGGATATTGTTAATCGGCATATGAATATTGAAAAAATTATACATTTAGCTTTTATTCTCTTAGAGATACAGTCCATTAAAAAATAGTGAAGAATATTTTCTTACTTTGAATTGCATTTTCTCCAAAATCCTTCAACATAATTTTGTTTTGAATATGAAAATATAAGGGGTCAACATTTTCTTTGTTCAGTAGAAATCAATAAGTCTCTTTATGAGTCTTAGTAAAAGATTCTTTATGACAAAATAATCGTAACATCATGTTGGTGTCATACTGCAAAATTGTATTTTTCATACATAACTCATACTTAAATTTGATTTAAACAGCAAAAATGAATATCATGACCCCCTAATATATAAATATTTATAGCAATAAGATATAATTTTTAAATAAAATTCTTTGGAATATTTTCATGAAAACGCAATTTTACAAAATTCTATTCATTCTTCGACCTATTTCACCAATTTTGAATTGACTGCACCTCTGGAAGTATAAAAGCTACATACATTTTTTTCTATATCCAGTTGCAGTTTGCCAAGTTCTAAATCCATACAAAATTTCATCCAAATTTTGCCAAATTACGTGTAGTTACATTAAGTAAATTTCTGATTAGATGCTTTATTCCATTTTATCGTGGGATCTTGACACAGCTGTATATTATTGTTAATCTGAAATCAGTCAATCATATCCCAACACAGGATGCTTAGAATGTAGATTTGACTTTAGTTGGATTTCTCAAAATTATGAAAGAAAATTTGCACTTAAAATAGTTTCCTGATTTTCTGGTAATTTTTCTTTCCAATTTAGGGCAGAGGTGGTAAAAAAGGCAATAACTACGAAAGGAAATGTAGGGAAGTTACCTGAAAAGAAAGTGGCACCATTAGGACATGGTGCCTTCTTAGATGAAGGGGAGACTACTGCACAGAATCAAAGGACAAATGCAACAAACAAGACAGCAAGGACTGGTTTAATAAATCTTGGTCCATCTGATTACTCAAAAGAAGAGATAGCTGTGCTCAGAAAAACCTCTTTTATTAATGGAAGAGAATATGTGCCTTTTATGAGTGTAGATATGAAAGAAAGGTTTGCCTTTCCTGTACCATATAGGTAGGTTACCCATTTATAAAAGTTAAATTTTATGTTGTATATAGGTTGTAAAAATATTATTTCAAGTTACTTTATACTTTACAGCTAATGGAAATTGTAAATCTGTAAAAGTTTATGCAGCAGCTTATTTATGAATTTCTGCTTTTATCATAAGTGTTTATAAAGCTTTCAAAGGTGTACATTCATTCATATGGATTTAAGCTGAACTCTTCATGGTTGTAAAGTATACTTGTTCATGGGATGTATCCTGTATTATCAGCCATTAGAGAAGATTTAAGTAACTTATTTGGGTAGGTCAAGCAGTTTATAAATTTATGGCTCACTTGCTACATATTGTTAAAGAGAACTGATTGATATGTTATTTGTTAACTGTTCTAAAAATAGACTGTTTTGTATTTCTGCAGTGATAAATGTGGGAAGTTAGCTTTGTCACCTAAACAGAGAGAAAGGTTTGGAGGATGGGTAAGACCAGAAGAATTCTGTGATAATCCACAACTGATATATGCCATCTCATGTTTTAGCATCAAACAGGTATATATCATAGAGCTGTGTTTGAATAGGAATGAACAGAAAAAAGATCACGAAAAATAGAGACTGGATAAATACTAACAGAATTTCTTTAACTGGTCAAGTAAAAATTACAGATGGAAAACTGATTGATATAGACAATAATCTGTTTTCGTGAGATTATAACTAGAAACAACTACAGGACTCAGCTGAAAGAAGAATCCTGAGTCCTTATGGGAAAATATGCACACAAGAGGCACAATTAGATTTTTAGTAGAATTTCTTAACTTTCAGTTTATGTATTTATGCAAATTGATTGTTTCAATTCAATGATATAAGTTAATTAACATAAAAGTCTGTCAAATTATATCTTCTTAAATAGGATGCAATGAAGATCAATTTTCTGATTGAATATATGATACATTTTTTTTTCTTCTAAATTTCTTTTTTTTCATATGAATAAAAGTAGATGTGGTGTATATATCTAACAAAAACAGCAACCCAATGACCAATAAAAACCCCAAATATGTCTGCAGGTTAACAAAAGAAGAATTTGTTTAATTTTGGTGGAATTTTTTTAGAAATTTTATTTCTGACCATTGTTTGTGACTTGTTTATAGGCTTCATTATTTTGGTTTATACCATTTTTAAGGATTGCCGATAATACCTTTATTATTTTATTTTAGACCATTGTTAGTGACTGTAGTTTTGTAGCTTCACTGGCCATCAGTGCTCAGTATGAGAGAAGATTTAAAAAGAAACTGATTACAAGGTGTGTGATATTTTTTTAAATAGCTACTATACAAATATTCTCCATTATCTCCCTTTTAGTAAATGTTATTTTGGTAAATTATTTAATTTATTATACTGAACATATTAAAATCTACTTAAAATTATGCAGTTTGGGTTTTTGCTTATTATTGAAGGCGGTACGGTGACCTATAGTTGTTATCTTCTAATTTTTATATGACTGTTGCTGAGCCAAAATGCATATTTTCACATGGCTCAGCATATAGGCAATATGTCAATGTGACCTACATGTCATGCTTTGTTTACTTTGGTTAAGTTCATATCTGATTTGATATTGCATTACCCATCAGTAATAGGATCTAAATCCTGTTAGTATGCATTTTGGGTAGTATGTCAGAATCCAAACAAAAGTATCTCATTGTGACCTTTATTTCACCCATTCATTGAAGTTGGATAAGTTTTACATTAAAGGTAATTTGAGGGTAACTGTAAATAATTGGATTGTCTTAAGTGATGATAATATGCATTTTTGAGAGTTTGTCAGCATTTCGGCAAAATTAAAACATTTAAGCCCATATTTTAAGTTTTCTGATATTAATTCATTTAAACATATGCAAAATAAGATAACTGTAATTTCAGATAATTTATTTAAACAAGACTCTTTTCCTGCCAAAGAAAATCTTGGACCACAAAATGGAAAATAAGAGCAGAAATTTGTTAAGAACTTTTTATACGACCGCAAAAAAATTTTTGTGGTCGTATATTGGTATGACGTTGGCGTCGTCGTCGTCGTCGTCGTCCGGCGTCCGGCGTCGTCCGAAGACACATTGGTTTTCGCACTCTAACTTTAGTTTAAGTGAATGGATCTCTATGAAATTTTACCATAAGGTTCAATACCACAAAAGGAAGGTTGGGATTGATTTTGGGGGTTATGGTACCAACAGTAAAGGAATTAGGGGCCAAAAGGGGCCAAAAATAAGCATTTTTGTAACTTCCAGACATAACTTGTGTGTTAGTGTATGGATCTCTCTGACATTGTACCACAAGGTTCCATATCACAAAAGGAATGCTGGGATTGATTTTGGGGGTAATTGCCTCAAAATTTTAGGAATTAGGGGCCAAAAAAGGGGCAAAAAACAAGCATTTTTCTAGTTTCATGATAATAACTTGTGTGTAAGTGTATGGATCTTTCTGAAATTGTACTACAAGGTTCCATATCACAAAGGGAAAGCTGGAATTGAGTTTGGGGGTAATTGCCCAAAACGTTTAGGAATAAGGGGCCAAAAAGGGGCCAAAAATAAGCATTTTTCTAGTTTCCAGACAATAACTTGTGTTAAAGTGTATGGATCTCTCTGAAATTGTACCACAAGGTTCCATATCACACAGGGAATGCTGGGATTGATTTTGGGGGTAATTGCCTCAAAATATTAGGAATTAGGGGCCAAAAAAGGGGCAAAAAACAAGCATTTTTCTAGTTTCATGATAATAACTTGTGTGTAAGTGTATGGATCTTTCTGAAATTGTACTACAAGGTTCCATATCACAAAGGGAAAGCTGGAATTGAGTTTGGGGGTAATTGCCCTAAACGTTTAGGAATTTGGGGCCAAAAAGGGGCCAAAAAACACATTTTTTTTAGTTTCCAGACAATAACTTGTGTTCAAGTGTATGGATCTCTCTGAAATTGTACTGCAAGGTACCATACCACAAAGGGAAGGCTGGGATTGAGTTTGGGGTGATGAATCATAAGGGGGTTCAAAAAATTTGGGGGGGGATTTTTTTTTTTCCTTTTTTTTCTTTTTTTCCTTTTTTTTTTCTTTTAAAATTTTCCATTTTAAGTTGGTTATTTCTGATTTATATTTAAAAGCAAATAATAATGATATGGTAGGAGATACACACCAAACAGGATGTGTAAATTTTTATATAATAAGTATTGTGCAATAGCAAGAAATTTTCAATTGCACAGTATTGCACAATAGCAAGAAATCTTCAATTGCACAGTATTGCGCAATAGCAAGAAATCTTCAATTGCACAGTATTGCGCAATAGCAAGAAATATCCAATAGCACAGTATTGCGCAATAGCAAGAAATTGTCAATTGTACAGTATTGCGCAATAGCAGGAAATATTCAATTGCACAGTATTGTGCAAAAGAAGATACTTCGTATAAATTGCTTATTTCTTGACCAATTTCAATGGGGTTTTATTCTTGAATTCTTGGGGTTCTTTAATATGCTGAATCTAACCGTGTATTAAGTTTTTGGATTTTGGGCGCCGTTTTTAAATTGGTCCACATTGAGGTCCAAAGGGTCCAAAATTAAACTTTGTTTGATTTCATCAAAAATTAAATTATTGGGGTTCTTTGATATGTCGAATCTAACTGTGTATTTAGATTCTTAATTTTTGGTTCCGTTTTCAAATTGGTCTACATTAAGGTCCAAAGGGTCCAAAATTAAACTTAGTTTGATTTTAACAAAAATGGAATTCTTAGGGTTCTTTGATATGCTGAATCTAAACATGTATTTAGATTTTTGATAATGGGCCCAGTTTTCAAGTTGGTCCAAATCGGGGTCCAAAATTAAACTTTGTTTGATTTCAACAAAAATTGAATATATGGGGTTCTTTGATATGCTGAATCTAACCATGTATTTAGATTTTTGATTTTTGGGCCCCGTTATCAACTTTGTCCACATTGAGGTCAAAAGGGTCCAATATTAAACTTTGTTTGATTTCATCAAAAATTGAATTCTTGGGGTTCTTTGATATGCTGAATCTAACCATGTATTTAGATTTTGGATATTGGACCATAATAGGTGAATGTCCAATTTAAAATTTTTAAGTTCTTAGACCACATTCATTCTGTGTCAGAAACCTATGCTGTGTCAAATATTTAATCACAATCCAAATGCAAAGCTGTATCAAGCTTGAATGTTGTGTCCATACTTGCCCCAACTGTTCAGGGTTCGACCTCTGCGGTCGTATCAAGCTGCGCCCTGCGGAGCATTTTATTTTTATGTATGTACGTTACTTTCAGGATAATTTATCCTCAGAACAAAAATGGTGATCCAGTTTTCAATCCATGTGGGAAATATATGATTAAACTTCACCTCAATGGAGTCTACAGAAAGGTAACATTACATATATCACACAATATAAGGTTTAAAGAAGGATTATATTGTACATGTCACTTGATATTAAGGTGATTAGAAAGGTAACACTTTACATGTCAAACAATATAAGGATGTACAGAAATGTATCATTCTACATGTCAAACAATATTAGGATGTACAGAAGGTAACATTGTACATGACACACAATGTAAGGATGTACAGAAAGGTTACATTGTACATATCATACAATATTAGGATGTACAGAAAGGTTACATTGTACATGTCATACAACATTAGAATGTACAGAAAGGTAACATTGTACATGTCACACAACATTAGGATGTACTGAAAGGTAACATAGTACATGTCGAACAATATTAGGATGTACAGAAAGGTTACATTGTACATGTCATACAACATTAGAATGTACAGAAAGGTAACATTGTACATGTCACACAACATAAGGATGTACAGAAGGTAACATTGTACATGTCACACAATATAAGGATGTACAGAAAGGTTACATTGTACATGTCAAACAATATTAGGATGTACAGAAAGGTAACATAGTACATGTCAAACAATATTAGGATGTACAGAAAGGTAATATTGTACATGTCACACAACATTAGAATGTACAGAAAGGTAATATTGTACATGTCACACAACATTAGAATGTACAGAAAGGTAACATTGTACATGTCACACAACATTAGAATGTACAGAAAGGTAACATTGTACATTTCACACAATATTAGGTTGAACAGAAAGGTTACATTGTACATGTCTCACATTAATTGAGTTTTCCAGAAAGGTATCAATGTACATTACTTTCCTTTTTTAAATCAACACTGCTTGGAAGCTAGACCCCCAAACGCACTGTGATATGACAAGGGATTTGAATATTATATGTTTGCTCATAATTTGAGCAGGTTGCCAGGAGATGATATGTGTATATTATTTGAATATTGCACACAAGTTGTATTATAGATATATTCTTTAAATATGCAAGATCTAATTTATTCAAATATTATCTTCAGGTGGTTGTGGATGACTTTCTACCAATGGGGAAAGACAGAGAACTTTTGTGTTCATTTTCTAACAATAAAAATGAGTTATGGGTTTCATTGTTGGAAAAGGCTTACATGAAGGTGATGGGAGGATATGATTTCCCTGGTTCTAATTCAGTAAGTATCACTTATTTTAAGCTGACAGTTTCATCAAGCAAACATTCAAACCTTAGATAACCAAGTTATTATGGTTAGGAGTCATTTTTTTCAGTACTGTGGATTCATTTTCATTCATGGGATACCAATTATTGTGGATTAAGGGGATAAAGGTGAATTTAAATTTAAATGAAGTACAAATTTTCCATACACTTGTATGCAGATTTTGACAAAACCATGAAATCAAATATCCAAGAAAGTGCAATATTCCCTCAGTCCACAAAAAATTGGTAACCACAAAAATAGATAAATATAGAAATCCACAGTATGTAAAGAGTATGGATATATCTTGTTTATTGACATTGATTGTTATAAATAGGTTGTTGAGATAACATAAGTGTTTTGATATTTATTGTCTTGCTTCTGAAAACAGTTACTCTATTATATGGGGTGAGAACAATGCCTTATGGGGCTGTATTGTGCTACTAACTGATGGTATATGGGCCCATATGCAGACAAAACTTGATGTTACATCTTACGAAAGCAACATCATGTTAAATATAAAAATAAGAAGATGTGGTATGATGGCCAATGAGACAACTTTCCACCAGAGACCAAATGACGTAAAAAGTTAAAAACTATAGGTTATTGTATGGCCTTCAACAATGAGCAAAACCCATACTTCATACCAAGCATTTCATGGACCCTGACATGACAAATGTAAAACAGTTCAAACAAGAAAATTAATGGCCTGAATATGAACAAAACAATAAACAAAAACAAATATAATATACAGTAACAAACTACAACCACTAAATTACAGGCTTCTGATATGGGACAGGTACATAAAGAATGTGGCGGGGTTAAACATGTTTATGGGCACCTAGTCCTCCTCTTAAGCTGGGACAGTGGTGTAACAGCCAAAATTATTTAAAGGTTTTTTATGATTGTTAAAAAAAATATGGTAAAGTCATGTATGTAATTAGTATAGGCATTGATAATAAATTGATTCTTTTACCGATACTGTTCAGATATTAAAACATCAGTTTTGTGGTAGAATTTCAAAGAACATTGACATTAAGACATAAAATGCTGTTCTAAGATGATTCCTGTTGTTAGAATTTAAAAATGAGGGTAAAAAGTCAGTTTTTGATAAAAAAAAAAACAAACTTTTACGAAATATCATTTTGTACTAGGATTGCAACAACAAAAAATTATGATATTTATAGTCAGAGGTCAACCATTTGAAATTTTCCCTATATGTTTCATACATAAACACATTTTAATCAAAATTCTACTTAAGTTATTTCTTGTCTGAATTGAATGACATTTTTTCAATAAGATATAGATTTTTTTTATTTATACTTTTGTGAAAATCATTGATAAAAGAGAAATATGAATTTCTGCACAAAAAAGGTTGTATGGCTATATAGGAAAAAATTACAATAATTTCAATATTTATACCCACGCTTTAAAAAAGTGGGGGTATACTGTTTTACCTCTGTCTGTCCGTCCATCCATCCGTCCATCCATCCATCCATCCATCCATCCATCCATCCGTCCAATGAATATTTCTCGTCGCATCTTTTTCAGGAACTACATCATAAGGATTTCTGAAATTTGGTTTCAGGGTTTATATAAGTCAGCTATACCGTGTGATGCGTTTTCAGATTCAGCACTCAACAACAAATGCATATTTGGGCTGGGGGTATCATCAGTGAGCAGTAGCTCGCAGTTTCACTTGTTGTATATAAATAATGATTTCTCAGTAATAACATGTCATAAAA
This sequence comes from Mytilus californianus, assembly GCF_021869535.1. Taxonomy (NCBI): domain Eukaryota; kingdom Metazoa; phylum Mollusca; class Bivalvia; order Mytilida; family Mytilidae; genus Mytilus; species Mytilus californianus. The sequence continues at coordinate 97,361,910 of NW_026262668.1, forward strand.
ATACTTCATTCTAACATAAAAGAAGCTGTACATATAAGTTTAAAAGTAAAATATTCATAAAAATTGGACCTGAAATAAGTTTTTGACAATGTTATAAAAATGTGTATTGATTTGAAATATAAAGTGATATTTCCTAGTGGTGAAACACTTATGACCTAAGAATGTAGGTAGAATAAAGCTTTCAATCAAATCCATGGGGAAAAGATATGATTAGAATAAAATGTATGTTGACCTTCAGATAATCTGAATTTTTGTCTGGATAGTAAAGATGGTAGGACTTTTATTTTTCCGATGCCAAACAATAATAAATCAGGTATGGTCTGCAAAAATGATAGAATATGAAAATATTGTAATAAAACAAAATAACAATAAAAATAATTCACCATGAACGATTTCCAAATTATATCTACAAGTGAAATTTTTATGCTTATGATAATGTTAAATTTTAAAAATTCTCTACCATGAAATATTTTTTTGGAATTTTAGAATATAGATCTGAATGCCTTGACTGGTTGGATTCCAGAGCGAGTAGCTATTAGGAACAATTCAGATGAATTCAATAAAGACAAAGAATTTAAACGAATCTATGAACGGTTTCATCAGGGGCATTGTCTTATTACTATAGCAACAGGAGAGATACCTGAAACTGAGGCTGACAGAGCAGGGCTTGTTCCTACCCATGCATATGCAATGTTAGATATCAGAGAGGTTAAGGTAATGCTGGAATATAGGGAAAGTTGGATTATTAAGTAATGTTAGTAAACAGATTTTTTATATGAAGTAAATTGAAATGTAGGAGTAGTTGTATTCAAAGTATCAATATAAATCTTAACATCCATGTGATTGCATTCATTTCAGTGTAGTTGCTGCTTCCATGTTCTAAAAATTTTTTAGTTGTTTATTACAAGGATTGATTGATTGGTGTTAAAAACCACTTTCAGCACCATTGTGCTATTTCGTGGCAGTCAGTTTTTATTGGTGGATGAAGCTGGAGTGCCCGGAGAGAACCATGACCTTTGATAGAACTGCCAATCCTAGTCAATTAAGATTGGTGTTGAGAGCACCTGCCACGTGTCACAATCTTAGTGTTGACAGGCTAGTGATATAGTAGTTCAGCTACTTAAACCACTCGCCCACCGAGACCCCTTTTATTATAAGGTGCTGGGACTAATACTTAAAGCAAATATTGACAGAGATTTTCTTTTCAGCCTTTTTCAAATGGTTGTACTTTTTGTATTTGAAACCTTATATTGTGGATTCATTTATTTTTTCGTGGATTGAGTATAAATAATGTTTTTGTGGATATTTGATTTCATGGTTTTCCCAAAGTCTGTATACAATCATATAGAACATTTATACATGAAAATTCATGGTTTACCTATATCCACGAAATCCACGATAATTGGTATTCCTCGAATTATAATGAGTCCACAGTACATTGATATGTACATTTCTTGGGGTAAAAATAATACATTCTATATATGCTTTTATTTCAGGGAAAAAAGCTATTTATGTTAAAAAATCCCTGGAATCATTTAAGATGGAAAGGGAATTTCAGTGAAAATGATGCACCAAATTGGACACCAGAAATGCAGAAAGCTTTAAACTATGATCCTAAAAGTGCTCAACAATTTGACAATGGTAAGATATTAACTAAAATTAAATGCTGTCACTATTAAAGTACTAATAACAACTGTAGAAAGAGATGTGTTGGAGGCTTTATTTGGTATAAAATTAAGATATTATAATAGCATGTGCAGACCGTTTTCTATACAATCTTTTAATTATTATGCTTAAGGTTAAAAGATTTAAAGGTGGTCTCTAACAGGCAATATACCCCTCTTCATTACCTTTCGAAAAATCTTTTCAACTTTGGTTGCTTTTTATACGACCGCAAAAAATTTTGCGTTCGTATATTGGTATCACGTCGTCGTCATCAGCGTCATCCAAAGACATTTGGTTTTCGGACAATAACTTTAGTAAATGTAAATAGAAATCTATGAAATTTAAACACAAGGTTCATAACCACCAAAGGAAGATTGGGATTGATTTTGGGGGTTATAGTCCTAACAATTTAGGAATTAGGGGCCAAAAAGGGGCCCAAATAAGCATTTTTCTAGTTTCCAGACAATAACTGGTGGAACGGTGTATGGATCTCTCTGAAATTATACCACAAATTTCCATACCACAAAGGGATGGTTAGGATTGGCTTTGGGGGTTATGGCTCAAACCGTTTAGGAATTAGGGGCAAAAAAAGGGGGAAAACAAGGGTTTCCTGGTTAATGGACAATTAAAAAAAAGTACAATGTTATGTTTGGATTACCTCCCTTACACTGCTTTTAAATTATGTATAAAGAAATGTTGTATTGTCTTGAGGTGATTAGCTGTCAATTTATTTTTAGAAGTTACTATTTAAAGATGCTTATTAAGGAATATTAATTTTAGCCATGATTATGTATGTCATTTTCTATTTTAAGACTTTTATATGATGTATTTAAATGGGTAATTATGGTTGCAAACTCCATTGGTAATTTGAATTGAGATTATGACCATATCTTGAGGGAAAGAATTTTTTTTTTTGGAAAAAGGGGAGGGGGAGGTGAAAAAAAATTGGGGGGGGGGGGGGGTAAAAAGAAATTGTGAGGGGGTGGGGGACAATTTTTTTCTAATTTCAGATTTCAAAAATTAAAAAGAAAATTTCTTCAAATATTTTTTTTTTTGCAAAAAAAAGGGAAGGGAGGGGGGGTTAAATTTTTTTTTTGGGGGGGGGGGGTCAATTCGCAACAGCATAGTGTATTGCACAAAAGCATAAAAAATTGAATATAAATTCAAATCATATATCCAATTCTGAGTTCTTTGACTACAGTTATTCTGTGTCAGAAACCTATTATGTGTCAAATATTTAATTACAATCCAAATTCAGACCTGTATCAAGCGCGAATATTGTGTCCATTTTTGCCCCAACTGTTCAGGGTTGGATCTCTGGGGTCGTATCCAGCTGCGCTCGGCAAAGCAATTTAATCTTGAGTGGTCTGATTATGAATAGTGGTTAGAGATATATATATATCCACTTTGACACACAACGAAAAATTTGTGTTTGGCTATGGGAAACTCCAGAAGTCTGTTATTAATGTGAACAAATTGTGTGCAAGTTTAGTGGTGATTTTTAAAAGTCAAATGAGAATTTTAAGCACTTTGAAATGAAACCAGGTTTGTTTTTTTTTTATTTAAAAAAATGAGTATTCCAGGACATTTCAAATCTATCATGAATTTACATTATACTGGAGTGATCTATCCAAGATAATCATGCAATTTGATTTGATATGATCCCCTGTACCTTGTGAAAAAAAAACCAAAGATCTAAATGCCTTATGGTAATCAATGTTGAAATTAAGACACCAATATAATAGAATTGTTATTCAGGCTTAGGTATGGGTTTTACTAATTGTTAATGGCCATAGAGTGACTTATAGTTGCTTACTTCTATGTCATTTGGTCTTTGGTGGAGAATTGCCTCATTGGCAATCATACCACATTTTCTTATTTTTTATATTAACAGAGGATATGGGCTCATATTCCCTGTCCATATCCTTTATCCCCTTTCCCTGACAGTATGTCATATGATAAATTGTTGTGTGATGCCCTTGTTTGTGCAATAAGTGTTGCAACTGTTATATAATGATAGATTATCTATGGTTATGAAAAGGAGAGGGAGTTTCTCAGCTACTATCTCATTAATGGGTAATAGCCCTTAGATGAGATGTGAGAAAAACCCATCAGCTTTGATTGAAAATTATAATGCAGAAAGATCAAATGGAAAATTTAAGATGATAGCAATAATGTATTACTCACTTGTTTATATATCAGTAAAATTGAATGTTTTGGTTCTCATACATGTCATAGTATATGGATTGGTGTATAGCTTTTCTAAGGTTTAAAGATACAGTATTTCAATATATAACAATTTATGGCTATTTTTTACAGGTGTTTTCTGGATTGATTATGACTCATTGTGTAGATTTTATGACGTTATTTATATAAATTGGAATCCAGAACTGTTTAGATACACTCACGGTATACACAGGTAAAATGTTATGTTATTTTTTTTTGTTTCTGTTGTACCTTTAAATAATCCTGTAAATTTTACATTCAGTTATCTTATTTTGGTTAAAGTAGGAGAACACTTATAACTTATTCACTTATCTCCTTATAATAGTAAATTTGTAATTTTACTTCAAAATGGGCTATGGAATTTTCTAAAAAACTTTTATGATATATTTTATTATATGTACCACATTTTATATATTATATAAATGAAATTAACTATTAATATAACATGACAATTGTGATTAGTTAAAATGTAGTGAGTTCTCTTGTTTGCTTTATATGATTTTGTGTCTGAACTTTATCTTGTATATAAAAAATGTCTAACTTTCAGTGTATGGCCTGCCAAAGATGGACCAAAAAGAGATGCTTATAATATAAGTGACAATCCACAATACAGGTTAGAACTCAGGGCACCACAGGCTTCTGCCGTTTGGATACTGCTGACAAGACATATCACAGATAAGGTAATTCCACTCTAAAGTACCAGTATGTTGATTGACCTAAACATTCTAATGTACAGCACATGTTAGAATCTGGGAATCAACAGGTTTTACCAATGTGAATACATACATACAAAAACATTGTCAGAAAATTTACAATTCATTTGTACAAAGATGGTTGGTTGAAACACATCACATGTGAGGCATGCTGTCAGAACTTTTCATTCCTTTCATAGTTGGTTCAAATAATTTTTCCATTTTCTGACATTACATGTGTATTACTTTTATTTTGCAATTTTATATATAACACTTTAATATTTCGTTTTATAATACTTAGTCATTGTCTTTATTCTAAATACAAATAATAGATGCAGGATATTTGAATATAATATTTATATCGCACAAGTTTATTTCTACATCATATCGTTGACAAGACCAAACACAAATATGGTAAAACCATTGTTAATTGTTCATACCATATAATTCACTTTACAAATTTGAATTAAGAATATTAAAGACCTCTGTGTGGATATACAATTTGCCCTATCATAGATGAAAAAGATCATTAAATGTGATATAAGCTCATATTGTCTTCAACATGTTGAGCTACACCAGTATATTAAAACTTATATACAGAAATCATTGTCAGGAAGAAAATATTTGTTTTTTTCTCTTGAGGTTAACCTACTGCCTTTTTTCAAGAAAGAAATGTTTGTACCAAATAAAGGCTGTGATTTGCTATAGAGAGGTACACCTAAAGCATGGTTAGATTATAATGAAATTAAGATTTAATGACATAATAAAGGAAAATGATGCAGTTGATTTAAAAATACATACAGTAAACCAACATATTTTTGCAGATGCTTTATTTTGCGTTAAGCCCTCTCTAGACAACATTGCAGCAATTTTTAAAAATTTTTCTTGATGTATCCAAGTTTTTTTAGAAGATCCAAGTTTTTCATATTCACATATTTTCTTCTTATGAAAGTCGCCAAAATTAGTTGGTTTACAGTATTCATTATGGTTTGTTCTATTTTCAGGATGACTTTGCTGATAATAGAGAATTTATAACACTGCTAGTATACAAAAATAACGGACAAAAGGTCTACTATCCATGTATGTTCAGTTTAACATTAAACACGAAGATTGATGATTTGATTTTTATCAAACACTATATATGTATCACAATTGTCCTGAATATGCATGGAATATATACCAATCTTTTAGTAAATCTTTGATGCAATCAACCCTGAATATGCATGAAATATGTACCAATCTTACACAATATCTGTATTACAATCTTCCTGAATATGCATGGAATATTTACCAATCTTACACAATATCTGTATTACAATCTTTCTGAGTATGCATGGAATATTTACCAATCTTACACAATATCTGTATTACAATCTTTCTGAGTATGCATGGAATATTTACCAATCTTACACAATATCAGTATTACAATCTTCCTGAATATGCATGGAAGATTTACCAATCTTACACAATATCTGTATTACAATCTTTCTGAGTATGCATGGAATATTTACCAATCTTACACAATATCTGTATTACAATCTTTCTGAGTATGCATGGAATATTTACCAATCTTACACAATATCTGTATTACAATCTTTCTGAGTATGCATGGAAATTTACCAATCTTACACAATATCTGTATTATAATCTTTCTGAGTATGCATGGAATATTCACCAATCTTACACAATATCTGTATTACAATCTTTCTGAGTATGCATGGAATATTTACCAATCTTACACAATATCTGTATTACAATCTTTCTGAGTATGCATGGAATATTCACCAATCTTACACAAAATCTGTATTACAATCTTTCTGAGTATGCATGGAATATTCACCAATCTTACACAATATCTGTATTACAATCTTCCTGAGTATGCATGGAATATTTACCAAACTTACACAATATCTGTATTACAATCTTTCTGAGTATGCATGGAATATTTACCAATCTTACACAATATCTGTATTACAATCTTTCTGAGTATGCATGGAATATTCACCAATCTTACACAATATCTGTATTAAAATCTTTCTGAGCATGCATGGAATATTCACCAATCTTACACAATATCTGTATTACAATCTTTCTGAGTATGCATGGAATATTTACCAATCTTACACAATATCTGTATTACAATCTTCCTGAGTATGCATGGAATATTTACCAATCTTACACAATATCTGTATTACAATCTTTCTGAGTATGCATGGAATATTTACCAATCTTACACAATATCTGTATTACAATCTTTCTGAGTATGCATGGAATATTTACCAATCTTACACAATATCTGTATTACAATCTTTCTGAGTATGCATGGAATATTCACCAATCTTACACAATATCTGTATTACAATCTTTCTGAGTATGCATGGAATATTTACCAATCTTACACAATATCTGTATTACAATCTTTCTGAGTATGCATGGAATATTTACCAATCTTATACAATATCTGTATTACAATCTTTCTGAGTATGCATGGAATATTTACCACAGTATACGAGACAAATGACATCAAATCAATTATAAGACATGCATACATGATTATTATAATCATTTTGAAATTCATATTTTAGTTTCAAAAACTTTAACTTCAGAACATATGAAATAACATTATCCCCCTTAAAACATGAAAGTTGTCCAAATATAGTAATTCTACCACAGTTTATGTGTTTATATTTTAGTTTGCTTCTTCCTCTGTGTGTGTCATTTAATGTTGTTTTTTTATTTAGGCCCACCTAAATTTTTGTTTAGAAATCTAGTGAACATAAGCTTATATTTCCATATTAATTGAAATGGTGATATGTCTCTTTTAAACCAATTCATGAAATTATTGTTTTTATAGATAGTCCAGCACCTTACAAAGATGGAGTTCGTATCAACAGTCCCCACTACTTGTGTAAAATGGTAGAACCTAAAGGAATCTCAAAATACACACTAGTGATATCACAATATGAGAAAAACAACACAATCAGTTATACACTCAGGGTTTATTCCTCTTGTGAATTTTCCCTCAGCAGAATTACTGATCCTTATAAAAAGGAATATGAAAGAAGGGTAATTGTTTTGATCAACAACTCTTACTAGAGAATTTATTCATAAGGCTTTGCCGAATTCATATTCCATTTTACTTGAAATTTTTGACTAAATAAACATGGCCAATTTACTTTGAAAAAGTAAGAGGTATAGTGTAGTTTTAATTGAATGAGACTTGAATTGTTCAAGGAAAATATCAGATGAATATAAACACTAGTTTTCTTTATTGTCTTCATTAAAAATTGTTTGGTCACAAATCCTACATTTATATACTTACTACAGATTTTCCTTCAATTTCTGTGAAAAATAGAAGCTAAATGAATATTCATTTAAAAGTCAATTTAAAAAATAAAGGTCACTATGCCTGTTTGTTTGTTTTTCTATGCCCCCGCCTAAGCAGAGGGGGCATTAAGTTTTACCCTTGTCCGTCTGTCCAAACGTATGTACGTCCCAAAATTGGTTTCCGTTCTCGAACTTAATTTTGCCTCAACCAAATGTTATCAAACTTATACACAATGCTTATTACCACAAAACACAGATCAAGTTTGAATTTTGGTGGCGTCTTTAACCGTTCTAGAGTTATGCCCCTTTATAAATGGAAAAATTGCAAAATTTTTAGTTTCCGTTCTCTAACTTAAGTTTGCCTCAACCAAATGTTTTGAAACTTATACACAATGCTTATTACTACAATACACAGATCAAGTTTGGATTTTTGTGGCGTCACTTTTACTGTTCTAGAGTTATGCCCCTTTACAAATGGAAAAATTGCTAAATTTTTCATTTTTTTTTCTAAAAATATCAATGATGTCATTGTTCAAGTAATTTTTAAAATTGGAGTTATCTTCCTTTGTCCATGATTATAGTTGAATCATCTACAATCAATGCTTTATACAATGCAATGTTTAATTTTGCCTTCCACTGATAAAACACAGATCAAGTTGAATTTGGGTAGTGTCACTTTAACCATTATTGAGTAATGCCCCTTTATAAATCGAAAAATTGCAAAGTTTTTAGTTTCCGTTCTGTAACTTAGGTTTACCCCAACCAAACATGAAACCTATACACAATACTAATTATACCCCACGCAACGAGTTGCGTAGGGTATAATGTTTTTGACCCGTCCGTCTGTCCGTCCGTCCGTCCGTCCGTCAGTCCGTCAGTCCTGTTTCTTGTCATCGCAACTCCTCTCAAACCACACAACAGAATTTCACAAAACCTTTTTAGATAATAAGGACATACTATGTAGTTGTGCATATCAACAGGAAATTACGATTCAATTCTTTTTCTAGGAGTTACGCCCCTTTGAACTTATTTACTTTAATGTACTACTGCAACAGTTTGTCATCGCAACTCCTCTCAAACCACACAACAGAATTTCATGAAACTGTGTAGATAATAAGGACATACTACGTAGATGTGCATATCGACAGGAAATTACGATTCAATTTTTTTTCCAGCATTACGCCCCTTTGAACTTATTTGCCCAATATACTACTGCAACCTTTTGTCATCGCAACTCCTCTCAAACCACACAACAGAATTTCATGAAACCTTTTCAGATAATAAGGACATACTACGTAGATGTGCATATCGACAGGAAATTAGGATTCAATTTTTTTTCCAGGAGTTACGCCCCTTTGAACTTATTTGCCCAATATACTACTGCAACCTTTTGTCATCGCAACTCCTCTCAAACCACACAACAGAATTTCATGAAACCTTTTCAGATAATAAGGACATACTACATAGATGTGCATATCGACAGGGAATTACGATTCAATTTTTTTCCCAGGAGTTACGCCCCTTTGAACTTATTTGCCCAATATACTACTGCAACCTTTTGTCATCGCAACTCCTCTCAAACCACACAACAGAATTTCATGAAACTGTGTAGATAATAAGGACATACTATGTAGATGTACATATTGACAGGAAATTATGATTCAATTTTTTTTTCTGATACAATTTTTTTTTCTTACACTTATTTTATTTCTCCAATGACAATGTGGGGACGTGGGGTATGTGAGCGCGCTCACTAAGGTTCTTTCATTACCACAAAACTAAGATCAAGTACAAATTTGGGTAGCATCACTTTTATTGTTCTTCAGTTATGTCCCTTTATACTGTATGCAAGTGGGGGCATCATCTGTGTCCATGGGGACACATTCTCCATTTATTTAGAAATATTGATTACAAACTTATTATTTTTGGGAAAATCATTCTTAGGCAATTAAACAAAACTAATCTGTAAACATTGAAAACTTCTTTTTTTGGGAAGGGGAAGAATGTTGAGGTCAATCACGTTTTTTGTTAGGCAAAGAATTTTTGATATGTTGCTCTTTTATGTAAAATTTGGTTGATTTGCAGTAATGTCCAGTTTGATTATCTCCCCCTGAATTGAACACTTTTTTTTGTTGCAAAATTATCTCCCTTGGCAAAGTCACATGAATAAGTCAGGAACTGTGTCTTAAATCAAGAGACAAAATGTTTTAAGAAAATATGTTTCATTGAAAAAATTATAAATTTTAATGTATATACATTTTAAAAACTTATGATTACAATTTAAGAAAAAAGAAACAAATCCAAGTTGGCAGTGAGACTTGTTTAATGTTTTCTCCTTTAACTGATATTGTAAATAGAAATGATTAGTTTTAACAAGGAAATTAAGTAATTTATATATGTGATCTTGTATTAAAGATTTTCACAATGACATTACAGGGATTTGATTGGCATATTTTATCCTAGTAAGAATAAACAAACAACTTTTTCTTTATAAATAGAGAAAAGGGGAGGGGGTTATTAAAATGAAATCGATGTTCAAGATGAAAACTTGTGAATATGTAGGAAAAAAAATTAAAAAATACAGCTAACAGAAAACAGAAAATAAGACTAGTCAATTAGAATATTAATTCCTTGGATAACAATTTTACAGGTCAGTGGTAATTGGAGTGGACCTTCTGCTGGTGGATGTGGAAATTACAGGGAAAGTCATAGTAAAAATCCAATATATCAACTACGGGTGGATGGGAATGGAACAGATAATTTTATACTGATAGAACTGCTTGGACCTAAGTAAGTCAAATTGTTCATATAATTATAATAAAGTAGCAGTCATAAAAAGGAAAGTGTGTGTTTCATGCAGACGACAATTTATGGTAAGAAGGTAAAGTTAACTGATAATTTGAAATTTTAACAATGATCTTGCAAAAGTCTGTGGTTCTTGACTTCATTTTCTTGGTTCAATGACTATAATTTCTGTATCAATTTAACATGATAAAGCATGTGACTTTATAAAAAAATTGGAATATTTTTTCTGGGGTTTATGTCAGACACCCACTGAGACAATTTACTTGAGGAGAGACAATACATTCTCAGGGGGGATAACTGTAAGTGTATTGACAAATGTTCAATGTTTGGTTTTAAATGATCACATTCTTATAACAAAATAATCACAATTTCGTCTGCGTTGTTGCCTTCATCTGTACTACATGTGGAATTTGACAGGAGATATGTAACTTTTCACAATGTTTTTTGTGGTTATTTTTTTATTTTTCAAAATGAATCATGTGAATATTACATAATATTGTATTAGACACAATGTATAAAACTTGCTAGATTGATCAAATTATAAGGATATAAAAAAATATGTTACAACTGATTTGGTTAATTTAAAGCTACTTTTTACACTTCTGATCTATTTTAAATTTTTGTGCAGGGGTTAAGAAACATACAGAGTATTTTTCTATATTAATCCAGTATTTTAAATATTTTGTATGTGCCAAAAGGTGGTTACTTGAAGCTATTTGTGCAGAAAAGAGGTTTCATGATGCTAAATCTAATATTACAAAGAAGAGCATTTTCTTGGATATATAGTCAAATATTATGAGAGGAAGATTCCTATTGATTTTGAAGTCACTATATCTAAGGTCAAGGTCATAGTTAATCTAAACAGGAAATAACTTAGCCATCAGCAGAGTTAAAGCTTTTTAATTAATATGGTTTGGGGGGCCAGGGGTATGTGAGCTTTGATTTTTGTCATTTATTGATTAGGTCATTTCTCTGGTCGATTCAAGCAGTTTGTAGACTATTCAATTTCTTGTTCAGTAAATATCCATCCCGATTACTTGACCAGCTTGTACCGACAGAAGGTGTTGGTTTATTTGACTTATTTGAAAATGAAAATGATATTATCTTCTTACCATTCATGTATAAAACCTACTACTGCTGATTTTTGACTTTTGCAGACAGTACAGTGTAGGATTTGAGATAACAACAGTAAATGAAACAAATCCAGGAGCACCAGGTGCTTTCAAAAAGACTTCCTCAGGAGATTACAGGTCATGTAGTTATTATAATGTTCACCCTTTTATACCAAAATAATCCTTTTAGCACCCTTAAGCTGAAGCCAAATTATATAGTAAAAGTTACATTTTCAAATAATAATATTAGGAGACCATAACATTTACATATCATTTATATAATACATTTGTAGTTATTGTAGTTTTATATAAGGAAAGAAAAGTAGAAGGTCGAAGCATATGCTTGATGTATATGTAATACACTAAATATAGTTATGATATATAAAAGAAATATGTCTAACACTATTTAAAAACCTCAAAAACATTAAAACAGCTAATGAAATAGTGTCAGTCAGGATATTTATTTGTGATTTTTATGCAATTTTTATTGTTAATGAATTATCTGAGAAGTGTTTAATAAAGGTATATTCGGAAGATTGTTCATTGGTAAGGAATAGTACTTTATTATTTGGCCTTTAAGGCATGATTTTCACTTTTGCTGATAAAGAAATAAGCCCATATAACACCAAAGTAACCAATACATGTTGAACAAATACAAAGAGAACTGTGATCATCATTGTATAAAATAATTATATGATAGTTGAGTTATTGAGCTGAATGAGTTTTAACGTGGCTCAGTTTTGTGTGTAAGTGTACAGCTGAATTAAATATAAACTCAGATCTAGCTTTATTTCTTGAATAACTAAAGTTTATATGTAAAAACACTGTCTGTGTATAATCAATAACATAAAGAAAGACTTTATACAATATAAAAGGCTAAAGCATCATCAAGATACATAATTCACATGTCTGCATAGTTAATATAATTAGCTACAAACAAGTTTTGTGAAATATAAAACCAGTCAGCTACAATATTTACACTGCATATTTAAGTTCATGGTTGGAAATTTAGATATGCAGAAATGTTCAAATCATTTAAAATGTTTCTTTTGTTACAGGAATGGCTACTGTGTACTAGAACTAAGCAGAATATCAGGTGGGTTATATAATATTATGCCCAGTACATTCCTGCCAGGCCAAGAAGGACCGTTCTTCCTTGATGTCAGTAGTAGCTGTCCAATATCGTTATCTCATTTACAATGACAATTTAACATTACAGCAACTATTTATATTTTTATTGCATTGACATATTTCATGACAAGTATTTATATCTCAGTTGTATTTATATGTTTCTTAACATTAGCTATTGATATGTTTAAAAAGAGGTATAAGTCATGAAAAACACTATAATGAACAATTACTTATAAACTTCTGATGAAATGGAAGCTTTATAAGGAGCCTTTTAGCAAGTTTTTTTCTTTCCGTCCATGATCAACTGTAACATGGTAACACTAATTGCTCATGATCATTTGTTGAAAAACAAAGATCAGTATGTGACTTCTCATATTTCAAGTGTCTGACTTGCCTAGAAATCATCCTTACTTTCATGCTACAGTCTTGATAAAGTTGAAGGGACCCAAAATAACTAATTTCAATATTGAACCTTGTATTGTCAATATGGTATGATATATTGAAAAAGTCTTTTATATGCCAGTCCATCTGCATCGATTTTATTCAAAATAACATATATTAGATAAAGAACTTTATTACATTGGTTGCAATGAATTGTTGTGATTTCCCAGTGAAATAAAAACCGATAATTTCACATGTGAAATAAATCTAATAATATCAATCCTCTGACGTCATATAACAATGGGTCTTGTCAAGACATTGCGGATGACATGGCATCAATACAATTGAGAATTCGTAGAAAAAGATATAGTCCCTTTCATTTTTTACTTAATTTCCATTAAAATGGTCCATGGTCAATGTAATAAAAAGAATAACTAATCTAAGAATTAAAATAAAAGTATTCAACTTGTGACCGAACAACACTGTTATTAATTTATATGCTACGCACATTTGTGAATTAATGTGTCGTTCGTTCACTTGTTGAATATTTTTATATATTTGAATTCTTGTATTAGTTACAGAGAAATGTCCATGTATCGTATCTTTACAGCTAAAGTTAATTTAATTATGTTCAATAAAGAAATTGACAGAGAAATAAGCAGGTGTCTAATGTTTACAGCTAAAGTCAATATAAATTACAGAAATAATTGGGGAACAAAACAGGTTTAGTGGAGTATATATTCAACATACTCTTTCGTCGCTTTCTGATAAAGTCCAGTCTTCATCTTTTTAAATCATTTGAATGCAAAATAAAAACATTCCATTTGAATAATTTATTCAGTAATTTGAACTTATCTTTTTCTTTTTTCTCAAATATTCTTGTACTTCAAACTTTGACATATCAACGGTATTTTTTGTTCATTTTGCATCCAGGAGAAGGCTACATAAGAACAATATACCTGTGTCTGACTCATTTTTTTTACTTTAAATAAATAAGATTTGTTTAAATTAAATCTGAATTTTTTATGTATCTAGGTTCAATTGTACTTCAAAGCAGTTTTAGGAAACTTTAGTACTAATTGATCATCCTTGGTACATAATAAAGATAAAGGTATACTTGAAGGTTTCTGATTTGAGTCGAACAGTTAACACCCAACATTTTTGCTTCTTTGAAAGTCCAATTTAGTTGCATATGTACTTCTACAAGTATTTTCCTAATTAACTTATCAAATTTGTTGTAGTTTTTATGCTGTCAGCAAATAATTGTTCTTGTGTAGTATTTTATATTTACCATATATTTTATTGAGTAATAAGGGTCAACAAGGGTTGACACAAAGATTTTAATTTTTGTCTCGCCTGCAGCTAAAGTCGCAGTATGCAAGACATAGGCATGACATTTCGGTGGTGGCAGGGTAACCTATTTGTATGAAGCTAAGGTAGAAGACCTGGATGCTTCATACCTTGTTTGCAGAAACTTTATGTTTCGAAGATTCCGGTTGTCCATTGTACTTGACCTCATTTTCATGGTTCAGTGACTATATTTGGGTATATGGGTTTCTTGCAAGGTCTACATGTCCGTCAGGTTGGGTTCACCTGACCTCAACCTCATCCCATGGATCAGTGATCAAAGTTTATGTTACATGGTCAAGTCCATATCACAGATACTATAAGCAATAGGTCAACTATATGGAATGATTGTAAGGTAAAAATGTCAGACTGGCAGGTTTCATCTGACCTTGGCCTCAATTTCATGGTTCATTGGACAATGCTTAGTTTTTGTGGTTTGGTCTATTTCTCAGATATTATAAGCAATAGGTCAATTATATTTAGTATATGGAATAATTGTAAGGTGTACATGTCTGTCAGGCAGGGTTCACCTGAACTTGACCTCATTTTCATGGTTCATTGGTCAATGTTAAGATTTTGTGGTTTGATCTGTATCTCAGGTACTATTAGCGATCGGACCACTATATTTGGTGTATGGAAAGATTGTAAGGTGTACATGTCTGTTGGGCATGGTTCATCTGACCATGTCCTCATTTTCATAGAATATTGATAATGTTAAATTTATGTGATACTTGTAGTAAAACCTTAATATTACAAACTTTCAACTTGAATTGAATGATAAGCAAAACAGGCGAGACATTTCAGCGTGTGCAGTGTGCACTCTTGTTTATGTAATTTTTATGGATTTCTTTCTCTTTGTTCCTGTTTACTAGATCTTTCAGTATATCCAGTGGATTTTTCAGTCTTATCAGAGTAACAACAAGCATGTGTTGAATTGCTTGACTCATAACATGCTGGAACATAAATTTTTACACTGTTACTTTTGGGTAGGTATAATTGATATATTCAACACTTACAATAATTACATTGTAAAGCATTCTGACCAAAGACAAGTAATGTCCTTACAGTGAATACTATTCCAAAATAACAACACTAGATACATGTGCTTAGCTGTCAAATATTAGTCAAAGTTGGTGTAATATACCTTGAAATGAATTTGAATATTCAATAAAAGACCTAACAAGTAGATATTATGATTCACTGTTTATTAAAAATGATTGGATTATTAAGGGGAATAATTCATCTTGCAGATACTTTAACTGCTTGATAATATTCTGTAACATCAAAATATCTTAACTGGAATTTCTGTCTTACATTTCAGTATTAGCATACATCTGACATTTACTTGAACAAACATTTGTAAATCATTGTAGAAATCTTTGCAATGTTTTCATGGTATTTACATATCTAACTACTATTTGATCTATTAAAGATTTGATCTTTTGATCTTTAATTGTTAATTTTCAAAATATTGAATATGCAATTTATTGTTGATTGAAATATTATTATTTGTTAATTTATGTGATACAACAGTGATGTATTATTAAGTGTGTACATATGTATATATATGTATAAAACATGTAATTAAAATGATCTTATATATATACTTGTTTGATGATTTTTATGCCCCCGCCGTAGCGGTGGGGGCATTAAGTTTTACCCTTGTCCGTCTGTATGTACGTACGTACCGCCGTAGCGGTGGGGGCATTAAGTTTTATCCTTGTCCGTCTGTACGTACATACGTCCCAAAATTGGTTTCCGTTCTCTAACTTGAGTTTGCCTCAACCAAATGTTATGAAACATATACACAATGCTTATTACCACAAAACACAGATCAAGTTTGAATTTTGGTGGCGTTACTTTAACCGTTCTAGAGTTATGCCCCTTTATAAATGGAAAAATTGCAAAATGTTAAGTTTCCGTTCTCTAACTTAAGTTTGCCTCAACCAAATGTTTTGAAACTTATACAAAATGCCCATTACCACAAAACACAGATCAAGTTTGAATTTTGGTGGCGTCACTTTAACCGTTCTAGAGTTATGCCCCTTTATAAATGGAAAAATTGCAAAATGTTAAGTTTCCGTTCTCTAACTTAAGTTTGCCTCAACCAAATGTTTTGAAACTTATACAAAATGCCCATTACCACAAAACACAGATCAAGTTTGAATTTTGGTGGCGTCACTTTAACCGTTCTAGAGTTATGCCCCTTTATAAATGGAAAAATTGCAAAATGTTAAGTTTCCGTTCCCTAACTTAAGTTTGCCTCAACCAAATGTTATGAAACTTTTACACAATGCTTATTACCACAAAACACAGATCAAGTTTGAATTTTGGTGGCGTCACTTTAACCGTTCTAGAGTTATGAACCTTTATAAATGGAAAAATTGCAAAATTTATATTTTCTTCTAAATATCAAGTAATTTTTATACGACAGCAAAAAAATTTTTGTGATCGTATAGTTGAATCAACTACAATCAATGCTTTATACAATGCAATGTTTAATTTTAACTTCCACTGATAATACACAGATCAAGTTGAATTTGGGTAGTGTCACATTTTTAACCATTATTGAGTTATGCCCCTTTATAAATCGAAAGATTGCAAAATTTTTAGTTTCCATTCTGTAACTTAAGTTTGCACCAACCAAACATTATGAAACCTATACACAATATTCATTACCACAAAACTAAGATCAAGTACAATTTTTTTGTTTCTGTTTTCTAACTTTAGTTTGCCTCAACCAAATGTTATGAAACTTATACACAATGCTTATTACTACATAATACAGATTAAGTACGAAATTTGGTGGAGACACTTTTACCATTCTTGAGTTATGTCCCTTTATAAATATAAAAATTGCTGAATTTTTCGTTTCCGTTCTCTAACTTTAGTTTGTCTCAACCAAATGTTATAAAACTTATACATAACCGTTCTAGAGTTATGCCTGTTTACAAATAGAAAAATTGCTGAATTTTTAGTTCCTGTTCTCTACTTAAGTTAGCCTCAACCAAATGTTATGAGACTTACACACAATGCTTATTACCACAAAACTCAGATCAAGCTAAATTTGGCTAGTGTCACTTTTACCGTTCTTCAGTTATGTCCCTTTATAACTATATGAAATGCAAGCGGGGGCATCATCTGTGTCCACATGTGGACACTATCCACATTTATTTTCTTTGTTTTGATTAAGGTACTGACCAAGTTTATTCCACACAATACACATGTTAAACTTATCCACCTATCCCTATGGTTAGACTGGTCCACTTGTCTATTATCTGTATGGTCTGACTGGTCTACTTGTCTGTTATCTATATGATCTGACTGGTGTACTTGTCTGTCACTGTATGATCTGACTCGTCTGCTTGTCTGTTATCTATATGATCTGACTGGTCTACTTGTCTGTTATCTGTATGATCTGACTCGTCTGCTTGTCTGTTATCTATATGATCTGACTGGTCTACTTGTCTGTTATCTATATGACCTGACTAGTCTACTTGTCTGTTATCTGTATGGTCTGAATGGTCTACTTGTCTGTTATCTGTATGGTCTGACTGGTCGACTTGTATGTTATTTGTATGATCTGACTCGTCTTCTTGTCTGTTATCTGCATGGTCTGTCTGGTCTAATTGTCTGTTATCTGTATAGTCTGACTGGTCGACTTGTCTCTCATCTGTTAGGTCTGACTCGTCTGCTTGTCTGTTATTTGTTTGATCAGACTGGTCTGCTTATCTGTTTTGTCTGTATTGTCTGACAGATTTACTTGTCTGTTATATGTATGGTCTTACTCGTCTACTTGTCTGTTATTTGATGGCTAGATAGATCTACCTGTCTGTTATCTGTATGGTCTGACTAGTCTATTTGTCTGTTATCTATATAACCAGAGCGGTCTACTTGTCGGTTATCTGTATGGTTGGACTGTTCCACCTGTCTGTTACCTGTATGGTCAGAGTGGTTAACTTGTCTGTTATCTATATGGTCAGAGTGGTTAACTTGTCTGTTACCTGTTTGTTCAGGGTGGTTAATCTGTTACCTGTATATTCAGGGTGATTAACTTGTCTGTTACCCGATGGTCAGTGGTTAACTTGTCTGCTACCTGTATGATCAGAGTGGTTAACATGTGTTACCTGTTTGTTCAGGGTGGTTAATCTGTTACCTGTATATTCAGGGTGGTTAACTTGTCTTGTTACCTGTATGGTCAGTGGTTACCTTGTCTGTTACCTGTATGGTTAGAATGATTAATTTGTTTGTTACGTGTATGTTCAGGGTGGTTAATCTGTTTGTTATCTGTATGGTTAGACTTGTCATCTTTATGTGTCGTATGTATGGTTAGACTTCACTTGTCTACATTTGTAAACCAATCTTGAATTAAAACGGCAATTTTGATCTGAACAATGAAATATTTTAAAAGTCATGTTCTGTCAATTTAACAAATTAATCGATTGAAAATTCACACTTAATATTCTAAAAAGCTTCTGAACAGAACTGGTATTATTGTTTGAACACAAAGCAACTAGGCAATAAGCTTTGAAACTGTGTTTAGAACAAAGTAAATATAAAACGTCGCTTTCATATCCAATTAAAGTTTGTTTGCACTCTTTTTTTTAAATTTTTCCATATGGAGGTGTTTAAAAATTATTAACATATGTCCAATGGCAATGCTGACTGTAAATTATCAAGATTAATTCTGTTCTTCAAATAGCATCTGAAAAGCAGAAAATTTACGCTTTTTAAATATACTATTTTAGTGATAAGTACTCTAATCAGTCAGAAAAAAAGAGAGAAACTAAGAAAAAAAAAAAGATGACTGAAGTGTTGGAAGTGTGCAGATGGTCAAGGCATTTATATAAAAAATATTTATACATGTGAACATATGATACACATTTCAGTGCGCACGTTACGTGTTTCTGGAAAATTCTTCATTAGGTGCGATCGAGACCAAAGGTTTGGGAGGTCAAATAAATAAAAAGTTAAACAATAAAGGCCTTACAGAACAGCCAAATATGTGGAACCATAAGGAATAGTTTTACCAGAAGGGAGCTTCGCCTGCAAAGCAACCTCGAGTTTGAGAATTTAAAAGTACTAATGTATCACTTTAAACTGAAAATTTTCAGTCAAATGGTCGATGAAATTAAGATTGGTAAGAATGGTAAGTAAATTAACGTCGATTAACCCTCGACCAACAAACGACAGAACTTTGATAAACAGATGCGCGTATGTCATGCGTGGAATTTGCATTTACAAAAAGTACAATTTCGAAGGCTACAAAATTTATCGATATTTTTGTCGTGGGCAAAATTTAGTCTCCGAAATTGATATGATAAAAGGATGAAACATAACGAACATACTGAACTGTATGGTGTTTCAATCGCATATGATTGCGAAACTAATGCAAAACTTTTTTATAAAAATAGTTTGTTCTTTTTGCGTAATCAAATCCTACGAGTCAGTCAGGAAGAAAAACATGCACAAATAAAAAAAAAATCAACAACAGGCTAATAATTTCTTTTTAAAATCATGCCATACAGTTTAACACAATTTCTAAACTCCAGAAACACTCGATCTTGTTCAATAATTTTACCTAGCAAACTACATGTATGATTCATTTAAAAAAAAAGTCTAATTTTCAATTTTCAGTACACCTATGCTATTTTTTAAAATGTGTCATGGAAAATGCAGTTGTTAGTGTTTAAATAAGTTTGTAGGATTTATGAGTCGGAACACCAATAATAATTTAAACACCATTTAGATCTATTCTGATAATATATTTAAGTCCGATATTTGCGTAATTTATGTGCGTACCGTGTCAGGGTAACCCATTTCAAATGATTTTTTTCTCACTATTTTCTGATTGCCTTGATATCTGCAAAAGGAACTTTTTTAGAATGTTAATGAGAACTTCAACGAAAAATCACAGCTTCTTCGTAATTCTATGTAACACTTTTTTCTACAAACTAAATTAAATCGTCGTACATGAAATGCATGTCTATCTTTATCATATACCGTGAAGCGAAGGACAACAATCAAGAGTATGAAGTAGACCTGCTGGACGCAAAATCAGCCTTTGATGTGGTTATAGATTCTCATCTTATGAAGCGGCTCTTTCAGGCAGGAATCGATAATAAGCACTGGTCAATCATTCCGAGTAATGCAACAAAGATTCTCATCTTATGAAGCGACTCTATCACGCAGGAATCGATAATAAGCACTGGTCAATCATTCAGAGTAATGCAACAAGCGCAGTTAAATGGAATGGCCAAACTTCTCAGCTTTTTAATGTACTACAGGGAGTACGCCAGGGTGGGTTCCTATGTACCGACCTATACAAGCTTTATATCAATCTACTACTTAACATGCTGGAAACATCAAGTTTAGGATGTAGAATTTGGAATATACTCTGCAATACTAGTGCAAGTGCAGATGACGTAGCACTCATGAGCAAAAAGACAACCGATATGCAAGTACAAGTCAACATGGCAAACACTTTTGCCGGCATGGATGGGTATACACTACAGCCAAAAAAAGTGTGGCTATAAACATCAAACCCAAGCCATCAAGGAAAGAAACACTCTTGTAAGAATATACAATGGGTGAAGCTTCTATGCCTAGAGTCGAATCAGCTTTGTATTTAGGAATACTCAGAACCAACTCTATGAAACAAAATATTATAGCAAATATCGAGGAGAATATCAAAAAATCAAGGAGAAGTGCTTATGCTCTACTTGGCAGTCATCTTCGCTAGCCAAGGGTTACGATCCACTTCCCTCCTCTCCACCCTTGGCGGATTGAGATAGAATTTCGGAGACACAAGGTAATGATTTTCATTGGTTGCAGTCGAAACTCGCTGCATCCAATCAAAAAGCGCCCATAACATGATCACGTGTAAATGTAGAAAGTGTATGTAAACAATTGCCACGTGCTTATTGTGCAACAAGTCTTTACATCCTAAACATACGACTATATTAAGTGACAATTTGAATGTTTTTAATCAATTAATAGAAGTTCCTGTGTATGTTTCTTGCACAAATGCATGAATGTCGACGTATATTTTCGTTTCCTGCTTTACCAAGTGTGTAGAATCTATACGCTTCCGTGTTTTTATCTCCAAATTGAAGAGTTCAAGTGCTACCATTGGTCAAGAATAATGTATTCGGAATGGGCGTGACTTTAATCTACCGATAGATGGCGCATCATTGTTATCACAAATGTAGGCTTAATCTGCCAAGGGTGGAGAGGAGGGAAGTGGATCGTAACCCTTGGCTAGCGAAGATGCTTGGCAGTGGCTTCCATTGTAAAAATGGACTGGATATGGAAACAATAATACACCTGTATAAAATCTACATCTTACCAGTGTTATTATATGATATGGATCTATTTACACCACGATCCCTTAATCTGGAGAAATTGGAAAAATTTCAAAAGAAAATGCTTTAGCAACTAATGTCAGTACAACTAACACCCCAGATCCAGCAATCAACATCTTGACAGGAATATTACCAGTTGAGGCACAAATACACATAATGGTTATTACCCTCTACATAAATGTATGTACCCAACCCAACGAAAGCCTAGAAAAACAACTAGCAAGGAGGCAACTATGCATTAAGTCAACTTGAACGAATAGTAACAGCTGGTTTATTAAAGTAAAAACAGTCATGCTAAAATACGATATAGGAAATGCAATTGAGTGGCTAGATATTCTGATGAAAAAGGAAGACCTATTAAGTAAAACTAGAAAAGGAATCAATGCCTATTGGAGTGAGCGAATTACATCCCTAGCTAAGCTCTATACTGGCCTTCAATACCTTAACAGTGATATATTCATGCCATGGAAAATACATCCAATATTGCGTATTAAGCACCAATCTCCAGGAGACAGCAAGCGAGTACCTACCAAGATTATACTGTTAACTGGTACTTATATACTTCAACCACTAAGATATAAGATATCCAAAGAAGGAACTGAAGATCAGTGTATAGATTGCGATTGTAAAGATGAGACATTAGAACATTTGCTTATACAATGTGAAGCTTGGAATTACTTGTAAGATCCAATTCTACAAACAATTAAGAACCTCTTAATCGCAAATGGGGAAGTGCGTGAAGAAGAACTTACAAGTGAAATGACAATACAAGTATTAATGGACATTGATATTCGTATATCTCATTTTGAAAACAATTCTGAAATTGATAATAGGGTCCATGATATTCCCATTTCTAGAATAAAAAATAAACTCCAAGTACTCGCAAAGCGGTTTGTGTTCGTACCGGCAGACAAAGCAGCCAATAATTAGTGGTGGTGTGACGCATATACTACACGGAAGTTCTCCAAAACGAAATTGTCAATTCTTCTACATTCAGGTCCGTACGCTTCACAGAGAGTCAAATTGTAAACAAGCATATCACTGCCGCTACCCAGCTTAAAGCCTCTTCCGAACATTTGAAAGTCCCTACTATGTACTGGATACCTAAATTGCACAAAAACCATTTTAATTCCGTTTAATCTCCGCATCTACTAAGTGTTCTACTACTAATCTATCATTGCTTCTAACTACCTCTCTTACTACTATCAAAGAACTTGTTATTAACTTTTGTAATAAAGCTTATGCAAATAATGGTATTAATTATTTTTGGAGTGTTAAAAATTCTTTAGAGGTTTTAGATGAAATACATGCTTTTGATGGTCCTTTTAATTCTGTTGACAGTTACGATTTTCTACTCTCTACACTACACTTCCACACAATCTAATCAAGAAAAAGTTTTCATATTTAATTAATTGGTCTTTTGAAAAATCTCATTGCAAATTTATTTGCTGTAACTCGTTTAAAGCCTTTTTCTGTAACGAAAAAGGAAAGTATGCTAGATACACTTACTGGAAATGTGAAGATATGATTGCATCTTTAAATTTTCTCCTGTACAACATATATGTACGTTTCGGCGATAAAGTGTATCGACAAGTTGTAGGTATTCCTATGGGCACTAACTGCGCCCCTTTAATAGCAGATTTTTTCATGTTGCTATGAATCTCAGTTTATGACCAAACTCAGTAAAGACACGTCATTGTTACATTTGGTTGATACATTCAACAATACCTACCGTTATCTTGATGATTTGTTTTCTAAATGATCCAGAGTTCTCTAAATATACTACCGGAATTTACCCAAAGGAACTTACTTTAACTAAATCTAACATAAACAGCAGTAGTTGTCCTTTTCTAGATTTAGACATTTCAATTTCTAAAGGGAAACTCCATACTAAAATTTACGACAAAAGAGACGATTTTTCATTCCCTATTGTTAATTTTCCGTTTTTAGACGGCGATGTTCCTTTGGCTCCATCATATGGTGTTTATATATCCCAACTCGTTCGTTATGCCCGTGTATGTAGTGATGTCATAGATTTTAACGAACGTAATCAATGCATCACTGGTAAATTATTAAGTCAGGGATTTCGTTACCATAAATTACTTAAAACTTTTACTAATTTCTTTCATAGATACAAAGATTTGATTAGTAAATTTAGCTGTACCTGTAGAAAACTTATTAAAAACGGTATTTCACATCCTAAATTGTACGGTAATATTGTACTAAAAGCGCGGAAATCACTATGTGATCCGTGTAAACTCATCGAACCTTTTGTCGCGAATAGCGATTAACATTATTATTGTTTAAACATATTTCTCCTTTGACATTTTGTTTTACATGAAACTTGCTCCTTTTATCATAACTTTTGTCTCCGTTAATCATCTCCTTTGATTGTTATATGTTTCTCCGTTAATTATAAATGAGTATCTCCGTTAATTGTTATAGAAAACTTTATATTCACTAATATCTCGTGCTTTATGCTTTGTTTGTCCCTAAATAAGAATGGAAAATATGATTTGGAGGAACTTTTATAATTGAACTCGAATATGTGAAGTGTATGTATGATGTATTATAAATGATAGAATAAATGTTAAAATGCTGATGGGTTTTCCATTATAAAATGTGGAATTAGTGGTGAACCTCTCAACCAAGACAAAAAAAAATACAGTCTTCAGAACATTGTTTGGTGCCGGAACCCGGGATTTGAATAAATTGAATAAATAAAGAAAGTGAACGATTTATTCGATAAAAATGTCAGGCATAAGTCACGCAAAAGGTGTAAGAACACGATACAGGCGGAAATTCAAACTGGTGTTACAATTATGTCTACTCAAGTTAACCAAACAGAAGAACATCAATATTTGTCAAAGGCTTCAAAGTGTGCCGAAAAAATAAAAATGTATGTAGAAAAATTGGAGTTCCAAAGTGCTAAAGTAACAAGTGCTATGGAAGAACAAAGTGAGGACATAGAGGATGTGATCGAAGAGGACTGCAATCTGTGTTCCAACGCTATGGATTATTATCTGGATTTAAACCAATCCAAAGAGAGATTAGTAGAATTTACTAAGGAAGAAGTTGGAAATGTTACAGAAAGTGATATTCCAAGTGATATTGTTGATCTTCAAAGAGAAATGAAAGATATATTAAAATTTCAAATAGAACAGAAAGCAAAAGAAAGTGCTATAACAAGTGAAATTGTTGATCTTCAAAGAGAAATGAAAGACATATTAAGATTCCAAATTGAACATAAAGAAAAAGAGTATGCAAAGAAAGATGAGGAAATAACTTCCGTTAAGTTACCTAAATTGGATTTGATATCATTCTCTGGCGACAAAGCTAAGTGGATTGAGTTTTGGGATTCTTTCGAATCATCAATTCACAAAAATAAACATCTATCAAATATTGAGAAATTTAATTACTTAAGAAGCAAATTGCAAGGACAAGCCAAGCTTGCAATAGCTGGATTAACACTGTCGAACGATAATTATGATTTGGCTGTTGGTATTTTGAGAGAGAGGTTCGGAAACAAACAAGATGTAATTGATTTACACTACAAGAGATTTTCTTGATAAAGTAAAAATACACCTACGAAGTTTGGAAGTGTTAAAACAAAATGTGAATCAAGATGTGTTTATTTCAATTGTGAAATCAAAACTACCTGAAGAAGTGATGCTACAGTTAGAAATTCAAAAAGGCTCCATAGAAAAGTGGGCCATTTCCAGTTTATGTGACAAGTTGAATGATTACGTCATAGCCAGAGCGAAATCAGGAATATCAGACACCCAAAAGGATAGCAGACAACACACGCAAAATGTGAATAAAGGAGATTCAAACACTTGGCGTAATAAACCATTTAAGAAGAACGGAAAATATTCCAAACCTGCACCAAGTTCAGCAGAAGCTTTAGTAGTTACAGCAAAAACTAACATTGGGACGACATTGTTTGACAAATGTCGATACTGTGGTGAGAATCATTGGAGTGATGAGTGTCTAAGGTACCAGAGCATTGATGAAAGAAAGAAAAACCTCAAAGGGAGTTGTTTCAAGTGTCTCAGAGAAGGTCATAAGTCAATGGACTGTAAACGGAGCAAATTGTGTATTTACTGCAATGAGGTAAATTCCCACCATAGAAGTTTGTGTCCGAAAAAAATCAATTTGAAGACATCAAGTGTTCTTTTTTCTGAAGAATTAATAGTGAATGGGAGTCCAGATAGTGAATATTTTGATGGAACGACGCTTCAGAATGGCAGGTGAACAGGAAAACGTTTTCATCACATCTAGTGAAATGGTTCTTATGCAAACTGCAAAAACTGATGTCAGAAATGTTGGCAGTACTTTCAAGCAGACAACACGTGTTCTTTTCGATTCAGGATCCCAGAGGACGTACATTTCACAAAGTTTAGCAAACAAATTGAAATTAAAGGGTGAAAAGGAAGAAAAAATTAAGTTAGTTACATTTGGAAGTAAAAAGGCAAAAAGTGTGAAAACATGGAGCACTAAACTGGAGATAAGATTGAAGAATAGAAAGTACTTTAGTATTGTAGCAAATATAGTCCCAGTTATTAGCGGAAATGTACAAAGAAGGAAATTAGATGACTCAACAATTACCCATTTGAAACAATTTGTTAGTGACTTTGAACTTGCTGATAATATACCACTTGAAATTGAGTCATCAAGTATGGATATACTGATTGGAAATGATTATTATTTAGATTTAATACCTTTACAAAGAATTGAGGTTCAACCTGGGTTGTACCTTCTAGCCTCAAAACTTGGCTGGATAATTACAGGAAGAGCAAAAGATACTTCTGATTGTAAAGATGAAACAGGACTGCTGATTCTGTCACATGTCATTAGTGATGTTGTTTCTGAAAAGACAAATATTATGCCTCGGGAATGTGGATTTATTTCCCAACCAGATTTTACTGATTTCTGGAATTTGGAATCAATTTGTATTTCCGATCAGTTGGAAAATTCGGATGATGAAAAGGCAATGCAATCGTTCAGGGAAAAACTGAAATTCCAAAACGGAAGATACCAAGTAATTTGGCCTTGGAAACAATATAATCCTGATTTACCTGTTAATAGATCTCTAGCTTTTGGAAGATTAAAGTCTTGTATCGGCCGGCTGAAGAAAAAAACAGAGATACTAAAACAGTATGATTCTGTCATACAGGAACAATTAAAACGGGAGATAATAGAGAAAGTTGAAGAAACGACCCACAGAAATCAACCACCAAGTAACGTATAGTGTATGATGCCTCATCGAAAACAATTAAGGGCGTAAAAAGTTTAAATGAATGTCTGTATAGAGGACCAGTAATGTTGAAAAATTTGTGTGGTACGCTAATGAGATTCAGGCTTCACAAAGTGGGACTTGTGGCTGATATTGAAAAAGCTTTCCTTCAAATAGGTCTACAGCAAAGTGAAAGAGATGTTACAAGATTTCTCTGGATTAAAGATACAGACAACCCAAGTTTGAGCAGTGAAAACATAATAGAATATCGTTTTTGTCGTGTCCCATTTGGGGTGATTTCTAGTCCGTTTCTTCTAGGGGCTACTATCGATTGTCATTTAAGTGCGTGTGAACAACCGATCGCGGAAAAAATAAGAAATGACACCTATGTAGATAACCTGATCACCGGAGCAAATTCTGTGACCGAGGCGATAAGTTTTTATTCAGATTCAAAGAAGATTTTCAGAGAAGCCTCTATGATCCTCAGAGAATGGATTTCAAATGACAAAAACGTGAATGCCTTTATTCCAGAGAGCGATAAGGAGGGTGTGTGTTCAACGAAAGTTCTTGGTCATGTGTGGAATGTTGATACAGATACGTTGAGTTTGAAGTCAACTCGTTCGTGTGTAATAGGAGGGAATCAAACAAAAAGAACCACTCTGAAGGAAGTAGCTGGAGTGTTTGATCCACTTGGACTCTTTTCACCTGTTACTATTCAAGGAAAGGTGTTTCTCCAAGATCTATGGAAGAAAAGATTGAATTGGGACGATGAATTAGATAAAGAAGATTACGTCAGATGGAAAGACATACATTCACAGTTACTTAAGATAACAGATTGTGAGATTCCTAGAAGTATTGTAATGGATAGCTTGCCACAATTAAGGAAGTATAAATTACTTTGTTTTGTGACGCCTCTGCAAGTGCGTATGCTGTCGCTATTTATATCTTCATCAAGTTAGTAATGGAGTTTCAAAGTGCAATCTTGTGTTTTCTAAGACTAGACTTACGCCGGTAAAAGGAATGACAATTCCAAGACTACAATTAATGGCAGTTCTTATTGGAGTTAGGTGTCTGAAATTCGTTGAAAGTGAAATAAAATTACCAATTGAAAGGAAATTCCTGTGGTCGGATTCACAATGTGTGTTAAAGTGGATTTCATCAAACAAAGATCTAACTGTTCGTAAGAAACAGGGTAGCAGAAATAAAGAAACAAGATATAAAGTTTGAGTACATTCCAACCAATGAAAACCCTGCTGATGTTGCTACAAGAGGAACTTCGACAAACAAACTTACCATTAACAGATTGTGGGGGCATGGCCCTGTCTGGCTTAACTGTGCTGAAGGATCCTGGAAGTTGTACTCTTATAGCGAGAATGAAACTGTTAATGAAAATTATCAGTCTGAAGTCAAAAAGAATGTCAAAGAAAGCAGTTCTCATTATAGTGCAAATGATGGTACAATTGATATATCTGATAAAACACCTTATGGGATTCAAAGTGATAAATTCTCTTCCTTCATACGATTAATTCGTATTACAGCATGGATTACACGTTTTATAGATCGATTAAGAAAAACGTCAACATAGTCAAGACAAGAACAAACATTTACAGAATATACACAAATACAATAAAGCAGATGCTATAACGGCAGCATTAGATGTCTCAAACGGAGATAAATACAAAAATGATTATAAGGACATACCTGATGACGACACGGTATTCGATCTTATGAAAGATTTGGATCAGATTAATAATGATGACCCAAGGGAAAATTTTGATGTTGATGACCTACTTAGTGAAATCAGTGAAATCAGTGAAAACAGTGATCGACTTGAAATTGTAGATATTAACAACAACAGCAGCACAGTAGAAACAGATGAACCTGTGAATAACGTAGAAGACCAGGAGATTTTACGTGACATTGTGATAATAAGTGATGATAATGATGAAGATAAAAATGTTAATTCCACTTTGGAGACTTCAAATCTAAGAACAAGAACACAAATATTAACCCTTACTTGTGAAAGAAAGATATACTATATGTTGACGGGGTTGAAACAGCCATGGAAACCATTTGCTACCAGGATTTTAGCGAACTTTTTGTTTAAATTTCTGTTTGGGAGTGTCGCGAATTGCGATTAACATTATTACTGTTTATACATATTTCTCCTTTGACATTTTGTTTTACATGAAACTTGCTCCTTTTATCATAACTTTTGTCTCCGTTAATCATCTCCTTTGATTGTTATATGTTTCTCCGTTAATTATAAATGAGTATCTCCGTTAATTGTTATAGAAAACTTTATATTCACTAATATCTCGTGCTTAATGCTTTATTTGTCCCTATAAATAAGACTTAGAATGGAAAATATGATTTGGAGGAACTTTTAGAATTGAACTGGAATATGTGAACTGTATGTATGATGTATTATAAATGATAAAATAAATGTTAAAACGCTGATGTGTTTTTCATTATAAAATGTGGAATTAGTGGTGAACCTCTCAACCAAGACAAAAAAAAAATACAGCGTTCGTTAACAATTACCTACGCAACACCTTTAAACAAACTTATTAGTAAAGGTTATCTTACCAATGTTGTAATTAGATCTTTGAATATAGTTTATATTGGAACAAATTTCGATTTTGACATCAGCAAATTAAAATATAACTAAATTTGTATTCTTTTCAAACGGGATGTATAAAGACATATCCAGGTTCATTATTTTTTCTATAAAACTCCTAACTATCCTACTGCCTGTCGATACATTTATTTTTGGCATTGCACAAGTCATGTCTTCTTTGACTGTACATGACGTTAAAATACTAAATCCCCAATGATTTTTCATTATTAATTGTTTTTGGCTTCTAACTAGCTATCAGTAACTGCGAGTACTCTCAAATCGTACTTTCTTGTTTATTTGACCTGTTGATACTATTTGTAATGCTTTTTTGTTATTTAATGTTTACTTATTCAGGGTTATATCTCTTCTATATACCAGATTTGATAAGTGTTTGGTATGACTATAAATTTTCACTTCTTAGTACTATGAACAACAAAATTATTTATTTTGTAAAAATATTTCCGTTCCCCATTTAAACTATACCTTACAACAAAATTATTTTCATTTACCTGTGTATATTATTGTATTTGGCGGCTTTTTGTTCAAGGTGGTTGTTGTTTTTTTGAAATTGTTTAACATCTCACAGCGGTATACTACTGTTGCCTTTATTTATTCACCCCTTATTTTATTGATTTTGTATTTACATTGTATCATAGATCAAATTTATTCGTTCAGTGTATGTTCACTTGTGTTAATATGTCTTTTGATTGAGTTAAGCCATTTCAATTGATATTTTATAGTGCGTCTTTCTGTGTTGTGATGTAACACTATTGTTTCAGTTAAGGGTGAAGGTTCAAAACGTTTAAACACGCTGCATTTGTTTGCACCTGTCCTAAGTCAGGAATCTGATGTTCAGTAGTTGTCGTTTGTTGATGTGGTTCATAAGTGTTTCTCGTTTCTCGTTTTTTATATAGATTAGACCGTTGGTTTTCCCGTTTGAATGGTTTTACACTAGTCATTTTTGGGGCCCTTTATAGCTTGCTGTTTGGTGTGAGCCAAGGCTTCGTGTTGAAGACCGTACTTTGACCTATAAAAGTTTACTTTTACAAATTGTGACTTGGATGGAGAGTTGTCTCATTGGCACTCATACCGCATCTTCTTAATTAATGTCTAATTACTAAAATACAAAAGAGAAATAGAATCACATCCGACCTGATGTCTAAAATAGAATTTCAAGCAAGAAGGCTAGTGTTCCTCATACACAATGTACGATATATCAACTGATGATGAAAGACCAAGCAAGGAAATAGGATGCATGGGAGAGGGTGCAAGCTAGGATGGGAGGGGCAGCAATGAATAATTAAATAAATAATTATTAATGTACTCAAATATATTTTTGAAAGCATAATTCTTCTATTAACTCTTATAGTTCACAGTAAATAATTTTTTTTTGCGACTTATCTTTAAAAATATATAGATGAAGTTTTCTCATCCCCATAGATATACTAAATTTAAAATCAGAAGACAAAAAAACTTTAAACTTCCCGATATAAATAGTGTATATATTGTTTGTTTGTTGTGATTTTTAATTTTCATTATGTTGTATATTTTTGGAGGTGGAACTGTTCGACATGCGAAAGTATGGTTACCCTATAAAGGGTGTAAAGATCCATAGAAGAAGAGGATACCGATACTAGATCAACTGTTAAATTATTTCTTCCTATGAATATGGAACTATTCAGTGATGATTTCAAAAGCACACAACATATTAAAAGTTTTCAGCAGGTTTCTTGCATAACAGCTAGTGTAGAGAAAAGAAAATCCCAGACAAATAGTTGGTATCCTTTTATCATGTCTACGCTGTTAATTACAACAATATTATACTTGTAAAAAGTGCGTATTGGAAACCAAATTTACAGCGGAAAAAAATTATCCCTGCATCAAAGGGAGTAGTTATTTCACAACAGCATTCATAAATGAAGAAATTTGTTGATCCTGTAACTATGGTTACAGTAACAGGATATACAATATTTGACTGAAACGTCTTTAAACAGTATATAATTTTACATATAATTAAATGTTTGATTGTTTGAACTCATTTAAAGGTTACAACGTGACTTCTTTATCTTCGCAATTTACGCAATACGGTTATCGGTAAAGGGATAGACAAACAGGGTAATAGGAAAGAACTTAATATGGTGAGTATACGCTCAGTATATCTACCGTGTAGTCTAGAACGCCACATGCGGAGTGTTGGCTAAGACTGATAAAGATGTCTCAAATCTGATCGTAAGTATCAAGCCATGGGACAGCACTCGTCAGTCTAGGTGGTTGTAGCGGCTAAAAGGCGATCAAGGTACGTAAAAGTTTCAAAATTTCTTTTTTGATAATTGTTAGCACCAAATAATTTATTGCACGAAAGGAACCGAATCACTAATCTATTTCCAGCAGACAGAAGCAAAATTTTCAGTACTCCGTTTTCTCAAACACCTCTCCCTAGCTTTCCGTCAGGTTACAAATTTTGAGACTTCATATGCAAGTTTCAGGATAAAAAACTACTATTGGCGATTTTTCCCCGTATGATTTATATAGAAATGAATTCCCATCATAGATTTTTGCCAAATGCCCACTTCTTGGTCAACATTTATTGGTTTTAAAGTGTTTTAGAGTTAATTTTTCATCGAAATGAAATGTGTCGCTCGGGGTGTCAGATTTTGCGTCTCAAGGGGGAGGCATTTATTAAAAACAAGGATAGAATTGCCTATAATCTGGTTGTTACTGTAGATGAGGACCAGAGTCCCCGATCATTATCTATTTTTTGTTAAAGTCTTTAAAGTCAAGTCTTACTACAAATGAATTGTCCAGGTTGTCTATAAAGCTACAATCTGAAATACAAACCTATACACAAACTTTACGCCATCGTCGCTATATAATATCATCCCTGCGACACTGGCGAGACAAAAACCCGGGGAACAGAATCTCCTAAGTGATTACGGTAACTAATATTAAAATGTGAATCATTCCCAAGACTACTTAATTTTCATAACTTTGATGAGAAACTTGAAACAAGGAACTGAAGTATGATAATAAGGTGCCACACTTAACCAATCCCGTCTCCATTAGTGGGACAAGCCATAATGTCAAATAAAACCCGATGTAAAGTGAAACTCGATGAGGAAACAAACAAGTGAAAGATGAAGGGATTGTTGTTTTTACAATTGGAACATATTCGTGGTCATCTATGACAGATATAGGACATATAGACAGACGGTAATGCGTCTTTGGTATTAGCTCTGAAAAATTAAGTTATGGGCAGAGGGATCAAATTTACTGTCAAAGCAGCCATATCGCCAGCTGATGGTGCTATATCAGCAGGTTAGTGATTTACACCTTACTGGATATTTCATAACAGTAAACCAAATCATGATGGCGTTCGTAATACTATGAAGATGTGATTTCAATTTACCATTAAGTACCATTGATTCAATAGCTTACTTGTAAGCAATGAAATTGTGATAGGAAACAGAAGCACTGGAATAAATACTCCATATTTGAGTACTGCTAGACTGTTTCTACATAGAAATTCAATGTTCGCAAATGGAAAACTAAAATTATCTTTTTGTCATCAAGTTCAGTTCTAAAAAACTCTTATTTTCAAGTCAAGTTATTGTTGTAAGTTAGAACGAAATAGGCCTAACTGTATGTATGGTATCCTTTATTTCAAGTTCAATGGTATAAAACTTAGAATTGAATTTGTTCAATGATAGAACATTATCTACAGTGGAATGTGAAAGTCAAGGAGATCACTATTGCTTTTGAATTTACTTCCTGCATGAGAAGCCTCTGAATCAAGTCGACTCGGCCTCATACAATTGCAAGAAGATGGGTACAGATATTTCCCATAGGAAAGTCCACTGCCCGTTCAATAACACGTCCCCAAAGAGGAGCAGATATGTTGTCTTTCAAATTAAGCCTCAGGATTGTGTTTGAATGTGTGTGTTCTTTTTATTAATAAAGTATGATTTGTGCCTTCCTTAAACAATATATCTGTATGAAATGTAGAAGACAGAATGGGCTTATTGTGTTTTGTATAGGAACTTGTTACTTAAATAAAGTCATACGAGTGCAGTATCTAAGAACTGGATACCGATGTAAATCTAAGGTCACTGGCCCGAGCGAAATGAAGGCCAGTTAGGCTTAATTTTTGAAGTTTCATTCTACTAGATACATAATTGTATGTTACTTAGTGTCCGAGATCTGGACTCAAAACAACTGACCAGTCACCTGAACGTGAAATATGTGTTGTAGGTACGAGGATGCTATTTCAACGTATAATTTGTTCCTCTGGAAACTGTTATAAACATGCAATTTTATGTAATGTGTGTTAGGGATGCCGCTGGAATAGGCATCTTTCCGACTTTATGATTGCCGGTCATTTTTGAAATGTTGATGTTGAACCTTGCTCCTAGTATATAGATAACAGCCAAACCTACCCCAAAAAAAACCCAAAGAACTGAGCGCCGTGGGCAGTTAATCGAAACCAAGACCAAAAAAAAAAAAAGAAAGATGGAAATAGCGAAAAATTTGGTTTTTAGAGGTCGATTACCAGATTTTAAATTACTTTTAAAATATGTATGCTTTTTAAAAGATTCAATGTCTGGGAAGATGTATCGGTATGTATGCATGTCTCCATTGAATAAATTGAAAATAAGCAAATGCATCTATCAAGGGAATTTATGAAAAGGTGGTTTAGCGAGTTTAATGGGAAGGTTCAATCTTACAATACATTTTTTTTTCACAAAATATTATATAGAATGCTAATATGGATAGGAACGTAGTATACCTTACAATCATTACATACATTTGTACACCAAATATAGTTGACATATTGCTTATAGTATACAAGAAACAAGACCAAACCATGAAAATAAGGTCAAGGTTAGATGGAACCTACCAAACAGACACCTTACAACCATTCCATACACCAAATATAGTTGGCCTATTCCATATAACTTTTTGAAAAAGAAGCTTGCCACTGAAACTTAACATTGACCAATGAACCACGAAAATGGGGTCAAGGACATGGTACCAGGCAGACATGCACACCTTACAATTATTCCATTCAACAAACTAAAGATAACCAATGCTTATAGTATAAGAAAAAAAAGACCAAAACGCAAAAACTTAGCATTGACCAATTAACCGTGAAAATGAAATCAAGGTCAGACAACACCTGGCAGACTGACATGTACACCTTACAGGCCAGTGGCGGATCCAGAGGGGGGGCGTAGAGGGCGTACGCCCCCCCTTTGCTTGCACTTTTTTTTTTTTTTTTTTGTAAAATGATTAATCAGACTAGACTTCGTAAACTTTGCCATTTCCCGTGTATTTAATTTTTATGCGACAATTCTTTACTTATAAAGATATTTTTCGCTCGTATTTAGTGTAATATATTATTGATTATGTCAAAGTCATGTGATTCTCTACGGTGGAGCTGACCAGTTCGTCGAAAAAAACGTCACTCAGTCATTTTGAAATTCAAATCACAGTAACACATTGCTTAGGCTGAGGATGACAAGCACGACGCCTTCAAAGCGACAAAGTATTGAGCAAGAACGTATTGAATTCTATTTCACAATTCCACCCAACAGAAAGTAATACTCTATTACACTCTCATGAAAAAAAAAGTTCCACAGCAATATTATTTACCTACGAAAACATGTTTAACCCCACACGCCCCAGCCCATTAATAACATTGCTGAATAGTGATCCCCAGTCAGTAAGCCATAGATATAGATTTAAAGTCTAAGGTACGGCCCATTTGATCTGAGGGGGCAGTCTGAGATTTTTAAGAGAAAAATTCTGACCCTGATTTTTGCCTTAAACAAAAATTCTGGCCGTATCTGGATTGAAAACAATAATCTTGTCCACTTTTTTGCTATTAGAAAAAAATATTTTCAACAGAATTATCTAGCATTAAATTAACATGATGAATAAAAAATGGGCGTAATTTTTTTTTTGGGGGGGTTGCATGTGAATCCCATATCTGACCGGAATGTCTGTTTCGCCGAACTGATATACTGAATACTTTTTCAAGGCCCGACTGCAACCTGTCTGCTGGGTGTGGCCTATATGTCTCCATGTGTCGACCGTCATTCACAACTTCATTGTCATTTCCGACTAATTCGTAGCCTTTGGTTGATTTGGAACCCCTCACTTCCCTTGTTGGGTAAAACATTTCAACCAAACATTTGGATGAAAATTGCTTGTTTGTCTTTCTTCGTGTCGGTCGTATTGTAAATTTCATTGAATAGCCGTATATCTTGTTTACAACAAGAAATCTGTGAGGTTATGCGAACTAACCATACAACAAACGATAATTTTCCATGTCCATTTTTTACTGACAAATCCCACATCAAATATATTAATTAGTACATAGCTTTGGATCCATCCAATCATTTCATAATAGACAATTGGTGGAGAGAATACGGCACCAAAAATGTCCAACCCCTACACTTTAACTATAAAATGCATTTTACACTTATTTTATGTTTTTTAGCCAAAAAAAGGTCCAAAATATTTTTTCGCCTCGCTCCGCTCGGCGATCTTTATCACTACGCCCCCCCTTTCCAAAATCCTGGATCCGCCCCTGCAGGCATTCCATACACCATATATAATTGCCCTTACGCATACAGTATCTGAGAAACCAACATAAATATAAAACTTTAACTTTGATCACTGATCCATGAAACGAGGAGGAGGTCAGATGTGCCCTGTCTGACGGACATGTTGACCTTACAAGATCTTACACGGAACACATATATCAAATATAATTATCCTATTACTCATAATAATTGAGAAATTCACATAAAAAACTAAAAAAAATAAATAGGGAATGTGTCCATGGGACACAGATGATGCCCCCGCTTGCTATATATCCTTGTAAAGGGACAGAACTCAAGAATGGTAAAAGTGAATCTGGGTCCGTTTGCCCAAGAACCTGTTCGCCCCGATTTCTATTTTTGCTATTGTTGTCTAATGTTTATTATTTGAAGAGAGTATGTTAAAGTTTGTTGAAAAATTCGTCGATTATTATTCGTATTGCAGCAACCAAATAAATATTTTCCTTTGATTTGCATAGCAGAATACTGAAATACAATGTATTATCTTTATTGATATTTGTTAACACATTTATAATTCTAGTCAGTCGATTTATGTAGTATAATAATAACTAAACTTATAAATCCTTTTCATGTTTTACAATTCGTACACCATTGTTTTTGCTCATTCCAAGCTGACTAGTTAATCAAAACAAGGGGTAGTTTTTATTATTAATCCATCAAAAATAATTATTACAGCAATCAGTGAGAATTGTTATTATGAATAATCTGAGACTACTATAACACATATGTGTTATAGTAGTCTCAGGAATAATTAATGCTCCAAAACAAGCCATCAACTTTTAAATATTTACATGTGTTTTTGTGAATTTCGAGAATGTATGCATATTAACATATGAATAAGGTTATCAAAATTCAATACCCTTAATATTAACAGAGACATTTTCAAAGTCTCTGATATTAATATTTAAATAAAAGTAGGGAGAACAAACCCAGGGCGAATATGTAATTAGGGCGAACGGACCCGATACCGGTAAAAGTGACGCTACCAAAAGTTCTACTAGATCTGAGTTTTGTGGTAATAAGCATTGTGTATAAGTTTCATAACATTTGGTTGAGGCTTACTTAAGTCAGAGAAACGGAAACCCAAAATTCTGCATTTTTTCAGTTTGTAAAGAAACACAACTCTAGAACAGTAAAAGTGACGCCATCAAAATTCAAACTTGATATGTGTTTTGTGGTAATAATCATGGTGTATAAGATTCATAAAATTTGGTTGAGGCAAACATAAGTTAATAAACTTTCCTTTACCAACAAAGGTCTCGACGGCGTCAACTTAGGCAATATCCTTCATCATAAATTAGTTCAGTCGAAAATACCTCCTTATTTTACAGATCAGTCTGTACCAATAATTTCTTATACCTATACCAAACCTATTGCAACTAAAATTTTCAATAACAAACACGTTTTGCAGGATCTCAACATTGACGACTTCAAGTCTAAACCTCCTGATTGCACCTGTGCTAGTTGCCAATTCACATATATTTCCGTCGAAAGTTGTTATCCAAAGGTCCGAAATATCGTGAGCCTAAATCCATCAATTGGAAATACAACTTCAAAATACTGATGGATTCAGTCGAGGATTATGCCAGGCAATGGGCTTAACGCGAGAAAGAAGACGTAGATACTCTTCCGAATGGATTAAGGCTGTGAGGTCGTTGATAAAAATCCGAATTAAGAAACTAAATGAGTCTATCAATACCCACGCTACCTCAATTTTTAAAGACCCAAATGTTGCAAAACACTTGTCCTAAGAACTAGATTTTCCAACACTGTATTGGATACCTAAACTACATAAGTGTCCTTACAAACAACGGTATATTGCTGGGATTTCCAAGTGCTCCATGAAACCTCTCTCTAAAATATTAACATCTATTTTATCAGCAATCAAAGCTGGGCTCCAAAGTTATTGTGAAACTGCCTATTCTAGAGGTGGCGTGAATCAGATGTGGATACTAAAAAATTCCAAATATCTTTTAGAGTACATACAATCTAAGACTCATCTTTCAATAGTATTAAAACATTTGACTTTTCTACACTTTACACAAGTATTCCCCATTCCAAACTAAAAGACAAATTGAAAGAGTTGGTATTACTTTGTTTCATTAAGAAGAATGGCGAACGTAGATACAAGTATCTTGTCTTGGGGAGGGATAAATCCTACTTTGTAAAGAATCACTCTGATTCAAACAAAAAAAAATTCTCTGAAACTGACATTAGATGCTTGATTTCTTGATTGACAACATATTTGTTACGTTTGGAGGACGTGTTTTTCAACAGACTGTCGGAATTCCAATGGGAACCAATTGTGCCCCTCTTCTGGCCGACTTGTTTCTTTATTATTTTGAGGCTGACTTCATACAGGAACTTCTTAGGAAGAAAGATAAGAAGTTAGCAATATCCTTTAACTTTACGTTCCGCTATATAGATGATGTTCTCTCACTAAATAATACAAAATTTCGGTGACTATGTTGAACGAATCTATCCCATCGAACTAGAGATAAAGGATACTACAGATACAGTTAAGTCTGCCCCATATCTCGACTTACATCTAGAAATTGACAATGAAGGGTCGGTTGAAAACAAAACTTTACGACAAAAGAGATGATTTCAGCTTCCCAATTGTAAACTTTCAATTTCTATCTAGCAACATTCCAGCAGCGCCTGCATACGGAGTATATATCCCCCAATTGATACGATATTCCTGGGCTTGTATTTCCTATCATGATTTCCTTGATAGAGGATTGCTGCTCATAAGGAAGCTATTAAACCAAGAGTTCCAAATGGTAAAGTTGAAATCATCCCTTCGTAAATTTTACGGACGCCATCACGAGTTGGTTGACCGTTATGGAATAACCGTTTCACAGATATCGGATATGTTCCTTATGTCGTAACTACAATACCCTTCCCTTTTCACGAATGTGACCTACCCAATAAGACTATTTACAGGATTTGTAATAACATAAGCAACACGACGGGTACCACATGTGGAGCAGGATCTGCTTACCCTTCCGGAGCACCTGAGATCACCCCCCGTTTTTGGTGGGGTTCGTGTTGCTTAGTCTTTAGTTTTCTATGTTGTGTCATCTGTACTATTATTTGTCTGTTTGTCTTTTTATTTTTGGCCATGGCGTTGTCAGTTTGTTTTCGATCTATGAGTTTGACTGTCCCTCTGGTATCTTTCGTCCCTCTTTTAGAGAACAGAAACGAAAAATTCGGCAATTTTTCCATTTGAAAAGCAGAATAACTCTAGAATGGTAAAAGTGACGCCATCAAAATTAAAGCTTGATCTGAGTTTTGTGGTAATAAGCATTGTGTATAAGTTTCATAACATTTGGTTCAGGTTAACTAAAGTTAGAGAACGGAAACCCTATTTGGGATGTACAGACGGACAAGGGTAAAACTTAATGCCCCCTCCGCTAAAAATTGATGGTTAGAACATGAACTTTTAATGTACATTTTTTTGCTTTTCTCACCTTTGACCTTTTTTCATACAAAAACAGGAACACTTATACACATCCTAAAATGGATCAAGTCACTGAACCATAAAAATAAACCAACAGCAACTTCAAAGGATTATACATTTTTGTTCATGCAATAAGTTTAAATCTTTTAGAATTAATGGGACAGATAAATTTTGCTGTTGATTTCTCATTTTCAGAGAATGAATTCTTAGTTTTCATGTGTTTTAAATCAATGTACGCAGACAATCATTACAAGCAGGGCATAGCTGTTTAAAGATATAAATAATAAAGTAGAAAATAATCCTTTAGTAGTCGTAACAACATGCAATGAGCCATTCCATTTAATATCTAAAAAGGGGGTGGATGGTTACCTTGTCAAAGACCCTCCCCTTCCTAAGAACACACTAGTTACAAAACAGTATAATCAACAGCTTTATTAAAAGTTCACTAAGCCAAAGAAAAACATTTCATGGCCAATTCATATACTAATTTGCATCATACATAATATGATCATAAAAAGCTGTGTAAGCAATATTTTTGATAAATTCTTGCAAGTGGAAGCATACTTAAACAATAACTCAATGTTATAAAACTTGACATAATTATGATATCCATGTTCGTTAAAAAGTTTTTCAGTAACGAAAATTTGTCTCTTCCATCAATTCAAAAATTCAAACCAACTAAAGAATGTCCATTCCATAAGATTAGAAAATGATAGCACTGTTGGATAGATTGAATTCAAAGCAATGTGTGGTGTATCAAATAAGTGAACCCTTTGCTTTCAGTGTGTTTTTTGCTGTGCATGTACTGATTTTGTGTCATGGATGGATACCCCATATCCTTTGTTTTTCTATTTATACAATCATATACTGTAAATTAAGAAATTATTGCGAGGTTTTTATTAATGCGAATAATGTGACTAGGTCAGTATCGCAAAAATAAGAACTCGCATTCTTGTATAGTATACATTTTACTGTATGCAGGTTTCCCTGAAATTGCAATAATTAATATCGCATTTTTGTCCATTCTTCAAAAATCGCAATAATAAATGCACGCAATAATTTCTGAATTAACGGTAGTTAATTTACAGCTTTTTAAGAAACACAAAAAGCACATTCAATGGCTGATGGGTTCATCAACATTTTTTTTAGGGGATAATAAGTAAATCATTTACTGCAAGATTTTTTAAACAGCTTTACTTTAGATAACAGACACCAAGTGATAAAATGGCAGGTAAAAACCTGGCAAAATTCATTTGAATTACTTCATGTGTGAAGTTGTATATTTACAGTTATGTGAAGCTTGAATATTTTTTTCAGTTACTGTAACTAGACAAGAGGAAAGGAAGAGATATGTTAAAGTCTTCTGGTTTTCTTAACTTTAAGTCTTTTATACCATATTTGCTGAATGTTAAATCAGAAAAGCTTGTTCTATCCAATACTGCAAGTGCTGTTTTAACAAGAATAACAACAAAACATCATTTTCAGCATGTATTTAAATTGATACATATATAATTATTTACAAATAAAATTCAAGTCCTTTGCTTTGATCAATCTTCATTTCCCAATCACAAGGTTACAATCCCAAGAATACCATCTTTTTCTCTTTTTCCTGTAAATTCTTAAAAGTACAAGTGTAGTAATAACAAAAGCAATTTTAAATTCAGATCTGTGCACAAAAAATGTGTACAACCATATGACTGAAAATATCACTGTTGATATCATGTACTTTGACTTGCAGTTCTTACATTTGACCTGCAACTTACCTCCAGGAAATACCATTTTTATCATATATATAATTCAAACAAACAGTTGAAATTTGTATTCTATAAATAAAAACAATCTCCTATGCATGAAATTCCCTAAAACAGCTTTAATTTAGAAAATACACATACACATAAGATGGAAAGATCATACCTCTGATCTTCATGAAGAGGCTTCGTTTCTTCAATGCCTAAAATAATAGGTTAAATTATGTCTTAAATCTACATCTAGCATCACCTTGACTTAAAACATGCAGATAAATGGTTAGGAATTGAAATTGTGTAATGTATTAATTTCCCTGCCATTTTTACTCTCCAAAGTATTTCATACTACTTTCATAAAAATTCTACAAAACAGATTAATGGTGTACTGAAAAATCTAATAGATCATGAAAATGGTTTCAACCATCTTTTCGAATATTGAAGAAAGCAAAGTTTTTCTTTAATCTTTTCTTACAATACTATAGAAATAAAATAAATTTTAAATTTTAGAGAATTAAAACTTTTTGCCTTCCATAAATTCTGGTTATTTGCTCAAATCTTACCAAACAGACTTCGACTAAATACGGACTACATCTTCTTAACCGACAATCTTCTTGCTCCTACCCCATTTTCCCTTCATATTATTTTCCCAAATAATTTTTTCTCTTCACATTCTTCTCAATCTTCATTGCCCCATTTATCACTCTTCAAATCTTCTAAACAGCCAATACTTAATCTTAAAAGCCAAAAATCTTCAAAACTTTACTCCTAATTCCCCTCTTCAT
The DNA here is from genome assembly GCF_021869535.1 of Mytilus californianus. Classification (NCBI taxonomy): domain Eukaryota; kingdom Metazoa; phylum Mollusca; class Bivalvia; order Mytilida; family Mytilidae; genus Mytilus; species Mytilus californianus. Next base: position 97,404,429 of record NW_026262668.1, read on the forward strand.
TTTTTACTTTCTTCTTAATATTATAATCGGTATTATTTTTCAATCTTCAACTCTCCCCTCTTCATTTTCTTTCTTCATATCAATCTTCAAATTTTCTTATAAACCTTTCCACCACTTCCTTCTTCTCAACCTTGTACAATACAAATAAAATCAATCAGTTATTTACAAACTTATGACTACTTTTACAAATGTTTTGTTCGTCTTCATAAAACAAACTTTACACCAAAGTTCTGACCACAAAATAACAAGTGTACATAAAAATAACTAAGCATATTAGAAACCTTAATATACTAGAACCATGTTTGGTTGTTTAATGACAAGTATCATGTGAAAAATACTGAAGCTGCAATTAGAAAAAAGATGTGTTGGGAACAAATTACAATGATCTAATGTTACCAATTATATGTAATCCTCACAACTTATCACTCTCTGATTGATAAATACATTGATATCAAAGGACAGAAATAACTCATTGACATGAACAAATTAAACTGAATGATAATGTATGTAACAAAACTTATTTTCTGTCTTCTATCATAATTCTAATAAGTGACATATCTAACCAAAATGTCAATTATATTAGATGATAGGGCTTTTTCTACCTTTTTTTGAAAAGGTATTAGAAGATATATATCCTTGACAGGGATTTCAAAATGTCTTCCATAGGTGGTATGTATAATGTAATTAACCGTATCTTATTTCTTAGTTAGATGAATTAGTTTTTATAATAGGAGACAGAAATATGTGTGCAGTAAATGACAAATGATCTGGCATGAAAACAATACATTTTTTTCACATTTGAAATGAAACAGTAACTTGTCAATAAAATTCTTTTTTACAACATGTCAATATCCGACATGTTATACTGGAACAGCACTCTATAATTTGTTGATCTCTGCTTTGCTGATTTTAATAACGACGACCTGGTGAAAAAAGAACACAACACAACATAGATAAAATGATGATCTTATACAAGTAGTTAAAGCTCTAAACAATAAGTCTAAAAGAATTATGAACTTATGATATGAGATTTTTTTTCTAATTTAAAGATGAACTTTCTAACTATGATTATCGTAACAAGGGTAAAGTATGCACCTTTCAGGGGCTTTCTTCTAACACATACATACAAGACTGTTTTCAAATGGTGGCCGGACTCATTACTTTTATTCTGTGTTTAATTGATGAAATATGAGAACTAATTTCAATTACCTATGTAATAGAATTCAGTTCTTTTTATGGTGGAGTGGTAGAGGTCTTAGCTTTCTTAAGATAAAATATATAGTGACAATCATTGCTTTATTTTGTCTGTAGTAGCTACCATATAAATAAACATAATTCACCCATATTGTGCATTTTGAATATGTTGCAAAAATAAAATGGGATATTTAGTAGACATATAATTTCTGACCAATTGAATAGATAAAAACAAATTACAATTTGGTCAGAATTTTGAAAAAACTGCAATAGGTGGAGAGCAAAACTTACAGTCAAGTCATAGTAACATGGGATTGCAATTATAAATTTTAGCTTGACCTTATCAGTCCCTTAGAAAGATTTAAACAAAAAGAACGATTCTATTTATGTTACATTGCAGATATGATAATATAAGTTATAAATGCGCAATATCACCGGCCAGGCAGACACAACTGTAATAATTATAGACCACCTCAGAAATCAGCTAGAAAATAATAAAAGATATTTTCAGAAAACCCACTGTTTACTTTTTCTATTTGTCTTTTATCCATCTTTTTAATAAACTTATATTTTTGTCTTTATATATGAACTGTATTTTGTATAATAAAGCAATTCTGAGAAATAATATGACACAACAGTCTACATATCTAACGGTTTCATAAGACTACTTACGAGGAGAATATGATCTTGACCTTGATCTAGAATAATGACGACTACTTCGACTTTGATAAGGTGAAGGTGATCTATAACGTCCTCCTCCTCCTCCTCCACCACCACCACCGCCACTACTATGTCCCCTGAAAAAGAAAAGTCAAACATTTATCAGATCTCTGCATACCAAACTATTACCCGTCTAGTTATTGTTTTAACTATGGTACTTCTGGAAAATGCCAATGAATCTCAAACCTTAAATTTGAGCTAGAAATAAGAGACATATTGAACATAAACCTTTTGATATAGAAAGAGGGCCATTGTATACATTTTTTCCAATGACAATGGTTTTAAGTTATTGCTAAAAAAAAGTTCTTATTGTTAATAAAGGTATAGAACCACTAATTCGGCCCAGTCAGAAAGAACGTAAAAGAAAGTAGTACATATTTTAAACAAAATAGTTCCTACGCATAGCTGTTACTTTGTCAATAAGTAAAACATTTGGGTAATTTTAGTATCAAATGAAAGAAGGACTTGGGATCCCTGTAGAACCAGGGGTTCAAATTTACTTTAAGCAATGGAAGGTCCAGGACCTTTGACCAAAGATACTTAAAGGTCCTCCTTTATTCTTAGAAGGTCCAATTTTTATTGAAAATTCAATTTATAAAAACAGAAAATGCTTACCATAACAAAACAACCATCATATCTTAACACATTAACCTCATTTTTTTCTGATATTCTTAAATAAATTCAGTCTTTTCTTAAATAAATTCAGACAGAAAAAGACTTCCCCTTTTTCCAACACTATATGCTGTGTTAAAAAACACTTTGAGCCTTTATAATTGGTTTGGTTTCAATTGCTGTTTAAGAACACTGGCCACACTTTGTGTCAGATAACTGCTCAACTTCGTTTTCAAACTTGAGGTCAGTTTCTTTTAACCACTTTTTTTGCAAAATACATAGATGCCGGGTGGTTGTTTTTCATCATGATTTTTATGGAGTCAAGTATTAATTTTTTTAGGGCACTTTCCCTTTCACTGTTTGTAGGAAAAAAATACATTCTTGTTTTTCCGTCATATTATTGGTCTTTAGTCAGATTCTGTCTTTCGTTCTGCATTAAGCCATTTCATCAATCACCCCCGTTGTATGCCCTGTTTCATCAATCACCTCCGTTGTATCAGGTTTTCTTTTGGAAGGGGTCACTCCAAAACCCTTTACTGGTTATGTTTTAATATTATATTATCGAGTTTCCTGGTATCTTGTACACATCAATTCAATTATGAAGAATTTAAGCAAATACATAAGTTTCCTTTCAGTAAATTTGCATATTTCAAGATTATTTTATTCTTGATTTTTATGTTTTTGTTCCAAATGCTTTTGTAACTTTTTAACCTGCAAAAATACGAAAGTCTGTCAGACGTAACTAACTACCGGTGAGAAGGTACGAACCTGTAAATGGAAGGCGTCGTACCTCGAACCACCGCTAATTTGAACCCCTGAGAACCCTTCTGTATATGAAATTAAAATAGGAGGGCATATTTGCCCTGTTGCTCTGATCAGAAGTACCTGTTTTTGTACCACCCAACTTCCGGGAACCAGTGCACTTAAATATGCAATTCAAGGTATGTTGATTTTTTTTCAGCACAAGTCAGGATAAGGTATAGTTTTGACATGAAATGACTATAACTTTATTTAAACTTAAGACAAAATAGCTACGAATGCTTGAAGTTGCAGAATTTAACATAGAAAGTAAGGGGGCTATGAATTAGTGGTGTTAATCCATAACACACAAAAATCTTGTTAGTTGAATTTTCAATATGGTTCACATATTTATAAATAAAAAGAAACTTTTACCAATTTCAATAATATTACCACCAGAAAAACTGAGCAAAATTAACAAATTTCTCTGCTCCCCATAAAAAGTTGTATATATATGTCAATGTTTTGCCATGGTTGCACAATGGCATAAAGTAAGATTCTGTGAAATTTTCAATAAAACCAGTTTGTTTCTTTTTGATCTTCAGATATAGCAGAACTGAAATAGTGAAGAACTCCAGGTGACTTATTTGATAATACAAACTCATATTATAGACTATAGTGTTATTAACTGGCTGTTTCAATATTGGCCCTGGTATATATTTGAGGTCAGCTGTATATACGAAATTACAATCTTGCAGACAAGAAAATTTAGTTTTTACTGAATAAAAGGGAACTATTTCTTTATAAATTGTTGTCTTTATTCATTGTCTTCCTTTGTTAAGTGAATTAGATGCCCTGTAAATTCAAATAGTTTGAATTTATTTATTAAATATACAAGAGCAGTACGTTGGGAGAATTTTGATAAACTCTAAATCCTCACAGAATCAGAAATATAAGTTAAACTGAATGTACCTCCTTCTGAATAATTTATTGCAATTGACATATAAATCCCTTTTGACAAAAGAAATCTGACTTTTGTCCGATATAATTTTGAAACATTTGCATGACCACATGTCATGGATGCCATTTTGTTTTGTCTACAAAATGTGAAGAAGCCTCGAGAACCATGACCTAAACATAAATAGTCTTTAGAAAACTTTAACTTGATGCAATTAAATTTCATCAATCATGATTATACATCTTCATAAATTTAAGTTTGATTATTTAAAGAAATAAAATATATAACAAATACGATTTTAGTTTAGAGACTGCAGTGTACACAGACCATGTTTGATCTATTTATAGCCCAATTAGCTTACCTGTGATAAATGTAAATAACGGATATTAATTCCTTTACAAAACAAATAAAGACACAAACTATGGATGGTAGATAGTTATTCACATAAATTTTTCAGGACATTTTATTCATTTTAATAAATATAGGATTTAATAAAATGCTCCGCTGGGGCGCAGCTTGATACGACCGCAGAGGTCGAACCCTGAACAGTTGGGGCAAGTATGGACACAACATTCAAGCTTGATACAGCACTGAATTTGGATTGTAATTAAATATTTGACACAGCATAGGTTTCTCACACAGAATGAAAGTAGTCTAAGAACTTAAATTTTTTTAATTTACCTATTCAAACCATATCATTATTATTTGCTTTTATATATAAATCAGAAATAACCAATTTAAAATGGAAAATTTTAAAGAAAAAAAAGGAAAAAAAAATCCCCCCCAAAATTTTTTGAAACCCCCTTATGATTCATCACCCCCAAACTCAATCCCAGCCTTCCCTTTGTGGTATGGTACCTTGCAGTACAATTTCAGAGAGATCCATACACTAGAACACAAATTATTGTCTGGAAACTAGAAAAATGCTTGGGTTTTTCGCACCTTTTTGGCCCCAAATTCCTAAAAGTTTAGGGCAATTACCCCCAAACTCAAACCAAGCTTTCCCTTTGTGATATGGAACCTTGCAGTACAATTTCATAAAGATCCATACACTTACACACAAGTTATTGTCATGAAACTAGAAAAATGCTTGTTTTTTTGCCCCTTTATGGCCCCTAATTCCTAACATTTTGAGACAATTACCCCCAAAAACAATCCCAGCCTTCCCTTTGTGGTATGGTACCTTGCAGTACAATTTCAGAGAGATCCATACACTTGAACACAAGTTATTGTCTAGAAACTAAAAAATGCTTATTTTTTACCCCTTTTTAGGCCCCTTATTACTAAACGTTTTGGGCAATTACCACAAAACTCATTTCCAGCTTTCCCTTTGCGAAATGGAACCTTGTAGTAAAATTTCAGAAAGATCCATACACTTACACACAAGTTATTGTCATGAAACTAGAAAAATGCTTGTTTTTTGCCCCCTTTTGGCCCTTTATTCCTAAAATTTCGAGGAAATTAACCCCAAAATCAATCCCATCATCGACCCTTTGTGATATGGAATCTTGTAGTACAATGTCAAAGAGATCCATACAATAACACACAAGTTATGTCTGGAAGTTACAAAAATGCTTATTTTCGGCCCCTTTTTGGCCCCTAATTATTTAACTGTTGGTACCATAACCCCCAAAATCAATCCCCACCTTCCTATTGTGGTATTGAACCTTATGGTAAAATTTCATAGAGATCCATTCACTTAAACTAAAGTTAGAGTGCGAAAACCATTGTGTATTCGGACGACGACGCCGGACGACGACGACGACGACGACGCCAACGTCATACCAATATACGACCACAAAATTTTTTTGCGGTCGTATAAAAACTGAAACAAATATAAGCATTACATAACCAGCTGATAATTTTTTACACAAACATCGTCCTGATGTAACTGATAAAAATCACTCCAGCCCTTTCTTATATAAAGCAGTAGTCAGGGCTGGTAACATCTCAGGATTAGGTCTACTCATTATTGCAGAATATTCAATGAATATACATTTATCATCTTAATTGAATATATCGGATAATGGGATATTTTTTGCTGACATTTTGGGTATCCGATTTGCTAGAGTCTACTGTATAAGCATGTCCAAAAACTTTCGAAACACTCTTGATAAAACATGACTCTAAATAAAATTTACTTGCTAATAGTGAAGCAGGGAGTGATTGATAGTAAACAGAGTGAGAATAGGACTTAAAGACATGTTCAGAGATACCAAGAATATGAATTCAATGGTTGTTCAAATAAAAACATGAACTTAACATTAGTTTATTCAGCAAATATAAAACAACAAAACTTTATTCTACCATAATATTTTAAATAGGTCTAAACAACTTTTCCAAGTCTAGTTGAAAAAAAATTGGAACTACAAATCTGACAAAAGCTAAATTAATGTCGGCCCTAATGACTGACATGTGAAGTTTATTTCTCAAATATTCTGTATGCAACATAATATTTCAAAAGCTTGGTGAGGCATAAAACAGTCACAAGTGAGGAAGTGGTGTATCCTGTATTGGCCAACAAAGCTGTATTAAAATCAGAAGGGAAATGTCATCAGTTTTACACATGACAATGTTACACCTTAAACGTCTGATTTAATAATATTATTTTATAAATAATTGTAACAATGAAAGTTTACCTGTCTCTTGGAGGCCTGTAATAGAAGAGAAAGAAATATATCACAATAATAGAATAAATAAAGTATTTATCAAATAAGTAAACACATAAAAAATACACCATTAGGTCGACTGTATTTAAAATTTGGACTATAAATTAAAAAAAATGTAAGCTAGAAATGCAAAAATATATCTGATGCCCAATCATTTTTTAAACTTTTATATAGAAATTGATATTCAAAGTAAATAAAAAAACAAGGTTTCACTTGAGGCAAGTTGCTGCAACAAATAATTATGTCCTTTCAACATCAAATCACATGAGAAAATATTGTTTGGAGTCATAAACAGCAGTGGATGCTTTTGTATGTAAACATGCTCCTCTTCAAGGTGATACAGTGTTTTGCTGAGGATATCTTTAACTTGGTGTTAGTTGTGTAATTTTCACATTTCACCTTTATAGAATGGCCATATTTAGGAACTGGTTCTTTTATAACATCTAATTTTTTATATGTGCTTTTACGTAATATATATCTTAATTCTGTAAGATTTTTTTGGTAACAATGTGTTGTCTTATGACATTTAGAAATTTGTACTATGGCCTTGATGTTGTTTTATGTCTAATAATTGCAGAATTAGTTTCTTATTTGCTTGATGTATCATATCTTATAAGTGCAGGGTTTTTTATTTTGAGTCTTTTCTTATAATTTCAGTTTTTTCTTAGATGCTTGATGATGTCTCATAACTTATAACTACATGCTTTTCTTTCTTGATGCCTTGATGTCATCATATCTTATATTTGCATGGGGTAAAGCCTTCATGCTGTCTTAAATCTTGTAATTACATGTTTCTCCTATATCTTTAAATCCAGGGTTTTTTCTTGGTGTCTTGATGTTGTTTTATTATAATTTCATTTGTTTTCCTGAAGTGTTACTTGATGTTGTCTTATCTTGTAATTTGGTCTTGGTCACATGAACTCTTCTATCATAAAGCTAAAGGATTGGAAGGGCCCTTAGGGCATTGCTGTCTCATATCTGAACAATGCAGGGCTTTTTTTCTTATTACTATGAAAGATGTTTTCTTGCATCTTTTTATTGTACGTGTCTCATGAATGTCCAATTCATATTCCATTCTTTTCATTGGTCTATAGGAAATCAGTATTGTACACGTGTGTATTCTTCATTATTTTTTATTAAATGAAATTTTTCAATACATATTCTTAAACAATGTCCCATAATCAAACTGTAAGTGCAAATACTTACGTTGTAGGCTTGCCCAAGTATATACCAGGTGTAGGAGTATGTGCTCTTTCTGTAATGGAATAATCTACTCTAATCCTTCTGCCATCTATTTCTTGTCCAGCACATCTGTCTTTTGCCTAAAAAATATATTAATTTATCTATAAATCTCAAGCAATAGGTAATTTCATGAATTTTCATATATCATGGAATCTGTGGATAAACTCAATTTCAATGGTAAACTGAATTGAACAATTAAGTTTAAAAAGATTAACATTTTAAAGCTTTACTTTATCAGAGGCTTCATGTATTTTTTGTCCTTTAGAGAATTAAGAGTTAATGGCATTCTTTGATATTCTACGTTAAATTTCTTTTTAACTTTTCTTGACATGGTGCAATTGTGTGTGTGGCATACTGTAAATTGTCAACAAGCAGTTTAATCGAAAGTGCACACGCTGAAATGTCTCGCCTGCTTTACTTATTATGATTGAAAGTCTGTAATATCAATGTTATACAACAAGCATCATATAAACTTAACATTATCAATGATCCATGTAAATGAGGTCAAGGTCTGACAAACCCTGCCAGATAGACACCTTCATCTTACAATCATTCCATACACAAAATACAGTGGCCCTATTGCTAACAGTATTTGATAAATAGACCAAACTGAAAAACTTAAATTTGTCCAATGAACCATGAAAAAGTCAAGGTCAGATGAGACCGGCAGGGCAGACATGTACGTCTTACAATCATTCTATACACCAAATATAGTTGACCAATAGCTTATAGTATCGGAGATACGAAATTGATCACAAAAACTTTCAGGAGAACCCTGTGTGACTGACATGGACACTTTGCATGGATTCCATATACCAAATATAGTTATCCTATTACTAATAATAAGGGTTGTTCAACCATGAAAATGATGCCAAGGACAACAGACATGACAGTTTGAAACTTCATAGATTGCATCTGCATACAAGGTATGAAGCAACTAGGTCTTCTACTTTCTGTAATATAAAGCTTTATACAAATAGTTTATGCCGTGGCTGCCACCTTCGGATAATACTCTTTTGTCTCAGTCTCTGACTACTGTAAATTCAGAAATTATTGTGTGCATTTATTATTGCGATTTCAGAAAAATCTGCATACATATATATGCATCAGATATCATAATGCGAGTTCTTATTATTGCGATAATCACCCAATCGCATTATTTGCAATAATAATAATAAAAACCTCGCAATAATTTCTGAATTTACAGTATCCTCTAAGGCGACACAAAATAATAAGAGGCTCTCAGGAGCCTGAGTTGCTCACCTGTAATTTTTTGCTTAAATCTTTCATCAATTATCATTTTTGCTTTTCAATATATATTAATGAGTGGCTTAAAAATGCCATTTAAATGTTCTTTGTATCTGTCATATTTCCTTCAAAAACAAAATAAAATGCTCCGCAGGGCGCAGCTTGATACGACCGCAGAGGTCGAACCCTGAATAGTTGGGGCAAGTATGGACACAACATTCAAGCTTGATACAGCTTTGCATTTGGATTGTGATTAAATATTTGACACAGCATAGGTTTCTGACACAGAATGAATGTGGTCTAAGAACTTAAAAATTTTAAATTGGACATTCACCTATTATGGTTCAATATCCAAAATCTAAATACATGGTTAGATTCAGCATATCAAAGAACCCCAAGAATTCAATTTTTGATAAAATCAAACAAAGTTTATTTTGGACCCTTTTGACCTCAATGTGGACAAAGTTGATAACGGGGCCCAAAAATCAAAAATCTAAATACATGGTTAGATTCAGCATATCAAAGAACCACATATATTTAATTTTTGTTGAAATCAAACAAAGTTTAATTTTGGATCCCGATTTGGACCAACTTGAAAACTGGGCCCATAATCAAAAATCTAAATACATGTTTAGATTCAGCATATCAAAGAACCCTAAGAATTCAATTTCTGTTAAAATCAAACTAAGTTTAATTTTGGACCCTTTGGACCTTAATGTAGACCAATTTGAAAACGAACCAAAAATTAAGAATCTAAATACACGGTTAGATTCGGCATATCAAAGAACCCCAATAATTCAATATTTGATGAAATCAAACAAAGTCTAATTTTGGACCCTTTGGACCTCAATGTGGACCAATTTAAAAACGGGACCCAAAATCCAAAAACTAAATACACGGTTAGATTCAGCATATTAAAGAACCCCATGAAATCAAGAATAAAACCCCATTGAAATTGGTCAAGAAATAAGCAATTTATAGGAAGTATCTTCTTTTGCACAATCCTGTGCTATTAAATATTTCTTGCTATTGCACAATACTGTACAATTGACAATTTCTTGCTATTGCGCAATACTGTGCAATTGAAGATTTCTTGCTATTGTGCAATACTGTGCAATTGAAAATTTCTTGCTATTGCACAATACTTATTATATAATAATTTACACATCCTGTTTGGTGTGTATCTCCTACCATATCATTATTATTTGCTTTTAAATATAAATCAGAAATAACCAACTTAAAATGGAAAATTTTAAAAGAAAAAAAAAGGAAAAAAAGAAAAAAAAGGAAAAAAAAACCCCCCCCCCCCCCCCCAAATTTTTTGAACCCCCTTATGATTCATCACCCCCAAACTCAATCCCAGCCTTCCCTTTGTGGTATGGTACCTTGCAGTACAATTTCAGAGAGATCCATACACTTGAACACAAGTTATTGTCTGGAAACTAGAAAAATGTGTTTTTTGGCCCCAAATTCCTAAACAATTAGGGCAATTACCCCCAAACTCAAACCCAGCTTTCCCTTTGTGATATGGAACCTTGTAGTACAATATCAGAAAGATCCATACACTTAGACAAGTTATTGTCCTGAAACTAGAAAAATGCTTGTTTTTTGCCCCTTTTTGGCCCCTAATTCCTAAAATATTGAGGCAATTACCCCCATCATCAATCCCAGCCTTCCCTTTGTGGTATGGTACCTTGCAGTACAATTTCAGAGAGATCCATACACTTGAACACAAGTTATTGTCTGGAAACTAGAAAAATGCTTATTTTTGGCCCCTAATTCCTTTACTGTTGGTACCATAACCCCCAAAATCAATCCCAACCTTCCTTTTGTGGTATTGAACCTTGTGGTAAAATTTCATAGAGATCCATTCACTTAAACTAAAGTTAGAGTGCGAAAACCAATGTGTCTTCGGATGACGCCAGACGACGACGACAATGACGCCAACGTCATACCAATATACGACCACAAAAATTTTTTTGCAGTCGTATAAAAATGCATTTTACCCCTATGTTCCATTTTAGCCATAGTGGCTATGTTTCTTGACGTACAAGGAAATAAAATACAAAATTTAAACTAGATACTCTGAAACTCATTCAGCCCAAGTTTGGCTGAAATTGATTCAGCAGTTTCAAAGGAGAACATTCTTTAAAGTAAGCAAACTAGATGAACAACTTCTTAAGGGGTCAATTAACAATTTTGGTCATATAAAACTTATTTGTAGATCTTACTTTGCTGAACATTTTTGCTGTTTACAGTTTAAATTTATCTATAATAATATTCAAGATAACCAAAAACTGCAAAATTTCCAAAAAATTACCAATTTAGTGGCAGCAACCCAACAATGGGTTGTTAGATTCATCTGAAAATTGTTAGGCTGATAGAACTTGACCTAATGAACATTTTTCCCCTAGTCAGATTTGCTCTAGATGCTTTAGTTTTTGAGAAAGCCAAAAACTGCATTTTACCCCCATGTTCTATTTTTAGCCATGGCGGCCATGTTTTTTGAAACAGAAAATAAAACACAACTTTATTTTAGATACCCTAAGGATTGATTTGATTGATTTTTGGTGTTTTAGCGCCACTTTTAAGCACTTTTGGGCTATTTTGTGGCGGCCAGTTTTTTATTGGTGGAGGAAGCCGGAGTACCCGGAAAAAACTACTGACCTTCCATAGGAAAACTGACAATCCTAGTCAATTAAGATTGGAGTCGAGTGCACCCGCACCAGAGGGGTTTCGAACTCACAACCTCAGTGTTGACTGGCTAGTGATTACAGTAGTAACTACTTAGACCACTTGGTCACCGAGGCCCAGATACCCTTAGGATCATTCAGTTAAGTTTGGTTAAAATTGGTTCAGTAGTTACAGAGAAGATGTTTGAAATAGTTTACACCGGACGGATGACGATAACAGACACCAAGTGATGGCAAAAGCTCACATTTCCTTTGGAAAGGTGAGCTAAAAACCAAGTGTACAGACACTTGTATATTGTTAAAGACCATCTTGTCAGTCTGTTGACCTCTTGATGTCTTTAGGTTTTTTTTCGTTTTTGGGTTGCTGTCATATAAATTTTTCAGATTTCTGTGTTGCATACAACTCAACATCGAAACTTTACTGTGAAAGAAAGCAAGTAAATATTTAATAACAATTTAATTTGATGGGATACAAACACCAAAATTTTATTAAAATATTACCTCTATTGAATCTTCGATATTCTTGAAATATATGAAACAAAATCCTCTTGATCTGCCACTCTATAATAAAAATAGAATAAACAAGGTCATTAGTTGAAAATTAAGATTTTTAACCAGGCCAAATTTTGTTCACTCCAAAAGGTAGTACCACAAGGGGCTTTTTAGGGTTTGTTAACTTGCAGAAAATAGTACCCTCAAAAATCAAACCATAAATGTGAAAATGTCTAAGCTTCGAAACATGACATCATACATATCCAAGTTGATGATATGGACAGAGGAATGGAAGAAATTTAACAACATTTACCTGAAATGAATTGTGCATATTGACCCAACTTGCAAATTTAACACATTAATGCTCACGAGAAGAAAGCTTCACAAATTAAAATTTGGATGGTTTCATTTCCATCAATCCCCAAAATTTTTAACACTTTTTCCCCTTATAGATTAGAGGAGATAAATATTATCAGCAAGGTAGATTTAAAGATTGTCCTGGCAGCACTGTTTTTTCTCTGGTCAAAACAGAATAACAATTTCTTGTACAAGACCCTCTGCACATCATTACTGCAACTTCATAAACATTAAGTATGGCATTACTTCGTTTTATATAAATAAAATACCTGTCTGTCATAAACAACTTGAACTTCCTCCAATGGACCATATCTAGAAAACACATCCCTCAGATCTCTCTCTGTTGTGTAAAGACTGAGACCAAATATACCAAGACATCTTGTTGGTTCTGGTTTGTCCTATAAAATAGTTCACACATATTGTCAATTATGACGAAGAGTAATCCTTGCCAAGCTCTATGTATTATTTAGGGTTAACATGCTGTGGTTAAATATTGGTTTCTGACATGCCTCACCTGTTTTCTTTTGACCAAGTTATTAAGGACACCAATAATATAATATTTTTTTGGTATACCTGCATTGCTAAATATGTAATTAAGCAATTCTGTCAACTTTGCTTCATTCCAATCAATCCAGTGATTTTTTTTGATATTTTGTGTTGACAAACTTACAAATGAATATTTATAGTGGGTTAAAAAGCTCATTAGAGGTCATGTTATCTGTTGTGTACATATATGCTGACTTGAAACAAAATTTTCTTACTCACAAATTTTGCAGTGGGAAACCTTAAATGTCAATTTGATTAAGAAATAAAATATGAGATGAATAAATGAATAAAGTAATTCTGTCAATTATTGACCCATTCTTTTGTCAAATATAGTAGTTTTTGTGTTGCACAACTTCACATAGTGTGAAATACTTAATTCAAGTTTCTTTCTATGCCTATATATTAAAATTGTAGGATATTCCCCTAATGCAGAAACAGTTTAGTTCATGTTTTGCATTGAGTTGCAGATCTATAATGAATCAAGTTACTGCTTTCTCTTGAACACGATAAATGTACATACAAAGTAATATTGACTCTTACCCTATTGCCTACATGTCTGCTTTCTCTTGAACATGATAAATGTACCTACAAATTAATATTGACTCTTACCCTATTGCCTACATGTCTGCTTTCTCTTGAACATGATAAATGTACATACAAAGTAATATTGACTCTTACCCTATTGCCTACATGTCTGCTTTCTCTTGAACATGATAAATGTACATACAAAGTAATATTGACTCTTACCCTATTGCCTACATGTCTGCTTTCTCTTGAACATGATAAATGTACATACAAAGTAATATTGACTCTTACCCTATTGCCTACATGTCTGCTTTCTCTTGAACATGATAAATGTACATACAAAGTAATATTGACTCTTACCCTATTGCCTACATGTCTGCTTTCTCTTGAACATGATAAATGTACATACAAAGTAATATTGACTCTTACCCTATTGCCTACATGTCTGCTTTCTCTTGAACATGATAAATGTACATACAAAGTAATATTGACTCTTACCCTATTGCCTACATGTCTGCTTTCTCTTGAACATGATAAATGTACATACAAAGTAATATTGACTCTTACCCTATTGCCTACATGTCTGCTTTCTCTTGAACATGATAAATGTACATACAAAGTAATATTGACTCTTACCCTATTGCCTACATGTCTGCTTTCTCTTGAACATGATAAATGTACATACAAAGTAATATTGACTCTTACCCTATTGCCTACATGTCTGCTTTCTCTTGAACATGATAAATGTACATACAAAGTAATATTGACTCTTACCCTATTGCCTACATGTCTGCTTTCTCTTGAACATGATAAATGTACATACAAATCAATATTGACTCTTACCCTATTGCCTACATGTCTTCGTCTGTTTGACATTGGTGAAGTATCCTTTAAGAAAAAAACACAAACTAGAATACAAAAGTTGAAAAAAGACTGAATTTCGTAAAATTAAAAAAACAGCTCTGCATTTGAGGACTTTTGCCTTTCAGAATCTGAATGTGGCTATGAAACTCTGGACTTCTTTGTAATGGAATGTGATCCAGATCTATTAAAGGATTAATGTAATTAGATAAATTCAATCCTGTTAGAATATCAAAGGCACCTTGCCATTTCTTGCACAAAATAAAATAAAATGCTCTGCTGGGCGCAGCTTGATACGACCGCAGAGGTCGAACCCTGAACAGTTGGGGCAAGTATGGACACAACATTCAAGCTTGATACAGCACTGAATTTGGATTGTGATTAAATATTTGACACAGCATAGGTTTCTGACACAGAATGAATGTGGTCTAAGAACTTAGAAATTTTTAATTTACCTATTCAAACCATATCATTATTATTTGCTCTTATATATAAATCAGAAATAACCAATTTAAAATGGAAAATTTTAAAGAATAAGGAACCCCCCCCCCCCCAAATTTTTTGAACCCACTTATGATTCATTACCCCCAAACTCAATCCTAGCCTTCCCTTTGTGGTATGGTACCTTGCAGTACAACTTCAGAGAGATCCATACACTTGAACACAAGTTATTGTCTGGAAACTAGAAAAATGCTTGATTTTAGGCCCCTTTTTGGCCCCAAATTCCTAAATATTTAAAGCAATTACCCCCAAACTCAAACCCAGCTTTCCTTTTGTGATATGGAACCTTGTAGTACAATTTCATAAAGATCCATACACTTACACACAAGTTATTGTCCTGAAACTAGAAAAATGCTTGTTTTTTGCCCCTTTTTGGCCCCTAATTCCTAAAATTTTGAGACAATTACCCCCAAAATCAATCCCAGCCTTCCCTTTGTAGTATGGTACCTTGCAGTACAATTTCAGAGAGATCCATACAC
The DNA here is from genome assembly GCF_021869535.1 of Mytilus californianus. NCBI lineage: Eukaryota > Metazoa > Mollusca > Bivalvia > Mytilida > Mytilidae > Mytilus > Mytilus californianus. The sequence continues at coordinate 97,420,264 of NW_026262668.1, forward strand.
TTGAACACAAGTCAATGTCTGGAAACTAGAAAAATGCTTATTTTTGGCCCCTTATTCCTAAACGTTTTGGGCAATTACCCCCAAACTCAATTCCAGCTTTTCCTTTGTGATATGGAACCTTGTAGTATAATTTCAGAATGATCCATACACTTACACACAAGTTATTGTCATGAAACTAGAAAAATGCTTGTTTTTTGCCCCTTTTTTGGCCCCCAATTCCTAAAATTTTGAGGCAATTACCCCCAAAATCAATCTCAGCATTCCCTTTGTGATATGGAACCTTGTGGTACAATGTCAGAGAGATCCATACACTAACACACAAGTTATGTCTGGAAGTTACAATAAAATGCTTCGCTGGGGCGCAGCTTGATACGACCGCAGAGGTCGAACCCTGAACAGTTGGGGCAAGTATGGACACAACATTCAAGCTTGATACAGCTCTGAATTTGGATTGTTATTAAATATTTGACACAGCATAGGTTTCTGACACAGAAAGAATGTGGTCTAAGAACTTGAATTTAATTTACCTATTATGGTCCAATGTCCAAAATCAAAATACATGGTTAGATTCAGCATATCAAAGAACCCCATATATTCAATTTTTGTTAAAATCAAACAAAGTTTAATTTTGGACCCCAACTTGGACAAACTTGAAAACTGGGCCCATAATCAAAAATCTAAACACATGTTTAGATTCAGCATATCAAAGAACCCCAAGAATTCAATTTTTGCTAAAATCAAACTAAGTTTAATTTTGGACCTTTTGGACCTTAATGTAGACCAATTTAAAAAACGGGACTTAAAATTAAAAATCTAAATACACGGTTAGATTTGGAATATCAAAGAACCCCAATAATTCAATTTTTGATGAAATCAAACAAAGTTTAATTTTGGACCCTTTTGACCTCAATATAAACCAATTTGATAGCGGGGCCCACAAATAAAAATTCTAAATTCATGGTTAGATACAGCATATCAAAGAACCCCATATATTCAATTTTTGTTGAAATCAAAAAAAGTTTAATTTTGGACCCCAACTTGGACCAACTTGAAAACTGGGCCCATAATCAAAAATCTAAACACATGTTTAGATTCAGCATATCAAAGAACCCCAAGAATTCAATTTTTGTTAAAATCAAACTAAGTTTAATTTTGGACCCTTTGGACCTCAATGAAGACCAATTTAAAAAACGGGACCCAAATTAAAAATCTAAAAACACGGTTAGATTTGGCATATCAAAGAACCCCAATAATTCAATTTTCGATGAAATCAAACAAAGTTTAATTTTGGACCCTTTTGACCTCAATATGAACCAATTTGATAGCGGGGCCTACAAATAAAAAATCTAAATACATGGTTAGATTCAGCATATCAAAGAACCTCATATATTCAATTTTTGTTGAAATCAAACAAAGTTTAATTTTGGACCCCAATTTGGACCAACTTGAAAACTGGGCCCATAATCAAAAATCTAAATACATGTTTAGATTCAGCATATCAAAGAACCCCACATATTCAATTTTTGTTGAAATCAAACAAAGTTTAAATACTGGACCCTATCTTGGACCAACTTGAAAACTGGGCCCATAATCAAAAATCTAAACACATGTTTAGATTCAGCAAATCAAAGAACCCCAAAAATTTAATTTTTGTTAAAATCAAACTAAGTTTAATTTTGGACCCTTTGGACCTCAATGTAGACCAATTTAAAAAAACAGGACCCAAAATTAAAAACCTAAATACACGGTTAGATTTGGAATATCAAAGAACCCCAATAATTCAATTTTAGATGAAATCAAACAAAGTTTAATTTTGGACCCTTTTGACCTCAATATGAACCAATTAGATAACGGGGTCCACAAATAAAAAATCTAAATACATGGTTAGATTCAGCATATCAAAGAACCCCATATATTCAATTTTTGTTGAAATCAAACAAAGTTTAATTTTGGACCCCAATTTGGACCAACTTGAAAACTGGGCCAAAAATCAAAAATCTAAATACATGTTTAGATTCAGCATATCAAAGAACCTCATATATTCAATTTTTGCTAAAATCAAACAAAGTTTAATTTTGGACCCTTTGGACATTAATGTAGACCAATTTGAAAACTGGACCCAATCAAAAATCTAAATACACTGTTAGATTCGGCATAACAAATAAATAAATGTGATCAAAGATTTTACAAATCTAATGCGCCATACTGTGCAATTAAAGATTACTTCTTGAAATTTTTCAATATTTGAAATTTGAAAAAAAAATAATATTTGAAGAATAATTCTTTTTAATTTCTGAAATCTGAAATGAGAAAAAATTGGCCCCCCACAATTTCTTTTTATCCCCCCCCCCCCTTTTTCCCCCCAAAAAATTCTTTCCCTCAAGATATGGTCATAATCTCAATTCGAATTTCCAATGGAGTTGGCAACCATAATTACCCATTTAAATTTACCATAGTGCTAACTTAATCTATTTTATAATAGAATTAATAAAAATATAGTGTCAAATCTTTCATATTGATTTTTTTGTAAAAAAAAAAGATGAAAACATTTGCAGATATTTTTACTGGTCTTCCTTTATAAATATGCATTTCTTTAAACATAATTTAAAAGCAGTGTAAGGGAAGTAGCCAAAACGTTGTATTTGGATTACCTCCCTTACACTGTTTTAGATTATCTTTATTGTTCATTAACCATTACTTTATACATAATTTAAAAGCAGTGTAAGGGAGATAATTTCAATGATGTATTTGATTTATCTCCCTTACACTGCTTTAAATTATGTTTTGTACTAAAGTATTTGTCCATTAACCAGGACAACCTTGTTTTTCCCCCTTTTTTGCCCCTAATTCCTAAACGGTTTGAGCCATAACCCCCCAAAGCAAATCCTAACCATCCCTTTGTGGTATGGAAACTTGTAGTATAATTTCAGAGAGATCCATACACTGTTCCACAGTTATTGTCTGGAAACTAGAAAATGCTCATTTTTGGCCCCTTTTTGGCCCCTAATTCCTTAACTGTTGGTACCATAACCCCCAAAATCAATCCCAACCTTCCTTTTGTGGTATTTAACCTTATGGTCAAATTTCAAAAAGATCCATTCACTTAAACTAAAGTTAGAGTGCGAAAACCAATATGTATTCGGACGACGACGACGACGCCAACGTCATACCAATATACGACCACAAATTTTTTTTGCGGTCGTATAAAAATGCTTATTTTTGGCCCCTTTTTGGCCCGTAATTCCTTAACTGTTGGTACCATAACCCCCAAAATCATTCCCCACCTTCCTTTTGTGATATTGAACCTTATGGTAAAATTTCATGGAGATCCATTCACTTAAACTTAAGTAAGAGTGCGAAAACCAATGTGTCTTTGGATGATGACGAAGACGACGCCAACGTCAAACCAATATACAACCACAAAATTTTTTTGCTTCGTATAAAAAATCCTGTGTTTTCAGATTATGTTTCTTATGATTTATTACTGGTAATGAGTGTTTATATCTAATGATAATAATGTTTCATTCAGGGCAAAGTTGGTTTGAATGCCCTTTATTCAATCCACAGATTAAACCATAAATTATGAATCAATAATGAACTTGACCTTTCTGATTAAACACGTTGTTGAGTTATGGACAAAAAACATATTATTTACAATGTATGTGTATGCATATGCCGTAGGTAAATATGACATAAATACAATATAAAAACAACTAACCAGTGTAACCTTAACACGACTCAAAATTTAATTTGACTGAAATTAAAGAACAATAACCAATCAATGATTCATAATTTTAAATCAACTTCTCTTCCTTTTTGTAGTATATTATACCCAAGTCTTTCTAACGTACCTTGTATTTCTGTAAAAGAAAAAAGAAGCCTGTTGTAGTTTAACAATTTCGGACATCAACTTCCATTATTAAAGACTTAAAATAAACAACAGTATGAGGACTTTTCAAAGAATTTTCATATACTGAATTTGGTTGTGTATTTGACCATGTTGACTGCGGTATGCATACAATTCAGTTACAACAGGCTATACAGACATTTTTTTCAAGTTTTCAAATTAAGGGATTTACCCAGTTATGAGTATTATAATAGTGAAGCAGAAATGTCTGCTGTTTGTTTCTGTATTGTTTTATTCTAGTTCAAAATAAACAATTGAACAGTATTTTATTTGTGTTTTGCATGGTAACAGTAAGTGATGTGCAAGTTTCAAGCTATTCTACATGATATCAGCTGACTGTGGAACTTTGACATCGTTGTTGAGGAGCAGAATTGAAGTATCCTATACAATAAATGAAAGAGAAAAACAGGACCTTTTTGTAGACTACTGTGGTAAGAATTTTTAAATCAAATGAGTCATAAGAGAGAATATGCAACTTACATTCCATTTTTATGCTTGCTTTTATTTCAAACTACAGAAAATGTTGAACTCCAGTCATTTTGTCAGTCAATTAAATTTTGTATCTTCTGTCATTTTGTTACAGTAAAATAAATGTTGTAAATCCTGACATTTTGTAAAAGTAAAAGAAATTGATCAAATTTCCCAAGACTTGCATATTATTTGTTAATCATCTACCTACCCTTCCTCCTCCTCTGTATCTTGGTGGCGATCGACTATAACTTCTACCATAACCATATCGTCTTGAGGAGTTGTTTTTGTAGTCACGGGAATAAGCTGGTGATGGATCTCGGCTTTATAGTAAAAATAAATACATGATTTTTTACATTTATAAAATATGATTGACAAGGTATGCCCTAATTGTGATTAAATCATCTAGTTGAAGTCTGAGGAATTTTTGTTCTTGACATTTCTCAACTATAACAGTTTAATTAAGCTTTTTGCTTGCTCATATCTGTTGAAGGTTTTTGTCTTCAAGAAACTAAGTGTACAAGACAAGTAGTTGGCATATCTTTAGCAATCTCAGTTAAACCAAAATCTTGCTATACTTTACACAGTTTAGGACAACATAAATCTTTTTTTTTTAATGCAGCTGTTTAGCCAGCGCTTGTCAATTTTGTCTTTTATGAAACAATTTTTAAAATAATATGTTTCAGTACTTAAATTTGTAAAAAGAAAAAAATTCAATGCGAACCCCAAGCTAATTAACGACCAAAACAGGTGTCAAAAAGAGAGAGTCTTATCTGTTAATCTGCTTATCCTTTGGGTCAATAATCAAGCTAAAAAATAATTTATTTAAATAGGGTTGGTCAATTGGCATTTTAATTTTATTATATTTTTTCATACATCCACAATTTTCAACATTTAAGTGACATTAACATAATTTACAGGCACTGTTTTACTTTATCTTCCTTAAAATTTTAATTTAGATTTGTTTTGGATTTTTCTTCCACACTTTTACTGACTATCAGTTACCACTAGTAGGAGCACCTGTGAATACAAGATTTTGTTCCAAGAAAGATCTCAAAACAAATTACTTAAGGAATGACTGTAATATTTTTTCTGTGTATGAAGAAATAACATAATAAATTGCTTCGCCGAGCGCAGCTGGATACGACCGCAGAGGTCCAACCCTGAACAGTTGGGGCAAAAATGGACACCATATTCGCGCTTGATACAGGTCTGAATTTGGATTGTAATTAAATATTTGACACATAATAGGTTTCTGACACAGAATAACTGTAGTCAAAGAACTTGAATTGGTTATGTGATTTGAATTACTCCCCCCCACCCTTTTTTTTATTGCAAAAAAAAAAAAAATGTTTGCAGAAATTTTCTTTTTAATTTCTGAAATCTCGAAAACAAATTGTCACCCCCCCCCCCCCCCCCCCCCCCCCCTTCCCAATTTTTTTTAACCTCCCCCACCCAAAAAAAAAAATTCTTTCCCTCAAGATATGGTCATAATCTCAATTCATATTTCCAATGGAGTTTGCAACCATAATAACCCATTTAAATACATCATAAAAGTCTTTAAATTGAAAATGTCATACCAGTACAAGATCATGGCTAAATTTTAAATTACCTTCATCAGCATTTTTAAAATAGTAACTTCTAAAAATAAATTGACAGCTAATCACCTCAAGACAATACAACATTTTTTTATACATAATTTATAAGCAGCGTAAGGGAGGTAATTCAAATGTTGTGTTTGAATTACCTCCCTTGCACTGCTTTAAATTATTTTTTGTACTTAAGTAATTGTCCAGGATACCCTTGTTTCCCCCTTTTTTGCCCCTAATTCCTCAACGGTTTGAGCCATAACCCCCCAAAGCCAATTCTTACCATCCCTTTGAGGTATGGAAACTTGTGGTATAATTTTAAAGAGATCCATACACCATTCCACAAATTGTTGTCTGGTAACTAGAAAAAACTGCTTCGCTGAGTGCAGCTAGATATGCCCGCAGAGGTCCAACCCTGAACAGTTGGGGCAAAAATGGACACAATATTCAAGCTTGATTCAGGTCTGAATTTGGATTGTAATTAAATATTTGACATATTATAGGTTTCTGAATAAATGTAGTCAAAGAACTTGAAATTGGTTATATGAATTGAATTCAAATAAAGATTTCTTGCTGTTGTGCAATACTTAGTAAATCTGTTGTCAGATTATATACAAATAAAGTTCAATTAATTCTCAATGTCATATTAGAAATTTTTGAAAATAAAAAAGGAGCTTACATCAATAGATATAAACAATTCACCAAAGTTTCATGAGAATTGGTGAAATTTTATTTAAGTTATTGCCGAAAACTGGAAAATCACCCCTTTTTTTAATGAATAAAACCCCATAACTCAGAAATGTAAAATGTAAAATTTATAAAATTCTAAAGGGAGCTTACATCAATACATACAAACAATTCACAAAATTTTCAAAAGAATTGCTGAAAGCATTTTTGAGTTTTTGTCCGAAAACTGGAAAATCCCCCCTTTTTTTATGAATAAAACCCTGTAACTAGGAAACCTAAAATCTAAAATTTATAAAAATCGAAAGAGAGCTCATGTCAATAGATATAAACAATTCACCACAATTTCTTGCAAGTTGGTGACAGCATTCTTGACTTATTGTCCGAAAACTGGAAAACCCCCCTTTTTTTAATGAATAAAACCCCATAACTCGTAAACGTAAAATCTAAATTTTATAAAAAACGAAAGGGAGCTCACGTCAATAGATATAAACAATTCACCAAAGTTTTATGCAAATTGGTTAAAGCATTTTTGAGTTAATGTCCCACATGATGACGACGGACAGAGGTATACCATAATACGTCCCTTAAACGGGCGTATAAAAATGCTTATTTGGGCCCCTTTTTGGCCCCTAATTTCTGAATGCTTTGGGCAATTACCCCCAAACTCAATTCCAGCTTACCCTTTGTGATATGAAACCTTGTAGTACAATTTCAGAAAGATCCATACATACCCCACCAAAACTCAAACTTGACCTGTGTTTTGTGTTAATAAGCATTGTGTATGAGTTTCATAACATTTGGTTGAGGCAAACTAAAGTTAGAGAACGGAAACCAATTTTGGGACGTACGGACGGACGGATGTACAGACGGACGTGGGTAAAACTTAATGCCGCCTCTGCTACGGCGGGGGCATAATAAGGAGATGTGGTATGATTGCCAATGAGACAAATATCCACCAAAGTTCAAATGAAGTGGATGTATGCAATTATATGCAACCGTTCAGCCTTCAACCCATACTGTTTATTCGGCTATAAAAGGCCCTGACATGAAAAAAATTAAACGAATCAATTGACAAAATTAACGACCTAATTCATAACAAAACAATTTACGAAAAACAAATTTGACAGGCATGAACCAACGACATCCAGTGAACTGTATAAAGGCTCCTGACTTGAGACGAGCACAGATAGAATGGTATGCTGTTTCAAAGAATCGTATGCAAAGCATATATGCATGTAAAAATCTTTTATATATATTTGTACAACTATACATATTTGTGTATTTATAAAGGGCTGTCCATCAATAACCACACCAAGTTATACTACTTTGTATTCAAATGCATCATATCAGATGCTATATATATTAACTAAACAAGAAGAACAATTCAGTACATTCAATTCAGGGTGTTACACCACCAAATTATAGTACGTCACATCCAGTTTCATATGAAAAAGGGTAAAAAAAAATGTTCCTTGAATTTGACAACTAAGGAAAAGTTTCAGAGTCAATATACCATGACAGAGGAGGTGAACCAAAATAATCTCCAGGGAAATGAGATGTGCCAATGTTAACACAACTGCATATCAAATATCATTGACATACCACTAGGGCTTCCACATAAATTAACCTAATCACAAACTAATACATGTAAAATAAGTAAAAGTTTTAAAGTCAATAGACAATCATTGAGGGGCCAGGGCCAAATAATCCCCATGGAAATGAGATGTGACAATTCTAATGCAACTGCATACTAAATATGATTGACTTATCATTAGTAGTTCCCCTTAAACTGACCTAATCAGAAACTATTACATGTAAATTAAGCAAAAGTTTGAAAGTCAAAAGACCATGAATGAGGAGTGGGGTTGAATAACCTCCATGGAAATGAGATATGCCAATGCTTATACAGCTGCATATTAAATATCATTGACCTACTGAAAAACAATGGTGGTATTACTTCTTAGTCATTGCTTTGCTGAAGAATTTAATTGCAATTAAATCTTTATGTATATTGGGATATTGCTCTGTGTTGAAGGCCATACCTTGAACTTTACTCATTACTGCCATACTGGTTGCAAACCTCAATATATGTGGTCTCTGGTGGAAAGTTTGTCTCATTGACAATCATACAAATTCTTATTTTTAGAAGATTTTGTAAATTGTAAAGTTTGAATGATGTATTATATTCAATTACCACCAAAACTTTCTTGTCAAATTCTATGCTTTATAACTTTGTAATGATACTAGCAAATACAAATGAAAATTTCAAAGAAAAAACCTTTTATTCAAAACGATAAATAAAAAAAAGTAAAAAATATAATAGTTTCATTGCGTGCCTTTACATTGTATGTTACACCTTTTCAGGATTTTCTTTCATTCTTATGCATGTTATATTGCCATAATTTGAGTCTTTCAATTCAGTGGTTGTGCAAGGCGCACTTCAAACAAATCGGTAAAAGAATTGTCCAAATCACATTCCACTGCTGTGTTTGGCAGTAAGGTCTTTGCCTGCGTTTCCACTGTTTCTATAAATATTCCACTTATGTCGTATGTTTAGAATATATATCATATCATATTTGGCCATACGTTGTGAATGTTAGATCTAGATTGTTATTGATGTTAATTTCCATGTTTATAAGGCGTTAATTTCAAATGCACAGTTGATTAAAATTTTTGTTACAATAATTTAGACAGTCAGACGGACGCACGTTTTGAAAAAAAGTACTTTTTCTTGTCGACCTTTCACAACACACAGGGAATCCGACAAACAGTGTTCTCCCCAGGATTTTTGGATAGCACCAGGGTAACGCGTGTGGACTTCTTGGTGAAATATTTCATGCAATCAGTTGTGTCGCGTCGCTTAGCTCTAGTTACTGTAGTTTTTATGTCTCTTGTTTTGTTTTAACACTGTGGTACTGTGTTATGTGGACATTGATTCAGAAAATTATTGGTAAAAAAGAAGTAAATAAAAAAAAACAGTTTATACTTTAATATTTTTTTAAAATAAATAAATTATGATTCATAATAAAATATTCATCTGAATTTAAAGTAATTAAATCTTTTATAAAATCCAAAATCAATAAAAATAAAATATCATTCAAAAGAGAACAAAAATGTTCAATTAATTTAAAAAACTTTCTAGTTTCTAGAAAAAAAGTTGTTGTATGTGAAAGGATTCCTGTCATAAGAAGATATAAAATTAACAAGAACAATTGCAAATATTGTTTTATTATTTGAACCAGTTTCTATCTTAGATTTTAATAAAAAGAAATTTTTCATAAATTTTAGAACATTTTGCCATAGGTTTCATGTAAATATTAACCTTTCTTGTCTTTGGTGATAATCAAACATAGATACAGACTTAATACTGCCCTAAAATCTAAATCTTTATTTGTCATGAACCATTTAAAAAGAATTCCTCAATCTATAAATTTATCTTTGGTCTATAGATCTATAAGTAACCATATTCAATGTCAACAACTAAGTCTCCCTATTTTCCCGCCTAAATGACAGGAAGTAGATATAAATAGATTTAACATGTGCTTATGGATAAAATTTGCAAGACTACTTCTGTTATTCATTAATTATGGATATAGATATCCAGTTTGAAGGTACAGTCATGCATTTTATTTATAAAATATAATAGATTGCAATTAATTGTAAATAAACTTGAATATTCTACGTGAACTAACTGGGTCATGTGATATGTACAGACAGTTTGAAACCCGACTTTCATGCAATAACAATGTCATAATTAAAGATAATATTGGCCATGGTTTAATCAGAGACATATAATACTATAATATAAGAATTGGGAAATGTATAGTTGTCCATTATACGTAATGAGCCACCATTATGATGTACAAAAAATGTTCCTATCGGGTCAAGACACTGTTTGTGTTCAAAGTATTTGCCGACTTGAATTGTCACAGGTCAGTGCTTGGGTGGAGAGTGAAGCCATAAAATAGTTATCTGTGATCATAAAGTTATGAACTCTTAATTAAAACACAAAAGAATCATGTTACAAGTGTTAATTACATCGATTAAATCCAATCAACAAGGTAAACCTCATAAGGTAAATCGATCACGTGGTGTAAACAATTTGTGTTGAACTGATTTGAACTGGTCAAATTTCACCTGGAATTTTATACCGCACGGAAAAGATTTAACAAGTCGTTTAAAACTTTACCGATTTACGATTTTTTAACTGAAAATTTTAGCACCACGGAGAAAAATTATACATCGCGGTAAGAACGATACCACCACGGTAAAAAATTATACATCGCGGGCCCGCGGTCCTTTAAGGGCCTGGGGAGAACACTGACAAACGAGGTATTAATTTGGAGTGGTCTAAGGAGTAAATCATGAAAAAACCTTGATGACGTCACGGTCACATGACAAAATTATGTCTATGAGCTGATAGACAAAAAACTTTCAGCCAATCAGAAGACATGTTACATCCAAAATTAAATTATTCACTATTAACATCCCTCTGTCAGCATGGTAAGTATTTGGTTTACAGGTGAGTGATATGGATGTAACAATCCAATCTTTTATGGTAAAATTCTATACAAAGCACAAAAATGTCGTCATTCACCTCAAAAGCTAACCAAACCTTTAAACAGACTTATTCAGAAGGGATATAGTTAAGATACTGTTGTCAGGTCATTAAAGATGGCATTTTTTGGAATAAATATTGATTTAGTCATAGGGTCTTTGTATTGGAAATAAACACATTTATTCTAAAACCAGATGTTGGCATGATACGGGTTATGTTCTTCTCGTATATTTTATGATGGTATGATACTAAACCCCTAACGGGAGAGATTGTTCTTGATTTTCATATGCTGAAGACCTAATCTTTCAATCAGTTTAATTGAGGTCTGGAGCTGGCATATCAGTAACTGCTAGTAGTCCTTTGTTAATTTATGTATCATTGTCATTTTGCTTAGTTTCTCCCGTTACCTATTCTGACATCGGACTCAGACTTCTTTTAAGCTGAGTTTTTGTTTATTCTACATTGGCTAGAGGTATAGGGGAGGGTTGAGATCTCACAATTCATGTTTAACCCTGGCGCAGTTTTCCGCCCGTCCCAAGTCAGGAGCCTCTGGCTTTGTTAGTTTTGTATGTTTTTTAAAATTTTTGTTCATTTATATGTTTCAAGGTTTAATGTGACGTCCATTTTCGCTTAACTAGTACACATTTTTGTTTAGGGGCCAGCTGAGACCGCCTCAGGGTGCTGGATTTTCTCGCTGTGTTGAAGACCCATTGGTGGCCTTGGGCTGTTTTCTGCTCTTTGGTCGGGTTGTTGTCTCTTTGACACATTCCCCGTTTCCATTCTCAACTTTATGTTTATATATCAAGAAACATACCTTCTGCTTCTAGAGCTGAAATGTATAGAAAAGAGTTAAATGGTTTAATTATATCAAAATATAATGGATTTCTAACTTTCTGGAAAAGTTGTTGGTACAATGTATAATTGTTTCAAATGCTTCAGAAACCTGTCAAAATTTTAAACTATTCTGCTCTGGCATTTAAAATTCTAATTGATCACATGTATTACAGATAAGTTAGTTCTTTTTATCATAATTGAAATACTTATTCCTTACACTAGAGGTAATCATAAATCTGCCATGGAAAATGAGGCCAAAATTAAATAAAATGCTTCGCTGGGCGCAGCTTGATACGATCGCAGAGGTCGAACCCTGAACAGTTGGGGCAAGTATGGACACAACATTCAAGCTTGATACAATCTGAATTTGGATTGTGATTAAATATTTGACACAGCATAGGTTTCTGACACAGAAAGAATGTGGTCTAAGAACTTCATTTTTTTAATTTACCTATTATGGTCCAATGTCCAAAATCAAAATACATGGTTAGATTCAGCATATCAAAGAACCCCATATATTCAATTTTTTTTGAAATCAAACAAAGTTTAATTTTGGACCCCAACTTGGACAAACTTGAAAACTGGGCCCATAATCAAAAATCTAAACACATGTTTAGATTCAGCATATCAAAGAACTCCAAAAATTCAATTTTTGTTAAAATCAAACTAAGTATAATTTTGGACTCTTTGGACCTTAATGTAGACCAATTTAAAAAACGGGACCCAAAATTAAAAATCTAAATACACGGTTAGATTTGGCATATCAAAGAACCCCAATAATTCATTTTTTGATGAAATCAAACAAAGTTTAATTTTGGGCCCTTTTGACCTCAATATGAACCAATTTGATAGCGGGCCACAAATAAAAAATCTAAATACATGGTAAGATTCAGCATATCAAAGAACCCCATATATTCAATTTTTGTTGAAATCAAACAAAGTTTAATTTTAGACCCCAATTTGGACCAACTTGAAAACTGGGCCAAAAATCTAAAATCTAAATACATGTTTAGATTCAGCATATCAAAGAACCCCATATATTCAATTTTTGTTGAAATCAAACAAAGTTTAATTTTGGACCCCAACTTGGACCAACTTGAAAACTGGGCCCATAATCAAAAATCTAAACACTTGTTTAGATTCAGCATATCAAAGAACCCCAAGAATTCAATTTTTGTTAAAATCAAACTAAGTTTAATTTTGGACCCTTTGGACCTTAATGTAGACCAATTTAAAAAACGGGACCCAAAATCAAAAATCTAAATACGCGGTTAGATTTGGCATATCAAAGAACCCCAATAATTCAATTTTTGATGAAATCAAACAAAGTTTAATTTTGGACCCTTTTGACCTCAATATGAACCAATTTGATAGCGGGGTCCACAAATAAAAAATCTAAATACATGGTTAGATTCAGCATATCAAAGAACCCCATATATTCAATTTTTGTTGAAATCAAACAAAGTTTAATTTTGGACCCCAATTTGGACCAACTTGAAAACTGGGCCAAAAATCAAAAATCTAAATACATGTTAAGATTCAGCATATCAAAGAACCCCATATATTCAATTTTTGTTAAAATCAAACAAAGTTTAATTTTGGACCCTTTGGACCTTAATGTAGACCAATTTGAAAACTGGACCCAAAATTAAAAATCTAAATACACAGTTAGATTCGGCATAACAAATAAATAAATGTGGTCAAAGATTTTACAAATCTAATGCGCCATACTGGTCTTCCTTTATAAATATGCATTTCTTTAAACATAATTTAAAAGCAGTGTAAGGGAAGTAACCAAAACGTTGTATTTGGATTACCTCCCTTACACTGTTTTAAATTATCTTAATTGTTCATTAACCATTACTTTATACATAATTTAAAAGCAGTGTAAGGGAGATAATTTCAATGATGTATTTGATTTATCTCCCTTACACTGCTTTAAATTATGTTTTGTACTAAAGTATTTGTCCATTAACCAGGACAACCTTGTTTTTCCCCCTTTTTTGCCCCTAATTCTTAAACAGTTTGAGCAATAACCCCCCAAAGCAAATCCTAACCATCCCTTTGTGGTATGGAAACTTGTAGTATAATTTCAGAGAGATCCATTCACCGTTCCACAGTTATTGTCTGGAAACTAGAAAATGCTTATTTTTGGCCCCTTTTTCCTTAACTGTTGGTACCATAACCCCCAAAATCAATCCCCACCTTCCTTTTGTGGTATTGAACCTTATGGTAAAATTTCATAGAGATCCATTCACTTAAACTAAAGTTAGAGTGTGAAAACTAATGCGTCTTCGGACGACGACGACGCCAACGTCATACCAATATACGACCTTAAAAATTTTTTTGCGGTCGTATAAAAATGGTTTGTTTGCCATAGCCCGACCGACCCGATTGAAACCCTCCCGACTGTATCATTTTTACGATTTCAGGATTTTTTTCAGTACTTTTCAGGATCCGGTCGTCTTTCTCTTCCACTTTGGTCCCGGTCGCAAAGGCGCTTTGAACGTTAATCTGGAAGCCTGTGTATACTCGTGGTGTAAAGCGCTTAACTGATCCGGATGTCAGAGGTTTCATTTGCAAAATTTGTCCAGACATGGACGCTGTTTTAAATAAACGAATCCAGGCTCACCCATTAGCAAAAATGTTAGGCCCGGTGTTTCTGCCGTGTTTGGGGGAAATCCCTGAGTCTGGTTTCATCAGACATCGACTCATTAAGTTGTATATTGGTGTGTTATTTATGCTTTTTTGTTTTATTACGTATGTTATATTCACAGGAATCGGAAATTCTATCAATAAAATTCTGTAAATAATAAAGTTGACTATCAATAGAGCTTCTACACGATTTTATTGATAGAATTTCTGATTCCTGTGTTATATTGGACCATACAATGGTAGTCTTTGGATAAAATAGTAGTTGATTTTTTACGAGCTCAGTAGAGCAGACTATAACAGCTAATGCTTTGATAATAGATCTTGTAAGTTTTTATGTCTTTTATAAGAAATAATGGGCTGAAATATGTTCACACATTCAGGGTTTTCAATTAACTTTTGTGAAATAAGATTCCAGTGTTTCATTATTTCATTTTTTAGTTTCTGTATAGATGGGTTGAATTTTGATAACATTACTAGTGGTTGTTCCCGTTTCGTTGGGCTTTGTATAAGCATATGTTTCCTTTCTGTATTTTGTGTTTGATAAAAAAATTCGTTGATTTTAAATGTTTTATATCCTCGTTTGAGGAGACATATTTTAAAAGCTTCCGACTGTTTTTTAAATTTAGTTTTGCTGCTTGTATTTCTGATGTATCTCAATACTTCACCCTTGATAAATCCTTTGAAAACACTGTTTAAGGTGTGAGCTGTGTCTGTTCAGATATTGAAATGTTTCAGTTGGTTGGATATGGGTTATAGGTGGGTTTGAACCCACCCCTACTAAAAACATTGTAATTTTTTTTATTTTAATACGACCTTGAGAGGTGAACATTGACCAAACTGTGTTTCTTTGTCATTCAAATATTACCTTATAGTTACAACAGTCTAACCAGACTGACTGGAAGAATATGTGACTTGAGTGCCTTGCTGGGGAATTATTATTGGCAAGCCAGGTCTGCCTAAATGTCCGTTTTTACAGATTTCTCACAAAACGGTGACCTAGATTTTACAGACCATATTATACCTCCTTGTGTTCCTGTACCACCTATGCATATATTTATGATAAAAGTTATTACCTACAATCCATACCAGTAACGTAGTGGGCACCAAAAGACTCCCACCCACTTGATTTTGGCTACTTTTTACGTTTTTCCGATTTTGAACTCTAAAATGGCCTTTCAGTTGTCATATTTTAATAAACACACATCTGAGAAGAGTTTTTGGAACAACAATTACATGATTGAACTCATTGCTGTCAATACAGCTCAGCTGGGGCAGTTGTAAAAAAGTATGGAGGGTCATATGGGCCTTAAAAGAATGGTGGTTGCAATCACGACTACAGGTGGGATTAGGGGCGAAGAGGTTAAATAATCCATTATATTTATAAAAAAAAAAAAAAAAAAAAAAAAAAAAACACTACCTACCTCCCAATCCTTTTTATGGCACTCGGGCTATGGCAAACCAACATATTTTTAAATGAGACCTGATAAATGAATAGCCCTTAGTCTGCATTCAAAAATCATTTATTATTTTTATTCTTCTGTTTACACTTTCTGACTTAGAGTATATATTCATCCAGTGATATTGTTTGCCTCAAATTACATCCGAAATTCGGCTTTTTCCCCTAGAGAAAATTCCCAATTACTAAAAAAAATGGCTTGAAATTCCTCCCAATAAGTTTTACATTTTTCCCTAAAGTGATGGCATTGGTATTAATGAACGTAAATTTCGGATTCATGTTCATTATTTTGATATTATGAAAGCGCTTTTGAGATCCATGTTTCTGATCAGAATCATCACGGTGTTTGTAACACATGTGGTTTTCAATGCATTAAGTACCATAATTGTTTCCGTCTCTTTCACCTCCCCAAAAAGTACCTTTCAGGTTTAAATGTCTGACAATCAAAATATACGTGATAAAACTGTGCAGAAAAGACAGTAAAGTTTAGCAAAAAATCGGATATTGCTTAAAAAAAAATAAACCAACTTCCCAATTTCAATAAAAATTATGCATTTTTCCCAAAAAAAAACGGTAGAGGTAGTTTTGAAAAAAGACAACAATATCACTGTCATCAAAGAATATTGCAGCAATAACAGTAAATCAGAAAAGTGACATGCAACCAATGGCCCAGCTCAACAAAACACACAATTATAAATGGACAAATGTTTAACATATCCACATGCAATGTAATGTCAAGGGAATAGAATTTCAATTAACTGAATGACAAGCATGTTCTGAGTGATGTACTATGGCAGCCTGATAGCCTAATGCTTAAAATTAAAGTCTTTCATAATGTCTCTACAACTCTCAAGTCTTCACGCTTAGCCACAGGCCCAGCAGTCCAGGCTTGTAAAAATGCTTTCAGGCCTGTAAAAATCATCTCTTCAGGCCAACAGAATCTAACTTAAATTTTCCAAAAATTCAGCTCTGTGTCTATAGATTTAAAAGTGTGTTTTGAAGACTGAGTCTCTCTACTAAAATATTGAATACTTACTATCTGGATGACTTTTTATGATATGGTGATCTTGATCTGGACCTAGAGTATTTGTTGTAACTTCGGCTTCTTGATCTGAAATAAAAGTATATATATAGTTTGCAATTTGTAATTGATCTGAGTTTTGTAGTAATTAGCATTGTGCATAAGTTTCATAACATTTGCTTGAGGCAAATTAAAGTTAAGAGAACAGAAACCATTTTTGGGACGTACGGACGGACAAGGGCAAAACTTAATGCCCTCTTTGCTATAGGTGTGGGGGCACAAAAGGACGTTGAAAATATTCTGATACTACCATGGGACAATAAATCCAATTTTGATTTAAATTCCATAGTTCTCAATTTATCAAAATTTAATAAAAAGATTGAGGGACTTGTCAAAAACATTATATCTCCAATTGTAGGATTTCTTATTTTTCTGCATATCACTGAACATTGTCATCTTTTTGAAAGTACAGTAAAAAAATGTAAAGTATGTTAGATATCTTACATGGGCTTTAAACATATTCTTCTTTGGTACCTACAGTTTAACTTTGCGGTTCTGTTTGCCTTGGAAAGGAATTTACATTTCTTTTTTTTTAAACTAAAATTTGAATTCTAATTTGAGGGAGCAGGTGGATAAATCTATCGGAGCTGTAGCGTACATAAATTGTTTTTCTTCAAAACATTTTTTCGTTTCTATCTATCATGATATTTGCTCCAACATAGGTGCTTCAATGATGAGGCTTCAAGCTCCCTGAATAATACATTGTACAAAATTCTGCAAACAAATGTCCATGTACAAACCTTGAATAAGAATATTTTCTTCTACGATGTCCTCTTGAATGTGACCTTGTCCTTGAACGTTCCCTGTATTTTGCTCTGTCAGAATGGTATGACCTACTTCTTGATCTTGAACCATGTTTGTGATCCCCATGTTCTGATCTAGAGTCTGGAGATCCTGAAGCATCAGACTCATCAGAACCTCTTCTACCCTGAAACAAGATAATATCAATAAACTAAATTGGTTTCCTTACATCATGTACATGGGTAACGATAAAATAAAGTATTGCATATAAATTACATTCACTGAGGTGAAACGTTTTAGTCTGCTAATTTAAGATTACATTCAAAGAAGGTAAAAAAAAAAAAGTCTTTGTAAGGGGAAATGACATCTTGACAACAAAATCTACCATCGCCTAATATATTATTATACTTCATTCAAATTGTCAATAGTGTAACACCTTACTAATGACTAACATTTTTCAGATGTGGGATAATGAGGTTAAATGTGTTAACAATTGTCGTTAGAATTTGTCAGACATTATTACATTGTCATAACTCAAGAACAGTAAAAGTGACACCACCCAATTTCTAACTACAACTGTGACACCACCCAATTTCTAACTAGAAATGTATTATGTGGTAATAAGCATTGTGTATAAGTCTCATAACATTTGGTTGAGGCAAACTAAAGTTAGAGAACGAAAACAAATTAAACTGAGTTTTGTGGTAAAAAGCATTATATATACATTTCATTACATTAATTTAAGACAAACTCAAGTTAGAGAACAGAAACGAAAAATTCAGCAATTTTTTCATTTGTAAATGGGCATAACTCTAGAACAATAATCAAAGTGCTTGAAAGCACTGAATGGTAAAGATTGCTTTAATTTATCAGTAGGAAGTAAATTTGAATATAGCATTGTATAAAGCATTGGTTGTAGTTGATTCAACTACCATTATGCACAAAGAAATATAACTCCAATTTTCATAGAAGACTTTAAAATATTTTTAGAAATGAAGGGTAAAAATTGCTTTAATTTATCAGTGGAATGTAAAATTTAACATTGCATTGTATAAAGCATTGATTGTAGTTGATTCAACTATAATCATGGACAAAGAAAGATAACTCCAATTTTAAAAATACTTGATATTTAGAAAAAAAATGAAAAATTTAGCAATTTTTCCATTTGTACAGGGCATATATATAACTCTAGAACAGTAAAAGTGACGCCACCAAAATTCAAACTTGATCTGTATTTAGTGGTAATAAGAAATGTGTATAGGTTTCATAACATTTGGTTGAGGCTACTTAAGCTAGAGAACAGAAACCAACTTTGGGACGTTTGTATGGACGGACGGACGTACGTACAGACGGACAAGGGAAAAACTTAATGCTCCCTCCGCTACGACAGGGGCATAAAAATAAAACCTGTCAAATATTGGCTCGTAATGAGAAAAATAATCCTATGCAGGGGTAGATTTAAGATCAGAAAGTACCTGGCCCGTAGAAATTATTTTGATAAACTGGCTCCATCAAAATTTCATTGGCCCTAGAGTCAGTGGTCCACGCAGTGGACTGCTCCAAAAGGAGGGCTTTAGATGCAAAATCCTGCATTCTGAGAGCCTCTGATATGAAAATCCATGTAGATAACAGTCAATCTTTTAGCATTATATTTATGTTATCAAATATTTTCAGAATTAAAATTGTGTCAGTTTATTTTTGAAATGTATGTTAATGTAAAAATAAGCAGATGTGGTATGATTGCCAATGAGACAACTCTCAACCAGAGACAAAATGACTCGGAGGTTAACAACAAGAGGTCAATGTACAGCAAACTCTCCAACAGAGACCAAATGACATAGAAGTAAACAACTATTGGTCACTGTACAGCCTTCAGCAATGAGGAAGAAAACTAACTGCCTGATTTATGTGCAAAGCAATAAACAAAAAACAAATATGATATACATTGTACAGCAACAAACCACAACC
The DNA here is from genome assembly GCF_021869535.1 of Mytilus californianus. Classification (NCBI taxonomy): domain Eukaryota; kingdom Metazoa; phylum Mollusca; class Bivalvia; order Mytilida; family Mytilidae; genus Mytilus; species Mytilus californianus. The sequence continues at coordinate 97,440,208 of NW_026262668.1, forward strand.
ACTGAATTACAAGCTTCTGACTAGGGACAGGCACATTCAGAATGTGGTGGAAAAACCCTCCTGACAAATCATCCTATGATCCGTATTCTCCAGTCATCTATAAGAAGCTTTCCAAGACGGAATAAATTCTCTCTTCCATTTTTCTGTTTCATACTTTTTTCGTTTCTCCTTTTGATTTTCACAATTAGCTGCGGCGTGACGTTTCTGTGGGTTAAAACAAACAGTAATAAAATGCTTCGCTGGGGCACAGCTTGATACGACCGCAGAGGTCGAACCCTGAACAGTTGGGGCAAGTATGGACACAACATTCAAGCTTGATACAGCTCTGAATTTGGATTGTTATTAAATATTTGACACAGCATAGGTTTCTGACACAGAAAGAATGTGGTCTAAGAACTTGAATTTTTTTAATTTACCTATTATGGTCCAATGTCCAAAATCAAAATACATGGTTAGATTCAGCATATCAAAGAACCCCATATATTCAATTTTTGTTAAAATCAAACAAAGTTTAATTTTGGACCCCAACTTGGACAAACTTGAAAACTGGGCCCATAATCAAAAATCTAAACACATGTTTAGATTCAGCATATCAAAGAACCCCAAGAATTCAATTTTTGCTAAAATCAAACTAAGTTTAATTTTGGACCCTTTGGACCTTAATGTAGACCAATTTAAAAAACGGGACTTAAAATTAAAAATCTAAATACACGGTTAGATTTGGTATATCAAAGAACCCCAATAATTCAATTTTTGATGAAATCAAACAAAGTTTAATTTTGGACCCTTTTGACCTCAATATGAACCAATTTGATAGCGGGGCCCACACATAAAAATTCTAAATTCATGGTTAGATTCAGCATATCAAAGAACCCCATATATTCAATTTTTGTTGAAATCAAAAAAAGTTTAATTTTGGACCCCAACTTGGACCAACTTGAAAACTGGGCCCATAATCAAAAATCTAAACACATGTTTAGATTCAGCATATCAAAGAACCCCAAGAATTCAATTTTTGTTAAAATCAAACTAAGTTTAATTTTGGACCCTTTGGACCTCAATGAAGACCAATTTAAAAAACGGGACCCAAATTAAAAATCTAAAAATACGGTTAGATTTGGCATATCAAAGAACCCCAATAATTCAATTTTCGATGAAATCAAACAAAGTTTAATTTTGAACCCTTTTGACCTCAATATGAACCAATTGGATAGCGGGGCATACAAATAAAAAATCTAAATACATGGTTAGATTCAGCATATCAAAGAACCTCATATATTCAATTTTTGTTGAAATCAAACAAAGTTTAATTTTGGACCCCAATTTGGACCAACTTGAAAACTGGGCCCATAATCAAAAATCTAAATACATGTTTAGATTCAGCATCTCAAAGAACCCCATATATTCAATTTTTGTTGAAATCAAACAAAGTTTAAATACTGGACCCTATCTTGGACCGACTTGAAAACTGGGCCCATAATCAAAAATCTAAACACATGTTTAGATTCAGCAAATCAAAGAACCCCAAGAATTCAATTTTTGTTAAAATCAAACTAAGTTTAATTTTGGACCCTTTGGACCTCAATGTAGACCAATTTAAAAAACAGGACCCAAAATTAAAAACCTAAATACATGGTTAGATTTGGAATATCAAAGAACCCCAATAATTCAATTTTAGATGAAATCAAACAAAGTTTAATTTTGGGCCCTTTTGACCTCAATATGAACCAATTAGATAACGGGGTCCACAAATAAAAAATCTAAATACATGGTTAGATTCAGCATATCAAAGAACCCCATATATTCAATTTTTGTTGAAATCAAACAAAGTTTAATTTTGGACCCCAATTTGGACCAACTTGAAAACTGGGCCAAAAATCAAAAATCTAAATACATGTTTAGATTCAGCATATCAAAGAACCTCATATATTCAATTTTTGCTAAAATCAAACAAAGTTTAATTTTGGACCCTTTGGACATTAATGTAGACCAATTTGAAAACTGGACCCAAAATTAAAAATCTAAATACACTGTTAGATTCGGCATTACAAATAAATAAATGTGATCAAAGATTTTACAAATCTAATGCGCCATACTGTGCAATTAAAGATTACTTCTTGAAATTTTTCAATATTTGAAATTTGAAAAAAAAATAATATTTGAAGAATAATTCTTTTTAATTTCTGAAATCTGAAATGAGAAAAAATTGCCCCCCCCCCAATTTCTTTTTATCCCCCCCCCCCTTTTTCCCCCAAAAAAATTCTTTCCCTCAAGATATGGTCATAATCTCAATTCAAATTTCCAATGGAGTTGGCAACCATAATTACCCATTTAAATTTACCATAGTGCTAACTTAATCTATTTTATAATAGAATTAATAAAAATATAGTGTCAAATCTTTCATATGGATTTTTTTGTAAAAAAAAAAGATGAAAACATTTGCAGATATTTTTACTGGTCTTCCTTTATAAATATGCATTTCTTTAAACATAATTTAAAAGCAGTGTAAGGGAAGTAACCAAAACGTTGTATTTGGATTACCTCCCTTACACTGTTTTAGATTATCTTTATTGTTCATTAACCATTACTTTATACATAATTTAAAAGCAGTGTAAGGGAGATAATTTCAATGATGTATTTGATTTATCTCCCTTACACTGCTTTAAATTATGTTTTGTACTAAAGTATTTGTCCATTAACCAGGACAACCTTGTTTTTCCCCCTTTTTTGCCCCTAATTCCTAAACGGTTTGAGCCATAACCCCCCAAAGCAAATCCTAACCATCCCTTTGTGGTATGGAAACTTGTAGTATAATTTCAGAGAGATCCAAACACCGTTCCACAGTTATTGTCTGGAAACTAGAAAATGCTCATTTTTGGCCCCTAATTCCTTAACTGTTGGTACCATAACCCCCAAAATCAATCCCAACCTTCCTTTTGTGGTATTTAACCTTATGGTCAAATTTCAAAAAGATCCATTCACTTAAAGTTAGAGTGCGAAAACCAATATGTATTCGGACGACGACGCCGGACGACGACGACGTCGCCAACGTCATACCAATATACGACCACAAAATTTTTTTGCGGTCGTATAAAAATATTTGCTGGTCATAGTGTCTGACACAAAGTCATCATTTGCTGGACCCTCTAAATCCGACGATTAGCCTCATCACTGCAAGTCACATGTAATACAATGCTTCGCTGGGGCGCAGCTTGATACGACCGCAGAAGTCAAACCCTGAACAGTTGGGGCAAGTATGGACACAACATTCAAGCTTGATACAGCACTGAATTTGGATTGTAATTAAATATTTGACACAGCATAGGTTTCTGACACAGAACGAAAGTGGTCTAAGAACTTACAAATTTTTAATTTACCTATTCAAACCATATCATTATTATTTGCTTTTATATATAAATCAGAAATAACCAATTTAAAATGGAAAATTTTAAATAAAAAAAAAGGAAAAAAAATCCCCCCCCCCCAAATTTTTTGAACCTCCTTATGATTCATCACCCCCAAACTCAATCCCAGACTTCCCTTTGTGGTATGGTATCTTGCGGTACAATTTCAGAGAGATCCATACACTTGAACACAAGTTATTGTCTGGAAACTAGAAAAATGCTTGTTTTTTGGCCCCAAATTCCTAAACGTTGAGGGCAATTACCCCCAAACTCAAACCAAGCTTTCCCTTTGTGATATGGAACCTTGCAGTACAATTTCATAAAGATCCATACACTTACACACAAGTTATTGTCCTGAAACTAGAAGAATGTTTGTTTTTTGCCCTTTTATGGCCACTAATTCCTAAAAGTTTGAGACAATTACCCCCAAAATCAATCCCAGCCTTCCCTTTGTGGTATGGTACCTTGCAGTACAATTTCAGAGAGATCCATACACTTGAACACAAGTTATTGTCTGGAAACTAGAAAAATGCTTATTTTTGGCCCCTTATTCCTCAACTTTTTGGGCAATTACCCCCAAACTCAAACCCAGCTTTCCCTTTGTGATATGGAACCTTGTTGTACAATTTCATAAAGATCCATACACTTACACACAAGTTATTGTCATGAAACTAGAAAAATGCTTGTTTTTTGCCCCTTTTTGGCCCCGAATTCCTAAAATGAGGAGGCAATTACCCCCAAAATCAATCCCAGGATTCCCTTTGTGATATGGAACCTTGTGATACAATGTCAGAGAGATCCATACACTTACACACAAGTTATGTCTGGAAACTAGAAAAATGCTTGTTTTTTGGCCCCAAATTCCTAAACGTTGAGGGCAATTACCCCCAAACTCAAACCAAGCTTTCCCTTTGTGATATGGAACCTTGCAGTACAATTTCATAAAGATCCATACACTTACACATAAGTTATTGTCCTGAAACTAGAAAAATGTTTGTTTTTTGCCCTTTTATGGCCACTAATTCCTAAAAGTTTGAGACAATTACCCCCAAAATCAATCCCAGCCTTCCCTTTGTGGTATGGTACCTTGCAGTACAATTTCAGAGAGATCCATACACTTGAACACAAGTTATTGTCTGGAAACTAGAAAAATGCTTATTTTTGGCCCCTTATTCCTCAACTTTTTGGGCAATTACCCCCAAACTCAAACCCAGCTTTCCCTTTGTGATATGGAACCTTGTTGTACAATTTCATAAAGATCCATACACTTACACACAAGTTATTGTCATGAAACTAGAAAAATGCTTGTTTTTTGCCCCTTTTTGGCCCCGAATTCCTAAAATGAGGAGGCAATTACCCCCAAAATCAATCCCAGGATTCTCTTTGTGATATGGAACCTTGTGATACAATGTCAGAGAGATCCATACACTTACACACAAGTTATTGTCATGAAACTAGAAAAATGCTTGTTTTTTGCCCCTTTTTGGCCCCTTATTCCTAAAATTTGGAGGCAATTACCCCCAAAATCAATCCCAGCATTCCCTTTGTGATATGGAACCTTGTGGTACAATGTCAGAGAGATCCATACACTTACACACAAGTTATGTCTGGAAGTTACAAAAATGCTTAATTTTTGGCCCCTAATTCCTTAACTGTTGGTACCATAACCCCCAAAATCAATCCCCACCTTCCTTTTGTGGTATTGAACCTTATGGTAAAATTTCATAGAGATCCATTCACTTAAACTAAAGTTAGAGTGCGAAAACTAATGTGTCTTCGGACGACTACGACGACGCCAACGTCATACCAATATACGACCACAAAAATTTTTTTGCGTTCGTATAAAAATTGGAATAATTGTTGTAGGGAGAATAAAAAAAATAGTAAGTCACAATTTCTTTTCAGTGGTATACTACTGTTGCCTTTATTTGTATTATAATCCAAAGGGTCCTCCTGATTGCAGTTTTCAAGCCCTGAGGGATATCCGGCTAAAGATCACTAATCACTTGTACAGGTTGATCGACACACCTGACAGGAGAACTCTCGATCAAGATAGACGATTGATTGCATTATTTAATTATGTTTCAGCAAATGCTAATGAAAATTTAGATTAAAACAATAATGTTTAATCCAGTATAAACAAAGTTTTTCAAGTTGAACACGTGCTTAAATATTGACTTACACAATCAGCATCCCACTTTTTAAACGAGTACAAAATAAGACCTAAAACTGAGCATAATTTAATTTCATGCCAAATAATACGAGTACAGCAATAATCAATAATATTTAATCACTTTACAAATTTAAAAGTAAATACATGAATATTAACTGCAACTTGATAATCTGAAGAAATTTTGTATTGTAATTCCGAATTCATTTCGTAGTTTACAATCAAATTGATTCATCCGGTCTTCTGGTTTTCATTCAGAATCGAAATGAATAAATGAGATAAATGTTGAACAGGGCTCACACTACTTCAGATTCATAGGGAGAAGTGACTTCTCTGTTTGAAATTGAGAGGGAGAAGTGGTGAGATTTGAAAGAGAAGTGCTCGATTGCTTGCGGCGCTACAATGTTTGGTTTTTACTTTAATGCAATGCAAAGAGCCATATGTATCTTATTTTATTTATATTGTTCAATTTGTACCTGGGTATACAATTAAAGTAACAGTTCAAATTCAAAGTTGTTGAATTTTATCATATCTAGTTGCACAATCATATTAGTCCTCTTGTCAGAAAAAAACAATTAAATATCTGGCAATAATAAAAAAGATTTTTTTTTATATCAAAAAGGAAAAGAAAGTTGTTATATCAATTAAAATTCAATTAAAAACTACTCTGTTATCATGTTTATGAAATTAAGTATTTCTCATTTAAAAGATATTTAAATTTAACTGTTTTATTTAAAACAGTTAAGCTTAGACATAATATAATTATATTAGTGTAATAGTCCTAGAGTTAAGCAACTTTAATTTATAAATTGAAACAATGCATATACATGGAAATATATACATTAATCAAATAGATCTAACCAAAAGTATGTTAATACTTGTGGAATGTGTAATTTTTCCTTTTGAGATCAATTTTCTTCTGTCAGCTGTGCCATACATGCGTCCGTAGTCATTATCGCAAGAATCCGGATTTCGGTCAAAGCTGGTCCATTTCCGAAGAATCCTGACTCCGATCCGTAGTTGTACAATAATTTGCCCAAAAATTTTAATGGTGGATGAAGAAAATATGACGTTTTTAATGCAATATAAGGATAACAAATTTACTTCAGGCAAATTTTATCACGTTCTAATGAAGTAACAAGCTTATTTTGCCAAAAGTTAGAATGATTTGATGTACGCTCTCGATCAACAAGTACCGGAAGTGATAAAAAAAATTGTCTTTATGAAAATAACATGCAACCAACTTAAAAATCAATGCTTTAACCTCTTTTCTAAAGAAAAAAAATCGTTTATGTCTTTGAATTTCTTTACTTTCAAATGAAAAGTTGCTGTTTCATCGACTTGGTATATGTTGAATATTGCCGATGACGAAAGCGACTGAAAGCGAGTATCGTGAACAACAGGGCGACCAGATTTCGCTTTTGACGGTCGGGCAAAGCGAAGTGACAGATGGGAAAGCGACTTTGTCGCCCCAGCAGGGGTTAAAAAATCCACTAGCCCGACGCCCAGGACTACAGCATTTTGGGCTCAGGCAATCAAAATTTGTAACCCAATACGCCCGACGGACTAGTACCAAAAAATTCTTGGCGTTTCCAAAATAGAAAGTGGAAAATCCCCTCATTACTATTCTATCTTAGCCAATCAGATTCAATTACGGCATCCAGGATTCCAAGAATTTGAACTGATTTGTACATGTTTTAAAAATAGAACAAATAACTCTGGGTGGACCCGTATCATGTATTGATCGCCATTCCCGTACTTTCAAAATATATCAATTTGTCAGTACAAGGGGTATTGTCATTGCTTATGCAACCAGAGAAATATAATTTAAACTGAATGTACCTCCTTTTGAATAATTTATTGCACTAAACATATAAATCCCTTTTGACAAGAGAAACCTGACTTTTGTCAGATATAAATTTGTAACATGTGCATGACCACATGTTATGGACGCCATTTTGATTTGTTTACATACTGTGAAGAAGCCTCTAGAACCATGACCTAAACATTTAAAGTCTTCAGAAAACTTGAACTTGATGCAATAATATTTTATCAGTCATGACAATCTTCATTAATATTCAAATAAATTTTATTATTTAAAGAAATAAAATATATTATAACAAATAAGATTTCAGTTTAGAGATTGTACACAGAGCATGCTGTAATCTATTTATAGCCCAATTAGCTTACCTGTGATAAATGTAAATATGGATATCATTTTGATAATAAAACAAATATCAAAGACACAAACTATGGATGGTAGATACTGATTCACATAAAATTATAAATATTTCAGGACATTTGATTTATTTAAATAGATATAGAATTTAAAAACTGAAAACAAATATAAGCAGCTGATAATTTTTTTACACAAACGTGATGATGTACAAAAAATGTATCTGATAGAAATCACTCCAACCCTTTTTTATATACATATATAGCAGTGGTCAAGGCTTGTTACATTTCAGGATTAGGTCAACTCATTATTGCAGAATATTGAATATACATTTATCGTCTTTGAATATTGAATATATATATCGGGTAATGGGATATTTTTTGCTGACATAAATTTTTGACCAAACTCTGAATTTTTAAGGCATACTCGGGCTAGCAGGTCAGTTTTGATGGGCTAGCAGTTCTTCCAACAGGGCTAGTAAAATCCTGCTACCAATAAGTCCTGGGCTAGTGAGCTGTAACAAAATTTTTTAACCCCTGCCCAGTTGCCTGCTAGCGTGAGCCCTGTTGCATAGTATATTACTATGAAATTAGCTATCTAAAGTCATTACAACTTTTTAAGTTGTAAACGTTTGCCCTCCAAATCTTTACTTCAGCGTTTTACAAAACAAGTAGGAATCTTCTTGTAGTTGATGCTGCAAATCATCAATACCGGTTCGTGACTTCTGAATTTGACAGTGAAAAAAATATCAAACCGATTTTTGAGCCCTATACAATTACCAAAATAGCAAGAAAACGAAGTGGGAACCCTACGGACAGCTTGTGGTCATTCTTGACTAAAGGGGAGCAATGCAGGCTTGGGATTTGGAATTGTTTCAAATGACAATTAATCAAAATATTTGTTATTCTATAATGAAATAAAAATAATAAGCAATATATCATTATCAGCCTGTTCACCATTCCCTACATGGAAATGAAGGAATGAAATATTTTCGATCACGCCACGCCGTAGACGCGGGGTTTTGTCATGGTGAAAGTTCCTCCATCGGCATCGATAAATTTTCATCCATGGAGATCCCTGATCATGGCATTTAATCATTGAGTCCATGATTCCCTGTCATATTCAAATTGTACCATACCAGAGTTGCAGACATGTAATTTTAATTGAACATTGAATCAGAAAAAAAATGTGGATAGTGTCCACATGTGGACACAGATGATGCCCCCGCTTGCATATCATATAGTTATAAAGGGACATAACTGAAGAACGGTAAAAGTGACACTACCCAAATTTGAACTTGATCTGAGTTTTGTGGTAATATAATAAGCATTAAAGCCACTATGTGTAAGTCTCATAACATTTGGTTGAGGCTAACTTAAGAAGAGAACAGAAACTTAAAATTCAGCAATTTTTCTATTTGTAAACACGCATAACTCTAGAACGGTTGTGTATAATAAATTATTTAGTTCCCTGTAATTTTGGCGCGTTTGTCTCCGATCAAATCGACTCAACCTAACAAAAGTATAAGGGCTAGGTTATGTCTTATGATCATGGTTAGTTAAAGGCATATATAATTATGTTTGAACTCATAATTTCTGGAATGTGTAATAATCTTAACCTCTAATACCTCGTGATCTGAACTCATTATTCGTAATAACAATCGATTCAGAAGTGGTTTCGTTTTCAGAACAAATCAAAATGTGCGTAAAATGGCTGAAATTAGACGCCAAGGGAATTCTGGGAAAATTTACCAAAAAGGCAAACCAATGTCGGAAACAATCCGATTTAGAGGCACGTATTTAATCAAAGTACTGTCGTACTGTTTTCTCGAACCCTTTAAATCAAATCAAATAATTTTATTGGTGTAAATTCCAATACAGGAATGATACCAGCTGACATTTACAAAATACAAATACAAAAACAGACAAAAATAAAAAAAAACAAAAAAAAACAAATATACAGAGATATGTTTTCTCAATGATAAGAGACACATATTTTATATCTACATTGCGTGGAGGTGTTATTCATACTATATTATCACTTCAAGTTATTACAATAAGCTTTAATATGAGGAAGGCGCTACCTTGAATGCCAGCTTACCAAAACTATGTCCTACATATTGATTGATTGTTGGTTTGCTTAACGCCCAGTGGCAAATATTTCATGCATGTTCAGGACGAATGTCCTACATATAGTTTTTGTCTAAAATAAAATAATAAGTTTAGATGGAAAATGTTTAGGGAAAGATCATTGAACTTCAAAAGTCAGAAGGAGGTATGGTATTTTTTTTTGGTGTGTCGCAGGAAGCATCAAAGCAAAAATTTAAAATAGCCTTCCTGGACGTCATAATTATTTGGACTAGTATTTTTCTTTAAAAATTGATGACAAAAATACTCTGTTCAAGCAGAGGACAAAAAAAAATATTCTGAATCCAGATTTTCCCCATACCTTCTAGTGTTTATATTTTGACTAAATAATTTTGATTGATAGCATTGAAGTGCTTAACGTGTAAAAAATCTGACTCAAACAAAAAACCATACCCCCCTTTGAAGCTAAATGGTTGCTCCCTTATTGTTTTCTGCTGAAAATGAATTTATTGGTGATTTATATAAATGACAATGCTTACATTCATTATCTTGTGCATTTTCATATCCATTTTTCTTTCTTTGCAAATTTTATAAAATTTAAAACAATAAGACATTTGTTTAATTTCAAAACTATGAATACTGTACAGTTATACAATCCATAACTTTATTAAATTAATTTTTTGTTGATTTTCATGAAAAGGTGGAGGATTTGGAATATCTTTTTCATCAATATCTAAAAGTTGTAGCGTTTTTTTTTATTTAGTATTGCAAACAACGCTTTCTGTTTGTTGAATTATTTTTACTTTCTAAATTAGCTGGTTGTTCATATTGTATTCCCAGTTTCCTGCATCTCATATAAGAGGATCATTCTGATTGTTAAAAGAAGAGTTTGAATTTACAGTGAGCCTGCTTAGAATGATGTTTTGATCAGGTTTTTTATTTTCATCTAAGCATATAAGGAACCATAAATAGGATTGTTAAGTTGATAATCTAAAGATTCATCTATTTTCTAGGATGCTATTTAAAATTTGAGGGGAGAACACTGCTCAGCAGTATAAATGTATTCCTGATCATCTTCTTTTTGTGGGTTTCTACATCAATTTCATGTACTAATTCAGAGTCGGTTTTATGTCATTTCTTGCATAATTTGTTTTATTAGCTTACTTTTCAAGTTTTTATACAACGGCAATATAAAATTGAGAATCGAAATGGGGAATATGTCAAAAATTTGCTTTCGAGTAATGCTATCATGTCGCTGTTGCTGTCCGAAGACACATTTGGTTTCCGGACAATAACTTTAGTTTAAGTAAATGGATCTCTATGACAATGTATGAAATTGTAACAGAAGGTTCAATACACAAAAGGAATGTTAGAATTGATTTTGGGGGTTATGGTACCAACAGTTTAGGAGTCAGTGGTCAAAAACAACATTTTTGGGTTGTTTTTTTTCCATAATTTTTGGGTTTTTTCTACAAAAATTTACCATTTTTACATTGATTATTTCTCATTTATATATAAATGCAACAAATACTGATATGGGAGGTGATACACACGAAACAGTGTGTGTAATTCATTTTATCGGTAATTTGTGTATTTTTCCTTTGATGTGTATACTCCTTGTCCTTGATAATGTTGACGTCATTATCAGTGGACTGTTCATGATAAAGAAAATATACTGGGTTAGTTCGCAATTGACATGCACAAGTGCACTGCAAAAGGATCTTCTTTCCCTTTAATTCACAAAATTGCACATGATTTTTTTCACAGAAACGCACACGTTATTTCATGAATGAAACACTTGTCATTGTTTGAAACTTTCACAGTAATCAGCTGGTAATAAAACGTTAGTTTAGCCTTTTTGAACGATTCACTGATTGTGTGAAAATTTGAACAGAAAATGTACAATAAACCTGATAAAATTGCGGAATTATTGATAGCTTTCCTTACTATTCACAAGGACATATCACTAACATATCGTCCATGCTATTCCGATTTGAGTTTTAATTCCTACATAGTTTGGCATGGCTGGTGCTGTTCCAAGTTGTCTTCTTTTGCTGCATGTTTCTTGAGAAGTATTTGTTTGACCTGGTCAGTCACTATAAAGTGTTACAATTCATATTAAGACGCAACACATAAATAGTGACCAAAAAGGTACCGCTTTCACATGCATGACATGAGAGAATCTAGAAAAAAAATTAAATGTACACATTTTCAACATTTTTGTGGGACTATCATATAAAATTAAGGAGATATGTAGCTGGATACTGCTGCTGAATAGAAATGTTTGGGCTCACCTGATACCTGTTTTCAAATCAGTCCATATTAAAGTTTGAAGGGTCCAAAATTAAAATATGTGTGATTTCAACTGACATAAAATTTTTGGTGTTTTTTATATGCTAAATCTACATCTGTGGTTGTATCAGGCTGTGCTTGGCGAAGCATTTTATTGCTGTTTTGTTTGTACTTTATTTTATTTTGGTCATGAAAATTAACTTGTAGTTGTGAAGTTGCTAACATTTTTAAAAGATGATAATTAGATAACTTCGCATGGTGACGACACTGATGTTTTCGTAGATTTACTTTTTCCCAGGAATGCTTCATCTGTTGATACATGTATATTCTCACTGTGAACGATTTGTGTCTCAAAAAAAACTTGTAAGATTTCTGCAGTTATTTTTGTTGAATACATACATACACATAGGGTGAAAATTGGGTACTTGGTGCAATTTGGGTACTGTGACGTTATAGCCATAATTGTTTATTGCTATAATAGGTTGAAATGTGCACCTGATAAAAGTATTCGGTAAAGTGAAAATGTTTTGATCAGGTTTAAACTGACGCATAAAATATACTGGTGACTGCTGGAGGCAAATATTTATATTGCCTCCAAATAATGTGTCTGCAGCTTGAATTTCAAAAGATGTATGTAGCCCACATACTTCCAAGTAACATGCTCTATACCTATCAAAAGTCATGGTATTATCATGGGTTATCATAACTCCATTGTAATTCCCATAAAATCCAATTTTGGACAATATGGGAGCATACAATATATACCTTAATGTATCACTCAGACTCAAGTCTCCTTTTACTATGATTAAACTTAGAGAGTGAAAAAAAAACAGTCTCCATCTCCTGGGACTGTTTAAGGTAGATATGTGTCATAATTAATGACAAGATTTGTTGAGAGTTTGTCAAAGGAAGTACAGTGACAGTCTCCAAATTAGAAGATTGTGAATTTAAATATATATATTTTTTTTTAAACTTTTGTTAAGTTTTGAATTACACCTGCATTTGTCTGTTAGCTAGGAATAACAGTGACCACATTCCACAGTATAACCAACTTCATTATCACTGAAACTTGATATGGGAAATTCTGTAGCAGATTTTACTACCTTCACCAGGTCAGGAATAACCACCAATTGATGGATTATACCTCAATTGACGTATAATCCACCAATTGACATATATTGGTATAGACCAATTGGCGTATAATGCAATTTTTTTGTTATAAAATGCTAGTGTGAGATAGGAGCATCATTTTGCAACTTACAACCTATTTTATGACCATTATTGAGTCCTCTGAAAGTTTCAGTTTTGTCAAAGCCTGCTGCATCTCTTGAGAATGCATGTGTACAACAATTCTTTTGTTGAAACATCTGTACTATTGACCAAGAATTGACAAGATAACAATAGAAGAAACTGCAAATACAATTATTGATTAAATGCAATATGTTATGTCACTATACTAAACTAGGAATGTTTGACATGTTTTCATACAGTTATATGGTTTTAAGAAAACAATGCTCCATTTTGGTTGAATAATTTGCTTTAAAAAAAAATTATACATCAATTGGTCTATACCATTACATGTCAATTGGTAGATTGTACGTCAATTGAGGTATAATCCACCAATTGGTGGTTATTCCTGACCTGTTCTGTGTTCACCTCCGCCGCCGGCTACGTTTCTCACAAAATTTATTGCTTGCACTGCAGAGGGTTTTTCTGTGTTCCCATGGCTGGACGGAACTTTTACACTCAAATGTTATCATTAATTATGATATTGTGACTTTTAAATGAAGTACCTGTGGTAATTTAGGAGATTTGTCACTGATAATGGAAAGATGAAGCAGACGACGAAACATGGCGTAGGATGTTGTTGTCCAAACTTCGGTTATTTCCGTGGTACAACAAAATTTAAATAAACTGCACAAGTTTCTAAAATTTCTAAATTCTTGTTTTTGTAAACAAATAAGAATTCATGTCACATTTAACATCGAATTTATTCCGTTTTGTCCCGTTTTTTCAAAATCGCGATTAAACGAGAATCTGGCAGCCATTAAAATATAAGGGTTAAACTAATGTCCTGAAATTATCCTTACGGATATTCCAATGCTAATTTCGTTTTCATTATTTGAAGAATTGACCTTATATTTGGAGCCAAGCAAGAATACAATGTTTATTTATTAAATATAATGAAAGTAAAGAAAAAAATTATTTTTAAGAGTTAGATACCTTGACTTGATCTACTTCGAAAATTAAAAAAAAAAAATCGTACGAGATTTAACGAGAGTGACGAAACTTTTTAGATTGCTCATGTAGAGAGAGTTATCGTTCTTTATTCCAATTCGATGCTTCTACCATAAGTGCCAGCTAAAGCTGGCATAATACTACAACAGTTCTTAACAACATTATGTTTGCTTTAAATGAATGTTCGAATCATACATATCGCTTATTCCAGCTACACATACAGTACAAATGTCAGTATCATTACTTTTCAAAATGAAACTAAATTTATCTTGTTCAGACATATTAACAAAAGATGGAACTATATCACTTAAATTACAAAAGAGTATATTTCTATTAAATTCTAACGCTTTACATTTAATGAGGAAATGGAATTCATCTTCAATTCCATCCTTGCAAAGTGGACAAATTCTCTGTTCTAAAGGTGTTCTAGTATATCTACCAACTTCTATTAGTAATTTGCTATTACTAATTCTATATATATTCTATTATATGTGATGCATTGTGAACTAAATCAAACAGATTTCCATCTCTGTGTAAAAAAATAAATGATTCAGAATATTTGGATCCTGCTCGTGAATTCTGGATGAGTTGGGAAATGTATATCCCATATGCAGGTGAAGTTGGTATATTGCTACTAAGGTGGGGGAATTGATAATGATTTCAAAATTAAAATCGTCTCGTTTGTCATAGATTCAGGTACAGGGATGACCGCTTATGTAAAATTCGAGGTATAAGTCTAAAAACTTGTGAGGCCGAGGAAGCTGTGTCTGTTTTATCTTTAATTCCTAGTTCTGGAGGACATCTTAATGGAACCCAATCAGAAAAGTTTGGGGTGTTAATGGAAAGAACATCATCAATTTATCTGAATGTGAAATTAAATGATATGGCTTCTTTAGTCTTCTTGTTTTTGACAAGTGTTTGAAGGAACTCCGACTCATATGAAAATGAAAATAAAATGGTCGGCAAAGAGAGGCGCACAGTTCGTTCCCATAGAGATGCCGACAATTTGTTGAAAAAGTCTACCTCCAAATTCAACAAATATGTTGTCAATAAGAAACTCCAGCATACTGATCACTTGTTCCTCTGTCATGGTAGCATGTTTTACTTTTTTGTTCACTATTAACAAAATATGCCGTATGGTATCCTAAAGTAATAAATTTATAGCGTATTCTACCATTTTTGTATTGCAAAGCATTGTGGATTATTTCTCTTAGACGATTTTTCAATTTCACATGGGGTATGATGGTATACAGGGTAAGCCGGCAATGTACCGTTGTTTGTACGGAATTTTGTGAAGCTTAGGTATCCAATACAAACAAGGTAAGTCCTCAGATTTGCTGTTCAATGTAATGTTCATTAGAGCCACGAAGGACTTATGATTCGCCAAAATCTCATCCTTGTCAAATGATATGTTTTTGTATGTGGGATTACCTGAGTGCTCATTTATTCCTAATTCTTTTACAAGACACTCGTAGTAGTACGGTTTACATACAAAGACAATATTATTTGAAGCTTTGTCCGCAGGAACAACAACACTTTATCGTGAAGAGATGATAGACATTTCACAGCTTCTTTGTTTCTGAAAACGGACATTGGTCTATCATTCACACAGTTTTTCAACTTATGAATTCGACGTTTTATCAGAGACCCATCAGAGACCCATTCTGACAAAGTGTCCAGTTCAACTTCTTCCCGTTTAGCCCATGCTCTGGCGTAGTCTTCAATGGAATCAATAATAATTTTGAATTTATGGTTCCAATTGATGTGTTGGGATTCTCTGAACTTAGGATCATGGGATATCACCTTTCGGAGATGTTCATGTTGAATTATGTAGGATCACCAGTAATAACATGGTCAGAGGGGCTGTAAATATAAGGCGAGTGGGAACAGTCACATGTCAGAGAGGTTCTTAGGTATTCTTCTAAATCAATGTCCTGCAACGCTTGCCTATAGTTAAATACTTTCGGTGCAAAGGTTTTGGTGTAACTGTAGGATACAATAGGAACAGACTGATTTTGAAAATAAAGTGGACTTTTAGATATAACCTCCTTGTGATTAAGAACGTTGCTGATGTTGATTGCATCAATTCCTTTATTAGAAAATTGAACTGGAAGGAATTTCTTTTCATCATGTAAATGTTCCGATCTTACTGGTTTAAAAAGAAGGAAAAGAGCTACATCACAAATTATACTGACCAGTCTGTATATTGGAGAAAATGTATTCATGCATCCCTTGTCAAGTGTATAATCTCTCAAACATTTAAGAAAATCAACAGGCAGTGTAAAAAGAATAGTTATAGTGCAATGTAACCCTAGCGGATGATGAAGATGTGAAAGGTCATCAAAGCTTGATAAGTTAAGCTACGCAGTGTTGCTGTATACTATACAGTAAAACATATGGCTACTGGGCTTGATTTAAAACTGTAAATATATCAAAAATAGGGGATATGGCTTGACTAGTAAAATACATTAATATTTCAATGGTTAATAATTGCAATGAAAAAATGAAATTAAAGTTTATATCATTTTCAGTTAATACTTGACCATGTAAACATGTTTTGGAAACTGTTTGATTTAAAACATAAAAACATATTCCCTAAATACTTAAATTCATCTGAAAAAAATTCGTACGTGTTATGACCTGAGATTTTCTTCTTCAATGCAGGTCATGACCTGCATTTTCATTTTCATTGATTGATAAGTATGCAAAAAAGGCTTCCTACATGTGGAAAAAGCTAGGTCACCTTCCTAAAAAATCACTTATATAACATACGGAGAAATAATACTAAACGAACAGTAAAATCAATTCAAAGGCAACAAAGAGCTAATAAAAGAATTGAGTTACACGAAGAAATCATGAAAGATTTAGACAGAGATAAAGATCTATTCTTTCAATTAATGAAAACCCAAAGATCCTCATCTTCCCAGTTCGTTCATACCCTGAATACATAGGGAAAGGAATCTACAGCCCTGAGGATATAAATAATATTTTCAAGGATAAGTTTTCAAAGCGAGCTAAAACTAATTCAAATTCTACTTATGATGAGAAACTTGACAATCTTGTCAAAAAAGTACAAAAATACCAAACTCCAAGGTATATTCAAAAAGGGGAAGTCAGTAAAAACTGACCAAAATCAAACCATAGGTGTTCGAGGACAGGATCCTGTTATGAGCCCTCCATAGTCTCTCCCCCTTATTATCATAAATCCTCGATTTTTCAATATATATCACCTATTTGTACCATATGTATACCAATATACCATATTTCTACTTTAAATATGCATGTTTACTGCCAACGTGCCACTCGACTATAGGGCGAAGCGCACAGGTGCTTGTCTCTCAGACATGATCCTGTTATGAGCCCCCATAGTCCCTCCCCCTTATTATCATAAATCCTCGATTTTACATAATATATCACTTATTTGTACCATATGTATACCAATATAGTACCATATTTTTACTTTTTAAATATGCATGTTTACTATCAACGTGCCACTCGACTATAGAGCGAAGCGCACAGGTGCTTTTCTCTCAGACAGAATCCTGTTATGAGCCCCATAGTCCCTCCCCCTTATAATCATAAATCCTCGATTTTTCAATATATATCACTTATTTGTACCATATGTATAACCAATATACCATATTTTTACTCTAAATATGCATGTTTACTATCAACGAGACACTCGACTATAGAGCGATTAGAGTCATTGGACTATCCTACGAAAAATTGCAAGACTGCGTGCACTTGAATGAAAGAAGGAAGCTACCATTGGGGGACGGGGGCTAGGATGAAATTTGAAAAAAGGCAGGACAGGAGTTTTGAGTAAAAAAAAGACAGGATGAGTAACTTGGCAAAAAAAAGGCAGGATGACAATTTATGTAAAACTCTGCACGTGAATTTAATCATTCAGGGGCGGATCCAGCCAATTTTTGAAAGGGGGAGGGGGGTCCCAACCATATGTCCCCATTGAAAAGCATTGATCGTCAAAAAAAGGGGGATTAAAAGGGGGATTCCAACCCCCGGACCCCGAACCCCCCCCCCCCCCACCTTTGGATCCGCCACTGTCATTGCAGAATTGTGAAAATGGTCATTGTTAAACTGTGCTCTTGAATTAAGTCTTTGCAGAATTATGAAAGAATTTTTAAAACTGTGCACTTGAATTCAATCATTGCAAAATTATGCAAATTATTGTAAAACTGTGCGCTTGAGCTTTATCATTGCAGAATTATGAAAATCATTGTTAATTAAACTGTGTGCTAGCTATAGATGGAATGGCGGACCAGTTTAACTTAATATGTGTCTATTTAAGCTTAAAACAACTAGGGGACAGAACTCGTTAGTCCTTCAATTTGGCGCCAAATGTTTTATAAAAAACATTAGGAATACAATGTATAGAAAAATTACGTCATTCAAGACCAATAGAACAAGAAAAATACCCATTTACTCTCATTACAAAATATAACCAAATGGTGAAAAACTTTATTAAAATTATAAGAAAAAAATGGAACAATCTGAAAAAAGATAAACAATGCAGTGAAATTTCTACCCAAGTGCCTATTATAGTATATAAACGTAACAAAATATAAAAAGATTACCTTGCGAAATCAGGGTAACAGTTGAAAGACTTTTGAAAAGGGACCCATGCTTAAACAGTTTTAAGCAAAAAATCCCGTTACACTATTAGCTGAATAATCTGAATTATAGGCAACCAACTTATGAATATGAGTTAGCAAAAAACGATGTTATGTCTTGAAATTTATTACGAATGTTGGTTGAAGGAACCACATTTCATTATAATGACGAGAGTTCGGGAGACCAAGATATTAATCTGTTGAATTATTCTTCTCATGAATGTTCATTAGTAATGTGCATATTTATCTCAGTGTGTCTTTCTAAAATCTCAAGTGTGTAATTTTAAATTCTCAGTGTGTGTTTTTTCATTTTTTTACATAGTTTTGACGAGAACGGTTTGCCATACACTTGGATTAAATCATTGCAGAATTATGAAAAAAAATTGATTAACTGTGCACTTGAATCAAATCATTGCAGAATGATGCAATAATTGTAAAACTGTGCGCATGAATTAAATCATTGCAGAAATATTGAAATAATTGCAAACCTGTGCACTTGAATGAAATAATTGCAGAATAATGCAAATAATTGTAAAACTGTGCACATGAATTTAACGCCTCGGTTGACAATGTTTTCTCAATGTAACAAGCTGCTCTATCACCCTCTCAGCTATGTGTTATTTATTTGGCAAGACGGTAAGTATCACAAAACTATACCTTTCATATGGACACCAAATTGTGTACTATTGAGCTAGCGAAACACCATGAACCTAACAGACCTTCAAATGTTCTGTTGGTAACAATTAAAGATTGATTTGTGGTGTTTTGCATCCTAGTTTAATGATTAATTGATAGTTGAGATTTTTTTTTACCCAGGCTGTACTGTGGCTTTGTATTATAGAAAAGGAATGATGGGAAGGGACAAACGAAGAAAATTCAACAAATAATACAATTACATTTGGGTACAATTAACTAGTATGGTGCAATATCTCCATAGGGCAGATTCTTGGTTTGAGGAAAGAGGGATGTATCTATTCATAATGGTAAAAACGTTGCAGAGTGTATATAGAGAGACGAAATTTTATGTGAAATATCATTTTTTTAATGCGACCGCAGACTGTTTCAGTGGTATAAGGTACGACATTGTCGTCGTCCAAAGACATTTGGTTTCCAGACAATAAATTGAATAAAAGTGTATAGATCTCTATGAAAAACGGGTTAAATTTCAAGGCTTGTATCTCAGAACCTTTCACAAATCAACAGGGAGGGATTGTCTCCGCTGACTTCCATAAGGCTTACAATAAGAACATACACTTTCAACCACAAACATTGTATTTAAGATCGGTACCAATTACGTAGGCTGTCCCACATTCGCAGATGTTATATAAATGCTATATGCAAGCTCAAAAATTGATACCTTGACCCAACTTCGTATCATTGTAAACCGCACTGCAAAAAACAGAGTTAAGATTAACAGTAAAAAATCCGGAAATTCTGCTAATCAACCAGGGGCGGATCCAGGATTTTGGAAAGGGGGGGTGAAGTATGTAAAGATTGCCGAGCGGAGCGAGGCGAGAAATTTTTTGGACCTTTCTTTGGCTAAAAAACATAAAATAAGTGTAAAATGCACTTTTGTAACGGTTCCTGACGTGGGGCATGTATATTTTATAGTTAAAGTGTAAGGGTTGGACATTTTTGATGCCGTATCCTCCCCATTAATTGTCTATTATAAAATGATTGGATGGATCCAAAGCTATGTACTAATATATTTGATGTGGGACTTGTCAGTAAAAAATTGACATGGAAAATTCTCGTTTGTTGTATGTTTAGTTAGCATAACCTCACGGATTTCTTGTTGTAAACAAGAAATACACCGGGCTATTCAATGAAATTTACAATTCGACCGACACGAGTTAAGAAAGACAAACAAGCAATTTTTATCCAAATGTTTGGTTGAATTGTTTCACCCAACAAAGTCTACGAATGAGTCTGAAATGACAACGAATTTATGAATTACGGTCGACAAATGGAGACATAAAGGCCACACCCCGCAGGCAGGTTGCAGTCGGGCCTTGAAAAAGAATTCATTTTATCCGTTCGACGAAACAGACATTCCGGTCAGATATGGGATTTACATGCAAACCCCCGGCCCCAAATAAATTACGCCCGTTTTTTTATTCATCATGTTCATTTAATGCTAAATAATTCTGTTGGAAATTTTTGTTTCTAATAGCAAAATAGTGGACAAGATCATTGTTTTCAATCCAGATACGGCCAGAATTTTTGTTTAAGGCAAAAATCAGGGTCAGAATTTTTTCTCTCAAATATCTCAGACTGCCCCCTCAAATCAAATGGTCCGTACCTTAGACTTTAAATCTATCTAGAGCTTATTAACTGGGGATCATTATTCAGCTATGTTATTAATAGGCTGGGGCGTGTGGGGTTAAACATGTTTTCGTAGGTAAATAATATTGCTGTGGAACTTTTTTTTCATGAGAGTGTAATAGAGTATTACTTTCTGTTTGGTGTAGTTGTGAAATAGAAGTCAATAAATACGTTCTTGCTCAAGCCTTTGTCGCTTTGAAGATGTCATGCTTGTCATCCTCAGCCTAAGCAATGTGTTACTGTAATTTGAATTTCAAAATGACTGAGTGACGTTTTTTCGACGCACTGGTCAACTCCACCGTAGCGAATCACATGATTTTGACATAATCAATAATATATTACAGTAAATACGAGCGAAACATATCTTTATAAGTAAAGAATTGTCGCATAAAAATTAAATACGCGGGAAATGGCAAAGTTCACGAAGTCTAGTCTGATTAATCATTTTACAAAAAAAAAAAAAGTACAAGCAAAGGGGGGGGGGGGGGGGGGGGGGGCGTACGCCCTCTACGCCCCCGTCTGGATCCGCCACTGTCAACGAAAAGAATAAAAAAAAAAGTAAATCTTTAGCTTATAAACGAAGAGATTAGTGAAAAATAGAATATAATAAACACCTAAACATAGAAAGGCATCATCGAGTCACGACTGAAGAAGAAGAAACTGTTCGACGGAACTTCCAATCCCAAAAACAGGGAGGTTATAAGATCTGCCCTGCGATAAACGGTTACGTAGATTTGTTTTATTTGTATAGCTTTACTATCTTATCAGATGTTTGAGGTTACATAACTGAGGAGCTCAAATACCGTGAATGTTTTTATATAAAAAAAATGATGTCTATTCAGTTTGCCTAGTAATTTCCGAGTTTTTTTTATGTGGTATTGGTTGTCCGAAAACATGCAAAATGTTTCAGTCTCTAACAATGTCGAATTTCCTTATCTAGAAGAAAAGTGTCAACGAATATTAGAGTTTCTGTTCCCTTACATAATAGTCCCTTCAACGTGTAATCGGTTCCTCGAAGTAGTCGACGTATATTTATAATTGAGAGCGAGATTTGGAATATTTTTGGAAAAAAATCAGCCCAGTCATAGCACCAGGTACGTGTTGTCAGGTTTGCTAATTTATTACTCATTTACTTAAAGCTTTAAGGAAAACACAGAAACTTAATAAGGTTTAATTATAACCAATACACCTTACCGCTATTTGGAAACTGTCCCGCTTGACACGAGAATCTGTCCCGCTTGAACTTTTGACGTCATACAACAATCACATTTTTCCATTGTGGCGTCAGGTATTTTGTATTATGACCTCAAAATTTTACGGGAACCTGTGTGATGTCTAGTAATGGCGGACAAATAGCGGTAAGGTGTATAGTCAATATACAGTATCGATAATTGTCCGGCCTTCCTGGACAACACAGTGGTTCCCGTACATTTTTTTACGTCCCATGAGAAAATTTCGAAATGAGACAGATGTGGATCAAGGATTTTGAAAAAGGGGGCCTGTGTGCCCCTTAACTAGACAAAATGTGTAGTCCAACCGGTAAAAAGTCTGCATTAACAATAACTGCAGCTCCTTAAAGGGAGGCCCCCCCAGCCCCCACCCCCCAAAAAATTGCCTCTATGAGATAAAATCAAAACAACAAGAGAGACATGCAATTCCACACACAATATGAAAGGGGATTGTCGTACATGGCAAAATGTTTAGCACCCACTAGATACATGTATATAAAAGTTCAGATTCATCAGATGATTTGATCGAATCTGAGACTACTATAGTATTCTCATATCGAATTTATAAGTATTGTGGATGTTTACACTACAATTTACTCTGTACACAGACAAACCTGTGCAACTGCAAAAGTTTGAAGACATAGCAAGAACTAGATAAATAGTAAAATTTCATCAAAATACAAACTTATAATTGCTCAATTATGTATTCTTTGTTACTTTGATATGACCAGCTGACCAATATAGGGATTTGGGGACCTCATAAAGACATGTTAACTACATAGGAAATGTTGGAGCCTATATATGGAAAATACACAGTATGACAAGTGTATATGAGGAGATATCTTCTACTTGAAAATTGTTACTTTTGGTGGATTGATACCAAAGTATCTAACATTTCCTAACTTGCATAATTATGAAAATAATTGTAAAACTGTGCACTTGATTTAAAACAGCAGAATTATGCAAATAATTGTAAAACAGTGCAGCTTGAATTAAATCATTGCAGAATTATGAAAAAAATTGTAAAAATTGTGCACTTGGATTGAATTATTGCATGATCATACAAAAAATGGTTAAACTGTACACTTGAATAAGAAATATGCAGAATTGTACCTCAATTTCATACCAAAAAAGGAAGGTTGGGATTGATTTTAGGGGTTTTGGCCTTAACTGGTTAGGAAAAAGGGCCAAAAATACTTTTCTAATACTTTGTATGAATTGCCGATTTCATTGAGGTTTAATTCAAAGTCTTGAATTCTTGGGGTTCTTAAATATGCTAAATCTAACAATGTATTTAGATATTTGATTTTTGGGCCCCATTTTTAAACTAGTCCACATTGAGGTCCAAAGGGTCTAAATTAAATTTTGTTTGATTTCAACTAAAATTAAATTCTTGGCATTCTTTGTTATTTGATATTTGATTTTGGGCCCCATTTTCAAATTGGTCCACATTAAGGTCCAAAGTTAAACTTAGTTTGATTTTAACAAAAATTGAATTTTTGGTTCTATAATATGCTGAATCTGAATATGTATTTAGATTTTTGATTTGGGGCCCAGTTCTCAAGTTGGTCCAAATCGGGGGTCAAAAATTAAACTTTGTTTGATTTCAACAAAAATTGAATATATGGTTTTTTTTTGATATGCTGAATCTATCATATTGGTCCACATTGAGGTCCAAATGGTCCAAAATTAAATTTTGTTTGAATTTTATCAAAAATTGAATTCTTGAGGTTCTGTGATATGCTGAGTCTAACCATCTATTTAGATTTTGAATATTGGGCCATAATAAGTAAATGTCCAATTTCAAATTTTTAAGTTCTTAGACCACATTCATTCTGTGTCAGAAACCAATGCTGTGGCAAATCTTGAATCACAATCCAAATTCAAAGCTGAATGTTGTGTCCATACTTGCCCCAACTGTTCAGGGGTCTATCTCTGTGGTCATATCAGGGTGTAACATAAATTCACCACTGATAATCTGATACTCACACCATCAACTACTAATTGACATGTTACTCAGACTCTATTATTTATTTGTTGCAGAAAATGAAGTGGAGAGAGTTATTACAGGAAACCGTCAGCCCAGACATCCATTACCTATCACCAGCTGTTGCCTCTGTTGTTTTCTGTCTGTTAGTCATGCTTCTTTGTGTTATTATGCACAATTTGTCCAATGTAATCCTGCCAGGATCAATCAAATTGTATGCCTTGGATTTTTTCAAGAGTATTGCCATATTTACATATCCTCTTGCATTTGGTCTTACAAGGACTTACCATGGCCACATAGGTTACTGTGTAATAATGGTTCCAATCAATGTGATATCATTACTGTTGATGACTGAAGGTAGTATTAGTCCTGTTGATAACTTTCTGTTTGTTATAAAAGGCAAGCAGACATTATGGAGGTCTGTTTTACGAATTGTTATTCAAGTTAATGGTGCGATTTCAGCCTTTTACCTCGCTCAGAAGATTATGCAGTTGGAATTTCATGAAGATTTCAAATACATGCTATCAAATGCTTGTACATCAGACTTGAAAGTCACTGTATTTTTAGGATTTTTGTTGGAGATGATGGGAACTGCATGGGATATGTGGATATGGTCACTCCCATTGTCCAGATATCATGGTATCAACCTCTTAATTAAAATGACCAACAGTGCACTTGTTGTATGTTCAGGTATGAAAATATTGATTAAGTTTAGTTAATTTTTATTTATATAATATGAGAGATAAGTAATGAAGAACTTCTCTTAAGCATGTAGTAGAAATTGTTTATACCCAATTGTAATGACATATGTATATTTTTCACCAAATATTAAAAAAAACCGTCTAAAACCAAGATTTGAAAATATTAAGGGCTTTTATGAAAAGGAGGATAATTGTTGAAAATGAGTAACCTGGCCTGGCCTGGTATTAAAAGCTGAAAACAATCCGCAAGTCCGTTATTATTTCCAAGCCTCATAGCTTAAGGATACATGGTTTTCTGACAAACTCCTTCTTCAGTTTTCAAGCTAGAAAGTGGTGTTATTACATATGATATTCAAAAGATGTGCATTTTATCAATATAGGTATTTTCTTTAAATTGTCAACAAATAACAACATGTTGAACTTAATTTATCATTTTTTTTTGGTGAAATTATACATGAAATGTACATGATTTGTCCAGCTAATTCCTCCTACAGTTTTCCAGCTACAAATTGTATATTCAGCTTGGTTAGTTCATTATAGGTACATTTTATTATCAGGATTTGCTTACTGGATTTTCTTTCACATCCTCAAAATTTGATCTTTTTCATATTGATAATGTTAACTTTGCTTAACAGTACTTATGCATCCCGCCAATGTGTTGTTGTGCTGTGGTCATTTTTTGTATTCTTGTCTTTTATTTTTGCTTACATGGTATGTGCTTTGTCTATATGCCATTTTGTTGACATATATGTTTTTATAGTGATTAAGATAATAACACAATGTTGACTGCTGTACCCTATTTTTGACATTTTTACCTATTATATCT
Source organism: Mytilus californianus (assembly GCF_021869535.1). Lineage (NCBI taxonomy): Eukaryota > Metazoa > Mollusca > Bivalvia > Mytilida > Mytilidae > Mytilus > Mytilus californianus. The sequence continues at coordinate 97,466,274 of NW_026262668.1, forward strand.
GTTTGTTTTGCTCACACAAAATGACATTGTTTTCAATATAATGGAATTTTCCTTGGAGTTCGGTATTTTTGTTGTTTTACTTTTTGTGTCATACCTGAAGTAAAACTTTGATCTTAAAGACTTTCAACATACAACTCAATCATGATCAGTAAATCAGGTGAGACATTTCAGTGGGTGTAGTCTGTTGATTTTTTAAAGTTTTGCCTTGTTAAGAACAATCATTTTTCTAGTTAATTTTCTGTTATAAAGCAAAGTTTTACATGTTGTGTTGAAAGTTCTGGATTTAATGTATTGTCATGATTGTAGCTACTTTCTCCATATATTTTTAAAATCAGATCTTAAATATTTGAAATTCCCAGAAAAGAGTATTACAAAAATACCGAACTCCAAGGCAAATTCGAAAAGGGGAAGTCCATAAAAACTGACAAAATCAAGCACTATCAATCAATGGAACAAGTTTCCAACAAAACAACTGCCATATTCCTGACTTGGTACAGGCATTAGAGAGATGAAATTGATACATTTGTTATTGTTCTAAAAATAAGGAGATGTGGCCTGTATGCTTGTGAACCAGACATCTTTTTGTTTATAGAAAGAGATTTGGATTCATGTTATTACAATGGTACATTGATTAGGATAAACAAATTTAGTTAAGTGTTTGTTTGTACAATTTCCTTAATAACCTTTTTGTACTTTATTACTGTTCATTTTTCATAGATATTTATAAATTGCATTACTGTGTATTCATTATTATTTGTGAGATACCAATGTTCACAGATTACATGGGTATAGGTGAACTTTGAATTTAAAAGTTTAATGAAGTACAATTTTTTACACAGGCTTTTGCAAATCCATGAAATCGAATATCCACGAAAATTGGTACTCATGAAAATTGATGAATCCAATGTATCACAAGAGTATATCAAAAAATCTATTTTGGCTGTACTTTGTTATGATATCTTTAAAAACTATAAATCTGATGGAATCGGGAGCAATTTTCCAACTCAGTACCCCTACTTCAAAGTACAATGTTTTTATCCCTCAACATGAAGATGCATGAACTACAAAATGCATTAATCTTACCTCAGTTCATAATTCCTTCCTAAATTATTGGTTACTCATACTCATTACTAACATATAGAATATGTCCTTGTATAAATGAAATTGACAAGATCATGATTTTTCATGGGGAGTTGCAAGTATTTGAGGATCTGTCATTCAAAAATTTTATTGATTTCACTTGCAGGTAGTTACATAATGATAATTAACCAAAAGAGTTTGCATTTATTTTTTTCTATCTTATATGCTGCAGGGGCATTTTTGTAAACCAACTTTTCTGCTTTATTTTAAGGCGTGCATTATACTGGAATGTACAATCAACCTGCCCTGGCAACAGGGTATACATTTGGATGTCATGGAACCTCTAATGCAGAACATGTTTTTGTCTATTGGATTGGACCTTTTATTGGTGGATATGTAGCTGATTACATTACAGAAAATTTCAACACTAAACTGTTTAGCAAAGAAGTAATGAAGAAAGATTTTAACAATGGTAAAAGCAGGGATCAAGAAGAAACGAAAAAGACCTCAACAAAGAATCTCAAGGAGAAATACAACTAGGTTATAATTCGCTTTAATTTGTATGTATTTTATCTACTTAGCATGAATAGAGATCACATATATGCTGTCTGCCAAAAACTTGCATTGAAATTTTCCCTTGAAAGGTGTTTTTGTTTTGCATCTGGTATTTAAAAACTTTAAAATCCTGATCTTTTATAAACCTTAACTTTGGATGATCACAAAAAATTTGTCTGTTAGATAAATTACTATTTCAAATTTCTTCTTGATTGCTTCCAGCTAGAAAATGCAGTGAGGCCAAATTGCCAAACTTGCTCCATATCCACAATTTTCCATTAAAGTTTAGATACTGATAAAAATAACAAACCACTTTTGCCAACAAGATATAAAAATATGAAGATGTTATATGATTGCCAATGAGACAAAGATTTAGTATGATTATGACATGACATATGTACGACAATTCAAACGAGAAATCTAACACCCTGATTCATGTACACCACAATAATCAAAGAAAAATATAATATACAGCAACAAACAACAATCACTGAATATTTTATAGGCTTCTGAAGTTCTGACTTAGAACAGGCACATACAGAATGTGAAGGGGTTAAACCTGTTTGAGGGCACCCAGAACTCATTTAGTTATGTTTTAATTTATTGATACAAATCAATGTTCAAAAAGATTGAAACAATATTAAAAGATCTAATTATAGCGTTAAATTGACAAACTTTTAGAATAAGCTTACCGGGTATTCAAAAATTCAATAAACTTACTTTTTTTAGATTTTTATATCATTATTTGTTTAGGGTTTGACACTAATTCATTAGTGCACAAATATTGCTGTGGGGATATGATATAAGTATGTTGAAACTGTTTGTTTTTACTCTGACATCTTACAGAAATTTAAAATATAGGTGATTGGACTTTTTGAAATTAAAAAAATGAATGTCAGTTTGTTAAGCATATTATGAAAGATATAAAGATTTTATTTTATTTGTATTCCTTAGTAAGTTTTCTTTCTGTATGTTTTGTTCACATTTGTTATAAGTCTTATTGTTTCCTAGATAAACGTTTGTGCAGAGGTGACCAGTGTTTCCAATTGTAATTTCATGTAAATTCAATTATGGTGATGAATCTTTCAATTTTATATGAGACCTGTATGTGTTACTCAAACAGGTTTGACCTAGCTCAAATGATTTATTAAAGTCACACATGGAGGCTTTTTTGATTACTGGAAAGCTGTCACACACTTTATTCGTAAATAGTACTGTTTATGGACATTTTCTGCAAGTTATCCATTAACTGGGTTGGATCGTTTTTGGTGCCAAACCTTGGTTACTAGTATTATTAAGAGAAATCCATTTAGTTAGCTTTAACCAAATAACAGATATTTTTTTTACTCTTTTTATCTCATTGTATTTTTAGTTATGTGAAACTAAAGTTCATTCATCTGTATGACCTGTCTTCAGCGCACCTTTTAACCACATACTGGTTATGATATATTTTGATGAGAATGTCACAAAATGTTTAGTGCCTAAAGGAGAGTGCAACTCCTAGTTTCATTTTGAACAGAAGGATTTTTTCACAGGGTTTTAGAATTGAAGGATATAAATGTTGGATTTCTGATAAAAAAAATCTAAATTTCATAATTTATTTATTAATTTACCAAATAGGTTTGATACAAGTGGTATTTCCTAATCTGTAATCCTCATCATAAAACTACCTTCTTTTGGAAAATGTGGATGTTAGTCTTATAATTTGGAATTACAAATGTATAAGAGAATAACACATGCCAGTCACGTAAGGTCTTCATTGAATTATAAAAAGACAACATCATAGCAGACTCTCTCAGATATTAAATTTTGTAGACCTGAATAGCATATGAATGTAACTATGATGAGGATAGGCATGTTAAACATACATTTTTTTTTGTATATTGGAAGAAGTTCGAATTTAACTTGTTTTATTGTCAGTTCATGAGGAACTTTTAACATTTGAAAATTAAGAAGTCCCCCCCCTCCCCCTTCATGTATATTTTTGACATTTGTAAAGTTTTATCTGTTACTTGTCATTAATTCAGGACCAGTAAATATTTTATAAATTTCTAACAATAGCTAATTCACATATTCCTCAGGTATTTAACTAACAGTTTTTATTGTGAAACTGGTGAAAAGGCATTTAAAAAACATTAAGTACAAAGGACTTAACAGTAAATTTGGATTTTCTTTTGATCAGCTAGAGGTGTTTTCAAAAAGAAAATGTTGATATTTCCCTCATTGGAACAGGAATTATGATAAAGAAATGAATTTCTAACAATAGTTAATTCACACATTCCTCAGGTATTTGACAAACATTTTTTATTGTAAACTGGTGAAATAACATTAAAAAAATATTAAGTACAAAGTACTTTACAGTGTATGGGTATTTTTTTTGTGTTCAGCTAGAGGTAATTCTACCTTACCTCAACATTTTTCAAAAGAAGATGTTGATATCACCCTAATTGGAACAGGAATTATGATAAAGAAATAACATTGATATTAAAACATTTACGTGAAAATAGGACTGTCATAAAATGTTAGATAGATGCCTATAGTTTTCAATACTGTATTTAAAAATTAAAAATGTTATTGACTATTAATAATGATTTACATATATTCTTACCAATGATACTTAAAATGATTCAACTGCATCAATTGAAAACATTAAAAGGATTGAACATTTTAAATATAAAAGAAGAATATTGATAATTTTAAGTTTCTTATTGTGAATATTTTTATGTTACTCTGCAATTCACATTTAACATAAAAGACATCAATTTGATCATTATTCAAACAGAAAACTCTCTGAGCTTGACAATAAAGAGTGCGGGTCTATTACATTTAGTGCTTGAACTGAACCTTTTTATGTCATGTTATTGATAATGTGATTTTTAAGATTTGACATTGTTTATGAGGCTTCTAAACATATTAAAAACTTTCAAAATGTCAGTATGGACGAACATTTTTTTGCAATTATAAAATGTGATACAATCCAGCAACTATGTAGAATATTATATAAAATCTTCCTTCAAAGTAAACTGTTTTTAGATTTATGATCCAAAACTTAAAAAGAAAAGACTTTAATTTTAATAGATTCATTTTGATATTTACCCTCCAAAATTTTTAATTATTCCAGACATTTCATTTTAAAATATAAATGCTTTGTTACAATGTTTTTATAATAAAAAATAATAATCATCATTTATGGTGGTATAGTAGTATAAACAAAAATGATAGAATACTTTGCCAAAAAGAAGTACATATTATGTTCAAAAATATAATAAAAATGATGGGTCACAGAGCTTGTTTTCAAACTACAGAAAAAAACAAAATATGAGAAGATAGCTCTTACAAAATGTTTTTAGAATATAGAAAGAAAAAATTGTGTCACCGTACATTTATTCCTGCTATAACATACATATATAGATAATTTGTAATTTTCTAGTCATATTGATTTGAAAAGTCTTAACAGACATGTATGCTTTAAACATAGCAATTGATGTAAATTGAACACATCGGTTAAAGAATGACCTTCATTAAAGGTGAAGGAAAAGTAAGTGTACCATATTTTTATAAGATTCTGCATACATTTTGATGAATTTGGAAATGAAAAATTACATTTTTTTTTAAAATCAAGTTCAAAATGCTGATGAAGAATGTAAAATTGAATAAAAATTTGTGACAGCATATGTTTTCTGTTAGTATCCCTTAAGTCAATATGATTGATTAGGAACTTGATGCTATTATTTTTGGTTCATAATGTAGTTATGATTTGTTTTCTAATGCTAATTTAATGTATTCAATATAGATTGTTATCAAAGCTACACAGTTATATAGATGAATTGGCTGTATATGTATTATATTTTTAGTTTTCCTTTTTTTTTCTTCTGAGTTGAATACTAGTATCTACTTAATGCTAAATAAATACTTACTATTACTTAAAAGTTCTAAAATTATGTTAACTACTTAGTTTACATTTTATGGTGTTACTTATATGTGGGAAATATTGGAGATATCCAAATTATTTCGTGATGTTGTTTTTATTATCATGTAATATTGTATGACATGTATGTTTGTCTTGCCCACCAGTCAATACCAGTATGTGTTTATCATCTTTCTTGTGTTTGTAATTTGACGAAATCCTGAAAAACACAATGTCATTAATCATAAAATACAAGTCAAGTTCGATTTGCTGATTTGTCATTTACTGTTCAAGAGTTATTCCTTTTAGGAACCTAAAAGTTTAGAGGCTTTTTTTTAGGTGAAAATGGAAGTACCGTTTGGCACAAACATATTTTACCCTTTTACACAATGTTATGAAACATAACATACAGGTCACATTGAATTTTAATTTTAACTTTGGAATTTATTATAAATGTCAGCCTTATAAGTCTAAATCACAATTTGATGACATATTTTCCATATCTCTGAAATAACTTTAAAAACTGTAAAAAGTTTGCCAACTGGAGACAAGATTATTAATCTATTTGATAAACAAAACCTACGTCTCATTTTCCTGGCTAATTCTAAAAAATCTGCCTTAATATTTTTTCTGATGTGAAATGTATTAAGGCTCAGAACAAATTTAGTTCCTTTGCTCAGTAGGAGCATACCTGCCAACATTTCATAATGCCCATGGGGGTTTAGCGTGCAAGATGGCTCTCATTGTCCCACCAAACCTTTTAAAGGGGCCTTCAAATTTATTTTAATGATGTTTATTTGCTTCTTCATACTTTTACAATCATATACCCATGCTAAAATTGATTGTTTTGTTTTAAATTGTGGACAAAATTGCTCTTTTAAAATTTCCAATTGGGAGCCTCCATGGGGAAAATCCCCCACCAATAGTGACAGTTGGCAGGTATGTAGGAGGATCTCTTCATTAGATAATTTTGTTCTGGTAAAATTAAGAATAAAATTCTTATTGAACTCAGCTCTAGTTCTCTTACTTCTTAGGATTTTTGAATTAACCCTTCTCTTGCGATTTATTAATATATAAGATTTTCTAAAGCTTCTGCAATCCATGCTGATAATGAATATAACTGTCGAGAAGGAAACAACTTACTCTGATTAAAGTGTTGAGTTTAGCTATGTATGTTGGTTGAGGGAACTCTTGTTTATAAAATTAAAAAAATTACCGTCAGTTTGTTAAGCATATTATGAAAGTTTTAAAGATTTTATTTTATTTTATTTGTATTCCTTAATAAGTTTTCTTTCTGTATGTTTTGTTCACATTTGTTATGAGTCTTATTGTTTCCTAGATAAAGGTTTGTGCAGAGGTGACCAGTGTTTCCAATTGTAAATTTATGTAAATTCAATTTTGGTGATGTTCTTTCAATTTTATATGAGACCTGTTTATGTTAATCAAACAGGTTTGACCTAGCTCAAATGGTTAATTAAAGTCACACATGGAGTTTTTTTTTAATCCTGGAAAGCTGCCACACACATAAACACTTTATTCGTCATCAGTACTGTTTATGTACAATTTCTGCAAGTTATCCATTAACTGGGTTGGATCGTTTTTTGTGCCAAACTTTGGGTACTAGTATTATTAAGAGAAATCCATTTAGTTAGGTTTAACCAATTAACAGATGTTATTGTTTATCTCATTGTATTTTTTAGTTATGTAAAACAAAAGTTCATTCATCTGTATGACCTGTCTTCAGCACCTTTTAACCACATACTGGTAATGATTTATTTTAATGAGAATGTCACAAAATGTTTAGTGCCTACAGGAGAGTGCAACTCCTAGTTTCATTTTGAACAGAAGGATTTTTCACTGGGTTTTAGAAATGAATGATATGAATGTTGGATTTAAAAAAAAAAATCTCGATTTCATGATTTATTTTTGGCTCACATGGCCTTTTTCTCATCACTTGGAATCCGTCGTTGTCTGTTAACTTTTACAAAACTCTTCTCCTCTGAAACTACTGGGCAAAATTTAACCAAACTTGGCCACAATCATCACTGGGGTATCTGGTTTAAAAAATGTGTCCGATGACACCGCCTTCCAACCAAGATGGCCTACATGGCTAAAAATAGAACATAGCGGTAAAGTGCAAGTTTTGTCTATTGTTTTGAAAACCATTATAAATAGAGAAAATCTGAAGGGGAGTCAAAAATGTTCAGAATGTTCAGCTCTACCAATTGTCCATAGAAGTCAAAACTGTCAGACGACTTATTACAGGAGTTATTGCCCTTAAATGACAAATTTTACCATTTTTTTTCTCATTTTTGTCTACTGTCTTTTAATCGCAAAAATTATCAGCAAGACAAGTTCTACAAATAAGTTCTTCACGGTCGACATCGTCAGTCGACTCCTTATTGGAGTTATTGTCCTTCGATGAAGATTTTTACCAATTATTTTCGTTTTTGCCTTATATCTTAAAAATGATAATAGATAAATAGAAACTTAAATAAGCAAAAATGATCGGCTGGACAAGATCTACAATTAAGATTAAATGGGGGAAATCGTCCGCCGACTCCTTTCATAATGACGATTTTCACCATTTTATTTTTGCATTTTGCCTTATATGATAAAAATAGTTAAATAGACATTTTAAATCACAAAAATGATCAGCAAGTCAAGATCTACTATCAAGTCAAAATTTGCTAATATAATTAGTAGACTGTCACTCTTTATAGGAGTGATTACCCTTAAATGACGCTTTTTTTGTGTTTTGAGCAAAAACTAAAGAAGATAATTAAAAGCTAAACAGAATAAATGATCAGCAATACAAGATCAACAAAACAGAGATTTTTGTCATGAATTCTATTCACATCTACAATGTTGGAGAGTGTCCTTTGTTGAATATGCACATAGACCAATGTGAGCGACACAGGCTCTTTAGAGCCTCTAGTTTAATTTGCCAAATAAGCTTGGTACTAGTGGTATTTCCTAATCTGTATTTCTCATAAAACTACCTACTACTCATAGCAGACTCTCTCAGATATTAAATTTTGTAGACTTGAATAGAATATGAATCATATCTATGATGAGGAAAAGGCAGGTTAGACATACATTTTTTGTGTATATTTCAAGAAGTTCGAATTGAATCACTAGTTTTACACCAATTTAATGTCAATTCATGAGGAACTTTTAACATTTGATAATTAAGAAGTCCCCCCTCCCCCTTCATGTATGTTTCTGACATTTGTATAGTTTTATCTGTTACTTGTCATTAATTCAGGACCAGTAAATATTTGAATGAATTTCTAACAATAGTTAATTCACACATTCCTCAGGTATTTGACAAACATTTTTTATTGTAAACTGGTGAAATAACATTAAAAACATATTAAGTACAACGTACTTTACAGTGTATGGGGATTTTTTTTTGTGTCCAGCTAGAGGTAATTCTACCTTACCTCAACATTTTTCAAAAGAAGATGTTCATATTGCCCTCATTGGAACAGGAATTATGATAAAGAAATAACATAGATATTAAAACAATTGCGTGGAAATAGGACTGTCATAAAAAGTTTGATAGATTCCTATTGTTTGCAATACTGTATTTAAAAATTAAAACTGTTATTGACTTTTAATAATGCCTTATTGATTTTCTTCGTTGACATATTTGTTTGCTTCTATAGTGATTAAGATTATAAGACAATGTTGACTGCTGTACCCCTATTTTTGACATTTTTCCCTATTGTGTTTGTTTTGTTCACACATTGTTGTCAATATAATGGAATTTTATGCGACTGTCATACAAATGAGAGGTTTACCTAGCTATAAAACCAGGTTTAATCCACCATTTTTCTACATAATAAAATGCCTGAACCAAGTCAGGAATATGACAGTTGTTATCTATTCGTTTGATGTGTTTGAGCTTTTGATTTTGCCATTTGATTAGGGTTTTTCCGTTTTGAATTTTCTTCGGAGTTCAGTATTTTTGTTATTTTACTTTTTACATATATTCTTACCAATGTTACTTAAAATGAATCAACTGCATCCATTGAAGACATTAAAATGATTAAAAATTTTAAATATAAAAGAAGAATATTGATAATTTAAATTTCTTATTGTGAATATTTTTATGTTACTCTGCAATTCACATTTAACATAAAAGACATCAAATTGATCATTATTCAAACAGAAAACTCTCTGAGCTTGACAATTAAGAGTTCAGGTCTATTACATTTACTGCTTGATAGACGAGCGACATTAACCATAAATTTTTATTTTTAATGCACCTACCTAACATACGGCTAAATCATATACCATCCGAAAGCACATCACCTGCACTACCTTTTTTGCCCGGTCGTCAAAAATTCGTATGGTGCAGTTTCCGTCACATCACAACAAAAGGTCAAGGGCGGACAACTTCTAATTTTACTAGAAGTCAGCATTTTTGCATATTCTGTCTTCTGAATAACGATATTCTGTATGTACATATGGAAATCTCTTAGAACAGATGTTAATAGTTACTTATCAAAAGCACTTTGAAATATAAGTGTCGGATTTTTAATGAATAGCGCTGTTTTTCAGAAATTCCGTTGAAAATGACAAAAATACATGGATATCAAATTTTATGTCCGTAATTCAACTGTTATTCACCATAAAATCATATAACATATTTCATTTAGTGCTAAGGGTGTTTTTGACATCATTAAATTACTGCAATTACTCTTCTTGTTGATTAAACAGCCAATTATAACAACCATGCAGTTGCTCAAAATACCGCCATCTGCAAAAAGATAGCTTTTTTTCAGGTTTTCTTTGTTATAACAATTGGGTGTAGTCGATATTATGTTGAAAATCACAAATTTTAAAAGTGCAAAGATGTTAAAGGATAGAATACACAGGAAATTCATGCATTTAGGGAAAAGTTTGGGATCGAAACTTTGATATTTCAATATTTCAATACTTGTATGTTTTCTTGGTTGCTTATACTGCATCTTGCTTGACTGAGGAAGTGAAAATTATTATAAGCTAGCCACTGAAATGTTCTTCATGCCTGGCCAAGATATTTAATCGTGTCAAACTACGTAATTTCTAGTAAATGAATTAATTGAGACTCTCGCAATTATATTAACTTACATTAATTTTTGAATTGGGAAATCTAGCAATTCGCAATAACAATACATACATTTCCATTAATCAATTTTACTCCCTGAATAGTTTACATATAAATACATTTTAATATAAAGATGATTGATTGATTGTTGGTGTTTGACGCAATTTTCGATTTAGCACTTTTGGCTACTAAAGTATTTTGCGGCGATCAGTTTTAAATGGTTTAGGCCCATGGAATGCCCAAGGAACCACCGACCTTCGGCAGGAAAACTGGCAATCCCCATCAACAATACATTAGTTATAGCTATTAGTATCAAGGACGAAGTTACTGTGAAGGTGTCACAACACAAATCTACCAATCAGCATTATCACCTTTTGTAAAAGTAGGCAACCTCTTACAAAACAAAGCCGTTTGAATATTGATGTTTACCTCAGCTAAATGTTACAAGTAAAGTTGCTTAATACAAACATAAATATAAATGCATTTGAACAACTTTTATTTCAAATTTAATTGGCTATGATTTTGCATTTAAATTTCAATGTAGATGTGTCACATAATATTTTCATTTTAGGCATTTAAAAAAGAGAGCACTATTTTAGTAGATCATCTATTAAGCATTGGTTGAACATTGGTATATAATAGATAGTACATGTATATTAAGAATACAAATGGTTAAAATGAAGTTATTTTATTCTAAAATATCTATACAATTGTGAGAAATGAAAAAAATTGTGGTTGAATTAATCCAGTTTTTTAATTGGTTTTATGTCATCTGATCTTAAATTATATTCGTGGATATTTACTGTGCATTGAACCCTCTGTTGTTGATCTAACAGAGACTTTTGGCGATTTTTTCACTTTATTTTCATTTTTTTTGGTTCAAGTTTCTAATGGTGCGAAGATCTCACAACAATAATAAGTGATATAAGTTGACATGAAAAAATAAACCGTACAAAACGTTATGTATATGTTAAAAACATGGGTTCAAACAATCTGACTTAAATTCAGATCAATCACGACTCGCCTGCTCATATATCGCATGAGAATAACGAAATCAGAGAACTACATTTTAATAAGATTAGGGTTAACTTAATGAGATAGCTTGAAAGCAGGTATGTTCTGGTAAATTTTAAAGCGATTACTGCTTTTAGCGCTATTTGAATATGTATATTATGAAACATATCCATTTACGTATAACCTCCATATGCGCACCTTGAACTTCCATAATTCTACCAAGCAATGTCGGAGGAATATTGCTCATTACAATTTTGAGACTAACATATGGATATGTGAAGGGAAAGAACAAAAGAAAAAATGACGTAGGGACAAGATGATTCATACATTTCCGCTTTATCACTTAAAGAAAGATAGAGATGGAGAGAGAACAACGAGCTCTATGAACTGTTTTCCAATCGTTTGTTGTGTTTCAGCTTTTGGATTTGTCATTTGATAAGAGACTTTCCGTTTTGAATTTTCACTTGGAGTTCGGTAATTTATGTTGTTTTACCAATTTTGTTTTTGTATCAATATCTGAGTTTTAAGTTCTTTTGTCTTTTTTCGCTCAGCTTTGAAATTTATGGTTTTCTTTTCTTTGATTGAAAGAAGGGATAAGATAATAAGGAGGCAGTCTCAAACCATAGACGACGAAAAACAGATAACAACATGACCATGGCGAAAATGTAGGACATACAAACAAATCTTCTTAAAACACTATACCGAATTGTGTGAACACTGCATAAACCAATATGGTGATTACAGTTGTTCATGAAGGTTATTCAATCTTAATAAATCTGAATTATTAATTTTCAGTCATATTTAATAAAACAACTAACAAAGTATATAATAATGGGCTAACATTAAAAGGAAATCGCCGGATTTGGCATTGAAAAGCGCATGGTACAGACAGTTTTGATTCGAACATTGAACGAGAACAATCTTCGTAACATGTCTTTCCACATCGGAAAACTAATTTTTACCAAATATTATACTTTTGTTCCTTAAAGTTCTTCCATTACCCTTTTTCTAAATATAGTTGATCATTATCTGCCGATATTAGCAATATTATCTAGCAAAAAAAAAGCAAAATGATCCCTTTTTGCAGATGGAGTTTTTTTGGGCAACTACAAAAGCTTCATTAGAAGGCTGCATCTGGACCTACATCATATTAATTGCAGTTTAAAATGATGAAAAAATTCCCTCGGTCTATAAACAATAAATCTATTCTATTTTTGACATACAAATATTAAAATTTCAGAAAACATTTAGATTTTATTGCAATTTTATCATTTGTGGAAGTTTTTTCAAGAAATTCAATTTTCTGTTGATATAGCGCAATCAATATTCAAGTTTGCACTTGATTTGAAATCATGGTAATTTGTTTTATAAGGTTTGGATAATTTTTAGGAAAAAAATACCATACAAGTACCAGAAAATGGCATTTTGTGTAATTCTAGCAAACTTTTGGAATGTTCAGTTTTGACCTTTGACCTTGATTTAACGAAAATTGCACCGTACGAATTATTGACGACCGGGCAAAAAAGAAGGTACAGGTAATAAGCTTTCGAATGATTTATAATATAGCCGTATGTTAGGTGGGTGCATTAAAGTCGTTAACTAAGCGTGTTTTTGAAAATTGTCACTCGCCTATGAACTGAACCTTTTCATTACATGGTATTGGTATTAAATGTGATTTTTAAGATTTGACGTTGTTTATGAGGCTTCTAAACATATTATAAACTTTCAAAATGTCAGTATGGACGAAAATGTTTTTGAAATTATAAAATGTGATACAATCCAGCAACTATGTAGAATATTATATAAAATTTTCCTTCGAAGTTAACTGTTTTTAGATTTATGATCCAAAACTAAAAAAGAATAGACTTTAATTTTAATAAATTTATTTTGATATTTACCCTCCAAAATTTTTAATTATTCCAGATATTTCATTTTAAAATATAAATGCTTTGTTAAAATGTTTTTATAATAAAAAATAAAAATTATCATTTATGATGGTATCGTAGTAAAAACAAAAATGATAGAATACTTTGCCAAAAAGAAGTACATATTATGTTCAAAAATATAATAAAAATGATGGGTCACAGAGCTTGTTTTCAAACTACAGTAAAAAACAAAATATGAGAAGATAGCTCTTACAAAATGTTTTTAGAATATAGAAAGAAAAAATTGTGTCACCGTACATTTATTCCTGCTATAACATACATATATAGATAATTTGTAATTTTCTAGTCATAATGATTTGAAAAGTCTTAACAGACATGTATGCTATGAACATAGCAATTGATGTAAATTGAACACATCGGTTAAAGAATGACCTTCATTAAAGGTGAAGGAAAAGTAAGTGTAACAGATTTTTGTAAGATTTTGCATATTTTGTTGAACTTGCAAATGTATGCAGAAAAAGTGGGTGTTAAAGTGTTGATTGTGCTCACATGTATAGAATGAAGTGCTTTCGCGCTTCATACAAAATGTGCTTCTGTCAACACTTTTACTCACCAATAAAATTACAAAAAGAAGCATTCATTTCTTATATAAGGATCACAATGTATTTAAAAAGTGGTTAAATCAGTATGATGCTTATATTCTTGTAAGATGAGGAATACTGGCTCTCATTTGGAATCATATTTGAGTTGTGAAAGAAAGAATGCAACTTTTTGGTATAAAAATTATGTTATTGCAACCTTACTTGCCAATGGATAAATGGTAAATTAATATTTTTTGAATTATCCCTGTTGATTTTGAGGTAATTACCGTATGTATAATGTCAAGGTTTAAGCTACTAAGAATACACCGAAATTTGTGCAGAAAAGTTGTTTCTGGATTATAACCCTGCAATCTTACACATTTCGGGATTATAACCCTGTAATCCTACACGGGAGAGGAACCAAACTTGAATAAATGAGATGAAGATTCTTTTTGATTTTTATGTCAGTATGTCAAGGTCGTAGTTACTAATATTAAAGCATTGTTATGACGTCAGCCTATTCATTTACCGTGGATTCTTTTTGTCGAGCCTTCGACTTTAGTCGAAAAAGCGAGACATAGCGTCCTACATTCCGTCGGCGGCGGCGTCCACAAACATTCACTCTGTGGTTAAACTTTCTTAAACTATCCTGGATTTCTACCAAACGTGGACAGAAGCTTGTTTATAATCATAAGATAGTATCCAGAAGTAAATTTTGTAAAAATAAAATTCCATTTTTTCCGTATTTTACTTATAAATGGACTTAGTATTTCTGCCGGGAAATATTACATTCACTCTGTGGTTAAAGATTTGAAAATTTTAATAACTTTCTTATACTATATTTGATTTGTACCAAACTTGGACAGAAGCTTGTTTATGATCAAAAGCTAGTATCTAGGAGGAAATTTTGTAAAAAAATAAATCCATTTTTTCCGTATTTTACTTTTAACTGGACTTAGATTTTCTGCCAGGAAACAACATATTCACTCTGTGGTTAAAGTTTTGAAAATTTTAATAACTTTCTTATACTATTTTGAATTTGTACCAAACTTGGACAGAAGCTTGTTTATGATCAAATGCTAGTATCTAGAAGGAAATTTTGTTTTCTTCCAGTTAACATTACATACAGTCTGCAGTTAAAGTTTTAATCATTTATTAGATTCATAAACTATCCTGGATTTTTACCAAACTTGGACAGAAGCTTCTTACAATCCAAAGATAGTATCAAGAGGAATATTTTTATTGATTTACTTCCTCATTTTTGTTGAGCCTGCGATTAACAGAAACAGTAGGCGAGACACTGGGTTCCGCGGAACCCTTACGAAATTTTCTAGAATCAACGCTCCTAAATCTGTCGCTTAAATGGACTCACCAAATTATATTCAATTGTTTCCTTTGTGTGCCTAATTTCATTAAGTTTGAATTGGCCAATTTACTGATTTCTGTTCACTAATGGAATTAATTTAAAAACTTACCTTTAATATTTGCATTTTTTATATATCTTCACTGGGAATCTAACCCTTCCTTGAAATCTGTTATGTGTGACTGACATCAACACATCGACGAAACCTCTTGGCTACCAATGTGTTGCAATTTAAATGTCTAGTTTATATATATAAATGAACTTACGATACACATCGGTACAACGGACTTGTACCTTTATGTATAGTAATAGACAATTGTATAGTATGAGTTGGTAGCCGCGAGGTTAACATGGTTAATATCAATGAGTTAAAGAGTCAAGTTAAAGGTAGAGACTTGTCGGTGTAGGTTCGAATCCCTGTATTCTCTTTGTTGTCCCTATTCTTTAGTTTTTCCTTTTTTAGCTAACCTGGCCCAAAGGTCCAAGTGAACTTTTCTTATCACTTGGCGTCCGTCGTCGTCGTCCGTCGTCCGTCAACTTTTACAAAAATCTCCTCTGAAACTACTTGGCCAAATTTAACCAAACTTGGCCACAATCATCATTGAGGTATCTAGTTTAAAAAATGTGTCCGACGACCCCGCCTACCAACCAACATGGCCGTCATGGCTAAAAATAGAACATAGGGGTAAAATGCAGTTTTTGGCATATATCTCTGAAACTAAAGCATTAAGAGCAATTCTGAGATGGAGTAAAAATGTTCATCATGTTTAGATCTATCTGCCCTGAAATTTTCAGACGAATCAAACAACACCTCGTTCAGTTGCTGCCCCTGAATTAGCAATTTTAAGGAAATTTTGCAGTTGTTGGTTATTATCTTGAATATTATTATAAATAGAGATAAACTGTAAACAGCAATTATAATGTTCAGCAAAGTAAGATCTACAAATAAGTCAACATGAACAAAATTGTCAATTGACCCCTTAAGGAGTTATTGCCCTCAATTTTTAACAATTTTTCGCAAATTTTTTTAATCTTTTACAAAAATCTTCTCCTCTGAAACTACATAGACAAATTCAACCAAACTTGGACACAATCATCATTAGGGTATCTAGTTAAAAAAAATGTGTCCAATGACCCCGCCTGCCAACCAAAGATGGCCGACATGGCTAAAAATAGAATATAGTGGTAAAATGCAGTTTTTGGCTTATATCTCTGAAACTAAAGCATTTAGAGCATATACGACAGGGGGGGGGGGCAAAATGTTCAGGTTAAGATTGTTCTGAAATTTTCAAACGAATCAGACATTCCGTTGTTGGGTGGCTGCCCCTGAATTAGTTATTTTAAGGAAATTTTGCAGTTTTATACGACCGCAAAAAAGTTTTGGTATCACGTCGTCGTCGTCGTCTGCGTCGTCCGAAGACATTTGATTTCCGGACAATAACTTTAGTAAATGTAAATAGAAATCTAAAAAAGAAATTGTGAGGTGGGTACAATTTTTTTTCATTTCGGATTTCATTTATAATACGACCGATACGAACAAAGACAAACATGCAATTTTTTTCCAAATGTTTGGTTGAAATGTTTCACTCAACAAGAGAAGTGAGGGGTTCCAAATCAACCAAAGGCTACGAATGAGTCTGAAAATCAAATGACAACGAAGTTGTGAATGACGGTCGACAGATGGAGACATAAAGGCCACATTCAGCAGGCAGGTTGCAGTTGGGCCTTGAAAAAAGTATTCAGTATATCAGTTCGGCGAAACAGACATTCCGGTCAGATATGGGATTTACATGCAAACCTCCCCAAAAAAATTACGCCCGTTTTTTCATTCACCATGTTCATTTAATGCTGAATTAATCTGTTGGATTTTTTTTTCTTATAGCAAAAAGGGGACACGATAATTGTTTTCATTACAGATACGGCCAGAATTTTTGTTTAAGGCAAAAATCAGAGTCAGAATTTTTTCTCTAAAATATCTCAGATTGCCCTATCAAATCAAATGGTCCGTACCTTAGACTTAAAATACATCTAGAGCTTACTGACTGTGGATCATTATTCAGCAATGTTATTAATTGGCAGGGGCGTGCGGGGTTAAACATATTTTCGTAGGTAAATAATATTGCCGTGGAACTTTTTTTTTCATGAGAGTGTAATAGAGTATTACTTTCTGTTGAGTGGAAATATGAAATAGAAGTCAATACGTTCTTGCTCAATCCTTTGTCGCTTTGAAGGCATCATGCTTGTCATCCTCCGCCTAAGCAATGTGTTATTGTAATTTGAATTTCAAAATGACTGATTGACGTTTCAAACGTACTGATCAACTCCACCGTAGCGAAACACATAACTGACATAATCAATAAAATATTACAGTAAATACGAGCGAAAAATATCTTTATAAGTAAAGAATTGTCGCATAAAAATCAAATACACGACCGGGAAATGGCAAAGTTCACGAAGTCTAGTCTGATTCATCATTTTACAAAAAAAAAAAGTTCAAGCAAAGGGGGGCGTACGCCCTCTACGCCCCCTCTGGATCCGCCACTGAAAATAGCAAAGAAAACCAAACAAAGATGAAGAACTTTGATGATCCAAAATTCCAAAAAGTTGTGCCAAATATGGCTAAGGTTATCTACCTGGGATAAGAAAATCCTTAGTATTGAAATAATTCATATTTTTGCAAACAGTAAATTTATAAAAATGACCATATAATAGATATACATGTTAACACCAAAGTGGTGACTAACTAAATAAAAATGAATACGTTAAACAACCTAGATCAGCACATAAAAACAGTCAAGCCGAACAACGCATTGTATGTTAGCCGAATTGATCGACGCACAAAAGTGACGTCACAGATAAATTTCTAAACAATTCCAAAAAATAGGATAGAATTCAAGATTAGGTTTGTAATACTGATATTACATGTATTTAATAACAATGAAAATAACAATACTTATTAATATAAAATTGTGTTAGTAATTAGATAATTAATTGTATTATCTAGCTATGTCGGTATTTCTTCTAAATCAAACTGAAAACCAAATACATAGTGTAAGTATAGTTGACATAAACTGAAATCTATAAATGAAATGGGCGATAAATTGTCTTTACCCTCACACACGAATAGAACAGAAAAAAGTAAGAATTACAACTACAAACGATAAGACATTTGACAATAACAAATATAACATCGAAACTAAATACATGAATATTGGATAGAAAAATACCGTGACACGTCTAATAGCAATGCGAATTCACACTCACCAAAACAGTCACAATCTGGAATAGGTCACGTTAGGTACTTAAAAGATCAGACGACATAATGGCAAACCACAATCTAAAACTTACCGTTTCTATATATAATGTTTAAATTGTCGTGAATTGACAACAACGTAGTGCAGGTTTAATATAAAAATTAGAAGATGTGGTATGATTGCCAATGAGACAACTCTCCATCAGAGACCAAATGACATAGAAATTAACAACTATAGGTCACCATACGGCCTTCAACAATGAGCAAAACCCATACCGCATAGTCTGCTATAAAATACCCCGAAATGACAAATGTAAAACAATTCAAACGAGAAAACTAACAGCATGATTTATGTACAAAACAATAAACGAAAAACAAATATGATATACAGCAACAAACGACAACCACTGAATAACAGGATACTGATTTACATACAGAATGTTGCGGGGGTGAAAATGTTTGCTTGCGCCAAACCCTCCCCTAGCCTTGGACAGTGGTGTAACAGTACAACATAAGAAC
Source organism: Mytilus californianus (assembly GCF_021869535.1). Lineage (NCBI taxonomy): Eukaryota > Metazoa > Mollusca > Bivalvia > Mytilida > Mytilidae > Mytilus > Mytilus californianus. The sequence goes on from NW_026262668.1 coordinate 97,485,530, forward strand.
AAACTATAAAAATCAGTTGAAAAGGGCTTAACTCATCAAATCGATACTAAGCAGAAAAAACAACTAATAGAAACACAGACGGGACGTGGTATGGAATTTATAGACTCCCACAACAAAAAGACACCAAGTATAAGTCTGAGAGTACTCGCAGCTACTGACAGCTAGTTCAAAGCTTATAACTAATAAAAAATAATGTATCTAAGAGTGAAATATTAATCAGTACACATCCTACATTAAATGAATTCATTGCAAAGACGTCATTGACAGTCAGAGAAAAACATGACCTTGTGCAATGTAGAACCGTGAATATGCACATGTATATTGAAATAATATTTATTTTGGTTTTCATTTACTGATAACAAAATCTATCTTTATATAAATAAAAACAACATTCAAAGATCTAATTACAGTGTTGAATTGGTAATATTTTAGAAAAAAAGTTTATTTCAAGGATCGATAAGTTTACCCGGATCTTATCTGAATTTCTGGGCTCGGTAAACAACATATCCGTAAAAAGCAGAATGTACTATCCCGTTTGAAATAAGTTTTCTACAGGTACAGCCAAACTTTCAAACCAAATATTTGTATCTATGGAAGAATTAAGTAAAGGTTTTAAGTTATTTGTGGTAACGAAATCCCTGACTTAATAATATACCAGTAATACTAAGATTACGTTCATTGGAATCCAAAACGTCAATACAGACACAGGCATAGCGAACGCATTTATATATAAAAAATATATGGATCACATACTAAAATATCTCCAAACATTACATCAATAGTGTGTTAATGTTATTGCAAGATGCTTATGCTATATTACTGTTAATCGATTCCTCCAACTTCGTTGATCTGACTTTTCCATTATTAGTACTCGGAAATTTTGAACCCAACAATTTCAATATTTTCTTGATAATTGAAATTCTATTACAAAAGTATTTGTAAAAATGTGCAAAATTTATCTTTCAATTTATCTTAAGAATCATATATTCACGTTTTGAGTTATTACTGAAGAAAATGTTTCTACTCTTTGTGCTCTTGTGTAGAAATATTTGTAAACCCCAGATTAATACACTTAAGCAACCCAACATCTCCCTACTTTTGTGTAGACAAATTGCGTTAAAAAGCTGCGAAAATCATAGTAGTTTTTTCTTAATTTAGGTTTTAATAAACAAAGAAGTAGAGTAACTCGTCAATGAGACAGCAACTCAAAGACCATAAAATTCAAGAAGTGCAAGGGTATTCTACGATAAACACATGTGGCTTTATACAGTGTTAAGATTTAAAACACTGTCATCAAGCAAAGTTGACATAATATTTTAAGGGTTATTTTTTCATATGTAGCTCGCAATGTATTCAATTTTGGCTGCACCAACTTTTTAAAAATGTTCATGCTGAACCTTATTTACATGTTACTTAATACTAGGGAATACATAGAATCTTTCGTATTTATAACATTTTAGAGAAAACAGATCGCTATATTGCACAATATATAATATCATTATTACCGTTTCTATCCATAAAGTTTAAATGTCGGAAATTGATTATTAAGTAACGATTGTAAGAGTGGTACAGATTTTAGCACAACTGCATTCATTGACTTTCATACCATATCTTTTTAGTTTTATGTTCAATTGGAATTTTTGAAATTTTACGATTAAAAACATATCTGACATATCTTGGTGATCTGTTAAATCGCTGTACAATAGTTTTGTGAAGAAGTTATAATTTTTAAGATTAATTCTGGTTCTTGTTTTGTCAGCATATTTTATCGCAAACCAGAATATAGCTACACTGTTTTTAACAAAATCGAAAATGCATAATCGTCCCTTACGTATTATTGGTATGAAAAAGGACTTGTATAGAATGTCCATTTATGGCAAAACAAGAAAGACAACTAAAGGACCATATGCCAAACTATAACAGGTCACCGTGTGGCCTCCAACTATAAGCAATATCTATACCGTAAATTAAGCTATTCAGGTCACGTTCGTTATTACTAAATAAGAAACATTTAAAAAAGAGAGGCGAAAGATACCAGAGGGACATTCAAACTCATAAGTCGAACAGAAACTGACAACGCCATGGCTAAAAAAGAAAAAGACCAACAGACAAACAATAGTACACAAAACACAACAGAGAAAACTTAAGACTGAGCAACACGAACCCCACCAAAACTGGGGGTGATCTCAGGTGCTCCAGAAGGGTAAGCATATCATGCTCCACATGTGGCACCCGTCGTGTTGCTCATGTTAGTACACACCAGGTAATAAGTCTAATTCGGTAGGTCACATTCGGGAAAAGGCGACGGGATTGTAGTTACGACATAATTATCATATTCGCTATCATCTGTGAAACGGATATTCCATAACGGTCAACCAACTCGTGATGGCGTCCGTAAAACGTGCGAAGGGATGATTTCAACTTCACCACTTAGAAATCTTGGTTTAATCGCTTCCCTGTGAGCAGCAACCCTCTATCAAGGAAATCATGATAGTAAATACAAGCCCTGGAATATCGTATCAACTGGGAGATATATACTCCATATGCAGGCGCTGCTGGAATGATGCTACATAGAAATGGAATGTTCACAATTGGGAAGATGAAATCATCTCTTTTGTCGTAAAGTTTTGTTTTCAACCGACCATCATTGTCCATTTCTAGATGTAAGTCAAGATGTGGGGCAGACCTAACTGCATCTGATGTATCCTTTATCTCAAGTTCGATTAAACAAAGACAGCCAAACGAACAAGTTTGTGAACGCCAAGCCCGTCCATAACCTGGGACAATGGCGGAACACCTCCACATAAGAAAAAAAAAACAGTTAATTTCTTTCCTTCGAAAATTTAACGGGCGCCATCACGGCTTATAAAATATCTGTTTCACAGATGACGACAGATATTTTCATATTGTCGTAACCATATTGTCGTCTGTTTTCCTCGTATGTGACATCTCCGAATTGTAGCTTGAATTTGAAGATAAAACAGTTTTTAAATCTTTATAATAACGTCCTCGGTTGTTCATAGGACATTAATCTGTCAGACATCAATATTTACATTTTAATGTTATCTAACATGCTAGAATCACGGTTTCGAAATTCTGACAGTTAGTGCAAAGCCGCAACAATTACCAATATTTTGAGATTTTGTCACTATTAAATTCAGATATGAGCAACAGATATTTTGCTACAAAATGTTACATGTGTTGATGTACTGTGGATTCATTTCTTTTCGTGGGTATCAATTTTCGTGGATTGTGGAAAACTTGCATTTACGTGGATATTTGATTTCGTGGGTTTGCCAATCTCTGCATATAAAGCCTATAGAACATTTGCTATTCGTTGAACATTTAAATTCGTGGTTCACCTGTACCCACGAAATCCACGAAAATTGGTTTCCAAAGAATAATAAGGAATCCACAGTATGTAAGACATCCTTTTTGGCAAGACCGTATCTCCGATCTAGTTTGTCCAAAGAACTAGTTGTCAATGTCCCTTTAAGATCAGATATGTCAAGTTTATGATATGGTAGTGAGATCACAAGTGACATGTTTGCTCTTAATATTATACCATCATGTCATTTATCTTTTAAGTTAACTATTTTTGCAATTTCATGGTCAAATGATAGCTCGTATCATACGTTCTCCTTTGGCACATCTTTTTATATGAGCGCCTATGATGAGTCACTTGGAAGTAAATTGTGGTGGTGGTGGGGGGGGGGGGGGGGGGGGGGGGGTGTTCAGGCGTTCTAAATTATAGCCTTGTATGTTTGATAACCTTCTGCTACGCTACAATATTCCAATACGTCTTTATCGTTCTCCCTCCACAAAGATTCGTTTTTGTAAAACACTGTTCATTATAGAGAATTATGTAGACTTTAGGTATTATTTGGGCATGTTTTTGTTTATTTATATTTTTTTCGAGGAAGGATTGAATGGATACTAATTATACACAAGTCTATTGAAATCACGCCTGTAAATACGTTTGAAATAAATATTCATAAGGACAGAACAAAGTATATGTCGTTTGGTGAAGAGGACCTAAGTAACGAACATAAATAAGTGAATAAAATTATTTCTATGTTATGAATGGTTATGAAATTGGTATTCCTTGTGTTGACATGAATTATCATTTATATTATATGAATAAATTGTTTACAAAACTTTTAATTTTTCAAAATGCTATGGATTTTCTATCCCAGGAACAGATTACCTTAAATGTACATGACAACACTTTTTTGGAATTTTGGGTCTTCAATGCTCTTCAACTTTGTACTTTATCTGGCCTTTTAACTTTTTTGATTCGAGCGTCACTGATGAGTCTTTTGTAGACGAAACTCGCGTCTGGCGTACAAAATTTTAAGCCTGGTATCTATGATCATCAGTATTTGATCTATTTACATCAAATACATACTGCGAAATATACAGATATTACAGGATCATTGTGTAAACTGTTTTGAAACAATGACCTTAAAATTAGATATTACTGTTATTTTGCACATGGTTTAACAATACCACTGAATTTAACAGTCGTCTCGGTATGAAACATTTTTCTTTCTTTATTTTGTATATTTATCTTTCATAATATATGAGCTACGTCGGATAGAAATCGACCATATGCAAATGAATATCAATACATCTGTTAACTTATTTCGGGTTGAAAAAAATCTCTATACAAAGTATGTAACTGTTTGAAAATTGAGTTGTTATAAGAACCCTACAAAACAGACCAAAGTTTGAATGTTCCAAAATCAATCTAAGTATTATACATGTACATGTATACGTACACTTGCACAAGGTCGGTTTCTATCCGACGCAGCTTATATATTTGTCAGGTACGTATTTATAATTTTAAATATTTTATTCCTAGTGGTTTGTTATATATTGCTTATCTTTTTGTCTCTTTAAGACATAGCGTTTTCTTCTTTCGTCGACATTTTTGTTGCCCCATTTGTATACTCTACCGTTTTTAGCTCACCTGTTCCGAATTTGATTTTAATATTAAAGAGTTTATATTTACTCATTAAAGATTGTACACAAGTGGTTTACCTGGAATCTTACAATCTTTTAAAATTTTAAATGTTTTTGTTAACTTTTGCATAAAGGGTCTCACTGAACACACGTGCATTTATTTGTGTTTGACAGACAAAGCAGAGGTTACCTTTCCATAACATTTTGGTTTTGATTGTTTAAGACTATCCTCCTTATTCATTTATGCGAGTATCATTCAAAATTTACCACAATAGAAGTATTGATCCCTTAAAAGGCCTTTGAAGTTTGGTTAACTGCACCGTGATTTTGTTAGAATATCAAAATCACATAATAGTATATGATATTATCATACTGACAGTTCTATCGAAAATTTTAGTTAAGAAATTTCGAAATCCAACGTGTAAATTACAATCATGGGAAATTGGTCTTACTTTTTTATTTGAATGAAAATGAGTGGTGTATACTTCAATGAGCCAGCAACATAAAGCCACAAAAAATACAACAAAAAGGATATACACGCTCTTAAGTTCAACCAAACACTAACCATGAATGACAAGCTCTTAATCACCATTAGTGTTGAAACGTTTTGAATAAATTTGACAGATATTAACAAAGATCTGCCATGCAACATTTTATTCTATATCCATAAGTTGTTAAATAGATCTGAATATAACAAACACATGTACGAACGTTGAAAACTGTCATTTAAATAGAGACCAAAGAAACCAAAGGAACAATCAAGAATAAGAATGAAGAATATTAAAAATTTGATGGAAGATACAGTTAACTGACACTATATTCCTACTTGTCAAAAGTGGACGATTGAAGTTACAATTCCTTACATTACCACAAAAGAAACGATGATTTCCTTCTGTACACTTCTTTTTCCTTACTGAATGAATATTTCTTAGATGGTCCGATTACACGTGTTTTCATCGATGTCTCTGATTTCAAGGATTATAATAATTTTATTTTCGATGATTGATTGATTGATTGATTGATTGATAGTTGGTTGCTTAACGTCCAGTGGCAAATATTTCATGCATGTTCAGGACGAGAACAAATTAACAATGAATACAATAGGTAGGTCTTGTAATTGAGGCCGTCAGGGGTAAGGTCGGGAAATTTCGATTTTCACTGGAAAACGAGGGTATATAGGATCGGGACAGAAATTTGGCCTTGCAACAGGTCACCTACGAACCCTCCGAAGAGTTGTTGCAAGGGTTCTTAAAGTGCAGAGAGCGCGGCACTTTCTCTTCACGAGGTATTGTATTTAACGTCCCTATTCTGACCGGACGTGGCTTTGTACTTGATACATCCCGCACAGCCAAACGGACGCCATACCTCTGCAAGGGTTTTACTGCCGGTCGGAAGAAGACCTGTAGTGACCATATTTCTATTCCCCAGTCACCCTTGGGGGGTTTCATTTTCGACTGTCTTTTCATGTGCGGTTCTGGGTCTTAGTGTCCTTTGCCGTTAATTTTTTTTATTTATATGTGAAAAAAGATGCAAAAGACACCAAAGAGACAATCTTATAATGTAGATCATTGTCAACAAGACTGAACACAGTTGTGAGTTTAACATATCGTATAGACAATCTTACATTGTTGAGGACCATTCACGTTGACCTCTAAATGCCCTTTAAATAATTATGTTTTTGATTTGACGCCAGTAAGATTTATTTAGAATAAATAAGTGTCCGCGAGGGGGTTGCCCCGAGCATTTAGTTTTATAGTATATATCTTTCAACTGACTTTCAATTTTAGCACCTATTCTAAACTGTATAGATGAAGTCGATACTCATCCCTTTTCGTCCAATGGAAAGTCAGCATTTTCCCTTCTATATTTCATGTACATGGCTATCCATATCCACAATTTTTTATTGTAGATTATTTATTATTTTGAGCTCTAAGTAACTGCATTAACGAAGCGTACAGTCTCCTGAGACATTTTTCGTAAGAAAACAGCCAAAACGAAGAAAAGATTATGAGTACTGCCGCTTTTCTTATTTTCTTGATAACAACAAATGAATAGAATTATAAAAAAAGAAGTTTAGTTTTGAATATTGCTAACGTTATATAATGGTACATATAAGTAAAAAAGAATTGAAAAGGTGAAAAAGTTGCAGTTAAATAATACGTGCTCTAATTATTATACCAGTCACAGTCATGTTTTATTATTAAGAAGAAAAAAAACAATGATGGAAATTTGAGGCAATTACAATATATTTATCAAAAAATGTAAGCATCTGAGCGTTTGAACGACCGTATTTTATGCATCGAGTTTTTTTTTTTTTTTTTTTTAAAAGAAACAATTTTCAAAAAGCTGATTTATCATTGTGTGTTTTTTTTTTTTCAATTAGGGAATTTTCGAAATGAAAATATTAAGTCTTACCTGAAGCAGACAAAGCAATCAATTTTAAAACAATTCATGCTATTTTTTGTCACAAAAACGATCTTAGACCTATTTCATTCCATCTTTTGAAATGGCAATTAATGATGATGTACCTCTTTTTATTAAAGGGGCATTAGCTATGAATTGGATTAAAAAATTGAAATAGATTTTTTTTGTTTCATAAAATTTCTAAAAGAGGAATATGAAATAAAAAAAAAATTGCTATTTACCGTCCGTTTGATTCGATTTCGTCATAATCAGCTAAAACATCACTGATGTATTAATGGCTTGCGAGTCAATAATTCAACTTCATTTGAATCCGTATTCATTTATCCTTTAATTTGACCTGTAGTGGAGATGGATTGCGCATGTTTTCAGCAGGTTGTCAGCATGTTCATTCATTAATAAAAAGAAAATGATGTAAACATTGAAAAGTGAAACAAGGGAGTCAACAGGAATAACCATTTCGTTTACTGGTCAAGCCCACAAAAATATCTTTTATAAAGGCATAACGGTTTTGTTTTATTGAGGATTGAACAAAGCTTTTGATGTGTGATGATCGTTTCTTTTTATTTGTCACTTCTAAAGTACTATATACTTTCTGTCAATGGCAATCAACTCTAATCTCCAATATACATATCCTTTTCGATTACAAAATTCCATATTCATTCTCATTGTCAAAAATGTGTCCATTACCTTTAAAATTTCCATATTCGTTCATTTACTTTTCATTATTTACATTTTTAAAACCAGTTAATTAAAATGAAATGTACATATCAATGATAGTTCATGTCACAAAAGTGATGACTACTGTGCTGGTGATTTAACCAGGGAGGAAAATTTCACCAGCAGTGGCTTCCACCCAGTGGTTGTTAAACTCATAAAAGATACCAGGATTCTATGTTGGTACGCCAGACGCGCATTTCGTCTACACCAGACTCATCAGCGGCGCTCGAATCAAAACAGTACGGCAAAATAGATACGAAGTTGAATTGTATAGAAAATTGTGAAAAAATGCACCAAATATGTCTTAGGATTTTCTTTCCCTGGGGGTAGAAAAAAAATGAGTGTTTCGAATAACTTTTAAATTTTTAAGAAGTTTGAGCGTTCCTTACTAAGCTAAATCCAGAAAAGGGCTTCGTACGCACAAAATCATTAAAATGTTATTTTTAATCCATGCTCCACAAACCTCCTTCGAATTTCAACATTTAGGTTCGTGTTATTATGAAACTACATACTATAGGACCATTGAAACTAGATTGTGATAATACATTTTTATTTGAAATGCGTAAGTACATAACAGATAATTTCTGTAGATCAGCATCTCTTTAAGAAGAAAAAACAACAACATATAAGTACACCTACGATGCAATGACAATTTATTCCTATAGTTTGAAGAAACTAAAAACTCTTATTGGTATCATTTGTGGAACAGAAACTGCCTACATTTTTAAAGCATCTGAGTTCACTCTATATTCGAATCACTGGGTTTGTGAAGTTAAACCTAGTTTTCCTTGTAATGCTTTGTCTTTTCGTCTCTTAATATGGCGATGATCTATTCTGTTTTTCTTCGACATATGATTTTTTTATTGCCGCCTGTGCATCTTCTTAATTATCCAACAATACACCATAGTTTTTTTTCTATAAAACAGATACATTTTATTTAATTACTTAAGTACTATAATTATAATTTTAATTTCGCATCATAAATTCGGATTTCCAAAACGTTTAACCAGAGCATTCCTGATGATGATGTCTATTGCAGTTCACACATGAAGAGGCACACAACTTGATTTAATACCACTGGATTGATACCATTGCTGGTAGAAAAATAATGTAAAAAAAAATGTTGCTCTCTCCAAAATAATAGAAAAAATCATTTGTAATAAATATCTCGTAGTTTTGATAAGAAATGATCGATTCTATGTTATACATTCAAATTTTTAGTTTATATAATCATGATAATATAGTTTACAACAATGCTAGGTAAAACACTTTATTAAATGTTTCAAAAGTAATCATTTTAGGGCAATAATTCCTGTAACTAGTCGACTAACAGATTTGGTCACTTTACCCTGTTCGTAGATATTAAAAACAGGAGTTTTACTTCCTCACAATGATTTCTATTTCAACATATTAAAACATAACTTGATATGAATTGCTATACAGTTATGATCACGTATTGGACTAAATAATTTGGCATTGCGTAAGGTCATGCTTTCCTTTGGTTGTGTATGAAGTCTTTACACAATTATACGTTTCATTGAATGTGTACTGATTGACATCTAAGTCTGGTAAACATGACTTATTTGTTAGTTGTTGTGACCATTTGAACCATTATAGAGTGTAGCATAGCTTCTAGCCTCTTAGATTAGTGCTTTTTGTCTTTTGTTATTTTGCTAGATGTTTTTGTGTCATGTAGAAATAATTTTTACTGTTTTTATAGCTGCCACACCTCTGTTCCAAACCAGGGGAATATTATGCGCTAAGACAAATGTTTAACACCATTACATTCATGTTTAGAAAGATAATGAAATCTTTGGCTTTAAAAAAAATCTACGGCATTGATTTGCAAAAGATTTTATTGTTCTGAAGAAAGCCGAACATTTTTTCACAAAAAGAAAAGAAATAGCTCCGGGATTTCTGGTCAGTTCAATCGTAACTGAAAGAAATATTCTTTTCATTTATGGTTATAAAACTTGTTTTCTTATGGGTCAAGCAAGGACAAATCTCATTACAAGATAAACCATAACTGTTAATTGACCCCCGCTTCGTTGATATGACGTTTGTTATTATTAGTACCTGACACTATTGAACAGTTTCAATATTTTCTTGATCATTGAATTTTAATAACAAAAGTATTTGTAAAAATGCGCAAATTTGTCTGACAATTTATCTAGAGAATCATATATTCACGTTTTGAGTTTTTATTGAAGAAAATGTTTCTGCTTTTTGTGTTCTGGTGTAGATATATTGGTAAGAGCAAATTAATACAAATAAGCAGCACAAAATCTCCTTACTTTTATATAGACAGATTGCGTTAAACTACAGATTTTGCTATGAAACCATAACCGTTCTTTTTATATTGGATTTCAATAAAGAAAAAAGTAGAATAATTCGTCAATGAGACAGCAAACCAAAGACATAAAATTTAATACGTACATGGGTATATACAGTTTTCAATAATACACACATGCGCCTATACAGAATGTTAAAATTTTTATCACTATCATCAAGCAAAACTGCCATACGATGTTTAGGGTTATTCATTTTAGACTATTTTCATATGCAGCTCTAAATATAGTCAATTCGACTGCTCCAAATGATTTTAAAGTGTTCATGTTGAACTTAATTACAATTTACTTAATTCAAGGGAATACATAGAATCTTTCGTATTTATAACACTTTAGAGAAAACAGATCGCTATACTGCGCCATCTATAATATCATTCTTACCGATTCTATCCAAAAAGTTTAAATTGTCGGAAATTGATTATAATGTTACGATTGTAAGAGTGGTGTAGGTTTTAGCACACTTTTATTCATTTAATTTCATACCACATCTTCTTAGTTTCCTGTAATTTCTTGTACGATTCAAAAGATATCTTGACATTCTGTTCAATCGCTGTATTGATTTGTGAATTTTATGATCAGTTATAGTTCTGCTATTGTCAGCATGTTTTATTGCCGACTTGAGTACAACTACAGTTTGTTTTAACAAAAGCAAAAAAAAATCATAATAGTCTCCCACGTATTATTTGGTATGGAAAAGTATAATGTAAAATGTCCATCTAAAAAGGATTATATTCTTGAATGTTATCTAAAACTGTCTGTGCAATTTTATCATGTCGTCTGGATTAACAGTCATCTGAAAAACTCCTTGACAAATTTTTGAAACAACTAAATTTATGATACACTGATTTTATAAATATGAGTGTAGAAATTAAATAGGTAAAAAAAGATTTCCTCTGATAAAACCATACACTGAGAAAGCCTTTCCCCTGAAAAAAAACTACTTACAAACAGTAAACCTTTGGTTTGATTGTCAATGAGATAAAAAAAAAAAATAAAAAAATAAAGAAGCAGAAGATACCAAGGTGAGAAACTGACAACGCCATGACAAAATAAAAAAAAAGACAATGAAAAAACCGAAGGCCAAACTATTACAGGTAAACCGTGTGGCCTCCAATTATTAGCCATATCTTTACCTTATAGTAAGATAGAAAGATCACGGTATACGAAATAAGAAGCATTTAAACAGAGAAAACCAGGTTAACATGTTTGTAAAGGCCAAGCCCGTTTTTTACTTGGGACAATTGTGAAACAACACAACATCAGAAAACAACCAGTTAATTGCCTCCTTTCGGAAATTTTACGGAAACCATCACGAGTTGTGAACTTTTATGAAATAACTGTTTCACAGATGACAACAGATATTTTCCAGTTGACGTGATCATAATTCCGTCTTTTGTCCCCGTATGAGACATATTCGAATTAGACTTGTCAAAGAGTTTTTACTTATACAAGCAACACGACGGATGCCACATGTAGAGCAGGATCTGATTACCATAAATGAAAGCCTGAGATGAACCCTTTTTTTTGTTTGGGTTCCTGTTGCTCAGTCTTTAGTTTTCTATGTTGTGTTTTGTATACTGTTGTTTGTCTTTTGGTCGTTTTTCGTTTTTATTTTAACAGGGTGTTGTCAGTTTGTCATTGACTTGTGAGTTTGAATATCCCTTTGGCTTTTTCTGCTCCTCTTTTAATTGTAGTAAAATGGTTTAACACAGCAATCGGAACCAATAAAAAACAAACAAACAAAAAACAAAATACAAAGACACAAAGTAGTTTTCTATGGTTACTTGCAGATCCTGAACATTAAGTCAAGCCCAATTTAAACGAATAGATAGATATTCTAGGAGTCTTCACCACTTCAAACAAATTATGAAGTTGAAGACCGTTCAGGACCAAATATTTCCTAAAAATATTTGCCAAATTAATACAACTAAGGTAATCTATTCCTGGGGTAGAAAATCCTTAGTATTTCGAGTTTATTTATAGTTATGACTATATCAATGATAATTCATGTCAACACAGCAGTGCTGACTACGGGGCTGTTGATACCCGCGTAGAGAAAAAACTACTTCAGCAGTTGAATCGACCCAGTGGTTGTAAATAAACTCATTATAGATACCAGGATTGAAATTTTGTACGCCAGACGTGCGTTTCGTCTACAAAAGACTCACCAGTGATGCTCGAAAAAAAAGGCAAAATAAAGTACGAAGTTGAAATAAGTTTATTTGCATCAAATACTGAGAAATATCCAGATATTACTGAATCATTGTGTGAATTGTTTTGAAACTGTGACTCTAAATTAGATATTTCTCACATGTTTTAATGATACCGCTGAATTGAACAGTTGTCTCAATAGGAAACATTTCGGTTTCTATATTTCCTCTATAAATTATCTTTCATTAAATTAAATTTGTCCTGTTTGAATTTACCAATTTATATATATTTTATACCTGGTGTTTTGTTGACTATTGTTTATCTTTTTCTTTTATTCATACTGTTTTCGTCTTTCTTTGACTTCAATTGTTGTCCCCTTTGTATCTTCTCCCCTTTTTAGCTCACCTGTCCCAAAAGGACATGTAAGCTTTTGTCGTCACTTGGCGTTTGTCGTCCGTTGTCCGGTGTTCATCGTTCACCTTTCCCCCTGCAACTCCTGAACCAATTTCAACAACTTTAGGGAATGATCATTATGGTATCTAGTATAAAGATTGTGTTTTATTTTTATTCCGGTTAGTCAACAATCATGGCCGCCATTGCTAAAACTAGAACAAAAGTTATAATGCATTAATTGTCTTATATCTCGAACATCAAAATAGAAAGATAAAATATTACAGGACAAAAATATGCAGAATAAGGTGATCTACTTACCTTTATTTAACAAACATTATGAGATAATTTCTATATGATTTTCTGTCCTTAAATGTCGATTTTTGGCAAATTTCAAGGTTTTTGGCTATCATCTAAAAAATATATCAGTAAAAATTGAAAACAGCCCTTAATAAATTTTATGCGTCCATAGCGCTTTTCTGGATCTTTCAAGAAAAATAGGTCAAAACTTTTAAGGGCAAAAGTATTACTACAAAAACCCAAGAATGACCGTAACCATAAATAAACTCATCATGGATACCAGGATTTAAATTTTGTATTTGCGCCAGACGCGCTTTTCGTCTACAAAAGACTCATCAGTGATGCTCGAATCAAAAAAAGTTAAAAAGGCCAAATAAAATACGAAGTTGAAGAGCATTGAGGACCAAAAATTCCTAAAAGTTTTGCCAAATACAGCTAAGGTAATCGATTCCTGGGGTAGATTTTTTAAGGAGTTATTGCTCTTAAACTTATTTCAACCAAACTTAGGCAGAATGATCCTTAATATATCTAGTATTAAGTTTGTGTTTTGTTTTTTTATTTCGGTCATTCAACAAACATGCTGCCATGACTAAAAAAGAACATAAGGGTAAAATGTATTAATTGTCGAATATCTCGAAACTATAACAGATAAGCAGACACTATAAACAGCAAAAATGATCAGCAATACAAGATTATGACTGAGACCATTGGATGACTCTTTAAGGAGTAATTGTCATTATATGACGATTAATGAAAAAAATCATGTGTTAGTGAATTACCTTGAAAAGTAGACTTCTTCAATCCATTAAACAAAAAATGTTTCAAAATCATCTTAATTTAGCCCGCAGTAAACCATTTCAATACCTAACGTACGTATTTGGCGACATTTTATACTTTTATCCGACTAAAACTTTATAAACTGTTTCTAGCATAAAATGTGATTAGGTATGATTGTCAATTAGACAAATGACCAATACAATGTAATATAATTATGTAAATAAAAGTCCCACATTAAATGTCCGAAAATTTCTCTTGCTACATATGTAGCTTTGCTTTCCGGAATTTTTCAATATATATGTAATTCATGTTGTTTTCTTTCTCATATATACAGAAAGTTTCAATTTTAATAGCATGGGAATAGAAAACATTCCTGCAAGAATCACCAAAGAAGGAGAAAGCGCACTGAAAAAAAACCACAATAACTTGCCTGGTGGATCTATCAAGTACGACTAGGATAGTACAAGATGAACAGAATTCGCTAGAGATAAAGATTAATTTAATACAGCTGCGCCAAGAGCGCATCATGCGCAATTATTGTGCACATTAGAATTACTGCAAGAATAAAATGGGGTACTTCGAATGCATTCAATCCTATATTTACAAATTCCAAGAATTACATTAAGTTTCGACTAAATCAATCAAACCAAACGCAGGTTATGATATATTATGATTTTGTTTTTGTTACTAAAAATCTGGCAATTTAAATCTCATAATTCTAGAGCAACAAACCAGAAAATGAAAAAATAAAATAAAAACAGAACTTCCTTTCATCAATCCCCACAATAAATTAAAGTTTGGAGGAAATCAATCCAGGAATTATATTAAAGTTCCGTAACTCTGGAACGACAAACAGAAAAAGTAAAAAAAAAAAACAAACTAAAAAGCTTCCTTTGGAGGAAATTAATTCAGGAATATTGGTGTTATTTTGTGAGTTGTAAAAAATTGCCTTAAATCTAAAGGTCAAAGTTCTGTAACTCTGGAATGACAAATCAAAAAATCAAAAAATTTCGAAATGGAGCTGTCTTCTGTCTTTTCTAGCATTGTGTTAAAGATATATGAAAATTGCTTAAAGCGAATTAGAGTTATCGTACGAAGTGTTGGAAAGATAGACGGACGGACATTGTTATAACATAATACTTATGTAAAAAATTATAAACCAGTGATCATCCTATGTATCGTCTGTAAAATTCTTGAAAAAAAACCCGTATATACACAACTGGAGACACATCTGATCCGTCATAATTTATTATACCAAACTTATTTTGGTTTTATTCAACTTACACTTGTCTAATCCATCTATTTGATCAAATTAAATTACAAACATCAAATGGTTTTCTTCTTTACAGGAATGGTAAGAATAGATTTTTGAAAAAAAAAAACATTGACACAGTTGACCATCAAATATAATGACAAAAGTTAAGATCTATGGGCGTAAACGATGTCAAATGGTTTTAGTCCAACCTAACCGAACGGAAACAACTGGTAAATGTAAAGGAGACAAAGTATAAACTTCTTTATATTACCAGTGGTGTACCTCAGGGAGGCATTTTAGGCCCTTTGCTTTCTCTATATTACGTCTATAAGTAATATTCCGGCTACAAATTCCTGCTTCATGCCGACGACGGCACTATAATAAGGACTAAGAAACTATTTCGAGGAAGTTAGGAAATGTATTAAGGTCTTGTAGCAAGTGGCTAGTTGCCAATAAGTTATCATGACACCTGGGCAAAGATAATGCATTATAGTATTTGTTTTATTTCATATTTTTAATTACGCGTAGTTTTAAACTGCACTTGATATCGATTCCGGAATGAATTTTACCTTTTACACCAAAGACATGCATGTTGAAAAAACAAATTAAATTGATAGTTAGAAGTTCTCATATAAAGGCGTACAAAGAACTCTGAAAATGACATTGTCATAGTTAAATAACATTGTTATAAACATCAATAATACGCCGATTGCTATAATGTGTGCCTGTGGACACCTTTTCAAAATAAAGCTCATAGAGTGTTATGTGTAAATTGTCAATCAAAAACGTATTGTTTTGGTAACAGATGAAACAAAACTTTAAATTTATAGTCATTTTTTATCATTTCATAAAAAAAAATAATTCACTTTCCCTTCCTTCACATAATCACACCTTTGAATCAAATGACGATGTTAATATAATCTTGCGTCCATCGTATAATTGTCTTATCAAAAATACATTGATACATAAAAAAAAATCGTGTTCGAATATTCAACAGCATAACATCATGACATACTCCATGTACAGGAATCAAAATCTCCCAGTCGAATGACGCATTTGTGAGTTGTGATATTTTGTCATCTTCAACATTGTGTTATTACATGAGCAGCTTAGACAATATCTCCAACCATTACTGCACGCTTTGCAAGTCTTTTCTTCTTTTGCAAACGATGATGATAAGATAATTCCAATATTATATTTTGCATCAAATGTAAGAGGCAATTCAATTGACATGCCTGATGGTTCTTATAACACACAGAGAACCTTATCAACGTCGTCGTGTATTTAATTTTCTGAGACTTGTTTCTATAGTTTATAATAAGATTTTTACATTTATACAAAGACTTGAAATTTACGTGAAGTATTTTAATTAGTAAAAATGTCATGGATAAAGCCAAACGTATAAGCCCCTCCTAACATAGTGGCCAATGATAAAAAATCTCTTTGTAATGAAAGATGGAATTAAAGTAGTTTACCAATGTTCAAATATCACAAATCCATTTAGAAAATTTAGAAAATATAAATTAATGTAAAGAACCCCAAGAAAATAGCATCAAAGGAGCGAGAACGAGTGCGCCCACATGGTATGCGTCTCCTGCTATGCATGTATAACCCGCCATACGAATCCATTCTTAGTCAAACTATCACAGTCGGGAGAGGGACATAATCTGTACATTAACAGATCAGACAACTATTCTGAGAAAATCGTTTCGGACGCCTAAAAATAAAGTGTTGTTTTCATTTTCCCCGAAGTATCTTAAGATCCAAGATCGTGAACACATTTCATTAATGAGTTGAGACAGAAACATAATCGTATCGGTCAACCAATTCGTGCTGTGACCGAAAATCCTATATAATGTCGATTTCAATTTATTTTCATCTAAACATTGTCGGAAAAGATTTTGTGTAGGAACACAACCCTGTCAATCGGGTCCGTATATTGTGAACAAACATGCATGAGCGTAACGTATTACATTAGACATTTGTATGCCATACGAGGGGACAGAGGGTATGTAACTGCAGAGAAATGGGAAGTTGACAACGACCATATAGCTTCATCATGTTTTCAATTTCAATTTATTAAGGCTTTGAGCGTTCTTGATGAAGGTAAATCCAGAAAAGCGCTTCGGACGCATACACTTTATAACGTTTTGTTTTCATTTTTTAGAGTTGTTTCGTATTAATTTTGAAAAGGTGACTATATACACTTTATAAATAGTTTAACAATAATTTCTACACATGTATTTAATTTCAATAATAGTTCCTTGTGTACATAAAACCATTTCTATACACGTATCTTTTTATACCTTTCGATATGAATATCGTATAACAATAATAAATAAACTCATCATAGATACCAGGATTGAAATTTTGTATTTGCGCCAGATGCGCGTTTCGTCTACAAAAGACTCATCAGGACGCTCGAATCAAAAAAGTTAAAAAGACCAAATAACCGACTGTAATTGAAATTGTATATTTTATGTTTATTACGCTCAATTTTTTGTTTGCGGTTACTTAAGTAAGTTGTCGAAATCAACATTTTTCGAATAACCACGACAAATAAGTATTACATTTAGATTCTGATATAACTATTTCCTTAAAGTATGATTGATTGATAATGCTTGCTACATTATTATCCAGTGGCAAATATGTCATGTATATCAAGCAAAACTAACAATTAAAACAATTTATTCTGCCAACTATTGTGCAAATAACAGGTAAAGGAATGATGATTTGCTTTATTTTTACTTGCGCAAATAAAGACTCCTGATATCGTGCATATATGTTGAGCAAACAGTTATTTTTTGAACAAAACAGTTCATTTCTGGTTTGCCTTCGACGCAACAGTAAACAATTATTATGCACTTGAATAAAAATATTTCAATAAGAAGAAAGAATAAGGATTTTTTTTGACAACTTCGCCAAGTTACTCACAACATAGAGAAATGCATTAAATCAAGACATAAAATGATAAGATTTACAAAGTTATGACGTAAAAATAATACACCATGGTATGTGCTGACGTGACAAATGAAGAAATATGCTAATTTCATACAGTTTTCCATCCACATTTCCATGGTTGAAACGTTGGGTTTTTTTTGTGGGCAATTACTTTTTCGAATTCAAAATTTACAAAAAAAGTCATGTAAGTTGATACAAAACAAGGAAAATTAAAAAAAAACCTTTTAGAAAATGCTTATTTCGTCATGGTTTATTGCTATGGTAACTTATCGAATTTTTTTTAATTTTTTTTTCTAAAACTTAAGTCATATAAGGACAAATTAGTGATCATACATGAACGCTTACACATTTGCACTAAATTTGGGACCAAATATGGGTCTTCAAAAAAATTACATAGAATTTCAAATGATTTCGATCAAATTTGAAATATGGCCATGAGATATGAGGCAATAAGTTTTCAAGTAGGGAAAACTCCTTCGTGCACTCGTTATTTCTAAATATTAAAAAGGGAACCTCAAAATTATAGTTAGAATGCTTTGTACATGCGGAGTAGGTTACGGGTACCATTCTGGATAACCTAAGTTTATCCCTGGCTTTTGGTTAGGCTTTGATTGCTTAGTCTATAGTTTTATATGTTGTGTTTTGAAGACTGGTGTTTTTTTTCTTTTGTCGTTTTACGATTTTTGTCATTATTTTGTTTTTTGGTATCTTCCGCCTCTTTTTGATTTAGAAATTTTCCAGAAATTAAGGTTCCAACTACTTCAGGAAAAGTTGATACCAGATGGTTTAGGCTATTGTTTAAGGTCCCTCATAGTCATAAAGATCCTTAAATATTTTTTAGATTTTTAGATTCTGGGCTTTTAACTGTTTGGTTTGAGCTGTCCTGATCAAGATAAATCGCTCTAGATTGATTGATTGATTGTTGGTTACTTCACGTCCAATGGCAAATATTTCATGCATGTTCACGACGATAAATCGCTCTATAGGACCAACTTAATAATCCATTTTTTAAATTGTTTAGATGTAAGCAGAGATGTAACGTATCTCATTACTCTTTATCAGATTTTTAAATGCATTTGTTCAAGATATTTGCCTTCTTTCTATATGTGAGCGAAACTATGAGTCTTATGAAGAGGAACGCTAGTCTTTTGTACTAAATTGTAAGATTAGTATCTTCGAAAAATTTTGTCAAGATAACTGTGTGTCATTCGAAACTCTGAGGTTTCTTTTCTAAGCATTGGTAGCCTTAACTGACTCAACTTTCAGGATTTTTCGGGTTTAATGCTCTTGATGACTGATTTTGTCTTCCAACTGTTTGTTGTCAGCGCTGATGATTAGACTATTGTGGACGAAACCAATGTATAACCTTTAAAATAAAAACCTCTATCTCTACAATTAACCAAAGACATTTTATTAAGACATTCTTCCCACTCCGAAGAATAGAAATAATAAGATAATATGGTATGATTCACAGTGAGACAACAGAATCCAAAAAAGCATGGTTTTAGAAAATTTAGGTTCTCGTACAGCCTTCAATAATTTAATCAACTATAAAAGGCCACGACATGTTCAAATTGAAACAATTCAATCGAAAAAACAAGAACATTGGTGAATAAACAAAAGAAAAAAAACGAAATATAACAGACAGGAAACAACGACAGTCACTGAATTAGATGCTCCTGACTTGAGACAGACACATGTATAATATGACGGGGTCCAATATGTTTTTGAGACCTCATCCCATTCCTAGCCCGAGACAATGATGTAACAATACAACATAAAAACAACCGGTACAAATCAGTTGGAAATGACTTGACTCATTAGATCGGCACGAAGCACAAAAACAACTAACATTAAGACAAAATGCCAATATTAGATTACTCGCAGTTATATAAATCCCTTTTCTTATAGGATTCGAGATAATATTTGTTCTGTTGACTGCAAGTCTTTTATTTTTGGCCAGTAGACCAGTGTTTTTACAGTTGATTGATTTGTTTGTGTATGGTCTTTTGGATTTCTCGGATTCTTTTTTCAAAATTATTTTTTTGAAAGTTTTCTGTTTGTTTGTTTTCTAGCCTTTTCCGTTTGAAACATTTGAATTTTATGGTTTAATAAAGTTGATGAAACAAATACGAAGTGTATGAGTATGAGTAGTTATTGAATTTGTTTTATTTTAAATGAAATACTGCGAAATATTTGAATATCACTAATATACTGTGTGAATTGCATTATAACAACTACTTTAAGATGATAGCTACTGTTATTTGTCACCAGCCTTTTTCAATATCTCTTAATTTAACAGTTGTCTCACAAGTAGTGCTCGTTTAATATCCCATACATAGAACTTCACAGAATCGAACTGTTTGGTGTCCACCTTTATCGATAATGTGTCTTAAATTACAAATATAGATGGGTTGTTTATTTGTTTACATTTGTTTCTCAATTTATTATGTTCACACTTTGTTTTATTGGAGTTGGTAATGCTTAATCTGTAGTGACTTGTAGTGATTTGTTTATTACTGTTTTTTTTCACTTTTTTTATCATTAGGGTATTTATTGTTCATCTTTCTTTGACATATTTTTTTACTCTTTCTCTCCCTTTTAAAATGAACTAACATACATACATGTTTAGAGTTATTTGTCAGAAAATATTTCTACTTGTTACGCGCTCCTGAATTTGAAAGAAAATTAAATTATTACTACATATATGGTTTATGCCCAAATCTTTTCAAAACAAAAAATAGAAAAGCTAACAGTTTTATTCGTAAAGGCTACTCGAAGGACACATGCTCTTAATGAATAAACAAAAGCACTGTTTGATAAAGTATGAAATTTTGAGAACTCTTGAAGGAACTTAGTTAGATTTTGTTGAAAAAAATACAATTGATCATGGATGATCAGTATTTCTTTTAAGGTTTGAGCACGTATATGTAGAACGTTTGTAAAAGAATTTGATGAAAGAATAAATGTAAACTAAACTGAAATATTAATTCCGCTGTAGTTAGCAATAAAGTCATATGAAACTTCAAATTAAAAACAAAACGTTAAATGCATTTCATATACTTGAATGGCTAAGTTTTGCTATATAACATGTGTACATAGACTTTGTTTTAAAAGAAAATCCTTTATCTTATTCAAAAAGGTACTGCAATTGAATTATTTTCTTCCCGTATTTTGATTCGCCGATAGCTTTTCCATATGCAGTGACCTTAACCACGACATCTCTCGTTAGTACTTCCACAACCACACATCGCTAGTGGGAAGATAAATTGTTTTGAAAGAAGAAGTTAACAAACGTGGAAGTGTGATAGTGTTAATTGATTCTGAAAGAAAAAAAAATTAATACACCAAACCATTTAACAACTGTTATGAAAAAGCTTAATTAACAAATCGCATAGAAAATAGAAAAATTAAACATCGATTTATTGCACGTCTATTATCTCACTTATTTTTCACGCGCTCCAAGATTATGTGTTGATTGTTTATTAAGGTCACGTTCGTTAAAATTCAAAAATAAAACACGATAGTTTAAAAGCAGGCAATGTTATCATTGAATGAAATATTTTTGTCGATTATATGTAATGTATTTGTAATAAATGTAAAAAAAATCGTGCACAGAGAACTTAGTTTAGTATTTATCCATGCATTGGTGCAATATTTTCCTTAACATTAAAGTTTAAGAAGTTCGTTTCATATGACTTTTTTAATTTGGCATTAGTAATGGATTATCTCATTGTATGGTTCAGCTGATTTTTTAATCAAAATAGTCTGAGGAATGAAACAGTTTTAACCAGCAGAATCCTAAACCTTTCCTTAGTGATGCAAATAAACCAGCAAAATTAAAGAAAAAAAGGTTAATTAGTTGTAAATAAGGATGTAGTCAAATATATTTTCGATATAACAGTACTCGCAGTTATTGAAAGCTATTTCAAAGCCAACTACTACAACTACTAAATAAATCATGGTTTCAAGACTAAAAATCAATCAGAAGACATTAAACGAATTTCGAGTAATGACGTCATAAACACCAGCTTGTGCAATGCCAAAATATGACAGAGACGTGTGATCTCAAGTGCTCCGGAATGGTAAGCAAATCCTACTCACATGTTGCCATCCGTCGTTTTGCTAAGTATCGACAGGAGGTAGGAACTTTTAGTGTTCATAACTATACAGGAATAGAGATTGGTTATATTTTTATATGTTGATAAAAAAAAATCCAAATACAGATTAAAACAATATTCAAAGATCTTTTCACAGGATTGAATTAATGACTTTTTAAAATACGCCTTTCAAAGGATCGTTTAGTTAAAATCGATCGTATCTAAATTTGCGAGCTCTTTAAATAACACAAGCGTAAAAACTAGAATTAAATATCCTGTTTATAAAAAAGTCTTTTACAGGTGAAGTCAAACGTCGAAGCCAAATTTTTGTATCTATGAAAGAATCTAGTAAAGATTTACAGTAATTTGTTGCAACGATATCTCTGAATAAATACTTTATCAGTGATACATAGCTTATGTTCATTGAAAACTATAAAATCACTACCGACACAGGTAAAGTTAAAGAATCGTGATATATAGACACCGCAAGATGGGGCATCAGGAACATCATCGTTCAAAAAATTAACAAAAGGGAACGAAAACTCGTTTTTGCTGTAACTTTGTTATAGAGTTTCTCTTGTGGTATGGAAAATATGAATCATCTAGAAAAAGACAGCTATTTCTGGCAATATTATATTGAATTAAAGAAAGATTATTTAAGTAAATTTATAGAATTCATGATCTTTTAAAGCAAAAATATCATAAATAAGTGTTGTTGAATATATCAACTAAATAGAATTTAGACAGATCTTTTCTGAGCTTGGCTATACACCGATTCATAACAACATAGGAACAAGTATACTTATCCGCAATTGGTGCCTCAGGGGAATACCTATTACCTGTTAATAAACGTTTAAAATGTATTGCCAAAATGTAAATAGATGTTGTGAAGGAGAAAATTTACAGTTTTAATTTCTGTTTTTTTTAACACATTCCCAACAATTGCTAAAGCAAAATTAAACAAGAAAGAGGAGAGCTTTGTTCATGGTACACAGAGCAATAAGTACGCACCCTATTTTAGACAATTCAAAGGAGGGGTTCGGTCGAGCAGCGGCTGGTGGAAAAAGAAAATGTTCTGAAAACCAACTTGTCAGAAAGAGACATACTTGTGACACAAACACAATATGGAATCATGTTACCTGTTGGAACTTGGTAAGTCAAATATATTTCATGAAGTAATAGAGGTGGTTTGGGGACGGGTGAGGGGACGATTCCAAGACAACCATTATCATTGTAATTAGAACTGTTATACAAAACCCCAAAAAACAATTAAATCCAAGTACAAATTCCTGCTTAATACCGACGACAGCACTATAATATTTTCTCATAATTACCCAGAAGTTATCTCGTGGAAGTAAGGAAAAGAATTAGAGTTTTGTTGCAACTTGTTTGTTGCCAATAAACCATCTTAACACCAGGGTAAAAGAGAATGCATTATCGTTGGTTCGAAACGTACAATGAAGACAGTAATACATTTTTAATTACAGTGTAATGTTCATTTAATGAAATCACAGTCAAATATTGAGGATGTGACATAGACCGAAACTTATCAGATGAAAATACAGTGAACCCAGAAATCAAAAAGGTAAATTCTAGATCAAAATGCATGTATCGTAAGACAAGCTGTTTGTCGACTGCAACTAGCAAAACTCTCTTTACGGCTCTAAGCCAGTGTTACTTTGGTGTCCGGAACTGTCAAGTGTTGATTTTGTAAACATTGAAAATAGAGTGGAGCAATTAAGATTAGGACACGCATATAAAATCTATAACAACAAGTGTCCGGCATATTTAAAGAAAAATGTTTAGTTTTAGAAAAGTCGAAGAACAACACCATACACTGATATAACACTAGATCACGCCAATTATGTTGTTCCTAAGTTAATAAAGTGGACTCCACATCATTTTTTTGTAATGCTTTTCTAAATAATATAAAAT
Source organism: Mytilus californianus (assembly GCF_021869535.1). NCBI lineage: Eukaryota > Metazoa > Mollusca > Bivalvia > Mytilida > Mytilidae > Mytilus > Mytilus californianus. Next base: position 97,509,853 of record NW_026262668.1, read on the forward strand.
CAATACATGAACAGGATGCATTCAAAGCTGCAGTAAAACAGCATCTGAAAAACAAGTAAATCTGTATTTCTATTTGTGACTGAAATTCTATCAATGCTATGCCTCCTCTTAATTTCTTAATTTTAGATCTAAGCGATATACACTTTTAGGACCCCATTAGAAACAAGAGGACATACTGTAATGAATTATCATTAGAAGGATATCATTGGGGGTGCATTTTAGCATTACCGTATTTGATTTATTTCATATGTTTAATTACGCATAGTTTCAAACTGTGTTAGTATATATTTGATATTGATTCCGAAATGACATTGTTATGACACATCAATAGGCTGTTTACAATAATGTGTGCTTGTGGCACCCTGTTTCAAAAATAAAACTGATGGAGACGTTAGGTGTAAAGTATCAAGCAGAAACGTACTGTTTTTGATAAAAGATGAAGCAGAGCTTTAAGTTTTAAAATCATCTTTAATATTTCATCCAATAAAATTTTGTACACTTCGTTAGCCTTGTACACTTGTTCTCAATGACATTATAGCCTAGAACTTCGTCCAGTTTTCCACTTTAATAACATTCCAATCCGTTTTAAGGAGTCATTTCCTGTCCATAACCACATATTGGAATCAAATAAGAATGTAAATATAATCTTCCGCAAACGGTGTAATCATCTTATTAAATATATACATTAATACATGAAAAAACAAAATATGTTCAAAATATTCAACAACAAAAAATCCAAACATACTCTATGTACTTGAATCAAAATCTTTTAGCCGAATGACATTGTTCTGAGTCGTAATATTCTGTCATCTTCAACAATGTAATGTTACATGAGCAGCATAAAAATATTCTCCAACCATTACTGCGTGCTTTGCAAGTCTGTTCTTCTTTGGAAAACAATGATGATAAGACACTATCAGTTGTATATTTTGCATCAAATGAAAGAGGCAATACAATTGACATGGTTCTTATAACATACAGAGAACCTTATCAGCGTCGTCTTGTATAATCAAATATTGTATACATTTCTCTGAGACTTGTTTTTATAGTTTATAATAATGTTTTCACAGTTATATCGACGACTAGAAATTTACGTCACGTATTTTAATAATAAGCATAAAATCTCATTGGATAAAGCAAAACGAATAAGCCCCTCCTACTGAAACAGGGTGAGATATGTTTGATACTTGATTTCCCATTCATATATTCATGCCAAATGATGAAATATCTTGGTAATGAAAGATAGAATTAGAGGCAACAGTAGTTTACCGATGTTTACTTTTCATAAATCCATTAGGAAGAAACAAATCAATGTAAACAAATTCCCAAAGATAATCTTATCATCTACGAAATGAGCGAGTGCGTCCACGTAGTAAGCGTCCCACAATGCATGCACAACCCGCCATACGAATCAACGCTCAGTCAAAATATTAAAATCGGGAAAAGGACATACACTGTACATTATCAGACAATTATTCTGCGAAGTAAAGCGTTTCGTACACATCAAATTTATAATGTGTTGTTTTCATTTTCCCCGTATTATATCAAGGTCCAAGACCGCAAAAACATGTCAATAATGAGTTGGGACAGAAACATGCCGTATCGATCAACCAATTCGTGTTGTGACCGTAAAATCTCATAGTAATATAGCTCCTCAAATATTTTGTTTAAAATTTTAGATCCTTGTCTTTCAGCTGTTTGGTTTTGAGCTGTTCTAATTAAGTAAATCGCTTTGGACCTACAAAATTTATTAGGTAATTTTTCGTATTGTTCAGAAGTAAGCATAAATACTAGGTATCTCAATATATTTCGCTTAAAACACAATGCAATCTCAGATGTATTACTCTTCGTCAGATTTTCAAATGAATTTTTGAGATTTGCGTTTTGTCTATATCCGAGCAGAATATATAAGGCTTATGAAGAGGAACATAAGTGTTGTGTACTAAATTTTAAGATTGGTATCTTCGATCAGTTTGTTGAGATGACTGCGTCATTCAAAACTCTAATATAAAAATAAGGAGATGTGGTATGATTATCAATGAGCCAAGTATCCACCAAAGTTCAAATGAGGTGAATGTAAGCAATAATAGGCATGCACCGTACAGTATTCAACAATCAGAAAAACCCATACCGTATAGTCGACTAATCATTCTATTCTAAGCAATGATAGCCTTAACCGACCCAACTTTCAGGACCTTACTTTTCAATGCTCTTTATGACTGATTTGGTCTTCACACTGTTTTATTTTCACTCATCAGATTGGCACGTAGCTTAAAAAAAACACTTATATAAAGACAAAATACAAACAAGTTCCGATATGGCGGGGTTCAATATGGTTTTGAGACCCCAACCCTATCTAACCTTGGACAATGATGTAACAGTATTCCACAAAAACAACCGATACAAATTGGAAATGGCTTCACTCATCAGATTGGCACAAAGCATAAAAAATAACTAACAGAAAGACAAAATACAAATAGTTTCGATATTAGAGTCCTAGCAGTTATAAAATTCCGGTTTTGATAGGATTCGAGACACTCTTTGTTCTGTTGACTGCATGAGAGTTTTCTGTTTGTTTGTTTTCTAGCCTTTACCGTTTAAAACATTTAAATTTTATGGTTTAACCAAATTGATGAAACAAATTATTCATATACAATGAAAGAAAATTGCATGAACAGTTACTGAATTTGTTTTATTTCAAACGAAATACTGCGAAATATTTGAATATTATTAATATATTGTGTGCATTGTATTAAAACAACGACTTTAAGATGATAGCTATTGTTATTTGTCACCAGCCTTTTCCAATATCTCTAAATGAACCTTTGTCTTACAAACAGTGCTCGCTAATGGTCACATACACAGAACTTCACAGGATGGAACTGTTTGGTGTCCACATTTTTCTATAGTTTGTCTTAAATTACAAATGTAAATGAGTCGTTTATTTGTTAACCGTTGTTTGTCAATTTATTATGTTCAAACAGATACATGTTTAGAGTTATTTGTCAAAACATTTTTCTTTTTGTTACACCTCCAGTTTTAAAAAGAAAATTAGTTGATTAACGTATATGGTTTATGCCCAAATTATTTCAAAACAAATAGGAAAGCTTAATATTTCATCGTTATAGTTTACTCGATGGACAAATGTTCGTAACGAATAAACAAAAACATTATTTATAAGTACGATCATTTGCAATCTCTTAAAGGAAGCTTAATAAGATTTTGCTGAAAAATATTACAAAACTCCCGATGGAGAGATCATGGATGATCAATATTCCTTTTTATATTTGAGCGTACACGTATATGTAGAACCTTTGAAAATGAATTTGATGGAAGAATAAAATTCATAAACTAAAATATATATTCCGCTGTAATTAACAATTGAAGTCATAGGATACTTCAAATTTCGAAAACAGTTGAATTTGTTTTGAATACTTGAATGGCTCAGTTTACTATAAAACACTTGTAGATTTTCTTTTAAAAGAAAATACTTTCTCTTATCAAAATCTTCAGAAATGTACTGCTATTGAAATATTGACAGTTTATAATTTTACTCTAATTCATCGATATCTTTTACGCAGTGACATTAACCATGGTACCTCTCGTTGGTACTTTGACAACCGTACTGCGAAGTGGGAGGATAAACCGTGTTGAAAGACAAAGTAAACAAACGTGGAAGTGTAATAGTGTTTATTGATTCTAAAAGAAACATATTGATACACCAAATCATTTACTGACTGTTATGACAAAATTTAAAGTGTGAGGGAAAACAATGACGAATGAAAAGGTAAGTTTCATAGTTTTTATTGATCTGACAGAAAAATTTTAATACACCAAATCATTTAACAACTGTTATGACAAAGGTTAATTAACAAACAGAAACGCATAGAAAAAAGAGAAAAATTAAACGTCGATCTATTGCATGTTTATTATCCAACTTATTTTCACGTGCACCATTATTCTGTGTTGCTTGTTTATTACGGTCACGTTTGTGTAACTTCGACAATAAAACACGAAAGTCATTCAGAGGGCAATGTTTTCACTGAATTAGATATTTATGTCAATTATATTTTATTGATTAGTAATAGATGTAAAAAAAATCGCGCACAGAGGACCTAGTTTCCATGAATTGGTTTAATACTTTCCTTAACATTATAATATCAAAAATCTCGTTTCATATGAGAAATGAAACATGTTTAATCAACAGAATCTTAATCTTTTCCGTAGTGATGCAACAAAACCAGCAGAATAAAAAAAAATTTGTTGTAAAAAAGAATGTAGACAAATATTAGTTCGAGCTAAGACAGCGGTAGTCAAATGGCGTTTATTCTGGAACTGTATTAGGTGCATACTATCTACTTTAGTGATGAATCACGATTTTATTTTGCGGAGAAGTAGTGGCGTACACGATTTGAGCCAGTTATCATTGATGAGGTTTTGTTTTTTGGAGGCAGTATAATGGTTTGAGTAGAAACGGTAATATTGTACTAAAAGCGCGGAAATTACAATGTGATCCGTGTAAACTTATCGAACCTTTAAACAAACTTATTAGTAAAGGTTATCTTATTAAGGTTGCATTTCTGTAAATATAGACAATGCAATTTCCCATAGGAACTCCCTTTACGGCTAAAATTGTGCCACTTTTACTATGAAGTTTCGTAAAAAATTATATCCTAGAATGGAAAGTTGATATGCACTACTTTTTTATTCAAAGGTCAAAACATATTGCTGTGCGGCATATTTTCAACATTTATATGCCCCGAACTTCTAAGAGTTTAAACTTATACTAAAACTCTGCACTACCCCTCCCTTCACTTTATGTCTTACCCAGAATTCAAATCCACCGCCTACCATGTGCATTTATACTGGTAACATTCCCAAGTTATTTCTCTATGAGATGAAACATAGAGATCATATCTGGGAACCAGTACATAAACAAAACAAAATATCTATGAATATTATATATTTTCCCCAAAGAGAACAAAAGAAACAGCTGTACTTACATAGTGCAACCTATACTAACATTTATTCAACTAGAAAACTGTTGAAAAACACTTTTCTCACAACTATACTTATTTATCAGAATCATAGCCTTAAAGAAATCACTGTATAATGTAACTTTTCTTTTACAGTACGTTTTATACCCCCACCCCTGTTTCCATTTTCAAAGAATTTGAAAACAAGACTTTAATCATTGTCAGCTTACTCTATGTGCATTTTTTCTGACATGAAATGAATAGAACCTGTTTGAAACTATTCTGATAACAAACTGAAAGCATTTCATAATACTATAAATGTAAAGTTTAGTAGTTAATAATTCCAACATTCAAGATTATATAAAATATCCAATCCTGCCTCTGTCTCCAGTCCGCATCTTACTGTATGCCTATTTATCAATAAAAGTTCACTATTTCTGCATCAAATGGTCAGTTTAGAAATCTTGTCACAACAATATCATCTCTAACCATATATCTAACATAATTTAGCTAATATATGAACTAGAAGTGTTTAAACAAAGCCATATCTGCAAAAGTTGTTTGTATCAAGTTAGTAGTCTGATGTATGCATTCACTAAAATTTTTATAAATTGACTGCTTACATCTGTTTTTTGTATACTTTCTAAGCACAGTTATTGTTTTCTTTACAAAAGACCTTTATGATAATAAAATCATAGCATTTGCAGGTTAAACTATCCGTTTTATGACCAATGGGGTAGGCATTTGTCTCTATTTTGTGCCCCTGGGGCCTCAGATTTGCTAAATAATTCTGCTATTTCTATGAATATGCAATATTTAGTACATATGTAGGATAGAACACACTATTGTTAGTTTTACTGCGGTATTTTTGTATTCCTGGCTCGTATTTTTTTATGCTGCTGTCACAAAAAAGCACATTCAGGTGTTACGGCTTACTTTTTGGGTTATCGACAAGACAAAAACACACCAGCAACAATATTCATCAAGGATCAATGAGTTTCAATGACTGCGAAGAGTAAATATAAGAACTTCTTAACAATTTAAATTACAAATATGCATATATTATGAATTTACTTTGCATTCAGGGCTTTAAGTAAACTATGCATACTGTTAACTGTGAATTTATGATGAGTCATTATAGTTAAGGCCCAGGGTTTTCTCAATGTTCACGACATATTTATAAAACTTTATATTTGAGTTAATTTCATTAAAATCTCTGAGATAAACCAAATTTGGTGAAATTTTATATGTTCTCTTTTTTCACCCAATTAATGTTGTAATAAGAACTTTGAATATTGTTTTCGTTGGCACTAACATCGATTTTGTCATCAACAAATTAAAACATAATATTCTTTTCGAATGTTTTTTTTGGGATGTATATATACACATCCACGTTTATTTTCTATTTAGAAATTGTTTTATCTATATATAACATCATTCATATTTATTAATTATAAGGTTAAATCCTAACTATCCTACTGCCTATCGTTAATTTTTTTTTGGCATTGCAAAAGTCATGTCTTCTTTGACTATCCATGGCATTAAAGCACTAAATCCTAGCCTGGGATGTGTTTTAATTGATTTTAGTCTCTGATGCATGATTTTTTTTTTAATATTAATTGTTTTTGGCTTTTAACTAGCTTTCAGTAACAGCGAGTATTCTCAAATCATACTTTCGTGTTAATTTGACCTGTTGACACAATTTGTAATGCATTTCTGTTATTCAATGTTTACTTATTTTGTGTTAAATCTCGTCTTACAATTTTTAATATGTACCGCCTTTGATTAGTTTTTAGTATGACGATACATTTTTACTTCTGTACTCTTACTTTGAATATCAAATTTATTTTGTAAAAAATGTTTCAGTACTCCTAACAACAAAATTATTATATTTAAATTTACATGTGTACGTTACTTTATTTAACGCCATTTTGTCCTATGTTAAAGTTGTCTTTTTGGCATTGGTACATTTTTTTCATTTATATTATGTCATAGATCAAATTTATTCGTTCAGTGTATATTTACTTGTTTGTGAATATGTCTTTTTGATCGAGTTAAGCCATTTCAATTGATATTTTATTGAGTGTCTTTTTATGGTGTAATGTTACACCTCTGTTTCAGGTTAGGATGAAGGTTGGCGCCTGTTAAAACTTTTAAACCCGCTGCATTTTTATGCACCTGTCCTAAGTCAGGAGCCTGTTGTTCAGTGGTTGTCGTTTGTTAGTGTGGTTCATAAGTGTTTCTCGTTTCTCATTTTTTATATAGATTAGACCGTTGGTTTTCCTGTTTGAATTGTTTTACACTAGTCATTTTGGGCTTTATAGCTTGCTGTTCGGTGTGAGCCAAGGCTCCGTGTTGAAGGCCGTACTTTGACCTATAATTATTTACTTTTTACACATTGTGACTTGGATGGATAGTTGTCTCATTGGCACTCATACCACATCTTCTTATTTATATTATGGTCGCACTAACTTGGAATATTATCAATGAAAATCTAACTGGAGAAAAGAGTTCCACTCAAGACAAGATATGAGAAATGAAATACCGATCTAAGATAAGTCGATTCTACAAGCTTACAAATAATATAAAATCAATACATGACCAGGCTGCATTCAACGCTGCAGTAAAGCAACACCTGAAAAGTAAGTAAATTTGTATCTCTATTTGTGACTGAAATTCAATAAATGCCATTCCTCCTCTTAATTTCTTAATTTTAGATCTAAGCTATATACACTTTTAAGACCCCATTGGAAACATACTGTAATGAATTATCATTGGAAGGATATCAACTTTATAGAACATTTTAGCAATACCGTATTTTATTTATTTCATATGTTTAATTACGCATAGTTATGGACAGTATTGGTATTGGTTTATAGTTGTTATCGATTCCGAAATGGCATTGTTATGAAACATCAATAGGCTGTTTACTATAATGTGTGCTTTAGGCAAACGTTTTCAAAAAGAAAACTGATGGAGACGTCAGGTATAAATTATCAAGCAGAAACATACTGTTTTTGATAAAAGATGAAACAAAGTCATCTTCACTTCAATATTCCATTCAATAAAATTTTGTACACTTCGTAAGCCTTGTAAACTTGTTTTCAGTGGCATGACAGCCTATACATTTGTCCATTTTTCCACCTAAATAACATTCCAATCCGTTTTAAGGAGTCATGTCCTTCCCATAACCACATTTTGGAATCAAATGACAATGTAAATTTAATCTTCGCAAATCGTATACTAAAATAATTGTCTTATTAAATATACATTGATACATGAAAAAAATATGTTCAAAATATTCGACAACATGAAATCCAAACATACTCTATGTACTTGAATCAAAATCTGCCAGGCGAATGACGTAGTTGTGAGTCGTAATATTTTGTCATCTTCAACAATGTGTTGTAACATGAGCAGCATACAAATATTCTCCAACCATTACTGCATGCATTGCACGTCTGTTCTTCTTTGGAAAACGATGATGATGAGACAATACCAGTTGTATGTTTTGCATCAAATGAAAGAGGCAATACAAGTGACATGGTTCTAATAACATACAGAGAACCTTATCGACGTCGTCGTGAATGATCAAATATTGTATAAATTTCTTTGAGACTTGTTTTTATAGTTTATAATAAGATTTTCAGTTATAACGACGACTTGAAATTTACTTCAAGTATTTTGATTATTATAAAATCTCATTGAATAAAGCCAAACGTATAAGCCCCTCCTACTGAAACAGAGTGAGATATGTTTGATACGCGTTTTCCCAGTCATATGTTCCATGTCCAAGGATGATAAGTCTCTTGGTAATGAAGAGATAGAATAAAAGGCAACAGTAGTTGACCGATGTTTACATTTCATCAATCCATTTAGAACATACAAATCAATGTAAAAAATAAAAACAAAAAAAATCGCATCACCTCCGAAAGGAGCAAGATCGGGTACGTCGACGTGGTATGTGTCTCCTGCTGTGCATACACCACCCGACATGCGAATCCACGCTCAGTCAAACTATCACATTCGGGAATAGGACATAATTGATACATTAACAAATCGGACGCATGAAATTTATAATGTGTTGTTTTCATTTCCCCCCCAAGTATCTTAAGATCCAAGACCGTAACGTTCAACCAATTCGTGTGACCTTAAAACCTATATATAGTGTCGGTTTTTGTCGTTCTTCAACTTAACACATCTGAAAAGTTTTTTTTTTCATGTCAGGAACACACCCTGTTATTTAGGTCCGTATATTGTGAACATGCACGATCGTAACGTATTATTATGAAGAGTTTTTCGTATTAATTTTGTATAGGTGAGTTTATACACTTTATAATTAGTTTAACAATAATTTCTTGAAATATATATAATTTAGAAAATAGTTCTTTGTTTACGTTTTTAAACACATATTTATCATAACATTTGAAGTAGATTTCGTAGAAAAAAATATACTGACTGTAATTGAAATTGTACATTATTCCTTTATTCCACTCGATTTCTTATTTGCTGTTACTTAATTAGTTGTCAAAATAAAATTTTTTCGAATAACCACGACAATAAAGTATTACACTTTTAGATTATGATATAACTTTTCCTGAAATTATGATTGATTGATGCTGCTTGCTTCAGTACCATCCAGTGGCAAATATTTCAGTAACAATTAAACCAAGTGGTGAAGTTGAAATCGTCCCTTCGAAAATTAAACGGACGCTGTAAAACAAGTATATTTTTTTAAGAAGCTTTCATGTAGCTGTTTATATAAAACCATTAGATATTAGTTTTTTGTGGACTAATACTTTTTCAATACAAAAAGTACTTGTAAGTTGATACAAAACAAGGAAGTTGAAAAAAACCTTTTAGAAAATACTAATCACGTCATGGCTTATTTCTATGATTAACTTGATAAGCATATCTGTTAGCTTACACACTTGCACTACATTTTTGGCCAAATATGGGTCTTAAAAAATTTATAAAATTTGCATATTTGAGCAGTTTTTCTTAATATTGATGATAATGATAATAAACATTGATATTCTTAACCGACTCAACTTTCAGGATTTTGTGGTTTCAATGCTCGTCATGACTGATTTGGCCATCCAAATGTTTTGTTTTCTGCGCTGCTGATTAGTACTGTAGACGAAACCCATGTATGATTGTTTTATATACTTGAATGGCTGAGTTTACTATAAAACACGTGTAGACTTTCCTTTACAAGAAAATTCCTTATGTTATCAAAATCTTCAGAAATGTATTGCTAATGCATTATTGAAAGTTTATTATTGTACTCTAATTCGTCGATAGCTTTTCCGTACGCAGTTACATTAACCACGAGACCTCTCTTTAGTGCTTTGACAACCGCACAGCGCAAGTAGGAGAATAAATCGTGGTGAAAGAAAACGTAAACACACGTGGAGTGTTATAGTGTTAATTGAGTCCGAAAGAAAAATATTGATACACCAAATCATTTAACGACTGATATGACAAAGTTTGATTAATAAACAGAAACTCACAAATAATAGAAAATAATACTACACATCGATTGATTGCATGCCTAGCATCTCACTTATTTTTCTCGCGCTCCATGATTCTGTCTTGATTGTTTATTAAGGTCACACTTTGAAAATAAAACACGAAAGATACTCAGGAGGCAATGTACGTGTTTTCATTGAATAAAATATTTTTTGTCGATTATATGTAATGGATTCGTTATAAAAGTAATGGATTCGTACTCGTAATAAATGTAATGGATTCGTAATAAATATAAAACATCGTGCACAGATAATAAAATAAAACGTTATTTTGTTGAAAAAAGTGATGTAGTCAAATATATTTTTGAGTAAACTCAAATATTGGGTCCTATAGAACGTTTAGAGTTTCTACTCCATGTCGAAGGCCTTACTGTGACTTTGAGATGAAAGTGATAAAAGCAACCAACGACAAACACTGAATAACAGCGTCCTGACATGGGACAGACACATTAAGTGCCAGGCTAAACATGTTAGTGAGGATTCAATCCTCCCCTAACCTGAGACAGTGTTGCAACAGCACAACATAAGAACATCAGATCGACAAAACGCACAAAAACAACTAACAAAAAGATTTAATTCGCAGTTATTGAAGCTGATATAAAGTCAACTACTACAACTAATAAATAAATCATAGTTCCAAGCCTAAAAATCAATCAGCAGACATCAAATGAATTTAGTGTATAGACGTCATAAACAGTCTTTAAAAATCATGAGCTTGTGCTAAGCAAACATATAAAGTATCGACAGGAGGGAGGACTTTTGGGTTTCATAACTACACAAAATAAATATTTTGTTAAGTTTTAATCTGCTAATTAAAGGCAACAGTAGTATACTGCTGTTCGAAATTCATAAATCGATTGAGAAAAAAACAAATCCGGGTTACAAACTAAAACTGAGGAAAACACATCAAATATAAGAGGAGAACTACGACACAAAAGAATCACAACATTAAAATGTAACACACACAGAAACGAACTATAATATAACAATGGCCATTTTCCTGACTTGGTACAGGACATTTTAAGAAAAAAAAGGTGGGTTGAACCTGGTTTTGTGGCTAGCCAAACCTCCCGCTTTTATGGCAATGTTAAATATAACATTAAAATGACAACATTACATGACAGAACTACAATACAAATAAATGGGAGAACATATAGGACAGAGAAACATACGAATAATAGCTAACAAAAGGTACCAGATTTAAAATTTAATACGCAAGACGCGCGTTTCGTCCACACAAGACTAACCAGTGACGCTCAGATCAAAAAAGTTCGAAAGCCAAAACAAGTACAAAGTTGAAGAGCATTATGGACCAAAAGTTCCAAAAATAACAGAATCAATCTAAGTATCAATGAAAACAATATTCAAAGATCTTTTCAAAGGATTGAATTGATAACTTTTTTAAATACTGTTTTTGAAAGAATCGATTAGATTACATGGATCGTATCTAAATCTAAATAGCATCAGCATTAGAACGTCATATCCTGTTTGTTTTTATATAAAAACATATATTTGTTTTTGTGACTTTCAACTTATGTACTTTTTTTCCAGTAAGTATTTCTAGCATATTTGCCATTTTCTTTACAAAAGAAAGTTTTATATGAGTTGCAGTAAATACTTTTGCAATCAGATTTTTCAAAAGACCATCTAATTAAATAAGAAAGCTTTTTTTGATAAGATTGTTTGGAAGTAAAGTGTAGGGAGTCGAAAAGTCAGTCGAAAAGTCAACCAAATTGAAACGAATCAGGATATTTATTGATATATTTTATCATATTCAATAATTAAAGATCTCTTGTCTTACAAAAACGAAAAAACCTGCAGATATTGCTTCCCATGTTTTCTTATTTTAATTTATTAAGAATTATTTTACATTAAGTTTGTGTCGGCAACTTCATTTTGTGTATTTTTGTATGCAGCATGAAAATTTTTGATATAAAAGAAAATAAACTTTATGTCTTAGCGCTATTTAATTGCATGAAGAGATATTTCTCGTATCACACTGCACGGAGTGTGATACGGAAAAGGGTTACGAAAAATGCGTTAATTTGATTTGTCAATCCAGTATCATGAAACGATAGTGCGACATCGCCATTGGCTTTCCGTTACGTCATTGATGACTTTCAAAGGTCAAAACAATATTCATTTCCTCCATGACAATGGAGAAATTAGATTTCTTCAATAATAACCAAAACACTCACACTTTTCACATGATCATCTTATTTTTGTCAAATCTTATTACATCACGAAGCGTACAAAAAGTTAAAAAATTTCTGATGATAAATTTTGACGCCGGAACAGGATATATTAAGTCATACAGGTATGTAAAAAGACTAGATAAAAAAGTCGAGGACACAAAGAGAATGTTAACCATAACAGAAGAAGGTTTAACAACTAATGAAATTTGGATATCACTTGGTATCACCTCTCGTTATTTTAAAAATATTTAAAATCAGAGAGAACCATAGGGACATTCAAACTCGTAAATCGAAAACAAATTGACAATGCCATGTCAAGAAACGAAAAGCGACAAAAATACAAACCGGCAATATTATACAAAACACAACATAGATAACTTAAGACTGAGCAACATGAATCCCTCTTGAAAACGTAAGAGGGGATATCAGGTGTTCTAGAAGTGTGAGCATATCCTGCTTTACATGTGGCACCCGTCGTGTTGGTTATGTAAGTACAAACCTGGTGATAAGTCTCACCTAAGTTCACATTCAAGGAAAAGGGGACGGGATTTTTGTTACGACAATTGGAAAATATCCGTTGTCATCTGCTAAACAGATATTCCATATCAGTCAACCAACTCGTGATTGTGTCCTTAAAAAGTTCGATGGATTTTTTTCAACTTTACCACTTGAAATTCTTGGTTTTATAGTTTCCTTATGAGCAGCAACTCCCTATCAAGGAAATGCAAGCTCTGGAATATCGTATCAACTGGGAGATTCTCCATATGCAGGCGCTGTTGGAATGTTGCTACTAAGAAATTGAAAGTTCACAACTGGGAAGCTGAACTCATCTATTTTGTCGTAAAGTTTTGATCTCAATCTGCCCTCATTGGCAATTTCTAGATCTGGTAAGATATAACGCAGTCTTCATCACTATATCTGTTTTTCAAGTTCCATGGAATAGATGCTTTCAACTAAGTCACCAAATTTTGCATTATTTATTGAGAGGACATCATCTATAAAGCGGAAAGTTAAGTTAAAGGATGTGCTTGCCTCTTTCCATTCATCAGGCCCCTGTATGAAGTCAACCTCATATGAAAAAAGGAACAAATCGGCAATAAGAGGAACACAGTTGATTCCCAGGGGAATTCCGATTGTTTGTTGAAAAACACGCCCTTCAAATGATCTTTCAAATTCCAGGATATTTATCAACCTTCCATGAGATTGCAGCTGAGAAACACCCTCTTGTCTGAAAACCATCGATAATCTATAAGTATTTGATAACTGTATCAATCAGTTTAATTGAGATCTGGAGCTGGCATGTCAGTAACTGCTAGTAGTCTGTTGTTATTTATGTATTATTGTCATTTTGTTTATTTTCTTTTGTTTCCTATTCTGACATCGGACTCGGACTTCTCTTAAACTGAGTTTTACTGTGCGTACTGTTGTACGTTTGTTTTTTCTACATTGGCTAGAGGTATAGGGGAGGGTTGAGATCTCAAAAAACATATTTAACCCCGCCGCATTTTTGCGCCTGTCCCAAGTCAGGAGCCTCTGGCCTTTGTTAGTCTTGTATCATTTTTAATTTTAGTTTCTTGTGTATAATTTGGAGTTTAGTATGACGTCCATTATCACTGAACTAGTATACATATTTGTTTAGGGGCCAGCTGAAGGACGCCTCCGGGTGCGGGTGTTTCTCGCTGCATTGAAGAACCATTGTTGGCCTTCGGCTGTTGTCTGCTCTATGGTCGGGTTGTTGTCTCTTTGACACATTCCCCATTTCCATTCTCAATTTTATCTTTCATTTACTATTAAAATAAATTTTTAAATTCCGTATTTAGGTCAGGCAAAAATGCCGGTGAGTGTGGAGAAGGGGCCTGACACCAATGATTAATATTTAAAATCAAAATTTTGCTTAAAAAAAAATTATTAAAAAAAAACAATATATGCACATCAGTGTATGATGAAACTTAGTCTAACTAAATACAACATTAAAACATTAAAAGAAGTGTTGTCAACGGTAACGCTAACCGGTTAACTGGACCTTTATTTCAATTTTAATAGATTTGATATAGTTTTGTATTAAAATCATTAATAAATTTTGTTAAAAAAGGAGAAGTTCACTGGCGTAGGATGAGAACAGGTAAACATTAATGTTAGTTTTTTCATTTTCATTCCTAAACAAAACTAAACAACTCCCCCTCTCATCAGAACATTTAAATACATCCACCATTCTGTATTTAATGTGTATTAATGTTCATTAATTAAAGTTTATGTAAGTGTTTATTTCCTTGCAGATGCCATTTGTTTACTTTTATCACTTCATCTTGACTTATTTATGGAAGTCTGGGAATTGTCTGACCGCACTGTTAATAGTCTATCTTGTTTGATACAAGGCATGTCAATCTTAAGTAACTCCTTCCTTACTTTGTCGATAGAGTAAATCAGAAATTTAGTTAAGTTGCAGTTGTAATTTTTTATATGGATTAGATACACATGTTTATTTTATGTAATAATTTTATTTGTATTTATTGAAATATTTCAACTACATGTTACCACCATTTAGAAATGTACTTATTACAGAGAGATTCACTTTGTTGATTGTCACGCTAGTTTTAAATGTTTATATTTATACACAACATTTTAACTGGAACCTTTGCAGATGTACACATGCTGCAGATCAATTCTTATTTGAGATTATATTACTATTTTGTTGACTGTAAGATTGCTGAATATGTTGTGGATATGGCAGTTGGCGTTAACATTTTCATATATTCACTGCTGAACATATCTCACAAGTACATTAATTAATACTTAGCAGAGTGAAATGGATAGCTTTTGTGTTTTTTATTCATATTTGCTGCAGTGCAATTATAGTCGTTTACAATGTTTTCATTTAATGAATAAACAATGTGTACTAGTATATGTAATATACAAGAACCGTTTGTCATTAAACATAACGTATATGGATAATATGGGATCGATCGTCGGTTATGTCGACTCGTCGAGTATTGCTGCGGAACAAGTGGATACGGGTTTGAAGATATGGATGGAGGCATACAATAGTTTTGGACAGTTCTATGGTTAAACTGGTATACGTATATTTTTCCTAGACAGGTCAGTTTATTGTATTTTTTTTTTATTTTCTGAGGGCAATCTGAATGTCGTTCATATTACTTGACTAAATGAATGCTCATATTCATTGGTTGGTTATGGAAACATACAATTTCATTATTGATTTTACAAGAAACAGCTTATACAGTTTCAATGCAATTGATGAATGTAACATATTTGGATAATCATATTCAATAATTTCGAAAATTATTATTCTCTCGTTTTATTATCGTTGGTATGCACCTTAAAAATTATTTACTTTTGATTAATTATATATCTTAATCTATTCAGTACTATTCTAGCCTTATTGTTAGGGACGTACACATATCTACAATTTGAGTAAGAGACTAAACTCATTACAATTATTGAATACAATTGTAATATATCATCTCGGTATGTCATAAAGTGCCTAGAAAATCAACCTAACGGTGTTAGAGTAGATCTGATTCATATACATATTGAAATATTAATATTAAATATTCTTTCTTATCGTTCACATGTTTACTGTAATCCCATAACCGAGAAGTGGCATACATTATTTAGATTTTGTATACGATAAAACAGAGAAGTTGCATCAATGTTGTATACTATTGTTTTTTGGTCAACGTTCCTTAAAAAATTACTATACCATATGGGAACTTCTTGCTAAACTTTTTCAGAATAAGTACGTCCTGTAGTCATACAATATTTGTATGCATTTAATACCTTTAACGTATCATACTGTGGCTTAGCACATAGAATAACACTCTATAGCATATGTTCGGATCTTAGCTACTAGTTTATACTAACTCAATTTCACATACAAATTTTTATTATGTGCAGCTCATTTTATATTTATTTTTTCCTCTTCACGTAAATATTCCGTTGCCTGCGGACTTTGTCACACACAACATTATTCTCCTCATATCATCACAACTATACATGTATAGAGACCGTTATAATACATAGACATAAGTAAATAATAATACTTCTGCAATGAGGAGTGATTAAAGATAAACACAGTTGCAGCTTCACCATTTCCGAAGTCTACCTCAGTCATTAAATAATATACATAGAATTATTTATCAACACATGCAATTGACCTTATCAATTTAATTTTGTCTCCGACAGTTAAATATGCATTACAGATGAGGAAAGGTTAAGGAGTACAGATCTACGAAGAATAAATACGTTGAATAAATAAGGATATTTCTAGCTTATGAGAATCATCTATATCGTCTCTTAATGTTGTCTGCAATTAGAACAATGAGTATATCGAAATGAAGGTGTTATATGGATAGTATGGTATCACAACGCAAATTGATAATAATCGTCTCAGTCATACAATACATATTATAGCTTGATATCGATGATCATGTTTTACAGATTTATTGATATATGTAATTTTAACATAGTTTTGAGCATTATTTTATTTATTTTTTTCATATTTCGAATAAGGAGAAAAACGTTGATGCTCACACAACCTACCAGATCTTTGATACTAATGATGAGTATACTTGAATGCAAAGAACTACCACAAATCATTGAACAAGGTTTAGACACAAATATACTATAAAAGAAACAGATCGCTTGAAACCGACATATTTCCTGATAATACATTTATACAT
Source organism: Mytilus californianus (assembly GCF_021869535.1). Lineage (NCBI taxonomy): Eukaryota > Metazoa > Mollusca > Bivalvia > Mytilida > Mytilidae > Mytilus > Mytilus californianus. Next base: position 97,527,255 of record NW_026262668.1, read on the forward strand.
CATAGTTTATCTAATGACAATGTTGAAAGGTTGTTGCTTCACGAAATTGGTAGCATAAATAGTTGTTCGTTGTTTTCTATTACATAATCAACACAGTATGACATGCATTATATCCTAGGGAAATCTGTTTATTAATCTAGCAAAATAGTATGACATGCGTTAACCAACTTAAGTGTGCTATGAAAGAGAGATATTTTCGATCCGCATTTATATTACATTAAACTGCAGTTATAATGGGATTTTTTTTCGGATACCTGCGTTATTCCGAATATAAAGACAAAACTAACGTAGTTCACTATCAATGCTGACTGTCAAATTGATTTACGTTAACAGGCATCTTAAAAACTGTCATTTTGATTTTGTCACAGAGTAATTATTAATCAACTTATTATAAATCATATTTGTCTATAAGATCAATTGTATAAATATATGACCCATTGGTTACAGTAGCATTAAGCTTTACAAGAGCACTATTTATATTTAATTCAAAGATACAACTAATGGTATCCAAATCACATAATTCAAACTGGGATGCGTCGGACATCTGACGGAAACACCCGCTATATTAAAAAATATGAAGTTAACAGGCATCAAGATCTGTTGGAAATGTTAAAAAAATTATTATGGCATCCAAAACCGACATTTTTCGTCATGGAGTAATTATTAAACTTTTTAAAACTAATTATAATATTTGTCCATATGTACAGTTGTCAAAATACATAACATCCAGGAAAATGAACGGTGCAACAGATAATGATCCGCTATTGGCTGACAGTAGTAATTTAGCTTTACGCAGATCGTTATTTATAGACAAATTGAAAACAATTCTTTCACACTTAGGTTTAAATGCCGATAAATACAGTGGATATTCTTTCCAAATAGGAGAAGCCACAACTTGTAGTTCTAATGGTATCTAATATCATATGATTCAAACGTTAGGGCGTTGGAAATCTGACCGTTACAGTCGTTATATCAGAATATCTGAAGTTGACATTCGTATAAATATGCAAATAATTACGATTCTTTTGTTAAAATCAAATATTAGTACAATTGTGTTCTTTACTTCGTATGAGACATTTAATGATACATTATTATATTTTGTATTTTATTAGATTATCAATTTCTGCTTATTTTTGTAAAGTTGCTCTAAATGGTCGAAACCATGTAAATAAGTAACAATATTCAATTTGGCACAACCACTCTGTTATATAGATACAATGGATAAGCGTGGATTCTTGAAAAAGAAACCATGAGCCCGGAGGGCGAATGGTTAGTTTTTCATGAATCTACGCTTATCAATTGTATCTATAACTTAAACTATTGTGTTAATTTCTTTTCAAAATTAAAGCCTTTTCTTAATTAGAAGGTATTATAAGTGAGTTTAAATAACCATGTTATCGTGTCCAACGATGCATTGATAAATATAGATTCTACCACTGCATCGAGTGTGATACGAAATTTATCCACTCGAGACAGTTAAATTTTCAAATTTAAAACGCGAGGCTCGCCGAGCGTTTTAAATATTTAAAATTTAACTGTCGAGAGTGGATAAATATCGTATTACACGAGATTTGGTGGTGGAATCTGTTTCTCTAATGATTTTCAAACAACACGCAGGCAAATTTATTCCTTCTTTTCGAATGATCTGCAGAAAGATGTGTTCTTTATATGTGACGTCATCAGGCATGGTCGCCTTTTTTCATGCCGTCACAATAGGAAATTCAGAGGAAAGCAAGAAATTTCAACGTCATAATCGGATTTTAACCAATGAAGAACTGAGATCAAACGAACCACACGTTGATTAAATTTTTTTTATACAATGGGTGCAGAAAGGGATAAATTGACGAAGAATTAGAGAAATCTTAGATCACAATTAGTTGGTTAACAAAATACAAATATAACACTTCTACCTTAAAAGAATTTATATTACCAGGCATCTTCTTATATCTATATATGAATATTATCTGTTTATACAAATGATAAGACATATTCGAAATTATTTCTAATAAAATTGAAAATGGAAATGGGGAACGTGTCAAAGACACAACAACCCGACCAAAAAACATATATAAAGTATATATAATACGTATGTTATCGAAATTTTTCTAGCACTCTAGGCACATCACGATTTTCTCGCATAGGAATTTGCGAACAAACCTTTGTTAAATTATGTAGTAAAACAGATGAAATCATACTATATTTATAAAACAAAAATTGACAAAAAGAATGTAATCATTTTTGTTTCAAACATGTGAAATAGCCAATAATAATAAAAAAAAACCCGGTAAAACTCGCTATTATTACAAAAATATCCACTATAACATGCAAATTTAGAAAAAAAAACAGGATAACTTAAGAATTGGAACAACAGAGAGAATACAGGGATTCGAACCTAAACCGACAAATCCCTATCTTTAACTCATTGATTTTAACCATGCTAACCTCGCGGCTACCAACTCATACTATACGACTGCCAATTTTGTCTATATAAAAGTACAATCCTTGTGTGTCCGATGAACCGATGTATATCAGATGTTCATTTAAATATATAAAAGAGACATCTACAGTGTAACCCATTGGTAGCCGAGAGGTTTCGTCGATGTGTTGATGTCAGTCACACATAACAGATTTCAAGGAAGGGTTCGATTCCCAGTGAAGGCATATAAAAATTACAAAAATTAAAGGTAAGTTTTTAAATTAATTCAATAAGTGAACAGAAATCAGTAAATTAGCCAATTCAAACTTAATGAAATTAGGCACACAAAGGAAACAATTGAATTTGGTGATTCAATTTCAGCGGCAGATTTAGGAAGCGTTGATTCTAGAAAAAGAATCCACGATAAATGAATAGGCTGACGTCACCACAATGGTTTAACTCGGAATAATTTTGGGGATACTCAATGCGTTAAAAGGGCAGCATGTGTAGCATTTCGTTTGGGCAATGTAATAATGGATTTCATCCATTCTTTACTTGTCACAAAATTATTACCTGGGTTCTCAGGCAGCCCTGAATAAAACGGGTAGCTAGGCAGCCCTCTCGTCGGGTGAACGAATCATTTGTTTGTCCATTTGACAGTTTTTTTGGATACATGTTTTAGTGTGCAAATGTTTTTTTCACTCGAGGTTATCCGTCTCAGGTTGCAAAGTGAGCCCATACCCTCTAAGCACGGACTGGGCCAGCGCTCAACATGCAGGTATCAAAATTAAACTAAAATAAACTTAAAGAGTGGGTATACTTGAGTTACCTATGTTTGACAACGCTCAACATGTCACTCGTAGAGAGGTATTTTGAAGTAACACATTGTTCTTTGAATTATGCTTCGAGCTCTTGTAAATACTCTCTTTTAAAAGGCTCGCTTTGCTATTAGGTTCACATTGTTTGAGGTTTCATTCAATACTCTACGAGTTATGTTTCTGTTTGATGTATACTAAAGTGGCTCGTGACTTTCTCCTTAAAGAATATGGTCAAAGTTAATTGAAGTCACGGTACTACATCTACACTCTGTCGTCAATGCAAGTGCCGCGATAGATGCTCGAATAATGTGAATTTAATTGAGATATGTATTTTATTTTTTATTTTTCAAATACATATCAATTGCTAGCATGTTGCCCGTAACGCCAATTTCATATTCTTATATCTTTTATTATATTATGATTTTTATTTCTTTTGTATATATATTATAACTTGAATACAAGCCTGTGTAATTATATATAATAAATATAAGTCATTCTTAATTGATTTGATTATTTTCACTTAGGTGTCAATTTGTTATACTTCATCAGTCGTTCTTAATCTGTATCTATGACAGATTTAATCTGTACCGTTATACATATTTAAATCTGGAGAAAGGTCATCGCTCGTTCAAATCTTTATCAATAAGAAACACGGCTCAAACTATAAGATATTTTTTTTTTTTTTTAAACTATATATTACTATATTCGTATAATAGTCTTTAGAAATATACATATTGACAGCACAGCTAGCCAAGTAAATATATGTATCATTTTCCTTCCAAATGTTAACATCACATCCTGTTACACAACCATCTGGACATCTTGCAATCAATTAATCTACGACAATACATACGGTAAGTTTATTTATTAATTAGTAGTTTTATTATGATACAATACTGATAAACAGCGTTAATTAATATTACTCTAGCGCTTTAAACAATTAAAAGGATCGTATCAATAAGAATGTTATTTTAAACAAGTAAAAGCTGTCGGCGAAGGAATTTGAGTATAGAATAAAAAAAAACTCTTAGATTCATATCTGAATTCTGTTTAAAAAACTACTTGTCAAATTTGTGTACGTTCGAGTGACTTTTATGAATACAAAAATTTGAAGAAAACGATAGGTAGAATACCCCCCTTTTTTTAGGCCCTACTGGGTTGAATATTTGGTTTGACAACCTTTTCCATGGGTTATCTGTTCCAAATTATATAATTGCATTTGTGATATGGAAGTCGCATGTTTAACATCATCAAAATTTGGTTAAGTATCCGCTTATTTTGTTAAAAGATTGAGTTGTATAAGTAATGATTTATTTGGGTGCTCTGTCCACTATGTATAACTATTAAGTGGTAACAATATACAATATAAATTTGGTTTAATTCAGAAATATAATGAAGGTTATTTTCTTCAATGAATAGGATACTGGTTTCTATTACAGGTAATGATTGTTTCGACTGATTAATTTTTGGTCGGTACCATTGCAAGCGCTTATGAACTGCTGACCCGAAGTTATACCATCCCTCCAAAAGCCAATTTTCTTTCATTACATAACATGCTGAGCACATGCAAAAATCTTAAAGAACTAATGGTCAGTTAAAGGTTGCATGCATACGGACCCAAAAGAGGTCGAATTGTTGTTTTGCAAGACAGTAATATATATCAGCGATGTATTATGTTCAGTTTAACAAAATAGAACCAAACTATATTTCTTTATAAAAATGAATTATCTAAACCAGCCATATCGCATGATATTATAAAATTTTTAATAAAAAAAAATGTATCCATAAGATAAAAGCATTTATCATTTTCTTATTGCGAACCCAATGAAAGTTTTCCACAGTGCCATCTCTATCTTGACCAGGTATTTAAACTTTTGTAAGTTCACCTGTCCTATTGAAAGAATACAATAGCTATTTTTCTCTGTGTAGTTTATTCACTGGGACCTTTAAATTTCTTCGAAGAGAAATCTATCACTCATTGATTAATTTACCTGAGTAAAATATAATTCTTATATTTTGACAAAAATACTTTTTTTATACTCATTAACTGCGTGTGATGATGTATTTATTCAATATTAATAATATATTTTCATTCAGTTTAATATAAACATTGATTCAATCATAAAAAGTTGATTTCAAACAAAAGTTTTATTAATGTTCCTATTAAAATTATATTCTTTTTTGTCTAGTTATAGAATACATTAATTAAGAAGATCTTAATTTGAACATCATAATTTTCAAGTTTTTATTCATGTCAAACAATTTTTTTTAAAAGGAACAATGTTGAAAGTTTTGTCAGAAATCAACTTTTTATGATTAAATCAATGTTTATATTAAACTGAATGAAAATATATTATTAATATATTATTAATATAACATAAATCAACGCTAACATGTTTAACCCCGCCACATTCTGTATGTATGTGCCTGTCCCAAGTCAGGAGCCTGTAATTCAGTGGTTGTCGTTTGTTTATGTGTTACATATTTGTTTTTCGTTCATTTTTTGTACATAAATTAGGCCGTTAGTTTTCTCGTTTGAATTGTTTTACATTGTCATTTCGGGGCCTTTTATAGCTGACTGTGCGGTATGGGCTTTGCTCATTGTTGAAGGCCGTACGGTGACCTATAGTTGTTAATTTCTGTGTCATTTGGTATCTTGTGGAGAGTTGTCTCATTGGCAATCATACCACATCTTCTTTTTTATATTTTATTAATGTTTCAACTTTGCATCACTGTTTACATTCAACCGATTGAAAATATATTATCAATATTGAATAAATATAACATCACATTCAGTTTTGAGTATAAAACTGTATTTATTCAATAGGGCAGGTGAACTTACAAAAGTTTAAATACCTGGTCAAGATAGAGATGGCACTGTGGAAAACTTTCATTGGGTTCGCAATAAAACAAAACGTTTCATAAATAATTTCCGTTTCTGCACCAAATTTGCTAATTAGTTTGGTAAAAATCTAGACCGATCATTTGTAGATATTTGCAATCAAAAATCAATATAGAACCCCGTTCTACCTTATCTTTACCAGCCAGTTTTCTATGTTTTTATTGCTTGTGTTATTTTGCTACACCAACAATTTCAATGTATATAACATGCAATAATAGTTCAAAAATATTATTTGATTATTTGAAAAGAATTGAGACAACTAAATCATGTACCACTGCTTTAACTCAGGACAAAATCATTGTACTAAATGATCTTTATTATGGCAACGTTACTACACGTTTTCTTAAACAAATCAAAAACAATAAACACGTGAGATGTACTTGCCTACTATTAGCACAACAGATGCCAGCTAGATAATAGTGTAATTGAATATATGAATATGTCAACAAACAAATAGCGAAAATAGGAAAACGTGGGCTAACGATAGAAATTTGAATTAATATATAAAATCAACATTCTAATATGACGTCCCTTCAAGCTCTTTGAGTGCACATCGTGATAAAATACGAATATATTGTATGTCAGTTGATCTGCAACGTCATGTTTTGTTAAGGCTGTTCCAATCATACTCCCACTTCATAAGCTTTTTGTGAATAGAGCACCCGAAGTCAATCAATGTAAATATGACGTCATTAAACCATCTGCTCTAAACGTGACGTAAAGACGTAACCATTGTACGGGAAACGCTAGAATGGGAAAGCCGTCAAAACATGGGAACATGAACAAACAATGACATGAATTTGTTTAAATTTGTTCAGTAATCAAGTAAGTGTGTATACAAATGAAATCGATATAAGTGTTAAATATTTATTTGTGGTTTGCATGTACACAAATATATACTTGTTGAAAGTGATACACTTCTAACTTCCTCATTGGACAATGCATTTTTGGTGTAACGAAGGTCGATTCCTTCTTGTTCGACAAAAACTCACACAGTAATTACATTTTCTTAATCATTATACTTCATCATAACGTGTATAAGTAAGTTATTCGGCACCAATTCAGTTTTCTTTGTCTTTTACGCCAGTTCTTTTCTTGATAATAGACTGAATGAATACTCAGAAGAAGTTTCTTTTTTTTTAACAATTACACAAAACTTTATTGCACAACTGCTGTTTTATATTCTATCCAGATTACAGCGTTAGTCTGGATACCCCTGTGATGAGTTACTAAACTTCAAGGGAATAAAAGTTCAGCAAACAAATACAAAATGTTAGTCTTACAATTTATTACATTATTTCATTCCTAAAGATTGTTAATATATTTCAAAGTTGGTGTCATATGTTACGGATCAAAATCATTCCACGGACCGGGTTTGACTTGTTTTTATTGAGTCGATTTTTAATCATTGACTGTTTGACCCAATAAAATTTTGAACAGGTGGATGAAACCGTTAGGAAAGCACATGGTTTTTGTTAACTTTCCATTCGTTCGAACATTTTGGATTTACTTTAATTAATCTTTTTTGCTTTCGTATGATAGTTTCTTTCTAGTCTTAATTATTTGCAGTAAGCATGTGATTGATATTTGTACACAATATTAAGTTATACAGTAAATGCAGATCAATAACAGATCGTAAAAACCTGCAACAGATACACCAAATCACAGTATTCTATTCTTACAAAATATTCTTCTTTCTTTTCTTTTTTTTCAGAAGAAGTTTCATTGAATAAAGAAAACCAATGCGGTTTTTTGCGGAGATTTATTCGACTGTTGATTCTTTGATTATTTTCTTTGAAGTCCTGAAGTATGAGAAAAAAATATCATGTTGTGCATTTGTAAACGTAGAAAAGCCATTTGACATTTTATGTCAATAAAAAAACTTATCAAAGATAACAGGCTTTTAATTTAATTCCTGTATGTTGGTGATATATAGAAAATGTGTTCATTACTGTAATCACTATTAAACATAATTGAAACTAGTTTTGGCACTTAATGAAAATTTCTTCTTTTTTGAACAAATTATTAATTAAGGGACGGCATGTGAGTTTATTATTGTCCTTAATGCTAAATATTTTTTCCTACATGTTTCACAAATAAGCCGTTAAGAAAGACCTTTAATAATAGATATATAGAGGTAGCAATTTTTTATTATATTCTTATTCAGATGCAGAGGCGATATTCAGTATCATGAGAATAATACAACGATGTTTTGCGAAAGCAATCATAAAAGTAAGTAGAAAATACATATTCACATCAACACTTTTGTAAATTCCGCTTTACTATAAATCGTAAAGTAGTCGGTTGCAGTAAAAAGGGGATAAGATTTATTTTGGACCGTAGTTTGTCTATAAAATCGTGGTCTGCATATGCAAATCATGTCTCTTTTTTTTTTTTTTTTTTTTTCAAATTGAACTAAAAAAACTGGTACTATGTATCATTATATTAAAACAATAAACCGAGCTTCCGTGACAAAAACTCATTTTAAAATCATCGTTCCAAAGAAAAATGTATTTTTCTATTTAAACTTGAGCGAACGTAAATCATGTCGAACGGACCGGGTTTCGTCAATAGGTTGCATTATTGCTTGTGTATACCAAATATCCTTTTATTAACTTTAACACATATTATTATTTTGTTTGTTCTAACCAATTTGATTTGTTCAGAAAGAGTTACATGTTCAACTGTATTTTCAAAGGTAGAATGAAAACTGATATTGTGGAAATATTTTTAAAATATTTAAAATAGAAATCTAAAAACTTCAATACTTTGTGACACAGCTGTAACAGCTAATCAAATGAATTTCTGTTCTATTTCTGGCGTATTTGCAATAATAATTTAAAACATTTGAAACTTTACGACAAAAGAGATGATTTCAGCTTCCCAATTGTGAACTTTCCATTTCTATGTAGCAACATTCCAATTGATACGATATTCCCGGGCTTGTGTTTCCTATCACGATTTCCTTGATAGAGGATTGCTGCTCACAAGGAAGCTATTAAACCAAGAGTTCCAAATGGTGAAGTTGAAATCATCCCTTCGTACATTTTACGGACGCCATCACGAGTTGGTTGACCATTATGGAATAACCGTTTCACAGATGATATCGGATATGTTCCTTATGTCGTAACTACAATACCCTCCCTTTTCACGAATGTGACTTACCGAATTAGACTATTTACCGGATTTGTAATAACATAAGCAACACGACGGGTGCCACATGTGGAGCAGGATCTGCTTACCCTTCCGGAGCACCTGAGATCACCCCCAGTTTTTGGTGGGGTTCGTGTTGCTTAGTCTCTGGTTTTCTATGTTGTGTCATCTGTACTATTATTTGTCTGTTTGTCTTTTTGTTTTTGGCCATGGCGTTGTCAGTTTGTTTTCGATCTATGAGTTTGACTGTCCCTCTGGTATCTTTCGTCCCTCTTTTGCCTCCTCTTTAAAATATTGTGCTGGATCACGAAGAGTGATGCTATTTCCGATAAAAAAAATCCCAAAACACTAAAAAAATGAAAACAACACTTTATAAAATGCATGCGTACTAGGCGCTTTTCTAAAAAGAAGCAATTTTAAGGATTAAAAAAAACCTATTTGTTTATAATTTTGCATTAGGATTTTCACACATTTTCAAATGTGAATATGTTTGATATTTACATAAAAGTAGTTGTTCCTATACTATGAAAACAGGTTTTGTAAATGTATATTCAATCAAGTTTTACATATATTTCAGTCCCTAATGACCATTTTCTCTTCATTGATTTCACTAAGGACAAAATCAGCATTAACAAATGTATGTATGTTCGACGTTGATTTTTGTTTATGTCGAAAATAAAACTAGGAAACAATTGCAAAAGTGAACTTATATACTTGTATATCTCGGATATAATGTATCAATGTTTAACTCAAGCACAACATACGAGGGATGTTCGTAAGGTACATCAGATAAGTTTGGGTATCTTTTAACTTAGTATTAAGTAGTGTTTTACTATTTTATATTTTTCAGTGTTCGTTTTCCTTCTTTGTGGTTTCATAATACTGATTTTCATAGCTGCAATGATAAACATAGCATTAATACAGAAGACAGATTTACTAGTCCGCCAAAAAAATCCTCTTATTTTCTATAAAAGATCGCACGTTGTATGTGTTGTCCCAAGGGCAAGAATGGGTAATCATATGTTTCAATTTGCGGCTGCCCTAGGAATAGCAAGATCTAAAGGAATGATACCTGTCATTACTGAATACTTCCCTCTAAGAAAAATATTCAAACTAACGGTCAGTGTGGTTCCAGTAAACAGTGGTATCTGCGACAGCAGTAGGGTTATTACACGGGTAGAACAAAAACCATCTAGTTATGACAAAGAATTAGTCAATTTCACAAATTCTCATGATGTGCGTTTGGTGTCATATTTAGGATCATATTTGTATTTTGACAAATATAGTACTGAACTCAGGCAGCAGTTTTTATTCAAGGACAATATTCAATCCGAAGCAAACAAAACGATGAAAAGTATACTCAATAGATTTAAGATAATTTCCCGACAAAAGGTGACTTTAATCGGGGTTCATGTTCGTTGAGGAGATTATGTGAAAAACGACGAAGGGTACAAACCGGCAACAAGAAAGTACCTTTATCAAGCAGTTAAGTGGTATGAGTTAAGATACACAAATTTATACTTCATTGTAGCATCTGATGGAATTGATTGGACAAAGAATAATATGCCAAATCATATCACAGTTGCATATTTAGAAGGACATAGTCCGGAGGTTGACATGGCAACTGTATCTATGTGCGATCATTTTATAGCGACTGTAGGAACATTTAGTTGGTGGTGCGGATGGCTTACAGGTGGTAATGTTTTGTATTACAAATGGCCATGTAAGGAAGGAAGTCTAGTTCGTGCAATGTACAGTTCAAATTATACAGATTTCTACTTTCCACACTGGATTGGATTGTGATTCTTTAGTTTGAAGTCATATGCCTTTTTCATTAACATATGCTTATTATTTAAACAAACTTTACTGAATTCTTCCATAGATATAAAGATTTGGTTTTGAAGTTTGGTTGGACCTGTAGAAAATATTTCAAACGGGATAGCACATCCTCATTTTTATGGAGATGTTGCTTACCGAACCCGGAAATTTAGAAACGATCCAGGTAAACTTATCGATCCTTTAAATAAACTTATTCTAAAAGGTTACCAATTCAACACTGTAATTAGATCTTTGAATATTGTTTTTATTGGTATTAATTTTGATTTTGTTATCAGTAAATTAAAATCAGACTACATATTATTTTTAGATACATATGCACATTCATGGCTCTACAATATGTCGATACCTGTATCTTGCCATTGCACAAGGTCATGTTTTTCTCTGGATGTTTATTAAGTCTTTACACTAAATCCATTGGATGTTGGATGTGTTCTGATTGATATTTTAGTCTTAGATGCTTGACTTTTTTTATTAGTTGTTATTGGCTTTAAACTAGCTGTCAGTAACTGCGAGTTCTCTCAGATCTGTACTTAGTGTCTTTTTGTTGTGGTGATTTATAAGTACCCATCCACGTCCACTCTGTGTTTTTGTTAGATGTATTTTTTTTATTTATTTGTATCCATCTGATGAGTTAAACCTTTTTCAACTGATTTTTATAGTTTGTTCTTATGTTGTACTGTAACACCACTGTCCCAGGTTAGGAGGAGGGTTTAACCCCGCCACATTCTACATGTGCCTGTCCCAAGTCAGGAGCCTGTAATTCAGTGGATGTCTTTTATTTCTGTTTCTCATATTTGTTTATTGCTGCTTCTCATATTTGTTTATCGTTTATTGTTTTGTAAAGTTTGTTCTTGTGTTTTGTCGTTGCACCATTGTCCCAGGTTAGGGGAGGTTTGGCGCCAACAAACTGTTTAATCCGGCCTCATTCTGTATGTGCCTGTCCCAAGTCAGGAGCCTGTAATTCAGTGGTTGTCGTTCGTTGCTGTGTAACATATTTGTTTTTCGTTCATTATTTTGTACATAAATTAGGCCGTTAGTTTTCTCGTTTGAATTGTTTTACATTTGTCACTTCGGGGCCTTTTATAGCTGACTATGCAGTATGGGATTTGCTCATTGTTGAATGCCGTACGGTGACTTATAGTTGTTAATTTCTGTGTCATGTCGTCTCTTGTGGAGAGTTGTCTCATTGGCAATCATACCATATCTTCTTTTTATATTTAAAGTAAATTATACAGCTGTTGACATGTCAGTTTGTGTTTGTGAATAGTGATTTAACTGGTCTTCTCAGGTAAGAATATATAGAAGTACTTATTGACAATTACTACATTGAACGGTTCCAATCTGAGGGCACACATAAATGGTGTGACATAAAACATGTAATTTAATTTCTGATACACCAGCTTGACTGTATCGTATACCATTCGAAAACTTATGTGTTGTTATAGCGTTTTTGTGCGGTCGTCAAATATTCGTACGGTTCGATTTTCTATCAAAGGAGATTAGAGGTCACAAACGGAAAATTCACATCTTTCAATATGTCGACAATGATACATATTTGTCTTCTGACAACAACTAACCCACAAAACAATTCACAAATAATTATATATGGAGCAACACAAAACTCCCAAAAAAAACGGGGCGCCTCTGGTATTTTGGAAGACTATGCTGGTCCTTCTCCACAAGTCATGTAGCTGCACATTCAATCTTTCTTATTTTAGGATTCAGTCGTGATTATATACAATCAAACAAATATTCAATAATATGCTAACATAGAAATATTACCGGGATTTGTAATTCAAAGCGAATGGTGCAGTATCCGTTTGAATATACAATAAAATACGCTTCCTAATACATCTTTCACGTTCTTACGAAGAAAAACAATATCAACTGTTGATTTGATGTTTCCAACTGCAAGTAGCAATATTGCCTTAAATTTGATAGCTAAGTCATTTACCATTTCAAAAAATGTCAAATTTGGATTTATTAGCTATAAGCACAATGAATCATATCTAAAACATTAATTCTTATATGACGTGCTTCTTTCGCTTTGTAAATAACAGCGTGATAAAATTCACGATATATCTATACTTAGCGCAGACTTCGAGATGTACATATTAATGGTTGTTACTATTTAACTCTCACGTAAATCCACATGTATCGTAATCTATGTGCCAACACTATGTAGATTTCGTGGTGTTCAAATTGAAATTGAAAAAGAAACTACAGAACCGTTATTCCTGTTCTAATACATAACAAAAAGAATTAATGCATTATATCTTAAAAATGTATAAAATCAAAATCAAATCAACTCCGCGAAATTTCATGAATGATCTTGGCGCGTTAACGTCATGTAAAAACACGACGTCATACGAATGAAAAGTAATAATTTATGCAAGCCATAGATTCGTTATCATTTTTACATGGCCTGGGCTGTTATATTCATTAATTTTATCCATCGCTAACGCTCGAGATAAAATTCGAATATAGCGGCCCAGGCCATGTGAAAATTTCCAACAAATTTATGGCTTGCATGAATTATTTCTTAAATATTTTTCTTGGATATTTATGTATGAGCGTTTTTTTAATTACCTCACAAATAGCACACATTTTGTTTTCTAGGAAAGGCAATGAAAACTGGCCAATTTCGATTGATCTGTATGACATCAAGCATGTAGGACATGCGTCGACAGAATAGATCTTTTAAAATTCTGTTTTTATAACAAAATACCTCTCTGACTTGAATATTTAATTTGTGAAGCTTAGCGCTCTATGCTTCGTAAAATAAAGGATATTTCATGCTTATTGCATCGTACGACTTTATCACGACCTAGCAGAGCAGAAAAAAACATCTTATAAGCTGTCGAATGCTTCATTAAGCATAGCAATAGTAATTTATCTCATAAATCTTTTTAGAAGACAAATCAAGGAAACAAAGAAAAAATCAGTGAATCCTATGAACTCCAAAAGGACAAAGATCGGTTGTGTCGACACAGTTAGCGTATTTTGCTATGCATGCATCTCCTGCCATGCGAATCCACACTTTTTTGGTATATTAAGATCTAAAACTACGCAACCATGTCACTAGCGAGTAGAGACACAGACAACTAGATAGTGGTGGTGACCGTAAAACTTATGAAGTGTTTATCTCACTTGTTCTTCCTTATAACTCTGTTAGAGCAGGTTTAATGTAAGGAGCTCATTCCTTCCAATGAAGTCTTATAATTTAGTAAGTCAGACGCGCGTTTCGTCTACTATGTCATCTGCAAGATTGTGACGTATCAATTGAGATATGTAAACGCTATACGATGGAGCAGAGGGTATGTTTCTCCAGAAAATGGACAGTTGACAATTGGAAAGTTGAAATCAAGTTTGTCATAGATTATAGTTTGAAGTTGTCTATCTGTGTCAATAAGACAATAAGAATAAGATATGAAGCAAACTTTCTTATTTCGGTGGTATCCTTAATCTCAAGATCACTGGAATACATGAGATGCAAGCACTTACTGAAATGTCGGTTATTGAGAGAATAAATACATCTTTAAAAATTGTTTTGTCTTTGTCGTTGATAAGGTTTTGTATGAATTTTGCGTCATACGAGTGCAAAAGTTAGTCGACTAGCAGATGTGCATTATTAGTACTAATTGGAATACTGACTGCCTATTGAAATACCAATCCACCAAACTCAGCAAATATGTTGTTGATAAAAAAAAGTCCGGCATTTTGAATATATTATCTTCGGTGTAGTTGTGTTTGAGTCAGTGCGGTTCTATACAAAGTAAGATTTTTCTTGACCTAAACAAGAATTTAAATCTACGATGCCCATTTTTGTGGAAAAGCTCAAGATTGTAATTGAAGATTTCGTCATATATCTTTAGAATTTTTAAGAATCCACATCTGCATGACACCACTGGTTCAATATACATCTTCACAATATTTCAAAGGCCACGAAAGAATGGAAGTAAGATCTTTAGAAAGATGTTTTTTTTAGTAAACCATCGTGAATGGGCCTGACTTTATATCGTTCTTTATTATGATATTTAAGAAGTTAAGTTATAAAGACGGGAGATGATTGTAATCGTCCTTTTGATGTAAATACCAAAAGACTAAATAACGAATATATGATTTTCTAAAATCTCCTCTGAAGTGAATAATGTAGGGATATATATGGGAATCCCAGTTCTGCTATTAGACATTTCAAATAATGGGATTTGTATAAAAAAAAATACTGTTAGAGGCTTTGTCTGCTGGATCAACAACATATTTATCGTGGAGAGAGGAGAGGCATCCACGATCTTGGATTTGTTGAAGCAGGTAGAAACCCGTCTGTTTGTTCATTGTACGTCGAGGTTTTTAAATGCGCTTCTGAAAGCATGACCATACAGCTTTGATCCATTCAGATAAACAGTCCATTTTTAGTTCCTCTGGCTCGCGCTTGACCCAATATCTGATTTGATAATGGTATTGAAAACAGTTTAGTTCGAATGTAGTTGTTTCTCAAAATAGAAGATACCAAACCATGAATAGACCTGATAGCAGGTGTATATTTTCGATAACTGTGACTCCTATTGGGTTGAACAGAAGTGTTAAATAATTTTGATATAGCCGCATTTTTGATGGATGTAATGAAGTCCTAAACAAAGAGTCTGTTTTTTAAATCTCACTTGCCTTAAATGCGAATTTCCACAACGAATGTCTTTTCATTGATGATAGATGGAAATCCAAATTTTTTTGTTTGTTTCATGTATTGGAAGTAGGCTGAGGAAAGTGTGATTGGGTTTATATACATTGACAAGTATATCAAAGAACATGTAAATGTCCCAATCATCAACAAATAAAACCGCCTTACTTTATTTTTTAATAAATAATAAAATTTAGAATGGAAACGGGGAATGTGTCAAAGAGACAACAACTCGACCAAAAAGCAGAAAACAGCTCAAGGCCACCAATGGGTTTTCAACACAGCGAGAAAATCCCGCACCCGGAGGCATGCTTCAGCTGGCCCCTAAACAAAAATGTGTACTAGTTTCAATGAAAATGGACGTCACACTAAACTCCAAAACATATAAATGAACTAAAATTAAAAAAACACACAAGTTTAACAAAGGCTAAATGCTCCTGACTTGGGAGCAAAAATGCGGTGGGGGTAAACATGTTTTGTGAGATCTTAACCCCCCCCCCTCCCTATACCTCTGGTCATTGTAGAAAAAACAAACACACAACAATACCCATGGTAAAACTCAGTTTAAAAGAGTCCGATGTTAGAATAGGTCACAGAAGAAACTAAGCAAAATGACAATGATCAACATAAATTAACAAAGGATTACTAGCACATGACATGCTAGCTCCAGACCTCAATTAAACTGATTGAAAGATTATGTCTTCATTATATGAAAATCAAGCACAATCCCTCCCCTTCGGGGTTTAGTATTATACCATCATAAAATATACGAGGAGAACATAACCTGTATCATGCCAACAACTGGTTTTAGAATAGATGTGTTTATTTCCGATGCAAAGACCCTATGAGTGAATCAATATTTACTCCAACAGATGCCATCTTTAATGACCTGACAACAGTATCGTAACTATATCCCTTCTAAATAAGTCTGTTTAAAGGTTTGGTTAGCTTTTGAGGTGGATGACGACATTTTTGTGCTGTATTAAAATATTACCATAAAAAATGGGATGTGAAATACCTTAACGTATAAGATGTCTGCACGTTGATTCATATTTACGAATGATGTCTTTGTACCGATGATAAAATTTAGTAAATGTTTTGACAAGTTTGTGATATCAAAAGCCCTTGTGTAATAATTTTTCAGTAATACAGAGATTTCTTTCGTTAAAATCAAATACGTTGTTACATACACGAGCGAATCGAACAAGTTTAAAAGATACATAAACACGATAAGATGTCGACAAGGGAACGTCACCATCTAAAAATGGATAATTAACAATAGGAAATGAAAAATCATCTCTTTTATCGTAAATTTTGGTATTAAGCTTCCCGTTAAAGATATAGATATCAAGATCCAGGAAAGAGCAGAGTTCATTGTTAGTATTAGCTTTATTTAAAGTCAGATCAGCAGGATAAACCACTTTAGTGTACTCATAAATTTTAACTCGTAACAATACAGATCCGCAATATGTGGTGCACAGTTATTCCCCATTGGAATTCCGATAACTTGACGATATACGAAATCTCCATAGCGAACAAAAATGTTATCTAGTAAAAATTCGAGTGCAGTTATCGTATCAAAGCAGGTCAAATTGACATAGTTCTTTTGTTTGTTGCTACTAAAAAATTACTAAAAAGAGTTTGAACATATATAATCGCATTCTGACTTTTTAAATGCCGATTTGATTAGGTATGTGATTTTTTTCTTAATGAGATTATGAGGCAAAGTGGTTTATGGGGCATTAAAATCAAAACTTTGGACAGATTCGAAATCACCAATATGAGCATGCAATTTATCAAGTACTTCTAACGAGTTTTTGACACTCCAAAAGTAATTAATTCCACTATTTTCAAAAGCCTTATTTGAACAATTTATTACCAGGTTTTTGATTTTACCAAGTGTACTTGTAAGTAGAATTGACAGTTTAGTAGTGGAACAATGGCTTGAAGACAAAAAAAAATCTATATTTGTAAGGTGTTTTGTGCTGCTTTGGAAGCCAATACATAGTTGGAACTTTCATGTTATTCGGTTCTGCTTGTAAAGAGGTAGCTAAAAGTTTATGTTTGATACAGATGTCATTTTCAGAATTTTTTTACAGCAACTGAGTCAATAAACTTGTAGATACCAGGATTAAAATTGTGTACGCCAGACGCGCGTAAAAAGGCTAATACAAAAGTTGAAGGGCAGATTAAACCAAAAAGGACCAAAAGTATCGCCAATCTGGACATAGTCAAACCTGGCATAGTTAAACAGTTACAGAAAATAAACCCAAGTAAAGCCACAGAACCAGACAACATACCCCGTAGAGGCTTGAAAGAAGCAGCTGAAAATGTTGCGCCATACATCCAACTTATATATTCCAGATCCTTGAAAACAGGAGAAATACCAACAGATTGGTCACTTGGTAATGTAATACCAGTATAAAAGAAGGGAGATAAGACTGACCCTGCAAACTACAGGCCAGTATTACTTACATCGGTACCCTGTAAGATTTTAGAACTTATAATCTTTAGCAACGTAATGGGTCATCTAGAAAAAAACTAAATACTCTCAGATTTCCAATACGGATTTAGACAGAAACATTCATGTGAACAACAGCTTATCAACACAGTCGAAGATCTAGCCAGAATAAGAGAACAAAAGAGCCAAGCAGACATACTTATCTTGGATTTCAGTAAAGCGTTTGACACTGTACCATATCGACATCTCCTCCACAAACTGAGAAACTATGGTGTCGATGACTCAACAGCCAACTGGATAGAAAACTGGCTTGCAAATAGGAAACAAACAGTTCTACTTAATGGAAGCAGGTCTAGCTCAGCAACTGTAAGACAGGCGTCCTACAGGGAACGTTCCTTGTACCATTGCTATTTTTGCTTTACATTAATGATATTAGGAACAATATCAGCCCAGGAACAAGCATAAGGCTATTTGCAGACGACTGATTGGTGTACAGAAAAAAGTAAAATAACAAAAATACCGAACTCCAAGGAAAATTCAAAACAGAAAGTCCCTTATCAAATGGCAAAATTAAAAGCTCAAACACATCAAACGAATGGGAAACGACTGTCATATTCCTGACTTGGTACAGGCATTTCCTTATTTAAAAAATGGTGGATTAAACCTGGTTTTATAGCTATCTAAACCTCTCATTTGTATGACAGTCGCATAAAATTCAATCTCCTACAGATACCGAACTATTGCAAAAAGATTTCGCAGGGCTAGAAAGGTGGTCTTTAGACTGGAGATTATCTTTTAACCCCAAAAAGTGCTCTGTACTCCAGGCAACCCACAACATCCGAGGGAAAATCAATCAACCATATTACCTCCACAAGACTCAATAAGAAGTAAACGTCCATATCCAATATCTTGGAGTTGAATTGACAATAAACTAAACTGGAATCAACACATCACAAATAAAGTAAATAAGGCCACCAAGCAACTGTACTCCAGGTAACCCACAACATCCGAGGGAAAATCAATCAACCATATTACCTCCACAAGACTCAATAAGAAGTAAACATCCATATCCAATATCTTGGAGTTGAATTGACAATAAACTAAACTGGAATCAACACATCACAAATAAAGTAAATAAGGCCACCAAGCAACTGACCTTTATACGACGAAACTTACACAATTGTCCGCAAAACATCAAGGACAGGCATATCTGGCACTAGTGAGACCACATCAGTTCAGTGTGGGACCCCCATTGGAAGAAGGATGTACATAGAATAGAAATCGTACAAGACCGTGCAGCTAAACAGACTAATAATATTTCAAAAGATCATGTACCAACATGTTGCTGCGGACATACCACAATACTTTATTTCGAATACTAGACGAACAAGACACAGTCACTCCGTGTACATAATGCAGTCACAATACAACACTGTGGAGTATCAAAACAGTTTCTACCCCCCTGAACAATCAAAGAATGGAATCTTCTACCTGACAACATTGCCACAATTGAAGATCAAGACATTTTCAAACAGAAGCTCTGGTCAAATTTCCATCCAGCAATGACCAGAGACACAACAACACAGCTATAATTCATTCATCTTGTTTTTAATCTACACCGAACACTATGTAAATATTTTTATTGTAAATACACAATGTAAAGCACTCCTGCACTCAGATGACACATCATCAATGTGATGGATAAATTATCCTTTTTTGATAAACGGAAGAAGAGTTGTGCATGATACATCAAAATTGACATGTCTATGCTAAATTTGTGGTGTCAGGATTATATTATCATTATAAAAAAAGGTAAATGGTTTCACAAAATACTGTGTCTTGCCTTAGATTTCTGCTTTCAGTGTAAAAGTGAACAGCCAAACAAAGTCCGTTTTTCAGTAAAATACGGAAAAGAACTTCGAACTTCTTTGAACAGATGCTATTTCTTGATCGTAATGATGCTTATATCTGAGCTCCATTGCATTCAATGGAGTTTAAACGAAGTTATAGATCTCTAAATTAGAGGCTTGAAAGAGCCTGTGTCGCTCACCTGCATCTTCAATAATGGCTATTTTTTGATAAAAATCATCATGAAAGGGCAATAACTCTATAAATAATAAACTGTTCATTCATGTTGACGTATTTGTAGATCTCATCCTGCTGATAATTTTTGCTGTTTAATAAAGTTTCTATGTACATTCGTATCTATGAATAAACAAAAATTCAAAATAAATGGTAAAAATCATCTTTAAAGATCAACTCCAAAAACGAGTCAACTGAAGATTTCAGTTATGAGGTTTATTTGCAGATCTTGTCTTGCCGATAATTTTTTGCTATTCAAAGCTTCTATCCATCTATTATAATTTTCAAGATATTAGACATAGGGCAATAACTTCACAATCAGAAGTCGACTGACAATTTCGGTCATGTTGACTTATTTGTAGACCCTCTCTTGTTGATCATGTTGGATATATAAAGTTTCTATCTATCTATTTTAGTTTCTAAGATAATAGACAAAAAGACAAAAAATGTGTGAAAATCGTCTTTAGAGGGCAATAACTCCAATAAGGAGTCTACAGACGATTTCAGCCGTCCTGACTTATTTGTATATCTTGACTTGCTGATCACTTTTCTTAATTAAAGATTCTTCCTATTTTTTATAATTTTCAAAATAATCAGCAAAAATGAAAAAAACAATTGGTAATATTTGACATTCAAGGGCAATAATTCCTATAAGAAGTCGTCTGAGAATTTGGTAAAAATGTAATCCACGACTGTGTTTATAACTTTTAACTGCAAAAAAATCAAAAATCTAAGTAAAATATTGAAAACTAAAAACATTCATTTCCAAAGGACAAGGTATGATAAGGGGCGTTTGTGGTCCCCTCTCCAAAATTTTATATTCATACCATTAATGGTCTTAATAAAAAAACTATGATTTTATTGTGCTCCGGTGAAAGAAAGGTTGCCTAGCAAAGGTTTTTATTGAACATAAAAATTATCACATATAAATTGCTTTATCAGTACAAATTACAACAATTCCAAATAATATTATTTTTTTAAAGAAGTAGCAAATGAATAGTCCTTTTGATTTAAAATTGAGAATGGAAATGGGGAATGTGTCAAAGGGACAACAACTCGACCAAAGAGCAGAAAACAGCCCAAGGCTACCAATGGGTCTTGAACACGGCGAGAAAATCCTGGAGGCGGTTGAGATATATAAACACTATAAGATGGTGACAAGGGAACGTCACCATCTAAAAATGGATAATTAACAATAGGAAATGAAAAATCATCTCTTTTATCGTAAATTTTGGTATAAGCTTCCCGGTAAAGATATTGATATCAAGACCCAGGAAATGGCAGTGTTCATTGTTAGTATTAGCTTTATTTAAAGTCATTTCAGCAGGATAAATCGCTTTAGTGTACATACTGAAGTCGTCATTATTGAGAGCCAATATATCATCCAAATATCTAAAAGTGTTATCAATTTTTTGTATCAGATGTTGTTTCGATGGATCTTTTCTGATTTTAGTCATAAATTGTAACACATAACAATGCAGAAACAGGTCCGCAATAAGTGGTGCACAGTAAGTCCCCATTGGAATTCCGATGACTTGACGATATATGAAATCTCCATAGCGAACAAAAATGCTATCTAGTAAAAATGCAAGTGCAGTTATCGTATCAAAGCAGGTGCAATTGACATAGTTCTTTTGTTTGTTGTTGTTACTAAAAAATGACCTAAAAAAGTTTGAACATATATAATCGCATTCTGACTTTTTAAATGCCCATTTAATAAGATGTGTGAATTTTTCTTAATGAGATTATGAGGCAAAGTGGTATATAGGGTAGAAAAATCAAAGCTTTGAACAGATTCGAAATCACCAATATAAGTATGCAAATTATCAAGTACTTCCAACGAGTTTTTGACACTCCAAAAGTATTTTCAAAGGCCTTATTTGAACAATTTATTACCATGTTTTTGATTGTACCAAGTGTACTAGTAAGTAGAATAGACAGTTTAGTAGTGGAAAAATGGCTTGAAGACGAAATAAATCTATATTTGTAAGGTGTTTTGTGCAGCTTCGGAAGCCAGTACATAGTTTGAACTTTCATTGTATTTGGTTCTGCTTGTAAAGAGGCAGCTAAAAGTTTATGTTTG
The DNA here is from genome assembly GCF_021869535.1 of Mytilus californianus. Lineage (NCBI taxonomy): Eukaryota > Metazoa > Mollusca > Bivalvia > Mytilida > Mytilidae > Mytilus > Mytilus californianus. Next base: position 97,549,687 of record NW_026262668.1, read on the forward strand.
TTACAGAAGTCATTTTCCGAAAATGGAGTCAGCTTGAATGTTGGTGACTTCGTAATTTCCTTTTGCAGAACCTCAATGTAAAATTTACGTCAAACAATACTGATGTTATTGGCCGCCTTATTAGCCGGGACAAAACAAATTCCTTGGCGAGTTCTTTTAGCTTATGTTTGATTCGAGAAATAAGGCTATTATGGTTGTTGTTATTAGTAAAATATTCTTAAAAATGTTTAATACGAATATCAACTATGTTCGTTATTGAATTAAAAAAAGAATCTAAGGATTTTTTGTCAGTTTTTTCTCGTTTTATCCATTTCGTGCAGTAAGTACGGAGTGAGTCATGGATGATGTTACGACACTCATTCCAATTAATAATTGACGGGGGACGATATTTAGGTCCTTTACTAAAGAAAGATTTCAACTCTCGGTCCTGGACGATGTTAAGATCTCCTGTTATAACATAGGAACTGGGGCCATAAATGTATTTGGAATTACTGCAATTTCATGACGTATGTGTATTGTCCCTGATATTTTTAAACATCTTTACACACCTCGCTATAATTAAACACATATTTCCGGGTAGGTTTTTTTGTAAACATAACAAATTAGAGGGAGTTCAGTATTATCAAAATAACCATGAATTTGTTCTTAAACGGAATGATCATTTAAAATACGGGCAATATTTACATGTCACGGGTGGAATTTTATGGATAAATCTTCAGGATAAACTATGCTTGTCGAATATATTCTATGTTTGTGTGATGCATTTGCCACCTGAGAATTCAAGACGAGCTGTTAATGTCCATGATTTTATGGAGACACGTATGACACAGATTTATACGATACCAAATGGACATGCATTTTATATTTGTGGAGATTGGAATAGCCGCTGTTCGGATTTCTCTGACTTTATAGAGGGAGTAGATCAATTACCAGAGCAGAACATTGTTGACTTTCTGCACAATTCGTATGGCAGTGTCTTTTGCGACTTCCTTATTGATGTTAACTGTTGTATATTGAATGGTCGTAACTCTCTCCATAATGACTATACTTTCATAACAACCAGAGGCTCAAGTGTGGTTGACTACTGCGTTTTACCGTATGAACAATTAAAATCATTCAATGACTTTACAGTACATAGAACTACTGAGCTAATTAAGAACATTGGAATGGTGGATAAATTTTACCTGCGTAGGATTGTTCCTGATCACTCAATTTTAACTTGGTCTATGCGTTTGAATTTATTTTAACTTTGTTGATAATATAAGTTTAAATGGCCATGCGAGTATGAAAAACGTTAAATACAGCACTGATAATATTCCACAGGACTGGCTTTGTGACTCTACTATTATAACTAGTATTGATAATATTATTTCTTGTTTAGAACATTGTGAAACTACACAGTTTGCCATTGATGATATGTATGATAACTTTTTAACAGTGATGAAGTCTGAGGTGTCACAAAAATTACCATGTAAAACTGTTTTATACAATAGTAATAACAACAAGGCTAGGCGATGTCAGAAGCCATGGTGGACCGACAACTTAGGCACTTTATGGAACGATGTATGTAAAGCAGAAAAAGACTGAACTAAATGTAAAGGAAATACCCATAAAAGTTAACGCCATATCTATGTGGAAAAAAGGAAAATGTTTGACAAAAAGTGTCCAGAAAGCCAAACGTCAATATTGGTTTTCGTCGAAGGAGGAACTGATGAACACTGCGAGCAACCCAAAAGAACTTTGGCGAAAGATCGGCAAAATCGGTGTGGGAAATGAGCGTCAAAACAATATACCAATGGAAGTGAAATTAATTGATGGTTCCTTATGTAACAATCAAAATGTAGTAATAGATACATGGAAGAATAGTTTTTGTGATATGTTAAACCAAAATCATAGTAATATTAGCTTAAATTCAAACCAGGTTATTTTTGATGAGTTTTTAGATAATGTAATTACGATAGATGAGGTTTATAATGTTTTAGATTTATCTTAAAATGGCAAATCCCCTGGGATAGATGATATTCAAGTTGAATTGTTTAAAATAATACTGCTTTGAATGCATTGACACGTATTTTTGATATTTGTTATGATTCTGGTAAAATTCCATCTTTGTGGAGTTAGGGTATGATAACGCCAATTCCAAAGTCGTCCACTTCTGACCCACATGATCCTATGTCATACAGAGGAATAACTTTAGCCCGTCATCATATAAACTTTATTCTGGAGTACTAAATGCTAGACTTACTAGTAAGCTTGATGATTTAGATTGTTCAAATGATGAACAGAATGGTTTTAGAAAAGACCGTAGCACTATTGACCATTTGTATACATTAACAACTATAATTGAAAGCAGAAAATTAAGAAAGCCTCCAACTTTTTGTGCATTTATAGACTTTAAAAACGCCTATGATTGGGTTAATAGAGGCTTATTGTTCACCAAATTTAAGTCATTGGGTATAAGTTCGAAAATGTTAAAAGCGTTACATGCTATTTATAATAATGTGCAGTCATGTGTTAAAATAAATGGCCATCTGACAGAATGGTTCAATGTAAAGTCAGGATTAAAGCAAGGGTGCATTTTATCACCTCTTTTGTTCAATATTTTTATTAATGATCTTGTTGATGAGGTCAAGAGGTTAAATGTTGGCATAAAACTTGATGACGATATTATTTGTGTACTTGTTTATGCAGATGACATTGTATTTATGTGTGATAATGAAAAATATTTACAAAAAATATTAGACATTTTAAGTCAGTGGTGTAACACTAATGATCTTGTTGTAAAGGAGTAGGTCCGGTAAGGGCCGATTTTGGCCTCAAATTTCAGGTTCATCTGATGAAAGATTTTGGACACTTTTTAAACACTTAAGTGTCTACTTCAGTCGATTCAATTAGTTTATGTGAAATATTTGAACTGATTTAGTCATTTAAAACGCCAAAATTCAAGCTTAAATATGGAAAATCTATCAAATATGCCATAATATGTCACTTTTCAGATGGTTTTTGTCAAAAATGAAAGTGGCCGCATCCGTGTTCACTCTCAACCTTTATATATGTTATGTATTATCATCAAATACAACTTACATTTAAATATTAAGAATGAACACAAATGCGGCCACTTCCATTTAAGACGGAAACCGTCTAAAATTTAACTCAAATGCTAAAATTTTGAAGATTTCAGTAATTTAGCATGACTTAATGATGCTAGTACCCGATATATGTGGATTGTATTGTCAAAAACAGCTCATATTTATGTAACAGAAGTATTCTGCTTTCCAATAAATAACTTAAAGTTTACATTTTAACAATTTTGTAAAACTGCTATATTTTGGGGCCAAAAAGGGGTCTTACTGGACCTACTCCTTTAAGCAAGTCAAAGATTGTTCATTTTAGACCCCAGTCAGTACAAAGAACAAAGTTTCAATTTATGTTTAATGATCATAGCATAGATATTGTAGAAAAATATACATATCTGGGACTAGTGTTAAATGAATATTTGAACTATATAGATATGGCAAAAGCTGTTGCTAAGACTGCCAGTAGGGCATTAGGTTTGTTAATTGCCAAAAGAAAAGCTTATGGTGGTTTTGAGTTTTCAATTTTTACAAAACTTTTTGATACACTGGTTATGTCAGTTATTGAATATGGTGCCTCAATATGGGGAGCTAGGGAATTTACATGTATTAATGCAATTAAAAATAGAGCCATGCGATTTTTATGGCTGTTGGAAAATATACCCCAAATTTATCTTTATATGGAGATACGGGCTGGATGCCATGTATAATTAAACAATGGTCATGTATTTTTTAGAAATTGGTCAAGATTTTTGAAAATGAATAATACCAGACTAAATAAAAAAGTGTTCTTTTGGGCAAATAGAATATGTAACAGTAAAATTAAAAACTGGAATGTTAGAGTTCATAGTAAATTTAGAGAACTTAATATTGAAAATTTTTGTAATATAAACTGTACTTTTAATAAAAATGATATTAAAATATTGAGAATGTTTTTGATATGTACAAGAGAAAATGGTGTAATGATTTAAACACAAATGATCGCAGTAAATTGCGTTCTTATATGTTGTTTAAACAAGAATATCATAAAGATAATTATTTAATTGTTCATATGCCACAAAAATATAAAAGCGCCTTTGCTAAATTTCGATGTGGTGTAGCGCCAATTGGATTGAAACAAGCAGATATGAAGGGGTTTTATGTGAAAATAGATTTTGTTTTAATGACTCATTTATGCAACAGAATCTCATTGAAGATGAGAAACATGTTTTACTCAAATGCCCTTTATATTCACATGCAAGACAAAAGCTTTTTACTAGAGCAGTTTCTTTTAATAGTGGTTTTTTTAGACTTAATTGATAATGAAATTTATATTCTTATTTACAAATGAAAATTTGTGCTTTTATTCTGCCAAAATTTGCCATCATATTTTAATTCAAAGGAATAATGTTTTATATAGATAAAAAAAAGTGTTTTTTTATTTTTATCGATCTGTCCATTTCTATGTAAAAGTCTCTTTTAACTCTTTAGAGAGTGGCTCACGAATGTTTTTAAGATTGTTTTGTACTTTTAATTAAAACATGCTGTAGATATTGTATTCATGTTTTTATTGTACATGTAGAGAGGTGAGACTATAATAAAACATTTGATTTGGTTTCATTTACAAAATCAAAACCTTTATGGACATATTTGATTTTAATAAAATGTTTTTTTTTGGTCTTCAGGGCGATCAATTTTGGGAAACAGTTTAAATAACAATATGCAATTATAATTTGGACGATTTCATACTTGGGACTGCAATATGGAATTGTGTTGCAATCCTCCAGCATTTGATGTAATTTATTAACAGGTCAAGAGCAGAGCTTGGTTAACAGATAATGTCTGCCGTTGTTTTTTGAAATAGTAATTAGGTCCGAAATATTTGTATTGTTAGTACGAAGTTTCCTTTTATTGCGATGTATTCTACGTCCTTGAGAACGGTTTTTACGAACAGTTTCAGAAACTATGTCTAAAATGTTAACATAATCGGTTCTTGATACATTACCAATTCCCATGATATTATCATTAACGGACCGAGAGGATAGACTGTCTATATTTTTTTGATTCAATTCAATTCAATTATTTTCCGTGATCGTACAAATTTTGAATGACATTCCACAGGTTGCCTATTTACTACTTCTAAAGGTTGAACTGTTAAATACTTAAAATAATGGTTGTGCTTCTTAAGGTGTTGATAAATGATATTTTTATATTCATGGGGTCTTTTAAAACGATAAAGATGTTCTTGCGTGCGTTTAGATAAATAGCGTCCGCTTTCACCTACGTATTGAATACCGCATCCCGGTTTGTTTCATGAAAGTAAATAGATAATACTGTTTGTTTACTAGTTTAGTTTACTAGGTGCTTAAAAACAACCTAGAAACAGAAATGTTGCCTAACAACGGTTAAAACAATTGGTTTATTTTCCCTCTGAAATGGGTTATTTTTCCCTCTGAAGTATCTATTGTTTGAAGATTTTGCTTTTACATATGGTGTTGTATTCTCATATACTATCCTAGTAATCACGGAAACAGCACACCTAAGTCTCGATTATTCGACTTCGTCGACCCGAGACATAAATTGTGTGGAAGTTCTTTCACAGAAAAGTGCATTGGATGATAAAGCAAAGGAAGTGGGAAGAAAAAACGGCTTCATTTTACCTAAGAGAGCCCAAGATCCTCGGTTATCATAATATCACATTAACTTTTTATATAAACTTCTAACTATAATCTTACTATTGCCTTACACGAATTTAATTTAAAACAATTAGGGACCTATGGCTTACTTTTAAAAAAAGCTTCTGCAAATATTCTAAGAAGATTTGACAAAGTTATTAATGTCTAAAACAAATATCAACTGCAAAGAAAATATTTCATTTATCGGTTTAATGTGGAAAAAAGAAAAAAGAAAATATTTCGAAATGTTGCTTAGACGTTAGCTCTTCATCGTAAAGAAACTTATGTTCCAGTTTCGTAAAAAAAAACATGAAGGTTTGAAAAAGTTAATGATGTCTGAAAAAAACTTTAACCTTAGAATGTATCTTAATATTAACTGCAAAAAAAAATAAGTCAATTTATCAATAAAAAAACCGGCAGAATGACAACACTAACTTCATAATTTTGCCCTGGATACGGGTTTTTTTTTATCATAAAAAGTTCATATTCAAGTAACATAAAATTTTATGTAGGCTTGACAAAGTTTTATGTCTAAAACAACTTTAAACTGAGATCACCCCCAGTTTTTGGTGGGGTTCGTGTTGCTCAGTCTTTAGTTTTCTATGTTGTGTTTTGTGTTCTATGGTCTGTCTGTTTTTCTTTTTCTTTTTTAGCCATGGCGTTGTCAGTTTATTTTCGACTTATGAGTTTGAATGTCCCTTTGGTATCGTTTGCCCCTCTTTTTTAAACCAGACTGAATTTTGACGACGTCAACGGAATGTAGGGTCGCTTCGTATGGCAATAAGGCTTGACAACAAGGAGATGTGATAGTATTGCCAATGAGACAACTAACCACTAGAGACTAAATGACGCAGATGTAAGCAACTATAGGTCACCTTACGGTCGTAGAGATAAGCAAAACCCATACCTATACTAATACATAAATAAAATAACGTAAGTTTGATATGATTGAAGAATTAAAATATTTTTGAAATTTCTGTGTCAAATAACTTCTTTTATCATTCCTTTTGCCGTCAAGTTCGAATTCTATTTATCGAAGTTATCAGCGCAAAAGTAATTAAAATGTGATTGATTACATTGGCAATGTAATTAATTACAATTCAAATTTGATGTAATTGTTCATTACAACCCAGAAAAATTTTAAATGGAAGTATTTGTACTCGTCTGTATTAAATTTATCTCGACCATCCTGAATAATATGAAATTAAGAAGATGTGGTATGATTGCCAATGAAACAACTTTCCATCAAGGAACAACAACAACTCACATGGGACATACACATACAGAATGCGGAGAAGTTAAACATTCTGGCGTGCCCCAACCCCCACCCCCCAAAAAAAAATCTAACCTGGGACAGTAAACTAACATCACAACAATGAATAAACTATAAAAACGGATTTAGTGTAAAGACGTCATTTACACTCGATAATTTTTTTTTGATTTTTATATTATTTCGACAAGAGGTAGGCCGGTAAGTGATCATAACTGTCAAAGAAAAATATATTACCAAAAATACCGAACTAGGGGAAGTCTATAAAAACTGACAAAATCAAAAGTTGGACTAAGTTAAATAAGGAAAAATTGGGAAACAACTGTCTTAGTACAGGCTTTTTTAAAAGATAATCGTGGCCGGGTTAAACCTGGTTATATAACTAGAAATACATGTTTATATTAAGTTACGTTTAAACCTATTAATAACACAATAAGTCTTAGTAACGATAAAACAATATTCAAAAATCATATTACATTGTTAAATTGATAACCTTTTAAAAAACGTTTTATAGAAAATTTTGAGAAGAATTAAAGATTTGATAGTATTAGTTTTTAATCAGTGCTTTAAAAAAGGTGAATTAACCAAATTCCAAAAATATGGAGCTTTATCTCTATTGTATAAAAAAAAGTATTCCCTTTCCCTTGATAACTAAAGACCTATCACATTATTAGATAATGATGTTAAATTATTAGCCTATGCTTTAGCACAAATATTAAAATCAGTACTTCCGAAAATCATTCCTTCTTGTCAAAAAGATTACATCAAAAACAGATACATAGGACTAAATATTAGACAAATTCAAGACATCATTGATTACTTTGAAAAATTTAAAGCAAATGGTGCAATTTTATTTTTAGACTTTACAAAGGCTTCCGACTCACTTGCGTGGTGTTTTATTTTTGAATCTTTATAAAAAAAAATGGTTTTAAAAAAAGAATTTATAAAATGGGTTTAAACTGTGTACACAGATATAAAAGGGTGTATTTTTAAATAACGACGGGTGTCTTCCCCCTTCAAAACGTTTAATGGGATTAGACAAGGTTGTACGTTATCCTTTTTATTTTTTTGTTTTATCTGGTGAAATAATGGCAACTAAATTAAGGGAAAATACGCAACCAAAAGGATTTGAAATCAAATTAGACGGAAAATCGTGCTCGCTAAAAATATGCCAATTAGCAGATGATACTCAATTGTTTTTGAAGACACACGAAGATATAAGTACAACCTTTAATATTATTGAAACTTTTGGAAGCCTTTCTGGACTTAAACTAACCAGAAATAAAACAGAAGGTTTGTGGCTTGGGAAACTTAAACATTCAAAAGATAAACATTCGTAACAAAATAAATTTTAAATTTGTACCAAAATTCTACAGATTATTTATTAAAACATCGGTATAAGTAAAAGGAGTTCAAACAATCAAAGCAAGAAACTTTCTTGAGTTTAGAAAACAACTTATATGGAAAAATTAGCTCATTAAAGAAAATCGGAAATGTCTGTTCTTTCAAAAATGGGTTGATAGTAATATTTTGTTCATTAACAATATATTAGACGAAAACGGATACATCTCATCAGAAACGGTACTTAAAATTTTATAGAATAAAAAAGACTGGATTAGAGAATTTTCTATAGTTAAATCTTTAGTTTCCGGAGATCCCCCAGTTTTTGGTGGGGTTCGTGTTGTTCAGTCTTTGGTTTTTTATGTTGTGTTTTGTGAACTGTTGTATGTCTGTTTGTCTTCATTATTCAGCCATGGCGTTGTTATTTTTTTTTCGACTTATGAGTTTGAAAGTCCTTTTGGTATCCTTCGCCTCTCTTTTAAAAAAGCTATACCAAAGCACTGGCAAAATGTTTTAAAACAATAAAGTTCTTACAAAACTGTTGTTAATATAAATCATTCGAAAAAAAGTTTAAAATACTACTAAAACATGAAATTTCAACAGTTATGAGCAACAAAGAAGTATACACTTGCTGGCGTAGTCAATATACACACGATAAACCGACAGGAGTTTGTATATGAGAAAGAATTCTTCATAAAAAAAATAACTACAAAATTTAAGACCACATTTAAATATATGTTTAACTACCTTGAAAACAACAAACTTAAAATGTTTAAATGGAAAATTATACATTATATATTAGCCTGTAATAAATTACTTCATAAATGGAAAATAGTACTTAGTAGTGCGTGCTTGCATTGTCAGCAACATGATGATTATAAACATTGCTGTTTTTACCTTTTCATAGAGGTTAATTATTGGCATAAAATTGACCAAGTATCAGCATTTATAAAAACTGATAAGCACATACTAAATCTTGAAAGTTTAGTAAAAGGCTATAAAATTGAAGATGAAGCTTATTTTTATATGAACTATTTATTAACCATCATTTTATTTTCCACCAATAAAGCATATTAAAATGTCTGACAAGAAAGTGAAAGTCATTGATATCTTTAAAATCTTAAAAAAAATAATAATCTGGGACATCATTAATATGCATAAAATCAGAAACAAACAAAACAAGAGAATAATACTTAAAACATGGGAATATCTCGAATCCCTTTAGTGTAATTAAGTGATAGTTATTAGATACAGCATGTACATGTACCGTTGTCTTCAATCTGTTCATTAGTTGTGATTATGTTTATACGCTCATTTGTACACGACTGTACATTTCGAAAATGAGTTTATCAATAGCCTATGTCTGCCAGTAGATACAAAAGAACTTCATTGTTTTTATTGATGTATTCTGATGACACTGTTATATTTTCGGAGACTATTGATGGGTTGCAAAATATGTTGAATTCACTACATGATTATTGTAAACACAAGTAAAACTAAGGTGGTGGTTTTCAGAAACGGTGGTCAATGAAGAAGCGATGAAAAATGGTTGTATAATGGCGAAATTATTGAAGTTGCTGATCATTATTTATATCTTGATGTTATGTTGCATTACAATGGAAGGTTTAATCAAACGCAGTTAAATATTGCTGCCAAAGTAGGAAAATTTTCACCAATGTTGTATTGAAAAATAAAACATATGTGTTTAAATGTACAAACAAAATTGTATTTATTCGTTGTTTATATTTCACCTGTTTGATTATATGGAAATGAAATATGGGGGTTTCATAATGCATCTGATATAGAAAAACTTCATATAGAATTCTGTAAAAATATTTGACTGTTAAGAAATCCACTGCTACTGCAATGGTTTATTCCGAGTTGGGAAGATGTCCTTTATTGATATCTCGTAAATTAAGAATAATAAAAAATTGGATTCGTCTATTGCGGACGAGATATTGTATTCTAAGTGCTATATATAATGACATGTATGATGAGTGTGAATCAGGAAATAGGTCATCATGGGTAAATAATGTTAAATGTATTTTACTTAGCTTAGGTTTTGGGCATGTTTGGTATGCCCAAAATGTTGTATGCGAAGAAGTATTTTGAAATTATTCAAACAAAGTCTTATTGACCGTTTTCTTCAGGAAAGAAATATTTTTTTTCGATTCGTCATTAAAATGTACTATTTATAAACAATTTCAGTTACCGTTTTATTTGACCAAAAACTTATCTCCAGAATGTATTATATTTTTAAGTAAGTATAGACTTTGTTCACACAAGCTAAATATTGAATATGGTAGATTCATTAATAGGGCAAGATGTGAAAGATTATGTATTTGATGTAGCCATGGTGATATTGAGGATGAATTTCATTTTATTTTAAAATGTCCAAAATATGACAACATAAGACAATTGTATATTAAAAGGTATTATTATACAAATGCGTCTGTTTTTAAATTAAATCAGTTATTGTCAACACAGAATGTAAAGGAATTTAGGAAAATATTCAAAATACGCCACAGATATAAAATTGTCAGGACAATCCTTTGAATGAGTGATACTTTGTAGTATTGCCTCCGATTGTTATTAAAATGTTCTGTTATGATATACATGTATATATTTATGATATACCTATAGCTGTATTGCTTCTTGTTTGAAATAAACTATTTAACCTAGGACAAAAATAAGCATTAAAAAGGTCTGTATCTTCGACGTTGATTTTTTTAATGCAAAACAAATAACTAGAACTCTTTACAGAAATATCTTAACATAACTTTATTAATAAGGTCTGTATCTTCGACCTTGATCTCTTTTTATGCAAAACAAATAACTAGAATTCTTTACAGAAATAACTTAACATAATTTTTTATAAAGGTCTGTATCTTTGACTTTGACTTTGTTATGCAAAACAAATAACTAGAACTCTTTACAGAAATAACTTAACATAACTTTATTTTAAAGGTCTGTATCTTCGACGTTGATTTTTTTTATGCAAAACATATTACTAGAATTCTTTACAGAAATAACTTAACATAATTTTTTATGAAGGCCTGTATCTTTGACTTTGATTTTGTTATGCAAAACAAATAACTAGAAATCTTTACAGAAATAACTTAACATAACTTTATTTTGATTCCTTACTTTAAAAAAAAGCTTGATTTAATACTTACAAGAGGGGCATTCCAGTGAAAGCTAGGTTGAACTATTTCCATAGTTAAAAAGACATACCCATATGTTTTCTTATGTTTAGTTTTAATTCTAAAGTTATAAGATTATGGCAATATCCCACTTCTGCATTTATTGTCTCTATAAAATGGAAGACAAAATATTTAAACAAAATGTAAATCAATCACAACATACGAGCAATAAGACTTCGAAAAGGTCTTTCAGTGCATCAAATTAAATTTGGTAACTTTAACTTTGTATTACTATAGCCTATATTTTTCAATACTCTTTTTCCTTCTTTATGTCTTTATACTATTGATTTTCTTGGTGCAATACTTAACAACTGCTTACGTCCACTTCTTTTGTCAGTTGTTGTCCATTCGTTTGATGTGTTTGTGCTTTTGATTTTGCCACTTGATTAGGGACTTTCCGTTTTGAATTTTCCTCGGAGTTCAGTATTTTTGTGATTTAACTTTTTGAACTCTGGTGGATAGTTGTTTCATTGGCAATCATACCACATCTCCTTATTTTTAAAAAGCTTTACGACAGGAAACAGTTACTAGTTCGCCAAACAAATCCTCCAATTTCTTAATATATCTCACGTTGTACGTGTTACCGCAATAGCTAGAATAGGAAAGACTGTTTCCATACTTATAAAAACATAATCATATTTTATTTAGTTTGAATTTTAAAGGTAAAAGATATGAAGATGATATTATCAAAATGCTGGACTTTTTGATCGACAATATATTTGTTGAGTTTGGAGGATTGATATTTCAAGAGACAGTCGGTATTCCAATGGGTACTTATTGTGCACCCCAACTGGCCGATTTGTTTTTGTACCTCGTATGAAGTAGAATTCATTCAGAACCTTCTAAAAGACAAAAAGAAAAAGCACCTTGCGAAGTTCTATAATTTTACTTTCAGATATATTGATGATGTCCTATCACTGAATAAACCACATTTCATTCAGTACTTGCATCCCATATATCCCAGTGAACTTGAAATTAAGGATACTACTGATAGAAGGACTGCTTCATACCTTGTTCTTTTCCTCAATATTGACACAGACAAAATCTATGACAAACGGGATGATTTCAACTTCCCAATTATCAATTTCCCATTTCTCAGCAGTAACATACCCTCTGGCCGTCGTATGGTGTTTACATTTTAATTGATACGTTATGCTCGTGCATGTTCACACTATGCGGACTTCATATACAGGAGTGTGCTCCATACGCAAAAACTGCTCCAACAGAGTTATGAGGAGGAAAAATTAAAAATGACACTCCGTAAATTTCATGGACACCATCACGAATTGGTTGATCTATACGATGTGTCTGTGTCTAAACTAACTAACGACATTTTTACCACGTCTTAGATTGTGGTTTACCATCTACGTCGTCTGGTCTGCTTAGTACCGAACGTGACCTATTCCCGAATATTACTGTTTTGCCGAGTGTTAATTCGCATTGCTATACGACGTGTCTCGGTATTTATATATCCAACATTCATGTATTTAGTACGTTAGGGTCCGGTGGGTCATTTTGTGCTGATTTGTTGTCTGTTTATTTCGTTTGTGGTTTGAATTTTGTATTTTCGGTGTTTTTCACATATGTCTTATTTGTCAGTATAATCGAGTTACTCGTGGTTCGTCTACAGGATTTTTGTTTTATGTTGTTTGTTTTCGTGTGTATTTACTGTTTGGTCTTACAGGATCTTGCTTATATTACAGTTATTTTATTTTTTATTTTCCATATGTATGTAAAAGTTAAGATAAAAAATCAGCTACTTCATTTATATGATTTTAAGTTTAAAGCAACTATATGCACAGGATTTTTTGTTTATACACAGTTTTGATTTAGAAGAAAAACCGACATGGTTAGAAAATACAGAAATGAATAATAACACCATTACAAACAAAATTCCATTTTAATATTCTTGTCATGGTTAGAAAATACATAAGATAACACCATTATAAACTCAATCCCAATTTAATATTCTTGTACGTGTCTACAAATAAAACAAATATATTTTATTTTTAGAAATTTACCTGTGATAATATAAACGTCACAAAAAATACGTCACTTTTTCTGACGTTGATCCATTCATGTGACGCGCAGTTTATATTTCGTTTGTGGTGTCCTGGTGCGCTGTCGTAAATTCATGGGAGTCGTCCGTTGTTATTCTGCGGTTTACATGTTGTAATGTACTATTATGTTATTTATTTATGTACTTCTCTGTGCTGAGGGTTCGTGCGTTTGTTTGTACTGTATTCCTGTCACGTAGTGTTGTCATTGTAGTGGTATTTTTTACCATTGTCATATAAGCGGGAGGTTTGGCTAGCCTTTAAACCAGGTTCAACCCACCATTTTTTCTTAAAATGTCCTGTACCAAGTCAGGAATATGGCAGTTGGTATCTACAGTCCGTTTCTATGTATGTTGGCGTTTGCTTTTGTTGTAGTTCAGTGTTTCTGTTGTTCCGTTGTTTTCCTCTTATAGTTGATGTGTTTCCCTCGGTTTTAGTTTGTTACCCGGATTAATTTTTGCTTAATCGAATTATGACTATTGAACAGCGGTATACTACTGTTGCCTTTATTTATATGGGGGTTATCCCATTTCTACATTTATCGTCTCTTTAAAATCAAATAATTTACTAGTCCGCCAAAAAATTCTCTTATTTCTATAAAGATCGCACGTTGTATGTGTTGTCGCAAGGGCTAGAATGGGAAATCATATGTTTCAATTTGCCGCTGCCCTAGGAATAGCAAGATCTACAGGAATGATACCTGGCATTACTGAATATTTTACTTTTAGACAAATATTCAAACTAACGGCCAGTGTTTTTCCAGTAAACAGTGGTATGTGTGACAGCAGTCGCATTATTAGACGGGTAGAACAAAAACCATCAAGTTATGACAAAGAAATACTTTAGTAGTCAATTTCACAAATTCTCATGATGTGCGTTTGGTGTCATATTTAGGATCATATTTGTATTTTGACAATTATAGCACTGAACTCAGGGAGCAGTTTTTATTCCAGGACAATATTCAATCCGAAGCAATTAACACAATGAAAAGTAAACTCAATAAATTAAAAATAATCCCGACAAAAGGTGACTTCAATCTATGTTCACTTTCGTAGAGGAAATCATGTAAATAACGATTACATTACGATAACGAACAAAGGGTACAGACCGGCGACGACAGGGTACCTTTATCAAGCTGTTAAGCGGTATGAGTCAAGAGACACAAATGTATAACTGATAACAAAATCAATATTTATACCAATAAAAAACAATATTTAAATATCTAATTACAACGTTGAATTGGTAACCTTTTATAAAAAGCTTATTAAAAGGATCGATTAGTTTACCCGGATCGTATCTAAATTTCCGGGCTCGGTAAATAACATCTCCGTAAAAATTAGGATGTACTATCCCGTCTACAGGTACAGCCAAACTTCCAAACCAAATCTTTGTATCTATGGAAGAATTTAGTAAAGGTTTAAGTAATGTGTGGTAACGAAATCCCTGACTTAATAATTTACCAGTAATACATAGAACACGTTCTTTGAAATCCAAAACGTCACTACAGACACGGGCATATCGAATGAGTTGGTGCAGAAGGAATATCACCATCTCAAAAAGGAAAATTAAAAATAGGGAAAGCAAAATCGTCCTTTTTGTCGAAAATTTTTGTGTAGAGTTTCTGGTGACTAAAATATCTAAATCTAGGGAAGGGCAGTTATTACCGTTTAAATTTGATTTATTTAAGATAAGTTCCTTCATTTAAAAATATTGAAATTAATGAAATTTTACTAAAGACATTACAATAATTTTACTTGTAAAAAGTTAAATCAGTAGTAAGTAAATTTATAAGCAACATATTGTACTTTATCTTAAATGTTATTTACTGTTACAGGCAATTTGGTACAAAATTTACTAAGTTCACATGTTTGAATTGATTTCAGGTTTTTGAATTTGTACTGTCAAAAGCGAAATTTAAGATATTAGTATCTGGGTGCTCTATAAAGCAATTCCCATCTTTATAATTGTTAACATTCTTGCAACTTATTAAGGCAATTAGTGAAAATGTATTCCCTTTGATTACATTAGTGAACGTATTTGCTAACACAAGTGACATTCTGAGGATTATACACCAGGTAAGCGTTTCAGGGATAAAGATTTGGATTTTTTTTATGAAAAATGTCCATGTGCAATTCTTTTCATTGACTTCATATAGGACAAATTAAGCATTAAAAAAGGTCTTTATCTTCGACGTTCCATTTTTATGTCAAACAATAACTAAGAAATCATTGCATAAATAAATAAACTTGATTCCTTAGTTTTAAAATCAACTTTTCAAATTCTTGCAGGTGGGTATGCCGGTGAAAACTAGGATGTACCATTTACATCGTTATAAATCCAAATCCAAATGTTTTCTTATATTCAGTATTTATACTAAAGTTAAATGAGTATGACAATATCCATCTTCTATATGTATTGTCTCATTAAAAATATTTAAACGAAATGTAAGTCAATCACAACATACGAGCAATAAGACTTCGGAATGCTCGTTTGTGCTTCAGATTAAATTTGATATCATTTTACTTAGTATTACTATTCTATATTTTCTATATTTTTCAGTGATCGTTTTCCTTCTATATGTCTTTATACTATTGATTTTCCTTGGTGCAATACTGAACATAGAATAGATCTAATAAAAAAAACAGTTACTAGTTTGCCAGACAAATCTTCTAATTTTCTGTACAAGATATCACGTTTTATGTGTTGTCCCAATAGCTAGAAAAGGACTATTTCCATAGTTATAAAAACAAACCCATATGTTTTCTTATCTTTAGATCTAAATTTTAAAGGTATAAGGTTATGGGGGCTACTCAACTTTTGCATTTATTGTCTCTTTAAAATGAAAAAAAAATATATTTGCGATCAAAGTAAAACAAAATGTTGTAACGAAGATATTCCTTAGATGGGTTGGGCTTCTTTTATTTATTGTGTTATAATGGTTTAATTGATCTTGTATTTTTAAGATAGAATGTATCAATATTTAAGTCTAGCACAACATACGAGTAATTGTCGTAAGGTGCATCAGAATAGATAAGCTATGGTTTATCTTAGTATTACTATTTATTTTTTTCAGTATTCGTTTTCCTTCTTTGTGGCTTCATACTGCTGATTGTCTCTGCTGCAATGCTAAACATAGCATTTAAACAGAAGACAGATTTACTAGTCCGCACAACAAATTCTCTTATTTTCTATAAAAGATCGCACGTAGTATATGTGTTGTCGCAAGGAGTAGAATGGGAAATCATATGTTTCAATTTGCATCTGCCCTAGGAATAGCAAGATCTAAAGGAATGATACCTGTCATTACTGAATATTTTCCTCTTAGAAAAATATTCAAACTAGTGGTCCGTGTGGTTCCGATTGATAGTTTGATATTTGACAGGAGTCGCATTATAACACGGGTGGAAGAAAAAGCAGCTATTTATGACAAAAAATTAGTCAATTTCACAAATTCTCATGATGTGCGTTTAGTGTCGTATTTACAATCATATTTGTATTTTGACAAAAACAGCAGTGAACTCAGGAAGCAGTTTTTATTCAAAGACAATATACAGTCCGAAGCAAACAAAACGATGAAAAGAGTCCTCAATAGATTTAAAATAATTTCCCGACAAAAGGTGACTTTAATCGGGGTTCATGTTCGTCGAGGTGATTATGTAGATCACGACGAAGGTTTCAGACCGACGACAAGAGAGTATCTATATCAAGCTGTTAAGTGGTATGAGTCAAAATATTCAAATGTATAATTTATTGTAGCATCTAATGGAATTGATTGGACAAAGAATAATCTGCCAAATCAAATCACCGTTGCATATTTAGAAGGGCATAGTTCGGAGGTTGACATGGCAACTGTATCTATGTGCGATCATTTTATAGCGACTGTAGGTACATTTAGTTGGTGGTGCGGATGGCTTACAGATGGTAATGTTTTGTATTACAAATGGCCATGTAAGGAGGGAAGTTTAGCTTGTTCAATGCACAGCTCAAATTATACAGGGTACCTTTATCAAGCTGTTAAGCGGTATGAGTCAAGAGACACAAATGTATAACTGATAACAAAATCAATATTTATACCAATAAAAAACAATATTTAAATATCTAATTACAACGTTGAATTGGTAACCTTTTATAAAAAGCTTATTAAAAGGATCGATTAGTTTACCCGGATCGTATCTAAATTTCCGGGCTCGGTAAATAACATCTCCGTAAAAATTAGGATGTACTATCCCGTCTACAGGTACAGCCAAACTTCCAAACCAAATCTTTGTATCTATGGAAGAATTTAGTAAAGGTTTAAGTAATGTGTGGTAACGAAATCCCTGACTTAATAATTTACCAGTAATACATAGAACACGTTCTTTGAAATCCAAAACGTCACTACAGACACGGGCATATCGAATGAGTTGGTGCAGAAGGAATATCACCATCTCAAAAAGGAAAATTAAAAATAGGGAAAGCAAAATCGTCCTTTTTGTCGAAAATTTTTGTGTAGAGTTTCTGGTGACTAAAATATCTAAATCTAGGGAAGGACAGTTATTACCGTTTAAATTTGATTTATTTAAGATAAGTTCCTTCATTTAAAAATATTGAAATTAATGAAATTTTACTAAAGACATTACAATAATTTTACTTGTAAAAAGTTAAATCAGTAGTAAGTAAATTTATAAGCAACATATTGTACTTTATCTTAAATGTTATTTACTGTTACAGGCAATTTGGTACAAAATTTACTAAGTTCACATGTTTGAATTGATTTCAGGTTTTTGAATTTGTACTGTCAAAAGCGAAATTTAAGATATTAGTATCTGGGTGCTCTATAAAGCAATTCCCATCTTTATAATTGTTAACATTCTTGCAACTTATTAAGGCAATTAGTGAAAATGTATTCCCTTTGATTACATTAGTGAACGTATTTGCTAACACAAGTGACATTCTGAGGATTATACACCAGGTAAGCGTTTCAGGGATAAAGATTTGGATTTTTTTTATGAAAAATGTCCATGTGCAATTCTTTTCATTGACTTCATATAGGACAAATTAAGCATTAAAAAAGGTCTTTATCTTCGACGTTCCATTTTTATGTCAAACAATAACTAAGAAATCATTGCATAAATAAATAAACTTGATTCCTTAGTTTTAAAATCAACTTTTCAAATTCTTGCAGGTGGGTATGCCGGTGAAAACTAGGATGTACCATTTACATCGTTATAAATCCAAATCCAAATGTTTTCTTATATTCAGTATTTATACTAAAGTTAAATGAGTATGACAATATCCATCTTCTATATGTATTGTCTCATTAAAAATATTTAAACGAAATGTAAGTCAATCACAACATACGAGCAATAAGACTTCGGAATGCTCGTTTGTGCTTCAGATTAAATTTGATATCATTTTACTTAGTATTACTATTCTATATTTTCTATATTTTTCAGTGATCGTTTTCCTTCTATATGTCTTTATACTATTGATTTTCCTTGGTGCAATACTGAACATAGAATAGATCTAATAAAAAAAACAGTTACTAGTTTGCCAGACAAATCTTCTAATTTTCTGTACAAGATATCACGTTTTATGTGTTGTCCCAATAGCTAGAAAAGGACTATTTCCATAGTTATAAAAACAAACCCATATGTTTTCTTATCTTTAGATCTAAATTTTAAAGGTATAAGGTTATGGGGGCTACTCAACTTTTGCATTTATTGTCTCTTTAAAATGAAAAAAAAATATATTTGCGATCAAAGTAAAACAAAATGTTGTAACGAAGATATTCCTTAGATGGGTTGGGCTTCTTTTATTTATTGTGTTATAATGGTTTAATTGATCTTGTATTTTTAAGATAGAATGTATCAATATTTAAGTCTAGCACAACATACGAGTAATTGTCGTAAGGTGCATCAGAATAGATAAGCTATGGTTTATCTTAGTATTACTATTTATTTTTTTCAGTATTCGTTTTCCTTCTTTGTGGCTTCATACTGCTGATTGTCTCTGCTGCAATGCTAAACATAGCATTTAAACAGAAGACAGATTTACTAGTCCGCACAACAAATTCTCTTATTTTCTATAAAAGATCGCACGTAGTATATGTGTTGTCGCAAGGAGTAGAATGGGAAATCATATGTTTCAATTTGCATCTGCCCTAGGAATAGCAAGATCTAAAGGAATGATACCTGTCATTACTGAATATTTTCCTCTTAGAAAAATATTCAAACTAGTGGTCCGTGTGGTTCCGATTGATAGTTTGATATTTGACAGGAGTCGCATTATAACACGGGTGGAAGAAAAAGCAGCTATTTATGACAAAAAATTAGTCAATTTCACAAATTCTCATGATGTGCGTTTAGTGTCGTATTTACAATCATATTTGTATTTTGACAAAAACAGCAGTGAACTCAGGAAGCAGTTTTTATTCAAAGACAATATACAGTCCGAAGCAAACAAAACGATGAAAAGAGTCCTCAATAGATTTAAAATAATTTCCCGACAAAAGGTGACTTTAATCGGGGTTCATGTTCGTCGAGGTGATTATGTAGATCACGACGAAGGTTTCAGACCGACGACAAGAGAGTATCTATATCAAGCTGTTAAGTGGTATGAGTCAAAATATTCAAATGTATAATTTATTGTAGCATCTAATGGAATTGATTGGACAAAGAATAATCTGCCAAATCAAATCACCGTTGCATATTTAGAAGGGCATAGTTCGGAGGTTGACATGGCAACTGTATCTATGTGCGATCATTTTATAGCGACTGTAGGTACATTTAGTTGGTGGTGCGGATGGCTTACAGATGGTAATGTTTTGTATTACAAATGGCCATGTAAGGAGGGAAGTTTAGCTTGTTCAATGCACAGCTCAAATTATACAGGGTACCTTTATCAAGCTGTTAAGCGGTATGAGTCAAGAGACACAAATGTATAACTGATAACAAAATCAATATTTATACCAATAAAAAACAATATTTAAATATCTAATTACAACGTTGAATTGGTAACCTTTTATAAAAAGCTTATTAAAAGGATCGATTAGTTTACCCGGATCGTATCTAAATTTCCGGGCTCGGTAAATAACATCTCCGTAAAAATTAGGATGTACTATCCCGTCTACAGGTACAGCCAAACTTCCAAACCAAATCTTTGTATCTATGGAAGAATTTAGTAAAGGTTTAAGTAATGTGTGGTAACGAAATCCCTGACTTAATAATTTACCAGTAATACATAGAACACGTTCTTTGAAATCCAAAACGTCACTACAGACACGGGCATATCGAATGAGTTGGTGCAGAAGGAATATCACCATCTCAAAAAGGAAAATTAAAAATAGGGAAAGCAAAATCGTCCTTTTTGTCGAAAATTTTTGTGTAGAGTTTCTGGTGACTAAAATATCTAAATCTAGGGAAGGACAGTTATTACCGTTTAAATTTGATTTATTTAAGATAAGTTCCTTCATTTAAAAATATTGAAATTAATGAAATTTTACTAAAGACATTACAATAATTTTACTTGTAAAAAGTTAAATCAGTAGTAAGTAAATTTATAAGCAACATATTGTACTTTATCTTAAATGTTATTTACTGTTACAGGCAATTTGGTACAAAATTTACTAAGTTCACATGTTTGAATTGATTTCATGTTTTTGAATTTGTACTGTCAAAAGCGAAATTTAAGATATTAGTATCTGGGTGCTCTATAAAGCAATTCCCATCTTTATAATTGTTAACATTCTTGCAACTTATTAAGGCAATTAGTGAAAATGTATTCCCTTTGATTACATTAGTGAACGTATTTGCTAACACAAGTGACATTCTGAGGATTATACACCAGGTAAGCGTTTCAGGGATAAAGATTTGGATTTTTTTTATGAAAAATGTCCATGTGCAATTCTTTTCATTGACTTCATATAGGACAAATTAAGCATTAAAAAAGGTCTTTATCTTCGACGTTCCATTTTTATGTCAAACAATAACTAAGAAATCATTGCATAAATAAATAAACTTGATTCCTTAGTTTTAAAATCAACTTTTCAAATTCTTGCAGGTGGGTATGCCGGTGAAAACTAGGATGTACCATTTACATCGTTATAAATCCAAATCCAAATGTTTTCTTATATTCAGTATTTATACTAAAGTTAAATGAGTATGACAATATCCATCTTCTATATGTATTGTCTCATTAAAAATATTTAAACGAAATGTAAGTCAATCACAACATACGAGCAATAAGACTTCGGAATGCTCGTTTGTGCTTCAGATTAAATTTGATATCATTTTACTTAGTATTACTATTCTATATTTTCTATATTTTTCAGTGATCGTTTTCCTTCTATATGTCTTTATACTATTGATTTTCCTTGGTGCAATACTGAACATAGAATAGATCTAATAAAAAAACAGTTACTAGTTTGCCAGACAAATCTTCTAATTTTCTGTACAAGATATCACGTTTTATGTGTTGTCCCAATAGCTAGAAAAGGACTATTTCCATAGTTATAAAAACAAACCCATATGTTTTCTTATCTTTAGATCTAATTTTTAAAGGTATAAGGTTATGGGGGCTACTCAACTTTTGCATTTATTGTCTCTTTAAAATGAAAAAAAAATATATTTGCGATCAAAGTAAAACAAAATGTTGTAACGAAGATATTCCTTAGATGGGTTGGGCTTCTTTTATTTATTGTGTTATAATGGTTTAATTGATCTTGTATTTTTAAGATAGAATGTATCAATATTTAAGTCTAGCACAACATACGAGTAATTGTCGTAAGGTGCATCAGAATAGATAAGCTATGGTTTATCTTAGTATTACTATTTATTTTTTTCAGTATTCGTTTTCCTTCTTTGTGGCTTCATACTGCTGATTGTCTCTGCTGCAATGCTAAACATAGCATTTAAACAGAAGACAGATTTACTAGTCCGCACAACAAATTCTCTTATTTTCTATAAAAGATCGCACGTAGTATATGTGTTGTCGCAAGGAGTAGAATGGGAAATCATATGTTTCAATTTGCATCTGCCCTAGGAATAGCAAGATCTAAAGGAATGATACCTGTCATTACTGAATATTTTCCTCTTAGAAAAATATTCAAACTAGTGGTCCGTGTGGTTCCGATTGATAGTTTGATATTTGACAGGAGTCGCATTATAACACGGGTGGAAGAAAAAGCAGCTATTTATGACAAAAAATTAGTCAATTTCACAAATTCTCATGATGTGCGTTTAGTGTCGTATTTACAATCATATTTGTATTTTGACAAAAACAGCAGTGAACTCAGGAAGCAGTTTTTATTCAAAGACAATATACAGTCCGAAGCAAACAAAACGATGAAAAGAGTCCTCAATAGATTTAAAATAATTTCCCGACAAAAGGTGACTTTAATCGGGGTTCATGTTCGTCGAGGTGATTATGTAGATCACGACGAAGGTTTCAGACCGGCGACAAGAGAGTATCTATATCAAGCTGTTAAGTGGTATGAGTCAAAATATTCAAATGTATAATTTATTGTAGCATCTAATGGAATTGATTGGACAAAGAATAATCTGCCAAATCAAATCACCGTTGCATATTTAGAAGGGCATAGTTCGGAGGTTGACATGGCAACTGTATCTATGTGCGATCATTTTATAGCGACTGTAGGTACATTTAGTTGGTGGTGCGGATGGCTTACAGATGGTAATGTTTTGTATTACAAATGGCCATGTAAGGAGGGAAGTTTAGCTTGTTCAATGCACAGCTCAAATTATACAGATTACTACTATCCACATTGGATAGGATTGTGATTCTTTAGTTTAAAGTCTTCTGCAGTTTTTCATTAACAGATACTTTATGATATAAACAAAATTTACAAAAGTTAATTATACATCTTTTACAATGTAATTGTGTTTTTTTTAAACCTAAATGAATAGCAACTTATCTGTTTTTCTCTCGATAAAGAACATACAGAAGTTCTTTTTGACAATAACATTAAACGGTACCAAGTTTTGGGCACCAATTAATGGAGTGACATATAATTTAATTTTTAAAATACCAGACTAATTTGGGCCTGTATAAAAAAGTATCTACAAAAAACAAAAAAACCGCACTCCAAGGTAACAAAACCCAGTACAAATTAGTTTGGTCCAGTAAAGTGATATGCATTAGTGACGCCTAGGGACTGACCCTGTATGTCATTCAAATCTTCGGGAAACGACGAACAGGATTATATATGGTTTTGGGGTGGGGATCTGGACCATTTACAATATATAAGACCATTGGGGGTGGGGGGAACCCCTGGGGACTGATTCTATATATCATTCAAATCTTCATGACATGACAAACAGGAATATATATGGTTTAGGGGTGGGGATCTCGACCATTTACAAGCTATTAAAACATTGGGGGTGGGGGGAACCCCTAGGGACCTCTCCTATCTATCATTCAAATCTTCATGACATGACAAACAGGAATATATATGGTTTAGGGGTGGGGATCTCGACCATTAACAAGATATTTGAAAATATTCAAATGACAGGGGGTGGGGATGACCCCTTGGGTCTTACCCTGTATATCATTTAAATCATCTTGGCATGACCAACCAGCATATATATGGTTTAGGGGTGGGGATCTCGACCCTTTACAAGTGACAGGGGGTGGGGATGACCCCTTGGGTCTTACCCTGTATATCATTTAAATCATCTTGGCATGACCAACCAGCATATATATGGTTTAGGGATGGGGATCCTGACCACTTACAAGATATTTGAACTTTCTCAAATGGAAGGGGGTCGGGGTGACCCCTGGGGACAAACCTTGTATTTCACTTGATGTGCATTATCATGACAAACCAGAATATATATGGTTTAGGGGTGGGGATCTTGACCACTTACAAGATATTAAAAGTTTCTCAAATGGCAGGGGGTGGGGTAACCCCTTAGGACTAACCTTTTATTTCATTTAATGTGCTTTATCATTTAGAACACTTTGAATTATAAAGATTGTGTCTATCACTAACTGTTTTCAAGTTATAATCTTTTGAAAATAAAAAAAAATAAAATCCCATACGGTTCTATAGTAAAACCCTCCTTTCTTTTGGCCCCTCAAAGTACCCCTTTATAAAACCCGTTGCACAAACAAAACCCTGATTGCACCACAAGACATGTTAGTCTAACATATTGTGGAACCCTAAGTTAATCTGACCAGCGGTTTTGGAGAACAGGTGCGGACAAGTTCAAATTTAAAAGCGGCGGGAGAAGAAGAAAAGGAATAATAATAAAAATAATAATAATAATAATAATAATACTAATAATAAGAACTGAGTAAAAACAATAAGTCTTCCCAAACTTCGTTTGGGAGACTTAATTAAAAAAGCGAGTCCATAAAACATGACAAACCAAAACGCTCGACTCCATCAACCAACGTAACGAATGCTGTTATATTCCTGACTTGGTACATGCATTTTCTGAAGAAAATATGTGGATAAATAAAGGCAACAGTAGTATACCGGTGTTCAAAAGTCATAAATCGATTGAGAGAAAACAAAATCCGGGTTACAAACTAAAACCGAGGGAAACACATCAACTATAAGAGGAAAACAAAGGAACAACAAGAACACTAAAGTGCAACAAAAACAAACGCCAACATACATAGAAACGAACTATTTGATAACAACTGCCATATTCCTGACTTGGTACAGGACATTTTAAGAAAAAATGGTGGGTTGAACCTGGTTTTATGGCTAGCCAAACCTCCCCCTTATTTGACAATGTTAAAAAATATCGCTAAAATGACAACACTACGTGACAGAAATACAGCACAAACAAAACACTCATCACAGAGAAACGCACAAACAAATATAATAACATGCAAACCGCAGAACAACAACGAACATCTTCAATCAACGACAGACACCACAGGACATCACAAACAGTGGCGCACTTACAGTACTACCTGTGACATTATCTTATTAATGGTTGCCATCAAAAATATGGTCACCATGATGGCCCTAAATGTCCATCATTATACCTCCTGTTGCTTAATTAATACACAAGGTATTAATCAAAAACTAGTCAAGGACAAAGGGAAATCATGACTGCATTGAAGTGTTAAAATTATATAACTCACAGGTAAAGTGTCTCAGGTAAAATATAAGTGTTTGTCAAATTTAATAACTGTGATTATGACAAGAAAATTCTAAAATAAAATGAAATAATAAAACTAGTTGAACATATAGCTTCCTAACTTTTTTTTTGTAAAAATTTCTCATGACTCTTTGTTTTGATGTTATATCTTTTAAATAATTCTATTAATTAAAGTTATTTTTTACATGTATTTTTTGGCAAGTAAATAATAAATGAATATCATCTTCTAATATAATGCAAACTTTCACAACGCCTGCCTTTTTCCATTGAAAAGTTGTTTCTCAAATTAATTTTCTAAAATCAAAATTGTTTATACTTACTGCTTTTAACATGGTTAAACAAATGTTTAAGATGATCTTTAGGACTTATTCTAAATAAAATTTGGGCAATTCATAAATACATGTATATTCAAAATATTCATTACAGAAAAATTTGATAATATTTTTGTTGTCATATAAACATATTACAATTTAATCAAGTTTCTGACAAAAAAAACCAAAAACAATCATTATAATGCAAAGAAATAACAATTTTATAAGAAATCAAAACACATGGAAAAAAAATATTAGGTTTTACCCTCAGTTCTAATGATTTTTTTTTTATAAAGGAGCCAATATTTATAACATGTTCCATGTTATAGAGGTTTAGCATTTCTTTTACTTTTTGTTCTTGGTTAAGATTTTATTCATAAACTGGTCAGAGACATAATTATGAGAAAGTAAAAAATTTTCAAATAGATTATCTCTAAGTTGTTATGTTAATTTTACAAACAATTCTATCCTTTATAGGAATTTTTATCCACCCTTTTCTATTTCTAAATTATGACCACTAATTCTTTACTGAGTGAAGCATTTGGGTTTACTGTTCTCATCATAAGTTTTTATTTTATTTTCAAAAATATTCTTATTTTTTTTCTTAAAATTCATTTTTAATCAAGGGCTTAAAAGAACCTAATGCATTCAAGTCCCTGCAATTATTAACTTTCTCTAAAAGGCCCGAGTGGAGTGAAATATTCTTTGCAAATGTATACCAAGAATATGTATCATGGATATGCCAGTCCTGCAGTTTCGACAATATAATACACAGAACAAAAAGTAATTTAATTAATAGACCATAAAAATGTCACAATATATATGGAAGTGTTCTTTATTTTTTCTGGAGACAAATTTTGCCTGTTAACTGACAAAATTAGCCAAACTGAAGATAACATATTTGATAAATTTACAATTATTTCAAAAAACAAGACAATTTTTTCTTTAAATAATTTCTTTTCATAAGATTTACTTTATTCAGATCAATATACAGATAAGAAGATTTTTCATTATGATTAGCATATATCAAAATTTGATGATAACTAGGTAGCCATTTGGAAAATTTAAGTCTCTAGTGATTCTTCATGCACAACTCCAGTTTTGAGATTTGGAAAAATATAAAAGATAAACAAAAATAGTTCATTCCTATACATGTACCATATAATGATATTTTTAGTTTTCTGAATAATAATCATGAAAATAGATTGTACAACATTGTTAACAAAATTTATTGTAAAAGGATTGATGTTCAGGATATTGATAGTTTTAATTAGTTAAGAAACAGGCTAGTTAAATTACTTGCTTCATGGTTCCTTTAAACATATCATTTGCATGATTATAAGTTATAATTAATAATAATTCATTTAGTAATGCAAACAAACAATTGAATACCATGTACATCATGTACAATAACTTTTTTTTACTGTAAAAATAATTGTTTAAAGGGTTCTCTGTTTTGTTTTCAAATGCTAGTCAATAACTTTACTTTTATCTTTGAATTTTTGTCATTTCTACTCAAGATTCTTTCCAAGAAGAAATTAAAAGAATAAGAAGCAAAAAAAAAAAAAAATAAATAATAAAAAATAACATTCTAAAAAAAAGGAAAATATGTAAATTTAAAGACAGAAAAATCAACAAATGATATGAATTAACAAAGACTGAAACAACATTCTATTCTACATTTTAAAGAAAAGGTGAGTTGTCAATTTGAGAAAAAACCTGAGTTACCTGTACAGGTAAATTTTAATGAAACATATACAAGCTGAAAACTTCAACCCTGATTGATTTCAACAGGTAACATAATTAGATAAAACATTAACCTATGTTTTATGACCCCAATAAATGGCCAACATCTCAAGATTGAATACCCCAATAAATGGCCACCATTCGATGGTGACCATACAAGAGGGTGGACATAACTAAGAGGAAGTCACAGGTTGTACTGTACGTAACGAACATGCAATCTCGATCTTTTTACAATTATTTTCACAATACCTTTATAGCTAGATAAACCTCTCACTTGTATGACAGTTGTTTCTTATATCAGTCGAAACCTTCCATTTTGTATTATTATCTTGTCCGGTCTTGAAATATTCGTACGATGCGATTTCCAAGTTCCAAATCAAATCATAAGGTTGTTTTCCTCTTATAGTTGATGTGTTTCCCTCGGTTTTGGTTTGTAATCCGGATTTGTTTTCGCTTAATCGATTTATGACTATTGAACAGCGGTATAGTACTGTTGCCTTTATAAGACAAGGACGGGCAATTCTTATCTTTCAATATGTGGGTAAGAATGTATGTTCTGTTTTCTTCTTAATAATAATATAATATTTGAAAACAAGGAAAACTTACCAAATAGAGAAACGTACTTAAAAGAGAGGCGAAGGATACTAAAGGGATATTCAAACTCATAAGTCGAAAATAAACCCATGGCTAAAAAAAACTAACAGGCAACCAACAATACACAAAACAAAACATAGAAAACCAAAGACTGAGCAACACGAACCTCACCCAAAACTTAGGGTGATCTCAGGTGCTTCGGAAGGGCAAGCAGGTCCCTCCATATGTGACAACCGTCGTGTTACTCCTATAAAATACGTTGATAAGTTACCAAGTGATTAGACATCACACAATAGCGGAATGGTAATTGATTCTTATCTAACCCTTAAGCCCCGGTCACACCTTACCGGATTGCACGAACGGACGCCGAACGGATAACTTTTTTTTCAATCCGTTCATGTCCGTTAGAAGTCCGTTCATATCCGTTAGACGTCCGTCCATATCCGTTTCATGTCCGTTCAGCTTCTGCTTTATCCGTCGACGTCCGTTCTGTCCGGTGGAAAATTTTGAGCATGTTCAAAACTTCGAACGGACGTCCAACGGATAAAGTGTCCGTTTAACGTCCGGTAGTCGTCCGTTTTTAACGGCACTCGTCCGTTTCGTTTCCGTTTTGTATCCGTTACTTGTCCGTTATACATCCGTTGATGGTCCGGTAGACCAATTCACCAACGGACTACTATATCTTAAACGGATGTGAAACGGACATGAACGGAAGGATAACGGATAAAACGGATACGTACCGAATGTAAAACAAATAAAAGCCAATTGAAAATTTCGCGTTAGAAATGCCAATTATTGGTATGTCAGATTTCTTGAATGTCATGAATGTTTATTATTCATAATGGATCGCTGAGTAAGGGCACGTCTTCACTATCAAACAGCTCTTATTTAGGCCAGACTGAACTTAAATGTTGCAAATATAAACCTTCTAGACTATAAACTACAACCAGTTACACGAAAACTTTTTAATTATTTTAAGGTCACGTTTATGTGATTTACATGTATTAATATTGCCGCCTTTAATTTCCCGCTTATCTTGTTCATCCGTTTTATCCGGTACGCTTTCGTTAGGTGTCCGTTTTATGCGGAACTCGTCCGTTGGATGTACGTTCGACATCCCTTCTGTCCGGTACGTTTCCGTTTCTCGAACGTTACATATCCGGTGTGTGTCCGTTAACCATTCGTTATGCGTCAGTTTTATATAGTCAGTACACCAACGGACTCCCAACGGATACAAATTTTGTCAACGGAAATTTTTTTTTTCATCCGTTCGTCGTCCGTTCGAGCTATCCGTTAAGGTGTGACCGCAGCTTAAGGCATCAACAAATTCTAGACCATCGGTCATGTAAAATGTTCTAACCCTGAAACTTGACCGAATTTCGAAATTTTGATATTAAAACATGTTTTCATGACAAGGGATAGACGAGACTGGGACCGGTATAAACAACACAAACATTAAAAATTAAAAAGCACAAAGAACAACACTTATAAATAACACTTATAAGTAAAGCAAGAGCAACACGAATCCCTTTAAAACAAAACTAGGGTGATCGCAGGTGCTCCGTACGTTATTTTTGAGGAAAGACGGCTTCAAGCCGTCAATTCCCTATTTGGTTGGCCAGCCAAGCTTCTCACGTCAATCATTTTTGTTTTTATAGTTGGGAAAACACCTCGAGATTTCATACTGAATTGATGAGAAGGAGACACACAAATGAACAGATTGACTTTAAACACTTTTTTTTACACATTTCCCTTCTGTTTCTCGTGAAATTATCGTATCTTGAGCTCTCCCTTACACTATTTACGTTTCTTTTACATTCCGGAAAAATCAGTATTACGAAATATTCTAAATATATCCAGAGACATGTCTCTGATATATCCAACCTAGTGACATCATGGTTGGAATTCCACAGGGATATCCTTTACTCATTATTAAAATCATTCATAGAAATCGTGTACGATTTTAAAATCGGTATTTTTTATTTAAACATAATTATGTTTGCTGTAGATGATTCCAACATCAATGCTTTAATTTGTAGTTCAACTTTCGCGGTAAACAATGGGGATACATGAGATTGGGGAGAGAAACGACAATTTTCATTCTTTCTGTCACTGTATTGAGAATCTTCCTCTAATACAGGAGCACCTCAATTGATGAGTAATTATCCACCAAAATAAAAGTTAATATATCTGAACACTTAAAATGTGACATTTATTATATGATAAGTAGTCTTCCATTTAAACAAAATTTTGTGTACCAGCATAATGGTAAAAAAATATAAAATTTTCAAATGTTGCTTTTTGTAGTTTAAACATATTTATTCATGAAATTTGCATATATTAAAATGTAGGATCTTGAAACAAGCTGCATACAGCTTATATCAATCTGATTGGTTTTTGTAAGTACAATAACATGTATCCCTGTGATGAGAGTTGTAACTGGGAACTTTATCAATGGAAATTTAAAACTGAATAGACTTTTCAGTCCTCACTTTCTTGAGAAAGTTGTAATCAATTAAAAATCTTAGAGCACTGTCACAAAAAAATGGAGAATAACCCTAGCCTGCAGTTCAGTGGTACACAAAAAAAAAAAAAAAATATATTGTAGAAGTTATTAAATGATAGAATTCAATTGAATTTTAGATAATTAACTTTCAACTTTAATCAAATGTTTTGATTCAGAAGGTGCCGATCTTTTCCATTGGTCCAAATTGACGCCATGATGAATTCTTGACTAAGGAAATGAAATTACATTAAACAACAATTAATTTCAATATTGTCAACCTTTTGACATGTTCTAGCTGTTCTTTTGCTCATTCTTTGTATGAAGACTATCAAAAGATACCCAAAAAAAAATAGAAACAATGGCCGTCTTTTCCCTCAGAGCTCTTAAGCTCTTTGATTCAGAAACTCCAGTGAAAATGGTAAAAGTGGCTTAAAGTAATTATATTTGTTGTTTCAATTATTAAACTAGACAGAGTGATGCCCCGCACTCCACTCTGAAGTAACTGTATTATAACAAAGTCAATGTAGGACTTTCTTTGAGATATCATTGTGTCTGGGAGACACAAATGATGCCCCTCTTATACAAGTATCTACTCCAAAAATGACAAAGTTCAAGTATCTCCCAAAAAGGCAAATATTAATAAAAATCAAAACCCTGATCATATGCACATCTTCAATATATGTTCAAACAGCCAGCAAAAGAACATTCCTAGCATTAAAACTGTAGGAGGAGTTATCCGGAAACGCTATTCACCTCTTATGTAAGTAAATACTCCAAAAAATGACAAAGTTCAACTATCTCCCAAAAGAACAAAAATTAATAAAAATCAAAAACTTGACAACATGCACACCTTCAATATATGTACAAACAGCCAGCAAAGGGAAAACTTCCTAGCATTCAAACTGTAGGAGGAGTTATCCGGAAACGCTATGCATCTCTTATGCAAGTAAATACTCCAAAAAATGACAAAGTTCAACTATCTCCCAAAAGAGCAAATATTAATAAAAATCAAAACCCCGACCACATGCAAACCTTCAATATATTTACAAACAGCCAGCAGAGTGAAAACTTCCTAGCATTCAAACTGTAGGAGGAGTTATCTGGAATAACTATATACCCATAATGGGACGGACGGACGGACAGACAGGGGTAAAACAATATGCCACGCAACTGAAAAAGGACGAATTAAATCCTATATTTCATTGTAAAAAAATTACAGGAGTCCTAAGCACAAAGGATATACGTTGTAGTCTTGCAAGATGTCATAAATGTCACTAAAGAAAGCTTACCTCCCTGGTTTATTCATTTGTAGAGACTTGTGTCTTTGAAATAGTCCCTAACCAGACTGGAAGTTACTGTGAAGCATAGTAATACATCTTACAATGCTCATCAAATGCCTCATGACTAATTTGTATGACTCTTTAATGGGTAGACAACTACGCACATATGCATTGTATAAAACTCCACTGCTACAAATACGTCTACAGAAATAATTATAAATTAGTTTCTGTGTTGAGAGTCCGAGCATATCCCCACACAACTTATGTAGTAAGCATTTCTAATCAGACCAGAAAAACATCCAACAGAGACTACCCTCTCAACACGCATACATACCCTTATTCCTGAAGAAATGTTTCACTAATGATCAATGTAGTCAGCATGTATGAAATATTTAAAATATAGGACTTCGGTCTTTTAAAATCCTAAGTCTTTGAACATCATGTACATACCAATGAACCGTGGCTAGAGTACTATACTTGAAAGGAAGAATATTAAGATAACATAACAATATATACCAAAAAGTAAAATAACAAAAATACCGAACTCCAAAGAAAATTCAATATGGAAAGTCCTTTATAAAATGACCAACTAATAACATTGCCGTTACTGCTTTGTCATAAGATGTTTAACTACTTTTGAAAGTTCAATACCTCTAGAGCAACAATTCTAAGGATCATCAAATTCAAATGGAAACATATAGATATTCTTTCTTTTTTTTAAAAAGATCTAGTCAATCAAACTTGATTTATCATTTATCATCTCACGATAGAGCAACTTTTAAATGGCTTGTCAAGATTTTAAAACTTTAAAATCTAACTTTTGATAAATTCACACTCTCCTTGGTGATTAATAAACTCATCAAAGATACCAGGATTAAAATTTTGTATTTGCGCCAGACGCGCATTTCGTCTACAAAAGACTCATCAGTGACGCTCGAATAAAAAAAAAGTAAAAAAGGCCAAATAAAGTACGAAGTTGAAGAGCATTGAGGACCAAAAATTCCAAAAAGCTTTGCCAAATACAGCTAAGGTAATCTATTCCTGAGGTAGAAAAGCCTTAGTATTTCAAAAATGTAAAGTTTTATAAACAGTTAAGGTGGTCTCAGAATACGTTTCTCTAATGAAAGGACAAAAAAGTAAAATTAATTTCCGAATTTTCCTGCTGGAAGCTCAAAATTTTCAAAACATAAATATGCATAAACAAAATGTCTTAATGTTATGAAATATTGTTTCCTTTGTTTACAATCTAGCGTTATGATTTATCATAAATATATCAGTTACTAGTCTTTAAAAAAATATGCACACTTATGACATGAAATTGATATAAATTGCTTCCTGAATCAGCCAATCATTGATCTTATATTGCATCTTTCTTTTTGGTACATTTAATGTCTAACTATAAATGCTTTAACCAACTAATCAAATTAAGGTAGATGTGGTCAGAAATTATTTAATAACATTTTTGCTGTAATTGGCAAAACCTTTCGGAATTTGGGTTCCTCAATGCTCTTCATCTTCGTACTTTATTTGACCTTTATAACTTTTTTAATTAGAGCATTACTGATGAGTCTTATGCAGTACAAAATTTTAATACTGGTACCTATGATGAGTTTACATACACTTTAGAGAAGCCTATGACACCTTTATGTTGTTATTTGTGTCTTTTCCATGATGACACCTTTATTTTGATATTTGTGTCTTTTGCATGATGAAGCTTTTATTTTGTTATTTGAGTCTTTTCCATGATGACACCTTTATTTTGTTATTTGTGTCTTTTCCATGATGACACCTCTATTTTGTTATTTGTGTCTTTTCCATGATGACGCTTTTATTTTGTTATTTGAGTCTTTTCCATGATGACACCTCTATTTTGTTATTTGTGTCTTTTCCATGATGACACCTCTATTTTGTTATTTGTGTCTTTTCCATGATGATGCTTTTATTTTGTTATTTGTGTCTTTTGTGATGACACCTTTATTTTGTTATTTGTATAACAGTCTCATTTTAACTAATAAAAATAGAAAATTTGTAAATACTTAAATAATTTGATTGATAAAACATCACTTCATAACAGGCATGTTTAATTGCAACTATAAATGTACATATACGATACAACATAACAAATAATTCTAAAGCTATAATATACATTATTAAATGTAATGCAATATGAAATAAAATTAAATAGCTTAGAAATTGTTAAATGGGAAAAGTATTTCAAAAGTAAGTCATCAACAAAGATAAAATTTTAAAATCCATTTAAGTATCACAGTTTTGCTACATAACTTAAAATCCATAAACTAAGAAATATATTCTATGTATTAACACATATATTTTCTTAACTATATACTCATCTAGAAAAAGAGGGACTGTTGAGATTGACACAATCAACATACACAGTTCAATTAATAAATATATCAATTGTACTGAAGAGATCATATGTTACAATTAATGAAATGAGCAATTTATTTTCTTGACTTTCTTAAGTACAAAAATAATACAAATTAATAATCCTTGATATGTCAACTTTGGATATACACCAAGAAGCTCTAAAAATTCTAAATATAAACTGCCATGAATGTGACTAGAAAGAGCTAAACATAAAAATAAGTTGCTTTGTAGTATAAAGTTTGGTGATAAAGTTACACATATAAGATAAAATCTACCAAAAAATTTACAACAGTTTATAATCAACAGTTTATTTTTCCCACAATTTCAATATGATGCACTTTCATATTACAAAATGTTATATTGTCAAATAAATTTTTAAGAGAAAATATGATTAAGAGTCTTCTGCATGTGGTAAATAAAAAACATCTATCATTAAAGTATTTCTTTTGTTAATTTTTACAACAAATAATGTTTTGTTTCACAGACAACTATTACATCATATTCTTGGAGCCTTTAAAATGTAAACACAAAGATGCAATTAATTGTCCATCTCTTAATAAACCCCTGATTGTGACAAAAAGTGATGCGACATAAAACTGACATGTACAAACTATCACTTTGTTATTCTGGTGAGATAGTAAGGCAACAGGAGGTGTTGTAGCTGCACTACAAATTGCAATGTGTAATGAAAACATGTATCATAACAATGTAAATGTTCATTGACAAATTTTAAAAAGAAATCCATAACATAACTTAAAATGGCAGTATCAAATTGGCAATTGTTTCTGGGATGACTGAACACATTCAATAATTGTATATCATGTCAATTATTATCTAATTCAATATCAAATTAAGTTGCAGGGAAGTCTGAGGTCAATCCAGTATAAAATGATCTCTATGAGGTATTATATATGTAATCATAAAGTCATGATTGCAAAGCACCTGGTCTTGCTCCTTTTGGAGTTCATGCAATTCCCTAAGTTTTTTGTTTGTTTGTTTTTTTTTTACCTTGATTCATATCCCCATAATTGATTTATGAGATTTGAACATGGATAAACTACTGTTGCCTGTAATAAACCATGTGCCCATATGCATTTTGTTACATCCTAGTAAGTTGGAAAGAATATTAACTGGAGTCACTCTTGGGTAAACTATAAGTCAATGGTAAACAAAACAGTCTTTATTGCTGCTATTCAGATGGCTTCCCTTTAGTTGGTTAGATCAAGTCCTGAACACAAAAATTATCTAAATTCATAAACATCCCTAATATAAAAAGTAGCTCAAGGTGTCCCAATTTTTACATAGGCCTTAAGTACTATCCATGATGTGTGTGCTAAAAATACTCAATGCTCGATGATTGGAAGCAATGCTTAACCCTGGACTTTAACCTTAAACTTGACCAGTAATCCCATATACTATATTTTGTAGTTTAGGTAACCTAATGTTTGCATACAGCTTCATAGCAATTTATGAGGTACAATTGACAAAATACTATATACTTAACCCCAAATCTCAAGGCAATAAAGAAGTAATGTATGTAGACTTTTACTTTAATTTTGAGCAACAAATTGTTGAAAATTTTAATGTAAGTTAAACATGTTTCCTTTCAAAATGATAATTTCATAATGTATTTTTACAGTATATATTATTCAACATCTTATTCAAGGAAATCTGAATGTGATTTAAGAGTGTGAAGCATTTACTGTGTTTTTCTTCTCTGAATCTACCTATTACAAATATTTCCTACATCAAGGAACAAAATTAAATAAAATATTTTTTTTACAATACAAATAATGGTAAATTGATATAATTTTTCATAAAATAACAAATTCAATTAATGTCAACTGAATCTTATTTAGAACTAGAGTTGAATTGACCTCAGCACTTAATATACGGTATACAGTTCAATAGAATAAATCTTCCAAATATACTTATAAATGATTTCATTACTAGATTTCTTATTGAATTCGCTTGTTAATCAGATCAGTATCTCAACAGACATTAGTAGTACGCAAAGCTGACTTGATTGAAAAAAGGTCAATCTATTTAATTCAGTAGTACTGCCCTATTCTTCAGATCTGTTCCAAACAATTCACCTTTTCAGAATCTAAATACTGTGGGTAAGTTCATTATTTGTACATAAAATTGAGAAAAACAACACATGATCATTTGTTGGATATCCATTTGGGACACTGCTAACCAATCAAAAAAGGTTTCAGTCAATTTCTGTTTTATTTTAAGGAAAATAGAACAACAATAATTGCACTTGATATTAGGTTTCCTAATATACAAATGATATCAAACTTCCAATAAAAACGAAAATATTTATACAAATAGATATAAAATTTACAAAAATCAATCACAGTTTACAATCAACAACAGCAAGTTTAATAATATTCAAATATAGCTTAGTCATTGCACAATTTCAGTGTATCCATTTTTACACTGCATATATTATGATATTGCAGTCTAACTTTATTACACATCAGAAAAATTGTATTTGTATATGAAAATAAAACTTTGTATGGGTGTGCCTAATGCGCTTTTCTAGATATACCTTCATCATTGGTTTTGTTTGAATTGTTTTATATTTGTCATTTCAGGGCCTTTTATAGCTTACTATGGAGTTTTGATTTTGCTCGTTGTTGAAGGCCATATGGTGACTTATAGTTGTTGACATCTTTGTCTCTGGTGGAAAGTTGTTTCATTGGTAATTAAACCACATCTTCTTATTTTTATATGAAGGTTTTACAATTTTTTAATGTCTAAAAAACTTTAACCTTAGAATGTATCGAAATGTTAACTGCGAAAAAAAAACATTTATCAGGAAAATACAAAAAAAATATGTTCAATATGTTTACTCAGTCATGAAAAACAATTTGCTGTGTCCAAGTCTCATAGACCACCATATTGGTTTGACAAAGTTGTTGATGTTTAATAAAATCAACAACCTAAATGTTGACCATGCTTACGACAGAATGTAGGATCACTTAGTCTTGCTTCCACGACAAAATGATAAAGGCTTGACAAAAATGGTGCAAAAAGGATGATATTTCTTCTAATATGACCACTTAAAGATAAACAATGGCCCCTAAATAGAGATTAAATTGAAATAGTTTTAGACCCTGAGATTGTATAATTATTGATGTAAACCTTTTTCTATTGTTGAAAACTTTTCTTTATACTACAATTTGGAAAAATCCTGCTCCATTCATTTACCACTTCGTGCTCTATAGAGAAACAGAAA
The DNA here is from genome assembly GCF_021869535.1 of Mytilus californianus. NCBI lineage: Eukaryota > Metazoa > Mollusca > Bivalvia > Mytilida > Mytilidae > Mytilus > Mytilus californianus. The sequence goes on from NW_026262668.1 coordinate 97,587,474, forward strand.
GACACATCAAACATGATCATCCTGGGGCAGGACTGTAGCACTCTGAAACAGAAAGACACATCAAACATGATCATGAAACAAAATATGCATGTTAATAAAATTGTAACACATCAAGCATGATCATCCTGGGGCAGGACTGTAGCACTCTGAAACAGAATGACATATCAAACATGATCATCCTGGGGCAGGACTGTAGCACTCTGAAACAGAACGACACATCAAACATGATCATCCTGGGGCAGGACTGTAGCACTCTGAAACAGAAAGACACATCAAACATGATCAACCTGGGGCAGGACTGTAGCACTCTGAAACAGAAAAAAACATCAAACATGATCATCCTAGGGCAGGACTGTAGCACTCTGAAACAAAATACATATGTTAATTGTAACAAATCAAAACTTTACCATATAAGAGCAAGATTGTAGCACTCTGAAACAAAATACACATGTAAATTGTAACAAATTAAAACATTACCATATAAGGGCAAGACTGTGGCACTCTGAAACAAAATACACATGTAAATTGAAATAAATTAAACCTTCTCATTTAAGGACAAGACTCTAGCTCTCTTAAAAAAATTCACATGTAATGCTCATTCTTTGGTTTTCTGTGATGTGTCTTTCTGTTTCAGCGTGCTACAGTCCTGTTTAACCCCGCCACATTTTTGCGCCTGTCCCAAGTCAGGAGCCTCTGGCCTTTGTTAGTCTTGTATCATTTTTAATTTTAGTTTCCTGTGTATAATTTGGAGTTTAGTATGACGTCCATTATCACTGAACTAGTATACATATTTGTTTAGGGGCCAGCTGAAGGATGCCTCCGGGTGCGGGAGTTTCTTGTTGCATTGAAGACCCATTGGTGGCCTTCGGCTGTTGTCTGCTCTATGGTCGGGTTGTTGTCTCTTTGACACATTCCCCATTTCCATTCTCAATTTTATTTTGTGTACTGTTGGTCTTTTCTTTTTTGGCCATGGCATTGTCAGTTTATTTTCGACTTGTGAGTTTAAATGTCCCTTTGGTATCTTTCGCCTCTCTTTTAATACATAACAACATAGTTATCTAAGGGTAGGACTGTAGCACTCTGAAACAAAATATATAATAATAGGGAATATTGGTGAATATTGTCCTGTGCAGAACTTTATATTGCATGAGCTTGCTAGTGAACTATATATTCTGTTAGGGATGATATTCACCAATATTCATGCAATAACCCTTTTATTGTATAGGGAAAGCTGCATCAAAGTGCTTGTGAGCACTGAAGGGTAAATATTGCAAATATTTTGCAGCAGGGAAAAAAAATTAAACATTGTATTGTAATAAGCATTGGAAGGCAATACGATTGGAGATACCTTGTAGAATTTTTAAAGATTAGATAATTTTTAGACCAATTTAAGAATGTTTTTTTGCCAATTTCTATGTGCTTTCTGAAAGAATTCATTCGATAATATTTAAGGAAATAAAAGAGATAATACATTGCATTATATTTTTTTTATTTTCGGTTACAGTTTAACAAGCAAAATTGTATGCAATAATTAACCTGAAAGTTAAAATACAACACATTTTTATTTTATTAATTTTGTATTCACATTGTGTCATAGATCAATTTTATTCGTTCAGTGTATGTTCAGTGTATGTTTACTTGTTTTTGTTAATATGTCTTTTGATTGAGTTAAGCCATTTCAATTGATATTTTATAGTGTGTCTTTCTATGTTGTGATGTTACACTATTGCTTCAAGTTAGGGTGAAGGTTGGCGCCTGTTAAAACATTTAAAGCCACTGCATTTGTTTGCACCTGTCCTAAGTCAGGAACCTGTTGTTCAGTGGTTGTCGTTTGTTGATGTGGTTCATAAGTGTTTCTACGTTTCTCGTTTTTTATATAGATTAGACTGTTGGTTTTCCTGTTTGAATGGTTTTACACTAGTCATTTTTGGGGCCCTTTATAGCTTGCTGTTTGGTGTGAGCCAAGGCTCCTTGTTGAAGGCTGTACTTTGACCTATAATGGTTTACTTTTACAAATTGTGACTTGGATGGAGAGTCGTCTCATTGGCACTCATACCACATCTTCTTATATCTACATAAATCTTCAATGTTCCTACCATAAAAGTTTCTACAACATGCCACAAGCACTCTAAAGGAGAAGGGGCATTAAGGTCTGTTTTTGGCCCAAGAAGTTTTTCAGGACCATTTATTACTTGCACATAATGTTCGGAAATGCATTAGATCAAGAAATATAAATGAATAACACAAGAATTTTATGTTATGGCATCACAATTACATCATAAAATGCACATTTTTCATTTAAACAAAGAAAACTGCTAAATTTATGCAGTTTTCTATCCATATTTCCTTTGTGGAAACATTGTGCCAGCCAAGAAACAACAAAATAATTTTAAAGAAGCTTTATTATAGCTATTTACATAATCTTACTAAATACAAAGTTGTTTCTTGAGTGTGCACATACTTTTCTAATCCAAAATATACTTACCGGTAAATATATATTGATGTAGAAAAAGGAAAATCAAGAAATTTTAAAGCTTATAAAATATACAAATTTTGTCACGGTTTATTGCCATGGTAACTTGTTAAATGTGAAAATTGTTTATATTTTTTAACCACCCTGTTCCCTAGTATAGTTTTGACAAAGTTTCAAACATGTATTGTAAAATTTGCACTAATATCTAGGCCAAATCAGGGCCTTATTGCCCTTACTTCTTTATCGTACCTGTAAGAATTATAATTCAATTTACTGTTAAACTTTTATAGGAAAAAAGCACAGATGTCCAGTCAATTTAGTGCAGGTTTATGAAGGTTTAAAAGGCAAATGTCCATATAGTAGGGTGCCCAATGTCCAAAAAGTCCTCTAGGTAACGAGTTTAAGTTAACGGATAACACACGGCTGATTTTTTTGCACATTATAGGAAAATCATTGTATTTTACAATCATGATTGTCGCCGTAAGTTCCCGTGGTCACGATTGTCTAAATTTCGTGTTTTACAGGGTACCACCAGATACCGTATTTTACGGGGAATCTTTTACATGAAAAATAAAATTATTGCGTTCTTTGTTGGTAGTTAAAACAGTACCTATAATATAGTTTATATATTAAATATATCATATAACGAAATCGGAAAGTATTTAAGTGATTTTGATATAAGTATTTCAGCATTTTAGTAAGAGTAAAATTTTACCCGAAATTCACCCTATTTTCATCGAAAGCAAAATTATTACGTGTATCATCACAATATTTTTTACTCTGATTTAATCAATAAGACACAGTGCATGTGTGTGCCAAATTGCATGCGTGAAATAAAAATCGTTTTGAAGAAATTAGCAATTAAAAACACAAATTAAGTCAACATTTTGGTATTGATTAAACACGGATTATCTCGTGCCATTAATCATTTCGTTGCTTACACTATTAGGTCAATAACAAGCACAGAGGTCACTCAAAACATTTGTCTTTTTTGCTTGTTGCGTGGTTGATTTATTTGTTGTGAATAGCCAGCTAACTTTGTAGTTTGTCACTTTTTTCGGAGAAATCTGTTTTGTGTCTGTTTTTCAAAACTTTAAACTTTTTATTGAATAAATATTTTGTTATAATTGTAGTATAAGAATCAAATCGGTCGGTTTTGTTTCACACCCGGAATATGGCACATCAAAAGTCTTATATGATGTTTTCGACTTAAATTCCTCTCGGTGGGAACGACAACAAAAATATACCACCGTTCGTGCAACTAAAAAAAACCCAGATACAATAGACAACAACCAATGACAACCACTTAATTGAAGGATCCTGATTTTGGACAGACATATACAGAATTTGGAGGGGTTAAACATGTTTGTGATCCTTCAACCCTCCCCTGACCTGGACAATGGTATAACAACACAGCATAAGAAAATTCTGCTGAAAAACAGTTTGAAATGGCTTGACTTATCAAATCGGCATGAAACACAAAAACAACTAACTTGAAGACAAAAAACACAAAGAACCGATATAATAGTACTCGCCGTTAGGATAGAACATTTTATATTCTGAAGAAAGGGATGGGGCTGGCGGCGCGAAAATTTATTTTCACTTTTGTACACATTCATATCCTCAACTATCCTGCATTTCATGTTGAAGAGTGTTCATTCTCATCCTGTCTTGTGTCTTTTATAGCCGACCATACAGTATGAGTTTTTCACATTGTCGAAGGCCGTACGGTTGCCTATAATTGCTTGGCAATGCTTCCACATCTCCTAATTTTTATATTATACAACAAATATTACATACAATTAACACTATCAATGTTCCATGTAAATGAGGTAAGGTCAGATGAACTCTGCCACAAAATCATGTACACCTTGTTACCATTCCATAGACCAAATATATTTAACCCACTACTATCTGAGACTGTACTGACTTGACCACTGAAACTTAACCTTATTCACTGATCCGTGAAATTAGGTAGAGGTCAGGTGAATCATGTCTGACGGTCATGTAGACCTTGCAAGGATACCATATATTAGTAACCAAATATAGTTATCCTAGAACTCATGATAATTGAGACATTCACATGACGAAAAAAGCTATACAGTTTTTTAGCAGTCACTTAACCATGAATATGAGGTCAAGGATAATGATTATATGACGGAAACTTCGTAACACAATGAATCTATATACAAATTATGAATCATCCAGTTCCTCTGCCCTCTGAAATATAAAGCTATACAAATAGTTTACGGTGTTGCCGCCACCACCATCAGATTGTATTCTGTATGCCTCGCATTCTACTACTTGCGTCGGATGCGATTTAAAAAAGAACAACTGAAATTAGCTCTCTTACCTAAACCTAGTAGGTGGGCTTTCAACTTAACAGTAGACAATGAAACGTAATAGCTACTACTAGCTTCGGCAATTTTTCTATGTTGCTCTTATTAAAATTCTGATCTTTATTAACTCGCGTGCTCTTATATATAAGCTCAAATGAAGATAACAAAATCAGAGATCTATATTTTAATTAGATTGATGTTGTTTACAAGTGTTTGTGAAATACATCGATGCTGTACAAAACTTTCTTTTTGTAGATAATCTTTAACTTCATATCAAATGTAGGCTAATTTATGTTCGATAAGTCATGTACATTACACTTGATATAAGTGTGTAAGATGGAGTGATTAGCCTGCTGTTTCTAATTCTCATTTTGTTTTCATAATTTGTAACATAAACCCTCCCCCTTTTTCACCGTTTGCATTTTTTTTTTTTTTTTTTTATTTCTGTAAAGCAAATATATATACTCAGACCTGCTAATTCAATCAATTCTGCGTTGATATTCATCAGTTTTGAAACTAAGTACTATTTGATGTGCTTCCCCGTTTACCAAAAGAAAATAGGATATTTACCCAGAAAATCATGACGAACACCTTCTATCAAAAGACGGGAAAAATAACATTTTGGGAGGGAAACTTATAAATGTTAATATCTAAAAAAACATCTCTAAAGATCACTTGTATCAAATCTTATGTTAAAATTCCGATTTTGGAATTTTTAAAAGGTCAAGGTCACTGTTATTTAACAGCTGAATGAAAATTGTAAATGTGCACCCTATAAGTACAAATGTCAATCTCGAACAATATTTGGCAATAAAATTATCAAATTAGTCCTAAATATAGAAACTATAGTTATAATCCTTTGAATTATTCGAATTTATTTTGCTATAAACGCAAATATGTAGGGGTGGCCAGCTGTCTAAACGTGAGTCTACGTTTTCCTTGAAATTTTAGATTTGACCTTTGACCCAAATTTAAGAAAATTGTGACCACTGTAGACAACGAAGACATCAATATATCGACGAGGCTTGTTCTCCTCTTTCCAATGATATAAAATGTAGCCGTGTGTTATTCCGTTAACCAAAATCGATCAAATTTGTTGACTGGGCACCCTATTAATAGTGTTTGGAGCACAAATATCCTTTGGTTTTACAAGTAATAAAGCTCAAATGCTCTATGCCTTATAACAGATAGATGTTATAATCAGAGCTCTGAATCAAAATGGTATTGTGGTTAAATCTATATTTAATCATCACAGAATACTGTACCTTGACATTAAAGGGATACTTATAGTGTGTAGAGGGCAGATTCATATAATTTGACAATAACTGATCCTATCAAATACCAAACAAAATTAACACTTGTGTGAATGCTTTTTGTTGCTTATAAGAGGATTAAAAGTTTGAATCATATGATGATAAACTTAACTTTGGGTATTCATTCATAATTAAGTTTGTGAATCATCAAGGTACTATGCAAATCTTTAAGAATGGAATTTACATTTTGAAAGGATTCAAGAGTTGAATTTTGCAAATAATGGGGTAACCGTATCAACTCGAGTTACTTAATTTCAATATAATAATAAACAAGTCTATGGCAAGTACCTTGATTATTCACAAATATAATAATGAATGAATACCAAAAGTTAAGTTCATCATCATATGATTCAAACTTTTAATCCTCTTATAAGCAACAAAAAGCATTCACACAAGTGTTAATTTTGTTTGGTATTTGATAGGATCAGTTATTGTCAAATTATATGAATCTGTCCTCTACACACTATAATTATCCCTTTAATGTCAAGGTACAGTATTCTGTGATGATTCTGTGATCAGTTATGGTCAATACTCTCATAGTGTTAATTTAAAAATTCCGCAAATCGTTGATCTAGTCTTTTGCAAAAACCAGTCTGACGTCATATGTCCTGTTCTGGCATCAAACTTTAACATTAGATATTTTAAAACTTTTTGTACGCTTCAGAATGTTAAAAAATTTGACAAAAAGAAGATTTTCTGGTAAAAAGTGTGGATGTTTTGTATATCATTGAAGAAATCAGATATGTCTGTTGCCATGGACGAAATGTACATCATCTTAACTTTTGAAAGTCATCAATGACCTAACAAATAGCCAATGGGAATGTCATAATATCGCCTCATGGAGCTGGATAAGCCATTCAAATTAACACAGTTTTCATATCTCTTTTTTGTATCAAACTCTGTGCAGTGTGATACAAGAAATATCTCTTCATGCAAGAAATAGATAACAGGCCACAATCGTAAGAGAATCACATTTAATACTGACATCATCAAGTCACACCAAATGGAAAATGTTCCAATTACCAATAAACAAATAAATGAATAATTTGACTTACCTGAGTACAGATTCCTCACTGACTTGTCTAGTTCCGAGTATGTCTAATTGTTCTAAATCGGGACAGTTGGATGCTATAGCATTCAAATCATCATCGCATACTGTTCTGTTACAAATACAAAAGGAGTATCATATCAATGCATAGTATGATATTAACTTTAATTGAGTATTTCTATATTCTTATCAGTAATATTGACTATATTTCTATGCTACACTTTCCATAATTAGGCTAATATAACCCCCATAGGACACCTAATTTTTCTGAGAAGAGGTCATTTCAAAATGTTTTTGAGACAAACATGTACATTCTAGATGCAGAAATTTACAAAGAAATTTAAACTTTCACCTGTGACAAAATTTACTTCTTTGCTGATATGTCTCTTTGGTTTAATTTTTTTTTTTTTTCAAAGCAGAAAAAAAATTAAATATACTGAAATATTAATCATTGTTTTATCAATCTGGTACTTTTATTTAAATCTGATTAATTCAATGAATAATGGCATATAAAACTAAAATAAGCAAGTATGGAATTTATATTTATTGTATATGAGGTATTTTGTGTGGTACACAATGTATTACTTATTTGGATTGTATTAATTGAACATCCTTTTTATTTGAAATAATGAATTTTCATGAAATTGAACATTTTGTAAAATCCAATTATGAAAATTTGAAGTTGAGAAAACTAGATATCATTGAGATGGGAGCCATCTCTGTGGGCCCCGCTGTGAATAATGTGTGGTAAAAAAATTGTATCTTTATCATTGGATATGGGGTTGTCAACTGAAACCAAAGTTTTTGACCTTGACCTTTGACCTAGGAAGTTGTACATAAATTATGACACACCCTCTGGTATTGGTTTACATACATGTCAAGTATAAATTTGGAAATCATAACGGTTCTCAAGATATAGAGCGGACACGATCTTTACCATAGGACATGGGGTTGTCAACTAAAACCAAAGTTTTTGACCTTGACCTTTGAAGTTGTACATACATTATGACACACCCTCTGGTGTTGGTTAATATACATGTCAAGTATAAACTTTGAAATCATAACGGTTCTCTAGATATAGAGCGGACACAATTTGTTATGGACGGACTGACAGACACATGGACGGACAGATTGATCACTAAAGGGCATCTGCCATTCGGCAGGGCCCTAATTATTGGCCAGTCCAATGGAAAAATTTGCCAGTCAACTGTTATAAAATCCTTACCTGTTGGCAGTTAAGTATAACTTTTTGATTTTATGACATTTATCAACCAGATCCAGGTAACAACAACTCCCTGATCTTAGTTCTGGACTGAAAAATAAAATGAAGATAAAACAAACATAAGTACACAATCTGAAATGTCTTACCTGCATTTCACTTTACTGAACATGATTGAATTTTAAGTTGAAAGTTTTTAAGATAAAGGTTCTTCTACAAGTATCACATAAGATTAACATTATAAATGATCTATGAAAATGGGATCAAGGCCAGATGAAACCTGACAGAAGGACATGTTGACCTATTGCATATGAGTATATGAGAAAAAAAAACAACTATGAAAACTTAAAGTTGATCAATAAACCATGAGAAGTTTCTCTTACAAGACTATTACCTTATATTTAGAAGGTATAGTTGGAATATCTGCCTTTTAAAAAAAAATATAGGACCAATATTATATTCCTTTATACACATCCACAGGTAGTGTTCTACAACTGTTTAAAGTTCTATCAATATACATCCAGCTGTTGAGGAAGCTTTGTGCCTTGACAGATGATCAGACAGACAGATGGACAAGGAGATTCCTATATACTACCCAAAATTTTTTTGACACAGGGTTCAAAGTAAATTCACTATGCCAAAATTAAAACAGTGTATTGACACTTAACTTAATTTATTAAAATTAAACCACTAAATTTTGCACATTTTGGTCTTTATTTTAAGAATTTCATAAATCCCTTTTATTAAGTTGCAATGGAAGGTTATAATAGCAATCCTCCCTCATGTTTCCTTAAATCATTTTACTTCATAACAGGAGTTTCAAGCCTTCCTCCCCTCACAAGCTTTATAATTAGCCAGAGTACACTTAAGGGCATACGATACAGTTACATGGGAGATAATGACGTTGCTAACGTAATGTTATTTTCCGCGACATCAAACTGCGAATTATCTGGAAAAGATGCATTTTTCGAGGGGTTTTAATCACTAGCTTGAAAACAAGTACATGAACCCCTCTTTATTAAAATGACAAATGACTTGATACTGTATGAAGATTATTTGTTCCAGTTTTTATGAAAAAGTCACTGATGATTTTTTTTTAAATTAGAATAAGAAGAAGCAAAAAATGCTGTTTTTACTAAAATCATGAAATTTTTGTAAAAAAGAATAATTTACAAAGAATTGTTAGCATTGTTTTGTAAAGAAGATATTCCAAATCGTTTTATTAAAATCTGCATGTGTTTATCTTTTGAAACAAAAAAGTTAAGTATGTCTGTCCATGGAAGTAAAATGAAATATAATACTTCCATGGTCTGTCCAAAGGTTAGAAATGAACAAGAAACCGAAATTTTCAGTAAATGTCTAAAATTTCAACCCCATTTATCTCTAAATTTCTCACATGAAGGTAAATTTTTTTATTATATATTTGAATTAACTAAGTGAAAAATAGTTTGTATGCAAATTTTTGTAAAATAAAAGTGGAGTGTGTCCATGGGACATAGATGATGCCCCCGCTTGCATATCAAATAAAATTATAAACGGACATAACTGAAGAACGGTAAAAGTGACCCTACCCAAATTTGACCTTGATCTGAGTTTTGTGGTAATAAGTATTGTGTATAAGTTTCATAAAATTTGGTTGAGGCAAACTTAAGATAGAGAACGGAAACGAAAAATTTCTGCAATTTTTCCATTTGTAAAGGGGCATAACTCTAGAACGGTTAAAGTGACACCACCATAATTCAAACTTGAACTGTATTTTGTGGTAATAAGCATTGTGTATAAGTTTCATAGCATTTAGTTGAGGCAAACTAAAGTAAGAGGACGGAAACAAAAATTCAGCAATTTTTCCCTTTGTAAAGGGGCATAACTCTAGAACAGTTAAAGTGACACCACCAAAATTCAAACTTGATCTGTATTTTGTGGTAATAAGCACTGTGTATAAGTTTCATAGAATTTGGTTGAGGCAAACTAAAGTAAGAGAAAGGAAACTAAAAATTCAGCAATTTTTTCCATTTGTAAAGGGGCATAACTCTAGAACGGTTAAAGTGACGCCACCAAAATTCAAACTAGATCTGTGTTTTGTGGTAATAAGCATTGCTATAAGTTTCATAACATTTGGTTGAGGCAAACTAAAGTTAGAGAACGGAAACCAACATTGGGACGCATGGACAGACGTACAGACGGACAAGGGTAAAACTTAATGCCCCCTCTGCTACGGCCTGGGCATAAAAATCACTGTGGTATCAAAACTGTATCATATGCCCTTAACAATCCTAAATGTAGGTCCTTTATAATCTAATTTTTTAAGCTGGAGCTTCCAGACCTATTTTCCACTCCCACATTTACCATAACAAAAGCCAAGCATTACTCACCACCATCCTAAATCCAGTTCTTCTAAATCTGGACAGTTATAAGCTAGAGCCCTCAGACCAACATCTGTAATAGTTCTAGACCTCCACAAATCCAATGATTTCAGCTTCCTAAAATATATTCAAATATTTTAGAGAAAAGACTTAAGAATTTATCATTGGCATGAAATGTTAATAAAATAAAAAATAAATTATTCAACAAAATATTTTATAATGACACTTATTTCTATGAAAAAAGATTTTGTGCCTCTATAAAAGCTTGCCAGTGTTTAAAAACTGAAGTTTGACTGAACAGGTTTTTCACTTTTGGATTCTTTAAACAACCACAGCAACATTAAAATACATGCAAATTCATATTGACAACATTAATTTTTGTTACAATGATAAGTTACTTCACATTTTTTCGATGACATTATAAGAGAAACATTATAGCAGGGTTTTTTTTTAGAGAAAAAGAATGATTATAGTTTTATACTACATGGAAAAATAACATTTTCAAAAAGTTTTGACCAAGTCAGGCTATCTTGACCATGTGTTGTTTGTCTTTATTTGTGAATCTTTTTTTTTGGAGGAGTCAGGTGTTGGTATGGTCTGTTGTACTGCTCATTCTTTTGGCAATATCTGTTATCCTTTTGTGTATTTTTTTTTAATTTTAAAGAGGATAAAGCTTGGTTCAGTTTTCTTTTAAAAATCCACATGCAAATTTTGCTAAACCATAAAATTCAAGCAATAATGGTTATAAAACTAAAATAAATCAAAACCAGGAGTAAATAATTTCAAATTCTTTTAAGAGCTAGTCTGTAAAACCTAAGTATAACAAAATGTGTAAAGGTTTCAATGGAACTCTGTAACTAACCTGCAATTGCCACTGTCATTGTTAAATTCCTTAAAGGTTTCACAAAGTTATTGATATCTTAAAAACTTTAACTACAAAATTAAACTTAAGTGTAGGGGTGCTATTTCTTGCTTCTGTGACTTTTGATGCAAGTGTAACACAAATGTCTGATAATTTATTTTTGCATGCTTATCAACCACACATTACTTTTTATAGAATAAACTGTTTAACTATTAACACAGAGATATGTCTCGCCTTTTTGTAATTTTGATAATGCAAATTTTGAAATTAAAATAGCATTACTTTAACATGTAAGTTATGCAAATATTCAAAGTCAATGAACCATGACTGAAGGTACATGGCTAAACAATCTCCATGGAAATGAGATGTGCCAATGCTAATATAACTGCATACCAAATACCATTGACTTATCATAAGTCGTTCCTTTTAAACAAACCTAAACACAAACATTAACTTGTAAACTATGTAACAGTTTTAAAGTCAATGAACCATGATGAGGGGGGGGGGGGGGGGCTAAATAATCTTCATGGAAACAAGACTTGCAAATGTCAATTAATTTGCATACTAAATATCATTGACTTAACATTAGTGGTTCATCTTAAACTGATCTAATCATAAACTAATACATGTAAACTAAGCAAAAAGTTCAAAGTCAATAGACCATGACTGAGGGGCGGAGCCAAATATTCTCTGTGGAAATGAGATGTACCAATGCTTATTCAACTGCATACCAACTGCATACCAAATATCATTGACCTACCACTAGTGAGTCCCCATAAACTGACCTAATCACAAACTAATACATGTAAACTAAGCAAAAGTTTCAAAGTCAATAGACCATGACTGAGGGGGCCAAATAATCTCAATGGAAATGAGATGTGCCAATGCTAATACAACTGCATACCAAATATCATTGACCTACCACTAGTGGTTCACCATAAACTAGGCCTAATCACAAACTAATACATTGTTGATGCCGCCGACGCCAGAAACAGCATACCTATGTCTCGCTTTTTGACTCTGTCAGGGCGAGACAATAATAGTTATTCAAAGATGTTATTGACAAAATAAAAATACAAATGTATCTCACTCATTTCCTTCTGTAAAAATGTAAAAATGCTTTACTACAAAAGTTAGGAAGAAAAACATTCAGGGCTTCCAGAAAAGTAATACCTATGTTTTACTCCTTTTGCCATATATAAGTATATCCTTATGTACATGAACAGAACTTGCATGACTTACTTGCAATGTTTACTTAGTTCAATGGCTACTTCATCAAAATTATTTATCCTGCTACATGATCCTAAGTTAAGACATTCAAGGTGTGGAGAAGTTCTGAAACAGAAGAAAACAGTTCAAGATTTCAATCTATTTCAAGGCAGAATCAAAGTAAAGCATACAACTAAATGTTCTATACATGTATACATGACAACAAAATGTTCTATATATATGTATACATGACAACAAAATGTTCTATATATGTATACATGACAACAAAATGTTCTATATATGTATACATGACAACAAAATGTTCTATATATGTATACATGACAACAAAATGTTCTATATATGTATACATGACAACTAAATGTTCTATATATGTATACATGACAACTAAATATAAATATCAAACAAGATAAGTTCTAAGATCACATGCAAGTCAGTAACAATGGATAAATTATGGTTATCAATTTATGTTTACGGTTTACCTCACATTTTGTGAAAGAATTTTGAATTATTTAAATTTTTTTCATTTAACAGCTATAATTTTTTGTTATTTAAGAAGATGCTTCAGTTCAAAGATTTATTTTTGTGTTACTTCCCCTTTAGATTGAGAAACAATATCTTTGGACAGTGATCACAGAGTTGGGAAAGAAAGAAATAAGTATTTGACACTATAATTTCATTGATATGTTCATTGTGATAAAAATAAGTAATTTAGAGTCATTTTTGTACAATTAATACTGGTTTTACAATATTAATAAAAAACTCTCCCTAACATATAACTGTCCTATTTATTCATCACTCAAAAATAATAAGAATATAGTTGAGATCTTTCTCTAACTTTTGATTTTGGCTGAATATAAGCAGTAGTACCAAATACTGCCAAAAAATAAGATCATAAAGATACACAAGACATTTCTGCCTTTTGCAGGCAGCTACTTTTTTCTATATTTTGTGCAAATTTTTGACAACATTTCATATTTCTCTAAAAGGTGTAATTTTCTTTATTTACCATAGAATGCTGAACAATTATAAAATGTGCATATGTTCTTTTTCTTCAAAGTTATACTGTTCAAAGAGTTACGGGTTTTGCAGGAATTCTAAATTCTGATCCATCTTGTGGTTTAGTGCTTCTTCTCATTATTTTTTTCTGGTTCCACACATGAATGGATTGGTGTTTAATGGTCAGTGAATTATCTTTCAACCACTAGGAGACCATATAATGTGATATGGATAGGAACCCTGATTTTTACTAGAATAACATGCTATAGCTCACAACGTATTAGTCTACAGGAGGACATGTCCACCTACTGAAAATAGGTTGCAAATTGCATAAAATACTGATAAAACTAATAACCCCTAAAAATATAAGAACAAAAGTAAAATTTGTTTTGGTGATTTTAGAAAGCTGGACTGGAAAGGCAGATCAACATAGTAATGGTACACATAATCTGTGTAATGCTATATATACTAACCTAATTATAGCTATAAGATTGTGTATATCAACATAGTAATGGTACACAGAATCTGTGTAATGCTATACATACTAACTTAATTATAGCTATACTGTGTAATGATATATATACTAACCTAATTATAGCTATAAGACTGTGTATATCAACATGTGTTCTATACAGGTTAAGTCTCTTTAGACCTTTTAATTTTGTTAAATGAATCAATCCAATACCATCTAATCCCATACAGCTCTGTAGATCTAAATCTGAAAGCAGAAAAAAATTAAGTTAGACTATGAATTTTACTAGAATGTTTTCAAGATAACTTAGATTAAACTCATATTACATACATTTGATTAAAAATAAGGACATTTCATTTTTTCCCTTGCACAATTTAAACTACAATCTTTATTTCTCACAAATTTCTGACATCGGTTTTGTAATAAAAAACATAGCAATGTAAACATCATAAAGTTAAACAAGAATCTGTCCATAGTACACGTATGCCCCACTCGCACTATCATTTTCTATGTTCAGTGAACCATGAAATTGGGGTCAAAACTCTAATTTGGCATTAAAATTAGAAAGATCATATCATAGGGAACATGTGTACTAGGTTTCAAGTTGATTGGACTTCAACTTCATTAAAAACTATGTTGACCAAAAACTTTAACCTAAAGCGGGAAAGACCGACAGACAAATGGACGGACGCACAGACCAGAAAACATAATGCCCCTACTACTATTGTAGGTGGGGCATAAAAATACAAATGTACATTAAAGCAACTTAAACTTCATCCATCTACTTCAGATTTACAGAATTTTTCATAATCATAGCATATAAGTACTAACAATTCATTTTAATTGCATAATAAATTTGCATACCATCAAGAAATAACTAATATAATGGAAACAGCTGGGGGAATTGTGGATCAGATGGCCCTAAATGAAATTTTATCAGCAATTGATCCCAGGAAAGCATCCCGTATCTATAGATTATAACATAGATATAAGAAGATGTGGTATGAGTGCCAATGAGACAACTCTCCATCAAAGTCACAATTTATAAAAGTAAACCATTATAGGTCAAAGTACGGCCTTCAAAACGGAGCCTTGGCTCACACCGAACAGCAAGCTATAAAGGGCCCCAAAAATTACTAGTGTAAAACCATTCAAACGGGAAAACCACGTCCTTTTCCATATCGCCCCTGGTATCATCTGGAGACTCCCATATTAGCCCAAGGCCAAAGAATACATTACACAGGTTTTATTGGGCTTTAAGGTCGGACCAGAATTTTTAATCAAATAAACCCATATCAAACTAAAAGTCAATGTATAAATTCAGGGATATTAATGACTGAAGATCAACTTACCTGCTAATTTTGGGCAATATTCTGATAGCAACCTCAACACTTCTGAGTCAACAAATTTACAGTTAGCCAAGTACAGACAGCTTAACTCACTGCCACATTCTTCCATAAACCTGAAAAAAAATGAATTTCAATATATGTAATTTTAAATCCTTTCAATTATGATAATTTTAAAGTGTGTAATTGCAATTTCATTACAATTATACCAAAATGTTTATCCTAGTATTTGGCTAAAAGTTTTGAAATGTGTATTTTTCATGTATAGTTGTTGTGGAACAGACTTCATCTAGTCATTGTATCCTGACCACTGGAGCAGAAGAATGAAGTCAAGATCAGGAGACAATGACTGCCTGACAATGTCTCACCATGAACAAATACATCCATACATTTTTTTGTTATTTTTGATGAAAGTGATTTTAAAATTACACAGTAATTTGCCAACTCTTAAAGCTCCTATCCCTTGCCTACTATGACTTTTGATGCAGTTAAGACAAACAGGTAAACACAATTTACATGCAAGCAAATGAAAATTGCCTTTAATCTTTTACCATTATATTTTCAGACATTGCTTGATTTAAAAAAAAATCTTTTGAAAAGTTAATTAACCTTACCACCAAATGTAACTAATAACATATAGTACAAAATACCATTTATACTTGTTCATAAAAATGAAAGATGAACCATTCATGTTGATGAGTTTATATCTCTAACCCTTAGATTATTTGATACTTCAAATAAACATTCCCAGAATTAGTTAAAATACAAAAAAAAGAGATGTGAGGTAATTGTCAATAGCATTGCAATCAAACAATACAATTATAACAAATAAATGAGAAAAGTGTCCATGGGACACAGATGATATCCCTGCTTGCATATAACGTTACAAAGGGACATAACTCATGAACGGTAAAAGTGAAGCTACCCAAATTCGTACTTGATCTGAGTTTTGTGTATAAGGTAGCAATACACAGTTAGGAGTGTGGTTTTGCATTTTGGCCCCTGTGGATTTTTCAAACATGAAAGTTATTGTGCAATAAAATGCATTTTTAGACAGCTGAGTACTAATTTAGCCTTCAAAGGTGGTTTATAAGAAAATCAAGAGTATTTTTTACATGTTTTATGGGCTATTTTCTGTTTGACTGTCCGTATTTTCATAGCTAGACCTGCTGTAGGTCCAGAAATTAATGTAATGTTTACAAACACTTTTTTCTACACGAAGTTTTTGACGCAATTTTACAAAAAAATGAGACGAAAAACATATGATTTTTATTTGATTTCCTGATAGATATATGTAACCAGTTTCAGAAAAGGTATCACTCCAAGGGATTGAAATTCTACTGGCCAAATTTTGGAGAAAAATGTGACATCTTTACCCCCTTTTTGCATTATTTTATAGAAAGAGCAAGAGTGACTTAATCTTGTCATAATAATTAATAATCAAATTACTATCACACTGTAAGATTTACTATTTGTAAGTAATATAAAAATTAGAAGATGTGGTATGATTGCCAATGAGACAACTCTCCACAAGAGACCAAATGACATAGAAATTAACAAATACAGGTCACTGTACGGCCTCCAACAATGAGCAAATCCTATACCGCATAGTCAGCTATAAAAGGCCCCGAAATGACAAATGTAATGCAATTCAAACAAGAAAACTAACGGCCTGATTTATGTACAAAATAATGAACTAAAAACAAATATGATATACAGCAACAAACGACATCCACTGAATTACAGGCTCCTGACTAGGGACAGGCACATACAGAAGGTGGCAGGGTTAAACTAGTTTGAAGGCGCCAACACTCCCCCTAATCTAGGCCTACTTTTAATAAATATGACTCTTTTAATTGTGCTCCTGATAAGAGTATCATCTTTCCAAAAGTGATTCAATATTTACTTATGTGAAATATACTTACTTTCCAAAGGTCATTTTCTGCATGAACTTTACCTATGTGAAGTATACTTAAGTACTTTCCAAAGGTCATTTTCTGTATGAACTTTACCTATGTGAAGTATACTTACTTTCCAAAGGTCATGCTCTGCATGATCCCTCTGTTTCCCCCACACCAGGATAAGTTTAACTGCTGTAAGTGATGGCATCTGCTTTTTAAACAATCCAGGGTATGGTTATTAATCTGTAAATTCCAAAATATTTTATAAAAAACTTCTCTTCACAACATCCATTGCAGCTTTTTCTCAAGCCAGCAGCTTAAGTTATTTTAAAAATATCATGCAAATCAATTTAAAATCTGTGGTTAGCAAATCAAAAAGTGTTTTTTCAAAAAAACTGTAATTGACTTTTAATAAAAGAACAGAGTTCCAATGTCCCCCGTGTTGCACATATTTTATATTTCCAAGGGCATAACTCTTTTATAAAAAGTCGATCCTCCACCATTATAGAACTTGTCCGTGATATTGCTGATATAAACCTATAGTATGAGTTTTATAAAATTCTGACAAAATTGTACCCGTGAGAGCGCTAACGAGGCCATTTTCCATAAATTTAATATTTCCAAGGGGCATAACTCTTTTAAAAAAGTCGATCGGCCACCATTATATTTTGTCCGAGATATTGCTGATATTAAGCTATAGTATAAGTTTTATAAAAATCTGGCAAGAATTGTACCTGTGAAAGCGCTAACGAGGCCATTTTCCATAAATTTAATATATCCAAGGGGCATAACTCCTTTAAAACTAGATATGGACAATCCCCCGCCCCCCTCCCTTTTCTGCTCTGCCATATGCATGAGTATAGTTTCACATATTTTAGATTTGACAAACAGTGATGTTGGCATACAAAATCCTGTGGCCATGCACACCTTCATTATGTGTATGAACATCCTACAAAATATTAAAGCTGTACCTCCAAACTGTAGGAGGAGATAGCCAGACAAAAATGTATCCTAATCCGGACGGATGAACTGACGGACGAACAGACGAATGGACAGACGGACGGACAGGGGTAAATTAATATGGCCCTCAACATTTTGTCGCGTGGGGCATGAAAAGTCAATTGTCCACCATTTTAGAACTTGTCTGAGATATTGCTGATATTAAACTATAGTATAAGTTTTATAAAAATCTGGCAAGAATTGTTCCTGTGAGAGCGATAAAAAGACCGGACGGACGCCCGGTATTTCCATGTCCCCCACAACACGTTACGCGGGGGACAATAAGCATATATATGAATGAGGACTTCTGGTGAATACATTTTGAATAAAAAAATGTAAGAAGCATAATTAATTCTAGATGAAGCCATACAGACTTAATATGCCACCAGGCCTATGAGACATACATAGGCAAATGATGCAGCACAACTTACAGTGAACTGTTTGTATCTATCAAAATACAGGATACAATATGCTTTTTGGATGAAAATTTTGTAAATTTTTACTTTTTGTGAATACTTGTATATGATCATTAGGTATCTAGTAAAAAGTTATTGTACAATCCTTTGTCTGAACTGATATGTTATGAAAAAGCTTACCTGTGTCCAGTGTGGCTGTAAATTTAACTCTGTATACTGTAAGCTATCATAACAATGTTTCTTCATTAGCCTAAAATAGAAAAAAAGGACATATTACTGATAATCAACACATGAGTGTACACGCTGAAATGTCTCGCCTGATTTACTGATCATACTTGAACTTATGTTTCATAGAAGAAAATTTGTATACATGTACTACAAGTATTACATAAAATTAATATCACCAATGATACATGTAAATGAGGTCAAGGTCAGATCAACACTGTCAGATTGACATGTATGCCTTACAATTATTCCATTCACCAAAAATAATTGACCTATTGCATATATAGTACCTGAGAAACAGACCTTACCAGGAACACTAAACATTATGTTATGGACCATGAGGTCAGGGTCAGATGAACCCTGTCAGACAGACATGCACACCTGACAATCCAACCTTGAAAGGATCCCATATACCAAATAAAGTTTATCTTATTACTCACAATGAATGAAAAATACATATGACAAAAAACTATACAATCACTGATTCATGAAAATGAGGTCAAGAACAATAGAAATATAAAAGTCAGACACTTCTTAACATAAGCATCTGTATACAAGATACCAAGCATCCAGGTCTTCTACCCTCTGTAATATAAAGTTTTATGCAAATAGTTTACTACATCTCTGTTGTAAATAAATATCACATAATACATAAAATTAAAACCGGAATTACAGAAAATATTGGACAGTACAACAGACTTATACACTTAAACAGACCTCTCCATTTAATGGTTAAAAAATTTGTTTAAACTAAATGCACCTAAAAGATAATTCTACATTATTATGGTTGATTGATTTACAATTTGCTTTCAATTTAGAAAACCCTGAAGTAGGTATTCTTTGTTCTTAACAGCTTGGCAGATGTTTAAAACACAAGTAAACTCTGGTGGACAAGGCTGATATATCTGTTTAGTGGGAGGAACCTGTGCTGGATAATCTAAAAAGTCAGTCTAATTACCTGATAGGTATATAAATGGTAAGTTGCTAGTTATGACATGCTAGCTAGTAGCTATATAGCAAAGTGACTGATCTGCAAA
Source organism: Mytilus californianus (assembly GCF_021869535.1). Taxonomy (NCBI): domain Eukaryota; kingdom Metazoa; phylum Mollusca; class Bivalvia; order Mytilida; family Mytilidae; genus Mytilus; species Mytilus californianus. The sequence continues at coordinate 97,607,713 of NW_026262668.1, forward strand.
ATTCTGAATATCCAAGTCCTGAATATCTATCTCCTTAATTTATATCCAAATTCATATATGACAGTTTCCTTATCCTTTATTAGACGTTATACTACTATTATAATATCTAAGGTGAACATGATACATACATACAGGTTCTGCTGGCCACACATAAAGCTGGTACATCTAAATAGCTAAGTATTAGCTGTATAACTTCATCCTGTCAACATAAAAAATACTCACTTGTCATATCAGTAAAACTAATTATAATTTCAATCATCTTCTTGAGAGAAAATCAATGTCACAGCATATTTTATTTATAAAGGAACAGTTTTAATTCTAAAAATATCAAAACAACAAAGGATCAAATGTTAATATAACTGTAAGCTTTTTATGACTTATATAACTAAGTAGTTGTTGGTAAATATGTTGACTATTTGTATTGCTAGGAGTATTGTCACTGTATTGATAAGTTCATCAAAGTTTGTGCGCAGTCTGTGGTAAATAAAAATGATCATAATTCAGTAAACAGGCAAAAAGTTAGCCCATTAAACTCACTGGTAAATCATCAAAATATCCATTTCCCATTTCAGGATCTTCTTCAAATTTTTCATCTGATGTAACTTCGGTTGGAGTAACTTCCTCTTGTTTTACATCAGTAGTCTCCCTTGACAAATGTCCAGGATCCTTGTTTTCATCCAGACTTTCCTGATGAGATGACACAGACAAGGTATTGATATACTTCATTGTCTGTGATACAATTTCATCAGCATCACTACAATCTTTCACTTCAAATGATGGAGCTTGTTTAAGAATGGACTGCATGTCAGAACAAGGATTTAAGGTACCATACATACATACACAGTCTAATTCTGTGTAGTAATGACATAGTGTAGAACACAGTTCTAATCTTATCAAGCTGAAATATAAAAGGTATATAATGAAGAACCTTGTCAAACTCATATACACCCCAACTTCTTTCTAGGTGGTAACTGCTAAGGAGTACAATAACAAATCCTTCTATGATTGATGAACTTCCAAAGATCTATTGGTTAGAATTTTTATTGAATGAAAAATACATGTAAGTTTCTACTGACACTCAGTATATATAAAGTTTGTCTAAAAAAGTCTATAACAACTCATATAAAAAGGACAAATAATTCATAGGAAACAGATGATCTAAAAACTTACCTTGTTTTAAACAAGGGTTCTCTCAATGTTGGGGAAAATATCCTGGATTTATCAGGACATTGCTCTGGTTTGCCTTCCCACAACACTTGCCATCTAAAACAAAAACTAACTGTAACCAACATAATGATCAACAACAATCTGTGTCAATAGGACACCTGATGCCCTGATCACACTATATTACTATGTAAAGTGAACTGTGAAATTGGTGTCAACACCCTAATTTGACATGTAATTTGAATAGTAAACATAACAGTCAATCTTGAGAAAACTGGACCCTGAATAAGCCTGTTTCTTATCCATTCTGGCCGAATATTGAAGTCCCATTTTTTTCCGTCAAAGCTTTTTGTAAAAATAACCTCTCAGTCTGTTAAGCAGACCCTGTGTATTCTGAATACCGGTCTAATTATACAGTCCAATACTCTTGATAACATTAATTATTGCCTGTCAAAACCGGTTGGTTTAATTAAGGTTCCACTAAAGTCAAAATATAGGACACTTCATAAACATCTAAACTTTGCCTGTATTTTTCAACCTATAATGAGTAAAGTCCTAAACTATGAGAACATATGTTCATTTAAACATACTTAACATATACACACTGTGTAAATTGTAAATAAACTTGAAATTGTTATGTTGTGGCCAAACCGGTTATTGGGGTGAACACTAAATTTTCAAAAAAATCTGGAGGCCTGTGAGACGACTTAATTTGTTTAAAATTGAATGGACAAATACTGTTATATCTAATGCAGGGCAAGCTCATGTTGATTTTTCAGAAAATGTATTGATTTTCGAGTTTCAGTTAATTTCATGTATCTAGGTGAACAAATATCGAAGGTACAATACAGAAAATGCTGGCTTCCCTGTTGTAAACCCTAATGAAATTGATGACCCTGATAGTGGAAAAGACCAGTGTAATCACATTCCATTGTCAAGTTTATGGATATGGTACATTGTACAAACAATGTTTCGATCATGATAAAATTTTGTTTAATAAAATACTGGCTATTTAATCTGCTATACCAACTTAGAAAATGAACGATGCATGATGGACAGTGGAAAGAAACTCTAGTTGAACAATTCAAACAACAAGAGGATTAAGATGCAGATGAAAACAATTAATTCAAAGTGAAATGAAGTTCACAAGATGTAGACTGATGCTATCAAGGCCGATTTTGAGGACAACCAATTTCTCAAATTTCTAAAGCAAATAAAAACAATGACTGAGGACATGATCATGTGAAGTAAAATGGTGAAAACGTAGAGAAAATTTGAAAATATTTATACACAAATCATGACATAACCTTCAATAAATTAATTATTACAGAATCTTTTATTATTAGTTTACAGTTTACAATGAGAGAGAACTTTTACATGCAAAATATCTGATGTCACCAGCCAATAACTTCCTGTCAATCTGAAACCTGAATATATCGATCCACTGTCCAAATCGGCCCTTTTTCATAGTCCTATAGCCAGTCTGTTTATATGAGTTTTACTGTAAAATGAACATGTGTATCAAGTTTCAAATTGATGTGACCACAAATTTATGGTTAACTACCTAAAGGATGTTCACTATATAAAAATAAGGAGATGAGATATGATTGCCAAATGAGACAACTATCCACCAAAGTTCAAATAAAGTGGATGTAAACAATTATAGGCAACTGTACGGCCTTCAACAATGAGAAAAACCCATACAGTATAGTTGGCTATAAAAGGCCCAGACATGAAAAATATGAAACAATTCAATTGAGAAAACTAACGGCCTAATTTATAACAAAACAATTAACAAAAAACAAATATGACAGACATGAACCAACAACAACCACTACAGGCTCCTGACTTGGGACAGGCACATAAAGAATGTGGCTGGGTTAAACATGTTTGTGAGTGCTCAACCCTCCCCTACTCTGTTTCATGTAAACAAGCTTTTCAATGGAACTTAAAAAGCAGAAAAAAGTTATAGGTCCTTGTCCTTGTTTATGAGATATTAAGCCATTCAAAATTTGGCAGGAAATGATTTTCTCTAGACTTTTCATACATTTTACATTGGCACCTTTTTTTCTTTCAAAAACTATGAAAAATAACAAGGATTTTGTAAGATTTTCAAAAATGCCTTTTTAAACTATATAAATATGTTATCAAATTTAATGAAAAGAAAAATTGAAGATAGGCTTAGCAGGCATATTTTTTTATGGAAGTATATGGATAAAACGAGAGGATTCCAAAAATCTGAAAAAAGTCAAAAAGAAGATTAGCAAATATCCTTAACCAAAAACTTAAACCTGATGTAGGACAGACAAAAGAACGGATGGAATAAGTTCTGTATTCCATAATTTTTTATGTCATTTTCTTTTACATTATTTATATTTTGACCCATTATTCTCTATTCTTTATATTTCAATGTGTACACTCCATTATTCTCTATTCTTTATTTATTTGCTCAATTTGCAACTCTTTATTTTTTCTTCATTATTCTCTATTCTGAAAACCAATTGAATGCAGATCCTCCTATCTATTACTTCTAATCATTAGACATGTTAGATAATGGATAGTTCTAAGTAACTTTCATTGCAGTTTCCTTTACAGTGTATTGAATAGAAAAGAAAGATATGGGGTATCCATCCATGACACAAAATCAGTATATGCACAGCAAAACCAATAAACAGCTGGGCCATGAGCACATGATACGCCCGTCGTCTTGTGTGTGAATTTTTATGCAATAAGCATAAATAGTTTCTGACATACGGCGTGACATGCGAAAACCCCCTTTTTTTTTTTACAAAAAACTCAATATCTCTAAAATAAAATTTTGAATCAAAACCAAAAAGTATACAGATCTTTAGATTAATATAACTAAGAAGTGTGTAAACTTTTAAGCAATAATCATAAAACGTTTTTGAGATACTGCGCGACATGTGAAAACACTCCTTTTAAAAAAAAAAATCAACATCTCAAAAAAAAAATTTTGAATCAAAACCAAAAAGTATACAGATCTTAAGATTAATATAACTAAGAAGTGTGTAAAATTTTAAGCAATAATCATAAATCATTTTTGAGATATGGCGCGACATGTGAAAAACCCCTCCCCCTTTTTTTACAAAATACTCAATAACTCAAAAATTAAATTTTGAATCATCACCAAAAAGTATACAGATCTTAAGGTTTATATAACTAAGAAGTGTGTAAAGTTTTAAGCAATAATCATAAACTGTTTTTGAGATACGGCGCGACATGTGAAAAACCCCTCCCCCTTTTTTAACAAAATACTCAATAACTCAAAAATAAAATTTTGAATCATCACCAAAAAGTATACAGATCTTAAGATTAATATAACTAAGAAGTGTGTAAAGTTTTAAGCAATAATCATAAATTGTTTTTGAGATACGGCGCAACATGTGAAAATAAACACACACCTGTTTTAGTTACTAAGTCCAGTAACTCAAAAAGTTTTAATCTTATTTTCACCAAAAAGTATACAGATCGTTTGACCATCATAAGAAACAACTATGTTAAGTTTCTTGAAATTTGGATAAGTCATTCTCAAGTTACGGTGCGACATGTTTACGCCAGACAGACAGACGGACAGACAGACGGACGGACGCCGGACATTTGTATAACATAATACGTCCCGTCAAAAATTTGACGGGCGTATAAAAAGCAAAGGATCATTGCTTTTTTTGAAGACTTTTTGAGAAATGTATTGATACAAAATAACATCAATGATGAAAACCTATTCTATGGACCATATACACTATATAAATCATATAATATGTTACCTAACTCTGCCATCATCTACATCAGTCCCTGAAGCTGTATCACAAGCTAGGATTCTCACTACTGATCCTGGATTATAAGTTTCCCAAACTTCAATCTTACATGGATAAACATCTAAATCGAAACTCAACTCTGAAAAACAGAAAAGATATAACTGTAATGAGCACAATAAAACACTGGCACTTTATTTTTAGTTCATCTCTGACAGCTTTTTACAAGATTTGGAGAAAGATCATTGGACAAGCAATTTGATGTCCTTATCTACATGAAAACAAATCTCTGATAAATTGTTACTTACATGTACCATGTTTCATAAACATGATAACCAGTAATGTTTATGTTAAAACATTTAAAATTGAGAAATGCAGAACATTTTGTTTTCTGTTACCATCAAAATTAAAAATGAATGGGAAAGTATGTTATTCCCATATCTTTTGTTTGTCAAATAGACTCCACTCTAAAACTGTCTATCTTTATGTAATCTTACCAACATAATCTTCACTTATAAAGTTAGGTGGTGTTCTCTTGAATTTTCGGGGTGAAGATGTTACATTTTTCCACCATGGTCCATATGTTCTCTGAAAAAGAAAAACTTGTTGAGGTCAAGTTACAGTAAAACGGCTATGTCATAGATTTCTCTAAAATTTTTCATACAACGTTGGCTCATTATACTATAACTGAAAATGGAATAAAAATAATACATTTATCTCTTTTATTATCTGCAATATTCCTGATTGAATTCTTTCAAAATAGGTGAATATTTGTAAAAAAAAATTAATTTGTCTTAAAATCATCAAATCTCCAATTTCTAATATATAGATTTTTCTTAAAAAAACTATGTGTTGTTGCTACATGAATTTCCTTTTTAAAGGATGAAAAATAATGATGATGATGATAGGGTCACTGACTTTGTTTTTAATGGTATACATCATTCAAAAGTGGTGTTTTTGTGAAAAATTACCACAAAACGTAGAAATAATCATAACATCATCACTTTGCAGGCCATTAAACGTCAATTTTTGACGTTTTTCACTACCCACTAGGTAACAGATTGATTATCAGACAAAAAACAAAGTCGGTGAGGTTATGATTATTTCATATCTTAAACACAGAAATTTATGTATCAACAACATATAGTTTTTTAAGAAAAATCTATGTATTAGAAATTGGAGATTTGATGATTTTAAGACAAATTTAAGAAAAAAATTTGCCAGTTTATGTGCTTTTTATACAAATGTTCACCTATTTTGAAAGAATTCAATCAGTAATATTTCAGATAATAAAAAGAAATAAATCCATTATTTTTGTGATTTTCAGTTATCGTCCAACCAGCCAAAGTTGTATGCAAAATTTTAGCAAAATCTGTGACATAGCCCAATCACTGTTCATCATGTTCATGCTGTTCCTTGACCTTAAATTGCATCATGTACATTTGTAAAATTTCTCTCAAAAAGCAAAACATTTTCATGTACTTTGGTCTGAACATTATATATTAGACTGCTTATGATGTGCACTGATCAATATTTTCATGATTTTAGTCTGAGAAACATGGTTTTATTTATTACAACATGTACAAATGTAGTTAACTAATTTTTCAAATTTTTCTTTTTTTGTGCTGTTACACCGCTTTCCCAGAGGAGGGATACATGTAAGAGGTATGCTCAACAAATTGTTTGATCCTACATTATTCTTTTGAAAAAGACAACGGACAATTAAACGCTCTATTAGAGAAATGTAGTCAAGAGAAGAAAATGTGACTGTCTTACTTCTATATAAGTTAAACAAATCTGGATGACCTACGCAAATAACTATTCCTTTAAAATTAGTTACCTGTACCAGTTTATAATTTGTATTTTGTTAACCTAACACACATTTTTTGGGCAGGGAAGGAGAAGTAAGGTAACCACAAAAAAAAAGAGAGAACAGTAGGGAGCAGACAGGTTGACAGACTGAGGGAGGTCAGGTAGCTCAGCTGGGGGAGGAACTACAGCTCTGCCTGCAGACAGAAAGACAGAAGTCTGGGCAGAAAGTGTCCCTGTATATTCCATGAACAGTCATCGAAACAGATTAGAGAAACCAGCTGGCCTCAGCTAGAAGTAGGGAGGGGAAACCCCAGCTGGTCCAAGTACAGGACAGCCATAAGTAGGGATATCTGCAGGTCATGGAAGTCTTGGTTAACCCCCTGGGTACAACAGAGTCCCATCCATGTGAATGGGAGATGACTCATTCCCTCACAGTTGTGTTGGTCAACTTTCCAGAACATCTTTGTTGATTGGAAGGTACAATTATTTAGCATAGGTAAGCAGTGGGACAGGGCCTAAGCCTTCAAATAAACTAACATTTTTAAGAAAAGAAAAGCCCTAAAAGGATAAATCTAAACATGTTCATAGGGAGTGTGGAATAAACCGAATTAGTTTTCATTTCTTAGCCAAATCCTTACTGGAAATACAAGCAGCACTCCCATAATGTTTTCTCCCTTCTGATAGGTTATTGAATGGTTCAGAAGTCATATCCAAGAAGAAGAAGTCCATTCACCCTTGGTCCATTCGCCCTAATTTTTATTTTATGTTGTTGTCTTGTTTCACAAATAATAGTATAAAATATTACTTGAATAGAGTATGTTAAAGTCTTAAAAATTTCGTCAAATATCTATATTGTATTGCTGCTACCAGATAATTATTTTCCTTTAATTTGCACTGAAGTGTACAGGAATATAAGGCCGGTATTTAATATAAAACAATTGAAGACCAAGTTATCTGTATGTATTTATCTTTATTGATGCATTTTAACAATCATTCAATACATAACCCACTTCCATCATGTCCATATATAAAAAATTTGTCAAAACACACTTCAGACATGTCAGATCAAAGGAGCCAAGCTGTTTTTACAATATTCTTTTCAATATTTTACCACAAGACAATTATTATACAACAGCTAGTGAGATCAATTAGACATCATAATTATACCTAATCAAAATTCTAAATGACAATCAAGTCTTTAAAATTAAATCTATACACCCATTAACCATGTTAACACTACATGTGTAATATATATTTTTTATAAATAGGGCTAACGAAACCCAGGGCAAAGGCATTCTGTGAGCAAACAAACACTGGGGGAACATGTAATTAGGCCGAACGTATACCTAAGGCACCTGGTGGGTCTATGAATGGCAATTAACAGATTTAGCACGTTTATGTTGTACTACTACTGGTATTACTAGAACACACCCGCGAAATTGCGGACATTTAAAGCTTAATTGAAAGTATGTAAACTGTTGAAGGATGAATTTTTGTAAAAGATTTTATGTCTGGAGAATTTCAGAAAAGGTATCAAAAGTCATAGGTACTTGGAGACAGGACAATTTTTTTAAGCCCTCTCCCTTTTTCCCAATGTCCGTTTTTTTTCTGTTGAATTCCATTATTCAGTTCGTGTTTCTATATACTATGAACATATGTATATTATAAATAAAGTGTATTTGCTATTACCTATCAATTCCAAGTTTCTTCTCCACGGCGATCACTGCTATATTATATAGAGACTCTATATATTATAGTAGTAAAATCATAGTATACATGCAGATAAAAGCGAAAGTAATTGTCCTGTCCCCGAGTACTTTTGAAAATTATGTGCAAGTTTAAAACCGGAAGTCTTGTACAGGGACTTTCTATACTATAGAAAGTCCCTGTCTTGTATGACTTAAAAGTCGGTCTGATTACGGAAACAATATCCGGACGCCTTTATTTTCGTTTTCGCCCAAAATAACCCAAACTGAATAATCATAAGAATGGATGACAAATGCGACTATGCATGGTACCTATAGGACACAGAGGCATGATGATAAATTTATTGTGGAAGGAAGAGACGCGACACACAAAATGAGGTCTTCTCGTTTAATAAGTATAGATAATATACCAATCTCGAGTTGTTTTTTTATGTATGAGTTACACTAGTTGCCCCAAGGTCAATCTGTGTAAATGAGGTCAATCGGTGTAAATGAGGTCATTGAACAATTTATTCTTACTGTGAGTAATAACATATGTGTTATGACATAGGAAACCTACAGGAAAGCGCACACTTTCAAAAGTCGTCTATTTAATCTGTATTGATATAATCAATTTTATGGAATTATTTAAATCTACTTTGAATGATAAAAAATTCAATTAATTTTTGGAAATCTTACGAAAACAGCAGCCTGTGTAAAATCTCCATAAGCAGGAAATATGTTACTCCTTCCAGCTAGGTTGCTAACTGTGTAAGAAATACTTGTTTCACTCCCATATTGACTGCTGAAATCAGTAACTTCCTTCGAAAATCTTGAAACTAAAACTGCCTTTGATGTAGTGTCGGGTTTGTTTGTTTCTGTTATTTTGTGAAATGAGTCTCTGTTTAGTGCATTGTCAGCCATTTCTAAAATTAGAAAAGCGAAAGCGAAACTGAATAGCTAAATTCATGATCCGTCCGTTTAGGTGTCTTATCTTACATTATACAATAATAAATCAATTTTTTGCAAATATTCAATTAAATGAGAATACCTATATGTATTTTATAAAACATATGGATCTGTAAAATGCTCTTTCCAAGATAAGGCCGATAGAAATAAACTTTTGTATTTAAACTGGTACACGGGATAAATTACTTAATTTTATTTTGAAAGTTGGTTGGAAAAGTTTGTTATTTTCGTGCCAAACGAATCCAGTTTTTAAAGCATTTTTTTTTTATATTGTAGGTCTAAAATGCATATTTTCACAAGTTTTATTTACATATAAAATTTATAAAATGTGATGATATAAAAAGATGCAGGGTTTAAGAGAAGTCAATGAAATACCCCCCTCAAAAAAAGAAGACTCAAAGTAAATTTTGGATGTTCAGTTGATTTTGATTGCTTCTTTTAAATGTTTTTAAACTTAATCATGTTTGTATTTGTTCCTTTCGTAGACAATTGTAACCGGAGAGCATGATTCTCATTCTTATCATAACTGACTAAGCTTCAGAAGTCTGAAGTTCTTCCCTGGCTCAACAGATATCAGCTAGCCAAGTATCTACTATGCAAGGAAAGCAATCCCATCACACTTCCCCCACAAGAATCATCTGACATATCATTTTGACTCTCACAACTCAATTACCAGACATGATTTGTAACAGTGTATTCCCTCGGCCATTGTATTTTTTCCAGAGCTAATTAGGACAAGTTTAAGGTTCATGTGGACCCTTTGGCTAAAATGGCTGCATTTTCACCTCAAAATTTACTCTGAGTACAGACAAACCTGCGCATCTGGAAAAGTTTTAAGGCATAGCATGCCCTAGATAAATAAACTTCTAATGCATTGTATGTTTTAGAAAATTTAAAACTTAACTGGATTTAGCAGTGCACTTTTTTTCGTTCCTGCAGAAGATGATAAAATTAACAAACAGTTGAGTTTCACTTGATATGGTCCACTCAGGTACACAGTTTAAATCACCAATTATTGTCAGGTATCTATTGTCCATCTATTGTCCATGTCAATCAAAACAGTTCACTTCAATTATTACCTGTGGGGAAGTTCTCAAACCACTTTCCCAACTTAGTTTATTTTGGCACCTTCTGGAGGAATGAAAAAAAGTGCACTGCAAAATCCGGTTAAGTTTTTAATTTTCTAAAACATAAAATATATTTGAATTTTATTTATCTAGGGCATGCTATGCCTTAAAACTTTTCCAGATGCACAGGTTTGCCTGTACTCAGAGTAAATTTTGAGGTGAAAATGCAGCCATTTTAGACGAAGGGTCCACATGAACCTTAATACACCAGTGTATAATTTCCAGAGAATAATTGCACTATACATTATAGGTTTCAATGTTTAGTGTAAATCATCCTTTGTTTATTTGTGTATCCAAAACACTCATATTAAAAAGTGTTTTTTAGGGGGACTATAAAAAAAATGTGGCATGGGCTTTTTTGGGGGTTAAAAAAATAGGTAAGAAAAATATCAAAATCAGCATGTAAAAATAAATTTTCATGTGGAAATTTTACACTAGTGTAATTTATCCTGGTAAAATTATACACAAATATACAAAGGATAATTTATGTTATCTGCATTTGGCTGAAGTTATTCTTCAAAGAAATAAGACAATGACGTACACAAAGAAATTACCTAGTGCATGGAAAAACTTAAAGGAATTTATAATTGAGAACTCTATAATTGATAATCAAAATAAAAAAAATTTACATGGGTGTGTGTTCTGTTTCACACTATTTACAGAAAGACAACACTAGTGTAAATTTTCTCATTGGAAAATCTGCATGCCGGAATAAACGTATGCTGACATTACTTCCCTTGTTTTTCAAGTTACACTCCTTAAAATAATGTAAATTGGTAAAAATATAAATGAAATATAATTTAAAGAAAGAATTATATAAGAATGGTAATTAGATGATTTTACTCTTTAGGACAAATACAAAAATTGAAAATTGTTTGAGAAATCTTAACATTACATATAAAACAAATCAATTACCAATAGTAAAGTTTATTATGGAGGTGACTAGATAGTGAAATTTTAACAGTTCATGTAAATTATATTTTTGTTTACTTATTTTATATTTACATGATTTATAACTGATTTATAAAAATGCTTGTAAATTCATTTTTTTTCTCCATTAAGTCAAAACGAGTTCAAAGAAATTTTTAACATGAAAAAGTCAAAATTGAGTTCTACATTTATCTTGTTAAGAGCATACATTAAAAGAAATACTCTTATCTAAAAAAAAAAGGGGGTGGAAATATGTTGCTTTATAATCTAAATAAACACTGAAAATATTGACAAAAATGTTGATAAACAATCTCCTGTTATGAGGCCCAAACTCCAACTCAAAATTTTCAAATCTCCATTTGTGACTTGACAACTCTTTCACATGTCTGACATACTCTGGCTAAATTTCATCTTTAACCAGATTTTTTAGTTGGGTGCCAAATGTGAACAGAGAGCATGATTCTTATTAGAAAATCACATTGTCTCCTCTGGGACCTCTGTGTTACAAGTTAATGCTCTAACCAACTGAGTTAAAGAACTACTTCCCTAGTTCAATCTCTTACGGCAGGCTAAGTAGCTACTATGCAAGGGAAGCAATCCTGGTACCCAATCAAGGATTTTTATAGAAGGATAAATTCCTTGAGAGAATAATCATGGTCTTCATAAACTTTGGTGGATGATGATGTTGGATTTGTGTTGAACATCTAGTGATGATTCATAAGAATGTAATGCGATATGAATATATTAATCCTGCATTGTGCTAGACTGACACACTGTGTCAGATTTTAAACATGCTAGTTCACAAGGTGACAGTCTGTAGGAAGATATTGATATGTCACATTACCTGGACACATTATTCTGGCTTTCAGCTGACCAGTCTTTGCTCTTACTCCTAAAAGTTGCTTGTTGGAGAGCAGCTATTAACAATGTTTGGACTTGCCAGGGATTGGTAGCACATGTCCTCCCACACAAGAGGAGTGGTTGCTACCAGGGTAGCATTAGGGCAGTTATGACTTTTAGGGGACCCTGTACAGTACTTATCTGTTTGTTTTAGATTATGGTTAGGTTTAAGGGCTAGTGCTATTGTTAGAAATATATGTAGGCATAATAAAATACGATAAAGTCAACACATTATTAAGTATAAGTGAAAATTGAAAAAAATTGGTTGATTATATTGGATTTTTGAATTGGTGGTCTGACACCTAAACTACTTACTATATTGTTCCTTAATTTACCTGGTACTTAAGCCGTAAAGGAGTGCATGATATTGTTGTGATTGTATGCATGCAGGTTATCCAATCGGTCGAAAAATCAAGATATTGTTTAATTTTATCTACCTTAATCATTGTTAATTTGATTGGATTTTAAGTATATTATGTATTACGCTGTGTCTTTTACCCCCCTCAAGGCGATCTTGAACTAAAAACTTAACTTTTCTTGATTTCTGATGTATCCTGTATGGAAAAGGTGAAAATATTCCAAAGGTAGGACTTTTGGTGTAATATATCAATTTGAAATTTATAAAATTTAGGAACTTAGTCAAGACTAATATTTCTATTGTTAATTTTGAGATAACTAGAGTTCATTGAGTATAACTGCATTACTTTATCATGAATATGATAATTATTGGTTCTTTATTTATATGCTGAAATACACATGTGATAAAATATTTACATAGACATGTATACCTTTAATTTATTTAGTTTGTGGTTCCTCTTGTGCATGTTGTGTGTGAGTCTTCAAGTTATGATTAAATAATGCTAACTTTATTTTTACCTTGGTCAATAGTCATTTTATCTTTCAGGGTTCATAATGTAGGATGTTTGTTATCAGTGAAGTTTGTCTACCTGAAGTGACTGACAAAGTTTAACCTGTACAATAATTAGGAAGATGGTGGATTACTCAGTACATGGACAGGTTGCTGTCTTAGAAGTGAACAACCCACCAGTCAATGCATTCAGGTAATTCAAATATTAATCTCTTTTTGTTTCAATCTTGAATCTGGCCAGATTATTGAATGTTTGAATTTGAGAACGGTTGGTCATGTGCAAAACAGTTGAAAATTTAAAGTCAAAATTTTCATACAATGCCTCAAAAAACTAAATGAGAGTGTACTGGAAGGCATGAATTTATTTGACACAGATCAAGTTCCTTAGATATATTGCTTTCAGTGATATTCTTAAAACTTTCTTCACTGTTTTGGGTGTCTACTTTCTTTTGATATTAAAAGTTACCCATGCAAAATTTGTGACTATAGTACACTCAGGAGTCAGTATTTCAACCATTCAAACTTTGTCTTGCTTTGGAGATATAACTAAGCAATCTACAACCATATATGCATATTTTGCAAGCTATGAGCAAAAAAATATTTGTGTTGTCTTTTATTTCTATTATTTAAATCTTTGCTTTATTTCTTCCTCTCATCAATTATTGAGATGACAAATGAGCAGATGTCAATCAAATCAGTGATTATTTTGTCACAATACTAATCATTTGATTCCAGAACATTTTGATTACCATGACTTTGTTAAAATGGAATTAAAAATGTTCAAACATTAAAATGACTTGTGAAAAAAGTTTTATTTATCATCTTTCTATTCTAAATAAGATCAATAGTAAAATTTGGATTGTACGTGTAGTTGCATAGTAGGACCAAATCATGTATAAATTTGAAGTCAGAAGAAAAAATTTCAAAAAATATTCCATCCATATAGCAATGAAGACTTGTCAAATTTCAATTTAACCAAAGAACCCAAATTTCAAATGGATTAAATATCAAAATATAAATTCTGTCATGCAATGAAACGCATTTTGAGATTTTTTACCATACATGCACATTCAGAGGGGAACAAAATTGTCTTTGAAAATTGAGGCAAAGGAACCTGACAGTACTCATAACTCAAGGGCAAAAACTATCTGCAAAAAAATAAACTTAACAAAAATTTGTGATTAATCGTACCAAATTTTTGTTAGTGTTTGGTTTATACTTAACAAAGATGCTATAATGAGCAGTTGTTTAACTGCTTTTAGATGTTTAAACTTCCCTCAAGTCCTATTTTTGGCCAGGGGCCTCCTGATGTCCCTTCAGGGGTATTTACCCTTCATCCAACTGAATCAAGTGTTACACCAAACTCCTGCCTTCCACTAAGAGGATTGTTTTTACTGGCAAAATTAGTGTAATCTATCCATTTGTGATGTCCTAGAACCAGAAATCTAATCAGTGTAATCCCTCCATATGTGTATGTCCTAGAACCAAAAACCTAATCAGTGTAATCCCTCCATATGTGTATGTCAAGAACTAGAAATCTAATCAGTGTAATTAATCCCTCCATATGTGTATGTCCAAGAACCAAAAATCTAAGCAGTGTCATCCCTCCATATGTGTATGTCCAAGAACCAAAAACCTAATCAGTGTAATCCCTCCATATGTGTATGTCAACCACTAGAAATCTAATCAGTGTTATCCTTCCATATGCCATGTATGTGCATTTCCAATAACAAAAAATCTAATCAGTGTAATCCCTCCATATGTGCATGTCCAAGAACAAAACATCTAATCAGTGTAATCCCTCCATATGTGCATGTCCAAGAACAAAACATCTAATCAGTGTAATCCCTCCATATGTGCATGTCAAAGAACCAGAAATCTTGTCAGTGTAATCCCTCCATATGTGCATGTCATAGAACCAGAAATCTAATCAGTGTAATCCCTCCATATGTCCATGTCCAAGAACCAGAAATATAATCAGTGGGTGTTATTTTCTCTTCATGATTTTTTCTAATGCAAATTTGTGTACTTTATATTAGATATACTCTGTGTCTTTTTTCACAAGTTATCTAGATGTTGTGTACATATTATTGTAGATTTTCAAGAAACCTACGACAAAAAAAAGTGCTCAAAGAACTATTGAAAATGTTGGTGCATTTATCATATGGAAAATTTTCAATAAACCTGTTTATTTTTTCTCTGGCAAGTATTTTTGTGTACAAAATAAAACATAAAAAAATATGTGTAAAAATCAATAGTTCTAAATTTTTTTTATTTAATTTTCTAGTCATAATGTGAGAGTGGGATTAGATAGATCTATTGATAAAGCTATTCAAGACACAAATGTAAAGGCTATTGTAATCTGTGGAAAAGGAAGAACCTTCCCAGCAGGAGCAGATATTCGTGAATTTGATCAACCTCATAAAGGTAGGAAGCTAGTAAATATTTTTTTTTCAAAGTAAATTTCATAAAGATACTAAAACAAAGAAAATACTTGATGTATTAGAAAAATCTGTTTGAATTTAACTTATTACTTTATGAAAGTGTTGCTGAATAGTATAGAACAAAATAATGGATATATTATAATAAGATTGACTTAGTTTTAGGAATGTCTTTGTATAAGCCTGTTGTCTGTGTAATGTATTATGATACAAACTTCATTCCATAAGTTATAAATGCTTTGAATAATTTCCATGAAGTTTTAAGGCAGTGTGAGGGGTTCCTTGCTTACTGATTGACTGAACTGTTGCTTTAGAGCTATGGGATATTTCCTATGAAAAATGGAGGTGCAATTTTTACTATATATAGTGCCTTTAAAATTTGTAAGCAATATTTCAACCTCCTATTTCGGTTTCAGGATTTAATTTAATTTGTTGATTTAGCATTGACTATAATTTTAAAAGTCTGTCTGTTCATATACACTTTATACAATTACTCAAAGTTACCTTATTTGATTTTCATATAATTTTAGCACTCTGTTAAAATTGCAAGCAGAAAGTTAGCTCCCTTTTAGAGCCAATTTTTATACTCCCGTTTACAGGTCTTATAATATACTGTTGTCCATCCATCCGTCATCAACATGTCGGCCAATAACTCAAACATGTTTTAACCAACTTTCATGAAACTTTGTTGCATTGTTGATATCTATTGACTTAAGTTCCCTTTTGATTTTTATAAATTTTGGATTCTACGTTTCTAAGTTATGGGATTTTATTCATTAAAAATGGGGGATTTTCCAGTTTTCTGACTATAACTCAAAATTACTTTGAACAATTTTCATGAAACTTTGGTGAATTGTTTATATATATATTGAGATAAGTTCCCTTTCGATTTTTTTAAATTTCTGATTTTACATTTAGGAGTATTGGGACTTTATTCATAAAAAAGGGGGATTTTCTAGTTTTCAGACAATAACTTAAAAATACTTTGAGCAGTTTTCATGAAACTTTGGTGACTGGTTTAATTTATATCTGTTATAGATAATGCATATTTTAAGGTTTTTCTTGTCTTAGAACACACCGAGGTAGGGAGGTCTTTCTTTGGGCAATCCTGACACCGCGAGGTGTGTTCTACGACAAGAAAAACCTTAAAATATGCATTATCTGACTTATATACCGTAAAAAAATATTGTTTTTTATAAAGATTTGCAAAATTTAGCATCCTATTTTACCGACCACACTAAAATGGGATATTCCTTTCTAATGCGTTCAGGTTTTAATACGCCCTACGGCTCATTTAGAATGTGAAGTAAAACTCACTAATTAATATAGATATAAACCTAAGAAATTATTAACCATACACAATAAAAATATTACTGTATCTGCATGAAGTAAGACACACATGAATTGTTACCATCTGATAACGGTGTATGAAAAATACAAGACACTTTGTAAGTAATGTATTGTACCAACTTAATTAGTTTATGGAAAGGGGGAGGTGCTATGTGTTTTTTTTTTTTTGTAATGACATTTTATCGCGGAAAAGTGATTATTTTTTCAACAATTTTAATTGAATCGAATGAAATAATCAGAATGATTTTCTTTTAAATACATGTAGCAATACATTTTTTTAACAGATAATCAGGATATAATTATATACCCTCCCCCCACCCGACCTCATTGTGAGGTACGTGAATGTTATTCAATAGAATATAAGAATATTTTATTAGTTAATCATTTGATAGAGTAAAAGGTATACATAAATGTAAAAAGGTTGACCTCATATTCATGGTTTATTGGTCAATATAATGTTTTCATGGTTTGGTCTGTTTCTTGTATACTAAGCAATAGGTCAACTATATTCAATGTATGGAATGATTGTAAGGTGTACATGTATTTCTGGCTTGGTTTATCTGACCTTGACCTCATTTCCTTAGATCATGATAAGTTAATGTGATACTTGTAGTAAAACTTTATATTTAGGGCTATCAACATAAAATCAATGGTAGTAAAGTAGGCGAGACATTTCAGCGTGTGCTCTCTTGTTCTCATTGTTGAAGGCCATATGGTTGCCTTTAATTGCTTATATCCACTTCATTTGAACTTGGGTAGATAGTTGTCTCATTGGTAATCATATACCACATCTCCTTATTTTTATATCGGCATTTCACATTTCAATGGAGGTTATTTGGCCATGTACCTTCAGTCATAATTCATTGAATTTGAATGATTTGCATAGTTTACTGGTTTAAATATATCCATTTTAATTTCAACATTTGCATTATACCATCAAAATTAAATTTGTCTTTATTGGTGAGCAGGTTGTAGTTCATTTTTTTTATATTGGTTAGTCAGCAATGTCCTTCCATGTATAAGTCCTCTTAGTGGTTAACAGTTTTCAAGATTAGATCTGTTCCTTAGTAAATTTACATGAAAGTTCAACAATTTTTGGTGAATAGATGAAATGCGAGGAAATTGTCTGTTTGACAAATGTCAATTTGGGTTATCTTTTGACTTTCTTTTATGCTTTAGTAAGTAGATGAGGTTATCAAGGATTGTGTATGTTACTCAGTGGCTTATACTGCATGACAGGTAGTATGAAATTGTTACAAGGTCTTTATGTTTGTCTGACATACTTTTAATGACCTTTACCTCAATTTCAAGCAAGAGTTAAGTTGATAGAATTAGGTCTGTTCCTCAACAACAACTGGACATTACAGTTAGCAGTACATTTATTCAATAAATTGTTTTGTTGTGAGGAGTTTATATGTCTGTCTTGCTGCTCGCAGAAATGAAACATTGTCTTGATATAACATTGAGTCGGATTGTAATTGAGTGAATATGAAGCATCTCAAACTTTGAACTCAGTTGAAAAGTGCATTTCCCTTTATGACCCTTTATAAAACTATTTCAATATTGCAGTAGTCACAACATCACTTGTTCATACTATACATTTTTTAGAACCCTGGTTGACACTTGTTTTTGAAAAGTTAGAGAAAACAAGGAAACCTGTTGTTGCTGCTATACATGGGACATGTTTGGGAGGAGGTTTAGAGTGTGCTTTGTTCTGCCATTATCGGATTGCACAGAAAACTGCACGGTAAGTTCATATACTTCTTGAATAAAATTTATTTATTCAGAACCAAAGTAATTACAGGTTCAGCATTTATAATCCCTGCTACTCACATATTGAAAATATTACTTTAACATATTGTTAGGCCCCTGAATGCCAAAAAATGACTAGAGAGTGCATTCTCATACTACAATATATATATGTACACACAGAACAAACATTACAATGTTGTCTGTAATTTGTAAAGTTGTGTAGAAAAGATGGGAATAAGAAGTCTGATGCCATTAGGTATGTAAAGCCAATTTTGATTGGATGATGAGTGCCATCAACTCTTCTGCTGACGATAGGAGTCATTTGCAACAATGTTTGCGCAATCACAGGTGATGTTTACAGGATATTTGAAATGTTAAATTTTGAACATTTTAAGAGTATTGCATTAACATTGCATTCGTAAAAGTCAAATCCCCATTAATGATATAATGCATTTAGTTAAAAGAAAAGATACCATAAAAGAATATGATGATTGTGTCAATTATGGCAAATGTTTCTCAAGCTGGATAAGTCAATCATTTGTGCTGTCAGTTTATGAACATCTGAATCAACAAATGTTTTTTTAATTGCAGGGTAGGCTTCCCTGAGGTTCAGATAGGTGTACTACCAGGTGCTGCAGGAACTCAGAGACTACCAAGGTTAACAGGTCTACGTGTTGCCATGGATATGATTACATCTGGTCGACATATATTTGCCCCAGAAGCTCTTAAGTATGGTATCATTGATGAGGTAATTAATGTTCAGTCACATGGTCAAAAGTGCTCTCAATGTTTTTGTATAACGGACTCATCTGTAGTAATCTTGGATTTTTTCATACTCTTCAGTATTTAAGAAATAGATATTTTTCAGGAATGAAAGAAGTCTGTCATTTCCTCTTGTTCAAGAGTGCGAAACAAGAAACAGAAATGACAATTTTCTGAATTTAATTTATTGACAACTCTTTTTGACCAATATAAAAATAAGAAGATGTGGTATGATTGCCAATGAGACCAAATGAAGTTAAAAACTATAGGCCATCAAAGTAAGTTTAGAACTTGACTTGTGGTACAGAAACTTGCATATTACATATATTGTTGAATGTATGTTGACCTTAATACATCTGTTCTGTTTTGTTTGTGTTGTTGACAATATCATTGATATATATACCCCTCCTTTTATTCATCGATAGACTAAAACTTGCCATTTGATGTTCAAATTTGACATGCAATAATTATGGTAACATGTATGAAAAACTACTTTGTAAAACTTTTTAAAAAGTCATGTCTTAATGAATTGACCATTAAGAAACATGATATATTATTTGTTGTGAAGTAAACAAAGATTTGATAGAACACATGGTATAATTTTAAGTAATCAAACATTACCCTGGGCAAGTGTTGTCTATGGAACATAATGCTAGGTCTAAGTAGATAGTTTTGTAGCTCTTTAAAAACATTTTTAACAATATTTTTGGAATCTTTGTGCTTGCAAAATTTTTACTGTTATATTTAAGATATGCATGAACCAGATGTGCAAAATCCTGCAAAACTTGCCGAATTTAAAAGAAGTTGTTGGAGATTGCTTTTAAAGGCCTTTTGTTTTTGAGAATGAAATTTGAGGACCAGTATTTTGGTTTACTCTATGATAATTAGGGCTTCGTCATTAAATGAAAGTGAAGAACTTAAAAATTGCACTACATCTACAAATGAATTTACCTGTGATAACCATGGTGTACCTGTATACATGTCTATCATTGACAGATGTTTACTGGAGATGTTATAAATGCTGGAATAAAGTTTGCCAAGTCTGTGATGAACAAACCTTTAGAGGACAGATGCCTGATGAACAAAATTGTAAAGGATGCTGACCAGGCAGATCAAATTGCTGATGGTAAGTTAATTGGATCATCTGTTACCTGATAAAAATGGCAATTAAAAAATGATTCCAATGAACAGTATATATATTTAGACCCCTCTAACAAGAAATTTGTTTTGCATGCACACATATAAAAATTGTGGTTTTTATCCAACGCAATCATAGGTTTGAACGTTGTTTTCAATTTAGACTTGTTTATATTTTTTCGTTTGAACGTTGTTTTCAATTTAGACTTGTTTATATTTTTTCGTTTGGGCTTGTACTATATTTGCCTTCTGGTTTATATGATCTGTTCATCCTATTTTGACTCCTCAAAATTCAAGAGTCTATCCTAAATTGAGGTAAATTGTATGGCTTTCCAAATACCGTTTCAATTCCTAACATCACTGAAGAGACATTAATTGTCGAAATCCAGATATGGTGTACAAAAACCTTTGCACCTTTTGTTTGCGGTATACCATCTTTTCCGAAAGTTTATTATTTTCTGTTTAGTATTAAATTTATTATTAAGATTCATTTATTACATCAGTGATCCGTTTATTTGGCAAACGCCAATGGCAGTCAGCAGGGTTTAAGAACATTTGTTGTTCGACCTGTTAGTCAAATGCGTTTTGTTAAAATATACTTTTTCACTTTTTTGGTCTCTTGGAAAATGTTTTTTGTGCTGTATTTAGACCCCTCTAACAAGAAATTTGTTTTGCATGCACACATATAAAAATTGCAGTTTTTTTCCAACACAATCATAGGTTTGAACGTTGTTTTCAATTTGGACTTGTTTATGTAAGACAGGTCAGATACTTAACTAAAGTATAAGTTATGTTGCTTTTCAAAACTATATAAATCAATAAGTACCAATGTGCTGGTGAAACTCACTTGTAATAATTTTGTACATTCGACTATGCAATTAATACAAGTTTAGTGAAACATCTCTAAAGAAAAAAAATGTTCTTAGAAAGAAGGCTTTTAAGGTGTCATTTTAAGGCTGATGTGACAGCATTTCTAAAAATTGTTGATTTTTTTTTCATAAAACAACTATTAGTTATCCCAAAAAATATAACATTTGAATGTAAAGACTAGTTTAACTGAGGAATTTAGGCCTCTGTAAATGTTTAGGATTGAAAAGCATGTAGTTGAGCCAATAGCATATCTATATTAATGGCTTCAGTATTTCTTTATATAAACACACCTCTATAGAACACTTTTGAATATATGTTAGAATTTAAAGTGTCTTCACCATATACATGATATATACTTCCTGTGTTTAAGTTTTTTATGGATGCATCTAAAAGAATACTAAATATCAATGGTCTATCATAAACAGATAGCTTAACATAAAATGTCAATAATGATATGCTAGAAAAGATACAAACCAAGTTTAACCACAAAAAAACATTTGTTGCAGGCCAGAGGGCGGATTGGGGGGAGGGGGGTAGGGCACTTATGGAGCTACATATAAGGTGAATACATAGACTTTTTACATGTTCTCCTCCTAACATTGTCTAGTTTGGGGGCCCAGGTCACCCTTTTTTCAAAATCCTGGATCTGCATCTGATATATATATATATATATGATATATGTAGGATTCTGAACCGTGCTGGTACTCCGAACCGCAATGGTTACGCTGAAGTGTGATGGTTTAAAGATGAAGTGTGATTTTGATTATGCCAAATTGAGATGGTGGCATTGTAACGCTTTCTTGTTGATAACTTCGCCAAAGTGCGTTGGTGGTAAAGCTGAATTTTGATGGATTACATAAACTATATTTTCAATGTTTTTTATGTTCACATGTCGATGTAGACGTCAATTTGTTTGTTAAAAGCAGCTTTTTAGGTTTTAAGAAAATCATTGAGAGTATGCAGCAAAATTGAATAGGACAATCCCTCATTTAGTATGAAACTGTAATAAGGGACCCTGTTATACATTATATGAAATATTTCTTGTATTTCAAATTCCTATTACTGTTTGAAGACATGTACATTCAAGTTAAAGATGAAACTATAGTATTAACAGAGTGATATTCCAACAGTATTCCATTATCACATAATTCCAATTTGTATGGTAAACAGGCTTATTGCAGGATGATAATTTTTTTACCAATTCTTTTATTTCAACAAAACACCAACATATCATTGATACCAAAAAGCCATCAATGTTTTATGGACAATAATAAATGCAAAGTGTGGCTTCTATTTTGCTGTACTAGTATACATTATTGTTTAGAGGCCAGCTGCAGCCCTCCTCTGGGTGCAGGAATTTCTCTCTGAGTTAAAGATCCATTGGTGTCATTGAGCTGTTTTCTGCTCGTTGGTTGGGTTATTGTCTCTTTGACACATTCCCGGTTTCCATTCTAAATTCTTAATTTATATTCTAAATGATCAGACAAATCTATTTTTCATAAAAATTGCTCATCTAAAGATTTTAAACTAGCAATCACGAGTCACATAGACCATAGCACTTCTGAGTCTTACATAATCCCAGGTTTAATTAGGGGGACCAGAGTGCCCAGCCTCCCCTTTATGGAGCTACATATATGGTTAATGCATAGACTTTTTGAATGTTCCACTCAAAATGTTGCCTTGTTTGGGGCTCTGGGCCCCCTTTTTCAAAATCCTGGATCCACATCTGTATATGTTTATGGTAGTATCTATAATGTTAAAAAATAATCAATGGAACAGAGTGTCTTTCTATGACTGTACTTTGTATATTCAATTTTGCACTGTAGCCTTCTTTTATAAAATGCCATATCTTTGTAGAATTTATGTCATTGGTGAAGAGGAAATACAAAGGATTTGAAGCTCCCATAGTAAGTAGACACAATACCAGCATGCAATAATGATCAAATTTAGTCATGTTTGTTACTCTAAAAATTGTTCTGATCTTGGATTGACTAGGATTGCCAGTTTTCCTGTTGAAGTGTGTGGTTCTCTACGGGTACTCAAGCCTCCACTATCAATATAGACTGGCTACCATGATAAAACCAATAGTGCTGAAAGTGGTATAAAATGCAAATACACAATCAATAAGTATTCTAAAAATTGTAGAGACTGAGGATTTGATGTTATTCAGTCCACTGTTTTTTGGCTCACCTGGCCCGAAGGGCCAAGTGAGCTTTTCTCATCACTTGGCGTCCGTCGTCGTCGTCATCGTCATAGTCCGTCATCATCGTTCGTCGTTGTCGTCGTTAACTTTTTACATTTTGAACTTCTTCTAGAGAACCACTGAATGGAATGAAACCAAACATGGCATGAATGTTCCTTATGAGGTGCTGACCAAGTGTTCTTACTTTGAAGCCGATCCATCATCCAAGATGGCCCCCAGTGGGGGACTTAGTTTAACATAGGACCCTATGGGAAATACATACAAATGTCTTCTTTTAGAGAACCACTGAATGGAATGAAACCAAACTTGGCATGAATGTTCCTTATGAGGTGCTGACCAAGTGTTGTTACTTTGAAGCCGATCCATAATCCAAGATGGCCGCCTGCTGGGGACTTAGTTTAACATAGGACCCTATGGGAAATATTTACAAATGTCTTCTTTTAGAGAACCACTGAATGGAATGAAACCAAACATGGCATGAATGTTCCTTAGGAGATGCTGACCAAGTGTTGTTACTTTAAAGCCGATCCATCATCCAAGATGGCCGCCAGAGGGAGACTTAGTTTAACATAGGACCCTATGGGAAATACATACAAATGTCTTCTTTTAGAGAACCACTGAATGGAATGAAACCAAACATGGCATGAATGTTCCTTATGAGGTGCTGACCAAGTGTTGTTACTTTGAAGCCGATCCATAATCCAAGATGGCCGCCTGTGGGGGACTTAGTTTAACATAGGACCCTATGGGAAATATTTACAAATGTTTTCTTTTAGAGAACCATTGAATGGAATGAAACCAAACATGGCATGAATGTTCCTTATGAGGTGCTGACCAAGTGTTGTTACTTTGAAGCCGATCCATCATCAAAGATGGCCGCCAGGGGGGACTTAGTTTAACATAGGACCCTATGGGAAATACATACAAATGTCTTCTTTTAAAGAACCACTGAATGGAATGAAATCAAACATGGCATGAATGTTCCTTTTGAGGTGCTGACCAAATGTTGTTACTTTGAAGCCGATCCATCATCCAAGATGGCCGCCAGCAGGGGACTTAGTTTAACATAGGACCTATGGGAAATACATACGAATGTCTTCTTTTAGAGAACCACTGAATGGAATAAAACCAAACATGGCATGAATGTTCCTTATGAAGTGCTGACCAAGTGTTGTTACTTTAAAGCCGATCCATCATCCAAGATGGCCTTCAACTGGGGACAGTGTTTAACAAAGGACCCTATGGACAATACATACAAATGTCTTCTTTTAGAGAACCACTGAATGGATTGAAACCAAACATGGCTTGAATGTTCCTTATGAGGTGCTGACTAAGTGTTGTTACTTTGAAGCTGATCCTTCATCCATGGTGGCCGCCATCGGGGGGACTTCCTTTAACATAAGACCCTAATGGAAATACATACAAATGCTTCTTCTAGAGGTGCACTGAATGGAATGAAACCAAACATGGCATAAATGTTTCTTATGAGGTGCTGATGAAGTGTTGCTACTTTGTTGCTGATTTATTGTTCAAGATGGCCACCAGGATTTTTTATTAAATTACAGGGCCAATATTAAACCAAATTTGGCCTCATTATTAGGGTATCTATTATGATTTTAATCTATTTTAACATGATTTCCCAAACCAAAGAAGAATCAGGTGAGCGACACAGGCTCTTGAGAGCCTCTAGTTATTTTTAGATAGATATTTTAAGTGCATCATATAGCTTAAAACCTTCTGGTGTCCCAAATACCTTATGAAGTAAGCTTTGGTCGGTTAACTTTTTTTTCCCAGGAATAAGATCAGAAGTAAAATATTTAAGAGGGATCACCTAATAAAAAATTTGGAAACTGCATAATAATAATAATAATAATAATAATTCTTTATTTAAAGAGGGTTACACAGTTAGCTATAAAACTAATCTTCCCTGAGGCCCTCATGAAATACAATGAAATATAACAAACAATTACAAAATATCAAACAAACACACATATATGAAAAAATGAAATAAAAATTGTTATGAAATATACAATTTTCAAAACAGGTAAAAATTACAAATTCATATAGTATTGGCATCATTCAAATTACCTCAACAATATCTTAAGTTTCAGTAAGTGTGTGAAAAATTATTATACATATAAAATTACACAGCTTCTTAAATTAATGTTCCAACAAGTAATTTTTTAAATCTTTTTTGAATGAGCTTGTACTTGAGGTTGATTTTTTCAGGGATGTTGGTAAGTTATTCCATAAAATAGATCCTGAATATACAAAAGATTTCTTATACAGCTCTGTTTTGGCTTTTGGAACTTGTAAATTTTTGCAAGACGCATTCCTCAAACAATATTGGTTTATTTCTGGCATTTCTTTAAATTTTTCAGTGAGATATACAGGGGCTTCGTTCTTAAGGCATTTCTGCATCAAAACAGATTTGTGGTATGAGATTCTGTTCTCTACTGTCATCCACCCAAGCTGTTTAAACAGTGGAGCTGATGATGAAAGTGGATCAGCATCTAAAATAAGTCTTGCAGCCCTTTTCTGCAATTTTATTATTCTGACTAGCTCATTTTTAGCACAACCACTCCAAATAATACAACAATAATCTATCAGTGGGAGAATATAGCCATTATAAAACAATTTTCTTGAATCAATATTTAGAAATTTCTTGATTTTAGAGAGTAAATGAAGTCTGGATGATATTGATGAACATAAGTAATTAACATGGCCTGTCCAGGACAGATTAGAGTCAATTCTAACACCTAAAAGTTTTTCAATTGATGATTTTTGAAGAATATTATTCTCAATAGTTAGAAATGGTTCTGCTTGATTTAAACGCAGCCTTTGTCTTGTACCTATAACCATGAAGCACTTATGCTTGTGATGACAAGATTTGGGAAAACCCTGATGTTGAGGAAGAAAAATCAAGTTAAATAAGGAACGATTAAGACTTCAGAGAGTAGATTACTTAAGAAGCAAAAGTCAAAGTACATTTGTTGCCTATATTATTATTAAATGAAGAAATTATTTTTACTGTTAATTTTCATATTCACAATGTCAACATTGATTATTGTTTTGTTAGGATTGTGTAAAGGCAGTAAAGGCATCAGCTACATTACCATACAGAGAGGGGCTAAAGACAGAAAGTATGCTCATGCAAAAACTCCTGCTATCTGGACAGTCTGCTGCACAGAGATATGCTTTTTTCTCTGAAAGGGCTGTTTCAAGGGTAATTTCACAGCTATTTACTTTAAATTGTATATATATCATCATAATATGTCTTAGATATTTCAGAAGCTTCAGTTATTATAGAAAGAAATGACGTTTTTAGTTAGCCTCAAATTAAGCTGTTATAAGTCCAAGTTCAGATATCAGATTCTAAATTATCTACAATTATGTGCCCTGATACATCTTTGGACGTATACAAAAAGGTCACTCTGACTTATATGTTTCAATTAAGATACTTCTATTTCACTTTCTTACAAGTCGATTCATCAACTTGAAATCCTTTTTATTTTGAAACTATAGACTTAATATTCTGGCCCAAATAGGGCCCTAACCAAACATACTTCTTTCATGTCTATATTTACACAGATTATATATTGATAGATTATATTATTTTGTGAATAAAACAAAAACTTGTCATTAGAAATTGACAATTTTTCACAAGATATTAGTAGGATAGTGGGTATCCTTGTTAATTATCTCCCCTGAATCAAACAATAAGTTATTTCCCCTGAACAAGCTCTGATTCTTTGATATCATATGATAGTCTATACATGTTCAGTTGCATTTTCTGTTTAAAAGTGTCTAGCTACAGTAAACTTAACGGTAGAGGAGGAATAGTTTTCAAGTAACGAAATACAGAAATAATACTGTATAAAATTAATCTCGTGTTTTCCCTCTTTTCAAGGCTGTAATTGTATAATGTTAAATCTTTTATATGTATACATAGTGGAAGATGCCTGGAGGAAATTCTCAGACAGCCAAACCACTACCTATCAAATCTACAGCAGTAATAGGTGCAGGTACCATGGGGACTGGTATAGCTGTCTGTTTATTGAATGCAGGGTACCAGGTTTACTTATTGGAACAAAATCAAAAGGTTAGTATGAGGGTCAGGATGGGGTTTACAGAATAATGAATAATGAGATAAAAAAAAGTAAAGAATAGGGAAAATGGGGGTAAAAATTAAAGAATAGAGAATAATAGGGTGCAAAAATATCAAGAATATTTTTGTAAAAATAAAGAATAAAGTAAAAAAAATACTGATTACAGATAAAAAATATTACCAGGATAAAGAAGTTGTGTGCTTTCTGTACAAAAATATTAATAATTGATCATAATAGGAAATGACAGTATCTCTAATAGAATTATTCAACTGTTCTGTATATTTACGCTATAGTAAAAATTATCCTTTTGGAGTTTATATGTATTTATTTTATAGTTTTTAGAAAATGGTGTGAAGACAATTCGAGGAATAATTGAAGGAAGTGTAAGATTAGGGAAAACACCAATGGCTGTAGCTCAGAAGGCAGCAACTTTACTGAAAGCTACAATGAAATACGAAGATTTAGCAGATGTTGATTTGGTATGTGTATAATTTGACAGAGGGTTTGTTGAAAAAAATTGTCTTGAACAGTAAGATCTTTTTTCCCCTTAGGCTATATAGTTTTTTTCCAAAAAAATTGCCAACTTATTGCAGTAATTGTTGATTTGTTCTTGTCCTTGCCACTGGACATTAAGTATGCAACAATCAAGCCATCCAAGCAACAATCTAAAGTAGATTAGGAGAAGGTGAAGTTAACTTTTACTTTTTAGCTGTATCATTCATGAAATTGAAATATGGATAACAAAAAATAACCACGCTTTATTGAAGTAAACTAATTTAACAATAAGATCTGTATTATAATGAAATTTTTTTTTAATACATTTGATTTTAGAACTTAATAGGCCCCAAAAATACCTTCTTCTTATGAAAAAAAATGCACACATTCTTACAAACAAAATGTCCGGAAAAAAAACCAAACAGGAACAGAAAAAATTTTAAAAATACAAGAGAAAAATAAATACCTCCCTCCACCAGAAAGCAACAAAAATAAATTACTTCTGAAAATATACAAACAAACTATTCATTCTAAAAATATTCTGTAGTAGTACAAGGAAATATATTTCAGAGTCCCATTTGTGTAAAATGAATAACCCTACAAGATTGGAACTTTATCAGATATAACACATAAAAGGATATTTTTGTTAATACATTTTTAATCAAAGATCCTTGAAAGGGACAATAAGTATGATAGGTTTGTAGTTCTTTAATTGCAATACTGATTATTGTTTTCTCTAAAGATTGTTTCATTTTATAGGTTATTGAAGCTGTATATGAAAATTTGAGTTTGAAAAGAGAAATATTTAATAAGTTAGACAAGCTGTGCAAACCTACAACTCTGTTATGCAGTAATACATCTAGTCTGGACATAGATAGGGTAAGAAACTTTATTTTTTAGTCTGGGAAGCATTTAAAACGTTGGAATCTCTATTATTTGTCTTGTTTCTATCTACAGATGTCTTTATGTTTTGTAACATTCAAATTTCATGTACTACATAGATTAGATGAATTATATTTAAGAAATATGAAGAGGAATAATTATCATTTGTAAGAAGTTTGTACTGTAACATATGCTTACAGATATTTTCATCTTTTTTTCTTTTTCAATTGAAAAATGATAATAACAAATTGCTGGAATATTTAATAACACTCTCAGATATTCAGATATCATCCTCTAAATGACCAAGGTTTTTCTATATATACTAATGAGATATACATCAGAATTTGCAATTTTGTTTTCCTTTTACAGATTGGAACTGCTACCAAACGAGGAGACAAAGTAGCAGGAATGCATTTCTTTGCCCCTGCTTATTACATGAGATTATTAGAGAATATATATAGTACTCAGACTTCACCTACTACTGCAGCTACTATCATGGATGTTGGAAGGAAAATTGGTAAAGTCTCGGTACTGGTCAAATCTTGTCAAGGATTCCTAGCCAATAGGATGAGAGGTCCCTTTGCTGTTGAGGTTTGTTTATATCATTGGTACCAAAGAGTTCACAGCTATAATAATTTTTTTTCAGAAATTTGAGTTTTATGTTTAAAGAAGCATTAAAAGCTATAAAATATTACTGTTTAAGTGAGAATTATAGAAAAAAAATAGCACAAAACTCATGCAATACAGAAAATTGGTTGTGCATTTTTTTCACAAGTCTAATTTTTAATTTATTTCTATATTTGTCCTGGAACTTAAAAGAGACAGGTGTTTATTTGAAGATGATTTGATTTTTAGGCTTATTTTCTGCTTGAAGAAGGTTCTACACCACAGGAAGTAGATAGTGTTATGGAAAATTTAGGAATGCCAATGGGACCATTTAAAACTGGGGATCTCTCAGGTAATGAATGTCTACCGGTACATATTTTCTTTTAAAACTGACAGCCACTTACTGGAAATCAAGGTAATGCCCAAATCTACCTACAAGGTGCCTAACCTTAAGTTTTATAGATAATTTGATTTAAATGTTTCATTAAATAGTATAATATCACAGACCCTTATCAGTAGCAGTTTATACACAATATTAAGAAATAATTAGAAAACTTCCTATGAAATAAATTTGACAAATCAGGCTGTGTATAGTTTTGGTACTGTACTATCTTGCTAGTTGCACAGAAACGAAGCCTTTAGATTTTCAATCATTAAAAATATTTATACTCCATACTACAAAGTCATTGATATAAAAATAAGGAGGTGTGGTATGATTGAAAATTATGTTGATAAACTATGATTTTTTTCCTAAAAAGAATAAAAAGGTGTCATGTTCATCTTTATACAATATGAGGTTGAGAATCAAAAGTACTTTTAAAATAGCCATCAGGAAAATATTTTCAAAAGAGTTGTATAGAATTTTACAGATAAGAATATTTCACAAAAAATAACTATGGTTATAATGAATATTTATTCAGTCAAGGCTAGTGAGGTTCAGTCAAGGCTAGTGAGTCAGTCAAGTACAGATAAGACTGGTACATAAATTACAATTATAAGGAAAAGAATCAAGTGAACATTTTAAGATATGCAGAGTTTTTTTTTATTCAAGGTAGATTATCTGTATATGCCATCTTGGATTGTAAAATAGCAGTACACAAACGGTCTAGTTCTTTGCTTAAATCTGCAAATATTGAGACAGATTGGCAATTAATGTGTAAGACTGTTTATTTAAATAAAGAAAACTAATTGATTTATTGCATTATTTAGACTGTTTTAACAAATACGAAATATTTGTTTTTGTTTCAGTCAATTTTTCAACTTAACCATTTAAGGGGCGATAGCTCTAATAGTAAATTTTTTATAAAAGGTATATAGAACCACTAATTCAGGCCCGGTCGGAAAGAAGATACAAGAAAGTAGTACATATTTTAAACAAAATAGTTCCTACGCATAGCTGTATTTTTGTCAATAGGTGAAATATTTGGGTAGTTTTGGTATCAAATGAAAGCTTGGGGACTTGGGATCACTGTAAAACCCTTGTTGAAATTTTCTTTTGAATAATAAACAATTTAAGTATATGAAATTATAATAGGAGGGCACATTTGCCCTGTTGTTCAGATTAGAAGTACCGTTTTTTGTACTATCTGACTTCCAGAACCAGTACGCTCTAATATGCATTTAAAGGAATGTTGATTTTTTCAGCACAAGTCAGGATAAGGTATAGTTTTAACATGAAATGTCTGCCACTTTATTTGAACTTAAGACAAAGTAGCCATTAATGCTTGAAATTGCAGAATTTAATATTGAAAGCAATGGGGCTATGAATTAGTGGTTTTATACCAAAAGAATGTTAAAGAAATTTACATTTTTCACTTGTAGCAAGAAAACAAGTTGGGTGACCCCCATTTTTTCTTTTCATTTTCTTAAAGCATATTATAAAACTTATCTTCTCATATTTTATTTCAAAATTCTTTCTCATAGATTTCTTTTTTTTGGCAAAAAAAGTGTTTTCTTGAATAATCTATGCAAAATTGCCCAACTTGTAGCTTGAAAAATAGCACGGTGATCCATTCTTTTTGAAAAAAGCATGGTAAAATCTACATTTTGGCAAAGTATAAGAAAATTCCATCTGAGGCTATATATATACCGATGATCCACCTTAAAGTCTATTGGTTTATTATAGGACTTGATATTGGTTACAAGATACAGACAGAGTTGGCAAAATCAAAAGGTGTAGAATTAACTGTGGATTCTAAGTTTCTGATGGGCGAGAGAATTTCCACATTGGCAAGGACAATGTATGATAAAGGAAGGCTTGGAAGAAAAACAGGTTATTTATACTTCAAAATTCTGAAAAAATTTACAATATCAAATACTGTATTAAATATATAATACCATACTAAAAGAGTTTAATTTTGGGTGTAGGCCTAGTTTTCTTACTTCCATGTCAAACAGAAAAAAATCCAAATACACAAGAAGATATAAAAGTCACAACACTAAAAAAAAATGAAATACATATGATGTAAAATGCTCAGCTGAATATTGTTTCTATTGTTTTTCTAGTTCCTTGCTTTCATACAGAAAGCCTCTGGTAAAAAAAGTAATCCTTGTTATATTTGAAGTTTGTCCTATTCCTTTAATTTCACAATTTTTTTTTAAGTGTTAAAAAAACCAGCAGTTGTTACTCTATTCCATACAATGTTTTATTTGAATATTTTCCTCTAATTGACAAATGCACAGTTTCTATTTTCCCCTACTATATTGTTCTATTTGCCTGATTATAACATGGTGTATTTATTCATAATCCTCAAAAAGTCATCAAAACTTATATAATTAAATTATATTTTATGGTAACCTACATAACAAATTTTTATGTGCATGGTAAGATAACTAATTAATATATGTTTTACAGTTTTTTTTTCTTTTTAAAGGTTATTATTAACCTATTGAACTTATTTATTTGTCAAATTAGGAAAAGGATGGTATAGGTATGAGAAACCAGGAGGAAAGTTAGCTACCCCTGATGAGGAAGTAAGGGAACTTATAAAAGATCACTGTAAGAAAGCTGGAATACAAAGGCGAAATATATCAACTCAGGTATAAACTTTCAGTATGATTTGCTAATCAGTCAACTTGAAACATAAAACAAATAGAACTTTTAAATTAGTAGAAATTATGACTTGAAGACTTCATTTTGTGATATCATCAACTAGTAAACCAATGACTTATGAAATTTACAATTTCTTTATTGTTGCAGAAATCTAAACACATATATTATTTATAATGTTTTAAAATGTAATTTTGTGTTGCACAGAAAAAGTGTAATCAGTTTGGAAAACATCTACTGTGGATTAATTTATTTTCGTGGGTATCAATTTTCGTGGATAGAGAAAAAAAGACGTTTCGTGGTATACGTAAATACGTGGATCGCTGATTACAAAAAAAAAAAATCAGATACGTTATTCGTGGATTTCTTTTTGATTTAGGAGATCATATAACCTCCTTGGTTTGATCAATAATAAAACAAACAAAAAAAAGAAGGAATTCATTGAAAAAGTTTTGAATTTTCGCTTGGTCATTCTAGGTTAATGTAATCATTGAAAACTTCTATTACAATAATGGACAGAGACAACTAATTATCACTAATTATTTGTTTGTTTTACAATTTATAAATTCTTGTCGGAATTTTATAAGGCATTAAAAACTCTATGATTGAAAGCTCATTTCCCTAATCACGATATAATAAACAGTCATATAAGTAAAAGGTGTGAAAATAAATGTTCCTGTCATAAACAATATTACCTACGGGCAATATCCCCTACTTAATCCTATTGATTTTTAATCACCAGTAAACCAAACTATGACACGGTAATTAACAACTTGCAGTTATTTTCCATGAACAGTTTTAATCAATTTTAAAAAATAAATTATCACTGATATTCTATATATTTATTATTGATTTAATCAAAATACTTGTATCTTCTTTCAATAAAAACACGTGTTATGTTACAATGTTTATCGCTAGTCAACACTATACTAAAACTGCAAAACATAACCGGAAATAAACATCCGACTCCATACACATTTCTCGGGATTATTCTTCGTTGAATTCTTAAATTCGTGGTTCGCTGTGATCCAAGAAACCCACGAAAATTGGTATACCACGAATAAAAATGAATCCACAGTATATGGAAACATTATCTGTAAGCCGTACAAAGGTAGTAAGTGGAAACATTATCTGTAAGCTGTACAAAGGTAGTCAGTGGAAATATTATCCGTAAGTCGTATAAAGGTAGTCAGTGGAAACATTATCCATAAGCCGTAAAAGGTAGTCAGCAAACAACTATAAAATTTATAAAATAATTTTATTCTGTTGATTCACTATTACTTGTGGGGTAGTAATTTTGATGGATTTCGTGGGTATAGATGATCCAAAAATTTGAATGTTCACTGAAGAATGCATTTCTATAGGCTTGTAAGTAGACTTATGCAAAAAAACATGAAATCAAATATCCAAGAAAATATCACTTTTCCTCAATTCACGAAAATAAAAGAATCCCCATTATAAAACCTGTACAGAATATATACACTAATGAATTTGTTGTTTATAACCATCTCCTGTTTTGATTGTCAAATATAATGATAAGTGAATACTAAGGTTAATTTTACTCCTATACTGTTTTCAGGAAATTTTAGAAAGATTAATGTACTCCTGTATCAATGAAGGATTTAAGATATTAGAAGAAGGTGTAGCTGCCACTCCTGAGGACATTGATATTTCCTGGTAAGATGACAAAAAGTTATAATGGACTACTTATACCCTAGACACATTGTATTGGGAATGAATTAGTTTACAATATAAAAAAGAAGATGTGGTATGATTGCCAATGAGACAACTCTCCACAAGAGACCAAATGACACAGAAATTAACAACTATAGGATGAAATTGTTCAATCCATTCTGATTGTGAAAAGAGATATTGAGAAATGATAATATTGAGAAAAAAAATCTATTTTGAAACACATATAAGGAGATAGTAATCAAGCTCGAACAACAGCTGACTACTAATAAGAAAGATTAATTGATTGATGGTTGGTGTTTAACACCACTTTTAGCACACTTGGCTTTATCATGGTAGTTAGTTTTTATTATTGGAGGAAGCACTACAGACAATCAGAAGTCAAATGCACCACTGATCACTGTTGATGAACTTCTTAGACCAGTCCACCACTGATCACTGTTGATGAACTACTTAGACCAGTCTGCCACTGATCACTGTTGATGAACTACTTAGACCAGTCCACCACTGAGGCCACAACTTTTGTCAGAAAATATATTAGAAATGATGAAAAGATAATACTACACTGTTTTTCAGTCTTAAGCTTATTTTCATATTTATGTTTGTCATGAAAATATAGAGTTTATATTATTTTAAGGATATATGGATTTTCCTGGCCGAAGTATTTAGGTGGACCAATGTATTATGCCAACAGAATAGGATTAGACAAAATTTACCAAAGAATTTGTTATTATCATGAAAATTTTCGTAAGTATATCTGCTTGTAAACAAAAGTTTTAAAATTTGTAACAAATTGATTAGTTGATTAAAGTTTGAAGTTATGTAATTTAAGGAAAATTTAAGTTAAATTCTTTAGCAGCAGAATCAAAGAAAAACTGTTATATTTGATATTTATATAGAAGTGCTATCTCTCATTACTATTTATGACAAAGATTTAAGCCAAAAAAGCAAGATATATTGCCATACACCTTATTGTTATTTGTCCACTGTTACAATACATCACAGACATGTAAATAAGATTTTGACACGGGAGAAAATGTTTGACACCACCATACAAAAGTGATGACATGGATATATATCAGCAGATAGGCTAGTGATCACTGTGTCACAGAATATTAAAAAACTATAATTTCAATGTCACAATATATACTACTTGTGGATTAAATGAATTTTTACATTGATTGATTGATTGATGGTGTTAAACACCACTTTCAACACTCTTTGCTATATGATGGTAGTTAGTTTTATTGGTGGAAGCCAGAGTGCCTTGAGAGAACCACAACCCTTCATCAGGAAAACTGGCAATCCTTTGTTAACTAAGATGGAAGATGAAAGCACCTGCCATGAGCTGGGTTGAACTCACAACTGCAATGTTGACGGGCTAGTGATACAGTGGGTGAACTACTAAGATCACTCAGTCACCAAGGCTCCTGGATTATTACATTATGAATTGATAATCATGATTAAATTAATTTATTCTGTGAAAAAATATTATTTGGTTTCAACACAGTTGATAAATTGTTGTTTGCTTATCATTTCCTGTAAGTTTGAAGAGTATTGATTGGTTAATATTTGTACAGACATTAACTTTTCTGTGTGTCTGTGAGATTATTAGTCTTATAACTTTTTTTTTAAGAGCACACTGTTGCCTTTTTTTATAATTGCCTATGTAGTATATATATGTAGGACTCAGATCTATGGTGGGTTCCAGATCTATGGCAAATTTCTGCAAATCCCTAATCTATGGTAAATATGATGTCACAAACGCCAAACAAATCACAAATCTATGGCAGTACTTTGTTTTCTTTAAATCTATGGCAGATTTGGATACTAAGTAATTTTCCGTCACAATCAAATAACGTCATGGAACGTTGAAGCTGCTGATGACGACGACGGTTTTGTTATACAAAAGGAAAAGAAAAAGATCGAAAAGCAAGTTTGCAAGGATAAAAATTAATAAATAAATTATAATTCAAAATTGTGTTTGTTTCTACCCTTGTTTTCTTCTTCTCGTGTTGCTGGTGTTGGCATCACCCTTAATTGTACGAGCTTTTACCGTGCATTTTGGTTTGCTGTTTTGTGTTTTTATGCTATTTTTTTGTATTCCTATGATCTCTTTAATTTTCTGTAAGAAGTAACACAACATAAAGTATTTTGTCAGCTATATAACAGTGACTACCTGTACTATTGTAGCAAACAATCTTTCTTGAGATTTGGAAAAAAATAAATATGATATAGATTTCTAATAGATATTAATATCGTTTTCCGCTCTAAATGTGTCGAAAAACTGTTATGTTGGAGAAATAAGGATTTTTTTAGAGGGTCACACAGGTACTACTAGTATACACAGAGTAGGAAATAAGTATTCTTCCGGTGCACATGATTTCAAACCTACAGTCTGTGCTCATTTTACAAACGTTTATGTATATGCTTCCTAGTAATAGTCCTAATTTGTTTTTCTTATACTGGATTTTATTTAAAAGCAGCTTTTTTGCTACCTTTGGACATTTCGACCTCGAAATCATTGGTCAGATATGTACTGACTGGTCCGACCTTTGCAGAAAATCTGTCATAGATTTGAAATCTAGAAATCCGCCATAGATTAGGAAACTAAAAAAATTGCCATAGATTAGGAAACTAAAAAGTTGCCATAGATTAGGATTCTAAAAAAAACTGCCATAGATTTGGGATGACATGACGTCATATTTACCATAGATTAGGAATCTGCCATAGATCTGGAACCCGCCATAGATTTGAGTCCTACATATATATGAACATGAGGTGATACTTTAACAAAGTATTTGTCGTCTTATCTTATATAAAAATAAAGAGATGTGGTGTGACTGCTAATGAGAAACTTTACGACAAAGAAAACCAAGAAAGTAAATAAGTACATGTTAAGTTGCAGTTAAGAATAATAGAGAAAGACTTATGTTGTGAGGTAAACTAAAAAAGCTGTTCACGTACCTAAATGTGAACAAATTCAAAAGAGACCTTTTTAGAAAAATTTCAAGTACAAATAGAAGGAGAATATGTGTCCATATGAAACCATACCTTGCTCACACTATCACATTTCTATGTCAATGAACCTTTAAATTTGGCTCAAACCTTAATTATACCCCAAGCAACGAAGTTGCGGAGGGTATAATGTTTATGACCTGTCTGTCTGTCTGTCCGTCCATCAGTCCGTCAGTCCTGTTTCTTGTCATCGCAACTCCTCTGAAACCACACAACAGAATTTCATGAAACCTTTTTAGATAATAAGGACATACTATGTAGATGTGCATATCGACAGGAAATTACGATTCAATTTTTTTTCTAGGAGTTACGCCCCTTTGAACTTATTTGCTTTAATGTACTACTGCAACAGTTTGTCATCGCAACTCCTCTGAAACCACACAACAGAATTTCATGAAACTTTGTAGATAATAAGGACATACTATGTAGTTGTGCATATC
Organism: Mytilus californianus; assembly: GCF_021869535.1. NCBI lineage: Eukaryota > Metazoa > Mollusca > Bivalvia > Mytilida > Mytilidae > Mytilus > Mytilus californianus. The sequence goes on from NW_026262668.1 coordinate 97,645,747, forward strand.
GACAGGAAATTATGATTCAATATTTTTTCTAGGAGTTACGCCCCTTTGAACATATTTGCTTCAATGTACTACTGCAACAGTTTGTCATCGCAACTCCTCTGAAACCACACAACAGAATTTCATGAAATCATTTTAGATAATAAGGACATACTATTTAGATGTGCATATTGACAGGAAATTACGATTCAATTCTTTTTCTAGGAGTTACGCCCCTTTGAACTTATTGCATCAATGTACTTCTGCAACAGTTTGTCATCGCAACTCCTCACTAAGGTTCTTTAATTTGGAATAAATATGAAACAATTGACTTAATAATGAACATGTGTACTAAATTTCAAACTGATGTGACCACAAACTACCCCAACTTCCACCAATCTTAAACAAAAAGTTTAACCTGATAAAGATGGAGGGATGGACACACTGACCAGAAAACATAATGGCCCTCTACTTTTATATACTGGGCATAAAAATAAGCATGTATAACAATATAAGAGATTATGAATACAGGCTAATGGCTTAGTGCAGGCATATAAAGAAAATCCTGGAACACACATGGTTATGAATGTTCAACCCTTCTCATTACATAGGACAGTGGTGGGAAAACAAAACAATACTACAATTTGCAAGAATCCATTTAAATGGTTTTGACTATCATACTTCTTTTTTTATTAACAGCTTACAGTAGTCATTGGATACCAAGTAGATTGTTACTAAAACTAAGTGAGAACAAGGTACCTATGAGTCAGTGGTGTTCAGGAACGGACAGCAAATTGTAAAATAATCATCGAGAAACACTTGGCAATAAACAGAAATCTGACTTTAAACTGTTTGATATATAAACAAATATTTATTACTACAACACAAACAAATAGTTATTACTACAGCATTCCATAGAGTTACTTTAAGCCTAATTGCAAAAAAGTTATTTGTTTGTGCCACAACAAATAATATATCGAAATCAGCATTGTGTTCGTACTAATTAGATAAGTTAGAGATAGTTGATGTTTATCATATACTGTTAAATTAGGTAGGTATTTCCATACTATGAATGATTGCATTGTTACATTTACAAGGATATGTTTTATTTCATTTTTTCAGTCAAAATAAAAATCAATCAATGATACTCAAAAGTATATGAAAAGAAGACATTCATGCTCTGCCACTTCAAAAAAAAATTAAAACTGTTTTTTTTTCTTTTCTTGAAGAACTTCTCATTTTAATTTCCTTTTGGAAGCAGTATCTGTGTAACTAATGTAATAATTACCCAGTTATTATTGGGATACCAATGTTATTAAAACTGGATCTGTCATTTCTGTAATTACTCTTACAGACCAAATGACAAGGAAAAATTGCATAGGATCAGCTTTATACTGTCATATGACATGTTTGTATATAATTTATGTCGTCCATGTAATAAAAAGGAGAATGTTTTTTTATTTAAATATTGTCAAATTTGCCATTTTTGAGACATTTGATTTTCAAGATTTGGTATAGGCATTTGAAAAGAGCCAAACCATTTCCCTATAAAATAGACAGTGGAATTATAATAACAATCGTATAAGTTTAAAAGAAAACAATATTTTAGATTACAGATTGATTATTTCTTTCTACACAGAACTAATTATATTTTTATAACTGTGATGCAATAATATTCTTGTTGATGTTTTTGATGTATGCTGTTTTTTATTGATTTATAGAAAATATAAAACTAAATTTTTTTAAGATTGTTGATGTTTTTGATATATGTTGTTCCTAAATTGATTTATAGAAAATATACAATATACAGAAATAATTCTTGTCCTCGTCCTTTTCTCACATACTACAAATCAAAGCTTCCTGAAATTTGATATCAAGCTTAATGTGAGCATGGGGGGCCTCTGTGGTCGAGTAGTCTAAGTAGTCAACTACTGTATCAATAGCCTCTCAACACCGAAGGTCTTTGGTTGGTTCTCTGTGGGCACTCCGGCTTTCTCTACCAATAAAAACTGACTGCCACGAAATAGCACAATAGTGCTGAAAGTGGCTTGAAACACCAATCAATCAGTCAATCATATGAGCATGCTCTACTGTGTGGTGCATTGTCAGATTCATACATATCCACTTCCTTTTTATTAAAAATATTTATATATTCTTACAAACATTGTGGCCATGTATAAAATTTTTTTCACGTTTTTCTTATAAACTATAAATCAGAGGTTCCTGAAATTTGGTATCAAGCTTCATGTAATAAAAAAAATAAGAAGCTGTGGTATGATTGCCAATGAGACAGCTTTCCACCAGAGACCAAATGAAGTCAAAGTTAGCAACTACAGGTCAATGTATGGCCTTCAACAATGAACAAAACCCATACGACATAGCAAGCTATAAATCCCCTGACATGGCAAATGTCAAACAATTCAAATGAGAAAACTAACTTTCTGATTTATGTACAAAACAATAAGCAACAAACAGCAACCCCTGAATTATAGGGTCCTGATTTGGAACAGGCACATACAGAATGTGATTAAGTTCAACATATTTGTTAGTGGTCATGCTTTTCTGTGTGATGCATTCTCAGACTCTTCTTATTCTCTTCTTGTTTACCAAGTACTTATTTTTACACATAATGGCTAGCCTATAATTACTTACATCCACTTCATTTAAACTTTGATGGATATTTGTCTCATTGGAAATCATACCATATCTCCTTATTTTTATATTGTATATAATTTTGGTCATGTTTTTCTCATGAAACTTGAACTACAAATCAGAGATTCCTAAAATTTTGTGCCAAGATTCATGTAAGCATCCTATACTGTGTGATACATTTTCAGATTCATTTCTCATCCACTTCCTGTTAAGTGAATACATGCATATTCTTTCACATAATTGCCATGTATGAAATTTTTACATTTTTCACAGGCTAAACTAAGTTAACTACGAACTAAGGCTTTACTTTCTGAAATTTGGAATCAACCTTTATATGAGCATGCTATACTGTGTAATACCTTTTTAAATCCATCAATCATCAACATCCTGTTGCTGGATACTTTAAGAATGGGTTTCATTTGTGAGCATGAGCTCAACAGTTCAGCTTGGTTTTTGTCGAGCCTTCGACTTTTGTCGAAAAAGCGAGACATAGCGATCCTACATTCCGTCGGCGTCGGTGTCGTCGTCGTTGTCGGCGGCGTCCACAAATATTCACTCTGTGGTTAAAGTTTTTGAAATTTTAATAACTTTCTTAAACTATCCTGGATTTCTACCAAACTTGGACAGAAGCTTGTTTATGATCATAAGATAGTATCCAGAAGTAAATTTTGTAAAAAAAAAAATCCATTTTTTCCGTATTTTACTTATAAATGGACTTAGTTTTTCTGCCAGGAAACATTACATTCACTCTGTGGTTAAAGTTTTCAAAATTTTAATAACTTTCTTAAACTATCCTGGATTTCTACCAAACTTGGAAAGAAGCTTTTTTATGATCATAAGATAGTATCCAGAAGTAAATTTTGTAAAAAAAAAATTCCATTTTGTCCTTATTTTACTTATAAATGGACTTAGTTTTTTCTGCCAGTTAACATTACATTCACTCTGTGGTTAAAGTTTTCAAAATTTTAACAACTTTCTTAAACTATCCTGGATTTGTACCAAACTTGGACAGAAGCTTGTTTATGATCATAAGATAGTATCCAGAAGTAAAATTTGTAAAAAAAATCCATTTTTTCCTTATTTAACTTATAAATGGACTTAGTTTTTCTGCCAGTTTACATTACATTCACTCTGTGGTTAAAGTTTTTTTTAAATTTTAACAACTTTCTTAAACTATCCTGGATTCGTACCAAACTTGGACTGAAGCTTGTTTATGATTAAAAGCTAGTATCTAGAAGGAAAATTTGTTAAAATTTTGTTCCACTTTTTCCGTTTTTTACTTATAAATGGACTTTGTTTTTCTTCCAGTTAACATTACATACAGTCTGCAGTTTAAGTTTTTAAAACATTTATTAGATTCATAAACTATCCTGGATTTTTACCAAACTTGGACAGAAGCTACTTACAATCAAAAGATAGTATAGAGAGGAATATTTTTATTAATTTTTTTCCTCATTTTTGTTGAGCCTGCGATTAACAGCAAAAGTAGGCGAGACACTGGGTTCCGTGGAACCCTTACGATTTTTTTTATACTTCAGATCCTTGATCTCGTATAGTATGGTCATGAAACATTTATGCCAGTTTCTTTAAGACTTCTGTTTTTCTCAGTCCTAATTATACTATTTCTTTTGCTTTCTGTCAATTCTAATTTCATTTTCTGGTTGGTTTCTCTTAGCCTTAATTACACTTTTTCTTTTTTACTTTATCTCAATCCTAATAAGATTTTCCTTTTTTAGCACACCTGACTGAACAGGTTAAGTAAGCTATTCTCATCACTTTGGTATCAATCGTTAAGGTCTATCGTCATCCATTTAGTTTTACAACAAGAGTGCACAAGCTGAAATGTCTCGACTGCTTTACTGACCACCACTGATTTAATGTCGGAAGTCTTAAAGATAAAGGTTTCACTTCAAGTATCTCTTAAACTTAACATTATCAATAATTCATGAGAATATGATCAAGGTCAAATAAACATGCAGACAGACATGCACACCTTACAATCATTCCATACACCAAATATAGTTGACCATTTGCTTATACTATCAATGAAACAGACAAAGCCATGAAAACTTAACACTGACCAATGAAACATTAACATGAGGTTATGGTCAGATGATACATGCCAGACAGACATGTACACCTAACAATCATTCTGTACACCAAATATAGTTAACCTATTGCTTATATTATCTGAGAAACATACTAAACCAGGAAAACTAAACACTGACCAATAAAACATGAAAATGAGGTCAAGGTCAAAAGTAACCTGCCACACACACATTTACACCTTACAATCATTCCTTACACCAAAGTATAGTTGACCTATTACTTATAGAATCTGCAAAGAGGACCAAACTACAGAAACTTAAAATATTGACCAATGAACTGTGGAAATGAGGTCAAGGACAGATAATACTATACCAGACAGACATGTACACATTACAATCATGCAATACACAAATTATGGCTGATCTATTGCTTAGTATTTGAACATGAGTGCACACGTTGAAATGTCATCTGCTCTACTGACCATGATTATTTTATATAAAAGTCTGAAAGATAAAGGTTCAACTTCAAGTAACAAATTGACCTAAGAACCTTGAAAATTAGGTCAAGGTCAGATGATGCATACAAGAGACATGTACACCTTACAATCATTCCATGCAACAAATATAGTTGACCTATTGCTTTCAGTATCTGAAAAAACAAACATAATCTTGAAAATTTTACATTGACTTATGAACTATGAAAATGAGGTCAAGGTCAGATGATGCCTACCAGTCAGACATGTACATATCGCAATCATTCCATACACCAAATATAGTTGACCTATTGGTTATAGAATGTGAGATACAGACTTTACCACTTAAACTTAACCTTGATCACTGATCCATAAAATGTGGCTGAGGTCAGGTGAAATCTGTCTGTCAGGCATGTAGACCTTGCAAGGAACCCATATACCAAATATAGATATCATATTACTAATAATAAGTAAGGAAATTCACAAGCCAAAAAAAACCAATGTTTTTTTCAAGCCGTTGCTGAACCATGGAAATGAGGTCAAGTACAATGGAGATGAGACAGATGGAAACTTCGTAACATAAGGCATCTACATAGAAGGTATGAAGCATCCAGGCCTTCTACCTTCTGAAATATAAAACTTTAAAGAAATAGTTTACGCTACGTTTTCTGCTTCTTTTTAAGTCATCCTTTGCAGTTTACAATATACTAACATATGAGGTAATTTATTTTCTTCTGATGCCATATGACAAATGAATAAAATGAAGATTTTTATAAAGGATCTTCTAAACAATTGAGCTGCAATAGATGATAAGAAAATGAAATGTATTTGATCTTAATGATAGCGCTTTGCTAAATAATCAAACAAACCCCATTAGAAAATATATATATTCAACTACTCAACAACAACTGAAAGGTTGGTAATTGCAGTAAAATGGCTGAATCTGATATTCAATTATTTTTATCTTATTTTATTAACAAATATATTACATGTATTATAACTAAGGTAAAACAAATAAAATAGAAAATGTAGAACAGATTTATGATTGAATACAAAATTGTAAATTATTTTCAAATAACACCATTAATCACTGTAATTAATCAAAGTAATTTTTTTACCTTGTAACTACGTATAGTATAACCAATCCACACTTTTAATGCTTTTTTATGTTTTTGAAAAAAAAATTACACATCAACAGATCAATAAAAAAATAAAAAATGCTAAACAACCTAAAAATTATAAGAAGACAGTTCTTTCCAAACAACATTGCATCATTGAGAAAAACTGAAAACAATTTCAAATTTCTTTTTGACATTTATATGTGAATTATAGAACCTTGTGTAGGCAACAAAACAATTATTCTTAAAGACAAATTGGGATTAATATATAGTTAATATACAATTTCATGATAGTTGTACATTGGTGTTTTTTTAGTGTGTAAATCAACCTATTGTCTTTAAGCTATTCCAGTAGAAACTTTATGCCATTGGAAGGCCTTTTCATTAATTCATAAGTTACAGGCCAATATAATTTCCATAAAGAGGAATAAAGTTTAATCAATATACATTTGCACCAAATAAAACTTAAATCAAAAGTATTCAAATAATATGTATGTATGTATGTATTGCAAAAAATCAATCAATCAGGACAAATAATAACATATTCTATCGTGTGATTTCATCCTTCCATGGACCAGTAAATATTAAATGCAGTCCCATGAAAGGATAAACAAGCTTGATAGAATATATTATTCATTTTATTATATGTACACAACCAAATATATTCTTACAATATATATACAAATTAATTATGTAAAGTTTACAGAATAAATGTACAATGTTATTTGTCATGTAATAAAAAGCATAAAGTTTCAGTCATTGATATATGATCTACATAAACAGACCATGAGGTTATTGAATTAACAATGATTAATATTTGCATATGTTACTCAATTTACAGCTCTTTTAGGTAATATGCCTTATAGTTTTATAAATGTGAGAGAAAAAATCATTAGGTCACATGTTCAAGCCAAAGGGACTTGATAATGCATGTTCCATATTGTTCTTTTAAATAAAGTATAACATTGATATATCTCTTATGTATGCCATTGACAATTTAAATCCATACTGACAAGGAAATATATAGATGCAGAGGACTGAAATAGGAAGTTATAAACAAACTGTTTCTTTCATATTTGTTTATCAAGTATCAAAATAAGCTTACAAGTAATAAGGAAAATATGTAACCTTAACAATAAGTTGTTTTGCTATTGAATTAACCCCTTTACAACTTTATCACAATCATGTACTGCCAGTACAAAATAAAATCTAATCATAAATACAAAATTTTGTGTATTTCCCTTTAGAGTATTATTTTTTTCAATTATTACAGCAAGATCATGCATGTTTTCACAGGAATTGATTTATTTCCACAGTTGTCCATCTTTTGAAAATATTTCTTCTCTTGCCAAAATATCAGGAATACAAATTTTTAGGTGAAAAGCTAAAAATATGTTTCCACAAAGCCATGCATAGTAAAAGTGACATAAACTTCAACATGTAGAAGGTGGTCACTACAAAGTAGAAGTAGAAGCTACATTTAAATATATATATACATGTTATTGTTCTGTTTAAAACTATATCATTATCAGCAGTCACCTATTTGAGGTAAATGGCACAAATTAATTAAATGTAAAAATTGATCCTTCTATCATCCATTACAACTCTCTTTGTATTGTTCTATAAATATAAAATTCAAATAATATGTACAACCAAAATATAGCACTAACAATTGTGTCTTTTTGTTTGAAAAGTCTGCCTGATACTTTGTTCTTAAATATAAAATAAATGTGGATAGTGTCCACATGTGGACACAGATGATGCCCCCGCTTGCATATCATATAGTTATAAAGGGACATAACTGAAGAACGGTAAAAGTGGCGCTACCCAAATTTGAACTTGATCTGAGTTTTGTGGTAATAAGCATTGTGTGTAAGTCTTATAACATTTGGTTGAGGCTAACTTAAGAAGAGAACAGAAACTTAAAATTCAGCAATTTTTCTATTTGTAAACACGCATAACTCTAGAACGGTTGTGTATAAGTTTTATAACATTTGGTTCATACAAACTAAAGTTAGAGAACGGAAATGAAAAATTCAGCAATTTTTATGTTTATAAAGGGACACAACTCAAGAATGGTAAAAGTGTTGCTACCAAATTTCGTACTTAATCTGTATTATGTAGTAATAAGCATTGTGTATAAGTTTCATATCATTTGGTTGAGGCACTAAATTAGAAAACGGAAACAAAAAATTTGTACTTGATCTTAGTTTTGTGGTAATGAATATTGTGTATAGGTTTCATAATGTTTGGTTGGGGCAAACTTAAGTTACAGAATGGAAACTAAAAATTTTGCAATCTTTCGAGTTATAAAGGGGCATAACTCAATAATGGTTAAAGTGACACTACCCAAATTCAACTTGATCTGTGTTTTATCAGTGGAAGTCAAAATTAGACATTGCATTGTATAAAGCATTGAATGTAGTTGATTCATTTATAATCATGGACAAAGAAAGATAACTCCAATTTTAATAAAAATTACTTGATATTTAGAAGAAAATAAAATTTTTGCAATTTTTCCATTTATAAAGAGGCATAACTCTAGAATGGTTAAAGTGACGCCACCAAAATTCAAACTTGATCTGTGTTTTGTGGTAATAAGCATTGTGTATAAGTTTCATAACATTTGGTTGAGGCAAACTAAAATTAGAGAACGGAAACAAAAAATTCGGCAATTTTTCCATTTGTAAAGGGGCATAACTCTAGAACTGTAAGAGTGACGCCACCAAAATTCAAAGGAGTAGGTCCAGTAAGGCCCGATTTTGGCCTCAAAATTCAGGTTCATCTGATGAAAGATTTTGGACACTTTTTAAACACTTAAGTGGCTACTTCTGTCGATTCAATTAGTTTATGTGAAAGATTTGAACTGATTTAGTCATTAAAGACGCTCAATTTCAAGCTTAGATATGAAAAATCTATCAAATATGCCATAATATGTCACTTTTCAGATGGTTTTTGTCAAAAATGAAAGTGGCCGCATCCGTGTTCATTCTCAACCTTTATATATGTTATGTATTATCATCAAATACAACTTACCTTTAAATATTAAGAATGAACACAAATGCGGCCACTTCCATTTCAGACGGAAACCGTCTAAAAATAAACCAAAATGCTAAAATTTCGAAGATTTCAGTAATTTAGCATGACTTAATGATGCTAGTACCCGATACATGTGTATTGTATTGTCAAACACAGCCCATATTTATGTAACAGAAGTATTCTTCTTTCCAATAAATAGCTTAAAATTTACATTTTAACAATTTTGTAAAACTGCTATATTTTGGGGCCAAAAAGGGGTCTTACCGGGCCTACTCCTTTGATCTGTGTTTTGTGATAATAAGCATTGTGTATAAGTTTCATTACATTTGGTTGAGGCAAACTAAAGTTAGAGAATGGAAACGATAAATTCAGCAATTTTCCATTTGTAAAGGGGCATAACTCTAGAACGGTAAAAGTGACGCCACCAAAATTCAAACTTGATCTGTGTTTTGTGGTAATAAGCATTATGTATAAGTTTCATAACATTTGGTTGAGGCAAACTAAAGTTAGAGAACGGAAACCAATTTTGGGACGTACGTACAGACGGACAAGGGTAAAACTTAATGCCCCCTCACTACGGCGGGGGCATAAAAAAAAGTCATTCCAACATTTCACATTGAAACAAAACTTTTTGTCGTCAAGAAAGTAAATACATGACATGCAATTAAGCAATGTATGATATCAACATCCTTTCTTATTATCCTATAAAAATAAACATAGTCAATCAAAATTCTAGTCCAAGTTTTCATATAAGATTAATGATTAAAATTATTACAAAAATTATTGTCAATCTTAGCACTTATTCTTTTCTAAGTTAAGTACAAAATATATTGTGATAACAAGATTATAGGTGTACTAATTGTTTAACTTTTAAATTTTTCCAAGTTCATATTATATCACCGGTAACAAAATACACTACAATCCATAATTGTAAAATTATGGAGAATATGGTGGAGGATTTGCCATTTGAGGACCTCCATACTGCACAGGTGAAACTTGTTGGCCTCCAAACTGCACACATGGAATTTGTTGACCTCCATACTGCCCTTGTTGCATCTGTTGTGCAGATTGTGGTGGAGGAAGGACATTATTATACTGCATCCCATTCTGAGGACCAGGATAACCAGGAGGCTGATGTCGGTACTGATCTGCTCGTGCACAAGGTTCTGGTTGGATATGGTGCTCAATCAATATGGTTCTTTGTCCTGTTACCATGGTAACTGGCAGATCTCTTACATGCTCTTCAACATCAGTGCATTTCAATTTACGATTCACCTACAATATGGTGAAAACAAACCAACAATAAATAATGCAGTCTGTAATTTACATTTACATTTATAAATTCGTTCAATATGTTAAGGTTTGTATGCATATTAAGACTAAAAAAAATAGTTCTGTTTCTAAGATGACATTTCCCTTTAAAGATCTCAGCTATTTTGCATAAACGTTACAAAAAATGCGGTTCATTGCTTTATAATAGAACACCAAGCCAAAATAAAATAAACAGCTGCGCCATGAGCGCATGATATGCCCGTCGCTTTTTCAATAGATATAAACCAGTCACCAAAGTTTCATGAAAACTGCTCAAAGCATTTTTGAGTAATTGTCGGAAAACTGGAAAATCCCCCTTTTTTAATGAATAAAACCCCATAACTCGGAAACTTAAAATCTAAAATTTATAAAAATTGAAATGGAGCTCACATCAATAGACATAAACAATTCACTTAAGTTTCATGAAAACTGTTCTAAGCATTTTTGAGTTATTGTCTGAAAACTGGAAAATCCCCCTTTTTTAATGAATAAAACCCCATAACTCGGAAACGTAAAATCTAAAATTTATAAAAATCGAAAGGGAGCTTACGTATAAAAATCAGGTTTGTTTCCCCATGCCCAGACCAATTGGAAAAAAGGCAGATTCGACTTCTTATTTAATGTGTGTCTGTGTCCAGAAATCAAAAAAGGCTGAGCAGTTCCAATTGATCTGCGTCAATGGCAGACAAAATTACCCTCTCTTCGTGTGTAAGTATAAAATATCTACACACAGGAAAAATAAAAACTTTTAAGTAAACATTAGATTGTATACATTTGGAAAACAATCAATTTGGAAAGATGAATTGGAAGATGTCACTGACACGGGTGAAGGCAGTCTTTCATTACTTCCTTCTGACAAGGTTTTGGGTCAAGTTTGCAACAAAGTGTCGAGCTGTTGCTCACTGGAAAATTGATTTTTTTATTTGTGTATAAACAATATCAACATGTCACTGTTACACAAAAACTGCACAATTATACGATCAGAAATGAGAATGTTTTGTATGCAATACAGTAGTTATCAAAATGTACAAAGCTGCTTATTGATAACAGGGTACAAATTATTCACTGTAAAGGTGAACACAAAGCTTAATGAATACCATCAACACAAAAAAGAAGTACCCTGAGTGTAGTTGCCAATTTTTCACGCATTATGTTTTCTAAATGTCTGACAAATACATATATAAAAAAAAACAAAGAAAAACACCTACCTGCCTACTCACCAGTAAAAATCTGGGTAGGGGTGTGGGGAAACAAAGATTTTTTTAATTGCGGCCCCATGCCACAATCCTACTTTCACACTTCATGGTAAGTAAACTGCGAAATCTTAGTCAAAACCGTAATTAAGCAAATATCTTAAAGGTTCCCATCATAATGAACATGTGTACTTCATGAACTGTATATATTTAGAATGAGACTTTTATTGGTGAGTATTGCAATAATAAGAATCTGCATTCTGATATAGGATACATTATCTGTATGCAGATTTTCCTGAAATCACAATAATTAATCTCGCATTTGTCCATTCTTCAAAAATCGCCATAATAAATGCACACATTAATTTCTGAATTTACTGTATTAAACTAAGTGACCACCTGGATACCAAGTATGTGTATAATGAAGTAAGCTTCATGTAGCTAATAAAAGTGACAATGATGATATACTCACAAAATAACATGGTCCACCACAGAGTAACCAGAAAGGGAAACAACAGAAGATACACAGTGGATGCATACAACAGTCCATAGGTGTGGAATAGTTGTGGATATAAATACTCATGTGGCCATCATCACTGTTGGACCGGCTGTCACAAAGGGAAACCTCTGCATCTACAACACCACTGTACCACTGGCGAACACTCTGGCCAAATCCAATCTACAACAAACATATCACATTTCTACAAGCAAGCAAATTAACTGCTATACTGTGGATTCATTTTTATTCGTGGTATACCAATTTTCGTGGGTTTCGTGGGTCACAGTGAACCACGAATTTAAGAATTCAACGAAGAATAAATGTGTATGGAGTCGGATGTTTATTTCCGGTTATGTTATGCAGTTCTAGTATAGTGTTGACTAGCGATAAACATTGTAACATAACACGTGTTTTTATTGAAAGAAGATACAAGTATTTTGATTAAATCAATAATAAATAGATCGAATATCAGTGATAATTTACTTTTTAAAATTGATTAAAACTGTTCATGGAAAATAACTGCAAGTTGTTAATTACCGTGTCATAGTTTGGTTTAATGGTGATTAAAAATCAATCAGATTAAGTACGGGCAATATCCCGTAGGTAATATTGTTTATGACAGGAACATTTATTTTCACACCTTTTACTTATATGACTGTTTATTATATCGTGATTAGGGAAATGAGCTTTCAATCATAGAGTTTTGAATGCCTTATAAAATTCCAACAAGAATTTATAAATTGTAAAACAAACAAATAATTAGTTGTCTCTGTCCATTATTGTAATAGAAGTTTTCAATAAACACTTTAACCTAGAATGTCCAAGCCAGGATTTTGACAATTCAAAACTTTTTCAATGAATTCCTTCTTTATTTTGTTTTATTATTGATCAAACCAAGGAGGTTATATGATCTCCTAAATCAAAATGAAATCCAAGAATCACGTATCTGATTTGTTTTTTTTTTTTTTTTGTAATCAGCGATCCACGAATTTACGTATACCACGAAACGTCTTTTTTTCTCTAACCACGAAAATTGATACCCACGAAAATAAATGAATCCACAGTAGATTGGAAACTGTTTATATTGATAAATATAAATGATTACTTATTATTCACAGGTAGGAAATGACTTGCCTTTGCTGCAAGGTTTTAGTTGAAGGCCTTTCAGCAACTATTCCTTTCAAAAAACATCAAAATAGGAAGCTTTTTTCTTGATGTATTGCAATTTCTAATCACTTTTTTGGATTATAACTTCATGTTTATCCAGCTTTATCTATGTAACTGTGACACCCTAAGGTAAGCTCTGGTAAAACATCACACATATCTGTAACTTGCATCAAAATTTTAAGACTTCAACCAAGTTCAATACCTTCACAGAGTATGTTTAACTGTTGTAGGGAAGACTTTTACAAGCTTTAAGGAAACTCTTGGTTAATGTTGAATACCTTTGAGTCATTTAAGACACCTACAATAACATTTACCATTACTTGATTACAATGTGTGGAAAATAATCTTAAACCAACTGTAAATATAGAATAAGGTTGGAAAAAAATAGGTGTGTTTCTGGTCAGCAGCCGGACCCCTAATTAAAAGGAAAACCTTTTCTAAAAAATAAAATTTAAAGGAGAACTTTTTCTAAAAAAAATAAAAAAAAAAAAATTTAAATTGGAAATTTTTGAGTGTGATATGAAAAAAGGCTCTTCTTTCAGTGTATCCCAAAGTCGCTGTTATCTGAAAAGCTCTTCCTTTTGTCTGTCTGAAAATCGTATATAACTAATGTGATTGCAGTTCTGACAGTTGATGAAACTATAAACCTGATATACAAACGTTCATGACAGTTTTACACTCACTAAACAACAGTATAAATATACATTTTCTTTAATTGTTCATGTTGTTTGAGACTGTCAGATACTTTGTAATTTAACATATAATCATGATAATATAAAAAAAATCCCTGGCATTTCATCAAATTAATGAAACAGGTTTTCATTTGAAAGTATCTGGTTGTTCAAACAGCAATTGTAATTTCTGAAAAATAAAACTACAATGCATCCATAATCATTCTACCTTTAAACAAAAGTTTTTTCCTTCTGTCATATACTGCATTGCTTCTGACAAGCGTCTAGATAGAATTTCTCTGATCTGTGGATGTTGTGTATTCACAAGGATGGCAAATTCATCTGAAAATATATCAACATATATATGCATATGGAGCATTGTACAGAGGGGCCACTGAAATATTTACGTCCCTTAAAATAATGAGGAATTTATGGGAAATGTAAAAAATAGGTTAATATTTTGTCTGGTATCACAAAATAAATGTACTGGTACTAGAAAAGATATCATGAACAGAGCTTTTATTGCTGGTTCTCGTCCTGACAGTTAAAACCTAAAAGAAAAGTGAAAGCGTTTTCATGTAAATGAGAGGACACTGTTTGGTAGCCGCCCGCCCGCCATACATCGCCAAATCAATAACCGATATTTACTTCGAAAATCTGGTTAAAAAGGAAAAGAATGGTCGTCAAATGCCAATAATATCATTGTAAAAATAAGGAATTAGGAGAAACATTCAATTAATAGAGAAACAGACTATGGTTTTCCTGTTTGAATTGTTTTACACTAGCCATTTTTGGGCCCTTTATAGCTTGCTGTTCGGTGTGAGCTTTGAAGTTGAAGGCCGTACTTTGACCTATAATTGTTTACTTTTTACATTGTGACTTAGATGGAGAGTTGGCACTCATAACACATCTTATTTCTATGTATTGGTAGAAGGATATCATGACTATGTCAACAGAAAATTGCCTGATAAGCAGCTGGCAAAAATAGCTCAACAGACAATCAGGGCACTTGCAAACTTTATTGCATTTACAGAAAGTTTATTGTTAAATAAGATGAGACACTACCAATGGTACCGACCTTGCATGGTAACATTGGTAGTACATTGTACCATGCAATGTCTGAACAAAAAAGGTGTCAGCAGTTTGTAAGGAAATTGATCAGGTTACATATGAAGGCTAAAAGTCTGCTACATGTAGTTCACCCAAGGAAAATGCAGTGATATTGTAGATAGTGTGATGTTGTCTGATGAATGGAAAGACACCATGGATGTAAACACTTGTATATTGTGGCATAAATCCAGAAATATTAGGACCATTGAGTAAATAATATTTTTATTTTTTTCCTTTGTTTTAACAACTATTATAAAATTGTTATTACATAGCTTAATTATTTCCTGCTTTTTTTTAATTCTAGAACATTTCTTGGGTATTAATACAATGTTACTACTTTTGTTAATAAACTGCTTCGCTGAGCGCAGCTGGATACCCACACAGAGGTCCAACCCTGAACAGTTGGGGCAAAAATGGACACAATATTCAAGCTTGATACAGGTCTGAATTTGGATTGTAATTAAATATTTGACATATTATAGGTTTCCGAAAAAATGTAGTCAAAGAACTTGAAATTGGTTATATGAATTGAATTTATCTTCAATTAAAGATTTCTTGCTGTTGTGCAATACTTAGTAAATCTGTTGTCAGACTATAAACAAATAAAGTTCAATTTCTTCTCAATGTCATATTTGAAATTTATGAAAATCAATAGGGAGAATTACATCAATAGCTATAAATAATTCACCAAAGTTTCATGAGAACTGCTGAAAGCATTTTTGAGTTATTGTCCAAAAACTGGAAAATCCCCCCTTTTTTAATGAATAAAACCCCATAACTCAGAAATGTAAAATCGAAAATCTATAAAATTCTAAAGGGAGCTTACATCAACAGTTATAAACAATTCACCAAAGTTTCATGAGAACTGCTGAAAGCATTTTTGAGTTATTGTCAGAAAACTGGAAAATCCCCCCTTTTTTATGAATAAAACCCTGTAACTCGGAAACGTAAAATCTAAAATTTATAAAAATTGAAAGGGAGCTCATGTCAATAGATATAAACAATTCACCAAAATTCCTTGCAAGTTGGTGAAAGCATTCTTGAGTTATTGTCGGAAAACTGGAAAATCCCCCCTTTTTTAATGAATAAAACCCCCAAACTCCGAAACGGTAAATCTGATTTTTTTTAAAAACGAAAGGGAGCTCACGTCAATAGATATAAACAATTCACCAAAGTTTCATGCATATTGCTTTAAGCTTTTTTTAGTTAATGTCCGACATGTTGACGAACGGACAGACGCTCAACGGTATACCATAATACGTCCCGTAAACGGGCATATATTAAAAAAACAGAAAATGTTCAAGTGATAATGATTACTGGATACAAATTTAGTTACACTTTCTGTATCTAAATACCTCGCCACTTCTTTCTAACTTTCATCACAACATAATGATCTGTCCTTGTATGTTCTACTTTCACTCGAAACAAAATTGGCATTTTAAGGAGATCCCTGGTCAATCTGTGTAACTCCTCAACATTGTCTACTTTCAATTCACTGTAAAATATCATACTGTTTGTAAAGATATTACATGATACATATATGTGATATCAGAAGTTAAGAACAAATCATGATTGTGTTACATGTATAATTACATTTTCCAACATGCCGGAGATAAATAAATTATTATCGTTTACCACAGTGCGTTTCTGAGAATAGCATAATATTGTAAATGGATTTAAGAAATAATGGGTTAACATTTTCAGGTCCTGTATTTTCAAATAATTAATTTCAAAATAGCCTTTAATGTTTAATCAAATTTGATGGACTATGTTAGTACATGTAGTATGTCAAACATAAATCTATAGTGTTTCATCCATTTATATTCATACAAATTGAAAAAATTTAAATGTCTGTTTACTGAATGATGTCTGTAATCACCACCAGACATTGTCTAAATCTGAGTATTTTCTAACACTGTACAGTGTCAGTCAGATGTCCTTTTTGTTAATAGATAATCATGATAATTAGGAAGACTTTGAAGCCAGAAATTTTTATTTGGACATTTATAATGCCATTTTTTTTTTGGCAAACAGCAATCTATGCAACCTATTCAAAAGTGAAGCCAGTTGTAGTAAAATCTTGACACTAGAAATTGCATTCATTCATTTATTGTGACAAAATCAGAGGACAATTTGCTCTACATTTACCGCACAAAACATATATTGGTAAGCAATGTAAAAATAAGATTAATACCACAGCAGAATCTTTATTTTGATCTTTTTCATCACAATTAATAAATGCCAGTGCAGCATCTGTAGTAACTACCCCACCTTCCCATTTTGAAAATGACACATCCAGTTCATTTCAATCACTGTCTGGAATTAGGACAGCTAGAATCTGTTCGGAACATGCCAACAGAGTGAGCGCACCCAAAGTATACATCAACTGGTGGATAATATGTGCATCAAGGTATAATCCACTCAATTAATGGTCACGATTACGAAAGTTTTATTTTTTTATTTTTTATTCGGGTCACATATATAGGGTCTCACTAATCAGAAACAAGAAGCTTCAAGAAGCGAAATAAAGCGACAAGAAGAAAAAAATTAGCGACAGAAGAACAATTTAGCAACAAGAAGTAGTTTAGTGACAAGAAAACAAATTTAGCATATGAACAAAAGGCTGTCAGAGTGACAGCAAACCGGATTTTCCTGCAGAGGTCGAACCCTGAACAGTTGAGCAAGAATGGACACAACATTTAAGCTAAAAACAGCTCTGAATTTAAATTGTGATTGAATATTTGACACATCATAGTTTTGTGACACAAAATGAATGTGGTCAAAGAACTGAAAAATTTGAAATTGGACATTTACCTATTATGGTCCAATATCCAAATCTAATAATAGTGTTAGAATCAGTATATCAAAGAACCCCAAGAATTCAATTTTTGATGAAATCAAACAAATGTTTAATTTAGGACCCTTTGGACCTCAATGGGGTATTATCTAATTAATAATGAAAATAAATACTGGTTTAGATTCAGCATTTCAAAGAACCCTATATATATTCAATTTATGTTGAAATCAAACACAGTATAATTTTGGACCTCAATTTGGACCAACTTGAAAACTGGGCCCAAAATCAGAAATCTAAATATATGTTTATAAATAGACAAACTAAGCTTAGTTTTTAAAGGAGTTTGCTTCATAAAAAAATATATATATATAGCATTCAGAAAATAAGTTTATACAGAATAACAAACAAACCAACCACAAAAATTCTTCAAACAATTTACAAAAGAAAAGAAGAAAAAAAATCCAAAATGTCATTTATCATTAATACAATATCTATTAAAAATCTATAAAACTTATCTGTAATTATCTTCAAAATGTCTAATAATGCACAGTAAATTTCAAATTTTATTTATACTGTCCTATAGATCTTATCATCAACACTTAGGAAACAGAAAATTTTCAAATAAATCTGTCACTCCAATTATAATTGTGTGATAAGATATTTACCAGATGCTTTGTTATCTATTAACAGGTGAAAATTATTTAAAAACACTTAGTGTAATCAAACTTGTTATATATAATTAATATTTCCCAATATTTTTTCTTTCGTTTGTCACAAACTAATATAGATCTGCAACTTATCTATCAATGTCAACAATTTTATCTACACAATGTAATGTAATGAAATATATCCTTTAATAAAAATAGATTATTATCTAATGAAAATGATATTTGCAAATCACAATTTCTGTTCAAAGGGAAATAACTCAAATTCATATAATAAAAATAATTTTTGCTATTGAAAGGTCCAAAAATCCAACAACGATAATAGCTAAAATCATGAAAATTGAACTTGACCTTCATTTAGTCACAGGAAACAACATATCTAAATTTTAGAAGATTTTCTCAAAGGGTTTTCATGTTAATGAACGGACACTGTTTGGCAGCCACCCGCCCGCCGGCCATACATCCCCAAATCAATAACCGATTTTTCCTTCGAAAATCCGGTTAAAAATCTAAAATATTAATTATTTCACATAAATAAATATTAAAATATATATTAAAGTGTCTTTTTTTAAAAAAAAACAAATATGACAGGCATGAACCAACTACAACCACTGAACTACAGGCTCCCGACTTGGGACAGGCACATAAAGAATGTTGCAGGGTTAAACATGTCTGTGAGCGCTTAACCCTACCCCTTACCTGCGACAGTGGTGTAACAGTACAACATAAGAACAAACTATAAAAATCAGTTGAAAAAGCCTTAACTCATCAGATGGATACAAATAAGCTCTTTAGAGCTTTTTACAGTTATTCCTAACCTTCCTAATTGTGTCTAATTGTAGCAGTGTTGTTAATGCACCAACTATTCAGACGTTCGAGAGCCAACTAGACAAATTTTGGATAAACACTGAGATGAAATATAACTATAGAGCAAAAGCTGACATAGGAACCGGAACCGAAACAAGTCAGCAAATAACTGAAATCTGAGCATACATGTAGTGGAGTGATCCAGCACTCAGTTACAGACTATCCCGTAATGACGGTACTCCGGTCACTTAAGGACATTTTTTATTTTATTTTTCTGTAGACTTAGCTTTGTTTTTTTATTACCGTGTATTGTCAAGCTTGGTTACTCATAATTGTTCCTCAATCACTGAATGTACCATCTTGTTACAAACTGAAGCAGCTGACCCCGTTTGTTTACCTCCAAATTCTAATGGCGTCAAAACCATGTGACACATTGGATCGTCCAGACGAATCAAATTGCCCTATGGCCAATTTGGGGATTTTTTAGTCTAAGCCAATTATATTATTTGTTTGTATGATCTTGACTTGAAATTGTTTGCAATGAATTGGGGGTTTATATAAATTATTTAACTAGAAACCTCATTATTTACCATGAAATTTGACATCAATGGAAGTTTTTATGAATTTTCACTTATGGTCAGAATATTGATCTCTTTATACCAAAAGATTTTTTTTTATTAAATATATAAAGTACTGAGATTGGAGAGCATGTTGATATTCCAGTATAGACAAAAATTCTCTCCAATAAAAAAATATATATTACACATAATAATTATAGAAACAAACAAATACGCATCTATAATAATCAACACTTTCCTAATGTACATGTACACTATGAAAGTTGCCACCTCTTCTCACATACTACATGTACATGTACCTATGTAACTTTCTTTTTAGAAGTAAGTATTTCTCAAATGTACCTAATGCTATCACATAGTGCCCACTTTGTGAAGATCAAACTCACACTGTTACATGTCTGTTCTGGCATAAACTATGTACATACACATCATTCACCCATTATTTCCCAATACTGAGTTCTCAGTGTTGCAATTCTGGTTTACGAGAATCAACAACTTTCAAAAATTCTTATTGTAAAATTGTTTTGTTGTCTTCCTGTTCCTGTTAACCTGGTCTTTTACTTAATCTATCTTACATGTATTTTTTTTGTTCTGATTTCACAAATAACAAACTTTCTTAGACTTACCATGGATACTTCTACTTTAAGCTCCTTCATCTTCTTAATAATAAATGATAATAAAACAATACTCATAAAAAGAGAACTTATATTTTTTAGTGCAGAAATATCAAGTAGTGTTACCAAAAACATCAACAGTAGGTACTATACAAGAAAAGAATTTTATTAGTATATGTAGCAGGATCAATTCTGTCGTGGATGCAAAAGAAAGGTGCAATATATAACTGATGATAAGGTATATGTAAGTTTATATAAACAGTCAGTGGTACTACTTATACAAGTGATTTCATTATCACCTATTTTAGTGATTTGATAAATTCAGCTATCACCTATTTAAGTGATTTCGGTGTTTCCTTTGATCTTCAAATGCTAATTTCATTAATTTTCCATATTTTGACAAATTTTTCTGTAAATTTCCTACATAGATCAATTATCCCTTTCTCTTGTATATTAATTTCAGCAGTGCGCTTGGGCAGTAAGTTAGTGCGCTAAAGCTTTTAAAAGTACCATTGGGAATTTTTCTGTAATCAAATATTCATTAACTTCTCTAACAATCAGACAAAGGTCAACAATTTTAAGTAACTTGATTGGTTTTCTTTAGAGTTAGAATGATCTACTTCAAGGTTATATGTCCTGATCTACAAATTATTCCAGTTTATGCATATTTTAAATAAACTGTAAAAACTGACAGGCTCATCAAGCAAAAGATCATTTCTGCATGAATATAGTTGTTTTTTCAATGGAATCCTTGTGTTTTTACCAATAAAAAATTCAAGCTTGTGGGTAAAATATCAAGAAAATGTTTTAAACACTTATTGAAGTGATTACATTTTTACTTCTCAAATTACTTGTTTCAGTGATTTTTAAAAGTCTGTGTCTATTTTTGTGAAAATTTTCAATTTTTCAAAGCCAAAATCACTTAAAGATGTGATTCTGAAATCACTTGTATAAGTATACCCCTGACTGATAAAATATACACTTCACTTGTTTTCTTTGTTTAAAGAAATATATGATTTGAAGTTGATGATGGGAGTTTTTAACGACCTTGACTGGCTTTTTTTTTTACCTTGACTGACTATACAGCCCTTGCTCTGTCACTGATTTGAAGTGACAGCAAAAATTAGGCAATAAATACTATTAATTTATAAGTATATAGGTATAAAAAAAATTTAAATGTTTCAAATCAAATGTATAAATTTCTGAATATGAATAAAAGTATTCTATAAAAAAAATTAATAATAGTAACATCTATCAAATTTTACAAATTGTGTGACTTTCTGCCATTACATGCAATATTTATTAACAAATATGAAATTTGGAGTTAAACAAGGGAGATAACACTACAAACTTATTCATTACTATTACCTTGATATCACTCTAATTGGGTCAACTCAACTTGTTTTTAAAAAATTAAATTTAAATAAAATAAAATGCTTCGCTGGGGCGCAGCTTGATACGACCGCAGAGGTCGAACCCTGAACAGTTGGGGCAAGTATGGACACAACATTCAAGCTTGAAACAGCTCTGAATTTGGATTGTTATTAAATATTTGACACAGCATAGGTTTCTGACACAGAAAGAATGTGGTCTAAGAACTTGAATTTTTTTAATTTACCTATTATGGTCCAATGTCCAAAATCAAAATACATGGTTAGATTCAGCATATCATAACCCCATATATTCAATTTTTGTTAAAATCAAACAAAGTTTAATTTTGGACCCCAACTTGACAAACTTGAAAACTGGGCCCATAATCAAAAATTTAAACACATGTTTAGATTCAGCATATCAAAGAACCCCAAGAATTCAATTTTTGCTAAAATCAAACTAAGTTTAATTTTGGACCCTTTGGACCTTAATGTAGACCAATTTAAAAAACGGGACTTAAAATTAAAAATCTAAATACACGGTTAGATTTGGAATATCAAAGAACCCCAATAATTCAATTTTTGATGAAATCAAACAAAGTTTAATTTTGGACTCTTTTGACCTCAATATGAACCAATTTGATAGCGGGGCCCACAAATAAAAAATCTAAATTCATGGTTAGATTCAGCATATCAAAGAACCCCATATATTCAATTTTTGTTGAAATCAAAAAAAGTTTAATTTTGGACCCCAACTTGGACCAACTTGAAAACTGGGCCCATAATCAAAAATCTAAACACATGTTTAGATTCAGCATATCAAAGAACCCCAAGAATTCAATTTTTGTTAAAATCAAACTAAGTTTAATTTTGGACCCTTTGGACCTCAATGAAGACCAATTTAAAAAACGGGACCCAAATTAAAAATCTAAAAACACGGTTAGATTTGGAATATCAAAGAACCCCAATAATTCAATTTTCGATGAAATCAAACAAAGTTTAATTTTGGACCCTTTTGACCTCAATATGAACCAATTTGATAGCGGGGCCTACAAATAAAAAATCTAAATACATGGTTAGATTCAGCATATCAAAGAACCTCATATATTCAATTTTTGTTGAAATCAAACAAAGTTTAATTTTGGACCCCAATTTGGACCAACTTGAAAACTGGGCCCATAATCAAAAATCTAAATACATGTTTAGATTCAGCATATCAAAGAACCCCATATATTCAATTTTTGTTGAAATCAAACAAAGTTTAAATACTGGACCCTATCTTGGACCAACTTGAAAACTGGGCCCATAATCAAAAATCTAAACACATGTTTAGATTCAGCAAATCAAAGAACCCCAAGAATTCAATTTTTGTCAAAATCAAACTAAGTTTAATTTTGGACCCTTTGGACCTCAATGTAGACCAATTTAGAAAACAGGACCCAAAATTAAAAACCTAAATACACGGTTAGATTTGGAATATCAAAGAACCCCAATAATTCAATTTTAGATGAAATCAAACAAAGTTTAATTTTGGACCCTTTTGACCTCAATATGAACCAATTAGATAACGGGGTCCACAAATAAAAAATCTAAATACATGGTTAGATTCAGCATATATCAAAGAACCCCATATATTCAATTTTTGTTGAAATCAAACAAAGTTTAATTTTGGACCCCAATTTGGACCAACTTGAAAACTGGGCCAAAAATCAAAAATCTAAATACATGTTTAGATTCAGCATATCAAAGAACCTCATATATTCAATTTTTGCTAAAATCAAACAAAGTTGAATTTTGGACCCTTTGGACATTAATGTAGACCAATTTGAAAACTGGACCCAAAATTAAAAATCTAAATACACTGTTAGATTCGGCATAACAAATAAATAAATGTGATCAAAGATTTTACAAATCTAATGCACCATACTGTGCAATTAAAGATTACTTCTTGAAATTTTTCAATATTTGAAATTTGAAAAAAAAATAATATTTGAAGAATAATTCTTTTTAATTTCTGAAATCTGAAATGAGAAAAAATTGGCCCCCCACAATTTCTTTTTATCCCCCCCCCCCTTTTTCCCCCAAAAAAATTCTTTCCCTCAAGATATGGTCATAATCTCAATTCAAATTTCCAATGGAGTTGGCAACCATAATTACCCATTTAAATTTACCATAGTGCTAACTTAATCTATTTTATAATAGAATTAAAAAAATATAGTGTCAAATCTTTCATATGGATTTTTTTGTAAAAAAAAAAGATGAAAACATTTGCAGATATTTTTACTGGTCTTCCTTTATAAATATGCATTTCTTTAAACATAATTTAAAAGCAGTGTAAGGGAAGTAACCAAAACATTGTATTTGGATAACCTCCCTTACACTGTTTAAGATTATCTTTATTGTTCATTAACCATTACTTTATACATAATTTAAAAGCAGTGTAAGGGAGATAATTTCAATGATGTATTTGATATATCTCCCTTACACTACTTTAAATTATGTTTTGTACTAAAGTATTTGTCCATTAACCAGGACAACCTTGTTTTTCCCCCTTTTTTGCCCCTAATTCCTAAACGGTTTGAGCCATAACCCCCCAAAGCAAATCCTAACCATCCCTTTGTGGTATGGAAACTTGTAGTATAATTTCAGAGAGATCCATACACCGTTCCACAGTTAAAGTCTGGAAACTAGAAAATGCTCATTTTTGGCCCCTTTTTGGCCCCTAATTCCTTAACTGTTGGTACCATAACCCCCAAAATCAATCCCAACCTTCCTTTTGTGGTATTTAACCTTATGGTCAAATTTCAAAAAGATCCATTCACTTAAACTAAAGTTAGAGTGCGAAAAACCAATATGTATTTGGACGACGACGACGACGCCAACGTCATACCAATATACGACCACAAAATTTTTTTGCGGTCGTATAAAAATAATAGACAGGATGTGTATAAAACACATTTTTTTTTCAATTAATTTACTAATAAACATTGAATTGTTTTTTTTAACCTACTCCATAATTCCTGAACAAAAATATGGCATGTACATGTGCACTGACTTGTTTCCCCAAGGTTTTCTTTCATTTTGGATGCTTTTTCACGGGAAAATCGCTTAAAGACGTAAGGTGCTTGTCATTTTGAAATTCTTAAATATACAATTTAGCCTGTTTGGTCTGCCATTACATGTAAGTATGATGACGTGTAATGGAATATAAACAAAGCAATGGAGGCCGGAAGATAACCCGAATAATTCTGTCTTTATATTAGGATCACTCCATTAACGCCTGAATGCACTTACAGTCAAAACGCGTCAACTGGATATTAAAGAAACGAACTGCATCCTGGGATCAATATATCCTGACGTATGGCGCGAAATAGAGGAGGAGTTTAAAATTGTTTGTCAACATGTGCAATGGAGCAAGAAACGTGTTTTCATTGTACAAACGTGTTTGATCTGAAGAATTTAGCGAAGGAATGCAGACGGAATATTCATAAGATTCACGGTGAAATCAATATATTAGAAATTTTGAAGTCAGTTTACGGTGGTGTTGAACTTCATGATTTCAGTGGTTTTGAACAAGACTGTTTTGTTTGCAGTAAGTGCTATAATGTCATACAGGGTATATACAGGAGTCAGAAGAAACTTTCTACTTTGACAGACTCTTTGAAAAGTGTAGCATCTACAAAATTTTCTTCGTTGAAATCAATCTCCAACCAAGAAAAGATCGAGGGAATGTTTGACTCCAGTGAAGTCGGGATACACACCCCATGGAAAGAAACCATTGGCAGCATGTCAAACTCCAAAAGCAAGAAGAAAGAGATTAAATTTCGAGAATAGTAGTGGATAGAGGGTGCTGAATTATTCGAGTTAGCCGGAAGAGGGGTTTTCTGAAGTTCTGAAATGTTTTTAGGCATTCAGAAGTCAGGTTTGAAATGGCCATTACAAAATCTGCATTTTTGTACAATACTTAAGAATAATAATGAAAACATATCTTTAGAAATATCATTTTATTTAGAAGTGTAGAAAAAAGTATTCTGCACTAATTTTATACGCTGGTATTAGCGTAGTGACGTCAATGCAGAGTTTTCCCGTGTTATAGGTAAAATAACAAAGTCCGAATGAACCTACATTATGACCGATTATAGACTACGGTAGGATATGTAAAACTATGCAAGACTATGCATATGTAAGACTATGCAAGACTATGTATGTACAGTAAGTCTATGCCAAGCTGGGCATAGATAACGGTTTCTGAGAGTTAATCTGAAGGAAATCATTTAAAAAAAAAAATTAATATCTTTACCAAAGTTTCTGATTTAGCTTAGCACCAGTCATGTCAAACACTTTGTCTGAAGAGTAATTTCCTCCTGGTCGGATTGTTGGTTCAAACAAATTATACATTACTCGCGGATTTTGTTCGAACTGAGCCCATGCGACAGCTGTATATGGCGGCAGTCCCCTTAAGTCTAACTCAATTGCTTCTGTTGCCATCTTTATAAACAAGTGAATTATGACTTTGATAATTCACAAGATCCGTGTTGCTTATTTTTTTTTTATAACCGGAAATGAGGCAATTGGAAAGGATGAGCTAAAACAATATACTCCAATCCGGGCCAAGTTTTGAAACCCGTAAATAAACAACTGAAAATTAGCAGACCTAAAAAAATATTTCTGCACATGTATGTATTTTAATCAAGGTCACACAGAAGAAGGCAACGACAAGGATACAGCTATAATTGTGTCCCAGGATAAAATCATAATTTAGTGTTATCAAATTTTACTAACGATTTATTTTAATGCTTCAATCTAATTCTTATATATTACTGCATACATTTCAATATTTTATACTTGTTGACACAAATTTTCGTAAATCATAAAGTAAGTCTTTTGAACAGTAGCTTTTTCAATACTTATCGTTTTCTTTCAAAAGTTGTAAAATACTGCTAGTCGTGTGATTTATCTACCTACCTCCTACCTACCTACCTACCTACCTACCTACCTTAACATTTTTGTAGATAATGATTTATAAAAACGACTATATATATGTTGTGTACAAGTTATCATTTTGTACAAATTATAATGACCCCATATAAATTGTACAAAAAAATTGTACAAATTATAATTTGTATTTTGACTTTGTACAAATTGTAATTTGTACAAAAAGTGCTTGTACAAATTACAAAAGAGGAACGAAAGATACCAGAGGGACAGTCAAACTCATAGATCGAAAACAAACTGACAACGCCATTACAATTTGTACAAAATTTGACTAAAATTCACTTATAACTTGTACAATAATTTATAGTATGGATTTTGTTATAAAAAAAAGCATTGATACACACTAAAGAATTTTTAATCAATGACCACACAATAAACCTTATTTACAAAATACAAAAATAGTTCTGTATCATTTGTTTGAGCATGTGAGTGAATTATGGCATCGGAAATGCACAACATCTTTTGCTCTTTACATTATTCAACTATTCCTACATGGATTTCTTACAAATGACATACAATATTTTAGGAGGAATAAACCATTTCATTGAATTATACTAGAGTATACTGGAATATACCTTGCATAATCAGATGGCAATTAGAATTCAATCAATTGACAATTTTGTAAATAGTTGATTATTTTGAAATTTATCAACAGAATTGGGAGAACAAACTTAATCTTAATAGTGTAATTAGCGCCGCTAAAATTCATCATGTCAACTTTTTTTTTTTTTGTAAAAAAAAGCATTTTTATTACAGAAAAACATTTTTTTTATAGAAAAAACATTTATTTATAGAAAATCATTTTTTTTTTATAGAAAACTTTACAATAAATTGTTTTTAATAAAAGATTTTTATAAAATAAAGTTAAGTATTTCAAAGGTCATCAAATATAAAAAAAAATCTACCAAATAACAAAGAAAGTTATGATCATGAAAGAAATCCGGTCAATCGTCCTATCATTAGTGTAGCCCGAATTATAAAAAAATAATATAATTCTGAATAATTAGTTTTGCATTTTGTAAAGTAATTCAATGTTCTGTGGTAGATTTTAGTAGTTTTTATTGTATTTTGTGTAGTTCTGTGGTATATTTTGGGTGTTCTGTGGTATTCTGTGGTGTTCTGTGGTATTCTGTGGTGTTCTGTGGTATTCTGTGGTAAAAAGACGCTCCGTTTACATTTACATTTAGAAGTGCTGCACCCCCTCTTTTGCATTTACATGAAAGAAATCCCTGACCACCATTTTTTGAAAGCTTTTTAACTGCTTCACATAGCGAAAGTTGAAGCTTAGGAACTGTTGCTGCGAATAAAGATGTGTCTTAACAGTCTCGACAAATATCCTGTTAAAATTCCTACAGCTGTTCCAATGCGATACCCAAATTCTCCAGATTCAATAATTACACCCAAGATATTTCGAGGATCAGTTGGAGCACGATCACACTGGGGAATTGGTGAAATGACATTATCCCCCACAGCAAGTTATGATTATTTCCGTTTCGTTTTCTTGGGTCTAAGATATTCGGCTTGGATCTGTTGGCCAGACAGTGCGCGCTTCCTGGCACGTATGATTGGTGTTTCAACGTCATGCAGTGTCATTAGAATTGTCACTGGGGCCAATTTCTATTATACTATCAGAAATGTCACTGGGCCAATTTTTAGTATTCTTTCAGAATTGTCACCGGGCCAATTTTTATTGTACTATCAGAATTAACTGTCATGCATGTATCAATTACATTTCCTGTCCCCATCTGGGTATTTTTGTATTTTGTAAATAAAGTTTATTGTGTGTATCAATGCTATTTTTTATAACAAAATCCATACTTAAAATTATTATACAAGTTATAAGTGAATTTTAGTCAATTTTGTACAAATTGTAATTTGTACAAGCACTTTTTGTACAAATTACAATTTGTACAAAGTCAATATACAAATTATAATTTGTACAATTTTTTTGTACAAATTACAATTTGTACAAAGTGATAATTTGTACACAACAAGGGGAGGTGGTGACACTTGTTATGTAATGAGTGGTAGGGATGAGCCGCTGGAATGATAATGTCACTTTTTCATCAATGTTTTGTTTTAACTTTATTCCTATACTTATTATTAGTAGAAACAAACAAACAAAAAAACTCCCCCTTTGAAACATTTTTTGTTCGTAACAAAGTCAGAATCAACCAATTTATTTTAAAAAAAATGCACTCTAAGATGAAAATTCAGTGCAGATATTATAAAAGCTTTTAGTATATTTGTACATTTGCATATTTTTAAATGTAGTTTGTTTGAAGTTTTCAAAGTAAAATAGTTTTTTTTTCTCTCAATTAAAGTAGTTTATTAAGTGTATTTGTTCTGTATATCAAATATAGGTTTTCAAGAGAACATTTGTTGAATTTGGGGGCACAGGTAGTGATCCATTATGTAATAGTTCGTTCGGATAAATCCTACTATGAGCACTTCACATTGTGCTCATAACACTATATTTCCAGCTAACGCTTGGCAGAACCGTAGGGATCTCGGTTTAGCTAGCTATAAAACCAGGTTTAATCCACCATTTTCTACAGAAGGAAGTGCCTATACTAAGTCAGGAATATGACAGTTGTTTTCCATATTCGTTTGATGTGTTTGAGCTGTTGATTTTGTCATTCGATAAGGGACTATCCGTTTTGAATTTTCCTTGAGTTCGGTATTTTTGTTATTTTACTTTTTTCCATATGGCAGAGATTTGTTTGAAAGTTCCTAAATTCAGAAGATTGTGCATGGTACCACAGAGACGGCTGCCAACGGTTTATGATGAGCATGAACAGACATAAAGGACGTAAGCACAGAGGGTCATGTACTTTTAAGCCCAGACTGCATCTTTTGGAAAAAGGAAGGAAAAAAGGCTGTAAAGAAAAGAGACATTTGGACAACAAAACCCCAGCAATGTTCGAGTTTGGTGGTGGGGTGATTTCTGAAGGTCAGAGAACAGAGACAAGATGAGCTCGTAACTCGCATAAGAGGTGCAAACTTTGGGCCTGGGAAATTATGTTTCATAGCAGCAGTCGAAATAAATCAATAGTGAACCTAAGAAATCGAGAAGTAAAAGACGAGGGACAAAAAAAAATGAAAAAAAAAACAGCAGACCCTTCATTAAATGGCACTCAAGAAGATGCAAGCATTCATTGACCCTTTATTAACACAGAAATATTTCTGAAGAAGAAAACTTTGAAGCTGAGAGATTTGAAGGACATGTATTTGTCAGATGGCAACGGCCGACTTTGCTAACCCTGACGACAGGGCTATAAGTCGTAAGCTTCTTTTGACAAAATATTATGGTGACAAATCGCAATTTATTTATATGTCACAACATGGTAAATATTCCTCAAACTTAGTTTTCATTCCACTGAGAAATCGATGGGGAATCCACCTCCAAATCGACTGAACATTGAAAGGAATAAGAATAAAGTGGGCATATGTAACCGGCTCATTCAGAGGCAATGTAATGAGGCCTTCATGCTATAATAATCTCCACATCAATTATACATTGTTCGGGATATCATTACAGTGGTCATATAATACCAGCTCTGACAGAGCTAATGTAACGAGGCATTCATACTGTAACTATTACCACATCAACTAAACATCGTTAGGGGTACCATTACAGTGGTCATATGATACCAACTCTGACAGAGGCAATGTTGTAAGGCATTCATACTGAGAGGCGAAAGATACCAAAGGGACATTCAAACTCATCAGTCGAAAATAAACTGACAACGCCATGAGGAATAGACCAAATGACAAACAACAGTACATAGAACACAACACATAAAACTGAAGACTGAGTAACACAAGCCCCACCAAAAACCGGGAGTGATTTCAGTTTCTCCGGAAACAGCTAGATCCAGCTTCACATGTGGCACCTGTCGTGATTCTCATATAAGTATAAACCCGGTGATAAATCTAGTTCGGTAGGCCACATTCGGGGAAAAGAGGACGGGATTGTGGTTATGACAATTGGAACATATCCGTCGTCATCTGTGAAACAGATATTCCATAACGGTCAACCAATTCGTAAAATTTACGAAGGGATGATTTAAACTTCACCACTTAGAACTTTTGGTTTAATAGCTTCCTTGTGAGCAGCAATCGTCTATCATGGAAATCATGATAGGAAATACAAGCCTGGAATATCG
The DNA here is from genome assembly GCF_021869535.1 of Mytilus californianus. NCBI lineage: Eukaryota > Metazoa > Mollusca > Bivalvia > Mytilida > Mytilidae > Mytilus > Mytilus californianus. The sequence goes on from NW_026262668.1 coordinate 97,676,999, forward strand.
TATCAACTGGGAGATATATGCTCCGTATGCAGGCGCTGCTGGAATGTTGCTACATAGAAATGGAAAGTTTACAATTGGGAAGCTGAAATCCTCTCTTTTGTCGTAAAATTTTGTTTTCAACCGACTCTCATTGTCGATTCCTAGAAGAAAGTCAAGATATGAGGCAGACTTAACTGTATCTGTTGTATCCTTTATCTCAAGTTGGGATAGATGCGTTCAACATAGTCACCAAACTTTAAATTACTTAATGAGAGAACATCATCTATATAGCGGACAGTGAAGTTAAAACTTCTTTTCTTCTTCCTAAGAAGCTATTGTATAAAGTAAGCCTAATATGAATAAAGGAACAAGTCGGCAAGAAGAGGAGTACAGTTGGTTCCCATTGGAATGCCGATTGTTTGTTAAAAAACACGTCCATCAAAACGTAACAAATAGGTTGTCATTCAAGAAATAAATCAAGCATCTTGATAATGTCAGTTTCAGAGAATGTTTTGTTTGAATAAGAGTGATTTTTTAAGTACGATATGTACTCCTCCCTAAGACAAGATATGTATCTATGTTGGCCATTCTTATTTATGTAAACCATCTCCACATAAATTATACATCGTTAATAATACCATTAAAGTGGTCATATGATACCAGCCCTGACAGATTAAATGTAATGAGGCATTAATTCCATCTCCATATCTTTTCAACTGAACATTGTTAGGGATACCATTCCAGTGATTATATAATACCAACTCTGGCAGAGGCAATGTAATAAGGCATTCATACTGTAACCATTTCCACATCAACATAACATCGTTACCATTACAGTGGTCATATGATACCAGCTCTGTCACAGGCAATGTAATGAGGCATTTATATTGTAACAATCTCTACATCAACATAACATTGTTAGGGATACCATTACAGTGGTCATATGATACCAGCTCTGACAAAGGCAATGTAATGAGGCATTCATACTGTAACCATCTCCACATAAACTATACATCATTAGGGATACCATTACAGTGGTCATATGATACTAGCTCTTTCAGAGCAATGAATTGAAGCATTCATACTGTAACCATCTCCACATAAACTATACATCGTTAGGGATACCATTACAGTGGTCATATGATACTAGCTCTTTCAGAGCAATGTAATGAGGCATTCATACTATAACCATCTCCACATAAACTATACATCATTAGGGATACCATAACAGTGGTCATAGTGATACCAACTCTGACAGAGGCAATGCAATGAGGCATTAAACTGTAACCATCTCCACATCACCTGAACATTGTTAGGGATACAACTACAGTGGTCATATGATACCAGCTCTGTGAGAGGCAATGAAATGAGGCATTCATACTGTGACCATTTCCACATCAACTACACATCGTTATGGATACCATTACAGTGGTCATACGATACCAGCTCTGACAGAGGCAATGTAATGAGACATTCATACTGTAACCATCTATATATCAACTGAACATTGTTAGGGATACAATTACAGTGGTCATATGATACCAGCTCTGTCAAAGGCAATGTAATGAGACATTCATACTATAACCATCTATAAACTGAACATTGTTAGGGATACCATTAAGGTGGTCATATGATACCAGCTCAGTTGGAGGCAATGTATTTATTATTATAAATATGGCATTCATACTGTTACAATCTCCACATCAACTGAACATTGTTAGGGATACGATTACAGTGGTCATATGATAGTCCAGCTCTGTGAGAGGAAATGAAATGAAATGGGCTTATCAATTTGGAACCATCTCTACATCAACTCCAGATTGTTAAATGGCTGCATTCATCAGATTAAACATTATGTTTTATAAACATGTCCTTTTATATAGATTGTTTTCTCTGGTGGTCTCTCTGTCTCATTGGCAATCATACCTCATCTCCTTATTTTAAATTAAGGATCTCTAAAACACCTTTGGTCTCTTTATTTTTAAAGAAAGTTCTTAATGTCTATTTATCATCTCAAGTATTAACCATAAATATCCATATGTATTTATCTGATTGTATGAATCAAAATTAATAATATTTGCTTGGTAGACAGTGTAATAAAGACTTGATTAGTTTTGTAAAATATAATTAACTTTTAAACTTCCTATATAAACTATACTTAAAGTTCACATAAATTAAATGATGTTAAATGTTCATACAGAATATTTATTTTCCATCAAAACAGAGAAAATATCACAGTACTTGTAATCATACAACCAAGAACAAACCATCATTTAGTTTTCAATTAAATTTACTCAATTATAAAGTTGTTTCAGTTATAATATAAAAATCTAACTACATATAACTACTACTTGGTAAGTGTTTAAAAATCCACTGAGCTTCTGGCTAAAATAGAAAGACATGTCTTTTAACAAACTACTTTGAAAAAAATTCCAAAATGTTAATTATGTCCTTTCAAAAATCCCTTTTTAGGTAAACTATATAAATTTCCCTTAATGCTGCAATGTGGAAAATTCCTAACTTATTATTCAATAGATATATTTTCACAAATAAACAAATCATTCACTACTTGAATTAACAGTGCATTTGTATTTATAACTTCGAACATGTTTCTAAATGAGAAATTTACAGCAATACCTTACAGTGATTTTAACAACTTCAACTGGATTAAAATCACATTAAATTTTATTCCATATCAAACTACTAAAACACTAAATAGTTGTCAATATTCTTCTGACAACTCATATATTTAGCACATATTTGCATGCAACCCTTCCTCAAATTTAATACAATATAATGTCATACATTTTTAGGTCATCCTTTATTGAAAAATTTCTTTCTCAAAAGAGTGCAATGAATATGTCACAAATGTATTAAAGCATATGAATGCTAAGATTCCTCTCGTTATAGTTACATATTTAAGATGTTTATTTTTTTCACATTAGAACTACATGGAATAACCTTTTAGGAATAATCTACCATTATATGACTATATGTAATCAATCTGATTAGTATATCAGTAGAATCAATACTGCTCCTTTAATTTTAATCATCAGTTTAATTAATCACTTGAATCACATTTATATTATAAGTTTTGATTGATTTGTCTGTTGATCTCATCTTCCAGGATATTCAAACACTCCTGCAGCTCCCATACCCGTTCCTATACACATAGAGACAACACCATAGGATCTGCAATATGAAATAGATTATGATGGTGAAAAAAGAGTTGATTTTTCATTTCCTATCGTTAATTATCCGTTCTTAGATGGTGACATTCCCTTGGCACCATTGTATGGTGTTTATATATCTCATCTTGTTCGATTGGCTCGTGTATGTAACAACATACTTGATTTTAACGAAAGAAATCTCTGTATAACTGAAAAATTATTACACCAGGGTTTCTAAAACACAAACTTGTCAAAACTTTTACTAAATTTTATCATCGGTACAAGGACATCATTCGTAAATATAAATTGTGCAGACATCATATAAGTTCATGTATTTCACAGCCCATTTTTTAGGGGTAATATTCTATATAAAGCACAAAAATGTCGTCATTAATATTAATATCAAAAGCTAACCAAACTTTTAAACAGACTTATTCACCAGGGATATAGTTACAATACTGTTGTCAAGTCATTAAAGACTGCATTTTTTGTAATTAATATTGATTCACTTATAGGGTCTTTGCATCGCAAATAAACACATCTATTCTAACACCAGTTGTTGGCATGATATGGGTTGTGTTCTTCTCGTATAATTTACGATGGCATAACACTAAACCCCTAATGGGAGGGATTGTGGTTGATTTTCATATGATAAAAACATAATCTTTTGATCAGTTTAATTCAGGTCTGGAGATGACATGTCAGTAACTGCTAGTAGTCCTTTGTTAATTTATGTTGATCATTGTCATTTTGCTTCATTTCTTCTGTTAGCTATTCTAACATCAGAATCAGACTTCTTTTAAATTGAGTTTTACTGTTCGTATTGCTGTGTGTTTGTTTATTGGTATGGGGGAGGGTTGGGATCTCTCAAAACAGGTTTAACCCTGCCACATTTTTGCGCCTGTCCCAAGTCAGGAACTTCTAGCCTTTGTTGTCTTGTATTTTTTTTTAATTTAGATTCATTTGTACGTTTCAGAGTTTAGTGTGGCATCAATTTCGCTGAACTAGTATACATTATTGTTTAGGGGCCAGCTGAAGCCCCTTCCAGGTGTGAGATTTTCTAGCTGCTTTGAAGACCCATTGGTGGCCTTGGGCTGTTTTTTTCTCTTAGGTTGGGTTTTTCTCTCTTTGACACATTCCCATTTTCAATTCTCTATTCTATGTCACACACACAAAAATATTGTTCCTTAATATATTTGAGAGAAAAATTATGACCCAGACTTTTACAGTCATGATTAGAACATTTCTGCTATTGCCTCAGAAAAGTCCATTTTCCCTATGTTTTTTTTTTTTCATTACTTATTTGTAAATGATTAAGCTGCTACTAGTCAATTTGCATATGTTTATTCCTATCATCTCATTAAAAGCATATGTATGATTTTTTTTTTGATTTTTTTTTATTCAACAACAATATTGCACATGCTGTTAACAGATTTCTTCACTGGTACAGCTATTTCAGTGGAAATCCCTGCATATGTATGATTCAGTACTTGTAAGAGGTATGGAATTTATAAAATTATGCATGCAACTAAAGATCATGGAACAGACTTTGAAAGTAAAAGAGAGGCGAAAGATACCAAAGGGACATTCAAACTCATAAGTCGAAAATAAACTGACAACGCCATGGCTAAAAAAGAAAAAGACCAACAGACAAACAATAGTACACAAAACACAACATAGAAAACTAAAGACTAAGCAACACGAACCCCACAAAAAACTGGGGGTGATCTCAGGTTCTCCGGAAGCGTAAGCTGTCAGTGTTTTTCCTAGGCTATTCAAGCATTGTGGTACCGCTACGCATTAATTTCGACCGCCATGCTTTCATCATTGCCGCAATGCATCCCGCTATGTGTGAAAATTATAACTGTGTAAAATATTTATAATCGATATTTTGAAAGTGAAGTGACAAGTGACAACACTCAACAGGTGTTTTAAACTCATCCGACTGAAAATTGGATGCATCACATCGCGCATGCCGGGATTTTACAACCTTCTTGATTAGTTGGTTATACATCAAGACTTTGGTTACATAATAGAAGTTGCCAGTTAGCTGATAAATAAATAGTCAGATTAATCTCCAATGCATACCTTTCTGTGTTAAATAAAAAATTAAACCTTTTCCAGTACAAATTTCACCTTTAAAACGGGTGTTTGACATCATTTTTTTAATGTGATCTTTAAAAAGTAGAAATTTAAAATTTGGTATAGTCTCTGGTATTATTAAATAAAACTAACGTAATTTCATCCAGAATGGACAAAACATTTTTTTTAATAAAGTTTGGCAGTTATTTCATCAGCTATATTTACATTGACGAATTATTTTTTGATTGGTCACAACAATCAGTTATTTTTAGATTAGTCGCGGTTGATTGATTATATCAAAGAATACACATCACCACCACTGGGCCGAGAAAAAGACGTGTCTTATGAAATATTTAAAAGATTTGATAGAAAAACTTTCAAAACATACGTAGTTATTTACGGAAATATTGTTTTTAATAACTTGTGTTGTTCTATTTTTATTTCAATGGGTCACAAGCTTAAGTATAGTGGATTCATTTTCCTTTTTTACACAAGTGTGGCTAAATTTCTTTCACTTCGGCAAGATAGGATTTTTACAATTATGAAGCGTTATAAATAAATCGGACAGGGATGTATTTTAATAAAAAAAAATAGTTAATTGTCATGAAATAAAATGTCAGCTTAGCTTCCAAACAAACAGGTAATTGCCAAATATGTCATCCGTAAGTCCGTATGTCAGGCATTCTTCACTGACGACTTCTGTAATTAACGCAAATAAACTTTTTTTTATTGTTTCCTGTAAAATCTCTGTGAAGCAATGATGACAGTCTTGGAACTTTGTATCCTTGTCTGTCTAAGTATGCAGCAATTGGTCTTGTTTTGCCAGTTTCAACAGCTGATTGTGAAAGATGTTTTTCATGTTTAAACAGAGTTAAAACACCTTTGAGAAACAGACTATGCCAAAAAGTGCTGAATTGCTTAATGTATACATCAACTGAAGGACCAAAAGAGATGATTTTGATTTTGAAAAATGTGTGGTGACCTTTGGAAAGTTGAAACAGATGAAGATATCAACAAAATAATGTGTACATGACATTAATTTGTAAATAACTATTGCAGACTGGATTATTTTTATTATTGTTTATAAGGTCTTTCATTAATTCCTCTCATCTGTGATAAATACTTTAAAGTTCCATGACTTATATGAATTGCTGTACCGATAATAAAACAATTAGATTGGTATATGGCTTTAAACATATAAACTATGTAGTGTAACTAATTCTGAAAAAGAAGCATCGCATGCGGCATTGCAAATTCACCATGGACCCACCATGCATGAAAATTTTTCTAGGGAAGATCCTGCTCCACATGTGGCACCTGTCGTTAAATTACACCAGTGATACCATATCGAGACATAACAAAATAGTAAAGAAGAAGTATTAGTTGGATCAAAATATTAATTTTACCAAAATCATTCTAATAAATCAAATGATCTGAACAATGGAAGTAAGTTTTATCAATTGGCATTAATGTTGATTTGTACAGGTCATAAAACAGTAAGGCCATCGGAAATTAGGTTATAATTTGAATTACAATATATCAAAAGAATTATAATGTTAAAATGCTTTGCACAATTTTTGCTTATACATCTTGCCCCTCATTTTTCCTCTGAATCCCTTCAAAATCAAAATCAAATACAAAATCATATGAAAATATAACCTTAACTGTGTTTAACTGAAAGGAAGATGGCACTCTAAAAGCTGAAATTTTGAGAATACATTTATAAAATATTGCGTCTCTATGCTTGTCCAACTGTAGTTTGTATATTTATAATGTAGTGTTGGTAATGTTTGTTGGAGGTATTTTAAACAGACAGCATTCATATTGGAACCATCTGTGCTTCACTTCATGTTGATTGTTTATTCCTGTCATAAATCTTAACTTCTTCAGTTTTACAGTTGTATCTATCCATCATATAAATTAGTTTATATGTTTAAACAATTTATTCAATTAAACAATACTAAATTTACCTATTTCTTCGTCTTTTCAACTCATGTAATAAAGTTCCAATCTGCCTAGCTCCTGTACAACCAAGAGGATGACCTAAGGCAATAGCACCACCTTTTGGATTTACTTTTTCCATGGGAATACCAATTTTATTTACACAATAAGTAGCCTGGCTGGCAAAGGCTTCATTTATTTCAAATATATCAATGTCATTTACTGATAATCCTGAAAATAAATGATCAAATAAACTTAATTACAATGAATGAATGAATGTCAACGATATTTAATTTTATATAGAGCTCATTCACCATGGAATAAACCTGTCAATATGTGTAAAAAGCAAGAATCTATTTGTGTAATTTTTTTTCTTATTGTCTTTTGCACATATTCATATATTTTAAATGCCTACCATATTTTTACTATAAAAAATAATACAAAAACAATCACTGTTCTCTTTGTATTAATAAAAAAAACAACAAAATCATCTACTTTCTGGTAGATTTAACATGGACAATTCCAATAAGAATGCCATTGAACTATTTTTTGTGGTAATGTTTTCCAAAATAGCAACAAGAAAGTGACATGATCATAAAATCTTAACAATGACCAATAAACTTTGAAAATAAGGGTTAAGACTTTTTAAATTCACAAATTAGTAAAAATACAATAGTTTGAAAGATGAGTTAGGTGAAAACTAACAGAATCATGTTGTTGTCAGACAATAACATGGTCAAAGAAAAGACAAACAAATGATTAACAAGTCATTCTACTTCAAACTTATATTCTGTAACATAACCCCACAGGAATAAACTCAAATTCACCAGCAAGATACAAATGCAAGCAAGGAGAAAAAATACATATCATTATATTACCTGTCTTTTTTAATACCTCAGGGATGGCAACTGCAGGCCCAATACCCATGAGTTCAGGTGGACATCCTACCACTGCATATCCTCTGATTACACCCAATATAGGTAACCCTAATCGTTCAGCTTCTGATCTCTTGGCCACTAACACTGCAGCAGCACCATCACTAACCTGACTTGAATTACCTGTGAAAAATTTGTCTTTTATTAAATCATCCCACAAGTTCTAAGTATATTATAAACCTTATACATGTATTGCCTAAAGTTCTATTGTGTCCTAATTTAACTACTTTCTATAGCTTTTGTTTTGTTAAGCCATTTCAAGAAACTCATTTCTGGAATCATGAATTTCAATCAAAAATTATAATACAGTCGAACCTCGTTGTGACGAAGTCGAAGGGACCGGACCAAAGTATTCGATTAATCTGAGGTTCGACTCATCCGAGGTCGAGTGTGTCATCATAAATTTGGAATGCATGAAATACGGTATAAATTTACGTAAACTAGATACTTTGAACAGTGTGCCTTTTTTCGATATGACACTTTATGATTGTGTATTTAATCTCCATTTTTGGTCCTTCATAATAATTAAACACACAAGTACAATAAAATGCTCCGCTGGGCCCAGCTTGATACGACCGCAGAGGTCGAACCCTGAACAGTTGGGCAAGTATGGACACAACATTCAAGCTTGATACAGCACTGAATTTGGATTGTGATTAAATATTTGACACAGAATGAATGTGGTCTAAGAACTTAAACATTTTTAATTTACCTATTCAAACCATATCATTATTATTTGCTTTTATATATAAATCAGAAATAACCCATTTATAAAATGGAAAATTTTAAAGAAAAAAAAAATCCCTCCCCTAAATTTTTTGAACCCCCTTATGATTCATCACCCCCAAACTCAATCCCAGCCTTCCCTTTGTGGTATAGTACCTTGCAGTACAATTTCAGAGAGATCCATACACTTGAACACAAGTTATTGTCTCGAAACTAGATAAATGCTTGTTTTTAGGCCCCTTTTTGGCCCCAAATTCCTAAACGTTTAGGGCAATTACCCCCAAACTCAAACCTAGCTTTCCTCTTGTGATATGGAACCTTGTAGTACAATTTCATAAAGATCCATACACTTACACACAAGTTATTGTCCTGAAACTAGAAAAATGCTTGTTTTTTTTCCCTTTTTGGCCCCTAATTCCTAAAATTTTGAAGCAATTACCCCCAAAATCAATCACAGCCTTCCCTTTGTGGTATGGTACCTTGCAGTACAATTTCAGAGAGATCCATACACTTGAACACAAGTAATTGTCTGGAAACTAGAAAAATGCTATTTTTGGCCCCTTTTTGGCCCCTTATTCCTAAACGTTTTGGGCAATTACCCCCAAACTCAATTCCAGCTTTCCCTTTGTGATATGGAACCTTGTAATTCAATTTCAGAAAGATCCATACACTTACACACAAGTTATTATCAAGAAACTAGAAATATGCTTGTTTTTTGCCCCTTTTTTGGCCCCTAATTCCCCAAATTTTGAGGCAATTACCCCCAAAATCAATCCCAGCATTCCCTTTGTGATATGGAACCTTGTGGTACAATGTCAGAGAGATCCATACACTAACACACAAGTTATGTCTGGAAGTTACAAAAATGCTTATTTTTGGCCCCTAATTCCTTAACTGTTGGTACCATAACCCCCAAAATCAATCCCAACCTTCCTTTTGTGGTATTAAACCTTATGGTAAAATTTCATGGAGATCCATTCACTTAAACTAAAGTTAGAGTGTGAAAACCAATGTGTCTTTGGACGACGATGACGAGACGCCGACGACAACGACGACGACGACGCCAACGTCATACCAATAAACGACCAAAAAATTTTTAATTTTTGCGGTCGTATAAAAACAAATCATGCACAAATAAAATCAATAGTCTACATAAATATTTACAAAGGTCAGTCACTTTAAATTATGAAATCGTTTGCGCAACGAAATAAGTTCTGAACGGTCTCTGATGAGGTCGTCTGCTTTACATTAAATAATCATGAATTTATCATAATTGTCTTAATCCTTTTATTTATTGTAATTAATGAGTTTTAATTCTAACGATTCATTTAATCTTGGCTTGGGTTATTTTAATTCGTTTCTTTTTTATCTTATGTGAAATATGTTCAACACACTTACGTTCCGCTGAACGATCAACAAAGGTGTTAATTACCGGCCACCATAAACATGTCATTTTAACTGTTATACAAACAAGTATGTTTACTCTGCTTTAATCTCTTTTGAAAATGATTAGGTTACATAAGAAATAAATCCGATTGAATTTTTATCATTAGGTCTGCATCTTTCGAAAATTCTTACTTTCGAACTTCGAGACATCGGGGTCAATTTACATTAACTTTATATCGATGGGACTATAAAATTTACTTGACTTAACTGAGTATTCGAACCAACTGAGTTCGACTCATCAGAGGTAATTATACATTTATCAAACGGGAATTTTACCGGGACCGAGAAATTACTTCAACTCATCCGAATTTTTGATACAACCGAGTTCGACACACTGAGGTTCGACTGTATGAAGCAGGCTAGATCTCCTTGATGGTCAGTAGAACTGCTGCGTGGCATTGAAGTGTCAACATTTGCATTTTTAATTCCTGTTTCAAAAAAGGTAAGTCCAAAAAACTGACACAATCAAACGTTACATTTTATCAACCAACGGAAAGAATGAACAAATGGAAAACAACTGTCATATTCCTACTAACTATATCATAACAGTTAAATAAACTTACCTGCTGTAGTTGTACCATCTTTTTTAAATGCTGGTTTAAGATTCATTAAGTTTTGAATTGTTGAAGGTCTTATTCCATCATCTGTGGTTACCTGTCAATGTTATAGATTTCATTATGCAAAAAATGATTACAAATACATAACAAAATTTTCCAATTCTTTTTAAAGATTTGAATTAAATATGAGTTTTCACTTAAAAGTAATCATCATTCACCAAAAAAAAAGGTTTATTAAAAAACAGAGCGAACTGCATGTCAGAACGAGATGGTATAAAGAGCATTTTATCAATCAGGTTTATCAAGATAATAGGATGATGTTTTGGAGGGGTCCTGATCCCGAAATCCCAGGCTTAAAAACATGAAATCTAGAGGTCCCGAATTTTAAGAAATTTAAATCCTGACATCCCGAAATTGGAAAAAAGAATTCCCGGATCCCAAAAGGATCAATACCGAAATCCCGAGCTTAAAAACACCCGATCCCAGAGTCCCGATAAAGGTCCGACCCCCCAAAAATGTCATGCTAGCAAAAAATAATTGTGTATAATATAGTTTTATTGCTGATTTTAACATAGAAAAAATGAGATATGGATAGACGACGCATATCAGGGTATATATCCACTAGACATCATGATATCACAAAATATATCCAATAGACATCACAATATCATACTAACAGTTATTTGTCTTTCATTTTCATCCTGGTCCTTGAAAGTCACTGTTACTGGTATAATCTCATCTTTAAATAAACCATCCTTTGTTGCCTTTAATGCTCTGTGACAATATAAATTGCATATAAATAATTCAATGATTATCATTGTGGAACATACTCCTAGTTGTTTTTTTTTGTATAACAGTTGATTTTGTTTGTACAAAGTAATGCAGTGTTCTCCCCAGGAATTTTGGATAGCACCAGGGTAACGCGTGACGAAATGAATTTTACAATATTTTATGTCGCGTTGCGTCGCTTATTTTTTTAATGATCTGAAAAGTGTGTTACCCAACTATCTGACTGATACTATAAAAACTTATTTCCTTTAGTTTTTTAACCTTAACAGACACAACTATCAAATATTTATATCAAAACAAAGACAATATTTTTATATGGTAAGTTCCCTTGACAATGAACAGTCAGCCATGCTGGAAAACTTAGCTGATGAAAATGGGCAGATTAAGGAAAGTGTATCGTGTAAAAGAATTATGTAGAACATTCTGAAGATTTAAGTATTGAAAGAGCTTTAGATTTTGATTTTTATCAATTATTTTTTTTTATCAATATGCAGCAAAGATTATTATTTTCTTTTAAATATCAGTAATTCAAAGGTCATTTTTATATACTTGAAGTCATAAATTCTATTTACTTGTATAAGAAATTCGTTAAATCTAAATTTTCTTTTTAATTTTTTGAATAATCTCCCCTTATGCTTTTCCAGAAATTTACTTTTCCAATCCTTTTTTTTTTACAACCCATTGAAATTCAATTTTTGGGAAGTCAAAACAGGCCTTAAACATTTTTTTTCTGGTTTGCTTACAAATTTTTCATTGAGTGTTCAACCTTTTATCTCAAGAACTCAACAAAGAGATGACTACGGGAGATAACTTTACCACAACAATTACGGTATATACCATTGAATAAAAAATACTTGTATAAGTATCACCCCTGACCGTCAGTGTAACAAATTTCTAATCGTTTCTCTCCCAAATTTACTTAAATTTCAATTAACACAGTTTTACTAATAATCTTAAATAAACTGTTGACATAGTGATGTGGTTTTCCTGTATGACCTTTTATAATTACAAGAGTGCACACACTGAAATGTCTTGCCTGCTTTACTGACCATTGATTTTATACTGATTGTCCTAAATATAAAGTTTTACTACAAGCATCACATAAACTTAACAAGATCATAGACTAGAGGCTCTAAAGAGCCTGTGTCACTCACCTTGGTCTATGTGCATATTAAACAAAGGACATAGATGGATTCATGACAAAATTGTGTTTTGGTGATGGTGATGTGTTTGTAGATCTTACTTTACTGAACATTCTTGCTGCTTACAATTATCTCTATCTATAATGAACTTGGCCCAGTAGTTACAGTGGAAAATATTTTGTAAAAATTTACAAAAATTTACAAAATTTATGAAAATTGTAAAAAATTGACTATAAAGGGCAATAACTCCTTAAGGGGTCAATTGACAATTTTGGTCATGTTGACTTATTTGTAGATCTTACTTTGCTGTACATTATTGCTGTTTACAGTTTATCTCTATCTATAATAATATTCAAGATAATAAACAAAAGCTGCAAAATTTTCTTAAAATTACCAATTCAGGGGCAGCAACCCAACAAAGTGTTGCCTGATTGGTCTGAAAATTTCAGGGCAGATAGATCTTGACCTAATGAACAATTTTATCCCGTCAGATTTGCTCTAAATGCTTTGGTTTCAGAGATATGAGCCAAAATCTACATTTTACCCTATGTACTATTTTTTTAGCCATGTCGTCCATCTTGGTTCGCGGGCGGGGTCATCGGACACATTTTTTAAACTAGATACCCTAATGATGATTGTGGACAAGTTTGGTTAAATTTGTCTTAGTAGTTTCAGAGGAGAAGATTTTTGTAAAAGATTACAAAAATTTACGAAAAATGGTTAAAAATTGACTATAAAGGGCAATAACTCCTTAAGGGGTCAACTGACCATTTTGGTCAATTGACTTATTTGTAGATCTTACTTTGCTGAACATTATTGCTGTTTACAGTTTATCTCTATCTATAATAATATTCAAGGTAATAACCAAAAACATGGCAAAATTTCCTTTAAATTACCAATTCAGGGGCAGCAACCCAACAACGGGTTGTCGGATTCATCTGAAAATTACAGGGCAGATAGATCTTGACCTGATAAACAATTTTACCCACATCAGATTTGCTCTAAATGCTTTGGTTTCATAGATATAAGCCAAAATCTACATTTTACCCCTATGTTCTATGTTTAGCCCTGGCGGCCATCTTGGTTGTTTGGCTGGGTCACCGGACACATTTTTTAAACTAGATACCCCAATGATGATTGTGGCCAAGTTTGTTTAAATTTGGCCAAGTAGTTTCAAAGGAGAAGATTTTTGTAAAGGATTACAAAAATTTACGAAAAATGTTTAAAAATTGACTGTAAAGGGCAATAACTCCTTAAGGGGTCAACTGACCATTTTGGATGAAATTTGAAAAAAATAGGCAGGACAGGAGTTTTGAGTAAAAGAGTAAAAAAAAAGGCAGGATGAGCAACTTGGTAAAAAAAAGGCAGGATGACAATTTGTGTAAAAAAATTCAGGATAAACTAGTAAAAAAAAAAGGCAGGACCGAATAGAGTAAAAAATAAAAAGGCAGGACAGAGATTACAACTAAAAAAAAGCAGGACAAAATTTTTCATCCTAGCCCCCCATAATAATCAAATGGTAGCTCCCTAAAAATCACTGAGGATAATAAAATTCAAAAATAAAATAAAACGTACCTTGCTATGCCACAGTCTTTCTATATTTTCACATAAAGATTTGACCTGCATGTACTTTTACTTACTTTTGTTGTGATGCAAGAGCAAAGTTATCTTGTTGTTCCCGGGTAATTCCATACTTTTCAGCTACATTTTCTGATGTAATTCTACAAAATTGAATAATAATGTTTATATATTATTGTGTACTTTGATAAATCATAGCAACATAAAAAAGTCAGAAGCATTATTTACATTCATTTATTTCAAAACACTTTTTTGCCATTCTTCTCCTTACTCAATAGGTATTAAACTCTTTCTTGCCACTTCTCAATTATAAATTACCCCTTGGGTATTAAACTTTTTCTTGCCACTTCTCGATTACCCAATAGGTATTAAATTCTTTCTTGCCATTTGTATTAAACTGTTTCTTGCCACTTAAGAGATAACATTTGAAGCTTTGCGGACGTCCATCGGTAGTTTTACTGTCGCAAATTGAGTTTACCCAGTGACGCGTAGCGGAGACAGGTAAACAGATATTTGCGACTGTAAATCTATCGATGGATGTCCGCAAAGCTTCAAATACAATACAGTTATCTCTATTCTAATGCAAAATAAATACATTATTCAATTTTAGTCATTATTTTAGTGTAAAATTTTCATTAAAAGAAAATTCCGCGAAATGATGTTATCTTCTTTGGCCCCTAAAGTAGGTGACGTCATAGGTATACTTCCGGCGTCAAACGTAAACACTGGGCATTTTCTAGTCTGGCTTCTTGACCGCCTCAGAATGTAATAAAATTTGATAAAAAGAAGATTTCTAGGTGCAAAATGTGAGTTTTTTTGCTTATTATTTGAGAAATTACATGTCAATACATTCTGGAATTCAAAATGTCAGCTTCCTTAGTTACAGACAAGGAGATAGAGAATTTGACGCTTACTGTCATCCAATTAGAACCATTGATACAAATTAATTGCATTAGAATTCTTATTAACCCCTTAGGTATTAAACTCTTTCTTGGAACTTCTCAGCTACCCCTTATGTATTTAACTTTTTGTTGACATTTGTCTATTACCCCTAAAAACAGTTTCTTGCCATTTCTCTAATTATCCCATAGCAATTAAATGCTTTCTTGCCATGGTTCTACTTACCCTATAGGTATTAAACACTTTCTTGCCATTTCTCTACTTATCCCATAGCAATTAAACGCTTTCTTGCCATTGTTCTACTTACCCCATAGGTATTAAACACTTTCTTGCCATTTCATGCTCAAATATTTTGGGATTAAGTGGAGCATTACTGTTCTCTCCTCTATGGAATGACATTGATTCAACTCTGTTAATAAAAACACCCAAAAGAATGAGTTAATAGGACCTAAATCATAAGTATTTCATAGCTTTGATTCAAATATATACAAAAGACACATAAATATATTGATGTCATAATAATGCCAGCTATATAAGTGATATTGTGATAACTATACAAAAGAATTATTTATGTTCCCACTTAGGGCTGTTCCAAAATTTATCGGGTGGGGAATGGGAAGCACTCAAATCAATTAAATATCGTTAGTGGCATTTTCCATAGAATTGTGTAAGAATTTTCAAATCAAATGACATATTTTATTTTATGGGTGGTCATTGTCTTAAAAATGTACCACCCATGTGTTGTTCAAATTCTTTTAATTCTGGAACATCCCTTAATCATTATCAGAATGATTTCTTAATTATTTTCTTTTTTCATTCTTGTACACTGAAATAACAGGAGGCTTCTACTTAGTCTCTATCACTTACCTGGTTTTTATAGTAAGGTCTCAATGTGTAATATTAACAATATATTGCATATATTATTAAAATGATTAAGATAGATCTAATCATACAAGTATCAAAGTTAAAAATTTCTTGAATAAAAGAAGGGGGGAGGGGGTTGGAACCCCCCTTTTTTTGGCCAATCAATGCATTTGAATGGGAACATATGGTTGGAACCCCCCCCCCCCCCCCCCTTTTATCCTGGGTTGGGAACCCCCCTTTTAAAAATGGCTGGATCCGCTCCTGATTACAATAGGGTAATATATGTGGACAGTCTTCCAACTACAGTTCTTGAAAGTTTGAAAATAAGTATTGCAGCTGCAAAAGATAATGCATCTGAAATATGACCAAATCTGGATCAAGAAATACATATGGTAGCCATGTATTTTATGAAACCATAATGTAAAAAATGTCTTTTTAAGGATGAATACCAAAGTATTTCTTACAATTTAGCAGGTTGTACCAATTTGATATAACTCATTTCATAACAGATGAATATATGATTTCTCATTGGATCTTATGTTTATGTTATCAAATCAGCACAGAAAAGTGGATCCTTGAAGGGGTCTTATTTTTTACAGAATTTTTAAAACTTTACTGTTGTCACTTTATAAGAGAACAATTTTTTACATAATGGTAAGTTTGACCTAAATACTCCCAACTTACCCTGCTCCTATTCCCATATTGCACTGTCCCATCCTTATGCTACCTTTAAAAGAGATCAAATGGACATTATGAACTTGTATTATCATGTAATTGTTGTATTAAGGACTCATATTGGCTACTTCACAAAAGTTACAGTTTTATTACGGCATAACATTCAAACATATAATGGGTCTCCTTATTTATTTGGATACAAATATTATGTATTAATTCATCTGTTGATAAGCTTTTAATAAAAAACCTTTAATGATCTTTAATACAACATTGGTTTAGGTCTGCTAAGTAATTTCTTAGACAACACACATATGATATTTACTTAAGGATTCAACTGGAACCTATATGGTCTAATTGTAGCAAATAGTATATGCCACCAGATCAGTAAGAATGCTTATACAACTGCATACAAAATATTGTTGACTAATCATAAGTGGTTCCCCTTAAGCTGACCAAATCACAAAGTTTAAAAAAATGTTGATGCAGCCGTCAATGCCGAAAACAGAATACCTAAGTATTGCTTTTTGATAGATATAAGAAGATGTGGTATGAGTGCCAATGAGACAACTCTCCATCCAAGTCACAATTTGTAAAAGTAAACCATTATGGGTCAAAGTACGGCCTTCAACACGGAGCCTTGGCTCACACCTGACAGCAAGCTATAAAGGGCCTAAATATTGCTTTTTGAATCAATTAAGGCGACACAAAAATTGGTTGTTGTATTCTTTTGTGCACTGTCCAAATTCATGTTGATTCCTCTTATCCTATTGTATAAATTATTTTCGATATAATACATCACAAAATACACAGAAAATAAGGAAAAGGAAGAGTTCATTAAAATTCAAGGGTTAAACTTTGATGCTCCCAGACGATTATCATTTCCTGGTTTACTTATGACACCAATGGTGTTGTTTTGACAAGTAAAAGTCAAGTGGTATTAGTCATAAAAATAAAATGAAAGGAGGATGGGATTATGGCCACAACACATGGAACATATCTGTGGTCATCTGTTTTGTGACTTTTCTCACATGATATAAAAGTAATTACCTGCCACATTCATGACTGCCTGTAAACCAGACGAACATTGTCTATTAACTGCAGATGATGGCACAGAATCTGGAATACCTCTGAAAAAAATCAAAACTAAATTATACAAGAGGCTCATGAGAGCCTGATCTCGCTTACCTGCAATTTCGGTTTCAGGCATTTGACTTATTTGTAGATCTTACTTTGCTGAACAATTTTGTCATTTACACTTTCTCTCTTTCTATAATAATATTAAAGATAATACAGAACCCAAAACTGTAAAATTTCCTAAAAATTAACTATTTCTGGACAGTAACCCAACAATAAGTTGTCATATTGGTCTGAAGATTACTTGACAGGTAGATCTAAACCTGTTTAACACTTTCACCTATGTCAGTTTTGCTCTTACTGCTTCGGGCCCCGGTGAATTAATAATGCTTAAAAATGTAGCATGAATATAATCATACCTTTCGTATCTAAAATTTATTTATATATTTCATAAAGCTAAAAAGTTAAGAAGTGTCCTTCAAATCTTTCTTTTTGGCTTAACAGATTTGTTGATTAATGTTGTCATCATACTGAAATAATATCAATGTCTCTGGTATTTTTTTGGGAAAAATCATCAATCTGCTGATATAAAGTTTGGAAAAAGACTTATAAATGTTTCTTTTATTTTATTGCATATTAATTCTGTACAATTGTTAAATCAATGCATGTCTTCCTGTGCTATTGACGAAGTACAGACACTGATATATGAGTGAAGGATGGGACTTTTTTATATCAGCATTTATTTCTTTGAGCTTCCTGTCAGTAACTGCATGTATTCTTTGATATAATATCATATTATTTTTTGTACTTTTTATTGTTAGCTGTTAGCTATATGTATTATAACCTTAATTAAGAATTTAAAAGTGCTTTAACTTTACTGATTTTAATTGTATGTTCTTTCAAGTACCCTTTGTTAGTCCACCAATGGAGTTTAAAAGGTGTGAGATTTGAGATCTTTATAAACAGACCTAGTTTAACCCCACATTGCCTGTGCAAAATCTGGAACATCATCAGTTTGTTGTTTTGTTCCATATTTCAATGGATTTTTTTTATTATGGATAACTTGATATTACATGCAATGGCAGATATTTGGTAGTTTCTGTTTATTAAATTAATTATCAGAATTTTAACATATAATCAATGCAAGATAGTTACGCCATAAATTGTCCAGTTCTGACTGTAACAGCACCTCTCCCATCTCCAACAGTTCCTTAAAAAGGTAGAATGTAGCTTGTCAGATCAAATATAGAGATCATTTTGTAAAGTCATTTAAATGATTGAAAAATATATAGGTTACAATGTAGAATGTTAAAAATGATATAAAAGGTCACAATGTAGAATGATTAAACACTACTGTATGTTAGGTAAAAAGTCAGCTTAACCAAGTTCATCTATACATTGTCAATATATTTTTACATGTACATGCTTAAAATGAAGTTTGCATTCTCTGGTCCATTATATGGGAAAAAAAGCCTCCGGAAGCACAGTGACACATGTCAAGTTCAAATACTTTTAAATTCAATTGTTTTAAGTTTTTATTGGATAATCTTATAATTATGAAATGAATGAATTGAATAATAATAATTTGGAGATAAGTGTGTCATTCATAACAATGGTGATTTTCATCTTTAACTCCCTAGAACATACTTATGAACTAAACATTTATATATGGCAAAATATACAAAAATAAAAAAAATCTGATAACTGTTGGATTTCAGGGCCTTTCTTTTATTTTTATAGGGGTCCCAACTCATATAGAGCTATACTAAATTATACTTAACCCTAAACCTTACCCTAACTCCTATCTAACCTAACCTAAATGAAGAACACCCCATAAGTATACCATAAATGAACCCTAACCCTAATGTATAGAGCCCCTTAAGTAAAATAAGGCAATTGCAGAAGGATTGACATTGATAACACTGTATGCTCTGGTCACTAATGAGTGAAGAGGGCATATAAGTCTATAAACTACTTTATACTAAACATTTTAAATGAATAGCAATGATGAATTATCAGTTATTTTCAAAATGTTAAAGTATTGTGATAATGCATAAATTATAAATTGCATGGTTTTAATTTGCAAATAATTATAAGTCATACCACAACAAATATCTCCAATTTGTGTTGGTGAAATACCAGACTGTTTAATAACTGCTGTCAAGGCTGTAGCTAAAAGTTCATCTGGATAGGTATCCTGTAAACAAAGAATCATAAGAAAAATAAGAAATTTTAAAAGAGGGTCATAAAAGGGGATATGTGCATAGAAAAATGTGAAATCAAAGTATAAATGTAAGATTTCATGATGAATGGAAAATAAATAATTGTCTTGACCATGTTTCCATAAAACCTAGCAAGCAAAAGCTTTCAGCGAAATACACAAGGCACAAACTATCAATATGAAAATAAGAAGATGTGGTATAATTGCCAATGAGACAACACTACCCAGAGACCAAGTGACATAGAAGTTAACAATTTAACAACAGGTCACTGTACAGCTTTCAACAATGAGCAAAACTCATTCGGCATACTGTCAGCTATAAAAGGACCTGATATAACAAATGTAAAACAGAAATAATAAATGTAAAACAATTCAAACCAAAAAACTAATGGCCTGATTTATATATAAAACAATGAACAAAAAACAAATATAATATACAGCAACAAACGTCAACCACTGAATTACAGGCTCCTGACTTAGGACAGACACATATAGAATGTGGCGGGGTTAAACATGTTTGTGGGCACCGAACCCTCCCTTAACATGGGACAGTGGTCAGGTGTAACAAGACAATATATCAACAAATTATAAAATCAGAATGTCTTACTGTAGTTACAGTCAATGTCTTACTGTAATTACTGGTAGTTTCATACTGTAATTACAGGTAATGTATTACTGTAATTTTGGAAACAAGTTTCAAATCAGAAGATGGAAGTAAAATAAACAAGCCCCTGCATTTTACCTACATTGTAATACAGTCCACTCAGAGTTTACACAGTTTAAATAACATATTGTTGAGTAGATATCCATTGAGCTATTATTTTTTTTACTTTGAAGTAATATATTTCCAAGGTAGGCATTTCCAGTTACCCATTGTTGTACTGCTTCCCTGCTTACTGTAATTACTGGTAATTTTTAATGTAATTACATGTATTGTCTTACTGTAATTACATGTAATGTCTTACTGTATTTACTGGTAATTTCTTACTGTAATTACTGGTAATGTCACTCTGTAATTACTGGTAATTCTTACTGGAATTACAGGTAATGTCTTACTGTAACTACTGGTAATGTCTTATTGGAATTACAGGTATTATCTTACTGTAATTACTGGTAATGTCTTACTGTAACTAGGGGTAATGTCTAACTGGAATTACTGGTAATGTCTTATTGTAACTACTGGTAATGTCTTACTGGAATTACAGGTATTGTCTTACTGGAATTACAAGTATTGTCTTACAGGAATTACAGTTAATGTCTTACTATGATAACTGGTAATGTTGGACTGTAATTTCAGTTAATATCTGACTGCAATTTCAGGTATTGTCTTACTGTAAAGTCTGTAATTACTGGTTATGTCTTACTGTAATTACAGAGAATGTCTTACTGTCATTACAGATAATGTCTTACTGGTAATGTGAAAAAAAATTCAATTCAGCAGATGGAGGTAAATTTAACAAGCCCCTGCATTTCACCTACATTGTAATAACAGTCCACTCAGTGTATACACAGTTTAAATGACTTATTGTTGTGTAGATATCCATTGCCAATGTATTGTCCATTTCAATCAAATCAAATTACAACAATTATTACATGAGGGGAACTTCTCAAATGGGAACTTAGTTTTAATATTCTGGCAACTTCTGTAGTAATGAAGAAAATGCACACAAAAATATCCAAAACAGTTATTAATTTTCTGGAACACAAAATGCATTTAAATGTTATTTATGTAGGTCAAATACATGTACCACTGGCCCTTTGGGGAAAGGACCCCCTTCTTCTTCTTCCAAATACTGCCCACATTCAACATGATGAATATTCTGGCAAGTTGCGCATGATTAAAACAGGTTTAAAACAGGATAAAAACAAATTGTTCTCTTGATTTAGTTTGTGGTTTTGGTCACTTGAGACTTTAATATCTCAAGAGACTTTGCTGTGGCGGTATCTGGTGGCAGTTTGTTCCAATCCTTGATGGTGTTTATGAAGAAGGACCATTTCCTACAGTCTTTAGTGGCTGGCTGTAATAGGTTAGTATGTTGTCCTGTCCGGTTTGAGCTTCTTGTTGGTTTTTGTAGATATTTATTCTTTCTATGGTTACAAGGTC
Source organism: Mytilus californianus (assembly GCF_021869535.1). Taxonomy (NCBI): domain Eukaryota; kingdom Metazoa; phylum Mollusca; class Bivalvia; order Mytilida; family Mytilidae; genus Mytilus; species Mytilus californianus. The sequence goes on from NW_026262668.1 coordinate 97,699,182, forward strand.
GTTTTTTATTTTGTAACATATGATGAGACTAGCTTCTTTTCGTCTTGTTTGTAAGCTTTTCCATCCTAATTCATTTATCATGTTGCTGACACTTGATCTATTTCTATGTCTGCTGGTTACGTGCAGCTAGTCTTTGTACCTTTTCAATTTTATCTATGTGATTTTGCTGTTATGGGTCCCATACTGTCGTGGCGTATTCCATTTGCGGTCTTACTAATATTTTATAGTCATTCTCTTTGATGGATTTTGAGCTAATGTAGAGGTTTCGATGTCAGAAACCAAGGCTTCGGCTGGCTTTTCCTGTGATGTTGTTAATATTAATAATATGTTCTCCCCAATCCAGATCATTTGCAATGGTGCAGCTTAGGTATTCAGTTGATGTTTCATGCACCAGAGTATGGCCGTGGAGTTTATAGTCCCACTTGATTGGCTTTTTCTTTTTTGTGACTGTGAGGACACTGCATTTTTCAGGATGGAACTCCATTTTCCAGAGTTCTTCCCATTTTGCCAGTTTGTCCAGGTCTTCTTGGAGTGTATGGCAGTAGCTGTCTGATGAAATGGTCAAGTAGACCACAGTATCGTCCTCAAACAGTCTTACTGTGGAGTGTAGGCCTTATGGTAGGTCGTTGATGTAAAACAGAAAAAGACTGGGTCCTAATACTGATCCTTTTGGTACTTCGGATTCTACTTTTACTTTGTCAGATGTTTCGCCTTCAACAACTACTACTTGGGTTCTGTTGATGAGAAATTCCTTTATCCATTTGTTTGTTTTACTTCAGATGCCATAATGGTGTAATTTATGGAGGAGTAAGCTGTGGGACACCTTATCAAAAGCTTTTGAAAAGTCAAGTATTAGCAGATCTGATTGTTTTCCGTTTTCCAGGTTTTTTGTGATGTCATCGATACATTCAAGGAGTTGTGTTTTGCATGATCTTTTACTTCTGAAGCCATGTTGTAGTGGGTATAGGATGTTATTTACCTCTGCATGTTTTCATGATGTTACTGGTGACTATATGTTCTATTATTTTGCAGCAGATACATGTTAGGGATATTGGCCTATAGTTAGCTGCTATGAATTTCTGGCCTTTCTTACATGCCGGAGTGACATTTGCAGTTCGCCAGTCATCGGGTATCTTTCCTTTCTCCATTGAAAAATTGTATATGATGGTTAAGATTGGAGCAATTTCACTGGCTAGCTCTTTTCTATTTATCCTGTTAATATATATTTTTAATTCTTTAATATTTTTACTTTGTTATTTCTCTCATCCATATGATATTACAATTATTGTAGTTTTTTTTTATGGTGCCTGTCTTTTACATTATCGTATTTTCCAGAGAACACTGACAAGATCTTACAATGTACATGCACGAATGTATGTATGTACTTCGAGATTCCGCCAGTGTAGACGCACCCCTTGATTGACTGCAAGGGTACAGCGGATCCATGTACACTCCCTAAGAATTAAGGGAGATGTGTCCTTTACAATATTAACCCACCACCAGAACAATCCCCACAACAACACCGCCCAAGGGAGCGTGTTGGACACCGGGAAGTCTGTTATTATGGTGGAGGAAGCCGAAGTACTCGGAGAGAACCACCGGGCTTCTCGACGGGAACAGACAACCCGAAGAGATTTCAGAAGATTGATCTCCAGGTCAAGCTGAGAACAACTTTGACCTACCGAGGCCCCCGAAGTATCCAATCTAGTTTAAACTCCGGTCTGGATACCAGAGTGGGTTTTCAACCTTTTTGTATACATGTATATATATCTAAAATAATATTTAAAAGTTGGAAACGGTTGTGTACAGATGAAACAATTAATAAACGTTCATATATATACAGTTTAAAAAGTATATTTACCTTAAAAGATCCCCTCTTCGCTTTTCCGATCGGTGTTCTAAGTGCAGAAACAATAACGATATCATCAGGCGTATCTTTGAACCGTGGAATAGTTCCACTAGCTGTTTGATTAAATACAACATCATTATTTGAAGACAAATGATTAAACATAACACTTATGCGCTCCATCTTGCCTTTGCTTGCAATGTTACCAGTTATCAAAAATGGGTCAGAATGTAGGACTTCAAACTTTGATCAACACGATAAAAATAGTACAGGATGTGAGTAAACGGTTCTAAATTTTATCAATAGCGGACCAGGTATAGATTCCGGACAATAGTTTTTGTTTGGTCATATAAAACAAATCTCGTCGGCACATACACATATTACTATTCGTATTGATCGCCTTATACACAACCTTATTACTATTTTGAATTTCAATTCTTTTAATAGCAATACTAGGAATGAAAGGGGTATAGCTTGATTTTGAATCGTTCATAATCTTGCTAAAGGATAAAATAAATAAGATGAGCTCACTTTTGATCGGATTTTCATTTTCACTGTATGTCCCTTTTCTAAAAGTATGACTGTGGTGATTTGTAAACATGTCTCACTTTTATTGCCCCGGAGGTTGATCTTTATCAAGTATCTGAGTTAAATATTTCGTCATCTTAAATCAATGCAGACCTATATTCTGGTGCATATTAAACAATAACTTTATACTGGGACTACTTTTATACTAACAGTTAGTATAATAGTCCCAGCTTTATATAATATAGATCAGATCATTTTGTGAAATTAATTGTATGCCAAATATACAAGAAAAGTCATGTACAGTTTAGTGTTACCATGTGGACGTCAAATTACAGTGATGGGGACATGTCATTGGACATATTAGATCGTTTCCAATTTTCTACCTGCAGCTCAAACAAAAAGACATATCATAACATTTTAGAGGAAATTAAATGTTTTTTCCTATAATATCAGTTGAATGGTATTTAAACTTGGAGATCAAGTGAAATTTCGTTTGATAAACGGCCTCCAAATTATTCTATGTGTCATTTTGTCCATCGAGACATGTTATTAGACACGGGAAAACTGACGATGTTTTGAAAGTAAGACCGCAGTTATATAGTGACGACTTCAGAAAGCGTATAAATTTTCTGATATTGTTAAAAGCCACTTTCAACTCTTATATAAATTATAACAGTAAAAACACCAATACCGTGCGCAACATCCAAGTTAATAGTGGTGGTACTAGATAGGTTTGGGTTAAAATCTTCGTTATAAAAAAAAAATAATGAAAACTTGGAAATTTTTATGGTTTATGTTATTGATGGAGCAGCATCTTTCATTAAAATATAACTTATTTAAAACATCACAAACATGATTGTATAAGGAAACTGTAAAAAAAAATCATGATCAGAAATTATTATTTTGAGACAGAAACTAAGATTTTATCATAAAATCTCCGAAAATAGGAAACTGGAAAAATTGTCCATATTATTATATATTTTAAAGATAACAACGATGATTGTTTACGGAAACTGAGAAAATTAAATGACAAAAAATTACTATTTTGAGTCAAAAACTAAAGATTTTTATCATGAAATCTCCGAAAACAGGAAACCGGAAAATTTGTCAAATGTAACTTGCAAATTGATATTTTTTTATCAATATTTTCCAAAATATGTACTGAATACAGATTTAAAATATCTCATGACATACATGTATATCTAAGTCAAAAGCTTTCTTAAAAAACAACAACAAAAACTTGAAAAGTAAATAAAACATTTATTATGATTCTGTCGAAACCTTTGTTAAGACTTTTTAAAGGTATGGATAGAACTTAAATTTAGTATATCTATGTACAAACTGTTCCAGAGCCTGAGATGAAGTACCACGAAGAAAGAATTGTTGATACAAATGAAGCCGATTTATTGGAACTGTATAATTTTGGCTATTATGCAGATTATAGTTGGTAGGTTCATACACTAAAAAGTGTGGCATAATCCGTTGAAATCCAAAAAGTAGTACGCTACATTGTCAACAATGATTGTCTTTTTGAGATATAGAGCAGGTGCGACTTTTTTAAATTGTATTTATTGTCTAAAAGAAATGCACTACGAAATAACTCTCGGATCAGATATTATCATTAACCTATATTTTTCAAACGACAGAAGAAGAAACTTAAAAAAATCGAGATCTTAAAATCATTTATAATTTCGATTTATGCTAAATCACTCTTGGATGTTCATGAAAGGATGCGTTTTTAATGTTTTGAGTTGGACATGATGTAAAAATACAGATGATGAAAAAAAACCATTTCCAAAGGGGAGACAAAACGACCCACAGACGATGAACAAATGTGCATGTTTGAAGGGGGGAGTGGAATATTGCTCACATAAGCATTAGAAAAGGGCCGAAAAGGGGGGGGGGGGGGGGCTGGGGTGTTACAGTCTTATAAGGAGTTTTTATAACAAGTATACAAGCATGTAAAAACATTCAAAGTGTTGCTAAATTTCGGTGTTAATAAAGGGATATGTGCGATGTGCAATAAGACAGCAACTGGCCAATTAATGACAGAAAAAAAGACATCTAAATAACACGTGACTAATGCAAGATGGACCAGTATTTTTTTACTATTAATTTGTAGTTTTAATAAAAGATTCGTTGGTCCCTTGAATTGAAAAGTTAATATGTATATTTAGTAAAACAAGTATTAAATCTATCAAATAATAACATCGCAAAAATTGTCTGATTTTAATAATAACACATTTCAGTCTCATAGAACATATTTGTTTAAGTCTTTAAACTTCTTGCATTTCAGGGGAAATTAAAGCATCATAAAATAAGGCGAGATAGTATGATTGCCAATGAGACAACTTTCCATCAAAAACCAAATGACCTATGTGTTGGCTTGCTTACATTGCAAAATTTGAGACCTCCCAATTGCCATTCAAATATGAGCTCTTATTAAAAAAAGTTGCTTTGTCACCAAATGCCTAATTTATTTTGCCTTCGCGAAAAATTATCGGGCACATTGTTTTACCCCTGTCCGTCGTCCGACCGTCCGTCTCTCGCTGGGTATATGGTTTATACGGCCAATTTCTCGGAAGTACAGTTTTCTAGCTAGATTTTTTAAAATTTTGTACCTGATATTAGGATATATACTAAAGGTGTGCGCATTGTGAGGCTTTTTGTTTTAAATTTCCAACAAATAACAGGTGACTGAAGTTTGCTATTTTGGTAACATAAGGCATGCAGGGTACATGGCTTGTCCGGCTTACTCCTATAATTTTCCGCGAATGACCGAATGTTGGACTTTGTCTTTTTAAGTGAAATTTTCCATGCAGGATGCAAGGTTTGACCGACTAACTACTCATACAACTAACACGTTTTCATTACACAGGTATAATATATTAAGAATTTGTATTTAATAAGGATATTGATTTTCTTAAGATTTTCAACTAATAATAGAATGTTTTACCGTTTTTTTTAGGGTGCATCAAATGTGTCTTTTAGACACACGGTACCATTTCAAACTGTACTAGTACTTCAACATCACTTTTTACTAAATCGAATTTGTGATGCACTTTATTCATGCTTGCACGGCTAAATGAGGGGCCTGATGGGTTATTTTCGTTCTTCGTGGTCGGCGCATTTTCGCTATCGTGATCCGTTTTTCTACAGATTTTTTTTTTTATATTGTCGTGATCCGTGATCATGGAAATTTATTTTCTGTGAATCGTGATTGACAAAAAAATCAACTCGTGAATCGTGATGAGACCCCCCCCCCCCCCCCCCCCCCCCCATCGGGCCCCTCCTAAATGTGACAAACAAACAATACAAAATTAGCAATGTGAAATGTGTCTAAAATGACAACATTGTCATAAAAAATGACTCCATTGTCATTAAATATTGACATTGTCATAATTATAGTAATATAAAACTATACTACACACAGGTCCTGTTTAGTCCGGTTTTTCATAGCCAAAATCAGTTTTTTATCAATCATTTGTATTAATCAGGAAACTTGGTAACCCCCCTCATAAAATGTCGTCAATTTTTTACAATTTGAAAGGAAGGGGTAGACAACCGAAGCTCTCGATAAAAAGAATGAAAATCAACGGAATAAGAAAAACCCGGGAATAAAAAATCACGGACCTTATAAGGAAAATATAAAAATATTTTAGAAAATAGAATAAATAGTTATGATGAAAATTGTAAACTGTTACTTTATAAAAAATTAAAACTTAGCTTGGATAGGGAATTTCATTTAGCTTCTAATGACCTTTCTATAAGAAAATGCTTCACTAAGTTGAGAATTAGTTACCATAATTTAGAAATAGAAAATTGAATATATGTAAACTGTGCCACTTGCTGGAGGACGAAAACACTTCCTCATTGAATGTAAAATTAACAAAAAACTAAGGGATAATCTATGTGAAAATTGATTACCTTCTCATATTTTTATCTCTAACCGTTAAGAACAAAAAGTAAAAGAAATGCTAAACCCCTCTATCATGGAACATGTTATAAATATTGGCTCCTTTATAAAACAGTCATTATAGAACTGAGCTAGGGCAGAAGTCTTATAATTTTTTTCCATATGTTCATTTCATAAAGAAATGTTATTTCTTTGCTATATTATGTTTGGTTTTGTTTTTGTTTTTTGTCACAAACTAATTATGTTATATGACAATACAGATATAATATATAAACCATGTATCATAATTAAAACATCACTGAAAGTTGGAGAAACGTGAACTCGCAGTAAAAACCGTGGCGAACTGACCCGGGATAGTATTTGAACAATTATTTTAAATCTCTTCTCCTTGATACGTACAGCAAATGATGCTGAGGAAGTGCAGTTGGCAGCAGTGGGTGAAAATACAAAATTTAATAAATATGTTATTCCTAAAAACTCTATTCACCATAAACTCACTAATTTTTCTAAAAATAATTAACATACGCATCTCTTATTTTGTTAAATAATTATATGTACATTATTTTCATTTTTCTTTTAAAATTACTTAGACAATTGCTAATCTCATGCAGTCTTTTACAATTATTATCGTGTCTCTAGAATTATGACTCAAACGCACATTCACTAATCATCTGTTTCGATATGACATTTAACACACGCAAATTCGTCGAAATTTTCACAGTTATCTGGGATTTTAGTATGTTTTTCCTTACTTTCTTTTCTTTTTATTTCTAATTCCACTTTGATACGATTATTGATGTTGATTATGGCAACTCAATTGGGTTAAAAGTAATTCCATTAAAAATTTTGCAATTTTAATTGCATAAGAATTATTGTTTCATTATAAATATTAATTATTTTTTTCCATTCGAAAATAAAGTTTTAGAAATTCTCTTGTTATTTTGGCATCTTTCATTATAAACGATGAGTTTTACATGGCCGCTTTAACAGCATTTATTTTCGCTAAAAAGGCTTGAAATCGAAGAAAAGTGTCTTATTCATTTTTGTTAAAAACACCTTTTCGCTTTAAATATCCTCCACGGTCGACAGGGCCGCTAAAATCGGATATGAACACAACATTTCTTTTTAAAACTGCGTTTAATTTAATGAGTAATGGTATGAGATTTTTTAATCGAAGTCTCAACTACTAGAGAATCGTTATCTTATCTTTTAAATATACAACACTATCTTAAGAATACTAATGGCATTTTCAATTGCTCGATTAGTTTATTAACGCGCAAATGAAGTCCGAATGAAGCCGTATTCCAAATGTTCCTGATGACTTAGTCTGAGATCTTGGCTGACTACTCGATAGTAGACTAACTGCAGCGAACAGGAGGTTGGACAAGGATCCCAAGCTTCCTGCTGAATATAAAACGTACAGATATATTCCGAAAGACTACAAACGCTAGCCTGACATCCTGACCCAACCTCCTCTTCGCGGTAAGTCCTGTCAAGCAATGAGCGAGGATACCAGGCCATATACGTGAGGAGTTTACGCAATAACTGAATATGTGCCGTAAGGGCTTCCACATAAATTTGCTGTTCTCTCGACGCCGTCGATACATATTTTGATTAAATTGTTACAAGGGTAAAAAATAGGAAATATTACAACTTCATATCAAGTCACGCCGCATAGTTCGTGAGAGAGTAAAATATAGTTGGGTTTTTTTTAATGCGTGTGGCACAAAATTTTTGTTGTATTTCATTGCTGATTTTATTTTATTAACATTTCAAATATAGATTGGATTTATATTAAAGTGAGTCTTTGGCCGCCTCATTCGTAATTTTTCGATGAAACCTTCTCCCCCTTTTCCCTAGAAATCCTTGTCCTGCCAATGACATTCGCAGTTTGCATTTCAAACTGTTGCCGCCAACTGTTCCAGAAAATTTAAAAAAAAACCCAATTCTTCGAACGTAGCAAATATAATACTAGTAATTATGCCTCAGTTTTTTATAAAAAAATATCTTTCTTTCAATTTGTTCCATTTCTAATTTACCCAGTGGTATTCATGTAATCAGATTGTTCATACTTCTTTGAAATAATTGATATTCCTGTGTGTTCTTACTGGTAGTTCTAACAGGCATGATCCGGTTTAGTCGGGATCGGTTTCATTTTATGTAAATAAACATTCCTGTGTGTTCTTACTGATAGTTCTTACAGGCATGATCCGGTTTTGTCGAGAACAGCTTTATTTCTAGTAAACGAACCATATATAGTGAGGTCAGATGTTTGGACGTCATCAATTAGAAATGTTATGACATTTATTGGGTTATGTAGAGAAGAAGATGTCTTATTGCTTTTATTGTTTTTACGTGTTGACATGTTGAATGACGTAGCATTTCATTCATGACTGTATTCGTAGAGCCATATCCTTTTATAGACGAATACAAACAATACAAATACAAAAACGAAAAGCGTAACTTCAAGGTCCGTTTGGTTCGTGTTTTAAGTAAATGATATTACTCATAACCTCTAACAAAGAGCTCAAGAAATTGTCATTTCGTTTTCAAATTTTAATTTATTTTTATATCTGCAGTGTCCCTTTTTTAATTTTTCATAATGAAAATGTTAATTTTTCAATACTGTTAATGATACTGCCTAAACCAAACGTACGATTGAGATACGTACAAATACGGTACATTCGTAGTAAATCTGGAAACATTTATTAATAAGCAAGATTTAGGTCGGAAGATCATTAGATTTAGAATACCATATACATACCCATGCCTGTACAACATTCTTGGACAAATGCATTAATTTGTATAAACAAACAAGCCGTGTTTCAAATTTGTCATTTCGTGTCTTTTATAGCTTACTAAACAGTATGGGTTTTGCTCATTGTTGAAACCGGTGCAGTTCCCTTCAGTTGTTTATACCCTCGTCGTTTGTACTGTAGTAGATAGTTAACCTATGGCTGTATAATGGAGCATATGGGAATGCAACCATGCAGAGTATAAATCTCCATAACCGTGATAGCTATGTATGGTATCATTTTCACAAGTTTAGTTATATTTCAACTTGAAAAAAAAAGATGGAAGACAGCAAGACCGTGGGGGATTTAGCAGCGGTCGATTGAAGTTTTAGACAGGAACAACAGAGTCGACGCGGGGCCATTAAGCCAATCTGCCCGCTTGGCCACCAGCCGATATAAATGAATGCCTAGGATGGGAATCGAACCCACGTACGCAGATTATGATGTCATATATATATATAAAAATGAACAAAAGTCCGCTCCCAGAACAAATAAAATAAAATAAATAAAAAATACATATATATTAATTCGAAAAAATCAATTAATTAGGCCAAATTAACCATAAATGTGTTAAAGGTAATATTAATATTTACATGTATATAGTCTAATGAAATTTTTAGTTAGGATAGGTGATATCCTGAATTTTCTTTTATTGAGATTTATACTCTGGTCGTATTCCCATATGCTCCATTGTATAGCTATAGTATATATTAACAAATTCTAATGCTGACATCTCGACTTTAATTAGGTTGCTTAAGAAACTAATAATAATAATGTTGGACCGTTATAATAAGATTGGGTCTGGTTACCCAAAACGAAGCCTATCTACGCAGCATATTTTCTTAGTCGTGACCATTTTAACCCATTTTATATCAATTTACGGTTTGGGCGAAAGCTGTGATAGGTTAAAACAGATATTCCTTATGAAATATCTACAACTAATCTTATTGGCAATCATACCACATATAAAAATAAGAAGACGCGGTATGATTGCCAATGAGACAACTCTCCATAAGAGACCAAATGACATAAAAGTTAACAACTAAAGGTCACCGTACGGCCTTTAACAATGATCAAAACCCATACCGCATAGTCAGCTATAATAGGCCCCGAAATGACAAATGTTAAACAATTCAAACGAGAAAACTAAATGCCCGATTTATGTACAAAATAATAAACGAAAAACAAATATGAAATACAGCAACAAACGACAACCACTGAAATACAGGCGCCTGACTTGGGACAGGCATATACAGAATGTGGCGCGGTTAAACTAGTTTGTAGGCGTCAACCCTCCCCAACATGACACAGCGGTGTAACAGTACAACATAAGAACAAACTATAAAAATCAGTTGAAAAGGGCTAAACTCATCAGATCGATACAAAGCAGAAAGACTTCCAACAAAAACGCAGATCGGACGTGGCAGGGTATTTATACATCCCAGCAACAAAATAGACACTAAGTACAGATCTGAGAGTACTCGCAGTTACTGGCAGCTAGTTCAAAGCCAATAACAACTAATAAAAATAGCATGCATCTAAGACCAAAATATCAATCATTACACATCCAACATCCAATGGATTTAATGTAAATACGGTCATTAATAGTCAGAGAAAAATATGACCTTGTGCAATGCCAAGATACAGGTATCGACAGATTGTAGAGCCATGAATGTGCACATGTATATAAACATAATATTTAGTTTAATTTTAATTGACTGATAACAAAATCAATATTTATACCAATAAAAACAATATTCAAAGATCAAATTACAGTGTTGAATTGGTAACCTTTTAGAATAAGTTTATTCAAAGGATCGATAAGTTTACTAGGATCGTATCTAAATTTCCGGACTCGGGGAAACAACATCTCCGAAAAAATTAGGATGTGCTATCCGTTTGAAATTAGTTTTCTACAGGTACAACCAAACTTCCAACCCAAATATTTGTATCTACGGAAGAATTTAGTAAAGTTTTTAAGTAAATTGTGGTAACGAAATCCCTGACTTAATAATTCACCAGTTATACATAGATTAAGTTCGTTGAAATCCGAAACGTCACAACAGACACGAGCATAGCGAACGAGTTGTGATATATAAACACCGTAAGATGGTGCCAAAGGAACATCACCGTCCAAAAAAAGGAAAATTAACAATAGGGAACGAACAGTCGTCCCTTTTGTCGTAAATTTTTGTGTAGAGTTTTCCGTGTAAAACTGAAATATCTAGGAAAGGACAGTTATTACCGTTAATATCTCTTATTAATGTATTTTATTATAGATTAATGCTGTAAAAGACATAAAGAGCATACATGGAGAAAAAAACGATTATTGATAAGTATAGATACAAACTTTTAGAATACCTAATTGCAATATCTACTAAACAGATATAAAAACTAAGTCCATATTGATCTATGAAGTCGTACACTGTTTAGTAACAGAACGGATATACAAATATTTGTGGCTGTGCAGTTGTCAAACGATGATGTGGGACTGTCATGAACTGTCGAAAAATACATAAAATAAATATTAATGACATGCTTAACAAAATGTAATACACATTGTAAACAACTGTGTGTGGGAGGACGCATAATAATAAACAATAAATATCAACAAAAAATAAGTCACTTCTTTCATACATATTTCCAAGGTACAAAATCAGTGGAAAACAGCTATTGTCATGCCGCCTTTAAAACCGGAGCCAAATCGCTGATTTCTAATAATAGACCAATCTCTTTATTATAATCAGTTGACAAAGTATTTGAAAGAATTGTATTTAAAAATGTATTTAATCAATTAATAGAAAACAATTTATATAAAAACTGTACAAATGGTTTGAAAGCTATATTTCAAATAGAAAACAAAGTGATTTTGTTTTAAGATCATATTCGCCCTTAGAGACTACTAATGTAGGACTTCCGCAAGGCTCTGTATTTGGTCCCCTACTATTCCTTATTTATGTAAATGACATAGCTGATAATTTGAAAAGTCTAACTCGATTGTTTACTGATGACATCCCTTTCTTATTCCAGTGATAGCCCTTACACAAAAGAAGATGTCTTAAACAGCAATTTAGAACAATTCTCATAATGGTCTAAAGATTGGCTACTTATAATTTTAATCCAGATAAGACAAAGGCAATGATATTGTCCTGTAATACTTCTCCAGATGAAATTGAATTTGAATTTCATAATCAAGCAGTAGAATGTGTCCCCTGTCATTAACAGTTAGGAATTACTTTTGATACCAAAATTGAATGGTAAATTCCACACACATGTAGAAAACATAATATACTGTGCAAGCACAAGATTAAATGTTCTTGAAAAAATGAAATATGTATCGAATAGAAATTATCTAGCTCGTATATACTTACCATTTATTAGACCAATTACAGAATATGCATGTGAGTTATGAAATTGTCGTACTCAACAAGATTCTGACAATTTATAACAAGTTGGAAGCAGGAAGAATAGTAACTGGGTTGCCCGTGTATGCTAGTCGGGAAGTTATATATTTCGAAACAGGCTGGAAATTGCTAGTGAATAGAAGAAAGTCAAGAAAGCTCAATATGTGCTATTCTTTATATAATGGGACTGCCCCTGATTACCTCTGTGATTTAATGCCCCAACTTGTTGGTCAAATATCTGATTATGATTTGCGAAATTGTAACAATTACGTAGTACCCCCGCTATAGACTAAATATAACTAGAAAATCCATTTTCCTATCTACTGTTATTGAATGGAATAGCCTAAACTCCGACATACAGATTTCCCGAAATATAAATATATTTTTAAACGAAAGATGAAAACTAAATTCATACAGCCACCCTCCTACTTTATTTGTGATGATAGAATACTATATATTATTCATTCGCGTTTGAGATCCTGTTGAGGATTGTATTCTCTATTTCTTCGAATGCCCTTTTCACAATGAAGCAAGATAAATATTGATATTGTTTTTTTTTTTTAGATAAGAAAGATATTCTATATCAATCGAGCTTCTATTGGCTGGTGAGTGACCAAATATTTCAGCAAAATAAAGAAATTTTTGAGTCTGTAAAATCTTATATCAGAATAACGAACTTTACGATTTTATATTCCGAATTCCTAATTTCTCACACTCCAATCCAGTCTTATCTAATATTTCATATTGTATTGTATTGTATTTTTGTTTTTGTTTATAGTTTGTATTACATGCATTCTTATTATGTTTTTCGTCATTATTAAAATGAAATGTATTTTGTGTTTATATTCATATACAGAGAGGACATCAGTCATCACTGATGTTATAACTTGTGTCCAATTCCTTTTGCTACTTTTGCAAATCAAATATGTTTTAAACTAAATATATATATAAAGGAAAATCAAGTTTACGAATAAGAATTTTTGATAATTATTCATTATTTAGAAAATAAGCACCCAATTACGTCAAATTGAAATAGGAAATGTCAATTTCCTTTGAAGTTTTTCGCCTCACAGTTCAAAATCCTACTTGAATTTGAATTTTAAAGAGTTTAGTAATGAAAAAAAAAACAACACTTTTTTACAACTTTATATATACTGTATCTGAAGCGCTTTTCTGGATTTACCTTCACCAGGAACGTTCAAACCGGACAAAGCCAGTGCTGTATTTGGATACATGAGAGAAGCTATATGACCAAAAGGGGCCTATAAGAAACCAAATCTATCGAAGTTCAACTTTCTTGAGGGAGTTGAAACATAAAGGTTCTGAAAAACTTACTAATTCATCAAATGAGTGTAATACATCAAAACAGTAACACAGCATTGAGGTGATGACATACTCTCGGGGACTAACAGTCAATCAGCAGCGGTATCGTTCTAGGGTTTATATTTGTTGCATCCGAAGCGCTTTTCTGGATTAGACTATCAGGAATACTGAACTTAACACTGTAATAAGATAATTCAATATGGTAACTAAATATGTATTCCCGTACACATTGATGAACATTTACGGTCTTACATATTGCCGATACTTATTTCTTTTGGCACTGCACATGGTCATGTTTAATTTTCGCTGACTTTTATTTTTACGTCTTTACACTAAATATAGTGAATGTATTTTGATAAATATTTTAGTCTGGGAAAAATGATTTATTTATTAATTATATTTGGGTTTGAACTACCTTTCAGTAACTGTAAGTACTCTTAGATCGGTTATTTGATATCTTTAGTCTTTTCGCTAGTTTTTTTTTTGTGCTTTTGTAGATCTCATTAAGTTAGTCCTTTTTCAACCGATTTTTCTGTATGTTCAAAGTCAGGAGCCTGCAATTCAGTGGTTGTCGTTGGTTGTTGTCTATCATATTTATTTTCAGTTATCTTTATGTACGTAGATCAACCTGTTGTTTTTCTCATTTGAATTGTTTTACATTTTGTCGGGGACTTTAATTGCATACTTTATGGTTTGTTTTTGCTCATCGTTGAAAGACACATGGTGACCTATAGTTGCTTGCATCTACGTGACGGGTCTCTGATGGAAAGTTGTCGCATTGGAATTCATATAACATTATATTTTAATGATAATGTTATAATGGATCCAAAAGTTCGGGAATTATTATATTCAAGTGTATTGTAATTATTTCGAAGGTATGCATATAGTTTTAAAAAGTAGGGAATTTTGTGATACATTGTAGGAACAACAAGTATTCAATAAATTGGCAGTTTTCACGAGTTATTAGATTGCCATTTTAGGAAACAAGTATTTATTTGAAATCAAAGTAACTTAAAGACATTAATTTGTATTTGTGTGAAGAAGCAAGATATTTATCATTAATTTTTGGAAATAAACGGCATTATTCTGCTGAAATTTAAATCACTTTTGCTCTATTGTGAGTAATTGGACAGAATCGTAACACTAATGGGAGAGTAGGAGACTCAGGGCTACGTTATCGTATCCATGTAAACTTGCGTCTGAAAACATGGAGGTACGACCCAATATATTTGAACTTGTAATGTTTAATTACTTCATTTTTACTTTCATAGTATTATAATAAAATCAAGCTGAAAATACAAATCATAAAACGAAAGCATCAAAGAGTAATTATTTAAGTAAGTGACAAGATACAGTATAACATATTGTGTAACTCTGGTGCTTTTTCTTTGAAAATGACATAAAAATGTCGCTTTAATTAGTATGATATGTTGTAAATATTATGTGACATTAGGTCACTGATAGTATTTAATTACGATGTCAGCTGTGTTTTGGCATATAACGTTGAATCATTGATTAATCTAATTTCAAGAGAAAATGATAAATTATAAAGGATTTTATTTAAGACTGCACAAAACAATAACTCATCCACTTTGAATTAATGTGTTTTCTTCCATTGGTGTAAATTAATAAAAATGTTATGATACTGTCATAATCTTGATGTTTGTATATTACGCACTAAAGACCATAAATGAATTCTGGCTATTCTTTTTATGTGTCTTCTTTACTTAAAGCACCCCAGGCTTTCAGGATTTTATCACCGTTTTACATCCTTGGCTTTTCAAGTTTGAGCTTGAGTGTCCCTGATGAAGGTTAATCCAGAAACGCACGAAATGTATAGTGTTTTTTTCATTTTTAAATAAATGTGGTTGTTTGAACCAAGTTTTAACTCGCAAATTCTCGCACTTGTATGACATTTCTCTTTTAACTAATTGACTGAATCTTGAAGTTCTCGTCCACAAAATGACGTTTAATTGTATGAATACATTCTACACACAGTCGAACATACCTCAATAGGAGTATCTATGTGCTCTAGTCCAGAGAGCCTGGCATATTTCCACACGTGTATGTAATTTACCATCCTCAGTGTGACCGGACGTGTCTGCATATTAATTGCACATCCCATAAGATTAAACAGATCACCATTGCCAAGAGTAATAGGCATGCCTCACTACATCATACAGACACTAGTTACTTATATTGTCTAACAATATATCTAGACAACTTTGATTTGTACAGAAAACAACAACTTGTACCAGCCAAATCTAAACTACACGAATGATACTAATAAAAAAAACAAGATTATTCTAAAATAATAACAATAATACTTCAATGATACGTCAATGTACAAGACCTTTATAAAAACATTGATAAATATAATATTTAAATTACTTATTTTTTGTTCAATTAACATCAGTGTATTGGATTTTAAAAGGATTGATTGATTGGTGCTTTCTTAACGCCCAGTGTCATATATTTCATTAATATTCATGACGAGGAAAAAAAGGAGGGTATATCTTAGATAGGGACAGAAAATATGCCTTGCAGCAAACCACCTACGGACATATGTACGAGTTGTTTAACGTACAGAAAAATGGATAAAGAGGCATCGATTTAAACATCCACATTCCGAAAGGACGTGGTAGCGTATTTATACATCACGCACCATTTTAGCAAAGGATAAACTGCTGGGGGTAAAAGTCTAGGGATAACCATACTTATATACTCCAGTCAACCCTTGGAGTTATTTAAGAAGGATGTACATTTATATGAATAAAAGGAGGCGTGATTCATACGCAACAGTGACATAAATCCTTAAGCCGACGATATGAATAAATTTAACAGTTTTAACCAAACATCAAAACCATATCTATAGTAGGATAAAACACTCAGATATAGGCCAAGACAATCACTAACAAGGTTTGGCTGGACAAGAGTACATCAACATATGGTAAAGATGAATTCGTAGTCCCTTCGAAAGTTTTACAGCAGACCGGTAGGAATATCTGTGTCACAGATTACGACGGAAATGGTCCAATTGTCGTAGCCACAATCCCTCAAATATTTTTCCCCCGATTGTGTTGTCACTGAATTAGATATATCAACGATTTTTTTACTTACCATGGGCTACAATACGAGTGCCGCATGTGGAGCAGGATCTGCTTACCTTTCGGAGCAACTGAGATACCCCGGTATTTAGTGGGTTCGTGATGAATAGTCTTGGTGTTTTGTAGGCTGTTGTTTGTCGTTTTCGTTTTGTTGGTATCTCTTCTCTTCGAAACACGAGTTTTGAAGGCAAGCACGTACATATAAATAAATCGATTCTAGTCTATAGAATACAAGATGCACAGATATCTTATACATTGTGTACTTATATGTATCTGGACTGCTAAATTTTATTTTAAGAATATATATGTTTAATTACTGCACCATAACGGTAGGTTGGATGATGATGATTATAATTATTATTAACGTTCAAGGCAAATTAAATGCATATGAATATGAACCCAGCTTTCTTCTAGACCGACACGCTAAGCCATACTTTTTACGGTTAAGTTCACAAGGTAACATCCTATAGGAAGACATGTCACCTACTCGGACACATTATTCTGACTCAGAGCCGACCAGCATTTGCTCTTACCCTTAAATGCCGCGTGCTTTGCGGGGAAGCAGCAAACATACAAAGTTGCATATCTTCAGATTGACCCGGCGAGGGATCTAACCAACGACCTCCTAAACGATGTTTTTTTTAAATCATCCTCATTCATTACTAGATGTTTGTTAATTATAAAAACCATAATTAGATGTAGATATGATTATATAATATTGAGTAAATCAGCAACCAGACATCATAACAAAGCCCAAAGAGAGGATTAAAACATCATAATCGAAAAAAGGAAAAAGACAAACGAAGGTGAAAACATCACAATACAGACACATAAAAGACTGAAGTTTGACCAATGCAAACCTCATAAAACTGTTGCAAAATATGATGCTTATATATCATTGTCTTTACTGGTTATAAAACAAACGACTTCAGCTACTTAACGTACCAGCAACTTTTAGATAATCGTGTAGAAATGAAGCGCAATAACTTTATAAAATTGGAAGGTTAGTCTAATTTCCTAAATATATTGGTTATATACCATGTTTTAAGTGACAAATCTATCACTCCGAAGGCATGTGTTGACTCCTATATGACTTTTCAAGGCTGTTGGTCAAAGGATATATAAAATAATAACAATTTTCCACAAGCCAATAGTACAAGTTTACATTCATCGTCACCCACGTCGATTGACTGTCAGCCAAAAACATATCATTTCCTTGAAAATTAATTTTACGGACTGAAAAATATATTTGTAATGGCCGGTTAAAAAAAATTCCCTTTTCATTATCTTTGTATGTAGAAACATTCAAGCAGCACCTTCGTGTGCAGTATAGTCTCTTACTCGCTCTCTTCTCGAATTTATTACCGAATGCGACGTATTTTTGAAATTTAACTTGCCAAAAGCATCATGAAGTACTTGACTAATGGATCAGGTTTTGTTTACCCTTCTATAGAGCACCTGAGTTCGCGTCTAGTTTTTATAGGAGTTCGTATTGCTTTCTTGTAAGTTTGTGCGATTTCATTTTTGTTTTTGTTGTTTCTATTGTTAACGGTTTTGTTAATGATTGTCAAGAAAAAATCGTTTCCATTATATATTTTTATATGCTTTCAAGCATAAAAGTTAGACATTTTACGAGTCTCGATGGTTTATGAATTTGGTGATGTATTAGAATAGTTTTACCAATCAGCTATTGTCTGGTGCGTTGATTTTGGTAAGGTTTATGTTACTTAATTTTTCTGTTTATTAAAAGTGGAGGATTTTCAAGTTTTCTGACTATAACTCAAAAATGCTTTGAGCAATTTTCATGAAACTTTGGTGAATTGTTTATATATATTGACATAAGTTCCCTTTCGATGTTGTAAAAATTTCTGATTTTATGTTTTGGAGTATGGGGACTTTATTCATAAAAAGGGGGGATTTTTCGGACAATAACTCAAAAAGGCTTTGAGCAGTTTTCATGAAACTTCATAAAACTTTGGTGACTTGTTTATATCTATTGAAATAAGCTCTCTTTTTTTTTTCCTCATAAATTTCTGGTATGACATTGCGTAGTTATGGAACTTTATTCGTTGAAAAATTGTCGAAATCTGTCCATTTTTCACACTTTGGACAGTTAAAATATTGTACTCGTTTAAACAAATAGTTCCCATCTATTGATATTTTATGTCAATGGGTACCACTGACGTGACTGTGTGAGCATGTCTTCTTTTTCTTTTTTTTTGGGGGGGGGGGGGGGGGGGGGGGTGGTTTGTTCTATTTGAGCAGTGTTTCTAGTTGATCATATGAATTCATTTAAAGCATAAAGACGAGCGTACCACGCGCTCATGGCGCAACTCTTTTCTTTTTATTTATATATGTATAACTAGACAGTTGTACGAAATATTATAACATGCACAGTATCTTAAATTTTGAGAATCTTATCTTAAAAAATCAAGCGCTTGGGGCATAGACCCTCTTTTTCTATGTTACTTTTCTTTAATTCAACATATTTAATGTATTGTCTTTCTTATCTTACAACAACAGCTACTGTAGTTAACAAGAGCTGTCCCTCTATTCTTATTTCCAACAATAACAAGAAGTTAGAACGTACTACCCCCTCTATTCTTATTTGACACATTGCAAATAAAAATAGAGGGGAAGAACGTATAAACTTACCACCGTATCGACAGAAGCATGACATAATACGTACAAATAACAAAATTCGGTGGGTTAAACCAGTTTCATTTGCGCACAAATCCCCCTTAGGTAAAACACAATAAAAATGTCATGTATGTGCACTGTATGACCATACATTTAATAAAATTCGTATGAAAAATATATAAATAATTGCACAAACCTGCACGCATAAATAAGATAACTTGTGTTTAGAGAACCTGCAAGCGTTGGAGACGATTCATTTTCCAGGATGAAGGATAACTTGAGGAGTGATGATTACCACTTAGGGGTTATTATAACATATTTCTTTGTGTAAGGTTAAAGATATATATGTACAGATAAAACATTAATTTTTCAAGTAGGTTATAAGTTTAGTGTGTCAGAAGATTGCTGTATGAAAGGAAAAAAGCCGGTGAAAAATTTCATATGTTGTCAAATCTGTTTAACTTCTAACCAAAAACAAGTATTTATCTTAGACCAATGTATGCAATACCTTGTCCTTCCGTCCGTTAGTCCAGCAATATTTTCTGTTACACCTTTTCATGTACTACTTAACAGCATTAATTCATATTTGGTCAGCAGCTTGATTTAGATGAGTTGTAACATGTAAGTACTTTTCAGTCAGTCACACACATACTCCCTGATTGCAGATATTTTGAATTTTGTTTTATGTTGAATGAACTTAAAATTGTTCGTCTACTACTGAACAAAATGACTCCGTAGTTCATGAGCAGTTTGATTTGTAACGTTTTAGAGGTTTCATGCAGATCTGTCTTTTAACCCATTGTTTTTTTTTCGGAAAATGTTTGTACCAAGTCAAAAAGATGACAGTTGTTTTCCATTCGTTCCGGTTATTTATATAGTCGAGCATTTGATTTTGCCAGGTTTTATGGACTTATCATTTTTCGGTAATTTTGTGAATACCTTTTTTTTCATAGATATCTACTTCCTGGTTATCGTTACTCTGAATATTACGAGTGGGGTATGCTTAGCACGACAACGCGTGCATTCTTGCTTGTATCAACTGATCAATCTGGATAATTTAAATGTATAAACTGCAATTTGGTGAAAATACCCTTCTAAAAAATGGACAAGAATGATTAATACAGTTATTTGCAAGAAATTACACGTTAGTTATTACATTATTTTTTTATATCTTTTTTTCTTTACTTAAACTTATCTAATGTTTAGCGTAAAACGTTACTTAAACCATGGAAGTAAAAGAGAATAATACTTCCATGCTCAAACTAAAGCAAAATCTTGTGAACATCTAGGAGTGAATGCTCGCACATCAGCATCTCTGTATGTGTGTTTACTTTTGACAACTACAATATCGAGGTCATATAATTAAACTAATCAATTTCAGTTTAGTTTTGACTGTTGTATTTGTTTTTCAAATGTTGAAAATAATACGGGAGATTGCAGTAGTTTTTAAGGTTCTATAATTAAGATAAAAGAGAAACCCTAATTGCAAATATATAGGAGTGTTTATTATCCCGAATTTCATGGTATAGTGTGGAATTATACAGGTAGTCAATAAAATTTCGAATTAAGCTAGCTAATAATTGTGAAATTTTTGCATGAGTTTGAGAAAGATGAAAATAATACTTCGGTGAAAATTTAAGTACCACTTCACATTAAAATCATGCAAAAGCTGATTCATGGGTGGAAAGCCCTCTTATTTTTATTTTTTATATTTTGTTTAGAAATCAAAGTTATTGTCATTGAATATTTAAAATGTACTTTGAAAAGTCAGAAATGGGAGATAACCCAATAATGTAGTACATTCCATTGTTTATATCAAGTCACTTTTCTTTCATGATGGGAAGAATAATTTTCTATTTCATGATGTATACCAATAAGTTATTAAAAAATATGATTTTTTACACCAGACGCGCCTTTTGTCTACAAAATACCCATGACGCTGACGCTCGAATAAAAAAATTAAAAAGGGCCAAAAAATAAGAACGAATTTGAAGAACATTGAGGACCCAAAATTCCAAACAGAACATTAACATAATATTGCAATACATATGATGAGGCAACAAAAAAAAACCAAGTACATAACATGTAGCTTTACAGTAGCATAACTTAGACTTAGCACATCACATTTAATTTATAGCTTATTCTCTTAATAAAACTATTCATTACGTCTTTTGACTTCATAGGAGTACAGTTACTTCTATATTACATATCTATATATGTTTTTTTCTGTCTGTTGTTTAAAATAAGTATTTAAAAGGTAATGATATTCATCATCGATATTATTGTTGCATTATCGACAAGTTTTTTCTTGTTATTTTTGCCAACCTCCTACATTCTATTGGAAGTTAATGACTAGCCATTCTAAATTTACAAAGTGTAAAAATAATATCCCTTTCATCAGTATCATATGGTTGTTTACAGCTTTGTTATTTGGTCTCTGTTGGATAATAATATCATTGGCAAACATACCACATTGCTTTATTTTTATATTAAATGGTTGTGTATACAAAATTCTCAGATATGGTCCTGAATATGTTTAACCTGTATTTGTTTCATGTTTGACTGATTCTTGGTATGTAGATATATAATTAGTTCTCTTTTGATATTGTGTTGTTTTATCGCTCCAATATTGATTGTCTGTTATTTATACTGAATTTCTCCTGTAAATTTATAATGTAATAATGAAAAGTATATAATACCCGAGTTAACAATTAGCAAAACAGTTACCTCCTTGTCAAACATTTTTACCTGACATTAAAAATCTGTATTTTTTTTGCAATATTTTTTTACTATTACAGGATTTTTATGCGACGAATGACATTTTAGCGCATTGATAGGACGTTTTTATTGAAAATATGATTGACATTTTATTGCTAAAGAATAACCCATGTTAGCGACGGATTTTAACTAATTGTAGCAAAAAGTGAGATTATCAATGCCCATTTTAGCGACAGATTTAGTTAATAGTAAAACATTAAATTTGAAAGTATCAAAGACGGCTTAACATAGAAAATATCATGAATATTAAAATACAGCACTAAATGTCTAAAAAGTTAACTCAAATTTTACAAGTCCGTTCTGACCTGTAATTTATATCCAAGTGAACGTATGTAATGGGTTCATGATAAAACCCCTGTGCAATAAACTTGCTATATAAACTGTTCCTTATCTTTTTTCTTGACGTCTAAATTGAAGTGCAGATTCATCGATACTCCTTATTTCATTGTATGGTACTGTTTGTAATTTAATGATTGTATCCAATAAAAACCATCATATATTGCACCATTGTTTCGCATTTATTTCCATGTTTGAACATATTATGAATGCAAACAACTTAAACATAAATCCCGTATAAATTACTGTTCACGGTTTTAGTATTTTGAGTCTTATTCAATCTGGTAAGTTTTCGCTAAAATTGGCTATTGAAAATACATGTGGATTGATCTGGAGCTAAAATCATGGGCTATGATGTTTGCGCAAAAATTTCCCCATGTAGTTTAAATTTTTTCGCTAAAATGTCATGCGCCCCTTTAAAATCAGGTTTAAAGATTTGAGAATGTAGTAACTTTTTTGCTGGATGCTGAAAACGTTACTTAGTACTATAAATATTGATGTTGTAGACCAGTTATACACAATATTGCCAGAAAGGTATGGTTTAAGTATTGATACATAGGAAGCTGAACATTTTCAATCTTTCTAAGTCCTGCCGATTTTGTTGATCACTGGCCATTTTGTACAAAAGTTGATTTGTGTTGTTACTGTTATAACATAATCGTGACCAATATTACTGCACCAGATAGGGATTTTGAAATCAATGTCTTATCTGTGATGCGCAAGACCAAAATATATGAAAATCCAAATTTTTACGTCTGTAGTTTTAACGATTGAGCTACGGTGTTGAGAATTGAACCTGGGACTAGTAGTCCACCAGCAGAGGTATAGAGCCAATTGTAGTTATAATATTTACGGGTACCAATCATACTGCACCAGACGCGGCAATTAATTCTTCAGTGACGACCGACCATAATTTACAGCAAATGTTGATATAACAATATCCGTTTTTCATAAAATGTCGTATTTGACCAAAATAAATCTTTTTTCAGACATTATGTTCAAGTAAAATATGAGCCACATGTAAGTGTTATCCAAAAAATGTTTCAAATGCACCAGCATGTTTTAAAATTAACTTGTACATGATATTGTGTGGCGTAATATCTATTCGTTTTACGCTGTTGCTTAGATCTAAATTATTATTGGAAAATTTGAAAAAAAACACTATTCCCTCAGGTTTGCATTTTTCATAAATCTTGGACTACTGACTATAGAGAATATATAACAGCTTTGCAAAGAATGATCAATGAGAAAAATTCTAGGTCAGATGGTTTTACAAATGATTTTTCAAAAATTATTTTGGGTAAATATAGGAAAATGTATACTTCGGCTGTTTTCTGCTCTTTGGTCGGGTTGTTGTCTCTTTGACACATTCCCCATTTCCATTCTCAATTTTATTAGATCTTTAATTAGTAATTATAAAAAAGGCAGAATTGTCAGTAACCAGGCGACAAGGTTTTATAACTTGTATATCGAAGGGATTTAAACCAAGACAGTTCATAAACAACTGATGTCTCATATATGACATTTCATTCTATCAAAACTAAATGATTTATCAAGTCTTCTCCTTCACGTAAATTTTTATAAAGACTTTAATTCAGTAACATTTACATCATAGAAAATGTTTTAGATTTTTTTTCAAATTTGGCCCCTCTATAAAGCACTGGATAAAAAACTTTTCAGTTCACAAATATTTGGTTCTCATAATTGTTTTCTATCTGAATTCTTTGAGATCTATAGGTTGGAGACAAGCGAATCCTTTATCAACATACATCTTTCTTTTCTTATGCAGAAACTTTGGAATAATAATTAGAAAAAAATAAAAAATATAAGGAATTAAAATATATGATACAGAATATTTGATAGCTTAATATGCAGATGACATTTCAATTATACTTTGCGATGCACCAGAACCTCTGGATGCATCACTCCGTATACTGGAACAATATGGGGCTCTAGTTGATTTATACTACTAGGTATAAACTTTTGGGTCATCTTGCAAGAAATGAATTTTTAAAATTATCATCCAAGAATAAAGGATATTGAAAAATGATTCAAAATATAATCTACACAAACCTCAACTCCAGTAAAAAAATAACCATGAAAACGACACTAGTTATCTTTAGATTTAACCATTTGTTTGAATAATACAGAAAACATAATACTGATAGCCTAGTAAATCTAGTTCCACCAAAAACCACATTTTAGAAGAGGTTTTAAAAGCATGAACATAATTACAAAATAAATTTATTTAAAAAATGTAGAATAGATTGTAGTAGAAAAATTAAATAGGAATACATCTGTTTTCTACAAAGACTGCGCTAATACATGGATCGTTTTGATACGTGATATAGTAGATAATTAGGGTGTATGTACATGTATATCTTTTCAACAATGCCAAACTATTTATAAATCAAATCTAACTCTCTCACTTATAATGTGGCAACATCGGCAATAAAGTCTTAACAAAATCTCTCAGCAATAATATATCAACAGACAATCTTTCTAAGAGTCGAGTACCAATTCAAAGTTAATGGTCATTAAGATTGAATAAAAATATTGATTTAGACAAAGATGAACAATATGTCTTTTTTTTCACCACAAAAAGTTCAGAACGTCATTGGTTAGATAGTATTGCATAAATTACAAAATCTGGGCGCAAAAATATATTTTTATGTAAATTAAATATATTAAGAAAATCGACAAATGGACGATTTGCAACGAAGATATTGAGCACATTTGTTGGACATGTCATAATAACATTAACGATACCAATTTTACTGCACCAGTTGCGCATTTAGACAATAAGTGTCTCTTCAGTGATGCTCGAGGTCAAAATATTTAAATCCAACACGTATTCAAAAATTGAAGAGCTGATAAACCAAAAAGACAAAAGGTATAGCAAAAAATGCATGAGTGAGATATTCCTTAATTTAAATAATTTCCAAAAACTTTGATAACACAATATCGTTATTTTCATGCCAGTACCGAAGTACTGTCTACTTGACTGGTGATACCTTCGGGGACTAACAGACAGCCAGGAGAGGTATCGGTCCAGACTGAGTGGTAGTAATAACATCTGATTTTTTGTGTACATTTCATCCTGTTTTATACTTTCTTGCATTTTGTAAAATGCCTTACAATTTTTCAGGCATTTTATAGATTGCCTGAAAAAAATAGTCAATTTATAAAATGCATGAATCGCACAGGCATTTTAGAAAATGCCTTAAAATTTCAGTCATTTTACAAAATGCCTAAATTTAGAAAATGCTTGTAACATAGTGTTACCTTATCCACAACACCATATATGTTTTATACATATGATATTGTTATTCATTTGTTGTTTTTGTTTGTATTTATAACCACATTTATGTTTTCATAATTATATGTGTTTGTATAATAATAAAATATAAAAAAGAAAACCATAATTGTCAACAGTGATTAAGACATACTTTCGCTGTGAGTGTGTTTACACTGTTGCCAAAATCCAAACTTTTGTTGTTTTTTGTTTGTTTATCTATTTGTTTTCTTCTTTTTCATTACAAATATAGGTCGTCATATATGGAAAGTTACTATGAACGCTGTGGATATATTTATTTATTTATTAATTTTCGAAGAAAAGTTTAAGAACCAGTAAATCAATGATTATTTTACATCGTAACTATTCAGATGGCGAAATATCATTTGATGATTAGCAGAGATGATAATGTTGTGTGTATGACAATTAATATTGTTCCCATACTATGTGCTTACTTGAACTGGCATTATAATTCATTTGCGTAGTTAATTTATATAGTTAACTGAGTATACGTGTTTACTCCTTTTGGAGAGTTAAATAGTATAACTCAAGTATACATTTGTGTGCTACTATTCAGCCTAGTTGGTTGTTATTAACATTTATCGAAAATCTTATTATATAAACACTCATCAAATATACCAAGCTTATATTTTCTATGCCAGACGTCAACAAAAGACTCATCAGTGACGCTCGAAATTGTTTTAAATAAAAAAGGCCAAATAAAGTACGTAGTTGAAGAGCCCTAAGGACCGAAAATTCGGAAAGATTTTGTCAAACAAGACTAAGGTAATCTATTCCTGGGGTAAACATTGCTTATTACTTTATTACTTTGAACAATTTACAGTTCTGTTTACAGTTATTTGATATCCTTCGCCTCCTTTCCCTGTATATTTCCAGTTCTCATTATAAGTTGCAGACATAACTACTCCTTTCCTGTATATTCGTACTATCTGTTATGATATTTTTCTCAGTTTCATAGTTTTAGTCTTTATATGAATTACTACAATTTTAGTAAAGCTAACTCATAATATCACAAGTTCATTACACAGTTCACAAAAATCATAAATATGGAAACATTTTCCAGACAAAATATCTGAATTATCTTGGAATTTCTTTTCCAAGATATTCTTAGAAACAATCTCGAAAAAAAACCTCAATTGCTTTTATTGCTGTTTTCCATCTTGAGACCTCAACGATAAGCGAATGACTTCACAACTTACAGCATGATCACTATTCAAGCTTAGACTTTAATGCTGTTTTTACTTAATCATTAATAACCACCAGATATGATGAAGCCTTCTTATTTATAATAAGTTCGTTGCAATAAACGCAATAATAACATTAAAATAACAAGCATTAAAATAAATCAACGGCATCATAATATGCTTGCAAAAAATGTGATAATAGAAATAAGACATATGATAGACAAAAGAAACATGCCCAGTTAGTGTAAACTTGATACGCAAAACTCGTTTTCTTTAGGGTTAAAATACACTGTTAATTCACTACCAACTATAGCCTTGTGTTAATGAATACGTTTTCTCCATATTATTATTGGCATCGTTTTAATATCCTCTCATCATCGGACTGTTACTAACTAGTGTTAGTAAACAAATAATAAAAGATCAAGTTTGGAAGACATTCATAGATGTTTTTATTGGTATGTTATTGATTAAACAAATCACAATATTTTTATGATATGTGTTTGTTTATTACATTGTGTGTTGGCGTCGGTCGTGACACCTAATTTCATTCATCCTTTAGTTCGTTCAACCATTCCTATTATAGTTATAAAATATCTGATATCCTTTCTTGTTTATCCAAGAACTAGTTTTTAACTTGGTAAATAGTCTTTCTTCTCTATCCCACTACTATTTAACTTTGTAAATATTCTTCCATCCAGTCGGCAAGCTTCCAAGTAATTAACCATGAAAAAGTATTTGTTTTAATAACAGTCTATTCACAAGGAACTTTGCAATTGATTCACATTTTAGAGGTAAAATTTACTACAGAGAAATTTTGGTTTCAGTTTTCCTGTTGAGAAGTAAAATTCTGCAAATAATTGTTACTGACTATCTTTTTCTCTTTACCTCATTATTCAAATTATTTTCTTACCCCATTTTGTAATTTTTCAAATAGAAGAATGGTTTGATATCTAATATGTGTATATTAAAGTTTCAATTAGATTTTATCATGAAACTTAATGAAACTCGTTAGAAATACTGTTTCTGTATTTTGAAGATTGGTTTCACCAAAGAGTAACCGTTCCCCAAACAGAGGTATGAATCAAATGTTATTAATATAAAAAAAGGCGGAATAAACCAAATGAATAATCTATGATTTAACGTGTAACACCAATTTCCGCGCATACACCGATTTAGGCAAATTATGGCAACCAAATCACATATAAAAATAAAGAGACATGGTATGATTGCTAATAAGACAACTATCCACCAAAGTTTAAATGAAGTGGATGTAAGAAATTATAGGCAACTGTACGGCCTTCAACAATGAGAAAAACCCAAACAGTATAGGCGTCTACGAAAAGGCTCCAACATAAAAAATATATAAATCAATTCAATTGAGAAAACTAACGGCCTAATCTAAAACAAAACAATTTACGAAAAACAAATATGACAAACATGAACCAACGACAATCACTGAACTACAGGGTCCGGACAGGCACATAAAGACTGTGGCGGTTGGTTAAACATGTTTGAAGGCGCCAACCCTTCCTTAACCTGGGACAGTGGTGTAACAGCACAACATCAGAACAAACTATAAAAATAAGTTGAAAACGGCTCATCAGATAGATACAAAGCAGAAAAACATCCAACAAAAACACAAACCGGACGTGGGAGGGAATTTATACATCCCTCACAACGAAAAGAGACACAAAATACAGATCTGAGAGTACTCGTAGTTACTGGCAGCTACATTTATTTTAAAGCCAACAACAACTAATAAAAATATCATGTATCTAAAACTAAGACTAGTAAGATTACAATCAGTACACATCCAACATCCAATGAATTTAATGTAAAGACGTCATTAACAGTTGGAGACTAACATGTTCTTGTGCAATGGCAATATATAGGTATCGACAGATTGTAGAATCGTGAATGGGCATATGTGTATAACAATGATATTTAGTATTGTTTTAATTTACAGAATCAATATCTATACCAATAAAAACAATATAAAGATCTAATTACAGTGTTGAATTGGTAACCTTTTAGAATAAGTTTTATTTAAAGGAATACGTTTACCCGGATCGTATGTAAATTTTCCGAGCTTTGTAAACAACATCACCGTAAAAATTAGGATGTGCTATTCCGTTTTAAATAAGGTACAGCCAAAATTCCAAACCAATAGAAAAGGTTTTAAGTTATTTGTTGTAACGAAATCCCTGACTTAATAATTTACACATAGAAATCCAAAACGTCACTGCATGCCAATCTTGATCTACAACACACATATTAACATATATACAGTTAACTTCCAGATAACCCCTTTCTTGAACTCAGAAAAAATAATCAAATCAGTAAACAAACTTTGTCTCTCTATACTTTAGACCTAATTATAAAGATACACATTAAGTAACTGCAACTAAACTCAATTGAGACACAATATTACTATGAGCAATCAACAGTTACAATAAACTTTCCATTACTTGATATAGAGTGTATTTGATATACTCATGTGAACTTTTTAAATTGTATGCTTTATTATTTGATACTTTGTTTTATTTCATTAATCATTCTACAGGGTGTAGTATTAATATGTCAAGATTAATTAATAGAATAATGACTTCAGAATAGCAAAAAATATTACCAAACACGAATGTCATATTCGATATACTTTTTTCTAACTGTTGCATAAATCGCTAAATATTCAGTCATCAAGGTGTGGGTGTACATTGTATGAAATGTATATTTTTATTTGTTGTTTCGACATTGGATTCTTAATACAGAAAAAAAAGTCTTGTATTATTCTGTTCTTCCAAATTTGATTGACTATCTTGATAAATATATCAACATCTATAAAAATGACTTTTTTTGTTCAATAAAGGAAACAGTAGTATACCGCTGTTCAAAAGTCATAAATCGATTGAGAGAAAACAAATCCGGGTTACAAACTAAAACCGAAGGAAACACATCAACTATAAGAGGAAAACAACGGAACAACAGAAGCACTGAAGTGCAACAAAAACAAACGCCAACATACATAGAAACGAACTATTTGATAACAACTGCCATATTCCTGACTTGGTACAGGACATTTAAGAAAAAAATGGTGGGTTGAACCTGGTTTTATGGCTAGACAAACCTCCCGTTTATATGGCAATGTTAAAAAGTATCGCTAAAATGACAACACTACGTGACATAAATACAGCACAAATAAACGCAAGAACACTCAGCACAGAGAAACGCACACATATATAAAACAATAATCGTTGCAACATGTAAACCCGCAGAATAACAACGAACATCCTCCATTAACGACAGCACAGGACATCACAAACAGTGACGTATTTTTGTAACGAATATATAATCTTGAAATTCATACAATTGTTTTCACAATACTAGTCCAAACAATTATCATGACTATGACGGTATTGAAAGGCTATTTTAAATAAATGCTGTGACGACATCATAATTATTTGGACTAACACAATAATTTAAACATGGAAAATGGAAATTAACTCGACTATACTGACAAATAAGACATATGTGAAATGTACCGAAAATACAGAATTCAAACCACAAACGATAAGACATAACACAATATCTAACCGAAACCACAACAGAAACATCATAAATAAATACATGAATGTTGGATGTATAAATACCTAGACACGTCGCATAGCAATGCAAATTCACACTCGGCAAAATAGTCATATTCGGGAATAGGTCACGTTCGGTACTTAGAAGACAGACGACATAGATGTTAATCCACAATCTAAGACGTGGTAAAAATGTCATTAATTAGATTAGACACAGACACATCGTATAGATCAACCAATTTGTGATGGTGTCCATAACATTTACGGAGTATCATTTTAAATCTTTCCTCCTCATAACTTTGTTGGAGCAGTTTCTGCGTAAGGAGCACACTCGTCAAACTCGTCTTTCAAATTTCAGAATTTAATGGAACTTTCTCAGAATTTTATATAACAGTAAAATGCCATTGTGCACATTTTGATTTGTTTTGGTCCGAATGGTTTTGGGATTTTCTTTAGAAAATTATGTATTTTGCAAAGACATTATTCTAGTGTATTCTTATTTGCATCAACATGTCCTCATAAACACCCCTTTTAAACCAATGAAACTTCACCAAGATCTTCTTCACCTTACAATGCCATTGTTCCTTTCTATCTGAATAATTATTGGGTTTTCCTGAACAAATTATAGACTTTTTCATTGCTTTATGTTTGGACGCGGTATACTTTTGTAAGGTTTCATCGCAGTACTGAAAGTTATTTTAGACGATCTCAATGAAAACATGCATCCTATTTGATAAGAACAGAAAAAAACAACAATTCTATGAAGAAAAAAGATTCTTGACGCATTGATTGATTGTTAATTCAGCAGGTATCATAAGGACCAAGAGTTTTGAGAACCAAATATATAGAACATTTGAGAGCATGAAAAAGTGCATAAATAAAACATTCAAAACCGACTGAGGTCATTTATTACACATTATTCATAACTTATAAATTTACTATCAATATGTATCACACTTGGAACTGAGAAATGTTTAAAAGATGGAACTGAGAAATGTCCACTCGGAATAGAGAAATGACCAGAGGTGACAGAGAATAGCATTCTGTCGGTCTTTCGTTGATTTCTTTTGTTTATTTGAAACCAGAAAAAGTCACTTATAAATACTTCATTAAACCTTAACACCATACTTTCTATATCTTCACTTTAATTAATTGCTATATATGCTTGGTAAATAGGAAAGACCATAGAAGTATTATAATACTTCCATAATAAGACAAATCCATCAAATTTGTAGACAATAAATAACCGCAATAACAACAACAAAAAAGCAACTGTTTAGATATGACAAGAACATGAAGAAATATGATATATAAGGTAGCAGGTATGTGTTCCTTTGTCTTTAAAGGTATTATAAAAAAACCATTGTGGAAATTATAATTAATTATAAGTCATGATCCAGTACATAATAACACTGTCAGGTATTTAGGCATTTATTACAAAGTAACTAATAAATGGCTTTTAAAGAAGGATAATTAAGTGTGGACAATTGTGTTGATCTGTAGAGATCTTGTGTTTATTTTTTTACTTTTAGTCTTTAAAACACTTTTATTATAAGTAAGCAATATAGTTAGGAAAATAAAACAGGTTTGTTTTATACAAGACTATGAAGAAAAAGAGATAGAATTTACAAC
Organism: Mytilus californianus; assembly: GCF_021869535.1. NCBI lineage: Eukaryota > Metazoa > Mollusca > Bivalvia > Mytilida > Mytilidae > Mytilus > Mytilus californianus. The sequence goes on from NW_026262668.1 coordinate 97,731,568, forward strand.
AAAAAGATTACTTCAATTTTTCAATTATGATCTTTTTGTTATATGAGGTATCATTCCAGTAGAACTTGCGTTCTAAGTACATACAAGTTCGCACGATATTCTAGTGATTGCGTTTTTAATTGTCTTTAATTTCTTTGAAAGAAAGTAAGCTATAAAAATAAAGGGTTCTAAATTGTCAAGTTGAAATCTTTTCAATATTTTTGTTAATAATTTTTTATGTAATAGTACTTACATGTTTTTCACGTTGAACTGGATAAATTGTCAAGGAAAAAACACTACAATCAATTCACATGCGAATCCGTATTCTGTACAAGTATATAATTTTCACCGCATTTGATGTACAGATTCATCATAGGGGGGACTAGAAGGTTATTGATTTTGAAGGTCAACAGACAAGATCACATGCGAGGAATACTTTGCTGTTTGGTATCCTTGTTTATTTTGAGGTCATTCCTTAATAGAGAAGGATCATTTGGAAACAAATTGCCATTCCTGTGTAGCAATATTCCAACAGCAGTTGTGTATGGATTTTTTAGCTCTCAACTCATACAGAGTGTTGTCATTACAGAGTCATTTTGTACAGGAACAAACTGCTGAATAAAATAAGGATTTGTTGTCACAAGGTTGAAGTAATCCCTCCGTAAGTTATCTATGGTCGTCCTCACAAACGGATTGGTTGTTGATCAGAATGATCCTAGCAATTCACACGGATGCAGCAAATTAGTAGATTTGGTCCGTTGTATTTCCTAGAAGCATGGGTTCTCTTTGGAGGTACACTATACCTTAATTGCAATACTTTGGTAACACCATCAACAACATCTCCGATCAATCGTAAGTCGGAAAATTTGAGGCAAAAATGTAGAACATTCAATCGTATTCACGTTGATTAGCAGAATTAATTCGCACATCAAAATTGGTGATTTAGAAAACTATAAGGTAATGAGAACTTTATGGAGGCAAGCATTTACACACATTGTAGAGACATGTGCCTATTTTATCAAGAAAGCAAAACGTTAATCGTCTAAAAAGATAACATAACATACTCTATTAAGTGCCAGTTTTTGTAAGAATCAGATAATTTTGAAAAAAATCAAAACATGGCCGAAAAAAACCCACCGACCTAACCACCCTATTTTGAAGGTACCCTCATCCTGAGTTAGAAATGGTAGGTCTTTTGTTTCTGCGTGTCTGGTAATTCGAGAAATATCTAAATAAATTTTGGTTAGAATGATAGCAAATTACGGAGTTATCTCCCCTTAATTATTGATTTCTAGTGAAAGGAAACGAATTTTATATTTATGCACCATTATACATTCTGAACTTAAATTAATGTAAAGCCGAGCGGGTTTTTCTTTGTCATGTTTTCACCACTGCCTGATTCTTAGGCATATTGGCATTTAAAAAATAAAAGTGAATTTTGATAAGCTTTGCAACCAATACAAGAAACATATCGTTGTGGTAAGTATACTTGATCAGTCATGTAAACAGGCACACATTTTTCTAGCCAATATTAATATACGAACATTACTGTGGGTGTAGATAATTATTGAAAACGTCTATTAGTTCAAACGCAGGTGATAACATGATAGACAAAAAACGATTGAAAAAAACTCATCTTCTCGATAACTATGTTACTGATTTGCATAAATGACGATCTATAGTTATACCGTTTTTAAACATATTAAGGTATGATGTTGGTCATTCTACGAGCTTGAACTTTTAACAGATTCTGATCAAAGTCATTGCGACACATAGCATAACACCAATATCTCACAGCATATTTACTTACTGGTTATACATCATCCATCTTCATTCATTTAAGTATCACAAAGAAACATCACACGACCTTGTCTTAAAGCTTAAATTGTTAAGATTTCATAACACAGGCAAATAAATGAGAAATGTAAAAAATGTGAAATCACTGTATTTTGCTCAGCACATATTTGGTTTTTCGTGAAGAGGTTACTGCTGGGTTTATTTCCTTCCTTTTATAAATTTTGAAACAATTCTGTTTATAAAAATAAGAAGTTGTGGTTTGATTTCCAAAAGTATATTCCAAAACAATCTGCATTTCTTTAAATTGACTCGATACTTTGAGAATAAAAATGTGCGGTAATATTTAACAAATACCAGACTTTCTATAGTAAGAAAAAATCAATTTCGTGCTCTTTTTAAAAATTCACTATAGATAAATAAAAGTTTCTGGTTTTACCTAGCAAGGTTTAATAAACAATGTGTTACAAGTCGTGTGATGAATTGAGACATACAGGTTCGATTAATATCCCCACAAGTCCCTGTTAAAATGTACACATTTGTAGTGAAAGCAGTTGCAAAAGCAACAGCTCGAAACTAAGTAAAACTAGACAGCATCTCCTGATTACATATGAATAAAAATGTTAATAACTTATTGACATTGGTAGACTTGTTTGATCCATGGCATATTCAAAATGTCCCCTAAAGATTTGATAAACTGAGACACTGTAACGATCAAACAAATGTATTACTATGACTGAAGAACTGAATGATAATGTCAATTGTTCTTCTGCATGATATTGCTGCAATATTTTATGTGTTAAGACTAAGTAAAATTGCCATAGTGAAAACAAACTCTATGATATCTTATCAATACCATAGACAATAAAAGTATGTTTTACTCAAAATAAGGACATGAGGAGTTAAAAATACCAAGTGGGAAATCAAGTAAAAGATAGACTGACAACACCATGGTAAAAAGAAAAAAAATAACAAAGTATAAACAACAACATTTAACAAAACAGCAAACAAAAAAATAAATATTGACAATACTACGAATCCTACCAAAACCGAGGTTGAATTAAGGTGCAACGGAAGGGTAAGGAGGTTTTGCGTTACTAGTGACACCTGTTACTAAAATTGAGAATGGAAATGGGGAATGTGTCAAAGAGACAACAACCCGACCATAGAACAGACAACAGCAGAAGGTCACCAACAGGTCTTCAATGCAGCGAGAAATTCCCGCACCCGGAGGCGTCCTTCAGCTGGCCCCTAAACGAATATATATACTAGTTCAGTGATAATGAACGCCATACTAAACTCCAAATTGTACACAAGAAACTAAAGTTAAAAACAATACAAGACTAACAAAGGCTAGAGGCTCCTGACTTGGGACAGGCGCAAAAATGTGGCGGGGTTAAACATGTTTATGAGATCTCAACCCTCCCCCTATACCTCTAGCCAATGTAGAAAAGTAAACGCATAACAATACGCACATTAAAATTCAGTTCAAGAGAAGTCCGAGTCTGATGTCAGAAGATGTAACCAAAGAAAATAAACAAACTAGTATGTTGTCCATGGCAAATACAAATTACGTTATAAGAATTAAGGTGCAACGGAAGGGTAAGGAGGTTTTGCGTTACTAGTGACACCTGTTACTAGTATGTTGTCCATGGCAAATACAAATTACGTTATAAGAAGCATTGCCTTATGTCATACAAAGGGACGGGATTTGGGCTTTGACATTTGTGTATTTCCATAGCCATCTGAGAGCAATTACATCAATATTACCATTAAGAACCTTGGTTCATTTGTGTCCTGTAAGCAGCATATCTCAATCACGGAAAAACCCGATAGGAAACACTAGCCCTTGAACTTTCAAATTTATGCTCAATATCAGGTGCCACTGCAATGTTGCTATATACGATTGAAATTTCAAAATTTGAAATCTATGTCGTAAATTTAATTCTCAACCCAATCTCACTGTCAATTTTTGTATTTAATAGATATAAAAAGATGTGGTATGAGTGCCAATGAGACAACTCTCCATCCAAGTCACAATTTGTAAAAGTAAACCTTATAGGTCAAAGTACGGCCTTCAACACGGAGCCTTGGCTCACTCCGAACAGCAAGCTATAAAGGGCCCAACAATGACTAGTGAACAACCATTCAAACAGGAAAACCAACGGTCTAATCTATATTAAAAACGAGAAACGGGAAACAATTATGAACCACATCAACAAACGACAACCACTGAACATCAGGTTCCTGATTTAGGACAGGTGCAAACAAATGCAGTGGGTTTAAACGTGTTAATAGGTGCTAACCTTCACCCTACCTGAAACAATAGCGTAACATCACAACATAGAAAGACAAGTCTAGATATGAAGTTGCCATACATGTATATGTATCTAAGGTATCCTATTTTATAAAGTCAATTGGATAAATGCAATCAACAAAGTCACCAAACTTTCAGTGAGAGAACATCATCTCTAAAGTGGAACTTGAAAATAAGTTGTGAAACTAATATATTTTCATCATACGTGAGAAACCCTTGTTTGAAGTCTGGCTCATACAAATAAAGGTGCAGGCATATTGAATGAAAAAAGAAGCCTGTTGTTCAGTGGTTGTCGTTTGTTGGTGTGGTTCATAAGTGTTTATCGTTTTTTTTATAGATTAGACCGTTGGTTTTCATGTTTGAATTGTTTTACGCTAGTCATTTTTGGCCCTTTATAGCTTGATGTTTAGTGTGAGCCAAGGCTCCGTGTTGAAGGCCGTACTTTGACCTATAAATGTTTACTTTTATACATTGTGACTTGGAAGGAAAATTGTCTCATTTGCACTCATACCACATCTTCTTATTTATACCAACTTGTTTCACACTGACCGATTAACAAACTGGCACAAATATTTTTTTCTTAAAACGAGGCCGGTAATGCCAAAAAATGCTGAACGTTTTAATTAAAAGAAGACGTTTACATATACAAATATATATATATATATAAAACGTCTACGTATCAGTTAACGATTTTTTCTTACGAGGGCGCTGGATCGACACGATTTACGATACATGTACACAATAAATAAATTATATAAACGCCTAAAAATTGTACAAAACAACACCAATATTAAAAAAAGGAAACAATAAATGTAAGTATCTATAAATATTTCGGATAACAGATATCCTTCATCAGTATGATTTATATAATGTAAAATGAATCATATCAATCTATTCTGATTTAACTATAACAATGCTTCTAATTAAAATAGTAATGTGCGATATGAACTGGTACATTTCTAAAGTTTCAAAGGTGACGATAATTAAGATATTAGAACAAAGACTGCGTACAAATACATTCCCAATGAACAGCACTGACCGATTTCAGCTGGTATGATATTCCAAATTTGACGACGGTAAAGTAATTATAACAGAGGCTGCGTATTTAAACACCCCAAATAAATAGTAGTTTGATAATGATTAAAAAAAAAGAATAATAATTTTGACAAAGGTTAAGTAATTGAACGTGGCTGCGTACTTATACATTCCAAATAAATAGTAACCTGCGATTTAAACTGGTAACATTGCAAAATATGGTGTATTCCGTACAGTGGAGTGACTGTTAATTAAAAGTCTGGGTGTTCAGTATTTGTTTGCAAGTTAGACATCGTTTGTTCCCGCATCCCTTGCAAGAACCCACAGGCAAAGAGCTTGATTTAGAGGATAAATCAGCTCTCACCAGCAAATCCAGTACAGGTGGCTCTGGAGAGATCTTGAATTGTTTAGGCTGTTTTTCTATTTCTTTCCAATTTTCGCGGATTAGGTATGATAAATTGTCAAATTTGGGATGGTAAGTCAGCACTAACGGCACTTTTTTGTCGACCTTATCGTCTTAATATTGTAAAATTTCATCTCGGCTGATGTTGTTAGCACGAGAGAAAGCTTTATCAATGTCTTTTCTTTATATATCATAATGTATACTTCCAGCAACTTACAGCCAATGCGACATTACACAAAAGAAAAACTATTGTAAAAAAAACCAAGACCAATCTTATAGCTGTTCTTGTATTTTAGCTGTATTATTGGGATACGCTTGAGAATTACATGTCTGGAATTATGGGATAAACTGTTTAATAAAAACTTAAAATAATTATGATGCAAAACGTTTTTCGCGAATCGTTTTAACGTTTTGCAAGAGTTTTGGTTTCAATATATTCATTTAGATTACCAAAAATTACATTAATACAAAATTATAAGGAGATGTGGTACAACTGCCTATGTGACAACTATAAAGATTGCTTTTGATGGAATGTTACCTTAAAAGTTTCTAACTGTCCATCATAACACATCTTCGCGTGATATGGGTCAGGTGTTTTCTGCTAAATAAATAATTTACGGCCACTGTAGAGCCATAAACATAATAATGACCCACAAGATTGTCAACAACATGAACAGAAATGGTCTTTAATGTCACTTCAACGTTATCATTTAATTATAAATAGAAAATATTAGGTATTCCTTTGCGCCAAAAGAGAAATATTGCATAGGATGAAATAGGATAAAGTAAGGTTTATTGTTTGATGGTGTATTTTTTATGTCACCTAGATTTGTAAAAAGCTGCAAGACATTTTTCTGGTTAAAACATAACATCTCATCTGGTAGCAGTTGTCTATTTAGCAATCATACCAAATCTTCTTATTTTTATTTTACATGCTCTTTGCGCTAGTTCTCCCTTCTTAAATAATTTTCAATACGTACTTAAGTTAAAATATATGATTTCTCGCAATATTTTAAAGAAATACTTGGCAAGATTTTATTTGGAAATAATAGAAGTAAAAATTCTCTCAAAATAGGTGAAATCATCAAATTTCCAATTTTAAATCCATAGATTTTTCTTAAATTGATATGTTGTTGATACAAAAATTCTGTTTTAATGGTCCAAAATGATCATACGGTCATTGACTTCGTTTTTACGGTATACATCAATCAAAGAGGTGTTCTAGGTGGAAGAATACCACAAAAGGCCGAAGTAAGCGTAACGTTATCGTGTTGATTGATTTTTGACGTTTTCATTACCAACTAGATAGCAGACTGGTTAATACTAAAAAACGAAGTCGGTGACCCTATGATTATTTTATATCAATCATAGCAAAATGTATGTATCAACAATATATAAATTTCTAAGAAAAATCTATGGATTTGAAATTGGAGATATTGTGATTTTAGGACAAATTAAAAAAAGTTTTTTTCGTCGATTTTTTGTGCTTTCGATACAAATGTTGACTTATTTTGAAAGAGTTCATTTTGTAATATTTCAGAAAATAAAAGAGATAAAGGCCTTTTTTCAGTTGAGGTTCAATGAGCCAAAGTTGTATACAAAATGTTTCAAAAATCTGTGACATAGCCCATTTACTTTTCATTGACTTTAATTGCTGTATTTCAAGGCTTTATATTGCTAACGCCAGTGACATATGTTTCAGAAAAAAGTAAAATCACAAAAATACTGAACTCCGAAGTTACTTAGAAGTTAGCAATATAAATTCTTGTATCCTACGTCTATAGTATACATCCATGTGTTTTTAAGTGGACATTATATTGTTGTGCTGTGTTGATACTATATAAATTTATTATTCTTCTACGAGTTAATTCTGTCGTTAAATCGAACACATTCCTGGCTATTTTTATAATACTGAACTCCCTCTTATTTGTTATGTTTACAAAAAATCTACCCGGAAATATGTGTTTAATTATAGCGAAGTGTGTAAAGATGTTAATATCAGTGACAATACACCTACGTCATGAAACTGCAGTTATTCCGAATACATTTATGTCCCAAGTTCCCATGTTATAACAGGAGACCTTAACATCGTTCATGACCGAGAGTTGAAATCATTCCTAAGTAAAGGACCTAAATATCGTCCCCCGTCAAATACTTTGAAAAAAGTGGAACTAACTAGTTTTGGAACGTTAAAAATTCGTTGGAAGTACTTGATAAATTGCATGCTTATAGTGGTGATTTCGAATCTGTTCAAAGTTTTGATTTTTCTACCCTATATACCACTTTGTTTCATAATCTTATTAAGAAAAAATTCACACACCTTATTAAATGGGCATTTAAAAAGTCAGAATGCGAATATATATGTTCTAACTCTTTTAGGTCATTTTTTTAGTGACAACAGACACAAGAACTATGTCAATTGGACCTGCTTTGGTACGATAACTGCCCTTGATTTTTTACTAGATCACCTTTTTCTCCGCTATGGAGATTCCGTATATCGTCAAGTTATCGGAATTCTAATGGGGACTAACTGTGCACCACTTATTGCGGACCTGTTTCTGTATTGTTATGAGTTACAATTTATGACTAAAATCATCAAAGACCCATCGAAACAACATCTGATACAAAAAATTTAATAACACTTTTATATATTTGGATGATATATTGGCTCTCAATAATGACGATTTCTACACTAAATAGATTATCTATATCTTTAACGGGAAACTTAATACCAAAATTTATGATAAAAGAGATGATTTTTCATTCCATATTGTTTATCATCCATTTTAGGTGGTGACGTTCCCTTTTCACCATCTTATGGTGTTTATATATCTCAACTTGTTCGATTCGCTTGTGTATGTAACAACGTATTTGAATTTTACGAAAAAAAAACTCCGTATTACTAAAAAAATTATTACACCAGGGTTTTCGATATCACAAACTAGTCAAAACATTTACTAAATTTTATCATCGGTACAAGGACATCATTCTTAAATATAAATCAACATGCAGACATCTTATACGTTAAGGTATTTCACATCCAATCTTTTATGGTAATATTCTATACAAAGCACAAAAATGTCGACATTCACCTCAAAAGCTAACCAAACCTTTAAACAGACTTATTCAGAAGGGATATAGTTACGTTACTGTTGTCAGGTAATTAAAGATGGCATATTTTGATATTAATATTGATTCACTCATAGGGTCTTTGCATCGGAAATAAACACATTTATTCTAAAACCTGAGTTTTACTGTGCGTATTGCTGTGTGTTTGTTTATTATACATTGGCTAGAGGTATAGGGGAGGGTTGAGATCTCACAAAACATGTTTAACCCCGCCGCATTTTTGCGCCTGTCCCAAGTCAGGAGCCTCTGACCTTTGTTTTTTTAATTTTAGTTCATTTATATGTTTTGGAGTTTAGTGTGACGTCCATTTCCAATGACCTAGTACACATTTTTGTTTAGGGGCCAGCTGATGCCCGACTCCGGGTGCGGGATTTTCTCGCTGTGTTGAAAAACCATTGGTAGCGTTCGGCTGTTTTCTGCTCTTTGGTCGGGTTGTTTTCTCTTTGACACATTCCCCATTTCCATTCTCAATTTTATTTGATAATTTCACCTTTCGCGAAAATGGATGAACGATCTGGTGCTATAATTGGTTGTACCGAGTGTAAAACGTTCGATTTGTTTTGCTAAAATGTCTTTTTGGGTTAAGGTAAGGGTTAGGGTAAAAAAAAACGATAAAAATAAAATAAAAAAAAACAAACCCAGATTTACCTGAATTTACAGACTATATTTAAGGTGTGAGAATGGCACCGCGCTGAAAACCTTCAGAGTTCGATACAATTTTGCAATGATTACCTTCAATCTGTTTATATGAATTTTTAGAACTCAAAGTTCGATGTTCCGCCCGTAAATTGGTCTATTTTGTTTTTAATCGTCAATCATGTTTCGTTGGTCTGAATATTTATGGTTTCTAAATCCCACGAACAATTCCACATGAATGGGTGCGATCTTCTAGTTTGTATTGATAATCAAAGTTTGCCATCGGTAAATCTTTTCTATTCTAATGAAAAGCTATTGGACAAAACTATATTATAAAAATGAACCGTTGTTATAATATATAATTATATCTCAGATATATGTTTTAAACTTTCACCTCTTTTACGCCACAAAATATTATAAAAAAAACCAAACTGACAAACATCAACAACTTGCAGATACCATTTTCGTCAAGTCAGAGAACATATCGGGTAAAGACGCCCTGGCTGTTACAATCATTAAAATCATGGAAGTATTATATATATTATACTATACTTCCATGTTAAAATCAAAGGTTACCAAATCGAAACTATACCGAATACGTGATAAAAAAATAGTTATATAAATGTATTAGAAATTTTAATTAAAGGTGTTAAGTAAACAATCAATGGAACAACAGCCTAATAACACATTGGACAAAGGTCAACAATATGGTCTAAAGACAAAATCGTTTGTCAAACTGTAAATCTCCCTAAATTGTAAAGTATTGTTCAACAGCTGACCAACATCAATATATCAAGAACTTATACATTAAAATGTAGCAACAGAAGTTTACAACATTCCGGACACGTGCCAGGCACATCAAAATGTTGTATAGTCACTTTAAATTATGTCAACTTACTCATTGATTGTGAACAGATTTTTAACCAAAAAAAAAAAGAAAAAAAAAAAGGTAAATGAAGTATTAAAGAAAGAATTTATACAGACACTCATTTATACTTCAGAAATGCTTAATTGGTTAGTCAAAAACACAATATTCTTGAACAAGACGAAAGTCATAAAACCATTTACGATGAAAAGCCTCTTTTAACTGAATGGTAACAAACTTTGTGTACCTTACCATTACAGAATGAGAGTAAAGTTACGACTGAATAATTATTAAAGGATTATTAAGAATGCCAGTTGACTCCTATGGACCACAAAAATGTGAAGAAAAAAATAAACACTTATTATTTGTAATGAAAAACATCTTTTAATGTTTAAATTGACGTCAAACACAGTTTCATACATGATAAATTGTCACGATCGTCACATGGAATCTTGACATAGCTGTCACAGTACTTAACATGTGAAAGTTTATTTTTATGAAATCAAATTAAAATTCCCAATGAACAAACCACATTTGTTCTGGAAAATGATACATGTGAACATTTTTTAATTGATAAAGTATATTTCAGTATGGCTATCATTTAGGACATACTTGTTGATCTTCATTACAGTAGCGATATTCTAAGATTGATTAACATTTTACATAAACTAAATCATGCGAAATCTGCAACAAATAGTTGCATAGAACGGACAGTCACACTTTGAATAAGTAAAGCATATAAGAAATTCCGGAAAAATGAAAATAAAACATAGATCTAAGTATACGCAGCTTATTTACTTTAGAAGACGCTATAGTTCGATAGACATACATAAGTGCAAGTATATTTTTTATATTCTTATCCACTTTGCAATGATAATGACAAGAAAAGACCAGGCTGAACAGTGGGTATCAATAATTTCTTTCTTCCATTTATTTGAGTGACTACCGAAAGTACCTAATAGATAAAGGAAACGTTGAATCTAAAGACGTATCCTTCAGAACTCATGAAAAGGGTCAATGCAATATTTGCGCAGAATTGTATCGTCCTCCCAACAGGCGTTTTAAGATTTGAAGAAACAGAATGAAAATTAATTGGTATTTTGATTTCATTGTGATACTGCGACTTAAGTTTATACATAAAACAATGTAATTATATGTGTTTTTCTTCTTATCCTATAATGAAGGTAAAGGATCAACAAATACAAATGCGTTTAACATAATAAATACGAATAGGAACATTGATTCTGATACCTGTAACCGCAAACATGAATATATACAGGACTAATAATTTTCTAATTATCTTACAACGCAGTTGAAGTCTTTTTTTTATCATGACTTATAAATCAAGATGCTGAATTTGTAAACAACAGATTAATTTCCCTGAAGCAGAAAAGACATCTGTGACATAATTGTAGGTAATAGTAAGTACAAAAATTATAATAAAACATATTAAATGAGCACAGTAGTAAAACACAGGTTTTTTTTTTATTAGAACTCAGTAACAGGTAAAATAATTCTAATTAAACGTATCATATAAGCCCGAGTGGAGAATTGCATATTATAGAAGATAATATTAGTATGTTTTATTGTTTACACGTAAGCATGCCTTAATGATGAATTAAAAAAGAAAAAAATGTAAGGTATGCGTAAAAAAGAAATAAAGACGACAATATACATGTACGGATTTCAACAGTTGACAAGTGTATTCATTATATCGCTCTGAGTGTTGTATAATGTTACAGAGATTATCAAATATATGCTATTAACACTCAATTCCTTACAAAATAGATAATCCGAATACTATAGTATACTCACAGGGTTTGTAACTTGCGACAGGCACATTAACATGTGGTAGGATTAAATTAGTCCGATGAGTATTCAACTCTCGCGCTAAATGAAATTACAATGCACAGTGAATATATGTTTTATCAAATCAGGTCAAAGAAAAAACTTTACTTTAGAATATTGGTATTATAGAAACAAAACCACAAACAAATAAACAATATTGAACAGTACCGGATCAAAGAATGATGGGACCTTATCTGCGGATATACATAACAGTACTGAACCTGATAATGTACATAAAAAAAAGCGAACTAATGTTAATCGGCTATTGATAATGATGCAATGCTTTTATAATCTTTATCAATATCAACTAGGCTATAATGAAATATTTGAAGACTATTTTTATGCTTAAATGCTTAATGATAAACCCATCATACATAATAAATGCAAATACATGTTAAATAGTTAATATAAGAATAAGGAGATGGGGTTTTATTGTCAATGAGATAACTATCGCAAAAATTCCCAAAAGGACAGAGATGGTAACAATAATAGGTAACCGTGCAACCTCTAACAATGAGCAAAACACACATCATATAGGTATTCATAAAAAGCCCCGGTATAACAAAATGGAAAATAATTCAAAATAGAAAAACAAACGACCTTATTTATGCTAAAACAAAATCTGAAAAACTATTATGACAGCCACTATAAAATCAACCTCTCCCTAACATGTAATAGTACAAAATGAAAACAACACGTTATAAATTTCCCATCATGTTTGTTGGATAAACAGTCAAATGACAGAAATATTAGAACGCGAACTGGAGGCATTTGAAACGATATTTGAAGTGTTTTTAAGGTAAGGTAGCCAATACACAAAAGAGACCTTCAAATGTTCAAACGAGGCCTTAAGCAGAGATGTGGCAATGCAATGATTGTCTACTACATAACTCTTCATGGAGCACACGGCCTTCAATATAGAAAAAATATATAATTTTATTCTAAGGAGTTTTCCGTGTAATATTTATTTCATACCAGTACCTCACTATACATTGGCTGCTTTTTCAGACGGGACAAAATACAAAACGCTTTACGAGTAGTTGAAGTTTATTTATAATCCGAAACTCTGCTAAAATGTATATTAAATCATACCTAAAGAGGCGATACATCTTTAAACGATGATGTTAAATAATGCAAATTTGGTGTCACTATAATTTTTTTATACGATCAATAAAATTTTTCAAAACTCCTCCCCACGTTAAAGTATGTTGATTGCTCAACATGTAATGTAAAGTTATGCGTTGAAACGAAATAACACATGCCGTTAACGATACGTTAACATACAAATGTGAAATTGTAAAATGGTCAGAAAACAGAAATTGCTAATAAGATATTTACTTCCTATCCTTATATCGTAAAGTACATCAAACGAATGTTTTATGACAATTTTATGATTACTTGCTGATCTTTTGATGACTGATTTACGCAATAATCACAGTTCAGCAGGTTCTATTTAAGTAAATGAAGCTATGATTATAACGTGAACCATGACCTGTTGTTGTCATCGTATATGCAAATGAGGAAATATTTTCTTCGCCTGTACATATAAAAAGGAAAGCAAAGCACAGAAAAACAATTTGCGTCTTAATTTGTCAAGATTATAGAATCTTCCTTCAGGTAGGATCTTGCTTATTAGGATAAAATAGTCTGCATATTTTGAAACATGTTTATTTTCTAACTTATTTTTGTTACTTATATTTTCAAATTATTTTAGTGGAAATGTCTTTAATAATGATTTTATTTATCAATGAAATATGATGGGTTATTTCACTTTACATTTTAGATAACCAAGAATTTACAATGAAGAATTTTTTTCTTCTTCTGCTATTATGTGCACTACTTCTGGCAATCTGCGAGGCACAAAATATTGGTAAGTGTAACATAAAATAATTCGAAAGGATTTGTTTTAATTCATATACTATTAATGTTAATAAAAGGAGATCTTTCATTTAACAATTATACAATGACGTAATGTAATTCTATATATTGTACGCGATTCATTTGACCTTAAACGCGTCCCGCTTAGGAATACACATGGCAAATACTAGTAAACAATTATTTTTTTGTTTAAAAAGTCAGTTTGCTTTTCATGCTTTGGTTTTCCACAATGTAAGCGTTGACTGTGACATTAAGTTTAGACAAATGCTTAAAACAATAAAGCTGGTCTCTCTTTCTTATTAATGAAACATGATTAATTACAGCAGCCTAATGATTTTTCATTTCCCTTTACAGCACTACCTACTTTTAGCGTTTTATAACTTGAAATCTTTGCTACCTATTCATTTAGTTTTCGTTTAAACTCCTTCAGTTTACATTATTTTTTTCTATCCAATTTGCTTTGAAAAAAATGAAAACAACACTTTAAATTTATTAATTTTCCTGTGTCCGGAGCGCTTTTCGTTATTTACCTTCATCAGGAACGTTTTATTTTGAATGATCCTTTTATTTTGATAATAAACAAGCTGCCGTTATCATATCTATATCAGCACTATATATAGCAACACACGCCATGTACAATAACACACGCTTACATTCAGAAATGTACTTTCACGCAATAATCTTATGTGTTGACTTAATGTTAAAATTGAGTGCAATAAAACCTTATTTACAATTACATGATATTTTATATATTGTTTTTATAAATGACATGATAATGTAAAATTCATGTAAAACATGGCAATTGGCCTTGAGTTTACGGCCAATATATTCTTGGTAATAGATTATTAAAGGTATACAAGGTATATCAGTACATTATGTAAATATTGCGTGTAACATTGACTAATATTCCGCATAACTGAAATTGAAAATATCATTTAAAAAAAAGAATGTTTATGGATTATTGTATAAAGTTTAACGACTGTTAAGTAATGACAACAAAAAAATTTTCATCAACGTAAAGATTAAATAGATACACAAGTGTTATATCTCTTTACTGTCTGAGTTTGCTGAGAGCACAATTTCTTTATAATCATACTCATCTATCTAATATGCAGTGAAACATATGCTTTTATTTCTACTTTTATAACTATTCACTAATCGCGATTATTTTTGACTTTTGAAACGGATAACTAAGAAAAATTAGGATTGCAGGACTTTTGAAGCATAAACTACATAAAATTTCTACTTTGCCTACAAGATTTTTCTGGATTCCAATACACTGTTTAGTAAACATCTGTACCATGATACATGCTGTCGCGAATGTAAAATAAAATGTTCCTATGTTAGTTAGTTTACTATACGGTGTATATATTTCTCTGATCTTGTGCTTTATTTTTGACAGGAACGTTATGGTTTTTGAGTAGAATGTTTAACAGACAAAATAATCGACCGATGAACTTAATGGATATGATGCTAATGAACCAGTATGACATCATTTAACTTCAGAAAATGAATCGACAAACGATACTCGACGCAAAGGAATGCGACAAGGATACCCACTTGTTGTTATATTATTGGAATCCATTCATAATCAACCAGACTATACATTTTATTTATATAACATTGTAATTATCATCTAACTTTGTATTTATATATTTTATATTAATTTCAAAAAAAGTGTTTTTTGTTTGAATTGTTTATCGTTAATCTCTATTTTCAATGTAGCCAGACTAGCTATTTTTTATAGTGCAACTTTGTCAACATTTTGAGAGTATACACATTTATTTCATACCATAAAATCATTATTTTGCTTGCTTCTTTACAATGCAAGTTATAATAATGTGTACATAACTAGTTTGTTTCCATCATCTCAAATATATCATTTCCCACAAAACGAACTTGACGTACCTGACTTCGTTCTGTTCGTTTTTGAGGAACACAAGTCGTCTGCTATCTGATCCGATCATTCTTCTCTTCAGGTGGTGCCAAACTCCGGTTCTTTATATCTCAGGCTGTATTTTGTTATGCATTTGTCAAGGTTTATTTCAATTCTTGTCCCATCCACTGCCTAGATCTTTTTTTAATTTGTTTATTTGATTGGTATTGTTTTATCCGGATATAGCAGTTCATGTTGCCAATAGTTCTAACCCACCATACGCCACAAATGTATCAAGGCTTTTATTGATGAATACCTGGATTTTGTTTTTAAGCCCTATGGTGAGTCTCCATGTTTCGGCATCATAAAGAAAGGTTGGATTTCACGTTGAAATAACAATTATGATTTTTTGTTTTCTCAGAATTACCACACAATAAACAAGATTGCTACGTCGTACCAAAATGATCCCCGCCACTGTGTATACTGTAGAGTTGTACAACAGGCACACAGATTACATTATAAAGTCAATCTTATTTATCAAGGCGCCAGTCGTTTGCCGATGTTCCAATCTCGTAAATCGATTAAGATGAGATAAATTACTGTAACAAACAAAAACGGAGGGATTCAATCTGACCTCCAAAAATTTGTTCAGTCGTTTTTCCTCATAAATCTGTTGGATCAGTTTTCGTGTATGGATCACACCCCTGTTAACGAAATTCGTATAGTGTGAACTTGACGAGCGTAATGAATTGACTGATATATGTAAACGCCGTACGACGGAGCAGATGGTATGTTACTGCTGCGAAATGGGAATTTGACAATTGGAAAGGTAAATTAAACACGTTTGTAATAGAATATAGTTCGATGTCGTCCGTATTTGTCAACATCGTTGCAAAAGATCAAGATATGAAGCAGACCTTCTTATTTCGGTAGTTTCTTTAATATCAAGTTTACTTGGCTATACAAAATATAAGCACTCATTGAAATGTTGGTTATTAAGTGAAGGACATCATCAATATATCTGAAAATGAAATCAAATGAAATATGGGTTATTGAGTGACAGGACATCATCAATTTATCTGAAAGTGAAATTAAAGAACTTTGTACGATGCTTTTTCCTTGTGTCTATGAAAAGATTCTGTGAATTCTGCTTCATATGAGTACACACAAAAGCCAGTAGTGGTACACAATTAGTTCCCATTGGAATACCGACTGTCTGCTGAAATATTAATCCACCAAACTCAACATGTTGTGGATTACATAGTCTAGCCCTTTGATGATGTCTTCTTTGGTGAATTTGTTTTCGAAAAAAAACATTGTCTTCAGATTGTGTTTCTTGATCATAATGAAGCGTCTTTCCAAGTTTGACAAAGTTATTGAAGTATTTAAAACACTTCTACACCAGACTGTATCTAAAGAAAGAGTGCACAAACCCCACCAATAGACTTGGATGATCCCAGGTACTGATACGGACGGTAAACAGGTCCTGCTCTACATGTTGCACCCGTCGTGTTGCTCATGTAAGTACAAATAAGGTGAAAAGTCTTATTCATAAGCAAGTCAAATGAAGATGACAAATAATTCTACAAAGTATGGACTATTGTCTAACGGTGTCTAGATGTTGCTGTTTTCTAGAAGAACCCACGAATAGACAGACGGGCAAATATTGTACCTATTTACCCCGTGGCGCTTATAAGGGTTGGGGGACAAAAAACCAAAGTATAAGAAATTTGTACAATAGTCGTAGAATACAGAAATGACTCCTTTCATTTTTGATATGCAATAAGAAAATGCAACTTAAAATGAAATTTCCCCCAGTGACTATTCTTTTTATTTGTTATCTGATGGAAATATAAAATATATGAACAAAAGAGATGTGAAGTAAGCGTCAATTAGACAGTAACCCAATGATAAAAATAAAAATAAAAACATTTTGACAAACAGTGTTCAACAATAACCATATGTATATGTGTACTTCAACTATTATATCTTTATCTGACGATTCATACAAAATAAAGGTTTCACACGAGAATACCAAAATATATACCCGAACACTTTTCATTGGTAGCATAATAATCTGTTAAACGCCCGATTAAAGATGAAACAACGTAAGCGAGAAAACCAACGTTCTCGTTTCTGCAACAACAAAAAAAAAAAAATAGATAAATAAAAAATCAACGAAAAACATAAAAAGCAAAAAACAAAAATATAAAAACAAATAAGGCGAGCAGCAACACGGACATAACTGAATTACAGTATTCTTTCTTAGGGCGGGCACATTAAGGTATTAATGTTTCTCGTTTCTCGTTTTTAAATAGATTAGACCGTTGACTTTCCTGTTTGAATGGTTTTATACTAGTCATTTTCGGGACCCTTTATAGCTTGCTGTTCGGTGTGTTGAAAGCCGTACTTTGACCTATAATGGTTTACTTTTACAAATTGTAACTTGGATGGAGAGTTGTCTCATTGGCACTCATACCACATCTTCTTATATCCATTAAACATGTTTATGAGCAGTCGCACCTCTAATAACCTTGGACAGTGGCGCAACACCAACACATAAAAACAAACTATAAAATCATATATTTAAGGCTTGACACATCAGATCGACACTAAGCGCACCAAATACAAAAAAGAAACAAATCACAATGTACTCAACTAAGAGTACACGCAGTTAATGTAGGCTAGTTAAAAGCCAATTTGAAATAACAAACAGACTCATAATTTCAACGACTTAAATTTCAAGCAGTACATATAGAAAAGATGTAATGTTGAGGCGTAATAAACAGACCGAGAAAAGCATGACCATGTGCAATGCCAAACTATAACTATCGACAGGATGTAAAACCAAATGTGCATAACTGCAAAGGTGAACGTATTTAAAAAGACTCATCAAGGATACCTGGCTGATGGATTGGTACGCATGACGCGCGTTTCGACGACATGAGACTCATTAGTGACACTCGAATCAAAACAGTTGAAGAGCATTAAAAACCGGATATTCCCAAAAAATCGTGCCATAAAAGGCTTAGAGAATCTATACATCGGGTAGACAAATCCTAGTGTTTCGATTAATTCAACATTTTACAATCACTAGACGCACGGGAAAATGAACATATCAATGATATTTCATGCCAAGACAAAAGGGCTAACTACTGGAATGGTGAAACCCTCGGGAATGAAACGTCCACCAGTAATGGCATTGACCAACTGGTTGTAAAAGCTCATAAATGATGCCAGGCTTATAGTTAGTACACCAAACGCGCGTTTCGTGTACATAAGACTCATCAGTGACGCTCAAATCAAACAAATTCGAAGACCAAATAAAATAAGACGTTGAAGAGCATTAAAAAACGATGATTTTTCAAAATTGTGCCAAATAAGGCAAAGGCAATTTATACCAGTTACATATGTTCACACTAAGTGGATTTAAATAACAGGGGTATGAGGGAGATTGACTGAAAGCGATACTTCATTAGTTTTACAGTGACCATAACAAATTGGTTAACCTATACGATGTGTCTATTTACCAACTCCCTATTGACATATTTTGCGGTCTTAGATCTTTACATAACAGTATAGTCGCCGATCTTTTATTTTACCGATTTTGTCTTCATCACTGTGGTGAAATTCGCTTGGCGGGTGATGTATGAATAGCATGCGACGCTTACCCTGTCAACACACCCGAATTCGGTTCTTTTGGCGTGCAATTCCCAAAGTGTTCTTTTTTTACCTTGATTTGTCTGTTCCTAATCGATTTACGACATTTTAACATCGGTAAACTACTGTCGCCTTTCTTTAGTGTATTTAGTGTTTTGGAAAATGCCTTTTAATATATTCATGTTGTTTGAACCAATTTGGTTAATAATTGATGACTACCATTGATCATAAATAAGGAAAAAAGATCAAAGGGTAAAATTAGTTCAATGTTGATTTCGTTTATTATGACTGATACTTTTTCATGAATCCTATGATTGCGTTGTCTTTTATCAAGATATTCATGAGGTCATAGAAATGTTACCGTGTCCCGCAATATTGTACTTTGTACCGAGGGGATATTCTGTCCGTTATTGTAAAACCTTGGACAGGTCGAAACTTGTACATGAATATTCAAAGTGTTTGTGTGATTGTTCTGGTTGTTTCTAGACGGTTGTAAGTGGCTAAAAATTGTAGTCGTGGTTATGTCTTGACTAAATGCTTGTAAATGAAACTTTTGAATTATTTAGGTCTGCAGAAACGGTATAAATATTTTTGTGTTCGTTTGAAAAATTCACGTCATGTTTGTTCTACATATTGTATACCACAATTAGGTTTAGTTCATGTGACAAGATATATAAAGGCTTAAAGTTTTTTTTCAAGTAATGTCATGGGAAAAAGAGATTTAAACAGCTATCCAATTCACTGGGTGCCGAATAGTATTATTGGAAAATAATCTGGAACAGGTTAAATTTGTTCTGGCATTGCACGGAATAATGTTGGGATATCTACTTGCATTTCTATGGTGTGGCCGGATACGTTAATACTTTAAGCCATTTTCTATTTAACTCCATTTTTGTAAGAATGTACAGCAACAGAATACATTCTAGAGTAAGAAAGATAACTTATATAACACAAAAAAAAATCTATAACGCTTCTGAAGACCTAAGAAACTGATTGTTTGGTTTACTATCATATAAAAAACATAAACATAATAATAAAACTGAAGACACTCGAAACTGTTCAAATCACCCAGAACAATCATATAAACTATTTCAAGTTTCCCGTATAATTTGTGAGCTGTTTTTAATTACACGACTACAGACCGCACATTCTCTTGGTCTAAATGACAATATCATAGGACAGTGCAACATATCTATATCTATAGTAATTGATATCATTGGTATTGTAGGTAAAACGGGAAGCCCTCTGCTACAGAAAAACCAGTTCTCATTTCATTTGATCATAAAGATATCCAAAAACAGGTAAAAATTGTCTTCAGCGGCATTATATAGCGCCAATAAAGATTTTTATTTAATGGAAATATGTAAAATTGTTTGAAAAAGTTTATCATTTTTTAAAACTCAAATTGATTTCTGATTTTGAATACAGTTAATAAATAGAATATAGGTCCCTACCTCTTTCGCATCATTCCAAAGACTGGAAAAAATATATAATAATTCTTTATGCTTTATTCATTCAATAATACAGACAATTACAATATGTAAAAACAAGAGTGTATTGAGTTCATGTAATCCATTTTTGAAATGTTGTTGCTAATGGACCAGTTACTGAATATATTGTTCCAAAGAAACAAATGCTAAAATTAATTGCGTGTTAGTAATAATTTGTATATTTGCTTGAGTTATCTTTCTTACAACAGGTAAACGTATTTTGTCATCAACTGTATTTGACATATTTAAACTTTTTTTTCGGTTTACATATTTAATTCACATAACTGCATATCGAATCGTCTTCCCTCCTCGTACCACAATTGTGTGCGATATGGGTCTTTTTTGTATATTTTGTTTAAGTGGATTTTTTTACGACTCCTATAGGCAAAGTTGATCTTGGATAAAATTGGCTTTTTGGCCATAACGCTCCAAACTTTTCTACGTATTTATGCACCCATTCCTAGCATTTAAATATTTTGGTTGAAGCTTCCCGAGGAAGGTAAATCCAGAAAAGCTCTTCAGACGCACAAAATTTAAAAGTGTTTTTTGTTTTCATTTTTCGAAAATTTGCAATTTTATCAACTGTAAAATCTTCGTAGATATTCATAGTATTTCAAAGATAATACAGCTTAGCAAATACTTAAAGATTATTTTAGCTTAGTTCGCATAGTTTTGGAGTACTTCATCTTTGCAGGCCGAAAGGGTCCTTAGCGCACCTTACCTTTTATCCCTTAGTATAAAGTTAACAGATGAATATTAAAATGAAAATTCTTGATTTCGGATTAAAGATTGATTGCGGTATTTCGCTGCGGTCAGTTTTTATTGGTGGAGGAAGCCGGGGTACACGGAGAGAACCTTCGAACTTCGGTAGGAGAACTGACAATCCTAGTCAAATAAGAGGATTATTGTAAAAAAGGAAAAGCATTTTCCCTTTTTCCTGGTAAAACCTCCTTTTTATTGATAGATATAATCGAACATTTATCTGTTTTTCGAAAAAAAATTGCTTTACTCAGAAAATATATTCTTATTTCTCTAAAACATTTCTGTAGTGGTTCCATTATAACTAAATTTCTGTTTTAAAATACAAAATATACATTTTAAATAGCTTTTTGATAAATCTACCTAATACACTTATATTATTAATTAGTTACAGGTTTAATCCGATGTGTTTGAAGTTACTCTTCATTACTGGCATTATATTTAAGTCTTTTTAGATTAACTGAAAAAAAGTAAAATCACAAAAATACCGAACCCCGAGGAAAATTCAAAACGGAAAGTCCCTAATCAAATTGCAAAATAAAAAGCTCAAACACATCAAACGAATGGATAACAACTGTCATATTCCTGACTTGGTACAGGCATCTTCTTATGTAGATTGATTGATGACTCAAAAACCCAAATAATAAGATTTAGAGTCATTTACCCTGGATGTAAATATGTGACTCACCCGATATTTGTTCAAATGAAATGCCATTCCAACCGGAATCATTGTATATGTCTGAGCTGACGTACTTAGTTGAAATGCAGCAAATACAAATTCAAAGTCTTTGGCTTTGATCTTGACTAGAATCAAACCCATGACCTTTGCACTAGAGTTAAACACGCAAACCCCCCCCCCAAGGGGCTTACAGTTTTGGTAGATTATTATTTTTTATCATTTGTTAGCAATGACGTATATAATCTATAACTGCTTACACAATGACCTTATATTAAGTTCATTCACGACATTTGAACTCTGGTGGATGGTTGTGTCATAGGCAATCATACAAACATCTCCTTATATATCTATATATAGCACTTGGTGTTAGTTAGAAGTAAACAAACTTTTTTTTATTAACTAGTTAACTAGATCAAAAACAATATAGCTTTGAATTAAACCAAACAATAACATCAATATCTAATTTTAGTTTTTTGTATTATTTTTACATTTATTACAGAAATTTCACATCTATCTTAAAAGACAACATATATATGCCTGTCTTATGTTCCACTGAAGTTTTAATTAAGGTAAAGAACTGGATAATATTTCAAATACTCCGAAATAGCACCTTTCCATAACTAGTATATGTTTAATCGGTTATACAACCAGGAATCAGTGGAAAACCATCTAATCTAGGGACGGTGGATCAGAAAATGATACTTAAATGATCATAATAAGATCTGTTAAAGTATACGAAAATATGAGTCCTCATCTAATTTTATAAAAATATTGGTAATTTTTACACAAGTATTCCTCATCAAAAAAAGACAGATGGAAAGAATAAGTCCAAATTTGATTTATAAAAAAGAATGACAAATTTCTTCGTTTGAGCATTATAACTATGTAACTTACATTTTTCTAAATGTTGTCAATAGAGAAAAAAAAAACGGTGAGTGCAGCATTTTTAATATTGACTGAGAGATAAAAGTAATGCATGAATCGAATTTATGGACGTCCGGTCTATGTTTTTGTTAGATGTTTTTTTTTTCTGCTTTGTATTGATCTGATGAGATCAGCCCATGTCAACTGATTTTTATAGTTTGTTCTAATGTGTTGCAGTTACACCACTGTCCCAGGTTAGGGGAGGGTTTGCACCTTCACACATGTTTAACCCCGCTACTTTCTTAATGTGCCTGTCCCAATTCAGGAGCCTGTAGTTCAGTGGTTGTCGGCGGTTTGCGTCTGTCATATTTGTTTTTTGTAAACTGTTTTGTTATAAATTAGCTTTCTGAATATTTTTCATGTAAGGGCCCTTTATAGCCGACAATACTGTATGGGATTTTCTCATTGTTGAAGGTCGTACGATAGCCTATAGAATCTCTTTTTGGGTGATAGAACTTTTCAATATAACAAACTTTATTGTAACAAATTATGTCTTGTGTTTCTATGGGAGATACATAAAGGATTTTGAAGTTCTGCAATGTGTGATTTGATCAAAGATTTGGTTCCAATTCATTACATAATTATCGCATAGTATTAATGAGATAATTTGGATTGCAATGTTTGATGAGGAATAAATGTGCAAAATAGTTAAGATATAATAATATTTTCCCACTGAAATTGTGGTCTGCAACTAATTGAAAAGCTACATTGTAATGCAACGGGCAGTGTGGAGATAGAAAAGTAAGCTCTGTCAAAAAATCGTAGAACGTAGAAATCTGTATATAAAGTTGAACAGGTCGATTGGTCTTTGCACCTGGATCTCAAATGTATAGATAACTTTTTTGCCATAAATACTGGACATAGATAACTTTACGATTCAAACCACCAAATGCAGATAAAAGTATATTGGTTCGAGAAGTTAAAAATATAATATTTGTTTAAAACAAATCCGGTGAAAATAGTGTTTTTTCCCTGAAAATAACATCTTTGAGCTGCTAAAATATTTGCTTTTGATAGATAGCATGATTGCTATGTTTGATTGAAGTTTTTATGAACAGTCTGTATTTCTATGAAAACAAAATGTGCTTGTCCTCTAATTTTTTTTATTCAAAGAAGGCAAATTTCATACATAGGTTTCTCAAGAAAAAAGGTATGAAGCTAGCATGGCCTTTTAGTTTTGCAATATAATGTATAAATGGTGTGTATAGCTTTCCATTAACCGAGTTAAAAATTCAAAAAGCAAAATATATGGTAATATCTGCCTTATACATTGACTTCAACTAA
Source organism: Mytilus californianus (assembly GCF_021869535.1). Classification (NCBI taxonomy): domain Eukaryota; kingdom Metazoa; phylum Mollusca; class Bivalvia; order Mytilida; family Mytilidae; genus Mytilus; species Mytilus californianus. The sequence goes on from NW_026262668.1 coordinate 97,756,124, forward strand.
ACATCAATAGTTAGGATCGGTTGAGTCCCAGATGTTACTAAAAAGAGATGACGTAATATTTCCTGTGTAAAGTTTAGAATTTTTATAGCAACATTCTAGCAGCACATATTTTATTTTATGGAATGTTTAACGCCCTAGTTATGATGTTGTGTGTCTATATTGTCTTGACATAGGATTGCTGCTTACTGAAACAAAAGTCCTTAAACATAGAGGAGTTGAAGTCATTTTTTTGAAACATTCACACACATAATAATGACTTGGTTGATCTTAACAGAAATCTGTGACACAGATGACTACGGATATGTTTAACTGTCGTAGAAGAAATCTCATCCCTCTTTTCTTGTTTGTGGCTCTCACCGAACACAACTTTTTACAGCATTTATACTTTTGATGAGCGAATTGCCGAATTTTTCTTGATTCGAAATAGACAGACTTCCTACCGGAGCTTTGTAAGAAGATTGAAAATTTTAATGTTCGGTACCATCACATCTTAACCATTTAACTTGAAATAAGGGATACCACAGTTGCAATTAAGTCTGCCTCACATATTAACTAACATATAGAAATAAAAAAACGAGGGTCGACGTAGTAATTCACTAGATACATGTTATCAATTTTGAAATGAAACGGCCTTTTGATCCGAAAAGGTCCTAAAAGATGAATTTCTACGCCATGTTCAGTCGTTCATTTTCATTGCGGTGAATTCAGTACTGTTTAAAACTTCTCTCTCAATTAAGATCTGTTCAGTCTATTTTCAGAGTGGTCAGTAGCTTTATTTACCTGTACAAAAAAAACAACAACATTCTGCATTGTCTGAAGAGCAACTTAACTGTACTTGGTTGATTGCAAGCAATTTGTCTGCTCAGTATTGAATCTATTATAAGAAAATATCTGAATGATTACATAAATTCTTTACAAGACGTAAAAGACGTAAAAGAGAGCTAGGTGAAAGATACCAAAGGGATATTCAAACTCATTAGTCGAAAAAAAAACCTGACAACGCCTTGGCCTTAAACGAATAACGACCAAAAGAACACAGCAGTATACAAAACACAACATAGAAAACCAAAGACTGGGCAATACGAGTAACGATTTTAGTTTCAGATTTTTCAGATGATGCAAATACCAATATATAATCAACTTTATGACTAAAGAGATGATTACATGTTTTCCATTGTGAACCTTTATATTTCTGTAACAACTGATTTTATAAATAATTGAATTGAATAGCAGCATTCCAGTAGCTCCTGCAAACGGAGTATATATCTCTCAGTTGAAACGATATTCCGGGGCGTTTCCTATCGTGATTTCCTTTAATAGAAGGTTGCTATTAACAAGGAAGGTATTAAACAGGTGATTTCTAATGGTATAAAACCCACATCATCCCTTCGAATGATATACAGACGCCATAAAGTTTTTTTGTTTGACCGCTATGAATTAAATGTGCCACAGATGACCAATGATATGTTCAACTTGTAGTAGTCACAACACAGTCTCTATTCTATGACTTTGACAAGTCGAATGCGAATTATCATCGAATTTCTACTTGTTGTTAGCAACAAGACTGATGCCACTGGAAAAGAAGGAGATGCTTACTGCGAGCTCCACAATCTTTATTTTCTGTGTAGTGTTTTGTTGAATAATGTCTGTCTTTTCGTCGTTTTCGGATTGCAAAGACGTTGTCTAATTTTCTATGACTAATTTTCTTTTTTATAGCATTTGGTATCTTCTCTCCCTTTTTACTATTCTGTGACACTTGAGGTTGTTCCCCTTTGAGGTTCTTGTTGTCCAAACTTTTCTTTAAGCGTAGAGTTTTATATTGCGTTGTCTCTCCTTTTTTCGATCTATGGTTGTATTTTCCTTTGTCGTATTACTTTTTAATGAAAGGGATTTGTATAAATAATAACCTACAATTTGTGTTTTACGGACTACCTTTATCAAGCAGTCCTTTTGTTTTCATGTTGGCTGTTAATGGGTCAATTCTAACACCTGTCTTGCGACTTCTTTTCGGTTTTATTACCTGGTTTGTTTTTATGTCTCTTTTTAAAACCTCTATTGTAAATTTATTTTCGTTTTAACAGTTTTTTTGCTTCTTCTACAGTTTAAACACCTGTCTTGTGATCATTTATTTTCGTTAGAACACCAGTTTGGTACTTTTTTAAGTGTTTACACCTGTTGTGTTTCTTTTATGATCGTTTTAAAACCTGTCTTGTAATTATCATTTTTTCCGTTAGAACACCAGTCTTGTTACCTTTTCAGTTTTTACACCTGTTGTGTTTCTTTTATGATCGTTTTAAAACCTGTCTTGTAATTATCATTTTCCCGTTATAACACCAGTCTTGTTACTTTTTTCAGTGTTTACACCTGTTGTGTTTCTTTTATGTTCGTTTTAAAACCTGTCTTATGAGTCTTTTCAGTTGTTACACCTGTCTTGAAACTCGTTTTTTCGTTGAAATACCTGTCTTGTTATGTTTGTTTTCGTTTGAGCACTTGTCATGTTATTGTATTTTTGTCTCGTCCGTCAATTTACGGTTATCTGGATTTAAATTTGTATTGATGTTTAAAAAATAAGCTGATTATTACCTTTACTTTGTTTCGGGACGTAAACTTAAATGTGAAAGGATAAACAAGTAGAAATGTGGTGCTTGTTTGTCGTATTAATTACAAATGAAATTTATATCGAACCTCGTGAACATGTACCAGCATCCTTTTAAAACTGCAATACAAAAAAAAAAAAAAAAACAATATGCACAGAAAAGCATATTTGGGGATACTTGTATTGGTGGCCGAGTTGTCTAAGTATTCCAACTACTGTAATTACTACTATCACTAGCCTGTCAACACTGAGGTTGTGAATTTGAATCCTGTACATAGCAGGTGCGTTCAAATCCTATTTTAATAGAATAGGATTGTCAGTTTTCCTGCCGAAACTCGATTGTTCTCTTCGGGCACTCCGGCTTCCTCCCTCCATCATTAAAAACTGACAGATACAAAAAAGCTAATAGTGCTTAAAGTGGCGTTAAACACCAATCAATCAATCAATCCATTGTATAAAAAACAGAAGGCGTTAAGATAGCATGTAATGTCCGTCGGATGGGGACGTTAAATCTGAGGTCCCGTGTGCAGGGAGGGAGTACCACGCTCTTTGCACGTTAAAGATCCTTCTCAACAAGCTCTTTTTGAATGGTCCATAAGTGACCGGCTGTTTGGCAAAATGACTTCATACTGGTTTTGGCTTTGATATATTTTTCTGTGGTTTATAATTTAACTATTTGGTAATTTGGTTTTGATGGTCTAACTTTTGTCTAAAATCTGTTAGTATTCATACTTTCATGAGTTGAGCCTTTTCTCAATTAATGTTTTATAATGTGTCCTTTTATGTCTTATTGTACACCACTGTCTCAGGTTAGGGTGAAGGTTGGCGCCAGATAAAACGTTCAAACCCACTGCATGTGTTTGCACCTGTCCTAAGTCATGAACTTGATGTTCAGTGGTTGTCGTTTGGTGATGTGGTTCTCGTTTCTCGTTTTTTATATAGATTAGACAGTTGGTTTTTATGTTTGAATGGTTTTACACAAGTCATTTTTGGGGCCCTTTATAGCTTGCTGTTCGGTGTGAGCCAAGGCTCCGTGTTGAAGGCCGTATTTTGACCTATAATGGTTTAATTTTACAAATTGTAACTTGGATGGAGAGTTGTCTCATTGGCACTCATACCACATCTTCTTATATCTATGTACTCCTTCGTAACGTATATAAAAAAGTACCATTTCATTTTCTCTTGTTGTGTAGCGCGTACAAATGCATTTATATGTTTGACATATATTGAGATGTCTTCGGTTTCTTTTTGTTTAATTTCCATTCTGTCTTTACTGTAATACATTAAAGCTAAGTACCTCTGTTTATGCAATAGTATAAAACATTTGTCTTCTTTACCTTTCACATAAGTATTACTAATAAAAAGACCGATTTTTAGAACTAGTCCATATTTATTTCATAAAAAAGTACGTTAAATGTGGATAAAAGTATATTGTTTTCAGAACAAAAAATAATTTATTTTAAATATAATCTGGTGCAGCAAAGGCTTTCACTACTTTAATCTAGGTAACGTTCATTGAAATAGTGTACGGACATTAAAACATTAACGATATCCATTTTACTGCAACAGATATTCACTTTTAAAGCAGGTATATAGATATTGTAAAATTTATCACACATATGGATATTATTGTGAAAGTATATTGACTTTCAGTGTTTTATGGTTATATAATTAATAACGCTAACAACATGATGAAATCTTCTTCATATTTATTTTTGATTTTAAAGACTGATTGGAGAGGGTTATAATATAGACTTATACTGACCAATCACGCCTCTGGTATATATTGGGGAATAAAAGTTGCTTCCTCAATGTTCGAGCAAAACTCAAATGTGTCCTTTGTTTTTCTGCATTTAAATTATGTACAGCTATTGTTTGCATTGTACAAGATCGTGTCTTCCTGTACTTTTAGTACATTGCTGTGTTCATTCGTTTTTGTTTTGTTTTTAATCAAGTCACTTTTTAACATTCAACAAACATAACCGAATATTGGTGAAAATAATATAAAGTTTAAATAAAACTAATAAAATCTTAATCATGAAAAAGATTCTGCAATCATGATCAACAGAAAATTGATCTGGATTTTGAATACAAAATAAATAACACATATCTGAATTGATTAAATATATCCAGTGTAATGAACATTTAGAACAAATTTATTTCAACTTAGTTGACTTACTTGTAAATCTCTTTGAGAAATATTGTCACGACTGTTTTTATTAAATTTTATGTCCATCTTGATGTGAAGAAATATTAATTGTAACACTTAAGTCGACCAGATTTGACAGGGATCGTCATGTTTAACATTTGGTCAACATATATGTCAGTTTGCTTAATTTGAAGAGACAGAAGATACAAAATAAATAAAGAAAAATGAAAATAACTATAAGACATATACTTGTGTTATCTATTTAACCTCAAATTACTATCCGGCTATCGTACTACTAGCTCTATGGACAAAGAGAGCATACAACTCTATCAACTAATACAAAGGTACTGGTATCAAATAGTTAATGTATTAATAAAAAATATAACGATGTTTAATTAATTAATGCCATAAATGTGACACGACGTTCATTCTAACAATAAAAAATGCACTATCATTTACACTTCTAAAGGTTATATTCAATTGATCCATATTTGTTCAAATGAAGTTTTGCAGACAAATGAGTTGTTGCAGATGGATATTGTATTGTTTATATTGTGACTAATACTGTACACAGACAAAAGACTTCCAAGAAGTCGTTGGTGTGTTTTGTTTTTAATATGAAAGAATGCTATTATAGAAATAAGAAGAGGTGATATGATTGCCAACTCTCCACCGTAAACCTAATGACGAGAAGTATTCACATATTTTTTTAGGGCAATTTTTTAAGGACAAGGACCCGAGTTAATTAACCTTCCATATATTTTTTTAATTTTTGCACTCTATTATATTTTGAAAAATAGCTTTCAGCAATTGCGAGAACTCTTATATTGGTGCTTTGTGTCTATTCATTTTATATTAGTTTTCTGCGCCGTACCGATCTTTTGAGTTCACTTCTTCTTTTGTACACATACATGTCTTGTTACTTAGTCCAAAGATTGTTTTTAATTTATATTTCATTTCTCTTTGTCAAAGGAAACCCATTTATATATAAAAAGGACAAGTCACCGTATATCAACGTTTTCCAAAACTTGCAACTTTTTTTATAAAAAATTACAACAAAACTCATCATGCCGTTTTGATGTTTTCTTCATAGAGACAGATTAAAAGTCCGAACTATTTTGCCGTGATTTTCTAGCTTTATCAAATTCATGATGTGTACGTAAAGTGCATTTTTTTCATACTAAATATTATTCTAAAAATAAAATGTAACATATAAAACTGTGTGTAAATTATAAATATATTTTAAGGAAAACAATCTGAATATCCAAATGTACATATACTATATGAAACAATTTAAGATTTTTAAAGTCCATCTAGTGGTACGATGGCAAATGCGACAACTTTCCACCATAGAACAAAAATGTAAACAACTAAAGTTCACTACACGGCCTTCCATGGTGAACTATATATAAAACGTCCCTGAAATAAAACATTGACATGACAAATGAGAAATCGCTCTGAAGTTTTGATTTAATGGAAAACTAAATGGACAATATTACTTTACTGTCTTTTGTAACATTAGTTTCTCAACAAATATTTCAGAGAGCAGTTAGCAATTATCAAAGATATGATGGTTAATTGGATACCATAAAAAGAAGAAGAATACAATCACCTTCAGATGCCATTCGTTCATTGATTTTCATGACGTTTAGTTGGTCTAGTCCTGATTTTGCCAGTTTATACAATCGATGCCAATTACTACAACTGGTGTAGGTATAGTGATTGAAAAAAGTTTTTGGTGCATTGAAAGTAAGAATGGTATATGTAATTGGATGCAAAAGAAAATGAGTGCGAAAAATATTCTACCAACAATTGTAAAGACTGCACATCCACTACAGCCTTATATACATTGAACGAAACCTCGAGAATATCTTATACTAAATTCTCTCAGTTGTATAGTTTTTTTTGTTTCTATTCTTGTAGCACAATGTTTTTTTTTATGAAAGAAAGAGTCAAAAAATCATTGTACTTCTGCTCAATAGATATAAGAAGATGTGGTATGAGTGCCAATGAGACAAATCTCATCCAAGTCACAATTTGTAAAAGTAAACCATTGAAGGTCAAAGCACGGCCTTCAACACAGAGCCTTGGCTCACACCGAACTATTTTAGAAAGAATTATTCTATAAATTAAAGGCACCAGTAGTTTACTGATGTTAAAATACCACGTATCTATGAAGATACATTTCAAGGTAAATGTAAAAATATCACGAATCCATGAAGATTCATTTCAAGGTAAATGTAAAAATATCTCGAATCCATGGAGATACATTTCAAGGTAAATGTAAAAATATCACGAATCCATGAAGATACATTTCAAGGTAAATGTAAAAATATCACGAATCCATGAAGATACATTTCAAGGTAAATGTAAAAATATCACGAATCCATGAAGATACATTTCAAGGTAAATGTAAAAATATCACGAATCCATGTAGATACATTTCAAGGTAAATGTAAAAATCAAAATCTGAGAGAATCGTATGAACTTCAAAAAGGATGAAGACCGTGTGCGTCGACAGATTAAAGCCTTCTGTAAGGCATGCATCACTTGTCAGTCGAGTTCATACTCAGTCAAAATGTCAGTCTGGAATAGGACATTGTCGGTTAATTTACAGATCAGACGAATATTTTGGTATTTTATATGTCAACCAATTCGTGATGGTGACCGTAAACCTTATCTAGTGTAATTTATGTAGAGTCGACCAAAGAGTGTTTTAAAATTCTCTTATCAAAACTATTGGCATTATGACCATTTAGTACACAGTTCACAGGCAATCATGAGATAAAAACCGCCACTTAGAATTGATACGAACGAATAGAATGCAAAGTTATTGATTTTTTTACTTCAACAAAGTTTTGATTTTTTTACATTTACTTATTTCGCTATTCTATGAGTTCCAAAGAAAATGACCATCAGAATTCCCTTCTGTCACCTTTGCTTTTATTGTGTAGCTACACTACTATGTTTCCATCATCTTTTTTGAATGCTTTTAATGATCAAGCATCTAAACATATTGAACGACCACTGCATGATTTTGGTGTGATGATTTATTTCTATTAAATGATGGGAATATTATATATAAGTGTTTGATTTTAAGTCTCGGAAAATCTTACTTTGTGAAGAACCGCACTGATTCCATGAACAAATACACCAAAGACAATTTCATGAAAATGTTTGGCTTTTCTTTTATTTATTTACAACGAATTTATCAAGTTTGGAGGAACCAAAGTTAAAAAGCAGTCGGGTGCTTCAATGGGTACTTGTTGTGCAACCGTGTTGGCTGCTTGTTTTTGTTTTAATATGATGCAGGATTCATTCAAAATGTTCTAAAAAAAAGGATGTGATTTAGTTGTTATCATATCATTTCTTTTCTTATTTATAAATACTGCGGGCATGCAGACAAAGACAAATGTCGGAATAAGACTAATATTCAACTTTCATCATAAGGATATGGTTGCCAATGAGACAGCTATCCACCAGAGTTAAGATGAAGTGGTATTGGGCAATCATAGGCCACCGTAAGGCCTTCATCAATGATAAAACCAATACCTTATAGTCGAATATAAAAGGCCCCAATTTTGAAACAATTCAAAAAAGAAAATTAACAGCCTACTTTGTTACAAAACAATTTATGAAAAACACATATGACAGTCATGAACCAACGACAACCACAGTACTTCAGACTCCTGTTTGGCCATTACATTTAATTCTCTTCATTCTATTATTTACAAACGCATTAAAACAGACGTCTGGAATAAAACGTGCAAATGATCTTATCAAATGGTCAAAATCTTTTACATCTTCACCAATGTGCGCAAATTCCTTGACATTCTGACGTTGATTACTGACCACAATTTATGCAGACCGTAACATTACTGTTGATTATATTTACAATACTCATATATCTTTTTTGCTTATTATAAATTTGTCTTCTGAAAACATACTACGCGATAACATATTCATCTGCGTATTAACACTGACTCAGTATAAAAATACTTTTGTTTTGGTTGTTGATGTGGCTAAATGGAAGACATTTTGATGGTTTAACTTTGGATAATATTTATCGGTTTCGGAATCAACCCATCCCTACAATTCAGCATTTATAGGTATAACATTGTTCGGTTTCATGTTGTAAGATCTTATATAAAATGTATGGTTGTCGGTCACTACCCTGAAACAGTAGTCTTCCCAAGCTTGTATAAAGTCAAATCATTTTTCCTTTTCGTTGGTTTTAGAATTGTTGACCTACTTTTGACTGAATGGATAAATGTTTTAAAAAATGATACCGGTATAAAGGACAACACAAATACTGAAAAGTTGTAAAACGATGCTGAGGAAGTATACACCGTATCGAAGAATGCTCGCGTTTACTGAAAATAAGTTTGAAGTTCTTAACTTGTAGAAATAGAAATCATGCCATCCTACACTCTAACATTGTATATTGATTACTGTACTTGGTAGTAGATTTCATATAGCAACGTCTTCAACAATGTCATCATACACTCTAACATTGTATATTTTTTACTGTACTTGGTAGTAGATTTCATACAGCAACGTCTTCAACAATGTCATCATACACTCTAACATTGTATATTTTTTACTGTACTTGGTAGTAGATTTCATACAGCAACGTCTTCAACAATGTCATCATACACTCTAACATTGTATATTTTTGACTGTACTTGATAGTAGATTTCATACAGCAACGTCTTCAACAATGTCATCATACACTCTAACATTGTATATTTTTTACTGTACTTGGCAGTAGATTTCATACAGCAACGTCTTCAACAATGTCATCATACACTTATACATTGTATATTGGTTACTGTATTTGGTAGTAACTTTCATACAGCAAAGTCTTCAACAATGTCATCCTACACTAATACATTGTATATTGGTTACTGTATTTGGTAGTAGATTTCATACAGCAAAGTCTTCAACAATGTCATCATACACTAATACATTGTATATTGGTTACTGTACTTGGTAGTATTTGGTAGTTACTGTATGAAATCTACTCTCAAGTACAGTAATCAATATACAATGTATTAGTGTAGGATGGCATTGTTGAAGACGTTGCTGTATGAAATCTACTACGAAATACAGTAACCAATATACAATGTTAGAGTGTATGATGACATTGTTGAAGACGTTTCATACAGCAACGTCTTCAACAATGTCATCATACACTCTAACATTGTATATTTTTTACTGTATACTTGGTAGTAGATTTCATACAGCAACGTCTTCAACAATGTCATCATACACTCTAACATTGTATATTTTTTACTGTACTTGGTAGTAGATTTCATACAGCAACGTCTTCAACAATGTCATCATACACTCTAACATTGTATATTTTTTACTGTACTTGGCAGTAGATTTCATACAGCAACGTCTTCAATAATGTCATCATACACTAATACATTGTATATTGGTTACTGTATTTGGTAGTAACTTTCATACAGCAAAGTCTTTAACAATGTCATCATACACTAATACATTGTATATTGGTTACTGTACTTGATAGTAGATTTCATACAGCAAAGTCTTCAACAATGTCATCATACACTAATACATTGTATATTGATTACTGTAACTGGTAGTAGATTTCATACAGCAACGTCTTCAACAATGTCATCATACACTAATACATTGTATATTTTTTACTGTACTTGGCAGTAGATTTCATACAGCAACGTCTTCAACAATGTCATCATACACTAATACATTGTATATTGGTTACTGTACTTGGCAATAGATTTCATACAGCAACGTTTTCAACAATATCATCATACATTAATACATTGTATATTGGTTACTGTACTTGGCAATAGATTTCACACAGTAACGTTTTCAACAATGCCATCCTACACTCTAACATTGCATATTTGTTACTGTATTTGGTAGTAGATTTCATACAGCAACGTCTTCAACAATGACATCCTACACTAATACATTGTATATTGATTACTGTACTTGGGAGTAGATTTCATACAGCAACGTCTTCGTCTTCAACAATGTCATCATACACTAATACATTGTATATTGGTTACTGTACTTGGTAGTAGATTTCATACAGCAACGTCTTCAACAATGTCATCATACACTAATACATTGTATATTGGTTACTGTACTTGGTAGTAGATTTCATACAGCAACGTCTTCAACAATGTCATCATACACTCTAACACTGTATATTGGTTACTGTACTTAGTAGTAGATTTCATACAGCAACGTCTTCAACAATGCCATCCTACACTAATACATTGTATATTGATTACTGTACTCGGGAGTAGATTTCATACAGTAACGTCGTCAACAATGTCATCATACACTAATACATTGTATATTGATTACTGTACTTGGGAGTAAATTTCATACAGCAAAGTCTTCAACAATGTCATCATACACTAATACATTGTATATTAGTTACTGTACTTGGGAGTAGATTTCATACAGAGACGTCTTCAACAATGTCATCATACACTAATACATTGTATTTTTTTTTACTGTACTTGGTAGTAGATTTCATACAGCAACGTCTTCAACAATGTCATCATACACTCATACATTGTATATTGGTTACTGTACTTGGTAGTATTTGGTAGTTACTGTATGAAATCTACTCTCAAGTACAGTAATCAATATACAATGTATTAGTGTAGGATGGCATTGTTGAAGACGTTGCTGTATGAAATCTACTACGAAATACAGTAACCAATATACAATGTTAGAGTGTATGATGACATTGTTGAAGACGTTTCATACAGCAACGTCTTCAACAATGTCATCATACACTCTAACATTGTATATTTTTTACTGTATACTTGGTAGTAGATTTCATACAGCAACGTCTTCAACAATGTCATCATACACTCTAACATTGTATATTTTTTACTGTACTTGGTAGTAGATTTCATACAGCAACGTCTTCAACAATGTCATCATACACTCTAACATTGTATATTTTTTACTGTACTTGGCAGTAGATTTCATACAGCAACGTCTTCAATAATGTCATCATACACTAATACATTGTATATTGGTTACTGTATTTGGTAGTAACTTTCATACAGCAAAGTCTTTAACAATGTCATCATACACTAATACATTGTATATTGGTTACTGTACTTGATAGTAGATTTCATACAGCAACGTCTTCAACAATGTCATCATACACTAATACATTGTATATTTTTTACTGTACTTGGCAGTAGATTTCATACAGCAACGTCTTCAACAATGTCATCATACACTAATACATTGTATATTTTTTACTGTACTTGGCAGTAGATTTCATACAGCAACGTCTTCAACAATGTCATCATACACTAATACATTGTATATTGGTTACTGTACTTGGCAATAGATTTCATACAGCAACGTCTTCAACAATATCATCATACACTAATACATTGTATATTGGTTACTGTACTTGGTAGTATTTGGTAGTTACTGTATGAAATCTACTCTCAAGTACAGTAATCAATATACAATGTATTAGTGTAGGATGGCATTGTTGAAGACGTTGCTGTATGAAATCTACTACGAAATACAGTAACCAATATACAATGTTAGAGTGTATGATGACATTGTTGAAGACGTTTCATACAGCAACGTCTTCAACAATGTCATCATACACTCTAACATTGTATATTTTTTACTGTATACTTGGTAGTAGATTTCATACAGCAACGTCTTCAACAATGTCATCATACACTCTAACATTGTATATTTTTTACTGTACTTGGTAGTAGATTTCATACAGCAACGTCTTCAACAATGTCATCATACACTCTAACATTGTATATTTTTTACTGTACTTGGCAGTAGATTTCATACAGCAACGTCTTCAAATATGTCATCATACACTAATACATTGTATATTGGTTACTGTATTTGGTAGTAACTTTCATACAGCAAAGTCTTTAACAATGTCATCATACACTAATACATTGTATATTGGTTACTGTACTTGATAGTAGATTTCATACAGCAAAGTCTTCAACAATGTCATCATACACTAATACATTGTATATTGATTACTGTAACTGGTAGTAGATTTCATACAGCAACGTCTTCAACAATGTCATCATACACTAATACATTGTATATTTTTTACTGTACTTGGCAGTAGATTTCATACAGCAACGTCTTCAACAATGTCATCATACACTAATACATTGTATATTGGTTACTGTACTTGGCAATAGATTTCATACAGCAACGTCTTCAACAATATCATCATACATTAATACATTGTATATTGGTTACTGTACTTGGCAATAGATTTCACACAGTAACGTTTTCAACAATGCCATCCTACACTCTAACATTGCATATTTGTTACTGTATTTGGTAGTAGATTTCATACAGCAACGTCTTCAACAATGACATCCTACACTAATACATTGTATATTGATTACTGTACTTGGGAGTAGATTTCATACAGCAACGTCTTCGTCTTCAACAATGTCATCATACACTAATACATTGTATATTGGTTACTGTACTTGGTAGTAGATTTCATACAGCAACGTCTTCAACAATGTCATCATACACTAATACATTGTATATTGGTTACTGTACTTGGTAGTAGATTTCATACAGTAACGTCTTCAACAATGTCATCATACACTAATACATTGTATATTGATTACTGTACTTGGGAGTAGATTTCATACAGCAACGTCTTCGTCTTCAACAATGTCATCATACACTAATACATTGTATATTGGTTACTGTACTTGGTAGTAGATTTCATACAGCAACGTCTTCAACAATGTCATCATACACTAATACATTGTATATTGGTTACTGTACTTGGTAGTAGATTTCATACAGCAACGTCTTCAACAATGTCATCATACACTCTAACACTGTATATTGGTTACTGTACTTAGTAGTAGATTTCATACAGCAACGTCTTCAACAATGCCATCCTACACTAATACATTGTATATTGATTACTGTACTCGGGAGTAGATTTCATACAGTAACGTCGTCAACAATGTCATCATACACTAATACATTGTATATTGATTACTGTACTTGGGAGTAAATTTCATACAGCAAAGTCTTCAACAATGTCATCATACACTAATACATTGTATATTAGTTACTGTACTTGGGAGTAGATTTCATACAGAGACGTCTTCAACAATGTCATCATACACTAATACATTGTATTTTTTTTTACTGTACTTGGTAGTAGATTTCATACAGCAACGTCTTCAACAATGTCATCATACACTCATACATTGTATATTGGTTACTGTACTTGGTAGTATTTGGTAGTTACTGTATGAAATCTACTCTCAAGTACAGTAATCAATATACAATGTATTAGTGTAGGATGGCATTGTTGAAGACGTTGCTGTATGAAATCTACTACGAAATACAGTAACCAATATACAATGTTAGAGTGTATGATGACATTGTTGAAGACGTTTCATACAGCAACGTCTTCAACAATGTCATCATACACTCTAACATTGTATATTTTTTACTGTATACTTGGTAGTAGATTTCATACAGCAACGTCTTCAACAATGTCATCATACACTCTAACATTGTATATTTTTTACTGTACTTGGTAGTAGATTTCATACAGCAACGTCTTCAACAATGTCATCATACACTCTAACATTGTATATTTTTTACTGTACTTGGCAGTAGATTTCATACAGCAACGTCTTCAATGATGTCATCATACACTAATACATTGTATATTGGTTACTGTATTTGGTAGTAACTTTCATACAGCAAAGTCTTTAACAATGTCATCATACACTAATACATTGTATATTGGTTACTGTACTTGATAGTAGATTTCATACAGCAAAGTCTTCAACAATGTCATCATACACTAATACATTGTATATTGATTACTGTAACTGGTAGTAGATTTCATACAGCAACGTCTTCAACAATGTCATCATACACTAATACATTGTATATTTTTTACTGTACTTGGCAGTAGATTTCATACAGCAACGTCTTCAACAATGTCATCATACACTAATACATTGTATATTGGTTACTGTACTTGGCAATAGATTTCATACAGCAACGTCTTCAACAATATCATCATACATTAATACATTGTATATTGGTTACTGTACTTGGCAATAGATTTCATACAGTAACGTTTTCAACAATGCCATCCTACACTCTAACATTGCATATTTGTTACTGTATTTGGTAGTAGATTTCATACAGCAACGTCTTCAACAATGACATCCTACACTAATACATTGTATATTGATTACTGTACTTGGGAGTAGATTTCATACAGCAACGTCTTCGTCTTCAACAATGTCATCATACACTAATACATTGTATATTGGTTACTGTACTTGGTAGTAGATTTCATACAGCAACGTCTTCAACAATGTCATCATACACTAATACATTGTATATTGGTTACTGTACTTGGTAGTAGATTTCATACAGTAACGTCTTCAACAATGTCATCATACACTAATACATTGTATATTGATTACTGTACTTGGGAGTAGATTTCATACAGCAACGTCTTCGTCTTCAACAATGTCATCATACACTAATACATTGTATATTGGTTACTGTACTTGGTAGTAGATTTCATACAGCAACGTCTTCAACAATGTCATCATACACTAATACATTGTATATTGGTTACTGTACTTGATAGTAGATTTCATACAGCAACGTCTTCAACAATGTCATCATACACTCTAACACTGTATATTGGTTACTGTACTTAGTAGTAGATTTCATACAGCAACGTCTTCAACAATGCCATCCTACACTAATACATTGTATATTGATTACTGTACTCGGGAGTAGATTTCATACAGTAACGTCGTCAACAATGTCATCATACACTAATACATTGTATATTGATTACTGTACTTGGGAGTAAATTTCATACAGCAAAGTCTTCAACAATGTCATCATACACTAATACATTGTATATTAGTTACTGTACTTGGGAGTAGATTTCATACAGAGACGTCTTCAACAATGTCATCATACACTAATACATTGTATTTTTTTTTACTGTACTTGGTAGTAGATTTCATACAGCAACGTCTTCAACAATGTCATCATACACTCATACATTGTATATTGGTTACTGTACTTGGTAGTATTTGGTAGTTACTGTATGAAATCTACTCTCAAGTACAGTAATCAATATACAATGTATTAGTGTAGGATGGCATTGTTGAAGACGTTGCTGTATGAAATCTACTACGAAATACAGTAACCAATATACAATGTTAGAGTGTATGATGACATTGTTGAAGACGTTTCATACAGCAACGTCTTCAACAATGTCATCATACACTCTAACATTGTATATTTTTTACTGTATACTTGGTAGTAGATTTCATACAGCAACGTCTTCAACAATGTCATCATACACTCTAACATTGTATATTTTTTACTGTACTTGGTAGTAGATTTCATACAGCAACGTCTTCAACAATGTCATCATACACTCTAACATTGTATATTTTTTACTGTACTTGGCAGTAGATTTCATACAGCAACGTCTTCAATAATGTCATCATACACTAATACATTGTATATTGGTTACTGTATTTGGTAGTAACTTTCATACAGCAAAGTCTTTAACAATGTCATCATACACTAATACATTGTATATTGGTTACTGTACTTGATAGTAGATTTCATACAGCAAAGTCTTCAACAATGTCATCATACACTAATACATTGTATATTGATTACTGTAACTGGTAGTAGATTTCATACAGCAACGTCTTCAACAATGTCATCATACACTAATACATTGTATATTTTTTACTGTACTTGGCAGTAGATTTCATACAGCAACGTCTTCAACAATGTCATCATACACTAATACATTGTATATTGGTTACTGTACTTGGCAATAGATTTCATACAGCAACGTCTTCAACAATATCATCATACATTAATACATTGTATATTGGTTACTGTACTTGGCAATAGATTTCACACAGTAACGTTTTCAACAATGCCATCCTACACTCTAACATTGCATATTTGTTACTGTATTTGGTAGTAGATTTCATACAGCAACGTCTTCAACAATGACATCCTACACTAATACATTGTATATTGATTACTGTACTTGGGAGTAGATTTCATACAGCAACGTCTTCGTCTTCAACAATGTCATCATACACTAATACATTGTATATTGGTTACTGTACTTGGTAGTAGATTTCATACAGCAACGTCTTCAACAATGTCATCATACACTAATACATTGTATATTGGTTACTGTACTTGGTAGTAGATTTCATACAGTAACGTCTTCAACAATGTCATCATACACTCTAACATTGTATATTTTTTACTGTACTTGGTAGTAGATTTCATACAGCAACGTCTTCAACAATGTCATCATACACTCTAACATTGTATATTTTTTACTGTACTTGGCAGTAGATTTCATACAGCAACGTCTTCAATAATGTCATCATACACTAATACATTGTATATTGGTTACTGTATTTGGTAGTAACTTTCATACAGCAAAGTCTTTAACAATGTCATCATACACTAATACATTGTATATTGGTTACTGTACTTGATAGTAGATTTCATACAGCAAAGTCTTCAACAATGTCATCATACACTAATACATTGTATATTGATTACTGTAACTGGTAGTAGATTTCATACAGCAACGTCTTCAACAATGTCATCATACACTAATACATTGTATATTTTTTACTGTACTTGGCAGTAGATTTCATACAGCAACGTCTTCAACAATGTCATCATACACTAATACATTGTATATTGGTTACTGTACTTGGCAATAGATTTCATACAGCAACGTCTTCAACAATATCATCATACATTAATACATTGTATATTGGTTACTGTACTTGGCAATAGATTTCACACAGTAACGTTTTCAACAATGCCATCCTACACTCTAACATTGCATATTTGTTACTGTATTTGGTAGTAGATTTCATACAGCAACGTCTTCAACAATGACATCCTACACTAATACATTGTATATTGATTACTGTACTTGGGAGTAGATTTCATACAGCAACGTCTTCGTCTTAAACAATGTCATCATACACTAATACATTGTATATTGGTTACTGTACTTGGTAGTAGATTTCATACAGCAACGTCTTCAACAATGTCATCATACACTAATACATTGTATATTGGTTACTGTACTTGGTAGTAGATTTCATACAGTAACGTCTTCAACAATGTCATCATACACTAATACATTGTATATTGATTACTGTACTTGGGAGTAGATGTCATACAGCAACGTCTTCGTCTTCAACAATGTCATCATACACTAATACATTGTATATTGGTTACTGTACTTGGTAGTAGATTTCATACAGCAACGTCTTCAACAATGTCATCATACACTAATACATTGTATATTGGTTACTTTACTTGGTAGTAGATTTCATACAGCAACGTCTTCAACAATGTCATCATACACTCTAACACTGTATATTGGTTACTGTACTTAGTAGTAGATTTCACACAGCAACGTCTTCAACAATGCCATCCTACACTAATACATTGTATATTGATTACTGTACTCGGGAGTAGGTTTCATACAGTAACGTCTTCAACAATGTCATCATACACTAATACATTGTATATTGATTACTGTACTTGGGAGTAAATTTCATACAGCAAAGTCTTCAACAATGTCATCATACACTAATACATTGTATATTAGTTACTGTACTTGGGAGTAGATTTCATACAGAGACGTCTTCAACAATGTCATCATACACTAATACATTGTATTTTTTTTACTGTACTTGGTAGTAGATTTCATACAGCAACGTCTTCAACAATGTCATCATACACTCATACATTGTATATTGGTTACTGTACTTGGGAGTAGATTTCATACAGCAACTTCTTCAACAGGACAGGAAGACACTGTATTGCATTAATTTTTTTATAAAATTTTCAGAGTACAAAACAGTTCATCTGTATTTTGAACGGTAGGAGTCATGCAAGAAGTAAATACTTTTTACGGAAATATTTCTTCACATTTTTTAATCCGAATTTAAAATTAGTTTTCTCACTATACACATTTGCAAGAAATGATCTCGAATAGTAAGTCAATTTTCGCATTTATCTGGATTAAAATGGTAAAATGATACCTAGGATAAAAAGCGAGCAACCAAAAACCATAAGTCGTAAATCACGATGGATTAAACAACACCTTACAAAAACTAACATTCCTTTAGCACCATCTTACGGTGTTTACATATAACAACTATATGTGCGTGCAGTTGTAATAATTGAAGTAATGTATCGGACAATGAATGATTCAATTTGTCTTAAACGATATATATAAAAATAAGAAGATGTGGTATAATTGCCAACGAGACAACTCTCCACAAGAGACCAAATGACATAGAAATTAACAACTATAGGTCACCGTGCGGCCTTCAACAATGAGCAAAACCCATACCGCATAGTCAGCTATACAAGGCCCCGAAATGACAAATGTAAAACAATTCAAACGAGAAAACTGACGGTCTAATTTATGTACAAAATAATGAACGAAACATAAATCTGATACACAGAAACAAACGACAACCACTGAATTACAGGCTCTTGACTTGGGACAGGCACATACAGTATGTTATAAGTTTACTGTTATGTTGTATTTTGGGACAAATGTCACTGATTTATAAACACGACTAAACGTTTCAGTTATTTGTTGTTCTGTTTTGAAATTCAGTGCTCATTGTAAATGAATGGAGATATGAAGTATAAATCAATTAGCCAGCAACCCAAGGAGACATGAGCAAAAATCCAGAACATTTTGATAATTAAATCAAATTTAAATTCATCCTTTTCTGCATGGTTGATTCATCTCAAAAGTACAACCATCTAGAATGCATTAGTTCTAAATCATTAGAATATGTAATTTCAGCATGCTTTCAAAAACTGGAATAATAATTCGTATATACCATATTATTAAGATCTTTTTGAATGTACATATTTTTGTGTCTGTTTGTAATTTTTAAAACATAAAAGACTTTTCTGCATTGATTTTTATTGCGCATTTAATTATCTGTCGTTTTTTTTTACTGATCGAGAAATAAAGAGGGATTGATTGAGTACTAAAACACCAGTTAAAATCTCGCCACATGTTAATGTGTGTAGGTCCAAGACCAGAAAATTACTAGTTAAATACATGCTAATATCAATATAAGGAAACTTGTCAATGGTTTTTTTGTTTATATTTCAGTTTTTTTGTTTTTGTTATTTTTGTTTTCTTTATTGAACCCATTAACATTTTTTTAAACAAAAGGCATGTCGAAGTTTACTTATGGTAATTACCCTTGTGTTTTGTTGACGATCAGGTCGTATTTACATGTAACTGTAATAATGTTTATCAGTTTACTGATAATACAGGTTTAATCAAAGTCTAAATTCTGTATTTATTCTCGAGTCCCTCCTTTTTCTTTCCGTATTCTGAACCTTGACCGTGTCTGTGACGTTTTCACTGTGTGACGTCACAATCATACGTCACTTTTAGAATTTTCCAACGTTCGATAAGGAAGCTTGCTCAAAGTTTTCAACAATCCAGTTCCATCCTCAACAGTGATGAAGCATCAAAAGAGAAACAGACAACTGAATTATAGTTTATGGTCTGGCTTAGGAAAAAAGGCAACTCCGAAGCGAAAAAGACTAAATGTTGATAGTAATAGACTTGTTCATTCTGAGCCAAAAAGACGCGTGTCACCTCAAGCGAATCAGAACATTGATGTAGTTACTATTTCTTCTACCCAAGGTAGCTTGAATACAAGCAGAACCGAGTGTATTGCTTCCAATCAAAACCAAACTGATCATGTGCAGAAACAGGAGCCATTGCGAGATCCGATGTCGAGGATAAATTCTCTGCTCATAGAATTCCAAGATGTCACTACAGTGATTTGCAGTAGAGCAGTTGATAGCGATAAAAGAACAGTTACTTAAGACGAGATTGATCCGCCGATTCAGCAAAATAATGATATGTATACCCAAACAGAGGATCAAAATGCATCCCTCTTTAATCAAAGTAAGAGGTTCGAGTTGCCAAATACAGTTTTTCCCTTGACCATTGGGAACATTTCCCTAGTAAGTCACGTTCCCAGAAAAGCATCCTTAGTATATTTGATTTAATTACACCTTATGTAAGAATCCTGGGTTTTGATTGGTTGATAGCCAGTGTATTTTTCACCAATTTACTGTTATCAAATGAATATCGTTCATTTTTTAACGCCGCCGGGGTATATGCAAAAAGGATATGCCTTTTTTACCCTCTCTGCCATGGTATTTGCCAAAAAATACTCTATCCGACTGGACGCTTGTAACGTCACGATCATCAATGCGTTTTTGAACGTTAACATTCGGTGTAATTAAACAGATATAGCATGTTCTTGAGGGGTATTTGCGAAAAATGCCAGTCTTGAGAATGTATTTCCCTCGCCTTACGGCTCGCGAAATTTAACATTCTCTCGACTGGTATTTTTCGCAAATGCCCCTCCTTAACATGATATATCTGTTCAAAATACTCTATCCGACTGGACGCTTGTAACGTCACGATCATCAATGCGTTTTTGAATGTTAACATTCGGTGTAATTAAACAGATATAGCATGTTCTTGAGGGGTATTTGCGAAAAATACCAGTCTTGAGAATGAATTTCCCTCACCTTACGGCTCGCGAAATTTAACATTCTCTCGACTGGTATTTTTCGCAAATACCCCTCCTTAACATGATATATCTGTTCACAATTGGGGCTCATATTCCGGGAAAGATTAAGGAAAATATTTTGCTTGGTGAGTTTGTTCATTTAGGAGTATTGACTATTGTTAAAATCGGCTAAAGGTTTAACTTCCGATTTCTACTTGGATGGCGATTTTGTTTTAAAAGGAGGTGTTCTTACAGTGATTAATAAGAAACCAGATTCTTTAAGCTATATAGAAACTTGAACTTTTGCCTTTATGATTTTCATGGCAATTATTTTAGAAAAATGAACGTCCAAAGCCCAAGAGTATTTAAAACATATGCAAAGCATTCGAATGGCGGCTTCTAGATGTACTAATAATGGCTGGGCGGTGTATGATGTCAGTGCAGTATCGACTCAAAAAAGAGCGCTATCCAATATCCTCCTGGGGTGTCATGAATCATGAGTTGTGGGTTTTGTGTGTAGTCACAGGGAACGTCAATCAGTCATCGTCTGTAGTCATGAGCAATAATGTTCGTCCCTCCTGGAATTATCAAGATTGTCAGGTCTCGGATTTCGATCCTAGCAGAATTCAAGCGGACAGTCCTTCTGATGGCCTCTAGAGTGGAGTCAGATTGGTGTTTTGAGGGACATTTCGTTTTTTGCATTTTTTCTCAGTCATTGTTGCTATTCAATTGTGGGGCCGATTAAGTTATTGTTTAAATTGACAGCCAATCAGTTACAGTGTGTGTACATGAATTTTGAATAAATCCTGTTACTTGAGCAATTTTGCAAGATTATACAATCAGGTGAGCTCACGGTCGATTATAATATGATATTGGAGTCCGACCAATTTTTTATTAACGATTTGTCATTTAATATTTCACATAATATATATAAATTGCATTTGTAGATTCGCAGTTTGAAAGCTAACCAAAGAAGTACTCTATACGACTTTATTATTCCTCAAGGGGAGGCAGATCTTTGTCCTATGAGCATGTTACGTGCCTTTTTCAAATTAAATACCCTATTACAGACAAACCCCTGTTTTACATTTTAAATGGGTCTCCTTTGACTCGTTTTCAATTTATTTCCGTACTTAAGAAACCCTCTCCCCTTTTGTGGCGTTAAAGACCAAACACATTCACATTCGTTAAGAATTATAGATGGAGCATCGCATTTGAGCAGAATGGGGTGTCGGATACAGAATTTAAAGTTGGGTGCATACACGAGCTACATTCGTATTTGGTAAATTATAATAGATATGAAGAGCATGAAAAATATATTCTATATGTTTTGTATAAAACTGCATTTTTGTCGAGCCTGCGACTTGCAGAAAGCTCGACATAGGGATAGTGATCCGGCGGCTGCATTAGCTTAAAAGGCTTAATATTTCAGAAGGTAGAAAATCAGAATCCTTCATACTTTGTATATAGAGGCCTTACGGCATGAAGTTTAAGTCTGTCATATATCCATTGTCCTTGATCTCGTTTTTATGGTTCAGTGACTACTTGGAAAAAAAAGGTTAAGATTTTCAGTATTCTTAATTTCTCTTTTATTATGAGTAAAAGGATAACTATATATGGTATTCGCGTACCTTGCATGTCCTCATGCCCGTCAGACAGTTTCCACTTGACCTCGACCTCATTTCATAGATCAGTGAACAAGGTTAAGTTTTCGTGGTTAAGTCCATATCTCAGATACTATAAGCAATAGGTCTACTATATTTGGTGTATGGAATGATTGTAAGATGTACATGTCCAACTGGCGGGTGTCTTCTGACCTTGACCTCATTTTCATGGTTCAGTTGTTATAGTTAAGTTTTTGTGTTTTGGTCTGTATTTTTTAATTGATAAGCTTTATCGTAAGTCAGTACCAACTACCATGTAGTAAACTCGTTTTGTTGGGAATGATGTGTGAAGACCTACTCATTTTGACGGAATCTGGCAAGATGACAGGGGGGTCATGACCCTATAATACTACGTTATACCATGGTTTTCTCTTGTTTACCAGAGCGGCCGGTTCATTACTGGTACCAGTTTTGAATTATTTATCATCCGAATACCGGGAAAGCGTTATTCAGGTTATGGCCCAGCGTCAGTGTGGGGTTGTGCCCCTCGTTCACTCTATTTCCATTAGAGGAACTTTTGTTACTTCTGTTACCAGAAGAGCACCTACTTGCCAATATTACAAATGCCGGCGGTTTGTATCGTCTTGCAACACCTCGTTTACTGTTTTTTCCCTAAGGCATTAGTATTTCTTGAATTATTTAATTCTTTGATCAGAAATTAGGAGATGTGGATTGATTGCCTATGAGGCAACTCGACTGTACAAACAACGTGGATGTAAGCAACCATAAGGTGTTCGTACAACCTTCAACAATGAGCAAAACCCATACCACATGCGGCCGATTTTATTTCACATAGTATTTCTTGAATTATTCAAATCTTGAATTAAATAGATATTTTTCCTGTTGTACTGTGCCATTTGGTTATTACTCATGGAAGAGTAGCCCACATCTTATATTCATACATGTATGTTTGAAACATGTTCATTTACTTGTAGTCTTTACATGTAGTTAGTTTAGTTAAAACATAAATAGACATCTTTAGATACTGAATGGGTAATAAATTTCAGGATTTTTAAAGATATTAATTTTAAACAGTAATGGATCAATTCTACTTTTTGTAGGATACTTCTCCAAATATCGGAATGGATATTAACACCGGCAGTAATTTTAAAATAAATGATTTTTTTGTTTATGAACAACATCTGGCGAAACTCAGTTCAATATTAACATGTAAGATTTATAAAATAACTATTCGAAGAATTCAAATATAGAAAAATATTCAACGAGTGACCGAACAACACATTAATTCACGAATGCGCATGAGTTAATTATCAGTGTTGTTCGGTCACGAGTTAAATAGCTTTCGATATTTGAATTCTTTGATTAGTTATTTTTTTTTTTTAAATTGGAAATGGGCTTTTTAATGGAATTAAAGTAGAAATGTAAGGAACAGTATCTTTCTACGCATTCACAATTTGCTTTGATGCGACCAATGTAATAATATGAATTAAATGAGTGCTAAAATTCAATATATAGAACTTCTTAACAACAAATTCTTAAAACTGTATATGTCATACACTAGGAGACGACAGCACCCATGAATTTCACAATATCTAATGTAAAATTATTTGTGTAAACGTTTGTTTTAACTGAAGTTAATATCGACCATGGTTTTCCGTATAACTGGAATAATTTGTATGTTGCATTTTTGTTTGTTGTTACATCATCCTGTTACTTTGTTTAGTAGCGTACGTCTGTGCTAAATACAAAGTTAAAGGAAGCATTTATGTGGCTGATCATCATCTTGAAAGAACGACAAGAATTTCATTGATGAATCGACTATAATGTACTAAGTCCAAATATCACAGAAGTAGGATTGTCTCTACTTGTATTCTATATGTATATGTCACCGCTGAGTCAACCTAATGGCTAAATTTATAAATTATAACCTTTCATTGTAACACTTGTAAACTCCATTTTTTGTTACTATTTTTGTGTATGTAACAAGTGTTCAGTGCTCAGAACAATGTATTTATCAAATCATTTTTGAAATAGCTATCGGTTATTGTGATCTTATTTCCACTTTTGACCTTCTGTTTCGTGTACTTTTATTGTCTAAAAGTAATGACACTTAAAAAAAATTATGTTGTTTTACTAGCATTTTTAAACATGCAATACAATTGAGTGAAATCATATATCTTTTTCACTTTATCAGATTATCATTATTTGGTTTTGTTTTTATTGTTGTTTTTTCTGACGTATTTCAGTACGAATTAACATACCAAATTCGTAGATGTAAATACATAATAATTTGACTATTTATTTTATTGCAGCCTACAGCTACATGTCAACAACAATAACCTTGTCTTAATTCAGACAGATAAAGAGACATCAGTTGAAATAAAGATTATTTAGAACAATTATTTATTGATTAGAAATATAATACTTATATAAAAAAAAATGTCAGTTATACTGTTACAGCGGAAATTAGTAAAAATAATAACTAGTTTGGTTCTTTGTTGATCGTGAACTTCGACGTAGAGGGCAATACTTGTACTGTAGATTTGCTTCAAGTCCATCTCTCTATTACGATTATATTTAAACCATATCTACTATAACATGTGAAATATTGATATAAACTAATTGAAGAAAGACATGTTAATAGGAACATCATCATGAAAATGTGTTCATGATAAAAAAAATCAATACATTACATAAAAGTAGACATTATTTACTTGACTTAAAAATGTAATTAATATCCATGTTTCAAAAAATCTGTCCTGAAATAACATTATCGGGTAGGCTGTGACAAAAAGTTTAAAAATTAAAAAAAATAAAAATGCTAAAGAGCATTTAGACCAAGGGAGCATCATGAAAAAAGCCGGAGTTGTCAACTTTGAGAGTTGCAACCATAGTTTTAAAACAATTACATGGTTTTATGAAGTGGAAATTTACAAACAAAATAATTTATTTAAATAATGTCAAAACCGAAGCGGGAAATTTTAGCGGAAAATCAAAACTACCAGTGAACATGTTAGAGACGGTTTACTCCTGGTTTGCCCACATTTAATTATACCAATTATCTTTTAGTAAAGAAAAAGTTCATCTTATTTTTTTATCACTCATTTTAGCAAAAATTACAGAGTTTAGAAATACCATATTAATTACTTGAACGATAATTTATATTGGTATACTTTTAAAGTTATTTGCATTTATATTTTTATAAATACTGTTACTGAAAACTCTATGTTTTAACCCTAACTTATGTAAGAAGTGTTATTCCAAACGATCAAATATTAAATAGTACCATTCCCATTATAAATAATGCACAATTTTATCGCATTCACCGTCCATTCCATTCTATCATCAACTCACAAACAAAAACATAACTATAAGTACGGATGATTCTGTACCTCAATATAGTTCTTACTGAGCTTCTACTATAAATAGTATAGGGGAATGTACCAAAGGCCCATTATGTATGATCACTGATATATTAATTCCAGGCTAGAACGGATTTTGTAATACTATTATTTGAGTTCAGAATCAGTAATTGTTTTATTCCATATTACGAAAGAAAACAATGTATTTAATTACAATTATTCACCCAAACCAACTACACATCAAGGTTTTAGCACTTTTATTCAGGTGAATATGCTTTTATATTCAAAATCAAATCCATATAGAAAACCCTCTATTATGATTTTAGTGCTGCATTTTAAACAAATATTATATTTTGAAATTGTGTGTTTGACCATTAAAACATAACATCATTCTATGAAATGGGCAATGATAATTTTAGGTTGCTTCAATATGCGCATTTATATTTTTAGTTACTCTTTGGAATTGTTTTCACTCTAGAATCGTCAAAATACAGTATTTTATCATCTAGGCTCAAACACACCTACAATAAAGAAAAGAATCGAAAGCACCACTTTATTGTCCGACTGGAACAAGAATTGCTAATATTTAAGGTAAAAGCAATAGTTTGAAAGACGAACTTTTCAGATGCATTCTCACAGATTCTTATTTCTATGAATGTGGCAGATATCTCGAAAATGCTAAAGACTCTTTCTTAAGTTGTCGTTTTTACACACAACCTCCAATGATCTAAGTGTCGAATTTACACTAACAATGCTCAATTTAGATGTACTGATTTTGACTTAGACATCCGTTATTTCTCTGTCAAACATAGTCTAACGTAATGATTAATTTGTGTTGGAAAAGACCTCGTAAGATACTAACTTTGTCGTTTTCATTGTAATTTTTCTTTTTTGGGGCAATAAAATACATGTGTTATAATATTTTGAGTAAATATACATGTAGTTTTACTTTTCGCTAAAACGTGTTAAACTCCTGATCCCCCTCAAATGTCCTATCAATTCGTTAAAAGGTCCTTCGCAAACCGAAGCACTGGGCACTGTGCAAATGGTGCAAATGGTGCAAATGGTAGTCCACTAGCAGGAATTAAGAATCCCTGGTAGTAAAAAGAATAAGATTTAATTTCTCCGCCCATGGCACGTGTATCAGAGAAAGCCAAGAACATAAAACGTTTAGTCACGACCAAAAGGGTTATAAATTTAATAAAAGATAAATCGGTCCATATCTTAAATGCCGTTTGTCTGGTACACATGCCCATATATATACCAATGTTTCTAGAGTTTAGATACTGAATTAAGTTTTGGAGAACCATGATAGATGCTTACAAGCAAAATTCATCATATCTGCAAGTGTGTTCAAGATTGTGGTTGTTACCAATTATAAGAAGAATAGTTTTTATATCTGTTTTATACCAAAAAGATATGACCAGATGTGTATGTAGGTGAACATATAACGTACTTTTGCCGATGTCAATATATTCCATTTATAAACAAAACATGTATTAACAAAAACATGTCTTAGTAAGTTCTAGCAGATTTCCGATTTTTAGGGTTGCTGGGTTTCTATATAGAACTGCTCACATTTTTCCACATTACTTTTTATTCATTAAGTTAATCTGTGTTGATATTGACATACACTAATTATTAGGACGCTCTCTCCCTCTTGAAATTGATATGTGCTTTTATATTCAATGTAATTGTTTATATTCAAGAGTATATCCTAAATTGAGCTAAACTATATGGCCTTCCAAATACCGTTTCGATTCCTAACATCACTGAAGAGACATTAATTGTCGAAATCCGGATATGGTGTACCAATTTTTGCATCTCATGTTTGCGGTATACAATCTTTTCCGCAAGTTTATTGTTTTTCCTGTTTGGTATTAAATTAATTATTAAAATGCGTTTTGTTAAAATATACTTTTTCACTTTATTAGTCTTTTGGAAAATGTTGTATGTGCTGTATTTAGACCCCACTACCAAGAAATTTGTTTTGCATGCACCCGTATAAAAATTGCGGTTTTTATCCAACGCAATCATAGGTTTGAACGTTGTTTTCAATTTGGACTTGTTTATATTCTCTGTAACTATATAATTTGTAGTTAATGAGAAATAAAATTCAAATTCATAATTTAAATAACGGTTTGAATACATACTGTGATTAAAAAAATATTGGACAATTATTTATTTACCTAGTTTACCTGTAATTTTATGGGTGGTCATTTTCAGTTGGATCTTGACCTTTTTTATTTACATGTATTGCATATGAGATCGTAGTGCTTTTAGAAATTGACATGTTTTCTGTCAACAATTGGTACAAAAATGATAAATCATGCCGCACTATCACACAGAAAATATCATGTCAGGATTAATATAGACAAGTTATGACCTGACAACGGACGAGGGGTGATGTATGGTCACTTTTTAATGTTAAGTGTCAAATAAATGTTTAATGGTCACTTTTTTCTTTATTTACAACTTAAGACATGGACATATGCTAGACCTGTGCCGACAGTGATAATAGATGTAGCATTGTCTTTTTTAGGATTAATAACAGCAGACTAACGAGCTATGCACACATTCTTCGTAAATAAACATTGTTAAACTGAAGAAAAACACAAAAATAAACAACTTTGAAGCACGTGGACACTATTTAATTGATCAAACCTATTTCACATGGACATTTGTAACCTTAAAATTATGAAACACAATATATATTTCACGATATAGAAAAGTGATATGGGGTTGATGTACTAAAATAAATTAAACGACACAGGAATATGTTGCTATCTGGCAAGTCGTTGACTATTGCTTCATTAATCTACTCATCAACAAACAGATATGTTCTTATTACTAATTTCAATTATTTCATAAACATTGAATAAGAAAAAACCAGAACAATATAAATAAAGTTATGGACCCCTTTCTCACTTTAAAAGAGCAACAACAACATTATTGCAATACAATTCAATTCAATCAAAAACTTTTTTAACAGATAAACAAACTGATATGATTCAGGACAACTTAACAAGACATAGTATAACATACAAGTAGAAAGCACATTGTGTATATGTAAATAAACTTATAATTATGTATGATGATATAGTTTATAATTCAATTACGAGCCCCACCCTTAGTACTAACGACTGTTCTGTAGAGGAACCTATGCTGTTTTAGTGTTGATGGGAAAAGAATATATTTCATTTTTGCATTATTTTCCAAATCCTTAAAAATTTTGTACAATTTTCCTTGATTATTTTTTTAAATAAAAGCTGAGTTTTTCCTACAATATAAAATGTTTCTCATCTTCAATTGAGTTGCAGGACTGACATATTCGTTTTTTTCTCGGAATTGTTAGGTGCCTTCCTTATTCAATCAATAAATTATGATCACTTAATCAAAGTTTGGGAGGGGCCTCGGTGACCGAGTGGTCTAAGTAGTCGAACTACTGTATCACTAGCCTGTCAAAACGGAGGTTGTGAGTTCTAATCCCACACGTGGCAGGTGCGCTTTTCTCCAATCTTAATTGACTAGGATTGACAGTTTTCCTACATAGGGTCGGTTGTTTTCTCCGGTCACTCCGGCTTCCTCCACCAATAAAAACTGACCGGCACGAAATAGCGCAATAGTGCTGAAAGTGGCGTTTAACACCAACCAATCAATCAATCAATCAATCTAAGTTTGGTTATATTACTTATATTTTCAAATTTAATTATCAACAATAGTAATGACCGAACAATAATGATAAAAATATAAAAATAATGGTAACGATAGAATTCTAATTGACTGGGTGTGCCTATATTGGCAGAATTTCATTATATACAGATAGAATGGATATTCAAATTACTTTTTAGACAGGATTCGATTTTCTCTCTCAGGAATGATACATTTGAACCTTAAATGTAATAGTTTTGCATTGAAAAAAATGTAGGAAACATCCAATGATTGTATTTCTTTTCCGAACATATAGGTGTCTTTGATATTTCAGTACATAAACTACTTTTTTCATAATATGGGAAGTAACTTTTCTAACATGTCTTTTTAGTACATGTAGTACTTTCAAAAAGTAAAATACATTCCACGTATAATAAAACTATACTTATAAACATGACATAAATGAAAATACAAGGACATTCTTTACATCTACGTCAATTGGTCTCTGGTAGAAAGTCGTCTCATTGGCAATCATATCACATCTTTTTATCGTTATATGATGCAACTAACATTCAACCTCATGTGTTAGTCACCGCCTAAAAAAATATAGGAAGGAAATCAACATTCAAATAAACAGTGCCGCCTTACTGTTTTTAGAAGAAAACGACAATCTTTACGAAATATTTTCGAACCAGCATAAATAACAATTACACGTGAATGCTCTGTTTGAAAATTTCCCTTTCTATCTGGTTTCCCGAAATAGAAAAACAGCAGGACAACAAGGGAGCCATTATAGGGGACTCAAAAATCTACAACTTTTTTAATTGTTGAACTTTGAAAGCATAAACAAATTCTAAGAGATAGGGATAGAGAAATAAAGGCACTCACAGGACATTCAATTTAATTATTGTCCCATATATTTGACTGTGTTTAAAAAAAAAGCAAAGCAGACGGGTTTTTTCTTCTCAGTATGGTGTTTCTATGGGACTGGAGACAACCAGTCGAACATCGTGATTTGTATACTCAAGTTGGACTTTCTGGTATCAGTATGGGTTGTTCTCTCAATACATTTTGATTACCATTATTATCAGCTTTTCCATAGCGTGGTTATTTGATATTTTTAAAGCTCTCTTATATGGATGTTTGTTTGTTTCTAACCATATATCATCTTAATGCAAGACTTCATATTTCTAAGTTTTACTTTTAGCCGATGATAAAATGATGAATTCTTAATACAATGTTTATGGCAGCAATGCTCACAGAGTGGTATAAATGAAATGTTTTACGAGGTTAATAACACTATCCTTTTTAGTTCGCTCAAAATTAATTTATTTTATTTTTAATTGTTTAACACATAGCTAAACATGTAATAATTTCTAGTTGTAATAACGTATGTACTACATCACGTCAATACTGACACTTTGGCATTGCACAACTTCATATTTTTCTAAGACTACTTATGATATCTTTGCACTAAATCGGTTGGAGGTGTATTTATTGATATTTATGTATGGGAAACAATGGTTTATCTATTATTTGAAATTAAGCTTTGGAATAGCTTTCTGTAATTGCAAGTACTCTTATATCGGTAATTTGAATATTTTGTTATACTAAGTACCGGTGAGACGAGTCAATATCTTTTCAACTATTTCCTACAGTTTGCTTTAATGTTGTGCTGTTACAACACTGTTACAGGTTAGGGGAGAATGCAGCACTCACAAATATGTTAAGCCCGACTTTTTCTGTACTTGCCTATCCCAAGTGATGAGTCTGTATTCTATTATTTGTCGTTTGTTGTAATATGTCTTGTTTTTCGTTAAATGTTATTAGCTTAATTCATGTAGTTAGTTTTATCCTTTGAATTATTTAAAACTTTGTTAACCCGGGGTCTGTTAAATCTGTCTATATGACATAGGTATCTTTTTATAGAAGACAGTACGTTGACATGTAGTTATTTACATTCATGTCCCTTGGTGGATAGTTGTCTCACTGACAACAATCCCACAACTCCTTATTTCTATATCAATTATTAAGGGACCTAAAAACTATCAAAAGGGAGATGGATGGTCATATATATGAAAGGGGAGGAGGTTCAACCTTATTTTACTGATTTTTACGCAATGTCAAATCAATCTGAAAATGAGAAGTTATAAACCTTTTTACGCTTACATATTTATTTTTGTAATCAAAGAACAATTATGTGAAATTTCCCTTAAAGATGCAGTATAAATTGACATTGGATTTTTAACATGCCTTTCACTTTTTTCACTACATTTGTTATTCCTTATTTTTGATGTCTCGTGAGTATAAGGACATAAATTGGTAAATAGATAGATGCTTCGTAATAGCCAACGAGATAGCAAGCCTACATGGTATCTTAACCAAAATTGGAATTTGAACTGAAAAAATATTTCTGACTTTCTGCGCCGCATGATATTATGATTTGCAGCATATTATTTGGTCAGATACTTCATAATTATCCGCGGAAAGGGAACCAAATTTTGATTTTAAAGATTCGGATAATGTAAATATGACATATATCAGTCTTTTTTTATCTAGTCAAGTTTTAGTACTTGTATGTGTTCGATGGTAACTAGCTATGCTCTTATGTTGATTTATTTCATTAAGTCTCAAGTCAGTATACCATACAACTCTTAAACATAAATTTGCAAGCTTTACCATGAAATTGTACCTCAATGGTATATTGAATCGATTATCAGAAAGCAGCGACTGTCCTTATGACATAATAAGTTTATCTTTGAAGTCCAATATTTAATTAAATGAAGTGACCTGTGTATTAGACTCAGTGTATTGCAATGGTGTATTAGACTCAGTGTATTGCAATGGTCTACTGGTCATCGGGAGAAGTCGAGGTAGCAAAGTGATTTCAAGAAACTTTATTTCTTAAACCATTCTACCGAAGAAAAATGTCATATAATAATAATAATTTTACTAGAATAAAAACTCTGTTTAATTAAATTTTTTTCTAAAACATTTTTTTTCAACCAAATTTTGCGTTCCTCTGAAAATCAGGTGTTTAATAGTGCAGGTAGTTTGGTTGTATTACTTGTGATTATAAATAAAACATTTGAAGAATTGAGGATTATTGCAGCTTTTTCTACTCAAATATAGGAACGAAATTGTCACATGTTTATCTATATTAAATATATATTTAATTTTGTCTCCTTTTGTGACGTTTACGTCAAGGAAAATTCTAGATGTCTTAGGTACTTCGTGCGTGAATTTAAGTAAAATGTGATGCGAGTTATTTTAAATAATTGCTTAATTTCCAATTTCATTCCGATCGTCATCTATATATTTATTGTTGAAGTATTTATTGTTTTATTTCAAATTTTATAAGCTTTGTCTGTAAATTTTGTTCGCTAAAATTCACATATTCCTCGTGGGTGCTATTATAACTAACTTATCAATTAATACAATTTGCTTCTGATGTATTTATGACTTTTAGAAAATAATGTTTTTACTGTTGTGTAGAAGCTGCTGCAGTTACATTTGTAGAAAAAGCAAAATCCATACTTTGCAATGTGAGCCTCCCTCTAGCTTTAAATACGAGCATCTCTACCTAGATTTAAATGTGCAAATGGAAGTTTTTAACGACCTTGACTGGCTATACAGCCCTTGCAGGGTCGGTAATAAAAATGTGAGCCTCTCATCCTAGCTTTAAATGTGAACCTCTCTCCCTACTTTTAATTGTGAGCCTCTCTCCCTGACTTTAGATGTGAGCCTCTCTCCCAAGTTTAAATGTGAGCCTCTATCCCTAGCTTTAAATGTGAGGATATCTCCTTATATTTGAATGCGAGCCTCTCTACCTAGCTTTAAATATGAGCCTCTCTCCTTAGCTTTAAATGTGAAAGCCTCTCGCCCAAGCTTTAAATGTGAGCCCCTCCCCTAGCTTTAAATGTAAGTCTCTCTCACTAGCTTTAAATGTGAGCTTCTCTCCCTTGTTTTAAATTTGCGACTGAATCAAACTGTCCCTCAGTAAGATTAATTGTTCTTGACACAAAGCAGTTCTGAAATGTTACATCATATTTGTTTTTGCACACGAAATTCTAAAACATAATCTTTCATCTAAATGGGAGGTAATTTTATACAAAAAATCAATAAAGAGAGCTACATAAGTTGTAAAAATGAAACAATCAATATTTGTTACAAAATTAAAAAAAAACAACATTCTACTACAAAATGAAAACTCAACAAATTTTTACAGGCAACAATCAAACATATTTTTACTCGTAGGATGAGAATTTATTTAACTTATTTCTGGGTAGCGCATGACGCAACTAGACCTTGCAAAAAGGCTATGGTAATTGAAGAAATTTACAAGATGTTTGACGAACTATTTTATAGAAATCTATCGATATCTCGCATGTTTGAATTTGAGGATAAGATTAAGTCTGAGAAAAAGGGAGTGATAACTAGTAACATGAGAAGCGTACCGGAAAGAAATATGAATTTGTTAACCGTTAGTTATTATGGACTACGAGGAATACAAAAGGAACTTGCTGGATAAAATGTTCGGACTGCATATTGACCATACAAACATGTATACGTCTTTGCATCTTAACACCATGTATGAAAATCTATGACGACAAAGAATCCCAGAATTTTCTACGGTTGGTATTCAAAAGTATTTACCAAAATATACTTTTACAAACAAACACGAAGAACATTAGGCCTTTAAAAGTACATATGCAAATGAAAATATATAAATTCAAAAACAACCTGTACAAATCTAGACTATATCTTTTTTTCAGTTTGGGCCCTGCATTTCCTGAACATTCGGCAAATTCGTTCCTAAGGTATTAAAGATCTTATCAAAACAAAGTTTTATTATGTACTAAAATGGTTTTTCGGTAAATCTGGGATTAACTGTATATGTTGTGGTTGTTAAAATTCCCTTTCTGGTGATACAACTTGCAAAAAGGCTCAAATAAGATGAAAGGGGTTACTGTTTAACATCCAGCGGCAAATACAATGCATATTCAGGACGAGAACATTTTAATGAGATATGAAAATAAATACTTCTTTTTGTAATAGACCGACACGCCGAGTCAGATTTCTGGCTAGTACACAAGGTTCACAAGTAGACATGTCACCTTACGTGGACACATTATTCGGAGCAATGGTTGCTCTTTCTCCTTAATATATCGCGTGCTTAGCGCAGAAGTAGGAAATACAAGTTTTAATTGACCAGATCACGACTTCCCGCACTCGAGGCGAGCACCCTACCACGAGACCAATGAGGCGGTCGGCAATTAGACACGCAAAGAACTATTTAAAGCAAATATTGTTTTGTTAATTGTAATTCCGATATGTATCAAATGTGCCTCTATTACCGCAGATTTGATATTTTACATATATATATTTTCCAAATTGCTGGAGATATACGAAAAGATTTTCGTGTTCTGTGTATTTTCTTCTTTTGCATACATTGACGATAAACAAATCCTTGCGATAAGTTATTTTTTTTATTGTTGGAGACTATATGTTTCCTTCTAGATGTTTTGTAGAAGACTATATGTTTCCCTCTTGATGTTGTTGGGTTTTGTTGTCGTTGTGTAACGTGTTGTGACGTATATGCCATATCTCCTTTTATTTGTAATGCTTTTGCCGTATACATTTTAAATGCAGTATTTCATATATTAAACATGCCTTTTATTTTATTTATGAATGTGTTAAGCAAACTTTACGCGTATTTCTTGAGTGTACAACAATTACACATTGCACGTTGAATTAAAACAAATGGCATTTACTTGTATGACCTTCATTATATTAGACTGAAACCAAGCAACACAAAAAAGACAGGTACACGCTACATTTGCATCATTAGTGGATGTCCAAACTTTAATTTTATCATGAACCAAAACATATACTAGTGAACTGTTTTCTTTTAAACCTTTTTTTACACGTTGACGTATCAGTTTGTGAATGTCACACTGAAATAAATATATAAGGCCATTATTCTTCAATAATTTTTCTAATGAAAAATAAAACATGTGATTTAACAGACGTTATATAAATGTCTGAGGAAAGTCCATAAAACTGATGTTTTAGAACGCATGTAATACGGATGATCAGTTTTACAAACGTGGTACTATACGCCTGTAAAACTTCCGTGACACAAATACTTTCCGGACGTACAGTAGACAGCAATGCCTTAAAAAAACAACAGATTTCTAGAGGTCACAAAAACATTTTCAACAGTAACAAATGGCAATACCATATGACATCCTCTAATATATATACAAAGACGAATTGGTTTTTCTATATAAAAAAAGATAAACGATAAATGTGTTTTTACATTTTTGTTTTTACGTATAGTTGGCGATCTTAGGGCGGTTTTCAAGATCAGAAATTAGATATTTATATTTGAATTTGACTCGGAGCGATTGGGATCGCTCTCGGGTTTTTGTGGGGTTTGTGTTGCTCAGTCTTTGGTTTTCTTGGTGTTTTTTTTGTACTGTTGTTTGTCTTTTCTTCGTTTTTTGATTTTGTGCCATGGCATTGTCGGTGTGTTTTCATCATACATTAGTCCAACCTTGTTTCATAAGAACTTTGTGTCTAAACGATAGACCAAGTACTCAATCGCCTCGATTCAAACTGGCATTACAGATAAATATACTAGGTATGTCCATGTTACCAAATGGGAAATGCCTTATCATAAATCAGAAAATAAAATAAAATATGAAATTATGATCTGCACAATGGCGGCATGTAATAAAAAAATTGAATGTTCCATTGAAGTGGGAGACACCACTATTTATAGTGTTTGCAGATCTGGTTACGTCTATGATTTGCGATGTAGACTCTGAAAATCCCGCAAGTTGTTAATGGTGATTATTCCGTCTGCATTTATCCCACTGAACTTCAAATAAATGATAGCACAGTTTAAGAACTAAACTTTGCGAATATTTGAGATAACTTTAAATTATCATTGTCAACTTTTCATTTTTATTGACGAGTCTGCGACTTTGTCAAACCCTCTTGAAGTTAAAAGCCAATTGGACTGAAGCATTTTCATGATCAGAAGATCAGAGCACAGTCATGAAAATATATTTTTTTCATTTTTTCTTTTCTGCTGATGAAAGGAATCAGGGTTTTGTTTGCAGTCAACTGGTATTTAAGTTGTTTAGACATCAGTTAATTTGTCAAAGTTTCAACGAATTTTATCAAACTTTGGCAGAATTTGTTTTTCTTTCTGGATAATATCTGTTTTAATTTTTCAGTATTTTACTGATAGAAGGACTTTAGTTTTTGCAGTTAACATTTACATAACACTCTTGGGATTAAATTATTTTGACAAGATAAATGTGTAAACATTCTTGGATTGTTATGAAACGTGGACATAAGCTAATCTTTAAGACCAAGAAATAACATCTGAAGAAACAAGTGAGATTTAAAAAAAAAAAAAAACATTTTTGTATTTTAGTGATGAATGGAATTTCTTTTTACAGTCAACATTACACTTTTAGACTGAGTGCAGCTATTGCAGGCGAGACAAATGGTTCCGTGGGACCCTTACGTTATTTTTAGTAATAAGCTGCACATACATACGGAGTATATAACTGCAAGATTATACGGTAGTACGTGACCTGCGTTTTCTATAACAATTTCCTTAAAATAGTGTTGCTGTTTTCATTGAAGCTATTGAATCGAAGGTTCTTGATAAAGTTGAAATCATCTCTTCAAAAGTATTACGGACTATGATTTGGTTAACTGTTATGGAACATCTGCATGTGTCAGAGATGACCACGAATATTTTTTTTTAATTTCTAGTACTCACACTCCCGTCCGTCTTTCGTCGTTTATGGGTGCGACTTATCACGGGGGCCTTTTATAGCTAACTATATGGTATTAGAATAAAAAAAAAAGCAAGAGCAGCATACTACAAGCTTATAAAACTATGGGCATCAAACTAATATAGTAGGAACACCAAAATGAAATTTATAAAAGCAATGTTATACCAGTGTTGTTTTATGGCGCGGAATGTTGGAAGATAAGCAAGAGAGATGAAGAAAGACTTAACACCATTAACACCAAAAACTTGCGTAGAATATTCAGGATATTTTGGCCAGCTGCGATTTCCAACACAGAACTACTGCAAAGAGCCAACATGTGCAGCAGGAGAGTGATTTGGATAAGTCACACCATGAGGATTGACCCATGGAACGATTGTCGAATCGCCTTGACTTGGACACCACCAGGAAAGAGAAATGTAGGAAGACCAAAGGAAACTGGGAGACGAATGGTAGATAAAGAAAATATAGACATTAGTTGGAGGACATGGGTAGAAGTACAACTACAAGCAGCAGACTTAGATGGAAGGCTTCCTTTTGTGCCCTATGCGACACTTGGTGCTAAGGTGAGTTGTAAGTTGTAAGTATATGGTATATGTTCTTCTAGTTGTTGAAGACCGTACGGCACCCGTACGGTGAACTATATCTGTTCACATTTTGGTCCTTTTGTCTTTTTTAATGGAAATTTTCATTAATTATTACACCAAATCTCCTCATTTTCATAAGAACTGAATATCCTTCTGAAGAGTCCGAGTTCTCCCCGCGGTGTTTGTTCGGGTTCATGTTGTTCAATCTGTGTTTTATTTTGCAGTGTTGTGAGGACTGCTATTTGTTTTATTTTGCAGTGTTGTGAGGACTGCTATTTGTTTTATTTTGTAGTGTTGTGAGGACTGCTATTTGTTTTATTTTGTAGTGTTGTGAGGACTGCTATTTGTTTTATATTGTAGTGTTGTGAGGACTGCTATTTGTTTTATTTTGTAGTGTTGTGAGGACTGCTATTTGTTTTATTTTGTAGTGTTGTGGGGACTGCTATTTGTTTTATTTTGTAGTGTTGTGAGGACTGCTATTTGTTTTATTTTGCAGTGTTGTGAGGACTGCTATTTGTTTTATTTTGTAGTGTTGTGAGGACTGCTATTTGTTTTATTTTGTAGTGTTGTGAGGACTGCTATTTGTTTTATTTTGCAGTGTTGTGAGGACTGCTATTTGTTTTATTTTGTAGTGTTGTGGGGACTGCTATTTGTTTTATTTTATAGTGTTGTGAGGACTGCTATTTGTTTTATTTTGTAGTGTTGTGAGGACTGCTATTTGTTTTATTTTGTAGTGTTGTGAGGACTGCTATTTGTTTTATTTTGCAGTGTTGTGAGGACTGCTATTTGTTTTATCATGTAGTGTTGTGGGGACTGCTATTTGTTTTATTTTGTAGTGTTGTGAGGACTGCTATTTGTTTTATCATGTAGTGTTGTGAGGACTGCTATTTGTTTTATCATGTAGTGTTGTGGGGACTGCTATTTGTTTTATTTTGTAGTGTTGTGAGGACTACTATTTGTTTTATATTGTAGTGTTGTGAGGACTGCTATTTGTTTTATTTTGTAGTGTTGTGAGGACTGCTATTTGTTTTATTTTGTAGTGTTGTGAGGACGGCTATTTGTTTTATATTGTAGTGTTGTGAGGACTGCTATTTGTTTTATTTTGTAGTGTTGTGAGGACTGCTATTTGTTTTATTTTGTAGTGTTGTGGGGACTGCTATTTGTTTTATTTTGTAGTGTTGTGAGGACTGCTATTTGTTTTATTTTGCAGTGTTGTGAGGACTGCTATTTGTTTTATTTTGTAGTGTTGTGAGGACTGCTATTTGTTTTATTTTGTAGTGTTGTGAGGACTGCTATTTGTTTTATTTTGCAGTGTTGTGAGGACTGCTATTTGTTTTATTTTGTAGTGTTGTGGGGACTGCTATTTGTTTTATTTTGTAGTGTTGTGAGGACTGCTATTTGTTTTATTTTGTAGTGTTGTGAGGACTGCTATTTGTTTTATATTGTAGTGTTGTGAGGACTGCTATTTGTTTTATCATGTAGTGTTGTGAGGACTGCTATTTGTTTTATCATGTAGTGTTGTGGGGACTGCTATTTGTTTTATTTTGTAGTGTTGTGAGGACTGCTATTTGTTTTGTCTTTCTTCAACCTATGGTTTTTGATTACCATTTGTATCTTTTCACTAATTAAACCTGTAGATTTCTATGTTGGACACTATTGTCGTTGGATTGTTGTCTCAATGACATACACTACCTCTATTAATATATCAATTTACAGCAGCTAAAGAAGAATGTTTATCTAGAAAGAACAAAACATTGCTTTAAACTGAGGTCATTTTCTTCATAAACTTACTAGATCAGTTATAGTTTTTTTTAAATAAACATATCACAAAAATATAAAATAAATAACTTAAATCGATATTAGTGTTTGGAGTGTCCAATTGACAAATCTTAAACTTCTCAATATATGAGAAAGAAGACGGTCTGAACTTTTAGATTGTTAAACCAAATTTTAATTAGAACTCTGAATATTTTGCTTATATAAATTCAGCTTAAATAATCAAATAGGGTAAACATTTTAGGTCAATAATTATAGAAGTTTTATTTTCACTATTGCCTCATTTGAATGACTGGCCTCCCTGTGCACGTGGTTTGACTTGTTTCAGAACAAATTTCTCGTCCATTTGTTAGCAACGATTATCTAACAGTTATGTCAGTTTAATAACCTCATATTTTATGTATAATTCTAAAATCATAATACGTTGTTTATTGCAAGACAGATCATGTAATTATTCATCATCTTTCCACGTTCATCTTTACCTATAGACGTTTGTTATGTAATGCCATGTAAACAATACTGACCATTGTAAAAATACCACACTGACCATTGTAAAAATGCCACACTGACCATTGTAAAAATACAGATTTTCATCTGATTGCTATCCCAATAAAGAGTTTATTCATTTTTTAAAAAAGAAATATCTTTCTTATCTAATATTTTGATCGTTAGAAGTTTTTAACTTTCATGCAAAATAAACCGTTTGTCCATCTTTTTTTTATTATACAGGGTCACGAATACGTCACTGCCTGGGGGTAAATGTAGCGTGTCGTGTACAGACAATAGTATTCATACAAGACAGCAATACCATTAATTATAGGCGACTTTAATGCATTGTTATACATCATTTGCATAAACGGAGTGTCACGGCTTTAAAACCACTTGTTGAAGACCAAGTATCATCAGACTTGTAGCTTGCCTCCTAACAACAAGTAGGACATATTAACTTGAAAGTTTCAGTAGATTTTCTGATCACGTAAGTTGTAATTTATTCATAGTTTGGGATACATCTTGCATTAATTATTCTACAACTGGATTTGCAAGAAGAAAAGAGTTTGTTTTTTAAACTAATTTTCAGATCGAGATATGTTTGGTTGAATTTCATTACAGGACTAACGTACATCTGAGGATTTTTTTTGAAAATATTACACTTTTAAGTAACATGCATATTTAAAGAGAAGCGAAATATAAACGTTTATACAATACTCAGTTAGTTATTTAAAAGTTTGATTTGTAACAGTTTTATAGATTGTCATTTAGAGTAATACAATATAACAGTACATGTGTATGCTAGAATTCATTTGCTCTTGTTTGTTTGTATAGTACAAACGAAAACCATTTAAAAAATATTTGTGAAATATCAGAAAACTTCAATAAATGATTTTCAATATTACAATATCTAACAAATTGGAAAACCAACAAAGTTTATCTATTCCCAGATAGATTGCTTAAGTCGTGTTTTGCAATACTTTTCGGGATTTTCGATTTTTTATGCTTCTTTATTTCGTATTCCCTTGAACTCTTTTGTTTCGAACGCCACTGATGGGTCTTTTGTAGAAGAAACGCAAGTCTCGAATACCAAAATATAAGCCTGGTATCTATAATGAGTTTGTATCCTTATCAATCTGTGTTATTCATTTTAATAATTTTGTTTAAGAGAGGAGCAAGTGGTGATTTCTCATTTTTTTCTCTGTTACCCATAAATTTACTTTAATGTAACGCTCGGTAGCGTAAAGCAACAAATTTGGTCGTATTTCCTAATAAATTATGTTACAAAAATAAAATGCCACGTGATTGGGTGTTTCTCTTTTCAAATGTCTGTTACTTTAATTACCTTTTAGATTTCGTGACAAGAATAATACATTACAAGAACTATTTTTTAACACATCCAACAAATTGAAATTGCTAATAAGGTATTATGTTGTAATGTTGTTTCTCAAGTTTTGCAGCTTAACTATACTATTGTAAAAAAATGATTTTTTGTTTTAATGATTCCGAGTGTTCATTTTAGACTTAATACAAATACATTCACGTTTAAATATTTTTTCTGAGAAAAAGCCATAAAATATATAAGAATATCAAAAGAATCCCTTTAGTATTACTTATTTAAAGGAGAAAATTCGTATCCATGACATATACAGCAAGCTAATGGTATAGGGATACCAATGAGCGCGTAGACATACACAATGGGAAAGAGGGGATTAAAATGAAATAGGGGCAAACACAATAAATGCAATCGGGATATACATCGAAAGAAAAATTTGAAATAAGCAATTGCGCATACATTCAATGATTATGAGAGCAAATGTAATGCTCCGCCACAAGTTTGTTGACATTTGTACATCATATTGTAAGCGTACTTCAAAATGTTGTTGTTTTTGTTTATTTGATCTTCCCATAAGAAATTACACTCAAATTTTATTCTGTAATATAAACATTGACGTTTTTTTTTTTATCATGCCAACAATTTTATACAGGGATTAGGAGCAAGATAAAAGCACTTCGTTAAATAGCCAACAGGCTCACAAAAAAGTATTACGAGGTATTTCTTTTGTGCACATATTCATTTCACTTTCAAAACGATTTTCTTCCGATATAAGGAATACTAGTATATAGGATCTTTAAGAGAAAATCAATTTTAATGAATATCGTAGTCATAGATATTGACTAAAAAGGGTCTATTTTTACTTCTTTCGACAGTAATCTACCTGATTCTTTTTTGAACTGTGAACATTAATTCAAGAGTTATCCATGAAAAAAAAAGTTAGGGTCAAAGTTCAACCATAAGTTAGTCTAACAAAGTAAAAACAAAAATGGTTCTCTCAATATAAACTTAATTGAAATAGTTTTTTTCTGTAAAATAAAAAAGCAAGCACATGAATAATGTTCAAAGAATGAAATTCTGTAAAGTGTCAAGCAGTGATATATACATACTTTTGGCCATAGTATAACAATCGCATGACGTCTAGAAGTATGCGAATGGTGTAAAATA
Organism: Mytilus californianus; assembly: GCF_021869535.1. NCBI lineage: Eukaryota > Metazoa > Mollusca > Bivalvia > Mytilida > Mytilidae > Mytilus > Mytilus californianus. Next base: position 97,799,379 of record NW_026262668.1, read on the forward strand.
ACGTTCTAAAAGATATTCAAAAGATACATAGTTCGCATTGCAAATGTACACATCTTATTTATGGAGCGAAAGAAGATAAAACCTCTCGGTATATGGATTTATTCGACGTCTGTTGATGTAAGAAATTTACTGATGTGTCAACTTAAAATCTCACAACCAAATTGTACACATTCCTGTCAAAAATTAAAAAGAAAAAACTAGGAAAACAATAATTATATATCAAATGTTGTCCTGAATTGATCAGAAACCATTCGCTGGACTTACATATAACCAAAGTTGAAATGCATTACAACCAACCAGGAAGAAGCGATCTGTTTGTATACTTTTGGTAATTTCTTTCTGGTCCAGAACTGTCAAGTTTTGTTCGCCTATATTAAATTTAGCATTAAGATGTAGTTTTAAAGATCTTTTTATCTGTTACTTATCCTCTTACTCACGATTTAACTTTGATTATTTTACAGAGACACAATGAAGTGCGTATTGATAATTGCCTTAGTGTTGTGTGTGATGGTAGCTCATGTCCGATCACAGGCCGCTGGTGAGTATTGAAGTCGAGTTCAATTATATCATACTAATATCAAACATTTCCGTGCAAATTATGTTGAGTACTGTAACAAAAACATTTGTTTGTAAGTTTTATATTCCTATAAAATATCGTTTTGTTTGTTTACAAAAAGAGTACTGTAAAAACTCGAGTTTAACTGATATTTCAATGATAATTAATGTGGTTAAATAAAAAAAATTAAAATAATGTTTAACATTGGTGGCGATAAAATACCAGTAAATGAAAAAACACATTTCACATGTGAAATACATCCTGTACTTTCACTCTTTTGGCTTTGATGTCAAGGCGATGTTAATCAAGTTTAATGAACACAAACCAGAATGCGTTGAACAAATATGTAAAGCTTCTTTTATTTTCTACTTTGTATTGAAAGTCAATGTTATAAAAAGAAAACCGTCGACATTCGAATTCTTGCATTAGTTCTATAAATCGTTTTACTTCCAACGAAATATCATTTAGATAAAATTTATAAATACATGTAGGTTGAAATATTCAACAATGGAACGACGAATTCTGATGGTTTATATGTCAACTATTTGCACGGTTATTAGTATTGCATGACTCACCAATTTAATGAACTAACTTTTCTGTCTTTTAACAGCAATCCTTTGCACAAACTTTTCAAGAGCTAATTTTTTTAGATGGATAAATAAATGTATGCAATATCTTTCAAATTTACGTGTCCTCTAATTTAAGAATAATTTTATTCAGATGGCAAAGGAAATGGAATTTTGTTCCAGATCTATAATTATATACGTAATCAAATTATTATTTTCATCGATTTGATTGTTAGCTATGTTAACTCATTCCTTATCAGTTCTTTATACCTATTCCTCGCTTAGGTAATTTTATTGATATTTGCTGTGACAATTTGTGGTACTTCGTTACATTATAAGATATTTTATACACCTTTTATTGCATCTGATGACAAATTCTATTAAGCCTTAAGATTCACTAGAACCTCGTTTATGCATTAATTATCTTATATATTGGAAATAGACTCTCTGACTCCAATAAAATGTCAACATATCCATAATATTAACATGAAGGACAGCGGTTTTATACACGGCTGGTCATTCATGTGACAATTGATTTTGGAATCATGCGAAATAGTAGTTAAACTGTCAATATGACGAAGCGGCCAAAATATCTTGATAATTGTCCATGTGACCTTCTTATGACTTTCAATATTCATACTTTGATAGGAAGAACATGATTTTTGAAGTAATGATATTTATTACACTGATATATAGCGATTATGTTACATAGACTTAGGGGATGTAACATACATATCTGTAGAGTAGATGTCAAGTATGTAGCTAGTAGATCTATTAGCAAATTTCAATTCTGCATTTGTTTTTAAATTTAGAGATAAAGTTCAAAAATTTAAATATACAACATTTATATATCTACATTTTATAAAATAGCTTCAGTTTCGCTTAACTTTTGCTATCAATTTCAATGTAGTTTCATATCACTTTGATTTTCAGTAAAAAAATAAATGTGACAAAGTAATTTATAAAAAAGAATTAAGATATTTAATGGGTTAATAAAAAAAAGTCAAAAGAGTTACATTAATTTAAATACTTCAAAGAGATGTAGTCAAATAAAAGAACACAAGGATGTATTCTTATCTATTTGTCTCTCATCATTTTTGATAGGTTCAAATTTAGCAATGATGTTGATGATGGGAAGTGATGCTGGAAAGGACCTAATGCGCTATCAAATGTTTAGTAGAGCCTTCTCAGGCGGAAACGGAAACACTAATATGCTTCCATTTCTGTTAATGAACAAGATGAAATGATGGAATCATCACTAATCTTTACAAAAGACTTCTTCAAGTGTGGATTGTGTCATAGACTGTGTCACATAGTCGGTTTTTTGTTACGTGTATACTATTTCGTTATTTTTCAGTAAATACATTGAATGCTTTTTGTTTGTTTTGTGTTTTCATTAATGTAAACTGTGTAATAATTCTATGTTTAAGTTTTCTTCTCTTCCTTCCTTAACATTAACATTGAAGTGCATGTTCAATGTAAATGACATCTCTATTAACATATCATTGACAGTCAGAACAGCTGGCTTTTTAGCAGCAAAACACATCATATAACTTGTATATCCCAACCATTACAACATTTTGTTTTTCACCCATATCATATACTGAACGTAAAAAGAAATACAAAACCCCAGTTTTCAAATTTAATTTTAAACAAACGATATTTACTTCATGGGAATACATATTTCAACATCTTTAATCCAAATCAGTAAAGAGTTATGTCAAATTATATAACCAAATTTTGATTATTTCTAGTTTAAGCAGTAGCACATCGAACCTAGCGTTCTCTTTGAGGGGGAGCAGATAACGTTATCATAACTCATACTGCAGGATATCATTGAAACAAAGTCTATCCATTCAGAAAATAGTTTTACTCTGATTCTGCATTTGACTTTTTCGTTCTACGGTTTCGTTAAATCTGAATCTTTATTCGGTTAGAACGTAAAACATAGATGAAAAACGAAAGATTCATTGTTAATTCTAGCATTATATCTATAAAAAAGCAATACCAAACTTTAAATAGTTTAATAAAATTCAAAGTGTTGTGTTTCTTTTGTCGTTCAGTACGTAATTTTTTATTTAGAAAATAAAAGTTACATCTTGAGAGAATTAATAATGGCATTGTCTGATTAAAACATTCTCCAGTTAACTAAATGAATAGTAAATATTAACAATCATAATGAAAAGACTGCATGTTGGTAACAGCACGTGGAAAGTGGACAATATCACATTCTTTAACGAGTATAACGCACAATAAATGTTACAGGTCAAGCAGCACAGAGACAACAAGCAGTCAGGCAAATGCGTGGAGGTAGCAGTAGTGCCATGTTGCCAGCATTGATGGCAATGGGAAAAGGCGGCAAAATGAACCCTTTGATGCTTCAGATGCTCATGTCCGGTAGAGGCGGAAGAGGTGGTATGGGAAGCATGATGCCCCTTATGTTGATGGCTGAAGGAGGAATGGGCGAGTCCATGCTTCCACTTTTATTAATGTCCCAAGGTCAAGGAGGATCATCATCCGGAGGCCAAGGATCATCAAGTGGCGGCGGACTTATGAATATGTTATTAATGAACCGCATGTTTAATTAAGTTGAATGTGTCCCGTAGACAGTGACTGTAACATAAGATGTGATCTATGAACGTTTAATGACTGTGTGATACTATCCGTCGATATTTATAAAACAGACATCTTTGGCCTGTATTTGTTGATTGTGTTGTTTGCTTTTCACGTGCTGTTGTTTGTAAAAAATAAACTAAACAAACTCGTGGTGTATGCCTTGCTTTTGTTTAATTAATTTCTTGCTTGCTTGCTTTCAAACTATATTTGTAGCCAAATGCATATCTTTCAATCAACCTTTATTCTCTTCAATGATCTCACTGAAGCTAACAAGCATAATCTGTGTAGCTTGCTATGTTAGATCTAAATGCATGTTATAATTTAATCAATATAGTGATACATAAGAATGTCAAAATATATTATCTCTAGTAAATAATATTTTTTCCAATGATGAATTTGGTAATAATAGGGGAAATCACTTTGGAAAAAAAAGTCTAAAAGGTAAACGTAGGGATACCACATAAATATTTTTACTGTGCATAAAAATCTTTCTTACTGATTATAGAGATCAATGCTTAATCAAGTTACCTTGAATAACTAATATCAAAGAGGCTCACACAATGTGTTTGTTCAAACCTATCTTTAAAAGAAGACAAAATAATTTCAGGAGCCAATGCCAGGTCGATGAATGAACAAAGAGCAAGGTTAGCTTTATTAGCCAAAGCTCAGATGGCACAGCGCCAAAGTGGAGGAATGAGCAGTATGTTTCCTATGGCAATGATGATGGGTGGGAACGATAATGTTCTGCCAATGATGATGATGTCGCAAATGATGCGAGGAGGAGGGGGCATGAGACAAGGCCTTCCTTTTAATAATTTAGCCAATATGGTTTTATTTAACGAAATGGGAATTTTCTAAATATCTTTGAAATGTTAATATAGAACGTTAAATAAGTTAAGGATCTTGCAGGAATCTATAATTTGATTTTGAAGTATGCGAATTTCTTTCAAAAAAAGGTATAAGATAAAAGAATAAAATATTGCACGTTTTAAAAACCGAACACTGCCGTTATCAATGAAATCAGTGACTGGATTAGTTTACTTTCAGTATTTACAGAATAGGAAAATTCATTAAATCTTCGTATATGATGTGCACTTTAAACTGACACATTATCACACAGCTCATAGGAGAGATAGATGCATTTGCCTGAACAGGCATTGGTGATATATAGCCAAGAAGCTGGATAATTTCGTTACACGTTGTTTTATTGTACATATGTATATATCTATGTTGATTTGTTCAAAAGTTGCTGCTAATATTTTATGCTGTGTATATTCGCTAACATTAACCACAATTTCATGTTTATACCCACATTTCTGTACAAAATAAACTCAGATTTTCTCATCCAATCATCTTGCTTCTATGCTCCAATGTTTTGATAAACCACATAAGAGTCCAATTAGGCTTTGATATCTAAAAATGCCAACCACGATGTGCCCAGTACGAGACTTATCAACACATACCATACGAGGAGTTAAATGTTCTCATAAATGTTCAAAATTATCAAAGGAACGCCTTTATCATCCACATGTTCACTTAGTATGCCAATAAAAACCATAAAATGATGGAGAAGGAAGACAGTATGTTGTGTATTGGGGAAAATGGTTCCATTCGGATTGTTTTACATTTCTTTTATCGAGGCGCTTCATTATTCTATTGCTTTTTTCTAGCACAGTTTTATCCTGGTAAAAATGCTTCCAGCTGTGTTGTTGTTCAAACAAAACACTTTATTTGAAAAGTGAATTGTCTGAGTTAGACTACAGTGTTTCAGACATGTTCATGAATATAATAATTTTATTTAAACAAACAAAACAAACGAACACAATAATACACTACACTTGAACAGCTATATAATGTACCAATCTTGTGCAACTTTATGTGCGTTAAACGTCACGATTCCATCCTGTACCTAGTATGACGCACATTTATTTGTAAACGTCACGATTCCATCCTACACCCAGTGTAGCTAGATGTCAGTACAGTCAAGGCTGGTCATATGTTAAGTACATCTGTCAGTAAACGTCACGATTCCATCCTGCACCTAGTATAATGCACCTTTGCTTGTAAACATCATGATTCCATCATATTAGGCACATCTGTTTGTAAATGTCATAATTCCATCCTTTTATGCACATTTGTTATAAACGTCATGATTTCATTTTATTACTCACATCTGTTTGTAAATGTCATGATTTCATCTCAGTACGCATATTTGTTATAAACGTCATGATTTCATCGTATAACGCACATTAGTTTTTAAATGTCATGATTCCATCCTATTATGCACATTTGTTATTAACGTAATGATTCCATCCTATTACGCACATTTGTTTGTGAACGTCCTGATTCCATACTATACCTACATGTAATATAACGCACATTGTATGTAAACGTCATAATTCCATCTTATACAAAACGCACATCTGTTTGTAAACGTCATGTTTCCATCCTATAACGCTCATCTATATATGTAAACGTCATGTTCCCATCCTATAACGCTCATCTGTATGTAAACGTCATGATTCCATCCTATACATAACGCACATCTAAATGTAAACGTCAAGAATCCATCCTGCACCTAGTATAACGCATATTTGTATGTAAACGTCATGATGCCATCCTATACATAAGCACATTTCTATGTAAACGTCACAATACCAATCATATAACACACATATGTTTATATATGCACAATCTGTTTCATGTAATGCATCTTTTCATGCGTAATAAGACCAATAATATTGTTGAAATTAAATAATGGTCAGGATAAAATTTCTGATGTCTAAGAGAAAATATTCCTTTCGAGATTGAATTTAAGGTGAAAAGTTAATAAAAGTTAAGATTAAAGACAAGGATTTCCGAGTATGCATTAGAAAATGAGAATAAATTAGGTTCGTGTGTTGAAAAGGCGAGCAGTGGCTTATGTTATAAGGCTAAAGGTATAAATCTCCTCTAATATGTCCAAGCGAAAATAAGAGAAAATAAATACATACATAGCGTCATGGGCTGTTAAAGTAATGTAGCTTTGTCGAAATCTAGCGCCGAGTGTGCAAAGCATTCCGCTCAAAAAAATGGGATAAGAGCGTCATGAAGATTTGAACAGAAAATGGCAAATGAACCTACTGTCTCCATAATATTGTATATATAATGGATACGATGCAGTGCGAGTGTGAAATTATTATTTTTCTTTCTAATAGTTTACTTCACTGGACTTCATAGACTGTAAAGGTCCGTATTTTGCTTGTTGGTCTTAACTTGTCTTAACTGTACTTACCACTATCAAATCGTACAAGTAACATTATGAATAAATTTCGGAATAGACTGAACTGAACTCTACTTAATATGAGAATGGACCGAACAAAATCCAATCTGAAATTGATTCGACCAAGTCTGAACCAGGCTTGTCAAAATCTTACACTTAATCAAAATTTGGCTGAACCGTACACGATTCTTATCTGATCAGGTGTAAACTGTAATTAATAATATCTTGGATCAGATATGGTTAGATGTCAGTACAGTCAAGGCTGGTCATATATTAAGATCTGTTAACTTCATTTGACTTTATTTGGAAATGGCAAGTTATTACAATTCAGACGTTTCTAAACAAACTAATTGAACAGCAAAAGGTAAAATGTGGATATGGTGTATTTAAAATCATACACTGAAGTTTAAATCAATTGACTTTTCGTTTTTCCATCGCTTTGCTTTGTCTTAAATGTAGGTGTAATAATGAATTATTTTAAGAATCAGTGATGGTCACTCCTGGTGATTTTGTTAAGAAGTATCTACTTATAGTTTAGAAGATCAACGTTGATAATGATAACCATACAGTGGCGTAAGAGTAGACAAAAAGGTGGAGGCAACGTCAGAAAGTGTTCTGAATGGTTGGAGGGGGCAAACTTTTGAAATTGGCAGCAAAAAAACCCAAAAAATTTCTCAGTCAGTGTTCTCTCTTTCATTTTCATTTTCTTATTTTTTTATATTGTTTTGCCAAAAACGTCGACGGGGAGGGAAGAGAGAAACAAATTTCTTATGCCAGTGACATATACAGCCAAACAGCAAAATTAAAATAATATTAAATAATGTTTTTGAAAAGTTCTCATTACAACATTGCTGTCCTTACTACAGATAGAATAAAGGTACAATAAAGATCAAATTGCAATATTTTATGAATATCCCTTTACATATCTAGATATCTTTTCATTACCAAATTACAGAACCTTAGTGAGCGCGCTCACATACCCCACGTCCCCACATTGTCATTGGAGAAATAAAATAAGTGAAAGAAAAAAAATTGTATCAGAAAAAAAAATTGAATCATAATTTCCTGTCAATATGCACATCTACATAGTATGTCCTTATTATCTACACAGTTTCATGAAATTCTGTTGTGTGGTTTGAGAGGAGTTGCAAAACAAAAGGTTGCAGTAGTATATTGGGCAAATAAGTTCAAAGGGGCGTAACTCCTGGAAAAAAAATTGAATCGTAATTTCCTGTCGATATGCACATCTACGTAGTATGTCCTTATTATCTGAAAATGTTTCATGAAATTCTGTTGTGTGGTTTGAGAGGAGTTGCGATGACAAAAGGTTGCAGTAGTATATTGGGCAAATAAGTTCAAAGGGGCGTAACTCCTGGAAAAAAAATTGAATCGTAATTTCCTGTCGATATGCACATCTACATAGCATGTCCTTATTATCTGAAAAGGTTTCATGAAATTCTGTTGTGTGGTTTGAGAGGAGTTGCGATGACAAAAAGTTGCAGTAGTATATTTGGCAAATAAGTTCAAAGGGGCGTAACTCCTGGAAAAAAAATTGAATCGTAATTTCCTGTCGATATGCACATCTACGTTGTATGTCCTTATTATCTGAAAAGGTTTCATGAAATTCTGTTGTGTGGTTTGAGAGGAGTTGCGATGACAAAAGGTTGTAGTAGTACATTAAAGTAAATAAGTTCAAAGGGGCGTAACTCCTGGAAAAAAATTGAATCGTAATTTCCTGTCGATATGCACAACTACATAGTATGTCCTTATTATCTAAAAAGGTTTCGTGAAATTCTGTTGTGTGGTTTGAGAGGAGTTGCGATGACAAGAAATAGGACTGACGGACTGACGGACGGACGGACGGACGGACAGACGGACGGACGGGTCAAAAACATTATACCCTCCGCAACTCGTTGCGTGGGGTATAATTACCAAACTGTGAATACGTATAACTATTTGGTTTCGCTCTAGTGGACCTACTTCCGACCTAACTATGACACATCGGCCTTCCAATTACATATACCATTACCAATATTAAACTGGTATATAGTATGTAATTGCAACTTTGCGTAGCATTGTATTATACAGGTGTTTTTTTCTGCTTGAGCTCACACAATTATGAACATTATCCGTTCAGCACGGAAAACATCCCTTTCATGTTATTAGTATTACAGGATATTTTCAAAATAGGTATTGTAACACTCCAAAGGTTTGTTGTATTATTAAATTCTTTATCATTAGGCTGGACCATTTCTATGAGGAAATGTGTTGGGGGGGGGGGGTGATTTGATGACATAAGGGGAATCACTGTTTACTCTTTTTGCATGATTCTTACACTGAGCCATTATAGTGGCAATAACATATCTTTTTAAAGTATACATTAGTATAACAAGATTCGTAGGCAATTTACAGTCAAATTATTCCATTTTTCATCTTCACTATTTTTGTTATTGTCCTGTGCGCCGTTCTGCATTTTGGATGTTATATGCATGTTACGCTTTCGGATTGACCTTAGACCTTAATAGTTTCAGGGATATTGTATTTCAAATATTATGACATGAAGATCAAGTGGATTTTTAGAATTATACATGTAGCTTGACGTATTGATTTGTCTTAACTGAACTTGTTGAATTCTTGATTACTGCTCTACAGTAGAGCCAAGTAATCGACGCGAAGCAGAGATTAGTTCTGTATCCCAGTCTATGCTTTAACAAAGTGTCAAATCTTTCCAAAGAATTACAAAATAGACTTATGATGTTGTTAACCGAGCAGGTTTTTCTCATTGTTGAAGGCCGTACAGTTACCTATAATTGCTTAAATCCACTTCATTTGAACTTTGGTGGATAGTTGTCTCATTGGCAATCATACCACATCTTCATCTTTATATTAACAAGAGACCGGATGCAAATTTAAAAGTGGTTTAATTTGTTTGGAAAAGTATTAAAATATCAGTGTCTGTTTTCCTCAAAAATTGACAATTCATACTGAAAAAAACTCGAATAGTAAGTTGTCAAAGAATATTTTGGAAGGGTACATGTATATTCAAGGAAATAATATTGTAAGATCTCGCTGTATGGTATGCAGTTGACTTGACCTCTGACTAAATAACCAATTTCTTTATTTTAGTACATGTAGTAGCTACGAGTGCTCTGTTGAATCTATGTCTGCAAAAATGCCTTTTATTTCTAATCCTGTTCAATTTATTCCACAATTTTTACCATTTACTATATTTGTAAACATTCTAGGAAGTTCCGTGAATCAGACTTAATACCATTCTTCTTACAAAATTGGTTCATGTATAATATTTTCCCTAAAGTCAATCAAACAGTTTTGGTCTTGCAGTTTTATTGTGATATTATAAACATATGGAGACGTGATACGATTACAAATGATACAACTATCCAATAATGACTAAGACTAGAGACAAAAAAATGTTTATTATGACATGGTATTCTTCAAATGAGCAAACAAAACCCTTACTGGATAAGAAAAAACTGTAAAAGGCGTGGGATCACAAAACAAAGCATTACAACAGAGAAAGTCAGCGGCCTTATATTTTACTGCTACAATAAATGAAAAAAAAAATAGACAGTCGGAAACCAACGACAACAACTGGATTATAGGCTCCTTGCTTCGGGCAGATGAATAAAGAATGAGGCAGGGTTGAACTTATTTATGAGCGCTCAACCCTCTCATTAACCTGGGACAGTGGAGTAAAGATTGCAATTTCAAAACAATCTGCAAAATATTAGATGGATATGGCTACTCACAAAAAGACTAAAAGTATCGATCTTAGAGTACTTGCAGTTACTGAAAGCTAGTTCTAAGGTCAATTACAACTAATATATAAGCGGTTATTCCACAAACTAAACAACAAGTAAACCTAAAACAGCTTTTACGTAAACATTTCATAAGCAGTTTAGAAAGCATGAGTTTGTGCAGTGCCAAAATTTGAGTATCGACAGGATGATAAGTGTTAATAACTGGAAACCAATACATGGTTAGTTATGTGTTAAACTATTGAAAATAAATATTCAGAGGACCAATAAGATTATACGGATCGCATCTTAATTTGCGAGCTCTATAAAAAACATTACCGTAAAATTTTGGATGTGATATTTCGTTTGTATAAAGATATTACACTCGTACAGTTAAATTTTAAAACAAAATATGTGTATATACATGTATAAAATAATTTAGTAAAAGTTTTAAACAATTTGTGGTAACGAAACCCCTGACTTAATATTTATCAGTTAATTAGATTAGTGTCATTGAAATCTACTTGTTAAGCATAACTAACGAGTTATGAAAGGTAAATACCTTAAGAAGGGGTAGACAGAACATTGATTTTGGTATTACAAAGTTAAAACATAACTAACAATTTGGGAAATATAAATACCGTAAAAAGGGGCAGACAGAACATTGATTTTGGTATTACAAAGTTAAAACATAACTAACGATTTGGGAAATATAAATACCGTAAGAAGGGGCAGACATTGATTTTGGCGCGCCCGCAAACATATCTAACCCCGCCGCATACTGTATGTTGCTGTCCCAAGTTTTAAGCCTGTAATTCAGTGATTGTCGATTGTTGCTGTATATCATATTTGTTTTTCGTTTAATTCTGTTTTTGACATTGAATTGTTTTTTTGTTTTGTTATGTCGAGGCTTTTTATAGACATTTACCTTCGTTTCCTTTCATTGATCAAGACATAAAATCAAAAGACCCTGGTCTTCATCGCATATAACCGCCTCGGTGGTCACTTGGTAGCGTGTTCGCCTCGAGTACGGGAGGTCGTGGGTTCGAACCCCGGCCGGGTCAAACCAAAGACGTTAAAATTATTATGTGTTGCTTCTCCGCTTAGCACGCGGCATTAACTGCAAAGACTGGTCGGCTCGGAGTCAGAATAATGTGTCCGGGTAAGGTGACACGTCTTCCTGCGGACTGTCACCTTGTGAACTATCACGTTAAAAATCCGGCTCAGCGTGTCGGTCTAGTACAAAGCAGGGTTAATATTCATATTACATTAACATGAACTTGTCCTGAATATGCATATCAATTTGCCAGTGGACGTTAAGCAGCTATCCATCATCATCATCATCATCATCATCATCATCATCATCACATACATATATAATATTTATATATCATTTATGTAGAATACAGAAATGGAAATAACAAAAATAAGGAGTAATCGAATCAATATTATTAAAAATTGATTAACCCGATGTAACGAATAATTTAGAGTAACGTTTAGAATAGCGGTTTTGAATGAAATGCGCAAAGTAAAAAAAAATATTAGATTAAAAGGTATCATATCTAAAATTAAACAAATAATTATATCAAATATCTTATCAATAGTTAAGAAACAAAAATAAATCATAAAAAAGCGGAAGATAATTAATCATTCAGAACAATTTCCTAAGGTCTATCCGCGGAAAGGTGAAAAGACCTAAATATCGAAAAGGTTGCTTATAGCTTTGTAATAAAATATTATTTTCTTTAAAATTAATTACTTTACGATAGGTTAAGCTTGTTTTTCAAATCGACTGCATGTTAATCAGTTTATTGCTTGGTTTTATTGTAAAAATATGTCTAGTGCCTGCACATGTAATCAAACAAATAAAAACCTGATCGAATAAAGTTACTTGTGACTTTCATACCCGTATAAAATTTTCATTTAGACGGGACTAATTAACGATACCTTCCATGGGTAATTTGAACCTGTTTTTCTGTTTGCTTGCTTGTTTGGTTTTTACAAATGCTTCAAGGAAACACAGTGGTAAAGGAACTAAAGCTTTAAATGAATACCAGCAATCTAATAACATTGTTGATGTCAAGTTATACTTTTCAAAGGGTATACATACAATTCAAATTGCTTTATGTTATAACAAAATATGTTAAGATTCTAATCGCCCACTGTCTAGAAAATAAACTTAACTAAGACTATCAAATATCTGTAATAAACATCCAATTCTTTAAGTTTTAAAAAGTAAAATAAATAAGAAAAAGGGGGAAAACAAACAAAACAGCAACATCATTCACTTGCGAGACTCCACACTCATATAAAAATATGGGGTGGGATTAATTTTCCGTTACTTAATCTAAATTATATTATTTTTAAAGTTAAAAAAGTAAATCCACTACAACTATCAGAAAATCTGTTTGACATAAAAGTAAAGTTATTTGACAGTTTCTAAACAAATTGCTTATACCAATGTATAACGACTGTTACTTTCATGTTCTGATGCAATTACTTAGTACTTTCAACGAAATAAGTGGGTTAAAACAAATTTTTACGATTCAAATGCCCTCTTGCATATGTTTTTCAAAGATCGATGCAAAGTACTCACTAAAAGCAAGACTCGTCGTGGAATCAGGATTAAATTCTTTCTACAATAATTATTTGAATATGTTTTATTAAATGTGCACTGGATATTGCAAAGAAAGAGAGTACTAACTTAAACAAGACAATAAAAACGGCACATAATTTGGAATGTACGGTCAAAATGTGTTTGCTACTACAGGAAGCTAGCTAAATTAGCTGTTAGTTGGACAAGGCCGCTCAGTAACCAAAAATGGAAGACAAAAATTAAAAAAAAATCATCCGGATCGCTTGCCTTCTAACACCGTCTACATATTCTATGTAAAGCATATTTTAGGCTTTTATTTAACGGACCATCAACTAAACGCTGAACACACCCCCTAGAACCCTAGACACCGGTTGTTGGAAAAACAAAGCTAGCCTAATCGAACGTTAATACGTATATATGCGTTCTGTACAGTTGCACATTACAAAAGTAGAAATATTGTAATCATATTAGTCAAGTTCATTTCCTTTAAAATATACAATTGGCATTGTTCTTAAATCTCCAAAGAACTCAATTTATCAAACTACAAATGTTTTTCTCCTTGATGGCAACGCTCATTCAAGTGTGTCACAAACTGTTAATGGATTAGAATGTTCTTCTAAGCTTAAAATTTATTAAAGCTAACTCTTTGACAATGGTTACACAACAGTCCTATCGTTTTAGGTATTTCCGGTCTTTCTTTCAATCTGAACATTCTGAGATACTTCAACATTGGAGTTAAAAAAAAACCCAAGATAGCAAAAGGACAATCGAAAACCAAAGTCCAGGAAAGATAGAACCAAAATGGCCTAAAGAATAATATACAGAAAAACCTAACCCCAGCAAAACTCGGGGGTGACCCAAGTGTTTAAAAGTGTAAGCAGTTCCAGTTCAACGAGTGGCACCCGTGTTGCTCATAACAAATACAAACTACGGTGCCGTGTTGCATTCTGGGATGTCATAACGAGGAAATCTTGTCGTTAGTGTGGCCATGATAGATGGAATATATCCATGGTTATCTGTGTTAGAAATATTCGGAGATACATAATTTTCGAAGAGATGACTTTACTTTTACTACCAATGAATACCACTAGTAATGACGAGTTGAAAAATAAAACATTTTATGAATAATAGCAGAATTCCATTACTTGTTCTAGTAAGGGTCTTCATATAATATATTTATGTGCATACCAAACATAAGATCACCATTTAAAATAGACGCCGTATTTGTATATTCCCGATATTTTGTAATCAGAGAAATCCGATGGATAATGTATAATTTGCATTTTTCACAACATATTGGTAGATATATGTGGATAGAAATACAAAACGGCTGTCTGCTAAAATAATATACAGCAGTTATACCAAAAAAGTGTAACAAAAATACCGAACTCCAAGGTAAATTAAAAAAAAGGGGGAAGTCCATATAAACTGACAAAATTAAACGTGATATTTATTAACCAACGGAACGAATGGAACACAACTGTCATATTCAAATGCGATGAGTACATAGTACATAACCATTCATGATCATTCATGTATACTTAATGCATGATAATTTGTCGTCCTTCTTCAATACCTACGAGAGAAAAACACCTCCCGAAATGAAAGCTGATTGTTTTATCATCTTAAGTTAGAAGAGGGGACCATGCAGCTACTTAATGCTATTTAGTGTCGATGGCACTTATGTGAATGCACGGTAAGTACATGCATTTATCATCCTTTACGACAGAAATAAATATCTGATCTGCAAGGTATTTTATCTACATGCCACCAAACATCATGTACTGTTTTATAAACCTAGGTAAAGCTGACGAGGAATGATATCACTCGACTAAAAAAAGCTATATCTTATATAGTCTAGTTGGCGGAGTGGTCTAGGTGGTTGTACAGTGCAGGCAAAGCTGTCACGATGTCACAAAAGCATTGGTTCAAGTCCCGTTGCGGAATGAACAAAAATTTTCTAACGCAAAGCAGATCTAACAATGTTGGGCTAAATTTGAGACGATGTATATGTAGTCTGTGGTGTTAGACCTGTACAATCCTTGGTTATCCAATGGAGAGAGTCAGTCGTAGAGTTGTCACATGTATAGACATCTATAATAAATATATGTGACTGCATGGTTAAAACATGTACGTATCATCATTTACGACTAACAAAAATAGCCAATTTGCAATGTAATCGATCTGCTTCCTTCCATACATCATGTACGTTGTTGTAAACATAGATAAAGCTGACGAAGAGGGTACCACTCGACTAACGAAAGCTATATTTCATATAGCCTAGTTGCCCAAGTGGTCTCGGTGACTGAGCACACTGCAGTCGGAGTTGCCACGGTGTCACATAAGCATGGGTTTAAATCCCGTCAAGGGAAAACCAGACTTAATTGGTTTCTTGTTAATTGGGTTCCAGTTTCTACTACTGATTAGCATCATTTTGTGATGAAAGGAATCATGGTCAAACAAATAACCCTCTCTTCATTTACACGGAACAAACTGTGAAATAGATGATGTAGCATAATCGAAATAGGACAATAAGGGCATTCTTATTACGTAATCAACAATAATTTAAAAAAAAAATCGAGTGGTTCTAAATAGGTCTCTGGATACGTAAATTCTTCCAACATCAGACAATTATTTTCGTACTCAAAATTTCACAGAGAAAACTAATAGATTGAACAAAACGAACCCCACTAAAATCAAGTTTGAATAGTAACGGCACCCGGCGTGTTGCTTGTAATACTAAATATCAGCTGATAACACGCATTCGGTAATAAGCCATACAGTTGTTTACTGAAAAAATGAAGGAATGGTTTCATGTTCTTTGAATATGGAACAGCAAATATAAATTGTTGTGTAAGACCATTCTAAATGTAAATTGCACGTTTTAGTGAATTTCAAGATATAAACAGTACTTTATATATCATTGCAGATGGTCATCCGTTGAAAATCCCATGTTATTGATATAGATTAATCAAAAATATCTATTGTATCTTGAGGTAAAGAACTGGGTTTTCTGTTCAGATCGACGGATGTCTTGGTATTAACTCCTTTTAAGGACAGAATGAAATGACACAGGTAGAACCGGTCGATACCGCTGCTGGTTGACAGCTAGTCACCTGGGGTATCATCAGCTCAGTAGTCCGGGATTCAGTACTGGCATGATTGATACTATTCTTTCGCAAATAAATTTTCCGTTGATTAATTGAGAAATTACTAAAACAATAAGTTTCCAATTACCTCAGGAAAAGTTGACCTAAGATGAAGTGGTAGTTCATCCTTGACTTTCATTTGTTTTGGTATGAACGTCCCTTTTTAAGGTAAATCAAGAAAAGTGCTTTTGACGCAACACATTTACAAAGTGTGTTTTCCTATTTTTTTAAGGTGACAACTCCCGTCAAGAAAAAAAAAGAAAGAAAAAAAAAGAAGTTAACCCCTTTACACCACCAATTTTGAATAAACAAATACTAGATTCAAATTAAATTCGTTTAAGAAAGTTACAGTACTGACATACCTTTATACAATTGACTATTTAAATAAAATAATTAAAATCGGGCGTTGGTAATCGTTAAAAAAAACACAACCAATCGGACGTTAGTAAACTTTAATGAAATCAAACCAATCGGGCGTTAGTAATCGTTATCATAATCACAACCAATCGGACGTTTGGAAATGTTGAAGAACATAATCATCAAAAAACTTATTTGTCAACATACGGTCTTTAATTATAGACAAGCGGTCTTATCATATGTAAATTTCTATTTTAATCGACTGTATATATATATATATATCATTATTCTCGTAAACCAAAGTACAATGGTATAGAGACATATACAAATAAATTAACATACATAGTATAAATTTTAAATACAAATGTACAGTAGAGACATAAAGTGGTTACCCAGGAGATTCTAGGCATTTAATAATTATTCTTATAAACTTGCACAGCTTGTTTAGTTCAGACGGGTTGTTGCTATTCATTAGACCTTGAAATTTTAAAATATTTGGTCTATTTACAAAATGATGCTTTAGTAGCATTTGTCTACTTTCGTCTATTGCCGATCATTCTGAAATATAATGGAACTCGTCGCCAATATCACCGGAATTACGCAAAGTAAAAATACGATTTTCTCTGAATATTTTGCCATCTACCAATTTCGATAGGAATTTTTGTGTTCAAAGTTCTAAATCTACAAAAAGAAGCAATATTTTTGTCATCTAAAATATCAAAGTAGGTTTCGAAATTTATACTATTTTCGAACAATTCATAATTTAGAGCTTTTGGAGAATTCTGTTGAGTAGCATACCATGTCTGTCTGAACTGGTCAGTTAATCTTAATTTAACAGTATCATACAACCAGTTTTCACTTATAAAACATTTAGTGTTCCATATATTTGATAGTCCACAATTATCAAGCACAGATTTTACATTCTTACACCAAGCTATATTTCCATTACAACTACCCGAGTAACAAGATTGTATAGAATAACAGGAAGTTTCTTTTCTTCTCCAGTTACAAGCTTTGCCCAATAATTAATAGTATAATTAATTGAATAAAAATATCCAGTGGGAATCGGCCAAGTTCCCCATATATCATGTAATCAGGAGTGGATTTTTTAAGATTAAGCAGTAGTTTACAAACTTTTAGATGAACACGTTCTATAACAGAGGTGTTGCCCATTCCCCAGACTTCACACCCGTACAATAATATTTGCTTAACTACTTTGTCAAATAATTCTAGTTGACATTTAATGTTTAAATTATGTAATCTCCCCTTTTTTTAGAATATCGTACATAGCCCTTATTGCTTTCTCATCTTGTGCCTTTTTTGCTTTTGTGAAATTTCCTGTTCTAGAAAATAATACACTAATATATGTAAATTCTTCAACAATATCTAACTCAATATCAGCATATTTAAAAATAACATTTTGTAGTGGTCTACCTTTAGAAAAAATTACTGTTTTGCTTTTTGGACATTGACTTTCAATTTCCATTTATCACAATATTCCTTTAAAGCGCCTAATTGTTTTTGTAGATCTGCTTGTGTTTCTGACATAAGTACAGTGTCGTCTGCGTACAATACAACAAACAGTTTTAAATACATATTTAGCTCGTTCTCTATTTGATCTGATAAAAATTTCAAACCATTTATATTTTTGTTCTGAAAAAAGCTTTCCAAATCATTTAAATAAATAGAGAAAAGTATAAGTATAAATTTTCTCCCTGTCTTACACCTACATTACATGGAAAGTAATCTGAATATTCACCATCACTGAAAATTCGTGATTTGACATTTTTATACATATTAAACATAGTATTATACATCTTCCCATTCACTGTATGTAAAATGAGTTTTGACCAAAGACCAGATCTCCAAACTGTATCGAATGCTTTAAGCAAAATCAATAAAAGCACAAAAAAGTTTTTTCTTTTTTGTCTCAGTAGTTCAAATAAAATATGCACAGTAAATATGCTGTCTACAGTGGAATAGCCCTCTCTGAAACCAAACTGGTTTTCATTTAACAACAAATATTCTTCCAAAAAATTACTAAGTCTTAGTTTCAAAATTGACGTGAAAAGTTTACCCATACAGCTTAATATCGATATTGGTCTGTATTTTTGAGGATCTGATTGCATTTGGTCACCTTTATACCACATCTTCTTATATCTATTGTAAATAAATACAATGTATACATTTTTGCGCCTGTCCCAAGTCAGGAGCCTCTGGCCTTTGTTAGTCTTGTATGTTTTTTTTAATTTTAGTTCATTTATATGTTTTGGAGTTTAATATGACGTCCATTTTCACTGAACTAGTACACATTTTTATTTAGGGGCCAGCTGAGGACCACCTCCGGGTGCGGGATATTCTCGCTGCGTTGAAGACCCATTGGTGGCCTTCGGCTGTTATCTGCTCTTTGACCGGGTTGTTGTCTCTTTGACATATTCCCCATTTCCATTCTCAATTTTATAGAAGAAATAGTCGTACCGTTTTGTAAGGTCAAAGGGTTAAAGACATTTGTTCTGAAGCTTAGTAGTTTGCAAGACATTACTTAAAATATACATCAAAGAATCCTTATATATTATTTAAACGATTGCTTCTTTTTATATATTTTATAGGTTTGGGTCCTGGGTATGGAATGGACACACACGGTGCTCTCGGCGCAAGTACACATTCAACGGCAGGAAATTCAAATGACCTATTTTTGAAATATGTCAAATTAATTCTAGCGCGTATTCAGAGATTAGAACGACAACAGCAACAGAAAAAAAAGCAAAGCAGCGGTGGTTGGTTTGGCTCTGGAAATAGTCTACATAATGCTATGGTTCTGGAACATTTGTTCAAGTGATTGGCAAGAAATAACTATACATGATGTTTTAGTATTGAAAGGATATGAAATTGATGGAAAGGGTTATGTATATTCTTCAAATTATCAGTAGCAAAGACATATTCAGCAGACCGAATACGTTTTGAACAAAATAGCAAAAATGATTATGTTTGTTTCAATTGAATTAAGATGACAATTTTAGACAATCCACGTAAAGTACGACGAATCCTAATTAATATTAGACATCCTAACCTTGTAAATCTGTTTGAAAATATTTGTATGTATGCTTTAATTCGTAACACGATATAAATAATATTGTAAATTGAAATTGCAAGAATAAATTAATTTACCTTCTCTGATTTGAAATTCATTGTGTCTAGCACATATTGATAACTATGAAAATATCTGATTTCAGTCAGAAATTTTGATTTTTTTTTGTGTGAAGTTCTTTTTATCAACACCTTATTTAGTAAGAGAATAGTTGAATTTCAGTGCATAAAGAAGAATCATATTAGTTGACAACTATCTTTTTAAAAACATTTCATGAGAAATATGGAAAATATGAGCGGAAGAAACAGCGAGTGAAACATTTTCTCTTAATTTCACGACCATGTACAAATGTCAGTTTTATTCTTTTTGTGTAATACAAACATGAACATGTTAAGTTCTGATAACATGAGAACATTATCAGTCTTTAACAAATGGATTTTGCATATTTTACTTGTCATTATACTTTCGGAAATCAGATATACAAAATTGCTCCGTTTTGTTGTAATCAAATGTATGTTTGCGGGGAATCGTAGCTCCTTTATGATATTTTAGGAAAAATTCCGAAAAAAAAAACAAAAACGGAAAAGAAGTTTTATTTCCGCCATGTTGTTGAATGTTTTTCATGTCATGGTATATAGACCCGATTCGGTCCTCTTACCATTTTTGATTTCTTCCGGAGTATTATACGAGGCATGTGATACCTGATGAGACCTCGAGGTTATTGGTGCATGTTTGTTTTCAAATTTGCGAGAAATTGTATGCTCCTCAGATACAAATTTGCGGGACATCGTATGTTCCTTTAAGATACTTTAAAAAAAAACTCTAGAAAACACTAAACATCGGAGATAACTTTGTCGCCCGCCATGTTGTCGCTGAAAAGTTTTTGAGTGCTATACCCATAAATTCGACCCATCTTCCATTTCTGCTCCCTCAGGTATGTGTTATCTATTTTGCGATTGATATTTCAAATCTTGAAAAAAAAATTTGATTTCTGAAAATTTTCGAACGTTTTAATTATGCTTAACTTCCGGGAGAAATGAATGAACTGTTACGTCAACATTGAGTACTGTTGATTCTAAAATATGTATGATACCAGATGGCGATATTCGTAAAATATCATATTAGGATATCGCACAATTCTTTATAGACTACAGTTTCGCGGATTGTTAACATAGTCCGGCTTCAAATAGTTGTTGATTTTTACCCAACTTAAAAAGTTTAAAGAGAACAATCATGTGTTGTCTCAAAACATAAATTTTATTTTTACTCTACTCGAAACAGGATAGCAATGCCCTGGAACACATCGTGTCTTACTTATTTATTAGCCTTGCACAAAACTATAATGTATAGTTAATCTATATATTTTCTTATAGCTTAATTTCTTTACTTTTGTGCGCATGTTTGCAACAGGTGTTAAGTGTATGAGTATGTCTTTATGTATCATGTAATTTTACATGTTGACTTTTGCATCTTTACTGAGAGTTGTCCGAAACAAAACCAGGTTGCCTTCATCAAATGTCATCATCGTGAAAAAAAAAAATAACTATAGTACCCATATAGGACAGAACTGAAAATTTATTGTCTGCATCTGCGGTATGTATCATTATTTCTATATATTTTTCCTATTATGCACCGTATTGAAAGATGTATATACCTAATATAACAAAGATACTAAAAAATTAATATCAATATAATTATGTATAATAACATAACTTCATATTCATTATTTATTAGTTCAAGTATGCATGCTTTGATACCAATTAATATATTTTGAATAAGTATCTTCTTTCAATAACAATTTTATAGTCTTTTTGACATTTTTTATATTTTCTATTTTCTATATAGGAATACATGGATCACATGTGCATGGAGGAGCTGGCAATTCTAATGAAATGTTGCGATACGTTCAACTCATCCTCGCCCGACTTGCTTATATAGAGAAACAGCAAGCAAAAGAAAATAGAGCATCAAATAATGGACTTTTTGGAAACTCTGGTTTATCTAAATACTTATTGTATGAATCACTGTTTTAGAACTATAGGTTCAGATTAAATATGCAAAACACACATTGAAAACTCGTTTGTTGAATATTGTACAGTATTGTCTTGTCAAGTATTAGATATTTATATTTTGTAACAAAACTTGTATTTTACATAAATTCATACATTGAATACATTAAAATAAGTGTTATTATAGTTTTGTAATTTTTTTGTACTGATATTTATTGTGATCTTACTTGACTTTTAAAGTTCCTCTTTTAGGCAACATAGCCAACGTCATATAACTGTGCTAGAGGTCAAAGCCTTAAATTATACATGTCCTCGATGGGTTTTTACGGAGTTCGCGTTAGTTCATATTTTTATTTGTGTTGTGCTTGAATAACAGGATGTGCTTATTCGTTTGTTCCCGAAAATGATCACCATCGGGTCTTCACATATTGTTTCCTTTGTTTTGATGTTTTGAATGTTATCAATTTTTTTTATCAAGATTTATTAAACACATCATACGGTCAAGAAATAAATTCTTATCCCATTCAAATATGGTAATTTGTTGCTTTTAATGATAATGAAAAAGACCCAATTTATTGTGATAAAAAGATGCAAATCATTATTATCAACCAACAATCTCAACACCATTTGTATAGACTTTTCTATGAAATTGTAGAAATACGTTTTATATGTATTGGAATTCTGTATAAAACATAAAAGGAATAACAGAAATCACCCAACATATTTGGCAGTACAACTGACCGCACTAAACATTAACACCAGATTCCTTCGAAACTTTAGAGGTACAAATAAAGACGAACACCAATTGTTAACACATGGGACAAGAACAAAATAAGTTGCTTTAAACAAGTTCAATATGCACACAAACCTGTCCATTTGTTTTTTTATACCATATTTCGTAAAAATTGTATGAATGTATGTATATAAGTATGGACGGCTGTATGGCTGGATATGGATGTATATGTATATAGATATAGGAAGATGTGGTATGAGTGCCAATGAGACAACTCTCCATTCAAGTTACAATTTATAAAAGTAAACCATTATAGGTCAAGGTACGGCCTTCAACACGGAGCATTAGCTCACACCGAACAGCAAGCTATAAAGGGCCCCAAAAAATTACTATTGTAAAACCATTCAAACGCAAAAACCAACGGTCTAATCTATATAAAAAACGAGAAACGAGAAACGCGTATGAACTATGACTGTATGAATGTATGTATGTTTGTGTGTATGTCTATTCACCATCATATAATCAAAATAGAAAAATAAAAACAAAAGACAAACTTAGTAGCATTTTTTTTTTGGAGCACGAGATAAAAAAGTTTAAGGTTTTCTATCGATAGCTAATTAAATAAAAACGTGTAAATGCATGAGAAAAAACATACCTT
This sequence comes from Mytilus californianus, assembly GCF_021869535.1. Classification (NCBI taxonomy): domain Eukaryota; kingdom Metazoa; phylum Mollusca; class Bivalvia; order Mytilida; family Mytilidae; genus Mytilus; species Mytilus californianus. Next base: position 97,822,727 of record NW_026262668.1, read on the forward strand.
TGAATAGAGGCTATATTATGGAGAGGCAAGTCGCGTGAGCACTCTGTCTTACTTCAAGGTATTGAAAAAGTCATAGCAGCTGAAGTTTAAATTCATTCGTAACATCTTGCAAACGTTAAATATCAAAATGATAACAACAGCTTTTAAATGCAAACATACACTTGTCAATGACTTTGAATCGTAATTAGTATAATAGATTAATATAGAAATGAGATTTCAGAGTTCAAGTTAGAGTAAACTTCACAGTTAATTCTGTTGATCACCAAAAATCCAGGATAAACTAATGAATAGGCTATTCGTAAATTGGGTCCGAATTGATATGTGGTAATGCTAAACGGTCTTTTAGGCATACAAGATTTAAGAATCATTGTTCCTGGACATGCGCAGAAATAATCATTTCTTGCTTGAAATATTTTTGTTTGTTATGCCAAGTTTTGTATCGTATACAAAAAAAATCATGAAAGATACCACGCTTATAATGTATTGCGCCAGACTTACGTTTCGTCTACAAAAGAAACAATATTTACGCTTGAATAAAAAAAAGTTCAAATAAAGTACGATGTTCTTATTATCGGAATTATGGGTACCGAATATCACGTCATATGCTGTTCTTTGTTGTTTGGCTTTGGTGTTGGTCTGATGTACTATCGTATATTTTTGGTAAATCCTGTTATTCTTTGTATGTTTTACTTAAACATATAATTTTAAAAGGTAACACATCAACAAGAACAAGAAAATTGAACATCAAGTTAAATAACCAATCTTTCATTTGAATATTTCGAAGCACGAAAACAGGAAATGGACAAAATAAAATTTGTTTATCTTAAATTATCTCAAAGAGCAGCAGATACCAATTTGAAAGAGATATTCAAACTCATAAGTCGATGAAAAACTGACAGCGCCATGTCAAAAACGAAAAACGACGAAAAGACAAACAACAGTATACAAAACACAACAAGAGGCATTGATAACTGAAGAAAGTTTTATATATAGGGGATTGAGAGAGGTGTTTGAGATGAAGAAAGTTTTATATATAGGGGATTGAGAGAGGTCTTTGAGATGAAGAATGTTTTATATATAAGGGATTGAGAGAGGTCTTTGGGATAATATATATAGGGGATTGAGAGAGGTCTTTGGGATAATATATATAGGGGATTGAGAGAGGTCTTTGGGATAATATATATAGGGGATTGAGAGAGGTCTTTGAGATGAAGAAAGTTTTATATATAGGGGGTTGAGAGAGGTCTTTGAGATGAAGAAAGTTTTATATATAGGGGATTGAGAGAGGTCTTTGAGATGAAGAAAGTTTTATATATAGGGGATTGAGAGAGGTCTTTGAGATGAAGAATGTTTTATATATAGGGGATTGAGAGAGGTCTTAGGGATAATATATATAGGGGATTGAAAGAGGTCTTTGGGATAATATATATAGGGGATTGAGAGAGGTCTTTGGGATAATATATATAGGGGATTGAGAGAGGTCTTTGGGATAATATATATAGGGGATTGAGAGAGGTCTTTGAGATAATTTAAGAGACAATAGTAGTTTGTCAATGTTCAAATCGCATAAATCAAATTAGAAGATAACAAAAACTAAAACTGACGGAATGTTATCAACTCAAAAAGGAGCGAAACCATGTATGTTGACAAGGTCAGCATATCCTGCTATGCATTACCCGCCATTAAAATCCATACTCAGTCAAAATATCACAATGGGAAGTGGACACAATCGGTCAGTTTACAGATCAGACGACCATTCTGGTATTAAAAGATCGAGAAAACATGTCGCCAGTAAGTTGAGACATTATATATCGTATCGGTAAACAGATTCATGAATTAGTAGTGCCGATTTTAATCGTTTAATCTCATAACCTTCTTGTAGCAGCTTTTGTGTCAGCAGCACAACCCTGTTAATGAAGTTCGTATAGTGTGAACATGCACGAGTGTTACATATAAACATTTCATTTGGATATCATACGCCATATGATGAGGCAAAGGTTATGTTGATAATTTGAAAGTTGAACTCATCACGTTGGTCATAGAATTCGTTCACCTATCTCAATATCCAAAGAAAAGGATAAATATATGAAGCAGACCGTCTATTTTTGAAAGTGTCCATAATTTCAAGTTAATTGGGACAAATGAGTTGCAAGCACTGACTGAAAATGGGCTATTGAGTTACAGGACACGCTCAATATATCTGAAAGTAAAATCAAGGAACTTTGCCAGAAGCCTTTTTTAGTAATTGAGTATATTTTGTATGAATTTTGCTAAAATGTGAGTACAAAACAAGCCGGACATTAGAAGTTCACAATTATTAAATAAAGGCAACAGTAGTATACCGCTGTTCGAAATTCATAAATCGATTGAGAAAAAAACAAATCCGAGTTACAAACTAAAACTGAGGGAAACACATCAAATATAAGAGGAGAACTACGACACAACAGAAACACAACATTAAAATGTAACACACACACAAACGAACTATAATATAACAATGGCCATTTTCCTGACTTGGTACAAGACATTTTAAGAAAAAAATTACCTATTTGAATATCAAATCCTGTTTAAATACCAATCCACCAAACTCAACAGATATGTTGTCCTCAAAAGTCCAGCTTTTTATGATGTCATCTTCTGTGTATGTGTTGTTGAAATCAGTGTGGTTCTTTGTAAAAAAAATTTAATGACCTAAAACAAGAAATGTAATTCTACAATTCAGATTTAAAAAAAAGCTTTGTTTTATGGAACGATGTAGTCAATATTTCAGCATGGGACATAACAGTGTAGAGTGCAGAAAAATCAAGCGTTTTGATATTATTTGATAAAATTGTATATCGTAAACATTGAGATTGAAGATTTAGAGGCAGAGTTTTAGAATGCTTAAACAATTAACATCTGATTGCCACAACTGGTTCAATATACCTCATTACAATATTTTGGAAGGTCATCTATTACTGAAGAAAGAATGGTAGTTAACACTTTAGAAATATGGTTAGTCGAATATCTAGACGACCAAGCTATATATTGCTCTTTTGTGAAGTTAAGGTATCAGGTATAAAGAAGGATTTTTTTTATCGTCCTCTTTTTAATTTTAATACCAAAAGGAGTGAAGGACGAATTTGTGATTGTCTAAATCTCCTCTTTGTGTGAATGATGAAGGAGTATGTGTCGGGTTCCAAGATTTGCTGCGAAACTCCAAGTTCTTTAGTGTAGCATTCATAATTATGATTTTTGCATACATTTGTCAATTCAGTCTGAATTGATCAAAGTGCTCGTCCAGTTCATTGGCTGTGGAATCGATATGTCGACCCTTTGGCTAACAAATCTGAAAGTTTGAATTTTCTATCCACCTGGATAAAGATCTCTCATACTCTCTAGTGGTTGAAAATCTTGATAGCAAAGGGTTGGTGTACTTAAAAATTGCTATTCTTAAATCATTTAAAAATTAAGGAAAACCATTTAAACTAATGAATGTATACAGTTATAACAATGTACTTTTTTAAACTTCCTATTCATTTAGAGCTTGACATATTGTACAAACAGTCATGATGTCATGTGGTTGCCTGTTCATTAAAGAGTTCGTTTGATTTCTTACTTGATTCTGATTTTCCTTAACCAATAAATGGGCTTTAATTTTTTCATCAAATTTCGAAACGGCTGGCTACAATGAAAAATAAATGATTATACTTATATTAGATTGTCTTCTTCTACGTCAAACTATGTACTTTGCAGCGGCTATTTGTGGCCAAATTTTGCAGGAATAAATGAAAGTTCTTGCTTATGATAAAATAATGAATATTAAACTGAGAAGCATTTTTACTGCTTTAAAATTACTAGTTTTACCAGTCCTTTAAAGTTTTGCCATCAAGTGAAAGGTATTACAATGGATAAAGAAAGAATGCCCTTTTAACAGAAATTTGTTTTCAAGAAAATAGGGTAAAGATACGAAAGGGCAATCAAACAACATAAGACGAAAAACACCACGACCAAAGGAAAAAGACGAACAGATAAACAACAGACCCCTTAAACACTACACTGAAACTTAAAATAGAGCAGCATAAAACCCACCATATAAATAGGCGTAATTTAGCTGCCTGAGGGGATAAGCAATTCTTGTTTCTTTTACTGTCGTTTTGCTCATGACTTATTCAATGATTAGTCTAATTCAGTCATGTAATAAATGATGAAAAGAGGAAGAACTTCATAAGACTGTACACAGTACTACTAATTATTTACAGGAGTAATGTCGTCAATTCAACCAGGTGAATAAAGTACAAGTGTAACAAAATTGTGCAGTAAAATTTATATGTTAGAAAATACGGAATGAATTATGACGAAAGAAAACAAGATTGAACAACATGAACCTCAACAAAAACTGGAGGTGAACGCAGGTATTCAGAAATGTTAAGCGGATTCTATTACTATAGTGGTAACTGTTGTGATGGGCAGGACAGTAAACATCGGATAATATATCGTATTCGGTGAAGTCATTATAGAGGAAAAGTGGATATGATTGAAAATACCCGTGGTCATCATTAACACATTAACTTCTACAACTTTAAATCAAATCATGATGGCTTCCGTAAATCTTTTGAAGAGATAACTTCATCTTTAAAATCTACAAACGTTTGGTCATTAAATAATTTGTAAGCAAAAAACCTCTATTAAGGAAATCAGGGTAGAAACGTCATCCCTGAAATAAAGTATCAACTAGGAGAAATATGCTTCATACACAGGGGATGCTAGAAGGTTGCTACATATAAATGGAAAGTTCACAATAGAAAAATCGAAATAATCTCTTTTGTAATAGAGTAAAGTTATCAATCGACCCTCAATGTATATTTATAGATATAAGTCAAGTTATGAAATAGACCCGACTGTATTCACGCTGTGCTTTATTTCTAGTTCAATTGGATTTATCAACAACAATCAACATAGTCTACAACTTTTAAATTATTCAGTGAAAGGATGTCATTTATATAGTGGTAAATTCTTTTCATTATTTCGGAGAGAAGCTTTGTATGAAATCTGCATCATGCGAATAAAGGGAACAAATCGGCAAGAAGAGTAGCACAGTTTGGTCCAATAGGAATGATAACTGTCTGGTGAACAACAAAAAAAAAACAAAACAAAAAAAAAACACGTCCACCAAACAAGATTAATATGTTTTGAAAACAACAGCATCTTGATGATGTCAGTTTTATCAATTTTACTTGTTTTTTTTTCATTTACAAAGGTTGTAGTAGGATGGATGATGAGTGTCTGGAATTGAACATGTGTATTATACTAAGTTAGAAGCGTTTGCCCAGATGTACCTCAAATGAATCCTTGTATTAATCTATCAAAACTACCAACAACAAAAAAAAAAAAAAAAGCCAGTTAGGAAAGTCCGTCATACTTTGAACAACAAAATTATTTTATGTCTACCTGTGCGAATTTTAAACGCGCGATTTTACGCCAGTACTTAAAACCTTCCATCCTTTATGGGTGGATTTTACATAGATAAATAAAATCGTATAATATAAGCAAAATGAGGATGTTAAATTTGATGTATGCTTTTTTGTGCTTCTTCGTTACATTTGTTCTTTTTTATAGTGATTAAGATGATAACACAATGTTGACTGCTGTACCCCTATTTTTGACATTTTTACCTATTGTGTCTGTTTGTTTTGTTCACGCATCGTTGTCAATATAATGGAATTTGATGCGACTGTCATACAAGTGAGAGGTTTAGCTAGCTATAAAACCAGGTTCAATCCACCATTTTCTACATAAGAAAATGCCTGTACCAAGTCAGGAATATGACAGTTGTTATCCATTCGTTTGATGTGTTTGTTGTTTTGATTTTGCCATTTGATTGGGGACTTTCCTTTTTGAATTTTCCTCGGAGTTCAGTATTTTTGTGATTTTACTTTTCACCACTGCACCATTTGTTGGTTCGAAAATACAGAAATTTTGATTTTCTAAAACTCTAATTAATTTCTGTGAAGACAAACAAATGTCGTTTCTATTTTTATTTTTTGTTTAACTAAACTAATAATTTATTTGATGTAATTTAAAAATTTCAACATTTCTACCAAGTTAAGAACTTTTAACATTTAATTTACATGGAAATACAAAACACAGTAAGAGATCATGTATAGCTATCACTAAAACCATTTTAAAATATGATGATATGAAGCAATATACACATTTGCATTCTTATTAATGAATTTATCATGAGTTCATGTCAACAATTAACTTAAATATTCATTACAAAACCACAATTTTTGCAGAAATGAAATTTGAAAAGAATTAGAATACGCACATGTTAAAAACAAATGTACGTGTCAATGTAGCTACAGCGAGAACATAAAAATTATGCATAGATAAACTTCATTCTGTTTATAAAAGTCTTGCAGTCTTATTTATCATGTATGTTGAGTTAATTAAAATTATTAATTACTTTAATTGTTATGCATGACGTGAGCTAATTTTGACATTTGCGACCATTTTGTTTAAACTATTGTGACATAGCTTCAATTCAGCCATGTGTTTGTGATTTTTCCTCTTTGCTTATTTTGAAGTCGATATTTAAACTGGAATATTATGTAAACACCATCTGAATTCTAATTTCCTTATTTTTTGTACCCGGATTCTTTTTGCAAGTAAGTATTATTTAAATGAGGATACGATATATTGTCCTTAGGATGTTATGAATTCAAATGAACTGCATGTTTTTACCATAATCATCGTTGCAGAAAGTTATACGGTCGATGAATGACTTGTATCCTGTAAACTAATTTTATGTTGCCATTATTATTACACATCGTTACAAACGAGTGTGCAGCATGTCTGAATTTTAATTCAATACATAGAAATGACAAGCTGAATATGGATAAAATCATAAATGAAATAGCCTCTCAAAACGTCAATATATCATTGTTTTTATATATTAGAATGAAAAAGGGTGTGAATATCTGATTTTAGGCGGACAAGATAATGGAGTTTCATGAACTACACTGATTCAAACAACGAATAATTAGAAAAAGAGAGAACAACTTCGTTTTTATTCGATTTTACATACTTTTAACTGATCATCGTCATTAATCAATATATTTGTAGATGGCAGAACTTCGAAACTTTCCATTTAATGAATCTTCAACCTTTATATGGTGCAATTAAGAGCTTGACATATTGTAGACACCTGTCTATTGTAAAAGTCAGTATGCTACGTTATAAATGTCTTTTGTCGATATTTGTTGTTTGGTTGCTGGGTCATTGACATATAATCAATACGTCCTTTTTCATAAAAGAGGTTACATACGTCTCTTAATTTTAGTTTCTGCTATATGTTATTTGTATGGTGTTTAAGAAAAAAAAATGTTAATGAAATTAAAAAATAATCTGCTTCTCATATATTCCAATGTGCAAGAAAATTTAAGGACATTCTTTTAAAGATACATGTAAGATCTGCTTCATATACGGATAACATCTATCCACAGACACCAAATGTGAAAAGTCTATAACAAATCTCCAAATAGTAATATTACTCATATGCATTTTCTGTGGATAGTGTGTTCATCCTCTTAATTAGTTTGTTTCTCAAGAGAGTATAACCACTAAAGTGACATCTCTGTGAATCACCATTTCATAAACAGCCCAGTCATGGTTATATTCAGCCAAAATGACACATTCAATAAAAATTGACGATCTGTTTAGAGGATTTTGTCCCCCCAAAGCATTTTATATTTCAGGCTTTTAAACCCCTCTACCTCGAGTTTACCTGTTCTTTCACCTCGAGTGTACCAGATAGAGTCTATTTGAAAAAACAGAAACATGTGATGTGCACATGGAAATCAGTTAATTTATACAAACCAATCTCTTGAATATTTTAAATTGACATTAACACGTGATATGAAAACATTTAAATGAATTGAAAGTAAAACGTGACTTATTGGTCCATTGGTTTGTGTCGGATTATACTTTGCACATACATTTATGTTGATTTACACATGTCACTTAATGTCATATGTAACGAGTTTCTTGTAGTTTTAATGTAACCGAAATAATTGAATCAGTGCACGCATATATACTAATCTAAGTCCTGTATGCACGTTTTTTTTTAATACTTATTACGAATCAATAACGTATTATAGATAATTAATACTTCATTCAGTGATTGTTGATCGCAAGCAAATTAACTTTCGAGTTTGTTGCCGAAGTATACCGGATTATGACATAGAAAAACAATCATTACAGAGTTCCGACCGTGCGAGACCCTCATGGGTCGTCAAGGTTGTTAAAAAAAACCTAGTAGCAGAGCAAGGGGAGCACGTGACAAATAGTGTATTGATACAGTCATGATATATATTTTTCTAATTTTCAATGCGTATCCATTTATTAATTAAACTTTCCTTAAAAGATGTTAAATGTTTTGTTGTATTAAATTTGTTCTTTATGATTCAGTTATTACTATTTTCCTTCCAGTGCACGTTTGCTTAAATTATTTCATCACGGTTTCCCCTCGCACTTGCTACGCGGTAGCCAAAGTTCGAACAAGAGGTCTAGTAGTTAAGGTCATTGCATACGGAAAAATATCTAAGAATTAGTGTACGGGAAGACAATAATTCAATAACAGTACATTTATGAAGATTTTGATAATATAGATGTAAAGGATTTTCTGTCACAAGAAAGTTTACGTACACTTGTTTTATAATAAAACTTAGCAACTCAGGTATATAAAACATATTCAACTTTTTGTTTTGAATTTGAAATTTCATACGACTTAAAAATAGACTATTTTCTTTTATACTGCAGCTGCTGCAGCACTTCCTATTACCTTTATCTACCAAATACAAAAGGATATTTCGTGAAATGTCGATTTCATGTCATGATTTTCTTCACAAGCTGGGGTTCGTTTAGAGCTGGAAAATCAGTTTCATTTTTGTGTTAACATTTTCAATAACATAATTGTAGCAATTTTTAGCTGCAGTCATAAAAACAATTTTTGGTCAATATCAGAAAACTTATATTGTATGAGGCTTAAAAACTGGGGGTGGGTGAGGTTTACCGAACGCTTCAACAGTTTTGTAAATGTTATAAACATACATATGTATATCGTAATCTGGAAAGATTCTGGATAAAGGAATTTAATATTCTTCATCCAAATGTTACAAATAGAAAAAAATGGCGGTTTTGATGATGTGTCCATCAATAAAATATTGTCAGTAAATGTAAATTGTTGCAGAAACTATTGCATTTTGACAGTTGTTTGGGATGTATAAGTACGAACTTATTGCTTTCGGTTTGAATGTTCTTTTTCGGATACGTCTCGGAATACGGATTAAAGGTCGATGTTATCTGTGTAAATAATCACTATTATACACTAAGAATATTCATAATTGCATTTGGAAAAAAAAATATTGATACTGACGAAGTCCATTTATTGTGTCGAAATATTAGTCATTACGATATTATGTCATCTTATTTCAGCATAAGTATGTTTTATCTGTACTAAAAGAGAGGCAAAAGATACCAAAGGGACATTTAAACTCATAATTCAAAAAACAAACTGACAACGCCATGGCTAAAAAAGAAAAAGACCAACAGACAGACAGACAGACAGACAACAGTACACAAAACACAACATAGAAAACTAAAGACTGAGCAACACGAACCCCACCAAAAACTGGGGGTGATTTCAGGTTCTCCGGAAGGGTAAGCAGATCCTGCTCCACATGTTGCACCCGTCGTGTTACTCATGTTAATACCGGTAATAAGTCTAATTCGGTTGGTCACATTCGGGGAAAAGGTGACGGGATTGTAGTTACGACAATTGGAACATATTCGCTGTCATCTGAAAGCTGACCATTTTAAGAAGCAAGCATGGGGGTCATGGGAATGCCATTTTTCTACCTTGTTTGCATGAACTGAGACAATTCGGAATGGCGGGATTATCTATCTGATACATTATTGTTTTACATAAGGTAGTGGAAACAACTGAGGTCTCTTAGGACTTGCTTTCCGACTAATTTATATGTATATTTTTTTAATGATAATCAACATACCAACTTTTCTGCGGTGAAGTGCTATCTTTAAATTATCTTCATTAAAAATTAAAATTAAAATGTGACAATGGTCTTGTTGCTAACATGGTCCTTTAAAACATAAGCAATAACCGTACGCAGTCATTGTTTCTTATGTTTGTGTTTTCTTCTTGCCCTCTTTTTGGTACTTTTTTGCTTTCAATAACTATTTTTATGATTTGTCAGTGATATAAGTAAATTCATTTAATTCGTTTTCTTTTGTCTCGCCTGCGACAGAAGTTTGTATGATGATGCCTTATGGTAAAAAGTTTCCGTCTGTCTCATGTCCGTTGTCTTTAACATTATTTTCTTAAACCTCTGTATATTTTTTTCGTCATGTGATTCAGTGTAAACATATTTTATTAAATAATTCGTTATGTATAGCTACAAGAGTAAATAAATACGAAATATACAAGTAATTCAATAATTGAAATAAGGAAATAAGAGCAGTGCTCTTCCATAACTTCGTCTCCCTTTTTATATAAATCCGTCTCTCATGTGATTTTCTCATTCATGATAAGTAATAAGATAGCTGTATTTAGTATATGGGATCCTTGCAAGGTCTGCATATCTGCCAGAAAGGGTTCAACTGACCTTTACCTCATTTCTTGGATAAAGGTTCAATGTTAAAGTTTCGTGGTCATGTCAGTATCGCATATACTATGAGCAATAGTTGTACTATATTTGGTGTATGGAATGTTTGTAAGGTAAGGTGTACATGTACATGTCCGTTCGGTAGGTTTTCATCTGACATTGACTTCATTGTCATGGTTCGTTGGTCAATTGTAAGTTTTTGCCACAGAAAATATTTTGACATTATTTATTGTGTTGTGAATATTCATATGAAACAGCTTAAAACTTTAGGAAGTAATAAAGATTATATTAAAGCTAACGATTGAAATCCAAGCCATGATACATGATTTTGTCCTTCTCTGTAGAATGGAATGATGAAATACGAGTATCGTTATGAAAACCCTCCCCTGAAGACACACTTAAACCTTTAATGTATTCGTTAAAGGGATGCATTTGTACAATACAATAGTATTTAAAATATTCCATGAAATTGCAATGAAACCGCCAAAATCATTATACTTGTTCTATTTTAAACCTGATCACTTTATTATAGATTGTGATGAACTTCAAGTTCTTAATAGCATGGTCCAGCGTATGGCTACCTTTAACTATAGGACAAGGTAAGATTTAAGAACAATAAACGCGTTGTCAGAAAGGATACGGGTTTAAGAATCAAAGGCATAACGGGATAACGTATTGATTTCAATGCATACGACACACAAGTTTCAGGAATGAAATTTTCAATTGCGTTTGAGACCAACCAAACGTTTGGGAGTCCTGAATGAATACATGAGCCTTTGTTTGTGTACTCTAAGTATCACATGTACATACAGGAACGTAGATATACTGAAGACAACGTAGTGCAATTATTTTGTTATGATTTGGTGCAATAGGTCATGACTTAGTTCAATGATTCTTAATGACAAACAAATGCAAATGTAATCATTAGAATTTATTAAAATGAAGTCCAGAAGATAAGTTCAGCCTTGTCACTACGAGAAGATTTAATTTGTATATTTATAATAGCTATTATGTTTCGTAGACAACAGTCATAATACGACACAGAATAATGTTTCAGAACGTCAATTGTAAAGTTATCTATTTTTGTTCTGCACAAGTTAAAATATTCATCTATTGCCTATTACATCACATTATTATTTGTAATGTTCAATTGCTGTAAATATCCTAAAAAAACCAGCTACTATTGCACACAATTTAATTTATTTAAAACTCAAGTGTTTTCATCATTTAGTTAAGTGATGTTATGTTTCAGTATTGTCATTCTTATCGTTTACGAAGGAATAAAAGGTAGTGATGAAAAATAGAAAAGTCATACAACAATTGAAATAAGTAGCGGTATAGAACATATATGATTAAACGGCAAGGATATTTTCTTTATGAGATCTCTTTAAATACGTTAATGTTCAATCACAAAAGGGGGTACTTTTCGGCCGATCAGTTTTGCTCCTTACGTTTTCCCGTTATAGAATACTTGAAGCTTTTTAACACTTTTTAGTTTTTATGTCAAAGACAAGATATTTTCAAATCAAAACTCAATTTTTGTGAAAATTTGCACGACTTCCCTTCAATACTTTAAAAATATAACAAATGAAAAGTTGAACTTATTTTTCAACTGGCCCTAACATGAGTTGATCAGATTTTGAAAAGTGGCATAGATTTAAAATATAAAATGTATTATAAATTTGGCTACAACAATAATGTGTTGATTTGAAAGTTTCTTTTAAAAGGTTGCAAAATGTTTTCTATATGAATATTAGGCATGGAAAGAAAAAAATATTAAGTCAAAGGTATATTATAAAAAGGGAGAAAAGTTGTGTCTAAGAACTATGAAGTGTCATATTTCTCACTAGTTAAATGCAAATTTGAATAAAAATTATGGATTGAACCAGGTTTTACGGCCGGCCAATCCATTCACTTGTACAACTGACAGTTATTTCTACTCCTAATTCTAAATTTAACCCCGTGACATGTTCAGGTGCTTGTAAACAATATGAAACCTCGTCAGTCGTTGTCGTTAATTATATCATAATATTTGTCCAATGTGGAAGTTGGTCCCGATTACACATCTTTGAAGTAATACAATCCATATTGATCTATAGTTGCTAATTATTATGTTATTTGGTCTGTGGTGGAAACTTATTTCATTGGCAATCATACCACATCTTCTTATTGTCACATTGACCTAAATTTGCCATTAAACATTGAATTGCCAAAAACGTTGCCCGCCAATAAAACTAACAACAACAAAACTATTTTATTTTAAGAGGGTTGCATATGAAATAAGAAGATATGGTATGATTGGCAATAAGAAATCTCTCCACCAGAGATCAAATGACATAGAAGTTAAAAACTATAGGTCGCCGTACGGCCTTCATCAATGAGCAAAACCATTACCGCATAGTCAGCTATAAAATGCCCCGAAATGTTATATAACTTATCGTCCCTGGGGCCCTCATCATAGCAAAGAATAAACAAAGAATCGTTGAAAAACAAAAATGCAAACATATACATGGAATACATTAGTATAAGAGTCAAGTATACTGATAATGTTCAATACAACTGCATAAAATGTAATGAAAAAAGTAAACATGATAAAATAATTAATATCAAACATTTTGCTTTAAGAGTGATTTCAATAAATGATCTGTTATTTTGTATTTGAAGGACTTAACATTTGTTATATTTAGCAACGATATAGGCAAATTGTTCCACAATGATGTCCAGAATACATTAAAGATTTCTTGAACAATTCAATTTTTGGTTTAGGAAGTATGAGGTTTCCTCGAACAGCATTTCTGAAGGGGTATGGATTTCTGTCTGAAACATAATGAAACCTTCTGGCGGCTGTTTACATATATAATCAGTAATACATGTTTCCATTTTTTAATGTTGTTTAATTTTTTCACCACAATATCACTATGTCGTGTAAACAATCTTAGCAAACACTTCAAATTTAATGTGATGATCATGCCATTTTGACCACCGTTAGCCTAAGTACAAATATAAAATAATAGCAAATAAACACCAGCATGTCCTTTTCATTACACATGCAGCGCTAAAATATAATTGGGAAAACTTTGTTATGGTCATTCCCTTTGAATTGTATCTCTGAATGGCTTGTATTTTGCGTACATATAAGGTTAGCAAAACTGATAGCTTTAGCTTAAACAACATACAGAAGAAAAATATTGCAATGGACGAAAACTGTACCCTCTTACCGATAATTATCTTCATAATATAACCAAACATAAAGACGAAGAGACAAACAACAGCCTACAAAACGTTATACAGAACACTAAAACTTAGGTTAAATAAGATCACATAACATATAGATTTATTACATATACATTTGTTTTGACTAGGATGTCCATACAGCAGAACAGTTGTACCAGGGGATGCTAAGAGGTATATAGAAATGGTACATAATATTGCACATGAACGACATTGCGCTCCAGGGACTGAATTTGATCCAGCATCTTGTGAATGTTCTCTGCTATCTTCTATACCATGGTCAACAGGTAGGTTTTTCATTTGATATATATAAATCAACTGATCCGGTGTTTTCTAAAATGTAAGCGAATGTTATTCTACTAAACCAGTTAAAGAGCTAAACTGACATCTTTAAGACATTCGTGATTGATAATGAAAAAATTCTTAAGATTTCATAGGTTAATCCTTACATGTTTTTTGGTTTTAGCAGATCGGAATAGAAATTGTTTATCTTATTATTTTTTTTTTACAAATGTTTAATTTTATAGATATTTAAGGTAAAATATATCTCCAGATTACATTCATATACAAATACATTATTTCTCAAAGATGCTTAGTTCTGATTGCTTTTCCGGGTTTGGATTTCCTTTTGGTTCATTTTGGGTTTTATCATCTCTTCAACGTTTGAATAAGGTATTAGGCATTCAAACACTATGTCCTAGGGCATATCTGAAGAGACATTAATTGTCGAAATGTGCATCTGGTGCAATACAATTGTTACCGCTAATGTTGTTAGAATACATGTTTGTTTTGTGCAAACATTCTTTCACATCCATGTAAATATATAGAAAAAAAAATTTCCAGATATCTTTAAATTTGATTTTATTGCACGATGAAATAACCCAGTTGCCTTTATTTTTATAGAGTCAGTTCACAGACCATGTTTAACTCCTTTGCACAAACTGTGTCCTAATGGGGACGGAAATTTAACATTTCGTTATAAGAACCAAACATTAAACAACAAACAAAATGTTTGAGGTAAAAATACTGGCGAGTCATTACATGAACTGATTACCATGTCAGTCCAAAAACTTTCACTTAAACATATGTTTTTATACTGAGATTGTTTTTATGGTCAGTTAAAACTGAAAGTTGTAAAAAATTATAAGTGCGAAAAACAAACAATCCAAAAACTCTTCACAATAATCTTAACACTTAGAAACATCAACCCATTAAAGGCGGCATGCTCTGTAGATTATGTAGGCAGCATACATGTATATTTTTGTGTCTTTTGGAGACCTAAATGAAAACAATCAAATTTGAGGCAAAGAAATACCTAAAGATTACTATCTAACAATAAATGGCACCAAATAATTGTTTTCAGAAATCGTACTAATGATATGCTGATCAGATCAGTAGTTAGTGCTTCTGTATTAACATGATTTATAACCAACTTATGTTAAACTCTCGGTTGAGAAATTAAAAAAAATATTAGGAAACTAAAATTCCAACTCCCCCAGGGAAAGTTGACCTTTGATGAATTTGGCAATTCTTTGTATGTCCTCTTTGGTCATATAGTTCCTAACATTTTTAGATATTTAAACAACCTTGGCTTTCAAATATTTATGTGTGGGCGTTCTTGGTAAAGGTAAATCCAGAAAACCGCTGCGAACACAAAACTTATAAAGTGTTATTTTGGTTTGTTTTAAACTACTGGTCAGAAATGTTGAAGTAGCTTCTATGGATGAGCAATTATTTTCAGAATGTTATTTCTGTATAGGTTAATGAAACAGGCCTTATCAAAAATTCAAAACCACCAAAAATTGTGATACCGATTTGGTGAAGGACGATGTTAACGTATGACTCTAAATAGTAATTTTGTCGGCATATTTTCTTTGTTGTTTTAATTATTGTTCAGAAATTCGATATGAACGTTGTCTTATTTACTTGAAATACTTTTTTAAAGGGCTGGCATTCATTGACGGATTAACAACGGCATACCCGGAGCTTGCAAACATGCCTCTGGATGTCCTTCAAAAAGAACTTTTATATCTTACATCACAAAATATGTTTCCTCTGAATGCACAATCTGTCCCATCTTCATTTGAAAAGACCACAGGATTGAACAATCAAGGGCAACAGCAAACTGATATATTTTCCCCGTCATCTGTCAATACTCAGCAAATTTTGGAGCTTTTTCAGAATGTAAGACCAGAAGATATCCCAAATGATGTCTTAAATGAGTTAGATCGCCTATTGTTATTGGAAAATGGTCTTCCTGGATCAAACATTTTTCAAACGCAGAACGCATTTTCACAATTGCCGAGCAGACATAATAACGAGAGAAAGTTCAGTGAAGGAACACACAATGAACATATGGTTGGAGCATTTAGGGATATGCATACACAAAATAAGTTACAAAACGAAGGAAGGCATTCTCAAAACCCTCCTCTATCAATGATCATGACACCCACACCTACAACCCAGTCTAAGGTTAATTTTCAAGAAATTAAAGATTTAATTGAATCTTTTCAGAATCTTATGACAACACCTACATTGAAATCAAATATCATAACGCCTGTTTCGCAACCACATAGCACCCAAAAGCCAACAATACAAAAGCAAAGTGCTTTAGATAATTTCCAATCAATAGCAAGTTCAATTTTAAAAGCTTTTCCTACAACAAAATCAACTACAACCAGACCTTCTGCACTAGGTAATCCGATTGCTTCTCCGCCAATGTCACCACACACATACCCCCCATCATCACGAGCTAAAACGAACACAAAAAATATTCACCGGACAAGAAACCCATTGAGGCAAAATGTGCAATCTCAAATATCAAATAACCCTGATAAACATCTAAGGTCGATATCACAACCAATAACACCAAGAAAGACACAGAAACTTTCTCAAGCACAATCTCTTGTAAAACAACAGCAAATCCAACACGTCGTTAAACTACCAACAAAACAGAGGATGAAAGAACAAGTGTTCATACCATCACACTGGATATACAGGGGAACAGCAGATGGCACAATAATTAAACCTGCTGTTTATAATCATTTGGATTCAAAAGCAGAAAACATGAACAGTGTCCAATCCAGCACGAATATCAAAAGCTCATTTCAAGTAAATCACTTATCATCTCTTCAAAAATTTACCACTCCAGTCATACAGCCTATCAATCTGTCTAAGAGTAATCTACCAAAATCTGATATGAAAATACACACAACACCTGCACCTACAACACCTGCACCTACAACACCAATACGTAAGTCTCCTTCTGACGACAAAACACCAAAACCAGAGGCCGAAATGTCAGCCACAAAATTACTTAAATTGATAAAAAAGAAATTAAAGCAAGCTAAGAAAACAGGTAACATTCCCTTTTCCCTTCTTAAAATATTGCTCGAAAAAAGAAAAATGCTGATACAAAAATTAAAAGAGGAAAGAAGAATGAAAATGAAAGATAAGTTACAGAACAAGTCCAAAAGAAAAGAATTACACGAAACAATAGACAAACAAGATAAACTGACGGTTAATTCTAAACCAGTATATGTAACTAAGTCCCCGGTAGTGCACAAACAAGATACAGTGACGGTTAAGTCTAAACCAGTAAATGTATCTAAGTCCCCGGTAGTGCTTGAAGAAAAAAAAGAACAACCGGAAATTATATCCACATCTGAAAATGGCACTTCGAAGGGTAAAAATCAAATAAATATATCGTTCAAACAGGGAAATGAAACAATTTCATTAAAACAAAAACACATAACAATTCGTGACCCAGAGACTCCACAGAGTAGTACAAAAAGCTATAAAAATCAACAAACAGTTCAAAATGTTATTACGATTTCTTCATTTTCTTCAGGGGCATCTCTACCATTAATACATGGAACTGATTATAAAAGACCCAAAAGCAAACGCAGAAAGTCCAAAACAGCAGGTAAAATAAACAATTTAGATACATCTTCACCAGCCACAACAAGTGCATCAAAACCAAACAATGACGTATTAATATCTAAACCTTTAATCAAAACGTCACCTATAAAACAGGAACAAAACTCAACCAGGGAGGATACTGCATATATGAACAATAACACTATAATGGAAATTCACAACAATACACAAATAGAAACGCACAATAAGACAAAAGCAAACAAGTTTTATATTGTGCATGCTCTACGGTTACAAAAACAGCAGATGGATGCTGGCTTGCTTCCAAAAACATTTACAATATCAGATCCGCCTCCAATTTCTCAATTACCGGAAACTGATATTGATTATAATTCATTAACAAACACAAATATGAAACCTTACATTAATGAAACTGGCACTACACCTGTTTATCAAGTATGGACAGCGAATGAATTACCTCCTTCTCCACCACCGAAGTAAACTATGAACCTATGGTTCTTCCATTTAATAATTTTATGCAATATAAACGTTTTACTAAAATAAATGTACATTCTTGTAAATTTGAAATTATTTAAATAAACATTTAAATAGCAAACATGATAATTTTTTTTACAATAGCTGTAAATTTCACTTCGAAATTATATAAATAAATCCTTTGATAAACCGACGAAAATAGAAATATAAAAGGAAGTTGGATTCATATAAAATTTATGGAGCCGAAAATTGCATTTCCCTTCTTACAGAGTTCAGTTACAAACCTGGTCAAAATGGAATAGCTTCCCCGAGTTTCGATTTGTTAAGTTTATTATCGCAAAAACCTCTGTTGGGTTTGTTTCCTAGTAGGCAAGTGGACACTCCAGTAGAAAAGTCAACACCACAGTTACGGGGATTAAGTCAAACAATACCGAATGCCATTCCTAAGCTTGATGTATATTCTGAAAAGTCTAATATTAAATCTCAATTGTTGGATCCAAAAATAAAATCTCGTCAGTCAAAACCACAGCTGAATACTCCATTACTTGAACAGGATTTGGCAACGATAACCGCATTCTTAAGAGAAAGAAATGCACTACAAAGTGTCAACCCAAGAACTGTCAGAAATTCGTTTGTATCGGCATCAAATCCGACCCCTATAACAAAGACAGCAAAAAAAACCCATGTGAGGACTTTAACATTGCCGACAGAAGAACCAAAACCTCCTGTTCAATTATCACAACCAGTGTCTACACAATCTAATTTAAAAAGTGGAAATAAACATCAGGCAAGAAGTTTGCAAACTCGTTCTAGTGTAGATGAACAAAAACGAGTAATTCTTCAAAAGTTATTGAAGAGACTATCAGCATTACAAGCTCAAAGTTCAAACAGTGGGAATGGTGTTTCTATAAACGGACAAAGTGTTGATAACAATAGACAAAGTGCTACTTACAACGGACAAAGTGTTAATAACAACGGACAAAGTGTTAATAACAATGGAATGTACGTGCAAAACTCTAATAGTCAATTCAATGGTATCCAAATGTCAACTTTAAGGCGAAACCCATCAACAGCTGGAGAAGCGTCCTCTAAAACATCGCCATACAATATGATGTTTAGAAGTATTGCCATGAAGGAAGGAGCCAGTGACGCCCAAGAAATAATGCAGGATAGGATGACTGAAATGGGTGGTGCAGGTGCGTTGTCAATGGGTATGCCGATAACGGCAATGAATTCAGAAGTAAGATCTCAGCTAGGATCCACACTTTTCGAAAATAGTCCAATGGCTTTTTTATTGTAATTATTGTAATTATTGTAGTTGATTGGAATTTATTTTAAGTACATGTATATTCTGTATTCTCATATCATTATCTCGTTTTTATAAATATAAAAAAATCCAAACAAAAGACAATCCTTTCATTTCGAAGATAAAATAACATACAAAAACGAGCTCATTTGTTGATTCAGCACGACTTAGAGCATGACATAGCGTATAGGCCTGATCTCTTTACCCATATGTAAAATCTATTACGTTTGAACGACTTTCTTTTTATTTCAAGCTACTTGTTTTTTGACAATTCGTGTATGTTCTTTATATACTGACAGCTACCTAAAGGTCAACATCAATAAGCAATTACTCTGATCTGCTTTTGGTGATTTATTCTGTTTTATTTAACTATATAATGACACTCAATGAAATGTCGTGTAGTTCAATAAAAATCTCATCGATGGTATTGTCCAAGTTCGGAATATTGTGTTGAGATTGAAGATCTATTAATAATCTTTCTAGTTTATAAAAGTACTGGTAAGTTTTCAGTTGATATAAAATAAAGGGATGTGCTAATGAGACAACTATGCACCAGAGTCCAAAATGAGATTGATTTCAGGAAATAAACGTCACCGTACAACTTTCAACAATGAACAAAACCCAAGTAGTATAGTGAGCTATAAAAGGCACCGACAATTAAAAAAATCAACGGCTTGATATATGACAAAACAATTAACGAAAAACAAATATGATAGACAGCAACCAAGGACAAACAGGCTATTAAAGAACTGCGGACAGGCAAGAAGAACATGTGGTGTGCTTAAGGTAGATTACAGTCTTAATTTAAAACGATAGATTTGTTTTATAATTTGCCAAAATGTAGTTTATATATATTATGCTATAATTATCAAAAATAGGATAAAAGTATGGGTCAATGTGCTTTTTTATAAGTTACAGGCTGTGCAAAATTGTAAATTTTGTATAGATGCATGGATAAACCAATGATGTGCGAATAGATATGAAAGTGAACAATAAAATGTTAAGATAGATTATAAGAAAATAGCGCTTAAAATGTGACTTATAAAATTGGAGTCTTTTTTGTAACAAAACAAAATAGGTCAATTAATTAAACGTTCATTCATAAAAAATAAGAGATTGGCAGTTATCTTCCATTATATTGCTGAATTTGGAAAACAATGAATCTATTGAAAAACAATATGTTTTTTATAAAAATGAAAAACAGTCGTAATGTTAGAAATGAAAAACATAATTGTCTTCATTCAGATGAAAAGGCTTACAAATTAGCTGCATTCTTTTTTTAATTTCCATATTTAATTTAAAAAATAAACAGATTGCTTTCTGGTATTTCACATTCCAAGATGGCGGAATACATCCGAGTTACCTTAATATAAAATAAAGGTTTTTGTATGATTGCTAATAAGAAAATTTCCAAGTCCGAATGAGGAGAAACAACTACGGGTCAAAGTTCGGTACTCAACAATGAGCAAAACACATATCGTAGTGTCGGCTATTAAGGCAAAATGTGAAAAAAAATCAAACAGAAAAACAGACGGACTGTTTTATGACATCAAAATTAACGAAAAATAAAATATGATAGACATCAACCAGCAACAACCACTGATTTACAGGATCCTGATTTTGGACAGGCAAATATAGAAAGTAGCGGGGTTAAAAAGGGTTGGGAGCGCTCAACCCTCTCATAATCTTGGACAGTTGTATAACAGCAAGACATAAAAGCACACTTTAAAAATCAGTATGAAATGGTTTGACTCGTCAGATAAGCACGAAACACAAAAACAACTAACATAAAGACAAAAGACATAAACACTGATCTAACAGTAGTCGCAATTACTAAAAACTAGTTTCAATCAGTACATATAACGTGTGAAAGGACTTCATAAACAGTCTGAGAAAAGCATGAACTTGAACAATGCCAAACTATACGTACATAATATCGACAGTATGTAGGACTATACGTTTTCATTAGCGTTCAACAATATATATTTAGTTATGTTTCAATTTATCAAAAACAAAAACAATGTTAGTACCGATAAAAACCATATTCAAAGATCTTACTGCGGTATTAAAATTATATCCTTTAAGAAAAACATTATTTGTTACATGGATCGTATTTTAAGTTACGGGCTTTATAAACAATATATCCGTTAAAATTAGGAAGTGACCAGCCGTTTTTCACAGGAATTATTCAGAAAGAGCTAGACTTCAAAACCAAATCTTTATATCTATGAAAAAACTTAGTAAAAGTTTTAAGTATTTTATTGTAACGAAATCCTTGACTTAATAATTTACCAGTTATACATAAATTACGTTCATTGAAATCTAATTATAAAACGTCACTTATATGCAATTTATCTAATTCTTTACCGGTTTAATACTTTTCATGACCGGTTGATATCTTTTACTAAGCAATGTGTGGCTCGTTTGATCTCAGTTCTTCATAGGTCAAAATTGAATCATGACTACAAATTGTCTCGCTTTCCTCTGAATTTCCTATTGTGACGTCATCAAAAAGGCGGCTTTGAATTTAAAGAACACATTTTTGGCAAATCAGTGAAAAAACGTGTCATCATATCGTCCAAAAATCATTACAGAAAAAAATTCCACTACTGAATGTCGTGCAATACGAAATTTCTCCAGTCTCGACAATTTCGTTTTTAATATTTAAAAAACTCGGCAAATCTTGCGTTTCAAATTTGAAAATCAAACTGTCTCGGTTGGAGAAATATCGCATTATACTTGATGTAGAATCTATATATACTTAACGTAAAAAGAAAAATAACAATAGGGATCGTTTTGGGTTTTTTTCTGATTTTTCCAGTATGTAACTGAAATATCCAAATATAGAGAAGGTCAAGTATTGCTGTTAATATTAGATTTATTTAAAGTGCGTTCTCTTTCGTAACTTTTTGTAGAATAATTTGTGAATATATTAAGCAAAATTACCATCAAGGTAACGGTTAATGTTATTGAATTTATCAATTAAATGGAATTTAGACGGATCTTTACTGATTTTGGACATAAACTGTAACTAGTTTGCTATTAAAGGGGTGCAAATGGTGCCCATGGAAATACCTACAACGTGATAATGGAATCGCATATGGAAACGGGGAATGTGTTAAAGAGACAAAAGAAAATTAAACCCAAGGCCATCAATATGAATATGTTTGTGAGCGCTCAATCAACCATTTACATTGGACAGTAGCGTATTTTGTATTGCATTCTCTCGCATGGTGAAAGTATACGTAAAACATTACCTCGTATCCAGTTGTTTGATTTATAATTATCATAGTAACTCCTCGACTGACTGTCATGATAAACATAATAGGGTTATTATATGTATGAAGGTTGCTAAACAACAACATTAGTTATTTATTAGTCAACGTTTTTTACCATCATACATGAATTCATACTAAAAACAATTTCATTAAAAAAAACGATTATAAAAATATAATTGCACGCATCACGTGTTTCTCAATAACATTAATCAGATACGTACAAGCAATAATTTAGTTAAGCCAAAATCATAAAATGATTAAGAGCTAAAACAGATGTGGTTTGGATAATTAAATGTTACAGGAAATAACTCAGTAAAAATATATAACTATTACAATGTTCATATGACAGATATTAATTTTCTAAATACAACGGATCTTTCGGTTAAACTCTGTTCCATTACTTAAACCATAATGATATTAAATATGTCAATCATCAATGTAATTTAAACATTTTACACCATGTCATAGTTTTTAATTTTTAATTTCGGTACGGTTTGTTTAAAAGGCAATAAAACAATATAAAGGAAATGTACAGTGTGAGCTGAAAGAAATATACTTTATTCCTGATTAACAATTACTGCGAACATATATTCTATACGTCATTATTCTTACTCCGGCATGATACTTATTTCAATGCAAACGACTTGTTTGGCATATACATGTATAAATTGTTTATATACCAGCTAATCAGAAACTTTCACGAGTGATCACAACATCAATGGCAAAACAATGCATTCATACAATCCAACACTCTAGACAACTCGTCCGCGTTTACTCATTACAATCCAACACTCTAGACAACTCGTCCGCGTTTACTCATTACAATCCAACACTCTAGACAACTCGTCCGCGTTTACTCATTAGGAACAAGTCTCCAATTAGGCCTATCGTCTCAAATGTAATTGGAAATGGAAATCAAAGCAGATTCAGCACTGGAATGATGATCTTATGTCTTCTTTTCAGACGATATTCATTTATCTGGCATTACAGTTAGCTTGCTTTGTAAAAAAAAGTGCCAAATACAAAGACATGCATAGCATTGTCAACCGGAAGAATAGTTTTCAGCAAAAAGGTTTTATGAAAAGAAGAACCAAGCTAAAGGGATTATTAAATACTGTATATGAAAAGAAGTTATTACGAAAACTAATATTTGAAAAAGGTAAAATACAATATGCAATTGTCGGCGTCTTTTTTTTTATACAAGTTCAGAAATTGTAACCGAAGATGATTGATTTACTCAAAGGTATACCACCTGGCAAACAATCAGCTCAGAGTTTACAATTTATTTCATCTGACAAAAGGCATACCTGAGCTGTTTTATATGTTTTCCAATCTGATTATAAGTAAACACACATAATTATAAATACCACTATGGAATTGTGTTGTTTTCACACGTAAGACTGTTCTCCATACGATGGTGGAAGCAAATTATACATTTAACGCGAACGCATCCTAAAACCATAATAACATGACTAGACTTTCCACCGATATTTCAAAACAAAGTGTAAGAAAAATTTAGTTTTGTGAATACATGCAATAATCTAATACCATACATAAAATCGGGTAACTATGTCTATTATAGCGATTTTTCTTTGAGAGCACAAACAGTTTCTGTTCTTTTTTTATTTCCCCTGTGGTATCTTTTTATTCTCAATGTAATAAATAAAAATGATGTTTGTTGTTCTTTAACTTGATGTTGTTGATATTGTCTTGTTACATTCTGACTTTGTTCATTAACTCCAATATCTAATGTTTCTTTCCTAGATTTCAGCTTTGTAAGGTCTAAAATTAGCCTAGATTGGATAAAAGAATTAAAGATGCACATTTGAGTAACATTATCATAAATGACAACAGGGGTGTCTTTCTGTTAAGTAACTGATTTTGGGATCTGGGTTTTTAACCGATGTATAAAACGTCTTTTGTTCTTAAAATTTGAGAGCCTAACATTTTTTCTACGATGTGTTGATATAATGTACCGCTAATATTATAGACACATATAATAACCAACAGTAGTAGTCCTAAAATAATATCAACATGACAATACCTTACAACAGATGTTAAAATAATGATGTGGTCCAAAGACATTAGTCTTAATCAGTTGTGAAAGAAATAAGATATTATATTTTATTAATCAGGCTTACAGCTGTGATGATATTGATTGAAATTTATTTCCGAAGAGGTAAAAAGTATAGAGACACAAATTTCGATGTTTTGATATTCAGACCAATGTAAAGCCATATTTAGTCAAATATTTACATGTACATACAGTTAACGAATACATGTACTAGTAAAAAAAATTAATTGCCAACATAAAATGTATAGATATGAAATATGATAATGCTAATTTCTGAAAACGTAAAAAATGTCAAACAACAGGCCTAAAAAAGACATATCGTGACAGAATTTGACAAGTAATTTATCACGCGATTAAGCACTGCCCACCATGTATTATAATTTTTCTTAATATGTATTACTACGTATAAAAACCAAACTAGTTATATAAACGATTTGTTCGTTACATTATATTTTTGTCTGTAATTCTCAATGCAACAATACGCGTTAAGCATTAAACAGGCAAACAGAAACGATTGTCCGGCAAAACAGTAACACAGCAACATTTCATAAGAGAGACTGCATTTTGATGGATCTGTGAGAAAAGGACAAACTGCAGACTGAATAACCACGATTAGTTTTATTGTTATACGTAATTCAAAGTTAAAATCTTAAATAAACAATGTCAGTTGAATTACATTGTGTTTGAATCATCTTGGGTTAAAATTTAATCAAATCTATTGGGATATATTTATATTTGTATATATAATATATATGTGTGTAGCATGTATTATAGTTTAAACATTTCATCAGTTTCTTCAATCCAGGAAATCATTCTTGGAACCCTTTCTATAGTAATTGTCTCCCTTGACAGATTTAAAAATTTGGAAATAAAAATATATACGGGTTTAGGAATATCAAAAACCCAAAAAGTCGAAACAGCCTAATTTTAGCTTTGCCCGAGGAAAGAACATGATGATTCGCAAAGTTAAATCGAATTCAGGTACATGGTTTTTTTTTATCTTGCAGTTTGAATATACAAAATGTCAATTTATTTTAATATTGTGTAGTTGTTTCTCAGGCTCTCAGTTTTCTTAATTGTGGCAGGTTACACGTTAAAAGAACTGCATTTTGATCACAATGTTTTGATCAACTTTTAACACACAATTCTGAATTCCCTTGTCTCTTTATCAATTCGGTTGTTTAATTGTTATATACAAATTAGAAGATGTGGCATTATTGCCAATGAGACAACCCTCCACCAGAAACCAAATGCCAAAGAAGTTATCAACTTTATGTCACCGTACGGCCTTCAGCAACATGACGCATATCAAGCTATAAAAGGCCCGAACTGGCAAATGTAAATCAATTCAAACGACAAAACTAACGGCCTGATTTATGTACAAAACAATAAACGAAAAACAAATATGATATATAACAACAATCGGCAACAACTGAATTACAGGTTCCCAGGTACATACAGAGTGTGGCAGGGTTAAACGTGATCACGGGCGCCAACCTCCATTAACCTGGGACAGGAGTGTAACAGCACAACATAAGAACAAACTATAAAATCAGTTGAGAATTGCTCGATTCATCGGCACAAAGCACAAAAACAACTAACAAATAAACAAAAGACACACATTACCGATATGAGCGAACTCTCAGTTACTGAAAACTCGTTGCAAGCCAATAACAACAAATAAAAAATCATGTATGAA
The DNA here is from genome assembly GCF_021869535.1 of Mytilus californianus. Taxonomy (NCBI): domain Eukaryota; kingdom Metazoa; phylum Mollusca; class Bivalvia; order Mytilida; family Mytilidae; genus Mytilus; species Mytilus californianus. The sequence goes on from NW_026262668.1 coordinate 97,849,350, forward strand.
AAATATCAGTCAATACACATTCAATGGACGTAGTCAATAGAATTCATAAAGAGTTTTAAAAACTTGACCTTGTGCAATGACAAAATATAAGTATCTACAGAATATAAAACTGTAAACCTTTATAACTATATAGCGATACATAATAATTTACGTTTTAATTCATAGATAAGAACATCAATATTAGTACCGATAAAACAATATTCAATGATCTTCTTATAATTTAATTCAACGGATCGATAAGTTTTCATGGATCGTATCTAAATTTGCGGGCACTAAAACAGTATCACCGAATACATTAGGATGTAATATTATCCCTTTAGTAATAATTTACAACCAAACTTTCAAACCAAATCTGTGTATCTATAAAAGAATACTTTAAGGTTTTGAATCGTTTTTGAACGAAATCCTTGACTTAATAACACCATTGACACATTTATTACGTTCATTAAAATCCAAAATGTCACTACAAACAAGGGCATAGCGAACAACTTGGGATAAATATAAGAATGATGGAGCCAAATGAACTCACCGTCCAATAAAGACAATTTATCAACAGGGAACGGAAAATCGTCAAGATAACAGTAAGTGTTGTTGAATTTATTAGGTAAATGGAATTTTGACGGTTCTTTACTGAGTTTTGCCATAAACTTTGATTCAAAACAATACGGGAACAAGTCTGCTATTAAAGGGGCATAATTCGTGCCCGTAAGAATACCTACAAACTGTCAATTAAAGTTATTGCCGAAACGTACACAAATGCTGTCAAGGAGAACATTTACAGCTTTAATCAACTCATCACACTTCCAGTAAGTATATCTAGCATATTTACCTTTATCATTACAGAAGGCCTCATTATGAAACGCAGCAGAAACCTCTGCAATAAGATTTTTCAAACGACCAATTAATTAAATTAGAAAAGTTTTGTTTTGTTTGTCTTGATATTTAATACATAGTCAGAAAGATAAATCCAATACGTAGATGACAAAAAGTCGGTCAACTGCCTCTAGAATATGAGGGTATGACAGAAATATTGCCTTGCAGCAGGCCACCTATGAACCCCTCAAACTGATGTTGCGAGGGTTCTTAAAGCGAAGAACGATTTCATGGAATTTGTATGCATACATGTACAACTAGAAAATGAAAAACTACATATGAATACAAGTGACTTTTACACTTGCCTAGATTTACCAAATTTAGTACCCGAAAAATAGTACATAAGTACAAATATATAAATACACGTAATTGTCGCAAAAAATGTAAGTCATGATTTTTACTCATTACTCATTTTCCGAAATTCTGTCCTCCGAATAAAAAAATAATGATATTTTATTGCCACTAAAATTTCTGTTTTATCTATGTAAAATTTGTAATGTCTGCGATTTAATTTATTAACATCAATTTTATCATCAATCAAAGCCGGGCTTCAAAGCTATAGTGAAACTACCTATTCTAGAGGTAGCGTGAATCAGATGTGGATACTACAAAATTCTAAAGATCTTTTAGAGTACATACAATCTAATACTCTTTCCTCATGAATAACATTAAAACATTTGACTTTTCTACACTTTACACAAGTATTCCCCATTCCAAACTAAAAGACAAATTGAAAAAAGTTGGTCCTGCTTTGTTTCATAAAAAAGAATGGCCAACGTAGAGACAAGTATTTTGTCTTAGGGTGGGATAAATCCTACTTTGTAAAAAATCACTCTGATTCAAACAAAAATTCTCTGAAACTGACATTATCAAGATGCTTGATTTCTGGATTGACAACTTATTTGTTACGTTTGGAGGACGTGTTTTCAACAAACAATCGGCATTCCCATGGGAACCAACTGTGCCCTCTTCTTGCCGACTTGTTCCTTTATTCATACGATGCTGACTTCATACAGGAAAGTCTTAGGAAGAAAGAAAAGAAGTTAACAGTATCATTTTAAATTTACTTTCCGCTTTACGAATGATGTTAACTCACTAAATAATTCAAAATTTGGTGACTATGTTGAACGCATCTATCCCATCGAATTTGAGATAAAGGATACACCAGATACAGTCAATTCTGCCTCATATCTTGACTTACATCTAGAAATTGACAATGAGGGTCGGTTGAAAACAAAACTTTACGACAAAAGAGATGATTTCAGATTCCCAATTGTGAACTTTCCATTTTTATGTAGCAACATTTCAGCAACGCCTGCACACGGAGTATATATCTCCCAGTCGATACGATATTCCAGGGCTTGTATTTCCTATCATGATTTCCTTGATAGAGGGTTGCTGCTCACAAGGAAGCTATTAAACCAAGAGTTCCAAGTGGTGATGTTGAAATCATCCCTTCGTAAATTTAACGGACGCCATCACGAGTTGTTTGACCGTTATGGAATATCCGTTTCACAGATGATAGCGGATATGTTCCTAATGTCGTAACTACAATCCCGCCTCCCCACCTTTTCCTCGAATGTAACCTACCGAATTAGACTCATTACCGGGTTTGTACTAACATGAGCAACAAGACGGGTGCCAGCATGTGGAGCAGTATCTTCTTATCCTTCAGGAGCACCTGAGATCCCCCCAGTTTTTGGTGGGGTTCGTGTTGCTCAGTCTTTAGATTTCTATGTTGTGTTTTGTGTACTATTGTTTGTCTGTTTGTCTTTTTCTTTTTTAGCCATGGCGTTGTCAGTTTATTTTCGATTTATGAGTTGATCGTCTCTTTTGTATCTTTCGTCTCTCTTTTACAGAAAACACACAATTGACATTACAATATACATTATATTGTTTAAATGATTTATAAAATACCTCAGAGGTGACGCAAGGATATAAATTACACGGAAGGAAAAAATAGCATTTCTTTCTTCTCATACAAACTGCCTTCTTGCGTATATAACTTAAAGATAAAGAATTCTCGATAATGTTATCATAATACATATTATGCAATATCGCCCGATTTTGTGTAAGAAGAAAGACAACTGCAATTTTTCTTACGTATAGTTTATATCCTTGCGTCACTTCTGAGGTATTATATATGTATATAATCTTAAGTAATTTTAATTGTAATGTCGGTTGTGTATTTTTCTCTATTGATTTTTATCCCAACCTTAAAGAAAATATACTACATTTTGAGCAGGTATCCAGAAGTAATTTATAAGCATCACATATCAACATACCTGGACTATTCAGGTGCTCGTCGTGTGTCCAAGGTTTCAAGTTATAAACCTTTATCATAGGGACATATTGTGCTCCCTATTCAGTCACACTTTCAAGTCGTCTCATATGTTCAATTAATGTGTTTTCAAAGGGAGCATTAATGAATGGAATGGTCGCTTTTGATCAAACGTATTTTTAAATGATATTTTTCTTTTTGTTAAAAATGGTAGTTTATATAACTATGCAGATGACAATACTCTGTCTTTCTGCACTCCAGATTTTGATTTATTTTAATTTTAACTTTGGAATCTGAGTCAAAAATACTTATTGAGTGGTTCCGGTGAATAAAATGCAAGCAAATCCCGACAAGTTTCAAGTTTTGGCTGTTGGCAAAAAGACCTTTGAAAAAAATCCTTCTATACATTTTCAAAATTCGAACCTTACATGTGAAAAAAAACCAGTTAAATTATTAGGCATTGAAATGGATTATCAGTTAAATTTTGATGTTTATATCAGCTCGATCTGCAGGAGGGCTTCACAGCAACTAAATGTTTTAAAACATTTAGGCTCTGTTTTGGATAGACTTAGTAAACTTACTATTTTTCATACTTTTATTCTTAGTAATTTCAATTTTTGCTTTTTGGCATGGCACTTTTGCACTTAGAAAAATTCAAAAAAGCCCGTTTTGTATACGAGGATTATAGCAGCTCCTACGAGGACCTTTTACATAAAGCTAAGATGCCCTCCTTGCAGATCAGACGGATAAGAGCAATGGCTCTAGAAACTTTCAAGATTATGAACAATATAGCTCTTGTGAGCTTACAAAATTTGGTCAGTGTTAAAAAATCTAAGTATTCTTTCAGGTATGTAAATATTCTGGATGTGCCACAGGTAAAGTCGACCCGTTAAAAAAAAATCTCTCAAATTTGCTGTCGCAACTTTATGGAACGGCCTTCCACACCATTTCGGGACTGAAAATAGTTTTTCACATTTAAAAAGTCTTATTCAGTCCTGGAACGGTTTGAAATGTCGCTGTTCTGCTTGCAGATAACTCTTGAGCTGTTTATAATTTATGTTGCTTTTTGTTGCTTTTGATGTTATTTTTTATGATTTTTTTTATATATTTTATTCTAACTTGATGTTCTTCTTTCGCTTTGGAAACAAAGCCATGTTCTAATTCCAATAAAACATGGTCTGCACGTGATTGACGTCACAATTGAAAATGCGACGTCAGTTGTATTTTGAACAACACCGGAGATCAGCATGGACATTTGTATTGGTGTTGCTCGCTAGGAAATTAAATAAAATCATTCTAAAAGTAAGTTCAAAGTGATGATGTATCTGTTAATTTTTTATCGTTAAACTGTTGATTTTCTACTCGAGATTTTCTATAACGTGAAAGAATTATTTCTTAAATTTTTAGTTTCTGTCACATATTTCTAGAATTTGGGTAATTAATGCATGTTGAAAATATTTTGTTCTTTGAAATTTCTATATCTCGAAGCAAATACTATAGTTCCAAACTTTTTTATTTGATTTTTATAAAAGTAAATCTATTTATTTAAATAGTTACCATATTTCTAATTCTAAATTTTAAAACTTTTAAATAGGTATAACATATAGATAAATGCTTTACTTCATTCTAAATTTGCTGTTAAATTTTTATTGCATGCTATGTGTGAGATACAACTTTGTATTGCAGGTTGTTTATATCCTTAGAGCTTGTGTTGTATATTTGACTTATGCCGAATCAAAATATTTTTTTCGTATCTTATTCTTATCTTATACCACTAACACACTGAAAGACCTTCAACAACATAGTGGCGACAACATGACCGTCGATAAAATACTTTCCAGTTTCGGTTTCCTTCGAGATTTTTCGTAGAACACCAATAAGGAGCAAACGATTTTCTACAAATTTGTATCTTAGGAGCATTTGATTTCTCGCAAATGTGTATATCTGATTACCGAAAAGTATGATGATAAATAAAACTAACATGCACCAATAACCCTCATCAGCTTATCAGAAAGCACCTGTCTCATATTAAACAGTTTCTTTAAAACTTCAGGTATATATTGCAATTTTTTGATGAAATGACATACATTGTATAAATACAAGGAAATACGAGAAATCGTCCATTTGTTTACGTTGATAATGACGTCATATATATAAAACGGCATGATTGACATCGGTAATGTTTCCGTAATTCAGTTCACGTTTTAAACAGAAATTGTGCGAGAAATATTTATTTTTGGTAAAACGGGTTATATTGTGTTAAGGTTTCAAACGAGAAGCAAGTGGGGTTGAGTATCTCTACTTATATACAATATTTTGTCTGCATTGATGGACGATTTGAACAATAACTAAAACTTCTTTCATTCCATGCTGGATTTTCAATATCAAACTTGCTTCTTTTTATATGAAAATGTCATAATTTCAAATAAGTGTTAATGACACACAGATAATTATTTCCATATTTGTTTGGTATCACATTGAAAAATAACATATATGACATCAGTTTGGTGTTCTACTAACCTGGAACCTTGAATCGGAAGTGTATGATGAACAGATAAATACATGGTCTTTTCCATGTCGCCCCAGTTATCATCGTCTCATGTTTAAGTGTGTTTATTTAGATATGGGACATATTACACCTAAATTCATCAGCAAGGACGAATCGAAAAATGTGGATGGCAATTACATAAAACATTGCGCAAGGTGTTGCTACCAGTGAGCGTTACACGACGTTCCTTTAAGGCAAACGATGTTGCTACCAGTGAGCGATACACGACGTACAGAATTAGGCGCACTTTGTTGCGTTACTTGGGTACCAGTGAGCATTACACGACGTTCCCAATAAGACGCACTTTGTTGCTACCAGTGAGCATTACGCGGCGTTCCTTCTAAAGTGCACGATCTTGCTACCAGTGAACGTTACACAACATTTTCGTCATTTTGTGGCTTTGTTTTTTTATTATTAAACGATGAGTTTTTTACTCATTTTTTGTAAATTAGTTTTGTTTAACAGGTTTCCGAGTAAATTCAAAAGTAAAGATTATTTACCTGCATTCTATATATGATGTGTACTTTTAACTGCAAGATATTCAATTGTCTATAGTTAGAAAGTATATAAGGTACATATTCGTTTTGTTTCGATATTCATATGAATTTCCAAATGCTTAAGTTGCTAGAAAAATTTCATGGAAACCCATGAGATTGCCAATTTTAAGTACCTGTTACCTAAACGTACAGAGACTTGTACGAGACATTGGATTTAATGTCCACATTCCGACTGGGCGTTCATCATGTTAGTAATTGTATTATCAGTGCACCATGCATTAAGTGAACTTGTAGTAATGTAGAATTATTTTGCAGTAAAAATAAGATAAAACCATTTAATCTTTAAAGGGAAATAACTTGACGATATTTTGTTTAACTCATTCCAGTTCAGGACTATTTTGAATGAATAAAAAACCTAACAGGGACAATATATTCCTTTATAGAAAAAATAACAGCATGGTATGAACAAGGTTACTTGGCTGTTTCTCGTTTGTTACAATGTGAAAGTTCGATAATATTTATTTTACTGCAAAAATTAAAATGGAAAAACAAACAGATATGTGTATCGTCTGTATTGCTGGAAAAAAATTGTGCTTCGTTCTATTCTGTGCGACTTGAAATCAATATTTAACAAGATCATATTTTCGCATAGTTTGTTATAAAATATTTTACCAAATTTCAATCTCAAAATAAAAGGAAGTCTTTTTCGACTTCTCCGAAAGGTATTAATTGTTCTTTTAAGTTTGATCAGAATTTCATTTATGGCTAACCAAAAATATACATATACTGTTGGGGAATTGAAAGGTTGAAGCAAGTTCGTCAGATGGCATGTTTAAGACGGTTTGCTTTAAAACATACCCGACCCAACTAACAAAATAAAAAATGGCCACCACCACTAAAAATATATTTTTCGGGAATTTCACTAGAACCAGTTTTTGCCACATTTGCTGTGGGTAAAGTTTCAATACAATGCATTTAATTTATCCACTATCATACATGGTACCATAACTAAAATAAAATTTACCAAAACTTCAATAACTATGATGATTCTCTCTGATATTACACATCTTGTTCCAACAGATATTTTGGTGACCGAGTTTGTTCTATACTGCTAAAAAAGTTGAAAATAAAATTTTAAAATAATTCGTATGACAGTGTTTTACATTATGACCAGAAAAAAGGACATAACCGCTCAGCCAATCGTAATGATATTTGGCAAACTGTTTACCTGCCATCATGTGAACAAGTCAATTTCAACCAAAATTATATTTTGAGAATAAAAAAATAAAATTATTCATCAAAAATCTTCATTTTGTTTTGGACTATCAGTATTTCCAGATTTAATATTTTTTTTTTAGAACATTAGGAATGCTTATGGCATCTTCCTATTTTTTCCACAGTAAATACAGTTTAATGTTTACAATTTATGAACATTAAATTGACGACAGGGAAGGCTTCATTGAACCGATTTTCAGTATCATTTTCGTGTCGGATCCCTATTTTGGGATAAAGAATATATAATTATACTTAAAAAAAAATATGCATTTTCACAGACAATGAGACCAGGTGGAATACTGACTCTATAAGCTTTTTCCAAGATTAAAATATCAGCATAGTAGAGAGAAGCTCCTTTTTCTCATTTTAAAAATGTTATTTTGAGGAGAACATGCTAGTTGCCAATGTAATGTAATTGTAATTGAAGATATATTTGTATGTTTATCAATGATCAATGTTACATTTTTGTCCTGTATAATTATGTTAAAAGTAAATTCAAAAGAAAACAATATAAAAATTAAAGCAACCAGAATAATATGCAAAGTAAACGAAAGATTGTTTTTGCTGTATTTAAAGTTTAATATTTCACAGTTTTTGTACAGAAATTGATATATAGAAATAATTATATTGCAAGACCAGATCTGATTTTTATAACGGTTACTATTGTACATTCAACCAATTAGATGGAAAAAATCAGATAAAATGTCAAATACAATCAAGTTCATGCTTCCAAAAATTAATTGTCTAGGTGACTTCATCCCCTGAATATAAATAACCATCAATATATCTATTCAGTGATTAATTTGGTCCTCAATACACAATGTTAATAGCATTTTCTATCAAATTAAATGCCATCATCTTCTTTCACAATGTTTCAATCAGAAGTCTTAAAAAATTGACCAGATTGTCACGTTGTCAAAGTAGGAGCTGTGATTTCATTGTAACTTGGTAAAGTCAATACTGTATTGTCTCTTGTCTATCATTTAACATCACAAGTATTGGTTTTATTGTGTTGTTCGGTCGCTGTCTGTTATGCTCAAATGTTTAAGATTTGAAATATTTATCCTGTTCATGTTTTACACTTTATTGAAATTCTGTATTAAGTTAGCACGGAAAATGTCCGACATTATTCTATACATTAAGGTAATGTCATCTACAATTATACGGCCGTTTTCAATTTCTATTACTGTTCTACTTACCTTTTCTCAAAGAACTATGAAGGTTCTGCAAGAAAAAACGGTATGTATAATTTTGAGCATCACAAATTCTTTTCGCCATAAGATAATGTTCTTCCAGTATCAATTTGTTACCACTGACAAAAAAGACTGCTACATTTTAAGACTGTTCGGATCAGCACGAGTTTGTTATTCGTAGAACAAAAAATATGCAGAAATAACAACACTTTAATGTACTTTATATTAAACCCCGACAAATTCGGTATGTGCCTGTTCCATGCCCGGAACCTGTAATCCAGTGGTTGGTATCTGACATTTTTTTTATCATATTATTATTAATCAGACTGAAAGTTTTCTCTTTTAAATCTCCCCCATTTTGTCATATTCTGGCCTTTTATACTATACGATATGTGTTCGCTCATTGCTCAAGACCGTAAGGTGATCTTATTCTGTTCGCATCTTTGTCATTTGGTTCTTGGATAGTTGTTTCATTGGCAATCATTCCCCATCTCCTTTGTTTTGCAAGACGATACCAAGAGGCGATCAAAAACTGAAAGTGAAAGAAAAAAGCCAAATCATGAGCAAAAGGAAAAAGTACAAATAACAGTCCAATTATAACACAACATAGACCACAAAAACAATAGTATCGATAAAAAAAACAGATTAAATGCAGGAATAGTAAACAAGAGGCGCATGAGAGCCTGATATGGCTCACCTGTTATTTCAGTTTCAGGCATTTGACTTATTTGTAGATCTTACTTTGCTGAAAAATTTTGTCATTTACACTTTCTCTCTTTCTATAATAATATTAAAGATAATACATAACCCAAAACCTTAAAATTTACTATAATTAACTATTTCTGGACAGTAACCCACACAATAAGTTGTCCTATTAGTCTGAATAATACTTGAAATGTAGATCTAAACCTGTTTAACACTTTCACCTATGTCAGTTTTGCTCTTACTGCTTTAGTTTTTGAGATGAAAGCCAAAAACTTCATTTGACCCTATGTTCTATTTTTAGGATCAAATTCCCAAATACAATCTATAAACTAGATACCCTAAGGAACATTCAATTAAAGTTTTTAAGTATTTGGCCAAGAAGTTTCAGAGAAGAAGACTTTTGAAAAAGTCATAAGACTTTCACAAAAAATGTAAAAAAAAAAGTTTTAAGGCAATAACTCCTTAAGAGGTCAATTGACTATTTTGATCATGTTGACTTATTTGTAGATCTTACTTAGCTGAACATTTATTGTCATGTATACTTTCTCTCTATCTATTATAATATAAAAGAAAATAACCATAAACAGTAAAATTTGATAACAATTAACTATTTCCAACAGTAACCCAACAATGGGTTGTCGAACTTGTCTGAAAATGTCATAACAGATAGATTATGACCCATTTATCACTTTAACTCCTTTCACTTTTGTTCTAACTGCTGTAGTTTTTGAGATATAAGCCAAAAACTGCTTTTGATCGCTATGTTCTATTTTTAGCCATGGCGGCCATGTTTGTTAATGGATCAAAACTTCGGATACAATTTACAAACTAGATACCCTAAGGAACATTCAGTTAAAGTTTAAAAGTAGTTGGCCCAGTAGTTTCAGAGAAGAAGATTTTTGAAAAAGTAATAGACTTGCACGAAAAAACATAAAAAAAATAAACGTTTCAAGGGCTATAACTCCTTAAGGAGTCAATTGACTATTTTGATCATTTAACTTATTTGTAGATCCTACTTAGCTGAACATTTCTGCCATTTACACTTTCTCTCTCTCTATAATAATAATAAAGATAATAACCAAAAACAGTAAAATTTCATAAAAATAAACTATTTCGGACAGTAACCCTACAATGGGTGGTCCAATTGGTCTGATAATTTCAAAGCAGATAGATTTTGACTTATTCATCACTTTAACTCCATGTCACTTTTGCTCTAACTGCTATAGTTTTTGAGATAAAGCCAAAAACTGCATTTGACCCCTATGTTCTATTTTAGCCATGGCGGCCATGTTTGTAAATGGATCAAAACTTCGGATACAATTTATAAACCAGTTACCCTAACATTCAGTTAAAATTTAGAAGTATTTGGCCCAGTAGTTTCAGAGGAGAAGATTTTAAAATGTTGGCAAACATGATGAACAAATTGTGTAAAATTGTCTTTAAAGAGCAATAACTCCTTCAGGGGTCAATTGACAATTTTGGTCATGTTACTGTTTGTAGATCTTACTTTGCTGAACATTTTTGCTGTCTACAGTTTATCTTTATCTTCAATAATATTCAAGATAATAACCAAAAACTGCAAAATTTCCTTAAAATTACCAATTTAGTGGCAGCAACCCAACAATGGGTCGCTCGATTCGTCTGAAAATTTCAGGGCTGATAGATCTTGACCTATTGAACATTGTTACCTTGTCAGATTTGCTCTAAATGCTTTAGTTTTTGAGATATAAGCCAAAAACGGCATTTGACCCCTATGTTCTATTTTTAGCAATAGCGGCCATGTTTGTTGATGGATCAAAACTTCGGATACAATTTATAAACTAGATACCCTAAGGAACATTCAGTTAAAGTTTGATGGTATTTGGCCCTGTAGTTTCAGAGAAGATTCTTGAAATAGTTTACAACGACGGACGACGACGGGTGACGACGACGACGACAGACGACGGACGACGACGGACGCCAAGTGATGGTATAAGCTCACATGGGGCCCCTCTGGCCCGGTGAGCTTAAAACCTGTGATAAATCGAGAATGTCAAAATCGAGAAAATAAAGGGACATGTATTCCTTAACCATGATAGAAAATAAACACTAGACCTAAACATTATCGTGCGAATAAGGCGTTTAAACCTTGCACTCCATATGCAGATGCTGCTTGAATATTGCTACATAAAACATCACTTTAGATTACAAGGAAGGTAGTATAACATAATTGTTATACCAGCCACCACTTAAGGTTAAAATGAAGGTAGTATAATATAATTGTTATACCAGCCCACCACTTTAGGTTACAATGAAGGTAGTATAATATAATTGTTATACCAGCCCACCACTTTAGGTTACAATGAAGGTAGTATAATATAATTGTTATACCAGCCACCACTTTAGGTTACAAGGAAGGTAGTATAATATAATTGTTATACCAGCCATCACTTTAGGTTATAATGAAGGTAGTATAATATAATTGTTATACCAGCCACCATTTTAGGTTACAAGGAAGGTAGTATAATATAATTGTGATACCAGCCATCACTTTAGGTTACAAGGAAGGTAGTATAATTTAACAGGTTAGAAATGAATAAGTAAATCTTTGATTGTGTAAGACGATCTATGAATACACCAAATTCATCCACATGCAGGCCAGAGTGATTGTCTCAAGAAGCCCATGTGATAAAAAAAGTATAATAAAAATACCGAATTCCAAGGTAAATTCAAAAAGGGGAAGTCCACAAAAACTGACAAAATCAAAGATTATCAACCAACAGAACGAGTGGAAAACAACTGTCATATTCTTGACTTGGTACAGGCATTTTCCAAAGAAAATGGTGACTTAATAGAATAGAGAATTGAAACGTGTTATTAAATTTTTGTATCAGATGTTGTTTCGATGGGTCTTGCTGATTTTAGACATACAGTGTCATTCGTAACAATTATATAATAAAGAGATTTGCAATAAATTTTGCACAGTTAGTCCCCATTGGAATTCCGATAACATGGCGGAAAAATATTATCTTATAAAAATTCAAGTGCAGTTAGCATTAGCAAAGAAGGTCCAATTGACTTGTTTCTTTTGTTTTTTTGGTACTAAAACATGACCTTAAAGAGTTGAACTTATATATACTCACATTCTGACTTTTTAAAACTTGGTTTTATAGTTAGCTTAACCTCCCATTTTTACGACAGTTGTGATAATTTTACTTAAATTGTTATCCTACAGCTACTTAAGATGCGGAAACCTGTCGCATGTGCAATTCGTTACATTGGATCATTTTTTTTCAGTTTTGTGTGTGTGTGTGTGTGTGTGTGCATTTCTGTGATCACGTGTGTTTATACAGAATGATTAACTCATTACCGACTGTTTGTTATCCTCTATCAGTGCGTGCATGTCTGCTTGTTATATCACTGATATCACAAGGTTCACGCATTATGTATGTGGTTAGATACATGTATAATGCATAACCATCAAAGATGAAGATGGAGAATACAGATTGATTTTTACTGAAATAGATTTCCGTTATATATTATAGATATAAAAATTGTTATTAAACTAACAAATAAAATCAATTTAATGTGCATGTCAACTATTAATTATTTAAATTATTAAGGGTATCTACTCCATATGGAGGTGCTCCTACTTACAGGAGGCTTATACACAGAAGAAGAAAACCGAGCGCCATCTGTCGTCATAATGCAGTCAGGATTCTACTTCGTCAAAATTATCTCCCCATTACGCCACCTAATTTTTATAATCGTAAAAATGGAAGCCATTGTAGTGATGACGCGCTGTCAATTTAGCTCTTGAAAGTCGATAAATTTATCTACATAGCATCATTACGATCCTTAAATGCCAGGTGTATTTTAAAAGATTAATGTATCTTCTAGCTGTTAAGCATCATTTGATGTACTTTTATGCATTTGGCCAACTTAAAACTGTTGTCTGATCGGTTGTCAGGGGGAATTTTCGAAAGTTCAAAAATATTTAAAAAGATTCTAATCTAATATTTCGTAGAAGGGCAGACTAAAAATGTTCAGAGGTTGAAGACTAATTGCCCTATATAACACACACAAAAAATGAAGTTTTTTTGAAGTTATGCATTTTTAAGATCCACTTGAAAAGTCTGTCGTCAAGAACTTTTAGTAAAAATTTGTTATTCGAACACACCTACTCTGTTGTTATGACTCATTAGAAAGGTATTTCACTTGACCTATTATATATTTCATTTTTTAGTACTGTAAATTTTTAATGTTATTATATCAACTTAGAGCCTAAATGTATAAAAATAATAGAATTTGAAGCGAGATGATACATCAAATATTTTTCTTTTATACATTTTCAAGACAGAATAGTCAACTAAAAAACGCCGAAACATAAAAGGTGTACTCGACTTTCTCATTTCGATGAAATTATTGCCCATTTCGAGGATTTTTTTCCAAAAAATGTCGCCAGGGCAGAGATGAAAACTAATGCTATATAAAGATCAATTTATTATCTTACTTTGGAATTTTTTTCGGCGGAATTTATACTTATGCACAAAAAGGATCCACATGTATTTGCACCTACCACAATCGACTGTTTTGTGAAAGTTTGTCTATAATTTAAAAGTTTACAAATATCTCGAAGCGCCATACCATATTTTAAGTAAAACACACACATAAGATGCATAAAATCCTAAATTAGGCTTATTAAACTTTTAAAGCCCATAGAAACAGATGTAAACAATTCAAATTTATCAACTCGGCCTTTTTTACCTTCTCTAACAAAGAGTTCCATTTCTTTTGTTTAATTTCAACTGGGTTTACGCCTGAATGATCGTTAGAATAATACAACGATAACATTTAACGAATTCGACATTTAACGAATCGACGTGTTTCACGTTACAAAACATCAATATACGAATTTCAGCGTGTCTATGGCAAATATTTAAGTGACGTTGTTACAAATGAAAAAGGCAAAATAAGAAATAGTATACGAATGTTAGATTTAATGAATTACAAAGGCGCAAATAAAGAATCCCAAAGTTACAAATGTTGAATCTCAAAGTTGCAAATACAGATTTTTAATATACTAATTTTGAAATTAGACAGTTACAAGTGGCAAATTGAAAATTTACGAATTAAGAATTTTGAAATTACACAGTTACAAGTTACAAATTGACAATTTGCGAATTAAGAATTTTGAAATAACATAGTTACAAATTGAGAATTTACGAATTAAGAATTTTGACCCCGTTGGATTTCCACAGTTAACCAGGTATAAATCTATCATATATCGTAACGGGTGGTCTTGATGGCCGAGTGGTCTAAGTTGACGAATTACTGTATCACTAGCATGTCAACATTGAGATTATGAGTTAAATCCCGGAAATGGTAAGTGCGCTCGACTCCAATCTTAATTGACTGGGATTGTCAGTTTTCCAACTGAAGTTCGGTGGTTCTCTCCGGGCGCTCCGACTTCCTGCACAAAAAAAAAAAACAAAAAAAACCTGATTAATCAATGTCATATATCAATATCATGTTTTGTAATTTTTGTCTTGCATTAGTGTTTTAGACCTTAATACTGCTCACATCTTTAGATAAAACTGAAACATCTGGCATACAGTCATATTTGAGATTTTGTCTTTAATATACAAAGCAACAGCTTTATACAAAAACCAAAAAGAAAACAAAAACTAGAAAGCAAGGTATATCCCCCTTTGTATAAATACGAATTAACTTGAGTTTCTCGTAATTCAGAGCTATCCATGCCAATACAATTTTGGCGCACATTTTAGTCTAAGTTACGCGTTTGGTCGTAACCTCCAACAATGGCTTTATACGGCGACATTGATTGTCAGTGCACAGGCAGTACAGACGGTTTAATTGCTGTCTCTAAACAATTGCAGAAAACAAGAGAAACTGAACGTAAAATATACCAGTTTTTCTGACAATAAAGAACACATATTTTACTTTTTAAAATATATCTTTAATTATTTTCACTTACCAATATACCGCAATGAGAGAGACGCGAGGGAGTTTCATATGAGACTTGTATTGTAGGCGTATACTTCATGTAAGCATACATATTTTCCTTTTTTGTCAATAACATGACCATTTGATATATACAGCAATGTTATTTACACAAAATATAATCTATAAATAATTATGGTAGTCAATTGATTTGTGAGGAATCACAAGGAACAGTGATCACCAACTTGATTATTCTAGCAACGTTGATCTATTATTTAATAATAAGTCATGTTTACTCTAAAATACTGTTTACTTCGACCGCTATCTATGAAAAAAGTTCATACTAGCCATAATTGTTCGTTGTATTGACAAAATGCTTGAAGCAGTATTGGTGCAAGATAATAAAAAAACGTAAATATGACAGATTTCAAGAATAACAAGACTTCTGCAGACAATCTTAGTGTAACATTTACATACTAATGGGATTCCCAATCCTACAACAATGCCACACAAATATCATACCATGTCACATAACTCAGCGTTTATAATCTGCCAATGTTCTTAACGCGGGTGATATTTGGTCTGTTCGATAATAGATTTACCAGTAAATAACCTGGAAGCTTTCTAGCCTGATAAGTGTAGTTAATGATATATTGTAAATTTTTTTCATATTTTGATACTCTTTTTATTTTCTGAATATCTATCCTACAAAACATGTATTCAGATGACGATTTAAAGTAGAGTTTCGTAGTTGTCAATCCTTATAATTATACATGTATATAAAAAAAAACTCATCATAGATACCAGGATTGAAATTTTGTACGACAGACGCGCCTTTCGTCTACAAAAGACTCATCTGTGACGCTCGAATCAATGAAGTTTAAAATGCTAAATAAAGTACGAAGTTGAGCATATGTACTCCACAATTTCCAGAGAGTTGTTTTTTCGTAAAATATTTTTTTTTAAATAACAACCTTGATTAGATATTTTACTCTATTTTTGTTTAAGTCACGAATATATAATATACATATTGGATCGTCCTATAACATGTCATTATAGGAGTCAAATAGGCTTTCAAATAGGTTCTTATCGGGCAAGATTCATTTTAGGCAACTTAGAGTACAATTTAGTAACGGTCAAATAAGTGGTCTTACATGTAGCAGCGTCTTACAATAAAAATTAGTGAATTTTACCTGTCAGTAAGGTTTTCACCCACTGACTCTTCTATCGTTCACCTTCTAAAGTAAAATTAAAACGGGTGTCACGTAAAAGACATTAGTGCAGACAGACGGGAATGAGAACGGAAGGTTTGAAAGTGTCAATGAAACAACCCTGGGTGCGTCGACTGTTAGGAAGGTTTGAAAGTGTCATCAAACGAAACAAGACAAGGTGAGTTTTAATTCACTGCATTCATGTAGTACATATATTTATATTTAAGTAATAAATATGAAAATAATAATTTATAAATTTTACGCGTCCAAAGCGCTTTACTGGAAGTACCTCAGTAACACTCATACCCAAAAAAATTGAAAGTCCAGGATGTAGGTGTACATGAACACACGAAGAGCTGTTAAAACATATTTTCTCTATTAAGTGCAATATGATAGGGGGAAAATGTAGGATTCATATTTGTGACTGACACAGAAACATACAATGACTCTTCATTAAAATAATAACGAAAAATTATTACATGCCTGTCATCCGAAGTTAGGAGTCTGTAATTCAGTGGTTGTCGTTTGATGCTGTATATCATATTTCTTTTTCGTTTACTGTTTTGTTATACATTAGGCCGTTCGTTTTCTTGTTTGAATTATTTTACATTAGTCATGCCGGGTCTGTTACAGCTTTCTATGCAGTATGCCGTACGTAGACCTATGATTGCTAACTTCTACAAATTTGTTCTCTTGTGGAATTTGTCTCTTTGGCAATCAAACCTCGTCTTCTTATTTTTAATTTATATCATGGATAAGTGACACAGCAACTGAACAATAAATGTTACCGATGAATTACTATAATATTAAATAAAATCGCCCTGAATAACAAACATTCATTGCATAGTGATCACTCAATAGACAAGAGAAATGGAAAGCGGGGACTAAGTCAAACAAATATAACATAAGGAAAAGTTGAAACAATTTGATTACTTATTCAAGGTTGATAAAATACATGAATATATGTATTAACAATATATTCCATACATCATAGATACATAATTGCTAGTAAATGATACAACAATTACCGAGTGGAGTATTGACATGGATAATTCATGTATTAATGTGGAAAGTATAAGTTTAACAAGCATTCAACTCTTTACATATCAAGTCCTTTAAAGGTCGGGTATAAATGTACTACTGAGGCTCCTGAACTTTTCAGTTATCATCGGCTTGTAAAATGGGGAAAGCAAGTATAGGGAAAGCAAGTATTTCACAACTCTTTTCATTTGTAGATTCGATTTTATGATATTTAACCTATTTTTGTCATTGTAAAGGTCAATAAATCTCAATAAAAGGGCCTTTCTTAAACAATTTTAAAAGTCAAATTCTGTACACCCTCAGAGATGATCAGAAAAAAAGTTTTCTATTAATACTTCATGCACTGAACATTACACTATTAATGTTTATCGGTTTACTGATATTAAATTCCGTATTTATTCTCTAGTCCACCATTTCTCTCCGTATTCTGAACCTTGACCGTCTCTGTGACGTTTTCGCTTTGTTACGTCACTTCCCTACGTCCCTTTTATAATTTTCTATCCTTCGATCGGGAAACTTGCTCATCGTTTTACAATAAGTGATGAAGCTCAAAAGAGAAACAGACAACCGCCTAATACTTTACGGTCTCACACTGGTTAAGGAAAAAAAAACTCCAAAGCGAAAAAGACGAAATGTTTTAAATAGTAATAGACTTCATTCTTATCCAACAAGACACGTGGCACCTAGTGGGATTCAGAACATAGATGTGGTTGCTACTTCTTCTACCCAAGGTAGCTTGAATACAAGCAGAGACGAGTGTTTTGCTTCCAATCAAAACCAAATTAATCATGTGGAGTTGCACCCAGAAACAGAAGCCATTCCTGGACATGCGTCATTTCGAGATCCGATGTCAAGGATAGGTTCCAAGCGCACAGAATTTCAAGATGTCACCGCAGTGTTTCGCAACAGAGCGATTGATGGCGATAAAAGAATAGTTACTCAAGACGAGATGGTCCCGCCGATTCAGCAAAATATTGTTATGTATACACATCCAGGGGATCAAAACTCACCCCTTTAATCAAAGTAAGAGGTCCGAGTTGCCAAATACTGTTTCGCACTTGGCCAGTTGGAAATTTTCCCTACTTAGTCACGTTCCGGAAAGCATTCCTAGTATATTTGATCCAATTTGGACTAAAAAGAGCGCTATCCAACATCTTCCTGGGGTGTCATAGATCAGGAGTTGTGGGTTTTATGTGTAGTCAGAGGGAACGTCAATCAGTCATCGTCTGTAGTCATGAGCAAACATTTTCGCCCCTCCTTGAATTATCAAGATGATCAGGTCTAGGATTTCTATCCTAACAGAATTCAAGCGGACAGTCCTCCTAACGGCATCTGGAGTGGAGTCAGAGGGGTGTTTTGAGGGAAATCACGTTTTTGGAAATTTTCTCAGTTGTTGCTATTCAACTGTGGGCGCGACTTCAAGAAAATAAAAAAGTTATTGTTTAAAATTGACAACCAGTCAGTTACATCAATTTGAAAATATCCTGTTACTTTAGGAATCTTCTATGTTTGCTCCAGTATTTAGTCTTGCATTTTTTGCGTTATTAAGAATAAATGAGCTCACGGCCGATACTAAATCAATTGGAGTCCACCCAATTTTCATTGACGATTTGTCATTTAATTTTTCACATAATAAATATGACTTGCATTTGTAGATTCGTAGTTCGAAAGACGACCAAAGAGGTATTTCAACGACTTTATTATTCCTCATCGGGAGAAAGACCTTGTCCTGTGAGCATGTTACGTGCCTTTTTGAAAATTAAATACCCTTCTACAGACAAACCCGTTTTTACATTTTAATAGGTCTCCTGTGACTCGTTTTCAGTTCATTTCTATACTTTAAAAGAAACCCCTTCCCCTCTTTTGTGGCGTTAAAGACCACATCCGATCACATTTGTTTAGAATAGATGGAGCATCGTATATGAGCAGAATTGAGGTTTCGGATACAGAAATTAAAGTGGGGACGTTGGATGTCTGGTGCATACACGAGCTACATTCGTATTTGGTATATTATAATAGATACAAAGAGCATGGGAAGATATATTTTATATGTTTTATATGAAGTTTAAGCAAAACTGCACTTTTTAATTTTTTTGTGACTGTAGAACCTCGTCATGTTTGGGTGATGGGATCATCTATTGTTTATCGGAACTGTCAAGAGAAGATTAATGGGTCAAAACTTGGATTTCAGTCTAAAGATTATGTTTTTCATTGGTATGGCCAGCTAGGTATGAAATGGAAAAATTTGGTACCTTCAGTCGAAGAGAATCTAAGATATTATTCGCACCTCAAATTTTGATTATTCATTTGGGTCTAATCAAATGAAAGGAGCTCATTGAGCAAATAAGGTTGGATATTATTCGTTTGCACTTGTTAATGTCAAATCTCTCTTTGGTTTGGAGTGAAATTTTGCCTCGTAGCTATTCACACTTGGCAGATAATTAGGTGGCTATCACTTCAACTCAAAAGGGTTAATTTAGCTGTTCGTAATATCGTTAAAGACGAAATAAACAATGGCCTTGTAGTTTGCCATCCTAATATAACAGCTCAAGAAAGAGATTTGTTCAGGCATCATGGAGTGCACTTGTCAGACGTAGGTAATAGTGCTTTCTTGAAAATGTGCAAGGAACTTTAGAGTTTTATTTTGCAAATTCTGGTCGTCGAGTATTTTTTATCAATCAGCTTTATTGTATTTCAGTACCGTGTAGTAAACTCGTTTCGTTTGGGATGAGAGTGTATAGACCTAATCATTTTGACGGGATCTGGCAAGATGACAGGGGGTCGTGACCCTATAATTTTTCGTTAGACAATATGCTACAATATTTTCCTGTGGTACCTGTGGTTTTTTATAAGTGATTTTCTCTTGTTTACCAGAGCGGCCGGTTTCTACTGGTACCAGTGTTGAATTGTTATATCCTCCGAATACCTGGGAAGCTTTATTCAGGTTATGGCCTTGCGTCAGTGTGGGGTTGTGCTCCTCGTTCACTCTTATTTCATTAGAGGAACTTTTGTTACTTCTGTTACCAGAAGAGCACCTACTTGCCAGACCTCATTTACTGTTTTTTCCTGCGGCCGATTTGATTCCACACAGTATTTCAATCTTTAATTAACATTTTTTATTGTAAATACTTATTGTCTCAGTAATTGTTTAATCAGTTTATGATAATATAATTTTATCGTTAATCCTCATTTTTTATTTTTTTTCTACTTCTTGATTCTCAACATGTATACAACGGTCCGAATGTGAATTATAGAGAATAACAACAATGCAAGCACAGTTCTTTTTCTTTAATTTTGCTTTGCTTTGCACAAAGTGATTTTTGTAATGAACTTATACACTATGTCCTTTTTCCTTTACGTTTGCTATATATAAAGTCATGTATAATACGAGTATACGGTGTCATTTATAAAATAAATAAGGAGATGTGGTATGATTGCCAATGAGACAACTATCCACCAAAGTTCAAATGAAGTGGATTTAAGCAATTATAGGCAACCGTACGGCCTCCAATGATGATAAAAACCCATACCGTATGGTCGGCTATAAAAGGCCCCGACATGAAAAATATGAAATAATTCAATTGAGAAAACTAACGGCCTAATTTATAACAAAACAATTTACGAAAAACAAATATGACAAACATGAACCAACGGCAACCACTGAACTACAGGCTCCTGACTTGGGACAGCCACATGGTGAATGTAGCGGGGTTAAACATGTTTGTGAGCGCTCAACCCTCCCATAACCTGGGACAGTGGTGTGACAGTACAATATAAGAACAAACTATAAAATTCAGTTGAAAAAGGCTTAAATAAAGGCAACAGTAGTATACCGCTGTTCAACAGTCATAAATCGATTTAACTGAAACAAATCCGGGTCACAAACCAAAACCGAGGGAAACGCATCAACTATAAGAGGAAAACAACGAAACAACAGAAACACTGAACTGCTACAAAGACAAACGACAACATACATAGAAAGGACTATTTGATAACAACTGCCATATATAGATATAAGAAGATGTGGTATGAGTGCCAATGAGACAACTCTCCATCCAAGTCACAATTTGTAAAAGTAAACCATTATAGGTCAAAGTATGGTCTTCAACACGGAGCCTTGGCTCACACCGAACAGCAAACTATAAAGGGCCCCAAAAATGACTAGTGTAAAACCATTCAAACGGGAAAACCAACGGTCTAATCTATATAAAAACGAGAAACGAGAAACACTTATGAACCACATCAACAAACGACAACTCCTGAACATCAGATTCCTGACTTAGGACAGGTGCATACAAATGCAGCGGGTTTAAACGTTTTAAAAGGTACCAACCTTCACCCTTATCTGAAACAATAGTGTAACATCACAACATAGAAAGACACACTATAAAATATCAATTGAAAAGGCTTAACTCAACCAAAAGACATATCAACACAAGTGATTATACACTGAACGAATAATTCATGACTTGGTACAGGACATTTTAAGAAAAAATGGTGGGTTGAACCTGGTTTTATAGCTAGCCAAACCTCCCCCTGATATGACAATGTTAAAAATACCGCTAAAATGACAACATTACGTGACAGGAATATAGTACAAATAAACACAAGAACACTCAGGACAGAGAAATACATAAATAAAATAATATAACTACAACATGTAAACCACAGAATAACAACGGACACCTCCCATGTACACCACAATAAAATTATGAACTGTCCGTCACACGAATGTATCAACGCCACAAAAAGTGACGTCACAGGTAAATTTCTAAAAATAGAATATAAAATTGGGATTAACTTTGTAATGATGTAATTTTATGTATTTTCTAACCATTACAAGAATATTAATATAGAATTGTGTTAGTAATGGTGTAATTATTTGTATTTACTAACCATGTATGTTTTTCTTCTAAATCAAAACTGTGTAAAAACAAAAAAATCCTGTGCATATAGGTGCTTTAAACTAAAAATCATATAAATGAACTAGCTGATTAATTATCTTAACTTTTACATACATATAGAAAATACAAATAGAATTCAAACCACAAACGATAAGACATAACACAATATCCAACCAGACTTACAAACGAAACATCATAACTAAATACATGCATGTTGGATGTATAAATACCGAGACACGTCTTATAGCAATGCGAATTCACATTCGGGAAAACAGTCATATTCGGGAATAGGTCACGTTAACTCATCAGATGGATACAAATAGAAATACATCTAACAGAAACACAGAATGGACGTGGACGGGTACTTATACATCCCAAAAACAAAAAGACATTAAGTACAGATCTGAGAGTACTCGCAGTTACTGACAGCTAGTTCAAAGCCAATAACAACTAATGTAAAAAATCATGTATCTAAAACTAAAATATCAATCAGTACACATCCAACATCCAATGGATTTAGTATAAAGACGCCATTAACAATCAGAGAAAAAACATGACCTTGTGCAATGCCAAACTATAGGTATCGACAGATTGTAGTATCGTGAAAGTACATATGTGTAATATTTAGTATGGTTTTAATTTACTGATAACAAAATCAATATTTATACCAATAAAAACAATATTCAAAGATTTAATTACAGTGTTGAATACTTAACCTTTTAAAATAAGTTTATTGAAAGGATTGATAAGTTTACACGGATCGTAACTAAATTTCCGGGCTCGTTTTACAACATCACCGTAAAATTTAGGATCTGCTATTTCGTTTGAAATAAGTTTTCTACAGGTACAGCCAATCTTGCAGACCAAATCTTTGTATGATCTATGAAAGAATTTAGTAAAGGTTTTAAGTAATTTGTGGTAACGAAATCCCTGACTTAACAATTTACTAGTAATACATAGATTACGTTCATTAAAATCCAAAACGTCACTACAGACACGAGCATAGCGAACGAGTTGGGATATATAAACACCGTAAGACGGTACAAAAGGAACATCATGTTTTAAACTTGAAATTAAAGGAAGTGTGACGTATATGTCAATTATACAGCAACACAGCAACCCAACGACAAAAAATGACCGAAACACAGCTAGAGAGCAGAAAAAAAGTCTTCAACAAGAAACAGGTGTACTAGTCTATTTGTGTAACAAATTATTGAAAATGGTGATATAAACTAATTTTAATGAAATTGCTTAAAAAGAAGGTCAGATAAAAAAGTCAACGCAACCAGTGCAGACAAATTCTGGGTATATCTTTTATCTCATGGTGCTTTGCAGCCTGTACTGTTTGATATATAATAGGATTTATGTGCCATGTTCTCTGTGCATTTTAATGAAAGCCATTGTTTTTGGAAAGACATAAGCATATACGATACGAAAATTCCTTGCGCAAATAGTATCTTGAAACCCATTATCTAGTTTTAAAAAGCTCATGATTTTTACAGTACAATGGACACTTCATTATTAATATCAGGTGAAATAAATGCACAGGTAACGTGCATAACAATAGACAAATCCTATACTTTACGAAAAAAAAAATCGAATGCTGAAGCTGGTGAACAATACTAATTAAATCTGAACTTGCAAATTGAAAATTATGCTATAAATTTACATAAAGGATAGTAGATGATTAAAAATCAAACATGAGATTTCGAGTAACAATACAAAATGTCATTTTTCAACCAAATTCAACATGTTCTTACTGTTTATGACGTCTTTACACTAAATCCATTGGATGTTGGATGTGTACAGATAGATAATTTAGCTTTAGATGCATGATTTTTTTATTAGTTGTTAGTAGCTTAGAACTAGCTGTCAGTAACAGCGAGTGCTCTCAGATCTGTACTTAGTGTCATTTTGTTGTTTGGATGTACAAGTACCCGGCCATGTCCACTTGTATTTGTAGTATTTGTATTTTTATCCATCTGATGAGTTAAGCCTCTTACAACTGATTTTTATAGTTCGTTCTTATGTTGTACTGTTACACCACTGTCCCAGGTTAGGGGAAGGGTTGGGACTCCGCTAACATGTTTAACCCCGCCACATTCTGTATGTATGTGCCTGTCCCAAGTCAGGAGCCTGTAATTCAGTGGTTGTCATTTGTTTAAGTGTTACATATTTGTTTTTCGTTCATTTTTTGTACATTAATTAGGCCGTTAGTTTTCTCGCTTGAATTGTTTTACATTGTCATTTCGGGGCCTTTTATAGCTGACTGTGCGGTATGGGCTTTGCTCATTGTTGAAGGCCGTACGGTGACCTATAGTTGTTAATTTCTGCGTCATTTGGTCTCTTGTGGAGAGTTGTCTCATTGGCAATCACACCACATCTTCTTTTTTATCTTTTAAAAAGTGATATTTAACTCGTAGTAGCCCACAGTGCATTGTTGTTCATTGTTTCGATTGGCCAATTTCTCAGGGGCATGTTTACATTTTGTATTTTGGAATATTACTATGCAAATGTTTTCTGACCTCAGAAACTGTTTAAGTTGAAAATTTTTAGTACTGATAAAAAAAACAAAACAACGTAGTCTGTGTTCTTAACTATAATGAAGCAATATTTAGGCTGTTAATTTCACTGTAATGAACCAATACTTATCATTTGACCTTCACAGGAATGCAACAATTCTTAGAATGTAACCTTGAATGTGTAACAAGGAATGGTTCAGTTTGGAAGTTTTCTATTCTTTGAAAGGAGTAAATACTGTTTCATGGATTTGTTTCCTGAAACATTATCAATATCAAGAAATAACCTGGAGACATACTAAATGAATCTTAATATAAGTTCTCAATATGAATTCCTTCACAATTACTTTTGTTTGGTCGTTGACCGGTCATTAGACACGACTTTAATCTGACAAAAATAGACTGTCATTTGCAAGATTAGTTAAGGAATGAAATGATATATTTCCGACAAATAACATCCTTATAAAAAAATAATATGTATTTATGGTTACAGACTTTTTGTATTGAATTAAACCAATGACATAAGATAAATGTAAATAAATACAAAGGGCAAATATGTGATAACAATCAGCAAGGGTTATTACGTATAACATCTTTTGATGAATTACTGTAAAACATATCTTTGAATCCAAGTTAAGGTTTTCTTTAGCAAATCATGTAAAAATTGATGCATAACGTTATTCGCTGAATGCAAAAAGGTTTTCGGTATCAACTTTCACTAGATACACCTAGAGCCACAAATGCAGACTTACAAATGATGACGGCAGACACTTTCAAATATCATTTATTTCAGTGTTCTATACTACCATAGGAAAAAAATGCAAGCAACATAAATAGTCAATGATGTTATGCAACAGTCTTTGAAACTATGGACTACAAATAGTCTGTTAAAAAATCATTGAATAAAATAACACAACTATTTCATTCTTTATTATACAGAAAAAATATATACTGACGTACAATAATCATTTTAATTGACTACGCATTATGTTTCACATTGTAAACTTGTAATAAATCACGATAAGAGTTCCTGTACACGCTTAAGTTCAATTGATTAAGTTAAGTTAATACTGTATAAACAACATCAAATATTGCTTAGAAAGTAGGCAGATAACTAAGTAAAGCAAGAAAGAAAAAGATTATAATCAGTTACTTTAGATGATTATTAAGAATCAATCCAGTTAGCAAGACATGGACTATTTTATAATTGAGATGATTAAATGATCTGTTTTTACACAATTAATTCTGCATTCTTCATTACCATAGCAATTGGATTATTTGAGTTATCTGAAGGTTGCACGGATAAATTAAACCGAGAGCATCATCAACAACTTTCATAGATTACTTCCATAAAAATTGGCCAAATGAACTGTCAAAAGTAATTCGGGAAATTATCATTGAAAATCTGGCGGAAATATCAATTATAGCTCTTTAGCAGTCGCTAGATTAATGTAGCAATGATTTCAACTGGAAAATCTGAGAGATTAGAATAGAAGGCTTTACATTGTGCTAATATTTCAATTTCGTAAAATTACACAGGGACATACAATCATATCACTAAACATACAAATGCTCCAATTTTCCTCACTGCTTAGTTTATATTTCATAATGCATATAACTTACATGTACTTTAGATGTTTTGACCCTGTACTCTTATAATTGGAGCAAAGTCTTGTATAACTACTACACGTTTATCGTTTTCATCTGTGATAGTCGAGTCAAAATAAACTTATAGTTTCAAATAAAAAGTTTAATCTTTAAACGGAGAATTTCTTGACGAGTGTGTAGATATTTTCATGTCAATTTTAGAAAATTGAACAGACAACTCTAAACCGTTAATTTAACAGAAATATTATAAAAAACCACTGATGTTATAGTCTGTTTGATATAATTTTCTATAACGCAGCAACGCTAAGCAATGTAACGAGCTTCTAATGAATTTTTCTTGACACATTATTGAAATGAAACAATATACATTCGCATCTATATTTCAAATAACATGGGTAAACAGATTGTTGAAAGTATAGTTAATAAATGTTTCACTTCTTATTATACGATTAAGGAGATGTGATATGAATGACTATGGGACAAATATCCGTTAGAGATCAATTGAGAGGTATTATATATATATATAATAAGTAACTATAAAAAGTCAAACCCATATCGAAGAGTAAGCTATAAAAGACATCAACATGACAAATGTAAAACAATTTAAACGGGAACAGTTTGGTTACGAAAGCAGACAAATTCTATTCATACAAGTGGGAGGTTAAGCCAGCTTTAAAACCAGGTTTAACCCCACCATTTTCTTCGGAAAACGCCTGTACCAAGTCAGGAATATTACAATTGTTTTTTACTCGTTCTTTTGGCTGATAACGTTTGATTTTGTCAGTTTTTATGGACTTTCCCTTTTTTAATTTACCTTGGAGCTCGGTATTTTTGTTATATTTATTTCTTGACGTTTCTACCGTAACCGAAAGAGTATTATACTTGACTGACAAGTTATCCTACTGACCAAACACAGTAGTTCCCCTCGGAGGCATTTATCTTCCTTTCACATATTATAGTCAAGATTCAATTCATTTACTGAAAGAAATACTATGTTAAGTCCTTTTTTTGTCTCTTTTGTTGATAGCTCTTCATGAACTCAAGTACAGTTGGGATCAGTTCTTACCTCTCTTAAAACTGTCAGAAACTCCAGGGAAACTCATCTAGAACAGTTCTCCTGACACCGTTAGAACAGTTTCTGACAAAGGCGATCCTACTCTAGAACAGTTTTGAACAGTTCTACCCTATCATAGAACAGATTCTGACAGTTTTGACAGCTCTTTGCAAATAAAAAGATGTGGTACGATTGCAAATGAGACAAATCTCCACTAGAGACCAAACTACATAAAATTAAGCAATTTAGGCTTTAGGCTTTTAAAAAAGAGCAAAACACATACAGCATTGGGATAGCAAGCTATATAAGGCCCCGAAATAACAAATTTAAAACAATGCAAACGAGAAAACCAACTACAAAATATTAAACGAAATAGTTAACAACTATAGGTCAAAGTACGGCTTTCAACACGGAGCCTTGCCTCACGCCGAAAAGCAAGCTATAAAGGGCCCCTAAATGACTACTGTTAAGCAATTCAAACAGGAAAACCAACGGTCTAATCTATATAAAAAATGAGAAACGAAAAACACTTATGAACCACACCAACAAACGACAACCACTGAACAACAGGCTCCTGAATTAGGACAGGTGCATAAAAATGCAGCGGGTATAAACGTTTTAACAGGCACCAACCTTCACCCTAACCTGAGACAGTAGTGTAACATTACAACATAAAAAGACACACTATAAAATATCAATTGAAATGGCTTAACTCGATCTAAAAGACATTTAAACAAAAACAAGCAAACATACCCTGAACGAATAAGTTTGATCTATGACACAATATAAATACAATATTAGTAAAAAAAAAGATGTAGGAACGGTGTCAAAAAGACAACTCTAACCTTGGACAAAACATGCAATCAAGACTGTAATTATTTGTTACTATGAAATCCTTTTTATCTTAAACATTACTAACAGGGAAATCAAGCAACGTGTTCGTGTTTACGATCAGACAGCTGGTCTAATACACGGCATTCAGAACTGTTCTGCCCTTGAAATGAGTTTAAGCGTCCCTGATAAAGTTAAATCCAAAACTGTTCTTCGGACATACCAATATAATAAAACGTTATTTCCATTTTTGGTTTAAATGTTCCTGATGAAGGTAAATGAAGAAAAGTACATTAATTTAGACGAAATAAAATAAAAAAAAGTGTCATTTTCATTTTGCGAAGAACAACTGTAGTCAGTGTAGATTCCAACAACAAATGCACCGAAGACTATACCATTATGGCAAAATATTTTGTTTGATCGACAACATATTTGTCGAGATTTGGTATTAACATTTGAACAAACACTTGGTGTGCATCTCATTTTTATGTATTCATATGAAGCAACATTCATACAAAAACTTCTCAAAGACAAAATATAATGCATATACTGTCGACAAACCAGTTAACGCTATATTTTAGCTTATAAGTTTTTTTTTAATCTTCATATCAATTATATTCAACAAATGGTTTGACAAAATTTAAACATTAGTAAACTTGCATTATTCCGTTTTGGAATCTAAATTTGTGTGTTCAAAAGATATGCTTGCTCTTCAGCATTTGTTGAAGGGTTCAAATTTAAAGTAATTGAACATTCAAAATCACAAATGTAGAGAATGTGCATCTTGTGAATACAATTTATGACAAAAATGTAACAATATTATTATTTCAGAGTAAAGCGTGTCTTTTTTGCTGCGTTCGATACACATTTCTGATTTGACCTTTAACAGGAACAATCAGAGTAAAATAATGGTGGGCAAAACATGTTAAATAGTTTATCAGCTATAAAACAAAAGCGGTCTTACAAATAAACTCATCATATATACTTAGTTTAAAATTTTGTAGTCAAGACGCGCGTTTCGTCTTCAAAAGACTCACCAGTGACGCTCGAATAAAATATATTAAAAAGGCAAATGAAAGTACGAAGTTAAAGAGCATTGAAGAACCTAAAATTCCGAAAGGTTTTGTCAAATACATCTAATGTAATCTATTCCTGATACTGGGATAGCAAGTCCTTAGTATTTAGAAAAATTCATAGATTGTAAACAGTTATTTTATAATTATGACCACTATAATGATGATTATTGTCAACACAGAAGTGCTGGCTACTGGGCAGGTGATACCGGCGGTGAGGAAACCTCCATCAGCAGTGGTATCGACCTAGTGGTTGTAAAAACCTCATCATAGATACCAGGCTTTAAATTTTGTACGCTAAACGCGCGATGTGTTTACAAACAACTCTTCGGTGACGCTCGAATCAAATGAAATAAAAAGGCCAAATAAATTACGAAATTGAGCATTTCGGACCCAAAATTCCGAAATGTTTTGTTAAATACAGCTAAAGTAATCAATATTTAAACAACAAATGCTTTAAAATCATCAAAGACGCTTATTTCATTAGAGAGTTGCAATCTTAGTTTTTGTATAATATACAAAATTTATCAATGTGAACTTCAATTTACTGACCTACGGTGGAACAGTCACTGAATTGATACATTTCTGGGACACACAGACCACTAGCATTCGTATAAGTGAACGTTTCTTAATTTACCTTCATCATCAACGTACATCACCTGGCATCGAATTCAGTCGACTTACGAAAGAGTGATAGCTACATGTATATCTAAATGCTAAAAAAGGATATTGAAAACATCTCAGATCAATCTTGCGTAAACGATTAGTAAACATCAACATTTATCGACTGAGACTTTATCAAACTATAAGAAATAAATCATGGCCAGTGATGACACATTGATCAATGAAACACTTGAGCAAAAAATATTAATTTGTTAACGGTACTTAAAAACAATTGACTTGGTGATTATTGCACGACTGAATAAAATGGCAGTCTGAGAAATATATTTGGAAAATTACTTCAATACAATATAAATTTCTTTGCTTCATAGGATATTACAGTGATACTACAATGATTAGTTTCGGAGGAAAGCGACAATATATGGTACTTAACCGTAACTTGGAAGAGGCGCCTTCGAGGATTGTTTCAGTATAAATACTTTCTCATCACTGAAAGTTGTTTTTCTCATTTCTTTGTCTTTTTTAACACCGTTTCTCTAATGAATATAACGCTTTAAAATGCTCACTGATTTGAATATGGAAATAATAAATAAGTAAACTATAATGAACGAATAAACGAATATACATGCATTTGAATGAAGAATGAAATAAATAGATATTTGAAAAAAAATTATTTGTCAATAAATTTGTTGTTGCAACTGTTTGATTTCAGCTATGAACATGATATGATGTGCTAATTAAAAAGTAATACGAGCATAATGTTTAAATTAAAAAACAAATAAGACGCAACGAAACACCACTTTATAAATAGATTTTTAAGAACACCTGCAGATAATTTAACAATGTATTCTCACTGAATGATGAAGAGATAGTTTGTTGGTTTAATATCCAAAATTACAGGATTGTAACCAAAATACTTCAATATACACAAACACACAAATACATCTCTATTAACTTTCATAAATATATATGGTACACCATCTACTTGCCACTATACATCATGTACTGTGTTACATCTCTAGATAAAGTGGACGAGGAAAGGCATTTCTCGACTAACGAAAGCTATATGTTATATAGCCTAGTTAGTCGAGTGGTCTAGGGCGCTGGACACAGTGCAGGCGGTGTCACGGTGCCACGATGTCAAAGAAACAGGGGATCGAATCCCGTTGAGGGAAAACATAAGAAATGCGTAGATGTAAGATTGTTGGTCTAAATTTGAGACGAAGTATATATGTTACAGGCATTTTCTAAATTTAGGTATTTTGTAAAATGACTAATTTTTCTAGGCATTTTACAAAATGCCTGAAATTAGCTTATAGAATGAAATGTTTAAAAACAATTGAAAGCTTTGAACAACAGAGCAGTTAGATTTATGATAATTACTGAATGTTAAAGCTTGCATTTTAAGAGTATTAATGATCAAAAAATAAATTTTACTGAATTATTCCAAATTCACACAAGCACAGAACTCGACAATTATTTGTTATTTCTTAAAATGTTTGGATGACAGAATTGTTATGCAATATTTGTCCTGATTTTTTGCAAATACATTGTTTGGCGTAAAATCTGGTTTTAGCGCTTTGATTACATTTGGAGAAATCTGGATCTTTCACTACCTTTTCTGATAAAACACTTGACGTTCTACAACATTGGGTTTCGCAATAAGCACACATGTCACACATGAATATCTTCTTTTTCATATGTTCCCAAAAGATTCAAAGTACATTATCATGATTAGTTTGACTTGTATCTTTTGGCTTATAGCTTATAACGAACTAAAGCAGATCTGCCCATGACGGGTGATGCATCTATAGCAGGAGACGCTTACCCTATCAATGCACCGTTATTTGTCTCTTCTTGGTCGATTTTCGAGATTTAAACCCCAGTTAGCTACTGTGTCATTAATTCATCAGATTGCAAAGACACAGGAATTCCCTTGAGGAATTGAAGATAAAGATACTCATATCTTTGCATCACAACCAAACAAGGCCTTGTATGACGAAACCCATGCTATAGAGGAAAATTTGTTTGGATGTGGATGTATAAATTCTCGTTATTTCTGAATAGGAACATTAAATATAATGCCGCATGTAAGTAAAGTGCAACACTCTCTGCACGTTAAGAACTCTATGACCGTTCTGCAGGTGGAATTTTCCTATTCAAAATACCTTCATTTCAATTGCAAGCGGCAGTCGAAATTCCTGTCCTTTATCCAGGTCAATCCATTGCAGAAATAACCCAGATGAATTATAACTAAATTTTTCACATCTTAAAAATGCAGGAAATATTTGCTACTGAAAGCAAACAAACAGCAATCAGTCAATTAAAAAACTTCTTTTTCTCTGCTTCATGCGTTTCACTTCAATGTTTTGAATCTAGATTTTCTAAAAATTCGTTTGTAAATTTTGTTCTATTGAAAGAACAATTTGTCCTTCTGCCATTTTAACAAAATAATCATAAATTACTACTAGTATCTGAAATACAGAGTGAGTACATACTTCACGTAGTTTTACTAAAAAGAACATATCATATGATATACAAACCTTTTTGAAGAATAAATTAATTCTACCGAACCATTAGTTATTTTCTTTGCAAGATGTTGTGTTTTTGTCCACCTTTTGTCATATGCATCTCAATGATATCCTTTTTCTACAAATTGCCTGAAACTTAAAAGGCAATTTGTTGAATTTTGTTTCAAAATTTCAGTCATTTTACAAAATGACTAGGTATTTTCAGTCATTTTATATAATGCCTGTCAAGGTTAGGCATTTTATAAATTGCCTGAAAATTCAGTCATTTTACAAAATGCCTAAATTTAGAAAATGCCTGTAACATAAATAAGTAATGATGTTAACCCTATATAACCACAGGTTATCCGATGGAGGACGTCTGTCGTAAAGTTGTCACATATTAAGACTTTTATATAAAATAAAAGGTTAAAAAGAAAATATTCTTACTTTGCTATATATACATATACATATATGTTTAATCTGGTCTCCGCTGAGGAGGTGGCACAACAAAGTTATTTATTACTCAATAAATCATTTCTAGAATTGTTCATGTCACTGATGAATTTTACAATAATTCTGATAATATCAGTCTCACCACAAATATATACATATTAAGATCTAGCCTCATCAGTCATATTTTAAAATGAGGGAACTATTTCACTAATTTCAGAAACTAATTGTTCTCTTATAGTGTTTAGTTTTGTGCATTTTATAGTGATATGAAATTCGTCTTCTACTGAATACACATGACGATTCTTCTTTCGTTTTATAATCGGCAAATATTCAAGAGAACGTTTGCCATAGAATATATAAACACATATCTACATGCTCATATACACGACGGCTGCCACCCTGTTTCTGATGGTTTGTGTTGCTAATTAATAATCTTTCGTTTTTTTCTCATTGTTTTGTTGTTGTGTGTCTTTTCGTCGTTTTTCTCTGTTATCTCCTCGCCGTCTGTGTTATCAGAATTTTATTTTCCTTCATATATCTTTTTCCTTTTTTTATATAGAATAATCATGTTAAAGTATCAATATAATTAATTGATTTCGATGAAATTTACTAATGATTACAATGAATCTATGTTGGCATGTGCCATGAAAATTATACTAAGTAACCGTGTTCACATGAAATATAAGCTATATTTATATTCCTCGTTATATAATAGATGACGTTTTAATATATAATGGTACACATATAAACCGTATGCGATGTATACCACTTCATACACATAGTACACAATAAACACACATTATTTTCCGTCCATCTTTTTTATTGCCTTCTGGATTTGAACAGCATACACACATTGAAAGATCTAACTTGCTGAGGTTTTTTTTTATTTTGAACAAAATTTCTTGGAAAATATCCAGAAATTGTCTTCAGTGAAAAAATCTAAATGTTTTGGCCATTAGAGAATTTTTACCTGACAGAAAGGGTCATTGTTGTCTCATTGGCTTATTTGAACATGTTTATATGTCTCTTGGCTTGATGGATCTTTTGCAGCTATTGTGTTCTCAAATTTTCTAGTCTTTGTACGATTTACAGCTCAAAAGAAAGCCGGAAGATACCAAAGGGATATCTTGTTAAGATATAGTTTGGAAAACTAGCGACAGTTGACAATCCCATTATTTATTTACATCAATTTGTCATTTGAGTGAATTAGGTGCTGTTTGGTTGCCGACTTATAAACGTATAATTACCCCGATCTCATTGTATTTGTATCTTTTTTACGCTTGCAGTAGGAAATTATTTTGGGCTATAACTTTTTTGAAAACGTAGTAACCACATCTTCTTATTTCTAACCCCTTCTTCTTGGAAGTTTTGGGTACATAATGGCTGTATAATTTAACGACGCGACCCAATTTGATATTAAATAACTTGCATGACAATATTGGACGTGCAATGTCTGATTGAAATAACCCATATTGACTAACACCTGACAATGACATTTACTTGGTTTCAATTGTGCTCGCGTAAACATGGTGTCATGCAAATCTATTGTCGCATATCTGGAAATGTCAATTCCATATATTTCATAACAGTCTATTATTCTCTACTGTCAACACTGTATACTTCAAATCTTCTTCTACATCTGTGAATCGTCAAATTGATAATTAGATCTTGGTAAACACGATTTGTCCACGCACTGTAATTTAACTGAAATTCTCTATTGATCCCTGATACCGTCCTGGTATACTGATAATTGGCGATGTATGTTTTGAATTAAGGAAAAGGTGATTTACAGACTTTCTGGCCTTTTAAGACTTTGATAAATTGTTTTTGGATTAAGTATATTCAAGTATCCGTAGTCAACACACTAACATCTTTTCATCAAAGACGTAAGTACTTATTTTCCTTTTGCATAAATTGATTCTTCTTTATGATTGAAGATTTGAGATAGGGCTATTATTACCAATTTAATCTCAGCACATGCTTTTGTTGTGCACAAACAATGATAATAGCGTTTAATTTTCGTACAAAGGCTGAAAAGTCTTCATACCAATCTTTACAAATATGCAAAGATATAACACAGTGCATACATTTTGTACCACAAAACACCTAGTTGTCGAGAGGATTTCTTTTTTTAAATGAGGTCCAAAAATGCTGTGTTTTTCCCTTTCTTTTTTATTTGCAGTTAAAACAATTACAAAATAAAAAAAAAAATAAAGAAAAGGAAACCTAAAAAATTAAATAAATTTCAACGTAGAGTTTGATGTTTAAAAGTATCTGGTAACATAATTTTAAAAAAATGTTGACAAATTCGTTTTTTTAGAACTTTGTTACGGTAATAATATTTATACTTATTACATATACATTGGATGCATTAAATACGTGTTTATAATTAAGCTAAAACCTTAACAAATACAATAAAGATTTCACTTAATTTAAATTAATTCGTATAATGTATTTTCGAAAATTATTTATTCTTCTTTATAAGTCAAACAATTTTAATGATACAAGTGCATGTACATGTACACCTTCGCTAAAAGCCATATTAGCATGCATTGTATTTTAATGGTTTCCTCGTAATTTATTTTGGAACAAGCCACATGCATATGCATACTTAAAAAAAAATGGTTTTAAATATAAATTATAACATTGGATTAAGTAAACCACTTTAAAGGCTCGTATTAATTCTGCTAATTGTCAAGATGATATACGTTATATATGTATTTGGTTATTATTGATCATTTACTGACATTTTGTTTTCCATGGAGTTTATTTTGGGAGGTTTCAGGTTTTTTGGGTAAATTTTATAATAAATATCTTTTATTATATAATTTTTTAGTTATTGTTATTATTAATACTATCTATATATTCTTATATAATTCAATGTTAATGACCGACACTGACGAATGCCACTTGTTGTGTAACTCTCATATTTGAACACCGTTTTAGTCCTGTGTACATTATTAGAGTCCACATATTCAAATAAGGTAATTTGAAATTTTAATGTTTAAAGACTTCAACTTAAGAAAAATAAAATAAACAAAAGTATGAGACTTTAGTATTTCGAAATATCAATCATATTTGTGTTTTTTTTAAAATATAGTTACGTTGAATGTGTTTCAATATATCCCACACGGGGGATAACCCGAATAATTCAATCGTTATATTTCGCTGCTCTATGGTGGCTGCATTATCGGCCGAATGCTTTGATAATGCAAAAACGTCAATCAATCATTCGAAATTAGCTCGGAATTCACCTATCTCGATATGATAGAACTGTCTAATGATTGGTCACCTCTCCCACAGGGCACCTATCAAAATCCTGGATTCGTGAAGAGTTTTTAATGTGTTAGAACTTCAGTCCCTTGCAAATAGGAGAGATCGATTACGGGGAGGGACTGAATTATTCAGGTTTGGAGGGGGGCGTTTCTATGTTTACTATCCTTATACATCCCGAAGTGTATTTATAAATGAAACAGTACTGAAAGATGGATACATCTTGAAAAAAAAATATACATTTCTTTCTGTTAATGCTATCTGGGTATGCAGAACATTAAGTTCCTCCATCCCAAATTTTCCAGTTCATCCCCCTGAGTATCATTTCAGTGATTGTTCTGTTTAAACACAGTCAAAAACTTTTCACCCTGCGGATTATCATTCTTCCAATGATTGTCTGTCCGAAATACAAAAGTTTCATCCTGCTGTCATTCCAGTGATTGTTTTGTTCAAACACAAGAACGTTCATCCTACTGAGTATCATTCCAATGATTGTTCTGTTGAAACACAAGAACTTTCATACGACTGAGTATCATTCCAATGATTGTTCTGTTCAAACAGAAGAACGTTCATTCTACTGAGTATCATTCCAATGATTGTTCTGTTGAAACAGAAGAACGTTCATTCTACCGAGTATCATTCCAATGAGTGTTTTGTTCAAACACAAGAACGTTCATTCTACTGAGTATCATTCCAGTGATTGTTTTGTTCAAACACAAGAACGTTCATCCGAATGAGTATCATTTCAATGATTTTTCTGTTCAAACACAAGAACGTTCACCCTACTGAGTATCATTCCAATGAGTGTTTTGTTCAAACACAAGAACGTTCATCCGAATGAGTATCATTCCAATGATTGTTTTATTCAAACACAAGAACGTTCATCCGAATGAGTATCATTCCAATGATTGTTTTATTCAAACACAAGAACGTTCATCCGAATGAGTATCATTCCAATGATTTTTCTGTTCAAACACAAGAACGTTCATTCTACTGAGTATCATTCCAATGAGTGTTTTGTTCAAACACAAGAACGTTCACCACAGTACGTATCATTCAAGTGATTGTTTTATTCAAACACAAGAACGTTAATCTCACTGATTGATTATCATTCGAGAACTTTCATCACACTGGGTATCATTTTTGTTGTTTTGTTCATACACAATAATTTTTATCCTGCTAAATATTATTCCAATGATTTATCTGTTCAAACACAAGAACTTTCACCTCGCTGTGTATCATTGCAGTGATTGGTCCGTTCAAACACAAGAACTTTTATGCTATTGAAGTTTTCGAGGTTGAATTCAACCCTTCTGAAGTTTTTTGCTCTTATGGAGAAATAGCTTCTTTATAATATCGTTGCTGACTATTGAGGCGATTTTAATGGATGCTTAGACTCACCAAAAAATTGGAGGCCACAGATGGAACTTTCTAGAATAGCAGTGACATTCGAACTTTGCATGACATATTGCAAAATTTTGTGTAGTCATTTTGAGTGGCATTGATAAATGTTGATTATGATTTGTGTACAGAACGACGCAATACTGAGTTTATGCACTTTAATTCGAACCAGGAGAGTCCTCAGACTATTAAGCTTCAGAAATCACGATCGGCTTACGAAAAATCTTGAATATTTTAGGTCTTTTTCCAACTGATTTCCAAGATAAATGTTCCCGAATGACATTGTAGCTAGTTGTACAGGGCTTTTATTGTTCATTTACCATTTAATTCCAATAACTTGATCATTAAAAAACCCTCCGCTTTTCTAAAAAAAAACTAATAGTCTTGTGTTTATAATCCTTTCTCTTAACGGGTTTTCGGATTAACAGGGTCGTTCTTATTCATTTTGTTTGATGGAATATGTTATTTTGACTATGGGTATTTGTCTGTAAGGAGAGTGTTTTGGCACAATTAGCAAGATGGCAGCTTTTGGGAGATGGGACAGGTACAGTGGAAAGCTTGAATAGACTTAGAGTAAAAGTTTGTGGATATCATACCCCCTTTAGGGAGCTTAAAGTATCAAGAAAGGTAAATTGGATTTAGATATCTTATGTTTAAATATAATAAATTGATATTTGTATTGACATGGGTGATATAATGGTCTAGATCTTAGTCATTTTTATTCAACGGCCTATCTACCTTATAATTATATGAATCTTAACCAGTAAAGCGGGTTTTGATACACCGAATATGATATCATCACAATTCTAGACTTTTTTTATCGACATCATATTTGTTGAGTTTGGTGGTTTAAAATTTCAATTTCAATTTAATCGATAATTCAGCGCGTACTAATAGTGCCCTACTACTAGACGGCTTATTTTTGTACTCATTTGACGCAGAATTCATACAGAACCTTCTCAAAGACAAAAGAAAAAGCATCTTGTAAAGTTCTTTAATTTCGCTTTCATATACATTGATGATGTTCTGTCACTCATTAACCCACATTTCATTGAGTGTTTACATTCCATATATCCTAGTGAACTTCAGATTAAGAATACTACCGAAAGTATAAGATCTGCTGTCTATCTTGATTTTTTCGTCATTGTTGACACAAATGCAAGACCTCAAACTTGATCTGTGACATAGGTATATTTTGTATTCCTTTTGGTTGGCATTGATAAATGTTGGTTATGACCTGTGTACAGAATTTACATCGTTTGAATGAAGCAATACTGTTCACTAGGATATTATGAGATGTATGAGACATAAGCACTCATTGAAATGGGAGTTATTGAGTGATAGTACATCATCAAAACATACTGAGTTTATGCCTTTTATGTCGTACCAGAAGATTCCTCCGACTATTGAGCGTCCTGATAAACATCACAGCAGGCTTGTGAAAAATCTTGAAAAGTATAGGACGTTTTCCAACTGATTTTCCAATAAAAATTAAGGTTTCCCAATGACACTGACGCTACCTTACAATGTGTGTTAGAGCCAACGGTGTCATTTGATTGTTCGAATACCATTTTATTCCAACATATTGATCATACACCTTATCGCTAATCCCGCTTGACCCGAGAATCAGTCCCGCTCGAACTTTTGACGTCATACAACAATCACTTTTCCATTGTGGCGTCAGATATTTTTTATTATGACGTCAAAATTTTACGGGAACTTGTGTGATGTCCAGTAATGGCGGACAAATAGCGATAAGGTGTATTGAAAACAGGTACAATGGTGAGCGTGAGTAGACTTAGAGTAAAAGTCTGTATATATCATACACCCGTTAGAGATCCGGAAGCATCAAGGAAGGTAAATTTTGATATAGATATATACTGCAGCTGTGCTATTTGCGCAGTCAAATTGCATTGACCGTATAATCATTTGTCATATACAGTCTCTGACCGTACATCGCCTTGTTTATGACGTTGATAATCCGTTTCCGTAGAGTTTTAATTTGTGACGTCATTAAAAGGTACAGGTTCGCGGAATTTTTACGTCGTTCGCGCCAAATTAAAAAATAGTCTTTACCCTAAATATTTCATTTGGAACAGTTGTAGGAGTTGCAGTATATAAAGAATAACCATACATTGTCTCGAAATATATATGTTTTTGTACAAGGCTTAGAAACAGGTAGAAAGCGTGTAAATATAATACTGTGATATTTGTATTGACAGGGGTGATTAATGGTCTAGATCTTCGTCATTTCTAGTTCACCGCCTTTCAACATAATTGATATTAACCAATTAGGCAGATTTTCGATTGAAGATTCATG
Source organism: Mytilus californianus (assembly GCF_021869535.1). NCBI lineage: Eukaryota > Metazoa > Mollusca > Bivalvia > Mytilida > Mytilidae > Mytilus > Mytilus californianus. The sequence goes on from NW_026262668.1 coordinate 97,889,484, forward strand.
GAGTTATTTTGTCTAATTTAATAAAGGGTAAGAGTAATTTTGGTACCCATTACTGTTCCATAATTTTGTAAATAATGACTTCAGCAACAACGTGAGTATTAAAAGTTTGATCAAAGTTTTCAGAAGGTGGACATTTTCTGTTGCGGAATCCAAAACTCTTCTACCTTTATCCTTATCATATGCTTGTGGAATTTTCGTGTAGAGAGAGATCACATCCACATATGTAATGATCGTGTCTGACGGAGGGGATTGTATTTTCCATAAGAAATCACTATTGTCTTTAATAAGTCTTAGACATTTTGACGAAGGTGAAAATCAACAAATTCAGAATCGTTTCAGTCGGATGAAAGTTAGCTGAAAAAGGGGTCTTTCTGGGTTATAGGCCTTGTGTATTTTTGGTACAAGATAAAATCTGCCAGGTGCCGTGTTTTCTTGTGTCACATATTCAGAGTGTTTCATTGATGAAGCCCTCTCCGCACATTTCTACATAACTTTCGGTTATTCCACTGCAGAATTGTGGGGTAAGTGTAGGTCTTTAATTTGGTAGAATCTAACATTGCTAAGTTGACGCCCAGCTTCTTGACAATATACAACATTTTTTTTTCATATTGCTAATTCTGTTGCCTTTATCTGCAGGTTAAATGATAACTTAGATTGTTGGTTCTCTTCTGTTCTGTTTGGTCTGTCAGTGCAGCGCGTTATTCTTGTAATAATTATTGGTTTTTTTTCTCAATTTGAATTTCTGATTTTGTATTAATAATAAAATATTCTCATGTGTAATTTTTTTTATAGTTTTATATATATAGTTTTGTTATCTGTTTAACATTTAGCCTATAGTCATTTCTGCTTCGGATTGAGTCACTATTAGAGCTTTCTTTGACAATTTCCCTCGTCGATTTGATCTCATTGATGGGACCTTGTAATTATTTCTAATCTGGAACACTATGTGTTAAAGATACACTGCGGATTTAACCATGCAGTCTAAGTTAACCAAACTATCAGTCATCTGATAAAAAGAATATAAACGTTTTCCAATTTAGAAAGGCAATTTTCTCTACATTGATTTCAACAGCAGTGTCATCTTAAAAAAATCATTCAATCGTACCAAAATTTATAAAATCAGTGTGATCTTTAAGGTTCTGCTAATATTGATTCCCCCCCCTGGAAATTCGATCAACTTTTAATGCTTTTGACTGTTCAATAAATTTCGTATAATTTAGTGTTTATCCAAAAACATAAAAAGGAGGGGCATTCCAAACCGAAAGTATGATTTCATAGAAATTTGTCTAAACGTACATATTAGTTTGTTTGGGCTCGACATATTCTTTTGAATAAAATTTGCAAAGGCATTACTTCAACTATAAATGATTTATTTAGTATGCTTCTTAGGAATATCATAATCGAATTAATTCTTCATTGTAGGTTTTTTTTAACATGGTAGCATTATATTTGGTAATATTTTACACAGGCCCAATGCTTGATGTAAAAATATAGACAGTTGTATGATATTAAAAAATATAATACCTACCCATGTTGAAATGAGCATAGAGCATGACATGAAACAATTATTTCTTTAATCACATACAGTTTTGATAAATGGAAACTATACGATTCAAACAAATTTATGAAAACCAAAAACAAACAATTTGTAGTCAATAAACATTCCCCTTGCATTGCACTTGAAAAAAATAAACAATACAATTGAGAATGGACATATTTAGAGTACTTTTATATTTATGATTGTTATTCGTGAGAAAAAACGAGACATATTTATTGAAATAAGTGATAAAATTTGTTTTTGTTTACAAAATAGCGCTCAAAATTGATAGAATTTCAAATGACTGAATACCTACATGTAATTTGGACACACTGACGTCATGTATCAACAGTACAATTTTTTTTATGACGTTGACTGTTATACGATAGGCTCTACTGTACATACCATGTCATTTAATTCTTTTGCCCTTGACGACGAATGGTATTGGGTAAATCGTTACAAAGATATAGAGTATTTAAGGAACTTCTCTAAATAAGTACCTTAATATATCACTATATTTCGATTTACATATTACTACTCTATTAGTGGCTAATATATATAGCATTCGCTGCAAGAAACCTTGGAGTGATTGAAGCTATGGACGACTGGTGAATCTTAAATCATTTTTGTTAAACATAGCTACTACGGCTAGCTAATTATCTTATTAGTACACTGCTTTATAACAATAAGCCAAAATAGATAATTCAATGGGAATTGAAGGAAACTCGGGGTAAACGTTTAGATAGCTATCGAACAACAAAATCAAACCACAAAAAATACCAAGAGGTCAACATGCGGTCTACGAAGATAAAAACAAATTCACACCATATGGGAATTTGTGCACAAAATTCACATTTGGAAAGGAAAAATGAGTTAAATATTAATAATTTATTATCATATCATTGTGGCCATTAAAAGAATTGTTTTTGATATGGTAAAAGTACTTGTCGCTACCAAAATTGAGTGACCCCATTAAATCGCCTTAGCGGCTTGTCAATCTACACGTTATACAAACCAGGGTTACTTATAACATAAAGACTTTATCAACCTTAATGCATGCACATATAACATTTGCCACTGAACTGTACCCAACAATACAGAAATAAATCAAACAATCATACATTTATAAGAAATCAGTTAATTACCATAGTAATTTCATGGTTGCATGTTTTTAACATTAACTTCTACATAGTTATACATATTAGTTAATTATTTATTTATTTTTTATTTTATGAATACTTTTGAAATATTGCGTCAATTGTTTTAGTCTTTTGATTTAGATATTAAATTTCATATTTAAAATACTAGTATATGTTTCTTAAAAAAAAACAAAAATGTCCAGAGGGTTGACTGTGGTATAGAAATATTGTTACTCGGACATTTACATCCGACAGTAAATAAACTCATCATAGATACCAGGATTGAAATTTTATATTTACGCCAGACGCGCGTTTCGTCTACAAAATACTCATCAGTGACGCTCGAATGAAAAAATGTTAAAAAGTCCAAATAAAGTACGAAGTTGAAGAGCATTGAGGACCAAAAATTCTTAAAAGTTTTGCCAAATACAGCTAAGGTAATCTATTCCTGAGGTAGAAAAGCCTTAGTATTTCAAAAATTCAAAGTTTTGTTAACAGTAAATTTATAATTATGAGCATATTAATGGTAACTCAAGTCAACACAGAAGTGCTGACTACTGGGCTGGTGATACTCTCGGGGAATTAAAACTCCACCAGCAGTGGCAGCCCTCGCAGATGAAACACATGAGTCTGAATCGCTCACCTTGTAAAAAGTTTGCCATTTTGATATTTCATTTTTGTCTTTACTGAATCAGTTTGCTTATTTGTAGGTCTTATTTAGTGGCATTTTTTAGGTCTTGTGTTGATGATCATTTTTACAGTCTATACAATTTTCTGATAAAAAGCGTCGTTTAATGGTAATAAATCCTATAACTAGTGTTGTAACAATTTGTCCATGTTGACTAACTTGTAGATCTTATTTTGTTGAACTATTTTGCTTTTTAAAAGTTTCTCTCTATTTCTAACAGTTTTTGACAAACTATAAGAGTTAGAGAGAAAAAAGCAAAATAGTTCAGCATAATGCAAAAATACAAAAAATGGATGAAAATCATCCTTCAGGAAAAGAACTTCTATAAGAAGTCGATTGACAATATCAGCCATGTGCTTTTCACCTTTGCTATTCACAATTTCTCTCTATCTATAATGGTTTCTAAAAATGAATAAAAAGCATCTTGCAAGGGCAATAACTCCTAAAAGCGGTCAATCATCAAATTCGACAAAGTTGACTTATTTGTAGGTGTTATTTTGTAATTTTGTTTTTACAAATTCTCTCCATCTATTTTAGTTTCTTCTAAAAAAAAAACTATGAGAATCAGTCTTTCAAGGACAATAAATCCCATGAGTGGTAATTTGTCCATTAGGTCTTATTTCTTTTAACACTTTTTGATGTCGAAGGATTCTCTCTATCAACTATCCTTTCCTTAAAAATGAAAAAAAAAGGTAAAAATCATCATTTAATGGCAATAGCTACTAGGCCAGGTGGGAACGTCGGAACGGGACTGTTAAATTCGACGCCTAGTGTTTAGAGAGTGCTACACCATGTTTGAAAGGTCCTAAGCTACCTGTTGCAACGCTAAATTCAGTCCATATAATATTGCAACTTTTTCGGTGACAGTTAACATATCCAAACATACAACCTGGTTCAACCTCTTTGTATATTTTACTTATTAAGATGTATTGATAAGTTTGTTCTGTTCCTAAATATGCATTTAATGCTTGCCACTGGACGTTGAAAGCAGTCAATAAATAAAAATTCTATAATAGTTATATTACTATCATTACATTCACTTATCTGTACCAATATTTTGTTGATGGTTTGATTTGTATTCTGTGTATCACTGAACCAGTTGTTAATGAACACTTGTCAATATTTTATTATGTTTCATACAAGTTAAACAATCCATGCCCAGAAAGACACCGTACTCAATTTACATTGTTATTAAATAAGCATACAATTACCACATTGCAGATAGATTGCATTGAATACAGAAAAGTTGAAATAACGGCATGGTTTACCAGTGATTGAATTGTATTGTGCATAAACAGTCAACACGATGAATCAGTCAACAATACTCGGCAACTTTACATATCCATTTTTGGTGAGTAATTTTTACAATTTTGAAAATATTGCGTAATTGTACATTTAGCTCTAATATTTATTTTAATATCGTGAACAAAGCTGATCTGAAGATATTCCTTTTGCAACTAATTGGAACATATTCCCTTTGCAAACTATATGGAAAATACCATGAACGGATGGTAACATTTTCTTTATCTGTGTTTGTTTTGTTGATTTATGTACGAACCATTACGGATATATTATTTTCACTAAAGGTATGTTTCTTCGTGTAATTTTGTTTTATAGAAATAAGTTTGTTTCTAGGTTCTTTCAATTTATAAGAGAGAAAAAAAACAAAGATTAACTCAATGAATTGTATGCAAATTGTAATGCCTTTTCAGCATATCTGAACAAAAGAGTCCGCATATATTATAAGCTTTTCTCAACATTTTTTGTCTGTTGTTTACCATCTGAATCTTAGTAAAAATCTCCCGTCTTGAAACTACTTAGCCAATTGCAACCAGAGTACTTTTAGTCACAATCATCTTTTGAGTGTTAAAAATTTCATTCTAATGATGACGTCAAACAACCAACATGCCCCCTTTTTATAATATATCATAGGGACTAAGCAATAAAAATATACTTTTGATTGATATCCGTGTTAACATTTGCCAGGTTTCTGTTAAATAGTTCTGCAAATAGTCATTGCTAACATTTTCGTTTTGAAATAGTCTACCAACTGTGAGTTTTAATAATGAAAATAATACTGACGTATAAAAATAAAAAGATTTGGTATAATTGCCAATGAGACAACTATCCACCAGAGACCAAATGACGTAGATGTAAGCAACTGTCTATATATATAGAAACCTCCGTGTCAGTGCTCATTTCAGATGAAAAACTGATATTTGATTATAATTTAGTCCAAAGTTTAGTTATGCTTACCTCGATACAAGTACAAAAGCCAATTTAAAAAGGTCATTTTATAAGTAAACATTTTGACAAATTAGTTATATTATATCACATGAGATTTAAAATAGCGTACGGTTTTAAACTACCTTTTTCACGTTATAACATATTCAATTTGTATCATTTTTTTCTCATCTTAAGAAGCTTTTCACATTGTTTAAAGGGTTTGAAAAATCGTATTTGCCAAAATAAAGATTTTAGAGCAGCGAATATAAACAAATTGACATCAAGATAATCAACGAACTCACAGAAAGAGGGATGGTGTAGGTATGGTTAATGCTCTCTTTTTGTTTTAATAGTACAATTATGATGCAATAAAACATATAAATCTAAATGATTTTATAGGGTTTTGTCAAATATGTTTCAGTGATCTTTTAGATTTTGTTAGTTGTTTTTTTTAAATGAGTTCCAATTGAATGAGTCAAGTCCTTTTCAATTGAATTTTACAGTTTATTCTCAAAATATTCTGTAGCATCAATGTACCAGGTTTCCTTTGAGGGGTTGTGCATTCACAAACATGTTTAACATAGCCACATTTTTTTATAAATAAAGGCAACAGTAGTATACCGGTGTTCAAAAGTCATAAATCGATTGAGGGAAAAACAAATCCTGGTTACAAACTAAAACCGAGGGAAACACATCAACTATAAGAGGAAAACAAAGGAACAACAGGAACACTGAAGTGCAACAAAAACAAACGCCAACATACATAGAAACGAACTATTTGATAACAACTGCCATATTCCTGACTTGGTACAGGACATTTTAAGAAAAAAATACAATCCTGTCCAAAAGCCAGGAGCCTTTAGTCAGCAATAATTGTTTTTCGTTTAATGTTATTACCTTGAACAAGGCCACAAGCTTTTACTTTGTGAATTGTTTCACATTTGTTATCCCTGGGCCTTTTATTGCGTAAAATATGGATTTTGCTCCTTGTTGAAGGCCCTTAGGTGACCTGCAATTGTTCAAATCCTTGTTTTTTGGCCTTTAGTCAATAGTTTTCTCATTGTTAATCAAACTTTATATCATTATACGGACAATTTCAGAAAACGACAATTTTCTGCTCCGCTAGTGTTCTTATTTTTAAATTTAACTACTTAGAATAACCAGTACGCAGTATCATGCCTCAATATTAGGTAAGCGATATACGTTCCTTATTGCAACTTATTAACATCCTTCTCAGAATAGTGATAACATGATTCTAAATTAGTTTTGAAGTCTTATAACTTTGCCGAAATTAATTTATACATTTCTTACTCTGTTTCGCCACACACATTAATTAGTGGTACTAGTGTAACACCCCCCCCCCCCCCTTTTCCCTTTTCAACCCACTACCCATCCCCCTCTTTTTAGCCCTACCATGGTGATTGGCTTAGGGAAACATCATAAATAGGACGTGCATTATGGCATTATGTGGTTATGATGTTTTAAATTATGATAACGAGTTTAGGAGGAGCAAATATAGTAGTGTGCAGTTAAACCCCAAAATCATTTAAACGAATGATAAAGAAAGCACAAATTACGTCTTTTTAGTAAGATTCTGTGAAAGTTTCAAACATTCCGTTCGTTTTGTTTTGCTTTCTGTTAACACTATTGTACATGATAATCATGACAAATTCGCTATTAACTAACTTTTTATGGGATTTTCTACAGATGAGGAAATAATGGCTTAGTGTTAGGATAAAATGAAGAAGATAAATGACTGTGTATGCAGGATCAAATTTATAAGTCGCTGAAACGAACGCGTGAAACTTGTTATCTGTATACACGGCACATGCCTTTTGTGTTAAGAGTTTTTGTAAATAAGCATTTATACTCGTGCAGATATCTTACAAAACTTGCATTTATAGTTGCAACAAGGGAAGACATTCAATGTGGAAGTCCATATTCTAAGACAAACTCTAGAAAAATTATTACAATTTATACCTTTTAATGTTACAAAATAACAAAAAGCTTCTCGAATATTTTTTATTGGCTACAGAAATAAATGATTTCCGAAGGAGAGTGTTTCCTTGTACAAAAATTAAAAAAAATAGTAAAAGTATAACACCGAAAGGGGGGGGGGGCATGGGGCCATAACCTAGAACATGAATTTACAAACATTCTAAAATTCCCTGTTGATACATTAAGAATTTTTTTAGAAACTTAGTTTCCAACTCCATCAGGGTAAACTTGACAGTAGACGAATTTAACTATTCTTTTGATGTTTGTTTTTGTCGTATAAGTTCTAACTTGGCTACGTACTTTTACATTCCTATATTTCAAATGTTTAGGTGTTAGTGTTCCTGATGGATGTAAATCTGGAAAAGTGCGTCGGTCGTATAAAATTTATAAAGTGTTATTTTTATAATAAAAGTTCAAATACAGAAAATGGCGACCTGGTTGTTGAAAAAGAACAATAACGTCCAGATCAAATTTGGACAGAGCGATGTCTGGCATAGAACTAATATAATACTCTTCTTCTAAATGTTGTACTTTAGACTATGTTTGACAGTAATATAAGTCAGTCTAGACTTTCTGGCAAAAAAGTCTTGTTTTACTACAAAAATGAAATCTTTAAGTTTATTTATTGAAGTAATTTGCTGACCAGTTCCCATTTTATTTGATTATGAAGGATATTATTTCGATTAATCAGTTACTCAACAGATATGTAAGGGTGTCTCAGAAAGATTATAAAGAAACAATAACGAAAACGAATTGTGTTTTTTTCTCAATATCACTGAATCAATGGTACTGTAAGATGCTATAGAAATTTAATTCGTATATCAAACGAATGGTTGACTAAGAGTATTTGAAGTTGGACAGTATTTCTGACTTTCTTAAAATTTTTATGAATAAAGAAACTTATTTACCTGCTTCTGAACTTTGAAAAATGATAAAAATGCATCATTTATATTTTCAGAGATTAAATGTTTTTGTGTCTTGTATCAATCTGTTGAGTTCAGCTTTTTTCAACTTATTTTTATAATATGTATTTATGTTGTGCTATTATATCACTGTCCCAGGTTAATAGAGGTGTGGCACATCCGCAAACATATTTAACCCCGAAACATTCTATATATGCCTGTTCCAAGTCAAGTGCCTGTAATTCAGTGGTTTTTGTTTCTGTATATCATATTTTTTATTCGTTTATTGTTGTGTATATTTTCTTACTGTGTTGTGCTGTTGCACCACTGTTCCAGGTTAGGGGAGGGTTAGACTAACAATTTCAGGAATTTAACAAAATCATTGTGTTGGAGCGGGGTTGTCACCATAAGATATATGTGGTGTTGCTCCTATAAGAATCAGTTAAGGGGATGTGTCTTTCGGTCGAATAACTCATGATAATGAGGTACTATATTCAAAACTATAATTGTTTATTAGTCAGGAGGCATCAATTGTTTATATCATACATAATAATATATATATAATTCCAGATAGAGGTGTTCACATTCTAAAACTGACTTCAAACTATAAGACATAACTTTTTAACTAATTCCACTGACCCTTTAGCCTATTACTTAATATTCGAAATTAATCTTTAGTATCAAACTCTTGACCTTTTAATTACCAAAATGCAAATACTTAATTTGACAGAATGTATTCTTAATGTCTCAAGTAGTATATGGTCAATAACATATGAAATAAACCATTTATTTCTTTTCTAAACAAGTGCTACTAAAATTAACACCTGTTGTTTAATTGCTACTAATGTATAAACATGCAAATTCTTATCTTTATAAGTTCTCATTATTAAAATAATGAAAATTCAGAAAATTATTCAATTTGTAACTTTTCAAACTTTCATGTAAATAAACTCTACTTTAATTGTATTTGTCTAATGCGCAACGGGTGCAGTTTAATGTTACTTTTTATAATACATATTTTGAAGTTGACGACTTCTAGACCACTAGTTTAAATGATAAGCTCAACAATACAATTAAGATGATTTCCTTTCCGCAATATTCAATCATTCTCTAAATAGCAGTAACCCTCGTGTCAATGACTTTATATTTGGTTTGGTTCAACATTTTACCATGTATTATTCTCATAAATAATTATTGCTTTTCTTTCCATACTAAATCAGAGTGAAAGTGTTGATTATATTTCTTTCAATGCGCATTTATCGATTAGATTTAATTTGGAAAACTCGGAACCACATCTCAGGAAAGCCATATATTTATTTATATAATACAAGATGGAACTGAATAACCAAAAGGTACCTTATAGAAGAACCCAACCGTTTTCGGAAACTTGGGCTAATAAAGCAACTTTTTTTTTAATTTAAAAACTTTATGAGCTTATAAATGTACATAAAAGTCATGGTTAAACCATACAAACTTAGTTTGTGACTGAGTGAACAAAACAAATAAATATTCCATAAATAACAGCTACCTTTTAGTAGACAGACTGTCGTCTTTGAGGTAGCTTGTCCGAAAAGGTTGAACATATGTCAAAAAAAAATTTGCTGTCAATAGTCTTAACTCCAGTAATTTCCTATCAGCCCGCTAATGAAGGATTTTTGTATTCAGATCTTGCACCAGCAATTCTTTTACTGTATAATGGATGAAAGGAGCGGAAAAGTCCGGTATAAATGTGTTAAAGCTCTGCCATAATTAAGTTACGCTTGTATATAATGTCCCATTTTACGACCACAACAATTAATTATACACTAAAATATGAACATTAAAGCTGTTGGAAATTGATATACTCAAATATATAAAGTTGTGAAACAAGTTACTGCATTTATTAAGGGATACATCAAACGAAGAAAACGATAACTCCACACGCGCTTGTCTCTGAAAATTTGTTACATTGTACATAAATTTTGTATATACTTTAATTTAACACAAGGTAGCCAACTTGTATTCTTGACAACAGAGATTCCGACAACAGAAATAGGCGCGTAATGCACCATTTTGTAGATAATTTAATGTTTATTTACGACATAACAAGTTTCAGTGGGATAGCCAACAGCGGAATGAAAATATAACGAAAGTTCGTGACACCGTATTATTTTTCCATGTTGGTTGAGTCTTAAAAGTTGTTAACTCGTATTATACATATATATGTATAACTAAACGATTGACGCGACATTTTTTGGCGATCGGCATTTTAGAATCAAGGAGTTTACTTGGAAAGCGAGGCATTACTGAAAATTCAGTGTTTCAGTGTGCGTAGCTATATATATAGCTTTGTGAGATCTACGGATTATCATTGTTAATCGTACGAGAAAAATGAATACTATTTGTGATGTAAGACGTAATTGCCTTTCTCTGACATTTCAAATACTTGGATTAAAATGTTCATAAAAATCCCTTTGTGCATTTTGTTTTATAGTCGCTTGTTTACACGCAGCAAAGATACAAGGCTTATGAATAGATACACCAGACGCGCATTTCGTCGGCGGCGCTCTAACCAAAACAATTGGAACATCAAATCAAATACGAAGTTGAAGGGCATCACAAGCCTTTTTTTTTACTCCCAACAGTTCTGCAAAATATGGATAAGGACATACATATGACTGGGGTAGAACAACCTTATTATTTCGAACAATTCAACATATCATAAAACTGTTCTTTTTAAGAATACAATGTTTACTATTAGGCTGATGATACCAAGAATTTTTTTAGTTTTATTCAAACGAAACCTGATACATGTACATATCCCTTTAAAAACCCGATGACATGGAATGGACAGTAACATGTATATGATGATTAATGATTAAACCCTTTTTGATGGTAAGTATGAATCTGTTGACAACTTTACGTGTCATTACATCTAACACGACACATTACAGTAACGACTTGGTTTTTTTTTCCAAACAGCTTACTTTAGATATTGGAATGGTAAAGACAACTACGCTGAATTACCTCCCTTTATATACTAGATGATAAACTGTGCTTCTCCTAATAACTTTGGCTAATGATAAAATATCTTTATTACAAAATCCATTATTTGCAATCTGTAAGTTACTCGTGACTAGCATTGTTTATACCAGAATTAATGAACGATTATGCATATGATGTAGATATCTGGTTTTGCTACAAGAGTGACAGGAAGTCGATTTCACAACAGTTTCTGTTAGCAAATCATCACGTTGTCAGTTATTATTTATGAAATGCCTGTCACAGATATAAATGTTTTTTTCATGCCAACATAACGGCAGTATTAATTTTTTCACAAATATTTATCTTATGGAGAGTGTTATAATATTTCATTTCAACTGACTTTATTAGCTTTTCGTCCACATGCATATTTTAACAACTGCACCAATAATTATAATATTTCGCATTTAAATTAGTATTTAATTCCAACGTTCCTTAACGATTTATATATTTATTTCATCCTATAATTTGATATGTGTAATAATTGTCATATTCTGTTGTTACTTCTACAGTCTATGTACTGATTTGTTTTTTTTTTTCTTCCAATCTGTTCATCCAGTATCGTGTTAATTTACCATTGACATCATGTTAGGCACAGATACTGACTCCTCTTTCAATGATCTCATCGTAGATACCAGGCTCAAAATTTTATCGCCGAATGCGCGTTTCGTTTAAAAAAGATTCACCAGAGACGTTCGAATCCAATAAGTTAAAAAGGCCAAATAAAGTACGAAGCTGAAGGTCATTTTCAATATGTCTTAATAATGCGTATACAGCTTACCTCCATGACAAATATGTTGATGTCCCCGCAGATAAAGCACAAACAACATCGTTTTTGTATGTAAATCACATTACATCAACTCCTTGATAAAGGAATTAGGTATTGACAATTCACTTGGAAACTAAACATAGAACGTGAAGGATTTTGACAGTTTTTCACATATGTTTATCTATGATCCAGACAATAGTTTCCATTCTGTTTTTATTTTGTAGAAATATCATTACTTACTATATAGTTCTTGAATCAATATTGAATCATAGAAAAATGGGTTTGAACCGACTTCGAAACGACCCATGATTCCGTTATGAGGAGTACCAAAATTGCATCCATGCTCAAATTCACATGCATCCGTAAAAATCTAATGACAAATATTTTGGTTTTATTTCTCCATCTAATTAGAGCAATTTAACAATAGTCCATGCTTACTATTTATTTTTTAAGAAATGGATGCCTGTGACATATTTTAAAAGCTTATTTCTTAAAGTTTACTTTTTGTGGACGTCACATGGCAACGTTTAGATTTTACTTTTTCACTGAATACTTCATGTGTTGATACATACTGTGACCGTTTTGTGTATATTTGAATATATTTAGCTATGTTGAAAAACGTACATAATGTCAAATCATAAAATTAAAAATTGTTTAGTCTCTAAGAAAACTTGTAAGATTTCCGCTGCTTTTTTTCTAAATTGGTATAATTTAGGTACTGTTACGTTACCCCCATCACACTTACCATGCGGAATATTATGAATACTCATAGGTCTGCTCTTTGGACTTTCAATCAAAGACGAAGAACTGGATCTACCGTCACTTTATTGGATACCTAAAGTACATAAGTGTCCTTACAAACAACGTTATAAATAAGTGCGGCTTTCAAGTGCTCTACGAAACCGCTTTCTAAACTATGAAAATCAATTTTATCAGCAATCAAAGCCGGGCTTCATAGTTATTGTGAAAGAATCTACTCTAGGGGCAGTATGGATCAAATGTTAATACTTAAAAGTTCCAAATACCTGTTAAAGTACGTACAATCTTGGTCTCTTTACCCTTGCAATAGTTTAAAAAAAAATGACTTTTCTACTATTTACACACGTATTCACCATTATAAACTTAAAGACAAATCGAAACAAAAAAAGTATGGCCAACATAGTTACAATTATCTTATTATAGGGAGGGTCACATCATACTTTTGTAAAATCCCTCTCTGATTCAAACAAAAACTACTCTGAAACGGACATTATCAAGATACTTGAATTCCTGATTGATAATATATGTGTAACGTTTGAATGGAGTGCTTTTAAACAAACAATCGGCATTTCCATCCTCTTCTTGCCGACTTGTCCCTTTATTCATATAACGCAGACTTTAATCATGAGACTCTTAGGATGAATGAAAAGAAGTTAGCAATATACTTTAACTTCAGGTTCCACTATATATATTATGTCTTCTGACTTAACAATTCAAAGTTTGATGACTACGTTGAATGCATTGTTCTCATCAACGGACTCGGTCGCCGAGTGGTCTAAGTAGTCCAACTACTGTATCACTATAGTGCCTAACAAGATTTTGTGAGTTTGACGAAATTGACCTTAAAACGATCGTATTGAATTTTGATGTAAAAAAATAGGCAGATCGGACATATTTTGATTTTGTCTACCGACTACTTTGGTTTGGGATTAATTGTAATTATTACATTATAATGAGACTGAAATTTTTTTTTTTTTTTTTGGTTAAGATAAGCAATAATTTTGCCTGGCGTAGCCGTGCGTAAAATGTATTTCGGTATTTCTCTTCGAAAATTGTCCTGTTTAATGGAATAAAAGGTCTGATTTGTAAACTTTCTCTTTTTTCTCCAGAATAGGCTACTAGTATTAAAAAATATTTTATGTACTCTATATATGGAAAATTTTGTGAAAATATAAGAAGTGGCAATTCTTACCTTTGATACCTTTAGTTTCATTGATAAAAAATCATATGGACTCATCTAGTGTCCAGTTTGAAGGTCATTTAAGTTACTGTACACATTCATGCTTGTACGACTTTGCCCCCAGCAGAGCTATAGAAAAACGGTAAATTTACGGGTGTTACACGGACACTTTTTTGATGATACACGGACACTTTTTAGTTGTTACACGGACACCTTTTATGAATAGAATCACTCGTGCATGATCAGTGAGTTCATGGACACTTTTTTCAATTAGATTTGAACTTTTTGTTTCACCGACATATTTCCTGTCTATTTTATTAAAACATTTACGTTGGCATCTACAACTTTATTTTTTTCAAACAATTCTAGTATATTACTATTCATATCAGTACACTAAGTGATTGTTATTTATCTTCAAAAGGGGGGTTTTGTTTTTTTCCTAAAAAAATAGTCTGATCCCCAATTTTATGAGAAAAAATATATTGTGGTCAAGCAGATGACAAACTAATGTTCTGATTCCTGGTTTTCCGAATACCGTATATAATAGTGCTAATTTCGAAATTAAAATATTTGGGTGATAGCGTTGAAAAACTAAATAATTTTCTTACTCAGAAAAAAACATACCCCCCTTTTGAAGCTAAATGGTTGGTCCGTAAATGTATTTTTTTTTCTTCAGTATATGGACATGAATAGTATTCTGGACAATGCTGAAAGTAAAGAAATGCTGGTACCGACGTTTATATTTCAATAAAAAAGACAGAAAATATATATAAAAAGTCAAATCCAATCAAAAGATAAAATCCCTATCAACTCACCAATGCACGATTGGTCCTATAAATAAAAATTGTCCTTGTAATACATGTTCAAACAGGCAGCAAACCTTGAAGAAAATCATTCAACTTATGTCACCAATTTTGGACGGTAAGCTGCGACTACATCATATTGTGACACGTGTTTAATCCTGATCAACACTATCAGAGACATATAAAAACCTATAAGCATGAAATATAAAAACCTATAAGCATGAAATATAAAAAAAAATCCAAAACATATGCCTATATATGTCTAATAACAAGACAAAATCCATTTTTTCATAACATTTCATTCACTAATGAAATAGGAAATTCATTCTTTTGATATATTCATATTGTTATTGAATTCATATATATTGAATTCATATATTTGGGAGCAAACGTACGATTTTTATTATTATTCAAGGGGGAATGGGGGAAGGAATAAAGATCAAATTTGTTTTACCCCCCCCCCCCCCCTTTTCCATTTTCCTCCAAATAAAAATCAAATGTTAGCTTGCTTACCTCTGAAATCTTTTTCATACATTACTTACTTGCAAAGTTGCATTTTCCCAAATGTGTACGACATTCATCTTTTACTCGACATGGTTCTTTTTTTATAAAATTCTTAGATTCTTCAATTTCTTGAGAAAAAAACTCTCGGCTGAAGGGAAGTGAAAAAAAAAGTTTGTTTAAACTAACTTACATTCACTGGTATATGGCCATTTAAGTTTCTAATCTACTAACTTTGCTACCTCTTCTAAATGCAAAATGTACTACTTCTTTCTTGAAACGTCGTACAAGTCAGATACAAAACAAAGGTAACAAAAAAACAGGCCGGAAACAAACTGCCGTATAGTTCTTCTGCACTTGTAGTCAGGTCAAGGTCCTCGGCTATAGCCTCGGACCTTCACCTGACTACTCGTGCAGAAAAACTATCCAGCAACGGTTGTTACCGGCCTGTTTCTTTGTTACCGTTGTATTGTATCTAATACATGTTATGATTGAATCAATATACGTGTATGAAAAAAATAAAGAGGTTGCAGGTAAACTAGTAATAACTTAATCCAATCAAATTGAGCAAGATTCAATAACAATGACCGGTCCATATCATAATAAGTAATAGGGGTAAACTGGGCAGGGAGAATATGACAGATATTTTAAGTTCATTTTTTTTGCAAAAACGAATAAAAATTGGTCGACCAAAAGTTTTGCTATAATTTCAAAAACATGTCGTTCTGTATTAGTATAGTTCTCGGATCTTTCATTTGAGTATTTAAGGCAATAGAAAGTTTGGGCTTCAAAAGTCTACATAATTATTGACTTTATACAGAAATTCGCCCTTTTATAACATTTGATGTTTCACAAATAATACATGGATAAAAAGTAAAATTATTTCTTAAAACACTGCAAAAAAATTCATTCTGATAGGTATAGTGGTATTGTCATAAAGTGCGTTGAAATGAAGCGTGTTATAGCAAACATCGAATTCCCTCACAAAATTTTATCACACACTATAGGAATGTTAGTTTTCCTACCGATGGTCGGTGTTTCTCTCTGTGCACTCCGTCTTCACCCACCAATAAAAACTGACCGCCACAAAGTAGCCAATAGTGATGAAAGTGGCGTTAAACACCATTCAATCAATCAATCAATCAATCAATCAATCAATCAATCCCAATCGAACTTGAAATAAAGGATACAAAAGATACAGTTAAGGCTGCCTTATATCCTGACTTACATCTAGAAATTGACAATGAGGGTTGGTGGGAACAAAATTTTACGACAAAAGATGTGATGTCAGCTTCCCAATTGTAAACTTTCCATTTCGATGTAGTAAAATTCTAGCAGCACCTTCATATGGGGTATTTATTTCCCAATTCATACAAAATTCCAAACTTTTAATTTCCTATCATGATTTCATTGATAGAGGGTTGCTGCTTTAAAAAAAGTTATCAAACCAAGTATTCCAAGTATTGAAGTTGAAGTAATCTCTTCGATAATTTTTCTGACGTCATCACGAATTGTGAATTGGTGGACGGTTATTGATAACGTATATATATTGCAATTGTTGGGACCACAATTCCGTCCTGTTTTCCTCAAATGTGACATAATCATGTGATTTTTGGTAAGGGTTGTGTTGCATTCTTTTCGTCTTTCCGGTGTATTGTTTTTTTTATTCATTTTGTTCCATTATCTTCTCCTTTAATATTGTAATTGTTTCTTTCGAATAATTTCTCAAGTCTTAAAATCTCGGAATTTAGTCTATTGTACCTTATAAACTGTCATATTCATTTAATAATATAATGCATGCATTATCATAATCTTGACTGCATTTTTCTTGTTTAACTGTTATTACGACAATTTCCTGACCTAATATAATAGCAATCAGAATATGATTTATCATTAATTACTCATGGTTAACAATACGTTTGGACTCACTAAAATATTGATAAATTTACTTTCACATTTATTTAATACTTTTCGAGAATTTTTAAATAAATGGCGTGTTTAAATTTGATTTGATATTTTGAGTTATGATTTACATTTTCACAAAAAGTCAGAAATATTAATCTTCTGAAATAATTGATTTTGATATATCTGGTTCATTTAGGTAACTGCAGAAGTGGTTATCTTCTAGTTCTCTTTTGAATTGCTCGTGTGCAAGATTACCTTTAAATTACTTTTAATTTGATTGCTTATTTAAATAAATGATAGAGTCGGCAATTTGTTCCTGTAATACAAAGTCATTTTGTATGTTCTTTGTTTTCCCGTATTGTTTTTCCTTTAGATTTTGCTTGGATTTACTTACCATTATGACATTATTTTACACAGAAATCGGCATTTTGTGATGCCTGGGCCTTATATAGCTTACTTTACTTTCCTAATTCCTAACTACCAAAGCAGATTATGTATCTATTATAAAAACAAAGAGTAAAAAATACATTAACAAGTACGATGAATTATACTTTATTGCAGGACAAATTACCATGACGTTAATGCGCCAAGATATTTCAAGAAATTTCGCGGAATTTTATTTTGCTTTAATTTTATATATTTTTTTAAGCTCTAATGCATTTTTGTCTTTTTGTTACGCAATAGAATAGTAATAACAGTTCTGTAGTTTTTTCAATATCAATTTGCTCGGAACCCCCGAATCGCATGCATGGGTATCGCGCATGAATAGATCACAGTCAAATCGACAAAGGTTTTACATAGCCTGGGATCCTGGCTCACTGTTTGGAAGTAGAGCCAGGCGGAATACGACGACATGTATACGTTTGGTGCATGTAAGAATGATGTATCGTGGGATAGCACAATTTCTTGACACATAGCGGGAAAACACCATTTAATAAAATATTTTCAATGAAAATCAACATTTGACAGAAACACATGTTGATGCGTATGGTGTTTTATTTCATACTTTCTTTTAATAAAGATAAGGGTTTTAGCGATGTAAGTCCTATATCTGGAATTTCTTGATACTAGCTTAGAGTTAAGACGATTTTAAATGATAAATTTTTATACCATTTTGTTTATTCACTCTCATGCAGTTATTGCATTTTCATTACATTGATTACCTGTATTTTATTTATAAACAAAAGTAACCAGATGCTCAAAACAATTAAAATGTTTAATAAGTGTTTCTCGTTTTTTATATAGATTAGACCGTTGGTTTTAGTGTTTGAATTGTTTTACACATGTCTTTTTGGGGCCCTTGATAGCTTGCTGTTCGGTATGAGCCAAGGCTCCGCGTTGAAGGCCGTGCTTTGACCTATAATGTTTACTTTTTACACATTGTGACTTGGATGGATAGTTGTCTCATTGGCACTCATACCACATCTTCTTATTTATATTAAACAGTATATGTAACTGAAATTTCATGCCTTGGCGTAAAGTAAACTTTGGCGTACATAAATAATTGAGATTAGAATAGTTCGAGTGATTTTGTGGAGACGGCAAAATGCAAAAAGATTTTACACCAACAAGTTTTCTTCTAACTTGAAAAAAAAACATATATAAAAAAGAATTTGCGTCAGTGTAATATTATATATTGCATTTCTCTTAGGGCGCTTCTATCTAAGGTTTCAGATGATGAAAAGTATTGTCAAGACTTTGGAAATTACTTTATTTGTAATTAATCTGGTGTTGATTTATTCTTTTGCATTGTTAATTTGATATTTACCAGGACAGTCTCAGTGAAGGAAGTATATCATATGTATTCATGTCCAGATGTAAGTATTATATATACACCTTCAGGGTGTTAGATAGATATTATTTTCAATACAGAATGATAGATTTCAATAATTTAGGAAGGGGGGTGTGGGTCCTTCAATGATTTGACACGTTTCATGTTAAAAAATATTAGATACACAAAATTTGTCATATTTTGACTAGAAGCTAAGAGAGCTTGTATTGGATTTTCTGACTAAGCCAGATTGATTGTGAGCTATCAATTTCTTACACAATGTTGAAACAGAACCACCGTCATAAAAGTATTTCTGTTGACCAAAGATGGATTAGTGGATTGAACGACAACAGTATCTGCGTAAGCCTTCTAAATTTAATTGTTGGTTAAAGTTAGAACAATTTATTATTGGTTTTGGAATATCTTCCCAGTTTGACATCAATCCACTATTTAAATAATTTCATCAACATAATGCTAAAAAAGAATATATCAATCGCCCGAAATACGATTTAGTTTAATCAATTTTTTCTTATGTTCAACCCTATCTAATACCTATTCAATACATTTTTATTTACTTATTCAAGGCCGTCCACTGACCTGTAGATGCGAATATATTAGCTTTTACGTCCTTAAGTTTTCGGTCGATGATGTCGTATTAGAAATCATACTACATTGTACATCTCTTCTTATATTATTTTCAGCTTAGTATAAACTTCTGTTATAAAGAATCAAACTGTTAACGTCCTACGTACTCGCTCAATCAATTCTGACATGCAATAATCTCCATGCTTAATAAACAGTGCAGTATTAAAAGTAATACATTGCATAAGTTTTATCTTCCCTCATTTAACAGAATAAAGCTAGTTTGGTATTGCCGAGGACAAATGAAATATTGGCTTTTCATTTCAGCTGCCAATATAAGTGTCTATCTGGGCATAAGTACGTGTTTTAATCAACATAATGTGCATTTAAATTCCTCTAATATTGTTGTTTCATCTGTTTTCATGAGATATTTCTTTAACTATTCATTTTTTATTGCAACGTGTCTAAAATAATTAACTTCGGAAAGAAATTAAAACGATTTTTACACTTTCTCTCGACACGACAATTGTTCAATACAATATTGGTCTTCTATAATCAAATTTCAATGAAGTAATACAATGAAATTTTATGGTAGCTAAAACACACCTTTAATTGTTTTTAATGTTTTATATTTTGATAAACTCCCGATATTTGTTCTCTCTGAAAGTAAACAATAACAGTGATAGCTGGCAAGATAATATTAAGCACAGTTCAAATTTTATGCAGAAACTGTCTTGAACAATGTCAGAATGCATTTCTTGCAAGAGAGGTGAAATAAAGACCTCTAAGCTTGGCTTATAATAAATCATACAGTTTCTATGAAGTATATTTAATTTGTAACAACAGTATACAGAACAGATAAAGAATCAAACCTTTATTTCATCAGACTTAAACCACAATTAAACCCTACACTGCTGGTACTGTACAGAATCAAACCTTTATTTCATCAGACTTTAACCACAATTACACCCTACACTGCTGATACTGTAAAGAATCAAACCTTTATTTCATCAGACTTTAACCACAATTACATGTACACCCTACACTGCTGATACTGTAAAGAATCAAACCTTTATTTCATTAGACTTAAACCACAATTAAACCCTACACTGCTGGTACTGTAAAGAATCAAACCTTTATTTCATCAGACTTAAACCAAAATTACACCCTACACTGCTGATACTGTAAAGAATCAAACCTTTATTTCATCAGACTTAAACCACAATTACACCCTACACTGCTGGTACTGTAAAGAATCAAACCTTTATTTCATCAGACTTAAACCAAAATTACACCCTACACTGCTGATACTGTAAAGAATCAAACCTTTATTTCATCAGACTTAAACCACAATTACACCCTACACTGCTGATACTGTAAAGAATCAAACCTTTATTTCATCAGACTTAAACCAAAATTACACCCTACACTGCTGATACTGTAAAGAATCAAACCTTTATTTCATCAGACTTAAACCACAATTAAATCCTACACTGCTGGTTGTAAGTTTTTATAGCATTCTACGTAAAGAACAAAAATATCTCACAACGGATTGAACTTGTGGAACAGGGACTACTTACCATTTAGGGACACCCGAGTGCACCCTGGTTTTTTATTAATAGTTAAAAAATTAGTTTTTCTCTGCAGTTGGGTTTTTTACTGTACTTTGCGTGTTCGTCATTTTTCTTTTGGCTTGAAGTTGCGGGTTCTCCTTTGTATGCCACTTTTCATTTTGCCAATGAAGGCTACTCATAAGTATTCAAGAGTACCTTTTTTTATGATTTCATTTGTTAGGAAAAGTATTCGTTTACGTTAGTAGTTACAAAAAGGACTGATTAATAAAACTTGCTTGAGTTATGGATCAATTGCGAATTTAAGAAGAACTGAATCGCAAGAAATTACTTTATGACTAGTTTGAACTTTCCTCGCTTTAAGCGGTCAAAGATTTCCACCCACATCAAATGATTACATGTACTTTCCTCTTTCTGATCTTTTTTTTTTTAGAAAAAAGCTATATTGATGACACCTCAATATAGAGCAAACACACTTTTATCCCCAAAATCCCGTCCTCTTATCCTCGATTGTGACATCACCGAAAGCGACTTATGACCGAATGTTTACCTACAATGAGATATCTTTTAATCCTCTTATCCTCGATTGTGACATCACCGAAAGCGACTTATGACCGAATGTTTACCTACAATGAGATATCTTCTAATGCACGTATCCTCGATTGTGACATCACTAAAGCGACTTATGACTGAATGTTTACCTACAATGAGATATCTTCTAATCCTTTTATCCTCGACTGTGACATCACCAAAAGCGACTTATGACTGAATGTTTACCTACAATGAGATATCTTCTAATCATCTTATCCTCGATTGTGACATCACCGAAAGCGACTTATGACCGAATGTTTACCTACAATGAGTAACTAGTTCCACTAGTGGAGCAGAAACAACTTACACTTAATAAGAACCTTTGTTCGTTACCTGTATTATTAGAAGGGGTTCATGTTCCCATAATCTTTAATTTTCTGAGAAGACAAAAGTGTTATGTGGAGTGTTGTTTGTTTTTCGTTGTTTTTCTCTTTGGTCATGGTGTTGTTTGTTTTTTTTTACCAATGGTTGATGATTTTGTCCTTAGTATTTTCTCCCTCGTTTTACCGTAAGAACTTTATTGCTCCATTATAAGAAACACAATTGAAAATCTTCTTTATTGATTTAAAAAAAAAATATAACAAGTTTAATGTCTCTACTTCATTACGTTTGGAAATTGAACTTGCGGTAAAAAGGAATGATAAGAATAATTACTTGGCCCATAAAATATCAAAAATAGAAAACTTATTCAATATCAAAATAAGAAGATGTGGTATGATTGCCAATGAGACAACTCTCTGTCAGAGACCAACTGACTTAGAAGTTAACAAATATATGTCAATGAGCAAAACCCATATCGCATAGTAAGCTATAAAAGGCCCCAAAAATGACAATATATAAATAACACATAGCTGAGAGGGTGAAAGAGCAGATTGTTTCCCCGAGAAAACATTGTCAACTGAGGCGAAGCCAAGGTTGACAATGTCTTTTCGAGGGGTAACAATCTGCTCTCATCACCCTCTCAGATACGTGTTATTTAATTTATTATACTGAATATTCTGTTATTACTATCTATTAATTTTCAAAATCAAAGTAATAAACTATGTCGTCTTGTACATAACAATCATCCGTATTTATTAAAGCGCACACTTGAGCAAGCGTCTCCGTGAAGGGTAATAGAGTATTTGCCATGGGATAGAGTAAATTGTCTCCCTCGTATTAACCAATCAAAATCTGGCATTTTGACATGAAGTATAATACATGTATTTAACACTCCAAACGAGAAAACTAAAAGCCTGATTTATGTAGAAAACAATAAACGAAAAACAAATATGATATACAGAAACAAACGACAAGCACTGAATTACAGGCTCCTGACTTGGTACATATCTGAATATGAATGATTTTAAGTTGAGGCTATTTTGGCAGTTATTGCTGTTTTGTGCTAAATGTAAAAAGTTTGAAGCCCTAATGCCCATATATGAGACAAAATTAAAAAATATAAATACTGATGTCCCACATACTTATGTCTTATGAACATCTGAATGATGTTTTGGTAGATCTATTATATATACTCTTTTGATTTTCGAATTCAAAGGGCCAAATAAGTGGTCACATCATAGCTTCTCCTTTATTCCAATATTCTATAGCTGATGATTGACACAGGAAGAGCTCTTCGTTCGGATTATTTATATAGTTCCTGAAGCCTTACAAATCACACGATTTCAGAGAAGGTGTGTAATCATGGGGTTAATACAATAATTGTTTCACCTTTGGGACAAAAGTTTACAGTTAAACACCATTTTCTTTTCCCAATTGACACAGCCGATCATTTGGTCAAGAACAATTAAATTATGATTTATCAATGTAGTTTGTCTGATTGTGTGATAAAGATCCCTCTCCAACTACTTACGGTGTACAGTCGAATAATAATATACGGATCAAGCCCGATGCATTATCTGCCCTATAACTGAATGTACATATTTATTTTCACTAATGCGTTTAAGGAAGACATGCTTTTCATAAAAATTGTAGAACAAACTTTAATCAGTCTCCATCATTATAATGAAAACCTTAATGCAGATGCTTGCGTGTACGCCCCAAATTTTCTAGGTTTACTTGTTGCAACAGGTTTGCAACATCGTTTTATATATTCATTATCATTGTACAACCATGTCAAGCGTGAATAAGAATTATATTACCTATAATGATTTTTTTTATTTCTAAGAAGAATAAATGTACCACATTTGATGATGTGTTGTTGAGTGTGAAATTTAAGATTTGATATGATGCAAGACTTCAAACAGTGTCCTCTGTTGTCGACTAGTACAGAAAATTGGAAATGGCTATATAACGTATGGAGATCCTTCCATCCTTCATTCTATACTGTAATTTTAGTCGGTAATTTGCAAACAAAATGGAGTAGGATAGTACACAAACGATCATATATTATGCGTGTTCATTGTTTTTGTGGTTTATATCGACCACGCCACCCTAAACCACTAGTGGAGGTGTAGTATGGGAGTTTTGTCAGTAACTTGCCGAAGATCAGAAGTTTATCAACAATGCCGTTCTGTAGCACTAGTGAAACAGACTATAAAAAACCGAACGTATATAAAAATAGTGCAAAGCAATCGAAAAAAATAACCAAACAAACAGAGTTGAAAGAAAATACATGTACTCCTTTTTTTAAACTTTTATTTAAAAGTTATCGGTACATTTGGTATTATACATAGAAGTGCATACCAATTATAACCGGATACAAGTTTCTCCATTCCATTACAGTTCATTAAAGCTGAGTAAAAAATTAATTGGTACCTTACCATTGAACAAAAATCAATTTCTTGGTACAAATTTAGAAAAGAGCTATTTTTGTCAATGGTACTGTACAAGAAGTGACAAACTATGGAAATGGAACTGACAGGTGATTACAACAGGACAAGACAGCTGAGAAATACTGACAGAAATTATTTAATGTGCTTCATTGTCTAAGAATAAGATACTATTACTTTAACATAATACAATGGGAAAAGTGTTTCTGCAACTTAAGTAAAACAATCAGATGTAAAAAAAATCATAGTTGCATTATAGCAATAAGTTTATAACAATAACACGTCTTGCTTGATATAGGAGATGACTGTATAAGCTATATTTATACAAGTGTACGAATATAATTATGTTTATAAATTTTGTATGCTTACTATCATTTGTCAAATAAATCATCCCCCAAAAAGTTTTAAATATAGTGTCGCATGTGACAATCCTCGGAATTTTGTGTGAGGAAACCGATTAACTTACATTTGATCCACTGAAACTCTGTAACTGCAGAGGAAAACGATTTATGTCGGTGCACACTATGGTAACTGTTGAAGAAAAAATATTAAACATAAAACACTAAAAAAAATCAAAATTTAGAGGACAATACATCCACAAAGCAATTCAAAAGCAGCAAGGAAAAAGGCCACAAAACAATACATAAACAAAATAAAGATCGTGCAATCCAACCATTGAGACTGAACAAAACTGGGATGAACTTAAGATCTCTGGAAGGGTCAACATTTCCTATATATATAACTATAGTCTCCCGTCGTGTTATTGATGAATTACCGTTAATAAGGTATAATACAATTGCGCAGTAACAAAGATAAATGTATTGCTAATCGTTGAATGTAAATTCGTGATCCCTAGGACATGACCGAATATGATAGTTTGAAAAGAAAACATTATTTCTGGACAAAGGATACACAAGACCGTTTCCAGGAAAACAACACGGATCTTGGAATATAAATCGCACAGATACAACTTGACAAAAAAGTAAAGCAAACCAGCCAGAAACTTCTGTTCAACTGCTTAACTAGGGACAGCTGTCGTGTTGCTAATGGAAAGAAAACAAACATATGTGATAAGTCGAACATGTATTCGATGATGTCACAATCGAGGAAATGAGGGTTAGATTGTGCCATCTATTCAACTTTACTATTAAGAACCATTGGTTCAAACGATTTAATGTAAGCAGCAATTTTCTATTAAGGCATTCGTGAAAGGAAACGGAAGCAGGAGAATACCATATCAACTGGGAGACATATCCTTCATTTGCACTGGAAAAAATATAAATCATCTCTTTTGTCATAAAGTGCGCTTCTCAAACAACTATCGCAACGTTGAGAATGTGTAAAAATAAATATTTTTTTTTAACTATTCCAAGATATTTTATATTCTTAACAAAAGAAATGCATATTGTTAAGACAAGTTGCTGATAAAAAATATAATGGCATTTTGATTTTTGATACTAACTTCATTAGATCGGAAATCCGCTCGCCAATCCGGGGTCGCTTGATATTCTTGCTGAAAAAGTCAGTATCTGAACTACTCTCAGATCTTTACATTGTATTTTTGGTGTTTTTATTACTAAGTATCTGTTTTTGGTCTTTGAATCGACCTGATAAGTTAACCCCTTTTTAACTGATTTTTATAGTGTGGTCTTATGTTGTGCTGTTACATCACTGTCCTAGGATAAGGGGGCGCCTGCACACATCTTTAACCCTGCAACATTTTGTTTCGTGTGCCTATCCCAAGTCAGGAGCCTGTGATTTACTGGTTGTCTTTTGTTGCATTTATCATATTTATTTTTTTGTTTATTGTTTTGTTCTTAAATTATGCCGATAATTTTCTCGTTTTAGTTGTTTTACATTTGTCAGTTCGAGTCTTTAATAGTTTACTATTCGGTATGGGCTTTCCTCGTGTTTGAAGGCCGTACGGTGACCTATTGTTGCTGACTTCTACATCATTTGGTCAATAGTGGCGAGTTGTCTCATTTGCAATCATACCACATCTTCTTGTGTTTATGTAAAAAACAAAAAAATGTCATTGCCCTATATACATGTAGATGAAGCAGACTTACACTTAAAATTGTACATTCTTTCCGGGAAAAAATACCAATGCAAAAAGTAAAATCACAAAACTACTGAACTCCGAGGAAAATTAAAAAAGGAAAGTCCCTAATCAAATGGCAAAATCAAAAGCTCAAACACATCAAACGAATGGATAACAACTGTCATATTCCTGACTTGGTACAGGCATTTTCTTGTGTAGAAAATGGTGGATTGAACCTGGCAAACTACACCTAGAAAGGTAAATTCATACTCGATAAAATACAATTCCATTAAAAAAGAGAACCAAACAGAATAACGCTCTACCAAAAGATAAAGAGAAGATTAATCGATTTTCGTATATAAAGTCCGAAGTAAATACAAATGCCCTTAGAATGTCTCCCAAATCATCACTTGTTAGATGAGAATACTATTTCAAAACTGTCATATACTTAAGTTATGCATATGATAATGGTTCATATCGAAAATAATATTGTTTTAAGTAATTTTAGCTTTTATTTCCTCTTAAACGCCAAAGATCTCTACGTCGATTTTGAAATATAGATAATGGCAATTGACATCTATATGTCTTCTTATGTATATTGGAGTAAGCAGATATGGGTGACGACCCTGACATCATGGACAAATCGTTTAAGACTGTCGATTGGGTCACATATCTTAAAAACTTGAATTACCCTGATTTTGATTATTACGCAATGTTTTCGTCTTGAATAGCATTAAAGTTCGTTTTCGACGATATACTTTCCATGATAACTAATGGTTTACTTTTACAAATTGTGACTTGGATGGAGTATTGTCTCATTGGTACTCATACTACATCTTCTTATATCTATATAATATGATATAATATAATAATTATTTTGTGACAGTAGCAGACGGACCATCTGAACAGAACTTGTTGATAATGTTACTGACCGGTAAATTGTATTTTAAACAAAAGAAGCCTGAATTTAAAAAAAAAATCGGGTAAATAGAAAAAAGTAGAATAACAAAAATACTAGAACTCCAAGGGAAATTCAAAACGGAATGTCCTTTATAAAATGGCAGGTTATTTTAATGTTACATGTTAGCTTTACTTCACCAAATGAGTCATTGGAACAAAAAATGCAACAAGTACATTTTACTTAACATCTTCACACAAAAGTGAAAATCAATTATCATTTTGTATTTTCGTTGAAAAAATCTATGAATAGTGTATTATTTAAGGTTGTTGACCTTCATAGTATAATAAATTAAGAACCTTATCCTTCGCTTTCAAAGGAGTAGGTCCGGTAAGGGCCGATTTTGGCCCCAAATTTCAGGTTCATCAGATGAAAGATTTTGGACACTTTTTAAACACTTAAGTGTCTACTTCAGTCGATTCAATTAGTTTATGTGAAAGATTTTAACTGAATTAGTCATTTCAGACGCTCTAATGCAAGCTTAAATATGAAAAATCTATCAAATATGCCATAATATGTCACTTTTCAGATGGTTTTTGTCAAAAATGAAAGTGGCCGCATCCGTGTTCACTCTCGACCTTTATATATGTTATGTATTATCATCAAATACAACTTATATTTAAATATTAAGAATGAACACAAATGCGGCCACTTCCATTTCAGACGGAAACCGTCTAAAATTTAACTCAAATTCTAAAATTGTGAAGATTTCAGTAATTTAGCATGACTTAATGGTGCTAGTACCCGATATATGTGCATTGTATTGTCAAAAACAGCCCATTTTTATGTAGCAGAAGTATTATACTTTCCAATAAATAGCTAAAAGTTTACATTGTTACAATTTTGTAAAACTGCTATATTTTGGGGCCAAAAAGGGGTCTTACTGGACCTACTCCTTTGTGGGGATTGAGCGTTGTTTCTGAGAGAAAAACCAAATTAAATAAAGTTATTATCAAAATCATTTATTCTTAATTTTGATATAGACAAACTAAAAGGAACACAATTCCTTAGAACGCCTGATTGAGTAAAAGCAAATATTATTTTTTGTTGGCATATTAAGAAAAATCTGGATTATCACAGACAATACGTTGTCTATATATTTGCAGGTATTGATCAAATGATACCATTGTTTTCATCATGAGGTATTTTTAAAGTTCAGTCAAAACTTACGATTTACTTAAGTGAACGACAGAAACAACGATATTAGGTCAGTTAGTCCAAATCGGATATTATTCCAATAAGTTTTTCTACAAAAAAGACATACGTATTTAAACAAAAAATGAACAAATGTAATTGCTTTTATCGTTTCTTTCCATGTCACATTAATTTGTTATTGTTAATTAAGAAAAATAAGAATTGTTTCAAATTAAAGTTAAATGGATTAAGAAAAGATGTGGTAGAGTCAGTATTATTTTGATGTCCTAACTGTCAACAGAGAAGGGTTTGCAGGATGTCCTAACTGTCAACAGAGAAAGGGTTTGCAGGATGTCCTAACTGTCAACAGAGAAAGGGTTTGTTTGATGTCCTAACTGTCAACAGAGAAAGGGTTTGCTGGATGTCCTAACTGTCAACAGAGAAAGGGTTTGCAGGATGTCCTAACTGTCAACAGAGAAAGGGTTTGCAGGATGTCCTAACTGTCAACAGAGAAAGGGTTTGTTTGATGTCCTAACTGTCAACAGAGAAAGGGTTTGCTGGATGTCCTAACTGTCAACAGAGAAAGGGTTTGCTGGATGTCCTAACTGTCAACAGAGAAAGGGTTTGCTGGATGTCCTAACTGTCAACAGAGAAAGGGTTTGCTGGATGTCCTAACTGTCAACAGAGAAAGGGTTTGCTGGATGTCCTAACTGTCAACAGAGAAAGGGTTTGCAGGATGTCCTAACTGTCAACAGAGAAAGGGTTTGCAGGATGTCCTAACTGTCAACAGAGAAAGGGTTTGCTGGATGTCCTAACTGTCAACAGAGAAAGGGTTTGCTGGATGTCCTAACTGTCAACAGAGAAAGGGTTTGCTGGATGTCCTAACTGTCAACAGAGAAAGGGTTTGCTGGATGTCCTAACTGTCAACAGAGAAAGGGTTTGCAGGATGTCCTGTCAACAGAGAAAGGGTTTGCTGGATGTCCTAACTGTCAACAGAGAAAGGGTTTACAGGATGTTCTTACTGTCAACAGAGAAAGGGTTTGCTGGATGTCCTAACTGTCAACAGAGAAGGGTTTGCTGGATGTCCTAACTGTCAACAGAGAAGGGTTTGCAGGATATCCTAACTGTCAACAGAGAAAGGGTTTGCAGGATGTCCTAACTGTCAACAGAGAAAGGGTTTGCTGGATGTCCTAACTGTCAACAGAGAAAGGGTTTGCTGGATGTCCTAACTGTCAACAGAGAAAGGGTTTGCTGAATGTCCTAACTGTCAACAGAGAAAGGATTTGCTGGATGTCCTAACTGTCAACAGAGAAAGGGTTTGCTGGATGTCCTAACTGTCAACAGAGAAAGGGTTTGCAGGATGTCCTAACTGTCAACAGAGAAAGGGTTTGCTGGATGTCCTAACTGTCAACAGAGAAAGGGTTTGCTGGATGTCCTACATGTAACTGTCAACAGAGAAAGGGTTTGCTGGATGTCCAATGTTAACACTCCCTAAATAGTAAATGCGGCTATTAACTTGATCCTCTTCAAAAACATGTATGATGACATGAAATGTTGTTGT
The DNA here is from genome assembly GCF_021869535.1 of Mytilus californianus. Lineage (NCBI taxonomy): Eukaryota > Metazoa > Mollusca > Bivalvia > Mytilida > Mytilidae > Mytilus > Mytilus californianus. The sequence continues at coordinate 97,919,892 of NW_026262668.1, forward strand.
TAAAAAGTTACTATGTGTAGATATGAATCTTACTTAATGATTTACTTGGAAGATGCTTGCTGCTTAGAGGAAAGTTAGTACATCAAAAGTTCTCAATCGTCATGTTGAAATTATCTTTTTTTTAAGTTTTTGATTTGTTTGATATGTTTCATTTGTCGTTTTTTTCATAAACAATTTGCAAGATTCTCCCTCGAAGTTCCATGTTGAAAATACAGACAGATGTATAATATGTTTTCAAAATAAAATTTATCTATTTTGCCAGAAATAGCAAACAGCAAAAGTTTTCACTATTTCAAGATTTATTGAAATTGATGGCTTTCTATCTCGGAGATGGTATTTATCAACTTCGACGTTTACAGCTGTTTTCCTCCCCAAAGTCATTGTCTGAAAATACAATTCCAATTTATGTGTGCTTTAAAAGATTGAATTATGTTGCTGTTGTCTAGTTCAGCTTTTCTCATATATCAATACGACAATTTCCAAGCTAATAGAAACATGTTTAGTGTCGTATATTCAAATTACCGAGTTGTTTCCAATTTTGCACTAAACTGATGAAAACAGAAATAAAATAGTTGTAAAGAACATTCAATGTGACAGAAAAATATAGAGAAAGAACAATTTAACATATATATTGTTACAAATGGGCTGGTGATAATCCCAACAGACACAAATCTGCCAATGGACAATTTAAAAAGTTCTATTGTATGTGCTATGTAATTACTTCGTCAAATTGACGAGAAAATCGGATTTACAATATATAGTTTTACACTATAAACAGTCAATTTTAAGCAAATGAGATATTGACAATAGACTTACACTATTCAAATATGATTTGCCGTATGGCTTGAATTTGACTGGCAAAATTTTACTTAATCAAGGCTTCGGAAATCATGAAACTTTACATAAAGCGGCATGCACATTTTGTATTGTTCACTTGGCATAAAGCAGAATCTTTTATGCAAAGTTTAATTTTGGTTCTGTTGACATGTTGGCATTCGAGAGTGCTTATTCCTTTCCTATATTACATGTATGTGTTATCGTTCATCATAATTATATCGCTGATCATGAGTATGATCTACTGTGTGCTATATTTATGTTTTCAATCAGAGTTTACAAATTGATTGTTATATACAGTTTAATTTGTTTGTGATTGTCAAAGTGATCAAATTCTGTTTTTTTTTTTATTTGTCGTCATTTCATCATTAAATCATTTCTTTGAAATCGTATTCAATTTAATTTGGTCTTTCAACTGCTTTAATTGGAGCGCCACTGACGAGTCTTATGTAGAAGAAACACGTGTCTGCCGTACCAAATTTTAAGCCGGATATCTTTGATGAGTTTTTTTTCATATGTACCCATTTTGCATCTTTTTGATCTTTGTGAAAAATTTATAACAACCAGTTTCTGTTCCCTCTTGGTGGTTTCCATTACGCATAAAAGAAGTTATTCAATAAACGTCAAACAGACCTTGTCTTGAAGGCCGTACTTTGACCTATGATTGTTTACTTTTAACACATTGTGACTTGGATGGATAGTTGTCTCATTGGCACTCATACCACATCTTCTTATTTATACTTGCAATAACATAATATCAGAAAAGACCTCTAGTGCGCAACTATCGCTAAAGATTAATTAATTGGAGATTTGAATTTAATAAAAGTATATTGATAAAACCACGGGTTGACATTTATGCAAAATAATATACAACGAGCGATAAGATGTGCAAAATATTGACATAAAGAGCCGAACCATGGTAAAATCAATATAAATTCATTAACAATTATGTTAATGTTTTTGATCGAAACGCTCTGGGTCAAAGCAAATATTGGCTGTTTCCGTAATTGAGCACACTATATATATTGACGTAAAAATCGAAGAAAACTGAATTAGTGACATGCATAACCGATTTTATAATTACTGGTGGTTAGGATGAAGTTAGATTATGAAAATGAAAAAAATAGGTGTGTTTCTGTCAGAAGAGAAGGGATTGATCTTTAACATGCAGTCTAGTAATCACCTTACAAAATTGCACAGCCCATCAGAGAGGTAGGATGTGTATCGCCGATATGCAGTTGTGACTAACAGCGACGTGCCAAAATTAATGCAACGAACTTTTACTATCACATTTTCACAAAATATTCTTTAATATGTTTCCTTGTTTTTTTACGTTGCCGATCATTTCACCATGGGTATGGACCCAAAGCGTTTGAAAGACGTCATGTTGGAACCAAATACTAGTATAAAGTGTCTGTATACCATAAAATCTGCCATCCTGAAAAAAAATACAAGCAAACAAACACAACATATTAAGCAAACGAACATAAAAACAAAAAACACAAAAAAAATAAAAAAATACCCACACACACACAAAAAAACAAACAAGTAACTTAGATATATACAAAGGCAACCACTATTTCGGTTCCTGACTTGGGACAGTCATATCAAAATATATAGCGCTGTTAAACGAGTTTTTCTTTAGAACTCATGTACAAGTAAAACAATTATTCCGAATAATTCAGCATCAAATACTGCCCATACATGTATTATTTGAAAACAAACTCATAGTTCTTAATCTGCTTACATGGAAATCATGTTCTCTTACACTGTTATATCTATGATTGTCATTCTGGATGTATATCATCATACAGTCACACTTCCACGTCAGATTGAGAATCGCAACTTGGTACCGAGAAACGTCATCTTGAAAGTGAGAAATGTCAAACTGGAACTGAGAAAAAAATACACACAATCAAGTAAGCAAGTTTACACCACATATAATCTAAGCACAATTATATATGTACCTAGATCAAAAATATTTTACGAGAGTGAAAAGCGCCTTCATGAAATACATAGAAAATGAAACAGGATGAGCTGGTCATTATTCTCCTCCTCCTTATCATTGTGAAGGTTCATGTTGCACATTGACAAGAATAAGTGTTCAAACTAGTTACTAATAAAGAATTTTCCTGGTTCGAGGTTCCTGGTGTTTGACTTGTGGAAGTCGTTTTGGATATATGTACAATGAATAGAAGCAGTAAAAATCAAGTACGACTAAGTAAATCATTTTCCACTATAAATAAGTTATAGCAACACAGTACTTGATTTATCGATACCAGGCTATCCTTCTCGCCCACTTTAGACGTTTTGATTATTTTTATTCAATAATAAAATGGGCCTAAAGCCATATCCTAACACACTGCGTATTATTTCTAAAAGATTGCTACTATGTTCTAAATAGAAAATGGAGTAAATCAAAAGACAAATGCAAATGATTACTAAACTCTTTTTTTTTTTAACTTTTGTTCCTTTTAACCATGGAAGTATTATATTGTCAATATATTGTCAATATAATACTCCCATGTTTTAACCATTCATTCGGTAGTAAAAAATAGAACCTAATGACAAAAACTGAAGTACTGTTTACACTTTTATGTCAGGTACATATCTAGGAAAACCAAGAAATATCATCAAAAGTATCAAACCAGATTCAACAAGGGGATATCTGAGGTTTGAGATTCGAAATTCAATATCGAGATATTTCTAATTTTGATATTAAAAATTCAATATCCAAATTAGGAATTAGGAATTCGAGATTAGAATCTTATTAAAAAGTAGGTGATTTATAATTTTTGGATTAGAAAATCGATATCAGAAATAGTCAAAAAGAAAACAGCTTTAATTTCTTTAACTAAGGTAAAATCTACAGCAATTAATAAATTATACATATTATTATATTTCAATAACGAAAAGGGTAAAACAAAACCAAAAAATCTGGACTGATACTGAATCAAAGTGGGACAACGTTTAAACCCGCTGCATTTTTATGCATCTGTCAAGTCAGGATCCTGTTGTTCAGTGGTTGTCGTTTGTTGGTGTGGTTCATAAGTGTTTCTCGTTTCTCGTTTTTTTTATACAGATTAGACCGTTGGTTTTCCTGTTTGAATTGTTTTACACTAGTCTTTTTGGGGTTCTTTATAGCTTGCTGTTCGGTGTGAACCAAGGCTCCGTGTTGAAGGCCGTACTTTGACCTATAATTGTTTACTTTTTACGCATTGTGACTTGGATGGATAGTTGTCTCATTTGCACTCATACCACATCTTCTTATTTATATTTACTGCGATTAAAGCGCCTGACTGGGTTAACCTATGTAAGGAGAGCTTGGAAGTAAAATTTAGAAAAACCAAAGACGTATAGAAAAATATAATAATGGTATTTCGCAGAAAAGCAATTGAATTTTTATAATATTTCAAAGCTTTTCGTAGTTTTTAGTTGTTTTTTTTTAGATAATTTCTGACATTTCAATAAATTATCTTATACAGAAATACGTCAATGGAACTGCAACCTACAGTAACTATAAATAACGCACACAAAAACACAAAAAGTGGTTGTCTAACATTATTTTTGTGTGTTTTCATTCAGATATCTATTGCACATGTATTCAGTGCAATATTATAGGTCAGTAAATACAGTTAACTTAGTTTTTCTTTTTAATACTGTTTTACTTCTTATGCTGTCCTTTAAATATACTTTCTTACATTTTGATTTTGACTTAAGCTATTGGATCTTTGATATAAATATCAGTTTGTCATATCTAGACAGCCAGTTAATGGCAAATCTACGGAAAGTGGGTAGGTCCCGCCGTATTTGTCGAAAACATTTGATCACATGAGATTCGAAAGTAAGACAAGGTATATAGATCTAAGTATCAAAGAAAGAAACTCTGACTCCCTTTCTCCAATTTCTGGATAAGCCAATACCTTCAGATGTTTAAACAATCTATTCTATGTTAACTATCGAAATTTTTCAAAATATGCAAACGAAATTCGTGCACCAAAACCCAATCTTACTAAATCAAACATTAATTGTAATCGATATATTCTCTTCTTTGTTTTTGTGTTTTTGTGTTTTGTCTTCATATCATTTTAATCTTTATACTAAAACTTATGATAAACGGGACCACTTTTCTTTTCCTTGATGGTAATGATCTGGTGTGTACATTTCTAACATTCGATTTACCAGTGTTTGTAGTGACGTCTCAAATTTCATTTTGATTACTCAAAGACATTAACAACAGTGATATATATATATATATATATATATATATATATATAAGTCTGAAAATTACACCCAACAGTGTTAGAATTTATATATATATAAGCTATAAATTTGTCAAAACTTTTATTTAATCTTATCACAGATATAGAGATTTATTGTGAAAGTAAGATTTTATCTGAAGGAAGTAAATAAAACGTGACTTTTCACACACATCTTTTACGCTAATAACGTTTATAAAGCTAACAAGTTTTGTAGTGTCTCATTTTTTTCTGCATGGCTTAATATAGACGTATTTAAAAACGGTTATACTTAAACTGATGTGTCTGATAGTTTTGGGGATGAACATCAATTCGCTAAGTTATAGTTTGAAGCTTGAATAATGTTTCTTTTTTCTCATGCATTGAAAGTTGGTTTGTTCTGTACATTGCACAAGGTTATGTCCTTATGTAATGTTTATTACGTTCCTGTTTGAAATCTCCTTTGAAATATAACCCTCGTTATAAGAGCGGCATGAGTTCAGATTTCAAGCTGGTTTTGGTACTTTGAGTTTACTTTCAGTAATTACGATACATTTTTGATAAGATATAATATTGAGTAATAATGTTTGTTTTGCGATTTTCATATCTCATGTCGTTTTTTAAGAGCTTAAAGCCTTTCCTGCACTGATTCATTTTTATTATTTGTGCTTTTACAAAACATAACCTTTGTATTCCATTGCCCAAGTTAGCAATCTGATAAGTTTTCGGATATTTCGTTCAGAGTTTCTGCAATTCCTATTTTCTTTGATTGATCAGTCCACGTACTAGTAAGATGTTTTTGAACTAGTATCGTGTTTTTTTAAATGTTAATAATAAAAATACCGTATTCTGTGTTGATTAGATCAAATCAAATTGATTTTCAGTTTTCAATGTTTTTTTTCAATTTTCATTGTTTTTAGAAGGGCTATATTAAGGAAATTAATGAATAAATCAATTTTGTTTTTATCACATAACGATATCTCATTTAGGATCATGCAGACAAAAAAGTTGGTCATTGCTCTGGATAAACTGACATGTATACTCCTTTCAAATTATATTACAGTTAGCAATTTTAAAATCCTTGAAAAGACTTTTCCGTGGCACAATTCTTTTTGGCATTTAGATGTTTATTTTTTTATAAATGGTTTAGAATTTGATATTGTCGATAGAATTAATTGAACTGCAGCTTTGAACATGGAAGTGAGCTAGGAGTATCAAATTCACGGAATCTTAGGATATAATATTACGATTTTAATTAGAGATAGGATGTGAACTGTTAACCAATTACTTGGGCTATGATGTAATCCAGGATGAGAGTCCTGCGATTCTTTTCATTTCTAATAATTGACCTAACTTACTTTAAATTTATTTCCCGGTAATTGTAGGCTACTAGGTCATTTCTTATGCTAAGCTTAGCTCAGAAAAAGAGAATCTAATCATGAACCTTGCGGGTTTACAAAAGTCTGTAACGTCAATCCTCTTTTGCGAATCTGTCTTATTTTAATGTTCTCAATTGATAGATTTTTAAATAACTTTCATTTCAGTTAATATACTCTAAAAGAAAACGGTATGGTAAACTGTTCATTTCCCAGTAGGGAATTAAATCACTAAAATAGTCTGGAAATATAACTAAAGCTTAAATTTATAAGTTCCATAGATCAATGATACCGTATTAGTATAAGTCAGATGTAAATTTTTTATATTGACTTTCCAAATCAATGTCTTTCGGCTGTCAACCTAAAGAAGTGCTTCTAAACATGTGAAAGTTTGAAATTCACTGCATATAATGAAATAGAGGCGGACGATACCAAAACTTATAAATAGAAGAGAAACTGATAACGCAAGAGCAAAAAAAAACAAAAGACTACGACAAGAAAAACACGGCCATAAAAAATACATAAAAAACTATAGACTAGCAAATAAGAACCCCACTCGTGATGATATCAGGTGCTCCGGAAGGGTAAACAGATCATGCTGCACTAGAGGAACTCGTCATGTTGGTCATATTAAGTACAAATGTGGAGATGATTATTTACATTTCCAAAAGTTAACTTGTGTATATTTTCTAGTATAGTGAAGCAAATAAATTAAACTTTTGATTGTAAAGCTGAAAATAAGCACTTGCAAAGCTATAAAAAAAATCGTAAATAACAAAACGCAAAGATCCTTACTGGTATTGATAAGTATATTTAAATGCAGTATAACTCTTATATGTTTCTACTTTAAAGATAATACTCCCATAAAAACTGGATATGAAAGGCCACTTTTAATTATATTCCTTGCAAGCACTTTAGTTCATTCCACTTTTTGTAGGGGTTCGTATAGTTTCTGTGTAGTGGTTGTGGGCTGATATTTTTTCTCTGGTCTTTTTCCATTGTCTCCGGTGTTTTATGTTTTTCTTAGACTTGGAGGTTTTGTTTGCCTCTGCTCTTGTAAATAGTATCGCACGTCCCCTCTTCCAAGTAAACTCTCAAATTTGTAATTAAATTTCAATAAAATGTTTAAACCAGTTTGCAAAATATTTATCCTTGTTGCCAAACGTTTCCAGTAATGAAATTCATTGAAATCTTAAATTAGGAACGATTTTATGTACATGTATTGGGTGGTTCGATTGTTGAAGGTCTGATGACTACTATATATCTGAACATGACTAACTTAATACTAATTCATTAAAATTATCTACATCTCTTTTTATTCGGATTTATTTTTGAATATGATAAAGACAGCATTCAACACCAGCTTTTATATTTGAAAATTTTGTTGATGTTTTAGTTCTGCGTGTGAAGAAAGACGACATTAGGATATAGAAATAAGAAGATGTGGTATGAGTGCCAATGAGACAACTCTCCATCCAAGTCACAATGTGAAAAAGTAAACAATTATAGGTCAAAGTACGGCCTTCAACCCGGAGCCTTGGCTCACATCGAACAGCAAGCAATAAAGGGCCCCCAAATGACTAATGTAAAACAATTCAAACAGGAAAACCAACGGTCTAATCTATATAAAAAACGAGAAAGAGTAACACTTAAGAACCACTTCAACAAACGACAACCACTGAAACAGGTTCCTGACAAACAAATGCAGCAGGTTTAAACGTATTACCAGGCGCCAACCTTCACCCTAACCTGAAATAGTAGTGTAACATTACAACATAGAAAGACATACTATAAAATATCAATTGAAATGGCTTTACTCAATCAAAAAGGCATATTAACAAAAACAAGTAAACATACACTGAACGAATAAATTTGATCAACATGTATGACACAATGTCTAAAAGACAACTATAACCTTGGACAAAATGGCGTTAAATAAAATAACGTACACTGGTAAATTTAAATATAATAATTTTGTTGTTAGGACTTCATTGAACACAACACGTATTTCATACATACGTGTTTAAGTCGATGTGTTTATTCTTACACAAATGATATTATTAGATATGGATGTTTTAAAAAAAATTAAATCAGCACTAACATTAAAAAAACAAACCAAAAGCTCACTTTGTTATCGCAGTGAGCTTACAGAGCATTAATTTTACTAACTAAAACTAGTGTTTCGCCATTCCTTTAGTAATATGCATCATTTTACTTGTATGAATATATTTACTGTGTACAAATGGAATGACACATGATTTCTGGTGGCATATATGCAATACGCTAACATATAAACACGTTAAACCTATTTCAGAGTTTATTACAAAACACCCTAGAATAAACTGTTCAGATTATCGGGAGATTGACAGTGTGGGAAGCCAAATATTGTACTGTATATAAAATGTTTCAACCATTCAAAAACCAGAACAAATAAAACAGTGTATGTCAACGTTGCCATTCTGTGACCTTAGTTTTCGTAGATTAACATATATGTAAATAATTTATAAATTCCTAATTTTACACTCAACAGACGAGGTGATAATAGTAATTATAACACCTTGAATGGTGGTAAACAAGAAGTTCGATTATAAAACCCTAACTCATTTTATGCAATACCACCCGCATACAAACGTATACAATTAATATTATTATACTTCGCGTAAAAATGCAATATTTTGATTGGCTTATACGAGGGTGTTAATTTACTCATTCTATGGTAAATACTCTATAACCCTTCACGGAGACGCTTGATCAAGTGTGCGCTTTATTAAATACGACTCTATCCTATGGCAAATACTCTATTACCCTTCACGGAGACGCTTGATCAAGTGTGCGCTTTATTGAATATGGATAGTTGATTTGTACAAGACGTCACAGTTAATTACTTTGAATTTGAAATTTAATCGACAGTTATAACAGAACATTCAGTATAATAAATTAAATAACACATATCTGAGAGGGTGATAGAGCAGATTGTTACCCCTCGAAAAGACATTGTCAACCTTGGATTCGCCTCAGTTGACAATGTTTTCTCGGGGTAACAATCTGCTCTATCACCCTCTCCGCTATGTGTTATTTATACATCATTATACTTCATGTCAAAATGCGGGATTCGGATGAGGTGTCGGATTGCAAACGCGCGTATGCAATGGACGTTTTGAGAATATGATGATCGGAGTATATCAAAGTATATCTTATGATGTCCTAAAGAAAGTTAGAGAGAATGAAATTGCTTTAAAAACAAATTTCTATAGGGCAGACTCCAGAACAATAGCGTGTGCACGTAAACGGAGAGGAATATAGCGTGAAATCAAACGCATTTTCTGAAATTACTGGTTTACTTCCGTCAGTACCTTTACCTGTATCAATGGAGGCAATACGAATAAAAACAATTCACAGGAAAACGCATAAATACTTGGATGCATTATTTCTAAGTTCTACTACAACGGAGATATATGAACATTCTACGATATGCCTGGACTGGGAATAGTATACCTGGGTTGGGGTTTAATCCCCCTTTTTATTCACTATGTTTTATTTCTTTTCTCAATAAACATTTTTTACTATCATAAACACAGCCTTTCTTTGGGGACAATTTAACATGTGCCTACCCCTTTCTCTTATTTCTTCAAACTTCAAAGTAAATGAGGCCCCTCATGGGGTGTCTAAGTAATTACATAATCACAAATGATTTGCCAATATAATCACATAATCATTAATTATTTTTTCAAACAAGATAATCAAATAATCAAAAATACAGTCCTAGATGATCAAATAATCATGAAATATTTGGTCTGGTAGTCAAATAATCACGATAAAAACGGCTAAGTAATAACATAATCAAAAACTCCATGAGGAGGCTCTAAAATGAAAAATAAATCACTATGAAGAAAATTTATTTGCATTTTTATTTGTTTTAGTGAACGGAAACTTTTTTGTACAATTAATAGCAAAGTGACTTTAATTCAGAAGTGTATTTGTTGCATATCAATCGATGTTGGTATTCTTCTTTTGGTCTCGGCATTTGACAAGCTTTTTATATTAACGGGGAATCGGCGTGTTCCATAGAACAGTCAGTAGAAAAATCAATCAAAGTTGGTCCTTGAGGAGTTTATTCCCATGATAATTCTTTTATTTTTTTTTTCATTATTACTATTTTCCATAATGTTTTATCTTGAGTTTATAATCAGTAACGTGCGCGCGAAGAATGTGCAACAAATGAATTATAGTTCCAACGTTTGCATTGAAGGACATTGTTTGCCACTATATTCTCCATTGGATGCTACAATAACCACTTACCCAACGCATATTCATTGTTCTTGGTCATGAATGGCCGGAATAATAGCATAATAGCAGAGAAAAGCTATTCTTCCGGATGGCCGCACGAATAGCCACTGCCTAGTTTATCACTTTGAATTAACAATGTTTTATGGGGTAACAATCTGCTCTATCACCCTCTCAGCTATGTGTTACGTGTATTTATATAATGAACAACGCGCCGTAAAACAACATGGAGACAAATTTGAAGAAAGAACATTTCAGTCCACAGAATTTAAACTATATTTGGTTCAGTTAAGTTTCTGTATGTCAGACAAAATAGATTTACTCGGATAAAAGATCTAAAGTACCATGTTTCGTAAATTTTCGGGTCACTGATTGGAGTTTTTGAAAGATATTGACTTTTACATCAGCTTTGCCATTTTCAAAATGACATTATAACGATCCTGATCACAAATTTCAATCTCAGAAAGCTGACAGTTCTGGTATATTAAGTGGAATAGTGGTAATAAATTGCACAACTTTTCATCTTATTACCATATAAAAGGATATCTGACCTTTATGTTTTGACGGATAATGTTTATTTTAATGGACTATATATATATATATATATACTTTATGATTTCAAAAGGAAAACAATATTAGAAATCCATTTTTTTTTTTTTTGTAAATGCAAATGGTGTTTCTTTAACTACAAGGTAAAACTTTATGTATATACATGTATCGTATAACAGAAAAGAAAATTGAAGAAAATTTCTTTTATCAAATGATACAAAACAACAATGATCTGCGCGAGACTAATAAAAAGGGGCGTAAATACGAAAGGGTCAATCAAAATACTTAAATAAACGCAAAACAGAAAATACCATGGTGAATAAAAAATCTGACGAAATCCCCAAAACACTACAATAAAAAAAATACAAAACAAAACGACTCCTGCACAAAACAAATCAGGATAAACCTAGTTTATCCAAAAGAGTCGGCAGTTCCTGATCTAATCTCTAATTGATGACACCCTTTTTTTTATGTATGATTGCAGATGTATTAATTTATCAAATCTCTTTCGACAAAAGATAGACAACTTCATGGCCAAAAATTATAAAAAAAAAAAAACAAACAGTCAACAAAAACCCTACATTTAAAACTATTAAATATTGAGACAATCGAATTCCACTAAAAACCAGGGTAGGTTTAGGTGCTCCTGAAGAGTAAAATTAGTCCTGTTCCACTAATGGTACCCGTCGTGTTGCACATTTAAAATGAACTTTCAGTGATAAGTAGCATTCGGTTATGTCATCAAAGCGAGAAGAAGGTTAAACAGGTGGAGCATATCCATGGTCATCTTTAACATGGATATTTCATCACTGTCAATCAGATAGTGATGTTTCAACTTTACCATTTCAACTTTGGTTTTAGCAGCAAATCTACTATGATCATGGAAAACATGAATATTGTAATACCTGGGAGACACATTTATCTGTTTCACATGTAGGGGCTAATACACGTGGGTTATGTTAAATGAAAAGTTAATATAGGGCAAACTGTCATTCTATAACAATTTCTATATGGTAGTAAACGTATGAAACAAACATAACTTTATCTATAGCGCCGATCTGTTAACTATGGCATAGTTATCCTATCAGAATGAAATAAATTAGTCGTGAATTACGAAAGCCGAGAAGGATCATTCATAATTCATAATTCAGAATTCAAAATTCAAAATTCAGAACTCGCAAATCGAGAAAGACAATCCTGTTTTATTGTAGTTGAAATCCAAACATAACAAATATTATCACTTGATCTTATCACTTGATCTTATCACTTGATCTTCAATATACCGTAGATTAGTAATATAATTGTACACATACAAACAAACAATGCGTACTGTTGTACGTTTGTTTTTTCTACATTGGCTAGAGGTATAGGGGGAGGGTTGAGATCTCAAAAAACATGTTTAACCCCGCCGCATTTTTGCGCCTGTCCAAAGTCAGGAGCCTCTGGCCTTTGTTAGTCTTGTATCATTTTTAATTTTAGATTCTTGTGTATAATTTGGAGTTTAGTATGACGTCCATTATCACTGAACTAGTATACATATTTGTTTAGGGGCCAGCTGAAGGACGCCTCTGGGTGCGGGAGTTTCTCGCTGCATTGAAGACCCATTGGTGGCCGTCGGCTGTTGTCTGCTCTATGGTCGGGTTGTTGTCTCTTTGACACATTCCCCATTTCAATTCTCAATTTTAAACTTTTGAAAGGATATGTGCCGGCATTATGTCAGACAAGTGAAACATTTCTTGTTATCTCTTATACTCAGGGATAGGGGGATATCGAGTGTCACTTCAATCCTTATTCGAATGTTTCATGTTTTTCTTCAGTTCATAACTTGAGAATGATTCATAATATAAAAATAAGAAGATGTGGTATGATTACCAATGAGACAACTCTCCACAAATGACTAAGGTGAAAATGTAAAACAATTCAACAATTTATGTGCAAAATAAAATGAACGAAAAACAAATATGATATACAGCAACAAACGACAACCACTTAATTACAGGCTCCTGACTTGGAACAGGCAGATACAGAATGTGGCGGGGTTAAACTTGGTTGACGGCGCGCCAACCCTCCCCTTACCTGGGAGAGTGGTGTAACAGTATAAAATAGAACAAACTATAAAAATCTGTTGAAAAGATCTTAACTCATCAGATCGATACAAAGCAGAAAAAAAAATTTAATTTGATTCTAATTTACTGATAACAAAATCAATATTAATACCAATAAAAACAATATTCAAAGAATGTTGAATTGGTAACCTTTTAGAATAAGTTTATTTAAAGGATCGATAAGTTTACCCGTTTATCGTATCTAAGTTTGTAAACAACATCTTCGTAAAAATTAGATGTGCCATCCCGTTAAAAATAAGTTTTCTACAGGTACAACCAAACTGCCAAACCAAATCTTTATATCTGTGGAAAAATTTAGTAACGGTTTTATCAATTCAACACTGTAATTAGATCTTTTAAAGGGGCACTAGCTATGAGATATATAAAAAATCTAAAATAGGATTTTTTTTGTTCAATCATTAATGAAAGTGAAATAGAGAAATAATAATTCGCTTTTAGCAGCAAGTATGGTTCAATTTTGACAAAATAAGCTAAGAAACATTGAAGATTTATTATTCACTTGCAAGTGAATAATTCGACATCATTGAATTCGTATTCATGTGAATTTCAATTTAACCCCTTAGCTAGAGATGGATAACGCATGAATCGTGCGTGATCAGTAATTCAAAGGAAAAAAATGTCAACATTGAAAGTGAAAAAAATGTAAATCATTTGATTGACTGATTCGATTGACAAAAAATCTTTCTTATACAGGTGAAAACGATGATTAACGTATATTTTTAATCAATAATATGAAATTAAACAGACCTAGAAAAATCCAATTGCACGAGTTCGCTTAATCTATTTATATCTATATTTATGTTTATATACATTATATGGCCATCGGAGGTTTAGATGACGTCTAGACTGAAATACACACGAAACGAAGCTACATATAATCGAGCCCATGCTCTGTAAATTGTTTATTTGAGACTTTTAATAATTTGGATAAATGTTTTACATTGTTATAAATCAAGTATTAGAATTTGAGTCAAATCGGTGAACATGAATTTGACAGCTAGTGCCCCTTTAATATTGTTGTTAATATTGTATTACAGTAATATTGATATTTTTTTCAGTAAATTAAAATCAAACTAAATATTATTTTTATATACATATGCATATTCATGGCGCTACAATCTGTCGATACCTGTAGCACAAGAGCATGTTTTATCTGACTGTTCATGACGTCTTTACACTAAATCAATTGGATGTTAGATGTGTGCTGATTGATGTTTTAGTCTTAGATGCATGATTTTTTAATTAACTGTTATTGGCTTTGAACTAGCTGCCAGTAAATGCGAGTATTCTCAGATCTGTGCTTATAGTGTCTTTTTGTTGTGTGGATGTATAAGTACATTGCCTTGTCCACTCTGTGTTTTTGTTACTTGTTTTTGTGCTTTGTACCGATCTGATGAGTTAAGCCCTTTTTCAACTGATTTTAATAGTTTGTTCATATGTTGTACTGTTACACCACTGTCCCAGGTTAGGGATAGGGTTAGGCGCCCTCTAACATGTTGTTAGTTTTAACATTTTGTATGTGCCTGTCCCAAGGCAGGAGCCTGTAATTCAGTGGATGTCGTTTGTTGCTGTATATCATATTTTGTTTTCGTTCATTATTCATTTACATTATCAGCCGTTAGCCTTCTCGTTTGAATTGTTTTACTTTTGTCATTTTGGGGCTTTTTATAGCTGACTATGCTGTATGCGCTTTGCTCATTGTTGAAGGCCCTTTTGTCATATATTTTAGTGTAGAATTTCCCGTGTAAAACTGAAATGTTTACATTTTCCCCGTAGAATACACTTAGTCACGTATCCGTAAATAATTTGACTATTCTAGAGCTATAAAATAGTAACTTGCAATGCACAATTCACAGTACATGTATACCATATATGAGTCGAAAAAATGGGCGCCAGTAGGTCACTTGTAAAAATTACCTCATGCTAAACTGATCTTAACATTTATTAAGGTCAAAGATCAGACGCAAATCAAGTCTTTGGTGTTTTTTTGTTTTGTTTTGTTTTGTTTTTTTTTTTGAGGGGGGGGGGGGGGGGTTGGGGTTGTTGACGCTCATTACCATTAGGAATTAGAGGACTTTATTTTGACGTAAAATTGGCTGTCAGTTTACCTTTATTTTTCTTTATGAGGTGTGTGTGTGGGGGGGGGGGGGGGGGGGCACCACCGCTAGAATCCGCACCTGCTGATATATTATATTAAAGGGGCACTAGCTGTCAAATTCATGTTCACCGATTTGACTCAAATTCTCATATTTGATTTATAACAATGTAAAACATTTATCCAAATTATTAAAAGTCTAAAATAAACAATTTACAGAGCATGGGCTCGATAAAATGTAGCTTCGTTTCGTGTGTATTTTAGTCTAGACGTCATCTAATTAACTATCGAGTTGACCTCCGAAAACCTCCGATGGCCATATAATGTGTATAAACATAAATATAGATATAAATAGATTAAGCGAACTCGTGCAATTGGATTTTTCTAGGTCTGTTTAATTTCATATTACGTTAATCATCGTTTTCACCTGTATAAGAAAGATTTTTTGTCAATCGAATCAGTCAACCAAATGATTTACCTTTTTTTTCACTTTCAATGTTGACATTTTTTTCCTTTAAATGACTGATGCGTTATCCATCTCTAGCTAAGGGGTTAAATTGAAGTTCACATGAATACGAATTCAATGGTGTCGAATTATTCACTTGCAAGTGAATAATTAATCTTCAATGCTTCTTAGCTTATTTTGTCAAAATTGAACCATACTTGCTGCTAAAAGCGAATTGTTATTTCACTATTTCACTTTCATTAATGATTGAACAAAAAAAATCCTATTTTAGATTTTTTATATATCTCATAGCTAGTGCCCCTTTAATTTATATTAATTATAAGCGGGGTTTACTATATATTTCACTTAACAACAGAATGTTTTCAGATATTATGAAGCTTAAATCTTGTACCTTTTCCAAATTTCATATATAAAAATCGTTTGCATTGATATAGATTGCAGGTGAACCTTTTTTGTGTCAAATTGTGCACCATCTTCATTTATACAACACAAAAATATATTTCTTCCGTTTTTCGGTGTAGTGAATAAGAATTATGGTCAGGTGTAAAATTAGAGAATAGGCAGGCGAAGAATGGAGACCGGAGCGATGTTTTTTTTTATTCACACAAGGAAAGAAATTCAGAATTCTATGCTGTAAGAAATTAAGCATTTCGCTTTGCGAAAAGATAAATGTTCTTACATTGTAGAGGATGCTTTCATAATTTTGACATACTATGTTTGATTGTGTTATAAAATTTCAACTATAATCATTTTTTTAATGATTATTTATTAATTTATTTCTGTTATATATTTAACTCGAAATCGCCTTTGTAAAGGGCGAAAAAGTTTTGCAATGTTCCTGGATATCAATTTCACCCAGGGCTTCCGGTTTTTTTCATTGCATCTTAACACTGTCAGTTGGAAATCTAGTGTCATAATATTGCCTCCCCTGTAAACACTGAAATCTTTATCTTTCAATGTTGGTTCTGTTTTAGCAAGGACACTATTAGTTATAAATTCACAAAAATTGAAATAAAAAAAAACAATATTTCCAAATAAAGTTGTCATTTTCCTCCTAAAATAGCAAACGACGAGTAAAAAAGGCTATAGAAGTTTTGTGTATAATAAAGATAAAAAAAATAGGTTAAAATACTCCTATGCGAATAAATTCCTGGGGGAGTACCAGCTTCAATTTATGTTTCTACTTGCTGTATATCTCTCTGGAACATGCCAATTATTCGCATATGTATCATATGTACATTCTGGTTCAGTGGTACTGATGGCATTTGAAGCAGTCCTCTTTTTCATATATTGACATCGGGGCTTTTTATGCCTTGCTATGGGGTAAGGGGTTTGTTCATTGTTGAAGTGGTAATAAGCATTGTATGTAAGTTTCTTCATATTTGGTTGAGGCAAATACAGTGAGAGTGCGGAAACGGCAAATTAAGCAATTTTTTCATTTATAAAGGAGCATAACTCGAGAACAGTGAAAGTGACGCCAGCCAAATTAAAACTTAATCTGAGTTTGGTGGTAATAAGCAATGTGTTTTTAAGTTGCATCACATTTGGTTGAGGCAAAATAAAGTTAAATTCTGGAAATTACAAATTTGCCAATTTTTCCATTAATACGTACGCACGTACTGACGGACAATGGTTAAAAGTAATGCCCCCTCCGCCGCAGCTGAGAGTATTCCGGCGGCACGTCTGTGTATACCTTCGTATAGAAATAGTCCAGTTATAAGAATAAAGAAGACTGAAAAAAGTGTGTGCGTAGAAAGGGGGCAAACTTCTGAAAGTGACAAGCGGAAAAAAAACATTTTCTATCTTTCATTTTCAGTTTTTAGTTTCAAATTTTGGCTTATATTTGGAGGAGGCATAGTTTTGCCCCCCTCCCCTTTTTGCACCTGGCTCGTACGTACACGCGAGTAGAAAAACTTTACATAGAAAATAGGGTACAAAGACTATAAGCGACCCAAGCCTATCATATTGAGTCACATTCGCTTGGGGAATGCCCCCTTTTTTATTTTTTTATTTTTTATTAAATTTCAGTACAATTTCTTTTTTTTCACCAATTTTTAACGTACTCTTGCTATCATCGTTTGATCTCAAGCGTTTAATTTAACAATAAGAGTATTGTATTGATGCCACTGCACTGCAATTTTAAATAAATTCCCAAAATAAAATTTAAAAGAAGGGTCCAATCCTCTAAGCGCCTGTAAATCGGAAATTATGAGAAAGCACCTCAAAGAAGGGAATTACATTGTCTTACAATTAATTATTTTTACAACTTCAAAACATTATTTTTTCATGAAAACATTCTCAAATACATTTGTCTTACTAATATATTAGAATCTGTTCTGGTAATTTTTAACAGATTATAACGACATTCACCTTTAACATGTTAACGATAAGATTTGCATCATCAGTACTGGTTGCGGTAATCTGGGTGACTGTTTAAAAACAGGAGAACGGTTTTCAGCTTTCGTGTGTTCAACATTACCTTTATCTTGTTTATATCTTATATAAGTAAACTTACATAATAAAGTATTTTGAAACGTACTTCGTTATTGTAATATAGGTGTGTTCATGTTTATTTGAAATTTAATTGTGTGGTGGCCCTTTAGTTCGCCCCTTAGGTGTTTGTGGATGCGAGCGTCCAGAAGGGAGAAGTACAAACTTTATTACAATCTATTATCATATTGCTTCTTATGTGCATTTTTTCTTATATATCATATGTTAAGGATAATTCTAGTATATCATATCGATGCATCTCACTTGCCATCTTATTGGCGACTAATTATTTATGAGCTACTGATCTGCATTCTTACTTCATTAAGTGTAGTAACTCCTAGTTGTAGTCACATGCTGGTTTCAGTCATATTGCCATTTTGTAGGTTTTGACCTGCTGATCATTTCTTCTGTTTACAGACTCTGTTTATCTATTTTACTTTTTAAGATAAGCAACAATATATGTATTTAGGTCAATAATCGAGTGTCTTGGCTTGTCGAGTTCAACTGTAGAATGTGTACATTTACAGTGTTTATTGTTTGCATCTATTTTCAGAAAAGTTTATACTTCTGACAGTTTTATCAAACTGTTATAAATGAATATGTGCTTTGTTTGGACTTTTATATAATATTCATCGATTCAGGGCGATCCCAAGACTTCATTCGATTTTATATAATTATATCAAATCAAATTAAAACAAATATTTTATTGTCGTATAAACTTTACAGTTTGTAACCAACATGTATTAACACAATAAACATAACATATATACATACATATCAAACAAACACAATAAAAACAGCATCAAAATTTATAAAAACAAACAACTTGTTAAGAGCTATTATATATTTATATTGAATTTCAAATATTTTATTAGATAAAGCAGAGACATAAATGTCTCCGGATAAAGCACATATGATAAATATAATATTGCGTAATCCAAGTGAACAACATACATGACATATACAACATGAAAAATAATGTATATATATCTTTTCTGAATGAATAAACTGAATTACATAAGTTAATGACATAAGTGTCATCTTTCGTCCAATAATAGACCGTGACTCCTAAACAACATAAATGAAATTCGTCAAAAACTTGACTCGAATTTTGTCAAAATTTGATAAAGGTTACACAAAATCTGTATATATACATACCTATTTTAATAACTAGATTCTTCCTTTGGAAAACCAGGTTATAATAAGAGATTAGTTGTTGTTTGCTTAACTTCCAATGGCAAATATTTTTTCATGCATATTCAGTATGACGAGAGAAAAATGATTAATACAGAAAGTAGGTCCTGAAATAGGCGGTCGACCGGGATGAAGGGCGAAAAATTTGGAATTACGCTGGAAATAAGGATATATCAGGTAGGACAGAAATTTGGCCTTGCAACAAGACCCCTCAAAAGTTGTTGCAAGTTTCTTAGCGTGCAGAGATTGTGGTATTCTCTCTACACGAATCATTGGATTAAACGTTCCCAATATGACCGGACGTGACTACGAATTTATGCGTCCCGCACAGCAAAAATGACTTGATTATTACTGCCGATCGGAGGAAGACCAAGGGATGACCATATTTCTATACACCTGTCAAAAAAAAAAAGAAAAGATACGTACCTACAATTTATTATGAGACAGACTTTAAACAAGAGCTTCTCAATCAAAATGATAATAACTGGGATTTATCTAAACTTTACTTTTGATTCGCTACATAGATGAATAACTCAGCGCTCGTCGACTTATTCAAATCTATAATAATAAATCTGAAATAACGATACCACAGGTAAAGCTGGATGCATCCCTATTCAGGTTTTACGGACTCTTTGCCTTGTTTTAATGGGTTCGTGCTCTAAACAAACTTTATAAAATAGCTTTCAGTATTACATTAAAGTGCGATCTTTGTTGGCTTTCGTAAGCACGTGGAAACATTATAGATTAATGTCACAAATATACGAATGTAAATAATAAGGTAATTAAAATTCTAGAAATGTTTTTCTTTTTTTCTTTTTTTTTTGCGACACGCTATATTGTCATTACCATGTTATGACAAGGACATTATCCACAATATGGACGATCAATCTGATAAATCAGCTGATAAAACAAATGATGTTGCGTCATTCCCTAATTACATGTTATAAAGACCATTCTATAACTAAGTATTTCCTGTTTATCCGAAACGGTTCATTACTTTGCTATATGTTCTGCCTGTACTTCTTCTTCTTAACTGAGGTCGTTCCACTTTTTGATAATATTGTATTAAAAGTTTCAAGTCCCGTTCTTGATATACATACTGTGCTAATAAGTTTGTTAAAATACAGAAAAGTTATTGTAAGTGCTGTAATCAGTATATTATTCATAAATGGTTACATTTGTAAATCGATGGAACCAGGCTTAATCAGGGTTTTCAAGATCCAATTTGTATGTCCTGTTTAATCTGTTTATTCTCTGATTTTTATGAATATTGACAAGTCTATACGTATTTCTCTAGTTCTTACCCGATTTATCTTTTTCCTGACCTGTAGATTATTTTTATTTAATCAACGTGTGGTTCGTTTGAACTCAGTTCTTCATTGGTCCAAATTTGATTATGACGTCAAATTTTCTTCTCTAAATTTCCTATTGTGACGTCACGAAAAAAGGCAACCATGCCTGTTGACGTCACATAGAAAAAACACATCTTTTTGCAGATCATTCGAAAAGAAAATTATCAGAGAAACAGATTTCACCACCAAATCTCGTGCAGTACGACTTTTATACACTCTCCACAGTTACATGTTAATTATAAAAAACGCTCTGCTAGCCTCGCGTTTTAAATTTGAAAATTTAAACTGTCTCGAGTGGATAAATATTGTATTACACTTGATGCAGTGGTAGAATCGATATTTACAACTTCAAATGCTACTATTATGATACCTAAAACACTTTCATTTTTCAGTGGAAGAAAAAGGGAAATAAAATTGCAATATATAAAGTGTTTGAATTAAATTCTTTTTTGTTTCATATAAGTAATGTTTAATCTTTTTATTCAAAAAATATTTAATTTGTTTACAAGATTATTGATTGTTATTCTCTTAATCTCCAGTGACAAAATATCCATGCATATTATATTAAGAACGAAAAATTTTATAATAAGAAAGACAACTTTGTTTTTAACGCATTAGTCACATCCTTGCGTCTTCTAGTGAAAGTTAACAGTTTTATGTCGATTTCTACGCATACTACTTAATGGTTTTCACTTGTGTGTTTTTCTACATGTATTACGACAGAAGTAGAAGAATTCAGGTCAAATATCTGCCTACGACCACGTTTGTCGAATAACTCCGTGATATTTTGCTACATTGTGCATTTCACACAAAAGTCATGTTTTTGTGTGTAAAATATCCTTTTGGGGTAGGCTTTGAATCATATTTAATTTTGCCAAACAAATTGTGTAAAATGGCCCTTTTAGGATAAAATACATCAGTTTTTACTTTATTTAATAACACCCTAGTAAGCAAGTTAGAAAGTAAGTAAATATGTAGCACAGTTAGCAACAACATAGACAATTTTCCCAGAGGACCTCAAACAATAACAGATCTAAACCAAATATTTGTAACATGAATGGTGATTTTTTTATTTGATCTTCGAGTGAGTATTATACTTCTGTTAATTTTAGTGGGTTGCATTAACTGGACGGTTTTATAGTTATTGTACTTTCAAATCCCGCCATTGACCACTTTTCATAGGAAAGCAAATGATAGGAGGAGCATAGACCAGTGCATTAACTTGCATCTCAGAAGTTGTTATTGCACTATCTAATTCCTAAACCTAACCCTTGATTAAAACATGGTTCCCTTAACTTGAAGCAAAGGAATGCCTAGGGGAGCTACAAAAAGGAAAGATTGTTTTTACCCGAAAGCATGTCCCGGTAATATAATCTATTTTATGCTTATTGGTTTGCCATGGCCGGAGAAAAGAAATAAATCTCCTGCTCATATCAGTATTTTGAGAAACTTGAATAAATATTGCTGAACAAACTGCAAATGGGTTGATTTTAATTTTAAACCATGCTGAGTCATGTTTTCAAAATCATGAAAAGTACAATATTGCCATTTAATCTTTATCTCAGTATTTCCTTATGGAACTGTCAACGTGTCCTTAATCATAAACATATCTTAGATATTATAATATATTATAAGACGTATACTTGACCCTACTATTAAAAGAGGTTCAAGATGTATTACCTTCACGTGCTAATTGCTGAACTTACTCAAGTCAAAACCAATGTTGTCAAGTAGGATTATCTCTTTTCACAAATATGTTTTTATATCTCTTTCGAACAAAAGGAAAAAGACGATATCAATTAAGTGATGATTAAAGGCAGAATGTTTTAGTTGAATTATAGATATCTCTGGATGACCGCATTCATCTATTTCAAGAAATAACTAAAAGCTGTCCCAATTTTCTAAGTCTAACCCAAGGGATAAACTGATACGGCTTATGAACACAGAAGATGAGTCAATTCTCACTGCTGCTGGTAAATCTATTTCTAAAAATTGATAATGGTGTGACTTTCCTGTCTGCTTCACTGAGACGCGAGGCTGACTGTGTAAATAACACAGCTCCTTGAACACTGCCCCTTGGTGTCTGTTGCAATAGGGAAACAAACACTATTCTCAATACCTATTACTGCAGTATGTTACATTAATGTTAAAAATATAAATAAAAAAAAAATAAATAAAAAAAAAAAAACTGCAAATAAAACTCTTAAATACTTTTTTTAACACATAATAGCCTGTATCACGATTATATTTGTTATATGTGTTTCGATAGAAAAAATTAAAAAAGAAGAAAAATAGGTAAAGTTTACAGACCTACATTTTCCTGACACATGGTGTTTTATTTTCTTGTTATATAGAAAGTTAATAGCGAAAAGCTGAATGCACTCTAATTTCAATTTGAACGGATGTTTATCGGTAGGAAACAACATAATCTTCCTTAGCGAAAACATTTGTTGCCACTTATCTGTCATTCAACAAGTATTTTTGGTATCGGTATTGACCGCAGCGTCCATTAGAATAGCATAAATGCAAGCTGTCATTAAATCTTTCAAATTGTCACTCGTTATATTATAAATTAACGAAGGAGTAAAAAGAAAGGATGGCCTTCGTATAATCTTAAATAACAATTATAGTGACGAACTAAGAGGAACTTGAAGATGACTCTATTTCATTTGTTTGAATAGAATAATAAAAGTAACCTGTTGAATATCTCGTACATTTACTAAACAATTCTTTCACTGATCATCTAAAGAACGAAACGGAAAGACTGTTTTCCTTTAATAATTTTGTAATGTCTTATTAGTTTCACAGTATGCTAGTGACCTAATACGTTATACGCGGGGTCAGTTAATTCCATATGGGACGAGAGCGAGCGAAGCTCGAGTCCCATATGGAATTTATTGACCACTTGTTTATAGTATTAGGTCACCAGCGCTCTGTATAACGAATTTATCTTACTGACTAGCTTAATATAGTAAATTTAGACGTAGTTGTAAAACAAATAATACATATTTTTCAGTTGTTGTTGCTAAGAACCAACCTTCATACAAAGGTGTATACAAGAATACAATTTTTATATCAAAGAACTACTCACCGTGTATTTAAAGTAAATCATGTCCACTGACCGTGTATCTAAATATAACACATCCACTACTCATGTATTTTAAAATATACACGGTTTCCATGTGTTCGCTTTGAAACAATGATATTCCTAGAAATTTATAGGAAGTAAGGTAAATGTGTATATTCCAGTTGCCGCTTAATATGTAGTAGCAGAGACATATATTATAAGTTATATGGTTCGCTACTGACCCCCTACGGATCCATAGAGGGTTAGTAAAATCCATAGGTGGTGAGGCCGAAGGCCGAATCTCCTATGGATTTTATTCACCCTCTATGGTCCGTAGGGGGTCAGTAGTTAACCGTATAACGAATTTATCGCCCGCGAGACTTTTTTCCGCTGTGTTTTGTAGAGAAATAAACAATAAAACACAACAACATTAATAAATGACGTCACTATTAACAGTAGACGTGACGTCATGAACCCCCTATGAAATTTACTAACCCCCTACGGATCCATAGGGGGTCACCACGTGACGGCGTTAAACCAATCACAACGTGATAATTTACCGGCGGTGCGATAATGATAGTAAACGTTACGTCATGAACCCCATATGAAATCTACTAACCCCATATGGATCCATAGGGGGTCACCACATGACGGTGTTAAACCAATCATAACGTCATAATTTATCCGCGGCGCGATAAATATTCATATTGTATATATGTCTCTGGTAGAAGGA
Source organism: Mytilus californianus (assembly GCF_021869535.1). Classification (NCBI taxonomy): domain Eukaryota; kingdom Metazoa; phylum Mollusca; class Bivalvia; order Mytilida; family Mytilidae; genus Mytilus; species Mytilus californianus. The sequence goes on from NW_026262668.1 coordinate 97,944,696, forward strand.
ATCACTTTTAAATGATACTTTACGTGTTTCCTCCAAGGATTAGGATTGTTACATAATTTTGATAGAGATGGAAATAAAAAAAAACACGATAATTTTTAACTCTAATATTTATGATGGCCATTTCAATGTATTAAGATCAAAAACATTTTGTTTTCCTATTTTAACGTTTTCATTTTCAAGTGACATTTCACTGTCTTCACCAAATGATAATTATTCATAACAAATTTAGGGAATATAACATTGCCATGCTAAAATTGTTTATAAAAAAAAATAAAATAAACCAGCAAGGTCCGTAAGGTAGTTATATCTTCAATATAAAATGTTCTTTATGTAAGTCCTCTATCCAATACAATAACGATACAAATTATTTTGATTCGTGCACCACAGAAGAGTCTTGTGTAGACAAAACGTATCCAACTATAAGCTTAGTATCTTTGATGAGATTTTACAATATTTAAACTTTTCCTTTTCTTTTCTTTTGAAAATCTACAATCGCAAAAAATGAAGAAAAAAAAAAAAAAAAAAAGATTGTAAATTTCAGGCGTCCACAGCGCTTTCCTAGATTTTCCATAGCCAGAAATTAGTAGTACTTTTGCTAATTAATATTCATAGTATGTAAATGAGAATTGTACCACGTGATAATAGTTTGACTGGACTGGCTTGATATCATTAAAATCTTTAAAACACGGATATTATAAGTTGCCCGTCACACACCTTGTTTATAATCACTCTGATATTTCCGTAAAGTTGTCAGGCGGTCAAAATCAAAACAATGAACGCGAATTTAGTGAATTTTTCGTGTTTTCGTGAGTTTATTCTTCTTCAAATAGGGGCATTTTAACTTTACGTGGGAACCTAGAGTTCAGCGACTACACATACAAGGTTTGGACTTGCTTATTCTTTGTACATTCAAGTTTCAAGTGTCATCCCGGTAACCTGTTTTTGTAATGAAGTTTGCAAATTTGACGTTTTGAACAGCCATTTTAGCCTGTATTTTATACTGCAATGTTAAAAGCCTCTCGCTTCGATTTTTAAAATAGCTCAGGAACCTTGATTTTTGCAACGACAGTCATCACGGGTAGTAACCTCGTCATATCGAGAAGCGTTTAGTACAGTGATTTTGTCATAGTTTGGTTAAGATGAACATGGTTGTGTTAAGTTACTTCCCCGAACGATTGCCTAAGTTCTATTCAAACGAGCAAATAAAAAGCAAATAAGATGTTTTAATTTGCATTGTTAGTCAAACGATCTACATTAGAATTGGTTTTTTCAAGAAACTAACGCAGAATAAGCAAACTATCGAAATTGCTATGGTTTGGTTAAGTTATGACATGGTTCGGTTAAGTGTCTAGAAATTCGTCATGGTTTTGATCAAGTTTGTCATGGTTTAGATCCAAATTAATATGTATGTGTTTCAGCTCAATATTGATAGTTTGTTTAAAAACGCTTGTAATTAAACGAATTTACACAATTTACCAACTGACTAAGAAGAAAAAAAGCCTTTAAAACCAAAATTAGATGCTGTTATTGGCAAAGTGTACATTAAACAATTTAACTGTTCGTGACTTATCTTTGTATGCAAATCGTACTACTACGAGTGTCTTGTAAACGAATTAGGAATAAATGAGCACTCATGTAATCCCACATACAAAAACATCATTTGACAAGGATGAGATTTTGGTGATTCATAAGTCCTTAATAGCTATAATGAACATTACTTTGAGCAGCAAATCGGAGGACTTACCTTGTTTGTATTGGATACCTAACCTTCACAAAATTCCATACAAACGGCCGTACATTGCCAGCTCATCTGCATGTTCGACGAAAGAATTGTCCATTAGATTGACAAAGATTCTTCCGCAATGAAAGAGGGTTTTCAGAAATACCGTGAAACTGTTTATAGTGGTATTAACCATATATGGATTTAAAAAAAAAACTCTTAAAGAACTTCTGAATAAATGTAAATCTCGATATTTCTCTGAAATTAGTTCTATCATAACGTTGAATATTTCAACCCTGTGTACCACCATTCCCTATGTGTAATTGAAAAATCGTCTAAAAGAAATAATTTAAATCTACAATGCTTTTCAACATAAAAATGGTAGCGCACGCTATACATTTATTACTTTTGGATACCATACGGCATATTTTGTTAATAGTGAACAAAAAAATAAAACATGCTACACAGAGGAACAAGTGACTAGTATGCTGGAGTTTCTTATTGACAAAATATTTGTTGAATTTGGAGGTAGACTTTGTCACCAAATTGTAGGTATTTCTATGGGAGCGAACTGTGCGGCAGCGACCTCTTCTTATCTTCATATTAGTCGGAGTTCCTTCAGACATTTGTAAAAAAACAAGAAGATCAAAGAAGCCAGATTATTTAATTTCACATTCATATATATTGTTCTTTCCATTAAAAATGCAGACTTTTCTGATTGAATTCCATTAATATATCCACAAGAACTAGAAATTGAAGGAACAACAGACACGGCTTCCTCTGCCTCATTTTTAGACTTATACCTCGAATTTGACATGAGCGGTCATTTTAGTACCAGAATCTATGACAAACGAGGCGATTTTAATTTTAAAATTATCAGTTTCTCCAACCTTAGTAGCAATATACCAACTTCTCCTGCAGATGGGATATACATTTCCCAACTCATTCGATATTCAAGAGCTTGCAGATGCTACTCAGACTTTGTAAACCGTCACCAGTGTCTGAGCAGAAAGTTGATGAACCAGTGGTATGTCAAAGAACGTCTCGTCCTTTTTCCAAAAAAGTTCATCGGAAGACCTTGTGGGTAAATATTCCTTTTCAACTTCACAAATAATAAACGATGGTCTCTAAGTAAACATTCTAAGTATTGACGTTGTTTGTCACCTTAATGACGTGTTATGGTACTCTTTTATTTGTCTTTCTAAATTATTACTTTAGCTGTTTAGTCTATTTTTGGCCCAATCCATTTGACGTTGCTCGGTACTTATACATCCCGTCATTGTGTTATTGTGCTATGGTAAATGTTTGTATTCTTGTCTTTCGTTTTTGCTTATGTGCTTTGTCTATATAGCTTTTTGTTTTTCTTTGTTGAAATATTTGTTTTGTTTTTATAGTGACTAAGATTATAACACAATGTTGCCTGCTGTACCCTTTTATTTGGCATTTTTACCTATTATGTCTGTTTGTTTTGTTCACACATCGTCGTCAATATAATGGAATTTTATGCGACTGTCATACATGTGAGAGGTTAAGCTGGCTATAAAACCAGGTTTAATCCACCATTTTCTACAGAAAAAAATGTATGTACCAAGTCAGGAATATGGCAGTTGTTATCCATCCGTTTGATGTGTTTCAGTTTTTGGTTTTGCCATTTGATTAGGGACTTTCCGTTTAGAATTTTCTTCAAAGTCCCGTATTTTTGTTATTTTGCTTTTATAATTTAAATAGTCACTGCTCTTTTAAACAAACTTTTGAGATAATAATTACAAAAACAGAAAGCGCTGCTTCTGTTTCACATAGATTATTTTCTCCGTATGTCCATGATTGACTCTGTCGATGATATCGTAAGCGGCATCACTTGTAAAATTTGTAAAAAAAACTATTAGTAAAAATTTTAAATTAAAATAAAAAAAAAAATACACAGTTCAGAATTTAAATATATGAAAAATCACAATTCCGAATTAGAATGAAGCCGATTTAATGTCCACATTTATCAATTATTATTACGAACGAATAAAAATGATTATGTTTTTGTAATATTGTATAATACATTGGTTTTCTCATTTAAATTTTTTTTACATATAATTTTGTCGGTGCCTTTTATAGCTTGCTGAAAGGTATGGATTTTTTTCATTGTTGAAGGCCGTACGACGACATATAGTTGCTTACATCTACGTCATTTTGGTCTCGGGTGGATAGTTATCTCATTGGCAATCAGACCGCATGTACTTAATATATATAATACTACATTGAATGTGCGTATATATGTCCTTTTGTATTCCAAATAAAATGATTCAAAAAAGAGTATTTCAATATATATAATGTCTGTTTATTTTGATCGTTACTCTTCCTTCATTCACGAATAGAATCACTTAACTGAACCATGTTCAACGTGAAATAAACCATGACACGAATGAACCAAACCATGACACCGAATATTCTGTAATCTCAAATTGTGTGCACAAGGGGCTGTTTTTCGGGAAAATTGACGGCAGTTTTATATCATAACAAATTATGTGATGTAGCAGACAGTAAGCAAATCACTTTTCTTTATGCATTAGAAACGAATCACATCTTTTAAATTTTGACATACGCAAGCATTATTCTGTGTGAAATTAATAACTATATGATACAAATTTTGATGTACTAACATATTAGCTATAAACAAAGATACTTACCAGCTTGAATTTGTTGTCATTAGTTCCTTTAACAACATATTCGAATGTTTATATTTTGACACTGTTTGTCATCAAAAACACTTAACACAACCATGTTCATCTTAACCAAACTATGACAAAATCACTGTACTAAACGCTTTTCGATATGACGAGGTTACTACCCGTGGTCATTATGTTTCGTTTAAATGGTGTATATTGTTGTGTATATTTATTTTCTGTCCCGGCAACCTGTCTATCACTTAAATTAAAGTTAAAACAGACATTTTTTTCAAAATTCCCTATCATTTCAATATAATTTCCGTGACCCGTATCCGATTTCTTTAGTATAATATTCAAATAAGCAAAGTGGCGTTGATTTCTGGATATGCCTTTATCAGGAACAACCTGACGTAGTGTAAAATGATACTGGATAGATGACAATTTTTCTTTCAAGCTGGTATCCTATGACAACCTTGAAATATTCCTAAAATAGAAGAATATAATGTGTTTTACATAGTTTACAATATTTACGTAATTGAATGAGGCAGAGACACCCACAAAAGCTTTAGGCAACTGTCTACGGGGCTTATAGAGAGCAAGTTTTATAATTTTAGGAATATCAAATTAAAGATTTCCCCTATGTAAGACACTTCTTTTTGCTCATAGAAACTATATTGATATTGGCTAAATCAGTTTCAATAGCAGGGACAATAATGTGGATAGCTTTTATGATTAAGAACGGGAGATAGATTTTTTTTGATAACTAAATTAGCACAAGCAATTGGTATTTTCTTGTAAAAAAAACATGTGTTAGGAGTCTGTAAGTGGACTGTTTAAATTCTATATCTAAACCATTATCTTCACAATTCCTTGATCATAAGTAGTTTTAATTTTAAGGGCAATTTGTTTTAAGAAGTTGTGTTATATAGAATACTACAATAAAATTACCAAATGTTTTTAAAACAAGTCTACTGTTATTCAAAGAAAATATTATCTCAAAACTAAATTGTGTCTTTTTTTCCTGTCTTTTTTCCATGACTTTTGCCAGAGATTTTTTGTCCTGTGAATTTCTGTTCTTCATTCGTAAATCATTACAAAATATGTTTATTTTATATCTACTTTTCAGAATAAGCCAATGGCACATTTTACCTTATTGCACGGTCAATTTATTTTCTTATAAGAAATAAATACTTATTTTGTCATGAACCTGTGAGTTATCATTAGATATAAAGTTATGGTAAAGTTAGGGTTTAGGTCTTTTACGAAACTTCGTATTTTCTAAAGTATATTTTTTGTTTTAGTTTATTTTATTCCTGCTACTTATGGCTGATTTGATTAGTATATTGTTGTTCTAGTATATTTACTCCTACTACTTGTGGCGATATTCCATTTTATGAGATATTTTTTTCAAGCTGGTTTAATCAACACCCGCCTTCTATATATACTAAGACTAAATTCGTATATAGTATAGTCTCCCAATCGTTAATCATAAGCAATATATTCATCAAAAATGACATTTTTATGTCATCAAAAGTACCAACTTTGACATGCAATTATGCAACGGATACGACAAGATATTAACTGCTCACTGCAAAAAAGTTCACTTTGGTCTTATGATGGCTGTGATATTCCATTAGCGAGGCTTATATTTGCGTATATTATAAGTTGTTGATTGGTATAAACTTTTAAGTGGTCGTTGACTTGCTTCTCCTCGACCTAACATTGACTTTTGTACATTTCAGTTATTTTCCCACTACCAAGAAAATTGACGAATTATTGTAGCCATTTTAGACAAATTTCAATATTTTCTGCATGCTGCTGTGAAGATGAATGAGCAAAGAGTTTTATCTGTGTCATTTCGATATTAGAGCAACAGGTTATCCCCATAAATGACAAGCTACACGTTTTCTTTAGCAATCGTCGGAAATATTTACCAGAAATTAATTTCACTGATTAAATCTACTTCAGACATCTAAATCCTGGCAATAAGCCGTATAAATATAAAAGAAAACATAAGATTATATAATTTCCGACTAAGCACACTTTGCTTTTAATTTGAATATCAGTTTAGTAACCCAACGACTACATTACGGTATAACATGTTGAATCGCGTAATTGTTCGCTGTAAAGTTAGATTTGGTCTGCACCCTTAGTAAATTAGTTGATTTATTCATTGTTATCCCTAGATGTCTTTTAGTTGTTGTGTCGTAGGGTTGCTGTTTTATTGGTGTATATTCCAGGTCTCCTTTTATTCTATTTCACATATAAATTGTTGCTATTAATAGAACCCTGTGTTCATTGTAGGTTGTAAAAATTTATGTAACAGACTTTAAGGCATACATTTTTTTATTTCATCTTTTAAAACACGTTGTTTCCTGAACTTTTTGCCTTACAACAAAATCACTCCTTATTTAAAGGGTACAAATGATTAATTGAAAGGGAGACAACGAGCTAGACACAGTATAGATAAACATCATTGCTCCAAAAAAACTTGAAAGTAAATACTTTGACCTGGGTAGAAAGGATTGAGTTTACCCTAAGTATGAGTGCTAGGAAAACTGGTTAGGAATACTCGTCAAATACTCCCTTTATTGACAATCGTAATGAATGAGGTTCGGGCGCACTGCGGTTGAGTCTTGAGACATGGTGGTCAGATAAAGCGTCTGCCCCATTATTCTAAAATTAGTATATTTGGAAACTTTCATCGGTCAGACTTTCTTATATATATAAACGTTGTTTTCAATTTAGACTTGTATATATATATAAACAAGTCTAAATTGAAAACAACGTTCAAACCTATGATTGCGTTGGATAAAAACCGCAATTTTTATACGTGTGCATGCAAAACAAATTTCTTGTTAGAGGGGTCTAAATACAGCACAAACAACATTTTCCAAAAGACCAAAAAAGTGAAAAAGTAGATTTTAACAAAACGCATTTGACTAACAGGTCGAACAACAAATGTTCTTAAACCCTGCTGACTGCCATTGGCGATTGCCAAATAAACGGATCACCGATGTTATAAATGGATCTTAATTATAAATTTAATACTAAACAGAAAACAATATAAAGATTTGTACAGTTTTATCATTTATTTTTTTTTAATGTTCTACACTTACTTGCAGTATCGTGCACTGACTACAGATAAAATTCATACATTTGTATGTATGATCGACAAAAGATTTTATTTTTCAAAATATTTTGTACTGAAGGCAAAATGTAGATAAAAAAAAGTTTTCCTGGCATTAGTTTAAGTGCCAGGAATCGATCAAATGCCGAACTTTGAATAATTTATCTCAGAGCTTTAGGGGCATACAGAATTCCCTTAAGTAGTGCAGAAAACAGCCTCTCCTAGACGGACATGGTCGCTTTTCACACCAGTTTTCAAATGTTCTCAGTAAACTATATTGTTTGCTACCTATGATACTGGAGATTCGTATTAAGCACATTAAAAGTATCCAATCCGAAGCATCTGTCCTATTATATGACGTTTATATATCTCAAATGATATGTTACGCTCATGCATGGTCATGGTATACGGACCTAATTAACAGAGTCATGCTCCTCAAACAAAAACTGTCCAAACAACGCTTCTAAGAAGATTAAAAGTATATATATCTGTCGCAAATCACTAGCGACATGTTTTCGTCGTCTTTGATCTTTAGATACCAGAATAGATGTCTTATCTTTAATTTTACCGATTGTTTCTTATTCTCGATTGTGATATTTTGACTGAGTATGAATTCGCATGGAGGGTGATACAAAGCAAAGCAGAAGACCCCTTCCCTTGTGATTCCCTCAGTATTATTTGTTACAAAAATGTACGTTGATTTGTCTTCTTTATCGATTTATGAGATTTGAGCTTAGTTAAACAACTGTTACCTACATGTATATAAGCCATAATCCATACAGTCTAATATCAGCAGTTGTACTTTGTAGTAGATTTTATAGGAAGTATAATAAGCAGGACAACATCATCTTGTGAAACCTTCGTATATCCAGAATTGATCTAGAAGGAAGGGAATAAATTTATGTAACAGACTTTAAGGCTTACATTTTTTTATTTCATCTTTTAAAACACGTTGTTTCCTGAAACTTTTTGCCTTACAACAAAATCACCCCTTAAGGTCTAACAAAGTTTCACAATAACATATATCATAATAACATATATCATAATAACATATATCCAGAGGATTGTATTAATAAATGCTCGTCATGAAAAGCAACAATAAATAGCGTTAGATTGTTTTTATTTGAGCGGGGAGGGAAAAGGGGGGGGGGGGGGGTTAGAGCAAGTTAACATTCTTTTTTTATGGTTTGCACTTATACACAGATATTTTCTATTATTTTTACACAAATTTAATGTCAGAGTTAAAATATATTTCAACTGCATTAATTAGTTTTTTATATATCAAGTATTTTTTAAATGCCGCTGTTTATAAATTTAATATAATGATTAAAAATTGGTAAAATCAATTATAAGTCTGAATGTCCTATTTGAAGAACAAAACTCATTTCTTATATACTGTCTTATGGGTTTCATCAATATAGACATTGTATCAGTCAGAGTTAATTCTGCAGCAGATAGAAATGTACTGTTTTTATATACATATTTCATTTTCACTGTCAAATGATTACAGTAAAGTTATGTTAGGTAATTGAAACTTTTTGATTTTTAATGAATATTTGTATTTATACGGAAAGTAAATGAAAAAAACCTCAGAAATATTTATGCGTCTGGCGTACAAAATGTTAATCCTAGTATATATGATGAGTTTATTTACATGCTACAAAGTGTTTCATTTGTACTATATTAACTAATTTGAAGGTGTACAAATAATCGAGTTAGTACTGTGTCATAGCACAGTCCGTGAGTTCAGTGTTTTTTTTTCTTCAAATAATTTCTGTGTCGTGATCGATCTTTTTAAGGAACATTCGAGAATGTACATGATCACTTGTATGTTTCCGTATATAATTGTATTCTAATGGTATGTGGTTAACATGAACTCTTTGATAATAATAAGCTTTCGTGAAATCGTTCTCGGGGAAAATTGAAAAGACGAAACCTTTAAAAATAAGTCTAAGAATACTGTTACAGATTCTTACATCAAACTATGGTTATACTATGATGATAATACAATTGTGAAGAGTATTAATAAAAAAAAATACAATATTTAAGTCTAAGTTAATTACTTTTAGTTAGCGAATAATTCAAGAAAACAAATAAAATGAGCTCAAATAGTCTAAAACTACATGAAATTATCTACGTAGAAAATTAATTAAATTGACACCAGAATTAAATTAGTGAATGATACATAAAGTGATTGTGATTTTACATACGCATGGAGGATGACATTAGTATCATGGCTAATAAATCCATGTACTATTGATCTTAAAATTGTAACATGCACAGGTGATAGTGTACGAAGCTGACAGGCAACAAGATTTTTTATTCAGTAATCGATACAGAAGTGAACAGTTAGTTAAATCGTCTTTGAAACAGTTACTAAACAAATATCAACCATGTCTGAAGCTATTAGATAATATAGAGATTTCTGTTGACTGGATTAATTTATCATATGCACTTATTATTCAGGATGGAAATGGAAACGCAACTGATAGTATTATGAAAGAACCTTGGAATTACAGAAGTGAAGCTGAATGTCTGACAGGACTTGCAGATAACTTATATGGCAAAGATGATGGTAGGTTCTTTCAGTAATCATACTAAATTACAAAAACCTAGAAGTTGTAAATGTTTAAGTAAAAAGTTACTTTCAATTAATGAAAACAAGCTTACTTATTTAAATTTGTTATTTATTTGATTCAAATTAATTGTATATGTAATGTATTTATTTTTTGTTTATTAGTTTCGATGATACGCTTTTGCTACATTAATAGAACAATAATCTCAATGAAATTGGGTCCACGATCTCGTAACTGCAGGTCTTGAGGTAATTGAATTTATTTTGTGTGAATATTTCAACCTTCCAAATTTGTTATTTATAATCCCCGACTACAGTCGGTATCAGTTCTAACCTTTCTTTCGAACTGGCAGACTAATCTGACATGACACTGTTCAAAACAATTCTTCCTAGCTCAGAAAGTTCTTTCTACCTTAGAAGAACAGTTTTTCTACATAAGAACAGTTTCGCCCTAGCCCCAGAACTGTTCTAGGGTGAAACTGCCAGAATTAGTTCTACGATTGAACTGTCAGAATCAGTCCAAAGGAAGAAATGCCCAAAACTGTTCTAAGGTAGAACTGTCATGATTAGTTCTATAATATAACTGTCAGAATCTGTTCTATGTTAAAATACTTCTAAACGACGTAAATTATAGCAGTTCTCTTCGAGATAAGAACAGGGACAATTAACTGGATTTTCCCTGCAATTCATATTTTATATAAAAAGATTTGAATAGTAAGAAATAAATACATTAATGGATAGATGTTTTAATAATTGTATTCTCAAAATGTTTATCATTAATTTGTAATCAAAAGCATTTTTTTCTTTTTACATAATAATGCATAGGCAGTTATGAAATATACCGGACTATAAGGCATGTGTGGTTTATTTTCGTTACATAAATCCAGGCCCGTGATTTTAACAATAGTTCAAATAGCTGAAACAACTTTGAAAGAAATAATAATGATATTATTTTTTTTATTAACTAAATATTCAATCACGAAAAGTAACAACGATATACCATAAAATTTTGTTTAAAATACTATAGCTTAATAAAGAAAAAACAAAAAAAAAGAAAAGAAAATAGATAAATGAATAAGACCATTAGAATGAATAAAACAAATTAATCAAATACATAACTACATATATTGAAAGAGCTGTACAAAAGTGTTCTATGGATATAACTATCAGGATCTGTTCTAAGGTAGAATTGTCTAAAACTGTTCTAAGGTAGCACTGTTAGGATCTGTTCTAAGATAGCACTGTCTAAAACTGTTCTAAGGTAGAACTGTCAGGATCTGTTCTAAGGTAGAACTGTCAGAATCTGTTCTAGGCACGAACCGTCCCCAACTGTTCTAGGGTAGGACCGCTTCGTTCAGAAATTTGTCTTAATTTGCCAGTAGAACTGATCTACACACTTTTCTAGAACAGTTCTCATAACAGTTCCTGACGGATTTTAAGAGAGACTAAAACTGATCCCAACCATTACTTATTAGCATGGTGAACACCGTCAATTGTAGAAAAAAACCTACTTAAATCAGACATAAACCTTATTCGTAATATCGTGCTTCAGTAAATGCACACACACACAGAGATATTTAAAGAAGAGAAAATGGAAACACGTCTCCGTATTAAAAATCGTATCCATAACTCCTATCGGTTTCACTCCTCATGGAAGATATTCACGGTTAACATCTATTATCTGTACGTCTGAAAGGTGTACAACAGCAACAATTTATTAAAAGAAATATAAAGCAATAAATTCATATATGTTTTTTTGCCTTATTTTGATTTTAAATATCCATAATAACAATTATTTTAAACATAAGTATTATTAAGTACAAAGTAAACGAACTAACGCTTAAATCCATAATCAGAATAACTTCATATGATATGAATTATCAATGCCACATTCCGTTTAAAGTTTCATTTCAAATCAACGAAATATATTATTTTTTGTCATGAACATTTGGAGTTTGAATTGCTTAATGCATAGAATATAATAAAAAATAAGTGAAGTGAATTTGAGGGTTGATATGAGGACTGATGTGCCAATTTATAACCTTTTTATTGCATCAAATGTAACATTCCAACACCAAATTTCTAAATGATTAACTGATGTGCAAAATGGTGTTTCAAATATCAATGCAAAATTATATCTATATTCTGAAAATAAATTGAACTCTAATTCAAAATTAGTAGCTTTACCTAAGGTCAGTAATAGTAAAAGAATGTAGCTTTTCTGATGCATACTTAAACAGAACAAGCCTTTTTTGGAAATATTATTTTATATAACATATGAAGGCCATTGAAGGGTTCAAGATTTTAATTGCTTTGTTTATTTTGTAAGAAATCAGAGGTTAATGTTTAATTCTATATGGATGAGTTTAAGATATAATTAAATTGATAAAATCAATTAAAGTATGCTATCTTGATAAAATTCAAATTAATTATTTATGTTCTAGCGATTATAATGCATGTGATTAGAGGCATCTAACGTAAACATACCAGAGAAATAAAACTTTACCAGATTTCAGATTATTTATTTCTCAAACACCATATAGTTACAATGGTACAAAGCAGTTCATCAAAAGTTATAACATAACATAAACACAGATGACAAAATGATATGAAAAAAAAAAATAAAATAAAATAAACAGTAGTGATGACGAAGAGTGGTGATTAACCAGGAAGACTCACTTGAAAAGTTATAACCCTGATAAATTTGCACCGCTTTTTTAACTTATTTTTGTATTTTAACTAAAATAGTTTTCCAAACTTTAGTATCTGTGCAAGAAAATAGTATCTAAATATTGTACTCGAAAATTTGCCAAAGAACTACACTGCAAAATGTAATGAAATTCATCACCAATCTCGTTACATTGACATAAATTACAATTCAAATTTATTCCATCTACCAGTTTCTATCGGTAACTTGTGGTTTCCCGTTCTAAATCTACAATATGTTATTCTATCTTTATCATTTAAAATATTCAGATATTCTTCATATTCAAAATTTTGTTTAAATAATTTGTAAGCTAAACCTTTTGATGAACAGTCAATATCTGCTCTCCATTTCTGTTGAAACTGATCAAATAACTTTTGTTTTAAACTAATACACAACCATTTAGAATTAAAATTTCCTTGAGACAACCATATATTGCTATATCCACATCTATATAATGTACCAAGGTTTGATAATGGAAATAATACGTCCTTTTCTAAAGCTTATAAATTTGGCGACGAAAGAGATGATTTAAAATGCCTTCAATTTTAAACTTGATATTGCTATGTTGTCAATATTTCAGCGGCACTTGCATATTGAGTATAAATATGTCCAAACAAATGTTTTACGGACGCCATCAAGATTTTGGGGCGTTTATGGAATTACTTTGTCGTTAAAGACATGTTTTATTATTTGTAGCCACAAAACCGTCCCTCTATTCCTCGATATCAACAAATGGCTTTGAGTATACTTACTTCAGAAATAATAGACCATTAAATGTACCTTGATTCATACTTATGCCAAACCATTCATTAGTACCTTTTCAGTATCCCTTAGCCAAAACATTCATTAGTACCTTTTCAGTATCCCTTAGCCAAAACATTCATTAGTTCCTTTTCAGTATCCCTTAGCCAAAACATTCATTAGTTCCTTTTCAGTATCCCTTAGCCAAACCATTCATTAGTACCTTTTCAGTATCCCTTAGCCAAAACATTAATTAGTTCCTTTTCAGTATCCCTTAGCCAAAACATTCATTAGTTCCTTTTCAGTATCCCTTAGCCAAACCATTCATTAGTACCTTTTCAGTATCCCTTAGCCAAACCATTCATTAGTACCTTTTCAGTATCCCTTAGCCAAACCATTCATTAGTACCTTTTCAGTATCCCTTAGCCAAAACATTCATTAGTACCTTTTCAGTATCCCTTAGCCAAAACATTCATTAGTACCTTTTCAGTATCCCTTAGCCAAAACATTCATTAGTACCTTTTCAGTATCCCTTAGCCAAAACATTCATTAGTACCTTTTCAGTGTCCCTTAGCCAAAACATTCATTAGTACCTTTTCAGTATCCCTTAGCCAAACCATTCATTAGTACCTTTTCAGTGTCCCTTAGCCAAACCATTCATTAGTACCTTTTCAGTATCCCTTAGCCAAAACATACTGATCTATCAAATGATATTCATATAAATGTTTAACTGAACTAATTGTTCTTTACATTTTCAATAATTTTAAGGCATATTTTTAGTTTGTCCTGATCTCATTAAAACTAATTATACAATTTATTTCAATTATTTAAGAAGTAAACTGCACCTGCTTGCAATTGTTTGAGATTACATTTTCATTAAATGTTTCGTTAGTTTGAAAAGACAAATTATTAGGGTTTTGAACAATGTTTTATTTACATATAATAAATTATATTGATATGGTCGTGTTTTCACAGACATGCACTGTTACTGTTTTACCATCGCAATCATCGGCATAAGATACGAAAATGCTAATTTTAAAAAAATGTAGGGGTTTTGAAAGCAAATGTATTATCCTATATATTTAAATTAAAGAACTACGGTAATAATATTAAAACTGATATGTATAAACCATTACACAACTCGAGATGGACAACGATTTTAAAACATAAAAGGCTTTATCCAGAATACGTTCCTGGACATTTATGTGTTATGTTGATAACAAGTTAGAAATCATATTTTTGATAATAAGACGACTGTCCATATCTTAATATGCTTAGTACATAACAATTTCATTTTTTTAACAGATTTAACAAAACATTCTAGTGTATTTCCGAACTTCGTAGTTAATTTTTCAATATTCTACGAACAAATGACTCTATCGGAGGTGTGAAAAATCCTTGATCTCAGTATAAATCATTTTTATACTTCTCAAAATCAGTCTCTGTAAATGAAAATAATTTTAGATTAAAATGTTTGTTTCTGGATAGATGACCGTTAATACCTTATATTGAGCTCTAAATCATACAATGTCTAGACAAGTTGATTAATAAGCCACTAACAAAATACTGCTTTGAACACTAAAAGTTTTAGAGGACAGAAAACATGTGTATAAAAACAAAGAGCACACTAAGGTTTTTGACTTGGGACAGTCACATTCAAATGTGGCTAATTGAATATTGTTAACGATTAACGGATAAATCTGAACTTTTTTTATTTCAGAGAATAATCTCTCTCTCTCTCTCTCTCTCTCTCTCTCTCTCTCTCTCTCTCTCTCTCTCTCTCAATATAGAAATAAGGAGATAAGGTCATATTCCAATGAGACAACTATCCACCATAGACAAAACAGATGCAAAGAACTATACCATACGGCCTTCAAACATGAGTATCAAATCATACTGTATACTAAGCTACACAATCCCCGGCATGACAAGATGTGAAAAATTTAAAAGATAAAAGCCAACGATTTGATTTATGCTAAAAATAAATAAACGAAAACAAATATGACAGAGCATCAAAAGACCACCAATGGCTTGGGACAATATAAAAATAAGAAGATATGGTGTATAAATAAAGGCAACAGTAGTATACCGCTATTCAAAATTCAAAAATCGATTGAGAAAAAAAAACAAGTCCGGGTTACAAACTCAAACTGAGGGAAACACATCAAATATAAGAGGAGAACAACGACACAACAGAAACTCAACACTAAAATGCAACACACACAGAAACGAACTTTAATATAACAATGGCCATTTTCCTGACTTGGTACAGGACATTTTAAGAAAAAATTGTGGGTTGAACCTGGTTTTGTGGCTAGCCAAACCTTGCACTTTTATGGCAATGTTAAATATAACACTTAAATGACACCATTACATGACAGGAATGCAGTACAAATAAACGTAAGAAAATTCGGGACAGAGACTTACGCAAATAAACAATACAATATAGTACATCTCGACAACTAAACAGAAACACGAAGTGAACAAAACACAAACGACAATGCAAAAGACACAGAAACAAACTATACGATAACAATTGCCATTTTCCTGACTTGGAACAGGACATTTGAAAAAAATGGTGGTTTGAACCTTTTTTATGGCTAGCCAAACCTCCCGCTTTAATGGCAATGTTAAATATAACATTAAAATGACAATAAAATTGAGAATGGAAATGGGGAATGTGTCAAAGAGACAACAACCCAACCATAGAGCAGACAACAGCCGATTACATGACAGGACTACAATACAAATAAATGGGAGAACACACAGGACAGAGACACACACAAATTATAGCTATCAAAAGGTACCAGGCTTATAATTTAATACGCCAGACGTGCGTTTTGGTATGATTGCCAATGAGACAACTCTCCAACAGAAACCAAATGAAGTAGAAGAGATGCGAAAGATATCAAAGGGACATTTAAACTCATAAGTCGAAAACTGACAACGCCATCTAAAAAAAAAAACAAAGACCAGATTGTCTTTATTAAGTTATTGACAATTTTATGCGATTTAATGGCTGTTGTATAACTGTGTTTACACTTGTCTTTAGTTTAAAATCATATCTTGACCTCTTGATGTCTATTACATTTTATGTCGTTGGGTTGATGTTTCATTCCCGTTTACCCAATATTTGCATTTGTATTCAAAAGAAATTTGGAACAATCCAAAACTAAATATTGTTGCTCAGAATTGTTGAGTTCTGGCAATCAGATCAACAATAATGTAATTCTAACACGTAAATGAAAGTGGTAATTTAAAACAGACTTCAAGTTCTATCAATAATTTTCTGGTTTTGCAAGGAAAAGAAAATGTGATTGTGTTAATATGGAAAAATTTCATCAAAAAACATATGCTTATAAAATACTACACCAGATGCTTGTTTCATATACATAAGATCCAACAATGGCGCTTGAATCTCAATAATCGGCAGACCAAATCAAATACGAAAAACGTTGAGCATAAAATCCGAAAATTGAAGGTCAGGAATATAACATGTGTTTTCCAATCGTTTTGTTGGTTGATATGGTCGAGCGTTTGGTTTTTTCAGGTTTAAACTACTTCCCCTATTGAATTTGTCTTGCAGTTCTGTATTTTAAAACCTTTTTTGATAGAACGTTTAATGGTGTTTTGCCACTTACATATTGTAAATTCAATGATTAGTAGTTTCTGATAGATTTTTTACTGTTGTTATGAATGTTTGTAGTTATTAGGAGTTTTCACAGCACTGAAAATGTCTTTTGTTTATTGTCCGAAGAGATCTTTGAATATTGTTTTCATTGGCACTAACATCGATTTTGTCATCAACAAATTAAAACCTAACTAAATTTGTATTCTTTTCGAATGTTTTTTTGGGATATGTATATATACACATCCACGTTTATTTCCTATTAAGAAATTGTTTTATCTTTACATAACATCATACATATTTATTATAAGGTTCCTGACTATCGTAATGCTTGTCGTTACTTTTATTTTGGCATTGCACAAGTCATGTCTTCTTTGACTGTCCATGGTGTTAAAACACTAAATCCCTGCCTGGGATGTGTTTTAATTGATTTTAGTCGCTGATACATGATATTTTTTTATTATTAATTGTTTTTGGCTTTTAACTAGCTTTCAGTAACTGCGAGTACTCTCAAATCGCACTAACTCGTGTTAATTTAACCTGTTGACACAATTTGTAATGCATTTCTGTTATTAAATGTTTACTTATTTTGTGTTATATCTCGTCTTGCTATTTTTGATATGTACCACGTTTGATAGATATTTAGTATGACGACCAAATTTTCACTTTTGTACTCGTACTATGAATAACAAATTTATTTAAAAAAAAATGGTTCTGTACTCCTAACAACAAAATTATTATATTTAAATTTACCTGTGTACGTTACTTTATTTAACGCCATTTTGTCCTAGGTTAAAGTTGTCTTTTTGACATTGAAACATCTTTTTTATTTATATTGTGTCATAAATCAAACTAATTCGTTCAGTGTATATCTACATGTTTTTGTTTATTGTCTTTTTGATCGAGTTCAGCCATTTCAGTTGATATTTTATAGTGTGTCTTTTTATGTTGTAATGTTATACCACTGTTTTATGTTAGGGTCAAGGTTGGCGCCTGTTTAAACGTTTAAACCCGCTGCATTTGTTTGCACCTGTCCTAAGTCAGGAGCCTGTTGTTCAGTGGTTGTCGTTTGTTGGTGTGGTTCATAAGTGTTTCTCGTTTCTCGTTTTTTATATAGATCAGACCGTTGGGTTTCCTGTTTGAATTGCCGACCTCTTTTAATGTTCATATGAGTCAGAGTTCCTTCAGACACTTGTCAAAAATAAGAAGATCAAAGAAGCCAGATCATTTAATTTCACATTCAGATATATTGATGATGTTCTTTCCATTAACAATCCAAACTTTTCTGATTGGGTTCCATTAATATATCCTCTAGAACTAGAAATTAAAGAAACAACAGACACAACTTCCTCTGCCTTATTTTTAGACTTATACCTCGAATTTTCCAATGGCAGTCATCTCAGTACAAGAATCTATGACAAACGAGATGATTTTAATTTTGAAATTAATAATTTCCCCCACCTTAGTAGCAATATACCAACTTCACCTGCATATGGGATATACATTTCCAACTCATTTGATATTCAAGAGCTTGCAGTTGCTACTCAGAATTTGTTCAACGTCACCAGTGTCTAAGCAGAAAGTTGATGAACCAGGGGTATGCCAAAGAACGTCTCGTCCTTTTTCAAAAAAAGGTCATCGGAAGATACTAAGACCTTGTATATAAATATTCCGTATCAACTTCACAAATAATACACGATGGTCTTGAAGTATAGATTCTAGGTACTGACACTGTTTATCATCTTAATAACGTGTTATATTATTCTTTCATTTGTCTTTGTAAATTATTACTTTGTAATATCCATTTGACGAGGCTCGGTACTTGTACTTCCCGTCATTGTGTTATTGTGCTATGGTAAATTTTTGTGTTCTTGTCTTTCGTGTTTGCTAATGTGCTTTGTCTGTATGCTTTTTTGTTTGTCTTTGTTGACATCTTTGCTTGTTTTTGTCGTGATTAAGATTATAACACAATGTTGACTGCTGTACCCCTATTTGTGACATTTTTACCTATTATGTCGGTTTGTTTTGTTCACACATCGTTGTCAATATAATGGAATTTTATGCGACTGTCATACAAGTGAGAGGTTTAGCTAGCTATAAAACAAGGTTTAATTCACGATTTTTTACATAAGAAAATGCCTGTACCAAGTCAGGAATATGACAGTTGAAATTCATTCGTTTGATGTGTTTGAGCTTATGAATTTGCCATTTACTTAGGGACTTTCCGTTTAGAATTTTCCTCGGAGTTCGCTATTTTTGTAGTTTTACTTTTTACACTAGTCTTTTTGGGGCCCTTTATAGCTTGCTGTTCGGTGAGAGCCAATGCTCTGTGTTGAAGTCCGTACTTTGACCTATAATTGTTTACTTTTTACACATTGTGACTTGGAGGATAGTTGTCTCATTGGCACTCATACCACATCTTCTTATTTATATTTAGAAGTTCTTTGATCAAATATCTTTGCCATACTTCTGCATTTAAAGACGAAAAGGTACCGTCCAAGAAATATACTTCACGTTTGAAAGGCCATCACTAAGTTGATAATGCCTTCAGACATTCGAAACAAGTTGGTGTGTCCAGTATGGTCACCAACAGAATAAAGAATTAAAATACCAAACCCATAAGTAGGAGAAAGACAGACGACAACGACAGACAAAGATCATATCGAGAATCATTGATATTTAGCTTTAAGACTGTTATGTTTGATGTCGTTCTACAAGATATGTTTAATTCGGACACTATAGA
The DNA here is from genome assembly GCF_021869535.1 of Mytilus californianus. Lineage (NCBI taxonomy): Eukaryota > Metazoa > Mollusca > Bivalvia > Mytilida > Mytilidae > Mytilus > Mytilus californianus. The sequence continues at coordinate 97,964,597 of NW_026262668.1, forward strand.
TGGATTCAGTGTTAAGTTTTTATTTTCTTACGTTGATAGCATATTTTGCAAAACAATGAAAGTTGGTATGATAATGTTAACAGTTTCCCAAAAATTGTTAACGTATAAATACATTAACTCATTTTATGGGACTAAACGTTATTCATTATGTAAATTATCTCGACAAGAGAGTTCTGCCGTAGCCAGATTGCGATGTGGGACTTTCAAGTTAGAAAGTTACTCAAGGCCGCTACACTAATATTCAAAATAGAATGATGACTGTGCAAATATTTTTAAAACTGAGCGATAGAAAATGCACTTTGTGTTGGACTGTCCTCGTTATTCAACCGAATGGAATGACATATTGATGAAATTCCAGTTAAGAAATCATGTGGATATCACTTACTTGTAAAGTTAACTTCAAATACTTACAATTTAGTTTTATTCCTAAATTAGGACAACAGTAGATTAGATCTACCTAAGTTAAATAGCATGAACTCAAAAAGAAGTCGATAGGTTAAGCGTCTCCTGCTATGCATGCATCACCCACCATGCGGATCCACACTGATACAAATGCATGCATCACCCACCATGCGGATCCACACTGATACAAATGCATGCATCACCCACCATGCGGATCCACACTGATACAAATGCATGCATCACCCACCATGCGGATCCACACTGATACAAATGCATGCATCACCCACCATGCGGATCCACACTGATACAAATGCATGCATCACCCACCATGCGGATCTACACTGATACAAATTACACAATCAGTAATTGGACATAATCGGTAAAACTAATGACTATACTGGTATCTAAAGATCTAAAACTAAAACAGGTTTATAATTTTATACGCAAGACAAAAAGACTCAATAGTGACGCTTGAACCAAAAGAGTTAAAAAGTCAAATAACATACAAATATTAAGGTCATTGATGACCCGCGAAAACATATCACTAGCGACTTAAGACAAAGACATATCGTATTGATCAAAACCAATATGTTATGGTGACAGTATAAATTATAAAGTGTCGATTTCAGTAGATCTACCTCATAAGGTTTGTTGGAGATACGCATAATAAGATTGTGTTGTAATACATAATTAAAACTGCGAAAAGGTCTACTTTTGCTTTAAATGTTGTTAAACTTTAAAAAAAATTATCAACCTGAGCCTTTAAATATAATTTACCTTTTCTCATATTTGATATAAAAGGTACAAATAGTAATAATCATGATCGAGTTATGAGATTTGAAAATTGGTAAAAAAGTACAACAAAAATACCGAACTCCAAGGCAAATTCAAAAAGGGGAAGTCCATAAAAAATTACAAAAAATAAACGCTGTCAATCAACGGAACAAGTGAAAAACAACTACCATATTCCTGACTTGGTACAGGCATTGTACATACTTGGTACAGGCATTGTACATACTTGGTACAGGCTTTGTACATACTTGGTACAGGCTTTGTACATACTTGGTACAGGTACACCACTGTTGCTTAGTTTTAAAGAAATTGACCAAAATGTCTACGAAATAAATTCCGACAAATTTAATATAAAAACTATACATAAGTTTTTGTTAACCATCACAAATTGGTGTGATGAATTTAATATGTAATTAGCCATATGCACAAGTAGAGTGAGATATTAAATCAGCTTGTTTTATAACATTTCCACATCCAGATTAACCAGTTCATGATTGTTTTAAAACTATATATATTTATATAAATGATTCAAAATTTATGAGTATGAGTTATTTCCTTTTACCTTAATATGCTTTTAATATAATGTTTATTAATTATTTACCCATAAAACCTACGAATTTGATACCTCGGTTATGCACCCTTTATGTATATTGCTGATTCGATATTCAATATATCCAACTTTTTACCAATAACCTAGACATAAAAGTTACAAATCTATGTATTATCACAATATCACCATATATTTTTTTGTCATTTCATCCTATTTTTGTCATTTTATCCTATAAATGTGAAGATAATTTTACAAGATACGGTAAAAGTGGACAGCAGAAAATCGAATTAGTGTCGTGATAAAGTGACGCACTGGGAATTATCAATCACAAGTCTTAGTAAGAACGAAATTACGTTACCAATGTTTCGCATAAATAATAGCTTGTAAATGGCACCAAAATCCGATAAAGCCTTCTGTTTGCTGAATTATTAGGGAATGCAATGTTTTTTTTGTAAAATAAGACGTGATGAAGAAGCCGCCTCTTAGTATTGCTTTTCCCTGATATCGATGCCAAACATTGTTACATGCAAGGTATGAGAGTATTTATCTGGGTTCTTAATACTTTCCTCTACATATTCAATTTAATTCTAACGACCACTAAGGGATACAAATATATTTCATCATTCAATGTCGATGCAGCAATTAAATGATACACATATCTTCATATAACTATAACCTACCTCCCCTAGCTGGCATTAATGAGAAATGCGTATGTTAATATGTAATTTAAAAAATACTATAGTTGACAATACAGCTTTTAGTATCTGCATTTATGAGATTGATAGTATAGTAACATATGAAGGAACGATCACTACGCTGTTTGTCTTAAGACATTGAGTAGAATTTAATAAAAAAAAATCACACTATATACATACATATGTTTGCAAGGAGCAAATAGGTTTCCCTTTTTTCTTGATTCAAAAAAGATACATTCTAATTATAAAGTGTCAGTTTAGAAATCACTAAATAGTACTTATCTGAAGTTTAATTGCTGTATAGAATGAAGGCCCCCTAGAGTTTTCTCCCCTTTACAGTGAGGTTCATGTTTATACTCTGTCACATTATAGGTTTTGTCCTATTCTATTGAGTCAGAAGGTTTTCCATAAGAAGTAGGTTCATGAATAATGATTCAAGTCATATTTGGTATATAAATCACAAGTCATAAATCTATGAAAAATATATCACCAGGAACACCTAAATAGGAGAATTATAAGTACAAGGTTTTAAAAGAACTAACAAGAATACTTCAACACGAGAGCTACAATTACAGGGTTTTAAAAGAATCGCCTGGAACACGAGAATATAAGAACGCAACAACAGGATTTAAAAAATCATTAGGAACACCTAAACAAGAATCAACTATAACAGGGTACATGAATCATTATTGGTATATCAAAGCAGAATATAATACATGTGTCGCAATGTGTTGCTACATTCCTTGTATCGTCTAACAGTGAAAAACCTCGTGCAGAATAGACATAGTAGTTTTTAGTCACATGGTATACTTTATAAGTGGTCATCACAGCTTACAATTATATCCCCTGTCAAGTAAGTCCTTGTAGTCAAGAATAAAGTTACGTTTTTCAATAAAAGCCAAAAGACACGAACTGACATATCTTTTGAATAGTATGATATACTAATAAAAAGTGCTGTAGCACAGCACTATACAACATCAAAATCTCTTATGATAGTCATTATCCCAGAATGTAGATATCTTGTCATTAACAATGGTCCAACTGTGTCACATCAGATGACCTCGGATAGGTTTCATTTGTTGTTGCCACAATTCCGTTCTCCTTTCCTCGGTTGTGACATCACAAAATGCGGCTGACCACAAGATTATTATTCTAAATAAGCCAAAAGACGGGGTGTCAATATCTGAGCACGAACTGCTACCCTTTTGGAGCACATGAGTTCACTCGCTGTTTTATGTGGGTTGAATTTAAGGTATATGTAACGTTTGAAGACTGTTACTGTTCTATAGGTTATAAGAACAATTAGGTCCGGGGACACGGTTATCGTCCTTTTGAGTTTCACAAATATAGTCCCTAGTGTGTACAAATGTTTTATACACCTACAGTGATTTGGTCCAGTTGAAAAAGATCAAATAATAGTATGTCTGAAGCTGTCAAATTGAATTATAGACCTCTTAACATAAAATTAAAAAAATCTTATTGAGATAGAGCAGGTGCAATCTTTTTTCAAATTACGTTTATTGTCTAAAAGAAATGCACTACGAAATAACTATGTTCTCGGGTGTTGTTATAGTATATACAAGCAGTGTGACTTAATTTAAGTACTTTTATTAGTCTCAACCTTCTCCCCTTAGTGAGAACTAGTATATGTTTAATTTCAAATCTTTACTATTAGTTATGTAATTTGCTGAAAATCATCCTGTATAAAAGTGTTAGTTTGATTTTAAGCTTCCGTCTAAATGCTGACGGTCAATACTTTATTTCATCAAATCCCGTCCAGATTATTGTGTTCTTGTCGTAGACGCCAAATTAACGTCTAGATCCAACAGCAATCAGGAAAATCTTGGTTACGAGCAGCTTAAATAAGCTTCTTAATTTGTTTTACTAGTATAACCCATCAGCTCCTGTAATTTGCGTTCTTTAACCGAGTGAGTGTATTCTGTCAGATATTTAACCAAACTTGAAAATCATAGACTGTAAAAACTCTCAATATACCATATTCTACTGTGATAAAAACAAGGAAAGGTAATGCTTAGTTTAAAATTGAGAATGGAAATGGGGAATGTGTCAAAGAGTCAACAACCCGACCATAGAGCAGACAACAGCCGAAGGCCACCAATGGGTCTTCAATGCAGCGAGAAACTCCCGCACCCGGAGGGGTCTTTCAGCTGGCCCCTAAACAAATATGTATACTAGTTCAGTGATAATGGACGTCATACTAAACTCCAAATTATACACAAGAAACTAAAATTAAAAATGATACAAGACTAACAAAGGCCAGAGGCTCCTGACTTGGGACAGGCGCAAAAATGCGGCGGGGTTAAACATGTTTTTTGAGATCTCAACCCTCCCCTATACCTCTAGCCAATGTAGAAAAACAAACGTACAACAGTACGCCCAGTAAAACTCAGTTTAAGAGAAGTCCGAGTCCGATGTCAGAATAGGAAACAAAAGAAAATAAACAAAATGAAAATAATACATAAATAACAACAGACTACTAGCAGTTACTGACATGCCAGCTCCAGACTTCAATTAAACTGATTGAAAGATTATGTCTTCATCATATGAATATCAGGCACAATCCCTCCTGTTAGGGGTTTAGTATTATACCATCATAAAATATATGAGATGAACATAACCCGTGTCATGCCAACAACTGGTTTTAGAATAAATATGTTTAATTCCGATGCAAAGACCCTATAAGTAAATCAATATTAAAGCCAAAATATGCAATCTTTAATGACCTGACAACAGTATCGTAACTATATCTCTTCTTAATAAGTCTGTTTAAAGGTTTTGTTAGCTTTTGAGGTGAATACTGACATTTTTGTGCTTTGTAAAGAATATTACCATAAAAGATTGGATGTGAAATACCCGAACGTATAAGATGTCTGCATGTTGAGTTATATTTACGAATGATGTCCTTATACCGATGATAAAATTTAGTAAATGTTTTGACTAGTTTATGATATCGAAAACCCTGGTGTAATAATTTTTCAGTAATACATAAATTTCTCTCGCTAAAATCTAATACTTTGTTACATACACGAGCGAATCGTACAAGTTGAGATATATAAACACCATAAGATGGTGACAAGGGAACGTCACCATCTAAAAATGGATAATTAACGATAGGAAATGAAAAATCATCTCTTTTATCATAAATTTTTGTATTAAGCTTCCCGTTAGTTATATAGATATCAAGATCGAGGAAAGGACAGTGGTCATTGTTAGTATTAGCTTTATTTAAAGTAAGTTCAACAGGATAAATTTCTTTAGTATACATACTGAAGTCGTCATTATTGAGAGCCAATATATCATCCAAATATCTAAAAGTATTGTTAAATTTTTGTATCAGATGTTGTTTCGATGGGTTTTTGCTGATTTTAGTCATAAATTGTAACTCATAACAATACAAAAACAGGTCCGCAATAAGTGATGCACAGTAAGTCCCCATTGGAATTCCAATAACTTGACGATATACGGAATCTCCAAAGCGAACAAAAATGTTATCAAGTAAAAATTCAAGGGCAGATATAGTATCAAAGCATGTCCAATTGACATAGCTCTTTTGTTTGTTGCTACTAAAAATGACCTAAAAGAGTTTGAACATATGTATTCGCATTCCGACTTTTTAAATGCCCATTTAATTAGGTGTGTCAATTTTTTCTTAATAAGAATATGAGGCAAAGTGGTATATAGGGTAGACAAATCAAAACTTTGAACAGATTCAAAATCACCAATATATGCATGCAATTTATCAAGTACTTCCAACGAGTTTTTGACACTCCAAAAGTAGTTAATTCCACTATTTTCAAAGGCCTTATTTGAACAATTTATTATCAGGTTTTTGATTGTACCAAGTGTACTAGTAAGTAGAATAGACAATTTAGTAGTGGAACAATGACTTGAAGACGAAATAAATCTATATTTGTAAGGTGATTTGTGTAGCTTCGGAAGCCAGTACATAGTTGGGACTTTCATTGTATTTGGTTCTGCTTGTAAAGAAGTAGCTAATAGTTTATGTTTGTTACAGATATCGTTTTCTGAAAATGAAGTCAGTTGGAATGTTGGTGAATTCGTGATTTCCTTTTGCAGAACCTCAACGTAAAATTTACGTCAAACTATAATGATATTATTAGCAGCTTTATCAGCCGGGACAAAAACAAATTCCTTGGCTAGTTCTTTTGGTTTATGTTTGATACGAGAAATAGGATTTTTATGGTTGTTGTTAAGAGTAAAATGTTCTTTAAAATGTTGTATACGTATATCAACTATGATAATCTTCATTACTGAATTAAAAAAAGAGTCCAAAGATTTTTTGTCAGCTTTTTCCCGTTTTATCCATTTCAAACAGTAAGCACGAAGTGAGTCGTGGATGATATTACGACACTCATTCCAATTAATAATTGACGGGGGACGATATTTAGGTCCTTTACTGAGGAATGATTTTAACGCGAACGACTCTTTTTGGCTTACACTTGTTTCCTGCAACTTGTTACTGTACCATAACAGCACAGGTTTAGAATAATATCATTCATCAGATTGGTAATAAGCACAATACGATTGTAACTAACAAAATGACAAAAGACCAAAAAAATAGAGGTCTAAGAGCACACATTTTCGTATTTTTTTCTTCAATTTCAATTCATAATTTATTCAAAACAAACAGCTAATGGCACTCGCTGGACAAAGTTACTTTCTATATTAAACTTTATCACATTAGGCTAATGACCAGAAGATAATTCATTCCCCAACACTATTTTCATAGCTATTTGATATATCGTTTAATTAGTGTATATCGGCATTTAAAATGCTTATACAAACAAATGTGTTAGTTTTTTTTAAATTGTTCAAAGACCACAAACATCAAACAGTGCCCATATTTATCCTACCCTGGTAACCTAAAAATAAACTCATCATAGGTACCAGGATTGAAATTTTGTACGCCGGACGTGCGTTTTGTCTACAAAAAGACAGAAATTGGTGTATCTCATCTTTCGTACGTGTACTCAAAATTAATAACCAATGCTAGTCTAACCCCAAAACATGTGCATGCCCTAAGTCTGGAGCCTCGTTTGTTGTTATATATTAGCGTTTTGTTTTTGACGGAATTTTGCTTTGATGGGAAATATCGGACCGTCTCTGTAAAATTTATCCACAAGTCTTCTAGTTATTCATAGAATTTTTTAATAATTTGTCAATATGTTGTTTATATCATGTTTTTTTTCAAAAATATAAAAAAAGTATGGGTCACCGGGCTTTTTTTCACGCTTCAGGTTGTGCAAAATTGTTCGATTTTGTATAGATTATGCATGGAAAACCCAATTTTGTGTGGTAAAAAGAAAACTACACCATAGAATTTTAAGACATAATATGAGAAGATAGCTCTAATAATATGCTTTCGGATAAGAAAAAGAAAAAGCCAGCTCTAATAATATGCTTTCGGATAATAAAAAGAAAAAGCAAAGAATGGGGTCACCGGACTTGTTTTCTTGCTAAATTAAAATCATAGAATTTTAATAATTTGTCAATGTGTTGTTTATATCATGTTTTTTTTCAAAAATATAATAAAAAGTATGGGTCACCGGGTTTTTTTTCACGCTACAGGTTGTGCAAAATTGTTCGATTTTGTATAGATTATGCATGGAAAACCCAATTTTGTGTGGTAAAAAGAAAACTACACCATAGAATTTTAAGACATAATATGAGAAGATAGCTCTACTAATATGCTTTCGGATAAGAAAAGGAAAAGCAAAAAATGGGGTCACTGGACTTGTTTTCTTGCTACATAATAAAATAGGTAAATTCACAACAAAGTCTATTAGAGTTATCTCCCTTATATCTGAGTTATCTCCCCTTATGTGGCAAAGTTGAAAAAAAATTAATCAAACAAAAATATTCTGTTTTTTTGTAAAATACAGCCATAAATGTGATAAAACACATAATTTTCTATATAAATATGAAAAGTCTTACACATGAATTACATATTACAGTAACTCTCTAAATTTGCGCATTTCATTAAAGATCTAGACCAATTGGTATCTGCTTTTTTCAAAATCAAAGATGGAGGAAGACACCCCAGTTACCTTAACATCATCTGAAAAGCCTTAACAAAAAATGATGCAGTCATCTCCATTCTTTCAGTCAATGTTCCGACTGGTCCTCTGCGGTGAATTCAGTACTGTTCAGATAATTCAGTACTGTTCAGTAGCTTTTCAGACATGTCAGTATGATGTTGATACATGTATGTACAGGTTAATAATAACTACTGAATAGTCTGAACTAAAAATATCGTGATTATCTGCAAGACAATTGTCTGAACAGTACTGAATTTAACGCAGTGGATAAGTCTGGAATTTGACTGAAAGAATGAAAATGACTTAAAATGTTTTGTTCAGTCTGTAAAGAGCTGTTCAGATCAAAATGTGTTTACTATTGTTGGTTGCTGTCTCATTTTGGTATACTCAACATGTGTGTTTTTTGTCTTTTACGGAATTTCCACGTTTCCATTCTCTATTCAACATCGCTTTTCTAGTCACATAAGGTTAACCATGTGGTATTTATTTGCTCTTATGGAAATATTTTGGATCAAGCGTTGTTAATCTATCCTTGAAATTTCCTAATTTGCATACTTTAAATCCTCAAAGTATTTATAGTCTTTACATTAGTCTAGTTATGTTAATGATGTACAAAGACTGTGGAACGTTTAGTCGAAAATAATTCATGTCTAGCATTTCAAAGAACACAGTCTTATCTGGTTTAAATTTAGGCTAATGGTAGTAATCGATAAGTACTAGTAAGTATAACAGCCGCCAACCAACAATATCAATAAGATTTTGGCTGGGTACAGACACATAGTTAATTTGACAGGGTCCAACATGGTCGTGAGCGCTATACTCTCCGACAGTGGCACATGTAACAGAACAACTTCAGATCAAACTGAAAATATAAATTGGAAAGGGTTTGAATCAACAGATAGACGTAAAAACAACTTACAAAAAGAATCAAGATACACAGAATACATAAATGATTCCTAACGGTAACTTGCAGCTAGTTTAAATCTCAATTTCATATAATGAATAAACAATGTTTTCCCGGAATATATATACAATAATATCAATCAGTACACATCGAATGAATGAAGTACAAAAACGACATAACTGTTTTTCGTTCGTGGTTGTAAAATAAATCAGCGACTCTTTTCACAGAACACTTTACAGTTCAGTGTTTCTGTTGTTCCGTTTTGTTTCCTCTTATAGTTGATGTGTTTCCCTCAGTTTTGGTTTGTGACCCGGATTTGTTTCAGTTAAATCGATTTATGACTATTGAACAGCAGTATACTATTATTGCCTTTATTTACGATGGTTTTCTCTTTGAAAGATTTTACATTTTGTCATTACGGGGCATTTTATATCAAACTGTACTGTATGGGTTTTGCTCATTGTTAAAGGCCATACGGTGGTCTGCAATTATTTGTTATATCTCTGTTTTTTTTGTATGTATAAATAGTTATCATACCACATCTCATTATTTTAATCTAAATAGTCTTGTGAGAAAATCATGACCTTTTTTAATGCCAACATGGGAGTGTTTTGTCGGTGACATTGGACTTTCTAGTTTTGTTTCATCTTTGGACAATGGTGTTAAGTTACATTTAAGTAGCGTAATGAAAAAATACTTAGACATTTTCTGTTACCTCAATAAAATGAATCAGTAAAGAAAGGTATCTAAGTAAATGAGTGCATAACATAATCATATTCGCTAACGAACTAACATGATATATCCATTTAAGAATATGACAGCTTATTGATCAATAGTAACTTTAGCTTGATATTTATATTGGTTCTATTGTGTATTTTCTGACTGAACTGTAAAACAACGTTTCAATTTTAATGAAGTCAAATGATAAATAAGTGCACACTATAAGGTTAATTGTAGTACAGCGACTGAATATGCCGTATATAAAACAAAGATATACATTCAAATCTTGAATATTACCGTATACAATGTAGTTCATATATGTGGAAGATAATGATATTTAGGCCAAAATCGATAATAGTGCACATTAAATAGAATATATAAATATATATTGTTTGTTTTATAAGCATCTAGTCTAAACCACAGTCAATTATAATTTGACAAGACAAAAAGCTTTAATTCATCATAGATTGCGAATACCAAATTCAAGCCTTCGACTCTTAGCTACTAGCTATATACAGTCTGTTGAAACCATAATAATTTTCCTAAAAGTATTAAATATCATTATTACGAGAATTCAACGTAATGCAAACTAGTTTTTAGAATGTTTTTCTGTCTCAAGTTTAGATTTAAATGCTAAAACAGATATTTAAACATTTTCTGCCCTTTAAAGTGAGAATAATTCCTTACCATTGCTGGCCTTGATCGGTGCAACCTCATTTACTTGATTTAAAGTCTTCTTCTATAAATATCAACTGCAATTACAAAATTAAATTGGATTACGGTATAATAAAGCATGATGAGAAGAATCTGAACAAATTCTAAAAGCTTTCTTCTATAAAAATGCCAGAAGACAAAACGAGAAAAATCTAATTCCAATATAAAGAAAACATTTAACAAGAATCTACTGGCAATTATGTACAAAAATATGTGCTTATTAATGAATTGAAAGTAATAATTTAAGGGAATCTAATAAGCGTAAAGAAAATAGTCTATTAATTGTTCTGCCTTGCGTTGTGTGATCTGATATGAGAAATCATAGCTGTACATTATCCTTCTAGTTTACCCATGTTTTGTGGTTATATCATACTGAGAAAGATTGCACAAGGCATCACAGAAAGCTTAAACAATCGGCTGAGGGCAATTGTATACTTCAGTATGACTATAATTGCATGCAATCGAAATCAATGAATTCAAATTTTATCGTCGAACACATAAAACCTAATATTTAAAAACGCTTCCAGCATTCATGTCATAAAAATTATTACATTTTTTTTTTAGAAATAGAAATTACAATCATGAAATTGACGAAAGACTCTAATGGGCGTGTTGCAAAATTTACGTATGATTTGTAATTTGAATGGTTTTACAAATGGAAATGACAGTAGATCTTGATATAGACAAATCTGGTTGAAAGATTGATAGAATGGTGATAATATACACGTGTATCAAATTCGTTTAACAAAGGAATCTAGTCTCACTGGAAAAATTATCTAAAACTGACAAAAAAGCTCCAAAATATGTATAGAAAATTAAATGCACTTCTTCAATGTATAAACATACATTCTCGAAATATACATATAAAAATAAGAAGATGTGGTATGATTGCCAATGAGAAAACTCAAAACCAGAGACCAAATGACATAGAAATTAACAACTATATGTAACCGTACGGCCTTCAACAATGAGCAAAACCCATACCGCATAGTCAGCTACAAAAGGCCCTGAAATCACAAATGTAGAACAATTCAAATGAGAAAACTAACGTCCTGATTTATGTACAAAACAATGAACGAAAAACAAATATGATATACAGCAACAAACGACAATCACTGAATTACAAGCTCCAAACTTGGGTCAGGCACATACAGAAGAAATCATGTTTGAAGGCGCCAACCCTCCCCTTAACCTGGAAAAATGGTGCAACGGCCAAACACAAGAACAAACTACACAAAACAATATAACGAAAAACGAATATGAGAAACAGCAATAACTGAAAAGACAGCAATGAGAGTTAAAGTACTTGGTGAGACGAACTATGGGATTGTGTTTACAGATTTTAATAAAAGGGGACCAAGTTTGAAGAATTGAAATAATAGTAAATTTAAGTAACCAACCAAACTATGAAAATTTCTATTTGAATGAGAAGAATCTTAATCAATTTTCATATAGGTGTCAGACCACCAATTACTCCCTCCAATTTAGAACGTATATGAAAGTAGGCCTACTCGGACAAAAAATAGTGCATTTGATGTCATTGTTTACTTAAACTAACCAACAAATTGGCAGAAATGAAACTTTTGGTGAAAGAGAAATATATTAAGACCATTTTGAGCCAAAATTTACTTGTCTATGAGTTTGCATTCAACATTGAGGATTAATGCACTCCATAGTATACTAATTTAAGATTTCCAGAAAACCAGAGGTTATTTTTAGTGGTACCTCTATTCGGGAGGCCTCTTCTTTCTTATATGATTTTAAAGGTATGTTGAAAATTGGCATGTAGAAAGTTGATACATGTACAATTCAGGATATACTTGGTTTCTATGAAGTTAAACTTAAGGTAAAATATTTAGAAAGCTGTGAAAATTGCAAATTTTGGTTGAACAGATAGGGACTTTTAATTGGTGGTCTGACACCTATAATGTCAGGTGTATACTTGTATGAGATATGTGTTTTAACAATAGAGAGAATGATTTAAAACATACATGCAAATAAATAGAAGCACTTCCATGGATGAAACGTCACCATGTATAGTTAATTGTTAAATAACAGCGAGGGTTTGGATGGGGGGAAGGGGGTCATTATTTCTTAATTTTTTAGGCCATTTTTCTCTATTCTTTATATTTTAGCATCTCATTATTCTCTATTCTTTATATTTTAGCATCTCATTATTCTCTATTCTTTATATTTTAGCATCTCATTATTCTCTATCCTTATGATTTGTTTGGTCCATTTATCTCTATTCTTTATATGTTTTGCCCATTATTCTCTATTATGTAAACCCCTATCCACACCCTCATCACTATGTAGTAAATAGCTAAAAATAAACCATGTTGTTAATGGCTAAAGTTCGCCTGGTTGTTGAAGGCTGAAAGCAGTGGAATTATTTGGACCAAAACTGTCGAACCCCAATAAATAAGAAACTATCTTATCTAAGGGGTTTGAATCTTGATTATAGGTTTGCCCATTTCACAATTCATATTTTTTTTGAAATATTTGACCTATTTTATCTTTCTGTTTGACACGACAATAAAAAAAATAGAATGCAATAACGTTTTGGATGAATACAATCAGTGAAACTCATTTATCCATTCCACGGGAGCAAAGGTTTCTTCTGATGATGAAATAATTCTATAGTGTAGAGTTCTCATCGATTGAAATTTAAAGATATAAATGCCGATTCCCCAGAAGAGTATCTTTTGATTAAACTGTATATAGGAAACTATATTCAAGCAATTACACAATTTTCCCAATTCAGTGCATTTGGATGAAAATAACATTAGCACATGGAAATATTAACAGAATATTACATAATTCATTCATTTTAATTCTTGTTTTGTATTGAAGAAACACATGACGTAAATCTAGAAATGAATGATAAATACAATTTGAATCTATCGTTTATAATATTGTTGGAGAACTTGAGAAATAAAATACATTGATTGATTTGAACTGGTAAAGACTTATTTGATGGCGTCCATGAAACGTTGTATGTCGGCAGTATGAGCAAACAAATCTGGTTGCATGCATTATTGGATGTAACGAGAGTTTTTATTACAAGAAGTTGGACTAGCCTCTTATTTTGATATTGATGTGTTGAAGACCCATTGGTGGCTTTCGGTTGTTTTCTGCATTTTGGTCGGGTTGTTGTCTCTTTGACACATTCCCCATTTCTATTCCCAATTTTATTCATAGTTGTTGCATCTGATTCAGATTATTCGGTGCGTTTTATTTGTTTTACACCAACATGAAACAATTGTTCCATTACAACTTAAAAAAAACCTACAAGAATCCAAGTACATAGTTGGAACTGAGCAACATATCTAAGTTAATGATTATTATTTCATCTCTAGTCAATTATCATTTGTTTTATTATTATCTAAACTGATTACAATAGAGCCGGTTTATACTAATACTTTAATCATATCAATAATTAATAAAACCTCCAATGCATGATTATGATTATTCTCCTGATAATATTATTTCATAGCTGATTGGTTACACTTACATTGTATTTTCAATTGTTTTGATTGATTTAATTGTGTTTAACGCCACGTTCAGCACTTTTGGCTATTTCGCTGTGGTCAGTTTGTATTGGTGGAGGAAGCCGGAGTGCCCGGAGAGAACCATAGACCTTCGGCAGAAAAAATTGATAATTCTTGTCAATTAAGATTGGAGTCGAGCACACCTGCTAATTGCGGGGTTCGAACTCACAACGCCAGTGTTGACAGGATAGTGATACAGTAGTTGAACTACTTACACCACTCGGCCACCGACGCCCCCGCAATGTGTTTGAAGTGAATGACATGGGTATTTCGATCCAGACAACATGAACCATAAGGTATGATATGTTGACAAATATAATCTATGTTGAAACAATTAAAATGCACCAATTTATTGAAATTTTACTCCTATTAGCTCATCTAGTTCAAAGGGATAGTGTGAGGTATTCTCCCAACTACGCTGTCCGTCTTTACACATTTTTGAAAGATTCTGTTCTGAGTCAAACAATAATAAAAATGCCTTCATTCATAAAAGGTGTGTAAAAACAAAATCTAAGTGTTTCTTAATCCCAACAACTAAGTTCATTTTTTGTTACAGTTGAAAGCCGTACGTTGACCTTTATCAAATATATCTAAATACGCTGAAAAATAAGATTTCGCAGACAACAATGCACAATGCCGCTTGAATTCTGTACTTTTATCACGTTGTTCAGAAGATTTGATATATACTAGTTTACTAAAATAATATTTCGGTAACAAAATTTTAGTAGCAATTCAAGCATATCATTTTAAAGAGAATTCATAGGAAAGTTTTTTGAGAAAAATAATAAAGTTAATGTCAACATTATTGAGCTTTATTTGTGATATTTACGTGTATTTTATACATTTGTGCTTCAATTTGCCGGATAAAAGTTACACTGATGTGCATGTATCATTTATTCTATATTCATATACTGTACTCAAAATTTGAAATCGCCAATTTACGTACATTAATAGTTCATTTGCAAAGCACAGGATTACACATTAGAAGTTTTGAAATGTCTGGAAACAAGAAAATTTAGATCGTAAGTTTATGTCAAAATACTTTGGGATGTGCATAGATTTCTACCAAAGCCTATCTAGATCTTTTAAAAATATAATAAGAATTCGAGAACACAAATTAAAAAAATCGTGATTTCTTATTAAATTCGTCATCATGAGTTGTTTAATTCGTTATTACCCATTATAATTCGTTATTGAGGATTAATTTCTTGATAATGATGTGAAGTTATTTATAGCATATTTTTGTTATTCGTGATCACTGATTAAATTTGTTATCACAGATGTTGATAACTCGTCATAACGGATTCAAATCACTATCACAAATATAAAAATCGCTAGTCATCGCAAGTTTTTAATTGGTTACCACGAATTAAATAAAACAAATCTGTGATAACGGATTTAATCCGTGTTGATTAATTACAAAAACCTGTGAAAACTACATTTGTAATTCACAGATTCGTTATCATGAAATATTTAATGATATCCAATCATAATTCGTTTTAACGAATAATACAATATGTGAAAACGATTTTAATTCGTGATCACAAATTTTTAAATCCACGAAAACAAATCGTGTAATGCGTTATCAAGAATAATAAAGAATTTATTCCATGATAACTTATTCCTCAAATTCGCTATGATTAATTATAAAATTAGTGGAAATGATTTTAAACAGTGATCACGATTTTTTTTTTCATTCATGATATACTCTTGGGAGATCATAAATGGGCTTCCTTAGACTTCAGAAATTAAGTGACATTTCTTTTCACTTGTTTGATTGGACATTCTCACTTATTTTAAAGTTTTGGTCTTATGATTTTTACTTTTCGAGACCGGGGAGAGAATTTTTGTAAGATAAAATAAGATGTGGTATGATTGCCAATCAGACAACTATCCACTGAAGACCAACTGACGTAGATGTTACCAACCATGTCAACAAATAAACATGTTACAGTCTAAAAAATGGAATATACACGTTACGGTACATGGAGGATTACAAAAGTAAAATTTGCACACATACAATATAGGATCAGATTGACTGGATTCACATTTACCAAATGAACAAAGATCTCAATTGCTTTCAATTTGTTTGACGCTTCACTTTATAGCGTTAACTTCTTATATCGTTGAAAAAAAGTAAATAACAAAAATACCGAACTCCAAGAAAAATTCAATATGGAAAGTCCCTTATTAAATGGTAAAATCAAAAGCTCAAACACATCAAACGAATAGAAAACAACTATCATATTCTTGGCTTGGTACAAGCAGTTCCTTATGTAGAAAATGATAGATTAAACCTGGTTTTATAGCTAGCTAAACCTCTCACTTGTATGACAGACGCATATAATTCAATTATATTGACAACAATGTGTGAGTAAAACAAACAGATATATGTGTGAGTAAAACAAACAGACATAACAGGTAAAAATGTCAAAAATTGGGGTATAGTCAACATTGTGTAATAAAAGAAACAACTATGTCAACAAAGAAAAACAAAATTGAAAGATGTTTAAAAATTCTACAGATAGACTTGAGAACGATCAAAATAGAAAGATATCGATACAAACTACCTCCATTAATCATGCGTTAAAGAGAAGCAAATACAAAAATGCGATCTGTTGTAATCGGATCAAAATCAGAACTTATGAGTTGATTGCAATTGGAGGAGTAAAGTGCATACAAATGATTTCACAGATAAAACGGATACAACTGTTTAACACAATACAGAGAATGCAGGATATGTTCCTAATTTTACTACAAAGCCAAGTAATTAGTCTAAATGGAAGGCAAACTATAATTTTGTTTACGAGATTCTATAATGTCTCACACGCATACAGTGTCACATAACATTTTATAAACTTATATATTAACAATAAAAAACAAATTTGATTGCTAAATTTCAGGTAGAACGAATCATTTAATAAGGTTAATGGATATTTTTTTTCATTATTATTATTATCATTATCATTTTTACATAGAATTATTTCTCATATGTTGTATAAGGATAAAGGTTAACAATGATTAAAATTGGACTTTTCTCAACCGGATGAAGTTGGATCTTATAACAGGTGAAACACACACATATATATAGACCCTCCCTTCTTTCCTTTTCAGAAATACACTGACCTTCATATGACCCAGTAATGTAGAGCTTCATTCTGTGTAGACGTTAAAAGAGTGACCTTATTGCATATATATGTCAGACGGAAACAACTTTAGATAAAATATAAGCACTATTTAAATGCATTAACACTTGTCCATTGTAGAGCACTATAGTTTGACCTCTATATTTATTTTGGTTATTTGTGTCGTCGGGTTGCTGTTCTATTAGCATACATCTCGCATCTATTATTTCTATATAGGAACTCTTATGACACAACTTTATGAAATAGCGACATCAACAGAAATCAAATCCACTAGGTACAAAAATCTATATTGAACAGATATATCATGTTAAGGAAGGGTATTTGCGAAAAATACCAGTCGAGAGAATGTTAAATTTCGCGAGCCGTAAGGCGAGGGAAATTCATTCTCAAGACTGGTATTTTTCGCAAATACCCCTCAAGAACATTCTATATCTGTTTAATTACACCGAATGTTAACGTTCAAAAACGCATTGATGATCGTGACGTTACAAGCGTCCAGTCGGATAGAGTATTTTTTGGCAAATACCACGGCAGAGAGGGTAATAAAGGCATATCCTTTTTGCATATACCCCGGCGGCGTTAAAAAATGAACGATATTCATTTGATAACAGTAAATTGGTGAAAAATACACTGGCTATCAACCAATCAAAACCCAGGATTCTTACATAAGGTGTAATTATCCCACTTATTGCCTGTATGTTTTCCTTAATGTCGCTCATTTATTTACATTAAAGCAATTAAACACGTCCTCAATGTAAAGTCCATATGAACTTTAATTAGAAAACAATAGTCCACTGACAGTTCAGGGAAACTATCAATTAACGACTGGAACAATTGGTAATGAATGACTATAAGAGGCAATTTGAAAAGAAGTGAATGGATTTGAGTTTATAGTACTAATTAATCACTTGTATACAGTTCATCCTTGTTCTGTATAATTGAAACTTACAACATAATAGCCAAAACAAATCAGTACACAACCATATAATTCCTGTTAACAAATAAAACGTGGTTTGTATTGTCCAAGACATTGTTTTGGGTGTTTTTCCAACTGCTGTTACGATCTTTTTTTGATAAAGGTTAATCTCAGAACAGTATATTGCGTTGACACTGCATTTTATATGTACCCAGACGACAGCAACAGTGTCAACCAATGATATACGGATAGTCGTTACAATATATGAAAAAATGATAAAAACAAACAACTTAAAACTATTTGATAAACTATAGTGAAACAATGATTTAAATGAATACATCCACAACAAATCACACAAGTGAATTATTTTAAGACTGAAAAAGTAATGTTTACATGAAAACGACTTATAAATAATATATATTAAATTTTACCAATTCTGTAGCCTGGATGAGACGTTTAAAATGCAATACATCATAGCAGTTTTAGAACTGGTGTTGTATGATGGGATGCGTGTCAGTGTGTTTAGGATATAAGTTAATGAGACCGCTACACAACAACACACAATACACCAATTGTGCCCATGTCACTGTATTTGAGATAGGATATTCGTTGAGCTAAATAGTGCTTGTTCGTAGATACATTTTTAAAACATATTTAAGCAGGTTCATTTACATGTAATGTATTCTATGAGTAAAATAAACGTCTAGGAAAAAGTGGGTTCAATGGATAGTAAAATGCCTTTTTGTGATTTTTCAGTGTTCGCAGAAACTTTAATGTGAAAAGTACAATTTTCTTTTTTGAAGGGGCTATTAGATTGGTTAATGTTTTTTTTTTACATAAGTTTTGTTAATAAAATGAAAGCATTATTTCATCATCAAATTACTCTGAACAGACGGGTCTAGTTATATAGGATAACATGCATCAAAGCAATCGAACGGCACAGTTATGTCTTTAACACGGAACAAACTTTAACGCTATACATATGCATTGAAGGACACAAATATTTCAATCAGATCAACGGTCTCAATACTCGACAATATAGATGTTGCTTAAGAGAAGCGAAAAAAACCAAAGGAACATTCAAACTCATATTGCTTACTGTATAAGTGACTACACATCCGAGATCTGACAGCACGATAGGTTTAGATTTATTCATTAATTGAAAGCCAGTGCCTAAATTAATGAGTCGTGTAAGATGAGTTAAAGAGATGTCGATATAGGTCAACAAGACAGAAATTTAAATAACCAAGAAATGTTTAAATCAATTTTAAATTTGCAATAATACGCTCGGGGGATTTTAATGTTTAATCAGCTGTTATTGCAAGAACAAGCTTACGGAGGAGGATTGTAAAACATACTTACTTAAAAGTATTTTTGTACTTGTATTAAAGAAAAAATGTTAACATATCCAGAAATCAACGCCACTTTGCTTCTTTGAATATTATACTAAAGAAATCGGATACGGGTCACGGAAATTATATTGAAATGATAGGGAATTTTGAAAAAAATGTCTGTTTTAACTTTAATTTAAGTGATAGACAGGTTGCGGGGACAGAAAATAAATATACACAAGAATATACACCATTTAAACGAAACATAATGACTGTCGTTGCAAAAATCAAGGTTCCTGAGCTATTTTAAAAAATCGAAGCGAGAGGCTTTTAACATTGCAGTATAAAATACAGGCTAAAATGGCTGAAACGTCAAATTTGCAGACTTCGTGTTGAAAATTGGCTAACAAGGTCATTACAAAAACAGGTTGCGGGGATGAAACTTGAAACTTGAATGTCCAAAGAATAAGCAAGTCCAAACCTTGTATGTGTAGTCGTTGAACTCTATGTTTCCACGTAAAGTTAAAATGCCCCTATTTCAAGAAGAATAAACTCACGAAAACACAAAAAAATCACTAAATTTGCGTTCATTGTTTTGATTTTGACCGCCTGACAACTTTACGGAAATATCAGAGTGATTATAAACAAGGACTCTGTGACGGGCAACTTATAATATCCGTGTTTTAAAGATTTTAATGATATCAAGCCAGTCCAGTTCAAACTATTATCACGTGGTACAATTCTCATTTACATATTATGAATATTAATTAGCAAAAGTACTACTAATAGAATCATGTGCAAAACAGTGTAGCCGAGACCATTGATTGGCGCGCTAAAATATCCCATTGACTGGGTCAGATTAGGTGAACGTTCGTCTGTAACGCCCACAACTCACGACGTATTTATTATAGACTTTTAAACTGTGGGGTCACCAAAGGGTCTCAACGCCTAAATAAAATAATTCGAAAAACTAATCAGGAATAACCTTGTGTTTTGATTTATATTGAATACTTAAACGTTCTTTACTTGTGTTTTCGTTATGTTTTGATAATCAATTTTTATGATATCGCACGTTCTTTCAGCAAAAAAAAAGGATTTAACTGGCTTTAAAAGTTACAATGCATGTGTTGATTATTATCTTTTTTTTTCGGACGTCAAAGCGATTTAACAATTGCGGTTGTCCAATTATGTCATCTTTTAACTTTTATCTGGTCAAAATTTTATTTTAGAACGAATGCATGATCAACTTTAAAAAGTGTGCGTACACAAAACATATAGACAAAATATACTTCTGTCCTGTCTTTTTCGTACTTGCAAGTTATTAGACAATGAAAAGGCTATTTGGATCAAGCCTTGTGGAATTTGCATTTACGTTTTTGAATAGGTAAAATGTATAGTTTGGTGAACTTTTCTGCTAACTACTATACTTGTGAAAAACCCTTGGCAACAGAAACATATTCAGCTTTTTTTTAATCGACCCAATTTACATAGTAATGGATGACTTCGTACATTTTATGATCGCAAATAAAATATGTATATAATATACTGTGCACTGTAGTTCGTATATATACTGAGACCCTTTGGCAACCCCACCGTTTAAATGTTAATAATAAATACGTCGTGAGTTGTGGGCGTTACAGACGAACGTTCACCTAATCTGACCCAGTCAATTGGATATTTTAGCGCGCCAATCAATGGTCTCGCCTACACTGTTTTGCACATGATTCTATCTGGCTATGAGTTTTGCACACATAAAAGTTAGATTTTTCTACTATATTGTAACACAAATAAGTCGCTGTTGTCTTTAAAATTTTCAACAATACATGATGTACTCAGTAAATCTAACACATACATTATTAATGCACATAAACACATTTTTTTCAAATAAAGTGGAATTTAAATAAATAAGACATTTCAGTACAAATTAGTTTGGCTGAAGATGAAATTATCGAAACAATTGGTTAACTTAGCTTGCATTGTAAAATGATTTTGCAAATTATTTACAGTTTATTGGTTGCTGTTTCACCGACGTTTTGTTTTAAGTCACCTTTAGTTTTCAAGCTGACATAAAAAAAAACATCTGCGATTAGCACTTTTCCTGTTAACCAAATAAAAGTTTTCAGTCGCTTACTTTTTTCGTTTTCAA
Organism: Mytilus californianus; assembly: GCF_021869535.1. NCBI lineage: Eukaryota > Metazoa > Mollusca > Bivalvia > Mytilida > Mytilidae > Mytilus > Mytilus californianus. Next base: position 97,986,544 of record NW_026262668.1, read on the forward strand.
TATGCGATTTGATATTCTAGTTTTTATAAAATGTCGGTGTTTTAAGTTTTTCAAAACTATCCAAACAAACAGACGAATTTATTCGGCGTAATATACTGTATATTTTTATTTTCATTCTTTTTCCCGTTTAACTTGTTTGTATGATTTTTGCTTGAAGGTTTCTTAAATTTTACAATTGACATCTTGGTCGGAATTGTGTATTTTTCTGTGATCTGCAGGCAGGTTTTAATTGAATTCTTGAGGAATTCAAAATCAAAGAAATATAGCATGCGATTCTTTGTTTTTTTTTCATATTTTCATAACAGCCAGCCATTAATATATTGATTTTTAAACAGTGAATTTTTCTGATTTGGAATCGTTTTGTTTCAGTTTCATTTAAAGATGCCATACATTTCTTATTCACAATAATTGTTCAGCCGTTATAATTGCAATATACATAACTGAAGTCTATACAACACATTAGTTAAATTTTACATCATAATTCTGGCTGTCAGCCTTGCAATTAGTGGAATTATTTCTGAACGATATATTATTTGTCATAGAAATATTTATGCGTATATGCCTTGCCTTGATTAATTTGATTGTCACTTATTAAAACAGAAGACATATACAGTCGTTAAGCTTAATTTTCTATTGATGATGGTATTCTACGACCACGAAATTAAGCAAGGAATTTGAATGGTTTCAGTTCCTACTCTATGTGTCATTTGAGCTTTATGTCGGAAATAAAACTTCAATCAATTTGTAAGCTATACACAAGAGACAAGAAATAAATTCACACGTTATTAATACAATCATGCTTCAGGCAATGTTGATGTTAACCTTTCTTTTTCATATCGTATATGAAAATATTCATAATCATTTTTTTTATTTTTTTTATTTAAAAGCAAGACGTATGTCTATTTTATAGTATTTTCCCTTTATTCGTTTATTAGTACTTCTTAACACATGGTTTAGTTATTAAAGTAAATGTGTTTCATATATTTACCAACAAGACACAGAAGCATTACAAAAAAAAAAACAAAAAAAAAACAACAATTGTTCTGACAACAATTGAAGGTCTTTCCACATCAATTTTCTAAATAATTGATAAGAAGCTACCTCCGGTTTACTCAAAGTTACTATTGGTGTCCAATTATATATTTTTTCATACTGATTCAATAAATATATGGTTTCTTTATACGTTTGTCTGAAATAAGGGAGATAGTTTGCTACATCCGGTTTAGAAAATGTCACTTCCGGTCTCATATGATAGCTTTATTTACACTGATTCCAAAAATATATGGTTTCTAAATACTTTTGCCTACAATAAGGGGGGTAATTAGTTACTTCCGGTTTATCTAAGGTCACTTCCGGTCTTAAATGATAGGTTTATGTATGCCTTTTTAAAAGATATATGGTTTCTCGGTACTTTCCATGATATAAATGCAATCATGACTACTTCAGGTTTACTCAAGGTCACTTCCGGTTGACATTTTTCAAGTTCATATGTCATCCAACATTTTGCAAAAAGACCCTACCGGCTTTATCATGTACCAAATTGAAGTAATAGTCAATTAACCTTAAATTAAATATAATGGAATTTTATGCGACTGTCATTGAAGTGAGAGGTTTAGCTAGCTATAAAGCTATTTTTTTATCCACCATTTTCTACATAAGGGAATGGCTCTACCAAGGCAGGAATATGACAGTTGTTTTCCATTCGTTTGATCTTTTGATTTTGCCATTTGATCAGGGACTTTCCGATTTGAATTTGATTTCCCTTGGAGCTTGGTATTTTTGTTATTTTATTTTTTAAAACATTTCAGGGGATATAAATCCTATAAGATGTAATTGGATTGTTTCAGACCAAATGTATCATATTTTCGTCACTATAAAGCAAACATTTTGCACTTTGTCTTTAATATATATCTTTAAATATGTCAGAGGAAAAATCTAAATTCGAGAACATGACCTTGACCTTTGACCTTTACCTCAAATTCATTTTTGTGAGCCAAGGACCTCAAATCAAAATATCTTAGTTCTCTATCACTTACCATTCATGCGATACATTAATATATGACTTATGTCAAATACAGAAGGGGAAATACCTCTCATATGAAGTCTTCGTATCGCTTTGGTCAAAATTGAACAACACATCCAAAAGACATAACGAGCAATTTGGTAAAATAAATTTTTCGATTTCTCTTACGATTAAGGAGGAGAAGCTACCACAAGAAAAACAGTGATTGGGGAGATAACTCTTACAAAGAAAAGTATTCGATTACGCATGGTCAGTTCCAAAGGCGCATAAACTGTGCGATATCATATATCAAACATCTAAGCATTAAATAAAATTTTAGAGGATTGCAACACAATTTCATATTGCAGTCCTAAGTATGAAATCGTTCAAATTATAATGGCATATTGTTATTCTAAACTGTTTCCCAAAATTGATCGCCCTGAAGATCATAATTTTTTTTTTATTAAAATAAAGTATGTCATAAAGGTTTTGATTTTGTAAATATTGCCGGTATTTTTAACGACCATTCTGTTAAAGAACAAATTCCTGGATATTTTGATAATACTGAACTCCCTCTTATTTGTTATATTTATTAGAAATCTACCCGGAAATTTGTATGTGATTATAGCCAAGTCTGTAAAGATGTAAATATCAGTGGAAATACACCTACGTCATGTAATTGTAGTAATTCAGAATACACTTATGGCCCAATTTCCCATGTTATAACAGGAGACCTTAACATCGTTCGCGACCGAGAGTTAAAATCATTTCTCAGTAAAGGACCTAAATATCGTCCCCCGTCAATTATTAATTGGAATGAGTGTCGTAATATCATCAACGACTCACTTCGTGCTTATTGTTTGAAATGGATAAAACGGGAAAAAGCTGACAAAAAAATATTTGGACTCTTTTCATAATTCAGTAATGAAGATAGTTGATATACGTATACAACATTTTAAAGAACATTTTACTCTTAACAACAACCATAAAAATCCTATTTCTCGTATCAAACATAAACTAAAAGAACTAGCAAAGGAATATGTTTTTGTCCCGGCTGATAAAGCTGCTAATAATATTATTATAGTTTGACGTAAATTTTACATTGAGGTTCTGCAAAAGGAAATCACCAATTCACCAACATTCCAACTGACTTCATTTTCAGAAAACGATATCTGTAACAAACATAAACTATTAGCTACTTCTTTACAAGCAGAACCAAATACAATGAAAGTCCCAACTATGTACTGGCTTCCGAAGCTACACAAATCACCTTACAAATATAGATTTATTTCGTCTTCAAGTCATTTTACCACTCCTAAATTGTCTATTCTACTTACTAGTACACTTGGTACAATCAAAAACCTGATAATAAATTGTTCAAATAAGGCCTTTGAAAATAGTGGAATTAATTACTTTTGGAGTGTCAAAAACATGTTGGAAACAAATTGCATGCATATATTGGTGATTTTGAATTGGTTCAAAGTTTTGATTTTTCTACCCTATATACCACTTTGCCTCATATTCTTATTAAGAAAAAATTGACACACCTAATTAAATGGGCATTTAAAAAGTCGGAATGCGAATACATATGTTCAAACTCTTTTAGGTCATTTTTTAGTAGCAACAAACAAAAGAATTATGTCAATGGGACATGCTTTGATACTATATCTGCCCTTGAATTTTGACTTGATAACATTTTTGTTCGCTTTGGAGATTCCGTATATCGTCAAGTTATCGGAATTCCAATGGGGACTAACTGTGCAACACTTATTGCGGACCTGTTTTTGTATTGTTATGACTTACAATTTATGACTAAAATCAGCAAAGACCCATCGAAACAACATCTGATACAAAAATTTAACAATATTTTAGATATTTGGATGATATATTGGCTCTCAATAATGACGACTTCAGTATGTATACTAAAGAAATGTATCCTGTTGAACTTACTTTAAATAAAGCTAATACTAACAATGACCACTGCCCTTTCCTCGATCTTGATATCTATATCATTAACGGGAAGCTTAGTACAAAAATTTATGATAAAAGAGATGATTTTTCATTTCCTATCGTTAATTATCCATTTTTAGATGGTGACGTTCCCTTGTCACCATCTTATGGTGTTTATATATCTCAATATGAACGATTCGCTCGTGTATGTAACAACGTATTAGATTTTAGCGAGAGAAATTTATGTATTACTGAAAAATTATTACACCAGGGTTTTCGATATCATAAACTAGTCAAAACATTTACTAAATTTTATCATCGGTATAAGGACATCATTCGTAAATATAACTCAACATGCATATATCTTATACGTTCTGGTATTTAACTTCCAATCTTTTATGGTAATATTCTTTACAAAGCACAAACATGTCAGTATTCACTTAAAAGCTAACAAAACCTTTAAACAGACTTATTAAGAAAGGATATAGTTACGTTACTGTTGTCAGGTCATTAAAGATTGCATATTTTGGCTTTAATATTAATTCACTTGTAGGGTCTTTGCATCGGAATTAAACACATTTATTCTAAAACCAGTTGTTGGCATGACACGGGTTATGTTCTTCTCATATATTTTATGACGGTATAATACTAAACCCCTTACAGGAGGGATTGTGCCTGATATTCATATGATGAAGACATAATCTTTTAATCAGTTTAATTGAGGTCTGTAGCTGCTAGTAGTCTGTTGTTATTTATGCATTTTGTGTATTTTATTTTCTTTTGTTTCCTATTCTGACATCGGACTCGGACTTCTCTTATACTAAGTTTTACTGTACGTACTGTTGTGCGTTTGTTTTTTCTACATTGGCTAGAGGTATAGGGGGAGGGTTGAGATCTCAAAAAACATGTTTAACCCCGCCGCATTTTAGCGCCTGTCCCAAGTCAGGAGCCTCTGGCCTTTGTTAGTCTTGTATCAATTTAAATTTTAGTTTCCTGTGTATAATTTGGAGTTTAGTATGACGTTTATTATCACTGAACTAGTATACATATTTGTTTAGGGGCCAGCTGAAGGACGCCTTCGGGTGCGGGAGTTTCTCGCTGCATTGAAGACCCATTGGTGGCCTTCGGCTGTTGTCTGCTCTATGGTCGGGTTGTTGTCTCTTTGACACATTCCCCATTTCCATTCTCAATTTTATTTTAATTTCATCTAAGCGTCATCTTTCGAAACTAAATTTACACGCAAGAAATAAAAGTTTCAGAAGAAGAAAACAAATAAATATTAAAAACCAATTGTTCAGAGAACAATTGAAAGGCCTTTCCACAGCAATTTTTTAATTTATTGAAAAGAAGCTAGTTCGTTTTTACTCAAAGTTAAAATTGGCATCTTATCATCAATTTCTTCATACTGATGCGATAAATAAGTGGTTTCTATATACCTCTGAGTGAAATAAGGGGGATAATTAGCTACTTCCGCCGGTGAAGTAAATGTCACATCCGGTCTCATATAATGGTTTCTTTTACACTGATTCCAAAAATATATAGTTTCTTTATACTTTTGCTTGTAAACCAGGAGATAATTGGCCACTTCCAGTTTATCGAAAGTCATTTCTAGTCTTCAGTGATAAGTTAATGTATTAAAGTTACAAAATATATGGATTCCGAGTACTTTTCCATGAAGAAAGTGCAAAAATGGCTACTTCCGGTTTTCTCAAGGTCACTTCCGGTTGTCATTTTTCAAGGTCATATGTCATCCAACCTTTTGTATAAGGTCATATGGCTTTATAATGAACCAAGTTGAAGTAATAATCAATTAACCTTATAATTGGACATTTCAGAGGCACTAACTCCTTTAAGATGCCATTAGATTGTTTCAGACCGAATGTTACATATCTTCATTACAATAAAGCAAACATTTTGCACTTGTTGTTTCATATATATCTTTAAAAGTGTTTGAGAAAATGCAAAAACAAGGAAAAGTCAAAATTGAGAACTTGACCTTGACCTTTGACCTTGACCTCATTTTCTAAGTTAGGACTAGGTACTTCAAATGAAAAGAGTCCAGGGTTATACGGTTAACGGTTTATGAGTTAAAAAAACATACAGACAAATGTATTTAGTAAAAGTAGATAACTCCTTTAAAATTTCATCGAATCGCTTCGATCCAAATTAGCAAAAATATTCTGAGGATGTAACGAACAATTTAGAAAAAGAATTTTGTCGATATCTTTTTTTGTAACGAAGGAGATGTACACACTTGATAAAAAGTGAATTGGGAGATAACTCTTACAAAGAAAATTGTTCGGCTTAGAATGGGTGAAAATAAAAAGCGCATATACTGTATGATACCATATAAGAAATATCTTAGCGGCATATTGCGAAACAAAAATTTTACGCGATAAAAAAATTTGGCGGAAGAAAAAAATAATAATAATCAGAACAAATACAATAGGTCTTTCCACAGAAAAGTGGAAAGACCTAATAAATCAATTGTTTTGTAAACAATTGTTAGCGGCGGTCTGTCCCCTCTAAAACATAATTTATTGATTGATCGATCGATTGATGGATGGATGGGTTGGTTGGTTGGTTGGTTAGTTGATTGGTTGGTTGGTTGGTTGGTTTGCCAAAAAAACACATTGGACCTAGACTGTAGGAACATGCTAAAAAACAAAAGGAGATCCCTCATCCTTTATTAAACACATGGACCAGACACCTGCATGAGTTTGGTAAGTTGGTTGGTTGGTTGGTCGTTCGATTGCTTGCTTGATTGATTGATTGATTGATTGCCTGCATGGCACTTTCTCTGTGTGACGCAGCTAACTTAAATAACGTCTATATGCTGACCGAACGTGACTGCGTACTTATACATCCCGCACAGCCAAACGGACGCCTGAGAGATGTCCTCATAAAAATTGATCCTAGCATCATTCGTTTATAAATTTTCTCTAGTTTATATGTTACCTCGGACTTCCATTTTTCATCTATTTGTTGTGTATGCATTTTGTTTAAATTTGTAGGAAAACGGAGTAAATTTTATCTTGGAAGTTTCATTTTTCTTATTTGGATATGGAATGTTTTATTCTAAATTTAGGTCCGCGCGCGAGATGATGTTGTGAAGTCACGTGACCCTCGAATATATATGTCTGGAGTTATCATATCATTCATTAAAGTACAAATGTAGCCCCATCTTTTGCAACAATAAAAACATAGGGTCATGTGGCATTTTTTTGGCATTCACATGGCCTTGTTTACAAACACTATAATTCGCACTTAATTCCTCTACTGACCCCCATTACTTTTCAACCCTGTAGTAAAAAAATTAAGTGCATTCAGCATTTATTTTTTTATATTTTTTAACTCTAAGTTTTGATCTATCTATCAAAAAATATTTACTCCAAACATTATCTACCAATCAGAAGAGCATATGACTTCAATGTTATACAAAAAGCTCTCCCCCAAATGGGCGGTCCCTGATGACGTATATTTATTTACTGAATTTACCCCTATATACTTTTGCTTTAAATAAGGGCGATAAGTTGCTACTTCCGGTTTACAAAAGATCATTTCTGGTTGACATTTTCAAGGTCATATGTCTACTAACCTTATGCAAAAGACCCCATGGCTTATCATGTATAAATATGAATCTATAGCAAAGGTCAAAATTTAGAACGTCAAATTTACCTTTGACTTTGAACTAAATTTCAAGGTCATAAAGCAAGGACCTCAAATCAAATGACCTCAAGGATGTAGTTAGGTGAAATTAAAAAAAATCTAGAATTTAAAATTGATACCATAAGTCAGAAGAGCATTATTTAAAGAACAAAATAAGCTGAAAATATTGATAGGTTATGGAACTCCTTTTTGCGATGTTTGATTTAAAAAAAAATGGCGGGAAAAGGCTGACTCGGACTTTTAACTTATATCTAGCATTGACATTATTTTGGTTTCAAATCGGAAGAAAAAAAATCTACAATCTGCTTCAATTTTGGTAATGACCTTTTTATGAGCTATTGAAGTCTTCTATGGAAAGAAAATGGGTGATATGGGTCAAAATATATTACCCTGTATCGTAGTAACAAACCCAAGTAGTCCGAACATCTGACAAAAAAAATCATAAACCTGACCTAAGTACATCCTTAAGTTCCCACTATATATGGTAAATGAGTTCTATCCTATTACAGCTAATTTTAAGTATTATAGGGGAGAAAATTCCCATCAAATGCCAACACACCGTTTTACCAAAATATATGTTACGACATGTCGCAACTAACAGTTTAGTAAAAATATTTTGTCGATATCTTATACGGTTTCTGAAAAGAAGCAATAAGAAGCCAAAATCAAAATTTAGAAGCTGCCCTTGACCTTTGACCTTGACTTCATTTTCTAATGGTGAACCAATGACCTCAATTCAAAAGACCCTAGGTCTCTATAACTTTAACAGTTACAATTACATTTCACTTATTTTTAATGGAGAAGGGAAATAACTCTCATATGGAGTCTCCGGAACGCTTCGGTCAAAATTATTCTTAAGATCCTGAGGATATAACATGCAAATTGGTGAAATAATTTTGTCGTAAACTTTTACGGTTGCAAAGGAGATGCGCACACAAGAAAAACAGTGTTTGGGGAGATAACTCTTACAATAAAAAGTGTTCGGTTAACCAGGGTCAGTTTCAAAAGAGCAATAACTGTTTGATGTCATATGCAAAAAAATTAAGTGACATCTTGCGAAACCACTATATACCGCAAGAAAAAAATGTGGCAGAAGAAGAAAAAAACAATAATCAGAACAAAATCAATATGTCTTTCTACGGAAAAGTGGAAATATCTATTAATCTGAACAAACTCAATAGGCCTTTTCACAGAAAAGTGGAAAGACCTAAATAAAAAAAGAAAATAAATAAAAACAATTAAAAGTTTCGAACACGTACAGTGCACTGTGTGTTGGGCGCTTTTTGATGTCATATACACCCTTTTGATTTAATTGAATAAAAAAGAGCATGTTGCCGATATTATACCAAATATCACATAAGGCTTCGAATGATGCAATATTTTTCAGCCTACATGTAATATATGATACACCCATCATCATGACAGTGGTTGCAATGCTACTTGTCAATTTCAACTTTATTTTGAATTTTGAATTAGGATTATACAATCATGATTATGTAGTAGCTCCTTTTGTTGTTTATACAACATTGTCATTCATTTATGACAATGTTATTCGATGTGTTTGAGCATCACCGCTCTTCAACACTTTGTACAGTGGACCATTCATTGGATACCAATGACTGTTTGCCCCGCCTTCTTAATTGATTGACAATCGTCTTTTGAACGTCATCTCGGAACAACTTAAATGAAAATATTTTTAAAATAAATTTATCAAATTAAAATAATTTTCAGTAGAAATAAACTACCTTTTCCATTCTATTTCAAAACAAGCAATGCATTTTTCAAGACATTTAGTCAAACATTTTATTTTTTTAAAAATGCATCCCTCTTCCAAAAAAGGACAAAAGAATCGGTGCATAGGAAAGAAAATTCCAGCATGATATATTTAGTACCGATGATTCAAATACTAATCAACTGTGAAAGATATTCTGGAGTCGCAAAATTTATGAGGTCCATTGATTTCATTTAAATATGATCAAAAGAGTGATCAGGAGTTGTATGAATGTAAGATTACATTGTACTTGCTTGAAAATATTGTGTATAAAGGGAAAGATTTCTTTCGGATAAAAGTCAGTAACTTGAAAACGTGTCTCTCTTTGTCGATTGAAACTTATATATTTTCGCTACGTGCGTGAATATGCATTTGTAAAAGAGGCACACACTAGTCTTAAATGTCAATTTTTACTAAAAATTAACGATATCTTTTATGAACAAAAATATGATAGATAAAACATATATTGTTTTCGCCGGATGTTCTTCGATACAAAAAGATGCGGAAAATTTCCCCTGTATTTTTTTTTAACTTGCAAGGTAAATATCTAAAAGTTCCAAAATCCTACTGGAAACTGATTATCAAACAGTCTATCATTTTCTTAAATATTGTTTCCCAATCTAAAATATTATCTGTCGCTGATAAAGGCATATTTTGATACAAAAGTGCAAATTTTACATGTTTTTGTAAAATTTTGAATCGCTAACCAAATTTAATTAATTTGAATCCAAAAGACATTATAAGGTCACTACTGTGGCTATAAGCCAACTGTCTGTCGACATGATAAGAGGCCAATGTATTCAAGTGAATATATTCTAATGTACAATGGTTAAATGTCTGGTTAAAAATTAATCTTATCTTTGATGTGCCGCATACGCATCCCTATAAAGTAAGACAGTCCGTGCGTGATCCATGTAATACGATATTTTATGCATTTCATTGGCTATTTTCTATCAAAATCCAGACCAGTTAGTAACCTATATCAATTTACGTGTCTGCAGACGAATTTGTGTAAAATGTTTTTGTTTGATTTGAATTCCTGAAAATCTAAATAAACTGAACTCTAGAACAGATCTTTTCGGGACGTCGGGTTGGGCCTTAATTTTTACGGGAATTCGGGATTTACACTTATTGGGACTCGGGAATCGATGATTAATTTTTCGGGATTCGGGAAAAATGTTTTTATTTTTCGGGGTTTCGGTATTCAGCTTTTGTTTTTTACGGAAATTCGGGATGACACTCCTCCTATCATTCTCTCTGTCTCTCTTCAGCAGGCAATGTTGAGAAAAATATCAAAAAATCATTCTGTATTGAAATTTGAATTTGTTAAATAGTTGCAATTCTTATAAAATCACAAAACCTGCAGATTTTTTGCATTTCTTTATGTGGAATGACTAAAAAAAACGGGGGGAGGGGGTGTACACGACTTCCCAACTTAATCTTTAAATTCATGTTCAACGTTTAATACTCAACACTTTTAATACTGAAACAATTAGAGATATCAATGATTTTTTTTCAAATATCAAACAATAGTTCCCAACTAAATGTCTAAATGTATCCGTTTTGGAATATTTCCCCCCATATTGACAGCTATCTGAAGTCAGTTCATAAGACATCAGTTTAATATAGGCGTGGCAATCCATTACATTTATCCAATCAACTGTCCTTTATGATATAGATTGGCGTGCGATTGTAGTGGAAACAATATAATTTATATACTGACATTGTAATAGTTTTGGGACACAGTTACATCAACATCATTATTGTAGATGCTGTGGATTACTGGTTCAAAATAAAATTGATTTCGACAAGTTCCGTTGTAACCATGATGTTGGGTGTATTTCAATCTATATCATCATGACACAGGAACGTTTGTTCAGAAAAGTCGTTAAGGAAACACACGAAATTTGAGTCAGATAACTAACTTATCTAAAGAATTATAGAAATTGACGTAGTAAACTGTATTTGAATTCGGCATAGTATAAAATAATTAAACTTGAATTCTTGTGAGTTTTAACCGAAAACGTAAACAAAGCAAATAAAACAAAAAATCGTGCACATATTAAACATACAACTGAATATTTATGTTCGCCTTTTTGACAAAATAATGGTTGTAAAAAAGTAAAACAACACGGTATTAGTTTGACTAATGGAGATATAGTATATTTTGTACTCACATTCAATGAGATGACTGGTCTTCTTTGTTTCGTGGACCATGACATTAGAGGAGTCTTAAAATACCTTATGTTACGACGTGACAATTATCATGTCGTGTCAAAACATTGTAATAGAATTATCTACAGAAATTGTCTGTGAGTGTTTAGAGATAAAAAAAAATACTATGTGTAGACACCCGACGAGTTAAAGGAGTGAAATCTATGAAATAAATAAATGAGGGAATCTGTTTTTGTTTGTGGATTTTCCGTCTTCTGGATCAAATCAATCATTATTGATCTATATCCTAAAGTTAGTTTACAATCTTTACCATGTTAAAAGGACCGGACTCCAGTAATATAACCAAGTAATATAACAAGGGCGGGTTCAGATGGAAAGCTATTGCAAGCAATAAAGACTTCCACCCTATTCACTACGCGATTTCATCAGATGACTATATAAAACCAAAATTCCCGGCTAAAACTAGGCAAACTAATTCACTTGAGTCACGTACCACGATTCCTCTAGTGAGCACATGTGTTCTAATAGAAAAGAAATGATATGGGGTATCCATCAATGACACAAAATCAGTATGTGTACAGCAAAAACACAAAAACCTGTTCTTCATCTCAAAGTCACAGTGATGCCTTCATGTCTAGTTTTAATCAACTTATAATAAAATAAAAAAAATGATAATGGTATTGTTCGGAGAGCATGTTCAGTCAAATTTGTAAGACATATAATACTACAAAAAAACTACTGAACAAATTGTTATTATGTTTACCTGACCCAAAGACACTATTCTTATTGGAACTTAATTTGGATTACTTATTTACCGTTCTTCTTAAACCTGTACTATTCTTTTCATCTACAAACATATTCTATATCTAAGATTTGTATTTTAGTTTTCTAGAATTACGCGCTGACGAGCTAAAAAAAAATCCAGCACGATTTTGTAATTGTAACTTATAATGGAGTCTGTGACTATTAAGCAATACTGATAATACCAAAAACAGGTAAATATATGCTAGAAAAAATGAAAACGGAACATAACTGACAGGAAACTTTTGTTATGATTATTTTGTCATTGTTCTTGTAAAATGCTTACAATAGTAAAACGATTGGACATTGACATAAACATTGAATTTTTGAAATCCTGTCAGCAACTCGTTTCTTTTTGTTGCAGGTAAAATGTATTGTAACGGCACCTGGGATAAAGTGTTGTGTTGGCCTTCAGTGGCCGCTGAAACTACCGTGTTCTTACCATGCCCGCCACTACCAGGCTTGGACCCAACCAGTAAGTACTCATTACTGTACTCAACATGGCTAGACTCGAGCCTATCAAGTGAGTATTATACAATTATACCTCGACTCCTGTGCTTTGGCTTGATAAGCCATTAATGATTTTCTTGCATCTATAATATCCACAACTACCAACTTGTTTCCATTACAGTTGTACGTATAATCGACTTTCATCAGCACATTGCATAGCAAAGAACTATGCAGATATGCTACACTGTATATTTTCTTACATTTTCCACCATTTTCTACATAAAAAAATGCCTGTGCCAAATCAGGAATATGACAACTGTTTTCCATTCGTTTGATGTGTTTGGGCTTTTAATTTTGCCATTTGATAATGGACTTTCCTTTTTTGAATTTTCCTTGGAGTTCGGTATTTTTGTTATTTTACTTTTACCTACATCCACACAAAACGTTGAACGTGTGTTGGTCTTTCTTATTTGAAGATACTAATCTGTTTACTCTCTTTTAGATAAGAACAGGTTAGGATTTATATTCATATATGTATGTTCAACTGTGTCATCACTGTCATTGTATTTACGTCTCTCAAAATGTATGTTCATCTATGTTAGAACGGCTTAGTTGCCCACACCACTACTCATGTATGTTCAATCGTATGAGCACGGTCAGATCTCTAATGTTACCATCCAATGATAAACTGTTTCACACAAGTCAGATTACATGTATGTTCAATCGTATGAGCACAGTCAGATCTCTAAAGTTACCATCCAATGATAAACTGTTTCACACAAGTTAGATTACATGTATGTTCAATCGTATGAGCACAGTCAGATCTCTAACGTTACCATCCATATATGATAAACTGTTTCACCCAAGTCAGATAACATGTATGTTCAATCGTATGAGCACGGTCAGATCTTTAACCGTTACCATCCATATATGATAAACTGTTTCACACAAGTCAGATTACATGTATGTTCAATCGTATGAGACCAGTCAGATCTCTAACGTTACCATCCAATGATAAACTGTTTCACACAAGTCAGATAACATGTATGTTCAATCGTATGAGCACAGTCAGATCTCTAACGTTACCATCCAATGATAAACTGTTTCACACAAGTCAGATTACATGTATGTTCAATCGTATGAGCACAGTCAGATCTCTAACGTTACCATCCAATGATAAACTGTTTCACACAAGTCAGATTACATGTATGTTCAACTGTGTTACAACGATAACATTAGTTACGCCACTGTATGTGTATCATTAACTGTGTCTGCACGGCAAGGTTACTTACGTAACTGCCCGTGCAATTTCAAATATGTTAGAACGGCTAAGGTACTTCCATTACTGTACATGTACCAGCATGTTCAACTGAGTCTGCAAGGTCAGATAACTTACGTCCCTATCCATTCATGCTCAACTGTGTAACAACGGTCAGGCTAGATACGTCACTATCCATGAATGATCAACTGTGTCTATGGTACTAATTCACAAACCTTGTATGACAACGGTCATATTACTAACGTCAAAACAGCTTAGTTACTTTCATTACTGTACATGTACCTTAGTGTACCGGTATTTTCAACTGTGCGTAAATGGGTGATCTCACGGATTTAAAAAAAAATATGCATTCAACCTAAAAAAAAATGATATATGTAACTTTTATACTTTCTGAGATATTGCAAAACTTAAATTAAATATCCGGAAAAGAAAGCACTTATATAAAGCACCTTAATGTCGTTCAAAAGTTTAGCAATTTTGACTTTAAACTATTATTTCTCAAACTCCTGTCCTACGAATGTTTTTTTTTTTTTAAATTATGTTATTGCAACTGATTTTGTTTTATTGCCAACCAATTTCGTTTTTTTATATAATGAATGATTGAATATTCTGCAAAATTCAACGTCGATGTTGTGACTGCATTGTGATGCATCAAAATCTTATTTTTCGACGTTTGAGATATTACAGATACACTTGAATGATTTGTACTGCAAATACGAATATTATTTTCATATCAGTGAAACCAAAATTATTGACGAAAATTTGTAGAACAGGTTTTTTTACGTGGATATAAATTTTCTATAACTCCGAAAGTATGAAAGTTATTCTTATCATTTTATCGATATATAAACGTTAAGCCCCTAACCACGTAAGAGAGAGAGAGAGAGAGAGAGAGAGAGAGAGAGAGAGAGAGAGAGAGCAAAAACAAAACATTTTCAATTCTATATCAATAAAAAGAAATGTTAAATTTAATAGAGCACGTTCGAATTTGACAAAGAATATTTTGTAATTTCGATATACATGATAAAAGAAAAGCAATGTCGTTTGCATTTCCATTTTCAATCTACTAAAGGAATAAACAAAGTCGTTGTCGCTTGTCAAGAGCACTTCCAGAAAATCCTATCACTTTTTATTAATAGAAAAGATAAGGTCCTGAAAGATTGTCTGAATTGATTTATTGCCGGTTCCTTCTATATAATGCACCAATTAGTGTACGGCCAATTACTTCTCGTCTCATAAAACAAAGCAAAATGTCTCTATTTTATATTCTGATCTCGTTCCGATATTCAAATGTATGTTTTTTTTTAAATTATCGAGCTCTCTCGCTCTTGATGAAATTAAATCAACCTACACTTTAATTATCACCCAATCGTATATCACGCATTATTTCGTAACGCAATTTTTGTTTTCGCAAATTCAGAAAATAAATGTCAATACTTTATATCATGATTCAGGTAATACACAATGTTTTGTTTGACCTTTCGTACGGTCCCTATAGTTGCTAAATGTCATTTGGTCTCTGGTGGAGAGTTGGACTCATTGGAAATCATACCACATCTTCTTATTTTTATATTTGACAACTTTCTTTATACATTGTTCTTTGAACAAAATTATCAAAAATTCATTGAAAAATTTGATATTAAAATCAACATTCGTTTACCACAGGTTTCCAAACCAAACTCTCCATTATCTATAGCTGCGTTGTGAAATAAAGGAAATTACTTGTTATGCAATTGACAAAAATATTATTTGTAGATTATATAATGATCACAAATATCCATGTCTCCAGATACTCTATGAAAAAAGTTATCACTCTAACGGCAATATTCTAGACAAAGAAGAAGCAGAATTCTTGAACAATTAATCTCAAATCAGTAAAACTCGTTCTATGCTCACATTTCGTAAATTGTCTGGAGATTCGTTTATCATCATCTAAAACCCAAGATCTATAATGTGTTAAAATATTTGCTATAGCAATGTTTTTACATGCAGAAACCTAGGAGGAGTTATAATAGACAATTATAAAAGCGCATATCTTGAACATAAAATATTAAATTCATTTTACCAAAGGAACACGTAGAAAATTGTACCGATCTAATTGTGTTAGAGGATAAAAAAATAAAAATAAAAGAAGAATGTGTATGAGGACACGAATGGCCCCGCTCAAGCTTCAAACAAACGAAAATGGGACGGACGGACGGAAAGACGGAAAGACGGAAGGACGGACGGTCGGTCAAGGGTAATACTTAATGCCCCCGTCCCCTATGGCGGGGGCATAGAAAAGAGGACAATACTCTAGGAATAAAAAGCAAAATAAACAAGACATAGAAATGCATAGAACATACATCATAAGTGTTTATACTTTATGTATTTGACATAACCAATAGATTTAGTCAAACTGTATTTTGATTAGTAATTTGAAACCTGAATGATCTCGAATAACCCGTAAACAGTAAATTTTAATAGAAAGGGTATTACAAATGAATCGGTATATGGTATTGTAATAAGTAAATAGACATATTTCTGAACTTAGTACAGTCAACTTCACACAACAAAGGGACATACATGCATCTAGTACTTTTAAAATGGTTGAAATCAATCTGTTAAATTAAACCTAACCTTGACAATTAAATGTAAATGTATCTTCCTGTCAAGTCTTATTCATTTATTGTTTTTGCAACATTTCATGTCGTGTCAATTGCTTTTTTAAATCTATGTGCTTCACCAAATCCAAAAGGTGATTTTGAAATGTACTTATTTCTGATGTTAAAAGTGATCTTAAAAGGAGTATCAAGATCTTTCACCATAGAATTTTACAATTAAATATACTTGGTCTCTTAGGGCTCTGAGTACACCATCAATTTTACAGAATTCTATTTCAACGCATGGTAATGTGATTATTCCAGAAGTAAACATAAGCCTATTTTCAAATGTCAACAACCAATAAACTCCTTCAAATCGTCTATCAATAAGAAGGACTTATTCTAATTGTATATTGAAAATGCCAAACTTGACAAAAACAAATGAAAATGGAATTTCATTAGACGTACAAATACAAGGATAAATCCGAATCATTGATCTAATTTCGGATATCGTGCTACAAATTTAAAAAGAAAATTCTTTCCGACACAGAATTGTTGTAACATGTCTAATAGACTTCTTCAAGTTTTAGTCAATTTCAGACATTTAGATGTTGTAGATAATCTAAACAATAATACTTATTGATAAAAGTATGATAGGATACATATCATAATGAAGAATATATTTGGCAAGGGAAACGTTTGCAGTTGCTTGAATCCAGTTTCTGGAAGCAAGAAATAGAATGTGTTAAAGAGACAACAACCCGACCAAAGAGCAGAAAATAGTCCATGGCCACTAATGAGTCTTCAATGCAGTGAGAAAAATCCCGCACTCGGAGGTGGATTCTGTTTTCCATAGCAATTATGTAAATTACAAGTTTTTGTATAATATTTTCCAAGACTCTTACCAGTACAGTTTAAAATTGATACCATTATTTCTAGGTTGATATGGCATACTGAACGGATTATAGATGTGTCTTTTTCGAAGTATTAGTTTGTTAAAAAAGATTTCACTGACAATATGAATTAAAAGATATACTTTGACAACAATATAAAAAAGAAGACACTCATGCTTAAAATTTGACAAAAATCAATTCACCTCGTATTTGTCATCAATTATCTGTAGATTACCAAGTCTTCTTCTCATGTTTGTTATATATCAACTGCATCTGAAAACGTTGAGCTTATTCTGAAGTGACAAGAATATTAAAGTATGTTGTCTGATTAATTTTCAGCAAGGACAATGGTATAACAAACAAATTTAAAAAATTAGGTCACGTTTGCATGTGGTAGTTAAGGCCTCATCTTTGTTTTAGAAAAAAATAACAATTGAAATTGTTGATCAACGTATATAATAAATTAATATGGCCTTGACAAAAAAACTTAGTTCTGAATACCTTGCTAGATAATAAAATAATAAACTTTAAGGCATAAACAGTTGTGAAAATAAAAGTGAAATGATGAAATGAATACATGGAATAAACAAACTTAAACATATTATCTATCGTGTAATAAATCTAACCAATCAAATTTCTAATAAAAAAAGACACAATTGCTTACTTAAGTAACTTGTTACATGTAAAAATGTGGTAATGATCAAATATAACTCGAACAATTATTTACTCTGAAAGCAGTCAATTTTGTTATAATTCACTTAATCAGTTATAGGGTAGAGCTTTCTAGATCAATTATAGGGTCAAAATGTTCAAAAGTATTCTAGGATAGAACTTTCCAAACCTGTTCTAGGGCAGAAAAAGGTAAAATAAAAAAAATACCGAACTGCAAGGAAAATTCAAAACGGAAAGTCCCTTATCGAATGGCAAAACCAAAAGCTCACATATCAAACGAATGGAAACAACTGTCATATTCCTGACTTGGTACAGGCACTTCCTTATGTAGAAAATGGTGGATTAAACCTGGTTTATAGCTAGATAAACCTCTCACTTGTATGACAGTCGCAAACAAATCCATTATATTGACAACAATGTGTGAACAAAACAAACTGTCAGAATCTGTTCTAGGTTAGAACTGTCCAAAACTGTTCCATGGTAGAACCACTTCTGTCAGAAACTGTTCTTTATGTGTAAGATTGTTCTGCAGACGGTTCTTAATCGATTCTCTAGACAGTTCCTAATAGATTTTAAGAGAGGTCAGAACTGACCCCAACTGTTTGAATATTTTCATCAATCTATAATAATGGACCCGCTCATCAGGTATATTTATATCAAACCCAAACCAATGTGGAATAGACATGACAAAAAGTAGGAACAACAAAAGTTCCGAACTCCAAGGTATATTAAGGGGATGTCTATAAAAACTGACAAAACCAAATACTCGACTGTACCAACAAACGGAACGACTGCCATACTCCTGACAGCTGGATAAACCTTCAATTTGTTTGATAGCTGACTATAGTTGAATATAATTATATTGACAAAACTAGTGTGAGTAACCCAAACAGACAAAGTTGGCTAACATGACTATAATTGAGATCCAGCAGTCAAAATTGTGTAGACATACATTATAGATATATAACATAACTAAATTAAATAATAAAACAAATAAACACAATTGTCAATAACTGCATATATACTAACAAAGACGCCAACAAAAAAAAAGAAGTTAACTTTATAACGGGTCTTGTGAGAGCGGTTCACATCCAACTTAACTTTAGAACTTGTGGAATAACAGGTCAGATCCAAGATGACTTTACAACTGGCCTTTAATGAGCAGTTATGCTCCAAATTAACATTTGCGAAGGACTGGTTGTGATGAAGGTAGTCCCCCGTCTTTACTACAATAGCAGTCTTGGGGAATGAATTAACTTGATTTGCAGGTTATAAACTGTGCCATCTGTATCCTGGTTAATAAATGATCAATACAAATAATATTGCGAAACTGCAGTCGCAGAAGTACTGACAGGATTCCAAGAGATTAAATTGTATAAGACATTATAATACATGTATTGACCATACATGTAATCAACTGATTTTGTCCTGTCTCTTAATTCAAAAACTTTTCAAAGTCATTATTTAACCCAACTTGTAGCACTTGTAGTATCAATTCTATGAAGAGAAAGAAAATAAAACCCATTCCTTTCCATGCAGACAGCTACTTGGATATAGACATCTGTCAAAGCTTAAATTATCCCAAAAGCTGCAGTATAATTACTTTAGTGAAAGTTCTTTGTAAAATACTAGATTAAAGTTTCCTGTGTATGATATAATATTGTACTAAGGACAAATTGACAAGACCTGAAGTTATTATCACGCCAATCCCTCAAAATTATAATTTCACCGCTGAAATTATACCTTATCTGTTGTAAACCGTTTATACAGAATCTTTTAGTTTGACAGGTTAATTGTCAGCAATATCTGAAGGAAAATTCAGGACATGAGCTAAAGATATTAAATGGTTTTATTCAAGAACTAAATATGTGATAAAACTAACCTCACAGTTAAAGCATAAAGCGAATGAAACTGATTTGATTGTGCGCTAAATTTCTGTCTGGAATTACTTTCATCAGATATTTTAGAGATTAAACGTCCTTGAAGCAAGATATGTTAAATTTTATAGGCCCTAAACAGTCTATTCGATAATGTCAGGTCAATTCTGCTGAACGATTTACACGTTTAGTTTTGACTGCAATTACATGATTTATATATTATACCCATCCCATTTTGTGCCAGTACCAAGTCAGGTTTTCTATGAAAATAAGAAGACACAAATAAGAGACAACCCTCAACCAGAGACCAAATGACACAGAATATCTAGACCATTTTCATTTTGTTGTTCAGTGCAGTTTTTCTTTGTTGGAACGTCTATTTTCTCAGAGGTATCGAGTGTTGATGGTTGCTTGTGTCTGTTGTAATGTCCCAATATATTTGGTTATTCCTTTTACCCTTGTCATTTGTTGTTTCAATATTTCCCACTCTAAGAAACCATCAGAAATGAATTTTCCAGGGTTAGTACAAAAGTTATACTCTCTTAAAAGATAATTATTATTTTCTTAAATAATTATACTTAGTATATTATAAATGCTACAAATGGGAAGAAGCGGTTCCTTTTTTTTTATATATATATATAAAGATCATTTTTTTTCGACTTATGAGTTTGAATATCCCTTTGGTGTCTTTCGCCTCTCTTGAACACACCATTTTGCTTTTTTATATATGGAAATATTTATGGATAATTGTAGATACATACATAATTGCAATGGAACTGTTAAAAAAAATTAAAGCAAATTTACTCTTTAAATTTCTTTGATATATCAGATTTCTACATGTGTCTTTGATGTCTTATATATGTCCCTGTATGTAATGGTAATACATGTAGAACGATCATGTTCAGTCGTACATGAACCGAATGACGTACAAATATATGTTTTATGTTAGATTTTGCTTTATTGAGTAAGGTAAAATTTAAGTTAAGAAGGATGAATGAAAAGTGGTACAAAGTTTTGAACTCTGTTAATGTGAGTGTTTGTACCTGTAACAAGGGAATATTAAGCACACATATACTTTGTGCTAGCTTTGCATAAATACTTGCTTTAAAATATACATCATTGTTTGGTATTATCAACTTTCAGGTGTATATTTGTTGTTTAAATTACTGATGCCATCGAATAAAATGATATTTCAAGAATGACTTTTAATGTGCGCTACATGGCGTTAAATACATAAACTGGTTCAACCATTTCATATGTTCATACTCGTTCCATTGTATGTGACCCCTAGATGTTGTTTTTTTAATTTCTAATGTGGCAACAAAATTCGTTTAATCTGATGAATATGTCAAAGATGTCCTTAAATGCGTTGTACAATTTGACAATGTCCATTAATTCACAAAGTTAGTTGATATGTATATCCTAAGCCAACAATAAATAAGCTTATTATAGTCCATGGATATCCAGCCCATCCCAAATAGGTTCTTGACAGTGCTAGTTAGAGGTTATTATATGGAGTAATATTTTTTTTACACAATTAGTAAGGCTTATCTGACTGAAAGTGGGCATCTAATGAATAGTTACATCAATAATGATCCTTCATTTTTCGAAATATGAAGTCAATAAAACATTACACATTTAACAACACTATGAGCAATGCGAAGCCTGCCAAAGAGGGAAATCATCTGCTCCGTAAGGACATCCATTAAGAAAACTTCGTATGAATGATGAGGCGTTATGGATTGTTGTCATTCATTTCTCAGTGACATTATGCAAATGAGAAGGAAACAAGTTCGTTATACATGTATTATGCAATTTGTGCGCATTGTCAGGTCAGGTAAAATTATTTTAAATTATGTATCATGATGTGTATTAATTTTGATGCGGCAATTAATCCATGACATTATCTGAAATCTCCTTCATTCATATGTATACGTAGAGGTCTCATAATTATGTCATTTTCACAAATTTCAAGTAATTTACATATGATTTAACAACAAATCGGTTAACTAAATTGAGTTAAATATAGTTATTATACCAAATCCTAAAACATCAGCTCTATTACTTTATAATAACATTGTCATATAACATAAAAATTACATATTTTGATATCTCATGTCATTTTATATATATTTTTTTTATTTATAATTGTTTTTAAATTATGCACATTAATAAAACCTCAATGCTACACGGGACTGTCATTTTATGTACGTCTTACAATATTAATTTACAAAACAAACTCGCAAGCTCGTGCAATAAGATATACTAAACGGCACAATAGTCTTCAATATAAGTGCAATAACCTATAGTATACAAGGTTCATTCAATACTTGCTCTCAATTTTTTGTTCTTGAAAATTATAGTCACTCACATCTAACATACTTATTATGACAATCTTATGATCATGAATAGTAAATATATGTCTATCATCAAAACATCTGCTATAAATGTGGATTTCCTTATCATTTTACTTTCATTTTCAATAAGTTATGCACACAAATAGAACTTTTTAGTATTTTTGATGATTGGGCATATATTTATAAATCCTTTGTCGTAACAAGAAAAACAATTCAAAACCTCAATCATATCTCTGATGTACAGGAGTGTTTTTTTTCACATTTCTGGAATTGATGAAAGAATATTTACTGAGATTATTAATTTTATTGGTAAGGCTGTGTGTGAGAGAGGACATATACTATAATTGTTAAACTCAACGGAGGACAAAGACAAACAACAGACTATAAAACACAACACAGAAAACGAAAGACTAAACAACAAGAACCCCACCAAAACCGGGGGGAATCTCAGGTGCTCCGAACGGGTAGGCTGATCCTGCTTCACATGTGGCATTTGTGTGCTGCTCGTGTGAGTAAAGATTTGGTGATCAGTTTCATTTGATGATGTCATTCGACGTGAAGGGAACTGAATTGTGGTTGTTACGACAATTGGAACATATCCATCTTGAACTGTGAAACATATATTCCATGACGGTCAAACAACTTGTGATGCCGGACTTAACATTTTCGAAGTGATGACTTCCACTTTACTACTTGGAACCTTTGCTCTAATAACTTCATTGTAAACAACAGCTATCTATCAAGGATATCCTTATAGGAACCGCAAGCTCAAGAACATCGTTACACAACCAGGATATATATACTCCATATGCATGCACTGCTGGAATGTTGCTAATCAGCAACATCATGATAGATTTATTACAATACATACTAATGAACAAGTAATTGATGGTTAGCCCTGATAAAAAAAATGTATTTAAAATACTGACAAACTTACACGAATATCTGATTGTTGTGTAAAGGGTGTTTTAAGAAAAAATTTTTTTTTTTTAAATTGAGGGCGGAGACGAAGAATGAATGACATAAGGATACAATATTTTGTTTTTATTAATTACACAAAATCCCTTCACATCACCTACAAAGCTAAAAATCAAAGAAACAGGGGTGTATTGCTGCTCCTAATTCAATTGTATTTTAGTTAAAACATAATTTAAATGATCGTATCTTTCTTTTTTATTAGAAGAGGCATTCCGTAAATGTGGCGCAGGAGGGCGATGGGAAAATAAAAACCCTGGAGATTACAGTTTGCCAAAGGGTTACACTAATTATACAGTGTGTTATACACCTGAAGCCTATGAAGTATACCTGAAATTTATGGCAGGCAAAACAGCTGAAGAAAGACAGGTATGTATTTATATTGTCTATGTGCCTTGAAACAAACACATGATAAAAATGGCATAGCTTCATCTGAAGTAATAAAATGGCCACCAGTTCATGAATACATTACATACATTTTGAAAACACCACTCAGCAATTGAACTTATTGGGTGTTTGTTTTTTTTTCATTTAAACCAGTTGTTTGATGTCATTTCACAATCTTTCGGTTTTTAACTTTATAAAAATAGACCATTCTAGAAAAGTTGCTTTGGAAATTAGAAAAAAGTAATGTCAGTTTCACTTAAAATATGTATTTTAATGTATATCCCATAAAGAATGCAAAACTATGATTACGACTAGTTTACATCTTGAAAACTCGGTGAATTTATACTAAAAGTAACGGTACAATTCTCAAGTCTTGGAACTTATCTTTGTTTTAGATCAATGAATAACAGTTAATTTTAAATTTTGTAACTTACTTAGCTTTGGATGTGAATTGTCAGGATGCATGGTTGATGAACCATTTCAATTCTTCAACGTTAATAGTACAACAGTGCAATATATTTTTTTTTATAAAAATCATTCGAAATGTAGATCTACTGAAGGTAAAGGGTCTATTAACGTTTGAATTTCAACATTTAGTCGGAAATGATATTCAAAGATACAATTAGAGAAACTAAGCTTTTAAATTAAATAAATGTAACATATATTTTTCAGTGTATGAAACATATTGCAGCAGGAACAAGGACAATGGAAATAGTTGGCCTTTCGATATCTTTGGTTGTGTCACTCATATCAGTGTTCATATTCACTTATTTTAGGTGAGATTACTTTATTGATAAGTTACCTACCACCGGTCTTCACGGAACTTTTTTTCAAAAAAACTATTACTGTCCCGACGACATTACTATAGTACTGTTAATCATGAAGACTGTGCCACGTTGATGAGTTGTTTGTTACGATAAAATATAATTTGATAACAAACTTAATAAAACACTTACAGCTTGAAGATTTTTTATCCGAAATAGTTCCAAAAGGTTTTGGAAGTTTTATAATACTATAATTCAACCTTTCATTTACTAATGATACATATAAGGTAATCAAACAAGCATGGAATTGGACTGGAAATGCATGGTTATAACAACAGCTACAAAAAAACTTATTACTCGAGATTAAAATTCTGTCTTGTGTTTTTGGTTTGAAAACTTACCTTTTAATATACAAAACAAACATTTGCTTATCTTTTCTTATCCAAATGTTTCTTTTTCAGGAGTTTAAGATGTCATCGAACACGAATTCATCGAAACTTATTCGTTTCAATAATTGCTCAAACTATAATTCGACTTGTTTTGTACTTGGACCAGTATGCTGCCCGGTTAAAGGGAGGAGAAGTTGGTGGAGCGGCTGGTTCCAATAGTCAGACTATATTTGATACTGTACGTATTCGACTTCACTCAAATGATACTGATAATTTTAACCATTGAGGTGTAATATAAATGCCTTTGTTATACTTTAAAAGTTAACCAGCGATAATGGTTGTATGTCTTCTTCAGCTATTATCCTTGTAATAACAAAACATCTTCGATTTTTAATGCGCATGATATTTCTTCGTTTAACAAAATCTTTAGACTATTTATTTTTCCTGTATCCGACGGATTGCGAGCATAAACATTAACTATGGTATATAATTATGACAACCATGCAAAAGACCAATCACTTAAAAATACATTGAAAAAACTAGCCCATTTAGTTCAAAGTAAATGATGTATTTTGATTTTGAAATGATTATAACACTAGAGCCATCACCCCGTTTTATTCATAACAGAGTGTGTTTTCTAATAATTTATTAATACTTACACGTAAGCACATCTTTGAAAATAGATGCGTGTAATTTTAAAGTTGTTAGGCATTCCTTCAATTCTACCCATTTGAGAAACAAATAAGATTGCAGTAACGATATCTTAAAATGAAGGAACCATACCTTAATGATTGACTAACACGCTTGTATTTCTAATTAGATGGAACCTGTCTAATCGTAAATCAAAATGATAAAAATTAGCACTTTAGAAAGCTTGTGTAGTTGACACCTAGGAAACGATCTGATACAACATATTGATCAAATTTTATCTTATTTTTTATAAAAAGTTTTTTTATTTACTGCATAGAAGAGTATTTATTTGACGTTTCTGTGCAGTTAGAAATGAATGAAATATAAGTGTTTGTTAGGGAAAGATGTAAACAGATAAGGTTCAGTATTATAAAAGTAAATAATACTATTCTACACTAAATTGCTTAATAACTTTACATGAGTTTCAATTGCGAAAATTGCTAACATTTGCAATTTAAGAAATTGAGTAAAAGAATACTCAGATATCTTTATACATGTAATTCTATTTTTAAACTTTGCCAAGAAATGTGTATACTTGTAAAACTTCCCATTATCTTGACTTTCTTGGACAATAATATGTGTGTGTAATATATCTGTGTGTAATATATGTATGACAAAAAACGTCCATGTTATGATAGAAATAAGAATAAAAACGGCAATTTCACAAATCTTATTCTATGTAATAGAATGAGATTCAACTTTGCAATCACTTGGATGCTTTGTAAAAAGCAGGCTGCCATACTGAAGGTTCTAAACTAAACGTCTTATTGAAGTTTATGGCTTTACTCTGACATTCTCCCTTAAATCTGCATTATCTTCATTAATTATACATGCATTATCCTTTGTAACACCTCAACCTTTCTTCTTCAATAAAATATACGATACAAAATCTATTTCGTCCTTAAATTAAAGATTTATTCATTTATTCACATTAATTTGGCTTGAAGACAATCAAATAACAATACCGAATAAATAACTGCTTTGTTAGGAAATCTGGTTAATAGCTAAACAATTACAATTCTGAGACTAAGATTTTGCATTGACAATTGTACTTCCAACATAATGGGAATCTAAGCCTGTTTACAGGTGTATATATACCAATATATTGATACATATGAATAAATGATGTGGTGTGTTTGTCAACGAGACCGCAATCCAACGACAAAAATATAAAAGGCGACACATAGTCTTCATCAATTCGTCCCGAGTCTATAAAACATCTTAAAATATCAAGAAAATCTACAAATAACAACCAAATAAAAATAAATAAAGATTGCATAAGACAACAATTGACACGGTTCCAGAAATTGAAAGTCATATGAATATGTGCCTTGTTTACCTTTAGTTTTGAGATTTCAACTCTTCCCTATTAATCATCATCAGTGGACTAAACCAAAAATCAGTACAGGAAAAATACTGAAAACTATAAATGATATGATTAGTCAACAAACACGCAAGAAAAATCGATATGAATAATAACCTTGTATATCATATCGTATCAAAGAATGCTCGCAGTTATTGAAGTTAAGGTCAAAGTAATTAACATGCTGATATGGAATCATGTCGTCCTCATTCTAATATTGGTTACTGTACTCCTTAGAAAATTTCTACAACAAAGGCAGACACAGTAAAAAGAGGACACGATTTTGTGAAATGTCAGTACAAGCTAAAAAACCACAATGCAAAAAAAAAAAAATAAATAAAAAATAAATATTTATAATCGATTCAAACTTTAATGTGGTTGGGAGTTTTAATTAAAATCCATAGAATGTTTTGATAATTTGTCAAAATGTAGTTTTTATCATGCTTTTTTCCAAAATATAATAAAAAGTATGGGTCACCGGACTTTTTTCACGCTACAGGTTGTCCAAATTTGTCAGATTTTGTATAGATTATGCATGGAAAATCCAATTTTATGTGATAAAAAGAAAAATACTCCATAGAATTTTAAGATAAAATGTGAGAAGATAGCTCTTATAACACGCTTTCAGATAAGAAAAAGAAAAAATGAGGTCACAGGACTTGTTTTCTTGCTACATATTGAAATAGGTAAATTCACAACACATTCTATTATAAAAATTACTCAATCTGAGTTATCTCCCCTACTATCTGAGTTATCTCTCCTTATATGGCAAAGTTGACAAAAAAGTTACTCAAACAAATATATTGTGTTTTTTTTAGAAAATACGGCAGTAAATATGATAAAACACATAATTTTCTATATTGAAATGAAAAGTCTTACACATGAATTACATACTACTCTCAAAATTTGCACATTTTACTAAAAATCTAGACCAATTGTTATCTGCTACTTCAAATTCCAAGATGGAGGAAGACACCCCAGCCACCTTTAATTAGCGAATTAGTGGTGTATATTGCTATCCACCAAAAGACGTACATTGTATGAAATATAAGTATTTGTACGCTCTACGAAACTGGAGAAAAACTCGGCGAGCCTAGCTGTTCTCCCCCTGATTCCAAAGCTCGTACAAATACATTTGATATTTAACTACAATGTACATATATTGTACGTATATAAAATAACATTCGTTAACTTGCAAAAGTTATATACTGTTTTATACATTCTATTTCAGCCTGTATTCTGCGAAGCTTTATATGCATTATTAGAATATACAAAGACAGTGCAATTCATGTGGATGTTGATAGAAGGATTATTTTTACACAATATGATAGCAGTATCCGTATTCTCTGGAAAGCCTAACTACCTTATATTTTATCTTCTTGGCTGGGGTAAGACTGGCACACTATTATTACACAAATTAAGCACTGGCATTAGAATGCATAATTATACAGTCACCTAAAATTTCTTAAGTAAAAATAAAACGAAAAACGCACAAATATGTATAAATATAACGCTTAACAATTTTGATATAAAAAGGAATACAGAACTTTCACAAATTAAGTCAACGGATCGAATCTTAGATATTTAAGTATCACAATCTATGAATACTTGTAATAGAAAAAAATGTATAATTTCGAAAACTTTCTTAAAAATCACAATTATGAGCCATTTTTTAGCTTTTAAAATTTCAACACATTAAAAATAAAAGTATGACACAATGCCAGAACCTCAATAACAATACCCTAATCTTTTCATAAGGAATGCACGACTGTTAGAAATTGACCCTTTGTTTAAATAATTAGAAGAAATTTTAACACACATAAAAAACACGTCTGTCTATCATATCTTATTTCAGAGCAAAACATGACGTAGATGTAAATTTAGGTCACTTTAAGGCCTTTAACAATGAGCAAAATTCCTATCGTACATTAAGCTATATGACGCATATTATTCTGCATTATTTGGCATTTCTGTGTTTAATGCTGTTTTCACCCCATGTTTGTATGTTAACATACATGTATATGTTTCTGTCGCCTCAGCTGACATTTAGTACACTGACTTTATGCTTGAAATACAATTATGAATAAAAGAAGAAGTGGGGTATACGACAGTATGACAGCTATCCTGTGGCACAAAAAATTAACAGAAATCTAGTTTAAACATTAACAATACCAATTTTACTGCACCAGATGTGCTTGTCAGCAATGCTTGTCTCTTCAGTTATACTCGAGGCAAACATATCGGATTACCCAAAATTGTATACCATCGTTAAAAGGTGGATAACACCAAAAACGAACCAAAAGTAAAGCCAAACCGGACAAGGAGTCAGATCATGAGGTCAACATACAGTTTTTGACAATAGCCAAGTGTCTATGTAATATGTCAAGCTATAAATCGCCCTAAGTTGTTAAAGTTGTCAAAAATTCCACAAACTTAAACTCTAAAAGATCTTCCATCAATACTAATTTATCTTAATCCCATAACAAAAAACATGAACACATGACATAAGCCAACTGCTGATGCGGTCCGTGACTGGTTACATTTTTTTTTACAGATCTCAACCCTCCCCTTTATTAATACCGATCAGTGGACTAACAAAAGGAACACATAAGAAAATATAATAAAAATCAGAACACGGTAACACTTTAACTTTAAAATAACGGTACTATAGATGACAAACACATTTAATCAACAATATAATTATATAAGCAAATATGTAAACGATATCAAAGAATGCGCGCATTTCATACAGTGATGTAATATACAGTATAGGAATACACAGTCTTATGCAATGCCGAGAAAAATATCTGTCCATTAATTTTTAAGATAAAAGAAAGGAATATTACCCCTACATATAATCATGAACCTGTCTCAAGTCAGCAGTTGTTCTGTGTCAAATCATTATGCTTTTGCCTGTAATTTTGATAATTTAACGTGATACCAGGTCCTTATAAAATAAGGCGATGTGGTATGATTGCCAATGAGACAACTATTCACCAAAGTTCAAATGAAGTGGAAAGCAATTACCGGTATAGACAATCGTACGGCCTTCAACAATGAGAAAAACCCATACCGTATAGTCGGCTATAAAAGGCCCCGACAAGAAAAATATGAAACAAACCAATTGAGAAAACGAACGGCCTTGTTTGTTTTATTTGTTTTTAAATTCATATATACGTTGAAGTCCTTACAAGCTTTACATATTGCAAACCCACCTGTCTAGTGTTTTAGACTATACCATATGTTATCGTCCTGTACATGTCTTTTTGTTATTTTGTTTACTACATAGTTCTCGTTTGGTTGATGTAATATCTTTGTATCATATTTTTGCATTCCCTTTTCTTCCTTTAGCAAATATAATAAGCATTCCATAGATTAAATATTAATAAAAGAATTTTTAAAATGCAAATGCTTTAGTTTTGTAGTACAAGTTCTAACCTATACATGTAAAATTATAGATCACAGTATCTGCGAATTCTGTCTTCTATTGTTAATATGTGTGCATGACTGTTGTTTAATATTCTCTTCTGTATTTGTGGTATTTGAGGTGTCTTGTATTATTAGAGCTCTCACTCCATATGGAATTTACTGACCCCATATATATCGTATTAGGTCACTAGCACACCGTGTAACGAATTTACCTTACCGACTATCTTCACAGGTGGTATTTTGACTAGCAGCCTATCAAAGTGATCAAGTCTTCAATACTTAGTATTAAGATCCTACTTCCATTTGTCTATACAGAAAACAAATGCCAACAATAGCAACTTTAAAGCTTTAAATTTGTTTTATGGATTAATTTCAATCGTTCATTACATGTATTATTATTACTTCGTCTGTTGAATCCTTTCAGATTTCTTTTTTTTTGTTTTGAAAGGGAAGTAACCCCGTTATGCAAACAATAACAACTTGTTAGCTTTAATTATGTTTTATAAAATTATTTCAACCTTTCATCATCAATTTCTTCGTCTGTTGAATCCTTTCAGATTTCTTTTTCAAGTTTTGTTTTGAAAGGGAAGTAACCCCGTTATGCAAACAATAACAACTTGTTAGCTTTAATTATGTTTTATGAAATTATTTCAACCTTTCATCATCAATTTCTTCGTCTGTTGAATCCTTTCAGGTTCTTCCTCAACACCGTGTTGTTTTTATGAAGGGTTGTGGCATCATTTTTGTTTTGAAAGGGAAGTAACTCCTTACTAACCCCATAGGTAACTAACCATGTATGGTTGCTAACCCTATATTTTTTATGACACCCTATATCAAATATGCATAGTCACCACGTGTAGTCCTTTAACCAATCATATCTCTATAAATCTATAGGAGGTAAGATAAATTATATAATCATACAAAATTTCGACATATTTAGAGTGTTTTATACATGTATAGATATGTAGTTGATAGAAATCTCACGTCCTCTGCTATTTAGTCTCACTCTATATGAAAGGTCAGGTGCTACAAATGTACACAGACTAGTAGACACCAAAATGAACAATGTCTTACAAACATTCATTACATATTGATTAATAGTTATAACAAAGGTTGACATCTTTTCAGAACTTATTAGGATTGTGGCGACATAACTGATTACAAACAGATTTGTGACGGGCTAATCGAAAGATTCAGTCTGTTCAGTTCCTATAAAGTATTTCTGTCTGAAATTGCAATACTTTTTTCTGTTTCTTGGAAAATAGCATATTTCCGAAAGTTTGTTGCATGTAAGAGTTATGTAAAACTGATTTTATTTGGCGCAAAACGAACACACAGTTATCTGTGCATTCGGGATCTCCACAGTAGAATTTTATCAGTGGTCATAAAAGACAAATGGGTTCGATATATGTTAGATTCAATGACATCTAAAAAAAATCCCTTACAAATTTAAAATATCTTTGATGGTGAATACAATATGTACAGAAATCACACAAATCGTTATCCTTTTTAAAACCTGATTTGCAGCCGCATAACTCTATCGCTCACTTATTATCCGAAGAGCAGCACGACCGTTATATGAAATGTGTGAGTGTATGTTTTAATCCGTTTTCAATTTTTAGAAATTAACATATATATCTTTGAACCTATCTTTTTCATCAGTCTCAATATCAGTTGTTCCTATATTTTTTTAATTACAGGTTCCCCTATTCCCGTAACAGTTGCATGGGTCATTACAATGGTGCATAAACATAAAGTAAAGTAAGTTTTTAAAGTTATTATGTTCTTTATTCACTATTACCGGTATGTACTGCTTACAGTATCTTGGATGAGCTTTTACTCTGTATATTCTTGTAAGTAGATATAAGAAGATGTGTTATGAGTGCCAATGAGACAACTCTCCATCCAAGTCACAATTTGTAAAAGTAAACCATTATAGGTCAAAGTACGGCCTTCAATACGGAGCCTTGCCTCACCACACCGAACAGCAAGCTATAAAGGGCCCAAAATGACTAATGTAAAACCATTCAAACAGGAAAACCAACGGTCTAATCTATATAAAAAACGAGAAACGAGAAACACTTATGAACCACAACAAACAACAACCACTGAACATCAGGTTCCTGACTTAGGACAAGTGCAAATAAATGCAGCGGGTTTAAACGTTTTAATAGGCGCCAACCTTTACCTGAAACAATAGTGTAACATCACAACATAGAAAGACACACTACAAAATATCAATTGAAATGGCTTAACCTAATCAAAAGACATATTAACAAAAACAAGTAAACATACACTGAACGAATAAATTTGATCTATGACACAATGTAAATACAAAATTAATATAAAAAAAAGGGGGGTCACCAGCCCAGTACTCAGCACTTCTGTGTTGACATGAATTATCATTGATATGGTCATAATTATAAATTAACTGTTTACAAAACTTTGAATTTTTTGAAATACCAAGGCTTTTCTACCTCAGGAATAGATTACCTTAGCTGTATTTGGCAAAACTTTTAGGAATTTGTGGTCCTCAATGCTCTTCAACTTCGTATATTACTTGGATCTTTTAACTTTTTTTGATTCGAGCGTCACTGATGAGTCTTTTGTAGACGAAACGCGCGTCTGGCGCAAATACAAAATTTTAATCCTGGTACCTATGATGAGTTTAGTTAGATGTAAAACAATATCAGAAAGACAATCATAAGCCTTGTTTTAATTTAAGCAACAGTATTTTATAGGTGTTCAAATCTCATAAATCGATTTAGAAAACAAGTTAAGGTAACAAACACATATTGAGGGAAACGCAATAGAATGAATTTCATAACAGTGTGGATATCGACACCTGATATTTAAATTATATCGTGTAGGTCACTGGCTGTCGACAACAAAGACTTCGCGCAATTACAGTATGTCAGGGGCCTCTCAATGGGGATATACATAATTACTATATTACACATGTCCATTCATAATTTTTTTTTTTGCATGAACGTTTATATGAATTTGTTTTGAATATATTTATATACTCACAGCACAAAGTTTCATTTGAAAGAATGAGTATGTTTAGAGGTGATATCACCAAGTAATAAGAGAGAAAAAAATAAAGAAAAATTCTTCTCTGGCAATAAGTGAAAAATTAAGTAGCGTGTCAGTTATAGACAAGTAGTCCATCATGCATTGCAAATCATTCAGTGGATTGGTCAATCGCCAGAATAAAAAAAAATCCTTTATTTGTAAACAAACACTAATACATGCATTGACGGGGGCATAAGTATGCTAAATAATACATGTCCGTATAAGGAAATGTGCCCGACCTGTTAAATGCAGCTGTTCTGCTGATTTGAAAAACGAATGGACGGATCACAGCGATTTAATTTAGAATTGTACTTAATAATTTTTTAATTTGTGTTTTAGTATCTATTCATGAATTAAATATGTGCACAATACCTTTTATACTAAAATCATTAAAAGAGTGCACCCAGTTTAAAGGCTATTATTACATTGTTACTGTTATGAAATTCATTCTAAATCCAAAAAGAATAGCTCGGTGCGTCGACATGGTATGTGTCTCCTGCGATGAAATAAATGGAATTGAACACAATACACAGACATATCGTATCGGTAAACCAATTATTGATGTTGACAGAAAAGTTACGTAGTGTCGAATTCAGTCAACAGATATGGTCAACAAGTGTTGTTTGTAACTATACAAGTAACACGATGTATATACATGATATTTATAATTTGTCACAATAGTGATTAAAAATCAGCCCTCTTAGTTTGTTTTCAACAGAACTTGGCTGTTGATGTTGAAATGATAAATACTTTTGTTGCAACAAGTAGGTATTCGATATCGAAAAAGGTAGCAACGTATGTTCAATAAATTCTCTGTTTTATTTATTTTTTTCACCTAATATTCTTTATTTTGTTTTGTCAGTCCCTCGTTTCATCCTATCTTATCAGAACGGAGAAATTGAATTTAAATGTGTTTCTATCCATTGAAAACTTTTATGACATACACAAAAGTATATTCAAAGATGAATTCTTTAAATACTTTGATGAATCGCATATTGTCTAAAATTTAAAGTATTCTGTTTTATAGCCTTGTCATCTATTTTAATATTTTTGTAATTTTAGTCAATGTATTGACATAAACAGTTTTGAAAATCCGTAATTGACTGCAATTTACATTCATTGTCGGTTGATTTGCTGTTATCTTATAAAAATATAGGTGACCAAAAAAAATTGGACCACCACACAAACTGTTCTAAATGGGAGATTACTGAAATTTACTTCCAATTAATTTTGAGACCTGGAATAGTTTATTTAATCCATGGTGTACAGGAGGCAACTCTTGGTATTCATCTTATTATAGACATAGGAAAACATCAGTTTTAAAGAATAAAATTGTGGGACTGGAATACACGAAAGGAAAAATTAAAGAAAATTCCCATGTTTTCGCAACATTTTCCATAAACATTAGAGTAAGTTATCGTATATGTGTAAAAAGATTCAAGATTTTTTTAATGTCTCTTGTAAATAAATGCATGCATTCTTCAGTTTGGAAGTTAAAGTTAGAACCAGAATGACCGTTCAGACCTATGTATCAATGTTTTTAAAAGATAATTTAAGCATACGAATATGTTGTAAAACATTGCAGAAATGACTTGCTTTCATAATTTCTGCATTGTAATAAGTGATACATGTACATGCTTATCTTTATTAAATTAATTAGCACTGTTTGTCTGTTACTCATAGTAATGAAAACTGAATTGTTATTTTCTAGATGCTGGTTTTCATACACGTTCACACCATTTTATTGGATCATAGAAACTCCGAGAGTTGCAGTCATCGCTGTAAGTCTATTAAGCTAAAAGTAATGTTTTGCTTTAATTGTTTTTTTTTTATAACAAAAGTTAAAATCAAGCCTCCATTATTACCAGCATGTTTCTGCAGGCAGATATAAATTGCATTCTCTCTAAAACTTCTAAGGAACATCTGTTATAATACCAATTATATTAAATATGTAGTTACTTTTATTTGTTTTTACCTGATGACATAGATTTCAACATCATCCTATAATAAAACAATAGTATGCACACGTATCATTATTGACAAATAAACATTTGCGGAAACTGTCATACACCTAACGGTTAGGATTACAATTACACTTTCAGGTAGCATTTACATCTTTGGTCGTCTCAAAGTGTAAATATAAACCGTTGTTTCAAAACAAATTCTAGCTCATATGATGTTTTTCTATAGTTGAACAACAGAATTTTTAAAAAATATATGAAGTAATATGTACACATTAATTATTGTACATGGTGTTATCCAGATTCAACATGCTGTAAATGTAAGGAGTATGGTAAAATGGAAAATCAGCATTTAATAAATTTACATGAGACATTAAAAAAAATCGTATTGTCGTTGGCTAGGTTTGGACAATTAGAAAATAATTTCAACAAGACTTAGTGTAAAGAAAGGACGATCAACTAAGGAGCATTTTGACAATATTTAATGTTTATGCTAAGACATATAGTTTCCATATTTTTAAAAGAAGAAAAAGAAGGAATACAGAGGTTGGGTGCTTAAGAACTATTTATTCTTGGTGGCATTATAAACGCAATATAAAAAAAAACACAACATTGTTACCAATGAAAATCTTTGTATCGCATTTATAATTTAAAATATTCGTCAGACTCTTCTTAAATGCAAAATAGGAGTATTCAAAAAGTTGGAATTTTACTATCTATATCTTCTTATATTGAACAAAACTAATACCGGGTCTAGACCTGCATCGAACTTTGACGAAAACTTTCCCTGAACAATAAGACTTATAAAATTAACTATCGGCAACAGGAAGTGGCTGCACGACAGATGTACAAATAGCATACGCGCTGCAACTCACAAATTATTTAGCTGCAGACCAAATATAAAATTATTCCTTTCTCTAGACGCGGCCAGGAAAACTTTGAGGAAAGTTTTTTACGCAAGGTGTTTTGAACAGATGGACGGACGGACAGAGCCGAGCGTACTAGACCTGCCTTCGCCTTAAGCGTCGCAGGTAAAAATTACTACCGGGTTCTGAGTTATTTGTTTTTTGTGCAATTTTTATAGAGATCTTGGGAATCATTTGAGTATAGACGGTATTTCACGGTGTCGATAACTATTTCTCTCCCATAAACATGGGTGGATCTGGTCTGATCGAAGCACGAGTAGTTACTATTGATCCGAGACCGGTACAATTGTAATTTAGAGAGCACTTATGACAGTGACCCAAAGTTTATCCGCAAAATTATTCCGTTGATTAAAAGGGATAAAAGGTGCAAAGATATATTAGGCGTGAAGTAATTCTAAAAAACAAAAAACGTAAACTATTTAAATCGGTTAGGAGGCAGTTTCGGATACAATTGTTATCGTGAAAACGAACGACATTGATATTTCAAAAGCACTGCGTTACGGCGGGCTTAATAATTATATTGTGTTACTTGCTTATCGCATATTCCCTGATTTTCAAGTGCACCGTTTGTAGAGTACCTTTTGAATGAATTTTTGATGATTTTGATATACTTAAATAAGGTAAGACACAATTTTTGAACTAAAACAAGAGGATTATAAACCTTATACAAGACAACAGATTGGTCGAAAACATTTATTTTATACGCAATTACGATCTGTATTTCTTTGAGCAAAAATGCCCTATTAAAACCTATACCATTTGATATGGCGTATTCCCTTGTCTTTTTTTTCCCGAAATTTTAAATTAATAGGTTTTTATATCATATTTTTGTATTCTGCCAGCCTGATCTCATTTATTTTATGATTGTTATGGATTTTGTCAAGAAAATGATATCCAAATATTTTGACAGTGAGCATTACTTAAGATATAATATTTGTCGAAATGCGCAATTGGTGAAGTAAAATTGGTTATGTTTTTATAATGTTATTACATTGTATAATGGTCATAATGTAAAGGTTGTATTACTTAGGAGAATAACTGAATTTAACAGCAACCTAAGCTAGCCATTCATCATTGAATGCCAACCATTATATAATAAAACATGCAAATTGGTAAACATTAATCATATCTTGTTTGAATTTATCAATGCATGCTGGAAATGAATAATGAAAGTGCACGGTAATGATTTTAAATACCGATTTGATGAATGAGAGATTGATTTGTTACTCTTCAGTCCGATTTATTAATACTGGAAAGACATTCATGCGCTAATATACATAATTTGGCTACTATAAAACTACATCACAACTTATATTGGTTTTGCATTAAAATAGTAGCTTTGTTTTAAAAAGTATTATAACAATTGTAATAAGTAGAATCTATTATGTTAAATTTTCGTTAATTCAGTTTAATATATCATTTCTTGTAATTTCTGCTTTACTTTAACATACTAAATATACTCGCTCTATATATGATTAAGCGAGAGTTAGTTGAACTGATAAAACGCTACCTGTGCTGACATGTCCTTAAGGCTAGACACTGTTTTGCTGTGTTGGGAATGTGTCAATAAACGTCGAAGGCAGGTCTGATTTCGGACAGTATAAAAATGCACTTAGTTTGAATCTCACTAACGCAAAGTTCCATATATCTAAAAATGCATCTATCTCCTACTGGCAGTCAAATGCAAGGCCTTATAGGCACATTTGGTTGTACAGTAATTTTTATTTCAATTCTTTATTTGCGTCCTGAATTTGTATGAAATAAATAAAGCAATACAGACAAAAGGGGGGAAAAATGACATGTTTAGGTACATTTTTTTCCATAACACTTTATGATTTATGATAACAAATAGAAGCAGGTGTAATATCATATCTCATTGAAAGGGGACTTATTCACTTTCCTTAGTTTTAATTCCAATTGTGTATTTTCTGATATTAATTTACTAGTATTCAGAATCGCGATAAGACTATCACACTTTTAACGAAATGATTCAATACTGATAAGGAAAGTCACTAGTTATGTTCAAGTTTTTTTTTACAGATGTTTCTCAACAGTATACTGCAACTAGAAATATTTACAACTATGACATTTTATTTCATCTGAAAATATGGATTCATGCAAAAATAAACATAGCGCACAAAACCGCATATAAAGTTTCTTTCCTTTACATATTAGAATTATCAAGTTGGCAGTCATTTATCATAAAACTTGTATAAAATGATTTGGTAATTTTCCTAAATTTACATGGTTTCCCTTTATTTGTAGGTGAATTTATTGTTTTTGTTGAACATTATCAGAGTATTAATAACAAAGTTGCAAAAGAGTCAAACAAATGAACCACATGTTACAAAAGTACGGTAAGTTAACACATTTCCTTATACTGTATCTAAGTTTATTAATATCATTATGATTGAAGCAATAAAACTTAAATGCATTTCGTAAACTAGCTAAATACAAAAGATAAGAGAAAAAAATTGATTTTCCTAATCTTTTGGTTTGTGGAAATCGACAACCTACAATTGTACTTAGGTGCAGCTTTCTTAAAGCCTCGAAAAAAGGAAAAAGCAGATAAAAAAGCAGAAGACACCAGAGGGACAATAAAAATCAAAAATCGAAGAAAACCGGTCAATACCACGGCTATAACGAAAATACAAACATGTTCTCAAACCACTAAATAGAAACCCAAAGACTGAGCAAAACAAAACTTATCCCTAAACAGACAAGGGTTATCAAACCAGCTTATATACATGTAGTTTCTTGTGTTTTTGTAACAATTATGTAAACAGCAACTTTATTATTAATGACTGTAATGGAAAATATTTATGAGCAACAAATATTGCTATCACATTTAAAATAAAATGTCGCACTTTGGTGCTTTAACTCTTCACTTAGATTTTTTTTTTCAAATTGTTTACTTTTATTCTTAAAGGAAAGCAGTTAAAGCAGCAATCATTCTTCTACCGTTATTAGGCATAACAAACTTTGTTGTAATGACAGATCCACCGTCTGGAGTCACTGCGTTTGGTATCTGGTCGTTTACTACATATTTCCTTGTGTCATTCCAAGGCTTCTTTATTTCATTACTTTACTGTTTCCTGAATGGGGAGGTGAGTAACTATAATTATCACCCAAATGTAATAAGTTAGATATTTTTTACAAGTAAATACGTACATGTACAAGTATCGGTTTACAAACGTTAACTGTAATAGTGTGAGTAATACAATTACGCGATTATTCGGTATTCACGCAGCAAAGTTTAATTGTTAATTAGATTTATAAATAACATACGATACTTCCGTACGTACTGTTGCATCGCAATCCTATGACCAATAACAATGGTAAAATTATCTCTTTATTTCATAAATGTAAAATACGAAGTTTTGCATAAATGTTTAGGGCACATATAAATGAAGTTATATACCTTCATCAAGTTGAATTTCTCTTTAAAGGCAATTAAATAGGTCAATACTAAGCTTTGTTTCTAGCATGTCTAAATTACACTAAGCATGAATCAAAACAATTTGAGATCAACCATGATACCAACAATAAAAAATCAATAAACTAGAAGCAACAGTAGTTTCTTATGTTTTTTTAAATCTCATAAATCCTCTCAAAACTTACAAATCAACATAAAAAACACATGAGGAAATCGCATCAGCTCAAAAATAGTGAAACCAGGTGTGTCAATAGGGTAAATGTCTCATGCTATGCATACATCCCCCGCAATGCGACATTCAAAACGTGTCAATTTACAATAGGACAAAATCGGTAAATTTACAGATCAGGCGACGATTCTGTCTTCTAAAGATCGGTCAAAGACTGCAAACAATCAGTAAGTTGCTATATAAGAGTAAAAGATACATTGAATGATGGGTAGTAGACATTTAGAACTACCTCATATGGCCTCGTGGGATTGTTATTCATTTTAGGATTAAGGTCATTACCGAAAAAACCTGAAAAATTAGCATAGGTTGTGATAAAATTTATTTTAATGATACCATTTCAAACGAATTGATTTTACTTTTTGCAGTAAGGAATGGAAGAAAACAAAGCAATGTAATATACAATTCAAAAATGTAATTGGATTTACTTTATTCTTAGTTATGGACTTTTTCTTTAAATTGAAAACCCATTAAAGTGTCTTTGCATTATATTTTAGTATCTGCATGAAGTTGGCAATTATTTTTCAATATTATTGAAGAATAGGGAATCACGAATGTACCCTTCAAAGTATATCCCAAATATGCCATATCTAGTGCATAAGAATTTAATACTAAGAGTTATCGTTCTTACAATATGAGTCTATAATTCTAGGTTCAAGATACAATAAGGCGTCATTTGTGCTTTAAACGTCCTACAAGGTGGGATGCATCTCATACTTCAATCAGAATTTACATGTACCCACCACCAAAGAAACAATCGCAGGTATAACTCACATAGTTCGGAGTTCAGACAAAAATATATATTTCCAAATAGTAATGCTTAACATGACCTAAAATTTATGATGTTTTAACAAATTTGAGAAATGGTCAGTTGAAATTGGCAGTAGAATGAGTGCGTGTTATATCTTTTGAAAATGAAATGAAAGAGAGAATGATTGTTTAGTAGAAAGTATGCTATGTAATGCTCTAACTCGCGTTACATTATTTGGAAATAAATATTTTCACTTATTATGTACATATTAAATAGATATAGATTGGTTTTTTTTATGTCTATATGATAATGTAGCTTGAGAAATCCAGCTGTAATTGGTTTTTGACTTATATTCCATTTTATGTGCTATACTCCAGTCTTCCAGTAAGAGTAGTTTTATCTTCTCTTAACGCGCGTCTGGTATATTTCATAATGAGACTGGTATCTTCGATGAGATTTTACGACCACTGTTTCGATTCCAATCATCACAGGTCAAGTAGTAAGCACTTCTGTATCGGTTTGAATATATCATGTTGTCATTTTCTGTAAATTTAATTTCATAAAACATTAAAAACCTCCGAAACGCTAAGGTGTCTACCCTAAGGAATATGTGGCCTAAATCATATTTGGCTCATTTGAAATATTTTCTATTCAATGACCTTCATCTGGTTAATTGAATGTAGAACGATTTTATTTTCCTTTTTTTTTTTGGCTAAATTACAAAGTATGTACAAAATCAATAAATGCCCAAAAGGGTACCCATTATATTGAACTGAACTTTTTTAGGGGATTGTAGTACATTATAGACATTTTGAAATAAAATTGGTCATAAAATGGAATATAAGGAAACGATAACCAATACTTCTATGATATAGTCAATTAAATTTTTTACAAGTTTGTTGTAACTTTAGGTACAAATGACTCTACGCAAACACTGGGGACAATTTCTCCAAAATAGAATGGTCCATTCAACAAGTTTTAGGCGTGGTAGCCGATCGTTTTCCATATTTACATCTATAACAGAAGTTCCCAATGTTAACCAGGTACCAATAGTGACTGTTTAGACGTCAATATTAGAAAGATGTAATCAGTTCATGTTTAGATGTCAAACTATCATTGCTAAAATAATCATAATCAACCATTGTATTTTCCATTTGCAATGTTTCAGTTAATAATAAATGTATTTCTTATCTAATGATTGTCTTTTTGAAAGATCATTTGTTTTTGGTTTTGCTAACAGAAGATTTCATCCATGCAATTTGTAAACACGATGGTTGATAGGTATCAAGCAATTACATATATGTAGCAAAATGCTTCAAAAAATATGTCCATGTTCCCCTTGCACTTCAATTTCAAATCATAATAAAGCACTTGTACCCAGTGTTTGTTCTGTGTAGTTATTTATATAATACTGCTATAAGTATATGTGACATAGCAAACAGAATGTGCATGGAAGCTCAGTTCGAGTATATTTTTGCATGAACATTGTAGATATAGACTAGATATTAGTTTTACATATAATGTTTTTTTAGCATAGTTATTTATATCAATTTATCTTTGATTTTCATGAACAAAAATAATTATATTCTATTAATGTAACAAATCATATTGAAACATCATACAGTTTTAATGAAACAGTTCATGTATAAACATGTCGATACCTGTATCTTGGCATTGCACAAGGTCATGTTTTTCTCTGACTGTTTATGACGTCTTTACACTAAATCCATTGGATGTTGGATGTGTACGGATTGATAATTTAGTCTTAGATGCATCATTTTTTTTATTAGTTGTTAGTGGCTTTGAACTAGCTGTCAGTAACTGTTTCAGCCTCTTTCAACTGATTTTTATAGTTCGTTCTTATGTTGTTCTGTTACAC
This sequence comes from Mytilus californianus, assembly GCF_021869535.1. Taxonomy (NCBI): domain Eukaryota; kingdom Metazoa; phylum Mollusca; class Bivalvia; order Mytilida; family Mytilidae; genus Mytilus; species Mytilus californianus. The sequence continues at coordinate 98,029,273 of NW_026262668.1, forward strand.
CACTGTCCCAGGTTAGGGGGAGGGTTGGGATCCCGCTAACATGTTTAACCCCGCCACATTCTGTATGTATGTGCCTGTTCCAAGTCAGGAGCCTGTAATTCAGTGGTTGTCGTTTGTTTAAATGTTACATATTTGTTATTCGTTCATTTTTTGTACATAAATTAGGTCGTTAGTTTTCTCGTTTGAATTGTTTTACATTGTCATTTCGGGGCCTTTTATAGCTGACTGTGCGGTATGGGCTTTGCTCATTGTTGAAGGCCGTACGGTGACCTATAGTTGTTAATTTCTGTGTCATTTGGTCTCTTGTGGAGAGTTGTCTCATTTGCAATCATACCACATCTTCTTTTTTATATAGACAATGGATAAACACAGTTACTCCTTAAGGCTAAGAAGTTCCTGCTTGAATATTCAAACCGTCAAGTTTCTCTTGACTTTCATTTCCTATTCATTCTTTTTTTTTTACCTAGCCTCAGTTTTAGAGGTGTAGTTTGATGTTACGAATATGTCGGGCCGTTTGTTTTAGGTCGACTGAGGAAAAAACATTTACAATGAAGAAGAAAAAAACAAGAAAATAGTTGTATCAAAATGTCTGTAGTTTACATATTATCACAACTCACCCTTTTCTATGTGTTTGAGAATATGAACAAAACAAGATGACAGTAACTCGACGACACAAGAAAGAAAGAGAATATATCTCTCGATATTATTTTAAGGAAATATATTATTTATTTTTAAAATAAAAGAGGGCTGATTTCATTTTTTTTAAATAAAAGAAAAAAATAAGAATACATTTCACGATGAATCAATTTGATTTAGGTTTTCGGTCATTATAATAGGATTTAACACATTTTTTCAAGAGGTCATTGATGTGTAAACTGTGATGAATAACTCACAAACTGAATAAAAGTCCATAGGTCTTTTATGTAAAGTGTGTGATTCAGCAACCAATTTTACATAGCAATCATCAATAATCTCTAGAAAAAAGTGTTGAATCCTTATTAATCATTTGCATTTTTTTTAACAGTTTGTTTGTATATTGCCTACTATTTAGTCAAATGCACAGTTGATATGTCGTAGCAAAGAAGGTGGCAGCTATATTGATATGCTAAAACTATAAATGTTCGATTAATGCAAAAGTATCTAAAATGAAATAACACCTACAAATATGTAACTCAATTTTAATGAGATATTATCCGAATTTAAAGAATACAAGTAACGAAATAACCTTCAGCTGATGAGTTTAAATTCGTATGACGTCATAAGTTTTGCCATGACGTGCATGTGCCAAGACCATTCATGAAATTTAGCGGAATTCCACTTTATTTTAATGTTATACATTTTCCAAGCTCTAACGCATTATTTCTTTTTGTTATGAAATAGAATTCTGTTTTTTTTTACTCAGTTTGCTCGAAAACCTAGGATCTCATGCATGTGTATCACACATAAATAGATCACAGTGAAATCGACATAATCTTTACAAAGGATACAAAGGTAGTTTTGGCAACACGTGGTCTATCGAAGTGTAAGCCAAGTGAAAAATTCTAATCGACAATCCGATTTAAGTATTTGTAGATATAGAAATCATATATAAGAATTATCTATTCGTAACTTCGTAAAAGAGAGGCGACAGATACCAAAGTGATATTCAAACTCATAGTTCGAAAAATAACTGACAATGCCATGGCAAAAAAAAACGAAAAACTACGAAAAGACAAACAACAGTACACAAAACACAACATATAAAACATATAAAACTAAAGACTAAGCAACACGAACCCTACCAAAACATAGAAGTGATCTTATGGGCTTCTAAAGGGGGATCCGTCGTGTTGCTCATGTAAGTACACAACCGGCGATAAGTCTAATTCGGTAGGTCACATTCGGGGATAAGAGTAAGGGATTGTGATTACGATTGTTGGAACATATCCGTTATCATCTGTGAAACAAATATTCCATAACGGTCAACAACTCGTGATAGCGTCCGTAAAATGTTTGAAGGGATGATTTCAATTTCACCTCTTGGAACTCTTCAATAGCTTCCTTGTAAGCAGCAGTCCTCTATCAGGGAAATCATGATAGAAAATGAAAGCTCTGGAATATTGTATCAAGTGGGAGATATATACTTAAATGTTGATTAACAGAATCCACAAGCAAAGTAATCTCTTTACAGATTCACTGTAAAATAAGGATTAACAAAAATACCGAACTCCAAGGTAAGGGTGAAGTCCATAAAACCTGACAAAATCTCGACTATACCATCCAATTGACCGAATGGAAAACAACTGTCATATTCCTAATATAGTCATTTTTAGAAGAAAATGGTGGATTAAACCAGGTTTTATAGCTAGCTTAACATCCCATCTATGACAGTTGTTGATAGTTCCGTTTTATTAACAAAATTGGGTGAGCAACCCAAACAGACATAATTGTTTAACGTGACTACAACTGGGATACAGCATTCAACATAGTGTAAAAATACACCATAGATATTCAAAATTATAAAAATTAAATAAAAAAACAAACAATCATACAAATAAATCTAACAAAGACAATAACAAAAAGTGTTTGTTGTTGATAGTATATATGATACAGTCCTGTAAGTAAAACATAATGACATAAACACACCTTCCCGTGATAACTTGTCCCTATTGAAGGCTATGCAACTACAATATTTCAAAACAAACCAGATTCTAAATAAGATTATAAAAATAGTAAAGATGTGGTTATGCTTGTAAATGAGATAAATATCCATCAAAGGCCAAAGGATACGGATGTAATCAAGTACAAGTAATCGTACGACCTTCAACCATGAGGAACATTCGTACCTTTGTTCTTTTCTTCTTTTCGTCGTTTTTTGTGTTTCGTCGACTAATGAGTTTTGAATATCCCCTTGATATATTTCTTCTCGTTTTTTACAGTAAGCTATACAATAACATTATTCATAAAGTAACATAAACATTTCATCGTATGTTTCACTGACATATGTTTAATGTGCTATATAAGGTTTACAACTATTGACGCTTATATTTTCTTACTTAAAAATATTAAAACAAATTAAATGAATAAAATAAAATATGAATTAATAACATTTAGACAAATCAGATACATACGCAAATTGAAGTAGTTTTTTGTATTTCTTTGGAAAGAAAATATGTTTGCTAATTGCTAATACAACTTCTACAGTCATAAACATATGTTATATACTTTTTCTTATATGATCTTACAGCGGAGACAGTCGGTCATTCCACCACCAACTGGTAATGCTGTTCCATTATTGAGAGAGATCGTAGCTCGAAGTGATTCCCGTCTGTGATAAACATTTTTCTCTCTATTGATTTTGTATAAACTGTATATTTGTATAGTAAAATGAACAATTGTTTTCTTCTTTTAATGAGATATTGTAATAAATATTGTAAAGTACAATTAAAAAATCAGAACAATTACTGTTTTGTTTACCGTTGAAAAATAGACATGTGGACGGATTAACACAATTACATGGCAGAACAAACTCGTATCAGTGCATTTGTTTCTAAGAGAACATTAATAATGTTATTGAATAATTTACTAATCAATAGACTTTTGTAAGAAATAATACCAGCATATGTCGATGAAGTAATTTAAGTATTAATATGTCAATCATGGTGCATAACTTGGTTGTAAAACTGCTTTCAATATAAATGGATTTTGTCGTTATACTGGATTGGATTGGAATGTTAATAAATTGATGTATGAAACACGGTGACATTTTACGCATTGATCATCAAAGTAATACTCGTCTGCTAAAATAAAACAACCATACAATGTTAATCAAACATACGAACTTTGACATTTAATTATACTTTTCTTCTCAATATATGCATGTCAGTAGAAAAAAGTAGAACAAAAATAACTCCAAGGGAAATTTAAAAAGAGGGGAAGTCCATAAAAGCTGACAAAATCAAACGTTGGACTTAAGGAACCAACAGAACATATGGAAAACAAATGTCATACTCCTGACTTGGTACAGGCATTTTCAGAAGAAATGGAGGTTCAAACCTGGTTTTATAGCTAGCTTAACCTCCCACTTGAATGGCAGTTGTTTATAGTTCAGTTACATTGTCAAAACACATAGATACATAGTACTATAAATACCATTGACTAAAACATTAAATATGTTATTATATAGAGGCTATCAAGAATGCACTCCAAATTCATCTTCCGAACGACAGACACAGCATAGCCAAAGCCAAATAATGAACTAGGAAAGGAGACGGTAACTACGACAGGAAAAACACATTCGTGGTAATCTGTGACATAGTTATTACGTCACGGTAAAATGAGTTATGGTGGCATCTGAAAAACGTTCACTTAAAGGCAAAAGTAGTTTGTCGATGTTCAAATCTAATATATCGAGTAAGAAGATTAATCAAATTAAAAAGCAAACACTGACGGAATGGCATGGACTTCAAAAGAAGAGAGACCAGTTGCGTCGATAGGGAGTTTGTTGGGATCTATAAGATAACTACTTTAACACCGCATAGTTAATATAATTATGTCTTATTTCAGAAACCTTGTTGCAAGAAAATAGGATGATACAAATAACCAAATAAAAATCAACCGAAGAAGGCCAGACAATACCATGACTAAAAGAAGGAAGGAAAAACACGACTATATTATAGTTCATAAAATATTTCACAGAAAACTTAAAATTGAACAAATCCAACCGTGAGTGAAAGCAAATGCACTAGACATAACAACATTTATGACATATAACATTGTAAAGTTCTGAAATTACTATAAGAGAATTTAAAGGCGCTTGCGTGATGAATGAACCTTCTTTTATGACAGATGGTCACTTTATTCACTTTGGATGTGTTTTATGCGCCATTCTACCACTCTCATTTTCAACAAGGCTTGTATTAGAAAATTTGAACATATTTTACAACTGCATGCCTCCGGTACTTTAAAATGCACCATATTGTATCAATCAATCTAAATTATCTGTTTATACAAGGTTGTATTCAACATATCAGTTTAGTGTTTATTGTACGATCATTCAGCTATAAAGAAATAAATATTTTTCTCTCTCCAATTACTTCAATATTTATTTTTCCATAAATATAAAAATGAGCAGATTTCGTTTGAATGCCAAGGAGACAACTATCCATCAGAGATAAAATGAAGTGATAGTAAGCAATTGTAAGCCGCCGTTCGGCCTTTAACAATGAGAAAACCATATACCGTATAGTCGGCTATAAAAGGCCCTGACATGAAAAATGTGAATTAACTTTTTAAACGAGAAAACTAACGGCCTAATTTACAGCAAAACAAGATACGAAAAACAAATATGACAACCACTTTATTACAGGCTCCTGACTTGGGACAGGCACATAAGGAATGTTGCGGTGTCAAACATGTTTGTGAGCGCTCAATCCACCCCTTACCTGGATTAGTGGTATAACAGTACAAGACAAGAACAAAGTTTGAAAATATGATGATAAATGATAAGTTTCATCTTCTACAATGCCGAAACTAAAACAATTGTGTGCACTAAACTATTCATTATCATATCAAATAAAAACTTTCACCCCATCAAATGTGCTTTGCTGTAAAACTTGTATTATTATTGATTAGTGTATTTTAAAATTGGTTCAAATATAAGTTTCAATTTGATCGATACGAGGCACAAAAACCACTAAAATACAACAAGACATAAAGCACCGAAATAAGAGTACTCGCGGTTACTGAAAGCTAGTTCAAAGTCAATTACAATAAACAAATAAATCATGTTCTCCCAGACTAAAGTATCGATCAGTACACATCCAACGGATTTAGATGAAAGAGTCTAGGAAATGCATGATCTTGTGTTGATATCATTTCTGATGACTTAAAATATGAAACGCAAGTTTTGGCTGCATTGATTCAATCATTTCTCGAAAGGTTCCCGTCTTTATTCAAAATTTTTAGCACCAAATAAACAACTTGGAACCAATTCGAAATCGTCGTTTTTTTCCATTACAACAATAATTATGTACTAGTTAACAAAAGAAACGATACAAGGCAATGTATTTTCCATATATAATGAAATTGTATACACTGTACCAAGGTAAATAATTCCCCAATTGGTCTAATATTTTCAGAGTGTTATTTTCTTACCAAAACCATTGATTTAAGGCAAATACGCGATTATATTTTTTTTGTAATTTCTGTTATTTCAAAAATCGTATTTTCACCCAAAAATTCAAAAATCAATATTAGAAGTTAAAACTTTGATCTTAAACATGGTCTGCTTAAAATTTTGAATGCCTTTGTACATATTTGAATACTTAATTCTCATCTTCAAAACTAAGTGCCGACTTTTGTCATTATTTTCCGCAAAATAAATTTGACCCCTGTGTTCATTAACACGGTATTTTCTAACTTTCCAATTTGGTCAGATTCTTTTAATCATATGCATTTGATTTTCAAAAGAATGTTTTTCATTGGATAATTTAACAGTGTTTCCTTTTTATTAAAATTTATGATAAATTGGAGTTCAAACTTGTGTATCGTTTCTTTTGTTGACTAGTATATATTTTGACTCACGTCGTATAAATTGTCAACTATTTCCCTTTTTTTAAAGAAGTCTTTCTTTTTTTTTTCTTAATCTTAGTTAAAAGAAAATAACCAGTATATATAAAAATATTTTGATTCAAACAAACAGCGGTAGCGTTTATCAAAGATTAGTGATCAACAATAATGAATACCATAGAAATTGAATTGTCCCGCCAGTCTAAAATATTTTTAGAACTTGCTTGATGCAAAGAGATGCAGCACTAATAACATTAGGTATAAAAAAAAACATCCTAATTCGTTAATTGTCAGTATACAAAATGATCTGGATGGATGTAACTTGCAGACTAAAGAACAGTAAAACACTGGATACGTTTAAAAAACTAAGTACTTAGTATGAATATGTGTGTCGTCAAGAATTCTAGAAAATTCTATGGACAAGAGAATTTAATTTTCAAAAGTGCATATAACATTTATTTGACAATAAACGCAAAAAACGATTTATTCTTGTAAAGATTTAAATGCTGTTGCGGGAACAACATGCACAATTTAAAGAATAAATCTTATTTTTTCAGTTTGAGCCACACTTTTCTGAAAATCTTGCTAATTCGTTCCGTTAATAGTATGAATTATACATACCTAACTCAGATAGGTCCAGAACGTAAGCAAAGGTATGTAAATATATTTAATTAACGGACTTTACTGATAAAAAGTGTGCAGTCGTCATATTCTCATTACCAGATATAATGGAGGATGAACATAGAGGATATGCTATTTTTGTCCCTAAAATTTCAAAAATCAAACAACATCTCCAACCTTTCGCAACCATGAAAAATTTAATGATAATCTTTTAGAATAATAAGGTCTTCTCATTTAAGTGTGGACATGTTATTACATTTTATAGCTCACATAATTTTTTTCTCTAAAATTGTCATTTTTTTGTCTATCATTCTCGACTTATTATTGGTTTAACCGCCTCTTTTGTATCCCTTTGGTTGAACTGCCCCCTTTGTATCCTCTATTATTTTGAATATTTTTGTATTGATTTAGGAATAGTATTTTACAAATTATATTAGAACATTAACCTATAATCCATAACGTTTAATTTTAAATCATATCATGTCTGCAAATAAAAACGCGTACTGTAGTAAATTTTATTTGATCTTAGCTACGGTTTCTAAATATCTTGCATTGATGTTGAACAATATCAAAGACAAACATGAATTTCTGACGGAAAATTGTAATTGTTCTTGATCAGTAGATAGAAGATTTTTGTGCGAATAAATAAAACATGTAATCTGCATGTTGATCTGATTTTCTGTAAGTTAGAGCTATAATGAGAAATATCCAATCAATACAATATTACTTTAATAGAAATAAGAAGATGTGGTATGAGTGCCAATGAGACAACTCTCCATCCAAGTCACAATGTGTAAAAAGTAAACATGTATACACGTGGCACAGACAGGACGAGAATATTACAGAAGAAATCAAGAGCACCTTTACCGCTTTCGAAGACCTAAAAAATTCAAAAGTTGATATACTAACATTTAGATAAGCATAGTCACAATCTAAAATTTATAAAATTCCAACCACTCGAAACAGTTCAGAAACAGCCAGGACAATCACACAAACAATTTGAAAAATCCCGTGAAGTTAGCGAGCATATTTTGGATGAAAAGACTTCAAACAGCTTATCCTCTCGGTCTCAATAACAAAATATTGGGACAGGGGAACATGTCTAAAACTTCTATCGATGTCATGAATATTGTCGATAAACGGTTAAGAAATAATAGGTCTCATGGTAAACGTAAAAACCGTAAAATACGTATTAAACATCGTACAAATTATACACTTGCTGATCTGTTATCTATAATAAAAAAATAATGGTAGACATCAATTATAATGCAAACTTGGTCATATACCAATAAGTAAACTATATGATTTTTTTCTGGAGTGTGATAAAATGTCATTTTTTAGCCCGTTGTATGAATACACCCGTATCATTACAGCCTTTTGTCATCACAGGCTGCTTTCTAGTATCGATAAACCTGAAAATCATAAACGGCATTTTCTTAAATTAAAATATATAAATAGCGGTTTTGATTTTATTAACTAATCTAGTATATTCAATGACTCTACCATCCGTAGCCAAATAACTGCATATTTTGATAATACAGAACCACCTATTATTTCATATTCGTACAAAAAAAAACCAGCACAAGTCTGATTTTTAATTATACGTCAGTAACATCAGACGTCAATATAGAAAATAATGCTCCTTCCACTTGAGACTGTGAAACATCTAGTTTTAGATATGTTCCCTATGTTCGTGTCATTACAGGCGACCTCAACATCTTTGAAGACCGTGAGGTCAAAACTGTTCTTAAGAAAGGAGCTAAATACCGTCCTCCATCTATTATAGATTGGAAAAAGTGTCGTCAGGTCATTAAAGACGATTTGTCTGCCTACTGTAAATTTCGTTTCATCTCCGCATCTTGCATGTGTTCTACTGTTAATCTGTCAGTGTTTCTAACTACCTCCCTTACTACTATCAAAGAACTTATTATTAACTTTTGTAATAAAGTTTATGAAAATAATGGTATTAATCATTTTTGGAGTGTTAACAATTCTTTAGAGATTTTAGATAAAATACGTGCTTTTGATGGTCCTTTTAATTCTGTTGACAGTTATGATTTTCTTCTCTCTACACTACACTTCCACACAATCTTATAAGGAAAAAGTTTTCATATTTAATGTCTTTTGAAAAATCTCATTGCAATTTTTTTGGCTGTTACTCGTTTAAAGCCTTTTCTGTCACGAAAAAGGAGTGTATGCTAGATACACTTACTGGAAGATATATGTACGTTCCGGCGATAAAGTGTATCGACAGGTAGTAGGTATTCCTGTGGGCACTAATTGCGCCCCTTTAATAGCAGATTTTCGCCTGTATTGCTATGAATCACAGTTTATGGCAAAACTCAGTAAAGACAATCCAATGATACATTTGGTTGACACATTCAACAATACCTACAGTTATATTGATGATATTTTTTCGTTAAATAAGCCAGAGTTCTCTAAATATACTACCGAAATTTACCCAAAGAAACTTACGTTAAATAAATCTAACATAAACAGCAGTAGTTGTCCTTTTCTAGATTTAGACATTTCAATTTCTAAAGGGAAACCCCATACCAAAATTAACGACAAAAGAGACGATTTTTTATTCCCTGTATAAATACACGTTCCACATTAATTTTCTATTTAGAGATAGCTTTATCTATATATAACATGATGCATATTTATGATAAGGTTAAATCCTAACGATCCTACTGCCTGTCGATACATTTATTTTTGCATTGCTCAGGTCATGTCTTCTTTGACTGTTCATGGCATTAAAATACCAAATCCCTGGGATGTGCTTTAATTGATTTTAGTCTCTGCTGCATAATTTGTTATTGTTAATTGTTTTTGGCTTTTACCTAGTTCTAAGTAACTGCGAGTACTCTCAACTCGTACTTTCGTGTTAATTTGACCCGTTGACACAATTTGTAATGCATTTCTGTAATTCAATGTTTACTTATTTTGTGTTATATCTCGTCTTGGTAGATTATAGAATTGTATAATCATGGTTTATAGACGAGTTGATTATTCCCAGCTGTTAAATGGTGCTGATGACTTTTCTTAACCCGTTTCTGCATAACCCGTTACTCGACATTAAATATCGGTTAAGAGGTCACAAAACATATAGGTTAGATAAAGTTGCGTGCTTGCAGTTTAATAAGAAATGTGTCACGTGAAATACAAGTTGAATCACAGTCTTAGTAATTGCTCCTCGTGGCAACAGCTTTTAAAACTTATTCTCAAAACATAGAAAGAACCACGCTTTTAAAAACACTGTTGCTAAGACTGGTACTCCTGCATCAAAGCACAGCTTCGGTTCCGAAAAATGACTATCAAATGTTAACTTCCCCCTACATGCTACTACTCCGATTAACGTAGAAGTATTACAAAATGAACTTAGAAATCACAGTGACAAATCTTTTGTATTTTATTTATGCAATGGTTTAAAATATGGTTTTGACACTAAAGTTTGTGTGACTAGTTTACCAACCCTTGAATGTCGTAATAATTTGTCTGCACGATCACAACCGAACGTAGTAAATGAATTGTTAAGGAAGGAGTGTGAAAATGGTTTTATGTACGGGCCTTTTGATACACTTCCATTTTCAAGTTACCGTGTCAGTCCGTTGGGAGTTGCGGAAGGAAAATATTCAAAGAAAAAACGACTTATATTGGATTTATCGGCACCTCATCAAAGTGATACTCATTTTAGCATCAATGAATTAATTGACAAAGACATCTGCTCTATGTCATACGTTAAGATCGACAACGCTATAGATATTATCCTGAAATACGGAAAAAATTCCTGGTTATGTAAGTACGACATTTCCAATGCATTCAAAAATTGTCCTATTTTACCTTCACAATGGCCTTTGTTTTGCATTAAATGGGAGGAAAAATATTATTTCTATGTGCGATTAACTTTCGGTTGCCGATCTAGTCCCATTATATTCGATACTTTGTCACAAGCAATATGTTATATTGCCACAAACAATTACAAGGTCAATAACATTTTACACCTGTTAGACGATTTCTTAACTATAGATCCGCCACACGCTGACGGAGAGCGATCAATGGCATTAATGATGATGATTTTTAAACGCTTAAATGTTCCAATAGCGATGCACAAAACTGTTGGCCCTGTAACGTGTCTTGAATATCTTGGCATCATTCTCGATTCACAAAAAATGGAAGCCCGTTTACCGCAGGAAAAAGTTGATCGAATTTGTGAGTTTATTTCAAGTATAAGTGTCAAATCCTCTTGTTCTAAGAGAGAAGTTCTACAGCTGCTTGGGCATTTAAATTTTGCCTCAAGAGTTATATTACCGGGCAGGTCATTTGTGTCTTATCTAATCAATTTATCAACCAAAGCAAAAGAATTACATCATTATGTGCGTTTAAATAAAGAATGTCGGATAGATCTTGAATTTTGGTTTCGATTTCTAAAGAATTGGAATGGAATTAATATGTTTTATAATTCTTCATATATATCTAATTACGATATGGAATTATTCACAGATGCATCGTCAACTATAGGTTTTGGTGGATATTTTGGTGGAAAGTGGTTTTATTCTTCATGGCCGACCGAAATAAAAAACATCACAAACAGTAAACATTCAATGGCATTTCTTGAATTGTACCCAATCGTTGTGGCAGCTGTTTTATGGGGCGCCTCATGGAAAACAAAAAAAGTGTTATTTTGGTCTGATAATATGTCTACAGTCGAGATTATAAGGAAAGGCAGATCAAAATGTTTGTATATTATGAAGTTAATGAGAAAATTAACATGGTGCGCGTGTACAAACAACTTCTTTTTTAGTGCAAAACACGTGCCAGGTTTACAAAACGATATAAGTGATGCCTTATCTCGATTTCAGATACAACGATTCAGAGCCCTGGCACCAGATGCAGACCCCTTTCCGGAACCGTGTCCCAAAATCTCAGATGTAATATGGTGTTAAAACAAACTGTCGAACAACTATGGACGACATCTATATCTAAAAGGACTAAGGACGTGTATGATATTGGTTTCATGCATTTTAAGAGATATTTACTGTTAAATAATGTGACATTTACAAATAATTTGGCCCCAGTTTCGGAAGAAATCCTCATATATTTTGTTGCCCATTGTCAAACAGTTCTGAAACTTCATTATTCTACCATTAAACTTTATCTCTGTGGAATCAGGTACAACTACTTGAAGGAAAATTGTAGTGATCCCTTAGAACTATATAACGGCAAACCATTTCCTAGGCTTACATTGATCTTAAATTCTGTCAAACGATCTCAAAATCAAAACAAGAGAGTAAGGCTACCTATCACTTTTGATATTCTTGAACAAATTATAAAGAGATTACGAAAGGGAGTTTTTTCAAAGTTCATTGACCTCATGATAGAAACAGCTAGCGTGATTTCTTTCTTTGGCTTTCTCCGATGCGGAGAAATAACTGTTATCAAATCCGAACAATTTGAACCTGCAATTAATTTATGTATATCAGACATTTCATTCACAGACAATGTTGCTAACTTTCACTTGAAACAGTCAAAAACTGATCCATTCCGTAAGGGTATAGATATTCAGCTACACAAAATTAATAGTCATATTTGTCCTTATCGTGTTTTAAAAAGATATTTAGAGATCAGGAAAACGTTTATGTTGTCTTATCAAAACACTGACCCTCTTTTTGTATCAATTGGCAATTTAGCCATGGAAAGAGAATTCTTTATAACAAAAGTCAGACATGTTCTTGAGTTATGCGGTTATGATCCTAAAAACTTTTCAGGTCATTCATTTAGAATAGGTGCTGGAACCGCAGCTGGTCAGGCTAACATAGAGGATCACATGATCAAAACATTAGGTCGTTGGTCTTCAGATTGCTATGTGCGTTATATTCGCACTCAACCAACCTCTATAAAACATGCACAACAGCAGCTTGCTGAATCTATTTATCATTGATTATATTATAGTCAACTTCGATTTTATTGACAGGAGAACTGCATGGTTGCTTTATATGTATATTTTGTTTCTTTTGTTTACCTTATTATTGTGTTATTCGTTGACTTATTGAAGGTGATCCCGGGGGATTCCTCATTCTAAATACTTGGGGTCACTCAGACTCATCTGATTTCTCATCACTATTTCGTCAGAGTTTCTTGGCACCTTTTCAAATATTTCACTTATCATTCATAATTTTCATTCATTTTCCAAGCATTTTTCATTTAACATCTCCAACCTCAACTCAACACCTTAAAACATTGTAGCCCACCGTCACGCGGGGGCTGGTCCACTGCCACGCATGGGCCGTCAGATGAAGCTTCGCTTTGTCATTCTTTTGTCAGTTGTGTTGTTCAAGTTGAGTGTAGTGGCTTGTCAGCTGGTGTACTTTCCACGAAAGAATCGCTTCCTGACAAAGTCCTGGAGCAAAATTATTCGTCAGATAGTTGAGTGATTTCCCAAGGCCAAACAATTTAATATGTTTTATATATTTAGTACAGAAAATACGTTTTCATTTTATTTAGTGTAATATTCATAATAAATATATTACATTTACACCGTATTGTTAGTATCAATGGTTCCGTGACAAAGTTATTATTGAATCTACAGTCTGCTAACACTACACTAAGATAACATTCACCAGACAGGAACCTTTAACAAATTTGACCTTAAGATTTGTAACAGATGTTAAAGTTTTAAAACAGTGACGCTAATAAGCATATCGACACAGAATAATTTCGCAGATTGATGTCCTGCGAAGATTCTCATACTAACTGATTGATTGATAATAGGAATAAAATAATTATTACAGAGACTGCAATGTCAAATTCCTCACAAATCATATTGTGCTATTACACGTGTATAGCAAACTGCATAACATGAGACTTATGGTTTAATCGCCATTGAAACCAGCATCACAGTTTGAATACAACCTTTAATATTAAATTTTACATGATTTCACTTCGACTATTGAACTATATTTAGATAAACAAGATTATCATGTGGAAAACTGGCGTCATTTTCAGATATAAATTTATCGATTGATTAATTGGATTGGATGCTTACATGGTTGATTGGTTGTTGGTGTAGTTTCAGTGGCAAATATTTCATGCATATACACGACGGGAAAAACATAAAATATATTTTGAAACAGAATTTCGACTATCAGTTTTACACAAACACACACTGGAAAAACGAATATATAAATGGTAGATTATAGAATTGTATAATCATGGTTTATAGACGAGTTGATTATTCCCAGCTGTTAAATGGTGCTGATGACTTTTCTTAACCCGTTTCTGCATAACCCGTTACTCGACATTAAATATCGGTTAAGAGGTCACAAAACATATAGGTTAGATAAAGTTGCGTGCTTGCAGTTTAATAAGAAATGTGTCACGTGAAATACAAGTTGAATCACAGTCTTAGTAATTGCTCCTCGTGGCAACAGCTTTTAAAACTTATTCTCAAAACAACCTCCATCCTACCCCACCGCATGATTCACCTTCAATATGTCAATGACAATGGAAAGAACTCAACAAGTGAACCTTTTCAAATATTTCACTTATCATTCATAATTTTCATTCATTTTCCAAGCATTTTTCATTTAACATCTCCAACCTCAACTCAACACCTTAAAACATTGTAGCCCACCGTCACGCGGGGGCTGGTCCACTGCCACGCATGGGCCGTCAGATGAAGCTTCGCTTTGTCATTCTTTTGTCAGTTGTGTTGTTCAAGTTGAGTGTAGTGGCTTGTCAGCTGGTGTACTTTCCACGAAAGAATCGCTTCCTGACAAAGTCCTGGAGCAAAATTATTCGTCAGATAGTTGAGTGATTTCCCAAGGCCAAACAATTTAATATGTTTTATATATTTAGTACAGAAAATACGTTTTCATTTTATTTAGTGTAATATTCATAATAAATATATTACATTTACACCGTATTGTTAGTATCAATGGTTCCGTGACAAAGTTATTATTGAATCTACAGTCTGCTAACACTACACTAAGATAACATTCACCAGACAGGAACCTTTAACAAATTTGACCTTAAGATTTGTAACAGATGTTAAAGTTTTAAAACAGTGACGCTAATAAGCATATCGACACAGAATAATTTCGCAGATTGATGTCCTGCGAAGATTCTCATACTAACTGATTGATTGATAATAGGAATAAAATAATTATTACAGAGACTGCAATGTCAAATTCCTCACAAATCATATTGTGCTATTACACGTGTATAGCAAACTGCATAACATGAGACTTATGGTTTAATCGCCATTGAAACCAGCATCACAGTTTGAATACAACCTTTAATATTAAATTTTACATGATTTCACTTCGACTATTGAACTATATTTAGATAAACAAGATTATCATGTGGAAAACTGGCGTCATTTTCAGATATAAATTTATCGATTGATTAATTGGATTGGATGCTTACATGGTTGATTGGTTGTTGGTGTAGTTTCAGTGGCAAATATTTCATGCATATACACGACGGGAAAAACATAAAATATATTTTGAAACAGAATTTCGACTATCAGTTTTACACAAACACACACTGGAAAAACGAATATATAAACATTATTTTAAATATTACCACCTTTGATAAATATTTAGTATGACGATAAATTTTCTCTTCTGTACTCGTACTCTGAACAACAAATTTATTAATTTTGCAAAAAATATTTACTTCTGTACTCCTAACAACAAAAAGGGCGTATGACTTTTGCGCCGATTTCATTTTTTCATTTGCGCCGATCTCATTTTTTCATGGCGCCGATTATATATTTGCTCTTAAGTGCATTTACAGTTTAAAACAGGTGAGTGAATACTTGTACATGTACTATACCTTGAACTTGTTTTACCATCACCGACATGAACAAATCCAGGCCGTTACGTATGTTAAAATAAGAACTCTAGAAATGCCCGCATCAACTGGTACGTAAGCCAGAGAAAGAAAAGATGGACTTCGTTATTGACAATTACGACAAATATAGAAGAGATGAAATCAAAAGAAAGGAAAATATTAGATGTGTTGCCTATAAATACTCGACAAGAACAGATTTATGATTTCATTGTATTCCGTGTTTGTGGATTTGAATGTTGTAAATACTAGATTTTACGGAAGCCTTTTAGAGCCATGCTAATTTACATTTTACAATTTGATATTTATCACTGGACGTCAGATAAACAATGAATTAATACACTAAATGCGCCAGTTTTGGTTACGCAATCTTTTAATTTATCACTATTATGAGAAAAATCATACTATTGGTAGAGAAATTGACGATTTGTTATATCAAATTGATAATTTGTTATATCAAATTAAGAATTTGTTATATCAAATAAATAATCTGTTATATCAAATTGATAATTTGTTATATCAGATAAATAATTTGTTATTATCAAATTGATAATTTGTAATATCAAATTAATAATCTGTTATATCAAATTGAAAATCTGTTATATCAAATTGATAATCTGTTATATCAAATTAATAATTTGTTATATCAAATAGGAAAAAGTAATTTAACATGGCCCTTAAAGGCTTCTGTAAGATTTTTAATTCGTCATTTTAGTATAAACAGAGTGATTTTATCTTTGATTTTAAAGTTTGTGAACATAGTGCTTTTAAATTGACTTATCCTGCTCGAAATCCTTCTTCCACCTCCCCTTGGTGAGTAGGGGACAACAGTTATATAATGTTATGATTAACAATTTATAACATTTGTACAACTGGCTAACGGAAGAGGTCTATAATGATAAATACAAAATAAAATTCACCTGTAATTTACCTATAAAAAATTGGCGCAAATGAAATAAAAATCAGCGCAAATGAAAGAAAAAATCGGTGCAAATGCAAAACGCCGAACAAAAACTATTATATTTAAATTTACTTGTGTACGTTGTTTTGTTTAACGCCATTTTGTTCCAGGTAAGAGCTGTCTTATTTGCACTCTTAATTCCTACATCTTTTTTATTACTACATGTAACGTCTATGTTATAGGCACCTACGTTTTAATATTGTATTTATATTGTGTCACAGATCAAACTTATTCGTTCAGTGTATGTCTTTTTGATCGAGTTTCAATTGATATTTTATAGTGTGTCTTTTTATGTTGTAATGTTACACTACTGTCTCAGGTTAAGGTGAAGTTTGGCGCCTGTTAAACGTTTAAACCCGCTGCATTTTTATGCACCTATCCTAAGTCAGGAGCCTGTTGTTCAGTGGTTGCCACTTGTTGGTGTGGTTCATAGGTGTTTCTCGTATTTATATAGATTAGACCGTTGGTTTTCCTGTTTGAATTGTTTTACGCTAATACTTTTTGGGCCCTTTATAGTTTGTTGTTCGGTGTGAGCCAAGGCTCCGTGTTGAGGGCCTTACTTTGACCTATAGTTGTTAACTTTTTATACATTGTGACTTGGATGGAGTGTTGTCTCATTGGCACTCATACCACATCTTCTTATTTATAGTTATCTTCAGCATAATACTGGAGTAAAATTACAAGTGTTTAGATTACAAACGAAGTAGAAACCAAATATCATATGCAAAATAAAACTGTTAAACGAAAAAAAAAGAAAGAACTTGTACTGACTTTATGTTTATATACGCCTAATGAAATGATTTGTTATAGAAAAAACTGCACCTGCTAACAAAGCGGCAAATAACGTTGCCGTTTCTTTATATAATATTGCTGATAAACACGCTTTAACCGAAGTCTCGTTTTAGCTTATTGTTTGTAACCGAATATTGTGATTTCAAATTAATGTTAACTATGACAAAGTATGGTACTAACTATGTTCGATCATCCCCGTAAAGATTATTCGTTTTGATAGTTCTTTCATAATGAATATAATTATGTTGCCGAAACAAATTATGGTAATCTACAATAAGCATGATAGGAATAAATTTCACACTAAAGATTAAACAAGAAGTCTAGTATATAACATGTTGCGATCATGAGATATTATCACTTTTACCCAACAAAATCCGTAAGTAATTTACATTTTACGTGAATGATGAATATTTAATGCATACGTTAACTTATTCAAAATATACGTTATTACAAATATATCGTCGTCTTGCAAATTTCTTTTCAACAAATTAATGTATTACAATATATGTCACAAGTTTTTTGCAAAAGAATGCTCATACCTATTTTAAATTCTCGTATTTATTTTTTAATCTATAATGCAATTAAAATTTCGAAAACCTAAACCATACTAGATAAAAGTTGGTAGCAGTGAAATGTTTCTGATATCAATCAAATATGTTTGTTCACTTTATCCGTTTTACTCATTGTAAATAGGCGATTCATGAATTACACGGTATTCGTTCAATCCATCATTAAATGAATTATGTTTTTCATTATGTGCCGTTCCAAAAATTGTCCTGAAATATTAGATTTAGCAAACAAAACTCAAAGATTCCTCTGCATTCATGCATGCATTATTTAAAAATATTTATCACACAAATTCTTACAATTTGAATTCAATATGTCGCAGAAATCATGACATTTTACACCAGGCTAGCAGTTTTATTAGTGTGCACAACAATGGTGTTTGGAATTTCAAGAAGAAAATATGCGAGAAATAGTGTAAGAGATGCGGTAAGTTTCTCTTCATTCATGTTAAATTGTTCAATGATAAAAGAAATCATATATGTAATTATAATTCACTACAGAAGGAAATGAAGTTTTATAAGTAATGAAAACAAAATGTATTCAACATCATGTATGTGTTTTGTTTAACTATTTTGGTTGTTTGTGTCATTTGAGTTTGTAACCAATGTGTTTGCTAATTTCTGTAATTAAGAAATCGAAGTAGGTACGTACAAAAAATGGATTTGTGAAGATTAAAATGTTTTCGAAAGTTGAATGAATAATAAATATTATATGCAAAGATATTGCAAAATATTAGAACTTGTATATTGATAGAAACGAAGAAATGACAAAACCGAACACAGCATCAATGTAAAATACATATACAGAAAAAAAGTAAAATATCAAAAATACTGAACCCCAAGGAAATTAAAAACGGCAAAATCAAAAGCTCAAACACATCAAACGAACGGAAAACAACTCTCATATTCTTGACTTGGTACAGGCATTTCCTAGCTAAACCTCTCACTTGTATGACAGTCATATAGAATTCCATTATATTGACAACAATGTGTGTGTAAAACAAACAGATATAATAGGTGTAAAAATGTCAAAAATTAGGGTACAGCAGTCAACATTGTGTATTAACAGGGGACGAATTGTCATCTGATAGCAACAGTAATTATGATACTTGTTATACTTAACTGGTTTGTGATGATTATGTTAATGTCAGCTTAATTTAAGAAGAAAATTAAGAAATGTGACTGGTTAACTTCAATATAAACTCCTCAATCCCTTTTATTTATAATGCACCAAATTGAATATATATGTCCTAGGCTACAGAATCAATAGTGATACAAAATTGATGACATGTTCATTGTATCCTTACCAACATCTATTGTTGTTATAGTGCTTCGTTTCAATGAACATTGACAGAAAATACAAGTAAATTTGTTTATTACATATATTCGTCGAGCCTGAAAGACGCTACATAAAAATTACACACCACTATCATGACTCAGCCAATAGCATTACATGTATATATCGATATAACTTATCAACAAAAAATAATTCATCGATACTCTCATTTAATTCGGTTTATTAGAACCGATCGAATAAGTTCTTTAATAAACAATGCACACATTTGTAATGTACAGGAAGTCAGTGACGAGTGTCAGGAACTTCTTAGTAAACCTGAAATTGATGATGATAAGATGACAAGGAAGGAACTGGTATGTATCTACTGGTCATCTGGTAAATCCCAGCAGGAATCTGAAAAAATGGCCGATCAATCTATACAAGAAGGAGATGAGAATGGCAATGGTGTTATCGATGGTGACGGTATGTATAAGAATAGAACAATGTCAGCCAGTTTGCAAATGTATTCTATGTACACTAACACATAAAATAACCTTTAAATCATATGGCCATTTATTTGACTCTCAGTGTTTCAATAAATGTAATGTATATGTAGTTCTAGAGATCAATAAAACCAGAATAAAAACCAAAATATATTCTTTAAATATCATCAATTTTTCAATTTTCTGATTATGTATTATTGGTCCTGTAATGTATTTTTATTTTATCAGTTTTTGATTTTTTTTTTCATTTTTTTACAATGTAGAAAACGTCTTTCCAAATAGACTATACATGTGATTGTATACAAGAATATCTTATATGTTACTGTTTTATAACTAAAGTGTGGCAACATAAAATGAGCATTTAAGCTTTTCCAAATGATAATGTATTTGATAGCCAAACTAAGCCTTTAAATAAGTTAAACTACGGTTTGATCTTTAGTTTTAACTTTTTGGTAAGAATCCAGACGAGGTTTGTAAAAATCATTGCTTTCGACAGCATTACTTATTACTGTTATCAAGTAAAAACACAATTAGCGAGTCTTACCGTTTTGTTTTTGTTCGTTTATTTCTATTCTATTAAAGTGTTTATAAAGTTCAATATTGAATACGCGTTTGCAATTGTTTCGTACTTACCTTTTTTTTAATTTTTCCAAAAATTACTTGTGAAATTCAATATAATTCTTGTTTAATCGCCTTCATGTTTAATAAACATATGCCACGTCCGGTATGTGTTTTTTGATAGATGTATTTCTGGTTTGTATCGATCTGATGAGTTAAGCCCTTTTCAACTGATTTTTATAGTTTGTTCTTATGTTGTACTTTTACACCACTGTCCCAGGTTAGAGTGGGGATGGGGGTATGGCGTCTTCAAACTAGTTTAACCCCGCCACATTCTGTATGTGCCTGTCTCAAGTCAGTAGCCTGTAATTCAGTGGTTGTCGTTTTTTGCTGTATATCATATTTGTTTTTCGTTCATTATTTTGTACACAAATCAGACCGTAAGATTTCTAATTTGAATTGTTTTAATTTTTTCATTTCGGGGTTTTTATAGCTGACTATGCGGTTATGGGTTTTGCTCATTGTTGAAGGCCGTACGGTGACTTATAGACGTTAATTTCTATGGTCTCTGGTGGAGAGTTGTCTCATTGGCAATTATACCACATCTTCTCTCTTTATATATATTTTTATATCTATATATCGATATTTAGAAACTGTTGAGATCCAATTTTTATAATGATATATGCAAGGTAAATGATTTAAATACACCGTTACATGTTGGATTTCGATTGGTTGATAGCCAGTGTATTTTTCATGTATTTTCTTTGATCTGATTAAAATCGTTCAAAGTTCACTTCCGGAGTATATGCACAAGGATCTGCAATTTTTACATTTTTGGAATGCAATTGTCAAAACCTAAATACAGAGACGTTTGATCGTTTTTTTTACATTTACATTTGATTAAAAATGCAGCTATATGTGCTAAAGTCTTGATATCGAAGGAATGACGTCGAATGTTTAACTTAACCATTCCTTATATATTGATATTCGATGAAATTAAACAGGTATCTCATGTCGTTGGGCGGTGAAGGAAATTCCTTTTCAAGACATGTATTTTACGCAAATACCCCTCATGAACATGATTAAGACCATTGTCACATTTTACATTTACCGTAGTTTCCTTTTCTTTACATCCCACCAGATCACCCTACTTTGAGTTTCTTCGTTCTGCATCTTTTTATTTTGTTCTGTAACATTTTGGCTGGAATGTTGAACACATTATAAAACTTTATAATTCGGAACAAAGACTAACTTTTACAATTTATGTAGAAAAAAATCCACTAAATTCTAAGTGTCTATGCGGGAATTGAACTCAAGACCTTAAGCATATGAAGTCACGATTCATACCCCTACACAAGGACGATTGGATACAAACTCACTGTTAATTTAACATATTTAAACATTGTATACAGGCTCATAAAGGGTATATTCTATATAGTAATATATAAAGTATATTACAATTATTGTATGGCATTCTGAACTAGATGTCACTAAGCGTTTATGTATTTATCATATAGTCTAGAAGAGCTGGGATGTAAATAGTTATCCCACTCGGACTTGGTATGTCAGTGTAAGATCACCCTCTGGCCTCCGGCCATCGGGATGATCTTACACTGACACACCGCGTCCTCATGAGATAACTATTACAAAATCTACGCTTCCTAAATCTGTTGCTGAAACGGATTCACCAAATATTTTCAATTGTTTCCTTTATTTGCTTATTTTCAGCACGTTAGAATTGGTTGATTTTCTGATTTCTGTTCACTATTGGAACAAATTGAAAAATTACCTTTAACTTTTGTAAATTTTATCTACCTTCACTGGGAATCGAACCCCTCATTGAGGTTTGTTATGTGTGACTGATATCAAACACACCGACGAAACCTCTCGGCTACCAATGGATTGCAATTAAGATGGCTAGTATATACATATATATATATCAATGAACTTATTAAATCAATTCTAAAATATATATGATTCACAACGGTACAATAGACAGAGATGGCTTGCACCTTTATATATATTTATATTAGAAAATCTATAGTACATAAGTTGGTCACCGCGAGGTTTAAATGAATGAGTAAGGAATGAATTTAGAGTCAAAGTTAGAAGAGATTTGTCGGTGTATTTTCGATCCCTGTTTTCTCTTTGTTGTCCCTTATCTTTAGTTTTTTTCGTTTTTCTTATTTTGGTTATTATTATTAATATTTTTGCAAAATGAACGGATTTCTCCGGTTTTTTTTGTTGTTTTATTATTTAGCGATTTCATGTATTGCAAAAGAAAACTATTACATTCGATTTGTCATTTTTTTTTATATATAGGGTGATTTCATCTGTTTTATATCTTTAAATTTGCATATTGGCAAATCAATATGAAAGTAAATCGTGATGTGCCTAGAATTATGTTTCTTGCTAAAATTACCGAAACATACATATTGTGAATACTTAGAAATGAGTTTGAATATGTGTTATTTTGTTAATTTCAGATGAGGTTCAGATTCAAAATCGTTCAATAGAAATTTCTGTACAGTATACTGAAAGTGTATGAGATTTTGCTTTAGATATCATTTCAAGATTTAAATCAACTACCTATTTATTTTTAATTAATAGATGTTTATTGTGAATCATTCAAGATAATCGGCAGGTTATTTGAACTGATAATAGGGCCTAACTAATGAAAGAAGTGTAATTTTGAAAAGACATCTCAATTATAGTATAAATAATAGACACAATGGATAAGCGTAGTATCTTTTTAACGAACCAATGCTTATCCATTGTATCTACATAAGTAAGCTATTCAGACGTTGTTAGTCCTAAACATGATGTGAGAAGTTTTATTTACAGTAGTTATTGTGAAATATTTGATAGAGGTTTTTAATCAAGATGGTAACTTTCAGTTTTACCATTTTTCACAACCTTTCTAACAAAAAAAAAAAAAACAATAGCATAATATAAAGCTATCAAATTAATTTACACCAAACTCATTGAACTATAAAAGAAAATACTTGATTTTTCCCTCTTTTTGCAGAAAAAATATGAATGACTTGATTGCAACGGAGTAATTGACATCATCAGTATATGCATGGAGGAACGCTGACAACATGAAAGAAAATTGTTTTTTTTTCTTAAACCAAATGACTTGATTGCTGTAACATTGCTAAGTATAACATTCCAAAATAAATGTTTATGTTACGATGCTGTTGTCAAGTCATTAAGGATTGCATATTTTGGTATTAATATTGATTCACTCATAGGGTCTTTGCATCGGAAATAAACACATTTATTCTAAAACCAGATGTTGGCATGATACGGGTTATGTTCTTCTCATATATTTTATGATGGTATGATACTAAACACCTAACGGGAGGAATTTTACTTGATTTTCATATGATGAAGACATAATCTTTCAATCAGTTTAATTGAGGTCTGGAGCTGGCATGTCAGTAACTGCTAGTAGTCCTTTGTTAATTTATGTATCATTGTCATTTTGCTTTCTTTCTTTTGTTACCTATTCTGACATCGGACTCGGATTTCTTTTGAACTGAGTTTTACTGTGTGTATCGCTGTGTGTTTCTTTATTCTACATTGGCTAGAGGTATAGGGGGAGGGTTGAGATCTCAAGAAACATGTTTAACCCCGCCGCATTTTTGCGCCTGTCCCAAGTCAGGAGCCTCTGGCCTTTGTTATTCTTGTATTTTTTTTAAATTTTAGATCATTTATATGCTTTGGAGTTTAGCATGACGTCGTCCATTTTCACTGAACTAGTACATATTTTTTGTTTAGGGGCCAGCTGAGGACAACCTCCGGTGCGGGATTTTCTCGCTGGGTTGAAGACCAATTGGTGGCCTTCGGCTGTTATCTGCTCTTTTTGTCGGGTTGTTGTCTCTGACAGATTCCCAATTTCCATTCTCAATTTTATTATGGTATGATACTAAACTCCTAACGGGAGGGATTGTGCTTGATTTTCATATGACGAAGACATGCACTTTCAATCAGTTTAATTGAGGTCTGAAGCTGTCATGTCAGTAACTGCTAGTAGTCTTTTGTTAATTTATGTATCATTGTCATTTTGCTTAGTTTCTTTTGTTACCTTTTCAGACATCGAACTCGGACTTCTTTTAAACTGATTTTTACTGTGCGTATTGTTGTGTGTTTGTTTATTCTACATTGGCTAGAGATATAGGGGGAGGGTTGAGATCTCACAAAACATTTTTAACCCCGCCGCATTTTTGCGCCTGACACATGTTAAGAGCCTCTGGCCTTTGTTAGTCTTGTATGTTTTTTAAATTTTAGTTCATTTATATGTTTTGGAGTTTAGTGTGACGTCCATTTTCATTGAACTAGTACACATTTTTGTTTAGGGGCCAGCTGAAGCCCACCTCCGGGTGCGGGATTTTCTCGCTATGTTGAAGACTCATTGGTGTCCTTCGCCTGTTTTCTGCTCTTTGGTCGGGTTGTTGTCTCTTTGACAAATTCCCCATTTCCATTCTCAATTTTATTTGAATGCCTCAAAATTTATCATTTGATTAATGGCTCTTTATCTTCTTTTAACCGTGAGTGTAAAAATTACATATTATTTCAATACATAAAACATAGCTTATAAAGTACGTCATACCGAACATTCAGAACATGTCAAAAAACAAAATATGATGCTGATTAGAAACTTTTAATAAGTACTACAATGGAGACTCCAAATAAACTGTTAGAAGAAATTAAATATGCCATATTTAAACTTGATATCTATAGATTGTCAGAATCCAAAGGATGGTTAAAGTTGAATTAATAATGACCATTCTCTCACCAAAATTTACCGAACACCGAAAAGAAAATCTACGCAGTCAAAGCAATATCAAAATTACATACAACTGTGGACAAATAATATTATTATAGTAAATGTTACACGACCTATCATTTTCTTTTTGAAAAATAGCTTTGCTGTGTTTTACATACAAAACTATTTTGAGTGATGCTCAAACACATGTAGTTAACATTTAGTTAAAGACATCAAAAATGAAAATAACGCATAAAATATTTCATGCGTCCGATTGATTTACCTCAATCAGAAACGCTCAAAGCCGAATACTTGAAAGCCAAGGAATCAGATCAGTTGAAGGGCCATTTAGACCAAAAAGGACCTGAAGATTATAGCCAAAACATCTAAGGTCATCTTTAAACTTAGTTTCTTAATACTTTAAAAAAGTTTTGTTATAGATCATGTCAGAACAGAAGTTCTGACTACTAAACTGATGATACCCTCGAGGACTGACGCTACATATTTACAAACGATACACTATAGTCTGACAATCACTGATTGTAGTTGTTAAATATGCAAAAATACGGCTATCAATACAAAACAAAAACAAAATGCTTATGCCCCTTTGGTATCCTTTGCCTCTCTTTTAATTATTAAATATGTAAATGTTTTTATTTTGAAGCTGCGAAACCATTTAACATTATAAAAGAATAAATATTTTACCAGTACCTGTAGCGGCAACTCAAATCATTCGCAACTTCCTAATATCAGCATTGACAGGTGACCCACTTGAAAAAAGTGCTTTCAATTTTCGAGTTTTATATAAATCAAGTTACTTTTGCGGCGCATTGACGTCATGCATACTACCACATAAATATTTATACAGTAGCGCATTCATTTTCTATAGTACTAATTAAAATATAAAAGAAATAATCTATAGAAATGAAAAGAAAATGTGCTTAACCGTACAGGTAATGCAGTCTGCTAGTACAAAAAAATAAATATTTAGTGTCAATTGTCATACAAAATATGACAATGATGTGAATCTTCAACATATAACACTGCAAACACAGAAGACATAAATTGGATAGTTATGGTTGTGGCCCACATGGAATCTTTATTTTTTCGAATCACAATGCATGGAGTGTGATACGAAAAATGAGCTTTGATGAGTATTCCAGCAGCATGAAACGATATTGCGATATTTCCATTTACTATTCGTAAGTTGACTTACAAAGGTCAAAACGATGTAAATTTTCTCAATGGCAACGGAGATATGTGAAACCTGCAATAAGATACAAAACACTCACATTTTTTCACCTGAAAATCTTATCTTTGGTCAAATGTTATTACATTCTGAAGCGTGCACAGTTTTAAAATGTCTGACGCCGGAACAGGACATATGACGTAATACTGGTAGATACAAAAGACTAGATTAACGAGTCAGGGATTTTCTTAAACACAAAGAGAATGTTTAACATAGGAGAAATATATTTAACAACTCGTGCGAATTAGATACCGCTTGATAAACTCTCGTTATTCAATTGAAATAGTAATGATGAATTCGCCACAGTTTCGTTTATCATAATATCGAAATGAAATAAATCGAGTTGATATCAAACGAAATCTAATTCTCAAAAGTTATGAAACTTAAAAATATCTACTGAATTTCGTTCGGTGATTGTTTTATTGCTTATGATGGCCTTTATTTCCATATAATTTCGAAGGAAGTGGTAGACATTGCAATTGATTTCATGCATTATGTGTACGTACATGTAGATTCATTTTACTATTATGTTATTATTGTTTCATAATCAAATCTCATGCAAAGCCTTTTTACAATTGTAAAATCAGGTTAGGAACTTAAAAAGTACAAACCAGTTAGAAGTACCAATATCATTTATATGTAAGTCTACAAAAAGACTAACAAGCAAATCAAATGGGTATCAGACCGTCTATAACTGGCAATACTGCACAGATAGTAACCAACCTCGTTGAACAATCATACGACCTTTATAAATATATGTATATGTTTGTGTGTTGATTTAACAAAACCCGCAATACACATGAAGGAAAAATGCAAGAGTTTATTCCCAAAAAGGAAAGAACGCTCCATAAATAGATAATTGAAAATATTTGAAAAAAATTCAGCAACGCATTATAAATCTAAAAAAAAAACAGTACTTAAAATAATTCCCAAAAACGGCCTCTCAAGAAATTGGCCTTTAATATAAAATAAGATAATATGGTATATTGTAGATGTTTGCAACTAAATGTCACCGTACTGCCTTCAACAATGGGCAAACCCCATACCGCATAGCAAGCTTTCAAAAGCCCCGACATAACAAAAGAGATGCAAACGATACCAAAGGGATATTCTCATAAGTCGAAAACAAACTGACAATGCCATGGCAAAAAACGAAAAACGACCAAAAGACAAACAACAGTGTACAAAACACAACATAGAAACCTAACGACTGAGCAACACGAACCCCACCAAATACCGGAAGTAATCTCAGGTGCTTCGGAAGGGTATGCAGATCCTGCCCCACATGTAGCATCCGTCGGTGTTGTTCATGTAAATGCAAATCCGGTGATAAGTCGAATTCGGTAGGTCACATTAGAGGAAAAGAGGAAGAAAACTTAAAACAATTGGAATGGGAAAACCAACGATCTAATTTATGTATAAAACATCAAACGAAAACAAATATGATATACAGCAACAAACGACAGCCCCAGTTTCACAGGCTGCTGACTTTGGACAGGCACATAGAAAATGTGGTCGGAGTAGACATTTTTACGGCGCCCGACCCTCCGCCTAACCTGGAACGGAACAGTGGTGTGACAGCACAACATATGAACAAACTATAGATATCTGTTGAAAAAGGCTTGACAGCCCCAGTTTCACAGGCTGCTGACTTTGGACAGGCACATAGAAAATGTGGTCGGAGTAGACATTTTTACGGCGCCCGACCCTCCGCCTAACCTGGAACGGAACAGTGGTGTGACAGCACAACATATGAACAAACTATAGATATCTGTTGAAAAAGGCTTGACCCATCATATTGAAACAAAGCACAAAAACATAAAAAAAAATACCTATCTGAGAGTGTATTCATAGTTACTGAAAGCTAGTTTCAACACAAAAATAACTAACATACATCATGTATTAAAGGGGTTATCAATCAGCACACATACAATGAATTTAATGAAAAAACGCAATAAACAGTCTAGAAAACATGACTTCTTGCAATGCCAAAATTTAAGCATCGACATGATGTAGAACTTTAACTGTATAGCAATACATGATTAGTTGTGTCTTAATTTATTGATAAGAAAACTAATGCTAGTACCGATGAAAACAATATTCAAAGATCTTATTACAATGTTAAATTGATTAAATTTGAGAAAACTTTTAGTGAACAGATCGATAAATGTACATTGATCGTATCTAGATTTACCTTCTCAAAAAATTAAATCACCATAAAATTTAGGATGCGATATCCCTTTAGTAATAAATAATAACCAAACTTTCAAACCAAATCTATCTGTCTATATAAAAATTAAGCAAACGTTTAAAGTAATTTGTGGTATAATCCTTGATTTAATAACACCAGTGATACACTTATTATGTACATTGAAATTTATTACGTCACTGCTGACATGGACATAGCGAACGAGTTGAGATATATAAACACCGTAAGATGGAGTCAAAAGAACATCACCGCAAAAAAGGAGAAGTAACGATAAGGAATGAAAAGGGGTCCCTTTTTTGTTAATTTTAGAATTGAGTTTCCCGTGTGAAACTGAAATATCTGAATCTATAATAGGGCGGTTATTGCTGTTTATATAAGTTTTCTCTAAATCAAGTTCCTTTGGATAAATTTCGGCAGTATATTTAGAGAATTCTTGATTATTTAAAGAACACATTATCATCATGGATATAAACGGATGTTTACTAAGTTTGGCCATAAACTGCGATTCAAAACAATGCAGGATCAAGTCTGTTGATATAGGGACGCAATCGGTATCCATAGGAATAAGTACAACAGGTCGATAAACCTTATGACAGAAACGTAACACTTCCAGTTATTATATCTTGTAAATTAGTACATTTAACCATATTATAAAGTTAGTTTTGTTTTAACATAAACATCAGAATTGTATCTGATTAACTGAATTTTTCTGTTGGCTTTAATTTATTGTTTGTTCAACTTTTGATTTTGATATATACTTACTGCTTTGGTAAAAACTACAATGACATTACAGATATGTTTAAAAAAAAAACATTAGTATTTGTTGCTGTGTCAATCAATTATAAAATCAATGCATCATCATTTCCTGGTAATTAAAACTCGATTTTGTTTTCCATTAGAGAATATTGTTATAGTTTTAAAACAAACCAACCCACTTTTTGATTTAATACGAATTGGACAATTATATTAATAAATATGTAATTTAAACCCATTTACGTGAGATCACTATTAGAAATTTTCTAATTAATCATAGCTTTTATTATGTGTAATGAGTGCAAATTAAAGACTGAGAAACACTGACTGGACTGGCATTAATGGGGTAATTAGATATTGAAACTATAAAAATAACACAAAATCAATGCGATACAAAATGAGTACAGAAAATGGGGAAATGACAAGGGCGTACTTACAAGTTACCAAGAGACAACATTGAAAAAAAAGTAATATATATATATTTAGTGCCACGATATCTCAGTAGCATGAGTTCGAATCCCGGCCAGGGAAGAACAAAAATTTGCTTCCGCAAATTTACAGATCAAACATTGTTGGGCTGTTATTCAGACGAATTATATATATATATATATAAACGAGTCTAAATTGAAAACAATGTTCAAACCTATGATTACGTTGGATAAAAACCGCAATTTTTATACGTGTGCATGCAAAACAAATTTCTTGTTAGAGGGGTCCAAAAACAGCACAAACAACATTTTCCAAAAGACTTAAAAAGTGAAAAAGTATATTTTAACCAAACGCATTTGACTAACAGGTCGAACAACAAATGTTCTTAAACCCTGCTGACTGCCATTGGTGATTGCCAAATAAACGTATCACCGATGTAATAAATGGATCTTAATTATAAATTTAATACTAAACAGAAAACAATAAACTTGCGGAAAAGATGGTATACCGCAAATAAAAGGTGCAAAGGTTTTTGTACACCATATCCGGATTTCGACAATTAATGTCTCTTCAGTGATGTTAGGAATCGAAACAGTATTTGGAAAGCCATACAATTTACCTCAATTTAGGATAGACTCTTGTATTTTGAGGAGTCAAAATAGGATGAACGGATCATATAAACCCGAAGGCAAATATAATACAAGCCCAAACGAAAAAATATAAACGAGTCTAAATTGAAAACAACGTTCAAACCTATGATTGCGTTGGATAAAACCCGCAATTTTTATACGTGTGCATGCAAACCAAATTTCTTGTTAGAGGGGTCTAAATACAGCACAAACAACATTTTCCAAAAGACCAAAAAAGTGAAAAAGTATATTTTAACAGAACGCATTTGACTAACAGGTCGAACAACAAATGTTCTTAAACCCTGCTGACTGTCATTGGCGATTGCCAAATAAACGTATCACAGATGTAATAAATGGATCTTAATTATAAATTTAATACTAAACAGGAAACAATAAACTTGCGGAAAAGATGGTATACCGCAAACAAAAGGTGCAAAGGTTTTTGTACACTATATCCGGATTTCGACAATTAATGTTTCTTCAGTGATGTTAGGATTCGAAACGGTATTTTGAAAGCCATACAATTTACCTCAATTTAGGATAGACTCTTGAATTTTGAGGAGTCAAAATAAGATGAACGGATCATATAAACCCGAAGGCAAATATAATACAAGCCCATATATATTTCAATTTAGACTTGTTTATATGTTTTCGTTTGGGCTTGTATTATATTTGCCTTCGGGTTTATATGTTCCGTTCAACCTATTTCGACTCTTCAAAATTCAAGAGTCTATCCTAAATTGAGGTAAATCATATGGCCTTCTAAATACTGTTTCGATTCCTAACATCACTGAAGAGACATTAATTGTCGAAATCCGGATATGCTGTACTTATTTTTGCACCTTTTGTTTGCGGTATACCATTTTTTCCGCAAGTTTATTGTTTTCTGTTTGGTATTAAATTAATAGTTAAGATCCGTTTCGTTACATCTGGTAATCCGTTTATTTGGCAATCGCCAATGGCAGTCAGCAGGGTTTAAGAACTTCCGTTGTTCGTCCTGCTAGTCAAATGCGTTTTGTTAAAATATACTTTTTCACTTTTTTGGTCTTTTGGAAAATGATGTTTGTGCTGTATTTAGACCCTCTACCAAGAAATTTGTTTTGCATGCACACGTATAAAAATTGCGGTTTTTATCCAACGTAATCATAGGTTTGAACGTTGTTTTCAATTTAGACTTGTTTTATATTATTTCGTTTGGGCTTGTATTATATTTGCCTTCGGGTTTATATGATCGGTTCATCCTATTTCGACTCTTCAAATTTCAACAGTCTATCCTAAATAGAGGTAAATTATATGGCCTTCCAAATACCGTTTCGATTCCTAATATCACTGAAGAGACATTAATTGTCGAAATACGGATATGCTGTACTAATTTTTGCACCTTTTGTTTGCGGCATACCATCTTTCCCGCAAGTTAATTGTTTTCTGTTTGGTATTAAATTAATAGTTAATATCCATTTTGTTACATCTGGTGATCCGTTTATTTGGCAATCGCCAATGGCAGTCAGCAGGGTTTTAGAACATCCGTTGTTCGACCTGCTAGTCAAATGCGTTTTGTTAAAATATACTTTTTCACTTTTTTGGTCTATTGGAAAATGTTGTTTGTGCTGTATTTAGACCCCTCTACCAAGAAATTTGGTTTGCATGCACATGTATAAAAATTGCGGGTTTTATCCAACGCAATCATAGGTTTGAACGTTGTTTTCAATTTAGACTTGTTTATTTATATATATATATACATATATATATATATACAAACGCCTGAAAAGTGTACAAAACAACACCACTATCAAAAAAAGAAAACTATAAATGTAATTATATATACAGCACTCCGACATGGAAGAACCGATATATCCTACTCCAAATGTAGATTTCGTCTTTGGGTAAATAGTTTGTTACATCCTATCATGTGGTGTGTTCGGTGTCATACACTTTTTCGAAGAATCTGACAAGTAAGCATCCTTTCGACACTGAAGTCAACACTATTTTTGGAGAAGTTAATGTGTATAATTGATCTCAACTTATCTTTAAAAAAAGTCTAAAGCATCATTACTTTAGGTTTTAGGTTTTGAATTTGGTTCAAAATTTTTAACATGTGTTATTATGTACTTTTTTTCTTAAATCTACAGAAGACTGAGTGTGTGTATATTTTGATAACAACATCGAAATGAATGCAATCCTGATTGTTATAGACCTACATGTATAAACAGTTCTACTGGTCTACTGGTCCTTTTCAAAAATAATTGAAAGACCCATAGCTGTACAATTGAAATATCAATACCTAAATTTTAAACCGAAAGAGTTCTGATAAGTTCGCAGTCAAAATACATAAATGCTACACTTACCAACATATAGATGATTGGATAACATATATTTATGGTATCAATGACGTTATATTTCCAGATTTTTAAAAAGGCCTTTGAATGGCCAACCCCTCAATCTTGTTAATGAGTAGGAAATTTATAATATTTCTATAGATATCGTTAAATGGTTCAACTGTTTTTTTATAGGAGTGATCACAAAACGTTAATACTAACAGCAGTATCTGATGTGAGATATATAAAAACGTGTGTGTCCCATAGCTCTGTTCTATGCTTTTTGTTGTTTTCATTATATATTAATGATTTATTTGTTAGCTTAAAACAAAACCTGAAATCACCTGAAAACAAATTCTTAATGTAACTGTAGACAACATTATAAAATAAGACAGAATAAATGCCATTTATGATATCTTGTCACTAAGATTCACAGGTAGATGCCTACACACGTACAAATTATCTATTGAAGTTCATATATTCTGTCATTACTTGACTTTGTTGAACCAAATGTGGAGACTGAAATATATTTGAAAAGAAAATGTCGACAATCATTAAACAGGTCAGCAAGAAATATTTTGAAGCTGATACAATGACACCATTATCATTACTGTTTAACAGCTCGAAAAGATTAAATATTTGGAAAAAGTTAAATACTAAAAATATTTCGAAGAATGTACATCTCCTTATGTAGAAGAAAATTCCCTGTGTTAATGTTCCAAATTATAACTTACGTTCATTAACAACAAAACTTTACACGTGGTAAATTGAAGACTAGTTGTATGAAGTCAACATTTATGTTCTCTGATGCACAAACATGGACGTTTTTTTCTTCAGAAAAAGATTGAAATTCGTTCAGTTAGTTTAAAAGATAAAGTCTTTTTAATTTCTTGTTAATGAGTGGTCTCTGAATACTTTTTTGAATGGATTTGCTGAAAATGAAAATATCAATATTTATTTATTTTTATGAATGATATACCTTATCTTATGTTATGTTTTTGAGGACCCTCAGGAAGATTTGCTATGGCAAATGAAAGTATCCTGTTGTAAAAAAAATAACAACTTATTTATTTATTTATTTATTTTATTTTACTTTATTATCTCTTTAGTTTAAACATATTTTATTTACTCAAAGTAAAATGGATTGGACACAAGTAAACCATACTTATGAAGTCCGCTCCGAATAACAATAAATTACAATACAATATTAATGTGAGCATGCAATAATTCAGAATATACAATACTATAAGAGTCTATCTATTGAAAAAAAAAGATAAAACAATAATAACGGAAAAATTGGTAATGATGATGAGGATGATGACGTGAATGTACCGCAAATACACTATTAGTATCATATAACAAGAAATCTCTCAGACCTTTTAATAAACTCGAATACATGTTTAAATATATTGACGTTTTGTTCATACGAAAGGTTTGGATTACCAGATGTTAGTAACTTAACATTTAATATAAGGTCATCAGGGAGCCATCTTAGATTGTTCATCAAAATTTCTCTCTGGTGTGTATATAAAGAACAGTCGAAAAGGAAATGGTGTACAGTCTCAATGTTGCATTTACAAAAACAAGATGGGTCAGAAATTATATTGACTCTAAACAAGTCATAGTTCAAGAAAGATGAATAGCATCTGAATTGTGTTAGAATCATATTTAGTTTCCTCGGTCCATATGAATAGTGCTTCGGTACATCTTTATTTATAGTATTTAGCCTTTTTAATTGGATTTTAAATTTTGAGATAGAGTCTGATTTTCGAAGGGACAAATCGGTATGATTCCATAGTCTAATAGTTGATGGTATAAAAGATTCTTTAGTAAGGGATAATCTACAAAAGGGAACAATAATATCATTGCCATTTCGCAAGGGATATACAGTTGTGCTCTGTACACTGGGTGGAACTAGATTACATAGATAATCCGGAGCATGTTTGTATTGAATGTTATAAAACATTTGTAATTTTCGTCTTTTCCTCCTGTCAGCTAAAGTTTCCCACCCAACTTCCTCATACAGATTTTCAGATTTTGTAAATATAGGCAAACCAGTAACTATTCTAGCAGCTTCTAGCTGCAGACTTTCAAGTTTAATAGCATATCCTATCCCACAATTATCCCAAACCTCAGTTGCATATTCAAAAATTGGTCTTATAAATACTATATAGAGTTTTTCTAAGTTTTTCCTACAAAGTTGATACTTGAGTTTTCTCAGTATATTTAAATGTTTCGTTACACTAATAATCAAATTGTCTATATGGCTTTTCCACCGAGCATCAGAGCAAAACGTTACCCCAAGGTGTTTGTGACATTTTGTAATAGGAATTTCTTTAGACAACTTCATTAATAGATACAATTGAGATGGATTTTTATAAGAACACAAGGTATTTGGTAATTGAATTTTGTTTCTGTTTCAAAAAGCTGTCAAAATATTGAGACATTTTACTTTTTACTTCTAGCTTTTGTGGTATATTGTTCTTCCAATGACACCACTGACAATAAGTCGTATATTTTCCATTGGTCATCCCAGGTTCAACAAAAACCTTACAGAAACAAAAAAGGTTCTTTTAATAACTAACAAAAATACTTCTCATAATAAAAAAATTCTTGAAAGACCATCTTACGAAATTAAATCATTTTGTTTTGTAAGAATGTGAGGAAGTGTTACTGTAGTGTAAATAGTCGATAAGTTATAACTGTCGACTGTAGTTGAAATAAGCTTTTTTATTGAATGTTCTTATAAAATTCCATTTAACCAAAATGAGTTCATGTAGGCATTGAAATATTATCATTGAAAATCTAAAGTTGTGTATTAGTAAATGTTGAAGAGGGACGAAAGATACCACAGGGACAGTCAAACTCATAGATCGAAAACAAACTGAAAACGCCATGGCCAAAAATAAAAAGACAAACAGACAAATAATAGTACAGATGACACAACATAGAAAACTAAAGACTAGGCAACACGAACCTCACCAAAAACTCAGGTGCTCCGGAAGGGTAAGCAGATCCTGCTCCACATGTGGCACCCGTCGTGTTGCTTATATTATAACAAATACGGTAAATAGTCTAAATCGGTAGGTCACATTCGTGAAAAGGGAAGGGTATTGTAGTTACGACATAAGGAAGATATCCGATATCATCTGTGAAACGGTTATTCCATAACGGTCAACAACTCGTGATGGCGTCTGTAAAATTGAAGGTGTTTTTATTCTTTTCCTGCTCATACCGGCGTCTAGTTTTAAGTCGAAACCAATTTTCTTTCAAAAAGGAAAGTTGGACCAAACAGGGATAGTTAATATAAACGAAACTGCTTGTTTCGTTTGATCCAATTTAATGACGTTAAAATATACTCGAGTTCCACAAACGAACATTTTATTTCTGTTGCAGATATAGATTTAATACATAACTTTGTTACACAGACTTCATAAATTCGTCTCTTGCAAGAACATATTGATTAATTGTGTTAAACATAAAGCCGAGTGATCATCGATTGTCTCGTATAACATACTGCATATGAAGATATCGTTTTCTATATACATGACCAAGTAAGTTCTGTAAAAGGATGCAACATAATGTCTGTTGAGTATTATGTAATTCTAATATCGGAAATAGTGTTACAATGTGATTGTCTAATGAGAATTGTGTAGCTTTATCATATATATCATTGACTCACTAGAAATTAAGACATTCAATGATTGCCACACACCAGTTTGTTGAATCTTTTTATATTACAATTATCTATGTAGTCAGACATTACGAAATTGTGTCTTCTTCTTGATGTATAAATGTTCAGCATTTGCGTTGACAGTGATCAATGATATAATACAAGAATATTTTGTCTTAAGTATAGTTGAAATAAATATCAACAGATTATGTTCTTTTCATTTTTACATCGTTCATAGTATCGACCCTCGGCTAATTTAAGCTGATTAGTATTAAAGTCTTGGTATGATATCAGAAACGTTTGAAGAGAAAAAGATATTTATAATCGTTCTGTCCATGATTCAAACAAAACATAACAGTACTGACCAAATCATTTGGTCAGTACATCAGACCACACAAACAACCAACTCCTCCGAGACGATAAAACTTATAAACGTCACATTCTAATTTTAACGGTAATGTTGGTTACAGAGCACGTAAATTTAGATACGATCCAGATAGACTTACCGATCCTGATTATAAAATGTTATAAATCTAACACTGTGATAAGATCTTTGAATATTGTTTATATCAGTTTTTTTTATCAATAAATTAAAACCCAACTTAATATTAATTCCTATCAGGTTATGAACACTTAGAGAGCTATTTTCCTAATGCTTGTAGCTTCAATTTTTGGTTGGCTAGCTTGCTTTTTTTGTATAAATATTTGTTCAAGCATTGTAATTAAAGTTGGCATCTGCAATCAATAGATAGATATACAAGCTGAAGCCCCGTCTATCTATTGATGGCAGATGTCAATCTTAATTACAATGCTTGAGCAAACATTTACAAACAAAGCAAGCAAACCAACCAAACCTTTAAATTACAAGCATTACCTAATGTTCAGTGGTTGTCGTTTGTTGATGTGGCTCATAAGTGTTTCTCGTTTCTCGTTTTTTATATAGATTAGACCGATGGTTTTCCTTTTTGAATTTTTTTACAGTAATCATTTTTGGGGCCATTTATAGCTTACTGTTCGGTGTGAGCCAAGGCTCCGTGTTGAAGGCCGTACTTTGACCTATAATGGTTTACTTTTACAAATTGTGACTTGGATTGAGAGTTGTCTCATTGGCACTCATACCAAATCTTCTTATACCTATTAGAAAAATAGCTCTACTATGGTCAAAGATCCTGTCGATATTAATATGTTGTCATTGCACAAGGTCGTGTTAATTCCGTCGTCTATACACTAATTACATTGGATGCGTACTGCTTGTCTGGAGACATGATTTAATTATTAGTTGCAATTGGTTTTGAACAAGCTTTCAGTAACTGCGTAAATAGTTGTCTCATTGGTAAATATGTCGCATCTGCTCATCTTTATATAAGCAGCGCTTTTCCGTTCAAATTTAGATTTATCTAGAAACTGTGGTTTCAACTCCTTAGACAAAATTGGCCATTCGTTTTAGTATCAAAATCAGAAGATGTTGTATGGCTGTTAATGAGACAACTGACAACCAGAGAGATCAAAAAGACGAAGAAGTCACCCGTTAATTCATTTTCAACGTATGGTAAATTC
Source organism: Mytilus californianus (assembly GCF_021869535.1). Classification (NCBI taxonomy): domain Eukaryota; kingdom Metazoa; phylum Mollusca; class Bivalvia; order Mytilida; family Mytilidae; genus Mytilus; species Mytilus californianus. The sequence continues at coordinate 98,067,537 of NW_026262668.1, forward strand.
TAACACATTTTATTGTTTGGCTAAATCGTAAATTCTTTTAAACATGTAACTCTTTTTATTTTTTGTTTTGAATTATGACCTTTTAAGGGCATACGGTACAGTTTTGATCCCACAGTGATATGTTTTACGACAATCTGTATACAAGCTATTTTTCACCTATTCAATTCAAATATGTAATAAAAAAATATACCTTCATGTGCTACTTTAAGATAGGGTTGCAATTTAAGACATTTACTCAAAATTTCGTTTTTTTTTTTGGACATTTCTTTCCTTTGGATAGACATAGCTAACTTTTTTTGTTTCTGAAGATAAACACAAGCGGATTTTTGTAAAAATATTTGGAAAAATATTCTTTAGAAATAGTTAATTTTTATCAAAGTTTCATGATTTTAGAAAAAAAATGGCATTTGTTGCTGTATATTTATCTAATTTAAAAAAATTTCATCGGTGACTTTTTCATAAAAATTGGTACAAATAATCTTCATACGCAATCAAACCTAATGTCATTTTAAAAAAAGAGGGGTCCACAAACTCGTTTTCAAGTTAAATATGTCTGAATGATAAAAATCGGTCGAAAAATGCATCTTTGCCCGATATGTCACAGTTTGACGTCGCGAAAATAATATTTTACGTAAGCAAAGTCATTACCTCCCCTGTAACTGTATCGTATGCCCTTAACACACACCAGAAAAGTTAGACAATTGTTTTTCTAATTTGTGGAAGAAAGAATTGACCAATTTATATTTTAGTCGAGGTTCTTAATATGTTTATAAATATGACGCGGGTGCGACAGAAATCAAATTAAAAAGTGTTGACCTCTGACTCAAATTACTCAAATTAGATATAATTAAAAAAAAACAAATTTAGCTTTATTTATTTTTTTGTATATGTTGAGTTTGTACAGACATACAAAGCATTTAAAATCAAATGATATCTAAATATCGTAAATTGCATGAAACGTGCAATTTGAGGACATTTAACGATGACGTCTGCTGAGTGTATTTTTTCAAATGTTGCGAGGTAATTAATTGATTTAAAAGTATAGTTGGGTTCATTTCTAACCTCTAAAATATGTCATGCAAACTGTTCTAAAACAGTATGACGAACGTTTCTCCTAGCATCTCTTCTATTTCCGATAGAACAGCATTTTAGTTTAGTTATACATCTTTTTTCTTTCTTTTATCTATATTATTCTACACAAATATGAGAAATAATTGTAACTCATCATTATTGATTATTAATAATTATGTTTCTGTGCATTTTTTAAAATTGTTTTATTTTTTCATTTTTTCGGCTTTATGAACTGTTGTAAATATATAAGCTATTATGTCAGGTAAACTCGAGTTTAAAAACACGACCGACAAAAAAATTATATCAGATATGGTCAATATGGAATCATATTAATTTACCTGTAATAAATATCCCATAAGCGTTCATCGAACAACAGATTGGTCAACCTGAAAAAAAAATTGTTTCTTGTTTATATAACAATTTTCGAAAATATAAGGAGTATATTTCGTCACCACTGAAGAATTATACAAACTTTAAAAAATAAGAAAAATATAATTCATGAAAAAAATTAATATTAATTATAAAACAAATAACATAAACAAACTTTTTTATGTTTAACATTTTTTTTTGTAAATTGTTTGTTATAAATAAGGCTGTTAGTTTTCTCAATTGAATTGTTTCATATTTTTATGATTCTCTGCATTGTTGCTATTGGAAAATTATATAGTTATGATCCTCTTCATACAAAGATTCAAGATTTAGCTGTATTATTCCTGAAAATTCTGCATTTGGATTTAAATTTGCATTTTAGTGTTTTTCTGTGTGAAATAAAAGGATTGTAAAAACTGTTCATAGAGTCAATATTCCTAGAGACAATTTAATTAAAAACATAAATAAGACTGTGCAAACACTTATTGTCCAAAGGAGTGATTTAACCAACAAAGATAATAAAGAGAATAAAGACCACAAAGAAGGAAAAGAAAAATCTGGTGAGAAGGCCTCAAAACAACCTAAAAGAACATTTTCTGATACTCAGCTCAGATTTTAGTGGTATTGGTAAAGACATGGGGGAAATAAAAAGTGCTTTGAAGGATAACATAAAGAAAGATGATTTAACAAAAGCCCTGGAAAATCTTGTTAAACAATCAGACATTGAATAGATTGTAACAAATATTGTAGAAAAACTTTTAGGAACTCTGAAAAATGAGATTAAAAAAGAAGTCAATGACAAAGTAAAAGAAAAAATTAATAAACACAACACTGAAATTCAGCTACTGAAATCCCAAAATAGTACTTTATGTTATCAGTTAGAGGAACAAAATATTAGATTAAATAGGATATCAATAGAAATGGATGATACTATGAACAAATCATATGCAGCCTTGTCAGTGACGAATTACAACGAGCAATATTCTCGAAAATTCAACATCAAAATGGTAAACTATCAGACAGAAAATGATGAAAATCTTAGAGAGTATTTCTTGAAAACAGTGAAAGGAGAAAAAAAAAGGGACGAAAGATACCAGAGGGACAGTCAAACTCATAGATCGAAAACAAACTGACAACGCCATGGCCAAAAATAAAAAGACAAACAGACAAATAATAGTACAGATGACACAACAAAGAAAACTAAAGACTAAGCAACACAAACCCCACCAAAAACTGGGGGTGATCTCAGGTGCTCCGGAAGGGTAAGCAGATCCTGCTCCACATGTGGCACCCGTCGTGTTGCTTATGTTATTACAAATCCGGTAAATAGTCTAATTCGGTAGGTCACATTCGTGAAAAGGGAAGGGTATTGTAGTTACGACATAAGGAACATATCCGATATCATCTGTGAAACGGTTATTCCATAACGGTCAACCAACTCGTGATGGCGTCCGTAAAATTTACGAAGGGATGATTTCAACTTCATCATTTGGAACTCTTGGCTTAATAGCTTCCTTGTGAGCAGCAATCCTCTACCAAGGAAATCATGATAGGAAACACAAGCCCGGGAATATCGTATCAATTGGGAGATATATACTCCGTATGCAGGCGCTGCTGGAATGTTGCTACATAGAAATGGAAAGTTCACAATTGGGAAGCTGAAATCATCTCTTTTGTCGTAAAGTTTTGTTTTCAACCGACTCTCATTGTCAATTTCTAGATGTAAGTCAAGATATGAGGCAGACTTAACTGTATCTGTAGTATCCTTTATCTCTAGTTCGATGGGATAGATTCGTTCAACATAGTCACCAAATTTTGTATTATTTAGTGAGAGAACATCATCTATATAGCGGAACGTAGAGTTAAAGGATATTGCTAACTTCTTATCTTTCTTCCTAAGAAGTTCCTGTATGAAGTCAGCCTCATAATAATAAAGAAACAAGTCGGCAAGAAGAGGGGCACAATTGGTTCCCATTGGAATTCCGACAGATGACCTCAAATTAAAGCTGGAAAAAAGAGATATAGTGGCAATACACAGGCTGAGGTCGTACAAACCTGGAGTACCACCAGTAATTGTTAAAGTGTTGAACAGTAAGGTAAAAACAGCGATTATGAGAAAAAAGAAACAATTGAAGGACAATGTGAAATTGTATGATGACATAACAATTAAAAATTGAGATCTACTGAAGGGACTAAAACACCATAAAGACATTGATGTAGCATACTATAACAATGGTTCTGTATATTGGAAAACAAAAGATGGTCTCAAAATTATTTTTGACATTTCTGATGATATTAGCTACAGAAATGAATATGAAGGAACCAAAGATGTGAACAAGCAAAATGGCGAAAGTTGAATATCTTAACATTAAACTCTACTGATTAACAGTGAAATAATTGGTATAATCATATAAATAATAATAATTGTCTAAAATATGTTATATCATTATTATATAGTTTGTTGGTTTTTTTTTATTCACATCATGTCTTTACATAAAATTTTATTTTGTGTTTAATTTTAAACCAATATTTAATCTAAAACTCTAGACTAATTTAATAGAGTATATTTTCACATAAAATATGCAATATTTGTATATAACAATATTGTGGTAATCTCCCTCATATAACCAAAGTGAAAGACTGTTTAAGATAAGGTAGAAGGTCATGGGAATTTTCTCATAGCAAAACTGTGAAACAATTTAAAACAAAGATTTATTCCACAGTCTTAAAATCACTGTATAACTAAAAAAAGGTTCAAAACACCAAATGTGTATATAAACAGTGGTGACCATGTTGCACAATGTTTTTGTTTTTAATTCCGGTTACACAAGATACTGTGTATTATGTCTTACTCTACAGTCTTTAGTCTTAATTTTAATATTAAAATATATCTGATATCTATGTTTGCTCTATATCACATATTTGACGATGTATAGGATTTATGGAAGGTATTGAAATTTTGTCAGTAAATTGTCAGGGTGTAGGCGATATTGGTAAAAGAAGAGATATTTTTGGTTACTTGCGAGATAAGAATTGTAATATATATTGTTAAGAAGATACTCATTTTACTCCATCACAAGAAAATGATATTGAAAACCTATGAGGATACAAATGCTTTTTTAGATCATTCTCATCTAGCTTCAGAGGTGTTGCAATTTTTTAAAAAATAATTTTTAGTTTCAAGTTCATAGAGAAAAATGAGATTTATATGGAAAGTATCTTGCATTAGACATTGCAATTGAAAATCATAAGTTAGCTCTAATTGCTGTATTTGGTCCTAATATGGACGATCCAGGTTTTTATGAAAAAATATCAGATATTATTGAAGATTTTGAGAATCAGTACTTCATAATCTGTGGTGATTTCAATCTTGTGCTTAATCCTGAAATAGATTATTACAATTACTTAAATGTAAACAATCCAAAAGCCACGTTAAAATTATTAGAAATTATGGATAATCAAAGTATGGTTGACCCATACAGAGAACTGTATTTTGATAGAAGACGCTATACTTGGAGAAAAAAGTCACCACTGAAACAATCAAGGCTTGACTTCTTTCTCGTATCTGATGTGTTATTACCTCATTAAAAGGTTCATATATAGAATCAAGCTATCGATCCGATCACTCCATTATAGTTTTGCATTAAGTATTTATTGATTTCAAAAGGGGAAAAAAGACTCTTGAAGTTTAAGAACTCATTGCTCTCTGACCAAGAATATTTAGACACTATAAATATAATAATTGAAGATATAACAAATCAGTATTCTGCTCAACCACTTTCAGAAAATCAGACCATTATGAATTCAGATTTTTTGTTAAGTATAGATGATTAATTATTTTTTGAAACCTTGTTAATTGAAATTAGAGGTAAAACTATAGCATTTAGTAGTTACAAAAAAAAAAGAGAGGGACAAAGTAGAAAATCTTACAAAAGAGATTCAAAGGGTACAAGAAAATATTAGTAGCAATACTGACTTCCAGAGTCTTGAGAAAAAAAACAAGAACTTAAAGACATTAGAGGGAAAAAATTAAGAGGGAGTGTACTAAGATCCAAGGCAATATGGATCTCAGAAGGTGAAAAACCTAGTAAATATTTTTTGTAATTTGAAATCTAGAAACTTTACAAATAAAATTATTCCTAAAGTACAAAAAGATGATGGAAATGATTAGTAATCAAAAGGATATTCTCAAAGAGGTTATTTTTTTTTATCAAGAGTTGTACTCAAAAAGAAATATTGTTACAGATAAGATTAAGAATTTTGATACTGATTTTGATAAATACAATGTTCACAAACTAACAAATGAGGAGTCAGATAAACCAGAAGGTCCAATCTGTCTACATGAGGCATCAAATGTTTTAAAAAATTTTCAAAGTGTTCTGGGAAAAAATTAGTCCGTTTGTTGTAAGATCTATAAATTATGGTTTCGAAAAAGGTCAACTCTCTGTAACGCAGAGGCAAGGTATAATCACATGTCTACCTAAAAGAGATAAACCTCGACAGTTTCTTAAAAACTGGAGGCCAATTACTCTCCTAAATTGCATCAGGGGTGATTGCTAATCGATTAAAACAAGTGTCTTTGGAAATTTAATTGATCCTGATCAAACTGGTTTTCTTCTGGGTCGATTTATAGGAGAAAACACAAGATTGTTATACGAATTGATGCAAATTGCAGAAGAAAAAAAAACATACCAGGACTTCTCCTATTTGTCGGCTTTGAAAAAGCTTTCGATTCATTATCATGGTATTTTCTACAAGAAGTATTAAAAGTTACAATCTATCCGAAATTGGTTGGGAATTTTCTACTCTAATATACATTCAGCTGTAAACCAAGGGGGTAATGTATCAGATTTTGTTCACATAGAACGGGGTTGTAGACAAGGCGATACACTTTCTCCTTATTTGTTTATACTGTGTGTTAAAATACTAGCTATTAAGCTTCGCAACAATAAGAAAATAAGAGGTTAAAAATCTGTTAGTATTGAAAACAAATTGTGTGAATTTGCTGATGATACTGCTATTAATTTAGATGGATCAGAAGAATCTCTAATGGAAAGCATGAAAGACCTTAATTATTTTCGGGAAATCTCAGGGTTAAAAATTAACTACAGTAAAATCCAGCTTGTATGGATTGGCAGTATGAAATACAGTCAGAATGTATTTTGTACTAGCTTAAACCTACCATGGTGTAAAAGTAATTTTTCGTTCCTTGGAATAGACTTTGATGTAGATTTATCCAAGATGATACGATTAAATTATGATAAAAAATATTGGAGATTGAATCTCTTTTAAAACAGCGGAGCAAGAGAAACTTAACTCCAATAGGGCATATTACAATGGTTAAAACATTGGCATTGCCAAAGCTAATCCATCTGTTTTCATCATTGCCAAATCCAGACAACAGAATTATTCAAAAACTTGATCACTTGTTTTTTTTAGTTTTGTGTGGCAAAAACCTGTTGGTAAATTCAAGAGAGAAACTTTCGTGAAAGATTATTTCCAAGGGGGTCTAAAAATGATTAGTTTGAAACCTTTCAGAAATTCACTGAAACCTACATGGGTTAGAAATTGATCAATAATGAAAAATTACAGGGAATTTTTGCTTTCCATGGGGTTAATTTTGAGTTACTAGAAAATACAGGTGTCAAAAACGTAGAAAATAGTATGACTGTATGCACAGATCAATTTTAGAAAGATGTTTTGAGTGCCTGGAAAGATTTTATTGCATTAAATGTTGAATATACATGGGAATATTTTTTGAATATGCCATTATGGTTTAATGGGAAATTTAAAATAGAAAATGATGTTGTTTTTACAAAGACTGGTACGACAAAGATGTACACATTGTAAACGATTTATTAGATAAAGCTGGAGAATTTATTTCCCTGACCAAATTCCAGGAGATTTATCACATACGTACAGACTTTCTGAAATATTATGGCTTAACAAAATGTGTTAAACAGTATTCCAGATATTTTGTTAAAATTTTACATCTCCAATAAAGAATTGTTACCAAGCATTCCAAGCATACAGATCAAGATATGTACCTCATACTGAGAAAAAATATTACTCAACCTACAAATAAAAAGAAAATTATGGAAAAGTTTGGTGTCACTGATGATGAAATGGAACTCATTTATAAACTTCTATTCAAAATTACAACAAATAGTAGATCACAGTGGTTCCAATACAGGATAAACCACTTAGTTTGGACTACCAATTATTTCCTGGAAAAGACCAAACTTGTACAAAGCCCTCTTTGTACTTTTTGTCATATACAACCAAAAACCATTATACACATATTGTGGGAATGTGAAAAAGTACAAATTCTGTTGGAAAATTTTGATACATGGACTTCATCTACAGCACACATAACACTTAATTATAGGTGTAAGACTTTTGTATTTGGTATTTTTGATGTTAGAAACTGTAATGTACAAAATAAGATATTGCTTTGTATTAAATATGATATCTATTCAAGTCGATGTTTGAAAAAAGTTCTATCATTACAGGCACTCAAAAAAAGTTAAATGATCTGTACTGTACTGAAAAACTGTAGCTATTTATAAACAAAAACAAGAGCAGTTTGAGAGAGAATGGAATAGCTGGCACTTTCTGTGTTTATACTGAAGAAAAATCACACAAATACATGAGACTTTTGTTTTTTTAAATTTTCTAATGAAACCTATTAATCTGTTTTGTACTTTCCATCTGCCTTGAATCAAGTACCATATAAATGCAGTGATATATAGAGCAAACCACTGATGATCAAATTTTTTTTCCTACAAATTTCATACTTGTTTTTGATTTTTTCCACAATTTTTTTTTTTTTTTTTTTTTAATTTCTTATTCCAACTGTTCTAAAACGTTTCAAAGATTTCTATAACACAGATTATTCTAACAGTTCGAAAGAGTTTACATCTGATCCCAGCACGTAGTTATGGACTATATGGGATTGAAAACAATTATTTCTGAAGTATAACGAAACAATAAATGGACTGAGTCTGGATTTAATATGTTAATTTGATAAAGATCATAAATAACATCCAACTGGTTATGGTGAACACCTCTGTAATTATAACTTACAATGTGACACATAATATCATTAGTGTTTTTTTTTTTTTATTTATAATAATTATACTCATCAAATAAGGCAATTTTCTATTTCGATTCCTACAGTTTTTCTTTGATGAAAATATCACTGCCTGCTGGAAATAAATGATGATTTTCTACTAAAGGAATAAATTTCACACATCAGAACAATCTGTAATTTTGATTGCGGTATATAACTGATTCATTTCAATCATTATTGTATTATAAAGCACTGACAGTGTTACGTAATTAGGAACAATATTGTAAGTATATTTTTATTCCTGAATGAAAAGCTTATTGTAATAGTATATTTCCAACAAAGGTTTGTTGAATCCAATTGCTTTGTTATCAATATTATGTAATTATCGCCTTCTCCAAAAGTTAGTATCCAAAGGTATTAAATCGATAAAAAAATTATCATTTTCCTGAGGTTTGCAAGAGCCAGAGAAAATAACCCATTTAAATGTAATCATTTTGAATTTTATCTTAATGATGATTTTGTTATTTTACTGAATTACATATGATTATCAGAGACTTTTTTGTTGTAGAATATGTCATTGTCCAAATCTGAAATTCATCCAAATATTGTTTCAGCCGCTAGTTTCACTAGTCCATAATAAACGGAGCGATATAACGTGTTATGTCTTCGACTTGCAAAAGCACACAAAATCTATAACGGCTTTATTTACTATAAACTCGTCATAGATACATGTATCAGGATTTAGATTGTGAACGCCAAACGCGGACTTCATCTACAAAAGACTCACCAGTGATGCTCAAACCAAAACAATGTAAATGGGCAAAATAACGAACGCATCTAAAGAGCTTTGAGGACCCAAATTTTGAATGTTTTTACTATGTGCATGTTTTAAGACAGTTATTTTGCTTACACACAGTTTGGCACAGGAAATTTTTTAATTTTGATCATGAAATAGAAGCGTGCTGCAAATTTTGTTTTTACTTTATTCGGGTTAATACAGTAAAGTATAATAATAATCCGTATTGATTAACTCAGAGCTCTACCGTGTCCCCTTAAATGAATGTTCACTTAACAATCAAAGAACACACGTCGGCGTAAATTTATTTGTTATTTGAAAGTTTGCGACAGCAAGGAAACCAAATTCTGTAATGTTTCCTTTTATACATACAGATTAAAATAATACCATTTTTTATTTCTCCAAAAAAATGTTTCAACCAAAATTTAAAACTTTTGAAATTCTAGAGGAAATGAAAGCTAAATGGAAATCTGAACTAGAAAGGAAAGTAAAATAGTGTGTGCCTACAGTTTTCTTTCACTATAAATTCCGAAAATAATTAAATATGATTTGACATTTTCGGAGGAAAATACATTTTAACTCTCGTGCCGATTAAAATATGACATTTTCTTAATCAGTTCTAGAAGTGACGGAATGACGACAAAAATTGAAGATATATCTAATATAAAAACTCATCAAAGATACCAAGCTTCTAATTGTAAGTTCGTCAGACGTGTGTTTCGTCTAAATAAGACTCATCAGTCGCGCTCAAATCAATACAGGCCAAATCCAACACGATGTCGAAGAGCAGTAAAAACCGAAAATGTCGATGAAAAAAAGTTTTGCCAAATACCGCTAAGGTTATCTCTTGCTGGGGTAGGAAAACCTGTGTGTTTTAAATAATTCTACACAAAAAAAACTAAATTTACAGAAAATGAACATATCAATGATATTTCTTGTCAATATAGACCATTATTCATTTCACATTGCAATAATGAATTTTAATATCATGGTATCTCACGACATAAAATTCTAGTTGTTTAAAGAATGTCTGTAATATTCGAAAAATAGAATATTTCAGTTTAGGATGGTTAATACTAAAGGTAAGAGGAGAGGGACTTTGATTGTATGTTTGTCCTCTACCAAACAGTAGCATTGAAAACCACAGACATTGTGGAATTTTCACACACATTCGAAATTGTTTTCGGGGGAATAATAACTAATTTATCATGGAGAGACAAGAATCTCTAGAAACATTTTTGGGGGTTTGAACATGGATGACCCTTGAACAGTTTTATTTCTTGGACCGCATAACCACAAACCAAATGGAAAATTATCAACGTCGATTCTGTCACGTTTTGTCTATTGTCTATAATAGTCCCTAGCAGAATCCTGTATACTTTTTTAAATAATGTTTTCAGTATAAAGATACAGATTAACGATATTTCGACCCTTTGTCAAGTTTCAGTTAAAGAGCTTTTCACAATTTTGTTGTCGTCAGTTATGACATAGCTAGTCGCAATATGTATGATATGGAAACTAGCACAAGTGCAAGCAGGAATTTTGACTTAGCAGTCGTCAGTATGAGATCCTGCAACACTTCCATTTTATTGATTAGAAATTCGTTATCTTACAGTATAAACATAATTAATATAAAGAATTTAGCTTAGAAATGAGTAATGAATAGAGTTTCGTGGCAATGTGATGCACACTCAACGGATTCTGTATACTACTAAATGGAAGAAGATAAAATAATTGATTGTAATATTATGAAATGAAGATGTTGTACAATGAAGATGACTATACGGTGTTGAAGGAGAGGACATGAGATGAGATGACTTTTTAAAATACCTGTACTTTCAATTTTGTCATCCGAGAACCTCATGGTGTTGCATTTCCTTTTTATTGAATCCGGTTTAGTCTTTTATACGATAAAATAAGGATTTTAAGTTCAGTATTTTACCAATTTTATTGGTCAAAGAAATTTAACTAATAGAAATTCTAAATTATTGCTCAGCTAGTCAGTTATATATTCATTTTGTATAAATATACTTTTAAATTTTTGGACAGTAATCATGCTATTTAGTACAAGATTAGCAGTTGTATTGGTATATACCACATTAGTGTTGGGAATTCATAGAAGAAATAATATAAGAGACACAGTAAGCATTATTGACCATTATTGTATATGTTTATATTCAATAGATACATAAAACGTATAAATATACAATGTAATCTATACATTAATCAAATGTAAAGGAACCAGAAAATTTGATATCATGTCTTGCGGTCATAAAAATTTCGAGCACGATCATCGCACTAAGACTCTAAAATCAACCAATCAAAATACTGAATTTGGTGTTTGGAGCACAAACTTTGTACTCCGAGTACTGAGTAAAGTTGACCTGTTTTAAATTAAACGGGAAAAGCTTAAAATGTTTAAAAATGTATTTTAAAAAAATATGTTGATATCTAGCGCTAGTGTAAAACCGACTCTGGGAAACTGACAAAAATACAAAAAAAAAAATCAATTGATCATTTCCAACGCAATATGCAATCATATAAACAAATCGTTCCTGTCTGCGAATATGTCCACCAGAACAGCCGAATTACCCTTGGTATGTGAATTTGTAAGTGTACACTACATTTTACAACATGCAAATAAAAAATATTCATAACTACAATCTGAAAATACCCATAGACAATTTTAATGGAATACTTCTTTTATGTGTTTTCATAATTGACCAATTACATGAAATTTGTATTTATATTTAAACAGTGAATATTTTGGTTAGTAAATTGGTTTTTGCTGAACGTCCAGTAACAAATGCCTCATGCATGCCAGGGACGAACACAAATGACTAATGGTTAAAACAACTCTATAAGTAGGTACTAGTATTATAAAATGTTGACCAGTTCGCAGGACGGACAAAATATGGAAAGCGTGATAAAACAAACAAACGACTCTATTTCAAACTAATGGGTTGTGTATTTTATTAAAAAAAGTCTGAAAAGTTGTAATTAATATTTGAAATGGAAATATTTGTAGGAAATTAGCGAAGAATGTAACCAATTGATTCAAAGTCCTGAAATAGATGATAGTACAATAACCAGAGAAGAAATGATATGTCTGTTCTGGTCATCTGGTAATTCAAAGGAAGTTGCGGAAGACATGGCTGACAAGGCTCTCTTAGAAGGTGATACAAATGGCAACGGAGCGATCGATGGTGATGGTAGGTCTTAGTAACTGATAAATAGTAGTCTTTTGCTCTGATCCTACTACCAAAAGTTTGTTAGTTAGGAAAAGTATTTTCGGAACTATGTTACAAAAAGTTTGAGTTAGTAATTAGTTAGTAATTATAACATTTCCGAAACCAGTATCCAAAAGTCTGTAATTAATGAGTTAGTACTAGAAGATATTTTTTTCGTTTAAAAGCTTTTAAGTTTAATTATTTTCCTTGTATGTTGCACATGTCTGGAATCAATGGAACAAAACTATTCCGGAACATTTCCATTAAGTTATGTATGCTATTTTTCTGCTTTTAAATGCCGTTTTGCCATTCGGGTTTTATTAATTTTCGTCATTAATTTCTTGTCAATCATTCTTGTGACCCTAACCAATTCGCTCAATGATAAAAAGTGATGATTTGGCGCCGAAAAACCTGACACAGTGGTATTACTCAACACTATCTTTGAGAATGCATACACAACATCGTGCAATTGACATTCGTTTAAATATGATTGACTCATCACGGTAGGTATAGTGTCTGGCTAGGATCGTGGTTTTTCGAGTGAATCTGTCCATTTTTTTCGAGTGTAGATCGGGCTTTTTCGAGTGATAAAACATGCGATCAGGTTAATTAACTACTAATTCGTAATTTTAATAGTTTTTTTACTTGACTACCCATCTTATTTTGAATACTATACATGTTTTGAGTAACAAAGAAACACAATTTCCTTGTATTTAACCATTAAATTCAGTGTTTGTTATTGTCCGGGCTTTTTCGAGAGGAATTGTGAAACCGTCCGGGTTTTTAAACAAATGGTCCGGGTTTTTTAACGAAAAAAAGTTATTTCTGACTTTAAAAAATGACCTTTCTAGTATATAAATGTAATTTAATGAATGAAAATATCATATATTCTCAATAAATCACCAAAACATATTACTATGTTGATCAAAATTAACCTTTTTCAATTTAATGCAAGTTTTCTGTTCGGAAAACGTTCTACCACATCTTTCCATTATTAAATTAGAAATTATTGGATCCTTTATAAAAAGGTTTTAAGAACATAGTGCAGGAGACTCATAATCTTTTCAACTTCATTTTATGGTATTTTTGTTGTCACAGTTAATAATATTTTTCGTGGTGAACCCCGGAGTTTTTATACGGTACGTATTATGGTATACCGTTGTCCGTCCGTCGTCAGCATGTCGGACAAAACTCAAAAACGCTGTAACCAATTTACATGAAACTTCGTTGAATTTTTTTTATCTATTGAGGTATCCTCCCTTTCGAATTTCATAAATTTTAGATTTTACGTTTTCGAGTTATAGGATTTTATTAAACAAACTAGAGGCTCTAAAGAGCCTGTGTCGCTCACCTTGGTCTATGTGCTGCAGTGCATATTAAACAATGGACACTCTCCTACATTAAAGACAAGAATATAATTCATGACAAAATTCTCTGTTTTGGTGATGGTGATTTGTATGTAGATCTTACTTTACTGAACATTCTTGCTGTTTACAGTTATCTCTATCTATAATGAACTCGTTCCATAAGTATTAGAGGAGAAGATTTCTGTAAAAAATTTTGCGTTGCACATGATCCGCTATCCTTAACATTAAAATACAGTTATTAAGCTGCTCAGATTGTGATCTATTCAACAGCAATTAAAACTCTAGACGTATATTTCTGTGCATCACGGGACGAGACAATGTAAAAGTTAACGGACGACGACGGACAACGACGGACGCCAAGTGATGAGAAAAGTTCACTTGACCCTTTAGGGCCATGTGAGCTAAAAAGGGGTGATTTTACAGTTTTCGGACAATATTTTTAAAGTGCTTTGAGGAGTTTTAATGAAACTTTGGTGACTGCTTTATATAGATAAAGGTTACCTCCCTTTTAGTTTTTTTTTATAAATTTTTAATAGGTCATTGACAAATTATTTATTGGTTTCATAACGAGTAATAATGGTTGTCGCTTGATATCAACTCGAGTTATTTAATTTCAATATAATATTAAACGATGCTCCGGCGAGTTTGACATCAAGCGTATCATGCGCCCATGGCGCAGCTGTTTATTAAAAAACGGAGTAAGAAACCTACTGGACAGCAGAGATAAATCAGAAAAATGCATTTGTTTTTGTTAGATGTATTTCTATTTGTATCCATCTGATGAGTTAAGCCTTTTTCAACTGATTTTTATAGTTCGTTCTTATGTTGTACTGTTACACCACTGTCCCAGGTTAGGGGGAGGGTTGGGATCCCGCTAACATGTTTAACCCCGCCACATTCTGTATGTGTGTGCCTGTCCCAAGTCAGGAGCCTGTTATTCAGTGGTTGTCGTTTGTTGATGTGTACATATTTGTTTTTCGTTTATTTTTTGTACATAAATTAGGCCGTTAGCTTTCTCGTTTGAATTGTTTTACATTTGTCATTTCGAGGCCTTTTATAGTTGACTATGCGGTATGGGCTTTGCTCATTGTTGAAGGCCGTACGGTGAGCTATAGTTGTTAATTTTTGTGTCATTTGGTCTCTTGTGGAGAGTTGTCTCATTATCTTCTTTTTTTATATGTAATAAAAAATATTCTACTAAAAGACACTTTATCCGACCAGATTTTATTCCCATTGACAATAACATCTGAAATAAATTTCATATATAGTTAACAATGAAATGAATAATTCATCAGCTTAATTCACTCTTTGTACGTACGTCTCAATCCAAATTGTCTATGATTACATTAGATTGTTGACATCATGAATATATACTGTACATGTAATTTATTAGATGTGACAAACAACAATATATACAGATGGCTGATACTTGTTTATAAAGTCTAAGTGTTAGTACACCTTTATTAAACTGATGAATGCATTGGTTTTGTGCCTTAAAAAGTACATAATTTGAACCATTTTTTATTGTTTTTAAACGTAAATACACTGACACACAACATTCTAAGCTATAGGAAATTTGTATAATCACTCGATAAAACACGGACGCACTCGAAAAATCCCGGACTGCTCTCGAAAAATCCCGAACACATGGAAATGAATTTAGTCTCAAAATATCGTTTTTCATTGCAACAACAAGAATTTTTGTAAAGTGTCTGTATGTCTAAGGATATATGGATTCCATCTATGCATTTCCATCGACGTTTGCATTGGTATGTGTATAAAAATGGCTTTATTCTGTTTTTTTGGAATAAAAGCAGTGTAAGGCTAAATTCAACTTTTTGAACGAAAAATAATGTCGAATTGATAATATCTTTTTATCTCAAATACTAACACACCTTGTATATCCTTGTATATTAAACTCAAGCTTCTATATCACGTCATTTCAGAAAGTAAGTCTGTTTGTTTACATTTTTGATCATATTCACTCGAAAAAAGTGGTCACACTCGAAAAAACCCGATCAAATCACTCGAAAAACCACGATCCTAGCCGGACACTATACCTACCGTGCTCATTGGATTAACTAAATGCATATATTTTCTTTTTCAGAAGAATTTTAATAAAGATCGATATGCATACGTTTGATTGAATGGATCACAGGCATCAATTAGAAATATGTGTCATCTGAATACTTGTTCAATAAAACAGATTCAAACAAAATTTTGTATGTACACTTTAATATTAATTTCTCATATAATTGTAAACAAAGACTATGCAGTTATAGTTTAAGTAAGTAAACGGATAAGTGAGTGCATTTGTGACTTGAATAACTGAACTTAGCTTTGTGTGTGTTTTTTGGCTGTACATGTACAGATTTTGTGTCATGGATGGATACACCATATCCTTTGTTTTTCTATTGTAACAAAAAAGGCGAAATTTAAATTGGTTTTTATCAAATATGAATATGCGCAACTTTTCTTTCGATATTCAAAACACTTTAAAACGTTTTATTCACTGGTCAATCCCATCTCCTTTTTATTGTGCTTTCTTCTTCATGTTTTCAATCCTAAGCAGACGATTAATACACGGACCTACCCTATTTACATAATAGTTAATATAAGTTTAATAGTGTAATAAACCACAATGACTAGAACATGTCTGAAAGTCTGGTTCTACCAAGACTTCTGAGAAAAACATTATTTACGTTACCTCAATAACCAGAGTGCCTTCAAGGTGATTACGTGTATCTTAATTCTTTTATTATTTCATATTTTTCAATGTTAAACATTAAATTGTAAAAGGGATCGAAATTATGTAAAATCTGAAATACACAAAAGTAATTCTGCTTCAGCTTAAATAGTTCTATTTTCCAAATACTTTGCTCTTTCAGTTGTCATATTGACCATGAAATTTGCATTAATTTAGTTGAATCAGAGTTAAAAAATACCTTTCTTTACTTTATGAATCAACTTTCTATAAGCAATATTTTCAATGTTTTACAAAAATAATGTTTAAAGTCTTTTCTAAGGTGATCTATGTCATATTACATCCTTAACAGGGCTAGAACAGGGACTACTGTGTGAATAGAAAGAAAACTAAATGATAGAAATATGAAATGAAATATGAGAAGATAGCCTTTATAAACGCCCTTCCCGCCCCCCCCCCCCCCCCCCCCCCCCCCCCAAAAAAAATATGTGTCAACGTATTGTTTGCTGCTTAAAAATTGTTTACTGTTCAATCCTTGTACAGTTATGGCGGATGACAACCTCGGGGTTGCAGGCTCTATGACTTGGTGTTCACATCGAGAAAGTGTCGCGATAAACAATATTGTGAGCACTCAATCCTGCTCCTAAGATGGGACAGTGGTGTAGTACAATAATAGAACAAACCTTAGAAATCAGTTGAAAAATGCACAACTCAGCTAATCGCAAAAGACACAAAGTTAGAGTTCTAGCAGTTGTTGCATGCTATCCTAATCTGACTAGACAAAGGCTCCGTGTTGAAGGCCGTACTTTGACCTATAATTGTTTATTTTTTACACATTGTGACTTGGATAGATAGTTGTCTCATTGGAACTCATATAAAAACAAAGTAACTGTGAGGTATACTTGGCATAATATACATAATCACTGGAATTGAATGATGGTTGCTATTACATGTACAAAAATGTATATACACGTTTCAGTGTTTACAAATTCATATGAAAGGGACTTTAATCTTACTATTATGTATGTTAAGTAACATAACAGAGACGTTTACAAAGTTATATTGTAGAAATAGTCATAGAAAGTCTAGAAAAGAATAGCTATGTACTTTCAAAATTTGGCTTTTCGTTAACTTCAATTTATTTTTAATTTTTGATTTTTATCTATTCATTTTCATAAATGTATGTATTTTTATTGATTTATATTTATTAATTTATCTTTTGTTTGACATTTTTTTGCATATTTTTGAGTGAGTTTAAGAAATGCTTTAGATGTGATCTTGGAAAAATCATTTAAAATGGTTTTTTTTTCAAGTTTTTAAAATTGGGTAGGGCAAAACACAATTTCAATATCAGCATTCTAAATTTGATAACATGTTTTATATTTTAGTCAGAACACGCTGAATTTGTCTACATTGTTGAGCAGTTTTCCTGAAGATTTTCGTTGACTCTGTAATTTTTTGCATTTTGAAAAAAATACACAAAAAGAAGTTGTTGTCGTTATTTAATAAAAAAATAATTAAAAATTAATTCTGACAATTTGCTCCTGTGGTTGTCGCAACAAAATTTGTAGGTTATAGTGTTTCGTAAACAGGAATTAGAAAACTGATTTTTCTATGGGAAGTAGCAAACATATGGAATAGCGATACTTATTTGGTGCATAGCTGTCTTATTTGCAATTATACAACATGTCCTTATTTTTATTTATATATTAGGATAGGCTTTGTATTGTTCCAAAAAGACCAAATTTTGTATTTTGCAATCTTTGATAGCTGCAAGAATTTTATAAAGCGATACTAACAAATGTTCACATTGAAAAACATCGGACTTCGAGAAACAGATTTCTTCCAACAAAATATTAAACACCAATGAAAAGCATTGGTTGAATCATTTTTTCTGAACCTGAAAAGAACCCGCGATTTGCTTCTCGAATGGAAAACGAAACTGTCTCAATGTCTTTCCTTACAACATTTGTTTCTCACAATGTTTCCCGAATGTCATTTTTCCGACAGACCTATTTTTTTCGGAAATAATCTAGCGTTTGTTTGGAAATTTTTATATCTTCAGTATTTCTTTTTTTATTTTGAAATTAGTGCTCTGTGTAATGAATTGAAATGATAATGCTTGGATCAAATCATTACCTTAGCAATAATAAATGATACTTTTCAGTTTAGACTCGTACACCTGAGTATTACCTTTGCAAGATCGTCATTCATCCTATGAATAAGGGACTGCCTTTTCGGAACAACTGTTCATGCTTCTTAATTTATCTTCAAGGTTCTGATATAGTTTCAATTTTGTAGTGTATTTTCCTTTCATTTTGACAACTGACACTGGTTGTCGAAAGTCACCAAAAGATAAACTGATACGAATACCAACCTTACATCATTTAAAATAGACCAGTGTCTTTCCTTTATTGTAAATATGTGGTGTAAAGTTAGACTTTTCGGAAATCGGACTAGTTGAATGTCAAAATACTGGCCAGTTGTTTAAAAGCATAACATATCAAAATATACCATTTTACCACAGGGAGCGTTTACGTTTCAAATTAAAATTTTATACGAGGTACGTAATCTTTGCAAAATGAATAATAATCAGAATGTAGTGTATTATACATTGTACATAGTACAGAAATTATAACTTTCAATGGACACAGCTGACCCTAACAGATATGTAGGTATTCAAAGACCTCCAGATTTTTTTGTCAGCCAAGAAATATTTAATACATGTAACTCTCTATTCCTCTATAAACATAAACCTTGTCACAATACTTGACAGCGAGTTTCTTGCCATCTGTAATGATGAGAACTAAGTAGAAGAATCTAAAGTAAACATTTAATGGATGCAGCTACAAATCGAATTGCAAAAGGTTTCTAATGTGATTTACGAAGCTAAAATGAGTAGACAGTAAAGTTACAAATCGCAAAAAAAAAATTGTTGCATATACCTGAGTTTTAAATGACCGTAGTCATTTATGTTTTCAAGTACTCAGTATTTAAGTTTCATTATTTTATAGCATTTCTCTGGTCTGATTTTCAAACTGTTGGCTTTAAGTTTAGAAATGGTATTGTCTAGACTTAAAACCAACAATTTGAAAATCAGACCAGAGAAAAATGATTGCAATATGAATAGACACTGTCCATATAAACGTTACATATCCGTTAAGTAATGGATAAATACATGTTCCTAATCTGTAAATATTGAAGATATTCAATTTGTGAAAGCATTAGCAATTTCAATCAATAACTCTGTCGGGATGCTTGCATAACATACGACAGTAGGCACTGTAAAATTGTATCAAGAGACCTTAAATCCACATAAATCGAATCTTCCACGAACTTTCTATTGTATCATAAACATACTTTTACGGGGAACCATGCATTTCGTCATGCTTTTAACATTATGCCTGTTTATATGGAACGTACAAGAAAGTCAGGTAAGTTTTTTTCTTTCTTATAAGGTGTAAACTTAAAAATTTGTTTTTGTTCGAAAACCATTATGAAGATCTTATATGGAGTACCTGAAAGTTATGTTACATTGTTTTGATATAATAAAAAAAATAGTTGAATGCCAGTGAGACTGCAATTCATCGACAAAATGACCAAAAACTATCTATGAGGGTCTTCTTTGGTTTTTTTTATTGGAGGGGGGGACTGTGATGAACAAAGGAGATATGACATTTCATCTCTAAAATGGAAGAAAGGTAAAATGCTATCAATCTTTTAAAATCAAGAGATTGGTATATACCTAGTGTACTCAAAGTAAGATATAATCATTTGTTATAAAGGGATAATTGATAAATGGATAAGCTATTGTCATCAGTGACGTCCATGGCCTGTCCGTTTACTGTCGTAGCTTTTTCAAAATCTTCCACTTAAACCCCATTGCTAGTTGAAACCAAACTTGCTCCTTATCATCATTTGGGGTTTACTTAAAGGGCATATTCTTTGGAGACTTCAAACCAAAATGACCGTTATTACTTCAAAGAGGGTATTAAGGGTATTTTTGACAAACTTTTACATGCAATGATAAAAAATCGGAAAAATTCATTTATGGATAAATTGCTATCAAACTGTAAAACATGACACACTTATGATGTCTTCTATGACCAAATGTTTTCAAGTTTAGCATTCACTTCACATTTTTGGTGCGGTTAAAGCACTTATCTGGTTATACCTTCATCAGTACACACATTCTAAAATTTGAAAGCCAAGGATGTTTAAATATTTTGATGCTAAAGGAAATGTAAAACAATGCCTGACCAACATAAGTTCGTCTTTACTTGAAGGGTAGGTGCCTTAGATTCTTACTAATTTGTTGACTTATCAACGGAGAATATAAGAATAGAAAATTAAGGGGAAAAAAACTAAAGTATTTGAAGAATCTGGCTACCAAGCTAAGTAATAATGTGCGTATCACTTGTGACATCAACTGCCTTCAAACATGGCAACACGATTTACTAAAAATACTACATTTAGACGAATCTGAATAAAATGAATATGAATAAACTGCTTCGCCTAGCGTAGTTGGATACGACCGCAGAGGTCCAACCCTGAACAGTTGAGGCAAAAATTGACACAATATTCAAGCTTAATACAGGTCTGAATTTGGATTGTAATTAAATATTTGACACATTATAGGTTTCTGACACAGAATAAATGTAGTCAAAGAACTTGAAATTGGTTATATGATTTGAATTTATATTCAATTGAAGATTTCTTGCTTTTGTGCAATACACTGTGCTGTTGCGCAATACTTAGAAAATCTGTTTTCAAACTATATACAAAGAATAAGCAAAATAAATTGTGACCCCCAATTTTTCTTTGGAAAATTGACAATTTCTTAAACCTTGATGAAAAAAATTGACCCCCCTTAAAAAATTTGAATTCCAACCTTCTACTTGTAGTATTAAACCTTGTGGTACAATTTCAGAGCAATCACAATACTTATACACAAGTTATTGTCCTGACAATAGTACAATGCTTGTTTTGGGCCCCCTTTGGGCCCCTTATTCCCAAACGGTTGTTACCATCACCCCGAAAACAATCCCAACCATCCTTTTGTGGTATTTTACCTTTTGATTAAATTTCATAGAGATCCATACACATAAATTAAAGTTATTGTCCGGAAAGCAAATGTATTTGGAAGACGACGACGACGACGAAGACGACGACGTGATAGCATTATACGACCCCAATTTTTTTTTGCGGTCGTATAAAAATTAGGTCAAAGAATACTACCAATGCACTTTTGTTAAATAAGGTTTTCATGCTCTTCATTTAAGGAAACTGTTGGTGACGCCAGTTACCTTTTAAAATTACCGCAAATGTGATTAAAATGAACAAAAATGACAATACAATTATTATTCTTATTCAGAATTTAGGTTAATATAAAATAAAGAGATGTGGCATGATTGCCAATGAGACAACAATCCACCAGAGCCCAAGTTGACGTAGATCTATCCATCTCAGTTTTCAGTTTAAACTTATTATATTTTCATAAACACAAATTGTATTAGACACAGGTCAAGCCGACTTATGGAGTCTTCTCTAGTTCACTAATTTAACAATACAATATATAACAGCATCCATGTCTTAAATATTAATTCAACATTTGTATAAAATATGAATGTTAGAACCAACTTCAAACATGACTTCCAATGTATTTGATTTAAAAGTATAATAAATGATATCCGAAAACTATGTGAAGTATTTCTATCAAACTGTAATTAAATGATACATTTAGAATCTTCATTTTGGTCAAATCAGCTGAAACACAGAGCATTACAAATATTGGTAGACCTTTAATTTCAATTATTTTAAAACTGCGACGAAAATCGCAATAAGTCCTTTACTTGGCCTGCTAATTGCTTCAAACTATAGATCAACAAGACTTCTAATAGGGTTAAACTCGGAATTGTAGCCATTGCGAATATTTAAATTCAAACGGAAAATGAGATTCTTTAGATTTACTTAATTTCTTTGATGTACTATTTGTTTCCACACAATTTTTTTTTTAATTTCGTATGAAGTACTGATATAAGTGAGTTCAGTTTTTTGTTGGATGGATGATTTTTTTTATATAACTGGACATGTAATATTTGTTCTTACATCATTTGGAAAAGGACGAGTGTGGATGAATAGTGACAGAACTAGTCGGAACAAGTTCCACGGTTTTAACTCTATAATTTGTTGATTTATATGTATCATATCAGTTTTATATCGTCTCTCTTTACATAATTTGCAACTTATCTAAACTCAATGTCTCTAATGCATGTACACAATGTCTTTTTGAAAACAAAGGGTGTGCTAAAATGTCTATTTTGCTGCACTTGCGTTGTTAGATTACTGAAATTTAAATAAAATTTCTAATTCTTGATATCAACTGTTTAATCGACGAATGAAATACGTTTTTGATTTTGCATAGATGGTATTGTAACCAAATGACACAAGTTAACTGAAGTTTGTTTTAAATAGAACCATATAACAAGTCCTAATTTTGTTCATTTCTGTGCAAGATATAACACAAGTACGTAGGTCTAAAAAAGTATAACAAAATACCGAACTCAAAGATAAATTCAAAAAGGGTGAAATCCATAAACACTGACAAAAACAAACGTTATCAATCAACGGAACGAGTGTCATATTCCATATAAACCAATGTCATATTCTATATATAAACAAGGACATCCTAACCAAAAGAGTCATCAGCTATAAACTGAGTCTAATTGGTATTTCTTTATATTTATCTATATAATGTAAGGTCTCGTTTTTGGTATCCCCAGAATTCTTTCGTCATGCTTGCCTACTGAATTGCACAATAACGGCATATCTAGATAATTGCATTCATTGTTTTTTCGTTGTCTTGTACTCATACCTTCAGGTACATATATTAAGATATGACTAGCCTTGACGCTTCAATTAACATTAAATATCCGTTACGTTTTGGCTAAAAACATGTACTACCTTATCAATAATTAAATATTGTAAATATTGAAGGAATGTAAATTTATATAGTAAAGCGATATAAATGCTAATCAATAATTCTGTCGGGAAGCTTGCATAAAATAGAACATTTGTCATCGTAAGATTGTTTCAGTAGACCTGTACTTAAATTGAAGTACAATCTTCTATATTCTTTTTAAATCGGACTATGCATTCCATCATGCTTCTAACGTTGTGTCTATTGATATGGAACGTACAAGAAAGTCAGGTCAGTTTTGTTTTGTTATCTTGTGAGGTTTAAACTTCATATTTAGATTTGTGTTAAAACCTTTATTTGTATTCAATGAGGAATATGCAATTTGTTTATATTTGGGCTGTGCACAAATGTTCAAGGGGCTTTATTTCATCTTTGAAATTGCTAAAAAGATAAAATTGTACTGTTTTTGTATTGTCCTAAAGATATAATGTGAGCTTTTATGAGCTATTGTCATAACTTGACGTCCGTCGTCTGTTTATGGACCGACATACCTGTTCACATTTTTCATCTGAACCCAAGAGCTTAAGGCCAGTTGAAACCAATACTCTTATCACTTCAGGGTTCACTCAAAATTTAACGTCTCATGGCACCACCAAAGATTGTTATTGCTTCAAGAAGGATATAACGACGTGAGTGCAATAAATTATCTGCAAAATTCAGTTCAGGATCGATTGTTCAAAAACCTTTTTAAATTATTTTGTATGGCCATATGTCACACGTTGTGTGTAAATGTATATATGGTACGTTTTCAGATGGAGGTTAATTATCCCAACCACTTTCAAATGTAACCACCGCTGTTACTAATTAAAAACGAATTATAAAGATCAGGTGAAGTATCAAACTCTAGTTGAATGATACATTTATGATCTTCATTTGGTTAAAATCAGCTGATAAATAGGGCATTCTAACCATTGTTAGAAGTCATTTTTACTTTTGATAAATTTTAAACTGCGATGAAAAATCGATTAAATGGCCTGTTAATTTCCCTAAAAACTATAGAATCGATTAGGCTGTTAATAAGGTTGAGTTACACATTTTAGCCATTTATAATATTTGGCATAGAATCAAAAGACCGATCAGATTCTTAAGAGCAACATGCGTTCACTGTTGACACACTTAGAATAACGATATTGCTTATTTGTACAACTTTGTATTTACCTAATTTCATGTTGTCTGAAGTACCTTTATCATTGAGTTCAGTGCTTTTTTGGAATAATATCTTTTTTATAACTGTAATATTCAGTCTTGCATAATTTGATATAGGACACATATGGATGAGTAGTTACAAAACTTGTCCGAGCATCTTCAATAGATTTATTTATATGGTCTCCATGTCAGTTGTACTATCGTCAATCGAGAAAGCATTTGCAGCTTATAGAAACTTAATGCTTCCAATATATATTGACAATGTTTTTTTTTTTACAAATAAAGGTGAGCTTAAAAAGTCTACGTTAGTACACTCGTATTATTAAAATTGAAAATTGAAACGGGGTATGTGTCAAAGAGATAACAACCCGACCAAAGAGCAGAATTGTCTTGTTTAAATCTATATTGCATTTCTTAATCTTGACAAAATTTCAATTGAATATTGTTCAATCGGTCAATTACATATTAGATATGTTTTTATAATTATGGTATTGCAATCAAATGACACTAATATACTTAAACTATAAGAGAGGCGAAGAATACCGAAGGGACATTTATTTTAGACCCTAAACAATGAACCATATGACAATTTCTTAATTTGCTTATTTCTTTAAGTGAGGCGAATGATACCAAAGAGATATTTAAACTCATAAATCGAAAACGAACTGACGATGTCATGGCAAATAAACGATAAACGACCAAAAGACAAGCAATCAATAGTCTCAACACAGAAAACTAAAGACTGGGCAATACGACCCCCATCAAAATCAGGGGATGTTCCTTGGTGCTCCGGGAGGCTAAGCAGATCCTGCTCCATTTGTTGCACCTGTCTTGTGTTGTGGTTCATGTACTAAATGGTGATAAGTATAATACAGTAGGTCAGAGCCGAAGAAGAAGACGAGATTGTGGTTCCAACTATTGGAACATATCCGACGCCATCTGTTAAACACATGTTCCTTTACGGTCAACCATATTGTGATTGCGTCACTAAAATTTCCGAAGGAATGACTTTAACTTCATTACTTGGAAACCTTGTTTTAATAGCTTTCTTGTCAGCAGCAGTGGGAAGTATGGTGTGTCCTTTACTTCAAGTTCAATGGGGTAGATGCTTTCCTCTTGTTCACAAAAGTTTGAATCATATGGTGAGGAGACATTATCTATATAAAGGATAATGCTAGATTCTTTTCATTCTTCCTTAGAAGCTCTCGTATGACATCTGCCTCATATAAATAAAGGAATAAGTGGACAAGAATAGGAGCACAGATGGTTCTCATGAGAATGTCGATTGTTTGGTTGATGGGTTACAAAGTAAGATTTGTCTCTCTCTAAAACAAGAAACGTTGGCCATTATTTTTTTATGAAATAAAGAAAGACCAATTTCCCAATAGGTCTTTAAGTTTGACAAGTAGAATAGTCAAATGTTTTATACTATTGCAAGAGAAACGAGACTTATATTGTATGCACTCTTTAGATTTTTTAAGTATCTACATCTGATTCATACCGCCCTTAGAGTACATAAATATACGTAGTATGACAATAACTCTGAACCCTTTAATATATATCTAAATTCATGTTTATAGTTTAGAAAAAAGTTTCGTGAACTACTTGGAAGACCCAGCAATATAACATTGTGTATTAGGACACTAATGTTATTCATGTATCAAATTCATTGAAGGAAGATCCAGTTCTTCATCTTTGGTTGAAATTCCAAAGGAACATAGAAAAGCCCTATTGTTATTCGGGATTTCCCCTTTGGTAAGTGTCGTATATGATGAGTTTTCAAGTGAATTGTTAATGTCTAATTTGTTTATCACATAGGTTATGTAATACGATTTTCAGACAAAAACGAATGTTTTTGGGGTTCATTTTTGCAGGGACAATAACATTTGGTCAGGAGGTACGACAGGTGCTTAGCAAAATCTGGATCTTTAAAGATCTATGAAGCATATGTATTCGTAGACCGATTCAGTTTTTTTAATTCTAATTTATATAAGCGACCTCGTTACACATTCGGACAGAGTATCTTCATTTTTTTTGCGTTTAACCCATTGCCTGACACATTCACCGAATTACATGCTTCTTTCTGTGTAAAGGTATATGAAAAGAAATTTTAACATGTTTATGAGCGCTCAACCCTCCCATACGTTTATGTCAGAAAAAATAGAGGTTGGCATATTTGCTAAATAATGGCTTCTTTATGTTAGATGTTAAAATGAAGGTGTTGGAAATATTTAGATTTCTGGTTTCAGAGGAAAGGGTTTTTTTGTAAATTAGCCGATCAGAGTAAATAATTGTCTCTTCGATCCTTGTTTGTCATCCAATTAAAGTCAGAGATAAATGTCATATGTAGATGGGCTTCAAAATAACATACCTGACTTATTTGGGTATAATGTCCTAAGTGATTTTAGAGAAGATGAAGAAAATATGAAACGTTCACTAGATTACTGACGACAACTTGGACAAACGCCAAGTGATTGAAATAGCCAGATGCCTTTCGGAGCTAATAATATCCCTAATATACTGAACAGGTGCATTTTATTCGGACACAAGAGATTTTTAATGTGTTTTTTTCGTTTATTTATCCTTGTATTTATATTTTACATAATTTTTACTTTACCAACAAAGTTTATACTATATACAGTATGTACTATCAACTACAAAAACTTTCTTGTTGGCGTTTTTGTCAAATTTACTATTCATTACAACAACTTTTATGTTGGCGTCTTTGTTAGATTTATTTGTATGTTGTTTGAATTTTTTAGTCAGCTGTGGTGTATGTCTGTAATGTTTGTTCACACAGTTTTGGCTGCTGGATTTAGATATTTTAATCCTGGTATCTGAGATGATATAAATAAGGAAGATGTGGTATGAGTACCAATGAGACAACTCTCCATCCAAGTCACAATGTGTAAAAAGTAAACAATTATAGATCAAAGTACGGTCTTCAACACGTAGCCTTGGCTCACAAGAACAGTAAGCTTTAAAGGGCCCCAAAATGACTAGTATAAAACAATGCAAACAGGAAAAACCAACGGTCTAATCTATATAAAAAACGAGAAACGAGAAACACTAATGAACCACATTAACAAACGCCAACCACTGAACAACAGACTCCTGACTTAGGACAGGTGCATACAAATGCAGCGGGTTTAAACGTTTTAACAGGCGCCAGCCTTGAGCTTATTTCCAATTATTGTCAATTTAACCTATTATATCTGTGTGGGTAGCTCAATATATCAGAACTATAATCACCTGTCATACATGTGGGAAGACTAGATAGCTATAAAACCAGGTTAAACCACCATTTCTTGGTATTATGTCTGTACCAAATCAGCAATATTACAGCTAAGTTCCATTCGTTCTATTAGTTGATAAAGTCTAACGTTTGATTTTGTCAGTTTTTATGGACTTCTCTCTTCATGAATTTACCTTTCGGTTCAGAATTTTTGTTATATTTTATAATGAATTTTGCGTGGACATTTGTGATTATGATGATGTATCATATACATCATCATAATCATAAATTATATTTTTATATTACTAGTATAATCAAGTTAGAATCCACAGTACATTGGTTACCTCGCTTTGTCCACCTGACAAGGGTAGTATTTTGATTGAAGGAATTTCTACATAAAATCCCTGTCCTGTTTAAATAGTATTATTTGTTTCTGTATGATAAAGGATTGGGTGCTGAAAAACCTAGCACTTGGTGATGTAACTGTCCTTGGTGTGAAAACTCGAAAATGTTTGTCCTTAGTTTATCCTGATATAACAGTATGAAAAATTATAAACAAAATTCCCGACCCCTAAGTTCAAAAAGGGGAATTCCATATAACCTGACAAAATTAAACGTTTAACTTAGACTATATAAACCAACGGAACGAATGGAAAACAATACTGCTAATCACCACGGAATATCCTGTTGAACCATATTGAGATATTTTATCTATGAAACCGAAACGAACATGCACTTCATACACTAAAGGTTACACTTCTGTAAATTTAGATAATGCAATTTCCTATAGGAACTCCTTTTACGGCTAAAACTGTGCCCCTTTTACTATGAAGTTTCGTAAAAAAATTATATCCTAGACTTGAAAGTTTATATGTACTACTATTTTTTTCAAAGTTCAAAAAATAGGGCTGTGCGGCATATTTTCAACATTTATAGGCCTCCAACTTCTAAGAGTTTAAACTTATACTAAAACTGTGTACTACTCCTCCCTTCAATTTTGGTCTTCCTCAGAATTTAATTTGATAGCTATCCATGTGTATTTATACTGGTAACATTCTAGAATTGTGTCTCATAGAGACCATATTTGGAAACCAGAAGGTAAAAAAAAACAAAACATCTATTAACATTAAATTTCTCCCAAAAAGAGGCGTGGTTTGTGAAACAGCTGTATTTACAAAGTGCAACCTATATAGATTCATCTGATTTTTGGTCATGCAAATCATACAAGGGTTTAAAAACATGTACTATATGGTTTATAAGGAACAATTTGCATTATAGGCTATAATAGACCTTTTCAATATATCTTGACACCGAATAATGACACCTACAGTGTAGAAATGTGAACGTCCAAACTGTTGCCTTAGTTATGAAAATAACGTAGAAAAAACAAGAATGTAACCAAGTAAAAATATGACATTACACCGCAAATAAATTAATTGAAAAATATATATTGTAAGATTATATTGTATCGGAAAGTCCATAACACGTCATGTGTTAAAGATCAGTTTTATTTTTGAACAGGCTATTGTATACTAATATTTTTTGTACTTTCAAACAATTATAAAGGGCAATACTTACGTTCAAAGGTAACGCTCTATATTATGTATTATATCTTTACAGGAATCACTAATTACAGAAAATGACTGGACGGATGAGTGTAGAGAGATACTTTTAAATGATTCTGCAGGACCATCCAGCCTACGCTATTTGGAATGCATGTATTGGGCTTATGGATTTACAAAAACGGAGGCACAAGAATTTGCTAAAGAGGGTAAAGAAACATTATTTTGTACAAAAGTATACAATTCATTAAATATATTTGAAAACGATAGCTAAGTATTATATATCAAATGTGTATTCACATTTAATTGTTATTTGATTGATGAAATTGTCTGTATATCATGAGCTTGGGCACCACTGTCAATATTATCTGATTTTTTGGTTTTTTTTTTATTTAAATATTTTTATAAGCAAAGATCAATAGGAGACCAAACGATGAATATTTAAACAGCTACATCATGTCACTTTACGGCCTTCAACAATGTGTAAAACCATGCCGTATAGAAAGCTATAAGAGGCCCCGAAATGCCAAAACGTGAAACAATTGAAAAAAAAAGAAAACCAATGACCTGATTTATGCTAAAACAATAAACTGAAATAAGTATGGCAGACAAAAACCAACGACAATCAATGAATAATAGGCTCCTGACTTAGACCCAGCCCCCTCCTATCCAGGGACAGTGGTTTAATAGTACAGCATAAAACCGAAATGAAAAAATAAATAGGAATCAGCATTACTCATCAGATCGATTTTAATGAAAAAACAAAAATTATACATGGAAACGGAGAATCGAAGGTAAACCTATACATATTTCACTTCCAACGTTAACTGTAAGATTCGTCTTAACCACGCCGCTACCAGCCCGGCCTGCTTTGGTAGCAATTGGTAGCCGTAAGGTTTCGTCGATGTCACACATAATAGGCATCAAATCAAAAATTCGAATCCCAGTTACGGCGACAAAAAAAAAAATGCAAAAGGTAAGTATTTTTTAATCCATTAGTGAACAGAAATCAGGAAATTAGTCAATTCAAACACACTATGGGACCAAATGAATATAATTTAATGGCTTCATTTCTGTGATGAATTTAAAAATCATTGATTCTAGAAACAGAAACAACGTTTAAAAAATATGCAAACGTCAAAGCAGTAGTTTGAAATCCTGTAATTTTGTGGGACTTATGGATGATTTAATGTTTATGGCCTATTATTACATAATGGCAATGATACATTTTGTTTTACAACTTCCTTATTCAACAGGATTGTAGTTGACCATGTTTTACCGTCATTTCAATTTTTATAATTTTGCAATATTAATTGGAATTTTAATTTCAATTTTACCCTTACTGCAAGCAAGCACCTCATAATTGATATGGATGTAACGGCTTGTTGAATGAGTATAATAGTAATTAATATTATGGTACAGTCAAGTTAATACAGAGTACGTTAAAGATATTTTTAGTTTCATTGCGGTCTTAATGGGTTTTTTCTACTGTCTTCCACAATGACAAAAAAAAAGTAAAATAACAAAAATACCGAAGGAACTTTCAAAACGGAAAGTCCCAAAACAAAAGCTCAAAACAGAGCGACTGTTGAAAGTTCGGTACTGATAAATAGCGATTTAAATTAGAAACTTCAAAGAGTCTGAATCGTTCATCTATTAAAAACAATATAATTGATAGTAATATAAAAATCAGGTCCCGAATTAATAAACCAAATTTTCTAAAAATTTGTATACATGTGTTTTGCTGTTAAAATCTAAATTATGCCATAAAAGTTCAGAATCAGAATGCTAAAATTTGTCATAAATAATAACTCCTATAAAAAGCGGAGAAATTGTTGCAGTCATGTTGGTATTCTTGTAGAACTTTTATTTCTGATGTAAATCTTTGCTGTTTACAGTTTCTGTATATTTGTTATAGTTTTCAAGAATAAAGACAAAACCGCTGATACATTTTTGTATATTTAAGAAAAAAATCATGGGAGCTTGAATTTATACTGATTTTACCACGGATTGGCCCTTTATGTTAAATATTTTACCACAAAAAATAGTGAGGGGTAAAATATCGGCATAAAGGGCAAACCCATGATAAAATCAGTATAAATTCAAGCCCCATGAATTATTTCTTTTCTAATAGGACAAATACGGCAATTCTTTTGTATCGAAGCGCTCTAGGTGAAGGCAAATATTTGCTGCTCCCGTAATTAATCATTCTACTAATATTGACGTAAAAGACAAAGAAAACAGAATTAGTGACATGCTTAAACGATTTGAAATAACATACTTTGGACGAAGTTAAATGATTATCTTACTTTATTTTAAGAAAATTGGCTTTCAACAAATTTTTATCATCGTCTGTTTATGTTTCAGTGTTTTGATGACTTTCAGTTTGACATTCGTGTATTTTGCCTTAGAATGCTTATTATTTTCCGACTTCAATGAAGTCATTTACACCGATTGACCTCTGGTAACTCATTGATAAAAAAAACATACGGTGTTGGAGCATGATGGGAACAGCCCAAACAAATCCTGCTGTTGCCGATCAGCTGACATACAATACATTCATATTTTACCACGGTTGTGTACTCAAAACGTTTGAAAAACGTCACAATTTTATTAGAATTCAAATATCAACATTTAAGGATATTAATTATGTCTCAAATATTGTTATGAGGATGTAGTAAATTTGGCAATTTGGAAGATTTTTTATTTGTAACTGTCGTTAACATTACAAAATATTTAAATTATAATAAACTTCAATAACTTTCCAAGAAGGTCAAAGGTCAATGTATGATTAATGTAATCCAGACCCCGTGGGGGTTACTGACTATCCTTTCGGGTATAACTGTGCCGACAGCACTTGCCAAATCATACCCTGTTCAAACCAGAAAACATTGAAAAACATACCCTGTTCTAAACAGAAATATTTGAAAACATACCCTGTTCTAGACACGCTCAGAAAATGTATACCCTGTTCTAGACATGCTTAAAATGTATACCCTGTTCTAGACACGCTCCGGAAATGTATACCTTGTTCTAGACAGAGACCTATATGTTCTAGACTAGTTCAGAAATATATACCCTGTCACCAACAATTCATTAATGTAAGCAAAAAACATACTTGTGTCAATTTCTGTTGTTTTTAACTCGATTTCAAAAAAGACAAATGTATAAACAAATTTATAAACTGGAAAATATCAATGAAAAAATTATTCATAGATCAAGTTCAGCCTGTTTAAAATTATAGAAACCATTTAACAGTTCTTACACGTTGTGATCTTCTGATACCATCTTCTGACGGAGATGGTCTCACTACTGTTCTAATTTCATCATGATCATCATGATCATTGGTGTTAACAATGAGACTATCTTCATCGGGAGTCCTCCTTTTCTTAGTATGAGAAATATTCCGTGATATGAGTCGCATAATTTCATTATGTTAATTTTGGCACAACTGGAGATTACCTTCGCCATTAAATGTAACATTGATATGAGTAATTATGTCATCAAAGGGTAGTCTAAGTGTTGAATAAACTGGTCTGTAAACGTGTGTTTCGTTTAATATTTTTTCATAAATTTGAAAAGTTACAATAATGTTTTTCTTGTTTTCGTGATCATATGGAACAGGACGTTTGTAGTAAATACTACTGTTCTTTCCCTGGTTTGTTATACGAACAACCTGACCAATTTTATATGATTGATTCGGTTTGTCTAGGACAGCATAGTCACAAAATAGCTGTACAATACGTTCTTCGGTTTCAGTTAATGAAAATAAATAAATTTAATAAAAGAATGGAATAACGTTAACAAACAAAACCAGAAAAATGTTAAATGATAATTATAACAGTATAGGTATGGACATGAATTTCGTTAGCTTTGTATTAATTCAAAGATTTATTTCTAGTAAAATCAAAGGTTTTTTTTTGTGTGCTCAAATGCAAATCAAGAGTAGACACCGTGCCTGCACAATTTGTTTTCAGCTATTCTGAAGAACAGCAGTTCAGCGTGTTGTTTAAATCAAGTTGGACGTTATAAAAAGGAAGGAAGGATATATCGATATACGAGTTATTTTACATGAGACACAAAACTTTTCAAGCACAAAGTCGAGTATTACATGGAAAGTTAACACCGTTTATCGATTGAGATTCTAACAACGCAATGACCAAAACAAATTTAACAAAACAACAACAAACACCTTTATAAACAGGTGCCTCGAACATGTCTTAAATTTTTTTCACAATGCATACCTATCATGGGAGAGCAAAGGATCTTCATTGAGCATTGAAACTAATGTTGATTTATATATTACACCTCCAACTGGCACATCGACCTTAGGGTTGGTCTTCGGAGTTATGGTCTCATTTTCTTCCAATACATCATTAAATATAGGTCTCATGTCAAACACATCATCTAAAATAATAAAAGATTAAACATTAAATAAGATCAACATGCATTATTATATTTTAAAGGTATAATTTAATTCTATCCCCATATTTCATTTGGGTTCGTGTTATGCAACCTTTAGTCTTTGTTGTGGTGTTTGTATAAATATTTCGGTCAATGCAGCGTTTGTTGTTATCTAATGTCTCATTTTACATTATGCAATAACCATTCTTTTAATGTTTCAGGTAAATACATATTTGATTTAGACAAACCATATAAAATCTCATAAACGATTAGTTTATAATTGTATGGTTTTGTGTCCTTAATGCTCTTCAACTTTTTACTTTGCCTTGTATCTTTTGATTCGAGCGTCACTGATGAGCTATAATATAGATAAAACCCGCGTCTCGTGAAGAAAAAAATATAAGCTTAGTACCTTTCATAAGTATTCAAAACGGTCAAAAAGCATACTCTAAAATTAAGTACAAACCTGAACTATCATTAACTATGATCTCCATATTAGGGGCGTTTCCACTGCTGAAATGAGCACCATCAAAATCATCATCTTTTCTACAATCACCACCGCTAGATGATATACATTTCTCTGAGTCGTCACTTATTTCATCGGTCATCACATTTATTACGTTTGTCCTATAGTGAAAATGTCTAAAAAAAAAACAATCTGGTCCATTTTCATCATCGTCATAATCACTTCCGCCACCATCGTCAGGATCATCATTGCCATTGTCGTCGTTGCCGACACGGGGAGGACCCATTACTACTGATCTTGCCAATCTCCTTGCCTCACGTATACCAGTTTTCTACGATAAAACTTCAGCTCCTACAAGGGGATATGCGGTCAAATCAATGCGTGGTTGGCCAACATATTGACGATTCCATATATTTTCCTGTTTCGGATGAGCTTTTGCAAATTCAGGTGCATTTGGGTTGATCCTTATTTTCTCCAACCGGATCATATGCGATATATTTCTCTGTTCTCTCTCTGTAATTGTGTCTATTGCCTATCCATTGGCCATTCTTACTCCAGAAGTCCTCCACAACATCTGTTCCACTCAAATCAAGTCTACATTCTACTGTAGGAAAATTGTCCCTCATAAAACAAATCAACAAAACAGCAAAATGACATGACAGTAGTACGTCCTTGTAACTTTCTCTTGTTATAAAGTTAATTTTTGTAGTTTGCTGATTATTCTCACAAATAAAATTGTGCCGTATTGCCAAAAAAATGTGTCACAATTGCGGCATACTTAATTCTCTCTTCTTATGATCGAACTTTACTACAAAATATCTCTACGTAGTACCAAATGATTTTTAAATAAACTAGAGTTCCCTTTAGGTATGGTCTAGGGATTTCATCGTCTTGTCGTCCATTCATTAATGCTTCTAAGCAGTTCTGTACTTGAATAAAAGTTAATTTCTGAGCGGATCGCCAATTTTGTAGGTCTCGTCTTCTGATATTATCATGTGACAATCCATGTTCTGCTGGTGTGAACTCATCGTACACCAATTGTAAATGGTTTAAGTGAATCATAAAATCATTCATCATTAGAACCCGAGATTCGTGGTCGAGTGGATTAATCAGCTTCTTGTGATTGTGGATAAAGTCCTGATCAGCAGTATTTCTTATGATATATTTATTCGCTGGTCTTTCAACAAAAGCAGTATAAACAAATCCAAGTTCTGCTGGTATTGGGTCTGTATCGCTCACCTTCTGTGCTGGTCATCAGTTGCAGCATTATTTTCCTCCGTCTGATATCCCCCTCCGAACCAAAACCTATCGGTGGCCCAATAATATTCTTTAGGTGTTCATCATAAATAGTTGCACTTTTTTGCCACTGGTGGTAGACAAAGTCTGTATCAAATTTATAACATGTTGGCATAACCAGAATTAAAAGTTTTGGTACTTTCGGGTGAAGTGGATTAATATTCATTGCTCTTGCGTATGTGCCTGTTTTGTAATTCTGAAATGCATTCATTATTTCATTATAACTATCTATACCAGTACCTACTTGAACTAAGAAAGAATCTAAACATTTATGTTAATGTCCATTTACACCAAAAACGTAAGCTATCGGAATCTTGATAATAACGAATTTCACCAACAATGGCTGTTTTGTCTTCCGCAACTAACACTGGAATCTGAGGCACATTTTCACGTTTCATAATTTCAAAATAGATTTCACCAAGTATTCTAAAAAATTTTTGAATGCCATCATCTAAGCGCGTCAGTTCCTGCTTCCTCCATCTGTAAACACTGTGTACATCTGGTCCTTCAAGGTTCAAAGCAATGAAATTTACTAGTCTTGGTCCACCCCAAAATATGATCAGTTATATAGATACAATGGATAAGCGTGGATTCTTGAAAAAGAAACCATGAGCCCGGAGGGCGAATGGTTTGTTTTTCATGAATCTACGCTTATCCATTGTATCTATAACTTAAACTATTGTGTTAATTTCTTTTCAAAATTAAAGCCTTTTCTTAATTAGAAGGTATTGTAAGTGAGTTTAAATAACCATGTTATCGTGTCCAACGATGCATTGATTAATCTCAGATCACAATTAATTGGTTAACAAAATACAAATATAACACTTCTACCTTTAAAGATATTTATATTACCAGGCATGTGAATATTATCTGCTTATACAAAATAAGACATATTCGAAATTATTTCTATTAGAATTGAAAATGGAAATGGGGAACGTGTCAAAGAGACAACAATCCGACCAAAAAGCATATATAAAGTATATATAATAAGTATGTTATCGAAATTTTTCTAACACTCTAGGCACATCACGATTTTCTCGCATAGGCATTTGCGAACAAACCTTTGTAAAATTATGGAGTAAAACAGATGAAATCATACTATATTTATAAAACAAAAATTGACAAATAGAATGTAATCATTTTTGTTTCAAACATGTGAAATAGCCAATATAATAAAGAAAACCCGGTAAAACTCGCTATTATTACAAAAATATCCACTATAACATGCAAAATTAGAAAAAAAACAGGATAACTTAAGAATTGGAACAACAGAGAGAATACAGGGATTCGAACCTAAACCGACAAATCCCTATCTTTAACTCATTGATTTTAACCATGCTAACCTCGCGGCTATCAACTCATACTATACGACTGCATATTGTGTCTATATAAAGGTACAAGCCCTGTGTGTCCGATGAACCGATGTATATTATATGTTATTTAAATATATAAAATAGACTTCTATAGTGTAACCCATTGGTAGCCGAGAGGTTTCGTCGATGTGTTGATGTCAGTCACACATAACAGATTTCAAGGAAGGGTTCGATTCCCAGTGAAGGCATATAAAAATTACAAAAATTAAAGGTAAGTTTTTAAATTAATTCCAATAGTGAACAGAAATCAGTAAATTAGCCCATTCAAACTTAATGAAATTAGGCACACAAAGGAAACAATTGAATATAATTTGGTGAGTCAATTTCAGCGGCAGATTTAGAAAGCGTTGATTCTAGAAAAAGAATCCACGGTAAATGAATAGGCTGACGTCACCACAATGGTTTAACTTCATAGAACATTTTTAGGGAGGATTCATACCTTTTCCCATTCTTTTTCACGTGAAAATTTCTAGCCATGGTTTTTAAAAGGTCACATAAAACGGTTCTATCCTGTAAAACATCCTTTTCGTGAGAAAGCCCTAGTTGGAAATATACAGATTTCAAGGATCCTAGTTTACTATATTCCTTTATTTTCTCGATAAGTGTTTCTTTTATTCAAATGCTGAACAACATATAGCGATGTTCGGAAATACTGATTGTAACTCTCTTATATAGAGTTTCGACATGTTAACAATCTGTTGCCATCCAAATAGACACGTGATGTTTTGGTGACGTCATGGCAAACATCGCTGTCAAATCACTGATACACTAATCCCAATCTAATCTTTTTGAAATCCCAACTTTTATAACCGAAGTCAGATTTTAATAATGTGAAATTGGAATTCTTATTTTAGTTAGATCGCACAAACTCCCGGACTTAAACATAAATATATAAAGTCATGGAAAAGGCACACAAACGATTCAATGGTGAGCAACTAAAACTAAATATAGCAATCCAATTAAAACACAGGAACAGACAGACGCTCAATCGTAACTACTCGGTCATTCAGACATCATCGTCGGTTTAAAATCCTTACGTACTAGAATTCAAATTGTTTTAAAACGTATTTAAGTTCGATGAAGGGAATCAAAGTTTTCCGATACGAAATAATTTTCCAAAGGAAACAACGAAATGAAGCAATTTTGTACAAGAATCTTGATAAAATAAAAAATGTTTTTAATCTTAATATATTAAATCTCAGAGCATTAGTGTTTGCTTGTTTATTGACAGAGATGGAAGGAAGAGGATAAAGGAAAGCTTCAAGCCATATAAAAGTAAACATGGATTTTATTATTACTGTCTTTGATACAACATCAATAGACCTTATCTGCTACACTTGAAACGTGAATTTATGACACTTGATCTGTTGACGTCATTTAGCAATCTGTATTCTTCTGTAGCGTAATACTTCATTTGTGATGTTAAATTGTGCGTCTCTGGTGTTTATTATACAGTCATAGAGACATGCTGATTAAATAATTATAAGACATTGTGTTAGATGAATTCAAACATGTTTGAAGCAACAAAATGTAATAAAAACTACTTCATTTTGCATATCCAAACCCAGACAAAATTACTTTTCCTCTTCTTTTTTTGTGTGCATGAAACGTTATAGTATTAGCTGTATCTCACTTGTTACGTTAATATAGCATATTCAAAGCGTTATTGCATTAATAACTCTTCACCTTATATTTTTTTTGCATTATGCCATGCTTCGCATAAAAAGTTTATGCATATACTATAATATAAATATATTCAATAAAACTTTAAGGAGTGGTATCTTTAAAGAGTTTTTACAACTCTGGGTCGATGCCACTGCTGGAGAGCGTTTCGTCTCCGAGGGTATCACCAGCCCAGTAGTCAGCACTTTTGTGTTGTCATAAAACATTATCGATCCGTTCATTTTTTTTGAATTTACAGTTGATATAATATTGAATTATTAGAAACACTAAGGTTTTTTTACGCATGCAAATGTAGCTAAAGTCGTTTTTGGCACTATTTTTCTGAAATTTTTGCTTTCAATACTCTTCAATTTCGTATTTGATTTGACCTTCTCTCTGTTTTGATTCGAGCGTCTGGCGTAGCAAATTATAAGCTTGGTATCTTTGATGTTTTTGTGGAAGCCACAGTTAGTGGACGTTTCGTCACGTGCGTACGTGAAACTGGTTTAACCCCACCACATTTTGTGCCTGTATAATGTCAGTCTATCTGGACAATGTGTTTTTCATTGTTGTTAGCCTTTGTTTGCGTCTGTTATTTTTCAGAGGAGTCGAATTTTGTGGTTGCTGTAGTCTGTTTTGTTGTCCATTAGTTTTGATAATTCCTGTGGTTTTTTTTTGTTTTTGTTTTATGCATTATCAAAAATTCTATATAAATGTGTTGCTGAAAGTGGATAGTTAAAGATGAAAATTTTGAAGTCACCTTTGTTTTCAAAAAGTTTATATCTACACACTCATTGCCAGAGGTCATGTGTTCGTCAATGTATAAAACATACCTAGCTGTATCGGTCTCATTATTTATGTCAAATTTAGTGTTATTTATATTTAGATAGTCACCAAACTTTGAATTATTTAGTTATTTTAAAATTACATTTACAAAATGAATAGATTTGGTGATATGTTAGTATAACGGTAACATCTTTCATTCGTCTGTAATAGTCCAAC
Organism: Mytilus californianus; assembly: GCF_021869535.1. NCBI lineage: Eukaryota > Metazoa > Mollusca > Bivalvia > Mytilida > Mytilidae > Mytilus > Mytilus californianus. Next base: position 98,107,271 of record NW_026262668.1, read on the forward strand.
TATGAAGTAAGTAGTCAACAAGAAGAACAGCACTGATATTTCCTTTGGGACTGTCTACAGATTAGTCAAGTGACAAAACAAATAAGTGTTGACTATATCAATAAAAGCATTTTGTTGATGGTAAATTCTAAATTCTATTTCTTACATCATTTTGTAGCACGGTCGTTTTGAAAACCACGATATGTTTATCTACATCATCCTTTCTGGAGAGACGATTATGAATTAATTATTCTAAACTTTTTTTTCATTTGTGAATACTTCATGTCTAAAAAATAACGAAAAATCAAGCAATTTCACTTTCATGCCATTTATTTTCCTGTGAACTTGGAAGCAAATACGCAAACGAGTTTAGAAATTTGTATCATTACAAGTGCTTTTTATGTACTTACACCAAGATGTCGTTAAATGAAATTGGATATCCTTCATGTTTCATGCTTTTCAATAACATATAATGATCAAATCTCTGAAAGATTATTGAAAATATTCTTCATTGACAAAAATATCTTGATGTAAATTAGATACACCCAATCGAGCTTACTAAATTAATTGTATTGTATATTCTTTTCATGTACTTTTCATTATATAATATTCAATAGTCGAGGGTTAAGAGCTTTCCTGCCGAAGGTCGATGGTTCTCACCGGGCACTTTCCAAGCCTGTAAAGACTGACGACCACGAAATAGTCCATTGTGTTGGCGTTAAACACAAACAAAATCAATTTACATTTGTATCAATGGGAGTATGACATTTGCGCCAATATTGAAAATATATGTTTTCCATTTGTGCCAAACTGACAAAGTTTTCATTTGCGCCAATTATTAATTTTTCATTTGCGCCAATTTGATTTGAACAGGTTAGATCTGATACATTTTAGACTATAAAAGAACAAATAACGGCCATGAATCGTTTTAATCGCACTACAATAAACAGTTTAACTAACACCACCAGAATATTTACATTTTTATGGATGTCATAAAGAAAATCTAGGCAACAACTTATGTAAAATTCAGATCTCTCGACATGTCAGCAGCCGTAAGAAAACATGAAAAGGAAAAAATGAACTTTGTTAGGGAAAAGTATCGGATGTATTGAAGAGAATATATCACAAGGTCGCAGTTCATCAGAGGTGTTGCATACAAATACTCAGACTTGTAAATATGCAAATATGTTTTTGACGTCAAACTGTTACTATTTTATTAAAACAGTGCTATTTTACGTGTGATGTATATAGTTTTAGAAACTTAAACAATAAACTTATCCTGCTCGAAATCCCACTTCCACCCCATGGTGAGCAGGGGGCAGATGGCAGACGGAAGGGGTGCTGAATTTTGTTAATATATAAATTATGTACAACTTATTTGTCTCATGACTTTTGTCTACCTGTAAATTGGCGTAAATGAAAAAAAAATTGGCGCAAATGAAAATATAAATTGGCGCAAATGGAAAAATAAATTGGCGCAAATGAAGTGCAGATTGGTGCAAATGCAAAACGCCGGTATCAATCAATCACATGGTTAGGATCTCAAAAAAGTGTAAACCCGCCGTATTTTATTAGCATGTTTATAGTTAGGATACACTTCAATGGTTCTCCTTTGTTATATCTGATTGTTTTTGTCATTCAAGTTATTATAAATATTAATATTCAATAGCCTACTTAATTTTTTCACAGCTTATTTAGACGCGAGCGAATAAAAGAGCTTGATAACAAACTAGCCGACACTCGGGATGTATCCTGTTTTTGTTTTGATTTTGTGGGAGTCGATGATTTTTCTTCTGGCATATATCAATAGAATGTAGTATTTGAATTTTGATATAAATCATTAGTTTGTGTCAATCCTAAATGCACGTATGACTAATCTCCGTTTTAATATCAATGATCACTTCGACTAACCTGACAATTTGAGAAATATCATTCACTGAATCTTTCCTTGCGGATACTTTACAGCAATAACTTAAGAGAATTATTAATAATTGATTGGGGTAGCTTAAAACAATCAGTTTAATAACAAATTTGTAATCAAACACCCACAGAACAAAGTGATCAAGGTTACATAATGTATCGTCCTAGAATCTACTACAGACAGTTTATTAGAAAGTGCAAATTTGTATACATACAATAAAAAATAGAAAAAGATATAAAAACAAAACTATTCTATGACAAGATCTCAAAGTGGGGCTTTTTGGGGAGTATTTGCAATTTTGTATTAAATGCAGGAAGATTGAAACCCTAATGCAAATATATAAAAAAAATCAAAAAAGTTAAAATTGATATCTATCTGAAGACTACGCGTGAAGGATTTAAGTAGATACATTAATTATTTTTTTTATTCTCAAATTTAAGAGGCCAAAAAGGTCGTATGGGTTAAAATATGTTGTAATAGAAAAGGATGTACAACTGGAAAACTTTAGAAAATTACATAGAAACCGTTTCATTCCTCGTCTTTGAAAAATTATTTTAAAGTTCAAAGTCTCTAAAATAAAAATTTCTTCCGTTATAGAGAGTTAACTAAAGTGATGTTTCAAGCAAAATTTGAAATCCAAACACAAGGATATAGTTCTATAGAATTTCTGTATAGACAGAACAAAAAGTTATTTCAAAATTATATTCAACTTATAAATGAAGAATAGAGTAAAATTCAAAATATTTGTAATTGTGAGAGCGTTATCATTTTTTTCTCAAAAATAACACTTAAAAAAATTCAAAATATTGTGTAAATATTTTTGTCGTTATTCTAAATATATTCGCTGAAAGAGTGCTTGAAATTTTAAGGAAATGATAAGGTCACCTATACCAACAAAAGTCCTCATTGACTAAGGAGATGATTCAAGTACCACACTCAAACATTTACACTTTACCCAAGTACCTTAAGAGAAGAACAGGCGGCGAATAAATGACCTCATTTAATTACAAGCCGGATGACTACGATGAACAAATAGCAAAATGTATACGCAACTCAACCAAAGAATACAGCAACTCAAGGTATGCCTACATAATAATGATGTAAGCGTGATTCAGTATGCTGACAGTGCCTTATATTTGATATACTTGGACTGCATTTGTTGCAAGCATGACTGTGATGTGCTGTGTATAATATAAATTATGTGTGCTATATTGTTATACTTTATATATTACGTGGGCTTTATTGTAAGTCATCGACCATCCATCTTTTAATTGAGTGCATGGTTTATTTTTCTCGGGACTAACAATTGTAACGTCACGGTACCCAAATTGCACCGAGTACCCAAATTGCACCTATTTAATGAAAATATCAGAGGAAACCTTACAAGTTTCCTAGAGACTAAAAAAATTGTATTTTTATGATTTGACACTATGCACGTCTTTCAGCATAGGTAAATATATTTAAATATACACAAAAAGTTCACAGTATATATAAACAGATGAAGTGTTCACTGGAAAAAGTAAAATGTACGGAAACGTCGCCATGCGACGACCACAAAAAGTCATCTTTTAAAAATTAGCAAATAAAATATGTTACAAGCATTCATTTCTTAAAAAATGAATAGTACGCATGGGCTAATGTCAAATTGTTCTCAATATTTAAAGAAATAAAACAAAATATCTGTTATTCGATTTTTACGGATGTGAATTTAACCATGGATGCAATTTGGGTACTCCTCATTACAGAACCATGGATCGTTTGGAGGTCGGTTCAAACCCATTTTTCTATGATTCAATATGGATTCACAATTAAATTGGTGGAACTATTTAGTAAATAATGATACATCTACAAAATAAACACAGAATGGAAACTTTTGTCTAGATCATAAATAAACGCAGGTGAAAAAACTGTCAAAATAGGTGCAATTTGGGTACCCTCACGTTATCTACCTTATTAAAAATAATGTTTTTCATTAACATAAAGCAACAAGATTTTTTGTTGGAAACTCAATTTTTTATGTATTATATATGTTTTATTGCAACTCTGTATTATGTTTGCTTTATTACAACTATGTATTGTGTGTGCAATAATGAACATGATTGTAACCATGTATTATGTGTGATGTATGCTTTATAGTGCATGTAATTATGTATTATGTGTGTTTTATTGTACATGTACATGTAACTATGTAGTATGTGTGCGTTATTGTACATGTAAATTTTTATTATGTGTGCTTTATTGTCTATGTAACTACAATGTATGTATTATGTGTGTTTCATTGTACATTTTACTTATGTACAAGTGTGGACACAGATCAGTGTGGATAGTATGTTTGGATGTTTGAGTGTTTTCTGACAAAAAGAGTTCTCTGGTTTTCCCCATAGGGTTCTTTGTTGAACTGTTGTGCCCAGTGACAGTCAACCTGTACCGAACACTGAAAATAGCAGTCTTATATTCAATATTGCGTTTTACTGTTCAATATATATAAGAAGATGTGTTACGAGTGCCAATGAGACAACTCTCCATCCAAGTCACACTTTGTAAAAGTAAACCATTATCAGGTCAATCAAGACTGTCATGTAGGAAACACTACTTTAAATCAGTGCTGACCGTTCATAGAATTTATTTAGCTAGACATTGCTTTTAATATCAAATCTACATATTGGCAAACGTGCTATGATTGCTTCCGGAATATAATATGTACATTCCTGAAAATAAATTTTGTGCATGTGCAACGTTACATTGGAGGATTTCCTTTCAACATTTTAACTTTGAGATAACTTCTATGTGAATAGATTAACATTTTTAAAAAATGATCTGTTAAGGGAACACAGCTAGCTGAGTGTGCTCAAACGCTGTAGAGATTTACGTAAAGAAGCAAAAGATTTGGAAGGATTGCCAAATTATTCCAATAAAATAAGTTTCAAAATTTGATTTGGGATAGCAGCAAAAACTTAAAAATAGAATCGTTTTCATAACAGCGTAGACAACCGGTAAACTTTTGTTGGTAATAATACTGAATAATTTACCTTTAACTTGTTTGTCATTGGCTATCGATAACAATGATATTACGCTCACTCAGTCTGTCAGAGGCCTTCCAGTTGGGATTTAAATAATGATCACTTGTTACACATTTCGATACATAAAATGAAACTTTCTTTTCACAAAACTTTAAAACATTTGTTTTAAATATTTTTTTTATACCATCACATACAACAGTTTCATTTTAAAGAATAATAATGTTCAGAGCTGATATCATTAAATAATCCAAAAATACGTTTATTCATTGCAAAAAACTTTTAAGTTGATGGGGTTAATTCACAAAATATCTTATTGATTACGAGAATAAGTATTTCTACGTTGTAATCATTTTAAAAGAGTGGCCTATTATTTATTCAATGCATACATGTAGGTTTTGTTTGTGAAGAGTTCCGGATAATTAAAAAATCATTTTATTTTTTTTTGTTTAATACCTTGATTTTTTTTTACATAAATCGATTCATTCATTCAGATATTTATCAGTTTGTCTTGGCTATTCAAGTCCTACAAAACGTCTCACGAATTTGGTCTTTTTCTTACAAAACTTATATTCTTGTGATGTATTCTTTTGTTGAAGAATGAATGTTGCTCCTTTTTTATTTTTTGTCGTTTTTTGTGTCTCATTGACGTATAAGAAAACCGGGCTACCCCTTTTTCATATTTAAAAACATACGAGTGACATCAATACCAATTCATGACACAAAATAACTAAGTTAAACTTACAACAGACGAAATATAATGAAAATCGCTTTTATTGTCTTCTTAATATCGAAGTCAGAATGTGGTCTTTGTAAAGATGTTGTAAATTAATCAAAAACAACAAAATAATTTGAATGTTTATATTGGAAAAAGTAACGTTGTGTAAATCATTACAATTATTTTATTTCAAATGAATATCAAGCTGTTGCATTTTTGCGCTGCGAGCAAATTGTAACTGTTAACCGAATTTTTAAAATTAATTTTCTTGTTGTAATCCTGTTGGAAGCTGCGCTGTGTAGTTTATTTTTCTTTTATTGTTTATTGCCAAATATAATCAAGACAGACAAAAAAAGTTTAAAAGGTTACATGTTAAAATAGAGAATGGAAATGGGGAATGTTTCAAAGAGACAACAATCCGACCAAAGAGTAAACAAAACAGCCGAAGGCCACCAAAGGGTCTTCAACACAGCGAGAAAACCTCGCACTCGAAGGCGCACTTGAGCTGGCCCTTTAACAAAAATGTGTACTAGTTCAGTGAAAATGGACGTCATACAACTCCTAAACAAATAAATGAACTTAAATTAAAAAACATACAAAATGAAGACTAACAAAGACCAGAGGCTCCTGACTTGGGACAGGAGCAAAAAATGCGGCGGGGTTAAACATGTTTAGTGAGATTTCAACCCTCCCTTATACCTCTAGCCTATTTAGATTAAACAAACACACAACAATACACCGCTACATATTTTGCCAAAGTCGGGCTGGGGAGGGTGCATGTTATACTGATTTAACCCACTGGGTTGTGTGCCTGCACCAAGTCTAGCCAGGGAGGGATTGCATGTTAAACTGGATTAGCCTCACTAAATTTTGAGCCAAACGTCCGGCTATCCGGATTTTGTGTTGTTCATTGTTGATTAAACGTCTATTTTACTATTTATGGATAGGACTGGATGGTCTTCGTTGTTGTGGTCTCTTAATTTTCCTACCTTTTATCTTTGTATGTTTTATTGTCGTATAACAGATCTAAAGCCGTTTAATTACGAAACTATCTGCAATATATTTAATAGTCACAAACATGCATGACAAATTTGACACTAGACGTTACGCAAACAAAAATCAATACACCAATGTATCTAAAGTCACAATTGATACAACTTTATATAAAAATAAGGAGATGTGGTATGATTGCTAATAAGACTACTATCCACCAAAGTTCAAATGAAGTGGATGTAAGCAATTATAGGCAACCGTACGGCCTTCAACAATGAGAAAAACCTATACCGTATAGTCGGCTACAACAGTCCCGACATGAAAAATATGAAACAATTCAATTGAGAAAACCAACGGCCTAATCTACAACAAAACAATTAACGAAAAACAAATGTTCTGCTCTTTGGTCGGGTTGTTGTCTCTTTGATACATTCCCCGTTTCAATTCTCAATTTTATTATAGATATAACTGCATATAAAAATAAGAATATGTGGTGTGATAGACAATCAGACAAATCCCTTCCAGTGGTCAACAGACGTTAGCAATATAGGTCACCGTACGACCTTCAACAATAAGCAAAACACACACTGTATAGCATGAAAGCTTCAAATGGCCTTGTCATGACAAACACGAAAGTTGAGTGGATGCAGAACAGAGCGAGTGAAAAAAAAAACGGATACCGCATGGAAACTGGCAAATGGTCCGCAATGTTACTTTGGTCAACTCACTAACTTGAAATTAAAGACCTGGCGAATTTAAGTCCTTATCTATGGCTGAGATGTATGTTTAAAAAAACGGAAAATCAAGGTTTGTTTGGACATTTTTATAATGCAAGTCTTGGTTTTAAATTATTTGCGAGTAAGCTTAAGGACTCAATAACAAATGATCACTCCCAGAAAGACGGAAACATCCATTAACAAAAGAAATCAAAGCACTGTAAGCGCTGTAGGCAGTTAACCAAAAACCAAGGCAAACGTAATTATGAAAACTGTGGCAATGTTGCTTCAATTTTTTTTAAGATTTGAAAGAACAAACATTAGAAAATTCGTATATTGTACATTTATGTTCATTAAATGAATTGATTATTAAGGCAAATTAATTAATATATTTCATCAAGGTTTTCAAAAGCAACTCGTATATCAATGTAAATGACCCCCATCTTCACCCCCAAGTGCATGGTGTTACTCCATACCAAGTTTGGAATAAAATGACAGGTGATTATAAAACAGTTGGTCAAACATTCTCGGGCTTTACACTGCTTGAAAGATTTATATGTTTTCTTTAAAATGAGCCATTAATGAAAATTATTATAGGCCCAGAAATAATTTAATAAACAATTAAAGTAAATTCAATAATCTATACTCATTTTTTGGATCAAATTTTTTTTTATAATTAACAAGAAATAATAGTAACAGGATGCCGTTACGAAGTCTCCCAAACAAAGCCCCCATAATTCGTCATTCCCATGGTCTCCTGACATTGGGCAAAGTCCAGTTCATATTGGTTTGGTCTAGTAAAGTGATATGCATATGTGACACCAAGGAGATTGACCCTGTATGTCATTCAAATCTTTTTGAAATGATGAACAGGAATAAATATGGTTTAGGTGTGGGTATCTCGACCGTTTACAAATTCTCAAACAGGAGGGGGTGGGGTAACCCCAGGGACTCCCCCTATTTTTCATTTGATTTGTTATAGTGTCCCATACATGAATACATATGGTTAAGGGGTGGGGATCTCGACCATTTCCAAGTTCTCAAACAGGAGGGGGTGGGGTGACACCAGGGACTCCCCTATATTTCATTTGATTTGTTATATTGTCCCATACATGAATACATATGGTTTAGGGGTGGGGATCTCGACCGTTTACAAGTTCTCAAACAGGAGGGGGTGGGGTGACCCCAGGGACTCACTCAATATTTCATTTGATTTGTTATATTGTCCCATACATGAATATATATGGTTTAGGGGTGGGGATCTTGACTGTTTACAAGTTCTCAAACAAGACGGGGTGGGGTGTCCCAATGGACTCCTCCTATATTTCATTTGATTTGTTTTATTGTCCCACACATGAATATATATGGTTAAGGGGTGGGGATCTCGACCATTTCCAAGTTCTAAAACAGGAGGGGGTGGGGTGACCCGAGGAACTCCCCGTATATTTCATTTGATTTGTTATATTGTCCCATACATGAATATATATGGTTTAGGGGTGGGGATCTTGACTGTTTACAAGTTCTCAAACAGGAGGAGCGGGGGTGTCTCTAAGGACTCCCCCTATATTTCATTTGATTTGTTTTATTGTCCCATACATGAATGTATATGGTTTAAGGGTGGGGGATCTCAACCATTTCCAAGTTCTCAAACAGGAGGGGTTGGGGGTGACCCCAGGGACTCCCCATATATTTCATTTGATTTGTTATATTGTCCCATACATGAATATATATGGTTTAGGGGTAGGGATCTCGACCGTTTACAAGTTCTCAAACAGGAGGGGGTGGGGTGACCCCAGGGACTCACTCAATATTTCATTTTTGATTTGTTTTATTGTCCCATACATAAATATATATGGTTTAGGGGTGGGGATCTTGACCATTTCCAAGTTCTCAAGCAGGAGGGGGTGGGACGACACTGGGGACTCCCCCAAATTATTTTCATTTGATTTCTTTTATTGTCCCATTCAAGTATATATATTGTTTAGGGGTGGGGATCGCGACGGTTTACAAGATAAAAGTACATTTTCAAATTGAAAGGGGTTGGGATGACCCCCAGGGACTCACCCTATATTTTGGTTGATTTTTTGTATTGTCCTGTTCTCATTACTGAAGACTGCATGTGTCTATCACCTACTGTTTTCGAGAAATAGTCATTTGAAAATTTAAAAAAATAAAATCCCATAGGGTTCTATAGTAAACCCCTCCCTTCTTCAGGCCCCTCCAAATACCCCCTAAATAGACCCCAATGCACAAACAAAAGATTAATGGCTCCGCTAGACATGTTAGTCTAATATTTTATGAAACCCTAAGTAAATCTGACAAACGGTCAAAGTTGTCTTCTTAGACGGTTTGAGTGGATTCGGTCCGACTTGTCTCGGGGACGAGTTGTCCACATTACTTAAAACATCCCATCAACGTCGATTTCCGCATCTGTTTTCATGACCTCGTTTCATTCATAAAATAACAACAACCTTATTTGGCAAGACAAGTTAGAAATTACCACCCACTTATATAACTTTATTTCCTCTATCATAGAGATTTGTTGTACATGAACAATATTCCTGCGCATTTTGCCATTTGGGAAATATAAACGACTTGTAATTACCCATTTTCGGCGATGAAATATTTCATACAATTGTTCTTTGACATCGTAGCCAAAAGCACAGGGGATAATAAACTACGTACGGATTTCTATTGAGCACTACTTCCTATGTGCAACTTCAAAAGTTTTGGGTAGTTCGACGATCATTTAAGGTTTTTCTGATCATATTTTTTGTATTCCAGAAATAAAAGTATTAAAAAAATGTCCAATTAGTTATAAATAACATAATAGCCAGCTAGATAATAACAATGGCACGTATTTCAGTATTTATTGGGTAGAACACAAATCTAGGGTGCTCGCATAAGGCAGCTTAACTGCCTAAAAATGAATATACGAACTACAGTGCACAGTATATTATATACATATATTATTTGCGATCATAAAATGTACAAAGTCGTCCATTACTATGTAAATTGGGTCGATTAAAAAAAAAAAGCTGAATATGTTTCTGTTGCCAAGGGTTTTTCACAAGTATAGTACTTCGCAGAAAAGTTCACCAAACTATACATTTTACCTATTCAAAAACGTAAATGCAAATTTCACAAGGCTTGATCCAAATAGCTTTTTTACTGTCTAATAACTTGCAAATACGAAAAAGACAGGACAGAAGTATATTTTGTCTATATGTTTTGTGTTTGCACACTTTTTAAAGTTGATCATGCATTCGTTTTAAAATAAAATTTTGACCAGATAAAAGTTAAAAAATGACATAATTGGACAACCGCAATTGTTAAATCGCGTTGACGTCTGAAAAAAGGAAATAATCAACACATGCATTGTAACTTTTAAAGCCAGTTAAATCCTTTTTTTTGCTGAAAGAACGTGCGATATCATAAAAAATGATTATCAAAACATAACAAAAACACCGAATAGTTTTTCGAATTATTTTATTTAGGCGTTGAGACCCTTTGATGACCCCACAGTTTAAATGTCTATGATAAATAAGTCGTGAATAGTGGGCGTTACAGACGAACGTTCACCTAATCTGACCCAGTCAATGGGATATTTTAGCGCGCCAATCAATGGTCTCGTCTACACTGTTATGCACATGATTCTAGAGGAGGACCACATTAGGTGCATTTCTGCATGATTTGATTGTAGTATGCCTGTAATATTGGTATGGTTCTATTTATGTTCCTTTGAGGTGGTCATTTCTTACTTGGGTTTGTCCACAAAAAAAACTAAACATTTGTTCAGGGTCTTCCCAGTATCATTAGTAAAAATTTTGTTTAAATGTGGAAATTAAAGATATATTATGGTTTGATAGTAACGATAATATACCAGATATGGCAGATTCCAATACAGATGCTCATAACTCCTACAAACTGATTACAATTCTTTTAGATATGAACAGGATTGAAGGACAAAAGGATAAAAATATAATTTATACTTAGGAACATTACCGGTATGTATAAGTGAAAGATCATTTACACTCAGGACTCATGAGCAGGCAGCACAGATGTTAAAAAAGTGTTATAAAACCACCTACATGCATATGTAGCATCATATTTTTAGTAGCACGAGTATCATTGTTTGGTAAATTTGGGCTTTTTTTATTTGGCTTCTGGACAAAAAATGTTTGGCTCAAGTGCAAATAAAATGCTTTAATATTCCCATAAATGGGAACATTGAATGGATGGTACAACTCCTTTTGCTGACAGTTTTAATCATATTACCTTGCAGCAGATCATGTGCAGATGTGAGTTGTCTGTCAAATCTTTATATCACAAAGAATGCATTTGCATAACAATGAACTGAGCTCAAAGCAAAGCACTTTAATAATACACTTGGACAAAAAGCTCAATCCAGTGATATACTTTGTAATAGAGGACTGTCATGAACATTCTCCTTCAACATGCCAAACATGGAGCAGAAGTCCTGAAAAAGACATGTGTTTTGTTTATATTATATGTACATATATATTCCAGTTTTAACATACAAAGTTGTGTTAATTCAGTTTCTAGCAAGTAGTTCATGCACTAATATAATAATATTTGCTGAGTGGCCCTCTTGTTGAAATAAGATCATACTTCCACATAATCATTGTAATTAGGTGACCAAACATTAAAACTATAATAAGTTATCACTTATCTATCAGTATCTATTTACCAACACAACTGAATCAATATAAATATAGAATAATACATGGCTAAATCCGTTTCGCATGCTGTATCACCACGAGGAGCCAATAACAGTCCCGAGGGTGAAAAAACTGTCAAAAAAGGTGTAATTTGAGAATATATACATTCGAGACTTCATTTTGACTGCTCTACATTGTTTTTGTTTGATTATTTAAATAATCTGGCCTCCTTTATGTTTGAAATAAATAGTCTGACCTCATCAAATTTGCTAGCTCTTCCTCCCAGCCCCCCTCAAAAGTAGATTGTTGTCCGCTGCTGTTTAGCTTATTTAATGTGGTAACATTTCGTATCATACCAGAAAATACGGCAACTGGACATCATATCACTGACAAACTCCATACAGCGTTATCGTTCGGGCCATACTTCCCTTTCTGTAAAGAAGCGTAGCCAGATGTCACCACTGTTTCGGAGTTTGGACATCATATGTCAAAATTTGACGTTATTCGATATATGACGTCGCGCCTTGATGACGTAACATTGGAGACCTAGCGAAGGGGCCAGCTGAAGGACGCCTCCGGGTGCGGGAGTTTCTCGCTGCATTGAAGACCCATTGGTGGCCTTCGGCTGTTGTCTGCTCTATGGTCGAGTTGTTGTCTCTTTGACACATTCCCCATTTCCATTCTCAATTTTATTTATAAAATGTTAGGTTGAACCCAATGCTAAAAAAGTTGTGAAAAATAAAATATTTTAAGTCTTGCAAATACATGTAATAATACATTTCAGCAATCGGCTGTACTTTTTGTTTTTTTATTTTGTCTATTGTTTGAGATTGTGTATTGACCTCTATAATTGTTTTACATGTAAATTAATAATAATACTGGTTGCATTTATTTAAATGAAGGATGAACTTCTTACACTAGAATATTAATAGGTCTTATTGTTATTTTATGAGGTTTGGCCTTTTAATTTTAAGCTGAAACATGCCAATAGACCATGAAAAACATAACTAAGGTGCTTGACCAACTAATCCCCATTGATGAGATGTTGTTATTCTGATACATGTACATGTACAACACACCAAATAGTATTGACTTACCAGAACTGGTTCCCCACAAACTGAACTAATCAGATTTAGCATATAAGAGAGCTCTACATAAGAATTCACAAATTTGGGTTTTTACCCATTATTTTAAATGTAATGAGTGAAAGTTTTTTTTCAATTGCATTATTAACTCCAATTCACCATTCAAGCAAATATCAAATGGGGTTTTTCACCACCAAACTCTTTAATGTATTGGATTTTTTCATCATCAATAGATCTATATTGAATTTAGACATGTTATAATGAAGTTATGTCAAACCAAGATGTCAATCCATGATTCAAATATGTTTCTTTCTATATACATGAGGGACGGACGGACAGACGGACAACGGTATAACATAATATGTTCCGTAAACGGGCGTATAAGAAATAAATGGAGAATGTGTCCCCATGAACACAGATGATGCCCCCGCTGCATACAACATTATAAAGGAACATAACTCCAGAATGATAAAAGTGACGCTACCCAAATTTGTACATGTCAGATGTAAGTTTTGTGGCAATACGTATTGGGTAAAGGTTTCATAATGTTTGGTTGGGGCAATCTTAAGTTACAGAAGTGAAACTAACAATTTTGCATTTTCTTTCCATTTAAAAAGGGGCATAACTCGAGAATGGTTAAAATGACCCCACCAAAATTCCAACATGATCTGTGTTTTGTGGTAATAAGCATTGTGTATAAGTTTGATAACATTTAGTTGAAGATAACTTAGGTTAGAGAACGGCCGGAAACTAAAAAAATTGTAAGTTTTCCATTTATAAAGGGGCACAACTCTAGAACGGATAGAGTGACGCTACCAAAATTCTAACTTGATCTGTATTCTGTGGTAATTAGCATTGTGTAGAGTTTGATAACATTTGTATGAGGCAAACTCAAGTTAGAGAATGGTACCTAAAAATTTTGTAATTTTTCAATTTATAAAGGGGCAGAACTCTAGATCAGTTGTAAGTGACGCCATCAAAACTAAAACTTGGCCTGTGTTTTGTGGTAATAAGCATTGTGCATAAGTTTGATAACATTAGGTTGAGGCAAACTAATGTTAGAGAACGAAAACAAAAAAATTAGCAATTTTTCAATTTGTAAAAGGTATAAGTCTAGAACGGTAAAAGTGACACCACCAAAATTCAAACTTGATCTGTGTTTTGTAGTAATAAGCATTGTGTATAAGTTTCATAACATTTGGTTGAGGCAAACTAAAGTAAGAGAACGGAAACAAAAAAATCAGCAACTTTTCCATTTGTAAAGGGACATAACTCTAGAACGGTAAAAGTGACACCACCAAAAATCAAATTTGACCCGAGTTTTGAGGTAATAAGCATTATGTATAAGTTTGATAACATTTGGTTGAGGCAAACTAAAGATAGAGAACAGAAACCAATTTTTGGGACGTACGTACGTATAGACAGACGGACAAGGGTAAAACTTAATGCCCCCTCCGCGACGGCAGGGGCATAAAAAAGCTTTATTACACAAATCATTTTGGTGAATTAAATTCTTATAATTGATAATCAGCTGTTCTGTCATTAGAGAAATGTTATTAAGAACCTTTAGAACAAACATTATTTCTAGTTTATCTTGACGATCACAAAGACACTTGATGATCTTTAATAGTGCAGTGATACAGGCGGTCCCCGCTATCCAGTAAATAACGTCATAAATGCGTGTAAATTTTCCAGCAAACATAACGTTAACTCTAAAGAGGTCTAACTATATATAAGGAAAGGGTTCCTCACCTACAATTGCAGCTGTCAGTGTTAATGTGTAATGGTGACTGCCAAACAATAAGTCAATTTGTTAGTGAATTTACAAATGACAATTTAAAACAGTGGACATGACTAAGCATTCATAAAACTAAAAAGTAAGACATTTTGGCTTCATATGGAGCGTTTTAGTATTCATAATTATAAAAAGGACAGGTTTGGGGGATCAACATCTCGTTTCTGAGTGTTAGAAAAATACTCCTTACTTTAGACCACACCATGTGCATTTTAAAATACATGTAGTTTATAGTATACATACTGTCATAAATGTACATTCACTGTTTTGCCAGACAAGCTGGGGCCGTGGCCTGGGAAGCAAGAGTAATCTAGGACTAGTACATTTTGTAATACTAATATGAAGGAAAAAAGCATTACAGAAATTGTATGCAACCATATATACATGTATGTATTTTAACCAAAAAATTTCACTGCATGTATTTTTTTTTCTTCAAGTATTGAACATGTTTGTTGAAATAATATTTTCAATGTGTTGCTACGTGCAGACTATAGTATAGCTATTTTACATACATGTATATATATGGATGATGATAATGTATTGTCTATTGAATAAGTTTCATGGGCATATTAGTTCAAGACAAAAATTTGGTTAGACAAATAGGTGGAATGTAGTATATTTTGCCAAATTTGTAAAAATAATCCAAAATTTAGAATGATATCGAAATTTCCGACACGTGTTTGTTTCGACATTTGTTTACAAATAATAATGTCTCGTGATAGATTATTCCATGATGTCAAGATTCATCAATGGAATTTCTGAAAACAAAAAGATTATATTCTCTGTTTTCAAAGGCAAAGAAGTTTCATATAAAAAAATTCACAACTACGTGTACATGTATTTAGCTACTTAACAGGGTTGCGTTCAATATAGTAGCAGCTGCTACATAGATTTTTTACTACTAAACATGTAGCTAGCCTATAAGCTGCTATCTTGACTTTATCTATTTAGCAGCTAGGCTAGCAGCATGTTCAGTAGTCAAAAATCCACGTAGCCCTATGAAGCTGCTAAGATATCAGTGGCGGATCCAGAATTTTTCATAAGTGGGGGCCTGCTCCGGTCATGCTTCAGTGATTCCCTATATAATCAACCCCCTGCACCCCCCTAAATCCGCCTCTGGATATAGAACGCAACCCTGGAACACTAACACTGGTATGGTACTATTAATCTATGACTTCTGATCTGAAACACCTACTAATACACACAGAAATATCATCAAATAGTGAAATTAAATAAGATTGATTGCACCTTGTATGGATAATTCCGGCGACACGTGTTACATCGGGAGACTATATGAATCTATGACTTCTGATCTGAAACATCTACTAAAACTCACAGAAATATCATCAAATACTGAAATATAAGATTGTTTGCACCTTGTATGGATAATTCCGACACTTGTTACATCAGGAGCTCGTATGTTTACAAATAATAATATCACGTGATCACGCACTGCACTGACGACAAAATCTACACAATAACTGTAATTACACAATTAACACAAGTCATACATAACCCATTTACCTTGCAGACATGCAAAGGGTTTGTATACGGTTAACAAAAATATTGTATGTACAGTTAATGAAGAAATTATTTCATCAAATAGATAAGATTTTCACCCATGACACAAATCGACTGGGTTGACATTTCTGTCAAAAAAAAGTGTCATCGGGGATAATTGATAAATGGGATTAAATTGACCGTCAATAAGATCAAGAGAACCAGATATGGAGAACCTTAACAGTAATAAGTAATACTTACAACAATTGCTGATACCAAATGCTATTTTCTATTGGAAATATCAAAAACATGATGATAGTTTAATGTTGCAGGTTATTTTCTTTTTTTGGCGCGAAAAATTCTTACTCCTATTGCTTGACGTAACAAAATTTGTATAGAATACAATTTAAATATAGCTCAGCGGAAATAAAAGTTAATATGCAGAAGCATGACAATATATCAATGATAAAATGAGTATATATTACTGCAAAAGATTAGAATTTTACTTTACCATTATACTTCACTTAGAATTACATTTGAGCGCTAGAACATCTCTGTTTGTGAATCGGTTGAATCCAGGGGTCGAAGTTCAACATATTCACGGAAATTTTTGTGTATCAACGGAAAATTCAGTTTGTGCTTTGCATCAAGGCTTGCGTTGCTTTACATCGAGGCCAAAGCAGTTCAACCAATCGGGGAATGTTAAGTTGGGACATACCTCTATTTTTACTGCAGGTTTTGGCATAATTAAAACGGAATTATAGAAAAATTAAATGTTGTAAGTAGATACAAAACAGAAAATGATAAACACTTTTAGCAAAAGATGAATTGGATCGGAGTTCTGTGTATTCATATTATTTATACAACCCTCCTTTACTCTTGGGAAGCGTGTTCTTTACATCGAGGCTTGCGTTGCTTTACATCGAGGCCACAGTAGTTCAACCAGTAGAGGAATGTTTATTTGGGGCATGTGACCTATTTTAAGTGCAGGTTTTAGAATATTTTAATCGAAATTATAGAAAAATGGAATGTTGTTAGTACATATAAAACAGAAAATGATGAATACTTTTAGCTAAAGATACATTGGATCGGGGTGCTGTCTATTGATATTATTTGTACAACTCTCCTTACTGATGCCATATTTTGGAATTTCTGTGACCTAAATGGTTCGCGAAAATTAATATTTTTATATATAGTATAGTAATTATATGTGCTTGATTTTACGTGTAATTATGCAATATGTGTGTTTTATTGTACATGTAACTATGTATTATGTATGCTTTATCTTGCATGTAATTATGTATAATGTGTGCTTTACTGTACATGTAACTTTGTATTATGTATGCTTTGTTATAAATATGTATTACGTATTCTTTATTGTATCTACATGTATGCATTCTGTGTGCTTTATTGTGACTATGTATTATAAATGCTTTATTGTGACTATGTATTATATGTGCCTGATTGAAACTATTTATTATGTGTGCTTTACTGTAACTGTATTATGAGTGCTTTATTGTAACTGTGTTATGTGTGCTTTACTGTATGTAAGAGACCAAATGACACAGAAATTATCAACTATAGGTCACCGTCCGGCCTTCAACAATGGGCAAAGCCCATACCGCATAGTCAGTTATAAAAGGCCCCGAAATGACAAATGTAAAACAATTCAAACGAGAAAAACTAACGGCCTAATTAATGTACAAAATAATGAATGAAAAACAAATATGTTACACAGCAACAAACGACAACCACTGAATTACAGTCTCCTGACTTGGGACAGGCACATACAGAATGTGGCGAGGTTAAACAGGATACAAATAGAAATACAATGCATCTAACAAAAGTGGACGTGGCAGGGTACTTATACATCCCCACAACAAAAAGACACGAAGTACAGATCTAAGATCTGAGAGTACTCGCAGTTACTGCCACTAGTTCAAAGCCAATAACAACTAAAAAAAAAGTCACGCATCTAAAACTAAAATATCAATCAGGACACATACAACATCCAATGGATTTAGTGTAAAGACGTCATAAACATCCAGAGAAAAACATGACTTTGTGCAATGCCAAGATACAGGTATCGACAGATTGTAGAGCCATGAATTTGCATATATATATAAAAATAATATTCAGTTTGATTTTAATTCACTGATAACAAAATCAATATTAATACCAATAAAACAATATTCAAAGATCTAATTACAGTGTTGAATTGGTAACCTTTTAGAATAAGTTTACCCGGATCGTTTCTAAATTTCCGGCCTCGGTAAACAACATCTCCGTCAAAATGACGATGTGCTATCCCGTTTGAAATAAGTTTTCTACAGGTACAATCAAGCTTCAAAACCAAATCTTTATATCTATAGAAGAATTTAGTAAAGGTTTAAATTAATTTGTGGTAACGAAATCCCTGACTTAAATGTGTATGTTCCGCCAACTGATCGCGTAACACGATGATCTATTGATTTTTCGTGCAGCGCATATTTGATGTCTTAAGTTGGAGCCTGGTAAAAGACGATTTGTCGATACCACTGATGAAGAAATCGAAAAAAAACCGTTTGAAAATGAGTGCTGATAAGAGCAGAATAAAACAGCTGCTTCTATTTACCCGGAGTATTTAAAAGAAAAGAAAATGGATCTAGGATTCGAACATCATGACACATTAAAACTACACGGAAAGCTGATGGAAATCAATATAAAACAAATTCACTGCAGTGCTTGAGATATTCATTGAATAGATATGCAAAGGCTCCACCGTACAATAACAAAATTGACAATGTGAATGATGAAAGTGTTAGTGTCAGAGAATATTTCAAAGCGGTAATGGCAGAACTGAAACGCGTGGGTTTAAGAGACGTCGAGCATTATCCGTCTATTGACGAAGCTGACAGAAGGAAAGATGCTTCAATATATCTATCACCAAGTAAACCAAAGTAGTTCAATTCGATATTCGCTTGTATTTTAGTCGACGAGGAATGAAAAATATGCCACAAATGACAAAATCGACGTCTTCTGTAAACAAAGATCCGAAGACGGGGCTTAAATACTTAAAACTTTGGATGAGCTGACAAAAAACCATCGCAGCAGTGACAAAGAAAAAACTTCTGACATAATGCCATAAAATTCCGGTTCTGAATGTTGTCCCGTGTCCTCCTTTGAAAAGTATTTAAATAAATTAAATCCTGCGTGTGACAAACTATGGCAGAGACCGAAAGATATATTCTGTGATGAGGACCCTACATGGTATTATAACATTCCTGTGGTTGAAAAACTTTGAAGCCCGGCTTGCTTAAAAAAATCAAAGCATCGACAAACAGGAAGTAGGTGTCCGACAGACCTGAAAAATTTTCACACGTTACAACTCATCACGGCCACGCTGCTGATCAAGTTTTTAGTCTTTCTGTTGCATGGGTAGTACTTCAGAATAGTGTGTCGAAATATTTTAAGTTCATTTAATATTTTGAAAATATTAAAGTATCGTCAAAGAAGAAGTAGGTGGCTGGCAGATCCGAAAAATACTCAAACGTTAGACCTCACAACTGCCAAGTTGTTGACCATATACATGATATAAAAAATCATTCTGTTTATTAGTATCTGAGAAAAGTGTGGCGGAAATATTTGTTGGACGAACGGACGGACAGGCAGACCAACTGAGTTACGGAGAAGGTGAATGCAATATAGCCCTCACTTTTAGAGGGGGTACATTATTTTATTTTTCTATTTCTTATAGACTGGTTATCATATCTTTCGATGTTAATTTAAATCGTTTTGGAAGCATAAAACTAAAGAAATCATTTGATTCTTAAAATAAAAAAAGGTTTAGATAAATAATTACTTTTTCTTGGAAAATTTAAGTCGTTTAGAAAAATAAAAAAATAGCGAACTGTGACTACGACCTTTTATATTGAATTCCACCAGCTATAAATTAAATAAATAAAATATATCTTGTAAATTAAGGGTTGAATTGATATATTTAAGCTAGTTTGACTTCGATCACAAGATTAAACAGACTTTTACATCATGTATAAAAAAATATTTAGTTTGTCATTGGAAATAAGATCTTTTAGCTGGTGTATATCATCGACATTTCGCACCAATATATAATATAATTTAATCATTGATTTATGTTTGCATAACGCCCAGTAGTAGTTCTTCGTATATTTTCAGAACAAGAAGAAATAAACAATAAATAAAAAGTAGATTTCACAACATAGCCCGACCGGGATAAAGAGCATGGATTTCTGGATTTCGACTGCTCAAGGAAAAATGAAGAGGTATATTGGAGAGGGTCATACATGTACATTTTGGCTTGGAACAGGCTACTTACATCACGAAAAGCTGTTGCAGATAGTTAGGTACTCTCCCTAAAAGTGGCATCGGATGTATTGCTACCGTTCCAACCGATCGTGGTTGCGTTTTTATACATCCCGTATAACTAAAATTATGTCCGTTTTTACCAAGGGTTTCAAAGCTGGATGGGAGAAGCTCATGGATGACATTTTTTCTATACCCCAGTAATTCCTTAATAGGGGGTTGTACAACACGAGACATGTATTTTTAGATAAAATTGCAAAAAATAAAGAATCTATTTATATTTAAATTTAGAAATAAAGAAATGTCAGTGGTATGATTATTAATGAGACAACTAACCAACGTAGACCAAATTTGAAGGACGAGGATGTGAACATTTAACCTTATTGCCGTTGTCAATGAACAAAATCTAGCATGTTCAGATTTTAACAAATCTCAATTGTATTTTAAATCACAGCTAATACTTTATTAGCCACATATTAGAATTATTAGTGCTTTCATATCACACTTTTATAATTTATTGATTATGTAAACGTTAAAGTGTATCAGTGTATAATATGACATTTCAAACACGCCTACATAGTGTCCTATGTGCACATTTAATAGTTTATATTATCAGGATATATGAGGCTTAACTTAGTTTAATCCATACCAAAACGTAAGTATCAGTCTCCTTTAGCGTCACAGTCATAAACTGTTCTTTGTTTGTTACTAAACATGTATATTTAACGTTCTTGGAAAGATAATGTGAGCTGAAGTGTTACGATCACCAGAGATCAAAGATTGTCAGCAGCAGGACAATGCTATCGTCGTCGTCGAATGTTGTTTTAATGTCTTTTTGTCTTTTGTAATATCCTGAGAGCCTTTTAATGCCTTTACATCTGGACGTATCTACAGACGTGTACAACCTACCTAAAAGCATTTATGTTTAAAACTTTGATGACTGCAATATTATAGTCCGATTTTAATGACTGTTTACTCCGACTATGAAGTTTAATAAAGTAGACTGAATAACTTGTGTACTGCATTATACTGAAACATTATATATAAAGGGTAAATAGTTTATTTTAAATTGGTTGTACATGCAACTTATTATTTACACAGTTTCAAATCATATAAACTTAAATATTCAGTGATCACAGAAATGATCTCCCCATTGTCTAATTCTTTACGTCAAATTTTAGAAATAAAACATGTCAGCAGAAATCATAAATCAACACTGCAGGACGGCATGCATTTATATCAGTAGAATAAGTACTTTTAGTTTGTTTTCAGACATTGTGAGCTTTTTTGATACAGTATAATAACGTTTGTTTATTATTGTTTTGTTATTTTGAAATTGTTATTAATTATGTTTCTTTTATCTATAATACCGTTATTTTCGAATTAAGTGATATTTTCTTTACTGATTTAAGTATCTCAGTCTTCTTTTAGCCAAGTATTAGTTCACCAGTCGAAATCAAATTGTGATGGTTAATTTTAAAAAAAGGAACCTTGTTATTGGTTGTTACTTTGTCGTAAACCTTTTGGGGGATTTGGTGTTGTTACCATGTATATCTTTAATAAAAAGTTTGTTAAATTTATTCCCTTCTTCAAGAGTCGAGGCGATTAAGGGATTGATATTTTGAAGAAGAAGAAAAAACAACTGTCTATTATTTAAGGCTGTGTGTTGATCGCTCAAGTTTTCCTTTTGGAATTTTTTGTATAATTACCTCTGTTGTCTCATTGACTTATTCCTTATATACATTGTTATTTTTCTCCTTTTATTCCTGATTATTGATGATATACATGTCCATTACAGGAAAAAATGCATTTTATCTTCCTTATATGCAACATGCTGTTCTGGAGTAACATTTTACTGGCAAATAAAGATGAGGTGAGTCAAATTGAACTAACTCGTGATAATCAGCAAAAGTATGTCAATAATGTATACAGCTATCTAGGTGTAAGAGAGCATTATTTCCCTCCAAAAATTCCTCTATATTGTATACAATAGACGTTTAATGGATGCAACAGCGACGACGGTTTATCCTTCTTTTACGGTATAATTGTATAAACATTTGATTGCTCCATAATTTATAAACGTATTCCTTATTCTTAACCTAAAGACAGATTAGGAAAAAAAAACAATGAAGAATAAGCCCAACTATGTCAAACGTAGACACAGATATCTTGTACTAAGATATGAAAACAACTCTTTCTTTAGTGCGTTCGAAGGATATATATATTCAACCGGAACGCTCAAACCCTAAAATTTTACGCCGAGAATGTATAAATACCCGAATACGAGAGAAGCTATATCACCAGGGATATATAAATAATAGCCGTATTCATCCGAGATCAACTTTTTTTGAGGAGTTGGAACCTTATTTTGTAAATTTATCAACGGAGAATTTAAAAACAAGGATGTTAAAAATCATGTACGTGCGAAAGGACAAAGACTACTCCGTAGGTAAAACCTCTCTATAAGTCGTACATAAAGTTCCCTAACAACAGCTTGCATCCTTGTCCTTTGGTCTTAGGTGGATAGTTGATTCACTGGCATCCTTACATTTATATAAACATGGTGTTTTTTTTATTGAAAATAAATTTGTAATTTTAGGGGGAGTGTTTATTTTAACTACATTTGGGATCACTTCTAACATGTTTAACAAGAACCGGTCTAGACTGTTCTAGAATAGTTTTACACTTCAACAGTTCTAGGTTGAACTGTCATGATCTGTTCAAGGGTATAACTCTTGAAAAAATTTGTTCTATGGTAGAACAGTTCTACATGTTCTACCTAATGTTAATTAAAGCTGCTCTTGATTCATATTTCAGAACATTTAGAACACTTCTCTTGTCGAGGAAGTCGGGGACAGAAAACTGGATTGCAGGGTCCTTGTAAAACATATTTTACATAAATAAACATTAAATAGTGGTAAAAACTAATATAGTCTTCATATTTTCATGGATTTTAAAAATACTTTCTTTGGACTTTGTAAGATTTAATGTACCGTATGTTAGTTCTGTTATTTCTTCCAGATTGAAACTTATTTCGTATTTGAAAACATGCTTCTATTTATACACACTGTAATAATAAGGGTAAAATATTTGAATCACACGATGTTCAAATCATTTTCTCTGTTAGTTGTCTAGAATAAGAGTTTATGATTGAAAAATATGACATTACACAATCTTGAAAACAAAAAGTCAAATTTTGAAAACTACCTACCAGCAAGCAAGGAGGAAAATCACACAAAGAACATTTTTCAACATTAATATATTATTTCTGTAATATTTTTATTTCTAGAAAGTTACACAACAGATTAGACTGAAGGTTTTTTTTTTACCAAATAACGAGTAAGGGTATGCGTAATTATGATGAAAGTTCAAACTTCACCAAGCAAATCGTAAATTCTTGATTATCAAATGATTTATGAATTATATGGTGTAAATTTATTTTATTTTAGGCTTTCAAAACTCTACCAGAAAGAAGGCGCAACAAAAAACAACAAATTAAGCCTTATACTTTTACTTCTAAATACACCAATTGACATGTATGTGATGTACTCTCACTAGATAATTCACCGTCTGTGACGTGGTAGAGTGCATCTATTCCATTAAATTAGATTTTCTTATGGATGTCTCTTGGTTTTCTGTGTCTTGGGGTGCTATCCCGATAACGTATATTCTCACATCTCGGTTGTTTATACAATCAGATTATTTTAACAAGTAGTTACAAGAAAAAGACATTCATTTCACTACTTTTGCGCAAAATGATATTAATATTGCATTATATATTGACAGGATGTGACCGACGAATGTAGAAATCTTCTCCTCAGTCCCGAATTTGATGACGACATAGTAACAGAGGAAGAACTTACGTGTATGTACTGGGCCTATGGATATAGTAGAGATGAGGCAGCTAGTTTGGCTAATCAGTCAAAAAAGAATGACTCTGTTGTTAATTGACAAAAATGGTGATTATTTAAGTAAATGCAAAATAAGAATCTACAAACGTTTGGCTTACCATAACTTAATTCTAACTGGTAGCTATAGGGCTAAAAATGAAATAGATTTGGAAAGTGCAATGTAACTTTAACCCAGCTTATCATCCTAATTGTGTGAATAGTTTGTTTGTTTGGTTTTTTTTTTATTAAAGAACCATAATTTATTACCAGTGAAAGGTCAGTTGGTAAACAAAACAAATGCTAAATATCAAACGGTTAAGTAAAACGAATACACATATATTCTTGGCCAGGTCGTTCTGTTATATGTAAAAATAAAAGAGGAATGTGTCTGAGGACACAAATGCTCTCGCTCAAACTTTGCAATTTTCCAAATTATAAAGAAGCATAACTCTAGAACGATAAGTGACTCACTGCCCAAATTCGAACCCTGTCTGCACGTTATGATCCCCGGCATGGTGTATGCGTTTCATAAAATTTGAATCAGGCAATCTTAAGTTAGAGTGCGGCAACACAAATGGGACGGACGGACGGTCAAGGGTAACACTTATACCTCGTTGCCAACGAGCATCAATTACTCCTTTGCGCAAACATATTGCGAAATGTGTTTAATTCAACATTGTAGTAAGACTTTTGATTATTGTCTTTATTGGTTCTAAAATTCAGCATTGATTATGTGTTTCATAAATTAAAACATAACTTAATATGCATTGTTATACAGCTACTAACTTTTATGATCCTTCATCCTATCTATACTTATAGTTCGGCATTTCACCAGTTTATGTGCTTCTCGGACTGTGTATAACATCTTTACACTAAATCAGGGAAGACATAGGTTATCTATTCTATAGGATATTGGCTTTGAACTAGCTTTCAGTAACTGTATGTACTCTCAGATTGATACTTTATTTCTTTTGTCTTTTGTTGGTTTTGTTTTATTTTGTTGCGCTTCGTGTCGATCTGCTCTGATACAGCAATACCTTATTTCAAAGATTCGACCAGACACATCGACTTGTTATAATTCATTATGCGATTTATTTCCACTTGATCTTTTAACAGAGATGTGCAATGAGACATAGTATCAGTGGTGAAGAGATTTAAAGAACATGTTGGATCACAACCAATTTGAAGAACTTGTTTTTTTTCTCTCAAAATAAATATAATGTCACGTTATTGTTGTATTGTCAATTCCTGAATTTATCTTATATACAACGCAGATAATACTTCTTTATTGTATTGATAAGCGTCAAACCTTATCAAATCGTAAGAAATGGTTTAAACGAAAGCAAATCTTACCCTGTTTATTTTTATCTTCACTTTCCACTTTTTCGATACCAGACAAATAAGCTGCTCAGTCAAACTGCTCAGAAGAATGCAACATGTGTAGCATGATATGCTTACACTTCCGGAGCACCTGGGATCACCGTTTTTTTGTGGGGTTCTTGTTGTTCAGTCTTTAGTTTTCTATGTTGTGTTTTGTGCACTGTTGTTTGTCATTTGGTCATTTTTAGTTTTTAGTCATGTCATTGTCATTGTCGTCTTTCTTTTTCAAAGTTACATTTTGTCTAGAAAAATATAAGATCTCGTCAAAGTTTTGCAGTCGCCATTGGGACGTGTCGTTCTATCAGATGAGAACTTCATAATTAACTGCAGTATAAAATAAGGAGATGTGGTATGACTGCCAATGAGACAACCCTCCACCAGAGATTACATGACATAGAAGTAAGCAACTATATGTCATCGTACGGCCTTCAACAATGAGTAAAACCCATAACGCACAGAAAGCTATAAAAGACCCCCAAACAACAAATATAGACAATTCAAACGACAACAATGGCCTGATATATGTACAATGAACAAGAAACGAAAAATAAATAGGATATAGAGCAACAACCACCGAATTACAGGCTCTGACTTGGGACAGGCATATACATAATGTGGCGGGGTTAAATATGGTTGCGGGAGCCAAACCCTCCCTAACATAGAACAGCGGTGTAACAGCACAAAATAAGATCAAAATTTAAAAAAAAATCAGTTGAAAAGGGCTTAATTTAACTCATCAGATTGTTTAAAGCACGAAAACAACTAACAAAAACACAAAAGACACAATCGCCGATCTGAGATTACTCACAGTTACTGAAAGCTAGTTCAAAGCCAATAACAACTAATAAAAAAGTCATGTATCTTAGACTAATATCAATCAATACACATCAAACTTCCAATGAATTTAGTATAAAGACGTTATAAACTGTCAGAAAAAAACATGACATTGTGTAATGCCAAAATAAATGTATCAACAGAATGTAGGACCGTGCATTTTCATAGGTGTACAGCATTAATATTCATTCATCTTAATGTTTTTAAGTATCATTTGATCATAAAGACCATCCAGATTTTGTTACCAATGCCAAGTCTAAACTTTGTGCAGATTTAATATTATATACAAACTATTCGACGATTATCCAAAGAAAACAGATGTCATAGTTTTATTATTTACAAAATAGATACACGACATTTCATTCCGACAGTACGGCATATATCATAATTATGGAATAAAATAATACTATGATTTCTATGCATTAAAAACTATAATGGATTTTCAGTATAACATAATGTACATCATTAGAGATAACCGATCAATGAAGGCGCCGAGATTCGGCGATAAACATTCGTGGTGACAATGGGCCGAAATGACACTAAAAAACCCTTCATACACATATCAAATAAAATCTTGATTTCTTCCGCGTTTGGATCACATTTCTTGTTTAACCTCCATCGGGATCGCTTAAAGCAAAATACATCATCTCTCCTGCGTTTGGTTCTCATTTCTTCATGTCCTGCTATGCATGCTACACGCGTTGTACCGCAAGCTGGTCAATATGAATATAAACAACTAAAGAGATGTGGTAAGATTGACAATAAGGCAACCATCCACCAGCAACTATAGGACAAGGATGTAAACAACCATGAATGATCATCAACAATGAGCAAAACCCATACCGTATAGTAAGCTATAAAAAGGCTGAGGCATTACAAAATATGAAACAATTCTAAAGAGAAAATCAACGAACTGCTGAACGGGTAAAACAATGAACTTATTTATTAAAAAAAAAAACAATAGCAGACAGCATCTAACGACAACCACTGAATTACAGGCTTCTGACTTGGAATAAGGAAATAAAAAATGTGGCGGGGTTAAACATGTGTGTTACCGCTCAAATATCCTCTGACTCCCTCAGGCAAAGTTGACCTTAGATGGATTTGGCTAATAACGTTTAAGTCCATTTCAGTCATTTCGCTTTTCAACTGCTTCGATTCTTATACATCATTGGGTTTCAAATAATCAGCTGTGAGCTTTCCTGATGAAGGTAAATCCAGAAAAGCGCTTCGGACGCCTGAAATTTGTTACGTGTTGTTTTGGTATTTTTTAGCAGTAATTGAACAGCAGAACATAAAATCAAACGGAAAAAAATAGTTAGAAAGTTGGAAAGGGTTGACTGCTTAAATTGACACGAATCACATCGATGAACTTAACAAAGAGTCAAGAGGCACAAAGAACCAAGCAAAGGGTACGAAGCAGTTACTAAAAGCTAGTCAGTCAACGCCAGTTTCAACTAATAAATTAGCCGTGTATTCCGATACTAAAAATTAAAAAAATGTAATGTTATGCTCTTGGCTCATTTTAACATAGTCATATATGTATATCGAGCGTAAGCGAGTTGTACAATGTTGACAAATATAATGCATGTTGAAATGAAAGCATGTAATGATAAAATTACTTCAATTCCAATAGGAAAATTTAGAACGTTTGCACTTCGAAGCGCACATACATGAATAAGACATGTTCGGAAGGCAACAATTTTGATTTGATGAAGCCAAAACGTTAAAGCAAACCAACTGTTTAAAAATGTTACAGATACATGTAACGCACTTAGGAACGTTTTTATTTGATTTTCTAAAAAGCAATACCAACACAAATGTCCGTTTCGTTCGGCGTTGTTTAAAGATACAATTAATTAAGTGACGTTGCATTTTTAATTCAAATCACGTGCACCCCATGACTAATCAGTACACATCAAACGGATATATATAGTGTGAAAAGATCATAAACTGTCTGAGAAAAGTATGACCACATCATTGCGCAATTTAAGTATCGACAGGATGTTGGACCATTATGTATAGAAAAGCATGTTAAGTTATATGTTATAATTTAATATATTAAAAACAAAAACAATGTTATTTACCGATCAAGTTATTTCCACTGCAAATTACAAAATCAGGTTAGGTTTATTGATATTTATTGTGCTCAATATATATAAAAAGTCACTTTCATACAAACAATGCATATGCAATCCAAATACTTTATCGCAAAAATATTTCTCACGTCTTATTTATATATCTTTGGGGTAGGTGGCGCTTTCTTAAACTCTTCAAATTTCGGATGAAAACCAAAAAAGAAAAAAAAAAGAAATACACAAACCAAGTATATTTTGAAATAATATTTATTATTATAATAAACACATTTTAAAAAGCATTACATGTAACACATAACAAAAGAACATTTTCATAACCATACCTGACAATACAATCAGACTAATTGAAGTTAGCCAAAGCCAGATAACTCTGAAAACTTTCCAAAATTCTTATTTGCTTAAAAATGTCAAAGTTCATTGGCATATACTAGTATCTTTAAAGATAACACTTTTGTTTCTTTTATTTTGGTTGTTGCATAATCATTTAAGTCTAAATTAATTATAGATAAAATATGTTGCTTTGAATTTGAATAGTAACAAAAATATTAGCAATCAAATGTCACCCCCTTTTTGAAAAATAGGTAAAAATAGGAAAATGAAGCGGTTATTTATAATTCAATAACGCAAACAGTGAATCGTTTTAAATGGACACTGATGATCATGGGTATTTTACTCAGATTATAGGAGAGACTACTAGTACATAAAAATCAAATGATTAATTTTAAATATATTGGTTGCTAAGGAAATTTAAAAATCATTGTGTAGCGGTGAGACATTGCAAGGAAATAATCAGCTTTTTAAAAATTAAAATCAATTAATTCAAGTCTATCAAAAAAGCTTGGGCATCAGAATGTGTTGCAGTGGAGAGAAAACATAAAGTTCTTATTTGAGCTATAGCACATTCAACCGTTATGCTCAGAAACCCCCTAGATCATCTTAAAGTCCACACCTCATTTTCTAACCACTGCATATGCATATCATTTTTTCTCTCTTTTTTTAAAATTAAATTTAGGTAGACCAAATAATAATGTTTTGTAGAATTGATTTGTATCAATTCAGTTTTTTTGGGTCAACTGCTCGAATTGGTTGCCATTCACATGTGGTTCAGAAATATACTGACCAGTTTCATTTCCATCTTCACCTGGTACTTCTTCCATACTTAACTATTCGTCGTTACACAGTTGATATTCAATGACTTCATATGAAAGGTTGGGAATGATTCTTCAACCTTCAAATAGTAATACCGTATAACAAACAGGAAACAAATAGTATCACAATTTTTAATCTGGCATTTTGTTCAGTCATGTCAAATTACCGGTAACAAATGTAGAAAGAACATTTCTTAATTAGGACAACGGCATGAAGACAACACAAAGTCAACCAATGTAATACATAAAAAGACAAGGCAATTCACTGGTCACCGTACGGCCTTCAATAATGAGTAAAATCCATACTGCATAGTCAACTATAAAAACCCCGCAATGACAAATGTAAAACAAATCAAACGAGAAAACTAACGGCCTGATTTATGTTCTAAACAATTTACGAAAAACAAATATGATATACAGCAACAAACGACAACCACTGAGTTACAGGCTCCTGGCTTGGGACAGGCATACGTTTACCAGGAAGCACGTACTTGATGAATGTGTAAAAAACTGTAATTATCTCGTATGAGTTCTGGACGGAAAGTTAACGACAACATGTCTTGAGCGACTTGATCTAAAGTCTGCAGTTATCCAATCATTATTAGATAGACAACGACAATTACAATGACACAACCTCTGACTTAGTCATGTTGGTACATGCACATTAATCATGCAGTTGGTTTTCTCTTGTGAATTCACATGTTTGTTATACCGGGACCTTTTATAGCATAATATATGGTATGGTGTTTGGTTATTGTTGAAGGTTGTGTGATGATCTGTATTTGTTCGCGTCCTTTTCCTTTGGTTTTTGGTGGATAGTTGTCTCATTGACAATCAATCTACATCTCCGTATTTTGACATATAAACATGTATTACTAATTTGATTTAAATGATTCATTATTTTGGTGTAAGTTGACCTCAGATGATTTTGGGTGTTCTGTGGGGATCATTATTTATTTTGGTACAAATGTCCGTGACCTTGTTAACTAAAATACATATAAAGAAATGCTCGCTGTTGTTGATGCTCATACTTCTAGATTTTGACAATATAATCTTTCCTTCGTACTTAAACCTATATCATTATTTAGTTTTTGTCATTATATATATATCAATGAAAATAATTATATATATTTTGGGCGGAGTTGGCATTCCTTGCTTATTTTTTTAAAATTTTACATGTTTTTATATTTAGAAAGACATTTACTGGTGGTTCTAATGGCTTCAGAACTTCCATAGTTAACATATATCAATTTGTTATAAAGCAGAAAAAGTAAATCTCTATACATGTACTGGCATGTAAGTACATAAAAAGGATATCAGAAATTTGCCCCAAAATCTTGAACAGTAAATCAGGTCGCTTAAACCATCAAAATCACGATTTTTTCAACAACAAAAAACCGGGGCTTTTGAAAAGTTAACATTTCTGCTTGAGATGTTTTAGGTAATTAAAAATCCTCTTCTTGAATTAGTAGCATTGCACGTACATTGCACGTACATTACATATATTCATATATATAAATGTAGTTTCCACAAACTCTTGCATCTCACAAGATTGGATAAAATGTCTTGATCTTCGTCCACGATCTTCCTTACCAGGGCGTTGAATCGTTATGTAAAATCGATACTTGTACACAATACATAAATTATATGTACACGCCTGAAAATTGTACAAAACAACATCAATATTTAAAAAGGAAACATTAAATACAAGTATCATTAAATATTTCGGATAACTGATATCCTTCATCAGTTTGATATAAAATGAATCTTACATGTACCAATCAATTCTGAGTTACTTAAACAATCTTGAACGTAATACAAATCAAAAACCGAACTACGCTTATATAATTCTAAAATTTCGAAGTTCACGCAAATTTTATATTTACAACGGAACTGTGTTTCTATTCATCCAAAATGAAACTTACACACCAAGCTGCGGTGTTTAACACTGTGCGATTTGAACTACACCTTTTCATTAATCCCATTTAGTGCCAACATTTTTATTTTCTAATCCAAAATCTTTCCTGAGTGATTCTCTTCTCCTTAGACCAAGCGGTGTTGTGGTTTATGATGATAATAGTCAGTCGATTGAGATCTGCCTTAGTGTGGTCAGGGGGTCTCAAGTGTCGACTGAGAGGAAGGTATGGATTACACTCATAGTCACTATGACGGCCGTTCATAAGTTTGTGAAATGGGTGTTCTGACTCACCAATATACTGTTTACCACATTTAAACTGTGGAAGACATACATTATTTGTAATCTTGCAATTTCAAACATTTCGTACAGTGGAGTAACTTTTAATAGTCCAGGTATTCAGTATTTGCTTGCAAGTCAGACATCGTTTATTCCCACAACCCTTGCAAGAGCCAACAGATAGTCTGCTTTAGAGTAAATCCGCTCTCACCAGCAAGTCTTTAATGCTTTTGGGCCCACGGAAAGTCAGTACTGGTGGCTCGGGGATGATCTCGGATAGCTTAGGATGTTTTTTGAATTCTTTCAAATTTTCGCGGATAAGGTGTGATAATTTGTCAAACTTAGGTCAGCACAAACGGGACTCTTTCGTTGACCCTTTTCTCTTTATATTGTAAAAATTCATCTCGGCTTATTGTTGTTAGCACGAAAAAATCTCTATCAACATCTTTTCGTCTGTAACCCCGATTTCTTATGTGGCCGTGCAGTTCTTATAATCGACTTTTTACAGTTTCATTGGTGGAGCAAATCCGCTTTATTCGGATGGCTGGTTTGTAGGGAATGCTCTTGGTGTAGTGTTTTGGATGACAACTTTGAGGAGAAAGATATTGACGTTTGTCTTTTGGCTTGCAATACATATATGTAAACATGATTCCATCATTCACTTTCGTAGCAGTGCCGAGATTTCATAAGAGAATATTATTGAGGGATGGGCGCCGTTGGCATGTTGAATGAAACCATTAAATTCTTGCTCAGTATTATCCCAATTCATGTCGAAGTAATCTTAGTCCTAATTTGCTTAACTTATATCTTCTTAGTGATTTTCCATCACATTTTGATTCATTTTATGTAACATTGAATGATATGAAAATTAACTGCCTTTTATATGTCGATGATTTAGTTGTAGTATTAATCAGTAAACTGAATCAATAAATTTGCGCCGTTTACTAAAGAATGGCATCGGGAGATAAATACTACAAAGACTAAAATTCTGATATTTGATAAGTCAGGTAGAACCAAGAAAAACATATAAATTGTCCAGCTGCTACGTCCAATATATTGGCACAATTGATCACTTTATGGTAAAAGCATGAAATTTTGCACAGCGTTAGTTTTTATTTTTGGATATGGAGCCATAAAAAAAAAACCCATCATGGCCGCCAAATTCAAAATGGCCGCCAATAGTCAAGAGGCTTAGTCCTATATGCTGTTATGATTGATCACTTTATGGTAAAAGCATGAAACTTTGCACAGCGTTAGTTTTGATGCTTATTAACATTTCTGGATATGGAACCATCTAACAAAATTCTATTATGGATGCCAAATTCAAAATGGCCGCCAATAGTCAAGAGTCTTAGTCCTATATATTAATATGATCACTTTATGGTAAAACTACGAAACTTTGCTCAGTTGCTCAGTGCTAGTTATGACGCTAACAAAAATATTTTGATATAGTGCTATCTTAGAAGTTCCATAATGGCCGCCAAATTCAAAATGGCCACCAATAGTTAAGAGGCTAAGTTCAATATATTTGTAGAATTGACCACTTTATAATAAAAGCAAGAAATTTTGTAAAGTGTTAGTTATAATGCTAATGATTTTTTTTTTATTAAAAGCCATCTATAAAAATCCATAAGAAGCTTCTGTATCCCAGCCATTGCCATGTTTTGGTCAGTATGATTCAGTATGGACCCAACATTCGGAATCGTTCAAATTTTCATTCGAAATTGACAATAGCACAGCTTTTGATGAATAGTTGTGCAAAGAAACCGTCACATGAAAGACGATGAACCTCCTGTTTTGTACTTGAATATCATGATCCACTGTACGACTACAAAAAAAAACGTGATCTAGTAGACACTTTCTTCAAACTTTGACTATCTGTTTCATAAGACAGAGTGTTAGGAATTTCTACTTGATGCCGATGATGCATGTCGTAGAGATATCCAGGAAGATAGCTTTTGCCCTACCAATCTACTGCAGAATTTATCACTTCGTCTGCTGTGGACCACATTGACCACAATCCAAGAAGTATACCATTAACTATCAATTGATATGTCTTCATTCCCAGATGCATTAAAAATGGAAGTCAAATAACTCAAATATGTTGCGGTAAATTCAAGTGTTAAGGCTGAAACTGGGACAAACAATTCCTGGTTAGCCTATCATGCTTTATCGTTGCCAAATAGGAAGAAACTACCAGCAATGTCTGCCCTTCTACCTCTGTTTAACGAGCAGGCTAAATCTGTTGCAATGATACGTCATTTGTTGAACTTATTTGTAGCGCTGTAAGAAAGCTAAATCATGGTAAAACTTCTGTTGTTGCTGTTGACCAACCACTTTTCACACTTAGTAAAACTAATACAAAGGAACTGGCCTCGGATGTATTGTGTGAAAAACTTTGTCATGATGTTCGGCGACCTACCCATAAAAATGGCTGCGTTGAAAACACTTGGTAGTTGGCTTGACGATAGTGGATGGACTAGTGTTTAAGAAAATGCCCAGCTTACAGTACTGGGAACAGCAGATTCATTCCTGCAGGCGTCTTATGTTACAAAAAACACTTAGAAAACATCTAGTTACAGCATGTACACTTTACCGTTTATTGCCAAACGCTCTCCGAGAGTACACCGATTCTTTTGAGTGATGATGAGGTAATCCTAGAATTCGAAAAGTGGTCTTTTGAAAGGTCGAATAATCTCCTTGTTTTAAATCCTGGTATGTAACATTGCAAATTGAATTGACAGAATTGATATTCGTAAAGTCTATATGTGAGACTAATGCCTTGTCGATTGAACAACGTCTGTCTCCGATGAAATCAAGAGGAACAAGTTACCACTTTTTCGAACACAACCACCTGCAAAGAAAACTTCTACGATGGATCACAAGCTACTGTATTTGAAAAGTAATTGTCCTTTATTTTCAAGACTTGCTTGTTGATAGAGTTGGAAACATCACTTAGTCAAAATGGTACATCCGTCTAGGAACAAAGCTAACCTTCTGTCAAAATGTCTAGACGATTTATCGTCCCTAACAGGTGATTAACCTGTAGTGTCTTCTATCATTCTTGGTGGATCTACATATTCTGAGTATTGGGAAAGATGGACGAAGAATTGACGTTGTGTTTAACACGTACGTTGACAATAGCTTAAAAGCGTCTACTCGTAGAAAACAGAGTAAAGGTAAACGAAGGCGAGTTCAAGATGAGTCGAATAGTCCAGGAAACTAGTAAGAATTCTTGAGTCTAGACGATAATAACTTTGAGTTAGTTAGTTAATTTTCTCGCTGATAAAATAATCAAAGCTGACAAAAAAATGAGATCGTAGTAACTGACAAGGACAACGCCATTGGATATACTGCAGAACACAGCTAAGAGTTATTGAGCTAATGTTCATACATGTATGAGATGGCAGATACCAGAATGTTATTGCTTGCCTTAGATATCGATTCTGAATAGAACAAGAATGTGTCCATAGTACACGGATTCCCCACTCGCACTATCATGTTCCATGTTTAGTGGTCCGTGAAATTGGGATCAAAACTTTGGCTTTAAAATTAGAAAGATCATATCATGTGGAACATGTATACTAAGTTTCAAGTTGATTGGACTTCAACCTCATCAAAAACTACCTTGACCAAAAACTTAAACCTGAAGCGGGTCAGAACTTGATAGTACGTGGGTACCATTCTGATCAGGGCTTGCAGAAGCTGCAATGTCATGTCCAAAGCTCATGCACTGTGGATGTACGCAGAAAGGATGTCGAGGGTCATGTCAATGCTTGAAAGCAGCATTGAAATGGAAAGCATTTATTATGTAACTGCTCACCGGACTGTGAGTAACTGATTGAGACTGTGCTAAATTTTTGTTATGATCCTGCATGTTGATCGTCTTTCAGTTATCAATAATATGCATAGTTCAATAAAGTTGTTATGCCAAAGAGTTACTTTTTATGCGCTATTTTTTTTTCTTTCAAATTTTGAAAAAAGAAATACTGGTCTTTGTAGAGTTTCTTACATAGTCTTCACTGCTATTAAATTGGAAGATATTCTGAAGTTATGAAAACATTTATTATAACTGTGTAAATTTAGACCTTGTCAGAGACGCCATTTTGAATTGTATCGCCCATTTTTATTTCATAGTTTATGTAACCTATTACAAAGAAATAATATGTTGGTTTGCATTTGTATCCAAATAAATATTTCCTTATATTTGTATCATTTTATACCACATCTTTACGAAAAAACGTCAAATTTTGACATTGTTAATGGCGCCATTTCGATTTTTTTGCCGCCATTTTGAAAACATAATTTCTGTCCCCTGGTATAATTAATACATAGGACAGTGTCTAAATTACATGATCAGTTTCACAAATTTGTTAACTTTATATACCACATTGATACTCACAGGCACTTGTCTCAGAAAAAAAATGTCCTATATACCTTAATATAAAACGTTATATTAAGGTATATAGGAATTTTTTTTCTGAGACAAGTGCCTGTGTTGATACTGCATATATATAAATTAATACTGTCAAATTCTTGACATTTTTGACGGTTTCATTTTGAATTTGGACGCCATTTTGATTAATGATGTATTAATAAAGTTGCAAAAATGATTATTGGCATATCTTTAATGTATTTCCTTTAATTTGTGATATCTACTTAACTCTTGCTTATTCATAGACTTCATCAAGTGTATGATGTTGTATTCCCAGTACCTTATGTCGGCCATCTTTATTTTGGCGGCCATATTGGATTTTTTTTTCGTGGCTTCATATCTAAATTTTGTTTATACCCCTTAATTGTTCACTATGCCAAGTTTCATGTCTTTACAATAAAGTGATCAATAATACCTATATCCGCTGGAATAATAACGTTGAAACTGAATATGTCTTAAAATATACACCTATCTACGGCTTTTTTTAGCAGAATCTGGTAGATTTTCATATGCCAAGCATGATATTCATGACAAAAGCAATATATAAACTAAGGAAAGCGTTTATTCCATTTAAACCAAAAATCTCGTCATCAATACACACATTTAATCACACAGTAAAACCAGTATTGCTATATGGCGCTGAAAAATGGGGACAATTCATCATGATAGTTTAGAAATTTCTGATGAACCCTGAATATATTACAAGAAATTTGTAAATTTAAGACTAGAGAACATCCTTCTAAAATTCTGTCAGTTTTCATTAGGAGTTCGACTTAAAAATAAGGGAGAGGAGACTTGGAAGTTAAAACCATTGCTCTATTATGTATCTCTAAAAAAATGAATATCCTGGCATGGTAAGAGCTGAAAATATAAACTCATGCAAAATACAAGATATAAATGAATATTCTGCAACACTAAATGCAGGAAGCAATATTGTAAAAAAAAAAACGGAAATAAAAACAGAAAAAAAAATAACCATGCGTAGCAACAGATCACCCATCCAGAATATCAATTGGTCGCCCCCTTACGACTACAGAACATTTGTAATGGTACCCAAAACAAGAACAAAGTCAAATCATGGAAGTAATATTTAAATATTACTTCCATGGTCAAATGTAATAAAGATAATCAAGATAACAAAGTTTTTAAAGCTGCTATGTCAACTGCCAAAAAAGAGTCCTTGATTAATTGTATTGACAAGATATCTGCATTTTTGAATCTTTAACACTATTTACATAAGTATATCAAAACATTTATATGTTTTGGAGTTTAGTGTGACGTCCATTTTCATTGAACTAGTACGCATTTTTGTTAAGGGGCCAGCTGAAGCCTGCCTCCGGGTGTGGGATTTTCTCGCTGTATTGAAGACCCATTGGTGGCCTTCAGCTGTTTTCTGCACTTTGGTAGGGTTGTTGTCTCTTTGACACACTCCCCATTTCCATTCTCAATTTTATTAACATGTTATATGGAAGATAGAATAAAAACTTATTTGTTAAAAGACAAAAAATTATAGATCTTTGGTATAAACTACTAAATGAAGATAATAAAACAAGATCCAAAGCTAGAAATAAGTTAAGAGTATACAGAAAATCTAAATATATGTTTAAATTGAACCTCGAAGTTCCTTGACTATATGCTCAGGAGGGCAAAGAAAATTATTTGACAAATTATAATCAATTGTCTTGAATTTAGAAGTTTATTAAATGTAACTTATGTTAAGAATCAGTAGAAGATGATAGGCATTTTTTTTGACTGTCCTGTTCTTGAAAATTGTAGAAAGGCATTCATCAATGATCTGAAATATAGATTTATCAATTTTATCAATCTTTCCTCAGAGAATACATATTAATGGCTTATGACTAATGATTGATTATATTTGTGCTATAAAACCTTTACTTAAAATGATATCAAAACTGACAGATAATTCATTACTAAATCAGACAAATATCTACAAATATGAGGATGATTGAGTCGTCTTTCTTTGTCCAAATCTAACTGGATATTCTATAAATAAATGTACTTACTTAATTAATCCTGACATTTCTATTTTTACATCGGATGACCGTGAGGGCATTCCGGTGTATTGTTGCCACAGATATTTCTACTCACGTGACTTTCGTTTTTGACTGATAACCGAACGCAAAATTACATTTCTTATCGCTTGTTATATATCAATTTCATCAATAAATATTCATGAAAATAATTTTTAAGAACATAGATAAATGATATGAAAATGTTTTGTCTTGAGAAATATATGTATCAATAACAAATTAAGAATACCGAAAATTTGTGTTAACGCACGCGGAAGAATATCTCAATAACGTTTTGCGGGAAAATATGAATGCCTACTCAAATCCAACTATTAGAAAAATCGAATTATTACAGAAAAGTGTCCATAATGCACTTGCACTGCACTATTATTAGAATACTAGAATAAAATGATATACAAATGGATGAAAATTATAATACATGTAACTGTTATATACAAATATTAATATAATATACACTGATTTGTATCACTACACTATTATAATAATAGTTATTACGGTGAGGTTGAATTCCCTGTCATTTTTTCATCATCCACGCACGAACTTGTCTCAGAAAAAAATATATCTCTGTATATTAACCTCACTTTCAGGTATAGAGATGTGATTTTTTTTTCTTGGACAAGCGGTTGTGACCATCCACAAGAACTTGCGGTCATCCGATGTTCAGTACTTCAGTACTTTGATTATTATTAAGTTAATGTTTTTATACTATCATTTTCTTAATTCACCAATTTGATGTTCAATTCAATTTTACATTTAGTGACAATACGATTTAATTTTCAACACTTTTTGTTTACATTTTACGGCTGTTCGTTGATCTGAAGTATCGTAAATGGTGTTACAATGTACCACAGGGTGGAAATTTTGGTATAGTATGTTATCTCCCAGAAGAACACAGTCTTCTTGAACCATCTTTCTCAGTTTGCTGCATCAATGTGAATTGTTAGTCATTATTCTGACTAATAGTCAATCTGTTCGTAATGACGACAATATAACTTAATATCATTCTTAAAACGAGTTCATTTTTATGAGAGAGAGAGAGAGAGAGAGAGAGAGAGAGAGAGAGAGAGAGAGAGAGAGAGAGAGAGAGAAGAAAAGTTACGCAAATAGCCGTTTGCTCGATATCTGTTCCTTAAGAAAAAATGATTGTTGAGTCAGAAGCTTATAATTTAGTGGTTGTTGTTTGTTTCTGTCAGTCATAGTGTTTTATGATAAATCAGACCGTTAGTTTTCTCGTTTAAAAAAATGGTAGAACATTTTGTCCTGTTGGGTCCTATCATTACTAACTATACGGTATGCATTTTTATATATTGGCGAGTTTTGGATGTGTCTATGGGCCACTCGATATCCTCGGAATCAAGATTCTCGGAACGTCTCGAAAATTTTCCATCATTTATACAGGTAGTTGTTTGTCTTTGATACGGTCCCTCTATGGAAAGGCTACCACGTGACCTTGTATATTTCAACAATCCGGCAAAGTTCATTTGTAGATTTGAAAGTAAAACAAAAAAGACTAGGTTGCATTCTAAATTCATTCATATGTTAGAATCTATTTGCCTTTTGACAAAACATATATGTTTTTTAATAATGTAAATGTTTATTAAATATCAAGTATAATGATAACGCAATTATATAATTCATATTTTGAGACGGTCCCTCTACGCGTTGGGTGTGTAGTATTTAATAAACCTGGGAATAGTTAATTGAAATATAATGACCCAGAATAAATTGATTATTTCTGAACGTTTATCGTTTGATATTTAGTATTTCAATCATAGAATGAGAAAATGTCGGAAAGCATGAAGAAAATTAAGAAAATGATATTTCTGTTTTAATATGTTTATCTAAGGTCGGAAACACGTACAGTGGTTGGAAAGCAGAAAGATAATCAAACAAAAGGATTTTTCTGTAAAAAAATTTATCTAATTTCATTAATAGATACTATCAGACTAAGAGAATATTCATTGAAAAACTGAGACTGAATTTATTACTAATAATTAGAGAATATAATTAAAATTGTAATGTATACTAGATTATGTCTCACAGGTTTGATCAGTCATTACATTTATGGAAATTAAATGTAACGTATGAGCACCAATGAGAAGGGATGCGCACCCAAATGTAGCTATATATCTAAATTTTAAACGGTCGTGAATGAAAAATACTTGATTGGTTTCAATTCACAAGGATTTTAAATACTTGCATCTCGCAAAAAACGTAATTAATATTTTACAATAATCATAATAAAATTAGTTACTATCATAATGCAAATTAATTTTTACTGATTTAGTAGGAATTTATAAGTCTCTGCTTATATTTTGTATAGCAATATATTCATATAGTGGAATGTTAGACTTTGAAAAGAGATTCATTCGATAAATAAAATGTCCATCCGTAAATACTTGACATTTGTGTTTATTGATATTATATTTAAGCTATTTTCGGAAAAAAGGTTCACTAACAGGAATGTAATTTTACTGTATGTTTATTTGAAATTTCAATTCTTTTGTTTTCGTTTTTTTTTCCTTTTATTAGTTCAACTTTATAGCATCTAAATATTTGTACTTAGTATGGTTTTGAAAATTGTATTCATTGTGTTGACCAGCTATCCTACAGTCTTGATTCATTCACATTATACATCACCCTGTTCACACGCACACTATCGGTTTGCGTTCACAATAATTCCGGATAAAATGTCAATGAATCCGGAGTCAAACCACATGAGGTAGGTAGTTTGACATCCGAATTCAACTATTAGATTAATTTTATATGTGATGACGCAAATGCGTATTCTTATCCAGAGTATCAGTGCGTATGCTTTCTATTTACTATTTCTTGCGCAAAAATACCACGTTCATGCATAAATATTAATTTCACTCCCGAACGCGATTTTTCGCTTTTCTTATCTCAATTCAGGACATGGCAGTAAGAGCTTGACATGTGACTTCATCACGGTCATCATTGCTTACGGTATTCTGACCTCTAGCTGTTTCTCTTTAAATTTGTTTTCTTTTTTGAGTCACTGTCCTTTTATAAACTTTGACATTTTCAAAATGCTAAGGATTTTCTACCCAAGGAATAGATTACTTAATTTCGTACTTTATTTGGCTTTTTTAACTATTTTTATTCCAGCGTCATTGATGATTCTTTGTAGACTTAACTCACGTCTGGCGTACAACATGCTAAATAAATCCTGGTATCTTTTTATATCTACATGTCTTTTTATATAAATTAGTTCTTTTGAGAGTATGTTCAGTTATTCACAAACCTCTGAAAATAAGATATCCTTCAAAACCAGGTTTCCCTGTAGAATATTTAGATTGATTTAAGAAAAGTCAGGAAATCATAAAAAATTGAGATATTTTATGAGACCAAAATAAGTCTTTATATAAAAGGTCCAAATGAAGATAGTGTGTTACTCTCAAGAAAAATATACGAAGTTGCATGCCTCAAGGTTCCACTTCACATGGAAAATGAACTTGAAATTTAGCTATACAACATCTACCATGAGTACAGACAACTTCAATAACGAGTTGAGAATATGAAGGCATCCAAGCAGGAAACAAAATATAAAGATATGATAGATAAAATAAATGCATCCAGATTATAAAGCAAACTGAGTGCTGAAATTTATATTGCGATTGGTTTGTGCAACTCGCATTATACATCCGGTTTACAGAAACTGGGATTTGCAATGGGATTATGAAAAAAAATGATGAACAATCCCAATAATAAATGAAATAGTCGAGCTTTAAAATGTATATTCAAATAGTAGCTGTATATAAACTTTTCAAATCACAACTATCCAACATTGCTTTCAACTGACTTGTGCAAGAATGTACACACTATTACATATTTTTAATAAAGGTACTTTAACTTCATCGTTATCTTCTTCTATTCACAGTCAATTATTTCAATTCAAAAGCAAACAAAAAATCAGCAACAATCTTTCGGTGACCAGTCAGCGGTCTTAGGTTCACGTGTTGCTTTTCTATTTTTTAGAGAAAGCAACTTGTTTTCTGTTTTATTAAGGCTGTATGGTGACTTATAGTAGATTAAATCCACGTGATATGGTTTCTAGTGGATAGTTATCTCATTTGTCAATCAAAACCACATTTCCTTATTTTCATATAAATACCGTTAAATCGAATATGTAAATGTATTGTTATTCCTGAATGATTTATCTCTTTAATACGACCCCTTCATTTCACCTGCAAACTGAAGATGTCATTATAGTCTGTGTCGAGAGTTTTTGAAAAGGTCTAGCAGTAACCTTATAACTGTCATAGATCCCACATCTCCGCTATATATCAATATACCATCCTGACATTATCGGCTTCCTTGCTTTGACAGTTACTGATGGATGTGACTTTGGAGTAATGTAATGGATGATTGATGAATAGCAGGAAATGCTTTCCATGTCAACGCACTTGGAATAACTCCGTTCCTATTCCGTCGTTTATCTTCACGGATATATATATATATATATATATATATATTTACTATCCACGCAGTCGAGTATAATAAAGTAATGCAATGAAACCATTTCAAAACCATACTTAAAAACTGCACTAATTCTAACTCTTAATTAGTATTTGGCATTAGTCAGTAGCTAGAAAGAAGACTGATAAAGGAACAGAAAACTGTTAAATTTTCTTGTGTCCAAGGGTCGAAATTCGGTCATATATTGTAAGTAGATCAACTTGAACAAAATGATCTAATTTGATGATATTTCTACGCATCTATGAAAGAAAAACTGATTTTTGCGTGTCTAATTGAGAACCTTGTGCCTTTGATAAGTTTTCACAGGAAAAGACATCCATTTCACATCTTATGTCCATTTTTTATTGTGTTTTTAAGTTCATGTCTGATGACTGTTAGCGTCATCAATTTCAAATTGTTTAATTGGACCATAAGTATGTAATGCATGTGTTAAACAGTAATCGTCTTTAAACAGATTTTTTTACAATACCCCCTTATATCTATTTATTAAAGTTAAAGGTATTAATATTGGCTAGTTAACGGTTTAAGGGACATAATATTTAGTGCAATTCTATAACGCTGATGTGTTGAATTTAGTCATATTCTAAATCGTATTTAGATTTTGTTCGAAACATCGACAAGCGACAACAAAAATCAAGTAAAGGCTATAACACGCACTGTCCCTTTGTCTTTTGGTCAGTCGAACTACCTAAGTAAAGGCTATAGCACGCACTGTCCATTGTCTTTTGGTCAGTCGAACTACCTTACGAGACGGAGAGTAAAACCCAAATGAGACAACAGTAAACGAACACAAACATTTAATAAAAATACATGTGTTATCGTGTATATAAAACCTTTGGTTTTGGATAGGTACAAATCAATGTCTTGGAGTAATTTTGTTTTGTGAGTACCTAACTCACTATCCAGATCATCAATCGGCGGAAGACCAAGGTCGTAGATAAATCGCACAGTAAAATGCATTTGTTTTTATCAATACCGATTGGATCATTCACTATTTAGAACACGACTTTGAAAAATACTTGTTTTTTTTTGTTCTTTTATGTCGATTCTTCAAAAACAAATCTACTTTTGGGCGTTGGACAGTTCTAAACTTATCTGCATCAGACCGGGCATCCCGATCAGAAATCTGCGGAGGGATCTGATTCCAGAGGAGCAATTGTTGAAAAGTTTGTAACGGTGGGTAAGTTAAATCTGGATCCGATTCCCATGGAGCATAATTCTTCCGTGGGAATCGGATCCAGATTTTACTCCCCACCGTTACAAACTTTTCAATAATTGCTTCTACCCGGTGCATTGTTGCCAGTGTTTTGGGATGGAATGGTCTAGGGTATACAGTAACCAATAGTAGAACAAAATAGATGTATTTGCTTGGCATTGTGAAGCTATTAGTTGTAGTCGATATACACTTAATTTTTAAATCATTACTAAACAACAGTTAGTTCT
This sequence comes from Mytilus californianus, assembly GCF_021869535.1. Taxonomy (NCBI): domain Eukaryota; kingdom Metazoa; phylum Mollusca; class Bivalvia; order Mytilida; family Mytilidae; genus Mytilus; species Mytilus californianus. The sequence goes on from NW_026262668.1 coordinate 98,151,968, forward strand.
GATTGGTTGTTTAATGGTGTGGCTAAGATTCTATTGGTTTGAACGAGTCATAAAGTTGAGAACGCGTCAGGAAGGAAAGAATAAATTATATGCGGATGGTTTGACAGTATAGGTATTTAAAGACCTGATTGATGAATATGTGTATTGTTGGATAAGCTCTGATAGTCAAAATTGATACATTATTCATTATTACGCATTTCCTTAGCTTCAATCTGTAGAACATGATTAGTTTTATATTCATTTTTTCCGTACATATGTATGATGTGTTTGGTGTTAATATAATATCATCAGTCATACATATACTATACTTATATAATAGCTCTGTTCACTGATCATGTTTACCGATACGTAAATATTAGTAATTTGCAAAACTTTCACATTATACTATTTAAAAATTATAGGTATAAATACTTCAGAACAACCAACACAACTGTATATAAAGTCAACATCAATTTGTAGGTGTAACCATCAGAACATGGTAAATTTAAAGCTTCAGTTTATGGGTTACTCTCGCTGTGTATGTTAGGTGATGATGAAGTTGCGAGCACCGATTTACTTGTATCTGACAGAAATAGTTCAATTCTTAACAGAGAGTAAAAATATTTAGTCAGAATTAACGGTATCGCGTGTCAATCTAATCAAGGAGATTCGAATTTAACTTTCTTTATCTCATGAATAATTTGTTAGTTTAACTGTTTAATGTTACATTTTTCCTTTATTCACAGTCCCTTATTCGCAACTCTCAGAGCGGACTCTATTCCCGGTTCGGTCGTACTTTGTATCATATTACTTATAAAGATGAAACTGAAACCCAAATAGATGTAGCCAAAAATTTAAAAGATAATAAGTAGATAAAAAAAAACTAAAAAAAAACTGTTGTTTTCTCACAAAAAAACAAAAGCTGACTTTAAATTAATGATACTGCGAAGCATTCCACACTTTCTTTTTGGAAGGATTAAACGTGGACTGTTATGCATTTCATCGACTGACAATTTTCGATTAAATGTGTCAATCAATCATGGTAGAACTAAGGAAACGGTTGCTGAGAGAATGGAAAACTTTGGAACTGCTAGACTGCCAACAGCACACCAACCCAGTGCATAGTTGTCAAATAAACATGACATTAATATAAGTGCGTGCGACAAGTTTTTCTAGAAAAAAAATACTAGGTACGTTTCCGACCAAAATTTAAGAAGCCAGATAAATAAATCGCCTGTATTCCCAAAAATTGACTAAGAGAGAACGCCAAAATCATCTGAGTAAACTTGACCTAAGTTTCTTTTAAGGTACATATAAATATTACAGTACTAGAAAGCATTATTTCGATATTAAAAGTTTAAGGACTTTTACAATTTTGATACAGTTTTATTTCGTTCTGTTTTATACATTTATACTTATATGTGTAAATGTGGTTTTATAATCTATAAAAGCAATAATATAAAGTTAAGTGCTTTTGCTAAAATTTATTTTCTTTCCTGGTTCTTCCTTGCAGCTTTTTGGTCATCCGAGAATCATAGTCTTAAAACAAGTAGTTTTGTACTTAAAGTCGTCTTGTCTCTTTTTATTCGTATCAAACATATATCACTTTTTTTCTTTTTTCTTTTTTGTTTTGTTTTGGAGGGAGGATCATGATTTTATTACACTCTTATCAATGTTTTAATGCCCCTCTGTAATCATAAGAGTAATGTTCTTCGTTACGATACATCTTCTTTATATAAAAAAGGTTCATTTGAAAGAACTATGAATCCCTGCAAAAGGTAATGCCAGATATATATCGACTCCCCATCAAAAGGTAATGCCAGATATATATCGACTCCCCATCATACTTCTCCAACCAGTACAGATCCACTAAATCAACCAACAAAAGAAGCAGACAAACAATCAGTTACTGTAACACTCATATGATGGACAGTTTCTTTTAAGTTTTAAAAACAAAAATATAGCATTTACTTTGAAAAAAGAAATAAAAATTGAAAATATTTAAACACTTATATAAATTACTACATTTTTCGTATTTTCTAAAAATCCCAGTCTATTAAATATACTTGTATTGTAAATTATTATGTAGCAGTGACTAAACGGGACCAAACCAGTTTAAGTTGTGATATTTTTTCTGTCGAATTATATTTCAGTTCATCAGTAAGACGCATTAATGCCCAGCTGATGTTATTTGGATTAGCCTTTCTGGATCTGCAATGTCTACCATCTAGGCAACATGCCAGATAATTTAACTATTACTATCTGTGAAGAACTGTTTTATTTTGGGCTAAAAATAATGTCTCTCCTTCATCAGTAGTGAAGAAAGAGTCCAACAAACACATTATATAACTGAAAAGGTATTCGCATAGCAGTTACGAACGTAGATACAAGTATCTTGTCTTGGGGAGGGATAAATCCTACTTTGTAAAGAATCACTCTGATTCAAACAAAAAATTCTCTGAAACTGACATTATCACAATGCTTGATTTCTTGATTGACAACATATTTGTTACGTATGGAGGACGTGTTTTCAACAGACTGTCGGAATTCCAATGGGAACCAATTGTGCCCCTCTTCGTGCCGACTTGTTTCTATATTATTATGAGGCTGACTTCATACAGGAACTTCTTAGGAAGAAAGATAAGAAGTTAGCAATATCCTTTAACTTTACGTTCCGCTATATAGATGATGTTCTCTCACTAAATAATACAAAATTTGGTGACTATGTTGAACGAATCTATCCCATCGAACTAGAGATAAAGGATACTACATATACAGTTAAATCTGCCTCATATCTTGACTTACATCTAGAAATTGACATTGAGGGTCGGTTGAAAACAAAACTTTACGACAAAAAAGAGATGATTTCAGCTTCCCAATTGTGAACTTTCCATTTCTATGTAGCAACATTCCAGCAGCGCCTGCATACGGAGTATATATCTCCCAATTGATACGATATTCCCGGGCTTGTATTTCCTATCATGATTTCCTTGATAGAGGATTGCTGTTCACAAGGAAGCTATTAAACCAAGAGTTCCATATGGTGAAGTTGAAATCATCCCTTCGTAAATTTTACGGACGCCATCACGAGTTGGTTGACCGTTATGGAATAACCGTTTCACAGATGCTATCGGATATGTTCTTATGTCGTAACTACAATACCCTTCCTTTTCACGAATGTGACCTACCGAATTAGACTATTTACCGGATTTGTAATAACATAAGCAACACGACGGGTGCCACATGTGGAGCAGGATCTGCTTACCCTTTTTGGAGCACCTGAGATCACCCCCAGTTTTTGGTGGGGTTCGTGTTGCTTAGTCTTTGGTTTTCTATGTTGTGTCATCTGTATTATTATTTGTCTGTTTGTCTTTTTGTTTTTGGCCATGGCGTTGTCGGTTTGTTTTCGATCTATGAGTTTGACTGTCCCTCTGGTATCTTTCGTCCCTCTTTTACGAATATAATTACTATATTATATATAAAAATATTAATTTTCGCGAACCATTTAGGTCACGGAAATTCCAAAAATTACCAAGAGTAAGGAGAGTTGTACAAATAATGTGAATACACAGAACCCCGATCCAATTCATCTTTTGCATACAGTGTTCATCATTTTCTAATTTGTATCTACTAACAACATTCCGTTTTTTAATAATTCCTATCTAAGTGTGCAAAAAACTGCATTAAAATAGATATTCCCAATGTTAAACTTCCGCTGATTGGTTGAATTACTGAGGTGATCCCTAAGATTACCACAACATAACTATAAATATATTTCCTCCGCTGAAATGTAATGCTTCAGTGACGCTACTCTAAAGGTAATATATTAATCCTGATGTAATCTTCAATTTGAAATGAAGCTGAACCTATATATCAGAAGAAGAGAAGACACTGACAGATTGTTAAATGAACGTCTATATAATGTATTTACATAAAATCCGATAGTGAGTAAGGATCTATCCCGCCATAAAAAAAATCCATGAATGAGACTTCTTCGACGTTGAAAACGAAGAATATAATATTTTTGTTTTCTGAAATGCCGTTGAGCATGATGACAATTCATTTGTATTGTATTTGGGCGCTGTTAACTTTTGTCATTGAGAGCGCTAAGTAACAATCCCATTTCTTAGAAATGTAGGGGACAATGGACAAAAATGTGAACCTTAACAATATGGGTCACTCATATTTTTCTCTGATTTTAGTATTTAACTATTTAATAATTTCTGAATTATCTGTATATGCAATATCTTTGTATTTAACGTGTAACCATGACCATATCTTCAATTTGTTCAAGTTTATACACGATAAATGGCTATGATGAGGAATTTGTATTCACAGTACACATAAAGATGGCGGATATCATTGAATAATCATGTGACATTATTATTTGTAAACAAAAGTCGAAACGAACACACGTCGGAACTTTCCATATTTTTGGATTATTTTTACAGATTTTGCAAAAACTACTGGAATTCCACCTATTTGTCTAACCAAATTTTTGTCTCGAACTAATATGTCCATGAAACTTTTTCAATACAACATCATCATCCATATGATATACATAATATTTAATTATAGTCTGCCATATGATGTCTGCATGAAGCAACACATTGAACATATTAATTCAAACATGTTCAATTCTTGAAGAAAAACATGCAGTGTAATTTTTTGGCTAAAATACATATATATGCAATATGGTTGCATATAATTTCTGTAATGGTTTTTTCCTTCGTAATAGTATTTCATGTATGTATACTATAAACTACATGTATTTTGAAAATGCACATTGCGTGGTCTCTAGTAAGGAGTAATATGTCTGTAACACTCAGAAACGTGACGTCTATCCCCCAAACCTGTCCTTTTTATTGTTATGAACACTAAAGCGCTCCATATGAAGCCAATACGTCTCGCTTTTTAGTTTTATGGAACGCTTAGTCATGTCCACCGTTAAATAGTGATTTGTAAACTAATAACTAATAAAAGGACTTATTTTTTGGCAGTCATCATTACACATTTACACTGACAGCAGCAATTGTAGGTGAGAAACCCTTTCCCAATAGAGCACTTTATACTTGTGTCCTTTGCTGGAAATTTTGTCAATTATACACGCTTTATGATGTCATTTACTAGATAGAGGGGACCGCCTGTATCCCTGCACTATAAAAGTTCATCAAGTGTCTTCATAATCGTCAATATGGGCCTCGGTGGCCAAGTGATCTAAATAGTTCTACTACTGTAATCACTAGCCAGTCAATACTGAGATTGTGAGTTCGAACCCCGCTCGTGCGCGTGCACTCGACTCCAATCTTAATTGACTAGGATTGTCAGTTTTCCTATCGAAGGTCGGTGGTTTTCTCCGGACACTCCAGCTTCCTCCATTAATAAAAACTGGCCGCCACGAAATAGCCCAAAAGTGGCGCTTAAAAGTGGCGTTAAAACACCAACAATCAATTAATCAATCGTGATCGTTTAGATGAACTAGAAATAATGTTTGTTCCAACAGGTACTGAATAACATATCTCTAATGACAGAAGTGTTGATTATCAATTAAAAGAATTTAATTTGCAAAAATGATTCGTGCAATATAGCATTCGTTTTTTTTTCAACCAATTGCTCAACATAGGAACGGAAGTGATGACGCCCCTAAACGCACGAATAATGTTCACTTAAACCAAAGTTTTTGAGGGAAATGCAATTAACTCGAAAGTTGTCTATTAGTTTTGTCTTGCTGCAACAAAGTTTCCAAAGCTTAACTAAGGTACAAAAAATGTATGTTGTTTTTGGCACAGCCAATGACGTTAACAATTTGTTAAAGATTAAAATTACAACTTTTGACTCATAAATATAATCTTTATTGGCTATGATTGTCAGTCATCCAACCAATGGTTGGTCGTTCTCTCCGGCTTCCGCCACCTATGAAATAAGACCACATTACTGTTTGTTTACATGTACATGTAGGTTAATTTAACTGGAAACACTTAAGGGAAGTCATTGATACATGGTATAGTTTGACAACTAGACTCAGTTAGCTATATATAGTGTTATCAGGAAGCTTTCCTCGGACGCACTGGTAACAGTGGTTCATGCATAGAGCTCTTCCAGACAGAAAACCACGCGTCCAGGACAACTACACGCGCCTTAACAAGAATATTGTTAATATGACAAACACGGGTTTCGTCTCCAAATGAATAATCAACGGTGCAAAAATAAAATTAGTTGGAACAGAGAAACGCCAAATCAAATATATAATTGAATAGCATTGGAAACCAAAAATTATAATAAGGGACAACCAATGACCAGATACTTTTATGTAAATACATTTAAACAAAAACATTCAAGTATCAAGTGTAGTACAACATTGTCAATTTATTTATCTGATGTTGCAGGATCATTTAAATTGAGTGTGATCTCAGTCATTAAACCACCCCTGGTCATATCCTCAACCTGGTTGTTCCAGTCAAAGTTTTAAGGTATATCGTAATCCAACTTTTTCTTCTTTACATTAATTTACTTTTAATTTTGATAGGACTGGCAAAACTGTCTTACAGGATCCAATGTTCAAAAGTACTTCATAAAAATCTAAAAAATTAGCCACACCTACCCCAAATAAACCGAGGGGTGATCGAATATGCTCTAGAAAAGTAATTAGTTACTGCCCAACTAGTGACACCAGTTTATATAATTTATAAATTGAGAGAAAATACAAAACTCGTTGAACAGTTAAAACAAACCAGACTCAAATTAAACGAACAATTGCTCATCAATATGGTCAAGGTATAAACCAAATAAAACAGCCCTCACATATATAATGAAGGAAACATATTCAAATCATGGATGAACATATCAGTTTGATATAACTTCATTATAATATAATATGCATGCCTAAATTCAATATCTTGATGATGAAAAAAAAACAATACATTAAAGAGCTTGGTGGTGAAAACCCAAATTTGATATCTGCTTGAGAGGTGAATTGGAGTTAATAATGCAATTGAAAAAACTATTTCACTCAATTACATAAAAAGTGATAGGTAAAAACCCCAATTTATGAATTTTTATCTGGAGCTGTAGATCTGATTACTGTGTATTCACTTATTTTCGTGGGGACCCATTTTCGTGGATTGAGGAAACCTTACATGTTAATTTCGTGGTTTTGCCGAAGTTTGCATACAAGCCTATATATCTATAGGAAATTTGTCATTCGTTAAAAATTTAATTTCGTGGTTCACCTATACCCACTAAATGCATGAAAGTTGGTATCCAACGAATAATAATGTATCCACAGTATATGCTGAATCTGATTTATAGTTCTGTTTGTGACGGAACCAGTACTGCCAGTAATATAAGTCAATAATATTTGGTGTGTTGTACATGTATCAGAATTACAACATCTCATCCATGGGGATTAGTTGGTCAACCCCCTTAGTCGTGGTTCTCATGGTCTATTGACATTAAATCCTTACTATACTAACATACGCCAAGTGCTACTGAATTCTCTTGCTGATTTTCCGCAGCGTATTGATGTAAATATTTTGCTTTTTGGGTCAGATTGTTTAACTGATGAAGAAAATTGTACTCTTTTTGTATTGGTACAAAAATACATATTGAAAAGTAAAAGATTCACACCATAATATGAAAGCATCATTTATATGTTTTCCTTGCATTTCATTTAGCTCATTTCAATCACTTGTTTTTTGTTCTTTGTTTTTGTTTTTTTTTCTCCCTTTTTTCTCAAACTATATAGTCAATCTTTTTTTGTATTTACTATTCTTAATATATTTCAATTGACAGAGCATGCTCCAAGTATTCATTATATTGTATGTCAACATTCTTTTGGAGACAGATTAAAATAAGTAATGTTGCTTGTTTCTGAATCCCATTGTTTATACTGTATTATATTATATAGCATGATTTGACTTATCGAATAAAATATTGTTTAAACCAAATCTTGGGCATGTTACAGCTTAAGGATGTTCGCTCCTCTGGTTTTTAAAATTTTGCCAGATTTTCGGAATCCTCTGGTTTTATCCATGTTTTGCCATTAAATAATTTTGCCCACTAACCCCTACTTTTCTTTTCATAATTTTATTTCATATAGTTTTAAAAGCCATATTTGAACATCTTATAAAATCCTTGTTATTTTTTCATAGTTTTTAAAAGAGAAAAGCGGACAGTGTTAAAAGTATGAAAAATCTAGAGAGAATCATTTCCCGCCAAATTTTCAATGGCTTATATCTCAAAAACAAGCTTCATTTTTTTCTGCTTTTTTGGTTCCTTTATTTATATACTATAAATTTAGAACAATCTTTTGAAAAGCTTGTTATTTTAAAACAGAGTAGCGAACATCCTTAAAATTAAAAGGTTAAACCTCAGAAAATTACAATAAGACCACCATCAACATCATCTTAAAAATTACATGTATATGTACATGCATATTAATATTTTGGTGAAAGAAGTTCATCCTCTGGATCTTCTTTGTCATATTCCTTTCATATTCATTTAAAAAAATGTCACGAGGATTATTATTAATATACATGTACAACAATAAGAAAACAACCCAATGCCAAAGAAATTGAAAGACGTCTAGAGTTACACAATCTCAAACAATAGACAAAATAAAAAACTAAAAGTACAGCCAACACATGGCTAATTGTTGTTATGTATTATTACATGTATTTGCAAGGCTTGAAATATTATATCTTTCACAACTTTTTTAGTATAAGGTTCAACCTAACATTTTATACAACTTTGATTTCATTGTGGCTAGTCTTTAAAAAAGACAACAATTAGAGAAACCAATACTATTGGGACATTAATTTGAGAACAACAAAAAAGATGTCTATTTCAGGGATATATAATTGTTCATACATGTAGGTTTGAATCTTATTTTATTACGACGTCAGATTTGGATGTTGACCTCAGGAATGGGGGTTGGTTAGAGACTGGACGTCAATCCGAGTCTTATATATATGTATATCTAAAAAAAGAAGATGTGGTATGATTGCCAATGAGACAACTCTCCACAAGAGACCAAATGACACAGAAATTAACAACTATAGGTCACCGTACGACCTTCAACAATGAGCAAAGCCCATACCGCACAGTCAGCTATGAAAGGCCCCGAAATGACAATGTAAAACAATTCAAACGAGAAAACTAACGGCCTAATTTATGTACAAAAAATGAATGAAAAACCAATATGTAACACATAAACAAACGACAACCACTGAATTACAGGCTCCTGACTTGGGACAGGCACATACATACAGAATGTGGCGGGGTTAAAAATGTTAGCGGGATCCCAACTCTCCCCCTAACCTGGGACAGTGGTGTAACAGTACAACATAAGAACGAACTATTAAAATCAGTTGAAAGAGGCTTAACTCATCAGATGGATAAAAATACAAATAATACAAATATAAGTGGACGTGGCCGGGTACTTGTACATCCAAACAACAAAAAGACACTAAGTACAGATCTGAGAGTACTCGCAGTTACTGACAGCTAGTTCAAAGCCACTAACAACTAATAAAAAAAATCATGCATCTAAGATATGAGTATATATATATATATATATATATATATATATATATTCTAATATATGAGTATAATTTTATCATATATAAACAAGTCTAAATTGAAAACAACGTTCAAACCTATGATTGCGTTGGATAAAAACCGCAATTTTTTTACGTGTTCATGCAAAACAAATTTCTTGGTAGAGGGGTCTAAATACAGCACAAACAACATTTTCCAAAAAACCAAATGAGTGAAAAAGTATATTTTAACAAAACGCAATTGACTAGCAGGTCGAACAACTGATGTTCTTAAACCCTGCTGACTGCCATTGTCGATTGCCAAATAAACGGATCACAAGATGTAACAAAATAGATCTTTTTATTAATTTATTACCAAACAGAAAACAATAAACTTGCGGAAAAGATGGTATACCGCCAACACGAGGAGCAAAAATTTGTACACCATATCCGGATTTCAACAATTAATGTCTCTTCAGTGATGTTAGGAATCGAAACGGTATTTGGAAGGCCATATAATTTACCTCAATTTACGATTTACTCTTGAATTTTGAAAAAAGTCAAAATAGGATGAACGGATCATATAAACCCGAAGGCAAATATAATACAAGCCCAAATATATATATAAACAAGTCAAATTAAAAACAACGTTCAAACCTATGATTGCGTTGGATATATATATCTCACTTTGAGCGAAGTTTAGTTTATTATGTACAGTATAGAGTAACAATAGCGTTTACCTAGAAAACCATTGATCAAAACTGTTGATGCAAACAAAAATAATATAGTTATTGATGAATATTTAAATACTGCAAAGTGAAGTTAAAGACCGTTTTACGTACTATTTACATGATATTCAAAGTTCTAGAACTGACATTAATATGCCATAAAACTACATGGTCAGTAGGACTGTATTATAACTACTTTGTTAGGTCAGTTTGACACAGTCATGATAATCTGGTCGATGACATGTACTCTCAAACTAGTCTAACCTATTTCTAAAATACTGGTCACATCGCCATAGAGCTATTGGAAATCAAAAAGATCAATGTAGTTAGTGATTCCATCCATATATGCATGCTTTAAGTAAGGGTAGTAAATTATCTGTCGTATTTGTATTAATATCTTTTTGATTTTACTAGACATGTGCTATTTACCAAGAGCAGTACTAATACCAATGCTGGAAGTATTTCCTGGAGGATGCCCTGTTTTCAATAAACAGAGATTCTGATCGGGAAGGACGATAGGAAAGTCGAAAAGAAACATTTCTCCGTAATTCTGTTTACCATATAATCTGCTGCATCAGCTATTTGAAATGTAAACAAGTTTATTTTGACTCCGTGTAAAACGGTCATTTAAAATCAATCTTATAAAATAAACAAATTCACGTTTGCAACTGAATTCTATCGTAATATACTTATTTCTGGTTTAATATACAACATGTAGGAATTATGTGGTTTTTTTTTTTGTTTTTTTTTTTTTGTATTTGAATTTTCTTATAAAATTTATCAATTTATGTTTTCTTCAGTTAACATGAACGAATACGTACCATCCACACACCTGTTTTACTGTGACTTGACCGTAATACGTACCATCCACACACCTGTTTTACTGTGACTTGACCGTAATACGTACCATCCACACACCTGTTTTACTGTGACTTGACCGTAATACGTACCATCCACACACCTGTTTTACTGTGACTTGACCGTAATACGTACCATCCACACACCTGTTTTACTGTGACTTGACCGTAATACGTACCATCCACACACCTGTTTTACTGTGACTTGACCGTAAAACGTACCATCCACACACCTGTTTTACTGTGACTTGACCGTAAGTGTTTCTCTCCACCTATTGCAGTTCATTCAAAAATCTTACCCAATTGCAATTCGTTTTATCAAACATCAGAAATTTTAACCAACTGCTTTAGAAAACCACAGTCACGTCATCAAAGTGCAAGTGAGTGAAAAAAGGGCATTTCCTTGTACATATACCCCGGTGATGAGTAAATGTAAACACATTTCCTCTCTTAAAATAAAATACATGAAAAATACACCAGCTATCAACAAATCAAAATCCAGGATACTGATATAAGGTGTAATTTATAACAGTTACTCATGTTATACTCAATATTAGAGCTAATGTTTGTTATTGTTATTGTTTAATAGTAATCTATATAGTCTCTTTGGGGCCCTTTATGGCTTGCTGCTCGGTGTGAGCCAAGGCTCCGTGTTGAAGGCCGTACTTTGACCTATAATTGTTTACTTTTTACACATTGTGACTTGGATGGATAGTTGTCTCATTGGCACTCATACCACATCTTCTTATTTATATTGTAATTGCTAGTCATTGTACTGGTCCCTAATAAGTCCTCTATTGGAAAACAATGATATCTTGTCTCTGTATGGAGACTATATACATGTACACCTTACATACAAACCCGTGACGACTGCATATATAGTGACCCTTTATTATTCAACATGCTTTATATGAGTATAAGTGTAGGCCAGGCGAATATTTCTTATGCTATTGTTAGAAATATGTTTATTGAATATTGTAATGGTCGTCAGCATGTTCTTTATAATCTTATGAACAGTGTACATATCACATTGTTTCAACTATTAACCTGACCTTTCAATTAACTGGCAACATAAAACACAAACAAATAATCCAGATTGTTTTCTTGGTTAATATATATAAAACGTAACATCTTAGATTTATCAAAGAAAGTGGGATAATTGAATTAATTCTATGAGTTATAGGTTACTATGTTAAGCCTATTTATCAAGGCGGGCTTGATTTAAGACTTGAGATTTTGGTCTAACGACTTAGTACATTTGTAGTAAATCTGACCCAAATAGACATTCAAACTTTATGGGATGGTAGATTGAAGTGGTTATTAGTCATTTTGTTTTAGTACATAGTTGCTGCAACAGTCATAAAACATGCCAATGACTTTATTTTAAAAAAAAGTATGTAAAACAATATTCTAAAAAAAAATCCAGATTTTGCATTAAATGAGTAGTGTACGATCTCATTTAAAATTGAGGTTTTTTTAGGTTTTGAGGCTAAGTTGGTTTTCGTTGAATATTTTATATGAACTGTTTCTTATTCCGTTGTATTATTTGGAGAATATCTCACCCACAGACCACTGCTGTGTGTATCCACCCACAGACCACTGCTGTGTGTATCCACCCACAGACCACTGATGTGTGTATCCACCCACAGACCACTGCTGTGTGTATCCACCCACAGACCACTGCTGTGTGTATCCACCCACAGACCACTGATGTGTGTATCCACCCACAGACCACTGCTGTGTGTATCGGGAACCCATGTTATTTGGAGAATATCCCACCCACAGACCACTGCTGTGTGTATCCACCCACAGACCACTGCTGTGTGTATCGGGAACCCATGTTATTTGGAGAATATCCCACCCACAGACCACTGCTGTGTGTATCCACCCACAGACAACTGCTGTGTGTATCCACCCACAGACCACTGCTGTGTGTATCCACCCACAGACCACTGCTGTGTGTATCCACCCACAGACCACTGCTGTGTGTATCCACCCACAGACCACTGCTGTGTGTATCGGGAACCCATGTTATTTGGAGAATATCCCACCCACAGACCACTGCTGTGTGTATCCACCCACAGACCACTGCTGTGTGTATCCACCCATAGACCACTGCTGTTTGTATCGGGAACCCATGTTATTTGGAGAATATCCCACCCACAGACCACTGCTGTGTGTATCCACCCACAGACCACTGCTGTGTGTATCCACCCACAGACCACTGCTGTGTGTATCCACCCACAGACCACTGCTGTGTGTATCGGGAACCCATGTTATTTGGAGAATATCCCACCCACAGACCACTGCTGTGTGTATCGGGAACCCATGCCTATGTTTTTCTTAATTGTTTTCTTATAGGGTCAGCTGTATTCTCGAATGGTTCCAAAATACATGTATATTTTATTCTTCATGTTTGTTTTCAACGGAATTATTGTTAAAAAAAATCCGAAAGTCAACCGAACGTAGGATTCGTAGGGGAACATACATGTTTCGAATGGACATTATATCATTGAGAGATGATTACCAGTGATTCAGATAAATTTGGAGCTAATATTGTGTTAAAATAAAGTCCAAGTACATGTATCGTTGATTTCAGAGAAAACTGTGAGATTATATATTAATATAATAATAGATTCTTAGATATTAACGAGTTTTTAAAATATGTTTGATTTAATACCAATGTCCTCCAGTTTTTCTTAATCTTAATGTTTCACCACAAAACAATAATAAATTTAACTTGCACTTACAGATTCCATGGACTTACAGGTTATGAAGCTAATCGAGCAATTCGATAATTATAAAAATATAAGCTACGTAATTGTACTAAGATAAGATTAAATCTCCCTAACATTTCACTGACCATCGTCTGGGCCTTTCTTTGTTATCATGAATATTCACAAACTTTTGAGTGAAGGTTATTCAAGGAACATGTCTCCTGTGCATTGAAATGAGTATCGTGCATTTATATTATCCCATTTAGTTTTTCAAAGAGCATGGTCACATGATAATTAAAGAAGACCAGCAGCCAATAAAAAATATAACAAGCTAACCGATTATATACCAGTGGCGGTAAACTTCCATGATAAGTTATTTATGCTGTACTCTCATAAGACATCTAGACATTAACGTCCATGAATGAAAAACAAGCACCAAAGCAAGATTCGGTGCGATTGCCTTATCTTTTCCTTCCCATTGTTGATTGTTATTTTTTTATTCTCCACTAAATTATTCACTAAATTCGCAATTGAACGAACAGATCTATTTTAGAAATTACTGCATTTAAATATTAATGCTCTTCAACTTCTTACTTTATTTGGACCTTTAACATTTTTGATTCGAGCGTCACTGACGAGTCTTATAAAGACGAAACGCGCATATGGCGTACACAATTATAAGCCTGGTATCTTTGATGAGTTATTACACAACTAAACAACTACACAACTACATAATCCTATGGATTTCCTGTGACATCTTTCTGGAATCGTTTTGAAGATAAGAAGCTTTTAAACTTGCCCAAAGTAAGTTTGCATTTATATACACGTTCATGTTTGGTATCAATTTTGGTGATGGCTACAGATGTATCTACTCTCGACACCAAAGGTTTAATAGCCATTGATTAATTGATTGTTTGCTTTGTGTTTAACGCCACTTTCAGCACAATTGGCTATTTCGTGGCGGTCAGTTTAAATGATGGAGGAAGCCAGAGTGCCCGGAAAGGACCACCGACCTTCGACAGAAAAATTTAGAAGCAAATAAAGAAATCCGGAGTAAGGACATTTACATAAACGTTCAGTAATTGAAGACAGGGGGAATTCATGAAAGCCAAATGTGGCTAATTTTGTGTTTTCGCATAGTGGCCTAAGTATTTTCAAAGGAGGAGACGCGAAATCGAGAAATGAATTTTATTTCGCGTTTTCGCCTTTGTATTGGCAACGTGAAAACGCAAAATTGGTTGCATCCGGCTTCCACAGGAATTTACAATCTTTAGTTATTCTTTAACAGTTTTGTTTGGTTACGAAATATAAGTTTAACATTATGCAATACTATTACAATGCAACTTTATGCACGTGGTAGTAGACGTGTGATCTTGAAAACTTGCATGTAGATGGGACTGATTGTGTATGTTAACTTTAAAAAGTAAATCGGTGCTCTAAAATACACTTTAATGTTTCCCTAAACCTGAAATCTCATTTGCTGTATCTGATTTTTTCAAACACATAACAGTTGATGATGTTTTACAGTTACTATACCTCCCAGACATAGTCAAATATACAGTTTCTATACCTCCCAGACATAGTCAAATATACAGTTTCTATACCTCCAAGACATAGTCAAATATACAGTTTCTATACCTCCAAGACATAGTCAAATATACAGTTTCTATACCTCCCAGACATAGTCAAATATACAGTTTCTATACCTCCAAGACATAGTCAAATATACAGTTTCTATACCTCCAAGACATAGTCAAATATACAGTTTCTATACCTCCCAGACATAGTCAAATATACAGTTTCTTTACCTCCCAGACATAGTCAAATGTACAGTTTCTATACCTCCAAGTCATAGTCAAATATACAGTTTCTATACCTCCCAGACATAGTCAAATATACAGTTTCTATACCGCCCAGACATAGTCAAATATACAGTTTCTATACCTCCAAGACATAGTCAAATATACAGTTTCTATACCGCCCAGACATAGTCAAATATACAGTTTCTATACCTCCAAGACATAGTCAAATATACAGTTTCTATACCTCCAAGACATAGTCAAATATACAGTTTCTATACCTCCAAGACATAGTCAAATATACAGTTTCTATACCTCCAAGACATAGTCAAATATACAGTTTCTAAACCTCCAAGACATGATAGTCAAATATACAGTTTCTATACCTCCAAGACATAGTCAAATATACAGTTTCTATACCTCCAAGACATAGTCAAATATACAGTTTCTATACCTCCAAGACATAGTCAAATATACATTTTTCATGCTTTAAGTGTGAATTTAACTGAATTTCTTGAGGTAAAGACTCCGGGTGCGGGAGTTTCTCGCTGCGTTGAAGACCCATTGGTAGCCTTCGGCTGTTGTCTGCTCTATGGTCGGGTTGTTGTCTCTTTGACACATTCCCCATTTCCATTCTCAATTTTATGTAACATACATGTTCTATATGCGTGGCACTTAACGCCTATTGAACAGACATTAGCAACACAATTATCATCCTCGCAATAAAGGGGGTCCTCTATCATATTTTGTCCGTGGACCTCAGATAATTTGAGGATGAACTCTCTTGATTCGACAGAGGTTAGCATGGTCTGTAGTAAGACTGTTTATGAGTAAAAGGGTTAACACTATATCTACAGAACTTATCAATTAACAAAATCTGTATTTGATGTTTATCTTTGTTGTGTAAATATATGGGTTAAATATTTCTCTGACATTAATCACTAAGACAAATGATTCAGTTAGATCACGACAACCACTTGTCTATCATCACGATATAGTCCACAAGCCAAGCTTTTGCGTCAAGTAAACCACAAATATTTTATCAAGAAACTGCAATAAAGTCACAAATAATTGATAACCTAGGGGATACCATAACAATGTGATCATGTGGGTAATATGTGACAATAGTTTTTAGATCATGTTATTATTAATGCATGTTTTCTGTGTAACAGAAAGTGTCATGTTAATATGTTAAGTATTTAACACGAAAAGATGAAAAATGACACCTACTTTTTGTACCGTAATTGGTAAACAAATTTATTATATTCTCTGTCCTTTAGTATATTGAATATTTTTTATCTGCGTATTTAGGTCATCTGCGTGTTTAAGTCAGCCTATAAACTGTGTTTTTAGTACAGTTATTTTTTATAATGGTGACAAGAGGATAGCGTCTGTTTTGAAATTGCGTAGACTAAGTATTAATTCAGTCTTACTGATAAAAAGGGTAGTAAAGGAAAACAAATTCATTTAAAACAATTGGATATCAGCAAACGTTTCTGCTTTAATAGTCACTCATATAAAACAAATAAGGAAACTTTACTTGGCGTCCTGAATTTCAAATACCAAACTTAAAAATGGTAATTACTAGTATTACATGACGTAGGAAGATGAATTCATTGGCAATCATTGAATTTGTAGTTCAACTTAAAATAGTAAATTGCTATACAATTTAAGTACAAGACGCAATAACATTATTGCGTCGTTAACAGAAATAGGTCGAACAATTACATAGGCTCTGCTAGAAAAAAACGACGATTAAAAACACGCACTGCGATAAATCTTGACGCCTGATCTAATATAACACATTAAAAATAATTCGAGGATATTGAAAAACTTGTGAAAAATCCTAGTAGGTACTTATTGATAGTACTGTAAGACTTGACCGTCATCTTGTCCATACATGTTTATTATTTCCAAGAATGTCAATGGGTTCTTATTGATAGTCTAGTAATACTTGTTATCTTTTCAATACACGTATCTTATTTCTCGGAATTCCAATGGGTACTTTTTGACAGTCCAGTAATACTTTTCATCTGTCTTATTTCCCAGAATTCCTATGGGTACTTATTGCATTCCATTAATACTCGTCATCTTTTCATACATGTATCTTATTTCGCAGAATGCCTACACGTTCAAATAATCTTTACCTATAACAGAAAATAAATTACAAGTCGACTATTACAATGTATGGACGATTTTTTATAATCAATAATCAAGTTAAAGGAAAAGGGTTTAAGGTAAACTTTTCCAATAGTATACCTTTAGTGAATATCAACAGATTGTTACTTCAATGTTATCATAATGGAACAGATGTATAGATTATCCTTTATTTTTCAGTATATTATCAATATATGAATAACACCTATATCCCAAATCGGGAGGAATAAATCACCATGAAAATTATAATGTGAAAAAATATATGAAAAATGGAAAAAAATGCATGAATACATATACATGGAAAGTTTGTTATATTGATAAGTTCATACCTTTTTGTTTTCATAGCCATACATTCATAAATAATACACCAGTAAGCAGCATTTGTAGTAAAAACTTATAAAAAAAATTAAATATAAAAAGAAAAATGATTTAACACTCGGCCCTGCGAATTCGAGCCAAAACTGCTTTTTAATTTAAAAATACATGGAGAATATGTCCATGGGACACAATAAAGAGCATAACTCGAGAACGGTAAAAGTGACGCCACCAAAATTCGACCTTGATCTGTGTTTTGTGGTAATAAGTATTATGTATATTTTCATAACATTTGGTTGAGGCAAAAATTGGTTAAGAACGAAAACCAATTTTGGGACAGACGTACAGACGGACAAGGGTAACACTTAATGCCCCCTCCGGTGACAGCGGTGGCATAATAAAGAGATGTGGTATGTGGTATGATTGTCAATGAGACAACTATACACCAGAGTTCGAATGAAGTTGATATAAGCAATTAAAGGTCTCCGTAAGGCCTTCAACGATGAGAAAATCCCATACCGTATAGTCGGCTGTAAATGGTCCCGACCTAAAAATGTGAAACAGCTCAAACGAGAAAACTAACGGCCTAGTTTATGACGATACAATTTACATGTACGAAAACAATTATGACAGGCATGATCCAACTACAATCACTGACTCGGGATAGGCACATAAAGTATGTAGCTGGGTTAAACATGATTATAAGCGCTTAACCGTCCCCTAATCTGGGAGGGTGGTGTAACAGCAAATCATAAGAACAGACTGTAAAAAAAAGTTACAATTGGTTTAACCAAATAGATAGATACGAAGCACTCAAACATCTAACATAAGAATAATAAACACAAAGCACCGATAAAAAGGTGTGCGCAGTTTCTGAAAGCATTTTCTCCAGGACAAAAGTATCAATCAGTGCACATGCAACAGATTTGGTGTAAAGACGCAATACACCTAGTGCAATGCCAAATATAAGTAAACAGTATCAACAGGATGTAGGATCATGTGTTCTCTCACCATACAAATTAGGATTTATTTATAAAAAATACTTGTTAATTCAACTCCATTGAACATGTTAAAGAAGTCACATGATCGCCAATATTCCCTGCATTTGTTTTACCCCCATGGCCAAAATCAGATAGTTGTCTAAAAATACTTGATGTTGAATAACAAAGTAACTGAATACTTGTAATCATATACTAAAAAGAATTTATTAATTATTGAATTTAGATATATCCATATTAAATAGATATTCAGTGCTAACGTTAACGTTGTTGTCAGAGACAATTTGATATAATATTGCAAAGGAGTAGGACCATATCCCCATTATTTTCTTCATTCATAGGGTCAAAATCGTAAAGTTGTCAAATCTCCTGGAAATTGAAAATAAGAAAATCTAAACCATGATTTACTTGAAATACTTTTTCGCAATCTTTCAATTTTCAATCGAAGCATACTATTATTCAGCGATACATGTTGTTGTTGAAGGCATTTTGATACTAAATTGCAAATTTTACATGTTTTTGTCAAATTTTGCACCAAAGGACATCGCTAACAGAAATGAAATAATTTGTATCTGAAAGACGAATACAAAAGAAATACTCAAAACTTGTCAAAATCTCTCAAAATTCCAACTTTGAGTCTTCTTCAGGCGTTTATAATTTTATGACCTGTTAATAAATAAGCAGGCATATTGTTAGAACCTTAAAGTACACACATTTGGTAACATTATACTATGAATTTAAGTAAAGATTGAAAAACTTTATGAAAATGGCGCTAGTGTGAAAAAAAAATCAGGGAAAATTGGGCCTACTCCTCAACATGTTTTCGTAAAATGTGCTTCGAAGGAAATTGTGAATTATTTTATATCGTGCTTTTATTTGTATTTTAGAGACAAATTACATATAGCTTTATTTCCGAAAATAATATGTCCCTATTCAAGTTTTGGGAAAAATTCTAAAAACAAAATATCAATATCCATTAATTTAATCAAGGTCATAAGTTCAATGATACGGCACAATGTTGATAGAAACTCAAAAGCCACACAAATCAGACTGTTATATTGTGAATTTTAGTAAAGATTGAAAGAATTTTTTTAAATCCCTTCTTCTTTCTATATGTGAGTATTGTCGTAATTATACAATGAATTCAAAGCAAATGGATGTTCATCAAGCATTTAGAGATACCCACATTTAAGTTGACAAAAAAGACATGCATACATGTATATACATTTACACTATAGACCCCTCTACCAAGAAATTTGTTTTGCATGCACACGTATAAAAATTGCGGTTTTTATCCAACTCAGTCAATCATAGGTTTGAACGTTGTTTTCAATTTATACTTGTTTACATTTACACTATATATATATGCTTAATGGTACATATATTGCATTATATTGTATGTTTATTGTTTAAAGGGTTTTTGGAGGGGAGTATTTTTTTGTATTTATTTTTTTTTTCTTCATTTTAATGTTTTATCATTTATAAGATTGTAACGAGGAAAAAACGTATACCACAGTTAGACACGTTTTACCCAATGTTAAGATTTGAATTTATTGAAGTATTTAACATACAAGTACAGCGTGCAAAATTTGACAAATTGTCATAGATTGCATGGTTTAATCCGTCAGTGTCAAAACAAATGTCTTTCTGATACATATTGTCAATGGACCCCATTTATCGAATGATATATATATTTGTGATGTAATATAATAAAACAAATAAACGTGTCATAATACTAGCACAATATATTATGAAAGTGATAATTTTTATACCATGTATTTCCCCTAGGCATTAATGTATGTACAAACTGTTGAGAACCTAATATATTGTCTGGTGTTGTTTGAGTTCCTGCAGGTATAATGAGCTTAAACATCCTTAGTATTGTATTATTGAATCTTTTTCCTGAAATTAAAGACGCAAAACATTATTCGTTTTACTGTAATACACATGTAGATAATATCCCAAATAAACTTACATATATGAATTCAACTGTTGCTACACTATAACAAAGAACTCAGGTGAAGGATAGTGTGGCAGTTCATTATGTATTCTCTTAGCTACAATGCTTGACAAAATAAAATATAATTGTTGGAACCACCGTAAATGTGCTTTTGGTTTACAGTTGATAGATGTGTTGATGTTAATTTTAAAAGAATTTTTTTCTGGTCCATTAGTTTTTAGTATTGCTTTGTGAATTATTACTTTATTTCTTTTGAATTGAGTTTTCTGTTGTAATTTTAACTTTATGCTTATGTTCTGGTTTTTTTTTGTCTGTTTTTGTAGTTCTTTTTAGTCATATTCAGTGTTTTTTGTCTTTTTTATTTGTTTGAATGATTAACCCGCTTTGAAATTTTAAGGATTTTTAAAGAAAATGGTAAAAATCTGTTACAAAGTAAACCATTGATTCGACGATTTAACTACTATGCAGTTGTTAAGTATAGTACATGTTATTACAGATTTATCAAAAACATGGTCCAATGTAAATTGGCAAGGAGGTGTGTAACGTTTTTTTAATACGCAATCTTCTATTTACCACTGGGCGTTAAGCAAACAATCGATCAATAAATACATCTTTTTGAAGTACATACCTATGTTGAGTCGACTAACCATAAGGGTTAGGGTTAAGAAATTGATGTAAGGTATACATATACTTTCTTTTGTTGAAAGACCATTTGTTGATCTCTAAATGATAATACTTGACTGACTTTGTTGTTTCGTTGCTTTTTGAGTGACGTCTGCTCACAATTCCCTTTGTCCATACGACTTAATCCACTGTTTCGTGGTGAAAATATGTAATAATTTTTCCTTTTTGAGGTCCGTAGCTAACCTATTATGAAATGCAAAATTTATATCCCAAATCTAATCAACCATCTTTTTGAGTGGCAGTTCTCAAATTTCAAACCCTTCGTTCCAGTCTACCCACTAAGCAGTAAACACCTAATTGGTCTGTTGATTTTTATAGGCCCGTTTACGGGACGTATTATGGTATACAGTTGTCCGTCCGTCTGTCCGTCCGTCTGTCCGTCCGTCGTCAACATGTCTGACAATAACTCAAAAACGCTGTAACCAATTTGCATGACACTTTGGTGAATTGTTTATATCTATTGACGTGAGCTCCCTTTCGATTTTTATTAATTTTAGATTTTACATTTCCGAGTAATCGGGTTTTATTCATTAAAAAGGGGGATTTACCAGTTTTCGGACAATAACTCAAAAATGCTTTGAACCGTTTTCATGAAACTTTGGTGAATTATTTATATTTATTGACTTAAGCTCCATTTCGATTTTATATATCTTAGATTTTACGTTTCCGAGTTATGGGATTTTATTCATAAAAAGAGGCGATTTTCCCGTTCTCGGACAATAACTCAAAAGTGATTTGAGCAGTTTTCATGAACATTTGGTGACTGGTTTATATCTATTAAAATAACCTCTCTGTATTTTTTTTTTTTTTTTTATATATTTCTGATATGAAATTGAGGAGTTATGGAACTTTATTCGTTGAAAAAACTACGGACGTATTATGCGCTCATGGCGCAGCTCTTTATTTATTATCGTCCTCAAAATCCATTCAATATGTTCCACTTGACGTAAGAAAACAGCATCAAACAACCCGTTTGCCTGTGCGGATATATAAATATGCAGTAATGTCCATTCTAATTGGGAATGCTCAATCCAATGAAAGGATCGATTTGTGAAGATGCTAAAATCTCTGCACGTAAATAAGCAGAGGAATGGAGCAGAGTTATATCTCCCAGTAAGAATTTATTTGTGGAAGGCTTTTGATAAAAATTCTCTCTTCCAGACTTTGATCTGAAAACTTTACAATCTTTCTGTAAAACTCCTTAACTTATCTTGTTTTACGAATATGCTGGTGTTTATAGGTTGAATAAGATCGTGGTAATCAGTTGCGTCACTTGTATGCCTACATAATCAGCATTGATATTAAATATTGAAACTAGAAGACGCAAGTGGGGATTTGACACATTTTCAATGAGGACACATTATAAAGACAACTGCCTCAAAATTACAGTTAGATCCACTTTGAAGAGTCAGTGTAAATAAATGTCCAAAAATGTATATTGAATTAAAAACACTTTGCAGAACCATTTCATTTAAACCTTAATTTCAAATGTAAATAACTGCCTAAAAATTAATAAAATTAATATTAAATTAAGGAATATATAAAGAAAATTTTAATTTTGAAAGTTATTTCAGTATTTTTGATGGCAGATATTATATTTATTCCATTTGGAAAATCGGCATATATTTCAAGATTGCAAGAGAAAACAGAACGTGTCAAGTGAGCAATACTAATAATATGGGATATGATTATCTCTACCTTCTCGGATGTAAATCTTTCACTGCTGATGGGAGAAATTGTATTGGCAAATATTGGAAATATATAATAATTGTAATCTTTCAAAGTTAAGGGATCATATGAATTTACCAAACAATCCAAAAACTGAAAACAACTTTTTACATTATAAAACTATAAATAAAAGGGTGGATTCTTAAATTCATACCTATAAATCAGACATCTATGTATAAGCTCTGTGTTGCAAGATGCTTGTATTGTTTACTATCTTTCAATTTATTATTCTTATTAGTCTCGTGTTGCTTAGTCTTTAGTTTTTTATGTTGTGTCATCTGTATCTGTACTATTATTTGTCTGTTTGTCTTTTTATTTTTGGCCATGGCGTCGTTGTCAGTTTGTTTTCGATCTATGAGTTTGACTGTCCCTCTAGTATCTTTCTTATTTATTAATAATTTCTTTATCTTGTCATCTCAACATCACTTGTACCTTTGTCTTATTTTATTTATTATGCTTTTGTTTTTAATGTAAACCATTGTTCCAACAAGGTTTAATCACATTAAAGAATACATATTCTACATTTAATCGCTTGTGAATAAATTTACCACAAACATTTAGAAATGAAACCTTCTAATTTAATTTCAAAACAATGCGTCTACAAAATGTTCTTGGCAAGATTAAGCCCATTTCAACAACATTCAACGTTTAAATTCATAAATATTTGTATTTAAAACAGGGAAAGCCTAATAAATGAAAATGTCACGAAAATAACTTTTTATCGGTTTGAAGATTTCCATCATGTTGTTTTTCTTCGGTATATGTATTGCTTCAGCGGAAAACCTTGTCTTATTCCTAAATACATAGACAAGCAAGT
Organism: Mytilus californianus; assembly: GCF_021869535.1. Lineage (NCBI taxonomy): Eukaryota > Metazoa > Mollusca > Bivalvia > Mytilida > Mytilidae > Mytilus > Mytilus californianus. Next base: position 98,176,243 of record NW_026262668.1, read on the forward strand.
TATTTCAATAATTTTAACGATGATAAATACTTTTATATAAAATATATTGCATGCTAATTTCAATTATATATATATTGTATATAATTTTCTGAAAAAAAACTGGGTCTTGTTTGCACGACCAAAATATGTTTTTAATAATTTGAGGATATTTTCCATCCCTTAAAACGTCTTTGGCTTTTTTATTTATTTTATTTATATTGTATATAATTGATATATATCATATTAGTTACACATAAATATGACTTTAAATGGTCTGCATCGAGAGAAACAAAAGACAGAGTGTGTTCATCATTTGTGTATGTGTGTGTGGTAAAGACTTAATTATGCATTGTGGAGGGGAAAGTAAAAAACATCACTACTATTGATTTATGTTTCATGATTTTTTTCTTCATAATCACTCTTTTATTGCACGGATGAAAAAGTACAAGCACTTTCGGCTTAACTATAATCGGATAAGCCTGGTTTTATGAAATTGAACCTTCCCACTGATAAAAGATGGGTTTTCAATCATCCATTTAGATGAAAGTTTTGCGACAAATCAAAAATATACATTAATATTCTAGCAAGCCGGTTTTGAGATCTTTTTAATTTTTAAACACGTCATGCTTTCTGCATGACTGTATTGTTGGGTCATCAGTTTTACTTTCTAAGATCTTAATTATATCACTATTACAGATACAATAAAATTAGTAATGTCTGAAGTCCTGACATAAATCACACCCTGGTCATGTGTTAAACACCAGTAAGAAGAAAAATGACAATTGTATATCTGTTGATTTTACCAGTTTTTGGACATGCTGATTGAGATACAAAAGATCAAAAAACATTATAAATTACCCGGAGGCAACAATATACGTGTTTGTCCTGTGGCTTCATTCGTGTACTGTAATTATTCAATCTTCATCACCTGTAACTTTAACCAGTTATGAGTAGTATATAAACACGAAACGTTCAGCTTAAGGTCACAGAACTTATCTTGCTTCAGACGGATAACACAGTTAAAGTAAGCATTTATTTACTAGTATTTACCTTTTTGTTAAGGACTAAATATTATATTTCACATCTCCATTCAGTTTAATTTTTTCTATCTTTATTGTGATTTATTATTTTATTATTGTTATTAGGGTTAAAAAAATGTATAAAGATTTAATTAGGAATGTTTCATCACTGGAATTTTATTCTTTGGATCTTCGCAGTTTACTTTCAAACTTCACATTTTCAAAAGGATATTCTATAAGTCTTTTTATTACAGATTCCAAAATGATCCAAAAAGTTGTAGCCTTGTTCTTCGTGGTATGTTTGGCCGGAAGTGCTTTCGCACAATTTGATAATTTGGCAAGCATGATGTTCCTGAGGCATATGATGAATCCATCAAGACAAGATGCTTCAGTAGCACAGAATACAAATTCACTAGGCGGATCCGCTGGTGGTAAGGATTATTTGTCTAATTACTAATTTTACGATGTTGAACAGAATCACCCCCCTTCTATTTAAATGAAAATTATTTGTTCATTCTTTCATATTATACATTGTACATTTCTTTAGACGTGTATTCATTTCAACTTTGTTCATCCTCTTTAATTTCGATTCATTTTCATGTTGAATGGGGATGGCTTTCTGAAAAAAAACTGGGTCTTGTTTGCACGACCAAAATATGTTTACAATAATTTGAGGATATTTTCCATCCCTTAAAACGTCATTGGCTTTTTTATTTATTGGTAGGGTAAGCTTTAGTATTTGTCTATTTATGGGTTTAGTTTAATTAATTGTCTTTGGTGTTATCGTCTTTATCACTTTAAAAAAATTAAATCTTTGACTACTTCTGTTTTTATTATTACTTAAATGTTTCAGTATTATAATGTTTTACTAATACCTTAGTGGTATCCGTTTGAAACAATGGCATAAACTTATAATTGTCAATTTTTAATAAGACCTTATCGAACAAGTGAGAAATCCGTTTGCGCCAAAATGCGCCCTTTTGCGCAGATGCTACGTTTATTCCACTAATTTTAGAAAATGCATAGTATCATTTGCGACAAAATAAAGTTAACGATTGTGCAAATTAACAAAAATCAACCCTCCTTTATATTTAATGTACAAATTAACACTTCGGACATCACCTGAATGTTCCACCCTACAGCTCCACAACCAAGAATCACAATGCCCCTTTACTAAAACAAAATCTTCATCTTTATTTCCAAACTTCATGTAAAATTTCTTAAAACTATATATTTTTGAATCCTTTGCTGAGCTGGGTACAGTTTCCTTCTTTCTCACTGCTTGGATTGCCTGAGAAATTTCAAATTATTTCTTTTCAGGTATTCCTCTTCAATAGGAAATAACTCCTAACATAAGAGCGTATACTTTTTTATTGTATACTCATCTTTTAGGCAAAACAAATCTCAATTATTTCATTAATTATACTTTTAAAGGTACATAAATTTAGTTATTATTATTATGTATAAAATATTTGTACAGGTAAATTGGCACAAATAAATTTCTTATACTGACACAATTGTTTCATTTAAAAAATAATATTTGGCGCAAATGATACATCTCAATAATAACAATTGACGCAAAAGTAGTGCTGTCATCGAACATCGAATGTGATTGTTGTGAAATGTATGAATTTGTGTTACTTACATATTTCTCATAAAAAACAAGTTATGAATATGGCTATATAATGAATCTATGTCACGATCTCTTGGCCATGATTTATAATGTACAAAATAACCGTAAACTGACATAAATGTTAATTAATGTCGTAAAGTTATCACTTAAAATTACGGGCTTCGGCTTTAAACTGGAATATACTGGTCAAAATGTATCTCATTTGCATTTGACCTCGTGATATCTTTCAATGAATGTCACTAGAATGTGAGGATGATATAGAGATGTTGGAATTATCAAATGGACGGAAGGATGCCTCGGAGATATTCAAGTTTCCTTTTCATAGTTCTGAAAATTCTCAAGATTTACATATTGTAAAACAAGAATAATTAGACAATCATTATAGCATTCAAATTATATTCAAATTATCAACCTACAAAATATTTGTATTTATCTACTTTCAGCAGGACAGGCTGGCCAATCTGGTATGAATAGATTGCTTCCTTTAATGTGGGGAAGTCAGATGGATATAGACCCCATGATGATGTTGATGATGGGTTGATAACAAGCTGAACTAAAGGAATTGATTGTTACGGGGCACATTTTCACATCCATTTCATTGTACATTATACGTCATTCACAAATTATTTATTTTCTTTAATAAACTAATTTAACTTTTGCAATGTTTTTATTTACTGACAGTGCAGTAATCTACAGCTCTCGATTTCTAAGTAACAATAGAAAATTAAGTAGACGATAGGTACAATGGTTTTATAGTTGATTTCAAAATATGTTATGTTACTGGTGACATTACGAATAATAAAAATCCAGGCTAAAAATAAGGCGTAGGTACTTTCCAACTACCTTCTAGAAACGGACTTCTAACATTTAATGATGTTAAGTCAGCCAAGCTTTATGAAAAGCTATCACTTGTAAGCTTATTAGATTTGAAACATCAAAAAAATAACCAAACCACAAGAATTTGAACGGCCAATAACTTAAATTAAATGTTTGATCGATTTGTAGTAAGAGTAAAAGTTTGTAGTATATAAAAATAAGAAGTTGGATATGATTTCCAATGAGGAAACTATCCGATAGAGACCAAATGTCGTAGATATAAGCAGTGTATATAGGTTATCGTACGGCCTTCAACAATGTGAGCAAAACTCATACTGTATAGTAAGATATAAAAGACCCTGAACTGAAACAAAATGTAAAACAATTCAAACGACAAAAAACAATGGCCCGATTTATGTTCAAACAATATATGAAAAAAAATTTGATAAACATCTTCCAACGACGACCACTGAATTAAATTGTTACAGGCTCTTGAAATTCCCACACATTACAAAAGATGACCTCCTCCACCAATACACCGATTCTTTCGGGAGAGAAAACAACTGACATTAAAACATAGAGCAACAAGCACGATCAAAGTTTCCTAGCTACTACATGAAGCTTCGAAAGCTACAAGTGTTAGTTAGATACTGTAAGCAACAAAAAAAAGAAACAAACAACACTCCTAACAGGTTTTATGAAGTCTTGTCGTAACATTTAATTGAAATCGGCAGTATTTGCGGTATTGACCAGTAAGTATCAAAAATCGTCAGACCATAGGAAGAAAGAACCATTTGTACTGATTTTTGGACGCAGCATTTAAAATACTGTAGTATATGTGTTCATGCAAGCTTAAGTTCATTAAATTCAGCTTCGTTTGAACAATTTCTAAAAGAGTCCTAGTTCGGGTAGTGAATTATGATTTTTCATGGTGTTTTTTTTTTTTGCATGAGTTTTATAGTATTATTTCTAACACACTGTATTTTACATGTTACATTTTTTTCGGATTACACAATTAACAACAAGCCATATTTGTTCAGTGTACATGTAAATGTGAACACAACCAATTTAAATAGACAGAATAAGATAACTGCATTGAAAATACATCGTGGATGGAAAAAAAAACTGTTAAAACTTTAATATCGCCAGTTAGAACGTTTGGAATATTCATCATCAGATAACACGACGCTATGAAGTAAAGCATTAGAAGACGTTACTAAGTTGAAATAGTTGACCGTCTGGTACATTTGTCTTTTGAACAATACAATGTTTAAATTAAGAAGTAAATACAAGGATGTCATGCGGTTTGTTGGTTTTCCAAAAAAAAAGTTTTTCTTTAGATAAAGAATTTTCCATCAAGCAGGCTGATGATCAATTACAGTTGCATACGTGGCCTATTTACATAAATTAATAAATGAAGTAAAATAAACAAATTTACTGCAGCTATGTTGTTCAAATTATTTGGTAGTGCAAATGAACAAATAAAGCGGTTAACACATTTAAGCATAAAACATCTACTTAAATACACACATCATAGATATCATTAATTACATTTTGTACGCCAGACGCGCGTCTCGTCTACAAAAGACTCATCAGTGACGCTCGAATAAAAAACTTTAAAAGGCCAATTAATGAGAGTACAGAGAACAGCAGAGGTTAGATTTCTCTATAGATTGTCAATCAGGAATTCGAAGACTTAATTATTGAAAAAGGTAATGTATTACATTGCAATATTGTTATTGGTATTTGAATGCCTGTATGTATCTTTACGTGTATATACGTGTTTAAAAGTGAGTTGATAAAGTTTTCTGGTTCTTGGATCTGCAGGTATAAGAATGGTGTCGGATGGAATCGCGACTAGATCACATGAGATATTATACATCATCACAAGTCTAGTGCACAGTCTACGGACTGATAGTGGTGACCAATTCAGAATGTTCAGCATGTCAGATACACTACTCGTATGATACATGTACCTACTACAGACATACCTAGCTGCTCGCTAATGGACCAGCTAAATCTTTATAAGTTGATATTGATTCTGCGGTTATTGGGCCCCAGACTAAGCTAGACTGTGTTTATAGCGGATAGGTGCTTGGTATGTCTGGCTCTTGGTAGAATGGTTTTATGTTTTGAGGTTTCGTTTTAGAAAACCAAGAGATTTGTTACATTTAGATGTTATATCATTTATATGTTTGTCTTATTTTATATTTGATTGAAGTGTGATACCAAGGTATTTAGCGGATGATTCTCATGTTTTTTTCTGCGCCACAGATTGTGAAAAGCCACCAATCAGTCATGTTCCCACTTTGATACTGCATCAACAACTGCCTGAAGTTTGTTGCAGCCACTTTGAGATCTGATCGTCCTATGTATAATTATACTGTTGTCTGCACATAGTCTTAAGTTTGCTATGATTTAGGTAGTATGGAAGGTCCTTTATTTAGACTAAATATACGACCTGGCCTAATACAGTAGTATACCTTGAGGCACCTCTGATGTGACTGGGACAGTGTTTGATGACTTTCCATCCATGACAACTGTTTGTTTGCGTTTTAAAAGGAATGGGGAGATCCAATTAACTGTAAGTCCAGAAATGCAATAACAGCTTTATTTAAATAAAAGTCTGTGATGTGGAACCTTATCGAATGCTTTACTTAAGTCAATTATAATGTGCTATTGTTGTTTGCAGCTGATAGTTTTTTGAATAAAATATAGAAGTTGTGTTTCGCATGGCCATGACCGTCTAAAGCCATGTTGAATATACAGGAGGCCATTATTCTCAAGATGGTTAATAATGGTTTTTGTAACAATATGTGCCATTCACTTGCAGCATATGCAAGTCAATGAAATTGTCCATTTTGAAGACTAGTGCAACATTAGTATGCTTCCAATCTTTTCGTGTCTGTCCAGTTTCGATTGATTTTTTAATATGATTGTTAGGATAGGTGCTACATGTATCTGTTCTCAAAATATAGGTATCGACAGATTGTAGTACCGTGAAAGTACATATGTGTAATATTTAGTATGGTTTTAATTTACTGATAACAAAATCAATATTTATACCAATAAAAACAATATTCAAAGATTTAACAGTGTTGAATAGGTAACCTTTTAGAATAAGTTTATTTAAAGGATTGATAAATTTACCCGGATTGTATCTAAATTTCCGGGCTCGGTTAACACATTCACCTTAAAATTTAGGATGTGCTATTCCGTTTGAAATAAGTTTTCTACAGGTACAGCCAAACTTGCAAACCAAACCTTTGTATTTATGGAAGAATTTAGTAAAGTTTTTAAGTTATGACAGTTGATGATGTTGAATAATTTTGTTATGCCAGGTGTTGAGATGTTTAGTCCTGTAATGTTAGGATGAGGGCTATCCCCTTTATCTGGTACAGCCATGTCGATTCAACATGTCCTGTCCTACTGGAATGGACAAGTCAAGAGATATACCGAAAACTGTAAATATTACCCTTTTGCACCTAGCCTAAATTAATCACTTCTTACCTCCACTTAACAGTTAAAATAAAATATGCAAAAGTTTATTTCAGTTTATTTCAACTCTCTTCTTTCTTTTTCGACCCATATAAACTTAGAAATAATGAGAAAGAGAAAAAATAAATTCACAAAAAATACACTATAATTAAAGGGAACTATTGGACAACGCAAATAGGGGTCATTAATTGTGTTGTTAGGCCTGAATAAGATTCTGATTTGTTAATGAGTAAGTCACATATTTATTTCTAGATGCATTTCCAGTATGCCACTTTTGTTCTTTTTGTACTTGTAATTTAAGTTTCATATATCTATCAGTGTAACTTTTATCCTCTGAAAAAAAAAAGATATGTGGTATGATTGCCAATGAGACAACTATCCACCAAAGTTCAAATGAAGTGGATGTAAGGGATTATAGACAGACATGAACCAACGACAAGACAACCACTGAACTACAAGCTCCTGACTTTGGACAGGCACGTAAAGAATGTGGCAGGGTTAGACATGTGTGTGAGCGTTCAACCCTCCCCTAAACTGGGACAGCGGTGCAACAGCATAACATAAGAAAAAACTATTAAAATCAGTTGAAAAGGGCTTTACTCATCAGATCGATATAACGCAAAAAAACATCTAACAAAAAACACAGACCGGAGTCTTGTATAGTTTATTTTTAATGGTAGGTAGTGTTTTGAGTGTTTTATTTATCCATGGTAATCTATGGTTGTATTATAGCATTTGTTTGATTATATAGTTGATTCCAATGATTCAGTAAGTTTTGTGCTGAATAGTTCCCAAAGATTGTTTACATTGAATGTTGAATAGTTCCCAAAGATTGTTTACATTGAATGTTGAATAGTTCCCAAAGATTGTTTACATTGAATGTTGAATAGTTCCCAAAGATTGTTTAAGATTGTTTACATTGAATGTTGAATAGTTCCCAAAGATTGTTTACATTGAATGTTGAATAGTTCCCAAAGATTGTTTACATTGAATGTTGAATAGTTCCCAAATATTGTTTACATTGAATGTTGAATAGTTCCCAAAGATTGTTTACATTGAATGCTGAATAGTTTGCAAAGGTTGTTTACATGAATTATATGCGACTGTCATACAAGTGAGAGGTTTAGCTAGCTATAAAACCAGGTTTAATCCACCATTTTCTACATGAGGAAATGCCTGTAACAAGACAGGAATATGACAGTTGTTTTTCATTCGTGAGCTTTTGATTTTGCCATTTGATAAGGGACTTTCCGTTTTGAATTTTCCTAGGAGTTCGGTAATTTTGTTATTTTACTTTTTACATTTGTGGTTGTATGAATTTTGAAATCCCCAGTTTGCCTTGTACTTTACGTGATGTTTCTCTGATCCTTTAAGTCAGATGTCTTCTTCGCCATTCACAATATCGAGGTCACTTATCCTAAAAGATGATACTTTGTTTATATAAGGAGGATTATTGATAAGGATAAAATCAAGAGTTCGTTTTTTTCTTATTGGTGTGTTGATGATTTGGTGTAGATTTGATTCATTTATTATTTCTAGGCATATTTGATGTTGATGCTGATCAAGTAAACCAGGTATAACAGAAGTGGTTTGCCAATCTATATAGACTCCGATTCAATATATATAATAGTTTTTATTATATATTGCGTAGCTATGTATATATAATATAAAAATATGAATTCTTTTCGTTATGAAAACAAATGTGGACACAGATCAGTGTGGATAGTATGTTTGAATGTTTGAGTGTTCCATAGTGTTCTATGTTAAACTGTGTTCCACAGTGATAGCCATCCTGAATATCAGACCAGTACCAAACACTAAAAATTTGCAGTGTCGGTTATTCAATATTTAGTTTTTATATTCAAGATTGTCATGGAGGGGACAATATTTGTACATGTTATATGGATTACCAAATGAATCTGTTAAAATATTTCCACTACGTTGCTTTTGGACAAAAGCAAAACCTCAAAATTAGTACAGGAACACATTAGCTCATTTTCTGCATTATGTGATTTTAATATGGGAGATGGTTGATGATAACCTGTAGGTATGTTCTTCTTGTATTGGTCTATTTTTGTCTGTTGTGGTGGTCATTTCTTACTTGAAACTGTAAATTAGTTAAGGATCATACCAGTATCATAAGTGATAGATTTTGTTTAAATGTTCAAAATTGTTTCTTAGAAGATGTCTTATAGTTCAAAGTGATGATAATAGTATCTTAGTATCTAGAAATAAATTATGACAAATAGTGCAGACTAAAAGAAATATGAACTATCATGATTCTGTTGTATTTGAAATGAAAAAAAGTATTGCAGAATTATTCTTGTTTCAATGTTTTTGTTATGTGGATAAAGATATAAATCAAACCTGTAGGTTGAAGTTTTGTTGTGGTATAAAGATAAACAGTGCTGTAATCTGGTGATTAACATTAACACAAATTCAGAAATCAATTAATGAATGATAAACAATGAAAGATAATTTTAGTAACTGACTAGGCCTTGTGTCTATATATATGACTGAATGACGAGCTCCACTCAGGACTCTTCAGTAGGCAGTACAGATGGTTAAAAAAGTAAGTGTTACAAAACCACCAATTCCAGGTAGCAATGTTTGGTATATTTCAATGCTTTTTTTTTATTTGGCTATCTTGATGCAAAATGTTTGGTTTAAATGTAAATAAAATCTTTAATCTCCTTTTAACTACTTTATATGTTCTATGGATGCTGTTTCAATAATTCCTTGTGCTGACAATTTCAATGATCTTACCTTACAGTTGTTCATATGTAGATATGGTTGTCTGTTTATGAATCTCAATTTCACAAAGAATGAATATGCATAACACTGAACTGAGCTCAATGCAAAGCACTTTAATAATACAGTTAGACAGAGAGCTCAAACCATTGATATACTTTGTTATATCGGCCCTTCATGAACACCACTAACAAACATGCCAAACTGCATGAATCGGAGATCCTGAAAATAGACATGTTGATTAATCATATTATATGTAAATAAAATGTATATGTATACAAAACTTATACAAAGTTGTGGTTAAAAGCAAGTAGATGTCCCTACATGCACAAATAGATATATGCTGAGTGCCCCTCTCTTGAAATAAGAACAAACTTCCACCTTATCATAGAAATCAGGTGAAAAAACTTTCAAAACTATAAAATGTCAATGTCTATTACGTATACTGTCACAACAAAATCAATATATAATACCGTTTCGATTCCTAACATCACTGAAGAGACATTAATTGTCGAAATCCGGATATGGTGTACAAATTTTTGCACCTCATGTTTGCGGTATACCAACTTTTCCGCACGTTTATTGTTTTCTGTTTGGTATCAAATAAATAAGTAAGATCCATTATGTTACATCTGGTGATCCGTTTATTTCGCAATTGCCATGACAGTCAGCAGGGTTTAAGAACATCCGTTGTTCGACCTGCTAGTCAAATGCGTTTTGTTAAAATATACTTTTTCACCTTTTTGGTCTGTTGGAAAATGTTGTTTGCGCTGTATTTAGACCCCTCTACCAAGAAATTCTTATTTTTGCAAAAAGACATTCTAACGAAATGGATGCATCAGAAACAGAAGCTGACTCTGCCAGTATGGAGTCATTGTCTCGTGACAGTACTCATGAAGAAACTCAAACTATGTCTAGCAATTCATCAGATTCAACAAAAAGTCGAAGCTATATATAGATCCTAATATTGGAGAACTTTCAAAAGAAGACTTGATGAGATACAATAATTTTAAACTTTCAGTAATTCAGACAAAATTGCAATATGTACATAATTTCCCTTTTCCTGTTTGGTAAATTTTAACTATGACTAAAGATGAGGGGTGAATATAACACAATGCACATGATATTATTATCTTGTTTATTCTAACCAATCTGATTTGTTCAGAAAGAGTCACATGTTCATCTGTATTTTCAAAGGTAGAATGAAAAGTGATATTGCACAATTATTTTTAAAATATCTAAAAAAATAAATCTAAAAACTTCAATACTTTATGACACAGCTGTAGCAGCTAATGAAATGAATTTCTGTTCTATTTCTGGCGTATCGACAATAATAATTTAACAATTGTAGCCTTTGTATCAGGTCCACACGAGAGTATATCAACTTCAAGAAGTATATCGACTAGGACTTTCTCTTCAATCGATATCCTTCTTAAAGGTAAACATATCCTCACAAAGACTTCATACTAAGACTACAATAGTTATATCATCTTCAATTTACATACAATTATAAAGAAAATATAACAAAAAAGCTGTTGAGAAAAACATTTTTGACATCAAAATTGTGTATTTTATTTTCGAAATCCTCAGAGCTTCCTATCCCCATACACCCTTCTTGATCCCGTACCAGTGTGCTGTCTTGAACACACTGCTGGGTGCCTTAAGCAGAGTCGACACCCCGTTGGAGCAGTTCTGTGTTAAGCCACCAATAATGTCTGCTTTTGATAAATTTGTATTGCCATCTTTGGACTTATTAATTGTCAAGTAATTGAAGGTCTCCACATTTATGTGCATTGACTATTCATTTTCATCTGTTGCTACGCATGCTTACTTTATTCATTGGATACGATATTCATTTTCAAAATCCTCCTCCACAAAATCAAATGGTAATTCCCTTTCCTTTCAACTTTATACAGGTACTACCTCTATACCTTTGTCTTCGGGTCAAATCCTCCTGCCCCCTGTTTTTGTTGCTCTCGAGCAAATATAAGTTTAGCTTCTACAGAACCCTCATCTGAGAAATATCGTATCATAGTGAGAATTTCTCCTCACGTAAGGTTCCAGTTCTCATTATTAAAATTGGACTTAAAACATGAAAAAGCATTCAAAGACCTTGCCGTCACCAGGTCACTGTTAAGTCTGACAGCCAGACAGATTATTCCACTGGGCCACTGAGACCCAATTTTACTGACGGCTAGAAATGTTTGCATACATACCAATTCTTACCTTTTTTTACCCCTCAACTGGGAAATGCAGTAGAATTTCTCCTCACATAAGGTTCCGGTTCTCATGATTAAAATCGGACTTAAAACATACGAAAACATATATATGTATATATGCACTTTATATATATATAATTTTCCGCGAAAATTGTAAAGATATCGAAAACATCCTAAACTATCCAAAATCTCTCCCGAGCCACCTGTACTGGCTTTCCGGGGGCCCAAACATTAAAGACTTGCTGGTGAGAGCTGATTTATCCTCTAATTCACGCTCTTTGTCTGTGGGCACTTGCAAGGGATGTGGAAACAAATGATGTCTGACTTGCAAGCAAATACTGAATATCCAGACTTTTAACAGTCACTCCACAGGTACAGAATACACCATATTTTGCAATGTTTATTGCAAGACTACAAATGCTGTGTATCTCCTACAGTGTAAATGTGGTAAACAGTATGTTGGCGAGTCAGAACAGCCATTTCATAAACGTATGAACGGCCATCGTAACGACTACGAATGCAAGCCAGACCTTCCTCTATGAGTGGCCGTTCATGTCATTTGCGCGATTTTATACGCGTATATAATTTTATACGCGTATATATACGCGTATATTACCTACATATACGCGTATATTGTTGTTGTTTTTAACGCGTATATTGTCGTTTTATACGCGTTTATTGTTAAAATATACGCGTATATATACATGTTACTGCTGAAAATGATTTTTTTTGTGTAAACGCGTATAATAAATGTAAATTCTTTGTGCTATACGCGTATATAAACGCGTTACTTTTGGGAAGGTGTCAAATATTTCAAATCCAATCAAAACTGTCCATGTTACTGCGTTTGGTTTCACAAAGGGGACATAACTGGCATATTAAATTATAATCCTTGGGCGTGTTTTTTTTTGTTCTTCGGTAGTGAACCAGAAGAGGTCCATTTCTGTTTTTTTGCATTGGGAAGATCTTCTGGCTCTCTTCTACCTCTTCCTTTTAAATAGGTAGTTTAGACGGCAGAGGCACATAACAAACATGGCGTCGTTTAGTCTAAATGACATTAATAAATTTATGAATGCAGCTATAATAGAATGTGTGCTGTGTGATAAACGTTTTTTGGCATGGCAGCCTTAGTAGGGATGATGAGTTGGATAAATATAAGAACTACACGGACAATAACAGTAAGGGGACGACTATTTGGTATTCTGGGGAAAGAAAGGGGGCAGGAGGATTTTATGCAGATTTATTATTCATTTTAATCTATTGCTAATCATGCCTATTTTTTCAAGTCTTGCTAGGCCACCATATTCATTTTCAAAATCCTCCTGTCTTCCACCCATCGCCCCAAAAAATAATAAATACTAATTGGTTTTCCCCTTAAATAATCAGGATTTTAAATTGATTGATTGTTGGTTGCTTATTTTTAACGTCCAGTGACAAATACAAGCTCCTGATTTGGGACAAGCACATATCTGTGAGCGCTCAACTCTTCCTTAAACTGGGATAGTGGTGTAACAGTACAACATAAGAACAAACTGTAAAAATCCGGCCAGTTGCAGTTAAATTAACTCAAAAGAAACAACTAACATTAAGGCAATAGACACAAAGCACCGAAATAAGAGTATTGGAGTTTAATACTAAAAGTTTGTTCAAAGCCAATTACAACTAACTTTGTTCTCCCAGACTAAAGTATCAGTCAGTACACAACCAAAGAATTTAGTAATAAACAGTATGCAGGGGCGGATTCATACGGGGGCGAGCGTGCGCTCCCTCCCCCACCCCCCAAAAAAAATTTGCAAAGTAAATGTTGTCCTTAGCTTAATAAAGAATATTTCGATAATTTTACCTAAAAAAATTCGAAGCTCGGCGAAAATTTAAGTTTGCGCCCCACCCCCCTTTAAACCTAAAATCCCGGATCCGCCCCTGGTATAAGAAACGCCATGACCTTGTATGCCTTGTATATGTTACAGGCATTTTCTGAATTTAGGCAATTTGTAAAATGACTGAAATTTTGAAACAAAATTCAACAAATTGCCTGTTCAGTTTCGGGCAATTTGTAGGATATCATTGAGATGCATTTGACAATTAGTGGACAAAAACACAACATCTTGCAATGAAAACAACTAATGGTTCGGTAGCCTGAATTAATTTATTCTTCAAAAACCACCTTGGAAAGTTTGTATGTCATATGATATGTTCTTTTTAGTGAAACTATGTTAAGTATGTACTCACTCTGTATTCAGATAGTAAATTTATGATTATGTTGTCAAAATGGCAGAAGGACAAATTGTTCTTTCTATAGAAGCAAAATTTACAAACGATGTATGTGACTGTCCCAAGTCAGGAGCCTGTAATTCAGTGGTTATCGTTTGTTTATGTGTTACATATTTGTTTCGTTCACTTTTTGTACATAAATTAGGCCGTTAGTTTTCTCGTTTGAATTTTTTACATTGTCATTTCGGGCCTTTTATAGCTGATTGTGCGGTATGGGCTTTGCTTATTGTTGAAGGCCGTACGGTGACCTATAGTTGTTAATTTCTGTGTCATTTGGTCTCATGTGGAGAGTTGTCTCATTGGCAATCATACCACATCTTCTTTTTTATATTTACACAAACAAAAAGGCATATAGACAATGCGCCTTAACAAAAACAAAAGAAAAGAATACCACAGCACAATTAACACAATGACGGGATGTCCACGTACCGAGCCATGTCAAATGAGCACTGCCAAAAAATAGGCTAAACAGTTCGAGTAATAAATTACAAAGGCTAATAAAAGAATACTATAACACGTTATTTAGATGATAAACAAAGTCAGTACCTAGAATCTATACTTCAAGACCATCGTGTATTATTTGTGAAGTTTAGACGGAATATTTATCAACAAGGTCTTGGTTTCTTCCAATGAACCTTTTTTTTTTTAGAAGTATGTGTTTTAGAGCACAACATTAAAAACCAGGATGCCAAGTTTAGAAATAAAAAAAAGGCAGGTAGTATGGGCCTAGTAATGTGAATTCGGTAATAGTGAATCGAAAGAGTTTTATTAATTATATAATAATGTTTTGATAACATGGATACCACATTACTAATTGTTCTATGGTCATATACCAAAAGGTGGTAGGGAATCTTCAGGTCATGTCCTAGTCAAGATCAAGAAGTTGTACGGTCATTTTAAACAATTCCTCATCACATTCAACAACAGAAATAATTGCATCGACATCGTTTTCACTATCACTACCACCATTATTATTATCTTTAACTCCATATTCTTCTAGCAGGTCTTGATAGTATCTGTCATTCCTGAATAAGTTCCTCTATGGACCTGCAACTTTGTAAGTTCTTCTTTGGATATTTTTTTCTCAATAACGACCTTATGGCACATCCATCTGGATGACACCTGGATCAACTCTTGAACATCCATCTCGTACTCGCTGTCTGGGTAGAAACAGCAAATCTAACACGTATGGAGTTTGGTCCTATTCGTCTGTTAGTACCAGCAACCTCTTTGATTTTCTGATCAAGGTTTTCATCTGTTATATCAGTTATTTGCCTTAAACTAATGTTGAAATTTCTGTTTTTAAAAAAAAAGGTTCTAGTTTAAAATGCAATAATAACTAGCTTTGGTTACATCTTCTGACATCGGACTCGGACTTCTCTTGAACTGAATTTTAATGTGCGTTTTGTTATGCGTTTACTTTTCTACATTGGCTAGAGGTATAGGGGGAGGGTTGAGATCTCATAAACATGTTTAACCCCGCCGCATTTTTGCGCCTATCCCAAGTCAGGAGCCTCTAGCCTTTGTTAGTCTTGTATTATTTTTAATTTTAGTTTCTTGTGTACAATTTGGAGTTTAGTATGGCGTTTATTATCACTGAACTAGTATATATATTTGTTTAGGGGCCAGCTGAAGGACGCCTCCGGGTGCGGGAATTTCTCGCTGCATTGAAGACCTGTTGGTGACCTTCTGCTGTTGTCTGTTCTATGGTCGGGTTGTTGTCTCTTTGACACATTCCCCATTTCCATTCTCAATTTTATTTGTATGTTGGTGCGAGGCGAATGACTATTAGTAGTCTTTATACAAAGATGTGGTTTGTAAGTTTGACTGTACCTGTAGAGAATTTAATTCAAACAGGAAATCGCATCCCAATTTTTATGGAAATGTTGTTTACAGAGCCCCAAAATATCATAAACCAGGCCCTTAGTTTTTCCGTTTAAATTGTTTTACGTTTGTAATTTAATATGGGCCATTTATAGCTGACTATGCAAATGGATTTTACTCATTATTGAAGTTCGTACGGTGATCTATATTTGGTCTCTGGTGGACAGTTGTCTCATTGGCAATTATACCACATCTTCTTATTTTATATTTGTATTATTGGTTTAAAAAAAAAATGCATACTTTTAATACAATATACACATATCATTTACATGTAAAGAAGATTATTAAATTGTCAACATTCACATCAAATAGAGATTTTGACCAAGCTAACAAGTTTGATGTTAACTTAAACATGTACCTTAATCTCCTTCTAACTGTTGATTCTGACACACCAAGTACCTCGCTCATCATTGGCGCAGTGAAACCAAATCTCGAAAGAAAGTCAAGCTGTTCCCTGGTTATATCATATTTATAGTGACCATTTTCGTCAGTTTGAAGGCGTTTCGACTGATAACCTGTTTTCTCTATAAATGACAAAATGTAAAAATTCATTCATGTTCATTTTTCTGGTCATTAACGGATGTAATTGAATTTCTCAAACTTATCAGACTTAAAATTGGTCAAAACATTCATAGTAAAACTACAAATAGCAAAATTAATGTTTTGCTAATGATATCCCAAATATCACTTAAAACAGAATACAATAAGAGATCCACATTGTCATTAGGAACTAAACATATCAGGAAATTTTTATCTAAATCTAGCATTTAGAGTATGTTTGTGTACTTTTTTTTGGCTATTAGTCTTTTTTTCTTTTTAGCCGTGCGTTGTCAGTTTATTTCCACTTATGAGTTATTCAAAGGATGTGACATTCATGATAAAGGGGTGACTTATTTCGTTTTCATATACATTCAACAATAATGCAATAAATTAAAAACCAATTGTTCAGAGTACAATTGAAGGTCTTTCCACCGGAAAAGATCTATTTTGATACAAAAATATTAAAATACGATTTGAAATGTCATTTCCAGCGTCAAATGATAGCTTATTGTACGCTGATTTAAAATATATGGTTTCTGGAAAGTTTTTTTTTAAATAAGGGAGATTATTTGTTACTTCAGGTTTGAAAAATGTCACTTCATCTATTATTTGATAGTTTACTTGACACTGATTCTAAAAATATATGGTTCTTTATACTTGTATATTGCTTTGGCTTTAGATATGTATTTTAGTAGTGCTTTGCATGTATTTCAATATGCCTGTGCTGATATATATCCTGTCTGCATGTTGTGTGTTTTAATGTTGTGTTTGTGTTACTTTATATTCGGTAAAAAGCTCTTAAGAGCTTATGTTTGTATTGTTATATGTGAACCGAATCAAAATAAAACTTTCGCAGGTCGAATAGTATTTTTGCAATGCACTGACTATAAATTAATAAAATTGAGAATGGAAATGAGGAATGTGTCAAAGAGACAACAACCCGACCAAAGAGCAGAAAATATAATAAAAAGTATGGGACTTATTTTCACGCTACAGGTTGTCAGATTTTGTATAGATTATGAATGGAAAATCAAATTTTGTGTGATAAAAAGAAAACTACTTGATAGAACTTTAAGATAAAATGTGAGAAGATAGCTCTTATAACATGCTTTCAGATAAGAAAAAGAAAAAAATGGGTCACCGAACTTATTTTCTTGCTATATTTCAAAATAGGTAAATTCACAACACTTTCTATTATAAAATTACTTTATGTGATTTACCTCCCCTTATTTGGCAAAGTTGAAAAAAATCTAATCACACCCAAATAAGGTGTATTTGAGAAATAACAGCCGTAATTATTTCTATATTTACATCAAAAGTCTTTTATATAGATTACATACTACTTTCAAATTTGCACATTTCATCAAATATCCAGACCAACGTTATCTGCTACTTCAAAATCCAAGATAGAGGAAAACACCCCGGCCCCCTGAAAAACCGACCGGGCGAGGCCTGTAAAGCCAGTCAAGTTCGTTAAACACTTCCATCATCAACCCCTGAAGAAAACTGTCAAGGTCGTTAAGTACTGCCATTTGTTGGCGAATATTGATAAAAAAAAAAACCTTCCATTTGTTGGCACCTAAACAACAAGGTCGTTAAACACTCCCATCACCTAAACTATAGACCGTGCGAGGGCTGTAAAGCCAGGCAAGGTCATTAAACACTTCCATCATCATCACCTTAACAATGATTTATATAGTATAAAAAGCTGAGAAAAAATACATTTTCTTACTGTGTTACACAATGAGGAAATAGTTACACACGAAATTAGATTATCAGGCTTGAACCAATGTTTCAGCCACTGCTACTTTCAGCCCCTGTATACCCAACATACCAGCTTAATGTACGTAGGTAGATTTGTCGCAACCTGCGATTACCTTTAACGTATACTGTCAAACATCTGTTTTTGTATGGCGTCAGTCGTCCCAAGCCGGAAACAATCATCAACGGTCTCTTATACTCTCTGCAAAAATCTCTCTCTGTCCCCGTTTCCGCTAAAGTTGGCAGCCATATTCGTTATATGGCATCAGTTGTCATATACAAACCAGTTTAAAAACGCAGTTATCATTGGTTAAGACAATACGACAAACGAATGTTTATTAACGCGTATATAATGATTTCATACGCGTATATTTACGCAAATAACGCGTATATTAACGCGCATATTTACGCAAATAACGCGTATATTAACGCGTATATGATAAATAAATTGGAATAAAGTATAAACGTGTTTATTTTAACAATATACGCGTATATGACAGCCATATACGCGTTAAAAACCACAATATACGTGTATATGTAGGTAATATACGCGTATATATACGCGTATAAAATTATATACGCGTATATAATCGCGCAAATGACATGAACGGCCACTCATATTCCTCTCATTCGACATTTCAGATCCCCTGGTCACACTAAGACAGATCTAAATCGACTGACCATTACAATCACAGACCACAACACTGCTTGGTCTAGGGAGGATAGACTCACTCGGGAAAGATTTTGGGTAAGAAAATTAAAAACTTTGGCACCAAATGGGATCAATGAAAAGGTGTAGGTCTAATTCGTGCAGTGATTTTCATTTGGGTTATATTACATATTACTACACAGTCTCTGTTGCTATTCCTTACCTTTGTCAACTCTGAAATTCTAGACTTGTACCAGTTTAAATCGCAGGGTGCTATCATTTGGGGTGTATAAATACGCAGCCACGGTGAATTACTTAACCTTTTACAAATTTACCAGTTCATATCGCACATTACTATTTTTGTTAGAAGCATATCTATGCAGTCTCTGTTGTAAATACCTAACCTACGTCATTTTTGAAATTTTAGAATTGTACAAGCGTTGTCCTTTTTTAATTGTAAAACTTCAAAATTTTTTATAGTTAAATCAGACTAGATTGCTATGATTCATTTTACATCATAATCATACTGATGAAGGATATCTGTTATCCGAAATATTTATAGATACTTCCTTTTTATCATATGCTTCAACAATGGAGAAAAATATAATATATTGATCCTATTCAGTGGTTCTCAAGTAGAAGTTCAAAAGTGAAAAGTTTACGGTCGACGGACGCCAAATGAAACACATCCGATATGAAATCTTTCTATCACAGGGGAGTAAAACAACAGTATAATATATTTTTATATTGAAGATAAAAAAATCAACAAAACATAATGAACACTGTTTGAAAAAGTCAACATTTGTAAAGTAACTTGCTATATTATGCTGGAAAAATGCATTTAATGTATCATTTGTTTTGCATTTTACATACTATATTTTCCTATTTCCTAATAATATTTTGGTACCCTACTTTATGTTTTTCACTGAAAACGTACCATTGCGGTATATTTTCCGGAATTTGACGAGTAATGTCGGAATGCCATGCGACTAAGTTAATGAAAGGCATGCGATAATAGCCGGAAGCAGTTGATAATTTTTCATATCAGACCGCTAAGCAACATTTCGGAAAATATGGAATTAACGTAAATTTAATGCTATTTTCATACTGTAAAATTATAAGTTATTTACTATAAGTATATGATAAATATATATATAATCTGTCGCTGTTTATTTATGACTGGTTATTATATATTTGTTAAATGTAGACATACGGTGTTTTTTTTTTGTGTTTTTTTCATTCGGTTGAATAAAACTAGAGTTATTACTCTTTATACAGATGACTCTCTCTTCCGACTTTTATTTGTGTATTTCATTGTTTTTTTGTTTGTTTTGGTTTGATTCAGTAACTTCAAATTCTTACTTATCAAAAAGAATGTTAAGGCTTGTATGTTTTATTTCATTTTTATTATTATTACTTTTGTCTTTGTGATTCATATTAATTGAAATGCCTTCTATGGACAATATAATTAGAAATAAAAGATATTTGTATTTTTAAAATAAATTAAAATCTCCCACTATCATTAATGTAGATTTGACTGTTTGTTAATTCGGTTCTAGTGACTGTTGAAGTAATCTAGTGATAAACCAGTGGCAGATGGAGGTCGATAAAATGATGACCATGACGACACTATGATATTTCTTGAACCTGTAATATAAAAAAAATATTGATTGCTGCTTTAGTGAATTTGGACTACCTATAAGACTAATAAAATTGAGAATGGAAATGGGGAATGTGTCAAAGAGACAACAACCCGACCATAGAGCAGACACTAGCCGAAGGCCACCAATGGGTCTTCAATGCAGCGAGAAACTCCCGCACCCGGAGGCGTCCTTCAGCTGGCCCCTAAACAAATAAGTATACTAGTTTAGTAATAATGGACGTCATACTAAACTCCAAATTATACACAGGAAACTAAAATTAAAAATGATACAAGACTAACAAAGGCCAGAGGCTCCTGACTTGGGACAGGCGCAAAACATGTTTTTTGAGATCTCAACCCTCCCCCTATACCTCTACCCAATGTAGAAAAAACAAACGCACAACAGTACGCACAGTAAAACTCAGTATAAGAGAAGTCCGAGTCCGATGTCAGAATAGGAAACAAAAGAAAATAAACAAAATGACAATAATACATAAATAACAACAGACTACCAGCAGTTTAGACATTCGTAAGAATTTTAAATTTCAATGTTGATGTATTGAAGAAGATTGAATAACAATTTGACATGCTACATTTAATATGATGCAAACTTATATGTTGTTCATAACAGCATTGTTTATTTGTATTCGAGCGCAAAATTTAAAAAAAAAACCAACTACTACATGGAGTATGTAGGAGTCGATCACTGGACCTTAATCTTGATTAAATTGATTTGTATTGAACTTACTGGGCAACTGTCAGTGTCTATCTCATAAATACTTGGATAAGTCTCAAAGTTTCATCAGTAAGACCCCTTTTATTCTTTGGTGTTTGACATACTGCAAATGCAACAATACAACAATCACATTATGAAATACAAAAATTACAATTCGCTAGTTAACTTATTTTAGTTGTCAGAAACATACCTTGCAAAGCTCAGTATAAAATCGAATTTGACTTTATGCTGTAAACCACGTAATGTTTACAAGTTCTCCTTCTGCAATGGAAGGATAATAATGTCTTATTTTATCAACCCCCGTACGTTGTATTGTTCTCAACATCTCTGCTATAATTGTATTAGATGTATTTAATGCTTTGCATGTCATTAGCGCTTCGGGCGGATGGCAGGAGGTTTTCTTTGGTTCGAAGAAAGGTGCTTTTTGAATAGCAGTTTTCATCAGTATCGGTACCTTCATTGCAAAATTTGCTCAAACTTCTTTAGTAGTTTTTTTACTGAATTTTACAAAGATGTATCAACAAGTTGTTCTGAAAAAAAATCATATACATGAGCATAATTATCATATCATTCCAATGTATATTATCTTGAGTTTTCTGTGTAGCGTTTTGTTGACTCTTGTTTGCCTTTTTTTGGTTTTATTTTCTTTGTTTTGTTTTTGCCACGATATTGTCTGTTTTTCTCTCATTTTATTGTCACCTCAGTATCTTTTTTTTTCTTTTCATCTATTTCAGGGGCTTGGGGCATGTACCCTTTGTGTGTGTGAGTGTGTGTGTGTTGTAATATTGATTCATTTTTCTTTATTCTTTAATCAACTTATCTAATTCATTCTGGTTCCTATCCATTCGATCTTACAACTTACTAAATGGGTTCTTCTACGAGGAAAATAAAAATTAGGAGCAGTACGTATAAACTGAAGTAATTATTAATGTAAAATTGTATGGATAAGATTAATTTTACATGTTTTAATGAAAATTTATCAAAAATCATAAACACACAAGAAAAGTCCATGCCCCCAGCGCTTGTGCTCTTTGATAAATAAAAAAAAATGATAAAGATTTTGATTGAAAAATAACAAGGTATCATTTCGATTCGCAAAGATTTTTCAACCGTGAGTGTTTTTCTTATTTTTACAAACTAGACAAACGACTTATAGTCCTATGGATGCACTGCAATTTCATGAAAATTTACATAGGATTATATATTTCAGGCAGGAGTCAGAGGCATTTTGCTCATTTCACATTTTTCAGGACGTTGACTATAATTAAAGGATATATAGGCAAAATCTCTAAAAAGGTCTTGCAGTCAATTTGCCAAATTTAAAGTTGAAAGAAAATGTAAGTGCTTTTCAAAATATAAAAGAAAATAAAGCTAATCTGATATCTTGGAAGGAAAACCTCAGGGTGACTGGATTGTCTGAAATGACAGAAAACCTGTGGGAAGGGATGCGTTTAGCATTCTATTATTAGATTTTGTTTAAAATAGTTGGAAAGTGCAAATCAGCAAACAGCTATTTAAAATATAGCCAATTAGAACATTTTGCGGAGAGCTGTATTTGTCAAGTATCTTCGTCTTCATACTTTATTTGGCCTTTTAACTTTTTTAAAAATTATAAGCCTAGTATCTTAGATGAGATTTTTTACAACCACTTGATCGATGCCACTGCTCGTGGCAGTTTCTTCTCTGAAGGTAATTGTCACCAGCCCAGTAGACAGCACTTCTGTGTTGACTTGAATTATCATTGATATGGTCAAATGTATAAATTTACTGTTAACAAATCAATGAATAGTTCAAAAGAAACTGCGGATTTTTTTACTCAGGAATAGATAACCATAGCTGTATTTGGCAAAACCTTTCGAAATTTTGGGCCCCCAATTCTCTTCAACTTCGTATCTTATTTGTCTTTTTAATATTTTTATTTGGGCGTCACTGATGAGTCTTTTGTAGACGAAACCCGACTCTGGCGTACAAAATTATAACCGTGGTATCTTAGATGAGATTTTTTACAACCACTTGGTCGATGGCACTGCTGGTGGGTTTTTTTTTTCCTGAGGGTAATTTTCACCAGCCCAGTAGACAGCACTTCTGTGTTGACTTGAAATATCATTGATATGGTCATATCTATGAATTTGCTGTCAACAAACCATTGAATAGTTCCAAACAAACTGCGGATTTTCTGACTCAGGAATAGATAACCATAGTTGTATTTTGCAAAACCTTTCGGAATTTTTGGTCACCAATGCTCTTCACTTCGTATCTTATTTGTCCTTTTGATTTTTTTATTTCCTACCCGTGGATATCACCAGCCCAGTAATCAGTACTTCTGTGTTGACATGAATTATCATTGATATAGTCATAGTCATAAATTAACTGTTTACAAAACTTTGAATTGTTTGAAGGCTAAGGATTTTCTTCCCATTAGAAATTGATAATCTTACCTGCATTTGACAAAATCTTTCGGGATTTAGGGGCCTCAATGCTCTGGAACTTCGTTCTTTATTTGGCTTTTTTTTACATTTTGGATTCAAGTGTCAGTGATGAGTCATTTGTATACGAAAAGCGCGGCTGGCGTACAAATTATAAGCCTTTTGGTATCGTTGGTGAGTTTTTTTTTCCAAAATTAAAAACTATCGAAAATCTCAATTATACCTTGTTTAATGAACATTTTAAATCTACATTGTAATTAATGTTTTATTTGATTGTTTATTTTTGCTTCTTTTTAACCATACTTTGAAGACATAGTATAAAGAATAAAGAAATTATTGGCCCTTGATGGGCAAAATGATACTAACATTACCATGTGATGAAATGTACATTTTTTTCTAATCATCCTTCAAAGACATAGTATAGAGAATAAAGAATTAATATCGCAATATTACAGCGAACTTTTTACAGTGTTTTATTGATAGAGTATGTAGAGTCATTTCCTTACTATTTTATTTTTGACATATATATATCTTTACACGACCTTTTATATAATACTGAGAGCATGAAACTTGTACATGCAAGGTATTATTGAATTAACGAAAAGTTTATAATACAAAAATACCTTTGTACTGAAATTGATTTGACACACAATAGAAGCACATTTATATCTTGCTGGACATTTTCTTTTTCAAATTTCCCGATAAATCACTTGTTTTTGTTTAAAAAAAACAAGATTTGACATAACGCTGTTAAAGGCGTACATTGTAAGTTAAAATATTTTAGTGATTATGTTTTCACCTTTTTCTAATTTGTCTTGTGTAAGACTCTGCCAGCAGCTATATATTAATTTTCTGGTGACTTCGCAGCCGTCTGAACTAACTCCTATGGTAGATGATACAATAATAAATTGTTTATGTTATAGAAGAAAAATAAGATTTTGGAAAAGCCATTATAAAGTAAGTTTACTTTATGAATATAATACATGACGACAATAACTGTTTTGTAAGTTTCATATAAAATGAAATAATAAATAAAAATAATTCAAGAATATGTGTTTAAAAATAGTAGCTTTAAGGGAATATATAACTTCACGAGATTAAAATATAATATTAATAGTTTCAATTGTCGTGTGAATTTCTCACTTATTAAGGGTAGTAGGATATCTATATTTGGTAAATGGGATCTTTGTAAGGCCTACATGTCCGTCAGCCAGGATACATCTGACCTCGACATCATTTCATGCAGTGATCAATGTTAAGTTTTCGTGGTCAAGTGCGTATCTTGGATACTATAAGCAGTAGGTAGACTATATTTGGTTTATATGATCATTTCAATGTCTACATGTCCGTCAGACAGGGTTCACCCGATCTCGGCTTCATTTCATGAATCATCGATCAAAGTTAAGCTGCCGTGGTCAAATCCGTATGTCATAAATCTATAAGGAATAGGTCAACTCTATTGTGTGTATGGAATGATTGTCTGTCGCACAGGATTCATCTGACCATGACCTTATTTGTATGAATCATTTGGTGAATAACATAAGCAATAGGTAAACAACAATATTTGGTTTATGGAATGATTGCATGGTGTACATGTTTGTCCGGCAGAGTAAATCTGACCTTGACATCATGTTTATTGTTCATTGGTCAATGTTAAGTTTCGTGGTACATGTAATATCTGTTTTTCATGTACTATAAACAATATGTCAACTGTATATTGTGCATAAAATGATTGTATTGTGTACATGTCTGTCTGGCAGGGTGGTCTGACCTTGACTTCATTTTCATGTTTCAAACGTCAGCGTTATATTTTCATGGTTAAGGCCGTGTCTCCGAAAAAATAAACAATATGTTAACTTTATGTTGTGAATGGAATGATTGCAAAGTGTGTTTTTGTCTGGTAGACGTCATCTGACCTTGACCTCATTTTCGTGGTTCATTGGTCAAAGTAAAGTTTCTGGTTAGGTGTGATACTATGAGCAACAGGTTAACTATATGTTTGTAAGGCTTACATGTCCGTCTGACAGGGCTAATCTGACCTTCATATCATTTACATAGATCATTGATATCTTAATTTTATTTAAATCTTGTTGTAGAACCCTTTTCTTAAACACTTTAATATAAATTAAATCATGATCAATAACGCAGGCGAGACATTTCAGCGTGTGCACTCTTGATAAATCTTTATAATGTTTTAACTGTGTCAATATTTTTTTATCGAGTTTGAGTGCATACATTTGTTTCCTCTTATTTTATAGGATGATTACGCTCGTTTTTTGTTTACTTTTGTTTATATTTGATGCCCATGGCACGACCAGTAACATTGTACCAGCACATATGAAGCATCTTGGCCCCCGAGGTAACTATCAGTATGTATGAAAGGCTTAGGCTTATGTTGATTTCAAAGGTAGTCTGTGACTAAGTGTACTTCTTGATTTCTAAACTCAAGTTTCTGGTAATCTTTTTCACATATAAGCCTCGATAGTGATACTTGAACTTCACACTCAACAATTTAAAGCCAGTTTTCATCAAAATATTTCATTCAATATTTAACCCCTTTTAAAATGTCTCTTCAAATGCCGGTATGACTTTTAATGAGACATACGTCATAATTTCGAGTTTCCTCTTAATTATATTATTATGTTTGATATATATATATTTAGTTTTTTATCTTGAAAATACACCACTCAGAACTTTTGTAAAATAGTTTGGTTTATTTTAAAAATGAAATCATCTGTTTAAGTAATAGTATACCTGTGGTCAAAGCGAATGATCAGCATGAGTATCAGTTGATGTCAAAACAGTCGACTTAAATTTGCTCGAAATTATATTTTGGCAGGTATTACGTTTGCGCTACCAAATGGTATTAAGTTTTCGCGAACAAACTGCTTTACGTATGATCGAATTAACAATAATTTACTTGTCTTTTTACTTGAGTGTTAATCCTGAGAATTACCTGAACTTGACGGAACTCTTGTTTAAAATGGATACATCTATAATTGTAATATAACACGCCGGTCAAACGAATGAATCAACATTATATATAATTTACATTAAAAAAATAGTTCTCACAGACTGGCAAAGATCTAAAAGATTTTACAATATATGTTTTAATAAAAAAAAATTAAATAAGATGTAATTTAAAGGTATTTTTGTGTACAATTTCTTGTTTTTGCCACAGAGACAATTATACATCAAAATCATTGGATTTGTTTTGCCGATTATTTTTTGTTTCTCTGATCTCTGTTATTTAATTTGTTTAGAATTTAACACTTGCAGTCATGGTAAAATTGTTATATTTATTGTTCATCAATGATTGCTTTAAGTGGGTGTTATGATATGCACAGAAGATTATAAGGTTAATACAGCAACCCAAGAACACAACAAAGTCGGAAAATACACATGAAAATATTTTTATATATTTTTGTGTTTATATATATAAGTAGTGTATTCTAAATTGTTTCGAATCCGTGATTTATTAGTATTTATTTTTCAGAAGCCTATTGGAACCTTTTGGAAACGATGTATTATAATCCTTACCATGATTTTTCTTGGCTTTTGATGTCTATCATGTCGACGGATGGAGAGGCCATGGGCATAGACATTTAGCTAATTATATAATTTTCTTTTATATCTCCTTTATATTAACAAATTGCTTCTTTCCATTCATCTATTTTAGTAACGTATAGTTTGTTTTAAGATAACTTTTAATGCATTTTTGTTTTTTTACCGATAATACAAATTTTACAATAAACAGATCTTAAGCTATGTTTATCTCACGTTAATTTGGTAAATGTATTGCACAGAATCAGTTAATACTGTTGAAACTAATCGATGGCTAATATGTGGCATCAGTTTTATTTCACCGTTATTATACCCCAGCTTATTAAAGCGCGTGGTATTAGTGATGGGGTAATTTTCAGAAGACGACAGGTATTTGAAGAACAAATGTGACGAAAGCACCAAAAGTTTTAATACTGGAAAAAATCAAAACAGGAAATGGTCAATTGTATGTCTATGCATATTCCCAATCCAGACAATCGAAAGTAAATACTAGTAGCGAAGGGGTAGAACACACACACATATACATACACGTGCAGATGGAATTTTTATAGTTCGTTCTCATGTTGTACTGTTACACCACTGTCCCAGGTTAGGGGGAGGGTTGGGATCCCGCTAACATGTTTAACCCCGCCACATTTTGTATGTATGTGCCTGTCCCAAGTCAGGAGCCTGTAATTCAGTGGTTGTCGTTTGTTTATGTGTTACATATTTGTTATTCGTTCATTTTTTGTACATAAATTAAGCCGTTAGTTTTCTCGTTTGAATTGTTTTACATTGTCATTTCGGGGCCTTTTATAGCTGACTGTGCGGTATGGGCTTTGCTCATTGTTGAAGGCCGTACGGTGACCTATAGTTGTTAATTTCTGTGTCATTTGGTCTCCTGTGGAGAGTTGTCTCATTGGCAATCATACCACATCTTCTTTTTTATATATATAGAATTAGAGATTTCATTAGACGACTGCATACATTTAACAATTTAATACTGTTATTTTCAATACAAAACATAATTATAACATCTGAACATGTATTATTTTATCAAAATTTCGACGGCTCAATTGAGTATTGCACGTGAATATGAAAAAAAATGGTTAATGGAATTAAGCCTTCAGTGAATCAGGCTGGTAGCATGTTGAAATTAAACAAATGTTTATATTAGAGAAGATAAAAAATAGCAAGTTGGTATATTTGAATTGTTTACATTTTTGTTTTCTATGACCTTTAAAGTTTAATGGCAGTTGGAAATCTAGTGACCGAGAACAATAGAAAATTCACTTTTCTTCTAAAAAAGTTGGGAAAATCAATAATAAAACAATGTCGGTGACGATACTGATCAAACGTTATTTCTTAACAACAATCGTAATTTTTAATGAAATTATTTATTAGACTGTTTTATTAGAAATATACATGCAAATACACGATTTGTTATGTCCAGTTATCGAGATAATTCCAAAAGAAGCTTTTAATACTGAAATCTAAAAAATATTAATCTTTGCTGCAAAGTGATAAAAAAAAAATCGGAAAAATCATGTACATACAAAATCTAAAGATCTTTCAGGTCACCAATTGTTGGAGTGTTCCAGAGGGTCCTTATCATGCTACAATTTCCCAAAATATACCCATTTTTCACATCTAAGTTTTCGAGTACACCAGTCTGTTCTTGTTACGTTAACATTCAATAGAAATATTATCTTTTCATGAATACAACAATTTAAAATCCCGTCTGTGCTGTTTCAAAAAGATTATTTAAATAAGTAAGGTTATCCGTTAAAAGATATTTTACTATTTTTCATACAATTTTAAGAAAAGGTCAACTCGATTTCTGTACGTGTATTTGCGGTCTTCTTGATTTATACACATTCAATGTTTACATCGGGATAATATCCGTGTGATTTTGCTTAGTAACTTAATTTCAAAAGTGTTAATCTTTGCTGCATATCAATCGAATCCTTTGGAATTTTTTCCCTGAACTTCTCTGATCTAACTATATACATATACGGTTAATTGGCAAGTTCAAGAGAGGTATACAGCCAGTAGAAAAATAAATTGAAGGTTGGTACTCTAGGAATTTATTCGCATAGCAACATTTTAAACCAGTTTTACATCAAGCTCCTATAACCTGCTGTACTCGTCGTTTGCTATTTAAGGAGGACAAATGATAACACTAAATGAAAATTTGCCTTTATTTCAATCTGTTATTTATTTTTACTATTTACAAAAACGTTTTCTCGTGCATATATAATTGATATCGTCCTTGCTAAAACAAGACAAACATTGAAAAGATCAAATTTCTCAGTGTTTACATGGGAGGTTATATTTTGTCACTAGATTTCCCACTGAATGGTCGGTGCATAATTTCGGATTTTGCGCATCTTATGTACGTGTTCATACTCAAATTATAGTATGGCGCTTCGAGATATTTGTAAACTTTTAAATAAAAGACAAATTTTCACAAAACAGTCGATTGAGTGAAATTTGTGGTGTAAATACGGTCATATTTGCATAAAGGGGCACTAGCTACGAGACATAAAAAATTGTAATTTGGATGTACGTTTTAGTATGTTATAAATCAAACATGAGAATTCGAGTAAAATCGGTGAAGATGAATTTGACAGCTAATGTCCCTTTATTTAAAGGTTATGATGTAGGGATTTTACCTGACGATATCGGAATCACAGTGTGGGAACGGAACAATATGGTTTTTTTTAAAAGTTTTTGGTCATTCGGGAGACTTCAAGCGGGCTCCGACATTCGAAAAAATAACAAGTTGCTTGATGGAAAGTTTGATGAACTCAAATGGTGCTACATATAAAGTTTTTGCTTCAAGATTTGGTTACGAAAATATTTTACATGTTAATATGAACCAATCAAATAATAAAAACGATATTTGCATCCAAACGCTTTCCTTAGAATAGTGGAGCTCCGAGTAAATCCATCAAAACTGGCACACAACAACCTAAAAAAATGCAAAATAACATAGAAAAAATAATCGTTGATACCTGAATTTTCACATGTACATTTTCTGATATATAGTCTTACCTGTTTGAAAGTTTAAAAGCCATTGTATCAGTAGAAATTCAAAGAAATTCATCACCTCAATGTCGGATATTTCATTGACTGTACAATCGCTTGCGTGTTTACTGTACAGTCATTTGGGCCTTTCCTGTACAATCGCTTGGCCAAATACAAAACTTTGGTAAACGAAAATGGAAAGGATATAGAAATTATCTTTGACTCATAATCAATGATTCAAATATACTTAATAAAAACTTGACAAAATTGATATTAAAATCATTTTGAATCATTTTGTTTTCGTGATTTAGTTTTTAGTTTAAACATATTATATTTGAAAGACATGACATACAAAATATGATCGCAGTAATACACATTGAAACGGATTCGGAAACAGTATTGTTCTAATATTAATCCGTCCCCGGGTCAACCGAAAAAAAGGAAATAACTTCTATATAGATGGTTAAAAAAATGTCATCAGATCTTTTTGTTTCTACCGGCGGCGGATGTGTGTTTCAAGGCTGTACCTCTCAAATCCGAGATAAAGAGAAAGTCAATATAGGCTAAAAAGGAGTTGATATTGCAATGGAACAGAAGAGTTTATAGTGTTTACATTTTTGGAATATTTATTTGTGTAAATAATTATGACACTCAAGCAGGAAATGCTTACTGCTATCTATTCTGTCAAATTCATGAACAGTTTTTACTTACCGTGAGATTTCTATTATGCCCCTTCACATACACGGATTTTTCTTACGAGTACTTAAAGATCACACAAATTCAATGATCTATACGATTTTGCAACCTTTACGACCGGTTTAACGTTTGTTAAGAGTTATTACGAGCTATTTACGGATTATCACGAGTTATCACATGTGTATTTACGGCAAAGTTCCTTCAGTAGCTTTGGCTTTTTATTAGTCTTATCTAGCTTCCAGTATTTGACTCTGCATTCGTTTTGTTGATATTTTGACATTTTGATACCTGTTCTAGCTAGATGTTTGTTGACATAATTATACGTATCTTTTCTTAATTCCGTGAATAGCTACCACCATTCCACATTCGAATGTCTGTATCAAGTTAGAATATCCCGGTCTTCAGATGAAACTTTCTGTGGTGTTATACTGTTTATATGCATACATTTTACACCCAACATCATGACAGTGGTTACAAAGCAACTTGTCGAAATCAATTTTATTTTGAACTAGTAGTCCACAGCTACCACAATAAAGTACATTACCTTTTGATATTAATGTAACTGTCTTGAAATTATCACAAAGTCATTATATAAATTACATTGTTTCGACTACAATCGCACGCCAATCTTTATCAGTGAACAGTTGATTGAATAAATGTTATGGATTGCCACGCCTATATCAAACTGAGGTCGTATGAACTAAGCATGGCGTCCTGACACAATCTAATACTTCGACTACTGTCGACCAGTGGGCCAGGATCCTAGGATACTATGAACTGACTTCAGATAGGACTCAATATGAGGGAAAATATTCCAGATATATTTAGACATTTAGTTGGGAACCAGTATTTGATATTTGAAGAAAAAAATATTGATATCTCTAATTGTTTCAGCATTAAAAGTGTTTAGTAACGAACATGAATTGTAGATTAAGTTTGGGTAGTCGTATGCACCCCTATTTTGTAGTCATTCCACATAAAAAAATACAAAAAATCTGCAGGTTTTGTGATTTTATAAGAAATGCAAATATTTAAGAAATTCAAATTCTCATACAGGATGATTTTCCTTTTTTCCTCAACATTGCTTACTGAAGAGAGTGAGAGAGCGGTAGGAGCGGTGGCATCCCGAATTTCCGGGAAAAAATACAAAAGCTGAATACCGAAATCCCGAAAAAATAAAGCATTTTATGCTGAATCCTGAAAAATTAATCATTGATTCCCGAGTGCCAATAAATGTAAATCACGAATTCACACAAAAATATAAGCCCAACCCGACGTCCCGAAAAGATCTGTTCAAGAGTTTATTAAAATTTTCAGAGATTAAAATCAAACAAACATTTTACACAAATTCGTCTTCAGACACGTTAATTGATATAGGTATATTCTGGATTTTGCTAGAAAATAGCCAATGAAATTCATAAATTATCGTATGTCATGGGTCACGCACGGACTGTCTTACTTTATAGGGATGCTAATGTGGCTCATCAAAGATAAGATTTATTTTAACCAGACACTTCCCCATTGTACCGTAGCACTTAAATTAACCTGAATACATTAACCTCTAATCCTGTCGACTTTGAAGCCCGTCAGACAGTTCCACAGAAGAGAACTTGATGAAATTAGAAATTTAAACAACTCATAATTTTCGTGGGAACAAAGATTTTGCAAGTACTTTGATAAGTTCATCAACGAAGTAATTTTAAAAATAAGACGCCAAGGTCAAAACTTACTCTAGCACTCACAATAAAGAAAATGTGAACCATCTTAAAGCAAGAAGGTCTCCTTGTGTACCCGAAGTTTTGTTTTGTGAACATATGTTGCTGGTGGATAAAGTAGCACCGACTTAAACAATGTAGGGTCTACAGAGAAATGATGATTTAAGGGTTCGAGGTACAATGTATGTATCATTTGAATAAAAATATTATCTATGTAGAATTTCCCTGTTATTTCCACTTGATTCAAACTCAATTATGTATATTTAATTGTTTTATAAAAAAAAATTCACTCCACCCCTTGTCCTATAATATTAGACTTCGTAGGTTCATATCGTTTGCATTCAACGTAAAAATATCTGATAAAAAACGTAGATGTTATAGCAACTATAGGTCATCGTACGGCCTTCATCAATGAGCAAAACCCATACCGCAATAAGCAAGCCTTAAAAGGCCCAGATATAACAAAATGTAAAGCATTCCAAACGAGAAAACAAAAGCCTGAATTATGCACAAAACAACAAACGAGTAACAAATATGATATACAGCAACGAAAGACAACAACTAAATAACAATCTCCTGATTTGGGACAGGCATATAGATAATGCGAGTCAAACATATTTTTGTGCGTTGTAAATTTCACCACAGACTTTCTTTATTCAAAGAATAAATTCGAAAGTACATAATTATTACCAATTCACCATGATAAAGAAAGTTTATAATGTAATGTCTGTCGGATTCAAACTAATTAAATTTGGTTAGCGATGCAAAATTTTAGATATTTAGCTAACCAGTTAAACAAAATACAGGGGAAATTGTCCGCATCTTTTAGCACCGATGAATATCCGAAAGACATCGTGAGTTTTTAAAAAGAATAACATTTTAGACTAGTGTGTGAAATGCATTGCCTCTTTTACAAAAGTATATTCACGCACGTTGCGAAAATGTATAAATTTCAAATGACAAAGAGAGGCACGTGTTTACTGACTTTTATTGCAAAAGAGAACTTTCCCCTTATACGCAATATTTTCAAGCAAGTACAATGTAATCTTACATTCATATACACTCCTGATCACTCCACTATTTTCATATTAAAATGAAATCAATGGATCTCATAAATTTTACGACTCCAGAATATCTTTCACAGTTGATTAGTATTTGAAACATCGGTACTAAATATATCATGCTGGAATTTTCTGTCTTATGCACCATTTTTTTTCCTTTTTTGGAAGAGGGATGCATTTAAAAAAATAATAAAATGTTTGACTAAACGTCTTGAATAATGCATTGCTTGTTTTGAAATGGATAAAGTAGTTTACTTTGATTTTCTACTGAAAATTATTTTTGATTTGATAGATTTATTTGGAATCCATGTATAGTATCCCGATATGACGTTCAAAATACGGTTGTCAATCCATGTAAAGTGTCCCAATATAACGTTCAAAATACGGTTTACAATCAATTTAAGAAAGCGGGGCAAACGGTCATTGGTATCCAATGTACAAAGTGTTGAAGAGCGGTGATGCTCAAACACATCGAATGACATTGTCATAAATAAATGACAATGTTGTATAAACAACAAAAGGGGCTACTACATAGACTCAGATTATTAAATCCTAATTCAAAATAAAGGTGAAATTGACAAGCAGCTTTGTAACAACTGTCATAATGTTGGGTGTATTGTTTTAAAATGTTGGTAAACAATAAATTAAGCAAACTTCAGAATATGCTTATCCTTCGGGAGCACCTAGTAATGTTTCAAATTATTTGTTTTGTACGAGCTTTATTTTTCTCATTAGTGATTTCTCTACATTTGTATTGTCCTTCTTTTTTGTCTTGTATACTTATTGATCGATTTTTGATTTTGTTTCTGATAAAGATATTCTAAGAGTGCCTTAAAAGGTGCCCTTGATAGAATCTTAATCGGAAAAATGACTGAATTTATGTTCACTTTTATTTCAAATACCATAGATGAATATAATAGAGCAGACAAGGAACAAACTATGAAATACCTAAGCAATGTATTTTATGAATGTGGCCAAGCGATTGTACAGGAAAGGCCCAAGTGATTGTATAGTAAACGCGCAAGCGATTGTAAAGTAAAAAAATATCCGACATAGTGATATTGAAAGTCTTTGAATTTTTACTGGGATAATGGCTTTTAAACTTTCAGATAGGTAAGACTATATATCAGAAAATGTACATGTGAAAATTCTGGTAGCAACGATTGTTTTTTCTGTGTTCTTTTGCATTTTTTGAGGTTGTTGTGTGCCAGTTTTGATGGATTTACTCGGAGCTCCACTATTCTAAGGAAAACGTTTGGATGCATATATCGTTTTTATTATTTGATTGGTTCATATTAACATGTAAAATGTTTTCGTAACCAAATCTTGAAGCAAAAACTTTATATGTAGCACCATTTGAGTTCATCAAACTTTCCATTAAGCAACTTGTTATTTTTTCGAATGTTGGAGCCCCGCTTGACAGTCTCCCGAATGACCAAAAAAATAAGAAATGTACAGTTCCTTTCCCACACTGTGGGGATAAGGGTATATAGTCAAATATTAGAAAGTTGTGATAATATTAAAAAAAAAACGATACTGTTAGAGAGGCAAATAATTTACGATTATATTATATTAATGTGTAAACACGGTAATAATGAGCTATGGCAGTCAAGTAGTTAGTGCATTTTTCTGAGTAGGTCTAAACAAAATTCAAACAAATATACTTTACTGTGGGTTAGCATTTGTATGCAAGAGTGACATCCCTTTGTTCTAGGTTTCAATAATTCCAACAAGTCAAATCAATGCGTTTATTGTCTCCCATGAACAGGTTTATAATTTCATCTTTACGTATAGTTATTTGATTTAATTTTAAATCATTACAAAATTTATAAATTTAATAGAGTTTAGTATTTGTTATTGGTTTTTTAAAGACATTTATGTGTATCTATAGTTTTACTTATTTGTTTTCGAATGGTTAAAACTATTATATACCAACATAAAGAACCTTTCATAATTTTATAAATATTATTCGTTACATTATAAGGTCGTTAAAACCCCCATTCATCATGAGGTACGTCATCATCATCAGTCACGTCTCAGTCAATACTGCTGAACGGACTTGCTTAGTCAGCACCTCTCTACCCGCAAACTACGATGTTGGACTACTAATAGATTGCTCAATGATGTACTATTTTCGATGACAGAAACCAATTCAACGCTGTACAGTCTGCATTCTGTCTTGATGTTAACGTCCGCGTCAGCATACACTCCAAAACCCATTGTGGATGGGGGAGTGTTAATCAACCTGGCCTTGGAAACAGTCGTTGTGAAGACAGTAATACTTCAAACCAAACAACAATACAGTAGTAAACAAACCAAAATCTATCTACTTAAAACCAAAATGGCCGCCTTTACCCAGCTTGACAACAACAAATTATTTAATGCTCAGCAAACGCCTTCGGGCACCGAGCCGACCTTGCAAGGGCTTACCAGCCAGTCAAGGTCGTTTAAACCATCAGTTAGTATGAGGTTCTTAGTTTGGTGGGGCATCCTACTGTTAGAGTACAGATTGCGCATTTGCCTCAAACTAATCCTGAAATTGTTCACTTTTAAGTCATATTAAGGAAATATTGTATATATATCTAGTATTCTGTCTACTTTTAATTTTAGGTAAGTTATTCAGGTGAATAACACAGTAATGTTTCATTTGACATCTGTAGTCATTCTGCTGTCAAGAATACACTGCTTTAAGTTGTTGTCCGCATCATCTAACCTCCAACAGTATTGATCCTGCTACTTGTAAAAGCATACATTTATTGTTTTAATATGGTGTATATAATTATGTCAGAATTCAAACGAAGCAGACACATTGTCTTGATTTATTTGCATTACTTGGTTCCCTAAAGACAAAACATGTATGCTGTGTAATTATTTTTAATTGGAGATTAGTTAACGTTAAAACAATTTTCCACTAAAATAAATGTTACTTTATTCAATTGAAAGGACTTAGTTAGCCAAAGTTAATAATTTTATCGGATATTATGAATTTTTATGACAATAGATAAACATGCTATATGATGAACATTAAATTATTTACTAAAAGCCATTACCGACAGCCTTCACTTGTGGATCTTTGTGCGTTATCTAAGGTAATTAGTCTTCAACCTTCAAATTATTAGTTTGCCTTTCCACAAAATATTTAAACTGAAATATTTTAGTGGTTTTTTTTTAACTTTCGAAAATTCCCCCTGACAACCAATCATGGAATAGTTTCAAGTTGACAAAAGGCCTTGAAGTACATTAAATGGTGCTTTATAGCTAGCATATTATAATACATCTGTCATTTAAGGATACCAATGGGCTATGTGGATAAATTTTCGGTTTTAAAGAGTTAAATTGACATTGTGCCATCCCCACAAGAGCTTCCATTTTCACGACTGAAAAACTAAAGTGGCGTAATAGGGAGATAAAGTAGAATCCTGACTAGAATGTAGCTTCAAATGTATATGGTGAGAGGGAAGTAACTCTGAATATCAGCTAGTACATTTATAAGCATTAAATAATACAGATAGATAACTTTGATATATAAAAAAATCATACAGATATAAAACAGTGATATTTAACAAATTATTAAAGTAATATCATGCCAGTACAAACGCATTGCGTATCGGGCTTTGAGAGTCTTGGGGTCTAACACTCCACCAGAAATTGTGTTGATATAGTGCTACCATATGTGCAATTCAAAAATATATTTCTCTTCAACGGAGCTCTAAGTCAAATGTTTAACAATCTGATAATAGTACATTGAAAGCAATTATCTTTAAAGAACAACCAAATCCAGCTTACGAATCCTTGTGCATATGGAAGATGTCTTGAGAATTTGTTTTCATATATCAATATATCAGAGTAAAAGCACAACACCAAAAGTAAGTAAAAATATTAGTATATACAATAATCATTTAATTTAGATGTTTAGATAAATCGTTTTTGAAGAAAAACGTATCCTGGAATACAGCCATACAATAATTCATAATTGATATCAATATAAAGTAGAAAGAAAATCTTAACCAATAAAATACAAGCATCAAATTACAATGCATATTCCGAAGAAATTAAGTATTGCTTATATATACCAGCGACACTTTTTGAAAATCATGCCAAGTGAATTTGCGATTCTCTGTATTTGTCCTGACTTAAAACTCGTACTCATAATTTATCACTGAATTTAAGGAATCTATCTACCTCGCTCTGCTTCCTTGTCCCACTTTGTTTGGCATTACTTTTCCTGTTTGGTTTTATCGGCTCTTTAGGGTCTGTATTATGCATTGGATTATCAAATATTTTGGTCCTTAAAGTCACTAAGGGACATTGATTGTCGAAATTCTTATCCGGTTCATAAAATGTTATTTTATATGTGTCATTTCAGCTTCTAGGAAATAGAAACCTCGAAGTCAACGTCCCAAGAAGGAAATGGTCGTTTATTTATACACCTCGTGGTAGTGTTTTTAGTAAATTCTTGAATATGTATTAGTATATATACTACACAATTCGAATTATCTAGTTGCTAATGTTTGTGATTTCCTTTTCGAATGTTTCCTGTGATATTGTCTGTTCAGTGTACAAAGCCGTGTTATAACAAATAATAGTAATTACCATACTTAACTACAGTAACCACTAATGAAATAAGAAAGATATCACAGCAGATGTTTCTTTCCATTAACAAAAATAAGTCCCTTTTCCCGCGGCAAACTGAAAGTAGGTGTTTGGTAATAAAAGTATATAGTATAAATAACACTTAAAAAAGGCCCCGTTTTTGCACGTCGACGAAATAACTTCATATTAAATGTTTTCCGGTGCATGCATGTGTGAGGGTGCCTTTATGTTATTAATTCTATATTTACACTTTTTGTCTTTATAATTAATAGACTTTATACATTTTTTTATTTAACTTTTAAATGTTTGCCTTTTTTTGTATTATATCTTTTTATCAAGATAAAATAGTAAGCACATTTAAAGGACTCTAAAATTTCAAAGCATGAATCTAAAAAGTATTATTTCCTCATATCTAGTTATAATAATACAATTATGTCTTTAATCGAAAGTTAATATCAAAATTACTAAATCTGCGGTCTACCGTAAAGTAATCTTTTCTCGATTTAACAATTTTGGAATCAATTTTCGAAGAAGGCCATATTCAGTTGATTGATTTCTGTCTTAGTGCAATCAGAAGATATCAAATGCTGGAACGGTCTGAATTGCAGCTAAAATGCCCATATTCATGTTTATGAAACGACGGATGTTCTGAACCAAACAACACAGAGGAATATTTTTTCTAGATACATTTAGATACTTTTCAAGTCTTAGGTAATTGCTAATCAAAGCTGAATTATCTCCTACACCATACTCGTCGGTTCTGTCGAGGGTTGTGAGGACAAAGGATTTCTGCCTTGGAAACAAACTTTTCCTATCCAGGATTTGAACAGCTTCTTAAATGAGCGACTCATTTTTCTTGCAAATACAGAGTCGTACCATCTCAACATTATATCATAATAAGAATGAACATTGCTTTTCAAAAAAAATTCTTTTCTTTTGTTTTTGTTTTTTTTTTCACTGCTTGCTCGACAGAAGACAATTTTTAGAAATTATTTTATCATACATTTTCCAGCACGGAGTTGGCAAATTATGATAAAATATAAGAATAAAAAGATTGGTATTGTGTATCAGAATTAATGAAATTATGTATGAAGGCACTACGACAGTATTTAGAAACAATCTAGCATTCAACCATCTAATGGATAATATAAGCAAGACCACGAACCAAAATCAATGAATTATGTAACTTCTTGAAAAAGCAATACGTGAAGTCTAGAAGGCACGATATTTGAATGTGAAATTAGTGTAAAATTTTTACATTAACACATTAGGATTGTTCAATTAGTAAAGACATGCACATAAAGTATTAATGTATATCATGCATAGCAACAATGTGAGATTACCAACACTGAAAACAGGTTAGGAACCATTAAAGAGTTATCCCTCTATTTCAGAATTATATTTTAATGTAGTTAAAGGACGAGTTTTTTCAGATATAATCGGTCCAGTGTTTGTAGAAAAGAATGTTTGAGAATACATAAAAATGATAGTCGAGAGATCATGGCTTTCTTTTTTTTGTCTCACCTGGTTGAAAGAGAGACAAGACCTGATTATGAGTTTTCGATGGCGGCGTTAATATCTACATTTTGTTTTATTGTTAAATACCTGGATTAAGACCTTGTTACACAATATTTGGTAAAGTGGTAATGTGTATCCTGTACCTATCAGTCGGTCACATATCACCTGACCTTGTCCTTAATTATGCGGTACACTGAGTACATACCTGTTCAGTTTTGTTGGCCAAATCCTTCCTTAAAATTTACAGTAAGCACAACAGTATACATGTATTGGTGTTTAGGTTTCTTTTTACATGTAAATATGACATTTGATAATTGACCTTTGACATTAGATTTACAGACCTTTATTCAGGTTTAATGCTGATGGCTGTTCATAAGTAACAACAATATCACGGCTTTCAAAAGTTGGCCATGGTACCAACTGTTGAGGTAGCCATGACATATAATATGCACCTTACTACAGATACCATAAACATATACGCAAAAACCCATACAGTATAGTAATATATGAAAGGCCCCGGTATGACAAAATGTGAAAACAATGACCTGTTTTATGTATGTTCTTTTATTAGCCTTTCGATCGAGATTCGAAGGGAGATGGTTGAGATTTAAAAACATTTAGTTTAATTCTGCTACATGTTAAGTACTGTGCCAAGAACGGAACATAGTCAGTGGATATCTTTTGTCACATTTTAATAATTGTTTGTCATTTTGGGGAATTTGTGTTGATGGCAGATCATTTACAGTCTCTGTTTAATTAGGTCACTATACCTTTCTAGACTCTAGTCGATTTAGCACTTGAAATATTGAATAGATGCATGTTTACAATTGAAGATCGAAGGTTGTCCTTTATGTATCTTTTGCTGTTTGTTAGTATGTGTCTGTTGTTGATGTTGCTGTCGCATTGACATCACAAACACTTTTCTTACCTCAGCTAGTACACAATTTCCAGCATTTAAGACAAACCCGTGTGAATTTCTCCAATTACTTGACAGCTACTGAGTGATCGCATACAGTAGTATGCGCGGAGAAAATAACATCATCAGATATAATACTGATGCATTCCGAGCTTTATTATGAATGGTTTATTAACCTTAGAACAACCCTGGGGCATTTCAAGTTTCATTCATATCTTCTAAATGGTCCATTGTCTATAAATTTATCGCTAGTGTCGAAGAATGGACACGTTGAAGGTTCTCACAATGATAGTCTGATGAAGAGAACCGAAAGGAAAAGTTATCAATTTGAAAAAAGAAACAAATCGATACTGTATTTGAAAACTGCTTCAATAAATGGCAAGTTTATACATTTGTCCCAATTTTCGACTTTTTCCCCCTGTCCTTCAAGTATTCTGTATGAATTTTTAAAAATGATGGCAAGTTTTGAGACATTGCTTTTAAAGAAACAAGACAGTAAAAAACAAACTAAGTTTAATTTAAAAAAAACTCGTGCTAACAATGCTATATTATAACAAAGAGCATTTTAACTTGTAGATATATATATATGCGGGTGAAGTTCATTAAAAATGCAAAGAAAGAAATATTTGCAAAGTTTTTCATCAAACAGAAAAATTGTGATCGTTTGGTAGCATGTTTGGTTTACACCATGTCAGACATTGCCTACCACATCCACGGGAACTGGTCTGGATTGTTATTAGATGTTCTTTTTCCGTACAAACCTGCTTAAAAACAATAAGAAACAGATCTATAACGGAGTTTAGTTCCTCAAGAGAAAAAATTATCCTTCCGAGATATTCATTTATAAGTAGGTCTTGTGGATTGAAGTGTCTATAACATCAAAGTTAGCCTTAAAATATGCAATATCGGTATAAACGTATAACTAGGGGGGAAATAATGTGCACAAATATTTCCATACTTCTTGATTCTAGAAGAAAAAAATAATGATTAAACCTAACGTTATCTTCGTGTATAAATCTATATTCTAATACGACGCTCTTCGTAAACAAAGCCATAATCATATTCCAATAAAACCTAGGGTGCATGTGCGTGAATTAACAATTATAATTGCAACGTCTGTTGTATTTTGATTTTCGAATATGTAATTAAGATCCGCTTCGAAGTACAAACATTCTACATTTTTTCTGTTAGAATCGAAATAATTGTATAATGCCATGCTCTATGTTCATTTTACACCCTTCATCATGACAGTGGTTGCAAACCTACTAGTCAATTTCAACTTTACTTTGAATTAGGATTATACAATCATGATTATGTAGTAGCCCCTTTTGTTGTTTATACAACATTGTCATTCATTTATGACAATGTCATTCGATGTGTTTGAGCATCACCGCTCTTCAACACTTTGTACAGTCGACCATTCATTGGATACCAATGACCGTTTGCCCCGCCTTCTTAATTGATTGACAACCGTATTTTGAACGTCATCTCGGGACAACTTAAATGAAAATATTTTTAAAATAAATTTATCAAATTAAAAATAATTTTCAGTAGAAATAACCACCTTTCCCATTCCATTTCAAAACAAGCAATGCATTTTTCAAGACGTTTAGTTAAACATTTTATTTTTTAAAAAATGCATCCCTCTTTCAAAAAAGGACAAAAAAAAATCGGTGCATAAAAAAGAAAATTCCAGCATGATATATTTAGTACCGATCTTTCAAATACTAATTAACTGTGAAAGCTATTGTGGAGTCGCAAAATTTATGAGATCCATTGATTTCATTTAAATATGATCAGAAGAGTGATCAGGAGTTGCATGAATGTAAAATTACATTGTACTTGCTTGAACATATTGTGTATAAAGGGAAAGTTTTCTTTTGGATAAAAGTTAGTAAAAACGTGTCTCTCTTTGTCGATTGAAACTTATGCATTTTCGCTACGTGTGTGAATATACATTTGTAAAAGAGGCAATGCATTTCACGTACTAGTCTTAAATGTCAATTTTTACTAAAAACTAACGATGTCTTTTATGAACAAAAATATGATAGATAAAACAAATATTGTTTTCGCCAGATGTTCTTCGATGCAAAAAGATGGGGCAAATTTCCCCTGTATTTTTTTTTTAACTTGCAAGGTAAATATCTAAAAGTTGCAAAATCCTACTGGTAACTGATTATCCAACAGTCTATCATTTTTCTTAAATATTGTTTCCCAATCTAAAATATTATCTGTTGGTGATAAAGGCATATTTTGATACAAAAGTGCAAATTTTACATGTTTTTGTAAAATTTTGAATCGCTAACCAAATTTAATTAATTTGAATCCAAAAGACATTATACATTATAAGCCTTCTTTATCATAGTGAATTGGTAATAATTATGAACTTTCAAACTTATTCTTTGAATAGAGAAAGTCTTTGGTGTAATTTATAACGCACAAAAATATGTGACTTGCATCGGTCAAACAGATGTTGGGATGTAGGAATTAAGTTTGTTTTCCCAAAAATGGTTTGGTTTTTGCAAGACATTATTTTTACAATCCCTGGAGGGAAGGTTTCGATTTCAAATAATTAGCTGCACATGGTATAAGCATTTTATGTAACTGTTTGCTGTATAAAGTTTAAATCTTTTCAGAAAGCGTATGGAATTTTAAACAATCATTTTATTATTTGGTATAAGTACAATATAAACTAAGGAGAGGTGGTATGATTGCCAATGAGATAACTTTCCACCAGGGACCAAATGACGTAGATGTTATAGCAACTATATAGGTCATCGTACGGCCTTCATCAATAAGCTAAACCCATACCGCATAGCAAGCCATTAAAGTCCCAGACATAACAAAAGGTAAAGCATTCCAAAAGAGAAAACAAAAGCCTGAATACATAAAACAACAAATGAATAACAAATATGATAGACTGCAACGAACGACAACCACTAAATTACAATCTCCTGACTTGGGACAGG
The DNA here is from genome assembly GCF_021869535.1 of Mytilus californianus. Classification (NCBI taxonomy): domain Eukaryota; kingdom Metazoa; phylum Mollusca; class Bivalvia; order Mytilida; family Mytilidae; genus Mytilus; species Mytilus californianus. The sequence continues at coordinate 98,220,108 of NW_026262668.1, forward strand.
CACATAAATAATGAGGCGGGGGTACACATGTAAGCGGGCGCCCAAAATGTAGAATGATGAGGTCACATGTTGAAGGAATTAAAATTAACCTTTGAGAAAAAAAAAAAAAAGATAACAGAAGCAGCTATTTAATTATGCAATGCAATCGTGCAGACCAAATATGAAATATCGACAATGACAAATATAACAAGGAAAGTTAACAAATAATCAAAATAAGGATGAATATTTTCATTTGCATATGCATGATAAAGAGGTGTATACCTTCATAGTGATGACACATTTCCAGTTCAGTATCTTAGTATCAAGTAGACTTTTGAAGATTCCGCCTTTCCAAAACTATTTTTTTATGGTAAAACAATTTGCAATACAAATCAACTTTTTAAACAGAATTATCTGATTTCAGACCATTAAAAAATTTCTCTTTTAACAATGAAAAGTTCCGATAACATCACTATTTGCTATGCACAATTCAGAGTGCACAATTTTCTATTTTCTATTTTCGTAATAAAATTAATTTGATGTACACATGTATTTCACGGGCTTTAACAATTATCACTTTTTCAGTAAATATTTTTAGCTCATTTTCTGTACCGAAATACAGGATATGCTTCCTCTCTGTGCAATAATTTTGCTGACAATAGTTGTATGGCAAGCAACTGAACTGTAATTTTTTTTATATAAAACAATAAAATATACATAATTGAGTTTGAATCAAGTTAAAATGACAGCAATAATTCTACATAGATAATATTTTTTATTCAAATGATATATACCTCAAACCCTTAAATCGTCATTTCTCTGTAGACCCTACATTGCTTTAAATCAGTGCGACTTTATCCGCCAACAACATATGTCCACAAACAAAACTTCGGGTACATGAGAAGACCTTCTTGCTCTTAGACGGTTCACATTTTCTTCATTATGAGCTAGAGCTAGTCTTATTTTTAAAATTACATTGATTATCTAATCACTACAACGTACTTGCAAATCTTCGTTCCCGTGAAAATTAAGAGTTGTTTAAATTTCAAATTTCATCAAGGTCTCTACTGTGGCTATAAGTCAACTGTCTATCGACAAGATAAGATGCGTATATATTGAAGTGAATTTATTCTAATGTACAATGGTTAAATGTCTGGTTGAAAATTAATCTTATCTTTAATGTGCCGCATAAGCATCCCTATAAAGTAAGACAGTCCGTGCGTGACCCATGACATACGATATTTTATGCATTTCATTGGCTATTTTCTATCAAAATCCAGACCAGTTAGTAACCTATATCAATTTACATGTCTGAAGACGAATTTGTGTAAAATATTGTTGTTTGATTTGAATTCCTGAAAATCTAAATAAACTGAACTCTAGAACAGATCTTTTCGGGACGTCGGGTTGGGCCTTTATTTTTTGGGGAATTCGGGATTTACACTTATTGGAACCAAAGCTCTGTGTAAAGATATTGACAAACATAATGTTCACCCATGTTAAAATTAGCATAGAGCATGACATGAAAGAATAATTTCTTAATTACGTAATTGACAGCAATCACCCTTTGGCGCTATAGGGTAGGTACAGGTGTTATCAAAGGGAATAAATATCTTGTGGATACACAAAAAATGTAATTTCTAATGTCTTATTTTGAAAATAAACAAAATATCTGTTTTAAGTTATATTGAAAAGTTATAATTGTCGTCTTATAATAAAACAATTCATTGTCTCTTTAAATTCAATACATCGGGTATTTTGTTGTTGCAAAAACTTAGTTTTCCATTGCCTGAGACACAGAAGTTGGTTTCTTTTAGTGAGCTCTAAGTATAATAATAAATCGTATCTAGTTAGCTCTTAGTATATTTATAAATCGTTTAATTTCCAAACGTAAATCCGTGTCAAAGGTATGTGTATAAATACACAGCCACACCTTGTCGTAATGGGGACGTTACATGTAATACCTCGTGAAGCAATAAATATTTGTCACTTGATGTTGAGCAAACAACAATCAATCACTCTCAAACTATTGCTGAAATGCGATAACTCTTTTGCAATTATTTTACTTTATTCTCTGACAATTTACAAAAAACTTCCATTAAAACCATTTGCTGTCTGGTTAAGTTTCTTAGTTGGTTTCATAAGTGTCTATAATTTTGTCTGTTAATAAACAGATTACCAGCCAACAAATTTACAGATGTGCATTGTACATGCATTTCAGTATATATATATTTTTTAAATAGCATAGTCGCTGGAAAACGATTTATACTGACACCAACCTAATACGTATGCAGGGTTTATGGGGTATGTGGTGTCTGGCATGTTTTTTCCTAAAATTTAAAATGAAACTTCATTAAAATCTTATCTCATAATATAAAGATATGTTTAGTTTTAGATAAGTTTTTGCACAACGGGATTACTGATAAATGTGAATATATATCTAGATAAGATACAGAAAAAAACGCCTTATTGTATGTATGTTGTTTGTTCTTTTTTTTTCTTATTTGAGGTTAGTGTTTAGTGTTTTTTATATGAGTTTGTGGGTATTTGTTCTTTTTTTAAGGGGATTCTATGTTTTTTTTGTTTTTTTTTTAATCATTTAATTATATTTCAGTTTTGAATTTAGTGTTGGTTTATTCTTTATTTTGATTTTGTGTTATATTTTATACTAATAGTTGTATTTCTGAGATTTGAGTCGAGCGTTGTGTAATTATTGAAAAGTCCAGAATGGGGACTTCCAATCTCATTATACTTGGTATGTTTATTTGTAACCAATATGAATATACAAAATGTACGAAAGGTACTCACCGAATCTCTTTCCATATACGTATCCTGAAATAAAAACATGTTTTGTATTATCTAGGAAATATTTTCCCTCCTGTTACAATCTGGATATACATGTCATGAACTGGTCAAAATTTTTTAAAATTTTATTTCCAACATGTACGATATTAAGTTTAATCCTACCTGCTGGGACTTAAAAAAATATCAATGACAGATTATTCTGACAATTTTGAAAAGAGTTTAGAACAGATCCCAACTGTATTAGGAAGAATGATAACTGTTAGGTAACTGAATCTAAAACGACCTTTTTCCTGCATAAATATTCTAAGCACAAAATTAATAGTTCTAGAGTTCTAAGAGTTTAACTGCATAATTGAAAGAAGCATGAGTTTTAAAATATATACAAACCGGTAGTTCCGTACAAATCAATTGGGATATCAGCTAATCTTTGAACCTGTTCTCCTACCAAGATATTTACTAGTCCAAGTATAATATACTTTATATCTATGATGAGTTTATTTAAGTCAAGATGTCGTTAACTGAAATTGAATACCCTGCATTTATCATGCTTTTCAATAACATAGACCCCCTCCTAAATTATTGAAAACTATCATTCTGCATTGACAACAATATCTTGCTGTAAATTAGATACACCAATTCTGGCTAACTTCCTCAGTGTGTATCTAATACATACATCTATTAGGGTGTAAGCCCGATTTGGAATGGGTTAATCTTCCTCACACCGGTAGCATGATATTATGATGAATGCTAATTGATAGATTTTAATAATTAATGGAATCTTTCAGCAATTTGACATTATTTTATGATATAGCATAATACATGCAGGATATCCAATTACATTTTATGACACCATGACTTAAATTATAAGTGCAAAGTCAGATTTAAGATTCTAGGAAATTTGTATCCGAAAATAAAATGATTAAACCTGGTGGCAACTGGGCTCGAAAATTTGAGCTGAATAATACATTATCAAAAATTAAGACGGAATACTATTATTGTGCATTTTGTAGATTCTAATGGTTTAAATAAAATCTCTTATTACAGGATTTTCTCAGCTATGAAGTTTTTATAACTGCCGATAAAAAACGTACCACTGTCAACAGTAGTTAAAGTATGTTTTATGTTAAATCAAAAAGTTTGTGATAAAATTGTAATGTATGAATAAATGATGATAACCATTATGAATCGAAACCTTTCAGAATTTGGGTGTTCGACTTCGTACTTTGTTTGACCTTTTTGACTTTTTTGATTCGAGCATCACTCATAAGTCTTTTGTAGACGTCCAGCGTATAGAATTTGAATCCTGGTATCTATGATAAATGTATTTATCCAATCTATACAGTTTAACGTTGAAGATCTGATAAAACCAATTGATAACTTCAATATGTTCTGCGCCGAGCATTCACCGAACAAGAACATCAGTCTACCTAAGTCATATCCTCTAGACTTACGTTTGTGATATTCATATCCTCATGATGCTGCTCATGGGAGTGAACATTCATATAGCTTAACAAAACAATATTTGATAAATTAATGAACTTAATAAAACGAAAGAATTTATTATTATAGATGATACTTTAAAAAAAATTCCTCGTCTTATACTCCTGTTTAGAATTTTGAATAAAACTAATAAAGCAAATGTGCTGCCTCAAATAAGAAATATTACTGTAAATTTTTCAAATAAAAATTTCATACATGTATATGCAAATCCCAAATCTTTACCAAAGTAAAAAAAAATGGTTCCAATCCTATACGTTATTTTAAGACAGTGAAACGTTGATATAAATTATATATATATATATATATATATACCTACATTTGGGTAGTAAAATGCACACCTCGGGGGTACAAATGGACATTAACTGTACACCTCAGTATACTGTACAGTTGAGCTGTACACCTTAACTTTAGGTATATGTAAAAAAAAAAGTATAAATATTAGCAATATCAAATTAATGCCACACGAAGGATCGATATATTGCGATCACAAAACGGTCTTGGTGGTAAAAAACTATTGAGGAATAAGAAAGATATTGATTTCTGAAGTGACATACCCCCATTTTTCTATATATGTCACTTTGCACCAAATCGGTACAAACCGAGTTAAAGTGTACACTAACTTTAATCACGATTAATTATTGGTTCCCCCATATATATGTTATGAAATTTGCACTCAAATGATAGTTTAATATATCTTTCATTTTTTGATACTTCAAACAAGCATCGGAACTTATCCGTTAAGAAATAATCTAAGATATATAATCGATCCTGACATATATATGCATGGTTTTCGATCGGCTTGAAAAAGATATACACATCCGGGCATTTGAATGTTTGTTTTCGTTTTAAAACAAAATGGAGGATGTCCAAGCGATGACCTATATCATCATTTAGCCGTCGGATAATGGTTTACAATGATTGAAATACGTAAATTAATGTAAGTTTTTATTCAATTATATGAAATAACGACTTCAACAAACAAAAGTATTCCTGAAAGAAGAAACAACGATCGTCGTTAACAATTGCCTGACATCTGTATCCTACGACTTTTATATCCATTCTAATTGATAATTCAGTGTTAGATAATTAAAATATATATTGTTCTCATCAATATATGTATAAGCCTGAATAGTTGGGCAACAATCTATAAAATGGGGGCGAATCTTGTCTATAAACAATTACAAAAAAGGGGGGACACATGCGTATGATCAATCTGAAAATGATTGAGACAAAATTGTTGTTATTGTTTGTTTTTCTTGTCCCATCTCCAATACGCTTTTTTAGCTCACCAGAGCCTGAAGGGCCACTAGTGAGCTTATGCCATCACTTGGCGTCCGTCGTCGTCCGTCGTCTGTCGTCGTCGTCTGTCGTCGTAAACTATTTAAAAAATCTTCTTCTCTGAAACTACTAGGCCAAATACATTTAAACTTAAAATAAATATTCCTTAGGGTATCTTGTTTATAAATTGTATCCAAAGTTTTGATCCATCGTCAAACATGGCCGCCTTGGCTAAAAATAGAACATAGGGGTCAAATGCAGTTTTTGGCTTATTTCTCAAAAACTAAAGCTTTCATAGCACATCTAACTGGGATAAAATTGTTCAATTGGTCAAGATCTATCAGCCCTAAATATTTCAGACGAATCGAACAACCCATTGTTGGGTTGCTGCCACTAAATTTGGTAGTTTTAAGGAAATTTTGCAGGTTTGTGTTATTATCTTGAATATTATCATAGATAGATATAAACTGTAAACAGCAATAATGTTCAGCAAAGTAAGTTCTACAAAAAAGTTAAATGACCATAATTGTCAATTGACCCCTTAAGGAGTTATTGCCCGTTAAAGACAATTTTACACAATTTGTTCATTAAGTTTGCTAACATTTAAAAATCTTCTCTGAAACTACTGGGCCAATTACCTTCAAACTTTAACTAAATGTGCCTTATGGTATCTTGTTTATAAATTGTATCCGAAGTTTTGATCCATTGACAAACATGGCCGCCATGGCTAAAAATAGAACATAGGGGTCAAATGCAGTTTTTCGCTTATATTTCAAAAACTAAATCTATTAGAGCAAATCGGACATGGGGTAAAATTGTTCAATTGGTCTAGATCTATCAGCTCTGAAAATTTCAGGCGAATCGAACAACCCATTGATGGGTTGCTGCAACCGAATTGGTAGTTTTAACAAAATTTTGTAGTTTTTTGTTATTATCTTGAATATTATTATAGATATATATATAAATTGTAAGCAGCGATAATGTTCAGCAAAGTAAGATCTACAAAAACGTTAATATGACCAAAATTGTCAATTGACCACTTAAGGAGTTATTGCCCTTTTTCAGTGAATAAGTTCATGGTCAAAGGTCAATGTCAGGTTATAAATTTTGATTTTGGCTTATCCTTGCTTCTTTTCAGAAACCGCATAAGCATGATTAGGTATGGACAATTTTTTCTCCTTATTTTGTTAGTTGCAGCATGTCTCAAAATGTTATTTTAGTTATAAAGGGTGCGTTAACTTTTGATGGGACTTTCCACCCCTCTTATACTTAAAATTAGCTGTATTGGGATAGAACTCATTTCCGATATTATAGTGGAGACTTGGGGTCATTTGATTTAAAGTCCCTGCTTTATGACCATGAAATGTATTCAAGGGCAAAGGTAAATTTGACGTTCTATATTTTGACCTTTACTCTATCTCATTATTTATACATGATAGAGCCATTGGGTCTTAAAAATAAGGTTGGAAGACATATGACATTGAAAATGTCAACCAGATGTAACCTTTTAACAACTTATCTCCCTTATTTGAAGAAAAAGGTTATGGGAACTATATATTTTTGGAATCAGTGTAAAGTTAGCTATTATTTGAAACTGAAGGTGACTTTGGTATACTGAAATTGGCTTATTATCTCCCCAAGTTGATGTAAATTTTGCTTTTAAAATTATATTTTCAAAATAAGTGTGTGATTTACTATTATTTAAGATGGGACATACTGTTTTAAAAATATATTTAAAAAAAAATAATTAAAAAAATATATTTTTAAAAAACTTTATTTAGTCGTTGAACTTGTCAATCTATTTTTTAAAAAGTAATAATTTTATATAAATGAAAAATTAATATTTTAATGTTACATTTGGTTAAGTCAGATCAACATTGCTAATAAAACATTATGAATTTAATTTTACACTTATGTTATTAAAACATAAAAATTTTAAGTTTTTTTGTGTCATTTTAAATTAATACAATGTATGTAATGTGTTTAAGCATCATGGAATACTTTGGGAGTTAAAAAATGCAGACTTTAAGCATAGTGAGTACATAATTTCTTCTTTTATAAGTCATAAAAACCTACATGGCTGTATGTTGAAAGATAAAAAAAAAATTATGCACCAACATAAGAACAAGGTAATGAGGATTGACATTTTGAAAGAAATGCATATTTATACAACTGAATGAGTTAGTTTGCCAGTGTTACTTATTACTTAACTTTTTTTATTTTTGCAAATCAAAATGCGGAAATATTTCATTGTGCATTTATACATAAGACAACTTGTAAATGAATGCTATCTTAGTTTCTTGGTTAAAAAATAATGTCACAAGTGTGGGACATTAAGTTATAGAATGTGTAGTAATTAAACATTGAATTAGTATATGTTGATTTTATTAAACATTAAATTTATATTATAAAAACTAATGTTTTTCAAAAATGATATTTAGGTAAAAACTCTATCATATCAATTAAACACTATAAATTCATTCAAATACCAATTTTATCATTATGACGCTGCATGTACATTAAAAATTTTACTTAAAATTCACAACAACAACCAACGTTATTAAAACATAAAAATAATTACGTTATAGATAGGTTACTAAATAATATGTTTTAACATTTGCTGGAATGACAGTCATCACGAACAACCGATACAAATGTGGCAGTACATGATGTAGGTTAAATTGCAAGTCAAACATTTCACTTTGCCATTTTCCTTTATGATTTAATTATATCTTTCAGTAACTGCCTTGCTTTGGATGAAAATTACTTTTTCATCCTCCAAATAGTATTGTTTCCATCCAAACATTTTATTAAAAACATAAGATGTGGTATTATGCTGTTTGCTAAGATTCTCTATTTACTGTCCATTACTGGTATAAGTTTCAACTCATCTTTTAATATCCAAGGATCACTATTTATTGGTAAGGCAGCAATCGCAAACAACTGACACTGCAATGTGGCAGCTAGTGAATGTCGGTTTTGAACACCAAACAATTCCTCTTTTCTTTTGGATGTAATGCAATCTTTCAGTTACTGCCATGTTTTGGATGAAAAGTGCCTTTTTATCTTCAAAACTGTTATGTTTTCTTCCAATGGTTTTGTCGGAAACATATGAAGTGGTATTATGTTGTCTGCTTAGATTCTCTATTTAATGTCCATCACTAATGTACGGTTCAATTTGTCTTTCAATATCCTATGACTGAAATGGAAAAGCACAACATAATTAAAAACCAATTGTTCAGAGAACAATTGAAGGTCTTTCCACCAAAAACCATGTATTTTAATATTAAAAGTAGTAAAATTAGGTTTAAAATGTCATTTCAATCGTCAAATGATAGCTTATTGTACGCTTATTCCAAAAATATATGGTTTCTATATAATTTTTTTTAAATAAGGGAGATAATTTGTTACTTCCGGTTTGAAAAATGTTACTTCCGATTCTATTTGAATATTTACTTGACACTGATTCCAAAAATATCTGGTTCTATATACTTTTATATTAATAAAGTACAAAAAAAAACTACTTCCGGTTTACACAAGGTCACCTCCGGTTGTTTTTTTTCAAGGTTAAATGGTTTGAAACCTACTGCAAAAAGTCTCATGGCTTTATCATATAAACATATGAAGTAAAAGCAAAGGTCAAAATCTAGAACGTCAAATTAAGCTATGACCTTGAGATCAATTTCAAGGTCATTAACCAAGGACCTCAAATCAAAAGACCATAGGTCTTAATTATATTTGGTTAATGAGTTATATCACGATACGCATATTTTTAAATACAAGAGGGGAGAAAACTCCCTTTTACGTTCAACGTACCATTGCAATCGAAATTTACGTGTTACGACATGTCGCAACTAACAATTTAGTAAAACTAATTTGTCTATATCTTATACGGTTTTTGGAAATAAGTGAAAATAAGCCAAATTCAAAAATTAGAATATGACCTTGACCTTTTACCTTGACCTAATTTTCATTTTTTTGGACCAAGAACCTCAAATCAAAAGATCCTAGGTCTCTATCACTTATGGTTTACAAGATAGAAATGCATATCACTTATATCAAATACATAAGGGGAAATAACTCTCATATGGAGTGTTCATATCGCTTAGGACAAATCATGCCAAGGATATAACGAGCAATTTTATAAAATAAATTTGTCGCTTTCTTTTACGGTTACGGAGGAGATGCAGTCACAAGGAAAACAGTGTTCGGGGAGATAACTCCTACAAAGAAAAGTATTTTTTTACGCAGGGTAAATTTCAAAGGTGCATAAACTGTTCGATATCATATACAAATATCTAAGCAACATATTGCGAAACAAATATTTATCGCAAGAACAAAATTAGGCTGAAGAAAGAAAATAAAATAATCAGAACAAATACAATAGGTCTTTCCACAGAAAAATGGAAAGACCTAATTATACAAGCCAGGAGTCAGTTTCACAAAAAAAACTTTGTAAGTATACTGAATTGTTCATGACTTACGATCAATCTTAATCGTAAGTTTTTTGCGAAACAAACTCTATTTTTAATATTTGCTGACAGGAGTCAACAATTTTTTGATAAATGTAATTTATGGTTGCTGATCTTAAATTGCATTCTGACAATTGAACTGAAATTAAACAATCATGTTTTGTTACTGTTTAGCTTCAACGTACTTGTAGCTATCATATTGGGGATCAGAATATATTTTTTAAGAAAAAAAAACATTACACCCAAATACCCCCATCTCCACCTCTTTATTCCTTTAAAGTTGAATGGTCATTCCCTTACATTATACATGTTTATGCAATAATTGATACTATCAAGGAGTACATGATTTATTTACAATTTGTAATTGGCTTTGAATTAGAATTTAGAAACCACGACTTGTATTTTATAATAAATGTTGTTATTCCACTGCATATTGATTTTGATAGCGAAATCAACATTTGATTGGTTGAAACTATCACACGTGATGTCGAACAAAACTTCATATTCCCCTCTGAGTATCATATTCCCCTCTGAACGTCAGGATTGCCTTATGCGACGTTACCTGCGATTAGTGTTTAAATAAATTATTTTGATAGGGTTTATTTAAAAAAATATTTCAAATATAAAAACAAATAGAATAGAATAAATAATTAATTAATTAACTTTAAAGCGGTACTCATTATCATTGTGTTTGTTGTGTTTAGTTAAACAAAACGAATAAGAAGACAATCGTGTAAATTTTATATTCAGAAGTAAAAAAAAGTATAGGCAGTGGAATAAAACATTCGATTCCCTTGGCTACGTGAGATATGAAGATTTGTTCACCCTCGAAAAGTCATATTTCCCTCGGGCAATGCCCTCGTGAAATATGATTTTTCTTGGGTAAACAAACTCATATATCACTCAGGCACGGGAAATAAATGTATAGTGTTATACCCCCTCTCTGATTTTTTTATAGCTAAAACGCATTGTCGTAATTTGAGATCGGTTCTGCTAGCCATCTTTTAGTACATTGTAATACCATTTCGAGTTATTTCCCTTTGGATGCAATCACATAAGTTGAATAAGTTTCATGATTGGATCTGAGAGGAACAACATGGAGCTTGTATATCTGCGAATTATAACTGTAGACAATTTAAAAGAAGACTAGGTGATGGTCTGAGCTATAATTTTTAGATGCAGGGAATAAACATTTCAAGATCAGTCGGCTGTTCGTATATTTTCATATGAAAATGATTTATAGTACATGTATGTATGATAATTTTTTAATGACTAATGTCCACGTGGAGCTTTTTACACCTCAAAATACACACCCATTGTGACTTTTGCAGCCTCACTACATGTAATATAAGTGACAAGAACTGATCATGAGAAGGTACCAAAAAAGATAAACAAGGAGGGGAAAGAAGTTTGGGAACTTCACTTTTGTAAAGTCTATAGTCTTTATGTTACCATATACCTTATCGCTATTTGTCCACCATTACTGTACTACACACAGGTTCCAGTAAAATTTTGACCTAATACAAAATATATGACGCAAAATGTAAAAGTGATTGTTGTACAATGTTGTATGACGATTGACGTCAATAATTCAAGTGGGACAGATTCTAGGGTCAGCCGGGAATAGCTATAAGGTGTATTGAAGTGAACTGTTAGTTATTGGCATAGACATCAGACATGTCAAATATCGCAAACCCAGAGGCGGGCAAAACAAAAGTGTGTGATAGTTTAGCCAAAATGGACGTCACACTAAACTCCAAAACATACACATGCCACATAAATGAACCAAAATTAAAAACTATCATACAAGACTCACAAAGACCAGAGGCTTCTGATTTGGGACAGACACAAAATTGTGGGATACAAGTTAAATCGGCACCTAAAGAAAAGTCAAATCGTCACCTGGTTAAATCGGCACCTGGTCAAATCGGCATCTATTTATAGTCAAATCAGCACTATTCAAAGTCAAATCTGCATCAGATAATAATTGATATAATATAAATAATTATTCATATGTATAAACTCAATTTCTAATTAGGTTTAACAAAATTTAGGTGGGATTTATTTCATCAATTAAATCCACAGGCACTCGTCTCAGAAAAAAAATTCCTATATACCTTTATATAACCATGATAACACAAGGTACTTAACTCGCGATTTAGAAAAATGTCAGCCGGTGCGAAATTCCGTTATATGCCAATTTCTCGGCTGTCAACCCCACTAAAACTTGTTATGTCGTAAATCTAAATTGATTTATCTTCACAATGGTGTATAACACGCCTACTTTTGTTGTCGGAATCATCCATAGCAATCCTACCCAAGTATGTCAATCTCCGGCTGACATTTTTTAAATCGTGAGTTAAGTACCTTTTGTTATATAAAGGTATATAGGAATTTTTTTCTGAGACAAGTGCCTGTGATTAAATCGATAAAAAAAAATCATCACATGTTAATCATTAAGCAGTTAGAATACATAAGTTAATTTGTTTGAAGTTTTCTCAACATTCTTTGACTGATGTTTTGATTAGTTTTCTTTTTAATTAATTAAGTAATAACTTTTATCAATTAAACAATTAACATGTTTATTGTTTTAACTCTATAAACAGGTAGTTATTGATGTTTTTTCTTCAAAAACTTAAATAAGAAACAATAAAGCCATTACCCAAGCTGTTATTAAATCATGAGAAAATTAGAACCAATAAAAGGGAAAACTATGAGCCCCCCTCATCACTATCACAATGTCAGACAACGGCTGTATTAAGTATACCAAAGTAGTTAGGCCGAGACAAGAGGCAATACAGTGTGAAAAATGTTCAGGCTGGTAGCACAGAACCTGTAATACGGGTGACATCCCCCTTCAACTAAAAGTTGGAACTTTTATAAAGTTCAATTAACCATGAACCAAAGAGCATGCAAAATATTCATCTCTAAATAAAACGGACAAAATGAATAATTCTTATACCTACATTTCCCTGTCAGGAAGGTTTAAACAGCATTAAAACCAACAGCCATGCAAGATCTCAACTGTTCAAAACATGCATAACAAATATCCAATACCTTGAAGACATATTAAGTTGAACAACAACAAAAAAACATATTAAAATCCACAAAGATGTTTTAAAGTCAATATTTGTAGATAACACCTTCATTTTAATGAAAAAAATAGGCATATTCCACATATTTTACATGGGTGCCGAAATGACTACATTAGGTGCCGATTTAACCAGGTGCCGATTTGACTATACCAGCCTAACCAGGTGCCGATTTGACCAGGTGCCGATTTAACCAGGTGCTGATTTGACTAGAATTAAAAATTGTGGTGGGTTTAAACATGTTTTGTAAGATTTCAACCATGTGTCAACCTTCCCAAAAATGCCCAATATACGGTCACTATATATAATACCAATGAAAAATACAAACAAACACAGTAAAACTCACATTTTATACAACACACACAAGACATTCATCATTTTCATTTAATTAAATCATTAAACAAATGTTTCATAAAATTGCAGTCATAGCTAGACTACTTGTATCATGCGTATGTTGGCACATTATATTATATTTAGCACCTTATTAAGAAGCACTATAGAAAATGAATATACATGTATATCCTGGCTTTATAATGAAGTAAAAATAGATAAATAGAAAATCCCCCCTTCCATGAAGTTGAAATCATCCCTTCGTAAATTTTACGGACGCCATCACGAGTTGGTTGACCGTTATGGAATAACCATTTCACAGTTGATATCGGATACGTTTCTTACGTTGTAACTACAATCCCCTTCCCTTTCATGAATGTGACCTACCGAATTAGACTATTTACCAGATTTGTTATAACATGAGCAACACGACAGGTGCCACAAGTGGAGCAGGATCTGCTTACCCTTCCAGAGCACCTGAGATCACCCCTAGTTTTTAGTGGGGTTCGTGTTGCTTATTGTTTAGTTTTCTATGTTGTGTCATGTGTACTATTGTTTGTCTTTTTCGTTTTTAGCCATGTCGTTGTCAGTTTATTTTCGATTTATGAATTTGACTGTCCTTTCAGCTGGTATCTTTCGTCCCTCTTTTACAGCAATCCAGACACGTTGAGAGTAGTACCTCTGGCCAAGGGAAGCCAGTCTAAATTGTAATGAAATGTTGTCTATCTTCATGATATTTGGAAATAAAGACATTAATTGAATACAAAGTTTACACAGAACACAACTGATAATAATTCTATTATTCGTTCCACTGTGCAAGTGTGCTAACACACTGATGGCAGAATAATTTTAAAAAACATTTTAACAACAAAAACATTATATATTTTTTTTTATAGTTTACTTCCATATATACTAACTTACTTTCACTTTCTCTTTCAATTGCTATTTATATCGTTACTCACCATAGCAAGATTGTGAGGTTTTAATTTCTCAACCTGATTTTGTACATCAGCAGGATTTTATTATTTGTTTTTATCCTAATGAAGGTGGTCTAGCCATCAAAACATGTTGATCTCAATAAATTACTGGAGCATTCCTTAAAGTGTTGTTGTTATACATGCACAAATAGAACCTTCTACAGTTTTTTTATACGACCGCAAAAATTGAAAATTTTTTGGTCGTATATTGGTATGACGTTGGCGTCGTCGTCGGCGTCGTCCGGCGTCGTCCGAAGACACATTGGTTTTCGCACTCTAACTTTAGTTTAAGTGAATGGATCTCCATGAAATTTTACCATAAGGTTCAATACCATGAAAGGAAGGTTGGGATTGATTTTGGGGGTTATGGTACCAACAGTTAAGGAATTAGGGGCCAAAAAGGGGCCAACAATAAGCATTTTTGTAACTTCCAGACAATAACTTGTGTGTAAGTGTATGGATCTCTCTGACATTGTACCACAAGGTTCCATATCACAAAGGGAAGGCTGTAAATGATTTTGGGGGTAATTGCCTCAAAATGTTAGGAATTAGGGGCCAAAAAAGGGGCAAAAAACAAGCATTTTTCTAGTTTCATGACCATTACTTGTGTGTAAGTGTTTGGATATTTCTGAAATTGTACTACAAGGTTCCATATCACAAAGGGAAAGCTGGAATTGAGTTTGGGGGTAATTGCCCGAAATGTTTAGGAATTGGGGGCCAAAAAGGGGCCAAAAATAAGCATTTTCTAGTTTCCAGACAATAACTTGTGTTCAAGTGTATGGATCTCTCTGAAATTGTACTGCAAGGTACCATACCACAAAGGGAAGGCTGAGATGGAGTTTGGGGGTGATGAATCATAAGGGGGTTCAAAAAATTTTGGGGGGGGATTTTTCTTTTTTCTTTTTTTTTTCTCTTTTTCCTTTTTTTTTTCTTTTAAAATTTTCCATTTTAAGTTGGTTATTTCTGATTTATATTTAAAAGCAAATAATAATGATATGGTAGGAGATACACACCAAACAGGATGTGTAAATTATTATATAATAAGTATTGTGCAATAGCAAGAAATTTTCAATTGCACAGTATTGCACAATAGCAAGAAATCTTCAATTGCACAGTATTGCGCAATAGCAAGAAATCTTCAATTGCACAGTATTGCACAATAGCAAGAAATATCCAATAGCACAATATTGCGCAATAGCAAGAAATTGTCAATTGTACAGTATTGCGCAATAGCAAGAAATAATCAATTGCACAGTATTGTGCAAAAGAAGATACTTTGTATAAATTGCTTATTTCTTGATCAATTTCAATGGGGTTTTATTCTAGAATTCTTGGGGTTCTTTAATATGCTGAATCTAACCGTGTATTAAGTTTTTGGATTTTGGGCCCCGTTTTTAAATTGGTCCACATTGAGGTCCAAAGGGTCCAAAATTAAACTTTGTTTGATTTCATCAAAAATTGAATTATTGGGGTTCTTTGATATGCCGAATCTAACCGTGTATTTAGATTCTTAATTTTTGGTTCTGTTTTCAAATTGGTCTACATAAAGGTCCAAAGGGTCCAAAATTAAACTTAGTTTGATTTCAACAAAAATTGAATATATGGGGTTCTTTGATATGCTGAATCTAACCATGTATTTAGATTTTTGATTATGGGCCCAGTTTTCAAGTTGGTCCAAATCGGGGTCCAAAATTAAACTTTGTTTGATTTCAACAAAAATTGAATATATGGGGTTCTTTGATATGCTGAATCTAACCATGTATTTAGATTTTTGATTATGGGCCCAGTTTTCAAGTTGGTCCAAATCGGGGTCCAAAATTAAACTTTGTTTGATTTCAACAAAAATTGAATATATGGGGTTCTTTGATATGCTGAATCTAACCATGTATTTAGATTTTTGATTGTTGGGCCCCGTTATCAACTTTGTCCACATTGAGATCAAAAGGGTCCAAAATTAAACTTTGTTTGATTTCATCAAAAATTGAATATATGGGGTTCTTTGATATGCTGAACCTAACCATGTATTTAGATTTTTGATTATGGGCCCAGTTTTCAAGTTGGTCCAAATCGGGGTCCAAAATTAAACTTTGTTTGATTTCAACAAAAATTGAATATATGGGGTTCTTTGATATGCTGAATCTAACCATGTATTTAGATTTTTGATTATGGGCCCAGTTTTCAAGTTGGTCCAAATCGGGGTCCAAAATTAAACTTTGTTTGATTTCAACAAAAATTGAATATATGGGGTTCTGTAATATGCTGAATCTAACCGTGTATTAAGTTTTTGGATTTTGGATCCCGTTTTTAAATTGGTCCACATTGAAGTCCAAAGGGTCCAAAATTTAACTTTGTTTGATTTCATCAAAAATTGAATTATTGGGGTTCTTTGATATGCCGAATCTAACCGTGTATTTAGATTCTTAAGTTTTGGTTCCGTTTTCAAATTGGTCTACATAAAGGTCCAAAGGGTCCAAAATTAAACTTAGTTTGATTTTAACAAAAATTGAATTTTTAGGGTTCTTTGATATGCTGAATCTAAACATGTATTTAGATTTTTGATTATGGGCCCAGTTTTCAAGTTGGTCCAAATCGGGGTCCAAAATTAAACTTTGTTTGATTTCAACAAAAATTGAATATATGGGGTTCTTTGATATGCTGAATCTAACCATGTATTTAGATTTTTGATTTTTGGGCCCTGTTATCATTTTTGTCCACATTGAGATCAAAAGGGTCCAAAATTAAACTTTGTTTGATTTCATCAAAAATTGAATTCTTGGGGTTCTTTGATATGCTGAATCTAACCATGTATTTAGATTTTGGATATTGGACCATAATAGGTGAATGTCCAATTTAAAATTTTTAAGTTCTTAGACCACATTCATTCTGTGTCAGAAACCTATGCTGTGTCAAATATTTAATCACAATCCAAATTCAGAGCTGTATCAAGCTTGAATGTTGTGTCCATACTTGCCCCAACTGTTCAGGGTTCGACCTCTGCGGTCGTATCAAGCTGCGTCCTGCGGAGCATTTTATTTTTAATTGTATATAAGTTGTTTATAATGATGATTTTAATTTTTTCAACAGAGTGAGACTTGAAGTTTTGTGTATCAATGAAATGCAAATTCACTGGTTTGAGCATGGTGACAGTCAGCATGCATTGTTGTAAAATCTGCTGCACTTTTCTCAATCCACTGGTATGCATAATACAGCAAAGTTCCATAGACGATTGGTGGATTAACAGAACAGAAAACCATGCTGGCAATGAACATCTTTAGCAAAAGGCTACAGCTACATGTACATGTACAGTAGATGCATTTTTTTTTTTATTTCCCCAAAATAGGATAGAATTAGGATAGAATTCAAGATTAGGTTTGTAATACTCGTATAACATTTATTAATAACAATGCAAATTACAATACTAATTAATTTAAAATTGTGGTAGTAATAAGATAAATAATTGTATTATCTAGCTATGTAGGTGTTTCTTCTAAATCAAACTGTAAACCAAATATATCGTATAAATTTAGTTGACCCAAACTAAAATCTAATAAATAAACTGGGTGATTAATTATCTTTACCATAACACATGAATACAACAGAAAAAAACAAGATTTACAACTACAAACGATAAGACATTTGACAAAATCTGATGAGAATAACAAATCTAACTGTGTAGTCATATATCACTACAAACTGCTCAGAGTCTGAAAAGACCAGTTTTTGTGCTCGACCAGTAAAGTCGAGCACACATTTTACTCGACTAGTCTCGACATTGTCTCGACAGTACTTAACTGTACTTAATTGTACTCGACTAGGTCTTGACTTTACTTAATTAGTCTGATTCAGTACTTGATGATCTTGGTGTAGTCTGAAATGGTCTCAACCAAGGCTCGACCAGTCTCGACCTGTCTCAACCAGTCTCGACTCAGTCTTTACCAGTCTCGACCTGTCTCAACTTGTCTGGACCTTCAAATTTAGTCTTCACTGGTATGAATCAGCCCATCTAACTAAATTAAATAAAGATCTTACAAAATTCCAGTTTATTTGTTAGTTTGATTCATTGCTGTGAAATTAAAGAATTTAATTAATAGGTAAAAAAAAAATGATTAAATTCAGATAGGCATCTTTAATTTTTTTTATAACTTTTTCAAATCAACTTGGATTTTCATCTAACTATACAGCTACCTTGGTAATATATTAATCTTACTGAATCCCAGGTTGTTAAGAAGTTTGGTGTATTGCTGTCAAATTTAAGAATTAAATTAATCTAGGTCCAAAAAGCTAGGATTTCCAGTTCAGACAAAATAGAGATAGTACACTTTAATTTTTTTTATAACTTTTTCAAATCAACTAGGATTTTCATCAAACTATACAGCTATCTTAGTAATATATTGATCTTACTGAATCATAGGTCATTATGTAGTTTGGTGTATTGCTGTCAAATTTAAGGATTAAATTAATCTAGGTCAAAAAAGCTTGAATTTGCATTTCGGACTATATTCAGATAGTACACTTTAATTTTTTTTATAACTTTTTCAAATCAACTAGGATTTTCACCAAACTATACAGCTATCTTGGTAATATATTGTTCTTACTGAATCAAAGGTCATTATGTAGTTTGGTGTATTGCTGTCAAATTTAATCTAGGTAAAAAAAGCTAGGATTTGCAGTTCAGACAAAATAGAGATAGTACACTTTCATTTTTTTTATAACTTTTTCAAATCAACTAGGATTTTCATCAAACTATACAGCTATCTGAGTAATATATTGATCTTACTGAATCATAGGTCATTATGTAGTTTGGTGTATTGCTGTCAAATTAAGAATTAAATTAATCTAGGTAAAAAAAGATTGAACTTGCAGTTCGGACTATATTCAGATAGTACACTTTAATTTTTTTTATAACTTTTTCAAATCAACTAGGATTTTCATCAAACTATACAGCTATCTTAGTAATATATTGATCTTCCTGAATCATAGGTCATTATGTAGTTTGGTGTATTGCTGTCAAATTTAAGGATTAAATCAATCTAGGTCAAAAAAGCTAGAATTTGCAGTTCGGACTATATTCAGATAGTACACTTTAAATCTTTTTATAACTTTTTCAGATCAACTTGGATTTTCATCAAACTATACAGCTACCTTGGTAATATATTGATCTTACTGAATCAAAGGTCATTATCTAGTTTGGTGTATTGCTGTCAAATTTAATCTAGGTCAAAAAAGCTAGG
The DNA here is from genome assembly GCF_021869535.1 of Mytilus californianus. Classification (NCBI taxonomy): domain Eukaryota; kingdom Metazoa; phylum Mollusca; class Bivalvia; order Mytilida; family Mytilidae; genus Mytilus; species Mytilus californianus. The sequence goes on from NW_026262668.1 coordinate 98,239,772, forward strand.
ATTTGCAATTTTGGACACAATTCAGATAGTACACTTTAATTTTTTTTTTTACTTTTTCAAATCAACTTGGATTTTCATCAAACTATGCAGCTATATTAGTAATATATTGATCTTTCTGAATCACAGGTCATTATGTAGTTTGGTGTATTGCCGTCAAATTTAAGAATTAAATTAATCTAGGTCAAAAAAGGTTGAATTTGCAGTTCGGACTATATTCAGATAGTACACTTTAATTCTTTTTATAACTTTTTCAAATCAACTTAGATTTTCATCTAACTATACAGCTACCTGGGTAATATATTAATCTTACTGAATCCCAGGTTGTTAAGAAGTTTGGTGTATTGCTGTCAAATTTAAGAATTAAATTAATCTAGGTCCAAAAAGCTAGGATTTGCAGTTCAGACAAAATAGAGATAGTACACTTTAATTCTTTTTATAACTTTTTCAAATCAACTTGGATTTTCATCAAACTATGCAGCTATATTAGTAATATATTGATGAATCACAGGTCATTATGTAGTTTGGTGTATTGCTGTCAAATTTAAGAATTAAATTAATCTAGGTAAAAAAAGGTTGAATTTGCAGTTCGAACTATATTCAGATAGTACACTTTAATTCTTTTTATAACTTTTTCAAATCAACTTAGATTTTCATCTAACTATACAGCTACCTGGGTAATATATTAATCTTACTGAATCCCAGGTTGTTAAGAAGTTTGGTGTATTGCTGTCAAATTTAAGGATTAAATTAATCTAGGTCAAAAATGCTAGAATTTGCAGTTCAGACTATATTCAGATAGTACACTTTAAATCATTTTATAACTTTTTCAATTTAACTTGGATTTTCATCAAACTATACAGCTACCTTGGTAATATAATGATCTTACTGAATCAAAGGTCATTATGTAGTTTGGTGTATTGCTGTCAAATTTAATCTAGGTCAAAAAAGCTAGGATTTGCAGTTCAGACAAAATAGAGATAGTACACTTTCATTTTTTTTATAACTTTTTCAAATCAACTAGGATTTTCATCAAACTATACAGCTATCTGAGTAATATATTGATCTTACTGAATCATAGGTCATTATGTAGTTTGGTGTATTGCTGTCAAATTAAGAATTAAATTAATCTAGGTAAAAAAAGATTGAACTTGCAGTTCGGACTATATTCAGATAGTACACTTTAATTTTTTTTATAACTTTTTCAAATCAACTAGGATTTTCATCAAACTATACAGCTATCTTAGTAATATATTGATCTTCCTGAATCATAGGTCATTATGTAGTTTGGTGTATTGCTGTCAAATTTAAGGATTAAATCAATCTAGGTCAAAAAAGCTAGAATTTGCAGTTTGGACTATATTCAGATAGTACACTTTAAATCTTTTTATAACTTTTTCAGATCAACTTGGATTTTCATCAAACTATACAGCTACCTTGGTAATATATTGATCTTACTGAATCAAAGGTCATTATCTAGTTTGGTGTATTGCTGTCAAATTTAGTCTAGGTCAAAAAAGCTAGGATTTGCAATTTTGGACACAATTCAGATAGTACACTTTAATTTTTTTTTTTACTTTTTCAAATCAACTTGGATTTTCATCAAACTATGCAGCTATATTAGTAATATATTGATCTTTCTGAATCACAGGTCATTATGTAGTTTGGTGTTTTGCCGTCAAATTTAAGAATTAAATTAATCTAGGTCAAAAAAGGTTGAATTTGCAGTTCGGACTATATTCAGATAGTACACTTTAATTCTTTTTATAACTTTTTCAAATCAACTTAGATTTTCATCTAACTATACAGCTACCTGGGTAATATATTAATCTTACTGAATCCCAGGTTGTTAAGAAGTTTGGTGTATTGCTGTCAAATTTAAGGATTAAATTAATCTAGGTCAAAAATGCTAGAATTTGCAGTTCAGACAAAATAGAGATAGTACACTTTAATTCTTTTTATAACTTTTTCAAATCAACTTGGATTTTCATCAAACTATGCAGCTATATTAGTAATATATTGATGAATCACAGGTCATTATGTAGTTTGGTGTATTGCTGTCAAATTTAAGAATTAAATTAATCTAGGTAAAAAAAGGTTGAATTTGCAGTTCGAACTATATTCAGATAGTACACTTTAATTCTTTTTATAACTTTTTCAAATCAACTAGGATTTTCATCAAGCTATACAGCTATCTTAGTTATATTATGATCTTATTGAATCATAGGTCATTATGTAGTTTGGTGTATTGCTGTCAAATTTAAGGATTAAATTAATCTAGGTCAAAAATGCTAGAATTTGCAGTTCAGACTATATTCAGATAGTACACTTTAAATCATTTTATAACTTTTTCAATTTAACTTGGATTTTCATCAAACTATACAGCTACCTTGGTAATATAATGATCTTACTGAATCAAAGGTCATTATGTAGTTTGGTGTATTGCTGTCAAATTTAATCTAGGTCAAAAAAGCTAGGATTTGCAATTTTGGACAAAATTCAGATAGTACACTTTAATTTTTTTTTATTACTTTTTCAAATCAACTTGGATTTTCATCAAACTATGCAGCTATATTAGTAATATATTGATCTTACTGAATCATAGGTCATTATGTAGTTTGGTGTATTGCTGTCAAATTTAAGGATTAAATTAATCTAGGTCAAAAAAGCTTGAATTTGCAGTGCGGACTATATTCAGTTAGTACACTTTAATTCTTTTTATAACTTTTTCAAATCAACTTAGATTTTCATCTAACTATACAGCTACCTTGGCAATATATTAATCTTACTGAATCCCAGGTTGTTAAGAAGTTTGGTGTATTGCTGTCAAATTTAAGAATTAAATTAATCTAGGTCCAAAAAGCTAGGATTTGCAGTTCAGACAAAATAGAGATAGTACACTTTAATTTTTTTCATAACTTTTTCAAATCAACTAGGATTTTCATCAAACTATACAGCTATCTTAGTAATATATTGATCTTAATGAATCATAGGTCATTATGTAGTTTGGTGTATTGCTGTCAAATTTAAGGATTAAATTAATCTAGTTCAAAAAAGCTAGAATTTGCAATTCGGACTATATTCAGATAGTACACTTTAGATTATTTCAAAGCAACTTGGATTTTCATCCAAATCTATAGCTATCTTTATTATATATTATTTTTCCAAAAAAACAGGTTATTTGGTAATTTGGTTTATTGCTGTCAAATTTAAATATCTAAATTATAGGTATCTATCTGAATTTTGTCAAAACTGAAAATTTTGGCCTTTTTTTACCTATTAACTAGGTCATTAAATTTGACAGTAATACACCAATATACAAAACAACCTGTTTTTTTGCATGATAAATATATAATAAAGATAGCTGAAAAGTTTGATAAAAAACCAAGCTGATTTGAAAAAGGTTATGAAATTTTAAAAAAAGACACCTTTTTTTGTTAAAACAAGAATTTCATATCATTAACTTTCATAACAATCCTTGATAACCTTTTGAAAAAGGAAATGTGTTCCAAAGTTACAGTAAAAATGTATTTTAATCATATCTAAAAATAATTTTTGTCAAATTTAAAGACATGGCATACAAGAACCACTTTAATATGGTTTAATTACCTCAGTACAAGTGAGTTTTACAGGTAAAAAGAAAGCCCTACTTTTCTTAAACTTGTGTACTACTTATCTAGTGAATTCAAAAAGCCCTGCAATTTAAGTTTAACAGGATGTTGCAATTTGAATGAATGTTATTTAGAATTTAAAACTCTCTGGTAGGTGTGATCTTTTTAATAAGTTTCCCCAAGCAGGAGGTATTGCTTTATACATCACCACTAATCAGAAGAAATATTTTAATAATTTCTTTAAAGTTTGATCCCTTTTTGATATATTCATATTATCTATATAAAAAAGGGATAAAACATTTAAGAAATTATATAACTATATCATATATACTTTATCCCAAATTATAATAAAAGATATATTTCAAATATCCTAGCTTTTTTTATCTAGATTAATTAAATTCTTAAATTTGACAGCAATACACCAAACTATACAATGACCTGGGTTTCAGTAAGATCAATATATTACTAAGATAGCTGTATAGTTTGATGAAAAAACAAGTTGATTTGAAAAAGCTATAAAAAAAATAAAGTGTATACTATCTGAATTTTGTCTGAAATTGCAAATCCTTGCTTTTTTTACCTAGATTAATTTGAATCTTAAATTTAACAGCAATACACCAAACTACATAACAACCTGGGATTCAGTAAAATCAATATATTACTAAGATAGTTGTATAGTTTGATGAAAATCCAAGTTGATTTGAAAAAGTTATTAAAAGAATTAAAGTGTACTATCTGAATATAGTCCTAACTCCAAATTCTAGCTTTTTTACCTAGATTAATTTAATCCTTAAATTTGACAGCAATACACCAAACTACATAATGACCTATGATTCAGTAAGATTGATATATTACTAAGATAGCTGTATAGTTTGATGAAAATCATAGCTGATTTGAAAAAGTTATAAAAAAAATTAAAGTGTACTATCTGAATTTTGTCCGAAATTGCAAATCCTAGCTTTTTTGACCTAGGTTAATTTGAATCTTAAATTTAACAGCAATTAATACACCAAACTACATAACAACCTGGGATTCAGTAAGATCAATATATTACTAAGATAGTTGTATAGTTTGATGAAAATCCAAGTTGATTTGAAAAAGTAATTAAAAGAATTAAAGTGTACTATCTGAATATAGTCCTAACTGCAAATTCTAGCTTTTTTACCTAGATTAATTTAATTCTTAAATTTGACAGCAATACACCAAACTACATATGGACCTGTGATTCAATAAGATCAATATATTACCAAGGTAGCTGTATAGTTTAATGAAAATCCAAGTTGATTAGAAAAAGTTATAAACAAATTTAAAGTGTACTATCTGAATTTTGTCAGAAATTGCAAATCCTAGCTTTTTTTACCTAGGTTAACTTGAATCTTAAATTTAACAGCAATACACCAAACTACATAACAACCTGTGATTCAGTAAGATCAATATATTACTAAGATAGCTGAATAGTTTGATGAAAATCCTAGTTGATTAGAAAAAGTTATAAAAAATATTAAAGTGTACTGTCTGAATTTTGTCCGAACTGCAAATCCTAGCTTTTTTTACCTAGATTAATTTAAATCTTAAATTTGACAGCAATACATCAAACTACATAATGACCTGGGATTCAGTAAGATCAATATATTACTAAGATAGCTACATAGTTTGATGAAAATCCAAGTTGATTTGAAAAAGTTATAAAAAAAATTATAGATGCCTATCTGAATTTAATCTTTTTTTTTACCTATTAATTAAATTCTTTCATTTCACAGTAATGAATCAAACTACCAAATAGACTGGTATTTTGTAAGATCTATATATAATTTAGTTAGATGAGCTGATTTACACCAGTGAAGACTAAATTTGAAGGTCCAGACTAGTCGAGACAGGTCGAGACTGGTTGAGACTGAATCGAGACTAGTCGAGACTGGTTGAGATAGGTCGAGACTGGTCGAGCCTTGGTCGAGACCATTTCAGACTACACCAAGATCATCAAGTACTGAATCAGACTAATTAAGTAAAGTGGAGACTTAGTCGAGTACAATTAAGTACAGTTAAGTACTGTCGAGACAATGTCGAGACTAGTCGAGTAAAATGTGTGCTCGACTTTACTGGTCGAGCACAAAAACTGGTCTTTTCAGACTCGGAGTAGTTTGTAGTGTATTGAATTTTTAGCCCCATTATCAAATAGATCCACATTAATTTATATATACATTTTTGTTGAGCCTGCGACTTTTGTCACAAAAGCGAGACATAGCGATCCTACATTCTGTTGTCGATGGTGTCCACAATTATTCACTCTGTGGTTAAAGTTTTTCAAATTTTAATAACTTTCTTAAACTATCCTGGATTTCTACCAAACTTGGACAGAAGCTTGTTTATGATCATAAGATAGTATCCAGAAGTAAATTTTGTAAAAAAAAACCCGTTTATCTGTATTTTATTTATAAATGGTCTTTGTTTTTCTGCCAGCTAACATTACATTCACTCAGTGGTTAAAGTTTTTAAAACTTTAATATTTTTATTAAAATATCCTGGATTTCTACCAAACTTGGATAGAAGCTTGGTTATGATCATAAGATAGTATCCAGAAGTAAATTTTGTAAAAAAAAAATCCGGTTTATCAGTATTTTACTTATAAATGGGCTTAGTTTTTTTGCCAGTTAACATTACATTCACTCTGTGGTTAAAGTTTCCCTATATAACTTATGAATGGACTTAGTTTTGTTCCAGTTAATATTACATACAGTCTGCAGTTAAATTTTTCAAAACATTTATAAGATTCATAAACAATCCTTGATTTTTACCAAACTTGGACAGAAGCTTCATACAATCAAAAGATAAAATCTAGAGGAAAATTTTAACAAAATTTTTCCCCATTATTGGTGAGCCTGAGACTTTTGTTGCAAAAGCGAAACATAGCGATCCTTCTTTCTGTCGTCATCCACAAAAGAAGGCAAGACACTGGGTTCCATCGAACCCTTACGATTTTTTTTATGAAGTGAACTCCTATAAAAACAGAGCTAATACACAATATGTATTGTCCATTAATGAATTATAATTAAATTCTTGGTATACTTGGATATTATGGTCCATTACAAAATAGATAAATTAAATTCTTGGTGCATTTGGATATGCTGATTCTAACCATGGATTTAGATTTTGGATATTGGACCATAAAAGGTAAAATCCAATTTCAGATTTTTCAGTTCTTTGGCCACATTAATTCATTCTGTGGCAGAAACCTGTGCTGTGCATGTCAAATATTTAATCACAATCAAAATTCAGAGCTGTATCAAGCTTGAACCTTTTGTCCATACCTGCCCCAACTGTTCAGGGTTCAAAATCCTGGATCCGCATCTGATTGGGGTTTTTATTACTTTTTTTTACATTTAGTGGAATATTTTTTTTATTTCAATACATTCTAATTCATGAGTATTTAACATATAAAATGTGCTTGGTAATATTAGGAAATGGATTGATATGACAACTTAAGCAACAAACATGAGATATACAAGTAGTTTGCTTCCAGATTCTTATAATTAAGTTCAATTTGGTAAATAATAATTATGTTCATGCCAAATAATATATACTGTTTAACTTTGATTAACACTAAACCAAGTTCTAAGAAGTGCATATAGTTTATACAAGTCGTTAATAAAAGTCCCACACTACCAATCAAGGTCCATAAAAAAACTTTTTATAAGATAAATTTGTAGATATATAAGCTGCCATGGAAAACAAGCATTCTAACACTCTAATATCGGCCACTGTTGGGAATTACATACGATGCTTTTTCAACATGATAGTCTTGAAAAGAACTGTCAGACGTCAGATCACCATGCATAGAATTTATCGAACATGCATACTAAGGTCGATAATATGAACTGATTGCAATATACTGATATGATGGGTCGGTTTTAATGAGAAACCTTATTTGGTAATGGTAGGTAAAAAAAATAATTCAATCGATCTTCTCTACTTGAAGCACAATCAAACAAATAATCCATTTCTTGAAGCAACAATCAGAAGAAGAAAAACATCTATCAGTTTTCTGTACTTGAAGCAACAATCAGGGGAAAAAAATTCTATCGTACCTCTTTACTTGAAGCAATAAGAAGAAGGAAAAAAATATTTCGATCTTCTATACTAGAAGCAGCAATCAGGAACAAAAATATCAATTTTCTCGACTTGAATCAACAATCAGACAAAAAATCTACAAAATTTATTTTTTTAAACCATTCGACACACTCGTCATTCTTGCGGCGGGATAAAGGATATTTATTGTGTACCTCAGGAGAGATATCAATAAAATATTTATGCATATATTTTCCTGAATTATGTGTGTTTTTCGTTTGATAAATATTAATGTAGAAAAATGAAATGATGATACAACTAGATTTATTTACCAGGCATGTAACACTTTAGTCTAAGTTATTTAACTAATAAGGGTGTGCTCAATTATATAAGTCATTTCGGAAACAAAATGTGGTTCTTTATCCAAACCATTCTAATAGATGAGATAGAATTAAACAAGAAAACAGTGGTTCATGCACAAACCATATTTCGTCTTCCCCTTTGGTCAATACAACGAACAAAAATTGTATGAATTTTTTAAATGAGTTAAATAGCAATTCAAGCAATCTGAAAGTATTTTTCATTCTTTCCTATTATACATCAGAAAGGAAACAAAAAAGTTTAAAAAAAGATCCGTATAATTAAAAACATTTCTGGATTCCGCATTGTATGTCTTTAACTTAAGAGTAAAACTTCTTTTTGGTTACATTTAAACATTTCAAGCATGATTAACCCCGGCATTTTCACTGCCAAATTAACGGTTATATTTGTCACTGGACGTACAACAACAACATGCATGTTATCGGAATTGTGATTATGTTACGTGGTTCTGACGACAATTGAATATTAAGCGCTCCCATTATTTAACAGATGCCTTATTCAAATTTATCCACTCCCCTCAAATTCTATGCATTAATACTACGTTAAAATTATAACAACGAACATTTAAATTATATACATTTTTTACCATTGCAGTTACTGGAACTATCCATTCTGTTAAACCACAATATTACTAAGTTGTAGAAACTATCCGGGTATTTTTTTCTGTTTTTGATATAAGTATTAAAATGCAACAAACGATTTTTGCTGTACAAACTCGTTTAAATTTTTAAGCAGATGGTGAGCAAATCTTTAAGTGAGATTTATTTTTTTCTCTATGTTCATTTTTTAATAATGTTAATGTGGTCAATTTTACAAAGAGGGGGATATTGTAAAGTCGTTAAATATTTTTTCTCTAATCTTCATTATTGAATAATGTTAATGTTAAAATAAAAATAAGGAGATATGGTATGATTGTCAACTAGACAACTACCCGCCAAAGTACAAAAGAAGTGGATGTAAGCAATTATAAGCAACCGTATACGGCCTTCAACAATGAGAAAAAAAATCCATACCGTATAGTCGGCTATAAAATGCCCCGACATGAAATATATTAAACAACTAAATTGAGAAAACTAACGGCTTAATTTATAACAAAACAGTTTATGAAAACAAATATGACACGAACCAACGACAACCACTGAACTGCAGAATCTTGACTTGTGACAGGCACTTAAAGAATATGCCGCGGTTAATAAAGTTGAGAATGGAAATTGGGAATGTGTCAAAGAGACACCAACCCGACCAAAGGCCAAATATGTTTGTGAGTGCTCAACCCTCCCACTGAAATGTGTTCAATATTAAAAAGAGTTCAAATGAGTTACCGCAGCTACAATTTTGTAGATGCAGTTACAATAGAAATGACTCGCAATGGACATTGTTCGTTTTACCCGCTTGGATATCATCCGTGACAGAATTTCAGCCAAATTTTTTAAATAAAGTATCTTTTCAAAGAGAAAAAAAAACATTAAAAAAACTCTATTGATTTTTTTCATTCATATCTGTGAAATAATGCTTCCCATGTCTGATGATTTACAGAAAATTCTAAGAACTTCTTGTAAACAATTGAACCAGCTGCAACTAACTCTGAATTTTAAGATGTTTGCTTGGATAGAGTTGTAATTAAAAACTATTGACTAGGAAGTCATATTCAGTGTTTTAAGGTGTCATTTCAACAAGCCTCGAAACCATAAAAACCAAACAAATATCAAAAGTTTTTTTGTGTGGGATTCTTACATGTACTTTATGCTTGAAACACAGCAATAGTACCATAAGATGGGAACTCTGTTTTGTATATCCTGTGTCAAAGAGACATCTGAAGGATTTTTAAGACCTGTTAAACTATCACTTTTATACATTTGCCTTAATTTTAAACCATTGACACTTGCGAGCAATGCTAAAAAATACACAAAAGGCAAATTGGCATTATAATTTTGGAAATCTTTCATTATCGAAAAATTACATATAAACGAGGGCGTGGGTGGGGTTTACAGAGTATAGAATAATGACAAAAAAATATAAAGAATGAAACAAAAAATGAGACAAAAAAAAAGTAAAGAATAGAAAATAATGAGGTGCTAAAATACAAAGGACAGATAATTATGGAAAAAAGTATAAAGAATAGAGAAACCGTTACTAGGATTTTAGATTGTACATTACCAACAATTTTCAATGATTTATAAAAAAAAAACAACGTCAACGCCATATCACAAGCCAACAAATTCTTTATTCTTTACAAGATACTATAGACAGAATAAACCAGATGGGCATTCAAATATGTTTTTTACCTATTTTTTTATGGGGGGATTCGTGCTAATTTGCGTAGCCATTTCAAAAGCTATTTTTTACAGTTTTTTTATGCTGTGCTGTTTCCCCACTGTCCCAGGCTATGAGGGGATTGAATGCTCACAAACATATGTTTAGCCCCGCCACATCCTGCAAGTGTCTGCTTGTAGTCCGCAGCCTTTTATTCAGTTGTCTTGTGTTTCTGTCTGTTATAACTGATTTCCGTTTATTTTGTTCCCGTAAATCAGGCCGTTTGTTTCATTTTTCGTTTGAATTGGTTCACATTTTCCGTACCGGGGCCTTTTATACTTATTGTTAGAGGCCGTTATGTTGCACGTCTTTGCTTAAACCCTTGACTTGAACTTTGTCAATAGTTGTCTCATTGTCATATACCACATAACCTTTTTTTGTATATAAAACTAAAGAATGAGCAACACGAACCCACAAAAAAAATTTCTCCTCCTTTAAAATTACACGGACGATTAATATTGACCACTGTGGACTCATTATTATTCGTTGGATACCAATTTTCGTGGATTTCGTGGGTATAGGTAAACCACGAAATTAAATGTATAACGAATGACAAATTTTCCATAGGCTTGTATGCAGACTTCGGCAAAACCACGAAATTAAATATCTACGAACATGCAAGTTTTCCTTAATCCACGAAAATTGGTACCCACGAAAATAAATGATTCCACAGCATTTGGTACATGGTCGTGTTCTCAGCAACACATACATGAAGGTCATAAATTTGTTGAAATCAAATACTTCACTACTAATGGGTGCCGTAGGGGGTCCATTGGAGATTTCTTGACATGGAACAGATAGAAAACTCAGGGTAAGAATTCATAGAACAGACAAGGTACAGCGGCAAATATTTCATGTAAATTATGGACACAGAGAGTGTACACCGGCACCCTTTGAACAAAAATACCTTTTTCTTCTTCTAGGTACCTTCGTTAGTCTTGTATGATTTTTAATTTTAGTTTCTTTTGTATATTTCGGAGTTTAGTATGACGTCCATTATTACTGAACTAGTACACATTTTTGTTAAGGGGCCAGCTGAAGCACGGCTCCGGGTGCGGGATTTTCTCGCTGTATTGAAGACCCATTGGTGGCCTTCGGCTGTTTTCCGCTCTTTGGTCGGGTTGTTGTCTCTTTGACACATTCCCCATTTCCATTCTCAATTTTATTCACTACTATATTCGGCATTTATTCTAATGTTAACCCCACGTGGTAAAACATCACGTGTTGCAGGAATATATTATCTTGGACTCGGGGGGGGGGGGGGGAGAGGGGGAGGGATATTTCTTTCTTTTCATGCGGGGATTCCAGGAAGACAACATACCTGTATATATATATAACGGCACAGTAGATTTTTTTATTTGAATAAAAAAGAGTTGACGATCTTGTACATGAATAGATCGGTTAGAAAGCAAGGTTTGGATTGGAAAGCCTAATTCAAGGGGTTCCACAAGGAATTTTCTTATCTTATGAATTCTATATTCGGAGTATTGAGCGAGGATTTCTTGGCATGCCGAGGGTGATCCTGATCCTTAACACACTTTGAATGCACATGTAGCGCAGAGTCAGAATAGATCTAACTTCAACATATTTAAAGTCTAATTATTCAGCCTAATTATCTTATCACACATCAAAGAACACGCTTCAAGGAGCAGATGTCGCTCAACCGGAATTTTGCATAAAATCAAAATATTTCGAATAGTTTCTAGCAAAAAGGCAAAAACTTGGTAAAATCAGCATGCAAAAACACTAACTGCTACAAGAAGTTGACTGATGATATCGGTGCACGTGTGACTTGTTTTTAAATCATATTTTGCCAATCTTTTTTTGTCATTTAGTTTCAGTCTGTATAATGTATATTCTGTTTCGACCATTGCATAAATATGAGTACGGATAATTGCTTGGAAGGAATCGATTAAAGATTTACGTCATCTGTTGTTATTGCTTATAGACAAAATCGCAAAAATAGGTAAAATTCTTCATCTTAAGTCAATAAAAGGGTCGTCTGATAGTTTTGGAGAAATGGGTAGTAAGTAGTTCATGCCATTTTGAGCAATTTGGCCTCTATTAATAGATAATATTTTACAAGATAAAAGACATTACTTGCAGCCTATCGCTATATTCTTTTTTTTAAATTGGCTACCATATTGGTTGAAAGGCGAACTCTTTTTTGAAATAAGATACATATAGGACGATTTCGGTAAAGATTGTTTCTAATTTAAGGAATCCCTTTTGTACCAAAGATGAAATGTATACTATTTGTGTGTGCAAATTTAAATCTTGTGCGCAAAACTTTAAATCTTTTGCACATAACTTTTAAAAATTGTTTGTAAATCATATGTTGCCGATCTTGTTTTATTATTTAGTTCCATTCTGTAAGCTATATAGTTTCAACAATTGCACGAGCACTTGCAATTTTAAGTCCAGCGCAAAAACATGGTGCGAATAGCTTGTAATCTTGTGTGCACAATTTTTAATCTTGTTCGCACATTTTTTTATTCTTGTGAGCACAACTTTAAATCTTGAACAAACGTTGTGCGCACAAGATTCAAAATTGTGCGCTTAAGATTTAAAGTTATGCGCAAAGGATTTAATGTAGCGCGAACAACTATTATACATTTCATCTTTGGCACTTAAGGGGCTCCATACTAGTTTGACCTGTGGTTTCAGAAGAATTAACAGCAGAACGACGACGACGACGGACGCTAAGTGACGAGAAAGGGTCACAGTGAGCTCTAAACGTTACATTTTGTTGGTAAAACCTCGGGAATTGATAATGTAGAAATTCGCTATTTGTTGTTAATTTCGAAATATGAAATTTTGAGTAATGAGTGTTACTGACAAGCTTTTAATAATTTCGACATACTGAAAATGTATAATGTCTGACATTTAATATGTAAAGTTCAGCCTAAGGGATTGATCGTTTAATAAATCATCCTTAAATAAAAGTTCAGCGGCAAATATTTCATGTATATTAAGGACGAACACAAATGTATTCAATGGATATGTTTTTCAAGGTACGTTTAATGTGGATACAAATTTCGCCATGCATCTTGTCACCTATACGGACCTATCAGAGAGTTGTTAAAGTGTTCCTCAATGCACGTTCATTGACAGTGGCACTCATCCTAGATGAGTCTCCGGATTTAACGTTCGTATTCCGACAGGGCGTGGCGCCGTATCTATACATACTGCATCGTCAAACGGCCGGATGCCCCACTTACGCTGCAGGAACTGGTGAAGTCTTTGGTTTACCATTTTTCTGCAACCCTGTCAATCATTTGAATGCAAAAATTGACATAGGAAATCTATTGCAGAAGCTGAAAAGTCCAGCGTTTGAGATCAAAAGTCAAGCCTTATAGATGTTAAGTACAGCACTTGGTTAAGTGTTAAGTGCAGTGCTAAATTTGTCAAGTCAAGCACTAATCTGAAAGATTCTACTTTACGGAAAAAGATGCGAATACAATCAACCTACACTTTTAAAGATCTGCTGTTGACACCATTATTACAGGACAACGCAGTGAAGGATAGCCGTATAAATCTTCAGATGTAAACAGTAGAGCTTCAGATGTAAAGCCTTGCGCTGGCGATATACAATACAACCCATGCAATATTGTATGAAGTCTAGCATTAGAGATAAATATTACTTCGCTGTAGACCAAAGGCTAGGACTTTAAATGGACAATTCGGCACTTGAGATGTAAAGTCTATTGCTGGATTTTAGCCTGCGTAAAAACACGACTCCTTACTAAATTGTCCTTAGTCTAGAACAGATGTGAATAAACTAAAAAGAGGCTTCTTAAGATCTGCAAATGAACCCAACTGTATTGAAGGACTACACAGTAAAGCCCCCTAAAAAAATCAAGCATCCACTGAGACGCGTGAGGTAAAGAAGGAAAATAATAACAAGAGATGTTTATTTCAGCGTAAGGGATAGATTGGTTGATTAAAATTTGTTTTCTAAACGTCCAGTGGCAAATATCTAATACATTTGTAGGATGAAAAACAAATTATTACAATACGTAGGATGAAGCCATGAAATGTTGACTTGTCTGGAAATCCAGGTTTATTTTGGATAGAGACAGCATTTTTTAATTGAAATACATAACCCCTTATAAAGACATTGCAAAGGTTAGGAGCGTCACACGCACCCTAAGCGAGGCATCAAATTTAACGTCCCTATTTCGACCGAGCGTAGCGGTATATTTATATTGAAACGCAATGGACGCATTAATGACAATATTTCTACACCCCAGTCAGGAGATGAGATGTGAAGTCTAACATAAAAGATGAAAAGCCCTGTTTTTGAGATGAAACGTCAAACGTTAGAAAGGTCAACTCCATCTTTTGCTTGGAAATTAATTCTCTGGAAAACCTTTCCTTTGAAAATGAGTCCGTGGTTAGTTGAATATGTCTGGAAAATTATTTTTCTTGTGAAATTCTTCAGATGTTAACGTGTTTCATCTTTCTTGCAAAACACGGAACTTGTCAACCAAGGAGCGAATTCAAATTCAGTGAATTGTTATAACTGTTTGTATAAAAATTAGTTTCCCTAGTAGTAAAAGTCCAATGTTATTAATTACTTGAAAAATATGGCAAAATTTCTATTTGGAATCTTGAAAAAAATCATGCTTTTTTCAATTTTGATTTATAGATTGTTGTTAGCGAAACGTCTAGTGACAACTGTTTCGTGCCGGTGCAATACAATTGCGCGCAAAAATCATTACGTTTGCGCGCAGCTTTTTATTACATTTGCGCGCATTCTTTTGCGTTAAACTCAGGTAATCACAGGTAGATTTACTTATATATCTACACTATTTTCGAACAGGATAAGTCCTTTTTATTATAATCAAAAGATTAAAAGTACCCGTTTTACATGTCATAACGTTGTAGTCATATTTGAAGCCAACTGTTTTAAGAAAACATTAAAATACTATAAGTACATGTACATAGCTGTGCTGAATAACATTGTTCATTGTAGTTACCATAGATGATTCTGGACCGTTCGAATCACGTCTGTATTTTGCTGACGGTGGTGATGCCCAAAGACGGTAAATCGGGGATTTACTGAAATACCTTTGCAATTATTAGCGTTACATCGCCATGAAATATCCTCTGACTAAGATGTTCTGTCGATATGGAAAGTAAATCCATCGCACACAAATGATTTTTTCCTACTTTGCTGAACATTTTTTGCTATTTAAAATTTCTCATTATCTATCATAGTTTTTAAGATTATAACCTTAAACTGTGAAATTTCATTAAAACAATAGTATATCTGGTATGATTGCAAATGAAACAACTCTCCACAAGAGACCAAATGACACAATAAATAACAACTATAGGTCACTGAACGGCCTTCAACAATGAGCAAAGCCCATATCGCATAGTCAGCTATAAAAGGCCCCGAAATGACAAATGCAATTAATTCAAACGAGAAACATTTCGGCCTAATTTATGTACAAAATATTGAACGAAAAACAAAAAGGTAACACAGCAACCAACGACAACCACTGAACTACAGGCTCCTGACTTTGGACAGGCACATACAGAATGTGGCGGGGTTAAACATGTCAGTGGGCGCCCCCCTAACCTGGGACAGTGATGTTGTAACTGTACTACAAAACTATAAAAATCAGTTGAAAAAGACTTAACTGATCAGATGGATATAAATTGAAGAAATTGGATGTGCTATCCCGTTTGAAATAAGTTTTTCTACAGGTATAACAAAACTTCAAAGGGGTTTGTGTTTGTACCGGCCGACAAAGCAGTCACCAATGTGGTGGTGGTATGCCGTAAATACTACATGGACGTTGTTAAGAATAAACATTTTAATTCATCTAAATTCAAGTCCGTGCGCTCCACAGAGAGTCAAATAGTAAACAAACATAGTTCAGACTTGTTCTTGTATTAAAATTTTTATTCTTAACAACGTCCATGTAGTATTTACGGCATACCAGCACCACATTGGTGACTGCTTTGTCGGCCGAAACAAACTTAAACCCTTTGAAATTAAAAGGTCATCGTACGGCCATCAACAATGAGCAAAACCCATACCGCGGCATAGCAAGCTATACAAGACGACAAAATCACAAATGAAAACAATCAGTCAAATGAGAAAACCGGTGTAGCATCAACAAATCACAAATAATGAATCAACGACATGCTCCTGACTTGGGACAGGCACATACATGATATTGCGGGGTTAAACATGTTTGAGGGCGTGCTTGTGTTAAAAAGGGTTTAACTCATCAGATCTATAAAAAAAACACTTACAAAACAAATTACAAATCTGAGAGTACTCACGATTGCTGAAAGCTAGTTCAAAACCCATACACGTTAATAAGTATTAAGAAAAACATGTACTTGTATTTAAGACTAAAAGATCAATCAGTCCACATCCAACTACCAATGAATCTACGCATCATTGCCTTCACAAGGAACACTTAGATTCAAACATTTGAAAGTCATCTTAATGTATATATCTCAATGCATGAAAATAAACAGTTGGAGAATTACTTATATTGCTTGCAACTGTCTTTGGACTAGCTTTCGGTAACTGCGTGTAATCTTATATCGGTACTTTGTGTCTTTAGTATCATTTTATTGTTGTTTATATGCTTTATGTTCATGTAAATGGAAGGTTGAGCGCTCCAAAAATGTTTAGCCCGTCAAACTATGTATGCATGTAACTGTTTCAAGTCTGTAGGGGCCTGTATTTTAGTAGTTGTTATTGGATGCTGATTATCATATTTGTTTTCGTTTGTTGTTTTGTACATAAATCAGGCTGTTTTTTCCTCGTTTTAATTGTTAATCATTTAGTCATACCTTGTCTGTGTAGCTTACCTTGCGGTCTGTTTTTTTCTCATTGTTGAAGGCCACACGACGACCACAGGCACAAGAAAGATTGTGACTGAAAAACAAGTACCTTTACTTTATTAACATATATATATATATATATATATATGATCTTTTGAAAGAAAAACAAGTGCCTGCATGTGAAGAAGACCTATAGAACTTTATTTATATCTACGTGATTTTGTCTCATGGTTGGCAATCTATCTATCTAGGTGGTTTTTGACGACCTTGACTGGCTGTTAAGCCCTCGCACGGTTGACAATCTTACCGCATCTTCTTATTTTTATATAAATGCCCAGTACATATTTATTTTGTTTCATAGCGCAATTAATCATTTTACAGCCTTCTTTCCATTTTCAAAATCCGAATATTGTGGTTTCTTTTTTTCAAAATAAGAGAAAACTCACCCCCCCCCCCAAAAAAAAAAAAAAAAACCAACAACAACATAAAAACAAAAAAATCAACGTAAAGATGAATAAAGAGACAGGGGGGTGGGGGTGGAGGGGTTCCGGGGTTGGAACCCCTCTTGTTTTTTGACGATCAATGCATTTGAATGGGGACATAAAGTTGGAACCCCCCCTTTTCATTAATGGCTGGATCCGCCCCTGAGAGACCTCTTTTTTCTATTATAAAGATAAATTTTGATTTTTATTGTTTATACAGAGAAAAGATTATGATACCTCAAAGAGGTCGCCGAAGAAGACACCCTCCCCATATTTGTAATTATCGATAAGAATCATAAATTAAGCCCTGCAGCTTCACAGTGGCAGTGCGCATGCACAAATTTGTGGGGTTTTCCAGAATTTGAAAGTGACAATATTTCTGTGTGTGTTTATACTTATCCACTTTTGTGTATTTTTTTTTATCTTCAATTACAATTAGTGTTTTAGTAATTTGGATATTTATTCGATCACATCAAACTTTCATTATTCATCATGTAAGTATTTTTTTAATCATATTATATACTAGTTTGAAGCAGCAAATAACCAACCGCAAAAGCCAAAACATGACGGGTATCCCTGACCATGTCACAGTTCAAAGTTCTCTAGCGTTGTGTATACGTTTACGTTTAACTTCTTTCCCGTCATCGACGTACATTATGTGACTGTCAGACGCTGCAGACGTACCAACAATGGCAACATGACCAAAGATAAACTGGACATATTCACTGATAATAATTGATAACCACATAATTTAATGTAAGTAGGGGCGTAGCTACCTTCTAAATGAAGTGGAATCACAAACTAAAGGGCGAGGGTTCTGGGGGCCGCCTAAGGCCCCCAGTATGTCCAGGGCTTTTGCCCTGGTAGGGGTCCAGGGGGGCAAAGCCCCCCCCCCCCCCCCCCCGTAAGCTCCGCATATATAGTGTTTCAGAACAATCACAACCGTAATAAAACTTGGACATTTTTGTTGTGTTTTTTTTGTCAACTATTTGTTTAACTTCGAGTCGAATGAAGACTAAACATTGTCGTTTGCGTATTTGTACGCCGTGAAAGCTTTTAAAATCACGGAGATTAATTGTTCCATATGCTAGTATTAATGTATTGAGCAAAGAAGTATAAAAAACAAACAATAAACATAAACACAATACTATATGTGTTGTTTCTGTTAGCATAAACATCATTGGATACCAAATACTTGGTGGACACTGTGCATTCTCCAATATTTTGCTTAACATATATGTATTTAGATGTTTAAAAATTTTGTGGGTTAACTCTACAAGACAGAGGGATATGAATTTCTAATTTTACACAGTTAGGAATTGTCGAAGTTGAAATTAATGAACTTTTTCATAGGGAATGGTACTTTGATCACGATCTTTTTCATGATCTGCGTTTATCCAGCTAATCAACAAATACTGTGTGCATTCGACCAGTTGTATGACAATATCTAGATGATAACAGTGAAGATACGTGTATTAAAAGTTTGGTGTATCTTTCGAACAAGAATCAGCAGTTTAGTGTCCGACTCGGACAGAAAATTCGTTATAAAATTGAATGACCAAATAGTCCAGTAAAACGAGTTAGAATTAACAATTTATTTAAATGCTTTAACAATCAACCATTCGTATAGCCGGTCCATATAGAAACGACTTCCAATTATCGAATCTATATACAAGATGTTTTTTTGTTAAATAGATGAAAACGTAATACATGAACTGGAAAATATGTACTTTTTTTTTTTATAATAACAGCAGTTCCAACTTCTCATCTGCTAGTATACGGAAACTATTGATTGATTGAATTGTTATTAATGTCCGGTAGCAAATATTAAATGTACACCAGGTCAAGAATACGTTGACGTGATGTGAAAATGAACTATTCGTGTTGTCAAGACCTACATACTTGGTCAATTTTGAACTAGTTCACAAGGTAACAGTCATTATTCCCGGATAGATACGAGTTGAAGAGTCTTAGTTCTAGTACGATGTGTGCTATGGGGCGAAGCGGAAAATAAAAATTTGCAAGTTTTTTTGTTAACCCTAAAGGGATTATGTTTTTTTTTTGCACTCAAAGCGAGTCTACGTTATGGTGGTGGTACCGACAACTATGTAGCAGGTATTTTCTAAACAATGCCCGTAATATAAACAGTTTACACCAGTTGTATGTATTTATGGTACACATACATATCTTACATGATTACAAATTTCGCTGCATGTGTATTCCTCTTGCTTTTATTCTTTGTGCTGTTTTTAAAATGCATACATAGAAAGACCAATTCCTGTATATGTTAACTTTGTCCCCCTCTTTCTCTCTTGTTTTTTTTTTCTTTTTTTCTCTTTTTTTTTGTGTGAAAACGACGTGGATGCACGTGCTGCCGTGCCTCTGGGTAGCTACGCCCCTGGTAAGCACAGTTTTTTTTTCTCTCAGATGCTTATGTCGATTCATCCATACACCAGTCCAGCCTTGGTCGTTTCGGCCATTATACTTTTTTCCTAAATGTTCTATCAATTATTTGAATTAAAAATAATAGGAAAGTAATTATTTCTGTATATGTGATATTGATTTTTTTAATGAAGATATGTATGATGCACAGTACAGAAAATGTCACATGCACCATTTCCATGCCTTTTATACGACATCGCTATTTGGAAATCTGTCCCGTTTGACCTGAGTATCTGCCCCGCTTGAACTATTGACATCATACAACATTCACTTTTCCATCGTGGCGTCATATATTTTGGATTATGACGTCAAAATTTTACGAGAACCTTTGTGATGTACAGTAATGGGGGACAAATAGTGATAAGGTCATGAAGGTGTATTAGCTCAGCTGGCACGAAGGGCCAAGTGAGCTTTTCTCTTCACTTGGTGTCCGTCGTTGTCGTTAACTTTTTACATTTTGAACATCTTCTAGAGAACCACTAAATGGAATGAAACCAAACATGGCATGAATGTTCCTTATGAGGTGCTGACCAAGTGTTGTTACTTTGTAGCTGATCCATAATACAAGATGGCTGCCAGCGGGGGACTTCGTTTAACATAGGACCCTATGGACAATACATATAAATGTCTTCTTTTAGAGAACCACTAAATGGAATGAAACCAAACATGGCATGCATGTCCCTAATGAGGTGCTGGCCAAGAGTTGTCACTTTGTAGCCAATCAATCATCCAAGATGGCTGCCAGTGGGGATCTCAGTTTAACAAAGGAACCTTTGTGAAATACATACAAAAGTCTTCTTTTGAAGAACCACTGAATGGAATGAAACCAAACATGGTATGAATGTTTCTTTTGAGGTACTGACCAAGTGTTGTTACTTTGTAGCTGATTTGTCATTGTCCTTGTAAAGTCACTTACTACAATTTCAATGAATTAATTGGTAATTTCTATAAACTTTACAAAAGTCTTGCTTTTGATTAGATTACAGGACCAATATTAAACCAAATTTGGCCTCAATCATTATTAAGGTATCTGTTATGATTTTAATCTGTTTTTACATGATTTCCTAAACCAAAGTAGAATCAGGTGAGCGACACAGGCTCTTGGGAGCCTCTAGTATCTGACTATGCAGGATGGATTTTGCTCATTGTTGATGGCCGTACCATGTCCTATGGTTGCATCTTTTGCAATCATACCACATCTTCTTACTTGTATAAGCTTGTGATCAGCTTGGGACTCTGACATAAATACACCATATATATAGTATCAAACAAGAGACTGAACAAGGTTTAATAAAGGAAAGTCATCTTTTTTTTTAAATAGACCAATAGCAAAATTCGTAAATTTGTAAGAAAAATATAAATAAATTGCTTCGCTGAGCGCAGCTGGATATGCCCGCAGAGGTCCAACCCTGAACAGTTGGGGCAAATATGGACACAATATTCAAGCTTGATACAGGTCTGAATTTGGATTGTAATTAAATATTTGACATATTAAAGATTTCTTGCTGTTGTGCAATACACTGTGCTGTTGCGCAATACTTAGTAAATCTGTTGTCAGACTACAAACAAATAAAGTTCAATTTCTTCTCAATGTCATATTTGAAATTTATGAAAATCAATAGGGAGATTGCATCAATAGCTATAAATAATTCACCAAAGCTTCATGAGAACTGCTGAAAGCATTTTTGAGTTATTCTTCAAAAATTGGAAAATCTCCCCTTTTTTAATGAATAAAACCCCATAACTCAGAAATTAAAAATTTAAAATTTATAAAATTCTAAAGGGAGCTTACATCAACAGATATAAACAATTCACCAAAGTTTCATGAGAACTGCTAAAAGCATTTTTTAGTTATTGTCCGAAAACTGAAAAATCCCCCTTTTTATACAACCGCAAAAAAAATTTGTGGTCGTATATTGGTATGACGTTGGCGTCGTCGTCGTCCGAAGACACATTGGTTTTCGCACTCTAACTTTAGTTTAAGTGAATGGATCTTTATGAAATTTTACCATAAAGTTCAATACTACAAAAGGAAGGTTGGGATTGAGTTTGGGGGTAATGGTACCAACAGTTAAGGAATTAGGGGCCAAAAATAAGCATTTTTGTAACTTCCAGACATAACTTGTGTGTAAATTAATGGATCTCTCTGACATTGTACCACAGGGTTCCATATCACAAAGGGAATGCTGGGATTGATTTTGGGGGTAATTACCTCAAACTTTTGGGAATTAGGGGCCAAAAAAGGGAAAAAAAAACAAGCATTTTTCTAGTTTCATGACAATAACTTGTGTGTAAGTGTATAGATCTCTCTGAAATTGTACTGCAAGGTACCATACTACAAAGGGAAGGCTGGGATTGATTTTGGGGGTAATTGCCTCAAAATTTTAGGAATTAGGGGACAAAAAGGGGCAAAAATCAAGCATTTTTCTAGTTTCAGGACAATAACTTGTGTGTAAGTGTATGGATCTTTATGAAATTGTACTACAAGGTTCCATATCACAAGGAAATGCTGGGATTGATTTTGGGGGTAATTGCCTCAAAATTTTAGGAATTAGGGGACAAAAAGGGGCAAAAATCAAGCATTTTTCTAGTTTCATGACAATAACTTGAGTGTAAGTGTATGGATCTTTCTGAAATTGTACTACAAGGTTCCATATCATAAAGGGAAAGCTGGAATTGAGTTTGGGGGTAATTGCTCAAAACGCTCAAAAGCAAATAATAATGATATGGTTTGAATAGGTCAATTAATAAGTTATAAGTTCTTAGACCACATTCATTCTGTGTCAGAAACCTATGCTGTGTCAAATATTCAATCACAATCCAAATTCAGTGTGTATCAAGCTTGAATGTTGTGTCCATACTTGCCCCAACTGTTCAGGGTTGGACCTCTGCGGTGGTATCAAGCTGCGCCCAGCGGAGCATTTTATTTTATGAATAAAACCCTTTAACTCGGAAACGTAAAATCTAATATTTATAAAAATCGAAAGGGAGCTCATGTCAATAGATATAAACAATTCACCAAAATTTCTTGCAAGTTGGGGAAAGCATTCTTGAGTTATTGTCGGAAAACTGGAAAATCCCCCCTTTTTTAATGAATAAAACCCCAAAAATCAGAAACAGTAAATCTGAAATTTATAACAAATGAAAGGGAGCTCACGTCAATAGATATAAACAATTCACCAAAGTTTCATGCATAATGGTTAAAGCTTTTTTGAGTTAATGTCCGACATGTTGACGATGGACGGACAGACGGACGATACCATAATACATTGTACGTCCCGTAAACGGGCGAATAAAAATTTAAACCAGTTCTTTATGTGCACCAAAATTATATGTTTGACATAAAGACTGTACTTGTAAGATTTAGGTTAAAAAATGGTATCAGTTATTTCTGGTCAGGACAAGTTCCTGATGTCATGGATGTACAGCTTATCTAAAACAAAATTCAACATGATTTCTTATTACAACAATTGTAACTTCTTTACAATGTAATTAGAAAGTAAGAGAATAGTCAATTCAATCTGTCTTGCTAAATGATTTTTCTTGACACTTTTTACCCAAGATTATTTAAGAATTATCATGATTATAGAGTAATTCAGTTATTCACATTAAAGTTAATATAAACATGTTAAAAGTTAGCTTTTCGTTCAGAAATTAAAAAAAAGTGTAATCAGGTGTCTAATAGGTTACTTTTTTTGTGAGATTGTACATTAAAAATAGATATCACTACTGATTTTCTATACATTCCATTAAAAAACAGTCTTAAAGTTACTGAAAAAATATGTCAGGAGTGTATCAAAAGGATCAAAAACATATATGTATTTTTTAAAAGAAGAAAGCTTAAAATTGACCATGTTGACTGAAGCAATTGGTGTGAAATTTTCAGAGGATGTAATGACATGAATGAGATCATATTTGTTTGATTTCTTATAATTTTTATATAAAGTTTAAGCTTTTGCAATGAGATATACAAACTTTTGTTATTAGATATGAAAGAATACACTGAAAATTGGTGAAATTTACATATATATACATGATATATTTAAAAAAAAAATCCCTCAGTGTACATGGTGTAAGAGAAAAAAAATGATTCAACTATATCATGTATATAGCTATTACCATGATTACCTTTAATTTAACAAATAAAAAAATTTCTTTGATATATTTTTTTTTTTTTTTGTGCATTATATAACCTGTGGAAGTTTTGTAAACTTGAATGTCTATTGATTATAGTCATGATAGTAGGATGGTAAAAAATAGATTTGCAAGGACTTGATTTTTTACCGTGTTTGTCACACTTTGTAATCATTTTTAGCTCACCTGGCCCAAAGGGCCAAGTGAGCTTTTCTCATCACTTGGCATCCGGCGTCCGTCATGGTCGTTGTTAACTTCTTACATTTTGAACTTCTTCTAGAGAATCACTGAATAGAATGAAACCAAACATGGCATGAATGTTCCTTATGAGGTGCTGACCAAGTGTTGTTACTTTGTAGCCGATCCATCATCCAAGATGGCCGCCAGCTGGGGACTTTGTTCAACATAGGACCCTACGGACATGATGGACAATACATACAAATGTCTTCTTTTAGAGAACCACTGAATGGAATGAAACTAAACATGGCATGAATGTTCCTTATGAGGTGCTGACCAAGGTTACTTTGTAGCCGATCCATCATCCAAGACAGCCGCCAGTGGGGGACTTCGTTTGACATAGGACCCAATGGACAATACATACAAATGTCTTCTTTTAGAGAACCACTAAATGGAATAAAACCAAACATGGCATGAAATAGCTTCTCTACATCACTCCAAAGCATTTGCTCAGACATACATCATGGTTAATTACAATGTCTTTTAATTTATTGTAAGGAATAATGATCAGAGCATGTAATGAGGTTCTGCGCAAACTTCCCAGTAATTCCCAAGTGTCTCATATTATAAGTTATATGCCTTTAATAACTATAAGCCTTGTTATTACAGCTAAGTTTATTCATTAAAAGCCTTGTCTCATTGATTTACTATGGTTAATGAAAAATTTATTAAATATAATTCAAAAATTAGTAATCAAGGCTATGCATTTAGTTCTGCGCAAAGTTTCAAGAGTACCCTAGAGCCCACTAAAAAAAATATTTATGATTTATTTTACAAATAACAAACATATATATGTTATTAGAGATTTAGAAAATTTAAGGATTAAAGAGTAGACAACTCATGAAAGTATCTGTAATAACCCTATAGA
Source organism: Mytilus californianus (assembly GCF_021869535.1). Taxonomy (NCBI): domain Eukaryota; kingdom Metazoa; phylum Mollusca; class Bivalvia; order Mytilida; family Mytilidae; genus Mytilus; species Mytilus californianus. The sequence continues at coordinate 98,265,118 of NW_026262668.1, forward strand.
GTTATGGATATCCCTGACTGTTTTGTAAACTTGAACGTACGACTTTTTAAACTGTCCACAGAACTGTCAGTCATATATGTCTATAAACATGCTTGCATTTGCTAATCAATCAAAAAGGGTGGACCTGATTTTTACGTATATTATTTTGGAAATAATTCATAAGGATATATATACATTTTCTGGCATTGAAGCTATTTTGAATATTTGAGGTGTTAGTCGAAGGACCATGTAAGCTATTGTCAACAATAAGCGCCAGTAGTCCGCCCGTCCACAATTCACATTTTAATTTTCTCCTCTGAAACCACTGGGCCAATTCGGACCAAACTTGGCAGGGATGATCCTTGGTAGGAGGGGATTTATGTTTTTTTTTGTCTCAAGTGGTGGTCAATAGGTCTATGGGGCCTAAGAACTTGAGGTTAACTTAAAAGTTTTAATATAGGCTTCAAAGGAAGGGGAAAGCTTTAAAAAACGTAAGAACCAGTAGTAGCAAGGCAGTCATATTGTCTGACTCATCAGAAGGACATGATGTTTCAAGTTTATATAAATGAAAGTCTTGGGGTCCATGGGGTCCGAGCAACTGGGGTCCATAGTTTAAACATTAGCTTTAGTTTGAAAATTCTGTAAAAGTCTTGTTCTTATGAATCAACAGTAGCAATGCAGTCATATTTTGCATGAAACATCAAAAAGATATGAAAATATTCAACTTTGAACAATGAAAAATATTACACGAACCAGCAACGATGAGGCAGTCATGTTTTGCATGAAGCATGAATAGGACATACAGATTCAAATTTATATAAATCAATGCCCAGTGATCTGTGGGTACCAGCATTTATGAGGACAAGGCTTATAATAGTCATCAATGTACAAAAGCTTTAAAAATATTCTTTAGAACCAACAATGATAATGCAGTCATATCTTGAATGAAGCACAAGTAGGATATGGAGATCTGGGATGCAAGCAGTGGAAGTCCAAAGATTAAAATAAACTCTAATTGGGAAAAAACGCTATCAAAATCCTCTCTAGAACCAGCAATGACATGGCAGTTATATTTTGCATTTAGCATCACTTCTTTTACTTTTTCCTTTGATGTTGTAAAATATAAATTTATTGAAACTGATTTAATCAAAATATTTTATAATGATCAAAAGCCTTCGACCTCGACCTGAATATTAATGCCATCAATTACTTATGAATTATGGACGTTTGACGAGGTCAATTCGTTGTTATATGGACCTGTTGAAGCTATGTCGACAAAGAACGTAATCTGAGGTTGATATTTTGATTTAGCAGGTCCATATAACAACGCTTTGGTCGAGATAAAAGTCCTTTATATTTATCATGTTTATATTACATGTAATATATCATGTATATGTATACGTAAGAATAAATAATAAACATAAGATGTGTGACGTTCTCTATTATGTCCTGTCATATATATGGGTTATTGTATGAAGAAGGCCGGTAAGAGAATATCATCGTCTATGATGCAGAAATACGAAATAAATATAAAAGTTTTGCAACTGATACAATTGTTATGTCGGCTAGATAAGTACTGATATTCAGAGATCAATGTGTGCATTTTTTTTTGCAAATCAAAATTTGCGTTTAATATTTGTATTGCGATTTCAGTAAATGATAAATAAAATGGTTACTGATAAAATCAAAATACTAGTTTTTAGCTCACCGGGGCCCTTATGTGAGCTTATGCCATCACTTGGCGTCCGTCGTCATCTGTCATCATCGTCTGTCGTCGTAAACTATTTCAAAAATCTTCTCCTCTGAAACTACTGGGCTAAATACCTTCAAACTTTAAATAAATGTTCCTTAGGGTATCTAGTTTATAAATTGTATCCGAAGTTTTGATCCATCGACAAACATGGCCACCATGGCAAAAAATAGAACATAGGGGTCAAATGCAGTTTTTGGCTTATATCTTAAAAACTAAAGCTTTTAGAGCAAATCTGACATGGTGGTAAAATTGTTCAATTGGTCAAGATCTATCAGTCCTGAAATTTTCAGACAAATCGAACAACCAGTTGTTGGGTTGCTGCCACTAAATTGGTAGTTTTAAGGAAATTTTGCAGTTTTTAGTTATCTTGAATATTATTATAGGTAGATATAAACTGTAAACAGCAATAATGTTCAGCAAAGTAAGATCTACAAAAAAGTTAATTAGACCATAATTGTCAATTGACCCCTTAAGGAGTTATTGCCCTTTAAAGACAATTTCACACAATTTGTTCATCAAGTTTGCTAACATTTAAAAATCTTCTCCTCTGAAACTACTATGCCAATAACCTTCAAACTTTTACTAAATGTTCCTTAGGGTATCTTGTTTTTAATATGTATCCGAAGTTTTGATCCATTGACAAACATGGCTGCCATGGCTAAAAATAGAACATAAGGGTCAAATGCAGTTTTTATACGACCGCAAAAAAATTTTTGTGGTCGTATATTGGTATGACGTTGGCGTCGTCGTCGTCCGGCGTCGTCGTCGTCGTCGTCGTCGTCGTCGTCGTCGTCGTCGTCGTCGTCGTCGTCCGGCGTCGTACGGCGTCGTCCGAAGACACATTGGTTTTCGCACTCTAACTTTAGTTTAAGTGAATGGATCTTTATGAAATTTTACCACAAGGTTCAATACCACAAAAGGAAGGTTGGGATTGATTTTGGGGGTTATGGTAATAACAGTAAAGGAATTAGGGGCCAAAAAGGGGCCAAAAATAAGCATTTTTGTAACTTCCAGACATAACTTGTGTGTTAGTGTATGGATCTCTCTGACATTGTACCACAAGGTTCCATATCACTAAAGGAATGCTGGGATTGATTTTGGGGGTAATTGCCTCCAAATTTTAGGAATTAGGGGCCAAAAAAGGGGCAAAAAACAAGCATTTTTCTAGTTTCATGAGAATAACTTGTGTGTAAGTGTATGGATCTTTCTGAAATTGTACTACAAGGTTCCATATCACAAAGGGAAAGCTGGGTTTGAGTTTGGGGTAATTGCCCTAAACGTTTAGGAATTTGGGGCCAAAAAGGGGCCAAAAAACACATTTTTTTCTAGTTTCCAGACAATAACTTGTGTTTAAGTGTATGGATCTCTCTGAAATTGTACTGCAAGGTACCATACCACAAAGGGAAGGCTGGGATTGAGTTTGGGGGTGATGAATCATAATGGGGGGTTCAAAAAATTTTGGGGGGGGATTTATTTTTTTTTTCCTTTTTTTTCTTTTTTTCCTTTTTTGTTTCTTTTAAAATTTTCCATTTTAAGTTGGTTATTTCTGATTTATATTTAAAATCAAATAATAATGATATGGTAGGAGATACACACCAAACAGGATGTGTAAATTATTATATAATAAGTATTGTGCAATAGCAAGAAATTTTCAATTGCACAGTATTGCACAATAGCAAGAAATCTTCAATTGCACAGTATTGCGCAATAGCAAGAAATCTTCAATTGCACAGTATTGCGCAATAGCAAGAAATATCCAATAGCACAATATTGCCCAATAGCAAGAAATTGTCAATTGTACAGTATTGCGCAATAGCAAGAAATATTTAATAGCACAGGATTGTGCAAAAGAAGATACTTCCTATAAATTGCTTATTTCTTGACCAATTTCAATGGGGTTTTATTCTTGATTTCATGGGGTTCTTTAATATGCTGAATATAACCGTGTATTTAGTTTTTGGATTTTGGGCCCCGTTTTTAAATTGGTCCACATTGAGGTCCAAAGGGTCCAAAATTAAACTTTGTTTGATTTCATCAAAAATTGAATTATTGGGGTTCTTTGATATGCCGAATCTAACTGTGTATTTAGATTCTTAAATTTTGGTTCCGTTTTCAAATTGGTCTACATTAAGGTCCAAAGGGTCCAAAATTAAACTTAGTTTGATTTTAACAAAAATTGAATTCTTAGGGTTCTTTGATATGCTGAATCTAAACATGTATTTAGATTTTTGATTATGGGCCCAGTTTTCAAGTTGGTCCAAATCGGGGTCCAAAATTAAACTTTGTTTGATTTCAACAAAAATTGAATATATGGGGTTCTTTGATATGCTGAATCTAACCATGTATTTAGATTTTTGATTTTTGGGCCCCGTTATCAACTTTGTCCACATTGAGGTCAAAAGGGTCCAAAATTAAACTTTGTTTGATTTCATCAAAAATTGAATTATGGGGGTTCTTTGATATGCCGAATCTAACCGTGTATTTAGATTCATAATTTTTGGTTCCGTTTTCAAATTGGTCTACATTAAGGTCCAAAGGGTCCAAAATTAAACTTAGTTTGATTTTAACAAAAATTGAATTCTTAGGGTTCTTTGATATGCTGAATCTAAACATGTATTTAGATTTTTGATTATGGGCCCAGTTTTCAAGTTGGTCCAAATCGGGGTCCAAAATTAAACTTTGTTTGATTTCAACAAAAATTGAATATATGGGGTTCTTTGATATGCTGAATCTAACCATGTATTTAGATTTTTGATTTTTGGGCCCCGTTATCAACTTTGTCCACATTGAGGTCAAAAGGGTCGGAAATTAAACTTTGTTTGATTTCATCAAAAATTGAATTCTTGGGGTTCTTTGATATGCTGAATCTAACCATGTATTTAGATTTTGGATATTGGACCATAATAGGTGAATGTCCAATTTAAAATTTTTAAGTTCTTAGACCACATTCAATCTGTGTTAGAAACCTATGCTGTGTCAAATATTTAATCACAATCCAAATCCAAAGCTGTATCAAGCTTGAATGTTGTGTCCATACTTCCCCCAACTGTTCAGGGTTCGACATCTGCGGTCGTATCAAGCTGCGCCCTGCGGAGCATTTTATTGGCTTATATCTTAAAAACTAAAGCTTTTAGAGCAAATATGACGGGTAAAATTGTTCAATTGGTCAAGATCTGTTGGCCCTGAAATTATCAGACGAATCGAACAACCCATTGGTGGGTTTCTGCCACCAAATTGGTAGTTTTAACAAAATTTTGCAGTTTTTTGTTATTATCTTGAATATTATTATAGATAATTATAAACTGTAAGCTGCAATAATGTTCAGTAAAGTAAGATCTACAAAAAAGTTAATCTGACCAAAATTGTCAATTGACCTCTTAAGGAGTTATTGCCCTTTAAAGACAATTTTACACAATTTGTTCATCAAGTTTGCTAACATTTAAAAATCTTCTCCTCTGAAATACAGGTGAGCGATTCAGGCTCTTGAGAGCCTCTTGTTATTAATGCAACGAACATCCTGTTGAATTATTCGCATTAATAAAATCATTGCAACAATTTCTAAATTTGCAGTACTTCATCAGTATTTGCGTCCTGAACTTCGAGCATTCATCGTTAATATTTGGTTTGCTTGTCCTTTGATACTGTCAATTGATGATTAAGTACTTTTGAAGGAATTTAAGACCAGTACATTTCCAGTTAATTTCGACTGTTTCTTTGTGTGTGTGTGTGTGTGTGTGTGTGTGTGTATATTTTGTTTTCACATGAAATTTAACCCTTGAACAAAACTATTCAATCTTCTGAAAATAATTTGCGTCTGTCCAAAGTCAGAAATTTGTGATTGTCTCTATATATGTTGTAATTGCTCGACATATTTGAAGATAAAGTGTTGTGTCCGCCAATTTATCCACTTGGTTATTTTGATGGAGATATTTTAAGGTTCATCATATGGTTATTGGTTTCCAACTTTATTGGAGATCAAGTGTGAACTCCAGATGTCTAGTTTCTTACGGGATGCATGTTGTCTCTTTGACATTACTACATACTCCTTCTTTTTCATTTTCATTTAAAGATAAAAATGAAATAGACACAATTTTTGTACCTGTAGTCAAAACATTTCTGGAAAAAGGGGTTAATGAGCCAACTTTTGGACTGTCGACTAAAGGAGGTGTCGGAAAAGTAGACTGTCTGACAAATGGGGAAGTCTGACTTGTGGACTGTCGGAATACAGCGCATCCTTCTCAGCTCACATAGCTAACCAGCACTTTATCAGGTGGCAGAAAGGGGATGTCTTAAATAGGATTGACATGTACGTTCCCCTAACTTCGATCTGATAAGTAAATCTTAGAACCTGCTTTTAACAATGTTGACTTTCGACCCTTTTTGGTGCCCCTATTTCCAGAATTGAAGTGAAAAAACCAATAGCAAACTCTGATCTGCATTTGGTCCTGGTAACCCTTTCCTAGGCATCAAGTACATTTTGTAAATCAATCCACTGCAACTTCAAAGGACAAGGGGCATTACAGGGCCTTTTTCATCCCAGCATTTTACAAACATTTGAAGCTCATCTTACCAAGGTGCTATATATATATTGACAGGGCTTAAAAATCAATTATCATGAAAAGGACATATTTGTGTAGATGTCTTGAAGAATCATGACTATAACTGAACATTTAAATGGAGGAATCAGTAATCACTCATTGTTGTGCTTTGCAATTGGTAATCCCATAAAAATGAAATGTTATCTTCGGTTGTCATTAAACCATTTCCTTTAGTAATAAAATTACCTCACCTGAAAGTGAATGAAATAACGCAACCAATTAATCATTAAAAATAACACATTGTGATAAAATAATCAGCCTCAAAATGTCCTGGTAATCATGGAATCAAAAAGCCTCACATAGTCCCGTATCGTTATAGACATACAGCAAAGAATTCCGTCTTGAACTTGCATTGCAGTGAGATTGTTTAAAGTATCACTGTGACTTTGAGATGAAGAATAGCAATAAAACTGATGTTCCGTTGCTTTGATCTTTGTCAAGTGTATGTAGAAATTTCGTGTCATGAATTTATACACCATATTCATTGTTTCTTATTACCCAAACAATTATTGTGAACAGACAACGACAGACCTACACATGATAATAAATCAAATATTTGCATCAGTATAGACATTTGGGAAATTTGTGTGCAAAATATTAAAAGTTGAGGGTATTTTTTTTTTTTAATGATGCTCTACACATTAAAAAATGTAATGGTTCTACATGTTTCTGGAAAAAGTTAACTAGGCTATGAATAAAAAGAGTCAATTATGATCAACATAAATTCCAAAAATTAAAAATACTTTTTGATATGCAGACAAACATGTATCTATCAAAACTTCAATTTGGTAATTAAATGATGTCCATTACCCAAAATATCATCGATTTAAGAAACTGTTAAATTCTGTTCTAAATGAGGGATAATTTTCGTAACTCTTTGTTACTTCCAAAAGTCTCCCACATGACCCCAGACCATCTTGTGAACCAAACTGAATGGAAGTATCTACCTAGTCTTTCAACATTAAGTCAGACACTGTACAAAAGCATAAAAACAATTTTAATTTGGCCTGGCATATTTCTTTGATGTATTTTCTCAAGTACTGCATGGCATATATAGATATAAGAAGATGTGGTATGAGTGCCAATGAGACAACTCTCCATCCAAGTCAAAATTTATAAAAGTAATTAACCATTATAGGTCAAAGTACGGTCTTCAACAGGGAGCCTTGGCTCACACCGAACAGCAAGCTATAAAGGGCCCCAAAAATTACTAATGTAAAACCATTCAAATGGGAAAACCAACGGTCTAATCTATATAAAAAACGAGAAACACTTATGAACCACATCAACAAACGACAACTACTGAACATCAGATTCCTGACTTAGGACAGGTGCAAACAATTGCAGCGGGTTTAAACGTTTTAATGGTACCAAACCTTCACCCTTTTTCTGAAACAATAGTGTAACATCATAACATAGAAAGACACACTATAAAATATCAACAGAAATGGCTTAACTCAATCAAAGGACATATTAACACCAGTGAACATACACTGAACAAATAATTTGATCTATGATACAATGTAAATACAAAATAAATAAACTAAGGAAAGAATAATAAAAGTAACATGTTATACCGCTATGAAATGTTAAACAATTTAAGAAAAACAATATGCTCGAACAAAAATAACAGTTCAAATAGAGAAATGAAATATTTTTACAAAACAAATAGTTTTGATGTTCATAGTACGAAGTGAAAATTTATAGTAATTACTAATACCAAACACTTATCAAAGCTGGTATATAGACCAGATATAACCCTGAATAACATTAAATAACAAAATAGCATTACAATTAGTATCAACAGGTCAAATAAACAAGAAAGTACGATTTGAGAGTACTCGCAGTTACTGACAACTAGTTAAAAGCCAAAAACAAATAATAATAAAAAAAATCATGCATCAGAGACTAAAATCAACTAAAACACATCCCAGGGATTTAGTATTTTAATGTCATGTACAGTCAAAGAAGACATGACTTGTGCAATGCCAAAAATAAATGTATCGACAGGCAGTAGGATAGTTAGGATTTTAACCTCTTTATAGATCAAAATGAACGTGGGTGTGTCTTTATACATCCCCTTTGAAAAGAATACAAATTTAGTTATGTTTTAGTTTGCTGATGACAAAATCGATATTAGTGCCAATGTAAACTATATTCAAAGATCTAATTACAACATTGGTAAGATAACCTTTACTAATAAGTTTGTTTAAAGGTTCGATGAGTTTACACGGACCACATAGTGATTTCCGTGCTTTAAGTACAATATTACGGTAAAATTTAGGTTGTGAAATACCGTTTTTAATCAGTTTTCTACAGGTACAGCCAAATTTACTAATCAAATCTTTGTATCTATGAAAGAATATAGTAAAAGTTTTACGTAATTTATGGTAACGAAATCCCTGACTTAATAATTTACCAGTCATTGCCAGTGATGCATTGATTACGTTCGTTAAAATCTATGACATCACTACACACATGTCATAATGATTTAAATGGGATTTATGGAAGTTATTTAATTTTTTTTTTAAATATGATTGTATATGTAATGAACTCCAAAGTATTCTTAAGATGTATACTGTGTACAGTATTCACATTGTAAACTTGTAAATTTTTACTATTTCGTATTTGCATAATAACAATTATAACAATGCCATAAATGTCATGTCATTCACTTATGTCTTGTAAAAATGTATGTATGCTCTGTAGTTTGAACACCAAAAAGATCAATAAAAAATGTATATAAAGAGTGGCTATCTAGAAAATTTGCAAGGTTTATTTTGTCGACCTCTTCAAAGTTTTCCAAAGCACATAACACAGCTTCATTCTCACATGACCGGTACTAAAAAGATATCCATAATATCCGGTTTTACCTAACCAAACATTGCTTCTTCAAATATAACTCAGTCTGGTGCAATTGAACCATGAAAAATTTAAAGTTTTGTGCACAAGTTTGAAAGTTGTGCGCTCAAGATTTAAAGTTGTGCACACAAGATTTCAAGTCGCGCGCACAAGATTTAAAGTCGCGTGCACAAATAATTTAAATTTCATCTTTGGCACTTAAGGGGCTCCGTACTATTGTGTATTGAGCATTGTGACAATAAACCTGGGAATAGTAAACTAATATATTATGTCTCAGAATAAACTGATTATTTCTAAACGGTTACCACGTGACATTATCATGATTATGTAAAAGCAAGCTTGAAGAAAATTAACTAAACGATTATTTCTGTTATAAATATTTATCTTAGGTCGGAAAGCATCATTATAATTAAACAAAACGATATTTCTGTCAAAATATTTAATTTCATTAAGATACACTAACAGACCAAAAAAATATTCATTAACATTATTATGTATAAACTAAGACTTAATTCGTCAGTAATAGAATATAATGTATAATGTTATATTATGTCCAACATGTCTGAACAGTGAATACATTATGAAAATTTTATGCAACTTATGAGCACCAATTATCAGGGATGTGTACACACAAGTTAGTTAAATATAAATTTTAGTGAATGAAAAAAATACTTCACAACGATTTTAAATCCTTGCATCTCACAAAAAAACGTATGGAAATATATAGAGTTGAAGAAAGGATTGATTTAATATATATATATAATGTCCATCAGTAAATGTTTATTTTTATTGATATTATATTTTAAAAATTTTGGAAATGATTCATTAACAGGAATGTATGTTGATTAAATTTCAATTCTTTTTGTTTTGTTTTTGTCTCGCCTTGACGGAGTCAAAAAGCGAGACATAGGTATACTGTTTCCGGCGGCGGCGGCGTCAACAATGTATTAGTTTGTGACTAGGTCTAGTTCATGGTGAATCACTAGTGGTAGGTCAATGATATTTGGTATGCAGTTGTATTAGCATTGGCACATCTCATTACCATGAAGATTATTTGGCCCCGCCCCCTCTGTCAAGGTCTATTGACTTTGAAACTTTTCATAGTTTACATGTATTAGTTTGTGATTAGGTCAATTTATGGGGAACCACTAGTGGTAGGTCAATGATATTTGGTATGCAGTTGTATAAGCATTGGCATATCTCATTTCCATTGAGATTATTTGGCTCCGCCCCCTTAGTCATGGTCTATAGACTTTAAAAATTTTGCCAAGTTAACATGTATTAGTTTGTGATTAGGTCAGGTCCATGTGAAGTGTAACTCTCACTACAAAAGTCAAAAAGTCTGAAAAGACCAGTTTTTGTCTGAATTTGCATGAATTTTTACTCGACATTCTTAATTTGTCTGAATAATTTTTAAAAATTCTTGACTTAGTATGAATTTGTCTAATAAGGTTCTTAATTTTTCTTGACAATTGTCTTGACAGTATGAACAGAATGTAGGACAGAAAGTCATAGGACAAAAAGTCACGGACAAAAAGTCACGGACGAAAGTCACAGGACAAAAAGTCACAATTCAGTTTTGAGATTATTTTTCTCTGAACAAGAAAACACTAATTTTAAAAATACATTTTTAAAATTTTTTATTGAACTATAATATATGAAGCAACTTTGTAATTAAAATTTATTCAATAAATATCAATGATGATCAAATAATTGTTATGATAACTAAATGTCAAAGTGGTTTGGCACTTAAATGGCTTCATGGTGCCAAGAAATATATTATTTGCATGATTAAAATTTAATAATTTTTCATTTATCAAGGCTTATGAACAATTTTCTGAACTTAAAAATGAATAAATGTAAAAAAGGAAATTATTTGAAGATCTTTCTCTTATATATTCAAACAATTGTCAATAAATAATTTGTGACTTTATGTCCTGTGACTTTTTGTCCTGTGACTTTCTGTCCGTTTACCTATGAACATTGTCTTAAAATTTCTCGACACTTCCTGTATCATCTGATAAGAGTCTCGACCAATTCTTGACTGTCTTAAATTTGTCTCGATCTGTCTTGACATATTCTTGACATTCTTATAATAATGTCTGAATATGTCTCGACATATTCTTGACATTCTAAATAATGTCTGAATATGTCTCGACACATTCTTGACAGTCTTAAATATGTCTTGACACTATCTCAACAGTATAAAATTCGCCTGAAATGTGAACAGACTTATTCAGCACTGTTTATGACATTCTATTGCTGTTGTATACTCCTTTTTATTATGGCTAAACTAAACTTTGAAGAATCAAGGATTAATTTGGTATAGTAAGATACCCTTTTGGTGCAACTAAGTTGGAATACCCCGAATAATCCCCCATGTAGTTTAATTTTGATTTATTTTTATAAAACATTTAAGTAATGTTTTCATTTGGAATATAAGTCGAAGGTATTGACAAACAGCATTTAGATTTTTGCCGTTCGCAAAACTGCCAGTCAAATTTGCTTTACTAAAATAGGTGTCTTGTATCTCTTTTGGACCCCACAATTCATCTTTTGGGTATGTGTGGCTAAAAAAAGAGGGGGGGGGGCTTTCGTTTAGGTCAAAGAATTTGTTCCCATCTTGATTCAAAAACCTTATTTATTTTTTAGAACAACCCAAAAACATTTTTTATTCAAATTTGAGTGTTGAATTTTATAATTTTTTAACAAAAATAAATATTTGTGATAACTCCTTCCTGAAAAAAAAAATGTTTAGATCTATATTATGCATGTCTGTTTGAGAACCATTTCATAAGACCGATGATTTCTATAGAAATCATTGATGGGACCCATTATAAATACATTTTTTTTATTATTCCTGGAGTAGATAATAATTTTCTTTTAATCTTTGGGATTTATTCAATTTGTTTTTATGTTGAAATAATTAACTTCATAATTTTGATGAAGAAAATCCATTTCAATTCAATTTTTTTTCATCAAAATTATGATTTTCATTTTCATCTATCAACAAACTTTTTAAATTGTAGTGGCATGGTCGGTCAACTGATAAGTTGTATGGCTGATTACAGGTAAAGCAATAACTTCTATTTGACAGTTGCGTGTACTCTGGGGTGTGGAATACCTTAGTTTTATGGGGAACATCCTGTCCATGTGTAATACTTAATATATTCCAACAGATGACATTACACAAATTTTTCTTCTGTTAAATGAATGATTTGTATATCATCATAATTTGCTATTTATATAAACCACATTTTGGTATAATAATTATTTACCATATCAACATTGAATATTATGAATGTAGAATGAAATATGTCTACAGTATGATTGGTTTGAATCATTTAATTTATATAAGATTTAGGAATCAAAATTTGTAATTATTTAAAAACCCACATTGAAATTGTTTTATATCAACACACCCACATTTGAATTATTTTATACTTTAGATTTCATAGCCATATTTGCATTTGTAAAAATATCAGAGACATATATACACATATTTATATATGTCTCTGAAAATATTTATATACCCAATTTTCAATTATTTTACATGCCCAACTTTTATTTTTGTTGTAAAGAAGTGTAACTTGAAACAACAGTATATCATATAAAGAGAAATAAAGATTAAAGTTATATCATGAATATTGGTCATGATTTGTAAAACTCAGACCTGTCAAGTAAATTTAAGACACGATTCAAAATGTTCAGAATATGTCAAGCCATACTGAGAAAAAATAAGAATGTCGAGAATATGTCGGGAAATTTCTAGACAGTATTCAAATGTCAAGAATTTGTCAAGAAATTTTAAGACCATATTCAGAATGTCGAGAATATGTCGAGTAAATTTCATACAAATTTAATATAAATGAGAATTTGTCAAGAAAAATTAAGACACAAGTCATACTTTTGGAGAATGTCGAGTAAAAGTTCATGCAAATTAAGACAAAAACTGGTCTTTTCAGACTTTTAGACTTTTGTAGTGGATCTGTGGCATGCAACTTATAAGACGGTTTTGTATTTTGTTTTTGCGAGTTACACACTAGCTCCATTGGGACCTCTTATATACTAACACATTTTTTGTCAGGCCAGGGTTTTTTAATTTGTTGATTTATGGATCTGCTGACCCTATTTTTCCTTTAGCAGAATAAAAATAAAATTGACATTTCATGCATTTTTATTTCTGATGGCCATAACAAATACATTATCCCTGAAATATAAATAAAAATCTTTTTTATGCCTTTAAATGCATTAAACATTAACAGAATTGATTACACATTGTGTTGTAAAAATATAAAAATTCAATAATAATCTGGAGTGTCTACGTATGTATAGATTATTGGGTTTTCTACACATTTATATCATAAAATATCAGCCGCGAGCCACAATGTGAACTTTTTTGTCGAGTGAGCGCAGTGAACGAGCTAAAAAGCTAAAAAGCTTCAATTCACATTGTGTCAAGCGGCTGATATTTTACGTTATCTATACGAAGAAAACCCGATTCTTTGTTTATCGTTCTATTACTGGTCTTTTTCCCCTCCCTAAGACAGTTTTCGCTTGACAAAAGCAAGCTTGATAATGTCTCCTCTCACATTGTGACGTCGCTGATAACTTTTCCTCAGACATTGTGACGTCGCTGATAATGCCTGGTCTCGTCTCAAAGCCGTGATACGAGCATTACGGAGCGACTGAGCAGGGTGATATAGGTGTAGGGAAGGACGATAATTTAAAATAGACAATCATAATGAAATGTTGTTCTCGCAAATTATTTTGAAGAACAAAACCAACAACTTCAATACCAGAAGTAGAAGATTGGGATTCATTTTGGGGGTAATTGTCAATTTTCCAAAGAAAAATTTGGGGTCACAATTTATTTTGCTAATGCTTTGTATATAGTCTGAAAACAGTATTGTGCAACAGCACAGTGTAGTGCACAAAAGCAAGAAATCTTCATTTGAACATAAATTTCCAATCCAATAACCAATTTCAAGTTCTTTGACTTCATTTATTCTGTGTCAGAAACCTATAATGTGTCAAATATTTAATTACAATCCAAATTCAGACCTGTATCAAGCTTGAATATTGTGTCCATTTTTCCCCCAACTGTTCAGGGTTAAACCTCTGTGGTCATATCCATTCCCCGTTTCCATTCTCAATTTTATTAACAGATTTTCCTTTGGTAAACAAAATTTAAAAATAAACTTTCAGTTCACAGTTTTATTGTCTCATATACATGAATCTCTTTTTATAATCTATATATTTATGAATAAATACTGAATTAGAATAATGATTTTTATCTTAATTTACATTTATATAGCATGTATACAAGTAGCTTACTGTAACATTATACATGTACAAAATGTAGCAATCACAGAAGAGACACAGTTTTTTTGGATACCGTTACAAATTTTTTAGTGACTTTAGATCGTCAACATGGTCAATGACAGTAACTTAATGTCTTCGTACCATTACATTTTACTCAAAAATCACCTCAAGGCTCAACAATAACTTGCTTTATGTTTCAGTGACAATAAATAGCAATACTTTACATGCTTTATAAGCTTTTCATCAACTGCAAGACGCAGCAAGAGAACAATACTCTCATAGAGATGAAAATTGTATTTAATAAACATTTGTTTCAAAATTTTTGAGCATAGATCACAATGTACAGTCAGGGGTGTAACTTAAACAAGTTATCAGAGAAAAATAACATGCATGCGTTATTACAGACACTTCATGAGTTGTCTACTGTTTTTTCCTTAATCTGTAGTAGCATATGGTGGTTATCAGTTGAATATATCATAAATATTTTATCTTTAGTGGGCACTTGGGAATTCTTGAAACTTTGCGCAGTAGCTTAATATATTACCTTGATAACTAATTTTCTAATTCCATTAATACAATTTTGATCAACCATGGTAAATCAATGAGACATAGGCCTTTAAGGGAAAACTAAGCTGTAATAACAAGGCTTTAGTTATTACAGGCATGTAACTTATTATATGAGAGTAAATGAGACACTTGGGAATTACTTGGAATCTTGCACAGTGCCTCATTACAAGCTCTGATCATCATTTCTTACAATGAATTGAAATACATTGTGATAGATGTCTGAGCAAAGGCTTTAAAGAGATGTAGAGAAGCTGTAATAACACCCTTTGGTTATTGCAGGAATATATTTTCTGTAATAACATAGGTGTTACCGTGTACTATGTATGATTGGTAAACTATGAACTGTTATATCTTTGCCAAGTTTAGTATACATAAAGAAAATTATAATATCAATAGAACTTGTGAAAAATTTAACAAAATAAAGGTTGTATATTGTCCCTTTGAAACATGTAACATACATATGTTATCACAGTTTTTTGGAAAATGACGCTATCAGCGGCATGTTTCCAATACAATTGACCAGAACTTACGGAAGTCGATTATTGCCTCCGCCTACCGCACTCAGTTTCATATTTACTATTTTACATACAAACTGGAATCTGCTTGTATTACGCTACACTCGAACAAAGTGTTGTAGTCGGACGGGAACCAGTTTACATACTTTATTTTATTTACCAAAAAGATATCTTGACCTGTCCATATGTTTTTTGTTATTAAATGGTATTTGGAGCTATCCCTTTGTTATATTTTTCATATTTATTCGAGCTTTCACTTTTATGCACATGTCTTACAATCGTAAACAATCGGTATGTATAGATGATAAATAGATCCGTTTTGTTATGGTGTTGGACTTTTTACCCTCCAATGATCAGCAATCGCTAGACAAAATAGTTCTCCTAAATAATGTCAGCCTTTCATGCCATTTCAACTTTACAATCATTAAAAAAAGTGAAAATCGGAATCAATTTGATATCCATTGGATAGAAACTGGTCTTTATCCAGATTTACGAAGATTTTAAAAATCGGAAATTAGTAATACGGTTATACCAACGCGGTGCATATGAATCTTTGTTTACAAAACAGGATTTCGGAACGTCTCTAGTTTTTAGATCGTAAGTCACGATAAACTCAAACTGAAAGTAAACAGTTGTTTGTAAGACGCAGGTTTACTCACCATAAACAAGCTGAAACGTTCAGTATGGCATATATATTAGGTTAAAGACGGTCCCATTCATTTAAAAAGCATTATGAAAGTAGACGATGGGATTATTTCAGGTTTGGGGAACGAGTAAATTATCAAAAAGTTCATTTCTTGACGACCTCATAATTTCATCATGTCGATGGTACAAATCAATTTTTACTGTTTACTGTCGCTTCTCATGTTTTGTATTTACGGTCGTTTATTTTTAAACCCGAACCAGGCATATGCATTCTGTAATTGTGCAAATCTTCGTTCTTTGGTCAATTGGCTTATGGATATATAGTTGTATCAATTTCAACTCTTACATTTTTTTTTTTAAAATATATATATGCATTACACATGCAATGGCAGTACCTTTCCAATTACTATTTATGTGTTGTGTCTAAATTAAAGTTGTAACACTTTATAGTGACTGGAAAGGGTAGAAAAATTCATCAGATGAGAAAAGGCTGAAGATACTTCAAACGGCACCGAATCATTAGATATTGCATCTTACATTTGTCTTATAAAAAGAAACTGAGATTTGGATAGTTCCACTTCAAGGTCAAAATGTTTATCTCTTGTGAAATGAAATTAAAAAAAATATTGTAACACTGTAGTTAATTAATAAAGATACTATTACGTGTATTTCTGTATTGGCCTTATTATTGGTTCTCGGCCAGCAGTCAAACGGCACCGAATCATTAGATATTGCATCTTATAAAAGGAAACTGTGATTTGGATAGTTCCACTTAAAGGTAAAAATGTTTATCTCATGTGAAATGAAATAAAAAAAATATTGTAACACTGTAGTTAATTAATAAAGATACTATTACGTGTATTTCTGTATTGGCCTTATTATTGGTCCTCGGCCAGCAGTATTGGCCTTCCGCTTCGGCTCAGACCAATACACCCAAGACATATAACAAGGCCAATACAGAAATACTTACGCAATGATATTATAGAATGACAGTATGGTTCAATAGTGGGAATCAGCCCCTCAACTACTTTTTACATAAATATTAACTTCTGGCTTCAACGCTTTGTTCGTCTTGTCTGGAGATCTTGCTGTAGTTCCAGTTCAGCAAGCATTTTAGAAACGTATCCCATCCATCCTCTTTTGACTTGTAATCTCTGGTGATAGATTTTGCCGCTTGACATTGTATCCTTTCAAGCTTGTTTTTTTGTTACCGTGTAGGGGTCCCATACTATGGCTCCATATTAAATTATAAGATCCATTCCTAAAGATCTAGATCATTGTTCTAATCTGACACACATTTCAATAACTGGAATGCTACCCAAGTTGAATATATGGTGACCCACGAGAACAGCATTATCACTATTGAAATTGTGTTTAATACCGTGATTGTTCAATGTCATTAACTTAAATGGAGACAGACATTTGACCTGAAAGACATGAAAGGTGGTGTGGGAGTGCAAAATCAAAACTAACTGACTATGATATATGGTTAAAGAATGAATATCAATTAAATGGGTCAACATGGTCAAGGGCAGAGTTGTTATAAAATAACAATATGGCAGAGAAGTGGTTTCAAGTTTCATATAAAGCGATCTGACTGACATGAAATAAAAAATCGACGGAGTATCCCTATTTGTCTAATCTTCAAGGTGAAATAAAACTAGTAAAACAATATTATACTATTGTCTAAATATACAGAAATATAATTTGCTTAAAGTAACAGAAATAACTAGGTCACTAAGTAACTTATTTAATGAGTATGTGGGGTATAAGAGCTTGCTAACAACAGGCTCTTCATAATCATTTGGTTTGAAAAGGATACTAGTAGTCTATATTCTTGATTTAGAAAAATGTAATTGCAAGAAAAAAATCACATTACTTAGAATACTTTAGATCATTCAGGTAGTCTTTATTTATATGTACAAAAGAACAGCCAGTAGTCATTGGATATTGTAGATCATTCAAATAGTCTTGACCTTTTTATTAGTACAAAAGAACAGCCAGTAGTCATTGGATATTGTGATCATTCCGGTAGTCTTGACCTATTTATTTATACAAAAAAACAGCCAGTAGTAATTGGATACTGTAGATCATTCAGGTAGTCTTGACCTATTCATTTGTACTGAAAAAACAGACACATATACGAATATCAATTATATGCTTACGAGACATGTTGCAATGTTAAACTTATTACGGTATGTGAAAATCAAGACTTGCATAAAAAATATCACAATATAAGAGACAGTGGCGTCATTTTTCCTCAGAGCTTTCAGCTCTTTGATTGATATTTCAGCCCACAATAACGACATGTATGTTATTTTTCTCTAATAACTTATTTAAGTTAGACCCTTGACTGATGTAGATAAAGGAAGTTTTGGCAAAATGGTCATCTAGAAGTACCTTTTGATACTAACTACCACACACACTTGCCAACAATAGAAATGACAGCCATTGCTAAATAAGTGTCTTCCCATAGTTCTTTGTCATAAATAAAGCCAAGGAACTGTCTACTCAATGTTCAATTCAACATGAAGCATTCATATAAAGCATTGGCAAAAATCTTCTCCCCTGACACAACTTGGCCAGATATATTAAAGGATACTAAAGTCTCAAATTTTGTCAGACATGAGGCCAACAGACCAACAAATATGCTAACACTGAGCACTGTAACGTATACACATATATATGTATAGTTGCTACCTTGCATGTCACTAAGAACAGGAATTTATGTCATCAAGAAATTTAATAAATAAATAACAGGCTATTATTTCAACTTGGAATTATTTCTAATTATGGAATTTGAATAATTTTTTGTGTTTGATATTTTTAATGAATTCCATGTTTATTCTGTATTTTAATGTTCTGTGTGGTGCACAACACTTTCTATTATATAGAAGATAGCATATTTTCAATAGAATGTACTGTGCCGCTCACAACACTATCTATACAAAATACATTGTATGGAAAGTGTTATGCACCACTTAAAACATTATAATACAGAATGAACATGGAATTTATTAAAAATTTCAAGCACAAGAAATTATGCAAATTCCATAATTAAAAATAATTCCAAGTTGAAATAATAGCCTGTTAAATCAGAATAATTGTGTGATGGCCTTAATAAGCTTGTTTGATTACAACCAATTCAAATTCAATATATTAAATGACACATTTAAAATGATTTGGCATGAAGAACTGAGAATGGATATGCTGGATGGTGTCTATGAAATTTGGCTGGTTATGATAAGTAAGGCTAAGGCATCTGGTCACAGTAGGTAAATTAAAACTAGGTGAACAATTCAAGCTCCTGAGAGCCTTTATGTAGTAACATCGCCTCTGAGAATTCTTTATAAAAAGCATATATATTTATAAATAGGACTATACTGTATATTGCCAACAACATACACTACAAACCAGTAAAAGTCTGAAATGGCCTATATCTGTACTCGACTGTACTGATTTTTACTCGACCAGTCTGAATTGGTCTGAAATTTACTTAATAATACTCGACTGTAGTCTGAACCATACTTAACAGTCTGAACTTCTACTCGACCTTTACTCGACTAGTACTTAACCATTTTATACGTGTCTGAACCATGCTCGACCTAGTCTGAACCATACTCGACCTAGTCTGAACCATACTCGACCTAGTCTGAACCATTCTCGACCTAGTCTGAATCATACTCGACCTAGTCTGAACCATATTCGACCAATTTAGTCTTAACCAAACTAGACCTATTTTTTGTATCTATCTATTGTTTTTCATCAATTTAGGAACTGTTTTTAACAACAGCTATTTCCCCTGGCTAGAAATTTCAACAACAATTTGAAATTACAAATGTATTCAATATAGCATTGAAACCAAAATTTCACAATAAACATAATATAACTTCAACACCATATTCATCAACACTTACATATATGTATCACCTTTAAAATAAAGATAAAACAAGCTGATCAAATAATCTCAAAACTGAATTGTGACTTATATTTTCAATGTTATTCAAAATTTTTTGAATGTTTCAGATATATTTTATGGTTACTGGACAGTATTAACCATTAACTTAAGCCTAGTACATGTATAGATTTATGGTGTCAGTTGAGTTTAGTTAATAATGCAGTGAACTTTTTTTTTATTAAAATATATATAAAATAGTATATAAAGCAACTTAATAAATTTAAAAAATGACACCCTTGTTTTGTAAAACCAAGAATTTAATATCATGATAATAGAACTTCCATAGTAATCCTTGATAACCTTTTAAAAAAGGAAATGTGTTCCAAAGTTGCAGAAAAAATTTATTTCAATTAAATTTAAATAACTTTTGTCAAAATTAAAGACATGGCATAAAGAAGCACTTTAATAAGGTTTAATTACCTCAGTACATGTGTGTTTTACAGGTAAAAAGAAAGCCCTATTTTTCTTAAACTCGTGTATTACTTATCTAGTGAATTCAAAAGGCCTTGTGATTTAAGTTAAACAGGATGTTGCAATTTTGAATGAATGTTATTAAGAATTTAATACTCTCTGACCAGGTGTGATCTTTTTAATGAGTTTGCCCCAAGCAGGAGGTATTACTTAATACTTCACCACTAATCAGAAGAACAATTTTATTAATTTCTTTAATTTTTTATCCCTTTTTGATATATATATTATATATAATATATCCCAAATTATAATAAAATATTTATTTCCAATATAAGGTTTAACAATTGTGATTTTGTTGGCTGTTGTTGCCTCATTAAAAAGATAATTGTATAACTATTGTATGTAACCATGAAACCTATGTAGTTTTTATTTAGGAATTTAGAAAAATTAAGTTTTAAAAAAAAAAACATGCCAAACAAGAAGCACCTTAATAAGGTTTTATTACCCTCAGTATAGGTGTGGTTTTAAGGTAAAAAAAATCTTTTTTTTTTAACAAAACTCTAAACCTTTAAAATTAATATAATTAAATTATTATATAAGATAATTTGATTTAACTATCTCTATTTGATAAATCTGAGAATCATGTAAGGATGAAAAAATCTGTTTATGTATATATATATCTTTATTTTATTGTGGCTGTTGTCATGTCAGTTAAAAAGAAATTTATTTTAACAGTTAAAATTAAAAAAAAGTAAAGGTTATTTGGTCAAGTATGGTTTAGACTGGTCGAGTACTGTTCAGACCTTTGGTCGAGTATGGTTTAGACTGAAAAAATAGGTCGAGTACAGGTCGAGAATGGGTTAAGACTGTTTCAGACTGGTCGAGTAATAGTTCAGACTATTTTCAATGGCAAATATAAGGGTCAAGTACAAATCAGTACAGTCGAGTATGGTTAAGACTGGGGTCGAGTAATGTCCAGTAAAATTCAGACCAATTCAGACTGGTCGAGTAAAAATCAGTACAGTCGAGTACAGATATAGGCCATTTCAGACTTTTACTGGTTTGTAGTGATAATCATGATAATAGTACTTGATTCATAAATCTTCATTATATAAATATACTATAAAACATGACTAAAAGCTTCAAAATATATATAGTATTAGTTAGTAGTTCTTTATATTAAACAGGACTAGGAAAATCTAAATGAATCATAAAACATTAGGCCAGGAAAATGTAAGTACTTTTTATTGATTATAATGTATTTTTGCATTTATTTGGTGGTCTTAAATTGGATATTAATTATAACCAGATATTAAAGAAAAATGAAAATGCGCATTCACGAGTGAAATTAGTATTATTGGAATTTTTGATAACGCAAACTGATAGTGTGCGTTTGAAATGTGATCTATAATGTGAATGAATCAAGACGTGTAGGATAGTTGGGCAACACAGTGAATACAATTTTCAAAACCGTACCATAGTACAAATATGTAGATGTTATAAGGTTAAACTATTAAAACAAACAAACAAAATAGAATTGAAATTTTATAATAAAGATACGTTCCTGTTAGTAATTTTTTTCCAAAATTTTTTAATATATATACATGTAGTATCAATAAACACAAACATCAAGTACTTACAGATGGACATTTTATTTATCAAATGAATCTATTTTTATACGACCGCAAACAAATTTTTGTGGTCGTATATTGGTATGACGTTGGCGTCGTCGTCGTTGTTGTCGTGGTTAGGCGTCGTCGTTGTCGTAGTCGTCCGAAGACACATTGGTTTTCGCACTCAAACTTTAGTTTAAGTGAATGGATCTCTATGAAATTTTACCACAAGGTTCAATACCACAAAAGGAAGGTTGGGATTGATTTTGGGGGTTATGGTACCAACAGTAAAGGAATTAGGGGCCAAAAATAAGCAATTTTGTAACTTCAAGACATAACTTGTGTGTTAGTGTATGGATCTCTCTGACATTGTACCACAAGGTTCCATATCACAAAAATAATGCTGGGATTGATTTTGGGGGTATTTGCCTCAAAATTTTAGGAATTAGGGGCCAAAAAAGGGGCAAAAAACAAGCATTTTTCTAGTTTCATGACAATAACTTGTGTGTAAGTGTATGGATCTTTCTGAAATTGTACTACAAGGTTCCATATCACAAAGGGAAAGCTGGAATTGAGTTTGGGGGTAATTGCCTAAACGTTTAGGAATTGGGGGCCAAAAAGGGGCCAAAAATAAGCATTTTTCTAGTTTCCAGACAATAACTTGTGTTCAAGTGTATGGATCTCTCTGAAATTGTACTGCAAGGTACCATACCACAAAGGGAATGCTGGGATTGATGATGGGGGTAATTTCCTCAATATTTTAGGAATAAGGGGCCAAAAAGGGGCAAAAAACAAGCATTTTTCTAGTTTCAGGACAATAACTTGTGTGTAAGTGAATGGATCTCTCTGAAATTGTACTACAAGGTTCCATATCACAAAGGGAAGGCTGGGTTTGAGTTTGGGGTAATTGCCCTAAACGTTAGGAATTTGGGGCCAAAAAGGGGCCAAAAAACACATTTTTCTAGTTTCCAGACACTAACTTGTGTTCAAGTGTATGGATCTCTCTGAAATTGTACTGCAAGGTACCATACCACAAAGGGAAGGCTGGGATTGAGTTTAGGGGTGATGAATCATAAGGGGGTTCAAAAATTTGGGGGGGGGGATTTTTTTTTTTCCTTTTTTTTTCTTTTAAAATTTTCCATTTTAAGTTGGTTATTTCTGATTTATATTTAAAAGCAAATAATAATGATATGGTAGGAGATACACACCAAACAGGATGTGTAAATTATTATATAATAAGTATTGTGCAATAGCAAGAAATTTTCAATTGCACAGTATTGCACAATAGCAAGAAATGTTCAATTGCACAGTATTGCGCAATAGCAAGAAATCTTCAATTGCACTGTATTGCGCAATAGCAAGAAATATCCAATAGCACAATATTGCGGAATAGCAAGAAATTGTCAATTGTACAGTATTGCGCAATAGCAAGAAATATTTAATTGCACAGTATTGTGCAAAAGAAGATACTTCGTATAAATTGCTTTAATTTCTTGACCAATTTCAATGGGGTTTTATTCTTGAATTCTTGGGGTTCTTTAATATGCTGAATCTAACCGTGTATTTAGTTTTTGGATTTTGGGCCCCGTTTTTAAATTGGTCCACATTGAGGTCCAAAGGGGCCAAAATTAAACTTTGTTTGATTTCATCAAAAATTGAATTATTGGGGTTCTTTGATATGCCGAATCTAACTGTGTATTTAGATTCTTAATTTTTGGTTCCGTTTTCAAATTGGTCTACATTAAGGTCCAAAGGGTCCAAAATTAAACTTAGTTTGATTTTAACAAAAAATGAATTCTTAGGGTTCTTTGATATGCTGAATCTAAACATGTATTTAGATTTTTGATTATGGGCCCAGTTTTCAAGTTGGTCCAAATTGGGGTCCAAAATTAAACTTTGTTTGATTTCAACAAAAATTGAATACATGGAATATATGGGGTTCTTTGATATGCTGAATCTAACCATGTATTTAGATTTTTGATTTTTGGGCCCCGTTATCAACCTTGTGTACATTGAGGTCAAAAGGGTCCAAAATTAAACAATGTTTGATTTCATCAAAAATTGAATTCTTGGGGTTCTTTGATATGCTGAATCTAACCATGTATTTAGATTTTGGATATTGGACCATAATAGGTGAATGTCCAATTTAAAATTTTTAAGTTCTTAGACCACATTCATTCTGTGTCAGAAACCTTATTATGCTGTGTCAAATATTTAATCACAATCCAAATGCAAAGCTGTATCAAGCTTGAATGTTGTGTCCATACTTGCCCCAACTATTCAGGGTTCGACCTCTGCGGTTGTATCAAGCTGCGCCCTGCGGATTATTTTATTAAATTCTACCATTCTACTATATGAATAGATTAAGCCTCCGGGTGCGGGAGTTTCTCGCTGCATTGAAGACCTATTGGTGGCCTTCAGCTGTTGTCTGCTCTATGGTCGGGTTGTTGTCCTTTTGAAACATTCCCCATTACCATTCTCAATTTTATTTTATACTATACAAAATATAAGCAAAGACTTATAAATCCATACTAAAACAGTACAGAAAAATTAACATTATGATAGTACTTAATTAAATTTTGTTATGATTATTGTAAATTATATATTAGATTTTTTTGTGAGCTGCAAGGATTTAAAATCTTTGTGAATTGAAAACACACAAGTATTTTTATTCACGACCGTTTAAAATTTAAATATTATATTAATTTATCTTACTTTTATATTACAATACAAAAAAATAAATAACAATTACTTATAAAACCTTACTAAAACAGTAGGAAATAATTAATGTAGAAATATATTTATTGTTGTTTATCAACATTTTTGTTGAGCCTGCGACTTTTGTTGAGCCTGCGACTTTTGTCGCAGAAAGCTCGACATAGGGATGATAACTGGATAAGTGATCTGGCGGCGGTGGCAGCGTTAGCTAACTTCTTAAATGCTTTATATTTTAGAAGTTAGAAGACCTGGATGCTTCATACTTTGTATATAGATGCCTTATGTTACGAAGTTTCCATCTGTCATATGTCCATTGTCCTTGACCTCATTTTCATGTTTCAGTGACTACTTGAAAAAAAAAGTCAACATTTTTTGTAATGTTAATTTCTTTCTTATTATGAGTAATAGGATAACTATATTTAGTATGTGCGTACCTTGCAAGGCCCTCATGCTCATCAGACAAATTTGATTTGACCTCGACTTCATTTCATGGATCAGTGAATATGGTTAAGTTTTCGTGGTCAAGTCCATATATCAGATACTATAAGCAGTAGGTCTACTATATTTGGTATATGGAATGATTGTAAGGTGTACATGTCCAACTGGTAGGTGTCATCTGACCTTGACCTCATTTTCATGGTTCAGTGGTCAAAGTTAAGTTTTTGAGTTTTGGTCTTTTTTTCTAATACTACATGATACTATATGCAATAGGTCAACTATAAATGGTGTATGGAAGTATTTTATGATGTACATGTCAGTCTCACAGGTTTTATTGACCATGACCTCATTTTCACGGTTCATTTCTCAGTGTTAAGTTTTTGTGTTTTGGTCTGTTTTTCTTCAACCATGTCAACTATAAGCAATAGATCAACTATATTTGATGTATGGAAGGATTGTAAGGTGTATATGTCTGTCTGGCAGGTATCATCTGACCTTGACCTCATTTTCATGGTTCATTGGTCAATGTTAAGTTTTCATGGTTAAGTTTGTTTCTTAGAAACAATGCAATAAGCAATAGGTCAAATATGTTTGGTTTATTGAATGATTTTAAGGTGTACATGTATTTCTCTTTGGCTTATCTGACCTTGACCTCATTTTCTTGGATCATGTTAAGTTTATGTGTTACTTGTAGTAAAGCTTTGTATTTAGAACTATCAACATAAAATCAATGGTTAGTAAAGAAGGCGAGACATTTCAGCGTGTGCACTCTTGTTTTTGTATGATGCAAGGATTTATTCAGATTTAATTATTATGCATGTTTCATTTACAAATGAATATTTAAAAATACCAAAGCAGATCTAGAGTATCTTGTCATATAAATACTTATTTCTTAATTGCAACTCTGAAAATATTCTGACTTCAATTTAATATTTAGTTTCTACAGAAACATAAATACAGTATATATTTTGTATATATTTCTTTGATTTCTATTGAATTAATTAAATTGAATACTTTTGATAATAATATTATCTTTCTGTTTTCCGATCTAATATACACATTCAAACGTGAATGTTCTCTCCTTAGTCTATGATGAAAATACACACGTGGTTATATCTTCAGACATAATTAGTTTACATGTTATCATGACAATGCACAATACCACGTTATAATTGACCTAGATACACACAGCGTACAGGGGTCGTTTAAAACAAATATAATTGCGTTGTCATAATACTTGTTTAGAAACTTTCACATCAAAGTGCTTATAAACATTCACATTATTAAAAACACATATGTTTTGTGAAAAGGCAAAAAGGTTCTTATATTTAAACCATTTATTGACTGCAACCTAGCCTTATTGTTTACTTTCCAATTTACTTTGATGGTGTAATGTCACGTGGTAGCCTAGCCATAGAGGGACCGTATCAAAGAGTAGATAACAACCTGTATAAATGATCGAAAACTTTAGAGACGTTCCGAGAATTTTATTCCGACTTACGGCCGAGAGATATCGAGTGGCCCATAGACACATCCAAAACTCGCCAATATAAACCTGTGCAAGCCATTTGACCTTGAAAATATATTGCCTCAGGGAGGGTTCACGCAAAAAATTATAAGCATAAATTGTCATATCTCATTCCAACAGAGACTATATGGCTATGAACCTTTAGTCATGGTTAATTGACTTTGGATGTTTTACATCATTAGTTTACATTTGAAGGTAGTTGCCATTTTAATTTCAACATTGCATTTTAAAGTATATCAAAATTATATACAAGCAAGACTTATAATTATCAACGGAGTATTGAACAAAATTCTGTGGATGAAATTTTAAGATATATGTAATCTCCATTAAAGGGAATCCCCTCTTTCTATATAAATTCTATATATATATTTATTGACCTATTTCACTAATCTTTGATTGTTTTATTTGATGGAAATGTTAAAACCTACATATGTATATATCAATTTTTATTTTCAAATGCAGTTTCACAAGTTCTTATAATTAATGCATACAAATTTTCATCAAAATAAAATAAATTACCCATATGTATATATATATTCACTAAAAAAATATATGTCTAATTTTCATCATGTCCCTGTCGATTTATCATGCAAATTATTTGATTCACTAATTAAACCCATAATTTTATATAAGAGCGAAATTTGGTTTATGGAAGATTATATTACTCAATTTTTAGAGCCATAAACAGAGCCAAAATGCATGGAACTAACTGTGATATTTTATCCTTGACAGATTGATTCAGCTTTGAGAAAGTGCTTCATAAATTTTGTAAAACTGTTCTTGGATTTAAAAAAACCTCATGTAATATAGCTGCAAACTCTGAGTTAGGACGGTTTCCACTTGACTCCTTTATAAAAACTCAAGTTTTATTATATTTTTGTAGAATTAACTGCCATGAAATAAACCCTCTTGTTAAAGAAGCTTCCAAAGTAAATAAGTCTATGTCTGAAGATGGAATATATACTTGGTACACTTCTGCCAAGCACATTTTTAAAAATTTTAATATTGATGAACAAGAATCACATTGATTTTGATAAACCTTTTAAACTTATAAAAATTTCACTTAAAAAAACTTTTAAACATATTGTTAAAGAAAAGTATGATAAAATCATTCTTGAAAAACTTTCAAATATCGATAACAGTTCAAAACTTTACCTTTATAGTAAACTTAAAAATGAAATTAAACTGGAAGACTAAAGTTGCTCAATCTAAACAATTTTAATAGTCGTCCACATTTAACAAGTGACCATAACTTGGAAATTGAAATAGGTCGGTCACTCGATATAAAAAAAATTCAAAGAGAACACAGAGTGTGTAAAGTTTGTAAATTTTAGATGATAAAGAACACTTTTTCCTTCATTGCCAAATCAACAGTAATATTAGAAACCCCTAATAAATGCAATTAAAACCCATTATTCTAATTTTAACCAGCTTGACTCAAACTCTAAACTTAAAACTATTTTAGATCCCAATAAACATGATAAAGATATTTTGTCTAATGTTGTATGCTATATAAAGCAATCAATGGAATTGCAAAAAATAAGGTCCACATTGGTCAATTATCTATATATATATATTATTAATATTAACATGACTTGTTTAACACTTTTTTTCATGTTTTGTATGTTTCTTGTCACTTGTGTATATCATGTTTGCATTTTAACCCTTCAGGGTTTCACTTTTTGCAATAAAGTTATATATAAAAATTTACAGATAATACTTTGCCTGAATTTTAATGGTTATATTAAAGTACTTTTAAACATTCAAGGCCTATGACATGTTTGACATGAATTCCTTTTGTCTTGCCTTGAAGGAGTCAAAAAGCGAGACATATATAGGTTTATAAAAATAAGAAGATGTGGTTATTATATGATTGCCAATGAAACAACTCTCTGAAAAATGTATTCCACAACAAGAAACATGTATCATTCACTGAGTATACAGTTTTGTACCAGCTCTAAATTATCCTAAATAATATGCACATAGAAAATGGATAAATTACGAAGGATTATAATAAGATATACTGGATTGGTCCTGGACCCGCAGTGTTTATTTCATTAATTATGGAATAAGGTTTATATAATCTTTAAGTTAATGAATTTAAATCATGACAATGTATCAGCAGTTCTAAATTTTATATATTTATCCAAAGTATCTAATACAGTTATAACAATATAAAGTCTACCAAAAATATTGAAAGAGCTTAAGTAATACACATAATATGACTCATCAAGATCGCACTAAAATAACCTGTCTTACTAACTTTGTTTTAAATTCATTTTCAAGGATGGTAGTTGCAATTAGGTCAAACAGAATGTGGTTATTTGATATATAATTTGTAATTTTCATACACACATTCTCCACCACTGTGAAATAGAGGCACTATATGGGATTATTTGGCTGTGTTTAAAATATTTTATGAAATCTATTATTGGTACCTATTTTGATATTTGTAACCTATTGCATAATTAATTCTTTATATATTGTCATAAATGTCATATAAACAAATTAAAAATGTTTGTGACAAAAGCACATACTGGTATATATTTGATATGAAACATAAAATACAAATGCAAATAAATACAAATATTTTATTGACACAAACTCAATTACAATAATTGGCAACAGCCCATACAACTAGTACACAAATGGTAATGATGCAGCAATTAAACAATACTACATAACATATTAATAGGCACATTTGAACAATGAAATTTGCAGTTATATATATATATTAATATACATAGGTTAATGTAGAATAGGCTACTGACATACATACATTGTATGTTATAGCTTCATAATGTTCATATTACTCATTTGTCAGGACATTTTTCCTTAATTCAAATGATTGATTAATAAAAGATGATATTAATCTAAGTGTTTTCTACACTTGTTATTAAGTAGTAGTTTGATATATTCGTCCTCAGTTTTGGATTGTTTGTCATAATTTTTAAAATTGGACAATTTTGATATAAGGACATTTCTTTGTGATTCATATTTTGTACAGTGCAAGATAAAATGTTTTTCGTCTACTATTTTATTATTATGACATAATTTGCACAACCTTTCTTCTCTGTTAACTCGCAGGTACCTGCCCCTTTCAATTTCAAGATTGTGTGCACTTAGCCTAAGTTTTGTCAAAGGTGCCCTAGCTATCTTTCAACATATTCAATTGATCAACATAGTGTGCACGTTTATTTGAAAAACAATAATGTCGAAAAAATTATAATTTTTATGATTCCGTAATATATGAATTCTGTTCCTGTAAAATTTGGTCATGAATTCGTTGTTTTATTTGAGCAAGCATAGGTTTAATAGGTACATGGAAAGATGTTAAATACGAGAAGCCTAGATTTTGGATACATTTCTTCATATTACTTGTCCATATGTTGTTTTCTCTTTTTTAATAAAAATGTCAAAGGCTTTTTTTAAATCAATAAATGCAGCATAAACCACTCCTATGTTTAGTCCTGTATTGTTCAATAATTGATTCCAATGAAAAAATATGATCAGCTGTTCGATTATGTTCCATAAAACCAATTTGGTTTTTATACGACCGCAAAAAATTTTTGTGGTCGTATATTGGTATGACGTTGGCGTCGTCGTCGTCATCGTCGTCCTAAGACACATTGGTTTTCGCACTCTAACTTAAGTTTAAGTGAATGGATCTCTATGAAATTTTACCATAAGGTTCAATACCACAAAAGGAAGGTTGGGATTGATTTTGGGGGTTATGGTACCAACAGTTGAGGAAAAAGGGGCCAAAAAGGGGCCAAAAATAAGCATTTTTGTAACTTCCAGACATAACTTGTGTGTTAGTGTATGGATCTCTCTGACATTGTACCACAAGGTTCCATATCACAAAGGGAATCCTCAGATTGATTTTGGGGGTAAAATTTTTGCCTCAAAATTTTAGGAATTAGGGGCTAAAAAAGGGGCAAAAAACAAGCATTTTTCTAGTTTCATGACAATAACTTGTGTGAAAGTGTATGGATCTTTCTGAAATTGTACTACAAGGTTTCATATCACAAAGAGAAAGCTGGAATTGAGTTTGGGGGTAATTGCCAAAATGTTTAGGAATAAGGGGCCAAAAATAAGCTTTTTTCTAGTTTCCAGACAATAACTTGTGTTCAAGTGTATGGATCTCTCTGAAATTGTACTGGAAGGTTCCATATCACAAAGGGAATGTTTGGATTGATTTTGGGGGTCAATGCCTTAAAATTTTAGGAATTAGGGGCCAAAAAAGGGGCAAAAAACAAGCATTTTTCTAGTTTCATGACAATAACTTGTGTGTAAGTCTATGGATCTTTCTGAAATTGTACTACAAGGTTCCATATCACAAAGGGAAAGCTGGAATTGAGTTTGGGGGTAATTGCCCAAATGTTTAAGAATAAGGGGCCAAAAGGGGGCCAAAAATAAGCATTTTTCTAGTTTCCAGACAATAACTTGTGTTCAAGTGTATGGATCTCTCTGAAATTATACTACAAGGTACCATACCACAAACGGAAGGCTGGGAATGATTTTGGGGGTAATTGCCTCAAAATTTTAGAAATTAGGGGCTAAAAAGGGGCAAAAACAAGCATTTTTGTCGAGCCTGCGACTTTTGGTCTTTTTTTCTAATACTGCATGCAATAGGTCAGCTATATTTGGTGTATGGAATGATTGTAAGGTGTACATGTCTAGCTGGCAGGTGTCATCTTACCTTGACCTCATTTTCATGGTTCAGTGGTCAAAGTTAAGTTTTTGAGTTTTGGTCTTTTTTTCTAATACTATATGCAATAGTTCAACTATATTTGGTGTATGGAAATATTTTATGATCTATATGTCAGTCACGCAGGTTTTATTTGACCTTGACCTCATTTTCAAGGTTCATTGCTCAGTGTTAAGTTTTTGTGTTTTCATCTGTTTTTCTTAAACTATAAGCAATAGGTCAACTATATTTGTTGTATGGAAGAATTGTTAGCTGTACATGCCTGCCTAGCATGGTTCATCTGACCTTGACCTCATTTTCATGGTTCATTGGTCAATGTTTAGTTTACTTGGTTAAAGTTAAGTTTATGTGACAGTTGTAATAAAGCTTTATATTTAGGACTATCAACATAATATCAATGATTAGTAAAGAAGGCGAGACATTTCAGCGTGTGCACTCTTGTTCTAGTTTCAGGACAATAACTTGTTTGTAAGTGAATGGTTCTTTATGAAATTGTACTACAAGGTTCCATATCACAAAGGGAAAGCTGGGTTTGAGTTTGGGGGTGATGAATCATAAGGGGGTTTAAAAAATTAGGGGGGGATTTTTTTTTTCCTTTTTTTTTCTTTAAAATTTTCCATTTTAAATTGGTTATTTCTGATTTATATATAAAAGCAAATAATAATGATATGGTTTGAATAGGTAAATTAAAAATTTTTAAGTTCTTAGATCACATTCATTCTGTGTCAGAAACCTATGCTGTGTCAAATATTTAATTACAATCCAAATTCAGTGCTGTACGTATCAAGCTTGAATGTTGTGTCCATACTTGCCCCAACTGTTCAGGGTTCGACCTCTGCGGTCATATCAAGCTGCGCCCAGCGGAGCATTTTATCGCTAATCAAATTGTTGCATTGGGTAAATTTTAACAATCTGGCATGTATAATCTTGTTAAATACTTTTCCTAGGTTTGAACTGATAGAAATCCCTCGGTAATTTCTAGGGTCAGCCTTACTAACCTTTTTGTGATACAAAAATACAAGTCACAAAAGATTTAAAGTGATTTTGGTTTTAGTATAATACTGTCTAGATTTCGACAGAATGTGACTTTGCATGCATATTTATATAATTCACTCAGCAAAAAGGGACACCCATTGTGCTTTTATGGAATTGTTTGAGTTTTATCTGATTGTTCCAGATTAGGGAGCCTTCAACTTGCACTGTCATGCAATGTTTGAGTGTTTGCTTCATTTTTGAGTCCTCACTCATGCACCTATTTAAGATGAAAAACAGCAAAGAAGGTGCAAATCATTTGGGTTTTTTTTTGTCTCCTGTGCAATGCATTATGACCCTTAGAAATATTGATAATTTGGAAAATTGCATTGTTAGCGCTCTCATGTGTACAATTCTTTGCCAGATTTATATAAAACTTATATCATAGGGTTATACTTATGTTGTAGGTTTATATCAAATATGTCTGAGACAAGGTCGAAAATCAGTGCCGATTGATAATTTCTATTAGAGTTATGGCTTTTAGAAATATAAATAATATGGGAAATTGCATTGTTAGCCCTCCCCTGTGCACAATTCCTGCCAAATTTTTATGAAACTTATATTGTAGGTTAATATCAGCGATGTCTTGGATGAGTTCAAAAATAAATGCCGATCACATTATTTTTAAAAGAGTTATGCTCCTTGGAAGTATTGATTATATGGAAATTTGTATTGTATAAAGCGCTCTCACTTGTCCAAATTTGCCAGGTTTTTAACAAATTCATATCAAAGGTTAATTATAAATAAGTGTAGTTGAATCAAACATTTTTGCCTAAATGGTTACTCAGATAATCTTTAGACCTGTTAACCATTAGTTAAGTTGATGTGTTGAGGCCTTATCTATAGTACTGTTTAAAGTACCATTTTTATGATACATTTCAAGACTTCGTTGATTTGCATTTCAGCATTTTTGAGTGGGCATTCACGTATGACAAAGCCTTGGACAATGGAGGTGGCATATATTTAGATGTAGCTCACCTTGCCTGTTGTTCGTCGTCTGTTAACTTTTACAAAAATCTTCTCCTCTGAAACTACTCTGTCATATTTTACAAAACTTAGTCACAATCATCATTGGGGTATTTAGTTTTAAAA
The DNA here is from genome assembly GCF_021869535.1 of Mytilus californianus. Classification (NCBI taxonomy): domain Eukaryota; kingdom Metazoa; phylum Mollusca; class Bivalvia; order Mytilida; family Mytilidae; genus Mytilus; species Mytilus californianus. Next base: position 98,298,863 of record NW_026262668.1, read on the forward strand.
AATGTGTCCGATGACCCCGCCTGCCAACCAAGATGGCCGCCATGGCTAAAAATAGAATATAGGGGTAAATACAGTTTTTGGCTTATATCTCTGAAACTAAAGCATTTAGAGTAAATCTAACAGGGATAAAAATATTCATCAGGTTTAGATCTATGTGCCCTGAAATTTTCAGACAAATCATGCAGACAACACGTTGTTGGGTTGCTGCCCCTGAATTGGTAATTTTAAGGAAATTTTGCAGTTTTTGGTTACTATCTTGAATATTATTACAGATAGAGATAAACTGTAAACAGCAATAATATTCAGCATAGTAAGATCTACAAATAAATCAACATGAACAAAATTGTCAATTGACCCATTAAGGAGTAATTGCCCTTTATAGTCAATTTTTAACAATTTTTCATAAATTTTTGTAATCTTTTACAAAAATCTTCTCCTCTGAAACTACTGAGACAAATTTAACCAAACTTGGTCACAATCATCATTAGGGTATTTAGTTTGAAAAATTTGTCCGATGACCCCACCTGCCAACCAAAATGACCGACATGGCTAATGGTGAGCAATACAGGCTCCTTGGAGCCTCTAGTTTTCTTGTACTATATGCAATAGATCAACTATATTTGGTGTATGGAAATATTTAACAATGTACATGTATGTCAGTCTTGCAGGTTTTATTGGACCTTGACCTTATTTCTCAGTGTTAAGGTTTTGTCAAGCCTGCGACTTTTGTTGAGAAAGCTCGACATAGGGATAGTGATTTTGTGGCGGCGGTGTTAGCTTACTTCTTAAAAGCTTTATATTTTCAAAGGTAGAAGACCTGGATGCTTCATACTTTGTATATAGTTGCCTTATGTTATGAAGTTTCCGTCTGTCATGTCTGTCCATTGTCCTTGACCTCATTTTCATGGTTCAGTGACTACTTGAAAAAAAGTAAAGATTTTTTGTAATGTTAATTTCTCTTTTATTATGAGTAATAGGATAACTATATTTAATATGTGCATACCTTGCAAGGTCCTCATGCCCGTCAGACAGTTTTCATCTGACCTCGACCTCATTTCATGGATCAGTGAACACGGTTAAGTTTTCGTGGTCAAGTTCATATATCAGATACTTTTAGCAATAGGTCTTCTATATTTGGTGTATGGAATGATTGTAAGGTGTACATGTCTAACTGGCAGGTGTCATCTGACCTTGACCTGATTTTCATGGTTCAGTGGTTGAAGTTAAGTTTTTTTGTTTTGGTCTTTTTTCTAATACTATATGCAATAGGTCAACTATATTTGGTGTATGGAAATATTTTACAATGTACATGTCAGTCTGGCCGGTTTTATTTGACCTTGACCTCATTTTCACCGTTCATTGGTCAGTGTTTGAATAGTTTTTGTCGAGCCTGCAACTTTTGTCGCAGAAAGCTCGACATAGGGATAGTGATCCGGCTGCAGCGGCAGCAGCTACAGCGGTGGCAGTGGCGTTAGCTAACTTCTTAAAAGCTTTATATTTTAGAAGCTAGAAGACCTGGATGCTTCATACTTTGTATATAGATGCCTTATGTTACGAAGTTTCCGTCTGTCATATGTCCATTGTCCTTGACCTCATTTTCATGGTTCAGTAAAATTGAGAATGGAAACTACTTGAAAAAAAAGTCAACATGTTTTGTTATGTTAATTTCTTTCTTATTATGAGTAATAGGATAACTATATTTAGTATGTCTACCTTGCAAGGTCCTCATGCCCGTCAGACAATTTTGATTTGACCTCGACCTCATTTCATGGATCAGTGAAAAAGGTTAAGTTTTCGTGGTCAAGTCCATGGTATATGAAATGATTGTAAGGTGTACATGTCCAACTGGTAGGTGTCATCTGACCTTGACCTCATTTTCATGGTTCAGTGGTCAAAGTTAAGTTTTTGAGTTTTGGTCTTTTTTTCTAATACTATATGCAATAGGTCAACTATAAATGGTGTATAGAAATATTTTATGATGTACATGTCAGTCTCACAGGTTTTATTTGACCTTGACCTCATTTTCATGGTTCATTTCTCAGTGTTCAGTTTTTTGTGTTTTGGTCTGTTTTTCTTCAACTATAAGTAATAGATCAACTATATTTGATGTATGGAAGGATTGAAGGTGTATATGTCTGTCTGGCAGGTATCATCTGACCTTGACCTCATTTTCATGGTTCATTGGTCAATGTTAAGTTTTCATGGTTAAGTTTGTTTCTTAAATACTATAAGCAATAGGTTAGCTATATTTAATGCCTAAATTGATTGTAAGGTGTACATGCATGTCTGTCTGGCATGGTTCATTTGACCTTGACCTCATTTTCATGGTTCATTTCTCAGTGTTAAGTTTTTGTGTTTTGGTCTGTTTTTCTTCAACTAAAAGCAATAGATCAACTATATTTGATGTATGGAAGGATAATGTAAGGTGTATATGTTTGTCAGTTGTCAGGTATCATCTGACCTTGACCTTATTTTCATGGTTCATTGGTCAATGTTAAGTTTTCATGGTTAAGTTTGTTTCTTAGATACAATAAGCAATAGGTCAACTATGTTTGCTTTATTGAATGATTGTAAGGTGTACATGTATTTCTCGTTTGGTTTATCTGACCTTGACCTCATTTTACTTGGATCATGTTAAGTTTATGTGTTACTTGTAGTAAAGCTTTGTATTTAGGACTATCAACATAAAATCAATGGTTAGTAAAGAAGGCGAGACATTTCAGCATGTGCACTCTTGTTGTGTTTTGGTCTGTTTTCTTAAACTATAACCAATAGGTCAACTATATTTGTTGTATGGAATGATTGTTAGGTGTATATGTCTCTCTGGCAGGTTTTATCTGACCTTGACCTCATTTTCATGGGTCATTGGTCAATGTTAAGTTTGTTATGCCCACGCCGTAGCGGAGGGGGCATTAAGTTTTACCATTGTCTGTCTGTACGTATGTCTGTACGTCCATCCGTCCGTACGTCCCAAAATTGGTTTCCGTTCTCTAACTTTAGTTTGCCTCAACCAAATGTTATGAAACTTATACACAATGCTTATTACCACATAACACAGATCAAGTTTCAATTTTGGTGGCGTCACTTTAACCGTTCTAGAGTTATGCCCCTTTACAAATGGAAACGTTCTCTAACTTTAGTTTGACTCAACCAAATATTATGAAACTTATACACACTGCTTATTACCACAAAACACAGATGAAGTTTGAATTTTGGTGGCATCACTTTTACCGTTCTAGAGTTCCCTTTACAAATGGAAAAATTGCTTTTCTCATCACTTGGCGTTCGTCGTTTGCGTCCATCTTCGTCGTCGTCTGTCGTCGTTAGCTTTTTACAAAAATCTTCTGCTCTGAAACCACTGGGCCACCAAATTTGGCCAAAATCATCATTAGGGTATCTAGTTTAAAAAATGTGTCCGATGACCCTGCCAACCAGCAAAGATGGCAGCCATGGCTAGAAATAGAACATAGGGGTAAAATGTAGATTTTGGCTTTTATCTCTGAAAACAAAGCATTTAGAGTAAATCTGACACATGGTAAAACTGATTATCACATGAAGATCTATCTGTCCTGAAATTTTCAGACAAATCTGACAACCTGTTGTTGGGTTGCTGCCCCTGAATTGGTAATTTAAGGAAATTTTGCAGTTTTTGGTTATCATCTTGAATATTATAGATAGAGATAAACTGTAAACAGCAATAATGTCCAGCAAAGTAAGATCTACAAATAAGTCGTCATGACAAAAATTGTCAGTTGACCTCTTTAGGAGTTATTGCCCTTTATAGTCAATTTGTTGTAAATTTTTGTAATCTTTTACAAAAATCTTCTCTGAAACTACTGAGACAAAGTTAACCATACTTGGCCATAATCATTATTAGGGTATCTAGTTTGAAAAATTTGTCCGAATACCCCACCTTCCAACCATCATGGCTAACTTGGTTAAAAATAAAATATAGGGGTAAAATGCAGTTTTTGGTTTATATCTCTGAAACTAAAGCATTTAGAGCAAATCTGACAGGTGGCAAAAATGTTCATCAGATTGAGATTTATCTGCCCTGAAATTTTCAGGCGAATCCTACAACCTGTTGTTGGGTTGCTGCCCCTGAGTTAGTAATTTTACAGAAATTTTGCAGTTTTTAGCTCACCTGGCCCAAAGGGCCAAGTGAGCTTTTCTCATCACTTGGCGTCCGGCGTCTGGCGTCCATAGTCCGTTAACTTTTACAAAAATCTTAATTCTCCTCTGAAACTACTGAGCCAAATTTAACCAAACTTGGCCACAATCATCATTGGGGTATCTAGTTTAAAAATGTGTCCGGTGACCCAGCCAACCAACCATGATGGCCACCATGGCTAAATATAGAACATAGGGGTAAAATGTAGATTTTGGCTTATATCTCTGAAACCAAAGCATTTAGAGCAAATCTGACATGGGGTAATATTGTTTATCAGGTCAAGATCCATATGCCCTGAAATTTTGAGATGAATGGGACAACTTGTTATTGGGTTGCTGCCCCTGAATAGGTAATTTTAAGGAAATTTTGCAGTTTTTATACGACCGCAAAAAAATTTTTGTGGTCGTATATTGGTATGACGTTGGCGTCGTCGTCGTCGTACGAAGACACATTAGTTTTCGCACTCTAACTTTAGTTTAAGTGAATGGATCTCAATGAAATTTTACCATAAGGTTCAATACCACAAAAGGAAGGTGGGGATTGATTTTGGGGGTTATGGTACCAACTGTTAAGGAATTAGGGGCCAAAAAGGGGCCAAAAGTAAGCATTTTTCTAGTTTCATGACAATAACTTGGTGTGTAAGTCTATGGATCTCTCTGACATTGTATCACAAGGTTCCATATCACAAAGGGAATGCTGGGATTGATTTTGGAGGTAATTGCCTCCAAATTTTAGGAATTAGGGGCCAAAAAGGGGCAAAAAACAAGCATTCTTCTATTTTCATGACAATAACTTGTGTGTAAGTGTATGGATCTTTATGAAATTGTACTACAAGGTTCCATATCACAAAGGGAAAGCTGGAATTGAGTTTGGGGATAATTGCCCAAAAAGCTTAGGAAAAAGGGACCAACAAGGGGCCAAAAATAAGCATTTTTCTAGTTTCCAGACAATAACTTGTGTTCAAGTGTATGGATCTCTCTGAAATTATACTGCAAGGTACCATACCACAAAGGGAAGGCTGGGATTGATTTTGGGGGTAATTCCCTCAAAATTTTAGTAATTAGGGGCCATAAAAGGGCAAAAAAACAAGCATTTTTCTAGTTTCAGGACAATAACTTGTATGTAAGTGTATGGATCTTTATGAAAGTGTACTGCAAGGTTCCATATCACAAAGGGAAAGCTGGGTTTGAGTTTGAGGGTAATTGCCCTAAACGTTTAGGAATTTGGGGCCAAAAAGGGGCCAAAAAACAAGCATTTTTCTAGTTTCCAGACAATAACTTGTGTTCAAGTGTATTGATCTCTCTGAAATTGTACTGCAAGGTACCATACCACAAAGGGAAGGCTGGGATTAAGTTTGGGGGTGATGAATCATAAGGGGGTTCAAAAAAATTGGGGGGTGGGGGGATTTATTTTTCCTTTTTATTTTTCTTTAAAATTTTCCATTTTAAATTGGTTTTTTCTGATTTATATATAAAAACAAATAATACTGATATGGTTTGAATAGGTAAATTAAAATATTTTAAGTTCTTAGACCACTTTCATTCTGTGCCAGAAACCTATGCTGTGTCAAATATTTAATTACAATCCAAATTCAGTGCTGTATCAAGCTTGAATGTTGTGTCCATACTTGCCCCAACTGTTCAGGGTTCGACCTCTGCGGTCGTATCAAGCTGCGCCCCAGCGGAGCATTTTATTGGTTATTATCTTGAATATTATTATAGATAGAGATAAACTGTAAACAGCAATAATGTCCAGCAAAGTAAGATCTACAAATAAGTCATCATGACCAAAATTGTCAGTTGACCCCTTTAGGAGTTATTGCCCTTTATAGTCAATTTTTCGTAAATTTTTGTTGTCTTTTACAAAAATCTTCTTCTCTGAAACTACTGAGACAAATTTAACCATACTTGGCCATAATCATTATTAGGGTATCTAGTTTGAAAAATTTGTCCGATGACCCCACCTGCCAACCATCATGGCTGACTTGGTTAAAAATAGAACATAGGGGTAAAATGCAGTTTTTGGTTTATATCTCTGAAACTAAAGCATTTAGAGCAAATCTCACAGGTGACAAAAATGTTCATCAGATTGAGATTTATCTGCCTTCAAATTTTCAGACGAATCCGACAAACCGTTGTTGGGTTGCTGCCCTGAGTAAGTAATTTTACAGAAATTTTGCAGTTTTTTGTTATCTTAGGTATCATTATAATATCTAATATCTAATACTATTAATTATGATTTTAACCTTATTTTACATGATTTCCAAAGCATCAGTAAATACAGGTGAGCAACACAGGCTCTTGAGAGCCTCTAGTTTCAGTCAAATTTGTCAACTGTCTACCTAATATTATACAATAATAAAATGAGTACTTGTGGCATGATTGCCAATGAGATAACTTTGTACCAGAGACCAAAGGGCAGGTGGATGAGTACTGAAAATTGTCTCTTGTCCTCGACATCAGGAATACTGATATAAGCATTTTTTATCGTAAAATACTTACTTACAGATTGTGGTTTGAAAGTATATTTCTTTCCTAGTAGAAATTTATATCCATTTCTAGTACATTTCTAACAAACTTTTGGTACATTGTAAGTCTCCGTTCACTTTATTTTTAATGTTTTGCAGCTAAAAGTATTATTTCAAATTGGACAGTGTTCAGCAGCAAGTATTACAATGTGATTTGGATGAGATTAAAAGATATATATCTTGAGGCACATACTGACCCATAGAATAAAGAGAAGAAGGAAAGACAGTGAAAAACAGGAAATATTTGAAAGGGTAAACATTTATTTTTCAAAAAAAAAAACTGATTATGGTCTTCTTAAATTTCATTACTGTGATAAAGATTTATGTTAATTTCCATCAGGAAATTGGTATACCTTATTTCATATTAATTGGTACAAAATATGCTTTACAACCAAATATAGTGTATAAAAATAAAGAAATATTGTGTTTTAAGTAAACAATATAAAAAAATATCCTGTTCTGCAATTGAGTAAAAAGAACCATTTCATTGAAGGAACTGGGATGTATAAGTAATCTCCCACACATTGCGCTTACTAAGATTTGATTTCATTCAAATTTGTCAACTGTCTACCTAATATTTTACAATAATAAAATGGGTACATGTGGCATGATTGCCAATGAGATAACTTTGTACCAGAGACGAAAGGCAAGTGGATGAGTACTGAAAATTGTCTCTTGTCCTCTACATCAGGAATACTTATATAGGCATTTTTATACGACCGCAAAAAAATTTTTGTGGTCGTATATTGGTATGACGTCGTCGTCCGAAGACACATTGGTTTTCGCACTCTAACTTTAGTTTAAGTGAATGGATCTCTATGAAATTTTACCACAAGGTTCAATACCACTAAAGGAAGGTTGGGATTGATTTTGGGGGTTATGGTACCAACAGTAAAGGAATTAGGGGCCAAAAAGGGGCCAAAAATAAGCATTTTTGTAACTTCCAGACATAACTTGTGTGTTAGTGTATGGATCTCTCTGACATTGTACCACAAGGTTCCTTATCACAAAAGGAATGCTGGGATTGATTTTGGGGGTAATTGCCTCAAAATTTTAGGAATTAGGGGCCAAAAAAGGGGCAATAAAAAAAAGCATTTTTCTAGTTTCATGACAATAACTTGTGTGTAAGTGTATGGATCTTTCTGAAATTGTACTACAAGGTTCCATATCACAAAGGGAAAGCTGGAATTGTGTTTGGGGGTAATTGCCGAAACGTTTAGGAATTTGGGGCCAAAAAGGGGCCAAAAATAAGCATTTTTCTAGTTTCCAGACAATAACTTGTGTTCAAGTGTATGTATCTCTCTGAAATTGTACTGCAAGGTACCATACCACAAAGGGAAGGCTGGGATTGATGATGGGGGTAATTGCCTCAATATTTTATGAATTAAGGGCCAAAAAGGGGCAAAAAACAAGCATTTTTCTAGTTGCAGGACAATAACTTGTGTGTAAGTGTATGGATCTTTCTGAAATTGTACTACAAGGTTCCATATCACAAAGGGAAAGCTGGGTTTGAGTTTGGGGGTAATTGCCCTAAACGTTTAGGAATTTTGGGCCAAAAAGGGGCCAAAAAACACATTTGTCTAGTTTCCAGACAATAACTTGTGTTCAAGTGTATGGATCCCTCTGAAATTGTACTGCAAGGTACCATACCACAAAGGGAAGGCTTGGATGAATCATAAGGGGGTTCAAAAAATTTTGGGGGGGATTTTTTTTTCATTTGTTTCTTTTTTTCCTTTTTTTTTTCTTTTTAAATTTTCCATTTTAAGTTGGTTATTTCTGATTTATATTTAAAAGCAAATAATCATGATATGGTAGGAGATACACACCAAACAGGATGTGTAAATTATTATATAATAAGTATTGTGCAATAGCAAGAAATTTTCAATTGCACAGTATTGCACAATAGCAAGAAATGTTCAATTGCACAGTATTGCGCAATAGCAAGAAATCTTCAATTGCACAATATTGCGCAATAGCAAGAAATATCCAATAGCACAATATTGCGCAATAGCAAGAAATTGTCAATTGTACAGTATTGCGCAATAGCAAGAAATATTTAATTGCACAGTATTGTGCAAAAGAAGATACTTCGTATAAATTGCTTATTTCTTGACCAATTTCAATGGGGTTTTATTCTTGAATTCTTGGGGTTCTTTAATATGCTGAATCTAACTGTGTATTTAGTTTGTGGATTTTGGGCCCTGTTTTTAAATTGGTCCACATTGAGTTCCAAAGGGTCTAAAATTAAACTTTGTTTGATTTCGTCAAAAAATTGAATTATTGGGGTTCTTTGATATGCCGAATCTAACCGTGTATTTAGATTCTTAATTTTTGGTTCCGTTTTCAAATTGGTCTACATTAAGGTCCAAAGGGTCCAAAATTAAACTTAGTTTGATTTTAACAAAAATTGAATTCTTAGGGTTCTTTGATATGCTGAATCTAAACATGTATTTAGATTTTTGATTATGGGCCCAGTTTTCAAGTTGGTCCAAATGGGGGTCTAAAATTAAACTTTGTTTGATTTCAACAAAAATTGAATATATGGGGTTCTTTGATATGCTGAATCTAACCATGTATTTAGATTTTTGATTTTTGGGCCCCGTTATCAACTTTGTCCACATTGAGGTCAAAAGGGTCCAAAATTAAACTTTGTTTGATTTCATCAAAAATTGAATTCTTGGGGTTCTTTGATATGCTGAATCTAACCATGTATTTAGATTTTGGATATTGGACCATAATAGGTGAATGTCCAATTTAAAATTTTCAAGTTCTTAGACCACATTCATTCTGTGTCAGAAACCTATGCTGTGTCAAATATTTAATCACAATCCAAATGCAAAGCTGTATCAAGCTTGAATGTTGTGTCCATACTTGCCCCAACTGTTCAGGGTTCGACCTCTGTGGTCGTATCAAGCTGCACCCTGCGGAGCATTTTATTTATCGTAAAATACTTACTTACGGATTGTGGTTTGAAAGTATATTTCTTTCCTAGTAGAAATTTATATCCATTTCTAGTACCTTTCTAACAAACTTTTGATAAGTCTCCATTCACTTTATTTTTAATGTGTTGCAGCCAGAGTTATTTTTTCAAATTGGACAGTGTTCAGCCACAAGTATTACAATATGATTTGGATGGAACAAAAGCAATGCAAATATCATGATGCACATACTGACCCATAGAATAAAGAGAAAGAAAGATAGTGAAAAACAGGAAATATTTGAAAGGGTAAACATTTATTTTTTTAATCTAATAGACTGATTATGACCTTATTAGATTTCATTACTGTGATAAAGATTTATGTTAATTTCCATCAGGAAATTGGTATACCTTATTTCATATAAATAGGTACAAAATTTGCTGTACAACCAAATATAGTGTATAAAATTTCAGAAAAATTGCATTTTAAGTAAACAATGTAAAAAAATATCATGTTCTGCAATTGAGTAAAATTTTAAGATTCATTTCATATAAGGAACTGGGATGTTTAAGGAATCTCCCACACATTGCACTTACTAAGATTTTATTTCATTCAAATTTGTCAACTGTCTACCTAATATTTTACAATAATAAAATGAGTACTTGTGGCATGATTGCCAATGAGATAACTTTGTACCAGAGACCAAAGGGCAAGTGGATGAGTACTGAAAATTGTCTCTTGTCCTCTACATCAGGAATACTTATATAGGCATTTTTTATCGTTAGATACTTACTTACGGATTGTGGTTTAAAGTATATTTCTTTCCTAGTAGAAATTTATATCCATTTCTAGTACCTTTCTAACAAACTTTTGATAAGTCTTCATTCACTTTATTTTTAATGTTGCAGCTAGAGTTATTATTTCAAATTGGACAGTGTTCAGCCGCAAGTATTACAATGTGATTTGGATGAGATCAAAAGCAATGCAAATATCATGATGCACATACTGACCCATAGAATAAAGAGAAAGAAAGATAGTGAAAAACAGGAAATATTTGAAAGGGTAAACATTTCTTTTTTTAATCTAATAGACTGATTATGACCTAATTAGATTTCATTACTGTGATAAAGATTTATGTTAATTTTATCATCAGGAAATTGGTATACTGTAAATTCAGAAATTATTGCGATGTTTTTATTATTGCGAAAAATGCGACAGGGTTATAATCGCAATAATTTAAACTCGCATTTTAAAACTTTGTACATGAATTAAACAGGATTTTTCACAATATCGCAAAAATTAAAATCGCATTTTAGTCTAAAATGACAAAATCGCAATAATAAATGCACGCAATAATTTCTTAATTTACAGTACCTTATTTCATATTAATTGGTACAAAAATATGCTTTCATTACTGTGATAAAGATTTATGTTAATTTTATCATCAGGAAATTGGTATACCTTATTTCATATTAATTGGTACAAAAATATGCTGTACAACCAAATATAGTGTATAAAATTTCACAAAAATTGTGTTTAAGTAAACAATGTAAAAAATATCCTGTTCTGCAATTGAGTAAAGAGTCATTTCATATAAGGAACTGGGATGTATAAGTACTCTCCCACACATTGTGCTTACTAAAATTTAATTTCATTCAAATTTTTCAACTGTCTACCAAATATTTTACAATAATAAAATGAGTACTTGTTGCATGATTGCCAATGAGATAACTTTGTAGCAGAGACCAAAGGGCAAGTGGATGAGTACTGAAAATTGTCTCTTGTCCTCGACATCAGGAATACTGATATAAGCATTTTTTATCATAAAATTCTTACTTACAGATTGTGGTTTGAATGTATATTTCTTTCCTATTAAAAATTTATATCAATTTCTAGTACCTTTCTAACAAGTTTTTGATATGTCTCCATTCATTTTATTTTTATACGACCGCAAAAATTAAAAAATTTTTGGTCGTATATTGGTATGACGTTGGCGTTGTCGTCGTCCGAAGACACATTGGTTTTCGCAATCTAACTTTAGTTTAAGTCAATGGATCTCCATGAAATTTTACCATAAGGTTCAATACCACAAAAGGAAGGTTGGGATTGATTTTGGGGGTTATGGTACCAACAGTTAAGGAATTAAGGGCCAAAAAGGGGCCAAAAATAAGCATTTTTGTAACTTCCAGACATGACTTGTGTGTTAGTGTATGGATCTCTCTGACATTGTACCACAAGGTTCCATATCACAAACGGAATGCTGGGATTGATTTTGGGGGTAATTGTCGCAAAATTTTAGGAATTAGGGGCCAAAAAAGGGGCAAAAAACAAGCATTTTTCTAGTTTCTTGATAATAACTTGTGTGTAAGTATATGGATTTTTCTGAAATTGTACTATAAGGTTCCATATCACAAAGGGAAAGCTGGAATTGAGTTTGGGGGTAATTGCCCAAAACGTTTAGGAATAAGGGGCCAAAAAGGGGCCAAAAATAGCATTTTTCTAGTTTCCAGACAATAACTTGTGTTCAAGTGTATGGATCTCTCTGAAATTGTACTGCAAGGTACCATACCACAAAGGGAATGCTGGGATTGATTTTGGGGGTAATTGCCTCAAAATTTTAGGAATTAGGGGCCAAAAAGGGGCAAAAAAACAAGCATTTTTCTAGTTTCAGGACAATAACTTGTGTGTAGGTGTATGGATCTTTATGAAATTGTACTACAAGGTTCCATATCACAAAAGGAAAGCTGGGTTTGAGTTTGGGGGTAATTGCCCTTAACGTTTTGGAATTTGGGGCCAAAAAGGGGCCTAACAACAAGCATTTTTCTAGTTTCCAGACAATAACTTGTGTTCAAGTGTATGGATCTCTCTGAAATTGTACTGCAAGGTACCATATATACCACAAAGGGAAGGCTGGGATTGAGTTTGGGGGTAATTGCCTCAAAATTTTAGGAATTAGTGGCCAAAAAGGGGCAAAAAACAAGCATTTTTCTAGTTTCAGGACAATAACTTGTGTGTAAGTGTATGGATCTTTATGAAATTGTACTACAACGTTCCATATCACAAAAGGAAAGCTGGGTTTGAGTTTTGGGGTAATTGCTCTAAACGTTTAGGAATTTGGGGCCAAAAAGGGGCCTAAAAACAAACATTTTTCTAGTTTCCAGACAATAACTTGTGTTCAAGTGTATGGATCTCTCTGAAATTGTACTGCAAGGTACCATACCACAAAGGGAAGGCTGGGATTGAGTTTGGGGGTGATGAATCATAAGGGGGTTCAAAAAATTTAGTGGAGGGATTTTTTTTTTCTTTAAAATTTTCCATTTTAAATTGGTTATTTCTGATTTATATATAAAAGCAAATAATAATGATATGGTTTGAATAGGTAAATTAAAAATTTTTAAGTTCTTAGACCACATTCATTCTGTGTCAGAAACCTATGCTGTGTCAAGTATTTAATCACAATCCAAATTCAGTGCTGTATCAAGCTTGAATGTTGTGTCCATACTTGCCCCAACTGTTCAGGGTTCGACCTCTGTGGTCGTATCAAGCTGCGCCCCAGCGGAGCATTTTATTAATGTTTTGCAGCTAGAGTTATTATTTCAAATTGTGAAAAAGGCAGATATTCAGTGTGAATTTTTGCCAAGAAAGACCAACAGGTTTGTAGGTTATTATGAATAGAATTGAGAATGGAAATTGGGAAATGGTCAAAGAGCAGAAAACAGTGCAAGGCCACCAATGGGTCTTCAACACGGCGATAAAATTCTGCACTTGGAGGTGGGCTTCAACTGGCCCCTAGACAAAAATGTGTACCAGTTCGTGAAAATTGATGTCACACTTAACTATAAAACATTAAAATGAATTAAAATTAAAAACCGTACAAGACTAACAAAGTCCGGAGGCTCCTGACTTGGGACAGGCGCAAAATTACACTGGTATGAAACATGTTTAGTGAGATCTTAACCCTCCTCCTATACCTCTAGCCAATGTAGAATTAACAAACCCTTGCCAATATGCACAGTAAAACTCAAAGAAGTCTGAGTCCGATGTCAAAATAGGTAACAAAAGAAACTAAACACTCGACTCCAATCTTAATTGACTAGGATTGTCAGTTTTCCTATCCACGGTCGGTGGTTTTCTCCGGGCACTCTGGCTTCCTCCACCAATAAAAACTGGCCGCCACGAAATAGCCCAAAAGCGGTGCTTAAAAGTGGCATTAAAACACCAAAAATTTAAAAAAAATCAAATATATCAAATTTAGTATAATTATATTATTTGTTATACCCCACTTAGGGGTATTATGTTTTTCGGTCTGTGCATCCATTCGTTCATCCATCCGTCTGTTTGTTCGTTCATCCGTCTGTCCCGCTTCAGGTTGAAGTTTTTGGTGAAGGTAGTTTTTGATGAAGTTGAAGTCCAATCAACTTGAAACTTAGTACATATGTTCCCTATGATATGATCTTTCTAATTTTAGTGCCAAATTAGAGTTTTTACCCCAATTTCACGGTCCACTGAACATAGAAAATGATAGTGCGGGTGGGTCATCCGTGTACTATGGACACATTCATGTTTTTCATAAAATATAGCCTTGTTTTTTTTTAATCAGTAAATATGGAACATGAACTCATTGTTGATGAAAAGATACATAAATGTAGTCATGAAGAAAAATGATTTAGTTCGCCAATGGTGAGAATTTTTCTTGGCAATCTATCAGAGGGAACATTGTAAAAGTTTTCTTGGCTTCATTGAAAGGGTATAATCAGTTACTGTTGATTCATTCAAGATCGTGGGATACCAATTTTCGTGGATTTCGTGGGTACAGGGCAACCATGAATTTCTATGTTCAACGAACTACAAATATTCTATAGGAATGATTGCAGACTTTGACAAAACCACGAAATAAAATATCAACGAAAATGCGAGTTTTCCTTAAACCACGAAAATTGGTACCCATGAAAATAAATTAATTCACAGTATGCATAAGTAACAGATAACTTCAATCAATTGCATGTAGACACTCAGGTCCAGACATGTATTGGTCTTGTTAATGGTCTGACACCTGAGTTTTTATGTTTCATTGATCAGACAATAATTTTTGTTTAGTTAATAGCCATTTCAAACAAAATTCATTTTGATTTCATTTTAAATCAACCTTTTTCATCACATTAATTTTAGTTTTGAGAATGATTTGTATTCATTTTAGGTAAACCTTGTGCACCTGAAGGTCATGGTTATGTGATGGCAGATGGATTTATTCACGCTGAAGTGACAGCAAGTATGTTTAATGTTTCCATCATTAAATTTATTTTAGGTAAATCTTTTTTCGCCTGAAGGTCCTGATTACATGATGGCAGATGGTTTAATCCAACCTGAAGAAACAGGAAGTATGTTTAATATTTCTTTGATTAAATTAACAAATTTCATACATATTCCATTTTCAAAAATTTTATTAATATTCCTTTTTTTCAAAATTTATTCACATCATGAAATTTCTGTTTTTTTTTCAGTTTGTAAATAGATATAAGAAGATGTGGTATGAGTGCCAATGAGACAACTCTCCATCCAAGTCAAAATTTATAAAAGTAAACCATGACATGTCAAAGTGAGGTCTTCAACACGGAGCCTTGGCTCACACCGAACAGCAAGCTATAAAGGGCCCCAAAAATTACTAGTGTAAAACCATTCAAACAGGAAAACCAACGGTCTAATCTATATAAAAAAAGAAGAAACAAGAAACACTTATGAACCACATCAACAAACGACAACTACTGAACATCAGATTCCTGACTTAGGACAGGTGCAAACAATTGCAGCGGGTTTAAACGTTTTAATGGTACCAAACCTTCACCCTTATCTGAAACAATAGTGTAACATCACAACATAGAAAGACACACTATAAAGTATCAATTGAAATGGCTTAGCTCAATCAAAAGACATATTAACACCAGTGAACATACACTGTAAGTCTTTTTTGCCTAAATGTTAATTGTTTTGAGAACATCATTGAAATATAGATCTTTAAAATGATCATTTCCTGCAGACACAATCATCTTAAGTTATGATTTCTGACCACAATAATTAAAAGTAAAACATGAAACGAGTGTCCAATGATTTGACAAACTACAAAATGTTGGCAAGGTGACCACATTGACCCAAATTTTGGCTCACACCGAACAGCAAGTTATAAAGGGCCCCAAAAATTACTAGTGTAAAACCATTCAAACAGGAAAACCAACGGTCTAATCTATATAAAAAACGAGAAACAAGAAACACTTATGAACCACATCAACAAACGACAACTACTGAACATCAGATTCCTGACTTAGGACAGGTGCAAACAATTGCAGCGGGTTTAAACGTTTTAATGGTACCAAACCCTTATCTGAAACAATAGTGTAACATCACAACATAGAAAGACACACTATAAAGTATCAATTGAAATGGCTTAGCTCAATCAAAAGACATATTAACACCAGTGAACATACACTGTAAGTCTTTTTTGCCTAAATGTTAATTGTTTTGAGAACATCATTGAAATATAGATCTTTAAAATGATCATTTCCTGCAGACACAATCATCTTAAGTTATGATTTCTGACCACAACAATTAAAAGTAAAACATGAAACGAGTGTCCAATGATTTGACAAACTACAAAATGTTGGCAAGGTGACCACACTGACCCAAATTTCATCAATATTCCAGTTTCAAAAATTGTTTACCTCATGAAATATCCTTTTTTAGCTCACCTGGCCCGAAGGGCCAAGTGAGCTTTTCTCATCACTTGGCGTCCGTCGTCCGTCGTCCGGCGTTGTCCGTCGTCGTCGTTAACTTTTTACATTTTGAACTTCTTCTAGAGAACCACTGAATGGAATGAAACCAAACATGGCATGAATGTTCCTTATGAGGTGCTGACCAAGTGTTGTTACTTTGTAGCGGATCCATCATCCAAGATGGCCGCCAGGGGGGGACTTAGTTTAACATAGGACCCTATTGGAAATACATACAAATGTCTTCTTTTAGAGAACCAGTGAATGGAATGAAACGAAACATGGCATGAATGTTTCTTATGAGGTGCTGACCGAGTGTTGTTACTTTGAAGCCGATCCATAATCCAAGATGGCCGCCAGCGGGGGAATTAGTTTAACATATGACCCTATGGGAAATAAATACAAATGTCTTCTTTTAGAGAACCAGTGAATGGAATGAAACGAAACATGGCATGAATGTTTCTTATGAGGTGCTGACCGAGTGTTGTTACTTTGAAGACGATCCATAATCCAAGATGGCCGCCAACGGGGGAATTAGTTTAACATAGGACCCTATGGGAAATACATTCAAATGTCTTCTTTTAGAGAACCACTGAATGGAATGAAACCAAACATGGTATGAATGTTCCTTATGAGGTGCTGACAAAGTGTTGTTACTTTGAAGCTGATCCATCATCCAAGATGGCCGCCAGCGGGGGACTTAGTTTAACATGGGACCCTATGGGAAATACATACAAATGTCTTCTTTAGAGAACCACTGAATGGAATGAAACCAAACATGGCATGAATGTTTCTTATGAGGTGCTGACCGAGTGTTGTTACTTTGAAGACGATCCATAATCCAAGATGGCCGCCAACGGGGGAATTAGTTTAACATAGGACCCTATGGGAAATACATTCAAATGTCTTCTTTTAGAGAACCACTGAATGGAATGAAACCAAACATGGTATGAATGTTCCTTATGAGGTGCTGACAGAGTGTTGTTACTTTGAAGCTGATCCATCATCCAAGATGGCCGCCAGCGGGGGACTTAGTTTAACATGGGACCCTATGGGAAATACATACAAATGTCTTCTTTTAGAGAACCAGTGAATGGAATGAAACGAAACATGGCATGAATGTTTCTTATGAGGTGCTGACCGAGTGTTGTTACTTTGAAGACGATCCATAATCCAAGATGGCCGCCAACGGGGGAATTAGTTTAACATAGGACCCTATGGGAAATACATTCAAATGTCTTCTTTTAGAGAACCACTGAATGGAATGAAACCAAACATGGTATGAATGTTCCTTATGAGGTGCTGACAGAGTGTTGTTACTTTGAAGCTGATCCATCATCCAAGATGGCCGCCAGCAGGGGACTTAGTTTAACATGGGACCCTATGGGAAATACATACAAATGTCTTCTTTAGAGAACCACTGAATGGAATGAAACCAAACATGGCATGAATGTTCCTTATGAGGTGCTGACCAATTGTTGTTACTTTGAAGTTGATCCATCATCCAAGATGGCCGCCAGCAGGGGACTTAGTTTAACATTGGACCCTATGGGAAATACATACAAATGTCTTCTTTTAGAGAACCAGTGAATGGATTGAAAGAAACATGGCATGAATGTTTCTTATGAGATGCTGACTGAGTGTTGTTACTTTGAAGCCGATCCATAATCCAAGATGGCCGCCAGCAGGGGACTTAGTTTAACATGGGACCCTATGAGAAATACATACAAATGTCTTCTTTTAGAGAACCACTGAATGGAATGAAACCAAACATGGCATGAATGTTCCTTATGAGGTGCTGACCGAGTGTTGTTACTTTGAAGCCAATCCATAATCCAAGATGGCCGCCAGCGGGGGAATTAGTTTAACATATGACCCTATGGGAAATACATACAAATGTCTTCTTTTAGAGAACCAGTGAATGGAATGAAACGAAACATGGCATGAATGTTTCTTATGAGGTGCTGACCAAGTGTTGTTACTTTGAAGATGATCCATAATCCAAGATGGCCGCCAGCGGGGGAATTAGTTTAACATAGGACCCTATGGGAAATACATTCAAATGTCTTCTGTTAGAGAACCACTGAATGGAATGAAACCAAACATGGTATGAATGTTCCTTATGAGGTGCTGACCGAGTGTTGTTACTTTGAAGCTGATCCATCATCCAAGATGGCCGCCAGCGGGGACTTAGTTTAACATGGGACCCTATGGGAAATACATACAAATGTCTTCTTTAGAGAACCACTGAATGGAATGAAACCAAACATGGCATGAATGTTCCTTATGAGGTGCTGACCAATTGTTGTTACTTTGAAGTTGATCCATCATCCAAGATGGCCGCCAGCAGGGGACTTAGTTTAACATTGGACCCTATGGGAAATACATACAAATGTCTTCTTTTAGAGAACCAGTGAATGGATTGAAAGAAACATGGCATGAATGTTTCTTATGAGATGCTGACTGAGTGTTGTTACTTTGAAGCCGATCCATAATCCAAGATGGCCGCCAGCAGGGGACTTAGTTTAACATGGGACCCTATGAGAAATACATACAAATGTCTTCTTTTAGAGAACCACTGAATGGAATGAAACCAAACATGGCATGAATGTTCCTTATGAGGTGGTGACCGAGTGTTGTTACTTTGAAGCCGATCCATAATCCAAGATGGCCGCCAGCGGGGGACTTAGTTTAACATAGGAGCCTATGGGAAATACATACAAATGTCTTCTTTTAGAGAACCACTGAATGGAATGAAACCAAACATGGCATGAATGTTCCTTATGAGGTGCTGACCATGTGTTGTTACTATGAAGCTGATCCATCATCCAAGATGGCCGCCAGCAGGGGACTTAGTTTAACATTGGACCCTATGGGAAATACATACAAATGTCTTCTTTTAGAGAACCAGTGAATGGATTGAAAGAAACATGGCATGAATGTTTCTTATGAGATGCTGACTGAGTGTTGTTACTTTGAAGCCGATCCATAATCCAAGATGGCTGCCAGCAGGGGACTTAGTTTAACATGGGACCCTATGAGAAATACATACAAATGTCTTCTTTTAGAGAACCACTGAATGGAATGAAACCAAACATGGCATGAATGTTCCTTATGAGGTGCTGACCGAGTGTTGTTACTTTGAAGCCAATCCATAATCCAAGATGGCCGCCAGCGGGGGAATTAGTTTAACATATGACCCTATGGGAAATACATACAAATGTCTTCTTTTAGAGAACCAGTGAATGGAATGAAACGAAACATGGCATGAATGTTTCTTATGAGGTGCTGACCAAGTGTTGTTACTTTGAAGACGATCCATAATCCAAGATGGCCGCCAGCGGGGGAATTAGTTTAACATAGGACCCTATGGGAAATACATTCAAATGTCTTCTGTTAGAGAACCACTGAATGGAATGAAACCAAACATGGTATGAATGTTCCTTATGAGGTGCTGACCGAGTGTTGTTACTTTGAAGCTGATCCATCATCCAAGATGGCCGCCAGCGGGGACTTAGTTTAACATGGGACCCTATGGGAAATACATACAAATGTCTTCTTTAGAGAACCACTGAATGGAATGAAACCAAACATGGCATGAATGTTCCTTATGAGGTGCTGACCAATTGTTGTTACTTTGAAGTTGATCCATCATCCAAGATGGCCGCCAGCAGGGGACTTAGTTTAACATTGGACCCTATGGGAAATACATACAAATGTCTTCTTTTAGAGAACCAGTGAATGGATTGAAAGAAACATGGCATGAATGTTTCTTATGAGATGCTGACTGAGTGTTGTTACTTTGAAGCCGATCCATAATCCAAGATGGCCGCCAGCAGGGGACTTAGTTTAACATGGGACCCTATGAGAAATACATACAAATGTCTTCTTTTAGAGAACCACTGAATGGAATGAAACCAAACATGGCATGAATGTTCCTTATGAGGTGGTGACCGAGTGTTGTTACTTTGAAGCCGATCCATAATCCAAGATGGCCGCCAGCGGGGGACTTAGTTTAACATAGGAGCCTATGGGAAATACATACAAATGTCTTCTTTTAGAGAACCACTGAATGGAATGAAACCAAACATGGCATGAATGTTCCTTATGAGGTGCTGACCATGTGTTGTTACTATGAAGCTGATCCATAATCTAAGATGGCCGCCAGCGGAGGACTTAGATTAACATGGGACCCTATGAGAAATACGTACAAATGTTTTCTTTTAGAGAACCATTGAATGGAATGAAACCAAACATGGCATGCATGTTCCTTTTGAGGTGCTGACCAAGTGTTGTTACTTTGAAGCTGATCCTTCATCCATGATGGCTGCCAGATGGGGACAATGTTTAACAAAGGACCCTATGGACAATACATACAAATGTCTTCTTTTAGAGAACCACATACTTAATGGATTGAAACCAAACATGGCATGAATGTTCTTTATAAGGTGCTGACTAAGTTTTTTGACTTTGAAGCTGATCCTTCATCCATGATGGCCGCCAATGGGGGGGACTTCCTTTAACATAAGACTCTATGGGAAATACATACAAATGCTTCTTCTAGAGGTGCACTGAATGGAATGAAACCAAAACATGGCATAAATGTTTCTTATGAGGTGCTGATTAAGTGTTGCTACTTTGTTGCCCATTTACTGTTCAAGATGGCCACCAGGTTTTTTTTTATTAAATAACAGGACCAATATTAAACCAAATTTGGACTCACTCATTATTAGGGTATCTGTTATGATTTTAATCTATTTTTACATGATTTCCAAAACCAAAGTAGAATCAGGTGAGCGACTCAGGCTCTTGAGAGCCTCTAGTTTTTTAAAGTTAAATCTTTTAAACTGACAAGTTTTGTTGTTTTCAGAACATTATTGAAATATAGATTCTTATAATAGAGTTCGTGAAATTTTAATTTTCATACCCCCGCTTTAAAAAAGTGGGGTATACTGTTTTACCTCTGTATGTCCGTTCATCCGTCTATCCATCAGTCCATCCATCAGTCCGTCCATCTGTCCAATGAATATTTTTTCGTCGCATCTTTCTCAGGAACTACATCATAAGGATTTCTAAAATTTGGTTTCAGGGTTTATATGAGTCAGCTATATATACTATGTGATGCATTTTCAGATTCATCACTCAACAACTTTCTGTTTACCTTTTCTCAGGAACTACAATACAAGGATTTCTGAAATTTGGTTTCAGCGTTTATATAAGTCAGCTATACCCTGTGATGCGTATTCAGATTCATCACTCAACAACTCCCTGTTTATCGAACACTTACATTATTTTACACATGAGTAGCCAAGTTGAAAATTTTCTTCACATTTTTCTCAGGAACAATAATACAAGGATTTCAGAAATGTGGTTTCAGGGTTTATATAAGTCAGCTATACCGTGTGATGCGTTTTCAGATTCATCACACAACACCTTCCTGTTTACTGAAATATTTGGGCGGGTGTATCATCAATGAGCAGTTGTTTCACTTGTTTTATCTTTCTGGCTAAATAATTTAAAGTTATGATTTCTGATCACAATAAGTTAAACAGGAAACCAGTGAAGTGTGCAAAAAACAGTTCTTAGAAATTATGTTGGTTCCAAGATACAACAGGAAAGTATTCCACTTTTTCACTTGTGCTTACTATATCTCTAGGTGATAAAGAAGATGTTGCTAAAACAAAGACAGTAGAAATGAAGACGCATAATGTAAGACAATGATTTTTTTCAATAATTTCAATTATTTGCTGAATTTAAAGTAATTAGATCAATTATAACACTGAAATTTGTTAACATTGAACAGCTAGAAAAAAATGAAATTTGTGTAAGCAGAGGTTCTGTATCCAGTTATATATGTTCATTGTATTTGATTTGATAGTTTAACCTGAAATCAATAAAAATCAAAATACGTCAATATACAAATTCACAAGTAGCTTTTTGAAAAGAGCTTTTGAATTGGCTACATGAAACAATACAATACATTTTAAAACAAGATAAATACACACATACATACATCCAGTGTTTAATACAAAAGCACTGAAATTAAGGCACTAGGCATATCTTAAGCAGCATGATATCACAGTATTTGAACTTTAAATAAAGCAATGAAATGTGGGCTTGGATTGCACTGGCATAAGCTGCCATTCCACATAGATGTTAAATTTAAAATCTTTTGTTACTTTGTCTCTAATCTGAAATAGCTTGACATCTCATGTCCCAATCATTACTGTCAACTGACCTGATTTTTGTAGATCACACCTGGGAATTCAATATGTATATATATCTGTTGGAGAAATGAGTGTCCCTTAACTATTTGTAACCATTTAATTTTGTTATCCCTTTTAATCCATGTGGTCTACAAATGTTGCACAGAATGTAAGCAACAGTGATATCTTCTTTTTCATTACCTGCCTCTTGTGTATTAAGGACCACATTTGCTATAACTGATTTCTTGTTATAGTTGGGGTTTATAATACTCAGTATTAAAAGAAAGTGTGAAGAAAACAATAAGAGGACATTACTTTATGTTGATATTTATACCCCCTCTTTAAAAAAGTGGGGGTATACTGTTTTATTTTACCCCAGCTTTAAAAAAGTAGAGGTATACTGTTTTACCTCTGTCTGTCCGTCCATCCATCCGTCCGTCCGTCCGTCCGTCCGTCAGTTGGTCTGTCCCATGAATATTTTTCTCAGGAACTACATCATAAGGATTTCTGAAATTTGGTTTCAGGGTTTATATGAGTCAGCTATATATACTATGTGATGCATTTTCAGATTCATCACTCAACAACTTCCTCTTTACCAAACACTTGCAACATTTTACATATGACATCCAAGTTGAAAATTTTCGTCACATTTTTCTCAGGATCTACATTACAAGGATTTCTGAAATTTAGTTTCAGGGTTTATATAAGTCAGCTTTACCGTGTGATGTATTTTCAGATTCATCACTCACCAACTTCCTGTTTCCTGAACACTTACAACATTTTACACATGACATCCAAGTTAAAAATTTTCGTCACATTTTTCTCAGGAACTTCATTACAAGGAATTCTGAAATTTGGTTTCAGGGTTTATATAAGTCAGCTTTACCGTGTGATGTATTTTCAGATTCATCACTCACCAACTTCCTGTTTCCCGAACACTTACAACATTTTACACATGACATCCAAGTTGAAAATTTTCGTCACATTTTTAAAAACTACATAACAAGGATTTCTGAAATTTGGTTTCAGGGTTTAGATAGGTCAGCTTTACTGTGTGATGCGTTTTCAGATTCATCACTCAACAACTTCCTGTTTACTGAACACTTACATCATTTTACACATGACATTCAAGTTGAAAATTTTCGTCACATTTTTCTCAGGAACTACAATACAAGGATTTCTGAAATTTGGTTTCAGGGTTTGTATAAGTCAGCTTTACTTGTGTGATGCCTGTCAGGTTCATCTCTCAACAACTTCTTGTTTACCGTCAAGTATTTGGGCGGGGGTATCATCAGTGAGCAGTAGCTCGCAGTTTCACTTGTTGTTATTTAAAAAGATAGAGTTCTGCTGAAAATTCTCTCTTGCACTATGTCACATACATCAATTTTGTTTTTGTATATATTTTTTAATCAAGAATGCATGAGTCTCTGATATTTTATGACTTCGAACTCAAAAGTTTGTTTAGTTCAGCTTTGTTTCATCAGAAAATGCTTCGAAAGGATACTGTGGATTCTTTATTAAGTCTCCCAAACGAAGTTTGGGAAGACTTATTGGTTTTGCTCAGTTCTTATTATTAAGGTCTTTCCTTTCTTAATGGAAAGACCTAACTGTATTTCGTTTGTTTTTTTTCCTCCGCCGTTTTCAAAGTCAAACGTCAAGAAAAGTACGTAACATATCAAAATGATCTTTGGTACCAAGTATCGCTACTCTTCATAAACTATAAGAGTTAGCGGCAAATGGTTTTTTTTTTAAATGTTTCTTGCCACATGTCGCAACTTTAAATAATTTTAACCGAAGCGATCCAGTGACTTCTTATAGGAGTTATTTCCCCTTGAATATTTTACTTTTCAATATGCATATGAATCTCATGAACCGTAAGTTGTAAAGACCTAGGGTCTTTTGATTTGAGATCATTGGACCATAACTTGAAAATATAGGTCAAGGTCAAAGGTCAAGATCATATTATAGATTTTTATATGTCTTTGATTTCCCTATAATTCTCAAACGGTTATAGATAGAGAAAATTTAAATAGTGAAAAATGCTTGGTACTTCAAGGGGCAACTTTGTTACATTATGATTGTATTAGTTTTACCATTATGTAAGGGACATAACCCCCATTGACGGTTTACTAAAAGACATTATTAGGCAAATCTCTTTAACCAAAGGTCCTAGACCCATAATGTCTTTTGCAATGGCATTGTGGACCACTGACCTTGACCAAGGTCACAAGGTCAAAGGTCAAGGTCATGTCAAAAAAGGCAAATTATGTGTTTTTGACCTTATTTAAAGGGTTTGATGTGTGTTTTAATGCTTTTGTAGGTTGACATTGACCTTTAACCTTCCTACTTGTTAAGTGATCTCTCAAAAGATAAATCCCATGTGTTTAGATATAGTATTTAGGCTTTCAATTCCGTTTTTGCATGATCAAAGTGGATCCATTCTCTGTGTTAACCAACCAACCAACCAACTAACTAACTAACTAACCAACCAACTAACCAATCAATCAATCAACCAATCAATCAATCAATCAATCAATCAATCAATCAATCAATCAATCAATCAGTCAATCAATAATCAACCAACCATTCAATCAATCATTGCATGCATACATGTTTCCGTCTCATGTGTTTAATATGGGGTAAAAGATCTCATTTGTTTTTTTTTTTGCTTGTTTCAAGAGACCACCATATCCCATATGTTAAATTTATTAACCAACCAACCAACCAATCAATCAACCAATCAATCAATAAACCAACAAACAAATCAACCAATCAATCATTTAGTGTATGCATGTTCCCGTCTTATGTGTTTAATACGGGGTCCAAGATCTCCTTTGTTTCTTTTTCGCTTGTTTCAAGGGACCCTATCCCACGTGTTTAATTAACCAACCAACCAACTAACCAACCAACCAACCAACCAACCAATCAATCAAACAATCAATCAAACAATCAATCAGTCAGTAAGTCAATCATTGCATGCATGTTTCTGTCTCATGTGTTTAATATGGGGACCAAGATCTTATTTGTTTCTATTTCGATTGTTTGAAGAGACCATATCCCACGTGTTTAATCAATTAATTAATTAATTGATCAATCAATCAATCAATAATCAACCAACCAATAAACAACCAACCATTCAATCAATCATTGCATGCATACATGTTTCCGTCTCATGTGTTTAATATGGGGTCCAAGATCTCATTTGTTTCTTTTTCGCTTGTTTCAAGAGACCATATCCCACATGTTAAATTAACCAACCAATCAATCCATAAACCAACCAACCAACCAACCAATCAATCATTCATTCATTGTATGTATGTTTCCATCTCATGTGTTTAATATTGTATTTACATCTCTTCTGAAGAAAAAAAAATCCACATGCTTGTTATCAGATGTTCTGGGAAACTACATGTCCAATTGACCCCAACATTTGCAGTCAGCAGGGTATACATGTATTACATCTTCATAAAACAACGTGGTGCAGATATCTCCCAAGAATTTTCCTCGAGAAAAGAAATTGCAATGCCGTAAAAATCGCTTGCTAGTTCCGTAAATCTCAGTGAAATCCTTCAATAAAATGTCCGCTCCTAGATTGAAATACAAATCTGTGTTACAAACTGCTGCTGAAAAATGTACATTGTATGAAAATAATCAATAAACGTGTTTTAAAGTTACACAGGATCAATTAAATCCAAAGCATGCACTGCTCGTGAACTGTGATCGAAACGTCAATTACCTACAATGACAAAAGAAATACATTGTGTGTATTCTGTCGCTATACATGTTGTCTGTCCAACGTCCCCACCTAAAAAGAAATAAAAATACTAAGTTTTCGCTATTATAAAGCTTCGTCACGTGACGCCACAATCTGGCGCGAGACAAAGACGCGCGCGGGACCTAAAATAGAATAAAAACTTTCCAAACTAAATATAGAAACTTAACCAACACACTAATATGGACCTTTCAAAGAAACAAACAAACAAACAAACAAACAAACAAACAAACAAACATACATACACATATATCAATCAATCATGTTTCAGAAGGGGGAAAGACCGTTTACAATTGCTTTTTAAAGCAATTGATTTATATAATTCTTCTTCTTCTTCTGCCGCTTTTAAATTTCAACTTGTCCGCCCCGTTCTCCAAAACCGCTTGTCAGATTAACTTAGGGTTTCACAATATGTTAGACTAACATGTCTAGTGGTGCAATCAGGGTTTTGTTTGTGCAATAGGGTTTATAAAGGGGTACTTTGAGGGGCAAAAAGAAAGGAGGGTTTTACTATAGAACCCTATGGGATTTTATTTTTTAAAATTTTCAAATGAATATAAATTGAAAACCGTTTGTGATAGACACAATATTTTTAATTGAAATGTTCTAAATGATAAAGCACATTAAATGAAATACAGGGTTAGTCCCCAGGGGTCACCCCCACCCCCTGCCATTTAAGAAAGTTCTGATACCTTGTAAGTGGTCAAGATCCCCACCCCTAAACCATATATATTCTGGTTTGTCATGCTAAGATGGTTTGAATGATATACAGGGTTAGTCCCCAGGGGTCATCCCGACCCCCTGCCATTTGCGAAAATTCTAATATCTTTTAAATGGTTGAGATTCCCACCCCTAAACCATATATATTCTGGTTTGTCATGCTAAGATGGTTTGAATGATATACAGGGTTAGTCCCAAGGGGTCATCCCGAACCCCTGCCATTTGAGAAAGTTCTCATATCTTGTAAGTGGTCAAGATCACCACCCCTAAACCATATATATTCTGGTTTGTCATGTTAAGATGGTTTGAATGATATACAGAGTTAGTCCCCAGGGGTCATCCCGACCCCCTGCCATTTGAGAAAGTTCTCTTATCTTGTAAATGGTCGAGATCCCCACCCCTAAACCATATATATTCTGGTTTGTCATGATAAAGCACATCAAATGAAATAAAGGGTTAGTCCCCAGGGGTCACCCCCACCCTCTGCCATTTAAGAAAGTTCTAATATCTTGTAAGTTGTCAAGATCCCCACCCCTAAACCATATATATTCTGGTTGGTCATGCGAAGATGGTTTGAATGATATACAGGGTTAGTCCCCAGGGGTCATCCCGACCCCCTGCCATTTGAGAAAGTTCTAATATCTTGTAAATGGTCAAGATCCACACCCCTAATCCATATATATTCCTGTTTGTCATGTCTCGAACATTTGAATGACGTATAGGGTCAGTCCCTAGGGATTCCCCCCACCCCCAATGTTCTAGTATCTTGTAAATGGTCGAGATCCCCACCCCTAAACCATATATATTCTGGTTTGTCATGCGAAGATGGTTTGAATGATATACAGGGTTAGTCCCCAGGGGTCATCCCTACCCCCTGCCATTTGAGAAAGTTCTTATATCTTGTAAATGGTCGAGATCCCCACCCCTAAACCATATATATTCCTGTTCGTCATGTCTTGAACATTTGAATGACATATAGGGTCAGTCCCCAGGGGTTCCCCCACCCCCAATGTTCTAGTATCTTGTATTAAAATGGTCGAGATCCCCACAACTAAACCATATATATTCAGGTTTGTCATGCTAAGATGGTTTGAATGATATACATGGTTGGTCCCCAGGGGTCATCTCTACCCCCTGCCATTTGAGAAAGTTCTAATATCTTGTAAATGGTCGAGATCCCCACCCCTAAACCATATATATTCCTGTTCGTCATGTCTAGAACATTTGAATGACGTATAGGGTCAGTCCCCAGGGGTTCCCACCACCCCCAATGTTCTAGTATCTTGTTAATGGTCGAGATCCCCACCCCTAAACCATATATATTCAGGTTTGTCATGCCAAGATGATTTGAATGATATACAGGGTTAGTCCCCAGGCATCACTAATGCATATAACTTTATTGGACCAAACCAATTTTCACTGGACTTTGCCCAATGTCAGGCGACCCTTGGAATAAGAATTATGGGAGCTTCGTTTGGGAGACTTCGTAACAGCATCCTGTTACAATCATTTCTTGTTATTCATGAAATTCCAATCTTTGTGTATTTTGTGGATATAAATGTTGAATAAAGTGTAAATTTTCTTTTGTCTTGTATACAGACTTTGGAAAAAGAACAAAATCAAATATCCACAAAACCATAAACTTTCCTTAATCCACAAAAATTGGTATCCACAAAATAACTTCTTTCTATTCTTATTTCAGATTTCATATGATTTTTCAAAATTGGATTTTTCCGATGAAGAAGATATTCCTCCACCACCATTACCCTCTCAGTTCATAGCACCTGTTCTACCACCAAACTGGAAAGATGCCAAGGACTCAACGGGCAAAACCTATAATTTCAATGTCTTAACTAGGTAATGATGTAATATAGGCTTTATATTCAGTAAAATTTATCAGTTTTGAAAATTGAGTTTTCAAGAAGTAGACAGCTTTTTGGCCAGGTTTGATACAATTTAAAAAAAATGGCTAAAATGTATGGTAATGTTTGGCAGATTGGCGGTTGGGCAGGGACATCTGGATACCTAATTTGTGTAATCAACTTGTGTAATTAACTCCTCCTACAGTTTTCAATCCAGATTCCTGAAACTTCACAGAAAGATTGCACATATGTTGAAGTTTTGCACATGATCTTTTTTATTTATTTGTTAGGAAAGAGACTTTAAGTTGTTACATATAATGTGCAATTACTGTAAATGCTAGTATAAATGAATGAAATGTGAAATTTTTAGCTCACCTGGGCCAAAGGGCCAAGTGAGCTTTTCTCATCACTTGACGTTCGTCGTCCGTTGTCCTTCGTTGTCGTCCGTCGTTAACTTTTACAAAAATCTTCTCTGAAACTACTGGGCCAAATTTAACCAAACTTGGCCACAATCATCATTGGGGTATCTAGTTTAAAAATGTGTCCGATGACCTGGCCCGCCAACCAAAATGGCCACCATGGCTAAAAATAGAACATAGGGGTAAAATGTAGATTTTGGCTTATATCTCTGAAACCAAAGCATTTAGAGCAAATCTGACATGGGTAAAATTGTTCATCAGGTCAAGATCTATCTGCCCTGAAATTTTCAGACAAATCAGACAACCTTGTTGTTGGGTTGCTGCCCCTGAATTGGTAATTTTAAGGAAATTTTGCAGTTTTTGTCGAGTCTGTGACTTTTTCGTCGTTGGCGGCGTCCACAAATATTCACCCTGTGGTTAAAGTTTTTGAAATTTTAATAACTTTCTTAAACTATTCTGCATTTCAACCAAACTTGGACAGAAGCTTGTTTATGATCATAAGATAGTATCCAGAAGAAAATTTTGTAAATAAAAAATCCTTTTTTTTCCGTATTTTACTCATAAATGGACTTAGTTTTTCTGCCAGTTAACATTACATTCACTCTGTGGTTAAAGTTTGTGAAATTTTAATAACTTTCTTAAACTATCCTAGATTTGTACCAAACTTGGACAGAAGATTGTTTATAATCATAAGATAGTATCCAGAAGAAAATTTTGTAAAAAAAAAAAATCCTGTTTATCCGTATTTTACTCATATATGGACTTAGTTTTTCTGTCAGTTAACATAACATTCACTCTGTGGTTAAAGTTTTTCAAATTTTAATAACTTTCTTAAACTATCCTGGATTTGTACCACACTTTGACAGAAGCTTGTTTGTAATCATAAAATATTATTCAAAAGTAAATTTTGTTAAAAAAAAAATCCTGTTTATCCGTATTTCACTTATAGATGGACTTAGTTTTTCTGCCAGTTAACATTACATTCACTCTGTGGTTGAAGCTTTCAAATTTTTAATAACTTTCTTAAACTATCCTGGATTTGTATCACACTTGTACAGAAGCTTCTTTATGATCAAAAGCTAGTTTCTAGAAGGAAATTTTGTGAAAATTTATTTCCTGTTTTTCTGTATATTACTTATAGATGGACTTAGTTTTATTCCAGTTATCATTTCGTACAGTCTGCAGTTAAAGTTTTTAAAACATTTATTAGATTCATAAACCTTCTTGGATTTTTACCAAACTTGAACAGAACTTCTTACAATCAAAAGATAGTATCTAGAGGAAAAATTTTTAATAATTTTTTCCCCATTTTTGTTGAGCCTGCGACTAACAGCAAAAGTAGGCGAGACACTGTGTTCCACGGAACCCTTACAAATTTTTGGTTATTATCTTGAATATTATTATAGATAGAGATAAACTGTAAACAGTAATAATGTTCAGCAAAGTAAGATCTACTAATAAGTCAACATGACCAAAATGGTCAATTGACCCCTGAAGGAGTTATTGCCCCTTAAAGTAAATTTTTAACAATTTTTCGTGAATTTTTGTAATCTTTTGCAAAAATGTTCTCCTCTGAAACTACTGAGACAAATTTAACTAAACTTGGCCACAATCATCATTAGGGTATCTATTTTAAAAAATGTGTCTGATGACCCAGCCTGCCAACCAACATGGCTGACATGGCTTAAAATAGGACATAATGGGAAATGCAGTTTTTGGCTTATATCTCTGAAACTAAAGCAAAAGTATAATGGTTTCATTATTTCATGCATCAATTGTAAACAAAAATATCAGGTGAGCGACACAGGCTCCTTGGAGCCTCTAGTTACTCATGTTAAATTTGTCTTTTCAACAGTTTTCTCAATTTTCATTACAACAATTAAACAGATAAGAGGAAAACTGATATTTACGTAAGTTTATTAAGATGTGAACAGTTCACAGAACTACTTTTAGTAAACTACTTACGCTTAACAAATGGTGATAAATTGTATCCTCTTTTTGTACTGTGTGTTTAACCTTTAATCAATACCCAATATGTCTTTTATTTATTCATTTCTATGGCAAATCTAATCTTAAAAACACATATGACATGCATCACAGTCACAAATAAATTCACATATAATTTGTGCTTTAGGAAACACTGTGGACTCCTCCAAAAGTTGATGATCAGTTCTCTAGACAGGTTAACACATATATGGATATTCCTTATAATTCTAGCAATGTAAGTATACTCCTTATTTCAAACATTTAAAGATCTCCGAATCCCGATGGTCTTACTGCTGTGCAAAGGTTTGAAGGTGAAGTGCGATTTTGATTACGCTGAAGTGCAATTGTAGCATTGTGAGTTGTCTTGTTGATAGCTGAAGTGCAATTGTGGTAACGCGGAAGTTCGATGGATCACATAAAGTATATTTTCAATATAGAAGACAATTTGTTTGTAAGAAGCATTTTTTTGACTTTTTTCGGTTAAGAAGGGGATTATAAAACCCATATATTAAAGGAAACGAGGAGTGATTGGCGTAAAAGGGAGAGTCAACCTTCTGTAGCAGATTTTTTTTCTGAAAATCTACAAGTTCTTTTTTACGTATGATGGAGCGTGGCATTCTTTGATTACACACAGGATCGTAGACAGCGCAAAAAGAAACTCATTAGAAGAACGACGTAAATATGAAATGTTAACCCAGAATTATGTTCACATGCAGAAAATCAAAGAGGACAATCACTCATTTAATATGCAACCAAAACTAAGGACATACATAGAAAATAACAAATTCAATTTATATACTAACCACTTAAAAAAGCTTCCTCTCATAATAATTGAACGTCTGTTGATTTTAAACAACCATCACACATTATATAGACCATTGCACATCAGCAAATGGTCATTCTCACTTCAGCGTGACCATCGCACATCAACTTGACCATCGCACATCAGCATCCCCATCTCACCTCCGAGTCCTACACATTTACACAGGAATAATTTTAAACCAAAAGTTGAACATTTTTCATTCTTTAGAAAATAAAGATGATAATGTGAGACCAAGTTGTCAATTGAATATGAAAGTTAAATAAAGGACATTGAAAACCATGGACTCAAGTAAATGAGTAAAACGATAGTTAGAAAACCACAATACTGTGTGAGACGATAGTGAAAACAATCTGATTTAAACTGATATGGATTTTTGTTATATTGTGATCATATACAGAAGCAACAGATTAAGTTTGTTGTAGTTGATTTATTTTGTTTACAGAAGTAGACATGCTAAATTGAAAAATTACTATTTCTCGAAAGTAGGTTAACACTGCAAGGATTTATATAATTTATGCTGTCAATTTAATATCATTTGTGATGTACCAATTTTTTAAGGATTTTATAGGTACAGGTAAACCACAAATATAAAGGTTACACAAACAACGAAGTTCCCTCCGTTTGAATGCAGAATCAGGTATCCAAAACAATATGATTTGTTCTTTATCTCAGAAAATTGATACCAATGAGCGAAAATTAAAATTTTGACACTTGAACTTTATAAAAGAACTTTATGAAAAATGTTAATGATTGTTTATATTAAAATATTGCTACTAGTCTGTTAACACTGAGGTTGTGAGTCCAAACCTCACACATAGCAGGTGTGTTTGACTCCAATCCTAATTGACTAGGATTGCCAATATAGTCATAGTGCTGTAAGTGGTGTTAAACACCAACAATCAATTTATCAACCAATCAAATATTGCATTATTCTTAGAATTTGGATTTTTGTAATTGTAGGATGCAGCTATTTCAAGAAAAGAATCCAAAAACACTGAGAGGAGTAGAGACGGTGTACCAGCAAGTGAAACTATAACCTTAAAATCTAAAAATGCCCACTTGTCACCAGCTGCAGGTTCAGAGAAATTAATTGCACCTCTATATACTGCAACACCTATTTTTGATATTTTAGAGCACTTGTAAGTTACTATTTATACAGCAAATTTGTGAATATAACGATACATAAAGATAATAAAAGAGAATCACCTATAATATTTGATACCTGTATTACAACAGACCACATCCACCACCAACTAAATCTTAAGAAAAATTTCTAAAAACAACTGATAGCCCATGATCCAGATAGCCTGACTTAATATAGGGATGGCACAAAATGTGGTGGGGATAAAACAGTTTTATTTGGTTTTTGTCTATCTGGACGATATTTCATTTCACTGAAATGCACAAATGAATTCCTTATTAGAGCAGAAACTACCAACAGGATGACCACTAACTAGAAACGATTTACATATAATTTGGCAGGTAGGATTAAGATATGTTGTTGGTATGATACTGCTGCTCAAGAAAACATGATTTTGAGAACATAAAATTGAAAAAGTGCATGTTTGCTTTCAAACTATATGTCCTCCATAGAGTGAATCTATTGTCATCAGGATCAGCTGCACATATTATCTCTAGTTAACATTTATTTTATTACTTTTAGGTATATCAGAAGTGTGGCAATGGACACGAGTTGGTACAAATGACACATTAGGCACCATTGGTAACATCAGCATAACGTTAGAAAGTTGTTTTTTTTTTACAGGGCTTTTGGCCAGATGAGGTACATAAAATTAAAGTTCATTTTTATATAAAACTTGATTAGCACTCCACTGATAAAACAACCAACAACTTTGACTTCAATTATTTTTGAAAATCTGCATATGATAGTTCAGAGTATTATGTTTTCTGTTTTATGTGTCAGTCCTTAGTTCCGTTCATTGATTCTTACTGTATCAAATTATATATTTTTAGTAAAATTGTTCAGCAAAGTATGATCTACAAATAAGTCAACATGACCAAAATTGTCATTTGACCGCTTCATTAAAAAAAATCATGCATCTAAGACTAAATGCCTGTTTTAAACTATCCTTTGTTCCATTTATGTAAATAATTTCTATAGAATGTTAATGTCTGTTAAATGTTTGGTACCAAACTTCAAATTAGTTATTTATACTGTGAGACAGATTTTGAGATCTGTAACCTACTTCCTGTTTGCCTCATGCATATTAATATATGTTCCTCTGATTGATGCAAGTATAAGAAATGTTAGAAGCATTTTCCTCAACAACTACAAACCACGGTTTCTTCATATTTGATACCAAACTTCATATTATATTAGATTTTACTCTGTGCAACATTTTCAGCTTTGTACACTCCTCTTCATCATATTTGCTGCATACTTATATGTTTTTTACATTAATGAAAATGGCTCAATAAGGTCCTCATATGGCCCCTATTTCCAGCTTAAATTTCAAATAAGGATTTGTTGACTAATTATCATAATGAATCAGTACTAAAATGATAATTATATATGGAAGCTGCATCTTTTTGTTGAAAATTTACATATAAGCATTATTTTCATAATGTCACATAATTTATTTTTAAAAAAGGGCAAAATTTCCATTGATTTTTTGGGCTGGAAACATGCATGTACATTTGTTAACAGAAATTATCTTTTCACATACTGTTTGTGATAACACTTTCCATATTTGACTTACAAACTTTTGACAATATTTAGTTTGTCAATGCCTGCACTCTAATGTTTTATGGACCTAATATGTTTTGAATTCCAGAGGATTTTATCAAATTACACCAAAATCTCTACTTTTGCATGGCCTGTTTTGGTTGTAAATTTTATCGCTTTATAAGAAAAAAAATCACCTTCTTATGTGTCTCATCAGCTTGAAATATTTATTATCTTGAAACAATGGACATCATTTGGAGCCAAATATAACCCTTATGAAACATACTCCTTTGGTGCTTCTGAAGCAAGTTTCTGGATTTGCCTAGCTTTTTCAGGATTTCTCAAACCAAAAAATGTGAGAGCCAAGGATGTGTAAGAACTTAAATAATATTAGAATTTAAGAAATGTATGTTTTAAGTCATATGTCAGGTACATAATAAAAAAAAATATTAGCTGCATATAGCTACAATTTGTCAAAGGAAGTCTTCAAAGTTGCCAGTTAGCAAGTATCATATATGTATATAAAATATAATATAATAATAATTCAATTCTTGCAGCGATTGGCAAACCAAAAAGACCTTGTGTGTTTTGTTGAAAATTTCAAACTCATCTGACCAGACATCTAAAAACAATATATGAAGGAGAAGAGGATGTAATAGTTGCAATGCAACTCCCACCAAGGGATAGAAACCAGGCATTTGTTATGTTAAAGAGAAAAGGCTACCTTAATTATAACTTATTGAAAATGAAAGAGGATAATTTTATCGAAAAAAATCTATTAAAGAACGAAAACCAAGAAAAGACAGAGATGTTGAGATAGAGAAAAGAGTAATGTGCTCTTCTTGCAACGGTTTTTTTTGTAAAAGAACATATGAAGAATTTCAAAGTAAAATGTTTTGCAGCAGAAGGATACACTAGGGTACCTGTTGCTATACCCAAGGAAACTGTTAAAGATGTCAAACACACAGAAGAATATAAGGAAGATATTTTGAGTTCCTTTTTCATTAATATAGGAAGATGGTATCAAGAAAAGACAAGTCTCAGCAAAATAGGAAAAGCATTATGAAGCAGATGAGAACAATCGCCAATTTATATTTCTATGTAAAAGGAGAGGCTGAGAAATCGGGTATAACTGTAATATCTGCATTAGATCTTTTAAAATGGAGAACTTTTCTGTTTTTATGGATGGAATTTATTCAATGGCAGCGAAAGATGATGGAGGGATGAAGTCAGGACTGAAAAAGGGTGTTGGTCATCTTATACAGAATGTCCTTTCACACTTAAAGGGACAATATATTTTACAAACCAAGAAAAATGAAATGAGTAAAGTTGATGATTTCAAACATTATTAGAATATTATAAAGGAGAAATATTTAGTGATGCTGAGTATATAATTGCAAAAAAAAAATAGGCAAGAAAACTTGAAACGACCTCAACAGTTACCAGTATAGGATGACATTAATATGCTTAGACAGTTTATCTCAACACAAATAAAGAGTTGGATGACCCTTATAAGTTTTTAGAACCAAATGAATATATACCTTTCTCAGAGATCTTATAGTTAGTAGACTAACATTATTCCATGCAATAAGAGGAGGGGAACCAAGCAGACTCACTTTAAAGGAATGGATAGATGCAAAGGAGGATGCATGGGTAGATGAAAACCAAATGAAAAAGGTAAAAAACCCAGAGGAGTGGGAACTTTTTCAGAAATATAAATTGACATATCAATCTGGTAAATGTGTTAGTCAACTTCTCTCAATTCTCATCCCTGAAGACACATGGAAGGCCATGACAAAGCTAACAGATCAGTACATTAGACAAGCAGCAGGTGTTAAACAAACTAATTTATATGTATTTCCCTTATATTAAAGATTCAAACTTTCATGTATGCGGCTGGAAAAGTGTAAACAAAATTTGAAAGAAGGCAGAATTATCAAAAAGGATTACTCAGATGAGGCATTACATGTCAACTGTATTTGCCACTTTGGAGGTGCTACAAGAGAAGACATATGGGACATTCTGAAGAAGTTAACAAACACGTTTATCAATGTCCATTGGCAATACAAGAAATTACTAAAGTGGGGAAGTTCTTTTACCAATTTGATTTAGGTGAGTTTCATTTATGTTCTGAGATAAATCGAGTAAACATATTGATTTCGCATGGTCCAAACATCAGATTTATAGCTATTGTGATCTAAATCTTCTATTTTATCAAACAAGACAGTTACATTTTACTCTCAAAATAGTTTAAAGTTCCATTAATTTCTGAGAAAGCTGCAGAATGCAAGATATAAGGATTGCTATCTGTCGGCATTGACAGCAGAGTAAACTATTTGTGTACAAATGTATATTTCAGAAAGTAGAAGACCTGAGTGCTTCATATTTTGTTTGAAAATATACAGAAAAAATCATGTTCATGATGATTACTCAACCCATTTTAACCATATTAGAAACATAAGTTAATTATAAAATTCATACATGGAGTTGTTACTTTTTTCTTTCCTCGCCATTGACTTATTTTATATTTGAGCCTATGGAAAATGTGAAAGAATGTTTTTTTCCCTGAAAAACCCTAACTTTAAATCAGCTGACTATAGGATTAACTGGAACAATTTACATCAACAGCTCTATTACAACAGTCAGTGCAAACAGGCAAAAAGAGACACATGATTATGTATAGGAGGTATAGAAACATCTTCAAGGTGGTGAGAAGGAGTTAGATGCAAACATTACAAAGATATAAACCTATAACAGTATATATAAAAAAATTATGGGAAAATTAAAACTAATCAAAATCCTTCCCACATAGACATTTTCATATAAGAGCAATTGTTTTGCAGATAGGAAGGTACAAGTATTTTAGGAGGATATTAACAGACTTGTTAACATTGTAACTTGTATTCGAATTTTTAACTTTTGCAATCAAGGCAATATACTTCAATGTGAAATCTTTTAAAATAAATTTATTTATAGGTCAACTAACTGTCAACTAATTGATGCAGTGAACGAGGAAGAATACCAGTGAACTCTTCTGCTATGTAATGAAAATGTTGCATTAGTAAGTCTTTAATATGTCCTAGGTGCTTTAAGATTGTTGTCATATATATATATATACAACTCGTCTAAACATCAGCCCAACAATGTTAGATCTGTAAAAACAAATTTTTTTGTTCTTCCCTCGCTGGGATTCGAACTCATGCTACTGAGATATCGTGACACCATATCGCCTACACTGTATCCGACGCGCTAGACCACACGACCACCTAGGCTTAAAAATAAAGCTTTTGGTGGCCGGGTATTACCTTTCCTCATCAGTTTTAATCTAGCATCGTAATACACTACATGATATATAAGGCATGAATATGGAATTGTTACAGATAAGCTGCATTATCGCTATTTTATGAAAAATTTCCTTTGATCTTACTGACTGATAATTTCCTTTCTCAGCGGAGTCGAGTGATATGAAAATTATTGCTAGAAACTAAGGAGGCATGTGCCGTTGCTAATGAAATTGACATGAAATTGACAACATCGTCATAGGTAAAATAGCAATAATCTATAAATATATCTATTGTAAAGGATCCTAAAAATTAATGCAAGATACAGTCACAGAAATAATTATATTTATAAGTACGTCTGAACCAGTGACGACTCTACAACAGATTTATTCATTGGATCACCAGCAGTGATGGTGATACATGGCTGTGTATATATATATATATATGTAGGATTCATAACAGCGTTGGTACTACGAACCCAGTGGTCACGCTGAAGTGCGATGGTCCACGCTAAAGTGCGTTGGTTAACACGCTGAAGTGCGATGGTGACATTGTGACATTAACTTGTTGATAGCTACTCTGACCTGCGATGGTGGCTACACTGAAGTGGGATGGTCTTCCTGTGACATTGAGTAAAATGCAAAATGTACATGGGCTGCATGAAATAACATCATTAAGATTTGACCAAAGTAGCTGCTAGCCTCGCATTTGGAAGATCGTTTAATTTCTGTTCAGGTCAAACCAAAGATTTTTTAAAATCTAATTTTACAGTTGCCAATTCTCCGATTAGCACGTAACAGTATGGAGTCAGATTGGATGGTTCAGATAAGCATATTAATGGGTTTTAGTGGAAGAAAATGTCTTTTTATGGGGTGTTCATGGGCGATATAAAAAGGTCCAGCGTATGTGTCTATTTATAGTACTGAGCAGGGTCCATCTCATTTCATAAAATATAACTTGTTCACATCATGACAAACTTAGAAATTTCTCCCAACAATCATTCATTCATTTATCTGATGTCGGAACAGTGTCCAAGAAGTAAAAATTAGTCGATTATATTTATGCTTGACATATAGCTTCTGGCCTAGGTGGAGAAATTTGGAAGTACACATAGGGACCAGTCGGGTTTATTTTCGGCTGAACTTGTTGTAGAAGATTAACACTGTAACCACAATAACATTATGCTAGAGTGCCGGTGTTCTTATAAAGCAGGATTTATCACGGGAATAAAACAACATTATATCAACTTTATTTAGCAAAAACATAGCTAATAATTAATTTTATCATTAAATTGTCTACACAAATCATGTGACGCATACTTGAAGAGAAGTCAAAATTTATATCTAAATCAATATATTTTATCTATTGTGTGCTAAAAGTTTGTGGCATACTTCCGAACACTGGTTAGCACATTTGCTGTCCCAAGTTCATCTTTCAGTTGCTTTCCTCCCCATGATTTTCTGCCTGAAATGGTTAAACATATTTTTGTAACCTCCACCTGTACTGCTCAAAACTGTTCGTTACATTTTATTAACCGGAATTTCGAAGGAAATATCGGTTATTAAAATGGTGATATACGGCGGGCGGCTGGGCGATTCGGGCGGCTGCTAAACAGTGTCAGCACAATAACATGAAAACGCTTTAACAAATTTTTTTCTAATTTAAATATGTTGTTTCCTGGGACTTAATGAAGGTCTCTGTTAATTTTCAAGATTTTAGTATATCTCCTTTGTGAGTTATCGCCATTTTTAATATCCAAAAGTAGAATTTTTAAATATTTTACTGTTGTTATCATGTTATGATTTGTCTTATCTCAGAATAAAAATTGGAGTGACAGATTTATTTGAAAATTATCTATTTCCTAAGTGGTAATGATTATAAGCTATATCATTAGACATTTTAAAGATTATTACATTATTAATTATGTTAGAGTACTATATTAAACAACCATAGTTCTGTTCAATTAGATATTATAAATATTTCAGCATATGATAATGATTTATTTTCATTATTAATTAGATCTTGGAAATATTTTAGCATATGATAATCATTGGAGTGACAGATTTATTTGAAAATTTTCTGTTTTCTGATAAGATCTGTAGGACTGTATATATACAGTTTGAAACTTACTAGTATTACTGTATAAATGAAGTTTGGAATTTACTGTTCATTATTAGACATTTTGTAGATAATTAAGTGTCCGTTAATCATATATATTCTTAACCCTACCCCCTTTTCAATTTGATAATGTGCTTTTATCTTGTAAACTGTTGAGATCCCTACTCCTAAACCATATATATTCTTGTATGGGACAATGAAACAAATCAAATGAAATATTGGGATAGTCCTCGGGTTCACAGCTACCCTCCTTTTTTTTGAAAACTTGTAAATGTGCAAACTCCCCACCCTGAAACCATATATATTCTTGTATGTTACAAATTAAATGAAATAAAAGGTGAGTCCCCTGGGGTCACCCCCAGCGTGCCTGTTTGAGAACTTGTAAACGGTCGAGATCCCCACCCCTAAACCATATATATTTTTGTATGGGACAATAAAAGAAATCAAATGAAATAAAGGGGAAGTCCATTGTGGTAACCCCCCACCCCCTTCTGTTTGAGAAATTGTAAATGGTTGAGATCCCCAACCCTAAACCATATTTATTCTTGTATTTGACAATAAAACAAATCAAATAAAATTTAGGGGAAATCCACAAGGGTAAACCCCACCCCCTTCTTTTTGAAAACTTGTAAACGGTTGAGATCCCCACCCCTAAACTATATATAATCTTTTTTGGGACAATAAAACAAATGAAATGAAATTTAACGGAAGTCCACGGTGGTTAACCCCACCCCCTTCTTTGTATACGACCGCAAA
This sequence comes from Mytilus californianus, assembly GCF_021869535.1. Classification (NCBI taxonomy): domain Eukaryota; kingdom Metazoa; phylum Mollusca; class Bivalvia; order Mytilida; family Mytilidae; genus Mytilus; species Mytilus californianus. Next base: position 98,339,869 of record NW_026262668.1, read on the forward strand.
AAAATTTTGCGGTCGTATATTGGTATGATATCGTCGTTGTCGTCCGGCGTCGTCGTCCGAAGACATATTGATTTTCGCAATCTAACTTTAGTTTAAGTGAATGATCTCTATGAAATTTTACCATAAGGTCCAATACCACAAAAGGAAGGTTGGGATTGATTTTGGGGGTTATGGTACCAACAGTTAAGGAATTAGGGGCCAAAAAGGGGCCAAAAATTAGCATTTTTGTAACTTCCAGACATAACTTGTGTGTTAGTGTATGGATCTCGCTGACATTGTACTACAAGGTTCCATATCACAAAGGGAATGCTGGGATTGATTTTAGGGGTAATCGCCTCAAATTTTAGGAATTAGGGGCCAAAAAAGGGGCAAAAAACAAGCATTTTTCTTGTTTCATGACAATAACTTATGTGTAAGTGTATGGATCTTTCTGAAATTGTACTGCAAGGTTCCATATCACAAAGGAAAAGCTGGAATTGAGTTTGGGGGTAATTGCCCAAAACGTTTAGGAATAAGGGGCCAAAAAGGGAAGGCTGGGATTGAGTTTGGGGGTGATGAATCATAAGGGGGTTCAAAAAATTGGGGGGGGGGGGGATTTTTTTTCCTTTTTAGCTCACCTGGCCCAAAGGGCCAAGTGAGCTTTTCTCATCACTTGGCGTCCGTCGTCCATCGTCGTCTGTTGTCGTCGTTAACTTTTTACATTTTGAACTTCTTCTAGAGAACCACTGAATGGAATGAAACCAAACATGGCTTAAATGTTGCTTATGAGGTGCTGACCAAGTGTTGTTACTTTGTAGCCGATCCATAATCCAAGATGGCCGCCAGCGGGGGACTTAGTTTAACATAGGACCCTATGGGAAATACATACAAATGTATTCCTTTAGAGAACCAGTGAATGGAATGAAACCAAACATGGCATGAATGTTCCTTATGAGGTGCTGACCAAGTGTTGTTACTTTGCAGTCGGTCCATCATCCAACATGGCCGACAGCTGGGGACTTAGTTTAACATAGCACCCTAAGGGAAATACATACAAATGTCTAGTTTTAGAGAACCACTGAATGGAATGAAACAAAACATTGCATGAATGTTCCTTATGAAGTGCTGACCAAGTGTTGTTACTTTGCAGTCGGTCCATCATCCAAGATGGCCGCCAGCGGGGGACTTAGTTTAACATAGGACCCTTAGGGAAATACATACAAATGTCTTCTTTTGGAGAACCACTGAATTGAATGAAACCAAACATGGCATGAATGTTCCTTATGAGGTGTTGACCAAGTGTTGTTTCTTTGCAGCCGATCCATCATCCAAGATGGCCGCTAGCCGAGGACTTAGTTTAACATAGGACCGTATGGACAATACATACAAATGTCTTCTTTTAGAGAACCAGTGAATGGAATGAAACCAAACATGGCATGAATGTTCCTTATGAGGTGCTGACCAAGTGTTACTTTGTAGCCGATCCATCATCCAAGATGGCCGCCAGCGGGGACTTAGTTTAACATAGGACCCTATGGGAAATACATACAAATGTCTTCTTTTAGAGAACCAGTGAATGGTATGAAACCAAACCTGGCATGAATGTTCCGTATGAGGTGCTAACCAAGTGTTGTTACTTTGCAGTCTGTCCATCATCCAAGATGGCCGCCAGCAGGGGACTTAGTTAAACATAGGACCCTATGGGAAATACATACAAATGTCTTCCTTTAGAGAACCAGTGAATGGAATGAAACCAAACATGGTATGAATGTTCCTTATGAGGTGCTGACCAAGTGTTGTTACTTTGCAGTCGGTCCATCATCCAACATGGCCGACAGCTTGGGACTTAGTTTAACATAGGACCCTAAGGGAAATACATACAAATGTCTTCTTTTAGAGAACCACTGAATGGAATGAAACAAAACATTGCATGAATGTTCCTTTTGAGGTGCTGACCAAGTGTTGTTACTTTGCAGTCGGTCCATCATCCAAGATGGCCGCCAGCGGGGGATTTAGTTTCACATAGGACCCTAAGGGAAATACATACAAATGTCTTCTTTTAGAGAACCACTGAATTGAATGAAACCAAACATGGCATGAATGTTCCTTATGAGGTGTTGACCAAGTGTTGTTTCTTTGCAGCCGATCCATCATCCAAGATGGCCGCTAACCGAGGACTTAGTTTAACATAGGACCGTATGGACAATACATACAAATGTCTTCTTTTAGAGAACCACTGAATTGAATGAAACCAAACATGGCATGAATGTTCCTTATGAGGTGCTGACCAAGTGTTGTTACTTTGCAGTCGGTCCATCATCCAAGATGGCCGCCAGCGGGGGACTTAGTTTAACATAGGACCCTAAGGGAAATACATACAAATGTCTTCTTTTAGAGAACCACTGAATTGAATGAAACCAAACATGGCATGGATGTTCCTTATGAGGTGCTGACCAAGTGTTGTTACTTTGCAGTCAGTCCATTATCCAAGATGGCCGCCAGGGGGGGGGGACTTAGTTTAACATTGGACCCTATGGGAAATACATACAAATGTCTTCTTTTAGAGTACCACTGAATGGAATGAAACCAAACTTGGCATGAATGTTCCTTATGAGGTGCTGACCAAGTGTTATTACTTTAAGCCGATCCATCATCCAAGATGGCAGCCAGTGGGTGACTTAGTTTAACATAGGACCATATGGGAAATACATACAAATGTCTCCTTTTAGAGAACCACTGAATGGAATGAAACCAAACTTGGCATGCATGTTCCTTATGAGGTGCTGACCAAATGTTGTTACTTTGCAGTTGGTCCATCATCCAAGATGGCCGCCAGCGGGGGACTTAGTTTAACATAGGACCCTATCGGAAATACATACAAATGTCTTCTTTTAGAGAACCACTGAATGGAATGAAACCAAACATGGCATGAATGTTCCTTATTAGGTGCTAACCAAGTGTTGTTACTTTGCAGTCTGTCCATCATCCAAGATGGCCGCCAGCAGGGGACTTAGTTTAACATAGGACCCTTAGGGAAATACATACAAATGTCTTCTTTTAGAGAACCAGTGAATGGTATGAAACCAAACCTGGCATGAATGTTCCGTATGAGGTGCTAACCAAGTGTTGTTACTTTGCAGTCTGTCCATCATCCAAGATGGCCGCCAGCAGGGGACTTAGTTAAACATAGGACCCTATGGGAAATACATACAAATGTCTTCCTTTAGAGAACCAGTGAATGGAATGAAACCAAACATGGTATGAATGTTCCTTATGAGGTGCTGACCAAGTGTTGTTACTTTGCAGTCGGTCCATCATCCAACATGGCCGACAGCTTGGGACTTAGTTTAACATAGGACCCTAAGGGAAATACATACAAATGTCTTCTTTTAGAGAACCACTGAATGGAATGAAACAAAACATTGCATGAATGTTCCTTTTGAGGTGCTGACCAAGTGTTGTTACTTTGCAGTCGGTCCATCATCCAAGATGGCCGCCAGCGGGGGATTTAGTTTCACATAGGACCCTAAGGGAAATACATACAAATGTCTTCTTTTAGAGAACCACTGAATTGAATGAAACCAAACATGGCATGAATGTTCCTTATGAGGTGTTGACCAAGTGTTGTTTCTTTGCAGCCGATCCATCATCCAAGATGGCCGCTAACCGAGGACTTAGTTTAACATAGGACCGTATGGACAATACATACAAATGTCTTCTTTTAGAGAACCACTGAATTGAATGAAACCAAACATGGCATGAATGTTCCTTATGAGGTGCTGACCAAGTGTTGTTACTTTGCAGTCGGTCCATCATCCAAGATGGCTGCCAGCGGGGGACTTAGTTTAACATAGGACCCTAAGGGAAATACATACAAATGTCTTCTTTTAGAGAACCACTGAATTGAATGAAACCAAACATGGCATGGATGTTCCTTATGAGGTGCTGACCAAGTGTTGTTACTTTGCAGTCAGTCCATTATCCAAGATGGCCGCCAGGGGGGGGGGACTTAGTTTAACATTGGACCCTATGGGAAATACATACAAATGTCTTCTTTTAGAGTACCACTGAATGGAATGAAACCAAACTTGGCATGAATGTTCCTTATGAGGTGCTGACCAAGTGTTATTACTTTAAGCCGATCCATCATCCAAGATGGCAGCCAGTGGGTGACTTAGTTTAACATAGGACCATATGGGAAATACATACAAATGTCTCCTTTTAGAGAACCACTGAATGGAATGAAACCAAACTTGGCATGCATGTTCCTTATGAGGTGCTGACCAAATGTTGTTACTTTGCAGTTGGTCCATCATCCAAGATGGCTGCCAGCGGGGGACTTAGTTTAACATAGGACCCTATCGGAAATACATACAAATGTCTTCTTTTAGAGAACCACTGAATGGAATGAAACCAAACATGGCATGAATGTTCCTTATGAGGTGCTAACCAAGTGTTGTTACTTTGCAGTCTGTCCATCATCCAAGATGGCCGCCAGCAGGGGACTTAGTTTAACATAGGACCCTTAGGGAAATACATACAAATGTCTTCCTTTAGAGAACCAGTGAATGGAATGAAACCAAACATGGCATGAATGTTCCTTATGAGGTGTTGACAAAGTGTTGTTTCTTTGTAGCCGATCCATCATCCAAGATGGCCGCTAGCCGAGGACTTAGTTTAACATAGGACCGTATGGACAATACATACAAATGGCTTTTTTAGAGAACCACTGAATTGAATGAAACCAAACATGGCATGAATGTTCCTTATGAGGTGCTGACCAAGTGTTGTTACTTTGCAGTCGGTCCATCATTCAAGATGGCCGCCAGCGGGGGGCTTAGTTTCACATAGGACCCTAAGGGAAATACATACAAATGTCTTCTTTTAGAGAACCACTGAATTGAATGAAACCAAACATGGCATGAATGTTCCTTATCAGGTGTTGACCAAGTGTTGTTTCTTTGCAGCCGATGCATCATCCAATATGGCCGCTAGCCGAGGACTTAGTTTAACATAGGACCGTATGGACAATACATACAAATGTCTTCTTTTAGAAAACCACTGAATTGAATGAAACCAAACATGGCATGAATGTTCCTTATGAGGTGTTGACCAAGTGTTGTTTCTTTGCAGCCGATCCATCATCCAAGATGGCCGCTAGCCGAGGACTTAGTTTAACATAGGACCCTATGGGAAATACATACAAATGTCTTCTTTTAGAGAACCGCTGAATGGAATGAAACCAAACTTGGCATGAATGTTTCTTATGAGGTGCTGACCAATTGTTATTACTTTAAGCCGATCCATCATCCAAGATGGCCGCCAGTGGGGGACTTAGTTTAACATAGGACCCTATGGGAAATACATACAAATGTCTTCTTTTAGAGAACCAGTGAATGGAATGAAACCAAACATGGCATGAATGTTCCTTATGAGGTGCTGACCAAATGTTGTTACTTTGCAGTTGGTCCATCATCCAAGATGGCCGCCAGCGGGGGACTTAGTTTAACATAGGACCCTATGGGAAATACATACAAATGTCTTCTTTTAGAGAACCACTAAATGGAATGGAATCAAACATTGCATGAATGTTCCTTATGAGGTGTTGACCAAGTGTTGTTTCTTTGCAGCTGATCCATCATCCAAGATGGCCGCCAGCGTGGGACTTAGTTTAACATAGGACCCTATGGGAAATGCATACAAATGTCTTCTTTTAGAGAACCAGTGAATGGAATGAAACCAAACATGGCATGAATGTTCCTTATGAGGTGCTGACCAAGTGTTGTTACTTTGCAGGCAGTCCATTATCCAAGATGGCCGCCAGGGGGGGACTTAGTTTAACATAGGACCCTATGGGAAATACATACAAATGTCTTCTTTTAGAGTACCACTGAATGGAATGAAACCAAACTTGGCATGAATGTTCCTTATGAGGTGCTGACCAAGTGTTATTACTTTAAGCCAATCCATCATCCAAGATGGCTGCCAGTGGGTGACTTAGTTTAACATAGGACCATATGGGAAATACATACAAATGTCTTCTTTTAGAGAACCACTGAATGGAATGGAACCAAACATGGCATGAATGTTACTTATGAGGTGTTGACCAACTGTTGTTACTTTGCAGTCAATCCATCATCCAAGATGGCCGCCAACGGGGGACTTAGTTTAACAAAGGACCCTACGGGAAATACATACAAATGTCTTCTTTTAGAGAACCACTAAATGGAATGGAACCAAACATGGCATGAATGTTCCTTATGAGGTGTTGACAAAGTGTTGTTTCTTTGCAGCTGATCCATCATCCAAGATGGCCGTCAGCTGGGGACTTAGTTTAACATAGGACCCTATGGGAAATACATACAAATGTCTTCTTTTAAAGAACCAGTGAATGGAATGAAACCAAACATGGCATGAATGTTCCTTATGAGGTGCTGACCAAGTGTTGTTACTTTGTAGCCCATCCATCATCCAAGATGGCCACCAGCGGGGGACTTAGTTTAACATAGGACCCTAAGGGAAATACATACAAATGTCTTCTTTTAGAGAACCAGTGAATGGAATGAAACCAAACATGGCATGAATGTTCCTTATGAGGTGCTTACCAAGTGTTGTTACTTTGCAGTCTGTCCATCATCCAAGATGGCCGCCAGCGGGGGACTTAGTTTAACATAGGACCCTATGGGAAATACATAAAAAATGTCTTCCTTTAGAGAACCAGTGAATGGAATGAAACCAAACATGGCATGAATGTTCCTTATGAGGTGCTGACCAAGTGTTGTTACTTTGTAGCCCATCCATCATCCAAGATGGCCACCAGCGGGGGACTTAGTTTAACATAGGACCCTAAGGGAAATACATACAAATGTCTTCTTTTAGAGAACCACTGAATAGAATGAAACAAAACATTGCATGAATGTTCCTTATGAGGTGCTGACCAAGTGTTGTTACTTTGCAGTTGGTCCATCATCCAAGATGGCTGCCAGCGGGGGACTTAGTTTAACATAGGACCCTTAGGGAAATACATACAAATGTCATCTTTTAGAGAACCACTGAATTGAATGAAATTAAACATTGCATGATTGTTCCTTATGAGGTGTTGTCCAAGTGTTGTTTCTTTGCAGCCGATCCATCATCCAAGATGGCCGCTAACGGGGGACTTAGTTTAACATAGGACCTTATGGGAAATACATACAAATGTCTTCTTTTAGAGAACCACTGAATTGAATGAAACCAAACATTGCATGAATGTTCCTTATGAGGTGCTGACCAAGTGTTGTTACTTTGCAGTCGGTCCATCATCCAAGATGGCCACCAGCGGTGGACTTAGTTTAACATAGGACCCTAAGGGAAATACATACAAATGTCTTCTTTTAGAGTGCCACTGAATGGAATGAAACCAAACTTGGCATGAATGTTCCTTATGACCTGGTGTTGACCAAGTGTTGATTTACTGTTCAAGATGGCCAATAGGATATTTTATTAGATATTTGTCCTATTAGAATCGAAATAATTCATGGAAGCCATAGATTTGTTGGAAATTTACACACGGCCCAGGCCATGTGTAAATTTACAACAAATCTATGGCTTCCATGAATTATTTCGATTCTAATAGGACAAATTCTGTCATTGAAAAACTGAAGCGAGGGTGGGTATGCCGTGTATGTGGCTGTTCTATTTTACCCACTGTTAGATAAATGTAAAAAAAAATCTAATAAATCTGTAGCTGGCATGAATCATTTCTTAAATAACCGCTAGAAAAAAGTGATTGATTCTTTTAATTCTCAAACCCATCTTTTGACATTTTTAATTTACATTTTTTTCTCGTAAGCTACCGTCAAATTCACTGTTGACATTTTGTAACCAAGGAGCCGCCATGTTGATTTGCTGAAATCAGTAAATGTTCGAATAATGCAATAGAATAGAAAAAAAAGTAACACCTACCTCAAAATTTTATTTTAATGCAATATTATCCGAGTTTAGAAGGTAAACGCAAAGGAAAACCCTTCAGCTTTGTCGTTTTCATTCATATGACGTCATGTTTTGAAATGACGTTAATGCGCCAAAAACATTCATGGAATTTCGTGGAATTTTTATTTATTTTGATTTTGTACATTTTTCGATCTCTAATGCATAAGTTCTTTTTGTTATGCCTCAGAATAAGAAAAAAAGGTTCTGTGGATTTTTTTTAATTGTAATTTTTAACACAGCGAAATCGACATAGCGTTTGCACATAGGGGTCATCCCCACCTTCTTTCTGTTTAAGAACTTGTAAACGGTCGAGATCCCCACCCCTAAACCATATATATTCTTGTATGGGACAATAAAACTAATCAAATGAAATATAGGGGAAGTCCATTGGGGTAACCCCTACCCCCTTTTTATTTGATAACTTGTAAACGGTCAAGATTCCCACCCAGAAACCATATATATTCTAGTATATATGGAACAATATATCAAATCAAATGAAATATAGGGGAGGTCCACGGGGGTAAACACTACCCCCCTTCTTTTTGAAAACTTCTAAACGGTTGAGATCCCCACCTCTTAACCATATATATTCTTGTATGGGACAATAAAATAAAGCAAATTAAATTTAGGGGAAGTCCCCTGGGGTAACCCCTACTCTCCTTTTTTTTGAAAACTTGTAAACGGTCAAGATCCCCACCGCGAAACCATATATATTCTTGTATGTTACAATAAAGCAAATGAAATGAAATAAAAGGGGAGTTCCTTGGGGTCATTCCCACCTTCTTCCTGTTTAAGAACTTGTAAATGGTCGAGATCTCGCTCCTAAACCATATATATCCTTGTATGGGACAAAAAAACAAATCATATGAAATAAAGGGCAGGTCCCCTGGGAAAATTAATCAGTTTGTGTGTGTTATATTTGAACATAAATTAAATATATATAGGGTTCTTTCAAGTGCTGAATCTAAACTTGTTTTTAATTAGATAATAATCTATTTTTATTATAAGATAAAGTTTTTGACATTGATAGATAAGTTGCAGATCTGTATTATTTTTTGACACATGAAAGAAACAATATTAGCAACTATTAATTAAATTTGATTATAATATGGAAATAGATATAACATCATATCTGATTTTAGAGAAGTATTTTGCTGGTTTTTTACTGGTTTTTGGAAATAAGTTTGAGTTATTTGTTTTGAAAAGTGATGTGTTTAATTGATAGATATAAAATCATATCTAATTTTAGAGATTTATGAGTGGTTAAGTCATATCTAATTTTAGAGAATTATTTTGGTGTTTTGTTACTGGTTCATGGAAATAAATTTGAGTTATTGGCGAAATATCATTGTTAAATTGTTTGAAACTTTTTTGGTAGGCTGTGTGTCTGTCTGTCTGTCTGTCTGTCTTTCTGTCTGTTTGTCCTTCAGTTTGGCGAATCAGTTTGCCACACTTTTATGCCTGTAGTTGAGGGGGCATTAAGTTTTACCCTTGTCTGTCTGTAAGTACGTATGCTGTATGTCCCAAAATTGGGTTTCGTTCTCTATGGGACAATAAAACAAATCAAATGAAATATAGGGGAAGACCATTGGGGTAACTACCTCCCCCTTCTTTTTGATAACTTGTAAGCGGTCAAGATCCCCACCCTGAAACCATATACCTATGTTCTTGTATGTTACAATAAAACACATCAAATCCATTTTTAATATCCAAAAGTGGAATTTTAAAATATTTATCTCTAGTTATTATTTTATGACTTGTCTTATCTCACAATAAAAATTGGTGTGACAGATTTATTTGAAAATTATCTATTTCCTAAGCGAGTCCCCTGGGGTCACCCCAACCCCCTCCTGTTTGAGTACTTGTAAACAGTTGAGATCCCCACCCCTAAACCATATATATTCTTGTATGGGACATTAACACAAATCAAATGAAAAAATAGGGGAAGTCCATGGGGGTCATCCCCAACCCCTTCTTTTTGAGAAGTTGTAAACAGTCAAGATCCCCACCCCGAAACCATATATATTCTTGTATGGGACAATAAATCAAATCAAATCAAATATAGAAGTCCATGGGGGTAACCCCCCCCCCCCCCCCCCTTCTTTTTGATAACTTGTAAACGGTCGAGATCCCCACCCCTAAACCATAAATATTCTTGAATGGGACAATAAAACAAATCAAATGAAATTGAGGGGAAGTCCCTGGGGAAACCCCCATCCCCCCTTTTTTTTGAAAACTTGTTAACAGTCAAGATCCCCACCCCGAAACCATATATTTTCTTGTATGGGACAATAAAACAAATCAAATGAAATATAGGGGAAGTCCAGGGGGGTCACCCCCACCCCCCTTTTTTTTGAAAACTTGTAAACAGTCAAGATCCCCACCCCGAAACCATATATATTCTTGTATGGGACAATAAAACAAATTTAATGAAATAAAAGGTGAGTCCACTGGGGTCACCCCACCCCCTCCTGTTTGAGAACTTTTAAACGGTCATAATCCCCACCCCTTATCCATATATATTCTTGTATGGGACAATAAAAAGAATCAAATGAAATATATGGAAAGTCCATGGGGGTAACCCCCACCCCCCTTCTTTTTGATAATTTGTAAATGGTCGAGATCCCCACCCCTAAACCATATATATTCTTGAATGGGACAATAAAACAAATCAAATGAAATTGTGGGAAAGTCCCCTGGGGTAACCCCCACCCCCTTCTTTTTGAAACATTGTTAATGGTGAAGATCCCCAACCCGAAACCATATATATTCTTGTATGGGACAATAAAACAAATCAAATGAAATATAAGGTGAGTCCCCTTGGGTCACCCCACCCCCTCCTGTTTAAGAACTTGTAAACGGTCAAGCTTTTCATTATTAATAAGATAATACCACATTCAGGTCCAAAGGATCCTAAATTAAACTTTTGTTTAATTTCATCAAAAATTGTATTCTTTGGTTCTTTGATATGCTGATTCTAACAATGTTTGAGTGTTAAATCATATCGAATTTTAGAGAACTTTAATAGTCATCACTGATTGTTGTTATTATATTATTGATTATAATTTGAAAAATTGCATCATATCTTATTTAAGAGAACTATTTATCCAGTTTGAGTTATTTCCATTTGCACAGAAAATATTATGGATAAAATTAACCTGTGTTTCATTTCAACATAAATTAAATATATATATAGGGTTCTTTCAAATGCTGAATCTAAACTCTATTTAAATATTAGATTTTTAGGCCCAGTTTTCAAGTTGGTCCAAATCAGGGTCCAAAATTAAACTTTGTTTGATTCAACAAAAATTGAATTTATGGGGTTCTTTGAAATGCTGAATCTAACCATGTATTGAGAGATTTTGGATTGTGGGCTCCTTTATCAAATTGGTCCACATTGAGGTCCAAAGGGTCCTAGATTAAACTTTTGTCTGATTTCATCAAAAATTGAATTCTTGGGGTTCTTTGATATGCTGATTCTAATATTGTACTTAGATTTTGGATATTGGACCATAATAGGTATTTAAATGTCCAATTTCAAATATATCAGTTCTTTGACTACATTCATTTTGTGTCACAAACCTATGATTTGTCAAATATTCAATCACAATCTAAATTCAGAGCTGTTTTAAGTTTATTTTTTCATTTCTGTCTTTCCTTGCCTGCGAATCCATGTTGTTTTTTTAAAAGTAACATTGTATTTGAAAACGTCACAATATTCAAGCAGCATGCCAAACCATGGCACTTCAGCGAAAGGACCATCGCACTTCGGCGTGGACCATCGCACTTCGGCGTGGACCATCGCACTTCAGCGTGACCATCGCAATTCAGCCTCTCCATCGCACCTCCGAGTCCTACATATATAGAAAATAAGAAGAATTAGTATGATTGCCAATGAGATAAATCTTCACCTGAGATCAAATGATGTATATGGTTAGCAACTATAGGTCCCTGTATGATCTTCAACAATGAGCATAACCCATACCATCATGTTAACTTTAATTCTTTTTACAGCATTTCTTGTGGAGTTTATGCCTAAAGGCAGTAAGATTTGTTTAACATCATATACTAGCAGTTTTATAATCATAATTTGCTTATATGCCTTTTGGATTTTACTACTAATTTGATTACTGTGGATTCATTATCATTCGTTGGATACCAATATTCATGGGTTTCGTGGGTACAGGTGAACCACAAATTCAAATGTTCAACAAATTACAAATTATTTAATAGGCTTTGTGTGCAGAGTTTGGCAAAACCACGAAATCCAATATCCACCAATATGCAAGTTTTTCTCAATCTAGGAAAATTGATACACACTAAAAATTTATGTATCCACAGTAGTTATTTTAGTCGGGGAAAGCATGATTTATATCTATTATAAAAATAAGGAAATGTGGTTTGATTGCCAATGAGACAACTATCCACAAAAGTTCAAATGAAGTGAATATCATCAGTTATAAGCATAGGAATCGTATGGCCTTCAAAAATAAGAAAATCTCATACCATATAGTTGGCTAGAAAATCCCCAACATAAAAATTAGACATGGAAGGTAATGCTCAGGATAAAATTTGAATATCACTGCCCAGGCCACGTGTAAATTTCCAACAAATCTATGGCTTCCTTGAATTATTTCTTAATTTTCACTGTAGTACTGGATAGGATAACACTTTACTCATGCATAGTATTTCTTTATTTTAAACAAAGATAAATCATTTGTAAATTCTACACAATTTTTTTGAAAATTGCCAATTTAACAAAGACTTATAGTAGAAATTCAATGGTGGATTACTCCTAAATGGAAAGCTGCATATGCACCTTTGACCTTGTATGTACTCTTTATTTTTTTTTTTAAATTTCATGCTATTTCACTCAATCTTGAAATATTCTGAGTGGATTAAATGTCAAAAACACATTTTAGGGGAACTTGCCTTGAAATAGGACTATTCCATGCATATTAGTAGGCAGAGCAAGTCACCATGAATATTAGTAGGCAGGTATGATTTGATAATTGTGCATAGTACTAGTGGCACCAGCTGATCCAACTAAAACCGCTAATATGGCATATTCAAACTCTAGTACATAGTGGAATTAAACCATATATACACCACTGTTGGACACCATTATTGAAATTATTATTCTGATAAGAATATTCCTCCATGCAGCCTGCAACAATTAGCAAAACCTATACTGCATAGTAAGCTATAAACGACCATGAATTGACAAATGTAAAACAATAAAACTGAAGCATCCTGATTTATGTACAAAACAATTATAAAAAATAAATATGATATACAGCAACAATCACCAAATTAGTGGGTCCTCACTATGGACAGGTACATGCAAAATGTGGCGGCTTAAACATGTAAGCTGGCACAAAACTCTCCCCTAACATGGGACAGTGTATGTGCATAATCTCAGACTGAATCTTTAAAAATATAAATTGGAAATAACTTTTGAAAGTGATAGGATTGGATAGTGTACACATTTCTGTACAAACATTATTTGATACACCAGAAATAGCTGAGAATAATGCCTGAGATAAATATTTCCACTAATTCTTCCACAATATTCATCTGAACTTCTGCCAAGTTTGCCTTTGGTTTTTTAATTAACTGCCTATAGCGCCCTTGGTGCTTTGATTTGTTGATCCAATCAGTCAATCAAATGATTTACCTTTGTTTCACTTTCAATGTTGACATTCTTTTCTTTTAATAACTAAACATGCGTAAATCATGCTTAATTCATCTCTAGCTAAGGGGTTAAATTGAAGTTCACATGAATACGGATTCAATGAGGTCAAATTATTCACTTGCAAGTGAATAATTCATCAGCAATGTTTCTTGGCTTATTTTGACAAAATTGAACCATACTGGCTGTTAAAAGTGAATTATTATTTCACTTTCATTAATGATTGAACAAAAAAAAAAATCATAATTTAATTCTTTATATATCTCGTAGCTAGTGCCCCTTTAAGGAGTTATTGCCCTTTATAGTCAATTTTTAACAATTGTTCATAAATTTTTGTAATCTTTTACAAAAATCTTCTCTGAAACTACTAGGCCAAATTTAACTAAGCTTGGCCACATATGCAATTATCATTAAGGTATCTAGTTTAAAAATGTGTCTGATGATCCCACCAGCCAACCAAGATGGCCGCCATTGCTAAAAATAGAACATAGGGGTAAAAGGCTTATATCTCTGAAACTAAAGCATTTAGAGCGAATACAATATGGGGAAAAATGTTCATCCGGTTTAAATCTATCTGCCCTCAAATTTTCAGACAAATCAGACAAACTGTTGTTGGGTTGCTGCCCCCGAATTAATAATTTTAAGGAAATTTTGCAGGTTTTGGTTATTATCTTGAATATGATAGAGATAAACTGTAAACAGCAATAATGTTCAGCTAAGTAAGATCTACAAATAAGTCAACATGACCAAAATTGTCAATTGACCCCTTAAGGAGTTATTGCCCTTTATAGTCAATTTTTAACAATTTTTGTAAATCTTAAAGGCCAAGGGAGGTTTTCTCATCACTTGGCATCTGTCGTCCGGTGTCGTTGTTGTTAACATTTACAAAAATCTTCTCTGAAACATTTTTGCCCTAATTTAACCAAACTTGAACACAATCCTCATTTGGGTATCTAGTATTAAAAATGTGTTAGATGACCCCCACCTGCCAACCAAGATGTCTGACATGGCTATGAATAGACCAAAGGGGTAAAATGCAAGTTTTGTCTATTATTTTGAAAACTGTTGTAAATAGAGAAAATCTGACGGATAAAAATGTTCAGAATGAAGAGCTCTACCAATTGTCCTCATATATACGTCCAAACTATCAGACGACTTCTTATAGGAGTTATTTCCCTTAAATGACAATTTTTACTATTTTTGTTCATTTTTGTCTTTTATCTTGAAAACTTAAATAAATAGAGAGAAACTTTAAATTGCAAAAATAATCAACATGACAAGTTCTACACATTAGTCTGCATGGTTGAAATCGTCAGTCGACTTCTCATTAGAGTTATAGCCCTTTGATGACGATTTTTACAAATTGTTTGTGTTTTTGCCTTATATCTTAGTTACAAATTATAAAAGATAGATAGAAACTTAAATAACCAAAATGATCAGCAAGACAAGATCTTTAAATAAGAGGATATGGAGGAAATGGTTCAACGACTCCTTAAAATGGAATTATTGCCCGTTGATGACGATTTTTACATTTTTTTTGCATTTTGCCTTATATGTTAAAAAACTATAATAGATAAATAGACACTTAAATCACAAAAATGATTAACAAGGCAAGTTATACTAACAAGTAAAATTTTGCTGATATTGTTAGTAGACTGTCACTCTTTGTAGGAGTTATTGTCTTTAAATTGGAATTTTTTTTTACCCTCTTTTGTGTTTTGAGCAAAAATTTAAGAAAAAAAAGGGACACTTAACAGACTAAATGATCAGCAATACGAAATCAACAAAACATAGATTTATATCATGAATTTGCTCTCGTCTACAATGTTGGAGAGTGTCCTTTGTTGAATATGCACATAGACCAAGGTGAGTGACACAGGCTCTTTAGCGCCACTAGTTTTATTTGCTAGTTCTATAAAATATTTTTGAAACTTCAAGCAACATGGTTACTAAAGCTTGTTAACAAGAAAAAAAGGGGTGAAAATTTGATTGGTTTACTTCCGGTGATGGTTATTATCTTATATGCAATGGAATGTTATGTGAAATTTTCACTGTAGACTACTGAACACGATAAAACTTAACTCATGCCAAGTATTTCTTTATTTGAAACAAAGATAAATTCTGCACAATTTTTTGAAAAGCTTCAATTTAACAAAGACTAATAAGGAAAAATCAATGGTGGTATTACTCCTAGACTAAGATATTAAATATGATTAATCTTCTGCAAACAAAAGTCTTGTCAGAAGATTAAGATATAGTCCAGATAAAAGATTTGTTCCTACATTAATTACCTTGACAAAAACATCATAGAATTTTACCAAACCTTCTTTATTGTCAAGAAATAGCATCTTAAGAATTATTTTTTGAATTTGACTTATAAATGGACTTGAACTCTGGTATGGAAATAATACCTTTAACAACAGCAGTCACAGGCAAAACAGGTTTATGGCAAACCTTCTACGAATATTTTGAGCTTGTAATTTTATTTTATTGTGTAGATTGTTGAAGCATTGGCAGTTCTTTGAGGGTCAAATTGCATAACTATTTATATAAATGACAATTGAATTTTGTAGTCATTTGTTTTCAAGATGGCTGAAACATTTCTTTCTGCTGGTGATGTCCAGTTTGTTATGACAGTAGAAGATCTAAATCAGTAATGTTTTCTCATTGGGCTGTCATATGTGGTGAGAATTTTTGAAATATAATATGTAGATAACATTCTTTTATTTTCAATTTTTTTTTATAAACATTTGAGATACAGTATCATTAATCACAATTGTAAGTTTAGTAAAGCTTTTTTGTTAAAAAGAAATGGAGTGTGTATCAGTTGTGTATTTTTGAATTTTTAAGAAAGAAAAAGATGTATTGTCTACATGCTAGAATTTAAACCTTACTTTACTGAATTTAGAAAAATATATTGATATTTGTTATTTTTTCATATGAATGAGAGTTCATTGCTATTGTCATATTTAGTATACCTTACATATGTGAAAGATAACAATTTTAAAGTTGATTTTAAGTTTTTAACAGTTTCAATGCATTTTTTATATTAATGTCATTCAAAACTTCAAATTGAAAAAAAAGTTGAATATATGTTTTATATACTTGAATGGCTAAGTTTTACTAGAATACAAATGTACGTGAACTTTCTTGTTTATTTACAAAAGAAAAAATCCTTTATATTATCAAACTCTTCAGAAATTTACTGCTATTGAATTATTGTCTTTCTGTACACTAAGTTGCCAATATTTTCCCGTATGCAGTGACTTTTACTATGAGACCTCTCGTTATAACTGATTCTTAACGAACAAATTTAATACATTTGTACAACAAATTATTTAACAACTGTTAAAAAAAGTTCAATTTGCATGCATTGGTTCCATTATTTTGATAACATTAAAATATTACAAGAGACTCTTTTCGTAAGACTCTGAATTTGAGTTATGTTTTTTTAGGTCGATTAAAAGTATATCAGTCTATTATTTTAAAGAGATTTGTCAAGGTATGTTATGTCTTATTGGCTATTAATGTTTAACAGGGGTGTGCTCCTCAAACAAAATAGGGGAGACAGAATTATGAAGAATACTGAAATCGATATTACACATGTTTATCTGTCACCATTACCAAGTGTTTAACCAATATGATATCTCTGTCAACTCACTTGTGACATGTTTTCATGGTCTTAGATCTTTAGATATTAAAATAGTTGTACCTTCTGTTAAGTTACTGATTGTATCCTATCCCTGATTATGACATTTTGACTGACTGTGGATTCCCATGGAGGGTGATACTGTAAATTCAGAAATTATTGCGATGTTTTTATTATTGCGCAAAATGCGACAGGGTTATAATTGCAATAATTTAAACTCGCATTTTGAAATTTTTTGTATGAATTAAACAGGATTTTTCTCAATATTACAAAAATTAAAATCGCATTTTAGTCTAAAATGACAAAATCGCAATAATAAATGCACGCAATAATTTCTGAATTTACAGTACATGCAAAGCTGGAGACACTAACCCCTGTAGATGCTCCTGAACTTGCTCCTTTAAGAGTTCATGCCATTTCCTCAGTTTTGATTTTTAAATTGAATTTTTATGGTTTAAAGGATTTATGAGATTTAAACTTCAGTGATTTTCTGTTGCCTATTAAATATATCAGAACTAATGAAACTCATGTCTAACACTTAAATGAAGGGAAATTGAGGTCAACTTATGTTTTCCATATACATTATTAAAAGTATAAGATAAATATCTATTACAATTGTAGCAGAGGTGAGGGTTTGTTTGATGGACCTGTACCACTTTTAAAGACCAATGGTTATCTTAAACATGTTAAAGACTATATTAAGGTAGAGATTAAGAATTTAGTTGACTATTATAGTCAGAGCATCATGACCCCAAATCTCCCTCTTTGGAGACATCCTGGCTGTGAGCTTGTTTATCATGCATGTAATAAGAAATTTATATCTTCGCACTATCTAATCATATAATAACATTAAGTACTGTATCTTACTGTATCATACTTGCTATATATAACTCAACAACTGTGCATGGAACTTTGTCTTTATAAAAATAAGGAGATGTGGTATGTTTGTTAATGAGACAACTATCCACTAAGTTTAAATGAAGTGACTGTAAGCATATTAATTGTATATTTATGAATGTAGGAATATTATGCTTTAAGTCTCCTACAATTTTTTTTTCATCTCTGCTCAGTAAAGTCGGTAATATACCCGGATCACTGTATCTTATAAACATAAGTAGATTTGTATTTTTGCCAATAGACCAAACATCAAAAGGACATGCAGATATTTGAACATATAAAAATTCACTGTACTACTTTCAGCAATTAGGAAACCCCATCTTTTCATTATAGTTGATTCATCATTCCACAGTCTGCATCTGTAACTCCTTATAAATCAAAAATTATTTCATTAGACACCAATGATGCAGCATTGCAACCATATATTACACAAATGAAAAAAGATAAAAAAAAGAAGTTGTAATAGTTTACTTCATGATCATTTTTTCGTCTTCATGAAGTCATCCAGTGGAATCAACAACTTGCTGTTCCCTGGACAGATTACAGAGTTAGCTAGTGAGTACTAATGAATCACAGTATTCTGGAATTGTAAAGTTGTCTGACACCATTAGTGTTTTACAGTCTTCTGAGTTTTACAGTCGGCTATTGGAAACAATAACCTGATATTAACTGAAATTATACATCCAAATCCATGTACTATAGAGACAACAGTACCTTGTAAAGATGTTGAACAACTCTTGCAGGCATCAGGGTAATTTTAAAGAAATTTTGCATTTATCTGAAACTAATTTTAGAAATGACAACTATTTAATGACTATAACAGGAAGTTTGTGTTACTCAAGGACTACATTCATGTTCCATTTGTTTCAGCCCAATTATCATATGTGTCATTTTTGGGTTGACTAACAAAAGAATGTATCTCACCACTTGATATTTACTTGTTTTGTGCTTTTGGACAGGTTCAAATAACAGAAAAGTAAACAGCTCACATTTCTTGATCGCTATGTAGAAATAAGGAGACGTGATATGATTCCTAATGACACAATTTTCCAACAAAAACCAGACAAATGAGAAGATTTTGGATTATTTATTGCCCATGACGTCAACCTCCTGCAATGAAGAGTAAAATCACAAAAATACTTAACTCTGAGGAAAATTCAAAAATGAAAGTCCCTAATCAAATGGCAAAATCAAAAGCTCAAACACATCAAACGAATGGATAACAACTGTCATATTCCTGACTTGGTACAGGCATTTTCTTATGTAGAAAATTATGGATTGAACCTGGTTTTATAGCTAGCTAAACCTCTCACTTGTATGACAGTCCCATCAAAATCCATTATATTGACAATGATGCGTGAACAAAACAAACAGACACAATAGGTAAAAATGTCAAAAAAAGGGGTACAGCAGTCAACAAACAAATGTAACAAAGAAGCGCAAAAGGCATACATCAAATTTAACATCCTCATTTTGCTTTTTTAGCTCACCTGACCTGAAAGGTCAAGTGAGCTTTTCTCATCACTTTGCGTCCGTCGTCCTGCGTCCGTCGTCCGTCGTCCGTAAACTTTTACAAAAATCTTCTCCTCTGAAACTACTGAGCCAAATTTGACCAAACTTGGCCACAATCATCATTGGGGTATCTAGTTTAAAAAATGTGTCCGATGACCCCGCCAACCAACCAAGATGGCCGCCATGGCTAAAAATAGAACATAGGGGTAAAATGTAGATTTTGGCTTATATCTCTGAAACCAAAGCATTTAGAGCAAATCTGACATGGGGTAAAATTGTTTATCAGGTCAAGATCTATCTGCCCTGAAATTTTCAGATGAATTTGACAACCCGTTGTTGGGTTGCTGCCCCTGAATTGGTAATTTTAAGGAAATTTTGCCGTTTTTGGTTATTATCTTGAATATTATTATAGATAGAGATAAACTGTAAACAGCAATAATGTTCAGCAAAGTAAGATCTACAAATAAGTTGTCATGACCAAAATTGTCAGTCAACCCTTTTAGGAGTTATTGCCCTTAATAGTCAATTTTTAACAATTTTTCGTAAATTTTTGTAATCTTTTACAAAAATCTTCTTCTCTGATACTACTGAGACAAATTTAACCATACTTGGCCATAATCATTATTAGGGTATCTAGTTTAAAAAATTTGTCCGATGACCCCGCCTTCCAACCATCATGGCCGACTTGGTTAAAAATAGAACATAGGGGTAAAATGCAGTTTTTGGTTTATATCTCTGAAACTAAAGCATTTAGAACAAATCTGACAGGTGGCAAAAATGTTCATCAGATTTAGATTTATCTGCCCTGAAATTTTCAGCCGAATCAGACAACCTGTTGTTGGGTTGCTGCCCCTGAGTAAGTAATTTTACAAAAATTTTGCAGTTTTTTGTTATTATCTTAGATATCATTATAATATCTAATATCTAATACTATTAATTATGATTTTAACCTTATTTTACATGATCCAAAGCATCAGTAAATACAGGTGAGCGACACAGGCTCTTGAGAGCCTCTAGTTTATTTCATAAGAATTAATTCTACAACTCAAATTAAATTTGTAGCATTTTTTATGTGACTGATTTTTTAAATGATATGTTAATGACCCAATTAAAACCTTTGAAGATAATTGTTAATCTGTTGTCAGATCATTTGATCTTTGGTTAATTAGTGTTATCACTTCCAGTTACAAGTGCGCAACAATTAAAATGTTTACTTTGCAATTTCTTCCAATCAAAACAATTTGCTATGCCTTGGGCTTTAAATCTTCATAAAACATGACCAAGTATTGTCTAACCTACACTTCAGCAGATGGAATTTCTTGACAAAAAAATGTATGCCTTACTGTTACGAGAGTTTATGTAGTGAAAAAAGTTTAAAAAATGATATATACAAATACCTAGATGGCTGAAAAGATTTATGAGCCTTATAAGGTTACAATTCAATATCATGCAGTTATAAAGTAAGTCATATGAATATCCCTTTTGATACTTGAAAAGAGATCTTCCAACAATGCTGCTTTGTGTTTTTTTTTATGTTATAGTTTACATGTGTGGATGTTCATGTAAAATGTTCTGGTTCACAGCACTAACAACTTTGATTATCAATATATCCTTGTAGATTTCAATTGACTGTACTTTTTGTTACACTGTGAGTCAAACATTATCTCTAACTTTTTCTTTTTGATTTTTAGAGGGATGATGGTTAAAGAGATGAAGAAGCAGTACATGTAGATGATAACTTCAATGCATTTAAGGGTATGATATGATGTTCTGTGATTTTATGGCCCCACCACAAAGTGGTCAGGGCCACATACATGTAGTGTTACCTTTATCTGTCATTCCACAATAGTTATGCAGACTTTTTCTAAACGACTTTAATAATTAGCTGATTTTATAGAGTTATAGATCGAGTTTATGTTTGTGGATCTGCTCCACTGATTTTTGTGAAAAATTACTGGCATTCGACTTTGAAAATAACAGTTACTGTGGATTCATTATTTTCATGGTATCAATTTTTTGTGGATTGATAAAAACTTGTATTTTTTTCGTAAACATTTATTTTTTTGAGGGTTTTTTTTCAAGTCTGCATACAACCTGATGGAAAATTTGTAATATGCTGAACATTAAAATTCATGGTTCACCTGTACCTACGAAATCCACGAAAATTGGTATCCAATGAATAATAATGAATCCACAATGCATTTTCATCTAAAGTTTTCATGAAAGTTTGGTGAATTGTTTATATCTATTGACATAAGCTCCCTTTTGATTTTTATAAATTTTAAATTTTATGTTTCCGATTTATGGGATTTTATTCATAAAAAGGAGGTGATTTTCCAGTTTTCGAACAATATCTTTAACGTGCTTTGAGCAGTTTTCATGAAACTTTGGTGACTGGTTTATATCTATTAAGATAACCTCCCTTTAGTAGTCCCCTACCGATGAAGTCAAAGGGGACTTTAGGTTTGCACTCGTTCTGTCTGTCTGAAGCCTAAATGATCAACAATTAAAGGTCTTCAAAACAGAGATTTTTGTCATGAATTATATTTTGTCTACAATGTTGAGAGTGTCCTTTGTTGAATATGCACATAGACCAAGGTGAGCGACACCAGTGCTTTAGAGCCTCTAGTTTCTTTGTGCTGGAAGATATTGATTTGATATTTGGTGTATTATTTTAATAATCATGACAAGTTACAGATCAAGTTTGAATTTTGTTCCAGTCTGATGATTTTGTGCAGAGTTATGGTCTTTTGACTTAGAAAATTCACTCAAATAATCAGTTTTCCACACTTTTTTTAGCTCACCTGGCCAAAAAGGCTAAGTGAGCTTTTCTCATCACTTGGTGTCTGACGTTGTTGTCTGTGTTAACTTTTACAAAAATCTTCTCCTCTAAAATTACTGGGCCATATTAAATCAAACTTGGTCACAATTATCATTGGGATATTTAGTTTAAAAAATGTGTCTGAAGACCTCGCCTGCCACCCAAGATGGCCGACATGGCTAAAAATAGAACATAGGGGTAAAATGCATTTTAGGCTAATATCTCTGAAACTAAAGCATTTAAGAGCAAATCTGACAATAAGTTAAAATGTTTCATTAGGTTAAGATCTACCGGTATCTGCCCTGAAATTTTCAGACAAATCAAACAACCCGTTGTTGGGTTGCTGCCCCTGAATTGGTAATTTTAAGGAAATTTTGCAGTTTTTGGTTATCATCTTGAATATTATTATAGATAGGGACAAACTGTAAACAGCAATAAAGTTCATCAAAGTAAGATCTTCAATAAGTCAACATGACCAAAATTGTCAATTGACCCCTTAATGATTTATTGCCCTTTATAGTCAATTTTTAACACTTTTTCTTTAATTTTTGTATTCTTTTACAAAAATCTTCTCCTCTGAAACTGCAGAGACAAATTTAACCAAACTTGGCCACAATCATCATATGGGTATCTAGTTTAAATATGTGTCCAATGACCCCGTCTGCCAATCAACATGGCCGACTTGCATATGGCTAAACATAGAACATAGGGGTAAAATGCAAGTTTTGTCTATTATTAGCTCACCTGGCCCGAAGGGCCAAGTGAGCTTTTCTCATCACTTTGGCGTCCATTGTCGTCCGTTGTCGTCCGTTGTCGTTAGCTTTTTACAAAAATCTTCTCCTCTGAAACCACTGGGCCAAATTTAACCAAACTTGGCCACAATCATCATTAGGGTATCTAGTTTAAAAAATATGTCTGATGACTCCCGCCAATCATCCAAGATGGCCGCCATGGCTAAAAATAGAACATAGGGGTAAAATGTAGATTTTGGCTTATATCTCTGAAACCAAAGCATTTCGAGTAAATCTGAAATAGGGTAAAACTGATTATCAGGTCAAGATCTATCTGCCCTGAAATTTTCAGACAAATCTGACAACCTGTTGTTGGGTTGCTGCCCCTGAATTGGTAATTTTAAGGAAATTTTGCAGTTTTTGGTTATTATCTTGAATATTATTATAGATAGAGATAAACTGTAAACAGCAATAATGTTCAGCAAAGTAAGATCTGCAAATAAGTCGTCATGACCAAAATTGTCAGTCGACCCATTTAGGAGTTAATAGTAAATTTTTAACATTTTTTTGTAAATTTTTGTAATCTTCTACAAAAATCTTCTTCTCTGAAACTACTGAGACAAATTTAACCATACATGGCCGTAATCATTATTAGGCTATCTAGTTTAAAAAATTTGCCCGATGACCCAGCCTTCCAACCATCATGGCCGACTTGGTTAAAAATGGGGGTAAAATGCAGTTTTTGTCGAGCCTGCGACTTTTGTCACAGAAAGCTCGACATAGGGATAGTGATCCGGGGCGGCAGCTACGGCGGCGGCGGCGTTAGCTAACTTCTTAAAAGCTTTATATTTTAGAGGGTGGAAGACCTGGATGCTTCATACTTTGTATATGGATGCCTCATGTTACGAAGTTTCCGTCAGTCACATGTCCAATGTCCTTGACCTCATTTTCATGGTTCAGTGACTACTTTAAAAAAAAAGTTAAGATTTTTTGTAATGTTAAATTCTCTCTTATTATAAGTGATAGGATAACTATATTTGGTATGTGCGTACCTTGTAAGGTCCTCATGCCTGTCAGACAGTTTTCACTTGACCTCAACCTCATTTCATGGATCAGTGAACAAGGTTAAGTTTTCGTGGTCAAGTCCATATCTCAGATACTATAAGCAATAGGTCTAGTATATTTGGTGTATGGAAGGACTGTAAGGTGTACATGTCCAACTGGCAGGTGTCATCTGACCTTGACCTCATTTTCATGGTTCAGTGGTTATAGTTAAGTTTTTGTGTTTTGGTCTCTTTATCTTATACTGTATGCAATAGGTCTACTATATTTGGTGTATGGAAGGATTGTAAGGTGTACATGTCTAGCTGACAGGTGTCATCTGACCTTGACCTCATTTTCATGGTTCAGTGGTTATAGTTGAGTTTTTGTGTTTTGGTCTGTTTTTCTTATACTGTATGCAATAGGTCTACAATATTTGGTGTATGGAATGATTGTAAGGTGTACATGTCTAGCTGGCAGGTGTCATCTGACCTTGACCTCATTTTCATGGTTCAGTGGTTATAGTTGAGTTTTTGTGTTTTTGTCTGTTTTTCTTATACTGTATGCAATAGGTCTACAATATTTGGTGTATGGAATGATTGTAAGGTGTACATGTCTAGCTGGCAGGTGTCATCTGACCTTGATCTCATTTTCATGGTTCAGTGGTCAAAGTTAAGTTTTTGAATTTTGGTCTTTTTTTCTAATACTGCATGCAATAGGTCTACTATATTTGGTGTATGGAATGATTGTAAGGTGTACATGTCTAGCTGGCAGGTGTCATCTGACCTTGACCTCATTTTCATGGTTCAGTGGTCAAAGTTAAGTTTTTGAGATTTGATCTTTTTTTCTAATACTATATGCAATAGTTCAACTACATTTGGTGTATGGAAATATTTTATGATCTATATGTCAGTCACGCAGGTTTTATTTGACCTTGACCTCATTTTCAAGGTTCATTGCTCAGTGTTAAGTTTTTGTGTTTTGGTCTGTTTTTCTTAAACTATAAGCAATAGGTCAACCATATTTGTTGTATGGAAGAATTGTTAGCTGTACATGCCTGCCTAGCATGGTTCATCTGACCTTGACCTCATTTTCATGGTTCATTGGTCAATGTTTAGTTTACTTGGTTAATGTTAAGTTTATGTGACAGTTGTAATAAAGCTTTATATTTAGGACTATCAACATAATATCAATGATTAAAGAAGGCGAGACATATCAGCGTGTGCACTCTTGTTGGTTTATATCTCTGAAACTAAAGCATTTAGAGCAAATCTGACATGTGGCAAAAATGTTCATCAGATTTAGATTTATCTGCCCTGAAATTTTCAGACGAATCTGACAACCCGTTGTTGGGTTGCTGCCCCTGAGTTAGTAATTTTACAGAAATTTTGCAGTTTTAAGGGGCATTAAGTTTTACCCTTGTCCGTCTGTACGGACGTACGTCCGTCCGTCCGTACGTCCCAAAATTGGTTTCCGTTCTCTAACTTGAGTTTGCCTCAACCAAATGTTATGAAACTTATACACAATGCTTATTACCACAAAACACAGATCTAATTTGAATTTTAGTGGCGTCACTTTTACCGTTCTAGAGTTATGCCCCTTTATAAATGGAAAAATTGCAAAATTTTTAGTTTCTGTCCTCTAACTTAAGTTTGCCTCAACCAAATGTTATGAAACTTATACAAAAGGCTTATTACCACAAAACACAGATCAAGTTTGAATTTTGGTGGCGTCACTTTAACCGTTCTAGAGTTATGCCCCTTTATAAATGGAAAAATATTTTTAGTTTCTGTTCTCTAACTTAAGTTTGCCTCAACCAAATGTTATGAAACTTATACAAAAGGCTTATTACCACAAAACACAGATCAAGTTTGAATTTTGGTGGCGTCACTTTAACCGTTCTAGAGTTATGCCCCTTTATAAATGGAAAAATTGCAAAATTTTTAGTTTCTGTCCTCTAACTTAAGTTTGCCTCAACCAAATGTTATGAAACTTATACACAAGGCTTATTACCACAAAACACAGATCAAATTTGAATTTTGGTGGCGTCACTTTAACCGTTCTAGAGTTATGCCCCTTTATTAATGGAAAAATTGCAAAATTTTTAGTTTCCGTCCTCTAACTTTAGTTTGCCTCAACCAAATGTTATGAAACTTATATACAATGCTAATTATCACAAGACACAGATCAAGTTTGAATTTTGGTGGCGTCACTTTAACTGTTCTAGAGTTATGCCCCTTTATAAATGGAAAAATTGCAAAATTTTTAGTTTCCGTCCTCTAACTTTAGTTTGCCTCAACCAAATGTTATGAAACTTATATACAATGCTAATTATCACAAGACACAGATCAAGTTTGAATTTTGGTGGCGTCACTTTAACTGTTCTAGAGTTATGCCCCTTTATAAATGGAAAAATTGCAAAATTTTTAGTTTCTGTTCTCTAACTTAAGTTTGCCTCATCCAAATGTTATGAAACTTATACACAATGCTTATTACCATAAAACACAGATCAAGTGTAAATTTTGGTGGCGTCACTTTAACCGTTCTAGAGTTATGCCCCTTTAAAATGGAAAAAATTGCAAAATTTTTATTTTCTTCTAAATATCAAGTTATTTTTAAAATTGGAGTTATCTTCCTTTTTCCATGATTATAGTTGAATCAACTACAATCAATGCTTTATACAATGCAATGTTTAATTTTGACTTCCACTGATAAAACACAGATCAAGTTGAATTTGGGTAGTGTCACTTTAACCATTATTGAGTTATGCCCCTTTATAAATAGAAAAATTGCTGAATTTTTAGTTTCTGTTCTCTACTTAAGTTAGCCTCAACCAAATGTTATGAGACTTACACACAAAACTCAGATCAAGTTCAAATTTGGGTAGCGTCACTTTTACTGTTCTTCAGTTATGTCCCTTTATAACTATATGATATGCAAGCTGGGGCATCATCTGTGTCCACATGTGGACACTATCCACATTTATTTTTTGTTATTATCTTAGATATCATTATAATATCTAATATCTAATACTATTAATTATGATTTTAACCTTATTTTACATGATTTCCAAAGCATCAGTAAATACAGGTGAGCGACACAGGCTATCAAGAGCCTCTAGTTTTTAAAACCATCATAAAGAGAGAAAATCTGACCCTAGAGTGAAAATGTTCAGATTGTTGTGCTCTACCAATTTTCCATACATGTCTAAACTGTCAGATGACTTCTTATAGGAGTAATTGCCCTTAAATGACAAATTTGTACCATTTTTTTTTAATTTTTGCCTACTAAATTGAAAACCATAATAGATACAGAGAAACTTTATAGAATGTCAGGTTTAATTATTTTACATGTGGATGAAAAATAAAAGTCACAAAAACATCAACTATGCAGCAATTGCTTTAACAGCTTTTAAGGCTTTGATTTTTTATTGTCTCCATTTGCAACCATTCAAACAAATGGAATACAGTGTTACGGTAGAAGATACAATTGGAGAATTGCATTGCTAGAAACCATTCGAAAAACTGAGGAGACATCCAATGAACAAATTATTTGCCATTAGGAAGATCTATGCAGGCTTGGTTTATCGTCAATGTCAGCTGTTTTCCTAAATATTTCTCATGAAGCTAATATGTGTAAGTATCTGGTCTTAGACTTTGTAATGACAATATGGACGTTTCTGTGTCTCAATTAGAAAAAATACATTTCAAAATGAATATGGTTGTAGTGTAAAATTCCACCGAAAGAAATTCCAAAAGTAAAAGAAAATCAGAAAATTAGAAAAATTAGAAATTTTACCAAAATAGAAAGCTATATTTTGTTTGTTGCTTAAATGTAAAAATAAAAAGAATTTACAAAATGTACAATAAATCAAAAATAAAATTTTGTAAAAATAAACAAAATATATATTAAAGATATATTTGACAATGCATAGCAACATAAGTGGCTAATATCTCTGAAACTAAAGCATTAAAAGCAAATCTGACATGAAGAAAAAATGTTCATCAGGTTAAGATCTATCTGCTCTGAAATTTTCAGACGAAGCAGACAACCCGTTATTGGGTTGCTGTCCCTGAATTTGTAATTTTAAGGAAATTTTGCAGCTTTTGGTCATTACTGGTATCTTGAATATTATACTAGATAGAGATAAACTGTAAACAGCAAAAATGTTCAGCAAAGTAAGCTCTACAAATAAGTCAACATGATCAAAATTGTCAATTGACCCCTTCATGAGTTATTGCCCTTTAAAGTAAATTTTCCCAATTTTTCGTAAATTTTTGTAATCTTTTACAAAAATCTTCTCCACTTAATCTACTGGGCCAAATAGAATTTAACTAAGCCACAATTTTCAATATGGTATTTTGATTGAAAAATATATCCGATGACCCTGTAATCCAACCAAGATGGCCACCATGGCTGAAAATAGAACAAAGGGGTTTACTATAGAAGTCTATGGGAAAATTGTAAAAAAACAATTTTAATCGGTCACAAAAACTATTAAAATAATGATAAGGGGTCTTCAGTAACTATATATATTTTAAGACTACAATGGGATGACCTGCTTTAAATTTAATTACTGGGCCGAATTAAACCAAACTTGGCCTCAATCTGTATTAGGGTATCTAATACTATTTATTTTGATTTCAAACTGATTTTACAAGACCTCCAAAACCACAGTAGATACATGTGAGCAACACAGGGTCTTAAGAGCCTCGTTTATCTCCCCTAGGCCTGTGACATGCAAGACTTAAGGATTGCTATCCGGCAGCAGTAACATAAACTATTTGTATAAAGCTTTATACTTTAGAAGGTAAGAAGACATGGATGCTTCATACCTTGAATGTAGGTGTTTTATGTTACAAAGTACTTGTCTGTCACCATGGTCATATGTCCATTGTCCTGGACCTAATTTTCATGGTTCAGCAACTGCTTGATAAAAAAATGGGCCGCTCAAGCTTTTCTCATCACTTGGCGTCCGCTGTCCATCGTTGTCGTCATCCATTAACTTTTACAAACATCTTCTCCTCTGAAACTACTGTGCCAAATTTATCCAAACTTTGCCACAATCATCATTGGAGTATCTAGTAAAAAATGTGTCCTATGACCCCGCCTACCAAGCAAGATGGTCGACATGGCTAAAAATAGAACATAATGGTAAAATGTGAGTTTTGTCTTTTATTTTGAAAACTATTATCAATAGAGAAATATGTCAGTAGCAAAACTTACAAAATTGTTAAACTCTACCAATTGTCCATATATGTCAAAACTGTAAGACGACTTTTAATAGGAGTTATTGCCCTTAAATGACAATTTTTATCTTTTTTTCATTTTTGCCTACTGTCTTGAAAAACTATGATAGATTTACATGATATAGAGAAACATAAAATCAGAAAAAATGATCAGCAAGACAAGTTCTACAAATAAGTCAAATGGTGAAAATAGTCAGTCAACTACTTCTTAGAGTAATTGCCCTTTGTTGATGATTTTTACCAATTTTTTTGCCTTTAAGCCTTTTATCCTAAAAATTATAATAGATAGATAGAAACTTAAATAACAAAAATAATCAGCTAGACAAGATCTTTAATTAAGATGGAATGGAGGTAATCCTCCTACATCTATCTCCTTATTCAAGTTATTGCCCTTTAAAAACAATTTGTACATTGTCTGCTAACCTTTTCAAAAATCTTCTCTGAAACTTCTATGCCAAATTTAACCAAACTTGGCCACAATGATCATTAGGGTATCTGATTAAAAATGTGTCTTGTGAACCCACTGCCGAACAAGATGGACAACATGGCTAAAAATAGAACATAGGGGTAAAATGCAAGTTTTGTCTGTTATTTTGAAACTGCTATAAAAAGAGAAAATTTGACAGCCGCTAAAATGTTCAGAACATTGAGCTTTACCAATTGTCCTGATATGTCAAAACTGTCAGACTAATTTTACCATTTTTTTCATTTTTGCCTATTATCTTGTAATCTAAAATAGATAAAGATAGACTTTAGAATGCAAAAATGATCAACAAGACAAGTTCTATAATAAGTCTAATGATTGAAACGTTCAAATCAATTCCTTCTTAGAGTTGTTGCCTTTGATGATGATTTTTACCAATTTTTTGTGTTTTTGTCTTATATCCTATAAGTTATGATAGATAGATAGAAACTTAAATTAGCAAAAATGATCAGGAAGACAAGATCTTCAATTAAATCAGGAATGGAGGAAATTGTCCAAAACTCCTTATTCGAATTATTGCTCTTTATGACAATTTTCACCATTTTTTTTGTGCTTTTGGCTTTTATCTCCGAACTTATAATAGATAAATAGACACTTTAAATCACAAAAATGTGATCAACAAGTCAAGATATACTAACAAGTCAAATTTTGCTGATATAGTTAGTAGGCTGTCACTCTTTTAAGGAGTGATTGCCCTTAAATAAGGATTTTTTTTTTAACCGTCTTTTGTGTTTTGAGTAAAAACTTAACAAGATAGAGAGAAAGTGAACAGACTTAATGATCAGCTATACAAGATAACAAAACAGATTGTTTTTCATGAAGTCTATTTTCCTGTACAATTTTGGATATGCACATAGACCAAGGTTAGTGACACAGGCTCTTTGGAGCCTCTAGTTTAATTCTCTATATATTTAGTATATATTTTTGTCTTATATCCTATAAATTATGATAGATAGATAGAAACTTAAATTAGAAAACAATTATCAGGAAGACAAGATCTACAATTAAATATGGAATGGAGGAAATTGTCCAAAACTCCTTATTCGAATTATTGCTCTTTATGACGATTTTCACCATTTTTTTTGTGCTTTTAGCTTTAATCTCTGAACTTCCTGTACAATTTTGGATATGCACATAGACCAAGGTTAGTGACACAGGCTCTTTTGCTTCTAGTTTAATTCTCTATATATTTGGTATATGGGTTCTGACAGACAGTTTACCTGACCTCTACCTCTTTTCATGATTCAGTGATTAATGTTAAAGTTATGTTATTAAGTCTGTTTCTCAGATACAGATACCATAAGCTGTAGGTCAACTATATGCATTTTATGGAATGATTGAAAGGTGTATATGTTAGTCTGGCAGGTTTCCTCTGACCTTGACCTCATGATTCAGTGGTCAATGTTAATTGTTTTTGTTTTGGTCTGTTTTTCAAATGCTGTACACACTAGGTCAACTCTATTAGTTGTATGGAATAATTGTAAGATTAACATGTCTGTCTGGCAGGTTTCATTTGACCTTGACCTCATTTTCATTGTGCATTGGTCAATACTTAGTTTTCTTGGGTAAGTGTCTCTCTTGGATATTAAAAGCAACAAGGCACTATTTTTGGTGCATTGAATTATTATCAGGTGTACATTGTCTGGAATGTTTCATTTGAACCTATCCTCGCTATGTTTTCCTGGTTAAGGTAGTTCGGGGGTTTAAATTTTCGCGCCTTCTGCGCAGAAAGTTACGCATTCTCTTGTCGTAAACAAATATTTTTACGATAACCTGATAAATACAAAAAACATTCGTAAACAATTTTTTTTCAGCGGATAACTTACTTTGAATAATATTTTTTGCAATCATTCAGTGAAACGAATATGTTTAATTTATCTTATTATATGACGAAATGTAGCATGTTTACTTCCGGAAAAAGTGAATGGTGAGTAGTCGAAAAAAATCTCAAGAAAAAAGAGAAGATATGAAACAAGTGAACCGCTTATTAAGATGACTGACTTGATTCTCAGGAATAATACATATTGAGAATCATTTTGGTGTATTATTAAGCGGCTCACAAATTAACATCACTGAAACTGGACTTGAAAGTGACGGAGCACCCTTTGAAAAAAATGGCCATGGAGGTAAGATGTTAATTTCGCAATGCGACAATCGCAATAAATAATAGTCTGCTCTAAAGAAATTATGCCGTCGATCAGAAACCACAAGGGGCAATTCTCACAAACAAAATCTGTCAAAAAAATAACAAAATTAATTCTAGATAGAGTTCTGCAAAAACATAAAAACAACAACCGAGTATCAGATCATTCCTATGCTACATTTTGTAAGCCCATAGCACCAACAGAGAACATTACAGCAAGCACATTAACGGATGATGACTTAACATATATACCACCTGATCTTGTACCGTTAAGTCACTGTAGACTAGTGACCGAACTGGACATATTGGCTAACCAGCTAAAAGGTTGCAGAGAATGTAGTTTACCTTTACATTTGCATGATGCAAAGGGAGTCCGGTACTATGGTCTGACCGGCATAGTGAACATTATTTGTAAACACTGGTCATGTCAAACCTTAAACAGAATTAAACTAGGCAAGGTCCACTTTGGGAGAGAAATGAATGGTGTTGGAATTTTTGATGTCAATACGAAAGCTGCAACAGGTTTCTTTCATGTAGAGTTTCTAACCTTCCCAACCGCACATATGTCACCTGACATTTTTATTAGTCCTCTGGAAAAATAGTAGTGTCTGTTGACTTTCTTTTATGTTCATCTCATCATAAATCTGTTATTTATAAAATAGCATAACATTTTCTTTGTTGTAAAATTGAGACTGGAAATGGGGAATGTGTCAAGGAGACAACAACCTGACCAAAGAGCAGAAAACAGCCACCAATGGGTCTTCAACAATGAGAAAATCCTGCACCCTGAGGCATGCTTCAGCTAGTCTCGTAACAAAAATGTGTACTAGTTCATTGTATGAGGACGTCATACTATATAAATATAGCTACATCATGTACATGTAAACTCTGAAAGACCGAAATATATAAATATGAACTATAATTAAAAATCATAAAAGACTAACAAAGGCTAAAGGCTCCTGATTTGGGACAGGCACAAAAATGCGGCAGGGTTAAACATGTTTTGTGAGATCTCAAGCCAATGTAGAAAAAACAAACACACAGCATGGCTATATGCACATTAAAACTCAGTTTAAATGAAGTCTGAGTCCGATGTCAAAATAGGTAACAAAAGAAACTAAACAAAATGACAATTATACATAAATTAACAAATGACTACCAGCTGTTACTGACATGCCAGCCCCAGACCTCAATTTAACTGATTGAAAGATTATGTTTCATCATATGAATATCAACACTATCCCTCCCGTTAGGGGTTTAGTATCATACTATTTGTCGTCTGTTTATGTAGTTCATACGTGTTTCTCGTTTCTCGTTTTTATATAGATTAGACCTTTGATTTTCCCGTTTGAATGGTTTAACACTAGTAATTTTTGGGGTCCTTTATAGCTTGCTGTTCTGTGTGAGCCAAGGCTCCGTGTTGAAGGCCGTACCTTGACCTATAATGGTTTACTTTTTATACGCCCGTTTACGGTACGTATTATGGTATACAGTTGACAGTCTGTCAGTCCGTCTGTCCGTTCGTCCGTCGTCAACATGTCGGACATTTATTCAAAAACGCTTTTACCAATTTGCATGAAACTTTGGCGAATTGTTTATATCTATTGACGTGAGCTCCCTTTCGTTTTTTATAAATTTCAGATTTACCATTTCCGAGTTTTGGGGTTTTATTCATTACAAAAGGGGGGATTTTCCAGTTTTCGGACAATAACTCAAAAAATATTTCACCAATTTGCATGAAACTTTTTGTGAATTGTTCATATCTATTGACGTGAGCTCCCTTTAGTTTTTTATAAATTTTTGATTTACCGTTTCCGAGTTTTGGGGTTTTATTCATTAAAAAAGGGGGGATTTTCCAGTTTTCAGACAATTACTCAAAAACAATTTTACCAATTTGCAAGAAACTTTGGTGAATTGTTTATTTCTATCGACATGAGCTCCCTTTTGCTTTTTATAAATTTCAGACCATACGTTTCTGATTTATGGGGTTTTATTCATTACGAAAAGGGGGATTTTTCAGTTTTCAGAAAATAATTCAAAAATGCTTTCAGCATTTTTTATGACACTTTGGTAAATTGTTTATATCTATATTGTAAGCTCCCTTTTGATTTTTATAAATTTTCGATTTTACATTTCCGAGTTATAAGATTTTATTTGTTTATAGTCTGACTACAGATTTACTAAGTAATGCGCAACAGCACAGTGTATTGCACAACAGCAAGAAATCTTTCATATAACCAATTTCAAGTTCTCTGACTACATTTATTCAGAAACCTATAATATATCAAATATTTAATTACAATCCAAATTCAGACCTGTATCAAGCTTGAATATTGTGTCCATTTTTGCCCCAACTGTTCAGGGTTGGACCTCTGCGAGCGTATCCAGCTGCGCTCAGCGAAGCAGTTTATTTAAATTGTTACTTGGATGGAGAGTTGTCTCATTGGCACTCATACCACATCTTCCTATATCTATCATAAAATATATAAGAAAAACATAACCCTGTACATCTGTACATGTATAGAAGAATAACATATAAATTATACTTTATTTCAAATTGAAGAAACAAGGCGCTTTTGAAGGGGCAACATAATAAGAAAATAACAATTAAAGTAATACAAAAGAACAATACTGACAGAAAGAATTACTTGATTGAGAAAAATGAAAAAAAAAAGCACATCATGTACAAAATCATTAATTATATCTTGGATTTAATATATAAATTATAGCATCAAACACATTTATAACACCATCTGTCTACTGGTATATAAATATATAATTCATCTAAACATCAGCCGAACAATGTTAGATCTGTAAATTTGCTTTCGCAAATTTATTTTGTTCTTCCCTCGCCGGGATTCAAACTCATACTACTGAGATATTGTGGCACAAAATCGTATTGCACTATATCCAACACGTTAGACCACTCGACCACCTAGGCTTCACATATACATATTACATTAAAAAACAATTCTGATAGCCTCAATTACAGAATTTGTAGTGATGATGAAAGGCCTTGTGAAAAACACTTCATTCATTAAACATGTTAAAAAATACACATTGAACCAATTTTTTTGATGTATTCACAATTCATTTTTATTAAACATCTTTTAATAAACAATACAGAAATGATACATACTGGTATTGGCGAGACTCAGCTCAAAAACTTTTTGTCATCACTTAATGTCCATTGCATAGATGCAAAGACCTTGAAAATTAGAGAAAATGAAGCCGGCAGTGTTCTTGATAATCAGGCCATCATGTCACAACAAAGACACTTGCAAAGGGAAATATTGAATTCCACAACAGGTTTGATAACAATTATGGCTATTTTGTATTTATATACATTTACTTATACTTTACTTTATAAGCCTGATGAGTACTTGATAATATTGGTATAGTCTGAATATGGTCTCGACAAATGCTCAACCAGTCTGGACTCAGTCTCTACAATCTCAACCAAAAAAAAAAAGCAAGAATTTTCAGTTTGTACTTAAATCAGATAGTCACCTTTAATTTTCTTTCTAACTTTTCTAAATCAACTTGGATTTTCATAAAACTATACAGCTATCTTAATTATATATTGATCTTACAAAATGCAGGTAATGTGGCTATTTTGTTGATTGCCATAAAATTTAAGGATTTAATTAATAGGTAAAAAAAAGTCACAATTTTCAGTTTGGTCTAAATGCATAAAGATACCTATAAATTAAATTTTAAAATTTGACAGCAATAAACAAAAGTTGCGAAAACTACCAAATAACCTGGTATTTTGCAAGATCAATATTTAATTGAGATAGCTAAAGATGTTGATGAAAAATCAGAATTATAACTTGAAAAAGTTATGAAAATATTTAAAGGTGACTATCAGAATTTAGTCCAAACTGAAAATTCTAGCTTTTTTTAACCAATTAATTAAGTCCTTAAATTTGATAGCTACACTCTAAACTACCAAACAACCTTGCATTCTATAACATCATCATATAATTCAGATAGCTATATAGTTTAATGAAAATCCAAGTTGATTTAGAAAAGTTTTATAAAAATTTAAATGTGACTATCAGAATTTAGTCCAAACTGAAAATTCTTGCTGTTTTTACCTATTAATGAAATCCTTTAATTTGACAGCAATACACCAAGCTACCAAACAATATGGCATTCTGTAAGATCAATATATAATTGAGATAGCTGCAAAGTTTTATGAAAATCTAAGTTAATTGGAAAAATTTAAAGTTATAATTAAAGGTCACTATATTAATTTATTCAGAACTGAAAATTCTATTTTTTTCTACCTATTAATCAAAGCCTTTAATTTGACAGCAATGAACAAACTACCAAATAACCTGAAATTTTGTAAAATTAATATAAAATTCATTATATAGTTAGATAGGCTCATTCAGACCAGTCTAGACTAAATTTGAAGATCAAGATTGTAGACACAGGTCGAGACAGAGTCTAGACTGGACGAGCATTTTTCGAATCAATTATACAGACTATACCAAGATTGATATTAATTAATCACACTAGTTAAGGACAGTCAAGACCAAAGTGGATTACAGAAGTGGTCTATAATTACTGCTTATTTCTATATATATATATATATTATATGTGCATTTTTTTCCTATTAAATTAGAAGATCAAACAGACAGTAGAAGTGGAATATGCATAAGTACTGATACATGCTGGCAGAAAAAAGGATCTGGCCGATCGTACTACAGCTTATCAGGTAAAAATGACAGTGCTTATTTCATGTCCATTCAGTGTGATCACCTGGTGGGGTGGATCTATAGAAATGCATTTTGCTTGTTAAATATTAGTTACTTTCTTTTTGGAATATACCCCATTATAAAAAAAAAGATGTGGTATGATTGCCAATGAGACAACTCTCCACAAGAGACCAAAATGACACAGAAATTAACAACTATAGGTCACCGTAAGGCCTTCAACAATGAGCAAAGCCCATACCGCATAGTCATACCCATTAGTCCAGGCATTATACCCCAAATATACACAGCAAAAAGTTTTATATATTCTTACTTGAGGAAGACTAAAAAATCATGATTTAAAATTCCTATGGATATTTGCATTGAAAACGGGAGATAACTCTGCAAAAAAAGGCAGAAATATCAATTAAAATTGATACAAAAATTATAACTTTACTGCTTCTATTCTATAGAATGTATTGATTGTTGATATTTAAGCCTTCTTTAGAGTATAACAAATAACTCTTAAGGTGTTTTCCTATCTTTTATCAAGCTACATTCTAGATTTCGTCATTCATTAGTTGACCATTTATTAAATTTTTCAACAAGTCAAGGTAAAAAATCTCAAATCTAATAAAAATAATACAGCAGATATTCTTCTTTTTGTGGTTTAAAGTTTCTTTAAACAAGGTACTGGTAGATGCTGAACAAATATAATATACAGATATAAACTAAACCAAACTTTCACATTATTTTTTCAAAATGGTCACAAAGCCACAAATTTGCAATTTGTTAAATGAAAAAAACAAAAAAATACCAATAACTCTTCGGTTTTGTACATTTCATGAGCAACAACATTTTAGTATATGGGGTTCTTTGATATGCTCAATATAAACCTGTTCTTTTCAAATCTTGGCTTGAACATTGTGATTTAGATATAAAACTTCAATATGTTGCATTTTGAAGAAGTTTCAACACTGATTGGAAAAACCACAGGCAAAGTTGTAAACCATAAGGTTCGCATATCAAGCTGTAGAATTTGTGAAAGGGCAAAGGGCAGAGGTGTCTTACCACGACAACATAAGTGTAGAAAGAATTGGAGTGGTTCGGCAAAGGTATTTACCATATGAAAGCAATAACAATGGTAATAAACAGCTGCGCCATGAGCACATGATACGCCCATCACTTTTTCAAAGAAAAAGTTCAATTACTTCTCAATGTCATATTTCTAATGTATAAAAATCAAAAGGGAGCTTACATCAATAGATATAAACAATTCACTAAAGTTTCATGAGAATTGCTGAAAGCATTTTTGAGTCATTGTCCAAAACTGGAAAATCACCCCTTTTTTAATGAATAAAACCCCATAACTCGGAAATGTAAAATCTAAAATTTATAAAAAACCAAAGGGATCTCACATCAATATATATAACAATTCATCAAAGTTTTATGCAAATTAGTTAAAGCGTTTTTGAGTTAATGTCCTACATGTTGACAACAGAAGAACAGACAGACAACGATATCTCATGATACGTCCCGTCATCATTGCATTGTGAAAACAAACAACACCTCAATATTTACTTTGAAAATAAGTTGTAATTTTGAATTGGCATATTCAATGTTTAGTTGATGAAAGTGAATGTGAGGACCATTCATTCTTTAGTGTTTGCAAAACATTTCAATTTCAAATAATTGACAGATTATTAGAATTGTTAGATACAACTGTTGAATTAATCAAACCTTGTACGCTTTCATTTTTGAGGAATTTTTACAAAAAATTTTGTCAATGCAAAGTTTAAGGCTTTTGATAATCAAATATGGGGTTGTGGTATCATCTAAATGTTTACTGAATACACATTATTTTAAAAACTGATTCAGGGTATGGAACCAGATATGGAAGTCGAAATGTTAAAGGAATTAGATGAAAAAGGAGTGGATATATTAGAAGTAGTAGGAGATGATGATTCCACAGGTTTTGACTGAGCCAAGCGATTAATAATGCCCAATTCAAAAATGGAAAAAATAAGTGATAGAAATCATATCAAACATAACATTATTTCACAGATAAATGAACTAAAGCCAAAACACAAAGAGTTAACTGGAATGGTTTGTGACGCAATTGTTAAAAACTTTACATACGTTGTCAACCAGAATGTAGGTAATCCAAGTGGTATTGAGGACGGCCTACATGCATCAATAAAACACATATTTGGCGAACATGATAACTGCAATGAAACTTGGTGTGGATACCTTAAAGACAAGGATTCCTATATCCATTCAAATCTTCCTCGTGGAAAAGACCTATGTTCGTCTGAACACTGATCAGATCTTGAGAAACTGTTTATTCAAAAAAGCTATCTAACTTGGGCTCATCACAGGCAAATGAAAGCTTTAATAACTTAATTGCTCTCAAAGCTCTAAAAACCAAACATTTCTCCACATCAGCATCTTTAAATTACAGAGTCAGCTCAGCCGTACTCCAAAAAAATGAGGGTTATAATTATGTTGCTGAGGTATTATTTGATAAACATCCTATACTTAATTGCAATTAAGACAAATGAACAGAAATTAGCAACTTACATTAAGGCTTTAATAATCACAATGAACATGTAATAAATGCAATCTCACTTCATATATATATATATATATATATACTTCTCTATTAAAAAAAATAAACTAAAAAAATATAAAAATAAGAAAATACGGTATGATTGCAAATGAGGGGGGGTAGGAAGGCACTTTTTATTTGACCCAACCATGCATACATTTTAAATTGGATATTTCATATAAATGTTCAGGCAATCTTTCTTAGATAACCACCACCCATCAAATTTTAATAAAAGTGCTGTCCTCCTTCCCATAAATTAATTCTGGAAAAGCCCTTACTTTTACAGCCTTTAAAAATGAGCAAAAAAACCAATACATTATGATATCAACTGTTAAAGATTCCTGGGTAAATATTCTGATTATTCTACATCAGGTCAAGATTAATCTCAATTTTGCCGAATTCTATTCAATGATTGATTATTGCTGCTCAAAATGTAATATTCATACTACAAAATGCCTTCAACTTTCATTACAAAAGCATACAAAATATGATTTTTTTAAGGAATTATTATAAAGATGATAAAGACTTGCATGATTTTAAATGAATTGATTTTTCAGTTAAACACATCTATAGGCCTGTCACCTGGAAATGAGACCCTAAGCAGGGGTAATAAATTAAACAAGAAGAGAGAGGGCAACAAAAACAGATTAAAAAGCAAACAGGGAAAAAAACAACATAAAGTTCTCAAAAAGAAACGCCTACAAAAAACAACAGTGGCTGAAGTCAAAGAAGGGAGAACATACCACAGTTCAATCGGTAATAATTCTTATATTGACAGAAAGTATGATGTGCTTTTTACTTTTGAAGAGGTCAATATACATAATTATTATTATAATAGAAACATAGCATCAATATATACTTTAAAATAGAAACAAGGCTTAGGATATATAAAATAACCTTTGATACATTTGATCATTATATCCAAATAGAAGAATGCAACACCATCAGGTCCATGCATATGTAATATTCATGTATATATTTTTATGTCCCCAGGTCAAAAAAGTTTTCAAATTATAAAGTGACTGTGCAATTAATCACCAACTGTGAAAATGCGTGAGATTTCAGCCAGACATTAAAGTTATATAATTAACATGAAGATGTAATCATGAAATTTACCAGACTTCTGAAGTATTGTAATTTTTGGGACAATTTAGTCACAAAATATTAATGAATTTTAGTAGATTTTGATATTTTATAAAGTTGAAATTATTTTCTTTCAAAGACTTGGTATATATTATTTTAATTAGGGTTAGAAGATTTTGCAACAATAGACATAGAAGAAATACCTGCAGTTCCTGAAGCTGAAACCTTTACAACATAGATGATGCACCAATAGTTTGTTTTGATTTAAAGACAAATGGTTTAAGTAAGTTATACATAATTATACTTCAGAAATGAGTTACCTCAATTATAAAAAAATATTTCAGTGGATAATGTTAAAATTGAAAGAACTGGATTTTTTCATGACATCAAAGATATAACAATATCTACAGAAACACATTATCAATGTCTGTATATACTGTGTAAAGCCAAATTTTAAAGTCAATGCATTTTGGCTGCCTTATGAATAAAGTATATTAAGAGGATCATGAATGCTTTTGATGATTATTCTAATGTTCTTTTTTTCTTTTAGTTGAAATAAAACCAAAAACTGAAAATTGCTGAAACAATACATTTAAGGGGCAATAACTCTTTCATTTTTTTTAGCAATTTACACTTTGCATCTACCTTATTTTGGAAGTGAGATAAAATACAAAGATGATAATTTTAGAAAAATATTTACAGACCAGTGGAGCAAAACTTTTTTTTTTTTAGTTATTTCAATGAAGAGAGATATGAAATAAGGAGATGTGGTATAATTGCCAATAAGACCATCAACGAAAGTTCAAATGAGGGGGATAGAAGACTTAGTCCTGTTTATAATTTTTTGACAATTAATTGCTTTTTCGAAATACCTTTTACAGTTTAGATGCACAATAATAAACAAAATGTTTAACTTCAGGTATATATTCTGATATAACCCAGATAGCTGCATGCACCAAAGACAGTTCCTTCAGTCGATATATATTTCCAGACCAACAAATTTCAAGAGAAGCATCAGAAATAACAAAAATCACTATTGTAGGACAAAAAATGTATTACAATGGTAATGCTGTTGTTTATAAGCATAAACATGAAAGAATGACTGATTTTTAACTTATTTGTATTTGTCAAGTTTCACAGATAAACCTGTATTGGTAGGACATAATATAAAACGATTTGACTGCCATGTTTTATTTCATACCTTAAAATCTATGAATATGTACAGTGAACTATGTGCAAGAACTGTTGCATTTTTAGACTCTTTGAATTTGTTTAAACTCGTTTCACCTGGCTTGTCATCTTATAGCCAGTCTTTTCTCGTTGATAAACTATTAGTCAACAGTATGAATCTCATAATGCTGTGTATGACACAAAATTACTTTTTAATTTAGTCACTGAGAAAGGTAATGTTTCTCAATTTATTAGTGAACTTGCTTTTTCACCTAGCTACCCTCAGTTATACCAGATGCAATTGGCCAACTTGAAAACTTTTGAAGAGCTAGTTCAATCAAAATGTCTGTCAAAAGCTATGGCACTAAAGACCAAAAGGTATAACCTAAGGTTTCAACATTTCCAATTAGCAGTACAACGAAATGACATGGCAGGACTCAAAGCCTTAATGACAGAAAAGTCTTCAACTGGGGTAGTTAGAGTGACATCAAACAAAATAATTATACAAAGAGTATATGAGTATCTAATTAGTCACAAGTAAAGGAAAAATATGTTTGTTAAGGTAGTCAGTCAGTGGTAATACTTTAAGAGCATATGATACAGTTACATGGGAGGTCATGAAGTTTTAACGTAAAATATTATTCCTCCTGTATGATAAGAATTAGAAAATTGATCGTTGTTATGCAGAACTTTACCTTAACTAACCTTTTGTTGAAATTCATGATCAGAGATAAACATTAATGTGTACTGTAAATTAGTGTAAATGGTAGTGTGAGCCCTGCTGTAATATTTGTAAATGTATTGTAGACATATCTTCATGATATAAACCAAATAGTTTTGATAGTTATACAACTTTATATGAACCTTGAATTTTTTTAGATATCAATTTTTTTAAGTTTGTGTAATAATTTATTGTTGATTGGAAAACCATTTCTTACTGGAGGAGATGCATTTGAGTTTTTAATGCATACATAATCCAGTGAAGTAATCTATCCAGCTATAACCCAAATTTTGATCATAAAGATAGACTGTATGAACATAGTATGATAAATTTTGACTGTACAGTTTCTTGAAAAAAAGTTCAACTTGAGATAAGAGTTTCAAAATATGTTGAGTTAACAGTTCTATAAATCTTAGTCTTTTCTGTGTTTTTTTATATATATTTTGGTGGATTTTTTTTATTGCTTGTACAGGCAATTAGAACAAGTATATAGAAATTTTTGGAAAATAGCTTAACAATTATAAAAAAGCAGTAGGAACAATTGTAGTCTCTCAGGTGTTTATATTAGTAAAAAGACATCCAATGTTATTTAGAAATGTTATTGCTGTTGGAACTTTAAAAAATCTATTTATAGATAACATACTTTCATCTGTTTGTACAGAAGTATCAAAATACTGTATATTCAAAAAGTAAAATTTTGAATGAGATGTCTGGCATAATTATACTCCTACCTCTGTGGATGGGAAAGAAGGAGATCTCCATCTTTAAAAGATTGAATATGGGATAAAATGATATCAGAAAGACTTATACAAGTTACGGCAAATATATTCAAACAAACACTATTTTGATGACTTCAATCATGACTATTTGATGTTTACATGATGATACATGTATTCACTTATTGGTTAGGTCAATGTTTGTGCTGAACATAGTTAATGAAATTTTACACATATTCATTATGATCTACATTTTGCAAATAATTGTATAATAAACCAAATTAGGGTTAAATCTAGAATTTGTCATGTTGAAGTCCAAAGCAAAATGTCTTAATGTTTTTAAAAATTTATATTATTAGCAAGGCTTTTGCAAATTTTATTCAGTGAAATTATTTAACCTAGCTACTACAAACAGTATTTCTAACTGAGAAAAACATGTTATTTATTTGGCATCTTTATTTAATTATATATGTACAAACAAACGTAAGAACAGATATCCATTGAAAATAAAATAAATGTATTAGATCACATGTTGTTGTTTCACTTCTATCAAGAAATATGCTTAGTCATGTTAATTCCCTAAATCAACTCGGTAACACACAAAAAGAAAAACAATTATAATTATAATCACCACATAATACTGGATAATCAAATGGAGTGGAAAAAGGGGGGCACTTACTGTGCTGATTATGTGTGGTAGTGATGG
Source organism: Mytilus californianus (assembly GCF_021869535.1). Classification (NCBI taxonomy): domain Eukaryota; kingdom Metazoa; phylum Mollusca; class Bivalvia; order Mytilida; family Mytilidae; genus Mytilus; species Mytilus californianus. The sequence goes on from NW_026262668.1 coordinate 98,383,745, forward strand.
TAAGTCTATTTTTTGTCAAATTTATTCGGAATGTATTTTTTTAATATTAAAAAGAAATGAAAAGAAAACAAGAACAATTGCTCACATTTATATGAATCTTTAATGTGTGATAAAAGAAAGATTAACCATACTAATGGGACATTCGAACTCATATCATAATAAGAAAATAAACAGAAAATGCCATGTTTCCTTTACATAATATTTTATGTTGGTGCTCCTCTAGAAATGAGTCTTATATATAAAGCAAACACAGCCTATTTACACCGAAATCTAATCTGCAAATGATACTTAATAATACTTCAAAGTTTGATAAGAAAATGCGAAGGAAACTGCAAGATATCAATCATAACATTTGGTAAAAGCAAACTAAAGTTAGAGAAAGGAAAGGAAAAATTCAGCAATTTTTCAATTTGTAAAGGGGCATAACTCTAGAACGGTTAAAGTGACACCAACAAAATTAAAACTTGGTGTGTGTTGTGTGGTAAAATCATTTTGATAAAGTTTCATAACATTTGGTTGAGGCAAATAAAAGCTGGAGAACGGAAATCAAATCTGGGACGTTCATACGGACGAACAGACTTACATACGGACAAGGGTAAAATTCAATGCCCCCTCAGCTACGATGGGGCATAAAAATTAGCAACTTCTGTCATTTTTTTCCTGTGAATATTCAAAAAGAGAGGTTTTTTCCAATTTCCCCTATATCCATTCAGAAATTAGCCTATTTGTACCCATTTTCAGAGGTCAAAAAATCTCTTGAATGGCCGGTGACCCCAAAATTTAATTCCAATTTTATAAAAAAGAGACTTCAAGCTTTTCAGTATTAAAAAATGAGCAACTTATGTCATTTTGTTTGCTGTGAAAATTAATGAAAGAGGTTTTATGTCCATTTTCCCTATATTTAGCCTTTTTGCACTCATTTACCGAGGCCAAAAAATCTCTTGGATGGCCGGTGACCACCAAATATTTTCCAATTTCGTAAAATAGAGACATCACGCTTTATAGTATGAAAAAATGAGCAACTTCTGTCATTTTTGTTTGCTGTGAAAATTCAATCAAAGAGGTTTTATGTCCATTTTCCATATATCTAGCCTTTTTGCACTCATTTTCACAGGTCAAAATATCTCTTGGATGGCCGGTGACCCCCAAATTTTATTCCAATTTCATAAAATAGAGACATCAAGCTTTTCCGTATGAAAAAATGAGCAACTTCTGTCATTTTGTTTGCTGTGAAAATTCAATCAAAGAGGTTTTATGTCCATTTTTCCTATATTTAGCCTTTTTTGCACTCATTTGTAGAGGTAACAAAATCTCTTGGATGGCCGGTGACCCCCAAATTTTATTCCAATTTCATAAAATAGAGACATCAAACTTTTCAGTATGAAAAAAATGAGCAACGTCTGTCTTTTTGTTTGCTGTGAAAATTCAATCAAAGAGGCTTTATGTCCATTTTCCCTATATATCCATATAGCCTATTTGCACTCATTTTCAGAGGTCAAAAAATCTCTTAGATGGCTGGTGACCCCCAATTTTTTTTGGATTTTTTCAATTACCATGCTACAAAATTTAAGTTCACAAAGTATAAGAAAATTCTGTCATTTTTATACGACCGCAAAAATTAAAATTTTTTTGGTCGTATATTGGTATGACGTTGGCGTCGTCGTCGTCGTCGTCGTCGTCGTCGTCTGGCGTCGTCCGGCGTCGTCCGAAGACACATTGGTTTTCGCACTCTAACTTTAGTTTAAGTGAATGGATCTCCAATGGTACCAACAGTTAAGGAATTAGGGGCCAAAAAGGGGCCAAAAATAAGCATTTTTGTAACTTTCAGACAATAACTTGTGTGTAAGTGTATGGATCTCTCTGACATTGTACCACAAGGTTCCATATCACAAAGGGAAGGCTGTAATTGATTTTGGGGGTAATTGCCTCAAAATTTTAGGAATTAGGGGCCAAAAAAGGGGCAAAAAACAAGCATTTTTCTAGTTTCATGACAATAACTTGTGTGTAAGTGTTTGGATATTTCTGAAATTGTACTACAAGGTTTCATATCACAAAGGGAAAGCTGGAATTGAGTTCGGGGGTAATTGCCTGAAACGTTTAGGAATTGGGGGCCAAAAAGGGGCCAAAAATAAGCATTTTTCTAGTTTCAAGACAATAACTTGTGTTCAAGTGTATGGATCTCTCTGAAATTGTACTGCAAGGTACCATTACACAAAGGGAAGGCTGGGATTGAGTTTGGGGGTGATGAATCATAAGGGGGTTAAAAAAAATTTGGGGTTGGGGGGTTGGGGGGTTTTCTTTCTTTTTTTCCTTTTTTTTTTTTTTTTTAAATTTTCCATTTTAAGTTGGTTATTTCTGATTTATATTTAAAAGCAAATAATAATGATATGGTAGGAGATACACACCAAACAGGATGTGTAAATTTTTATATAATAAGTATTGTGCAATAGCAAGAAATTTTCAATTGCACAGTATTGCACAATAGCAAGAAATCTTCAATTGCACAGTATTGCGCAATAGCAAGAAATATCCAATAGGACAATATTGCGCAATAGCAAGAAATTGTCAATTGTACAGTATTGCGCAATAGCAAGAAATATTCAATTGCACAGTATTATAAATTGCTTATTTCTTGATCAATTTCAATGGGGTTTTATTCTTGAATTCTTGGGGTTCTTTAATATGCTGAATATAACCGTGTATTAAGTTTTTGGATTTTGGGCCCCGTTTTTAAATTGGTCCACATTGAGGTCCAAAGGGTCCAAAATTTAACTTTGTTTGATTTCATCAAAAATTGAATCATTGGGGTTCTTTGATATGCCGAATCTAACCGTGTATTTAGATTCTTAATTTTTGGTTCCGTTTTCAAATTGGTCTACATTAAGGTCCAAAGGGTCCAAAATTAAACTTAGTTTGATTTTAACAAAAATTGAATTTTTAGTGTTCTTTGATATGCTGAATCTAAACATGTATTTAGATTTTTGATTATGGGCCCAGTTTTCAAGTTGGTCCAAATCGGGGTCCAAAATTAAACTTTGTTTGATTTCAACAAAAATTGAATATATGGGGTTCTTTGATATGCTGAATCTAACCATGTATTTAGATTTTTGGGCCCCGTTATCAACTTTGTCCACATTGAGGTCAAAAGGGTCCAAAATTAAACTTTGTTTGATTTCATCAAAAATTGAATTCTTGGGGTTCTTTGATATGCTGAATCTAACCATGTATTTAGATTTTGGATATTGGACCATAATAGGTGAATGTCCAATTTAAAATTTTTAAGTTCTTAGACCACATTCATTCTGTGTCAGAAACCTATGCTGTGTCAAATATTTAATCACAATCCAATCAGAGCTGTATCAAGCTTGAATGTTGTGTCCATACTTGCCCCAACTGTTCAGGGTTCGACCTCTGCGGTCGTATCAAGCTGCGCCCTGCGGAGCATTTTATTTTTCTATACCCCTGAACTACATTAAGTCTATTTCTAAGATGCTATAAGCAATAGCTTATATGTATGTTGGACTCTAAAGTGCAATGGTCACGCTTAAGTTCGATGGTCACGCTAAAGTGCGATGGTTGTTTGTGTTTAAGTGCGATCAGATATCACACTAAAGTCCGATGGTCTAACGGAAATGTGGTTCAGACAATGGTTTTTATATTATATGAGTTCAAGAGTCATGTACACACCAATGCAACTTACAAACACCCAACTCTGATAAATATTGATTTGTATTACCATCAAAACTTCCGGCAAGCTTTGTCTACTTGAGGTACACATCAACTGCACCTCATGTACAGACCAATGCAATTAAATACACCCAACTCTTATGAATATTGATGTGTATTACCATCAAAACTTTCGACAGGCTTTGTCTACTTGAGGTACACATCAAATGTACCTCTAGTACAGACCAATGCAACTTACATACACCCAAGTCTGATAAATATTGACATCAAGTACAGAACAATTCAATATAGACACACCCAAATATAATGAATATTAATGTATTTTACCATCAAAACTTTGGACATGCTTTGTCTACATGAAGTACACATCAACTGTACATCAAGTACAGACCAATTCAATCTACAAACACCCAACTCTGATAAATATTGATGTGTATTACCATGAAAATTTTCGACAGGCTTTGTCTACTTGAGGTACACATCAACTTTACCTCAAGTACAGACCTATTTAATCTACTTACAACCAACCCTAATGAATACTAATGTGTGTTATCATTACAACTCTCGAAAGGAGTTGTCTACTTGAGTTACACATCAACTGTACCAACAGTACAGACCAATCCAATCTACATACTCCCACTTCCGATGAATATTGATGTGTTTTATCATCAAAACTTTGGACAGGCTTTGTCTACTTGAGTAGTACATCTACTGCACCTCAAGTACAGAACAATTCAATCTACATACACCAAAATATAATGAATATTAATGTATATTAACATCAAAACTTTGGAGATGCTTTTTCTACTTGACGAACAAATCAACTGAGCATCCGGTACAGACCAACAATGATTACATAAACAAAAACATAAAAAACATTAATGTGTACTAGTATTACAATCAAAAATTTCGACAGGCTTTGTTTACTCGACGTACTCATCAACTTTAACTCAAGTACAGACCGATTGAATCTACATATAACCAACACTGGTGATTACTAATGTGCGTTACCATTTAAACTTTCTTAAGTCTTGGTCTACTTCAGGTACATACCAATGCAACTTACATACACCCAACTCTGATGAATATTGATGTGTATTCCCATCCAAACTTTCGACAGGCTTTGTCTACTTGAGGTACACATCAACTGCACCTCAAGTACAGACCAATGCAACTTACATACACCAAACTGTGATGAATATTGATATGTATTACCATCAAAACTTTCGACAGGCTTTGTCTACTTGAGGTACACATCAAATGTACCTTTAGAACAGACCAATGCAACTTAAATACACCCAACGCTGATGAATATTGATATGTATTCCCATCCAAATTTTAGACAGGCTTTGTCTATTTGTGGTACACATCAACTTTACCTATAGTACAGACCATTTCAATCTACATACACCCAACTCCGATGAATATTGATCTGTAATACCATCAAGACTTTCGATAGGCTTTGTCTACTTGAGGTACACATCAACTGTACCTCTAGTACAGACCAAATATTTACATACAGCCAACTCTGATGAATATTGATGTGTCTACTTGAGGTACACATCAATTGCACCTCACGTACAGACCAATGCAAGTTACCTACACCAAACTCTGATGAATATTGATATGTATTACATTTTGTACCATCAAAACTTTCGACAGGCTTTGTCTACTTGAGGTACACATCAACTGCACCTCAAGTACAGAACAATTCAATCTACATACATCCAAATATAATGAATATTAATGTATATTAACATCAAAAATTTGGACAGGCTTTGTCTACGTGAAGTACACATCATTTGTACCTCAAGTACGGACCAAATCAATTTTCTTACACTCGAACCTAATGAACAAGCATGTCTATTATTAACAACAATTTTGACTGTTTTTTCTACTTGACGTGAAATCAACTGAATCGCAAGTACAGACGTACTATATTTACATGAAACAAAATCCAAGGAACAATAATGTGTATTACAATCAAAACATTCGACCGGCTTCGACGTACACATCAACTGTACCTCAAGTACAGACCAATTCAATCTACATACACCCAACAATGAATATTGATGTGTATTAGCACCAAAACTTTCGACAGGCTTTGTCTACTTGAGATACACATCAACTATACCTCAAGTACAGACCGATTGAATCTACATACAACCAACCCAAATGCATACTAATGTGTGTTACCATTGCAACTTTCGAATGGATTTGTCCACTTGTTGTACACATCAACAGTACTTCAAGTGCAGACAAATTCAATCTACATACACCCAGATATAATGAATATTAATGAATATTATCATCAAAACTTTGGACAGGCATTGTCTACATGAAGTACACATCATTTGCCCCTCAAGTACAGACCAATGCAACTTACATACACTCAACTCTGATGAATATTGATGTGTATTACCATCAAAACTTACGATAGGCTTTGTCTACCTGAGGTACACATCAACTGTACCTCAAGTACAAACCAATTCAATCTACATACACCCACTTCTGATGAATATTGATGTGTTTTATTGTCAAAACTTTCGAGAAGTTTTGTCTACTTGAGGTGCACATCTACTGCACCTCAACTACAGAACAATGCATTCTACATACACCCAAATATAATGAATATTAATGTATATTACCATCAAAACTTTGGACAGGCTTTGTCTACATGAAGTAAACATCATTTGTACCTCAAGTACAGACCAATTCAATTTTCATACACTCGAACCTAATGAACAGATATGTCTATAACCAATAACAATTTTGACAGTTTTTTTTCTACTTGACGTCAAATCAACTGAATCTGAAGTACAGACCTACTATGTTTTACATGAACCAAAATCCAAGAAACAATAATGTGTATTACAATCAAAACATTCGACCGGCTTTCTCTATTCGACGTAGACATCAACTGTACCTCAAGTACAGGCCAATTCACTCTACATACACTCAACTCTTATGAATATTGATGTGTATTAGCATCAATTTTTTCGACAGGCTTTATCTACTTGAGGTACACATCAACTGTACCTCAAGTACAGACCAACACAATGAATACTAATGTGTGTTACCATTACAACTCTCGAAAGGATTTGTCTTCTTAAGGTACACTTGAACTGTACCTCAAGTACAGACCAATTCAATCTACATACAACCACCTCTGATGAATATTGATGTGTATTATCATCAAAACTGTCGGCAGGCTTTGTCTACCTGAGGTACACATCAAATGCACCTCAAGTACAGAACAATTCAATCTACATACACCCAAATATAATGAATATTAATGTATATTACCATCAAAACTTTGGACAGGCTTTGTCTACGTGAAGTACACATCATTTGTACCTCAAGTACAGACCAATTCAATTTTCATACACTCGAACCTAATGAACATGCATGTCTATTACCGAAAACACTTTTGACAGTTTGTTTCTCTACTTGACGTCAACTCAACTGAATCTTAAGTACAGACCTACTACGGATACATGAATCAAAATCAAAAGAACAATAATGTGTATTACAATCAAAGTATTCGACCGGCTTTCTCTATTCGACGTAAACATCAACTGTACCTCAAGTAAAGGCCAATTCAATCTACAAACACCCACCTCTGATGAATATTGATGTGTATTACCATTAAAACTTTCGAAAGGCTTTGTCTACTTGAGATACACATCAACTGCCCCTCAAATACAGACCAATTGAATCTGCATACACCCAAATATAATAATTATTAATGTATATTACCATCAAAACTTTGGACAGGTTTTGTCTACACGAAGTACATATCATTTGTACCTCAAGTACAGACCAATTAAATCTTCATACCATACAAACTAATGAACAGGAATGTCTATTACCAACAACAATTTTTTCAGGTTTTCACTATTTGACGTACAAGTCAGCTGAATCTCAAGAACAGACCAACTACGTTTACATTAACCAAAACCTAAGGAACATTAATGTGTACAACAATCAAAACATTCGACAGGCTTTGTCTACTCGACGTACACATCAACTGTACCTCAAGTACAGACCGATTGTATCTTCGAACAACCAAACCTTGATGAATACTAATGTGTGTGTTACGATTTAAACTTTCGAAAGGCTTTGTCTACTTGAGATACACATCAAATGTCCCTCTAGTACAGGCTTATTAAATCTGCATTTACCCAACTCTGATGAATATTGATATGTATTACCATCAAAAGTTTCTACAGGCATTGTCTACTCAACGTACACATCAACTGTACCTCAAGTCACATTGGACAGATATTGGCTATGCTTCCCCGTGGTCACCTTACATTGATAATCTGGTTTTTTTTTAGACAGATATGACTGTGGTAATCTCTGGTTACCTTACTTACATGGATGTTTACTTTAGTTACACAATATCACCTATCACAGATATGGATTTCTTTACCTCTGATCACAATACACAGATTTTGACTTTGGTTATCTCTATTCACCGTATCCTGATATTCTGTTCACATTGCACAAATATTTTATTTGGTTACCTCTGGTCACCTAACACATATATTCACTTTGGTTACCTCTGGTCACCCAACACAGAAATTCACTTTGGATAACTCTGGTCACATTGCCATATATTGACTTCGGTTACTTCTGGTTACCTTACACTGATGTTCTGGTCACCTTACGCATAAGATTAATTTGATTATCTCTGGTGACCTTGCAAGAATACTGACTGTGTTTACCTCTGGTCACCTTACAATTATACTCTGGTCAGATTACACAATTTTTTATTTTGGTTACCTCTGGTCACCTGACACATATATTGACGTTGGTTACCTCTAGTCATATTGACTTTGGTTACCCCTGGTTACCTTGCACAGATATTGACTATGGTATCTTGTGGTTACCTTACAATGATGTTCTTGTCACATTACACAGATATTTGATTTGGTTACCTCTGGTCACCTATCACATATTTTGACGTTGGTTACCTCTAGTCATATTGACTTTGGTTACCTCTGGTCACCATGCACAGATATTGACTATGGTATCTTGTGGTTACCTTACAATGATGTTCTTGTCACATTAAACAGATATTTCATTTGGTTACCTCTGGTTATCTTACACAGATATTGACTATGGTATCTTGTGGTTACCTTACAATGATGTCCTTGTCACATTACACATATATTGAATTTGGTTACATGTGGTCACCTAACACATATTTTGACGTTGGTTACCTCTAGACACCTTACACATATATTGACTTTGGTTACCTCTGATTACCTTTTACAGAGATTGACTAGGCTTCGTCAAGTACAGACCGATTGGATCTAAATACAACAAACCCTGATGAATACTAATGTCTGTTACAATTAAAATTTTAAGAGGCTTTGTCTACTTGAGGTATACATCAACTGTGCCTCAAGTAGAGACCAATTCAATCTACAAACAACCAACACTGATGAATACTAATGTGTGTTACCATTTAATCTTTCGATAGGCTTTGTGTACTTGACGTATACATGAACTGTATTTCAAGTACAGACCAATTCAATCTACATACACCCAACCCTAATGAATACTCATGATGAGTGTTACCTTTTAATCTTTGGAATTGTCTACTTGCTGTACATATCAAATGCACATCAAGTACAGGCAAATTCAACTTACATACAACCAATACTGATGAAAATTGATGTGTATTACCATCAAAACTTTCTACAGGCCTTGTCTAATTAAGGCATACATCAATTGTAAATCAAGTTAAGACAAATTCAATCTACATACATTCAAATATAATGAATATTGATGTGTATTACCATCAAAACTTTTGAGAGGCTTTGTCTACTTGAGGTATACATTAACTGTACCTCAAGTATAGATCAATTCAGTCTAGATACAAACAACTCTGAAGAATATTGATGTGTATAACCATGAAAACATTCAGCAGTATAATTCAATCTACAAACAACCAACACTGATGAATACTAATGTGTGTTACCATTTAATCTTTCGATAACCTTTGTGTACTTGACGTATACATGAACTGTGCCTCAAGTACAAACCAATTCAATCTACATACAACCTACAATGATGAATACTAATGTGTGTTACCATTTAATCTTTCGATAGGCTTTGTCTACTTTAGGTATGCATGAACTGTACCTCAAGTACAGACCTATTCAGTCTAGATACATCCAACTCTGAAGAATATTGATGTGTATAATCATCAAAACATTCGACAGGCTCTGTCTACTTGAGGTACACATCAACTGTTCCTCAAGTACAGACCAATTCAATCTAGATACACCCAACTCTGATGAATATTTATGAGTATAACCATCAATACTTTCGACAGGCATTGTGTACCTGAGGTACACATCGACTGCACCTGAAATGCAGACCAATTCAGTCTACATACACCCAACTTTGATGAATAATGACGTGTATTATCATCCAAACTTTCTACAGGCTTTTTCTACTCGACGTACACATCAACTGTACCTCAAGTACAGACCAATTCAATATACATACAACCAACCCTGATAAATACTAATGTGTGTTAAAATCAAAATGTTCTAAAGGCTTTGTCTAATTGAGTTATACATCAACTGTACCTCAAGTACAGAGCGATTGAATCTACATACAACCAACCCTAATGAATACTTATGTGTGTTACCATTTAATCTTGAGAATTGTCTACTTGCAGTACATATCAACTGTACCTCATGTACAGATCAATTCAACCTACATACACCCAACTATGATGAATATTGATGTGTATTACCATCAAAACGTGCGACAGGCCTTGTCTAATTGAGGGACACATCAATTGTACCTCAAGTTAAGACCAATTCAATCTACATATATTCAAATATAATGAATATTGATATATATTGCCATCAAAACTTTGGACCGGCTTTGTCTCTTTGAGGTAAACATCAATTGTACCTCAATTACAGACTATTCAATCTACATACAACCAAATATGATAAAAGCTAATTATATTACCATCAAAACTTTGTAGAGGCTTTGTCTAAATGAAGTGCACATCATTTGTATCTCTTGTACAGACCGATTGCATCTCAATACAACTAACCCTGATGAATACTTATGTCTGTTACCATTAAATCTTTTGACAGGCTTTGTCTACTTGAGGTATACATCAACTGTACCTCAAGTATAGACCAATTCAGTCTAGATGCAAACAACTCTGAAGAATATTGATGTGTATAACCTTTAAAACTTTCAACAGGCTCTGTCTACTTGATGTACACATCAACTGTACCTCAAGTACAGACCAATTCAACCTCGATACACCCAACTCTAATGAATATTGATGTGTATAACCATCAAAACTTTCCACAAGCTTTGTCATCTCGACGTACACATCAGCTGTACCTCAAATACAGACCAATTCAGTATACATACAACCAACCCTGATGAATACTAATGTGTGTTAAAATCAAAATGTTCGAAAAGCTTTGTCTATTTGAGGTATACATCAACTGTACCTCAAGTACAGAAAGATTGAATCTACATACAACCAACGCTAATGAATACTTATGTGTTTTACCATTTAATCTTGAGAAGTGCCTACTTGCGGTACATATCAACTGTACCTCATGTACAGATCATTTCAACCTACATACACCCAACTCTGATGAATATTGATGTGTATAACCATTAAACCTTTCAACAAGCATTGTCTACTTGAGGTACACATCAACTGTACCTCAAATACAGACCAATTCAATGTACATACAACGAACCCTGATGAATACTAATGTATGTTACCATCAAAATGTTCGAAAAGCTTTGTCTACTTGAGGTACACATCAACTGTACCTCAAGTGCAGACCGATTGAATCTTCATACAACCAAAACTGATGAATACTAATGTGTGTTACCATTTAATCTTTCTTTAGGCTTTATCTACTTGAGGTATAAATGAACTGTACCTCAAGTACAGACCAATTCAATCTACATACACCCAACTCTGATGAATATTGATGTGTATTACCATCAACACTTTCGACAGGCTTTGTCTTATTGAGGTACACATCAATTGTACCTCAAGTTAAGACCAATTGAATCTACATGAATTCAAATATAATGAATATTGATGTGTATTACCATCAACACTTTCGACCGGCTTTGTCTACTTAAGATAAACATCAATTGTACTTCAAGTTCAGATTATTCAATCTACATACAACCAAATATAATGAAAAGTAATAATATTACCATCAAATATTTGTAGAGTCTTTGTCTACATGAAGTGCACATCATTTGTATCTCAAGTACAGACCGATCGGATCTACATACAACTAAGCCTAATGAATACTAATGTCTGTGACCATTAAAACATTTGAGAGGCTTTGTTTTCTTGAGGTATACAATTCAATCTAGATACACCCAACTTTGGTGAATATTGTCGTGTATTACCATCTAAACTTTCTACAGGCTTTGTCTACTCGAAGTCCACATCAACTGTACTTCAAGTACAGACAACTTCAATATACGTACAACCAACCCTGATGAGTACTAATGTGTGTTACAATCAAAATGTTCGAAAGGCTTTGTCTACTTGAGGTGAACATCAACTATGCCTCAAGTGCAGACCGATTGAATCAACATACAACCAACCCTAATGAATACTAATGACTGTTACCTTTTAATCTTTAGAATTGTCTACTTTCTGTACATATCAACTGCACATCAAGTACAGACAAATTCATCCTACATGTAACCAATACTGATGAATATTGATGTGTATTACCATCAAACCTTTCGACAGGCTTTGTCTGTTTGAAGTACACATCAACTGTACCTCAAGTTCAGACCAATCCAATCTACATTAAACCAATTATGATGAATATTGATATGTATTACCATCAAAACTTTCGACAGGCTTTGTCTACTTGAGATACACATCAATTGTACCTCAAGTTAAGACCAATTCAATCTACACACCTTCAAATATAATGAATATTGATGTGTAGTACCATCAAAACTTTCGCCCGGCTTTGTCTACTTGAGGTAAACATCAATTGTACCTCAAGTATAGATTATACAATCTACATACAACCAAGTCTAATGAATACTTATGTCTGTTATCATTAAAACTTTTGAGAGGCTTTGTCTACTTGAGGAATACATCAACTGTGCCTCAAGTACAGACCAATTTAGTCTAAATACACCAAACTCTGAAGAATATTGATGTGTATAACCATTAAAACTTTCGACAGGCATTGTCTACTTGAGGTACACATCAACTGTACCTCAAGTACAGACCAATGGATCAACACACAACCGACCCTAATGCAAACTTATGAGTGTTACCTTTTAATCTTTAGAATTTTGTACTTGCTGTACATTTAGACTGCACTTCAAGTAGAGACAAATTCAACCTACATGCAACCGATACTGATGAATATTGATGTGTATTACAATCAAAACTTTCGACAGGATTTGACTACTTGAGGTACATATCAACTGTACCTCAAGTTCAGACCAATTCAATCTACATACAACCAATAATGATGAATATTGATGTGTATTACCATGAAGACTTTAGACCGGCTTTGTCTACTTGAGGTAAACATCAATTGTCCTCAAGTACAGATTATTCAATCTACATATAACCAAATATGATAAAAACTAATTATAGTACCATCAAAATTTTGTAGAGGCTTTGTCTACATGAAGTGCACATAATTTTAAATTGTTAAACAGACCGATTGGATCTAAATACAACTAACCCTGATGAATACTAATGTCTGTTACCATTCAAAAGTTTTAAAAGCTTTGTCTACTTGAGGTATACATCAACTGTGCCTCAAGTACAGACCGATTGAATCTTCATACAACCAACACTGATGAATACTAATGTGTGTTACCATTTAATCTTTCGTTAGGCTTTGTCTACTTGAGGTATAAATGATCTGTACCTCAAGTACAGATCAATTCAATCTATATACATCCAACTCTGATGAATATTGATGTGTATTACCATCTACACCTTCGACAGGCTTTGTCTAATTGAGGTACACATCAATTGTACCTCAAGTTAAGGCCAATTGAATCTACATGCATTCAAATATAATGAATATTGATGTGTATTACCATCAAAACTTTCGACCGGCTTTGTCAACTTGAGGTAACATCAATTGTACCTCAAGTACAGATTATTCAATCAACATACAACCAAATATTTTAAACAAATTAATTATATTACCATCAAAACGTTGTAAAGGCTTTGTCTACATGAAGTACACATCCCTTCCGGAGCACCTGAGATCACCCCCAGTTTTTGGTGGGGTTCGTGTTGCTTAGTCTTTAGTTTTCTATGTTGTGTCATCTGTACTATTATTTATCTGTTTGTCTTTTTATATTTGGCCATGACGTTGTCAGTTTGTTTTCGATCTATGAGTTTGACTGTCCCTCTGGTATCTTTCGTCCCTCTTTTATAACCACTGGGTCGATGTCTCTGCTGGTGGACATTTTGTCCCCGAGGACATCATCCGCCCAGTAGCAAAATTGCATGAATTTACGAAGATCTAACAGGATACTGGCTCGGACGTCGCCCAGTATAAAAAGTTCCGAAACAGACGTCACCATGGACACGGTGTCGTCTGATAAGGCAGGTGTCCCCTCATCTCCAGACATGACAAATATCCCAAACATGACGCATTCAGATCATCATACTAGTGACAATAGCAATAGTACACATACACAGCCATGTTCAGTTCTCCTTAAAGACATTTTGGATTTTGATGACTCTGAACAACACTGTCTCATTTCGAAATGTGGAACTAATGGCTGCAAAACTTGTGAAATTTTAATAACAGACGCTCAATTCACTAGCAATTTAACTAAAAAGTCTTACTTTACTAGAAGTTACGATGATCTGAATTGTAAATCTATAAATGTCGTCTACGGATTAGAGTGTAACCTTTGTGGATTGGTTTACGTCGGTGAAACGAAAGGAATGCTAAACAAACGTATGTGCGGCCATAGAACAGATATCAACCTCAATGCAAACGACATTCTGTACCAGCATTTTAATCAGCCTGATTATTTCATCGTTTCTATGACAGTTCGTATAATCGAAAAAATATACCACAAGACTAACAATCCTCAACTTGCAACGCCTCTCCGTAGACAAAAAGAGGACTACTGGATTCGACAATTGGGAACTGCGACACCATATGGTTGCAATGACAAAATTGATGGTATAGGTATACTATCTAGTCCTTCCTGTAGCTCGGTGAATGTGATGAATATTTTCAACTCTACTCCTCGACGTAAACGCAGTCATGGTCATCGTCATTATACATCACCTACTTTGCATGATGTCTCTATTAATGACTTGCTGCCATTTATACAAAAGCCGTTAGGTATTCATCACATTCGCTTGAAACTGTATTCATTACCCCTTTCAAAACTTCATTCTCTGTTCAATTTATGTTCGGAAACCACTGTTACAAACCCTCATTCAAACCAATACAAACTTACAGCTATTATTTCGGATATTGCAAGTCACAGACTTTTCAAACCAGTTCGCATTGGAAAAGATGAAAAAGAGAAAAGATCTTTTCTTAAACTTTCCTTTGCCAACATAGGTCTCGATGGCGTCAACTTAGGCAATATCCTTCATCATAAATTAGTTCAGTCGAAAATACCTCCTTATTTTAAAGATCAGTCTGTACCAATAATTTCTTATACCTATACCAAACCAATTGCAACTAAAATTTTTCAATTACAAACACGTTTTGCAGGATCTCAACATTGACGACTTCAAGTCTAAACCTCCTGATTGCACCTGTGCTAGTTCCCAATTCACATATAATCCGGCTGGCCACGTTATTACCGGAGACCTCAACATTGTTAATAACACTTCCCAGCGAAATTTGTTATCCAAAGGTCCGAAATATCGTGAGCCTAAATCCATCAATTGGAAATACAACTTCAAAATACTGATGGATTCAGTCGAGGATTATGCCAGGCAATGGGCTAAACGCGAGAAAGAAGACGTAGATACTCTTTCCGAATGGATTAAGGCTGAGAGGTCGTTGATACAAATCCGAATTAAGAAACTAAATGGGCATATCAATACCCACGCTACATCAATTTTTAAAGACCCAAATTTTGCAAAACACTTGTCCTACCTCCATGACAAATATGTTGTTGTCCCCGCATATAAAGCCCCAAACAACATCGTTTTTGTGTGTAAATATCATTACATAAACTGCTTGATAAATGAATTAGGTATTGACAATTCACTTGGAAACTCAACATATACCCTCACGACACTTACCAAAGAGGAAACCCTAGATAATCATAGCTCTGTTCTGTGTTCCTTTGGAATTTCAACCAAAGACGAAGAACTGGATCTTCCATCACTGTATTGGATACCTAAACTACATAAGTGTCCTTACAAACAACGGTATATTGCTGGGTCTTCCAAGTGCTCCACGAAACCTAATTCTAAATTATTAACATCTATTTTATCAGCAATCAAAGCCGGGCTCCAAAGTTATTGTGAAACTGCCTATTCTAGAGGTGGCGGGAATCAGATGTGGATACTAAAAAATTCCAAAGATCTTTTAGAGTACATACAATCTAAGACTCTCTCATCTTGCAATAGTATTAAAACATTTGACTTTTCTACACTTTACACAAGTATTCCCCATTCCAAACTAAAAGACAAATTGAAAGAGTTGGTATTACTTTGTTTCATTAAAAAGAATGGCCAATGTAGATACAAGTATCTTGTCTTGGGGAGGGATAAATCCTACTTTGTAAAGAATCACTCTGATTCAAACAAAAAATTCTCTGAAACTGACATTATCAAGATGCTTGATTTCTTGATTGACAACATATTTGTTACGTTTGGAGGACGTGTTTTTCAACAGACTGTCGGAATTCCAATGGGAACCAATTGTGCCCCTCTTCTTGCCGACTTGTTTCTTTATTATTATGAGGCTGACTTCATACAGGAGCTTCTTAGGAAGAGAGATAAGAAGTTAACAATATCCTTTAACTCTACGTTCCGCTATATAGATGATGTTCTCTCACTAAATAATACAAAATTTGGTGACTATGTTGAACGAATCTATCCCATCGAACTAGAGATAAAGGATACTACAGATACAGTTAAGTCTGCCTCATATCTTGACTTACATCTAGAAATTGACAATGAGGGTCGGTTGAAAACAAAACTTTACGACAAAAGAGATGATTTCAGCTTCCCAATTGTGAACTTTCCATTTCTATGTAGCAACATTCCAGCAGCGCCTGCATACGGAGTATATATCTCCCAATTGATACGATATTCCCGGGCTTGTGTTTCCTATCATGATTTCCCTGATAGAGGATTGCTGCTCACAAGGAAGCTATTAAACCAAGAGTTCCAAATGGTGAAGTTGAAGTCATCCCTTCGTAAATTTTACGGACGCCATCACGAGTTGGTTGACCGTTATGGAATAACCGTTTCACAAATGATATCGGATATGTTCCTTATGTCGTAACTACAATACCCTTCCCTTTTCACGAATGTGACTTACCGAATTAGACTATTTACCGGATTTGTAATAACATAAGCAACACGACGGGTGCCACATGTGGAGCAGGATCTGCTTACCCTTCCGGAGCACCTGATATCACCCCCAGTTTTTGGTGGGGTTCGTGTTGCTTAGTCTTTAGTTTTCTATGTTATGTCATCTGTACTATTATTTGTCTGTTTGTCTTTTTATTTTTGGCCATGACTTTGTCAGTTTGTTTTCGATCTATGAGTTTGACTGTCCCTCTGGTATCTTTCGTCCCTCTTTTGTATCTCAAGTACAGACCGATTGGATCTAAATATAACTAACCCTGATGAATACTAATGTCTGTTACCATTAAAATTTTAAGAGGCTTTGTCAACTTGAGGTATACATCAAATGTGCCTCAAGTAGACACCAATTCAATCTAAAAACAACCAACACTGATGAATACTAATGTGTGTTACCATTTAATCTTTCGATAAGCTTTGTGTACTTGACGTATACATGAACTGAACCTCAAGTGCAGACCAATTCAATCTACATACACCCAACCCTAATGAATACTTATGAGTGTTACCTTTAAATCTTTAGAATTGTCTACTTGCTGTACATTTCAACTGCACATCAAGTACAGACAAATTCAACTTACATACAACCAATACTGATGAATATTGATGTGTACTACCATCAAAACTTTCGACAGGCCTTGTCTAATTGAGGTACACATCAATTGTACCTCAAGTTAAGACCAATTCAATCTACATACATTCAAATATAATGAACAATGATGTGTATTGCCATCAAAACGTTTGAGAGGCTTTGTCTACTTGAGGTATACATCAACTGTACCTCAAGTATAGGCCAATTCAGTCTAGATACAAACAACTCTGAAGAATATTGATGTGTATAACCATCAAAACATTCAGCAGACCAATTCAATCTACAAAAAACCAACACTGATGAATACTAATGTGTGTTACCATTTAATCTTTTGATAGGCTTTGTGTACTTGAGGTATACATGAAAAGTACCTCAAGTAGAGAAGTATTCAGGCTAGATACATCCAACTCTGAAGAATATTGATGTGTATAACCATCAAAACATTCGACAGGCTCTGTCTTTTTGAGGTACACATCAACTGTACCTCAAGTACAGACCAATTCAATCTAGATACACCCAACTCTGATGAATATTGATTTGTATAACCATCAATACTTTCGACAGGCATTGCGTACTTGAGGTACACATCGACTGCACCTGAAATGCAGACCAATTCAGTATACATACACCCAACTTTGATGAATTTTGACGTGTATTACCATCCAAACTTTCCACAGACTTTTTCTACTCGACGTACACATCAACTGTACCTCAAGTACAGACCAATTCAATATACATACAACCAACCCTGATGAATACTAATGTGTGTTAAAATCAAAATGTTCGAAAGTCTTTGTCTAATTGAGTTATACATCAACTGTATCCAAGTACAGAGCGATTGAATCTACATACAACCAACCCTAATGAATACTTATGTGTGTTACCATTGAATCTTGAGAATTGTCTACTTGCAGTACATATCAACTGTACCTCATGTACAGATCAATTCAACCTACATACAACCACCTATGATGAATATTGATGTGTATTACCATCAAAACGTTCGACAGGCCTTCTCTAATTGAGGGACGCATCAATTGTATCTCAAGTTAAGACCAATTCAATCTACATATATTCAAATATAATGAATATTGATATGTATTGCCATCAAAACTTTGGAACGGCTTTGTCTCCTTGAGGTAAACATTAATTGTACCTCAATTACAAACTATTCAATCTACATACAACCAAATATGATAAAAGCTAATTATATTACCATCAAACCTTTGTAGAGGCTTTGTCTAAATGAAGTGCACATCATTTGTATCTCTTGTACATACCGATTGGATCTAAATACAACTGACCCTGATGAATACTTACGTCTGTTACCATTAAATCTTTTGACAGGCTTTGTTTACTTGAGGTATACATCAACTGTACCTCAAGTATAGACCAATTTAGTCTAGATACAAACAACTCTTAAGAATATTGATGTGTATAACCATCAAAACTTTCAACAGGCTCTGTCTACTTGAGGTACACATCAACTGTACCTCAAGTACAGACCAATTGATCTAAACACAACCGACCCTAATGCAAACTTATGAGTGTTACCTTTTAATCTTTAGAATTTTGTACTTGCTGTACATATCAACTGCACTTTAAGTACAGACAAATTCAACCTACATGCAACCGATACTGATGAATATTGATGTGTATTACAATCAAAACTTTCGACAGGCTTTTTCTACTCGACGTACAAATCAACTGTACCTCAAGTACAGACCAATTCAATATACATACAACCTACCCTGATGAACACTAATGTGTGTTAAAATCAAAATGTTCGAAAGGCTTTGTCTAATTGAGTTATACATCAACTGTACCATAAGTACAGAGCGATTGAATCTACATACAACCAACCCTAATGAATACTTATGTGTGTTACCATTTAATCTTGAGAATTGTCTACTTGCAGTACATATCAACCTACCTCATTTACAGATCAATTCAACCTACATACAACCAACTATGATGAATATTGATGTGTATTACCATCAAAACTTTCGACAGGCCTTCTCTAATTGAGGGACGCATCAATTGTACCTCAAGTTAAGACCAATTCAATCTACATATATTCAAATATAATGAATATTGATATGTATTGCCATCAAAACTTTGGAACGGCTTTGTCTCCTTGAGGTAAACATCAATTGTACCTCAATTACAGACTATTCAATCTACATACAACCAAATATGATAAAAGCACATTATATTACCATTAAAAGTTTGTAGAGGCTTTGTCTAAATGATGTGCACCTCATTTGTATCTCTTGTACAGACCGATTGGATCTAAATACAACTAACCCTGATGAATACTTATGTCTGTTACCATTAAATCTTTTGACAGGCTTTGTTTACTTGAGGTATACATCAACTGTGCCTCAAGCATAGACCAATTCAGTCTAGATACAAACAACTCTGAAGAATATTGATGTGTATAACCATCAAAACTTTCAACAGGCTCTGTCTACTTGAGGTACATTCAACTGTACCTCAAGTACAGGCCAATTCAACCTCGATACACCCAACTCTAATGAATATTAATGTGTATAACTCTAAAAAGTTTTGATGGTAATACACATCAATATTCATTATATTTGAATGTATGTAGATTGAATTGGTCTTAACTTGAGGTACAATTGATGTGTACCTAAATTAGACAAGGCCTGTCGAAAGTTTTGATGGTAATACACATCAATATTTATCAGTATTGGTTGTATGTAAGTTGAATTTGTATGTACTTGATGTGCAGTTAATATGTACAGCAAGTAGACAATTCTAAAGATAAAAAGGTAACACTCATAAGTATTCCTTAGGGTTGGGTATATGTAGATTTAATTAGTCTGTACTTGAGGTACAGTTCATGTATACGTCAAGTAGACAAAGCCTATCGAAAGATTAAATGGTAACACACATTAGTATTCATCAGTGTTGGTTGTTTGTAGAT
Organism: Mytilus californianus; assembly: GCF_021869535.1. Lineage (NCBI taxonomy): Eukaryota > Metazoa > Mollusca > Bivalvia > Mytilida > Mytilidae > Mytilus > Mytilus californianus. The sequence goes on from NW_026262668.1 coordinate 98,404,583, forward strand.
TGAATTGGTCTGTACTTGAGGCACAGTTGATGTATACCTAAAGTAGACAATGCCTCTTAAAACTTTTAATGGTAACAGACATTAGTATTCATCAGGCTTAGGTGTATTTAGATGCAATCGGTCTGTAATTGAGATACAAATGATGTGTACTTCATGTAGACAAAGTCTTTACAAAGTTTTGATGGTAATAAAATTATTTTTTTTTTACATATTTGGTTGTATGTTTATTGTATAATCTGTGATGTTTATCTCAAGTTGACAAAGCCGGTCGAAAGTTTTGAAGGTAATAGACATCAATATTCATTATATTTGAATGTATGTAGATTGAATTGGTCTGTACTTGAGGTACAGTTCATGTATACCTCAAGTAGACACAGCCTATCGAATGATTGAATGGTAACACACATTATTATTCATTAGGGTCTGTTGTATGTAGATTCAATCGGTCTATACTTGAGGTGCAGTTGATGTGTACGTCAAGTAGACAAAGCTTTGCGAACATTTTGATGGTAACACATATAAGTATGCACCAGGGTTGGTTGTATGTACATTGAATTGGTGTGTACCTCAATTAGACAATGCCTGTCGAAAGTTTTGATGGTTATACACATCAATATTCATCAGAGTTGGGTGTATGTAGATTGAATTGTTCTGTACTTGAGGCACAGTTCATGTATACCTCAAGGAGACAAAGCCTATTGAAAGATTAAATGGTAACACACATTAGTTTTCATCAGGATTGGTTGTATGTACATTGTAGCGGTGTGTACTTGATGTACAGTTGATGTGTACCTCAAGTAGACAATGCCTGTCGAAAGTTTGGATGGTTATACACATCAATATTCATCAGAGTTTGGTGTATGTAGGTTGAATTGATCTGTACATGAGGTAAAGTTGATATGTACCGCAAGTAGACAATTCTCAAGATTAAATGGTAACACACATAAGTATTCATTAGGGTTGGTTGTATGTAGCTTCAATCGCTCTGTACTTGAGGTACAGTTGATGTGTATCTCAACAAGACATAGCCTTTTGAACATTTTGATGGTAACACACATTAGTATTTATCAGGGTTGGTTGTATGTAGATTGAATTGGTCTGTATTTGAGGTACAGTTGATGTGTATGTCGAGTAGACAAAGCATTTCGAATGTTTTGATTGTAATACACAATAATGTTTCTTAGGTTTTGGTTTATGTAAACGTAGTTGATCTGTACTTGATTATCAGTTAATTTGTACGTCAAGTAGAAAAAGGCTGTCAAAACTGTTGTTGGTAAAAGACATTCCTAATCATAAGTTCGACAGATTTAATATTGAACTGATTTGTACTTGAGATACAAATGATGTGCACTTCATGCAGACACACACTGTCAAAAGTTTAGATGGTAATAAACATTAATACTCATTATATTTGGGTGTATGTATATTGAATTTGTCTGAACTTGAGGTACAGTTGATGTGTAGCTCAAGTAGACAAAGCCAGTCGAAAGTTTGGATGGTAATACACATCAATATTCATCATAGTTGGGTGTATGTAGATTGAATTGGTCTGAACTTGAGGTACAGTTGATGTGTACCTCAAATAGACAAAGCCTGTCGAAAGTTTTGATGGTAATACACATCAATATTCATCAGTATTAGTTACATGTAGGTTAATTTGTCTGTACTTGATGTGTATTTGATTTGTACGTCAAGTAGAAAAAGTCTGTCAAAATTGTTTTTGGTAAAAGACATTCCTGTTCATTAAGTTCGACAGATTGAATATTGAATTGGTTTGTACTTGAGATACAAATGATGTGCACTTCATGTAGACAAACACTGTCAAAAGTTTTGATGGTAATAAACATTAATACTCATTATATTTGGGTGTATGTATATTGAATTGGTCTGAACTTGAGGTACAGTTGACATGTACCTCAAGTAGACAATGCCTGTCGAAATTTTTGATGGTTATACACATCAATATTCTTCAGAGTTGGGTGTATGTGGGTTGAATTTATCTGTACATGAGGTAGAGTTGATTTGTACCGCAAGTAGACAATTCTCAAGATTAAATGGTAACACACATAAGTATTTATTAGGTTAGTGTATTTAGATCCAATCAGTCTGTACAAGAGATACAAATGATTTGCTCGACCTGAATATGCATGAAATATTTGCCACTGGAGGTTAAGCAACCAACAATCAATCAAATGATTTGCACTTCATGTAGACAAAGCCTCTACAAAGTTTTGATAGTTATATGATTAGTTTTAATTATATTTGGTTGTATGTAGATTGAATAATTTGTACTTGAGGTACAATTCATGTTTACCTCAAGTAGACAAAGCCGGTCTAAAGTTTTGATGGTAATACAAATCAATATTCATTATATTTGAATGTGTGTAGATTGAATTGGTCTGACCTTGAGGTACAGCTGATGTGTACCTCAAATAGACAAAGCCTGTCGAAAGTTTTGATGGTAATACACATTAATATTCATCAGTATTGGTCTGTACTGGATGTGCAGATGATATGTTCAGCAATTAGACAATTCTAAAGATTAAAATGTAACACTCATAAGTATTCATTAGGGTTGGTTGTATGTAGATTCAATCGGTCTGCACTTGAGGCACAGTTGATGTGCACCTCAAGTAGAAAAAGCCTTTAGAACATTTTGATGGTAACAAACATTAGTATTCATCACGGTTGGTTGTACGTATAATGAATTGGTCTGTACTTGAGGTAGAGTTGATGTTGACGTCAAGTAGAAAAAGACTGGAAAGTTTTGATGGTTTTACACATCAATATTCATCAGTGTTATTGTATCTAGATTGAATTGGTCTGTACATGAGGTTGATGTTTACCTCAAGTAGACAATGCATGTCGAAAGTTTTGATGGTTATACACATCAATATTCATTAGAGTTGGGTGTATGTAGGTTGAATTGATCTGTACATGAGGTACAGTTGATATGTTCCTCAAGTAGGCAATTCTAAAGATATAATGGTAACACACATAAGTATTCATAAGCGTTGGTTGTATGTAGATTCAATCGTTCTGTACTTGAGGTTCAATTGATGTATACCTGAAGTAGACACAGCCGGTCGAAAGTTTTGATGGTAATACACATCAATATTCATTATATTTGAATGCATGTAGATTGAATTGGTCTTAACTCGAGGTACGATTGATGTGTACCTCAATTAGACAAAGCCTGTCGAAAGTGTTGATGGTAATACACATCAAGATTCATCAGAGTTGGGTGTATGTAGATTGAATTGGTCTGTACTTGAGGTACAGTTCATTTATACCTCAAGTAGACAAAGCCTAACGAAAGATTAAATGGTAACACTCATTAGTATTCATCAGGGTTGGTTGTATGTATACTGAATTGGTCTGTACTTGAGGTACAGTTGATGTGTACGTCGAGTAGACAAAGCTTGTGGACAGTTATGATGTTAATACACAATAATATTCATTAGAGTTGGGTGTATATAGATTCAATTGGTCTGTACTTGAGGTACAGTTAATGTGTACCTCAATTAGACAGAGCCTGTCGAATGTTTTCATGGTTATACACATCAATATTCTTCAGAGTTGGGTGTATCTAGACTGAATTGGTCTGTACTTAAGGCACAATTGATGTTTACCTCAAGTAGACAAAGCCGGTCGAAAGTTTTGATTGTAATACACATCAATATTCATTATATTTGAATGCATGTAGATTCAATTGGTCTTAACTTGAGGTACAATTGATGTGTACCTCAATTAGACAAAGCCTGTCGAAAGTGTTGATGGTAATACACATCAATGTTGATCAGAGTTGGTTGTATGTAGATTACATTGGTCTGTACTTGAAGTACATTTCATTTATACCTCAAGTAGACAGAGCCTAATGAAAGATTACATGGTAACACACATTAGTATTCATCAGTGTTGGTTGTATGAAGATTCAATCGGTCTGTACTTGAGGTACAGTTGATGTGTACCTGAAGTAGACAAAGCCTTTCGAAATTTTGATTTTAACACACATTAGTATTCATCAGGGTTCGTTGTATGTACATTGAATTGGTCTGTATTTGAGGTACAGCTGATGTATACGTCGAGTAGACAAAGCTTGTGGAAAGTTTTGATGTTAATACACATTTATATTCATTAGAGTTGAGTGTATCTAGATTGAATTGGTCTGTACTTGAGGTACAGTTGATGTGTACCTCAAGTAGACAATGCCTGTCGAAAGTTTAAATGGTTATACACATCAATACTCTTTAGCGTTGGGTGTATCTATACTAAATTGGTCTGTACTTGAGGCACAGTTGATGTATTCCTTAAGCAGACAAAGCCTCTCAAAAGTTTTAATGATAACAGACATTAGTATTCATTAGGCTTGGTTATATGTAGATTGAATAATATGTACTTGAGGTACAATTGGTGTTAACTTCAAATAGACAAAGCCGGTCGAAAGTTTTGATGGTAATACACATCAATATTCATTATATTTAAATGCATGTAGATTCAATTGGTCTTAACTTGAGGTACAATTGATGTGTACCTCAATTAGACAAAGCCTGTCGAAAAAGTTTATAGTAATACACATCAATATTCATTAGAGTTGGATGTATGTATATTGAATACAGTTCATTTATACCTCCAGTAGACAAAGCCTAACGAAAGATTAAATGGTAACACTCATTAGTATTCATCAGTGTTGGTTGTATGAAGATTCAATCGGTCTGTACTTGAGGTACAGTTGATGTGTACCTCAAGTAGACAAAGCTTTTCGAACATTTTGATGGTAACACACATTAGTATTCATCAGGGTTCGTTGTATGTACATTGAAGTGGTCTGTATTTGAGGTACAGTTGATGTGTACCTCAAGTAGACAATGCTTGTCGAAAGTTTTGATGGTTATACACATCAATATTCATCAGAGTTGGGTGTATGTAGGCTGAATTGATCTGTACATGGGGTATAGTTGATATGTACCGCAAGTAGGCAATTATCAAGATTAAATAGTAACACACATAAGTATTCATTAGCGTTGGTTGTATGTAGATCATCGTTCTTTACTTGAGGTACAGTTGATGTATACCTCAAATAGACAAAGCTTTTCGAACATTTTGATTTTAACACAAATTAGTATTCATCAGGGTTGGTTGTATGTTGACTGAATTGGTCTGTACTTGAGGTACAGCTGATGTGTACGTCGAGTAGACAAAGCTTGTGGAAAGTTTTGATGGTAATACACATTAATATTCATTAGAGCTGGGTGTATCTAGATTGAATTGGTCTGTACTTGAGGTACAGTTGATGTGTACCTCAAGTAGACAGAGCCTGTTAAATGTTTTGATGGTTATACGCATCAATATAATTCAGAGTTGTTTGTATCTGGACTGAATTGGTCTGTACTTGAGGTACAGTTCTTGTGTACCTCAAGTAGACAAAGCCTATCAAAAGATTAACTGGTAACACACATTAATATTCATCAGTGTTGGTTGTTTTTAGATTGCATTGGTCTGTACTTGAGGCACAGTTGATGTATACCTCAAGTAAACAAAGCCTCTCAAAAAATTTAATGGTAACAGACATTAGTATTCATCAGGGTTAGTTGTATTTAGATTCAATCAGTCTGTTTGAGAGGTACAAATGATGTGCACTTCATGTAGACAAAGCCTCTACAAAGTTTTGATGGTAATATAAATAGTTTTTATTATATTTGGTTGTATGTAGATTGAATAATCTGTACTTGAGGTACAATTGATGTTTATCTCATGTAGACAAAGCCGGTCTAAAATTTTGATGGTAATACATATCAATATTCATTATATTTGAAGGTGTGTAGATTGATTTGGTCTTAACTTGAGGTACAATTGATGTGTATCTCAAGTAGACAAAGCCTGTCGAAAGTTTTGATGGTAATACACATCAATATTCATCATAGTTGGTTGTATGTAGATTGAATTGGTCTGACCTTGAGGTACAGATGATGTGTACTTCAAATAGACAAAGCCTGTCGAAAGGTTTGATTGTTATACACATCAATATTCATCAGTATTGGTTATATGTAGGATGAATTTGTCTGTACTTGATGTGCAGTTGATATGTACAGCAAGTAGACAATACTAATTATATATAAAGATTAAAAGGTAACACTCATAAGTATTCATTAGAGTTGGTTGTATGTTGATTCAATCGGTCTGCACTTGAGGCACAGTTGATGTCAAGTAAACAAAGCCTTTTGAACATTTCGATGGTAACAAACATTAGTATTCATCAGGGTTGGTTGTACGTATATTGAAGTTGTCTGTACTTGAGGTACAGTTGATGTGGACGTCGAGTAGAAAAAGCCTGTAGAAAGTTTGGATGGTAATACACGACAATATTCACCAAAGTTGGGTGTATATAGATTGAATTGGTCTGAATTTCAGGTGCAGTTGATGTGTACCTCAAGTACAAAAATCCTGTCGAAAGTTTTGATGGTTATACAAATCAATATTCATCAGAGTTGGGAGTATCTAGATTAAATTAATCTGTACATGAGGTACAGTTCATTTATACTTCAAGTAGACGAAGCCCAACGAAAGAATAAATGGTAACGCACATTAGTATTCATCAGTATTGGTTGTATCAAGATTCAATCGGTCTGTACTTGAGGTACAGTTGATGTGTACCTCAAGTAGACAAAGCCTTTCGAAAATTTTGATTTTAACACACATTAGTATTCATCAGGGTTAGTTGTATGTATACTGAATTGGTCTGTACTTGAGGTACAGTTCATGTATACGTCGAGTAGACAACTCTTGTCGAAAGGTTTGATAGTTATACACATCAATATTCATCAGAGTTGGGTGTATGTAGGTTGAACTGATCTGTACATGAGGTACAGTTGATATGTACCGCAAGTAGGCAATTCTCAAGATTAAATGGTAACACACATAAGTATTCATTAGCGTTGGTCGTATGTAGATTCAATCGGTCTGTACTTGAGGTACAGTTGATGTGTCCCTCAAATAGACAAAGCGTTTCGAACATTTTGATTTTAACACAAATTAGTATTCATCAGGGTTGGTTGTATGTATACTGAATTGGTCTGTACTTGAGGTACAGCTAAAGTGTACGTCGAGTAGACAAAGCTTGTGGAAAGTTTTGATGGTGATACACATTAATATTCGTTAGAGTTGGGTGTATCTAGATTGAATTGGTCTGTACTTGAGGTGCAGTTGATGTGTACTTCAAGTAGACAGAGCATGTCGAAAGTTTTTATGGTTATACACATCAATATTCATCAGAGTTGGGTGTATGTAGGTTGAATTGATCTGTACTTGAGGTACAGTTCATTTATACCTCAAGTAGACAAAGCCTAACGAAAGATTAAATGGTAACACTCATTAGTATTCATCAGGGTTGGTTGTATGTATACTGAATTGGTCTGTACTTGAGGTACAGTTGATGTGTACGTCGAGTAGACAAAGCTTGTGGACAGTTATGATGTTAATACACAATAATATTCATTAGAGTTGGGTGTATATAGATTCAATTGGTCTGTACTTGAGGTACAGTTAATGTGTACCTCAATTAGACAGAGCCTGTCGAATGTTTTCATGGTTATACACATCAATATTCTTCAGAGTTGGGTGTATCTAGACTGAATTGGTCTGTACTTAAGGCACAATTGATGTTTACCTCAAGTAGACAAAGCCGGTCGAAAGTTTTGATTGTAATACACATCAATATTCATTATATTTGAATGCATGTAGATTCAATTGGTCTTAACTTGAGGTACAATTGATGTGTACCTCAATTAGACAAAGCCTGTCGAAAGTGTTGATGGTAATACACATCAATGTTGATCAGAGTTGGTTGTATGTAGATTACATTGGTCTGTACTTGAAGTACATTTCATTTATACCTCAAGTAGACAGAGCCTAATGAAAGATTACATGGTAACACACATTAGTATTCATCAGTGTTGGTTGTATGAAGATTCAATCGGTCTGTACTTGAGGTACAGTTGATGTGTACCTGAAGTAGACAAAGCCTTTCGAAATTTTGATTTTAACACACATTAGTATTCATCAGGGTTCGTTGTATGTACATTGAATTGGTCTGTATTTGAGGTACAGCTGATGTATACGTCGAGTAGACAAAGCTTGTGGAAAGTTTTGATGTTAATACACATTTATATTCATTAGAGTTGAGTGTATCTAGATTGAATTGGTCTGTACTTGAGGTACAGTTGATGTGTACCTCAAGTAGACAATGCCTGTCGAAAGTTTAAATGGTTATACACATCAATACTCTTTAGCGTTGGGTGTATCTATACTAAATTGGTCTGTACTTGAGGCACAGTTGATGTATTCCTTAAGCAGACAAAGCCTCTCAAAAGTTTTAATGATAACAGACATTAGTATTCATTAGGCTTGGTTATATGTAGATTGAATAATATGTACTTGAGGTACAATTGGTGTTAACTTCAAATAGACAAAGCCGGTCGAAAGTTTTGATGGTAATACACATCAATATTCATTATATTTAAATGCATGTAGATTCAATTGGTCTTAACTTGAGGTACAATTGATGTGTACCTCAATTAGACAAAGCCTGTCGAAAAAGTTTATAGTAATACACATCAATATTCATTAGAGTTGGATGTATGTATATTGAATACAGTTCATTTATACCTCCAGTAGACAAAGCCTAACGAAAGATTAAATGGTAACACTCATTAGTATTCATCAGTGTTGGTTGTATGAAGATTCAATCGGTCTGTACTTGAGGTACAGTTGATGTGTACCTCAAGTAGACAAAGCTTTTCGAACATTTTGATGGTAACACACATTAGTATTCATCAGGGTTCGTTGTATGTACATTGAAGTGGTCTGTATTTGAGGTACAGTTGATGTGTACCTCAAGTAGACAATGCTTGTCGAAAGTTTTGATGGTTATACACATCAATATTCATCAGAGTTGGGTGTATGTAGGCTGAATTGATCTGTACATGGGGTATAGTTGATATGTACCGCAAGTAGGCAATTATCAAGATTAAATAGTAACACACATAAGTATTCATTAGCGTTGGTTGTATGTAGATCATCGTTCTTTACTTGAGGTACAGTTGATGTATACCTCAAATAGACAAAGCTTTTCGAACATTTTGATTTTAACACAAATTAGTATTCATCAGGGTTGGTTGTATGTTGACTGAATTGGTCTGTACTTGAGGTACAGCTGATGTGTACGTCGAGTAGACAAAGCTTGTGGAAAGTTTTGATGGTAATACACATTAATATTCATTAGAGCTGGGTGTATCTAGATTGAATTGGTCTGTACTTGAGGTACAGTTGATGTGTACCTCAAGTAGACAGAGCCTGTTAAATGTTTTGATGGTTATACGCATCAATATAATTCAGAGTTGTTTGTATCTGGACTGAATTGGTCTGTACTTGAGGTACAGTTCTTGTGTACCTCAAGTAGACAAAGCCTATCAAAAGATTAACTGGTAACACACATTAATATTCATCAGTGTTGGTTGTTTTTAGATTGCATTGGTCTGTACTTGAGGCACAGTTGATGTATACCTCAAGTAAACAAAGCCTCTCAAAAAATTTAATGGTAACAGACATTAGTATTCATCAGGGTTAGTTGTATTTAGATTCAATCAGTCTGTTTGAGAGGTACAAATGATGTGCACTTCATGTAGACAAAGCCTCTACAAAGTTTTGATGGAAATATAAATAGTTTTTATTATATTTGGTTGTATGTAGATTGAATAATCTGTACTTGAGGTACAATTGATGTTTATCTCATGTAGACAAAGCCGGTCTAAAATTTTGATGGTAATACATATCAATATTCATTATATTTGAAGGTGTGTAGATTGATTTGGTCTTAACTTGAGGTACAATTGATGTGTATCTCAAGTAGACAAAGCCTGTCGAAAGGTTTGATTGTTATACACATCAATATTCATCATAGTTGGTTGTATGTAGATTGAATTGGTCTGACCTTGAGGTACAGATGATGTGTACTTCAAATAGACAAAGCCTGTCGAAAGGTTTGATTGTTATACACATCAATATTCATCAGTATTGGTTATATGTAGGATGAATTTGTCTGTACTTGATGTGCAGTTGATATGTACAGCAAGTAGACAATACTAATTATATATAAAGATTAAAAGGTAACACTCATAAGTATTCATTAGAGTTGGTTGTATGTTGATTCAATCGGTCTGCACTTGAGGCACAGTTGATGTTCACCTCAAGTAGACAAAGCCTTTTGAACATTTCGATGGTAACAAACATTAGTATTCATCAGGGTTGGTTGTACGTATATTGAAGTTGTCTGTACTTGAGGTACAGTTGATGTGGACGTCGAGTAGAAAAAGCCTGTAGAAAGTTTGGATGGTAATACACGACAATATTCACCAAAGTTGGGTGTATATAGATTGAATTGGTCTGAATTTCAGGTGCAGTTGATGTGTACCTCAAGTACAAAAATCCTGTCGAAAGTTTTGATGGTTATACAAATCAATATTCATCAGAGTTGGGAGTATCTAGATTAAATTAATCTGTACATGAGGTACAGTTCATTTATACTTCAAGTAGACGAAGCCCAACGAAAGAATAAATGGTAACGCACATTAGTATTCATCAGTATTGGTTGTATCAAGATTCAATCGGTCTGTACTTGAGGTACAGTTGATGTGTACCTCAAGTAGACAAAGCCTTTCGAAAATTTTGATTTTAACACACATTAGTATTCATCAGGGTTAGTTGTATGTATACTGAATTGGTCTGTACTTGAGGTACAGTTCATGTATACGTCGAGTAGACAACTCTTGTCGAAAGGTTTGATGGTTATACACATCAATATTCATCAGAGTTGGGTGTATGTAGGTTGAACTGATCTGTACATGAGGTACAGTTGATATGTACCGCAAGTAGGCAATTCTCAAGATTAAATGGTAACACACATAAGTATTCATTAGCGTTGGTTGTATGTAGATTCAATCGGTCTGTACTTGAGGTACAGTTGATGTGTCCCTCAAATAGACAAAGCGTTTCGAACATTTTGATTTTAACACAAATTAGTATTCATCAGGGTTGGTTGTATGTATACTGAATTGGTCTGTACTTGAGGTACAGCTAAAGTGTACGTCGAGTAGACAAAGCTTGTGGAAAGTTTTGATGGTGATACACATTAATATTCGTTAGAGTTGGGTGTATCTAGATTGAATTGGTCTGTACTTGAGGTGCAGTTGATGTGTACTTCAAGTAGACAGAGCATGTCGAAAGTTTTTATATTTATACACATCAATATTCATCAGAGTTGGGTGTATGTAGGTTGAATTGATCTGTACTTGAGGTACATTTGATGTGTACCTCAAGTAGACAAAGCCTTTCGAACATTTTGATGGTAACACACATTAGTATTCATCAGGGTTCGTTGTATGCACATTGAATTGGTCTGTATTTGAGGTACAGTTGATGTGTACCTCAAGTAGACAATGCATGTCGAAAGTTTTTATGGTTATACACATCAATATTCATCAGAGTTGGGTGTATGTAGGTTGAATTGATCTGTACTTGAGGTACATTTGATGTGTACCTCAAGTAGACAAAGCTTTTCGAACATTTTGATGGTAACACACATTAGTATTCATCAGGGTTCGTTGTATGTACATTGAATTGGTCTGTATTTGATGTACAGTTGATGTGTACCTCAAGTAGACAATGCATGTCGACAGTTTTGATGGTTATACACATCAATATTCATCAGAGTTGGTTGTATGTAGGTTGAATTGATCTGTACTTGAGGTACAGTTGATGTGTACCTCAAGTAGACAAAGCCTTTCGAACATTTTGATGGTAACACACATTAGTATTCATCAGGGTTAGTTGTATGTATACTGAATTGGTCTGTACTTGAGGTACAGTTGATGTATACGTCGAGTAGACAAAACTTGTGGAAAGTTTTGATGGTAATATACATTAATATTCATTAGAGTTGGGTGTATCTAGATTGAATTGGTCTGTACTTGAAGTACAGTTGATGTGTACCTCAAGTAGACAGAGCCTATCAAAAGATTAACTGGTAGCACACATTAGTAATCATCAGTGTGGATTGTTTGTAGATTGAATTGGTCTGTACTTGAGGCACAGCTGATGTATACCTGAAGTAGACAAAGCCTCTTAAAACGTTTAATGGTAACAGACATTAGTATTCATTAGGCTTGGTTGTATGTAGATTGAATAATCTGTACTTGAGGTACAACTGATGTTTACATCAAGTAGACAAAGCCGGTCGAAAGTTTTGATGGTAATACACATCAATTTGCATTATATTTGAATGCATGTAGATTGAATTGGTCCTAACTTCAGGTACAATTGATGTGTACCTCAATTAGACAAAGCCTGTCGAAAGTGTTGATGGTAATACACATCAATATTCATCAGAGTGGGGTGTATGTAGATTGAATTGGTCTGTACTTGAGGTACAGTTCATTTATACCTCAAGTAGACAAAGCCTAACGAAAGATTAAATAGTAACACACATTAGTATTCATCAGTGTTGGTTGTATGAAGATTCAATCGGTCTGTACTTGAGGTACAGTTGATGTGGACGTCGAGTAGACAAAGCCTGTAGAAAGTTTGGATGGTAATACACGACAATATTCACCAAAATTGGGTGTATATAGATTTAATTGGTCTGCATTTCAGGTGCAGTTGATGTGTACCTCAAGTACACAATGCCTGTCGAAAGTTTTGATGGTTATACAAATCAATATTCATCAGAGTTGGGTGTATCTAAATTGAATTGGTCTGAACTTGAGGTACAGTTGATGTGTACTTCAAATAGACAAAGACTGTCGAAAGGTTTGATGGTAATACACATAAGTATTCATCAGTATTGGTTACATGTAGTGTAAATTTGTCTGTAGTTGATGTGCAGTTGATATGTACAGCAAGCAGACAATTCTAAAAATTAAAAGATAACACTCATAAGTATTCATTAGGGTTGGTTGTATGTTGATTCAATCGGTCTGCACTTGAGGCACAGTTGACGTTCATCTCAAGTAGACAAAGCCTTTCAAACATTTTGATGGTAACACATATTAGTATTCATCAAGGTTGGTTGTACGTATATTGAAGTTGTCTGTACTTGAGGTACAGTTGATGTGGATGTCGAGTAGACAAAGCCTGTTGAAAGTTTGGATGGTAATACACGACAATATTCACCAAATTGGGTGTATATAGATTGAATTGGTCTTCATTTCAGTTGCAGTTGATGTGTACCTCAAGTACACAATGCCTGTCGAAAGTTTTGATGGTTATACAAATCAATATTCATCAGAGTTTGGTGTATCTAAATTGAATTGGTCTGTACTTGAGGTAGACAATACTAATTATATATAAAGATTAAAAGGTAACACTCATAAGTATTCATTAGAGTTGGTTGTATGTTGATTCAATCGGTCTGCACTTGAGGCACAGTTGATGTTCACCTCAAGTAGACAAAGCCTTTCGGACATTTCGATGGTAACAAACATTAGTATTCATCAGGTTTGGTTGTACGTATATTGAAGTTGTCTGTACTTGAGGTACAGTTGATGTGGACGTCGAGTAGAAAAAGCCTGTAGAAAGTTTGGATGGTAATACACGACAATATTCACCAAAGTTGGGTGTATATAGATTGAATTGGTCTGAATTTCAGGTGCAGTTGATGTGTACCTCAAGTACACAAATCCTGTCGAAAGTTTTGATGGTTATACAAATCAATATTCATTAGAGTTGGGAGTATCTTGATTGAATTAATCTGTACATGAGGTACAGTTCATTTATACTTCAAGTAGACGAAGCCTAACGAAAGAATAAATGGTAACACACATTAGTATTCATCAGTATTGGTTGTATGAAGATTCAATCGGTCTGTACTTGAGGTACAGTTGATGTGTACCTCAAGTAGACAAAGCCTTTCGAACATTTTGATTTTAACACACATTAGTATTCATCAGGGTTAGTTGTATGTATACTGAATTGGTCTGTACTTGAGGTACAGTTCATGTATACGTCGAGTAGACAATTCTTGTCGAAAGGTTTGATGGTTATACACATCAATATTCATCAGAGTTGGGTGTATGTAGGTTGAATTGATCTGTACATGAGGTACAGTTGATATGTATTGCAAGTAGGCAATTCTCAAGATTAAATGGTAACACACATAAGTATTCATCAGTGTTAGTTGTATTTAGATCCAATCGGTCTGTTTAAGAAATACAAATGATGTGCACTTCATGTAGACAAAGCCTCTACAAAGTTTTGATGGTAATATAATTAGTTTTTATCTTATTTGGTTGTATGTAGATTGAATAATCTGTACTTGATGTACAATTGATGTTTACCTCAAGTAGACAAAGCCGGTCTAAAGTTTTGATGGTAATACACATCAATATTCATCAGAGTTGGATGTATGTAGATTGAATTGATCTGTACTTAAGGTACAGTTCATTTATACCTCAAGTAGACAAAGCCTAACGAAAGATTAAATGGTAACACACAGTTTTGATGGTTATACACATCAATATTAATCAGAGTTTGGTTTATGTAGTTTGAATTGATCTGTACTTGAGGTACAGTTGATGTGTACCTCAAGTAGACAAAGCCTTTGGAACATTTTGATAGTAACACACATTAGTATTCATCAGGGTTCGTTGTATGTAGATTCAATCGTTCTGTACTTGAGGTACAGTGTATGTATACCTCAAGTAGACACAGCCGGTCGAAAGTTTTGATGGTAATACACATCAATATTCATTATACTTGAATGCATGTAGATTGAATTGGTCTTAACTCGAGGTACAATTGATGTGTACCTCAATTAAACAAAGCCTGTCGAAAGTGTTGATGGTAATACACATCAAGATTCATCAAGAGTTGGGTGTATGTAGATTGAATTGGTCTGTACTTGAGGTACAGTTCATTTATACCTCAAGTAGACAAAGCCTAACGAAAGATTAAATGGTAACACACATTAGTATTCATCAGTGTTGGTTGTATGAAGATTCAATCGGTCTGTACTTGAGGTACAATTGATGTATACCTCAAAGAGACAAAGCTTTTCAGACATTTTGATTTGAACACACATTAGTATTCATCAGGGTTGGTTGTATGTATACTGAATTGGTCTGTACTTGACATACAGCTGATGTGTACGTCGAGTAGACAAAGCTTGTGGAAAGTTTTGATGTAAATACACATTAATATTCATTAGAGTTGGGTGTATCTAGATTGAATTGGTCTTTACTTGAGGTACAGTTGATGTGTACCTCAAGTAGACAGAGCATATTGAATGTTTTGATGGTTATTCACATCAATATTCTTCAGAGTTGTTTGTATCTGGACTGAATTGGTCTGCAATTGAAGTACAGTTCATGTATACCTCAAGTAGACGAAGCCTATCAAAAGATTAACTGGTAACACACATTAGTATTCATCAGTGTTGGTTGTTTGTAGATTGAATTGGTCTGTACTTGAGGCACAGATGATGTATACCTCAAGTAGACAAAGCCTCTCAAAACTTTTAATGGTAAAAGACATTAGTATTCATCAGTGTTAGTTGTATTTAGATCCAATCGGTCTGTTTAAGAAATACAGATGATGTGCACTTCATGTAGACAAAGACTCTACAAAGTTTTGATGGTAATATAATTAGATTTTATCTTATTTGGTTGTATGTAGATTGAATAATCTGTACTTGATGTACAATTGATGTTTACCTCAAGTAGACAAAGCCGGTCTAAAGTTTTGATGGTAATACACATCAATATTCATCAGAGTTGGATGTATGTAGATTGAATTGATCTGTACTTGAGGTACAGTTCATTTATACCTCAAGTAGACAAAGCCTAACGAAAGATTAAATGGTAACACACAGTTTTGATGGTTATACACATTAATATTCATCAGAGTTTGGTGTATGTAGTTTGAATTGATCTGTACTTGAGGTACAGTTGATGTGTACCTCAAGTAGACAAAGCCTTTCGAACATTTTGATAGTAACACACATTAGTATTCATCAGGGTTCGTTGTATGTAGATTCAATCGTTCTGTACTTGAGGTACAGTGTATGTATACCTCAAGTAGACACAGCCGGTCGAAAGTTTTGATGGTAATACACATCAATATTCATTATACTTGAATGCATGTAGATTGAATTGGTATTAACTCGAGGTACAATTGATGTGTACCTCAATTAGACAAAGCCTGTCGAAAGTGTTGATGGTAATACACATCAAGATTCATCAAGAGTTGGGTGTATGTAGATTGAATTGGTCTGTACTTGAGGTACAGTTCATTTATACCTCAAGTAGACAAAGCCTAACGAAAGATTAAATGGTAACACACATTAGTATTCATCAGTGTTGGTTGTATGAAGATTCAATCGGTCTGTACTTGAGGTACAGTTGATGTATACCTCAAACGGACAAAGCTTTTCGAACATTTTGATTTGAACACACATTAGTATTCATCAGGGTTGGTTGTATGTATACTGAATTGGTCTGTACTTGAAATACAGCTGATGTGTACGTCGAGTAGACAAAGCTTGTGGAAAGTTTTGATGTAAATACACATTAATATTCATTAGAGTTGGGGGTCTAGATTGAATTGGTCTGTATTTGAGGACCAGTTGATGAGTACTTGAAGTAGACAGAGCTAGTCGAATGTTTTTATGGTTATACACATCAATATTCATTAGAGTTGGGTGTATCTAGATTGAATTAGTCTTTACTTGAGGTACAGTTGATGTGTACCTCAAGTAGACAGAGCATATTGAATGTTTTGATGGTTATTCACATCAATATTCTTCAGAGTTGTTTGTATCTGGACTGAATTGGTCTGCAATTGAAGTACAGTTCATGTATACCTCAAGTAGACAAAGCCTATCAAAAGATTAACTGGTAACACACATTAGTATTCATCAGTGTTGGTTGTTTGTAGATTGAATTGGTCTGTACTTGAGGCACAGATGATGTATACCTCAAGTAGACAAAGCCTCTCAAAACTTTTAATGGTAAAAGACATTAGTATTCATCAGTGTTAGTTGTATTTAGATCCAATCGGTCTGTTTAAGAAATACAAATGATGTGCACTTCATGTAGACAAAGCCTCTACAAAGTTTTGATGGTAATATAATTAGATTTTATCTTATTTGGTTGTATGTAGATTGAATAATCTGTACTTGATGTACAATTGATGTTTACCTCAAGTAGACAAAGCCGGTCTAAAGTTTTGATGGTAATACACATCAATATTCATCAGAGTTGGATGTATGTAGATTGAATTGATCTGTACTTGAGGTACAGTTCATTTATACCTCAAGTAGACAAAGCCTAACGAAAGATTAAATGGTAACACACAGTTTTGATGGTTATACACATCAATATTCATCAGAGTTTGGTGTATGTAGTTTGAATTGATCTGTACTTGAGGTACAGTTGATGTGTACCTCAAGTAGACAAAGCCTTTCGAACATTTTGATAGTAACACACATTAGTATTCATCAGGGTTCGTTGTATGTAGATTCAATCGTTCTGTACTTGAGGTACAGTGTATGTATACCTCAAGTAAACACAGCCGGTCGAAAGTTTTGATGGTAATACACATCAATATTCATTATACTTGAATGCATGTAGATTGAATTGGTATTAACTCGAGGTACAATTGATGTGTACCTCAATTAGACAAAGCCTGTCGAAAGTGTTGATGGTAATACACATCAAGATTCATCAAGAGTTGGGTGTATGTAGATTGAATTGGTCTGTACTTGAGGTACAGTTCATTTATACCTCAAGTAGACAAAGCCTAACGAAAGATTAAATGGTAACACACATTAGTATTCATCAGTGTTGGTTGTATGAAGATTCAATCGGTCTGTACTTGAGGTACAGTTGATGTATACCTCAAACGGACAAAGCTTTTCGAACATTTTGATTTGAACACACATTAGTATTCATCAGGGTTGGTTGTATGTATACTGAATTGGTCTGTACTTGAAATACAGCTGATGTGTACGTCGAGTAGACAAAGCTTGTGGAAAGTTTTGATGTAAATACACATTAATATTCATTAGAGTTGGGGGTCTAGATTGAATTGGTCTGTACTTGAGGACCAGTTGATGAGTACCTTAAGTAGACAGAGCTAGTCGAATGTTTTTATGGTTATACACATCAATATTCATTAGAGTTGGGTGTATCTAGATTGAATTGGTCTGTACTTGAGGTACAGTTGATGTGTACCTCAAGTAGACAGAGCATATTGAATGTTTTGATGGTTATTCACATCAATATTCTTCAGAGTTGTTTGTATCTGGACTGAATTGGTCTGCAATTGAAGTACAGTTCATGTATACCTCAAGTAGACAAAGCCTATCAAAAGATTAACTGGTAACACACATTAGTATTCATCAGTGTTGGTTGTTTGTAGATTGAATTGGTCTGTACTTGAGGCACAGATGATGTATACCTCAAGTAGACAAAGCCTCTCAAAACTTTTAATGGTAAAAGACATTAGTATTCATCAGTGTTAGTTGTATTTAGATCCAATCGGTCTGTTTAAGAAATACAAATGATGTGCACTTCATGTAGACAAAGCCTCTACAAAGTTTTGATGGTAATATAATTAGATTTTATCTTATTTGGTTGTATGTAGATTGAATAATCTGTACTTGATGTACAATTGATGTTTACCTCAAGTAGACAAAGCCGGTCTAAAGTTTTGATGGTAATACACATCAATATTCATCAGAGTTGGATGTATGTAGATTGAATTGATCTGTACTTGAGGTACAGTTCATTTATACCTCAAGTAGACAAAGCCTAACGAAAGATTAAATGGTAACACACAGTTTTGATGGTTATACACATCAATATTCATCAGAGTTTGGTGTATGTAGTTTGAATTGATCTGTACTTGAGGTACAGTTGATGTGTACCTCAAGTAGACAAAGCTTTCGAACATTTTGATAGTAACACACATTAGTATTCATCAGGGTTCGTTGTATGTAGATTCAATCGTTCTGTACTTGAGGTACAGTGTATGTATACCTCAAGTAGACACAGCCGGTCGAAAGTTTTGATGGTAATACACATCAATATTCATTATACTTGAATGCATGTAGATTGAATTGGTATTAACTCGAGGTACAATTGATGTGTACCTCAATTAGACAAAGCCTGTCGAAAGTGTTGATGGTAATACACATCAAGATTCATCAAGAGTTGGGTGTATGTAGATTGAATTGGTCTGTACTTGAGGTACAGTTCATTTATACCTCAAGTAGACAAAGCCTAACGAAAGATTAAATGGTAACACACATTAGTATTCATCAGTGTTGGTTGTATGAAGATTCAATCGGTCTGTACTTGAGGTACAGTTGATGTATACCTCAAACGGACAAAGCTTTTCGAACATTTTGATTTGAACACACATTAGTATTCATCAGGGTTGGTTGTATGTATACTGAATTGGTCTGTACTTGAAATACAGCTGATGTGTACGTCGAGTAGACAAAGCTTGTGGAAAGTTTTGATGTAAATACACATTAATATTCATTAGAGTTGGGGGTCTAGATTGAATTGGTCTGTACTTGAGGACCAGTTGATGAGTACCTGAAGTGGACAGAGCTAGTCGAATGTTTTTATGGTTATACACATCAATATTCTTCAGAGTTGGGTGTATCTAGACTGAATTGGTCTGTACTTAAGGCACAGTTGATGTATACCTCAAGTAAACAAAGCCTCTCAAAAGTTTTAAGGGTAACAGACATTAGTGTTCATTAGGCTTGGTTGTATGTAGATCCAGTCGGTCTGTACTTGAGATACAAATGATGTGCAGTTCATGTAGTCAAAGACTCTACAAATTTTTGATGGTAATATTATTACTTTTCATTATATTTGGTTGAATGTAGATTGAATAATCTGTACTTGAGGTACAATTGATGTTAACCTCAAGTAGACGAAGCCGGTTGAAAGTTTTGATGGTAATACACATCAATATTCATTATATTTGAAAGCATGTAGATTCAATTGGTCTTAACTTGAGGTACAATTGATGTGTACCTCAATTAGACAAAGGCTGTCGAAAGTGTTGATGGAAATACACATCAATATTTATCAGAGTTGGGTGTATGGAGATTGAATTGGTCTGTACTTCAGGTACAGTTCATTTATACCTCAAGTAGACAAAACCTAACGAAAGATTAAACGGTAACACACATTAGTATTCATTAGGGTTGGATGTATGTAGATTCAATCGCTCTACTTTTGAGGTACAGTTGATGTATACCTGAAGTAGACAAAGTCATTCGAACATTTTGATTTTATCACACATTAGCATTCATCAGGGTTGGTTGTATGTATATTGAATTGGTCTGTACTTGAGGTACAGTTGATGTGTACGTCGAGTAGACAAAGCCTGTGGAAAGTTTTCATGGTAATGCTCGTCAATATTCATCAAAGTTTGGTGTATATAGATTGAATTGGTCTGCATTAAAGATGCAGTCGATGTGTACCTGAAGTACAAAATGCCTGTCAAAAGAATTGATGGTTATACACATCAATATTCATCAGAGTTGGGTGTATCTAGATTGAATTGGTCTGTTCTTGCGATACAGTTGATGTGTACCTCAAGTAGACAGAGCCTGTCGAATGTTTGATGGTTATACACATCAATATTCTTCAGAGTTGGATGTATCTAGACTCAATTGGTCTGTACTTGAGGTACAGTTCATGTATACCTCAAATAGACAAAGCCTATCGAAAGATTAAATGGTAACACACATTAGTATTCATCAGTTTTGGTTGCTTGTAGATTGAATTGGTCTGTACTTGAGCCACAGTTTATGTGTACGTCGAGTAGACAAAGCCTATGGAAGATTTGGATGTTATTACAAGTTAATATTCATCGAAGTTGGGTGTATGTTGATTGAATTTGTTTGAACTTGGGGTACAGTCGATTTGTACCTCAAGTAGTCAAAGCCTGTCGAAAGTTTTGATTGTAAAACACATCAATATTCATCAGCATTTGTTGCATGTAGGTTGATTTTGTCTGTACTTGATATGCAGTTGATATGTACAGCAAATAGACAATTCTAAAGATTAAAAGTTAACACTCATAAGTTTGCATTAGGGTCGGTTGTATGTAGATTCAATCGATCAGTACTTGAGGTACAGTTGATGTGTACCTCAAGTAGACAATGTCTGTCGAAAGTTTTGATGGTTATACACATCAATATTCATCAGAGTTGGGTGTATCTAGATTGAATTGGTCTGTTCTTGAGGTACAGTTGATGTGTACCACCTCAAGATAACAGATCCTGTCGAATGTTTTCATGGTTAAACACATCAATATTTTTCAGAGATGGGTGTATCTAGACTAAATTGGTCTGTACTTGAGGCACAGTTGATGTATACCTCAAGTAGACAAAGGCTCTCAAAAGTTTTAATGGTAACAGACATTAGTATTCATTAGGCTTGGTTGTATGTAGATCCAATTGGTCTGTACTTGAGATACGAATGATGTGCACTTCATGTAGACAAAGACTCTACAAAGTTTGATGATAATATTATTACTTTTCATTATATTTGGTTGTATGTAGATTGAATAATCTGTACTTGAGGTACAATTGATGTTTACCTCAAGTAGACGAAGCCGGTCGAAAGTTTTGATGGTAATACACATCAATATTTATTATATTTGAATGCATGTAGATTGAATTGGTCTTAACTTGAGGTACAATTGATGTGTACCTCAATTAGACAAAGGCTGTCGAAAGTGTTGATGGAAATACACATCAATATTTATCAGAGTTGGGTGTATGTAGATTGAATTGGTCTGTACTTGAGGTACAATTCATTTATACCTCAAGTAGACAAAACCTAACGAAAGATTAAACGGTAACACACATTAGTATTCATCAGGGTTTGTTGTATGAACATGATGTATAGTTGATATGTACCCCAAGTAGACAGTTCTCAAGATTAAATGGTAACACACATGAGTATTCATTAGGGTTGGATGTATGTAGATTCAATCGCTCTACTTTTGAGGTACAGTTGATGTATACCTGAACTAGACAAAGCCATTCGAACATTTTGATTTTATCACACATTAGTATTCATCAGGGTTGGGTGTATGTATATTGAATTGGTCTGTACTTGAGGTACAGTAGATGTGTACGTCGAGTAGACAAAGCCTGTGGAAAGTGTTGATGGTGATGCTCGTCAATATTCATCAAAGTTGGGTGTATGTAGATTGAATTGGTCTGCATTCAAGATGCAGTCGATGTGTACCTCAAGTACAAAATGCCTGTCAAAAGTATTGATGGTTATTCACATCAATATTCATCAGAGTTGGGTGTATCTAGATTGAATTGGTCTGTTCTTGAGGTACAGTTGATGTGTACAACCTCAAGATAACAGAGCCTTTCGAATGTTTTTATGGTTAAACACATCAATATTTTTCAGAGATGGGTGTATCTGGACTAAATTGGTCTATTCCTGAGGCACAGTTGATGTATACCTCAAGTAGACAAAGCCTCTCAAAAGTTTCAATGGTAACAGACATTAGTATTCATTAGGCTTGGTTGTATGTAGATCCAATTGGTCTGTACTTGAGATACAAATGATGTGCACTTAATGTAAACAAAGACTCTACAAAGTTTTGATGGTAATATTATTACTTTTCATTAAATTTGGTTGTATGTAGATTGAATAATCTGTACTTGAGGTACAATTGATGTTTACCTCAAGTAGACGAAGCCCGTCGAAAGTTTTGATGGTAATACACATCAATATTCATTGTATTTGAATGCATGTAGATTGAATTGGTCTTAACTTGAGGTACAATTGATGTGTACCTCAATTAGACAAAGGCTGTCGAAAGTGTTGATGGAAATACACATCAATATTTATCAGAGTTGGGTGTATGTAGATTGAATTGGTCTGTACTTGAGGTACAGTTCATTTATACCTCAAGTAGACAAAACCTAACGAAAGATTAAACTGTAACACACATTAGTATTCATCAGGGTTCGTTGTATGTACATTGAATTGATCTGTACATGATGTATAGTTGATATGTACCCCAAGTAGACAATTCTCAAGATTAAATGGTGACACACATTAGTATTCATTAGGGTTGGATGCATGTAAATTAAATCGCTCTACTCTTGAGGTACAGTTGATGTATACCTGAAGTAGACAAAGTCTTTCGAACATTTTGATTTTATCACACATTAGTATTCATCAGGGTTGGGTGTATGTATATTGAATTGGTCTGTACTGGAGGTACAGTTGATGTGTACGTCGAGTAGACAAAGCCTGTGGAAAGTTTTGATGGTAATGCTCGTCAATATTCATCAAAGTTGAGTGTATGTAGATTGAATTGGTCTGCATTTAAGATGCAGTCGATGTGTACCTCAAGTACATAATGCCTGTCAAAAGTATTGATGGTTATACACATCAATATTCATAAGAGTTGGGTGTATCTAGATTGAATTGGTCTGTACTTGAGGTACAGTTGATGTGTACCTCAAGTAGACAGAGCCTGTCGAATGTTTTTATGGTTATACACATCAATATTCTTCAGAGTTGGATGTTTCTAGACTGAATAGGTCTGTACTTGAGGTACAGTTCATGTATACCTCAAGTAGACAAAGCCTATCAAAAGATTAACTGGTAACACACATTAGTATTCATCAGTGTTTGTTGTTTGTAGATTGTATTGGTCTGTTCTTGAGGCACAGTTGATGTATACCTAAGTAGACAAAGCCTCTTAAAAATTTTAATGGTAAGAGGCATTAGTATTCATCAGGGTTAGTTGTGTTTAGATCCAATCGGTCTGTACAAGAGATACAAATGATGTGCACTTTATGTAGACAAAGCCTCTACAAAGTTTTAATGGTAATATAATTAGTATTTTTTATATTTGGTTGTATGTAGATTGAATAATCTGTACCTGAGGTAGAGTTGATGTTTACCTCAAGTAGACAAAGCCGGTCTACAGTTTGGATGGTAATACATATCAATATTCATTATATTTGAATGTGTGTAGATTGAATTGGTCTTAACTTGAGGTACAGTTGATGTGTACCTCAAATAGACAAAGCCTGTCGAAAGTTTTGATGGTAATACACATCAATATTCATCAGTATTGGTTACATGTAGGATAATTTTTTCTGTACTTGAAGTGCAGTTGATATGTACAGGAAGTAGACAATTCTTAAGATTAAAACGTAACACTCATAAGTATTTATTAGGATTGGTTGTATGTAGATTCAATCGGTCTACACTTGAGGCAAGTTCATGTGCACCTCAAATAGACAAAGCCTTTCGAACATTTTGATGGTAACACACATGAGTATTCATCAGGGTTGGTTGTACGTATATTGAATTGATCTTTACTTGAGGTATAGTTGATGTGGACGTCGAGTAGACAAAGCCTGTCGAAAGTTTGGATGGTAATACACGTCAATATTCATCAAAGTTGGGTGTATGTAGATTTAATTGGCCTGCATTTGAGGTGCAGTTGATGTGTACCTCAAGTACACAATGCCTGTCGAAAGTTTTGATGGTTATACACATCAATATTCATCAGAATTGGGTGTATCTAGATTGAATTCGTCTGTACTTGAAGTACAGTAGATATGTACCGCAAGTAGACAATTCTCAAGATTAAATGGTATTCATTAGGGTTGGTTGTATGTAGATTTAATCGTTCTGTACTTGAGGTACAGTTGATGTATACCTCAAATAGACAAAGTTTTTCGAACATTTTGATTTCAACACACATTAGTTTTCATCAGGGTTGGTTGTATGTATACTGAATTGGTCTGTACTTGAGGTACAGTTGATGTGTACGTCGAGTACTTTTGTTTACTTCAGGTACATATCAACTGTACCTCAAGTGCAGACCAATTCTAATTACATACACCCAACTTTGATGAATGTTGATGTGTATTACCATCAAAACTTTTGACAGGGTTTGTCTACCTGAGGTAAACATCAACTGTTTCTCAAGTACAGGCCAATGCAACTTACATACACTTAACTGTGATGAGTATTGATGTGTGTTTACATCAAAACTTTCAACAGGCTTAGTGTACTTCAGGTACGCATCAACTGGACCTCAAGTGCAAACCAATGCAACTTACACACACCCAACTCTGGTAAATATTGATGTGTATTATCATTATAACTGTCGACAGGCTTTGTCTACTTCAGGTACGCATCAACTGGACCTCAAGTGAAAACCAATGCAACTTACATACATCCAACTCTGGTGAATATTGATGTGTATTACCATTAAAACTTTCGACAGGCTTTGTCTACCTGAGGTACACATCAACTGTACCTCAAGTTAAGACCAATTCAACTTACATACACCCAAATCTGATGAATATTAATGTGTATTACTATCAAAACTTTCGACAGGCTTTGTCTACCTGAGGTACACATCAACTGTACCTCAAATACAGTCCAATTCAATCTACATACACCTAACTTTGATGATTATTGATGTGTATTATCATCAAAACTTTCGAAAGCTTTGTCTACATGAAGTACCAATCAACTGTACCTCAAGTACAGACCTACTCAATCTACATATGTCCAACTCTGATGTAAATGATGTGTATTACCATCAAAACATTCAACAGGCTTTGTCTACTTCAGGTACGCATCAGCTGTACCTCTAGTGCAGACCAATTCAAATTACATACACCCAACTCTGATGAATAGTGATGTGTATTACCATCGAAACTTTCCACAGGCTTTGTCTACTTGAGGTACACATCTAATATACCTCAAGTACAGACCGATACAACTTATATACACCAAACTGTGATGAAAATTGATGTGTATTACCATCAAAACTTCCGACAGGCTCTGTCCACCTGAGGAACACATCAACTGTATCTCAAGTAAAGACAAATGTGACTTACATACACCCAACTCTGATGAGTATTAATGTGTAATCCCATCAAAACTTTCAACAGGCTTAGTCTACTTCAGGTACGCATCAACTGTACCTCAAGTACAGAAACATCTAACTGACATACACCAAACTTTGATGAATATTGTTTTGCATTACCATCAAAATATTCAGAACTTTTGTTTACTTCAGGTACACATCAACTGTACCTCAAGTGCAGACCAATTCAAATTACATACACCCAACTTTGATGAATGTTGATGTGTATTACCATCAAAACGTTTGACAGGGATTGTCTTCCTGATGTTCACATCAACTGTTTCTCAAGTACAGACCAATGCAACTTACATACACCCAACTCTGATGAGTATTGATGTGTATTTACATCAAAACTTTCAACAGGCTTAGTATACTTCAGATACGCATCAACTGGACCTCAATTGCAAACGAATGCAACTTACATACACCCAACTCTGGTGAATATTGATGTGCATTACCATCAAAACTTTCGACAGACTTTGTCTACCTCAGGTACACATCAACTGTACCTAAAATATAGACCAATTCAATCTACATACACCTAACTTTGATGAATATTGATGTGTATTTCCATCGAAACTTTCGAAAACTTTGTCTATTTGAAGTACAAATCAATTGTTACTCAAGTACAGTCCTACTCAATCTATATATGCCCAACACAGATGTAAGCGATGTGTATTACCATTAAAACATTCAACAGGCTTTGTCTACTTCAGGTACGCATCAACTGTACCTCAAGTCCATACGAATGCATCTTACATACATCTCACTTTGATGACTATTGATGTGTATTACCATCAACACTTTCGACATGCTTTGTCTACCTTAGGTACACATCAACTGTACCTCTAATACAGACCAATATAAGCTGCATACATCTCACTTTGATGAATATTGATGTGTATTACCAAAAAAACTTTCGAAAGCTTTGTTTACTTTAGGTACACAACAACTGTACCTCAAGTGCAGATCAATTCAAATAACATACACCCAACTTTGATGAATGTTGATGTGTATTTCCATCTAAACTTTTGACAGGGTTTGTCTACCTGAGGTACGCATCAACTGTATTTCAAGTACAGACCAATGCAAATTACATACACCCAAATCTGATGAGTATTGATGTGTATTTCCATCAAAACTTTCAACAGGCTTAGTGTACTTCAGGTACGCATCAACAGTACCTCAAGTACAGACCAATTCAACTTACATACACCCAAATCTGATGAATATTAATGTGTATTACTATCAAAACTTTCGAAAGTTTTGTTTACTTCAGGTACACATCAACTGTACCTGAAGTGCAGACCAATTCAAATTACATACACCCAACTTTGATGAATGTTGATGTGTATTACCATCAAAACTTTTGACAGGGTTTGTCTACCTGAGGTAAACATCAACTGTTTCTCAAGTACAGGCCAATGCAACTTACATACACTCAACTGTGATGAGTATTGATGTGTTTTTACATCAAAACTTTCAACAGGCTTAGTGTACTTCAGGTACGCATCAACTGGACCTCAAGTGCAAACCAATGCAACTTACACACACCCAACTCTGGTAAATATTGATGTGTATTATCATTATAACTTTCAACAGGCTTAGTGTACTTCAGGTACGCATCAACTGGACCTCAAGTGCAAACCAATGCAACTTACACACACCCAACTCTGGTAAATATTGATGTGTATTATCATTATAACTGTCGACAGGCTTTGTCTACTTCAGGTACGCATCAACTGGACCTCAAGTGAAAACCAATGCAACTTACATACATCCAACTCTGGTGAATATTGATGTGTATTACCATTAAAACTTTCGACAGGCTTTGTCTACCTGAGGTACACATCAACTATACCTCAAATATAGACCAATTCAACTTACATACACCCAAATCTGATGAATATTAATGTGTATTACTATCAAACCTTTCGACAGGCTTTGTCTACCTGAGGTACACATCAACTGTACCTCAAATACAGTCCAATTCAATCTACATACACCTAACTTTGATGATTATTGATGTGTATTATCATCAAAACTTTCGAAAGCTTTGTCTACATGAAGTACCAATCAACTGTACCTCAAGTACAGACCTACTCAATCTACATATGTCCAACTCTGATGTAAATGATGTGTATTACCATTAAAACATTCAACAGGCTTTGTCTACTTCAGGTACGCATGAACTGTACCTCAAGTCCAGACCAATGCAACTTACATACATCTCACTTTGATGACTATTGATGTGTATTACCATCAACACTTTCGACATGCTTTGTCTACCTTAGGTACACATCAACTGTACCTCTAATACAGACCAATATAAGCTGCATACATCTCACTTTGATGAATATTGATGTGTATTACCAAAAAAACTTTCGAAAGCTTTGTTTACTTTAGGTACACATCAACTGTACCTCAAGTGCAGATCAATTCAAATAACATACACCCAACTTTGATGAATGTTGATGTGTATTTCCATCTAAACTTTTGACAGGGTTTGTCTACCTGAGGTACGCATCAACTGTATCTCAAGTACAGACCAATTCAACTTACATACACCCAAATCTGATGAATATTGAAGTGTATTACTCTCAAAACTTTCGACATGCTTTGTCTACCTGAGGTACACATCAACTGTACCTCAAATACAGTCCAATTCAATCTACATACACCTAAATTTGATTATTATTGATGTGTATTACCATCAAAACTTGAAGTACAAATCAACTGTACCTCAAGTACAGACCTACTCAATCTACATATGTCCAACTCTGATGTAAATGATGTGTATTACCATCAAAACATTCAACAGGCTTTGTGTACTTCAGGTACGCATCAACTGTACCTCAAGTACAGACCAATACAACTAACATACACCCAACTCTGATGAATATTGATGTGTATTACCATCAAAACTTTCGACAGGCTTTGTCTACCTGAGATACGCATCCAATGTCCCTCAAGTGCAGACCAATGCAACTTACATACATATCACTTTGATGACTATTGATTTGTACTACCGTCAACACTTTCGACAGGCTTTGTCAACCTGAGGTACACATCAACTGTACCTCTAATACAGACCAATATAAGCTGCATACACATCACTTTGATGAATATTGATGTGTATTACCATAAAAACTTTCGAAAGCTTTGTTTACTTCAGGTACACATCAACTGTACTTCAAGTGCAGACCAATTTAAATTACATACACCCAACTTTGATGAATGTTGATGTGTATTACCATCAAAACTTTTGACAGGGTTTGTCTACCTGATGTACACATCAACTGTACCTCAAGTGAAGACCAATTCAAATTACATACATCCAACTTTGATGAAAGTTGATGTGTATTACCACCAAAACTTTTGACAGGGTTTGTCTACCTGAGGTACGCATCAACTGTATCTCAAGTACAGACCAATGCAACTTACATACACCCAACACTGATGAATATTGATGTGCATTACTATCAAAACTTTCGACAGGCTTTGTCTACCTGAGGTACACATTGACTGTACCTCAAATACAGACAAATTCAATCTACATACTTCTCACTTTGATGAATATTGATGTGTATTACCATCAAAACTTTCTAAAGCTTTGTCTACTTGAAGTACAAATTAACTGTACCTCATGTAGAGACCTTTGCAATCTACATATGCTCAACTCTGATGTAAGTGATGTGTATTACCAGCATAATATTCAACAGGCTTTGTCTACCTCAGGTACGCATCAACTGTACCTCAAATGCAGACCAATGCAACTTACATACACCCAACTCTGATGAATATTAATGTATATGTCCCTCCAAACTTTAGAAGGCTCTGTTTTCTTTAGGTACATATCAACTGTACCTCAAGTACAGACCAATGCAACTTACATGGACCCAACTCTGATGAATATTGATGTGTATCACCATCAAAACTTTAGAAAGCTTAGTCTACTTAAAATACAAATCAAATGTAACTCAAGTACAGACCTACTCAATCTACATACACCCAACTCTGATGTAAGTGATGTTTTTTACCATCAAAACATTCAACAGGCTTTGTCTACCTCAGGTACGTATCAACTGTACCTCAAGTACAGACCAATGCAACTTACACACACCCAACTCTGGTAAATATTGATGTGTATTATCATTATAACTTTCAACAGGCTTAGTGTACTTCAGGTACGCATCAACTGGACCTCAAGTGCAAACCAATGCAACTTACACACACCCAACTCTGGTAAATATTGATGTGTATTATCATTATAACTGTCGACAGGCTTTGTCTACTTCAGGTACGCATCAACTGGACCTCAAGTGAAAACCAATGCAACTTACATACATCCAACTCTGGTGAATATTGATGTGTATTACCATTAAAACTTTCGACAGGCTTTGTCTACCTGAGGTACACATCAACTGTACCTCAAATATAGACCAATTCAACTTACATACACCCAAATCTGATGAATATTAATGTGTATTACTATCAAAACTTTCGACAGGCTTTGTCTACCTGAGGTACACATCAACTGTACCTCAAATACAGTCCAATTCAATCTACATACACCTAACTTTGATGATTATTGATGTGTATTACCATCAAAACTTTCGAAAGCTTTGTCTACATGAAGTACCAATCAACTGTACCTCAAGTACAGACCTACTCAATCTACATATGTCCAACTCTGATGTAAATGATGTGTATTACCATTAAAACATTCAACAGGCTTTGTCTACTTCAGGTACGCATGAACTGTACCTCAAGTCCAGACCAATGCAACTTACATACATCTCACTTTGATGACTATTGATGTGTATTACCATCAACACTTTCGACATGCTTTGTCTACCTTAGGTACACATCAACTGTACCTCTAATACAGACCAATATAAGCTGCATACATCTCACTTTGATGAATATTGATGTGTATTACCAAAAAAACTTTCGAAAGCTTTGTTTACTTTAGGTACACATCAACTGTACCTCAAGTGCAGATCAATTCAAATAACATACACCCAACTTTGATGAATGTTGATGTGTATTTCCATCTAAACTTTTGACAGGGTTTGTCTACCTGAGGTACGCATCAACTGTATCTCAAGTACAGACCAATTCAACTTACATACACCCAAATCTGATGAATATTGAAGTGTATTACTATCAAAACTTTCGACATGCTTTGTCTACCTGAGGTTCACATCAACTGTACCTCAAATACAGTCCAATTCAATCTACATACACCTAAATTTGATTATTATTGATGTGTATTACCATCAAAACTTTCGAAAGCTTTGTCTACTTGAAGTACAAATCAACTGTACCTCAAGTACAGACCTACTCAATCTACATATGTCCAACTCTGATGTAAATGATGTGTATTACCATCAAAACATTCAACAGACTTTGTGTACTTCAGGTACGCATCAACTGTACCTCAAGTACAGACCAATACAACTAACATACACCCAACTCTGATGAATATTGATGTGTATTACCATCAAAACTTTCGACAGGCTTTGTCTACCTGAGATACGCATCCAATGTCCCTCAAGTGCAGACCAATGCAACTTACATACATATCACTTTGATGACTATTGATTTGTACTACCGTCAACACTTTCGACAGGCTTTGTCAACCTGAGGTACATATCAACTGTACCTCTAATACAGACCAATATAAGCTGCATACACATCACTTTGATGAATATTGATGTGTATTACCATAAAAACTTTCGAAAGCTTTGTTTACTTCAGGTACACATCAACTGTACTTCAAGTGCAGACCAACTTAAATTACATACACCCAACTTTGATGAATGTTGATGTGTATTACCATCAAAACTTTTGACAGGGTTTGTCTACCTGATGTACACATCAACTGTACCTCAAGTGAAGAACAATTCAAATTACATACATCCAACTTTGATGAAAGTTGATGTGTATTACCACCAAAACTTTTGACTGGGTTTGTCTACCTGAGGTACGCATCAACTGTATCTCAAGTACAGACCAATGCAACTTACATACACCCAACACTGATGAATATTGATGTGCATTACTATCAAAACTTTCGACAGGCTTTGTCTACCTGAGGTACACATTGACTGTACCTCAAATACAGACAAATTCAATCTACATACTTCTCACTTTGATGAATATTGATGTGTATTACCATCAAAACTTTCTAAAGCTTTGTCTACTTGAAGTACAAATTAACTGTACCTCATGTAGAGACCTTTGCAATCTACATATGCTCAACTCTGATGTAAGTGATGTGTATTACCAGCATAATATTCAACAGGCTTTGTCTACCTCAGGTACGCATCAACTGTACCTCAAATGCAGACCAATGCAACTTACATACACCCAACTCTGATGAATATTAATGTATATGTCCCTCCAAACTTTAGAAGGCTCTGTTTACTTTAGGTACATATCAACTGTACCTCAAGTACAGACCAATGCAACTTACATGGACCCAACTCTGATGAATATTGATGTGTATCACCATCAAAACTTTAGAAAGCTTAGTCTACTTAAAATACAAATCAAATGTAACTCAAGTACAGACCTACTCAATCTACATACACCCAACTCTGATGTAAGTGATGTTTATTACCATCAAAACATTCAACAGGCTTTGTCTACCTCAGGTACGTATCAACTGTACCTCAAGTACAGACCAATGCAACTTACACACACCCAACTCTGGTAAATATTGATGTGTATTATCATTATAACTTTCAACAGGCTTAGTGTACTTCAGGTACGCATCAACTGGACCTCAAGTGCAAACCAATGCAACTTACACACACCCAACTCTGGTAAATATTGATGTGTATTATCATTATAACTGTCGACAGGCTTTGTCTACTTCAGGTACGCATCAACTGGACCTCAAGTGAAAACCAATGCAACTTACATACATCCAACTCTGGTGAATATTGATGTGTATTACCATTAAAACTTTCGACAGGCTTTGTCTACCTGAGGTACACATCAACTGTACCTCAAATATAGACCAATTCAACTTACATACACCCAAATCTGATGAATATTAATGTGTATTACTATCAAAACTTTCGACAGGCTTTGTCTACCTGAGGTACACATCAACTGTACCTCAAATACAGTCCAATTCAATCTACATACACCTAACTTTGATGATTATTGATGTGTATTACCATCAAAACTTTCGAAAGCTTTGTCTACATGAAGTACCAATCAACTGTACCTCAAGTACAGACCTACTCAATCTACATATGTCCAACTCTGATGTAAATGATGTGTATTACCATTAAAACATTCAACAGGCTTTGTCTACTTCAGGTACGCATGAACTGTACCTCAAGTCCAGACCAATGCAACTTACATACATCTCACTTTGATGACTATTGATGTGTATTACCATCAACACTTTCGACATGCTTTGTCTACCTTAGGTACACATCAACTGTACCTCTAATACAGACCAATATAAGCTGCATACATCTCACTTTGATGAATATTGATGTGTATTACCAAAAAAACTTTCGAAAGCTTTGTTTACTTTAGGTACACATCAACTGTACCTCAAGTGCAGATCAATTCAAATAACATACACCCAACTTTGATGAATGTTGATGTGTATTTCCATCTAAACTTTTGACAGGGTTTGTCTACCTGAGGTACGCATCAACTGTATCTCAAGTACAGACCAATTCAACTTACATACACCCAAATCTGATGAATATTGAAGTGTATTACTATCAAAACTTTCGACATGCTTTGTCTACCTGAGGTTCACATCAACTGTACCTCAAATACAGTCCAATTCAATCTACATACACCTAAATTTGATTATTATTGATGTGTATTACCATCAAAACTTTCGAAAGCTTTGTCTACTTGAAGTACAAATCAACTGTACCTCAAGTACAGACCTACTCAATCTACATATGTCCAACTCTGATGTAAATGATGTGTATTACCATCAAAACATTCAACAGACTTTGTGTACTTCAGGTACGCATCAACTGTACCTCAAGTACAGACCAATACAACTAACATACACCCAACTCTGATGAATATTGATGTGTATTACCATCAAAACTTTCGACAGGCTTTGTCTACCTGAGATACGCATCCAATGTCCCTCAAGTGCAGACCAATGCAACTTACATACATATCACTTTGATGACTATTGATTTGTACTACCGTCAACACTTTCGACAGGCTTTGTCAACCTGAGGTACATATCAACTGTACCTCTAATACAGACCAATATAAGCTGCATACACATCACTTTGATGAATATTGATGTGTATTACCATAAAAACTTTCGAAAGCTTTGTTTACTTCAGGTACACATCAACTGTACTTCAAGTGCAGACCAACTTAAATTACATACACCCAACTTTGATGAATGTTGATGTGTATTACCATCAAAACTTTTGACAGGGTTTGTCTACCTGATGTACACATCAACTGTACCTCAAGTGAAGAACAATTCAAATTACATACATCCAACTTTGATGAAAGTTGATGTGTATTACCACCAAAACTTTTGACAGGGTTTGTCTACCTGAGGTACGCATCAACTGTATCTCAAGTACAGACCAATGCAACTTACATACACCCAACACTGATGAATATTGATGTGCATTACTATCAAAACTTTCGACAGGCTTTGTCTACCTGAGGTACACATTGACTGTACCTCAAATACAGACAAATTCAATCTACATACTTCTCACTTTGATGAATATTGATGTGTATTACCATCAAAACTTTCTAAAGCTTTGTCTACTTGAAGTACAAATTAACTGTACCTCATGTAGAGACCTTTGCAATCTACATATGCTCAACTCTGATGTAAGTGATGTGTATTACCAGCATAATATTCAACAGGCTTTGTCTACCTCAGGTACGCATCAACTGTACCTCAAATGCAGACCAATGCAACTTACATACACCCAACTCTGATGAATATTAATGTATATGTCCCTCCAAACTTTAGAAGGCTCTGTTTACTTTAGGTACATATCAACTGTACCTCAAGTACAGACCAATGCAACTTACATGGACCCAACTCTGATGAATATTGATGTGTATCACCATCAAAACTTTAGAAAGCTTAGTCTACTTAAAATACAAATCAAATGTAACTCAAGTACAGACCTACTCAATCTACATACACCCAACTCTGATGTAAGTGATGTTTATTACCATCAAAACATTCAACAGGCTTTTTCTACCTCAGGTACGTATCAACTGTACCTCAAGTACAGACCAATGCAACTTACATGGACCCAACTCATGTGAATATTGATGTGTATTACCATTAAAACTTTCGACAGGCTTTGTCTACCTGAGGTACACATCAACTGTACCTCAAATATAGACCAATTCAACTTACATACACCCAAATCTGATGAATATTAATGTGTATTACTATCAAAACTTTCGACAGGCTTTGTCTACCTGAGGTACACATCAACTGTACCTCAAATACAGTCCAATTCAATCTACATACACCTAACTTTGATGATTATTGATGTGTATTACCATCAAAACTTTCGAAAGCTTTGTCTACATGAAGTACCAATCAACTGTACCTCAAGTACAGACCTACTCAATCTACATATGTCCAACTCTGATGTAAATGATGTGTATTACCATTAAAACATTCAACAGGCTTTGTCTACTTCAGGTACGCATCAACTGTACCTCAAGTCCAGACCAATGCAACTTACATACATCTCACTTTGATGACTATTGATGTGTATTACCATCAACACTTTCGACATGCTTTGTCTACCTTAGGTACACATCAACTGTACCTC
This sequence comes from Mytilus californianus, assembly GCF_021869535.1. Lineage (NCBI taxonomy): Eukaryota > Metazoa > Mollusca > Bivalvia > Mytilida > Mytilidae > Mytilus > Mytilus californianus. The sequence continues at coordinate 98,440,429 of NW_026262668.1, forward strand.
TAATACAGACCAATATAAGCTGCATACATCTCACTTTGATGAATATTGATGTGTATTACCCAAATAACTTTCGAAAGCTTTGTTTACTTTAGGTACACATCAACTGTACCTCAAGTGCAGATCAATTCAAATAACATACACCCAACTTTGATGAATGTTGATGTGTATTTCCATCTAAACTTTTGACAGGGTTTGTCTACCTGAGGTACGCATCAACTGTATCTCAAGTACAGACCAATTCAACTTACATACACCCAAATCTGATGAATATTGAAGTGTATTACTATCAAAACTTTCGACATGCTTTGTCTACCAGAGGTACACATCAACTGTACCTCAAGTACAGACCAATGCAACTTACATACACCCAACTCTGATGAATATTGATGTGTATTACCATCAAAACTTTCAACAGGCTTTGTCTACCTGAGGTACACATCAACTGTACCTCAAGTGCAGACCAATGCAACTTACATACATCCCACTTTGATGACTATTGATGTGTATTACCATCAACACTTTCGACAGGCTTTGTGTACCTGAGATACACATCAACTGTACGTCTAATATAGACCAATATAACCTGCATACACCTCACTTTGATGAATATTGATGTGTATTACCATAAAAACATTCGAAAGCTTTCTTTACTTCAGGTACATATCAACTGTACCTCAAGTGCAAACCAATTCAAATTACATACACCCAACTTTGATGAATGTTGATGTGTATTATCATCAAAACTTTTGACAGGGTTTATCTACTTGAGGTACACATCTAATATACCTCAAGTACAGACCGATGCAACTTATATACACCCAACTCTGATTAAAGTTGATGTGTATTACAATTAAAACTTTCGACAGGCTTTGTCTACCTGAGGTACACATCAACTATATCTCAAGAACAGACCAATGCAACTTACATACACCAAACACTGATAAATATTGATGTGCATTACTATCAAAACTTTCGACAGGCTTTGTCTAACTGAGGTACACATTGACTGTACCTCAAATACAGACGAATTCAATCTACTTACACCTCACTTTGATGAATATTGATGTGTATTACCATCAAAACTTTCGAAAGCTTTGTCTACTTGAAGTACAAATCAACTGTACCTCAGGTACAAACCTACTCAATCTACATACACCCAACTCTGATGAATAGTGATGTGTATTACCATCAAAATTTTCGACAGGCTTTGTCTACTAGAGGTACACATCTAATATACCTCAAGTACAGACCGATGCAACTTATATACACCCAACTCTGATGAATATTGATGTGTATTACCATCAAAACTTTCGAAAGGCTTTGTCTACCTGAGGTACGCATCAACTGTATCTTAATTACAGAACAATGTAACTTAAATACACCCAACTCTTATGTGTATTAATGTGTATTACCATCAAAACTTTTGACAGGCTTTGTGTACTTCAGGTACACAACAACTGTACCTAAAATACAGACCAATTGAATCTACATACACCTCAATTTGATGAATATTGATGTGTATTACCATCAAAACCTTCGAAAGCTTTGTCTACTTGAAGTACAACCAACTGTACCTCAAGAACAGACTAATTCCATGTACATACAATTAACTTTGATGAATAATGATGTGTATTACCGTCAAAACGTTCAACAAGCTTTGTCTACTTGAGGTACAAATCAACAGTACCTAAAGTACAGACCAATTTAATCTACATATAACCAACTCTGATGAATATTGATGTGTTGTGAATTACCATCAAATCTTTCGACAGGTTTCGTCTACTTGAGGTACACATCAACTGTACCTCAAGTACAGACCAATGCAACTTACATATACCTCACTTTGATGACTATTGATGTGTATTACCATCAACACTTTCGACAGGCTTTGTCTACCTGAGGTACACATCAACTGTACCTCTTATACAGACCAATATAACCTGCATACACCTCACTTTGATGAATATTGATGTGTATTACCATAAAAACGTTCGAAAGCTTTGTTAACTTGAGGTACACATCAACTGTGCCTCAAGTGCAGATCAATTCAAATTACATCCACCCAACTCTGATGAATAGTGATGTGTATTACCATCAAAACTTTCCACAGGCTTTGTCTACTTGAGGTACACATCTAATATACCTCAAGTACAGACCGATGCAACTTATATACACCAAACTCTGATGAATATTGATGTGTATTACCATCAAAACTTCCGACAGGCTTTGTCCACCTGAGGAACACATAACTGTATCTCAAGTAAAAACCAATGTAACTTACATACACCCAACTCTGATGAGCATTAATGTGTATTCCCATCAAAACTGTCAACAGGCTTAGTCTACTTCAGGTACGCATCAACTGTACCTCAAGTACAGAAAAATCCAACTGACATACACCAAACTTTGATGAATATTGTTTTGCATTACCATCAAAATATTCAAAACTTTTGTTTACTTCAGGTACACATCAACTGTACCTCAAGTGCAGACCGATTCCAATTACATACACCCAACTTTGATGAATGTTAATGTGTATTATCATCGAAACTTTTGACAGGGTTTGTCTACCTGATGTACACATCAACTGTTTCTCAAGTACAGACCAATGCAACTTACATACACCCAACTCTGATGAGTATTGATGTGTATTTACATCAAAACTTTCAACAGGCTTAGTGTACTTCAGGTACGCATCAACTGGACCTCAATTGCAAACGTATGCAACTTACATACACCCAACTCTGGTGAATATTGATGTGTATTACCATTAATACTTTCGACAGGCTTTGTCTACCTGAGGTACACATCAACTTGACTTCAAATACAGTCCTACTCAATCTACATGTGCCCAACACAGATGTAAGTGATGTGTATTACCATTAAAACATTCAACAGACTTTGTCTACCTGAGGTACACATCAACTGTACCTCAAATACAGTCCAATTCAATCTACATACACCTAACTTTGATGATTATTGATGTGTATTACCTTCAAAACTTTCGAAAGCTTTGTCTACTTGAAGTACAAATCAACTGTACCTCAAGTACAGACCTACTCAATCTACATATGTCCAACTCTGATGTAAATGATGTGTATTACCATCAAAACATTGAACAGGCTTTGTCTACTTCAGGTTCGCATCAACTGTACCTCAAGTACAGATCAATACAAGTTACATACACCCAACTCTGATGAATATTGATGTGTATTACCATCAAAACTTTCGACAGGCTTTGTCTACCTGAGATACGCATCAACTGTCCCTCAAGTGCAGACCAATGCAACTTACATACATATCAGTTTGATGACTATTGATGTGTATTACCGCCAACACTTTCGACAGGCTTTGTCTACCTGAGGTACACATCAACTGTACCTCTAATACAGACCAATATAACCTGCATACACCTCACTTTGATGAATATTGATGTGTATTACCATAAAAACTTTCGAAAGCTTTGTTTACTTCAGGTACACATCAACTGTACCTGAAGTGCAGACCAATTCAAATAACATACACCCAACTTTGATGAATGTTGATGTGTATTACCATCAAAACTTTTGACAGGCTTTGTCTACCTGAGGTACGCATCAACTGTATTTCAAGTACAGACCAATGCAAATTACATACACCCAACTCTGATGAGTATTGATGTGTATTTCCATCAAAACTTTCAACAGGCTTAGTGTACTTCAGGTACGCATCAACTGTACCTCAAGTACAGACCAATTCAACTTACATTCACCCAAATCTGATGAATATTGATGTGTATTACCATAAAAACTTTCGAAAGCTTTGTTTACTTCAGGTACACATCAACTGTACCTGAAGTGCAGACCAATTCAAATTACATACACCCAACTTTGATGAATGTTGATGTGTATTACCATCAAAACTTTTGACAGGGTTTGTCTACCTGAGGTAAACATCAACTGTTTCTCAAGTACAGGCCAATGCAACTTACATACACTCGTCTGTGATGAGTATTGATGTGTGTTTACATCAAAACTTTCAACAGGCTTAGTGTACTTCAGGTACGCATCAACTGGACCTCAAGTGCAAACCAATGCAACTTACACACACCCAACTCTGGTAAATATTGATGTGTATTATCATTATAACTGTCGACAGGCTTTGTCTACTTCAGGTACGCATCAACTGGACCTCAAGTGAAAACCAATGCAACTTACATACATCCAACTCTGGTGAATATTGATGTGTATTACCATTAAAACTTTCGACAGGCTTTGTCTACCTGAGGTACACATCAACTGTACCTCAAATATAGACCAATTCAACTTACATACACCCAAATCTGATGAATGTTAATGTGTTTTACTATCAAAACTTTCGACAGGCTTTGTCTACCTGAGGAACACATCAACTGTACCTCAAATACAGTCCAATTCAATCTACATACACCTAACTTTGATGATTATTGATGTGTATTACCATCAAAACTTTCGAAAGCTTTGTCTACATGAAGTACCAATCAACTGTACCTCAAGTACAGACCTACTCAATCTACATATGTCCAACTCTGATGTAAATGATGTGTATTACCATCAAAACATTCAACAGGCTTTGTCTACTTCAGGTACGCATCAGCTGTACCTCTAGTGCAGACCAGTTCAAATTACATACACCCAACTCTGATGAATAGTGATGTGTATTACTATCAAAACTTTCCACAGGCTTTGTCTACTTGAGGTACACATCTAATATACCTCAAGTACAGACCGATACAACTTATATACACCAAACTGTGATGAATATTGATGTGTATTACCATCAAAACTTCCGACAGGCTTTGTCCACGTGAGGAACACATCAACTGTATCTCAAGTAAAGACCAATGTGACTTACATACACCCAACTCTGATGAGTATTAATGTGTAATCCCATCAAAACTTTCAACAGGCTTAGTCTACTTCAGGTACGCATCAACTGTACCTCAAGTACAGAAACATCCAACTGACATACACCAAACTTTGATGAATATTGTTTTGCATTACCATCAAAATATTCAGAACTTTTGTTTACTTCAGGTACACATCAACTGTACCTCAAGTGCAGACCAATTCAAATTACATACACCCAACTTTGATGAATGTTTATGTGTATTACCATCAAAACTTTTGACGGGGTTTGTCTTCCTGATGTACACATCAACTGTTTCTCAAGTACAGACCAATGCAACTTACATACACCCAACTCTGATGAGTATTGATGTGTATTTACATCAAAACTTTCAACAGGCTTAGTATACTTCAGGTACGCATCAACTGGATTTCAATTGCAAACGAATGCAACTTACATACACCCAACTCTGGTGAATATTGATGTGTATTACCATCAAAACTTTCGACAGACTTTGTCAACCTCAGGTACACATCAACTGTACCTAAAATATAGACCAATTCAATCTACATACACCTAACTTTGATGAATATTGATGTGTATTTCCATCGAAACTTTCGAAAACTTTGTCTATTTAAAGTACAAATCAATTGTTACTCAAGTACAGTCCTACTCAATCTACATATGCCCAACACAGATGTAAGCGATGTGTATTACCATTAAAACATTCAACAGGCTTTGTCTACTTCAGGTACGCATCAACTGTACCTCACTTCCAGACCAATGCAACTTACATACATCTCACTTTGATGACTATTGATGTGTATTACCATCAACACTTTCGACATGCTTTGTCTACCTTAGGTACACATCAACTGTACCTCTAATACAGACCGATATAAGCTGCATACATCTCACTTTGATGAATATTGATGTGTATTACCAAAAAAACTTTCGAAAGCTTTGTTTACTTTAGGTACACATCAACTGTACCTCAGGTGCAGATCAATTCAAATAACATATACCCAACTTTGATGAATGTTGATGTGTATTTCCATCTAAACTTTTGACAGGGTTTGTCTACCTGAGGTACGCATCAACTGTATCTCAAGTACAGACCAATTCAACTTACATACACCCAAATCTGATGAATATTGAAGTGTATTACTATCAAAACTTTCGACATGCTTTGTCTACCTGAGGTACACATCAACTGTACCTCAAATACAGTCCAATTCAATCTACATACACCTAACTTTGATTATTATTGATGTGTATTACCATCAAAACTTTCGAAAGCTTTGTCTACTTGAAGTACAAATCAACTGTACCTCAAGTACAGACCTACTCAATCTACATATGTCCAACTCTGATGTAAATGATGTGTATTACCATCAAAACATTCAACAGGCTTTGTGTACTTCAGGTACGCATCAACTGTACCTCAAGTACAGACCAATACAACTTACATACACCCAACTCTGATGAATATTGATGTGTATTACCATCAAAACTTTCGACAGGCTTTGTCTACCTGAGATACGCATCCAATGTCCCTCAAGTGCAGACCAATGCAACTTACATACATATCACTTTGATGACTATTGATTTGTACTACCGTCAACACTTTCGACAGGCTTTCTCTACATGAGGTACACATCAACTGTACCTCTAATACAGACCAATATAACCTGCATACACCTCACTTTGATGAATCTTGATGTGTATTACCATAAAAACTTTCGAAAGCTTTGTTTACTTCAGGTACACATCAACTGTACCTGAAGTGCAGACAAATTCAAATTACATACACCCAACTTTGATGAATGTTGATGTGTATTACCATCAAAACTTTTGACAGGGTTTGTCTACCTGAGGTACGCATCAACTGTATTTCAAGTACAGACCAATGCAAATTACATACACCCAACTCTGATGAGTATTGATGTGTATTTCCATCAAAACTTTCAACAGGCTAAGTGTACTTCAGGTACGCATCAACTGTACCTCAAGTACAGACCAATTCAACTTACATTCACCCAACACTGATGAATATTGATGTACATTACCATCAAAACTTTTGACAGGGTTTATCTACTTGAGGTACACATCTAATATGTCTCAAGTACAGACCGATGCAACTTATATACACCCAACTCTGATGAATACTGATGTGTATTACCATCAAAACTTTTGACAGCCTTTGTCTACTGGAGGTACCAAATCAACTGTACCTGAAGTACAGATCAATTAAATCTACATACACCTAACTCTGATGAATAGCGATGTGTATTACCATCAAAACTTTTGACAGGCTTTGTCTACCTGAGGTACACATCTAATATACCTCAAGTACAGACCGATGCAACTGATATACACCCAACTCTGATGGATATTGATGTGTATTACCATCAAAACTTTCGACAGGCTTTGTCTACCTGAGGTACACATCAACTGTATCTCAAGTATAGACAAATGCAACTTACATGCACCCAACTCTGATGAATATTTATGTGTATCACCATCAAAACTTTAGAAAGCTTAGTCTTCTTGAAATACAAATCAACTGTAACTCAAGTACAGACCTACTTAATCTACATACACCCAACTCTGATGTAGGTGATGTGTATTACCATCAAACCATTCAACAGGCTTTTTCTACCTCAGGTACACATAAACTGTATCTCAAGTACAGTCCAATTCAATCTACATACACCTAACTTTGATGATTATTGATGTGTATTACCATCAAAACTTTCGAAAACTTTGTCTACTTGAAGTACAAATCAACTGTACCTCAAGTACAGACCTACTCAATCTACATATGTCCAACTCTGATGTAAATGATGTGTATTACCATCAAAACATTCAACAGGCTTTGTGTACTTCAGGTACGCATCAACTGTACCTCAAGTACAGACCAATACAACTTACATACACCCAACTCTGATGAATATTGATGTGTATTACCATCAAAACTTTCGACAGGCTTTGTCTACCTGAAATACGCATCCAATGTCCCTCAAGTGCAGACCAATGCAACTTACATACATATAACTTTGATGACTATTGATGTGTACTACCGTCAACACTTTCGACAGGCTTTGTCTACCTGAGGTACACATCAACTGTACCTCTAATACAGACCAATATAACCTGCATACACCTCACTTTGATGAATATTGATGTGTATTACCACAAAAACTTTCGAAAGCTTTGTTTACTTCAGGTACACATCAACTGTACCTGAAATGCAGACCAATTCAAATTACATACACCCCACTTTGATGAATGTTGATGTGTATTACCATCAAAACTTTTGACAGGGTTTGTCTACCTGAGGTACGCATCAACTGTATTTCAAGTACAGACCAATGCAAATTACATACACCCAACTCTGATGAGTTTTGATGTGTATTTCCATCAAAACTTTCAACAGGCTTAGTGTTCTTCAGGTACGCATCAACTGTACCTCAAGTACAGACAAATTCAACTTACATACACCAAAATCTGATGAATATTGATGTGTATTACTATCAAAACTTTCGATATGCTTTGTCTACCTGAGGTACACATCAACTGTACCTCAAATACAGTCCAATTCAATCTACATACACCTAAATTTGATGATTATTGATGTGTATTACCATCAAAACTTTCGAAAGCTTTGTCTACTTGAAGTACAAATCAACTGTACCTCAGGTACAGACCTACTCAATCTACATATGTCCAACTCTGATGTAAATGATGTGTATTACCATCAAAACATTCAACAGGCTTTGTTTACTTCAGGTTTGCATCAACTGTACCTCAAGTACAGACCAATACAACTTACATACACCCAACTCTGATGACTATCGATGTGTATTACCGTCAACACTTTCGACAGGCTTTGTCTACCTGAGGTACACATCAACTGTACCTCTAATACAGACCAATATAACCTGCATACACCTCACTTTGATGAATATTGATGTGTATTACCATAAAAACTTTCGAAAGCTTTGTTTACTTGAGGTACACATCAACTGTACCTGAAGTGCAGACCAATTCAAATTACATACACCCAACTTTTATGAATGTTGATGTGTATTACCATCAAAACTTTCGACAGGCTTTGTCTACCTGAGGTACGCATCAACTGTATTTCAAGTACAGACCAATGCAAATTACATACACCCAACTCTGATGAGTATTCATGTGTATTTCCATCAAAACTTTCAACAGGCTTAATGTACCTCAGGTACGCATCAACTGTACCTCAAGTACAGACCAATTCAACTTACATACACACAAATCTGATGAATATTAATGTGTATTACTATCAAAACTTTGGACAGGCTTTGTCTACCTGAGGTACACATCAACTGTACCTCAAATACAGTTTAATTCAATCTACATACACCTAACTTTGATGATTATTGATGTGTATTAACATCAAAACTTTCGACAGGCTTTATCTACCTGATGTACACATCAACTGTACCTTTAGTACAAACCAATGCAACTTACATACACCCAGTTGAAATGATTATTGATGTGTACAATGATGCTCTGGTTACATTACACATTCATTTTATTTGGTTACCTCTGGTCACCTTGTACATATATTCACTATGTTGACCTCTGCTCACCTTATAATAATGCTCACATAACACAATCATTCACTCTAGTTACTTCTGGTCGCCAAACACATATATTGACGTTCGTTACCTTGGATCATTTCAACTAATAGGCCGGAGAACACAGTTATTTCGAAGTGCATTTCTTTTAGACAATACATGGAAATTAAAATCCCACCTGCACTTTCTCGTTTATATTTTTACAGTGTGGTGTACTACTTTTGGGACAAATTATAGCAAAACTACAGAAAACTCAAAATATGGACAATTGTATGTTAAAGGAGTCTTGAATTCTTTTGACAGCTTCCGAGATACTAATGTTTAATCATTTTTAATTGGACCAAATCACTATTTTACTTTAAAATCCATGACCCAAATTTTTTAAGTGTAGTTTCATTCCCGTACTTGCTATGTGAGGCATAAAACATGAAGAAAATAAATGTGGAAAGGGTATTAAAAAAATAGCAAGAAACACACTGTTCACACGGGACTATATTTGTAGACAACGAAAATCAAGGGACGATAACTGTGTTCCCGGACCAATATTGACTATGGTTACCTCTGGTCACCTTACACCGCTGTTCATATATTGACTTAGGTTACCTCTGGTCACCTTGGGCTCATATTGACTATGTTAACCTCAGGTCCAGTTACAATGATGCTCTGGTCACAGTACAAACTCATTTAATTAAGTTACCTCTGGTCACCTTGTACATATATTCACTATATTGACTTCTTGTCACCTTACAATAATGCTCACATAACACAATCATTCACTTTGGTCACCTCTGGTCACCAAACACATATATTGACGTTGGTTACCTCTAATCCCCTTAAACCGCTGTTCATATATTGATCTAGGTTACATCTGGTCACCCTGGACACATATTGACTATGTTTACCTCTGGTCGAGTTGCAATAACACTCTGGTCACATTACACACTAATTTGATTTGGTTACATCTGGGCACCATGTACATATATTCACTATGTTGACCTCTGGTCACCTTACAATAATGCTCACATAACATAATTTCACTTTGGTTATTTCTGGTCGCCAAACACATATATTGACGTTGGTTACCTCTGGTCACCTTACACCGCTGTTCATATCTTGACTTAGGTTACAACTGGTCACCTTGGTTACATATTGACTATGTTTACCTCTGGTCCAGTTACAATGATGCTCTGGTCACAGTACAAACTCATTTAATTAAGTTACCTCTGGTCACCTTGTACATATATTCACTATATTGACTTCTTGTCACCTTACAATAATGCTCACATAACACAATCATTCACTTTGGTCACCTCTGGTCACCAAACACATATATTGACGTTGGTTACCTCTAATCCCCTTAAACCGCTGTTCATATATTGATCTAGGTTACATCTGGTCGAGTTGCAATAACACTCTGGTCACATTACACATTAATTTGATTTGGTTACATCTGGGCACCATGTACATATATTCACTATGTTGACCTCTGGTCACCTTACAATAATGCTCACATAACATAATTTCACTTTGGTTATTTCTGGTCGCCAAACACATATATTGACGTTGGTTACCTCTGGTCACCTTACACCGCTGTTCATATCTTGACTTAGGTTACAACTGGTCACCTTGGTTATATATTGACCATGTTTACCTCTGGTCCAGTTACAATGATGCTCTGGTCACATTACACACTCATTTCATTTAGTTACCTCTGGTCACCTTGTACATGTATTCACTATGTTGACCTCTGTTCACTTTACAATAATGCTCACATAACATAATCATTCATTTTGGTTACTTCTTGTCACCAAACACATATAATGACGTTGGTTACCTCTTGTCACCTTACACCGCTGTACATATATTGACTTAGGTTATCTCTGATGACGCTGGACACATATTGACTATGTTTACCTCTGGTCCGGTTACAATGATGCTCTGGTCACATTACACACTCGACAAGTTTGGTTACCTCTGGTCACCTTGTACATATATTCACTTAGTTGACCTCTAGTCACCTTACAATAATGCTCACATAACACAATCATTCACTTTGGTTACTTCTGGTCACCAAACCTATATATTGACGTGGGTTACCTCTGGTCACCTTACACCGCTGTTCATATTTTAACTTCGGTTACCTCTGGTCACGTAGAAAACATATTGACTATGTTTACCTCTGGTCCAGTTACAATGATGCTCTGGTCACATTACACACTCATTTGATTTGGTTACCTTTGGTCACCATGTACATATATTCACTATGTTGACCTCTGGTCACCTTACAAAAATGCTCACATAGAACAATCATTCAATTTTGTTACTTCTGGTCACCAAACACATATATTGACGTTGGTAACCTCTTGTCCCCTTAAACCTCTGGTCAACCTGGACACATATTGACTATGTTTACATCTGGTCCAGTTACAATGATGCTCTGGTCACATTACACATTCGATCAATTTGGTTACCTCTGGTCACCTTGTACATATATTCACTATGTTGACCTCTGGTCACCTTACAATAATGCAAACATTACACAATTATTCACTTTGGTTACTTCTGGTCACCAAACACATATATTGATAACAATCCTTGATAACCTTTTAAAAAAGGAAATGTGTTCCAAAGTTACAGTAAAAATGTATTTTAATCATATCTAAAAATAATTTTTGTCAAATTTAAAGACATGGCATACAAGAACCACTTTAATATGGTTTAATTAAGTGAGTTTTACAGGTAAAACGAAAGCCCTACTTTTCTTAAACTCGTGTATTACTTTTCTAGTGAATTAAAAAAACTCTGCGATTTAAGTTTAACAGGATGTTGCAATTTTGAATGAATGTTATTTAGAATTTAAAACTCTCTGGTAGGTGTGATCTTTTTAATAAGTTTCCCCAAGCAGGAGGTATTGCTTTATACATCACCACTAATCAGAAGAAATATTTTAACAATTTCTTTAAAGTTTGATCCCTTTTTGATATATTCATATTAAATATATAAAAAAGGGATAAAACATTTAAGAAATTATATAACTATATCATATATACTTTATCCCAAATTATAATAAAAGATATATTTCAAATATCCTAGCTTTTTTTATCTAGATTAATTAAATTCTTAAATTTGACAGCAATACACCAATCCACACAATGACCTGGGTTTCAGTAAGATCAATATATTACTAAGATAGCTGTATAGTTTGATGAAAAAACAAGTTGATTTGAAAAAGTTATAAAAAAAAATAAAGTGTACTATCTGAATTTTGTCCAAAATTGCAAATCCTTGCTTTTTTTACCTAGATTAATTTGAATCTAAAATTTAACAGCAATAACCAAACTACATAGCAACCTGGGATTCAATAAGATCAATATGTTACTAAGATAGTTGTATAGTTTGATGAAAATCCAATTGATTTGAAAAAGTTATTAAAAGAATTAAAGTGTACTATCTGAATATAGTCCTAACTGCAAATTTTAGCTTTTTTACCTAGATTAATTTAATTCTTAAATTTGACAGTAATACACCAAACTACATAACAACCTGTGATTCAGTAAGATCAATATATTACTAAGGTAGCTGTATAGTTTGATGAAAATCCAAGTTGATTTGAAAAAGTTATAAAAAAAATTAAAGTGTACTATCTGAATTTTGTCCAAAATTGCAAATCCTTGCTTTTTTTACCTAGATTAATTTGAATCTAAAATTTAACAGCCATAACCAAACTACATAGCAACATGGGATTCAGTAAGATCAATATGTTACTAAGATAGTTGTATAGTTTGATGAAAATCCAATTGATTTGAAAAAGTTATTAAAAGAATTAAAGTGTACTATCTGAATATAGTCCTAACTGCAAATGTTAGCTTTTTTACCTAGATTAATTTAATTCTTAAATTTGACAGTAATACACCAAACTACATAACAACCTGTGATTCAGTAAGATCAATATATTACTAAGGTAGCTGTATAGTTTGATGAAAATCCAAGTTGATTTGAAAAAGTTATAAAAAAAATTAAAGTGTACTATCTGAATTTTGTCCAAAATTGCAAATCCTAGCTTTTTTTACCTAGGTTAATTTGAATCTTAAATTTAACAGCAATACACCAAACTACATAACAACCTGGGATTCAGTAAGATCATTATATTACTGAAATAGTTGTATAGTTTGATGAAAATCCAAGTTGATTTGAAAAAGTTTTTAAAGAATTAAATTGTACTGTCTGAATATAGTCCTAACTCCAAATTCTAGCTTTTTTACCTAGATTAATTTAATCCTTAAATTTGACAGCAATACACCAAACTACATAATGACCTATGATTCAGTAAGATCAATATATTACTAAGATAGCTGTATAGGTTGATGAAAATCCAAGTTGATTTGCAAAAGTTATAAAAAAAATTAAAGTGTACTATCTGAATTTTGTCCAAAATTGCAAATCCTAGCTTTTTTTTACCTAGGTTAATTTGAATCTTTAATTTACAGCAATACACCAAACTACATAACAACCTTGGATTAAGTAAGATCAATATATTACTAAGATAGTTGTATAGTTTGATGAAAATCCAGGTTGATTTGAAAAAGTTATTAAAAGAATTAAAGTGTACTATCTGAATATAGTCCTAACTGCAAATTTTAGCTTTTTTACCTAGATTAATTTAATTCTTAAATTTGACAGTAATACACCAAACTACATAACAACCTGTGATTCAGTAAGATCAATATATTACTAAGGTAGCTGTATAGTTTGATGAAAATCCAAGTTGATTTGAAAAAGTTATAAAAAAAATTAAAGTGTACTATCTGAATTTTGTCCAAAATTGCAAATCCTAGCTTTTTTTACCTAGGTTAATTTGAATCTAAAATTTAACAGCAATAACCAAACTACATAGCAACCTGGGATTCAGTAAGATCAATATATTACTAAGATAGTTGTATAGTTTGATGAAAATCCTATTGATTTGAAAAAGTTATTAAAAGAATTAAAGTGTACTATCTGAATATAGTCCTAACTGCAAATTTTAGCTTTTTTACCTAGATTAATTTAATTCTTAAATTTGACAGTAATACACCAAACTACATAATGACCTATGATTCAGTAAGATCAATATATTATTAAGATAGCTGTATAGTTTGATGAAAATTCAAGTTGATTTGAAAAAGTTATAAAAAAAATTAAAGTGTACTATCTGAATTTTGTCCGAAATTGCAAATCCTAGCTTTTTTTTACCTAGGTTAATTTGAATCTTTAATTTACAGCAATACACCAAACTACAAAACAACCTTGGATTTAGTAAGAGCAATATAGTACTAAGGTAGCTGTATAGTTTGATGAAAATCCAAGTTGATTTGAAAAAGTTATAAAAACAATTAAAGTGTACTATCTGAATTTTGTCCAAAATTGCAAATCCTAGCTTTTTTTACCTAGGTTAATTTGAATCTTAAATTTAACAGCAATACACCAAACTACATAACAACCTGGGATTCAGTAAGATCATAATAATACTGAAATAGTTGTATAGTTTGATGAAAATCCAGGTTGATTTGAAAAAGTTATTAAAAGAATTAAAGTGTACTATCTGAATATAGTCCTAACTGCAAATTCTAGCTTTTTTACCTAGATTAATTTAATTCTTAAATTTGACAGCAATACACCAAACTACATAACGACCTGTGATTCAGTAAGATCAATATATTTCCAAGGTAGCTGTATAGTTTGATGAAAATCCAAGTTGATTTGAAAAAGTTATAAAAAAAATTTAAGTGTACTGTCTGAATTTTGTCCAAACTGCAAATCCTAACTTTTTTTACCTAGATTAATTTAAATCTTAAATTTGACAGTAATACATCAAACTACATAATGAACAGGGATTAAGTAAGATCAATATATTGCTAAGATAGTTGTATAGTTTGATGAAAATCCAGGTTGATTTGAAAAAGTTATTAAAAGAATTAAAGTGTACTATCTGAATATAGTCCTAACTGCAAATTTTAGCTTTTTTACCTAGATTAATTTAATTCTTAAATTTGACAGTAATACACCAAACTACATAACAACCTGTGATTCAGTAAGATCAATATATTACTAAGGTAGCTGTATAGTTTGATGAAAATCCAAGTTGATTTGAAAAAGTTATAAAAAAAATTAAAGATGCCTAACTGAATTTAATCTTTTTTTTTACCTATTAATTAAATTCTTTCATTTCACAGCAATGAATCAAACTACCAAATAGACTGGTATTTTGTAAGATCTATATATAATTTAGTTAGATGAGCTGATTTACACCAGTGAAGACTAAATTTGAAGGTCCAGACTAGTCCAGACAGGTCGAGACTGGTTGAGACAGGTCTAGACTGATCGAGCCTTGGTCGAGACCATTTCAGACTACACCAAGATCATCAAGTACTGAATCAGACTAATTAAGTAAAGTCGAGACCTAGTCGAGAACAATTAAGTACAGTTAAGTACTGTCGAGACAATAACGAAACTAGTCGAGTAAAATGTGTGCTCGACTTTACTGGTCGAGCACAAAAACTGGTCTTTTCAGACTGGAGCAGTTTGTAGTGCTAGTACATATATTCATTATGTTGACCTCTGGTCATCTTACAATAATGCTCACATAACAAAATCATTCACTTTGGTTACTTCTGGTCACCAAACACATATATTGACGTTGGTTACCTCGGGACATTTCAACTAATAGGCCAGAGAACACAGTTATTTCGAAGTGCATTTCTTTTAGACAATAAATGGACACTAAAAAAATCCCACCTGCGCTTTCTCAATTATATTTTTACAGTGTGGTGTACTACTTTTTGGACAAGTTATAGCAAACTTATAGAAAACTCAAAATATGGACAATTTTATGTTAAAGGGGTCTTGAATTCTTTGACAGCTTCCGAGATACTAATTTTTAAGCATTTTTAGTTGGACCAAATCACTATAACTTTACTTTAAAATCCATGACCCAAATTTTTTAATAGTGTAGTTTTATCCCATTACTTGCTATGTGAGGCATAAAACATGAAGAAATGAATGTGGAAAGGGTATTAAAAAAAAAAGCAAGAAAAACACTGTTCACACTAGGGACTGTATTCGTAGACACCGAAAATCATGGGACGATAGCTGTGTTCCCGGACCAATATTGACTATGGTTACCTCTGGTCACCCTACACCGCTGTTCATATGTTGACTAAGGTTACCTCTGATCACATTTGACACATATTGACTATGTTAACCTCTGGTCCAGTTACAATGATGCTCTGGTCACGGTGCAAACTCATTTTACTGAGTTACCTGTGGTCAACTTCTACATATATTCACTATATTGACCTCTGGTCATCTCACAATAATGCTCACATAACACAATCATTCACTTTGGTTACTTCTAGTCATAAAACACATATATTGACGTTGGTTACCTCTGGTCACTTTACACCGCTGTTCATATATTGACTTAGGTTACCTCTGGTCAGCTTGGACACATATTGACTATGTTTACCTCTGGACCAGTTACAATGATGCTCTGGTCACATTACACACTCATTTAATTTGGTTATCTCTGGTCACCTTGTACATATATTCACTGTGTTGACCTCTGGTCACCTTATAATAATGCTCACATAACACAATCATTCACTTTAGTTACTTCTGGTCACCAAACACATGTATTGACGTTGGTTACCTCTGGTCACCTAACACCGCTGTTCATATATTGACTTAGGTTACCTCTGGTGATCCTAGACACATGTTGACTATGTTTACCTCTGGACCAGTTACAATGACGCTCTGGTCACATTACACACTCATTTCATTTGGTTACCTCTGGTCACCTTATACATATATTAATTTTGTTGACCTCTGGTCACCTTACAATAATGCTCACATAACATAATTTCACGTTGATTACTTCTGGTCACCAAACACATATATTGACGTTGCTTACCTCTGGTCAACTTACACCGCTGTTCATATATTGATTTAGGTTACCTCTGGTCACCTTGGACACATATTGACTATGTTTACCTCTGGTCCAGTTACAATGATGCTCTGGTCAAATTACACACTCATTTAATTTGGTTACCTCTGGTTACCTTGTACATGTATTCACTGTGTTGACCTCTGGTCACTTTTTAATAATACTTACATAACACAATCATTCACTCTGGTTACTTCTGATCACCAAAAACATATATTGACGATGGTTACCTCTGGTCAACTTACAATAATGCTCACATAACACAATCATTCATTTTGGTTACTTCTGGTAACCAAACACATATATTGACTATGGTCACCTCTTGTCACCTCACACTGCTGTTCATATATTGACTTAGGTTACCTCTGGTCACCTTGGACATATATTTACTATGTTGCCCTGTGGTCACCTTACAATAATGCTCACATAACACAATCATTCACTTTGGTTACTTCTGACCACCAAACACATATATTAACGTTAGTTACCTCTGGTCACCTTACAATAATGCTCACATAACACAATCATTCACTGTGGTTACTTCTGGTCAACGAACACATATATTGACGTTGGTTACTTCTGGTCACCCTACACCGCTGTTTATATATTGACTTAGGTTACTTCTGGTCACCTTGAACACATATTGATTATGTTTACCTCTGGTCCAGTTACAATGATGCTCTGGTCACATTACACACTCATTTAATTTGGTTACCTGTGGTCACCTTGTACATATATTCACGATGTTGACCTCTGGTCACCTTACAATAATGCTCACATAACACAATCATTCAATTTGGTTACTTCTGGTCACCAAACACATATATTGACTATTGTCAACTCTGGTCACTTCGCACTGCTTTTCATATATTGACTTAGGTAACCTTTGGTCACCTTGGACATATATTCACTATTTTACCCTGTGGTCACCTTACAATAATGCTCACATAACACAATCATTCACTTTGGTTACTTCTGATCACGAAACACATATATTGACGTTGGTAACCTCTGGTCACCTTACAATAATGCTCAAATTACACAATCATTCAATTTTGTTACTTCTGGTCACCAAACACATATATCGACGTTGGTAATCTCTGGTCACCTTACACCGCTGTTCATGTATTGACTTAGGTTACCTCTGGTCACCCTAGACACATATTGACTATGTTTGCCCATGGTCCAGTTACATAGACGCTCTGGTCACATTTTACACACTCATTTTTTTTGGTTACCTCTGGTCACCTTGTACATATATTAATTATATTGACCTCTGGATACCTTACAATAATGCTCACATAACATAATTTCATTTTTTGGTTACTTCTGGTCGCCAAACACATATATTGACATTGGTCACCTCTGGTGAACTTAAACTGCTGTTCATATACTGTGCACCACTTATTGCGGACCTTTTTGTGTATTGCTATGAGTTACAATTTATTACAAAAATCAGCAAAGACCCATCGAAACAACATCTGATACACAAAATTAATAATACTTTTAGATATTTGGATGATATTTTGGCTCTCAATAATGACGACTTCAGTATGTATACTAAAGAAATTTATCCTGTTGAACTTACTTTAAATAAAGCTAATACTAACAATGACCACTGCCCTTTCCTCGATCTTGATATCTATATCATTAACGGAAAGCTTAATACTAAAATATATGATAAAAGAGATGATTTTTCATTTCCTATCGTTAATTATCCATTTTTAGATGGTGACGTTCCCTTGTCACCATCTTACGGTGTTTATATATCTCAACTTGTACGATTCGCTCGTGTATGTAACAATGTTTTCGATTTTAACGAGAGAAATTTATGTATTACTGAAAAATTATTACACCAGGGTTTTCGATATCACAAACTAGTCAAAACATTTACTAAATTTTATCATCGGTATAAGGACATCATTCGTAAATATAGCTCAACATGCAGACTTCTTATACGTTCAGGTATTTCACATCCAATTTTTTATGGAAACATTCTTTATAAAGCACAAAAATGTCAGTATTCACCTCTGAAGCTAAAAAAAACCTTTAAATAGACTTATTAAGATGGGATATAGTTACGATACTGTTGTCAGGTCATTAAAGATTGCATATTTTGGCGTTAATATTGATTCACTTATAGGGTCTTTGCATCGGCACTAAACACATTTATTTAAAAACCAGTTGTTGGTATGATACGGGTTATGTTCTTCTCATATATGTTATGATGGTATGATACTAAACCCTAAACGGGAAGGATTGTGCCTGATATTCATATGATGAAGACATAATCTTTCAATCAGTTTAATTGAAGTCTGGAGCTGGCATGTCAGTGAACTGCTAGTAGCTATAGTCTGTTGTTATTTATGTATTATTGTCATTTTGTTTATTTTCTTTGATTACATCTTCTGACATCAGACTCGGACTTCTCTTGAACTGAATTTTAATGTGCGTATTGTTATGCGTTTACTTTTCTACATTGGCTAGAGGTATAGGGGGAGGGTTGAGATCTCATAAACATGTTTAACCCCGCCGCATTTTTGCGCCTGTCCCAAGTCAGGAGCCTCTAGCCTTTGTTAGTCTTGTATTATTTTTAATTTTAGTTTCTTGTGTACAATTTGGAGTTTAGTATGGCGTTCATTATCACTGAACTAGTATATATATTTGTTTAGGGGCCAGCTGAAGGACGCCTCCGGGTGCGGGAATTTCTCGCTGCATTGAAGACCTGTTGGTGACCTTCTGCTGTTGTCTGTTCAATGGTCGGGTTGTTGTCTCTTTGACACATTCCCCATTTCCATTCTCAATTTTAGGTTTCCTCTGGTCACCTTGGACACATATTGACTATGTTTACATCTGGTCCAGTTACAATGATGCTCTGGTCACATTACACACTCATTAAATTTGGTTACCTGTGGTCACCTTGTACATATATTCACTATGTTGACCTCTGGTCACCTTACAATAATGCTCACATCATAACATAATTTCACTTTGAATACTTCTGGTCGCCAAACACATACATGTATATTGAAGTTGGTTACCTCTGGTCACCTTACACCGCTGTTCATATATTCACTTAGGTTACCTCTGGTCACTTTGGACACATATTGACTATGTTTACCTCTGATCCAGTTACAGTGATGCTCTGGTCACATTACACACTCATTTAATTTGGTTACCTCTGGTCACCTTGTACATATATTCACTATGTTGACCTCTGGTCACCTTACAATAATGCTGACATAACACAGTCATTCACTTTGGTTACTTCTGGTCACCAAACACATATATTGACGCTGGTTACCTCTGGTTACCTAACACCACTGGTCATATATTGACTAAGGTTACCTCTGGATACATATTGACCATGTTTACCTCTGGTCGAGTTACAATGACGCTCTGGTCATATAAGACACTCATTTCATTTGGTTACCTCTGGTCAACTTGTACATATATTCACTATGTTGACCTCTGGTCACCTTACAATAATGCTGACATAACACAGTCATTCACTTTGGTTACTTCTGGTCACCAAACACATATATTGACGCTGGTTACCTTTGGTTACCTAACACCACTGGTCATATATTGACTAAGGTTACCTCTGGATACATATTGACCATGTTTACCTCTGGTCGAGTTACAATGACGCTCTGGTCATATAAGACACTCATTTCATTTGGTTACCTCTGGTCAACTTGTACATATATTCACTATGTTGACCTCTGGTCACCTTACAATAATGCTCACATAACATAATTTCACTTTGGTTACTTCTGGTCCCCAAACACATATATTGACGTTGGTTACCTTTGGTCAACTTACACCGCTGTTCATATATTGACCAAGGTTACCTCTCATCACCCTGGACACATATTGACTATGTTTACCTCTGGTCCAGTTACAATGATGCTCTGGTCAAATTACACACTCATTTAATTTGGTTACTTCTGGTCACCTAGTACATATATTCACTATGTTGACCTCTGGTCATCTTACAATAATGCTCACATAACACAATCATTCACTTTGGTTACTTCTGGTCACCAAACACATATATTGACGTTGGTTACCTCGGATCATTTCAACTATTAGGCTGGAGAACACAGTTATTTCGAAGTGCATTTCTTTTAGACAATAAATGGAAATTAAAAAAATCCCACCTGCGCTTTCTCAATTATATTTTTACAGTGTGGCGTACTACTTTTGGGACAAATTATAGCAAACTTATAGAAAACTCAAAATATGGACAATTTTATGTTAAAGGGGTCTTGAATTCTTTGACAGCTTCCGAGATACAAATTTTTAGCCATTTTTAGTGACGTTGGTTACCCCAGGTCATTTGAACAAAAGGCCGGAGAACACAGTTATTTCGAAGTGCATTTCTTTTAGACAATAAATGGTAATTAAAAAATCTTACGTGCGCTTTCTCAATATTATTTTTACAGTGTGGTGTACTAATTTTGGGACTAATTATAGCAAAATTATAGAAAACTTAAAATATGGACAATTTTATGTTAAAAGGGTCTTGAATTCTTTTCACAGCTTCCGAGATACTAATTTTTAACCATTTTTAGTTGGACCAAATCACTACTTTACTTTAAAATCCATGACCCAATTTCTTTGACAGTGTAGTTTCATCCCCCTATTTGCTATGTGAGGCATAAAACATGAAGAAATAAATGTGGAAAGGGTATAAAAAAAAATAGCAAGAAACACACTGTTCACACTTGTGACTATATTCGTAGACACCGAAAATCAAGGGACGATAACTGTGTCCCCGGACCAATATTGGCTATGGTTACCTCTGGTCATCCTACACTGCTGTTCATATATTGACTAAGGTTACCTCTGGTCACCTTGGACACATATTGACTATGTTAACATCTGGTCCAGTTACAATGATGCTCTGTTCACATTACACACTCGATTAATTTGGTTACCTCTGGTCACCTTGAACATATATTCACTATGTTTACCTCTGGTCACCTTACAATAATGCTTACATAACACAATCATTAAATTTTGTTACTTCTGGTCACCAAACACATATATTGACGTTGGTTACCTCTGGTCACCTTACACCGCTGTTCATATATTGACGTTGGTTACCTCTGGTCACCCTGGACACATATTGACTATGTTTACCTCTTGTCCACGTACAACGATGCTCTGGTCACATTACACACTCATTTAATTTGGTTACCTCTTGTCACCAAACACATATATTCACTATGTTGACCTCTGGTCACCTTACAATAATGCTCACATAACAAAATCATTCACTTTGGTTACTTCTGGTCACCAAACACATATATTTACTATGGTTACCCCTGGTCATCTTACACCGCTGATCATATATTGACTTAGGTTACCTCTGGTTCACCTTGAATACATATTGACTATGTAAACCTCTAGTCCAGTTACAATGATGCTCTGGTCATAGTACACACTCGATTAATTTGGTTACCTCTGGTCACCTTGAACATATATTCACTATGTTGACCTCTGGTCACCTTACAATAATGCTCACATAACACAATCATTCACTTTGGTTACTTCTGATCACCAAACACATATATTGACGTTGGTAACCTCTGGTCACCTTACAATATTGCTCACATAACACAATCATTCACTTTGGTTACTTCTGGTCACCGAACACATATAGTGACGTTGGTTACCTCTGGTCACCGTACACCGCTGTTCATATATTAACTTAGGTTACTTCTGGTCACCTTGGACACATATTGACTATGTTTATCTCTGGTCCAGTTACAATGATGCTCTGATCATATTACACTCTCGATTAATTTGGTTACCGCTGGTCACCTTGTACATATATGCACTATGTTGACCTCTGGTCACCTTACAATAATGCTCATATAACATAATCATTCACTTTGGTTACTTCTGGTCATCGAACACATATAGTGACGTTGGTTACCTCTGGTCACCATTCAGCGCTGTTCTTATATTGACTTAGGTTACTTCTGGTCACCTTGGATACATATTGACTATGTTTACCTCTGGTCCAGTTAAAATGATGCTCTGGTCACATTACACACTCGATTAATTTGGTTAACTCTGGTCACCTTGTACATATATTCACTATGTTGACCTCTGGTCAACTTACAATAATGCTCACATAACACAATCATTCACTTTGGTTACTTCTGGTCACCAAACATATATATTGACTTAGGTTACCTGCGGTCACCTTGGACATATATTCACTATGTTGACCTGTGGTCACCTTACAATAATGCTCACATAACACAATCATTCACTTTAGTTACTTCTGATCACCAAACACATATATTGACGTTTGTAACCTCTGGTCACCTTACAATAATGCTCACATAACACAATCATTCACTTTGGTTACTTCTGGTCATCAAACACATATATTGACGTTGGTTACCTCGGGTCATTTCAACTAAAGGCCGGAGAACACAGTTATTTCGAAGTGCATTTCTTTTAGACAATAAATGGAAATTAAAAAAATCCCACCTGCGCTTTCTCAATAATATTTTTACAGTATGGTGTACTACTTTTGGGACAAATTATAGCAAAATTATAGAAAACTCAAAATATGGACAATTTTATGTTAAAGGGGTCTTGAATTCTTTTGACAGCTTCCGAGATACTAATTTTTAACCATTTTTACTTGGATCAAATCACTTCTTTACTCTAAAATCCATGACCTAATTTTTTTATAGTGTAGTTTCATTCCCCTAATTGCTATGTGAGGCATGAAACATGAAGAAATAAATGTGGAAAGGGTATAAGAAAAATAGCAAGAAACACACTGTTCACACTAGGGACTATATTCGTAGACACCGAAATTGAAGGGACGATAACTCTGTTCCAGGACCAATATTGACTATGGTTACCTCTGGTCACCCTACACTGCTGTTCATATATTGACTTAGGTTACCTCTGGTCACCTTGGACACATATTGACTATGTTAACATCTGGTCCAGTTACAATGATGCTCTGGTCACAGTACAAAATCATTTAATTAAGTTACCTCAGGTCAACTTCTACATATATTCACTATGTTGACCTCTGGTCATCTTACAATAATACTCACATAACACAATCATTCACTTTGGTTACTTCTGGTCATTAAACACATATATTGATGTTGGTAACCTCAGGTCACCTTACACCGCTGTTCATATATTTACGTTGGTTACCACTGGTCACCCTGGACACATATTGACTATGTTTACCTCTGGTCCACGTACAATGATGCTCTGGTCACATTACACACTCATTTAATTTGGTTACCTCTGGTCACCAAACACATATATTTACTATGGTAACCTCTGGTCATCTTACACCGCTGTTCATATATTGACTTAGGTTACCTCTGATCACCTTGGACACATATTGACTATGCAAACCTCTGGTCCAGTTACAATGATGCTCTGGTCACATTACACACTCATTTAATTTGGTTACCTCTGGTCACTTTGTACATATATTCACTATGTTGATCTCTGGTCACCTTACAATAATGCTCACATAACACAATCATTCACTTCGGTTACTTCTGGTCACCAAACACATATATTCAGTATATTGACCTCTGGTCACCTTACAATAATGGTCACATAACACAATCATTCACTTTGGTTACTTCTGGTCACCAAACATGTATATTAACGTTGGTTACCTCTGGTCACCTTACACCGCTGTTCATAAATTAACTTAGGTTACCTCTGTTCACCTTGGACACACATTGACTATGTTTACCTCTGGTCCAGTTACAATATTGCTCTGGTCACATTAAACACTCATTTAATTTGGTTACCTGTGGTCACCTTGTACATATATTCACTATGTTGACCTCTGGTCACCTTACAATAATGCTCACATAACACAATTATTCACTTTGGTTACTTCTAGTCACCAAACACATATATTGATGTTGGTTACCTCTGGTCACCTTACAATAATGCTCACATAACACAATCATTCACTTTGGTTACTTCTGGTCACCAAACACATATATTGACTATGGTTACCTCTGGTCACCTTACACTGCTGTTCATATATTGACTTAGGTTACCTCTGGTCACCTTAGACACATATTGACTATGTTTACCTCTGGTCCAGTTACAATGATGCTCTGGTCACAGTACAAAATCATTTAATTAAGTTACCTCTGGTCAACTTCTACATATATTCACTATGTTGACCTCTGGTCATCTTACAATAATACTCACATAACACAATCATTCACTTTGGTTACTTCTGGTCATTAAACACATATATTGATGTTGGTAACCTCAGGTCACTTTACACCGCTGTTCATTTATTTACGTTGGTTACCACTGGTCACCCTGGACACATATTGACTATGTTTACCTCTGGTCCACGTACAATGATGCTCTGGTCACATTACACACTCATTTATTTTGGTTACCTCTGGTCACCAAACACATATATTTACTATGGTAACGTCTGGTCATCTTACACCGCTGTTCATATATTGACTTAGGTTACCTCTGATCACCTTGGACACATATTGACTATGCAAACCTCTGGTCCAGTTACAATGATGCTCTGGTCACATTACACACTCATTTAATTTGGTTACCTCTGGTCACTTTGTACATATATTCACTATGTTGATCTCTGGTCACCTTACAATAATGCTCACATAACACAATCATTCACTTCGGTTACTTCTGGTCACCAAACACATATATTCAGTATATTGACCTCTGGTCACCTTACAATAATGGTCACATAACACAATCATTCACTTTGGTTACTTCTGGTCACCAAACATGTATATTAACGTTGGTTACCTCTGGTCACCTTACACCGCTGTTCATAAATTAACTTAGGTTACCTCTGTTCACCTTGGACACACATTGACTATGTTTACCTCTGTTCCAGTTACAATGATGCTCTGGTCACATTAAACACTCATTTAATTTGGTCACCTTGTACATATATTCACTATGTTGACCTCTGGTCATCTTACACCGCTGTTCATATATTGACTTAGGTTACCTCTGATCACCTTGGACACATATTGACTATGCAAACCTCTGGTCCAGTTACAATGATGCCAAAAATTGTGTCAAAAACTAATATCCTAATAAAAAAAATAAGCGTCAAGTTTTCTTATATTTTGATAATGAATTTTATAGAAACTCCATCAAAATAGTTATACAAAGAATAGATATAACATCTACTAAACAAGAGGATGTTGAAATTCAATACAAGTCTAAATATTCCATGTAACAATCGTCACAGAATGTAACAGCCCCCGTACAATTATAGAACCTGTTGTATGTTCAAATAGTCATTTGAGTTTTGTAGAAAGCATCCACTGACCTATAAATGTGTAGAACTCATCAAAAAATCTTTCTTTTCGGTCTAAATCTAGGTTATGTGGACAAATTTTGAGCGAACCAAATGTCTGTTACACATTGAAACACCATAAGAATAAATTTAGTAATTAATATATTGAAACACCATAGGGGTAAATTTAGTGATCAATACACTATTGGGGGTCTGTTTTTTTCTGTGTTGAGTTTTTTAATGTCTAGATCTATCTAGAATATTTCTTTTGCTATATTGATTGATTGTTTTTTTGTGTTTTAACACCACTTTTAACCACTGCATTTAGGCTTTTTTGTTGCTGCCAGTCTTTATTGGAGGAAGCCGGAGTGCCCAGAGAAAACCACAGACCTGCACCTGGTTATGTCTTTTGTCCATTGATTGCCCTTTTTTACTCATGCTTTGGTTGTCTAGATTCTTATGAAATGTCAGTTCATAATTTCTTAATTGTTAATAACATATATATTTAAGGTGGGCAGTGATTTGCTTGTTCCGCATTGGTCAATAACATGGAACCGCTGGGAGGGAGTTTCGGTGAAATGGAATCTTTAATACAGTTTTAAAATTGATTTTTAAAGGGCTACCCAGAACACATGTACATTATAAGTACTAAGTAAAGCCACGAAGAGATGTAAACACAGGGAATCAAGAATAAATTTTCAGTAGTTAAACTCAAGCATATAAACGTTAACCAAATATTTTATTTGACATAAAACTTGGAACACTCTCTGGCACAGATTCCTGAAGTTCAAAGATCTGAAAAAGAGGAAAATGGTACAGCATTAACTTTTGATATTAACTGAACTTTTCATTATAGTATTCATATATATATATATTACATTTTGCTATGATACATGTGTGGCAAAATATCTATTTTAACCAAATTAATAAATTTATATGAATAAAATAACATTGCTCTGTGTGTGTGAACATCTGAACTGTTAAGGTACATGTATTCCTTCATTGTACAGTACAAACAATGTATATATTTCTTGGTTGTTCTTGGAAAGATTTATAACTTTATCTACATGTACATGTATTATGTACATGAATTTCCACATACTTGGTGAACAAATGGCTCGAAAAATTTACATTCAATTGAGGTATTTGTTTCAATTGGTATCAGCCAGGACACAAATTAACACATTCAATATATATGTCAATGTATGTGTTATACATCATCTTGAATTTAGTTTGGGGTATAATTCAGAATCATCACTGAACATTTTTTGGAATTATAATTTATGACTTATTCTATTTGTTTGTGTGGACTTGGCCTATCACTCACAAACATCGGTCTTGAATTACTATGTAAAAGGGTGATCTGAGTTTAAACACTGTATTTTTTTTATATCTATATCTTTGGATAATGTAAACTATGTTTAATAAATAATCTCATATCTACCTTTGAATTTGTACATAAATCGTCTAGTTCCAATCAAACAGACATCTGGCGGGTCTATTGGTTTGAC
Organism: Mytilus californianus; assembly: GCF_021869535.1. Lineage (NCBI taxonomy): Eukaryota > Metazoa > Mollusca > Bivalvia > Mytilida > Mytilidae > Mytilus > Mytilus californianus. The sequence goes on from NW_026262668.1 coordinate 98,468,737, forward strand.
CACCTCTGATGATATTATGGAATGGCGTATCGATGCACTTATCCACAAGTCCTCCTTCTTGTGGGTATAGAAGTAAACATAGGGCCACACATCAACCTAAAACAACACAGTATTGATTTTTTTATTGTTCAAAAAGGTATAAAAAATAACAACCACTTATATATCGATACCATACAGTTCAATTTCATCAGATCAGCAAAAAGTTAAAGAAACTGTTTATTACAACTGTAGGCTGATGTTGTTGCAAACCCCAATCACAAATAATTATGATATGTGTAAACTAACTATTTATCCCTCTAAAATTGTGTAATTTAAAGTTACATTTTAGAAATTTATGTAATTATATAGAAATTATAAAACCTACTACATGTATAATATCTAATTATTTGAACTAAAGATCGATCTAGAATACAAGAACCCTTTATTAAAATTCTGGAAATTCAAAATTTTTACAAAAGTATGATACAAAATAGTGGTTAATTAGACATTTAGAAGTTTCTGCAAAACAATCCTAGAAAATATAACAGTAAAACATAATAAAACTTTAACTTAAACTGAACAAAACTGCAATACTTACAACAGCAGGGTATGTTTTTGTCCCTTGGGCAATAAGCAAATATTGCCACTCATATAACTAATACAATGTAAATATAAAGTTGAGTAAATTTGGAAGCTGAATTATGAACAAATAATTACACTGATATCTGAAGTCAACTTCAATAATTTATGAACAGTTGCATACATGGTTATCAGACATATGTAGAAACATTACTTGGACAGGAATTACAGTCAGCACTCAAGAAATTTTATCATAGCCATCATGAGCTGATCTGCCATTATGACAAAAGTGTGTCAGAAATTGTATCTAGTATTCTTCCTCAGTCACAAGTAGCCTTCCATCATTAAAGGACTGGACAAAGAAATAACACAACAGGTGCCTTATACGGTGCAGGAAATGCCTACCCTTCCAGAGCACCTGATTTCACTGCCAGTTTTAAGTGGAGTTCGTGTTGTTACTTACTTACTTTAACTGTTTGTAAATGTCTGTTGTTTACTCCTTGATTTTGAATGTTATTGTCTTATGTACATTAAAACAACAAGTCTATTCATCACTAATATTTTCCTTACCTCTGTTGCTCATTATATCTTTTAGTGTAGTGCTCAGAGACTAAGAGCTGGTCATATAAGGGCTTCTCTTGGAACAGTACAATACTATTGTCCCTCTGTTCACTGTTATCCTGCAAGTTGGACATCAGAGCCTCTTCCGGTTGAACTGAAGCAAAAGGTTGGACATCCATGGGTTTAACTGTCATCAAGGACTGGTTATCTGTCAGTTTATCCAATAAGGAGTGTTGATCAGTGGTGGTCTCATCCTGAAAAACAGCATGAAATTGTAATGCATGTAATGGCATAAAATTCTTGCACACCTTTCATCATCAAGACAAAAAAGTTCCACGTACCAAATGAAAGCAATACATTAATGGGTCTAAAACAGCTTATTTAATTTTTTTTTAATGGGTGGCTCCATCATTGTCCATTATAACTGTATGATCATGCCCAAAGTCTGGGTCTGCAATTTACATAATAAATATAGATACCTTAGACACAACAATACTATTGTTGCTCTGTTCACTGTTATCCTGCAAGTTGGACATCAGAGCCTCTTCCGGTTGAACTGAAGCAAAAGTTTGGACATCCATGGGTTTAACTGTCATCGAGGACTGGTTATCTGTCAGTTTATCCAATAAGGAGTGTTGATCAGCTGTGGTCTCATCCTGAAAAACAGCATGAAATTGTAATGCATGAAATGGCATAAAATTCTTGCACACCTTTCATCATCAAGACAAAAAAGTTCCACGTACCAAATGAAAGCAATACATTAATGGGTCTAAAACAGCTTATCTAATTTTTTTTTAATGGGTGGCTCCATCATTGTCCATTATAACTGTATGATCATGCCCAAAGTCTGGGTCTGCAATTTACATAATAAATATAGATACCTTAGACACAACAATACTATTGTTGCTCTGTTCACTGTTATCCTGCAAGTTGGACATCAGAGCCTCTTCCGGTTGAACTGAAGCAAAGGTTGGACATCCATGGGTTTAACTGTCATCGAGGACTGGTTATCTGTCAGTTTATCCAATAAGGAGTGTTGATCAGCTGTGGTCTCATCCTGAAAAACAGCATGAAATTGTAATGCATGTAATGGCATAAAATTCTTGCACACCTTTCATCATCAAGACAAAAAAAATCCACGTACCAAATGAAAGCAATACATTAATGGGTCTAAAACAGCTTATTTAAAATTTTTTTTTAATGGGTGGCTCCATCATTGTCCATTATAACTGTATGATCATGCCCAAAGTCTGGGTCTGCAATTTACATAACAAATATAGATACCTTAGACACAACAATACTATTGTTGCTCTGTTCACTGTTGTCCTGCAAGTTGGACATCAGAGCCTCTTCCGGTTGAACTGAAGCAAAAGTTTGGACATCCATGGGTTTAACTGTCATCGAGGACTGGTTATCTGTCAGTTTATCCAATGAGGAGTGTTGATCAGCTGTGGTCTCATCCTGAAAAACAGCATGAAATTGTAATGCATGTAATAGCATATAATTCATATAATTCTTACACACTGTGATAATCAAGTGAAAACAAATCCACGTACCAAGTGAAAGCAATACATTAACTGTTTAAAAATCTCATCATAGATACAAGGATTAATTTTGTATCTAGCCAGACACGCGTTTCGTCTACAAAAGACTCATCAGTGACGCTGGAATCCAATAAAGTTAAAAAGGCTAAATAAAGTAAACAACTTATTAAAAAAAAAGTTGCTCCATCATTGTCCATTACTGTATGATCATGAACACATCTAACATTATAGAAATATTTACCATATTATATTGGTTATTGCTGACGTCTGAATCACTGTCATCAAGTAAATCCATGACCCATGAAGCCAGCTGCTCAGACAACCCGCTGATGTTTTCCAGGTCTATATCTCCAAGAGTGTCAGTACTGTATTCAAGGACATCATCATTTATGGACATCTTCAAAATTGGACAGAAATGGTTTGGAATCCAATGAGCATATGTCATTTCATCATTTATGTTTGATGACCAGAGGATATATGCAGGTGTGTTGCTTTCCATTTCCCTTGGCAAGATTGATCGATTGAGATCTTTTCTCACATTTGGATTTCCACGATTTGGATAAACTGATTGCAGAGGCCTTCCCAAAACTGATGCAAGTGCAAAAATCTGCCAAATTCCCATGAATTCATTTGCACTGCATACTTTCCTAATCTCTTCAAATAGTGTTCTTACTATCAAAGATGAAGTAATTATATCTCCAGGTGTATACAGCTCTGAATACATAACGTAAGACTTTGGGAGAACAAGCGCTTCTTTATCAGATAGTTGTTCACCTCTCCTTAAATATGTATGGTCCACATACAGCGGCAAATAGCATGCCAGTTCTAATGCAATTCTGACACGTAGTTCCGTATGATTGTTTTCTGTTCCATACATTATCACACTAGCAGACCTAGGCAAGCAATTTCCATCACCAAGTACACTTGCAGGGAAATATCCTTCTTCCTTGACATCATCCGGCAACAGTTCCATCCCGGGCTTGTCAATATGTAACCCACTTCCAGAAATAGAAATGTCTTCATCTTTGTTGCACCTAAGATGTGGTATCACACTTGCGAGTTCAGTTCCTTTAATCATCATGTCATCTAATGTAGTAGAGCTCTTCAAAGTTTGTAATATACCTTCAAAAAGAGTGTCCTTATTATCTTGCACTCTTGCAATATTGACTGATAGTTCATTGATTTGTGGTGAGGTATTTTCAAGAGAGTGCAATTCTTCAACTTTTGTGTCTTGTCTGTTAAATTCTTTTTGTTTTGGTAAATCCAGTATTCTATCTTGTGAGTCTGCTTTTTTGTGGCTATTTGAACGAGTTGCTCTTTGGTTTTTCTTGCTCAACTGTTTTCTTGGAGTTTCCTTAAACAAACCTTTGACATTTTTCTTGTCAACTTTCTTACTTTTTTTAGAGGTGTCTTTCTTGTTCAACTGTCTTCTTTGTGTCTCTTTTATCCAACCTTCTACCATGTCTACATTATGACAGGAACCAGATCCTTGTATGCATGTTGAGCTTAAACAGCTAAGTGTGCGCTTTTCTAGAGAAGCCGAATCATTGGAAGCCCTCACAGAATGAAGTTGTCTGGTTTCAGGAACAGCCTTCACATTGGTCCTCTCTTGGCGTTTTCTGTTGACATCACCTTCCTTTACTATGAAGAAATTTCTTCTAAAATGACAACATTCATTCTGCGAGTCTAGTGTTGGCCGTCTTAAATTTGCCTCTGCAAAATCAAAGAATTCACTTGCATTTTTCACCATGGCTTTTCTGTTTTTTACAGCATTTGTTACAATTCTTTTAATAACCCCGAATTCACCATCACATGGTCCTTTACCATGCCTGCTTCCAAAGAAGTGTTTCTCAACAGGAAAACCAAAGTCTGATTTGCTGTGAAGAGCATCTGCAAATGGGGTTTTCGACTTGAACTGTGATGCTGCTCCATCACTGAAGTGAATCTGCCTCTTAGATTTAATCTCATAAACTCTTTGTATATACTCGTTTGCCAATGAAATACAATGTTGAACATAATGAAAGTCATGCTTTTTGTCTTCTGACACATAGATCATGCTTTGAGTTACGACTAACTTACAGAATTTGCATCTGATGTAGGCAACAATGCTGAAAAGAGTAACTGTGTCATGAGACCAATGTGCACTTTGTGCTTCATCCTGGTATATACATGTATAATTTTCTGCAAAATCACTACAGAAAACAGTCCAATCAGACGGCAAATTCTGTGTCACATGTCTGAATTGGTCATGTTGCCACCAGGCAGTATTTAAGTGAGCACTGAATGGCTGTAATTCTTTTTTGAGCTCTTCAAGGAAATTATTGACACTCTCTTTCTTTAAACTTAGAACCTTCTTTGATTTTTTTTCATTTGCATGCATATACGTCTGCGTTTCCCATTTATACCATTGTATAATATGCCTTTTGTTCAAGTCTAACTGGGAAATAAACTTATCTACCCCACATAATTTGCATAACCTTTTAACACATTCAATTTTGTAATATCTAGATCCTTCTGGTTTTTGGCATACAGTTCTTGCTAACAAGTCATATCTGGTGTTAACTCCTTTAATATTTAGTGCCTTTACTTTATATTGAATATTTGTACAATACTCACAAAGACAATTGTTAAAAATAGATTTACTCATAGTCTGTACAGTCTTGGGTCTTAGTGCAGTGAACTTGGAAAAATTTAATGTACATTCTTGGTTTTCTTTAAGGAATTCATTGTAGTTGTCCCTTAAACTGCTCTGCAAGATTCTTTTTGGTTCTTCAGATTTCAATGATGCCTGTTTTTTATCCGGCAGACATACAGTGTCAAAATCTTTGTAGAATTTTTCTATCTTGTCAATTGTATCTTCTGTCAAAGCATCACTTCTTTTTGGTGTTTCAGAATCTTCTTCCCATACATCTTTAAGTTTTGAACATTTAACTGCAAATTTCCAAGAAATGCCAGCCTTTCTCTTTTCAGCATCTTTAAGTATGAAGCTAGTTAAAAGTCTTCTTTTCTTTAAAACCTCCTTAGTGCGATGTTTTCTGGTTTTATGCAAATCATCTTTCATCTTGCAGATTATTTCTTGGCTTATCCTAAGATGTCTTTTTTTTGTTGGTGTCAGTAAAAGGCCATGTTTGGTCAATGCTTCTCTTTTTCTTGGAGTTGCCTTAGCAGTCAACCCACCAACTACAGATGCAAACTTTTCAGGTGATGAAGGTAGATGCAACGAGGCTCTGTACACAGCCTTTCTTTCTGCTTCCTTTGTTGAATACCCTTGGTGAGTTTCTGTTGATTCAGCTGGCATTAGGTTTTCAGTTGTGCTCTTGGATTTATTCAATTTGTATTGCAACCGCCTTTTTTCATTAATTCTTCTTCTCTTTTGGCTTGAGTACTTTGCTCGTTGTTCTTCTTTTTTTCTCTGCCAGTATTCTCTTTCTGAACTTACTTGTGCACGTGTTTTTGGTTTAGGTTTTTTTTTCAATTTAACAATTTCCTCTGGTTTTCTTTCTTCTCCCCATTTACGTACTCGTAACCTCGTTTTTTCCCTCTGATTGATTTTTTGTTCAGAAGACCAATTTTCCCTCCATTTTCTATTTCGTTCTTTTTCTCTTTCTAAGTATGCAATATATTTTTCAGGGTCTTGTTTTATTTTGTCCCTGTAATTCTCTGACCTTTGTGCAGCAGTTTTTTTTGTGATGCAGATTCTGATAAATGTATGGTATTTGTTTGGACATCATTGCTGATCTGTGGCCGCATTTGCGACCTCAACTTTAAGCGTAAAAACGACCTGAAAGAAATAATACAGTGGCATTATGCTTTCTGGTCTGTCCCAGATGTTTTTGGTAAAAGTTGTTTATTATGATGTTGAAGTCGTATCAACTTCAAACTTGGTATGTGCATGTTCCTTATAGTATGATCTTTCTAAATTGTATGTTAAATAAAGGTTTTGATCTCATTTTTATGGTTCACTATACTTAGAAATGTGATAATGTAATAAACTGTTGACACAGGGATATGTCTCGCCTATATGCAATTTTGATAGTTTAATGCAATTGTTTAAATTAAAACAGCAACATTTAAACATGAAAACTATTGAAAAATTTTCAAAGTCAATGAACCATGACTGAAAATGTGATGTCAAATAATCTTTATGGGGGAGATAATTGTGCAAAAACAAATGGCTGAAAAGGTTATTTACCGCTAAGTGTCAATTTTGAGGGTTATTCGCCCTTACATGTACTTGCTATTAGGTGTAATACCACCATTGATTTTCCCCTATTAGTCTATGTTAAATTTGCACTTTTCAAAAAAATGTGCAGAATTTATCTTTGTTTCAAATAAAGAAATACTTGGCATGAGTAAAGTTTTATCCTGTCCAGTACTATAGAAAAAAATTCACATAACATTTCATTGCATATAAGACAATAACCATCACTGGAAGTTAACCAATCAAATTTTCCCCCTTTTTTAACCTGTGTACAAGCTTTAGTAACCATGTAACCTCAAGTTAACAAAGTATTCTATAGAAACCCCAAATAAAAAAATAATGGTGCTTTGAAATACCCAAGATATATATTTATGACCCAGAAATGTTTTACTGCAATGAAATGTAGGATCAATAACTTACAACTGTCAAATTCAAGGGAATATTTTTTTTCGACCTATTTTCGTATGCAACCGGATGTGACGTACTATGATTTGGTGGTATTACACCTATTAGATGAAAATTTATTGAATTATTCCATGTCATAGGATAATGTATTTAAGGAATGACTGTAATATTTTTTCTGTCTATGAAGAAATAACATAAAAAATGTGGTGCACACTGAATAACCCACGTAGCGGGTTATTTAAAGTGTGCACCACATTTTATATCTTATTTTGAATAGGCAGAAAAAATATTACAGTCATTTCTTATAATTTAATTCTTAATTCCATTTCAAACCGGAGTAAATCATGAAAAAACGTTGATGACGTCACGATCACATGACAAAATTATGTCTATGAGCTGATAAACAAGAGTGCACACGCTGAAATGTCTCGCCTTCTTTACTAATCATTGATATTATGTTGATAGTCCTAAATATAAAGCTTTATTACAACTGTCACATAAACTTAACATTAACCAAGTAAACTAAACATTAAGTTAACCAATGAACCATGAAAATGAGGTTAAGGTCAGATGAACCATGCTAGGCAGGCATGTACAGCTAACATTTCTTCCATACAACAAATATAGTTGACCTATTGCTTATAGTTTAAGAAAAACAGACCAAAACACAATAAAATGCTCCGCTGGGGCGCAGCTTGATACGACCGCAGAGGTCGAGGCCTGAACAGTTGGGGCAAGTATGGACACAACATTCAAGCTTGATGCAGCACTGAATTTGGATTGTAATTAAATATTTGACACAACATAGGTTTCTGACACAGAATGAAAGTGGTCTAATAACTTAAAAAATTTTAATTTACCTATTCAAACCATATCATTATTATTTGCTTTTTATATATAAATCAGAAATAACCAATTTAAAATGGTAAATTTTAAAGAAAAAAAAGGAAAAAAAAATCCCCCCCCCAAATTTTTTGAACCCCCTTATGATTCATCACCCATAAACTCAATCCCAGCTTTCCTTTTGTGGTATGGAACCTTGCAGTACAATTTCATAAAGATCCATACACTTACACACAAGTTATTGTCCTGAAACTAGAAAAATGCTTGTTTTTTTTGCCCTTTTATGGCCCCTAATTACTAAAATTTTGAGAGAATTACCTCCAAAATAAATCCCAGCCTTCCCTTTGTGGTATGGTACCTTGTAGTACAATTTCAGAAAGATCCATACACTTGAACACAAGTTATTGTCTGGAAACTAGAAAAATGCTTGTTTTTTGGCCCCTTTTTGGCCCCAAATTCCTAAACGTTTAGGGCAATTAACCCCAAACTCAAACCCAGCTTTCTCTTTGTGATATGGAACCTTGCAGCACAATTTCATAAAGATCCATACACTTACACACAAGTAATTGTCCTGAAACTAGAAAAATGCTTGTTTTTTTGCCTTTTTATGGCCCCAAATTACTAAAATTTTGAGGGAATTACCCCCAAAAACAATCCCAGCCTTCCCTTTGTGGTATGGTACCTTGCGGTACAATTTCAGAGAGATCCATACACTTGAACACAAGTTTTCGTCTGAAAACTAGAAAAATGCTTATTTTTGGCCCCTAATTCCTAAACTTTTTGGGCAATTACCCCGAAACTCAATTCCAGCTTTCCCTGTGTGATATGGAACCTTGTAGTACAATTTCATAAAGATCCATACACTTACACACAAGTTATTGTCATGAAACTAGAAAAATGCTTGTTTTTTGCCCCTTTTTGGTCCCTAATTTCTAAAATTTGGAGGCAATTACCCCCAAAATCAATCCCAGCATTCCCTTTGTGATATGGAACCTTGTGATACAATTTCAGAGAGATCCATAGACTTACACACAAGTTATTGTCATGAAACTAGAAAAATGCTTGTTTTTTGCCCCTTTTTGGCCCCTAATTCCTAAAATTTGGAGGCAATTACCCCCAAAATAAATCCCAGCATTCCCTTTGTGATATGGAACCTTGTGGTACAATGTCAGAGAGATCCATACACTTACACACAAGTTATGTCTGGAAATTACAAAAATGCTTATTTTTTGCCCCTTTTTGGCCCCTAATTCCTTAACTGTTGGTACCATAACCCCCAAAATCAATCCCAACCTTCCTTTTGTGGTATTGAACCTTATGGTAAAATTTCATTGAGATCCATTCACTTAAACTAAAGTAAGAGTGCGAAAACTAATGTGTCTTCGGACGACGACGACAACGACGACGACGACGACGACGCCAACGTCATACCAATATACAACCACAAAAATTTTTTTGCAGTCGTATAAAAACTTAACACTGAGCAATGAACCTTAAAAATGAGGTCAAGGTAAAAAAAAACTTGCGTGACTGACAAATAGATCATAAAATATTTCCATACACCAAATATAGTTGAACTATTGCATATAGTATTAGAAAAAAAGACCAAAACTCAAAAACTTAACTTTGACCACTGAACCATGAAAATGAGGTCAAGGTCAGATGACACCTGCCAGCTAGACATGTACACCTTACAATCATTCCATACACCAAATATAGTAGACCTATTGCATACAGTATAAGAAAAACAGACCAAAACACAAAAACTTAACTATAACCACTAAACCATGAAAATGAGGTCAAGGTCAGATGACACCTGCCAGTTGGACATGTACACCTTATAGTCCTTCCATACACCGAATATACTAGACCTATTGCTTATAGTATCTGAGATATGGACTTGACCACCAAAACTTAACCTTGTTCACTGATCCATTAAAATGAGGTCGAGGTAAAGTGAAAACTGTCTGACGGGCATGAGGACCTTGCAAGGTACGCACATACCAAATATAGTTATCCTATTACTTATAATAAAAGAGAATTTAACATTACAAAAAATCTTAACTTTTTTTTCAAGTAGTCACTGAACCATGAAAATGAGGTCAAGGACATTAGACATGTGACTGACGGAAACTTCGTAACATGAGGCATCCATATACTGATTTTAATAGTTCGGTCTTATGTTGTACTGTTATACCACTGTCCCAGGTTAGGGGGAGGGTTGGGATCCTGCTAACATGTTTAACCCCACCACATTATGTATGTATGTGATTGTCCCAATTCAGGAGCCTGTAATTCAGTGGTTGTCGTTTGTTTATGTGTTACATATTGGTTTTTTTATATAAATAAGGCCTTTAGTTTTTTCGATTGAATTGTTTTACATTTGTCATTTCAGGGCCTTTTAAAGCTGACTACGCGGTATGGGCTTTGCGCATTGTTAAAGATCGTACCGTTACCTATAATTGTTAATTTCCGAGTTATTTTGGTCTCTTGTGGAGAGTTGTGTCATTGGCAATCATACCACATCTTCTTTTTTATATTCACACATTACAACTCATCACTGTTAAGCTGGTGGCCAAGTATGGGTCATTCCGCTCATTAATTTGAAGTAGTGTTTGACAAAAATATTTAACAGGCAAATGGACAAACAGACGGATTTTTATACAAGGTGATTGCAATATAGCCCCACTCTTAGAGTGGAAGTATAGTATATGAAACGTATATAATATACCGGATTTAAAGTGGTTTCTTCGGTATCAGGCAATCACACTACATTTTAGTCTTATCCGATATTATTGCGCAAAGTTTATTTCAATAAATTTTTCCTGAAATATAATATTTTCTTTAATGCAACAAGATCTTTGTTTAAATATAAAATCTTCGTGTCCATGTGTAACAATCTTTAGGTGTACTAGTGTCTCAATGTTACAATCATCACAGAAATGCCAGTATAATCATTACAATAGTGGCAGTGCATTGGGAGTATGCAAAAATAAACTTTTGACATTTGAAATGCAGATGGCATTATAATATTTATTAAGTCTAACATAAACATGTTTATTTCTGCAATTCAAGATTTTAGTGTCCCTGTGTAACTATCACTTAAAATTTTGGAGTCTCAATGTAACAATTGTGTTTTATTCTGGCGTCTCCATGTTACAATCATCACAAAAATAGTGACTATATTGTCACTTCAATATTTACAGAGCATTTTGCAAGTATGTAAATGAAAAAAATTGACATTAAAGTCCATTAAAATGAAGATGGCATTACTGCACATAAATATTTTCTAAAATAAACATGTTTTTCTGCAATTCAACATGATTGTTACAGAGACGCATAATTTTGGTGTCCCTATGTTACAATCACTTTGAATTCTTGTGTCTAATTTGTAACAATCGCTACATAATTTGGTGTCTCAATGTTACAATCATCACAGAAATAGGGACTGTATTGTCATTAGTAGGCATTACAATAGTTGCAGTGTATTTGCATGTATGCAAATGAAAACTTGTGACATTAAAGTCCGTGGTATATTTAACCATTAATATTTGCTTTAAAAATTATGTGTTTTCCACAATTTTGCTTGATTGTTACCGAGACACAAGATCTAAGTGTCCGTATGTAACAATCGTTTCTTAAAACGGTGTCTTTTTGCATGATAATATAAAAACATTTTTTTATTGTAACCAAGGGAAATATAAAGTTCGTGGATATCGATAGACTTTATACATTTCTTCTTCATAGGACTGGTAAATATTTGCATTATTATACAATACTTCAACTATTAATAAAGAACTGTGAATGATCGTTACTTGTGTCGATCGTTAAATTTCAGGACACAAAAACGTTACCTTCCCATTCTCCGCCATATTCCATTTGTGTTCCCCGCTTGTACACGTCAATGATTCATGTGCACATGCTATGTCACTAACACAAAAATTGAGGTTTTGCTGATGCGCAGTAAGAAAATATAGGTGAATGAATGATCGTTACAAACTGGACACGAATGTCAATTACGATCACGTGTCAACGGAACGTCTTTATGTTATTGTTTTCACATTTTACACAGAGAAGACATAATTGGTGCATTTAAACATAATCGCTCATGCATGGCACCTACAATTAAAAATCCTGAGACCATTAGTTTTGGGTTTGACAGTGGACACGACAGTAGCGATCGTTTACATTAATTTCAAAACAATATTTTTACCTTTTTTGTTTATTTTTCTCCAACAAAATCGCGTATAATAACGGTTTAAACCATCTACTTCACCATAGATTACTCAATAAAACATAAATATACAAATATAACGTATTTGTGTATAATTGAAAACACCGTACCAAGGATGTCCCAGAAAATGGCCGATTATTTTACCCTACTTCATCATAAACTGGTTTCAAAATATATTTAAAAAAAACATTAACAACCGAAATTATATCTTCTTTTATTTCTTTGATATGCTATTTAAAGCATGACATTACGAAATGACCTTAAATATAGACCAAAGACTTAGTTTTTACTTGTTTTAAATGAGAAGTCTATTTTTAGCCACTACCGTGGAATGACTCATATATCCCCATTATTATTTAATCTATTGATAGCTTACCTTACTATCCCTATAGATCTATCTATAAGCAGCTTAGCTTGAATGTTAAATAGTATGGTGCTGTTCCAATGTGTCTTCTTTTTCTGTTTCTTGAGGAGGATTTTTTCAACCTGTTCAGTCACTATAAAGTGTTACAATTCATATTTAGACGCAACACATAAATGGTGACCAAAAAGGTACCGCAATCACAGGATGGACCCTAAAATCAAAAAAATAAAATATGCACATTTTTTTATCTTTTTTTTATGGGACAAGGAGATGTGATTTTATTGCCAATGTATCGACAGTTATTTATGATGATTCATAGACCGAAAAACAAATAAGTGAACAAATTACAGGTTACGGTAGGGCCTTCAATATTTCAACGGTCCAGGTTGAAAAATAAATGACATGACTTGAAAAAAAAACATGAAAACTAAATAATAGACCAAAGTTGAGCTCGAGTTACATTCATTGAAATATTTGAAATAATTATGAGGTTAACAAGACATGAGCTTTCAGATAATCTACAAACATGCTGCCCACACCTGAAAAAATAATTGTCTGCTTTCAGAGTGCTTTCCTAAAATCATGAATGAGTGTGATCGTCTTCTGGCTGAACGCCAAGCGTATAAGGATAAGATGTGATTTTAAAGGAAATTATCCATCTGATAATTTACAAGTAAATAACAGATTTTACCTGAACTTCTAAAACAATGATTCAAATCGTATGCTTCTTTGCTACATGTATGTAAAACTAGAGGCTCTAAAGAGCCTGTGTCATTCACCTTGGTCTATGTGCTGCAGTGCATATTAAACAAAGGACACTCTACAACATTAAAGACAAGAAAAGAATTCATGACAAAATTCTCTGTTTAGGTGATGGTGACTTGTTTGTAGATCTTACTTTACTGAGCAATTTTGCTGTTTACATTTTATCTCTATCTATTATAATATTCAAGATAATAACCAAAAACTGCAAAATTTCCTTAAAATTACCAATTCAGGGGCAGCAACCATACAAGGGGTTGTCTGATGCGTCTGATAATTTCAGTGCACATAGATCTTGACCTGATGAACATTTTTACCGCATGTCAAATTTGCTCTTAACATGCTTAATGCTTTAGTTTCAGAGATATAAGCCAAAAACTGCATTTTACCACCATGTTCTATTTTTAGCCAAGGCGGCTATCTTGCTTGATGGGTTGGGTCATCGGATACAATTTTTAACCTAAATACCCTAAGGATGATTTAGGCCAACTATGGTCTGATTTGGCCAAGTAGTTTCAGAGGAGAAGATCTTTGTAAAAGATTACAAAAATTAAGAAAAAATTGTGAAAAAAATTGACTTTAAAGGGCGATTACTCTTTATGGGGTCAATTGACAATTTTTGACATGTTTGACTTATTTGTAAATCTTACTTTGCTGAACAATTTTGCTGTTTACAGTTTATCTCTATCTATTATAATTTTCGGGATAATAACCAAAAACTGCAAAATTTCCTTAAAATTACCAATTCACAGGCAGCAACCCAACAACGGGTTGTCTGATGAGTCTGAAAATGTCAGGGCAGATAGATCTTGACCTTATGAACATTTTACCCACATCAGATTTGCTCTAAATGCTTTAGTTTCAGAGATATAAGCCAATAAAATGCTTCGCTGAGCGCAGCCTGATATGACCGCAGAGGTCGAACCCTGAACAGTTGGGGCAAATTTGGACACAATATTCAAGCTTGATACTGTCTGAATTTGGATTGTGATCAAATTTTTTGACATAATATAGGTTTCTGACACAAAATAAATGTGGTCAAAGATCTTTCAAATTTATTGCGCAATACTGTGCAATGAAAGATTTCTTCTTGAAAATTTTCAAAAATTCGAAATATGAAAAATTTTGAAAAAAAAATATGAATCCCTTAAAAAAATTGGAAAAAAAATCCCCCCCTACTTTTTGAAACCCTCCTTGGAGCAATAACCCCATTACTCAATCCCAGCCTTTCCTTTGTAGTATGGAACCTTGTAGTACAATTTTATAGAGATCCATACACTTAAACACAAGTTATTGTCTGGAAACTAGAAAAATGCTTGTTTTTGGCCCTTTTTGGCCCCTAATTCCTACATGTTTTGGGCAATTAACCCCAAACTCAATCCCAGACTTCCCTTTGTGATATGGAACCTTGTGTTACAATGTCAGAGGAATCCATAAACTTACACACAAGTTATTGTCTGGAAACTAGAAAAATGCTTGTTTTTGGCCCCTTTTTGGCCCTTAATTCCTAAACTGTTGGCCCCATAACCCCAAAGATGAATCCCAACCTTCTACTTGTGGTATTAAACATTGTGGTACAATTTCAGAGCAATCGTAATACTTATACACAAGTTATTATCCTGAAACTAGAAAAATTCTTGTTTTGGACTATTTTTGGGCCCCTAATTCCTAAACAGTTGAGACCATCATCCCCAAAATCAATCCCAACCTTCCTTTTGTGGTATTGAACCTTCTTAAAAAATTTCATAGAGATCCATTCACTAAAACTAAGGTTATTGTCTGGAAACCAATGTGTCTTCGGATGACGACGCAGACGACGATTACGACTTCATACCATTATACGATCCAAATAAATTTTTTGCTGTCATATAAAAACTGCATTTTACCCCCATGTTCTATTTTTAGCCATGGCGGCCATCTTGGTTGATGGCCAGGGTCATCGGATACATTTAACTAGATACCCTCAGGATGATTTAGGCCAAGTTTGGTTGTATTTGGCCCAGCAGTTTCAGAGGAGAAGATTTTTGTAAAAGTTAACGGATAACTACGGACGATGGACGCCAAGTGATGAGAAAAGCTCACTTGGCCCTTTACTGCATCATACAGATAAAAGAAATTTGACTTATCGGTATGTTTGCAATACATTCATGACATTCTGCATTGTTTAAGGCATGTTTAAAGCAGAAACAATGGAACGCATGCATTAATTATTCATTTTCAATACTTTGTGAAAGAGAACAACATGTTTTATGCACTGTCATGACTATGACAAACTTCAAATGGTGTAATGCAACCTGTGACGTCAAGTGTGATTCGCTGTGATTCAACACAATAAAGTACTGTAGATTGTTTGTTCTTTTCTTTTTTTATTATAGTATTTTTCATTTTTTCATAATTACAGATAAAAAAAATAAAGGACTTTTTGTTTAACATGTTTAAGATACTGACTTTATCACTGTAAAATATATTTTACCATGATAAAGTCAGTATCAAAAACAAAAAGTCCTTTATTCTATATTTCTCACGTAGTCGCATTAATCACAATAAAAACCTCTCAATAATTTCTGAATTTACAATATCAACATTGATCAATGTATCTAAATTTGTCTACCTTATTGAATAGTTTCCCGAAATATTCAAAAACTCATATGTATATGCATACTTAATTGAAGCTATATAAATAGAATAGGTAAATTGTTAACAGTAAACATGCTTTTATAGACAATACTATACAGTATGTGTTTTTCTGTTGTTGAAGGCCATACAAGTGCCTATAATTGCTTCGCACAGTGCGGAGCTATTAGTTTCAGTCGATAAACAAGCCATCTTGAAATAATTACTAATCACATATAAATTCTGATTGGTTGCTTTATGATGCGGCTGAGATACAGCAACAGCTATTGGCTTAAATGAGATAAAGAATTACAGACTTTTCTTGTCTCAGGATAAGACACCAAATGCCGGAAAATTAACTGTGTATTCCGATCAACTGTCATTAGTTCATGTTCATTTTATTATGCATATATTGCACACTGAAATTCAATATTGAAATATCAATTATTAATACGTGTTTATTTGCTTTGTTAATCTGCAATATGCACGATTTGTTTAGCTAAACAATGTTCCTATACAATGTTTACAAAAATGCATTATCTGTATTTTATAACTTCTGCCAATATAGGCACACCTCCAGAATACTAATTCAACAACCACATGCACACATATTACCATAAATTAGGGTAAAGCGAAGCAGTCCACAGCTTTTAAAAAAGCTCAAACTTGTTAATGCTTACATTCACTTCATTTAACATGTTTATACTTTGACGGATAGTTGTTTCATTGGCAATCATACCACATCTC
This sequence comes from Mytilus californianus, assembly GCF_021869535.1. Classification (NCBI taxonomy): domain Eukaryota; kingdom Metazoa; phylum Mollusca; class Bivalvia; order Mytilida; family Mytilidae; genus Mytilus; species Mytilus californianus. The sequence goes on from NW_026262668.1 coordinate 98,485,569, forward strand.
CTTATTTTTATATTAACGGATTAAAGGTGCAATAAAATTAATATGTGTTATAAAAAAAGATAACGTAAATTATTGTTCATACAACTTGATGAAAATAGATAATCATGCCAAAATTATCAACCAGAATATTAAGTAGTTGTCCTGGTACTACCCATAGTGATACTATAAATGCTTGTATAGAACAAGACTGATATGATGTGCCAGATTTTTATCTAAGCCATTTTAGCAGCCACAAGTAAACAATACTTGATTCTACACAATTAAAATCAGTTCTACCTTCTGCAACTTGCAAGCTCACAACGTACATGTAAAATCTCACTAAAAGACATCATATGGAGCACTAGGTAATATACATTATTCTGATTTGTATCAAACCTGTCCTTAAGCTTGCTCTTACCATGCTTACTCATACATGTAACAACAAATTTCTACCAGATTTTGTTTAGCCTGCATTTACAAGGTCCATACATATTATCTATCCCCTTTTATACTTCTATGCCACATAAATATATTATTTTAATGATATTAACAAATTTTGTCGCGAGTGCTATGTCAAGAATGTGGAGTCCATAAACTGTTTTCTCACATTCAGGGGTACTACTTGTACAAGTAATCTTTATTTACTTGAAGAAGTAAAAAAAATATACTTGTATAAGTTAATTATAATGTTTGAATAATCTCCCCTTAATTTTATAAAAAATTCACTTGTATAAGTAAAATTTTTTTACAATCCCACAAACATTCTCAAGTTTTGAGATGTAAAAACATGCCATTGATTTTTCCCAGGTTAGCTCATAATTTTTTATTAGAGTTCAATGTGTCATCTCATTAATTCAACAAAGAAACTGATTGCGCAAAGATCTTAAGTATTTGCGCAAGGCCTTAAAAAATTGCTCCTTGGGGGCTTGTAAATGAGCAGTGTTCTGAAGATAACAGACAAATGAGATTTTCATTGTCCATGAAATTACACTTAAATGATAAGTTAAGACATCTGCAAAGGACAGACAATTTAAAATTCTATTAGAGCAAAGAAGTCCTAAGAATTCAACAAAAGAAGATAGGATGAATTTTTTACTTGTATAAGTAAATAAAATGCTCCGCAGGGCGCAGCTTGATACGACCGCAGAGGTCGAACCCTGAACAGTTGGGGGAAGTATGGACACAACATTCAAGCTTGATACAGCTTTGGATTTGGATTGTGATTAAATATTTGACACAGCATAGGTTTCTAACAGATTGAATGTGGTCTAAGAACTTAAAAATTTTAAATTGGACATTCACCTATTATGGTCCAATATCCAAAATCTAAATACATGGTTAGATTCAGCATATCAAAGAACCCCAAGAATTCAATTTTTGATGAAATCAAACAAAGTTTAATTTTGGACCCTTTTGACCTCAAGTGGACAAAGTTGATAACGGGGCCCAAAAATCAAAAATCTAAATACATGGTTAGATTCAGCATATCAAAGAACCCCATATATTCAATTTTTGTTGAAATCAAACAAAGTTTAATTTTGGACCCCGATTTGGACCAACTTGAAAAATTGGCCCATAATCAAAAATCTAAATACATGTTTAGATTCAGCATATCAAAGAACCCTAAGAATTCAATTTTTGTTAAAATCAAACTAAGTTTAATTTTGGACCCTTTGGACCTTAATGTAGACCAATTTGAAAACGGAACCAAAAATTAAGAATCTAAATACACGGTTAGATTCGGCATATCAAAGAACCCCAATAATTCAATTTTTGATGAAATCAAACAAAGTTTAATTTTGGACCCTTTTGACCTCAATGTGGACAAAGTTGATAACGGGGCCCAAAAATCAAAAATCTAAATACATGGTTAGATTCAGCATATCAAAGAACCCCATATATTCAATTTTTGTTGAAATCAAACAAAGTTCAATTTTGGACCCCGATTTGGACCAACTTGAAAACTGGGCCCATAATCAAAAATCTAAATACATGTTTAGATTCAGCATATCAAAGAACCCTAAGAATTCAATTTTTGTTAAAATCAAACTAAGTTTAATTTTGGACCCTTTGGACCTTAATGTAGACCAATTTGAAAACGGAACCAAAATTTAGGAATCTAAATACACAGTTAGATTCGGCATATCAAAGAACCCCAATAATTCAATTTTTGATGAAATCAAACAAAGTTTAATTTTGGACCCTTTGGACCTCAATGTGGACCAATTTAAAAACGGGGCCCAAAATCCAAAAACTAAATACACAGTTAGATTCAGCATATTAAAGAACCCCATGAAATCAAGAATAAAACCCCATTGAAATTGGTCAAGAAATAAGCAATTTATAGGAAGTATCTTCTTTTGCACAATCCTGTGCTATTAAATATTTCTTGCTATTGCGCAATACTGTACAATTGACAATTTCTTGCTATTGCGCAATATTGTGCTATTGGATATTTCTTGCTATTGCGCAATACTGTGCAATTGAAGACTTCTTGCTATTGCGCAATACTGTGCAATTGAAGATTTCTTGCTATTGTGCAATACTGTGCAATTGAAAATTTTTTGCTATTGCACAATACTTATTATATAATAATTTACACATCCTGTTTGGTGTGTATCTCCTACCATATCATTATTATTTGATTTTAAATATAAATCAGAAATAACCAACTTAAAATGGAAAATTTTAAAAGAAACAAAAAAGGAAAAAAAGAAAAAAAGGAAGAAAAAAATAAATCCCCCCCCAAAATTTTTTGAACCCCCATTATGATTCATCACCCCCAAACTCAATCCCAGCCTTCCCTTTGTGGTATGGTACCTTGCAGTACAATTTCAGAGAGATCCATACACTTGAACACAAGTTATTGTCTGGAAACTAGAAAAAAATGTGTTTTTTGGCCCCTTTTTGGCCCCAAATTCCTAAACGTTTAGGGCAATTACCCCCAAACTCAAACCCAGCTTTCCCTTTGTGATATGGAACCTTGTAGTACAATTTCAGAAAGATCCATACACTTACACACAAGTTATTGTCATGAAACTAGAAAAATGCTTGTTTTTTGCCCCTTTTTTGGCCCCTAATTCCTAAAATTTGGAGGCAATTACCCCCAAAATCAATCCCAGCATTCCTTTAGTGATATGGAACCTTGTGGTACAATGTCAGAGAGATCCATACACTAACACACAAGTTATGTCTGGAAGTTACATAAATGCTTATTTTTGGCCCCTTTTTGGCCCCTAATTCCTTTACTGTTATTACCATAACCCCCAAAATCAATCCCAACCTTTCTTTTGTGGTATTGAACCTTGTGGTAAAATTTCATAAAGATCCATTCACTTAAACTAAAGTTAGAGTGCGAAAACCAATGTGTCTTCGGATGACGCCGGACGACGACGACGCCAACGTCATACCAATATACGACCACAAAATTTTTTTTGCGGTCATATAAAAACTAAATACACGGTTAGATTCAGCATATTAAAGAACCCCATGAAATCAAGAATAAAACCCCATTGAAATTGGTCAAGAAATAAGCAATTTATAGGAAGTATCTTCTTTTGCACAATCCTGTGCTATTAAATATTTCTTGCTATTGCGCAATACTGTACAATTGACAATTTCTTGCTATTGCGCAATATTGTGCTATTGGATATTTCTTGCTATTGCGCAATACTGTGCAATTGAAGATTTCTTGCTATTGCGCAATACTGTGCAATTGAAGATTTCTTGCTATTGTGCAATACTGTGCAATTGAAAATTTCTTGCTATTGCACAATACTTATTATATAATAATTTACACATCCTGTTTGGTGTGTATCTCCTACCATATCATTATTATTTGATTTTAAATATAAATCAGAAATAACCAACTTAAAATGGAAAATTTTAAAAGAAACAAAAAAGGAAAAAAAGAAAAAAAGGAAGAAAAAAATAAATCCCCCCCAAAAATTTTTTGAACCCCCATTATGATTCATCACCCCCAAACTCAATCCCAGCCTTCCCTTTGTGGTATGGTACCTTGCAGTACAATTTCAGAGAGATCCATACACTTGAACACAAGTTATTGTCTGGAAACTAGAAAAAAATGTGTTTTTTGGCCCCTTTTTGGCCCCAAATTCCTAAACGTTAAGGGCAATTACCCCCAAACTCAAACCCAGCTTTCCCTTTGTGATATGGAACCTTGTAGTACAATTTCAGAAAGATCCATACACTTACACACAAGTTATTGTCATGAAACTAGAAAAATGCTTGTTTTTTGCCCCTTTTTTGGCCCCTAATTCCTAAAATTTGGAGGCAATTACCCCCAAAATCAATCCCAGCATTCCTTTAGTGATATGGAACCTTGTGATACAATGTCAGAGAGATCCATACACTAACACACAAGTTATGTCTGGAAGTTACAAAAATGCTTATTTTTGGCCCCTTTTTGGCCCCTAATTCCTTTACTGTTATTACCATAACCCCCAAAATCAATCCCAACCTTCCTTTTGTGGTATTGAACCTTGTGGTAAAATTTCATAAAGATCCATTCACTTAAACTAAAGTTAGAGTGCGAAAACCAAGTGTCTTCGGACGACGCCGGACGACGACGACGACGCCGGACGACGACGACGACGCCGGACGACGACTACGCCAACGTCATACCAATATACGACCACAAAAATTTTTTTGCGGTCGTATAAAAAATCTGAATGTCTAAGGGACATAACTAAGCCAAAAAATAATTTACCTATACAAGTAAATAAAATACACTTGTATAAGTATCCTACAAATTTACTTATATAAGTATATTAATATTTACTTCTTCAAGTAAATAAAAATTACTTGTACAAGTAGTACCCCTGACTGTCTCATGCACGAGATGTATACTTTGGCCTTTGTTAGTCTTGTATCATTTTTAATTTTAGTTTCTTGTGTATAATTTGGAGTTTAGTATGGCGTCCATTATCACTGAACTAGTATACATATTTGTTTAGGGGCCAGCTGAAGGACGCCCCCGGGTGCGGGAGTTTCTCGCTGCATTGAAGACCCATTGGTGGCCTTCGGCTGTTGTCTGATCTATGGTCGGGTTGTTGTCTCTTTGACACATTCCCCATTTCCATTCTCAATTTTATTTAGTATTTTTAGCTATGTCATAACAACCTGTTACACTTCCTGTATTACATGTACTAGCACTACTTCGCTCTCTCACCTTTTTTGCCCTATCTTTGTCACGGTCCTCTGTTTAAATAGGCTATTTATATTTGAAGACCTATTTTGCATAATCATAATGGACATATTCTGTTGCCGTCCTGATACTCCCGAATATCACGAATATAAACCATGTACATAGTGACGTAATCAATCAATCATACATTATTTCCTGCCAAGTTGAGACAAGTACAAAATGTAAATAACTGTATTATTCTATTTTTATTATAACAAAATTTGTAAGGGTTTCGCGGAACCCAGTGTCTCGCCTACTTTTGCTGTTGTCCATGTTTTCTGTGTGATAGGGGAATGCACATAATAGATTTACAGTTAATGAAATAAAACGTTTGAAATGTATGAAAAAAGTTATGCTTGTAAAAAATGAATACAGTATACAATCAAATCTATAGATTTATAAAAGAGTTGAAACATAACTTTATTGAATGAACAAATGATAAAGAAGATAATTTTTACATTGTTTGATGATTTATCCCTTAATTCAGATGACGACGGAATGTAGGATCGCTATGTCTAGCTTTTGCGACAAAAGTCACAGGCTCAACAAAAATGGGGAAAAAATTATTAAAAATTTTCCTCTAGATACTATCTTTTGATTGTAAGAAGCTTCTGTCCAAGTTTGGTAAAAATCCGGGATGGTTTATGAATCTAATAAATGTTTTAAAAATTTTAACTGCAGACTGTATGTAATGTTAACTGGAAGAAAAACTAAGTCCATTTATAAGTAATATACGGAAAAACAGGAAATAAATTTTTAAAAAATTTCCTTCTAGATACTAGCTTTTTATCATAAACAAGCTTCTGTCCAAGTTCGTGGTACAAATCCAGGATATTTTAAGAAAGTAATTAAAAATTTTAAAACTTTAACTACAGAGTGAATGTAATGTTAACTGGCAGAAAAACTAAGTCAATTTATAAGTAAAATACAGATAAACAGGATCTTTTTTTACAAAATTTACTTCTGGATACTATCTTACGATCATAAACAAGCTTCTGTCCAAGTTTGGTAGAAATCCAGGATATTTTAAGAAAGTTATTATAATTTTAAAAACTTAAACCACAGAGTGAATGTAATGTTAACTGGCAGAAAAAATAAGTCCATTTATAAGTAAAATACGGATAAACAGGATTTATTTTTTTTACAAAATTTACTTCTGGATACTATCTTATGATCATAAACAAGTTTCTGTTTAAGTTTGGTAGAAATCCAGGATAGTTTAAGAAAGTTATTAAAATTTCAAAAACTTTAACCACAGACATGACAGAGTGAATATTTGTGGACACCGCCGACGCCGACGCAATGTAGGATCGCTATGTCTGGCTTTTGCGACAAAAGTCGCAGGCTCAAAAAAAAAAACGATACGAAGCAAAGAAAATGCACCTTAATATCCCACTTAGCATGTCGGTCTGTATAACGAAGGATATATCTTCCAGTCCCATATTGTTCTGACATCTGACGGCCTTTTAAGGATTTGTTGGGCCGTCAGACCTTAGAATAGTATACTATATTATGTCCCAGGTCAGGCCAATCTCAAATTGGTGTCTTCGTGTCAATATGTTGTTGCCCTGAATATTAGTGAAATATTTGATGTTTGACGTTAAACCGCCACTAAAAAATCTCATATTTTCTTTTATATAAATAAGAAGATGCGGTATGAGTGCAAATGAGACAACTCTCCATCCAAGTCACAATCAATGTATAAAGAGTTAACAATTATAGGTCAAAGTAAGGCCTTCAACACAGAGCCTTGGCTCACACCTAACAGCAAGCTACATGTATAAAGGGCTCCAAAATGACTAGTGTAAAACAATTCAAACAGGAAAATAGTTTGTTAACTGAATATCAATCCTAAAAAAAACTGTGATTATTTGGAGAGAATCGGTAAGAAATTAAGTCAGCTTCAAATTCAGAAAAACACCTATATCAACTAAACGATATTATGGATAATAACTGTTAATAGACATTTTTGGAAAAAAAAAAAGAAAAATAAATTTAATTAACAGGCCTGTTTTAAAAACATATATATAAAACAATATCAAGAATATAATTTGAAGTGATTTGTATAGGAATTGACCCATACAGCTCTGACAGAGACACAATCTTTTTGTCAAGAAATTAAACAAAATTTTCCTTATACTCTGGTCAAAGTGTTTTTAGATTTTACTTTGTGATAAAGCAAAGCATGGAGACATAATAATCTTGTCGTATAGAAGGGCAAGGAGGTTTCATGTTTTCCCTCCTTTTTATAAAAAGATACATAATAGATTGGAACATGTAAAGTCTTGTTTTTTATTAAAAGTTGTTATTCTTGAGGGGTTCTTGCATCCTAACTCTCTTTGCATTCCTGTCTCAATGTCAGAGAAGTTTTGTGGGTTGCTCGAGCTATTTTCACGCAAAGTGTTTGCTTTTGCTGTGCAATCGATTTAAATTTCGACCGGTGATCGATCATTTGTAACGTGGAAAGAAAAGACAACCCATTAGTTTTTAAAGAGGAAAAATTAAACTCAAATGGAAATAACAATGTACATAAAAAGAGTTTGATTTATGAATATGCAATTACAAATCTAATTGCTGATATTAAATGTACATTCCCATGGCTATTTGTACATGATTCTTTTTTTTTTAATGTCCAGTGGCAAATGTTTCATGTATTTATAATACAAGTTCATTCTGACAGCAAATTTCATCCGTTTTATCGAAGTTTCAACCTCAATACAGTCTTCATATATAGTGATTGAACAATTTTACTATCGATGTTTCGAACAAACTTTTAAACTCACTTATTTTCGATTATACTACATGTATTATCAATTAACAACTGGACAACTTTCAGTTTTAAAAGTTTTCGATCTATAAGTTAGTGTACAGTCATGACAGTGTAGGTGAACAGAAATCATTTTCCTTGAAAACAATATTCGCTTCCCATGGTCAAATGATACTTTTTCGGTATTGACAGTTTCCGAGACTAAATTATGTGAACAATGAGAGACTGCACTATACTGAGGACTGTTCTTTACATTTTCTTTTTAGTGGAGTGTTTTTCCCATAGATCACACTGTTAACCAAAACTTGCAAGGTTCTCGATTGCTTTATATGCATATTGTAATGGTATTTCTTAAATACCAGATGGGAGATATGGTATTATCTGTTTCTGTTTCTTTGACATACTTATAAGAAAGAGTAGTTCAAATACCACGCCAAAAACGATTCTATGAAATAATTTTTCTATTAAGGCAGTAATGTACCTTCCATTGTTGGACTATTGGGGTGTCGGACTAATTGGGTGTCAAACCAATGGGGTGTCGGACCAATGGGTTGTCGGACTATTGGGGTGTTGGACCAATGGGGCATCGGAATAGTGGGGTGTCAGAATATCGGGCAACCCAAATTATGACGTCTTGAAAAGCTTTTTCAATTTTTTGCTTTGACACCTTCCTGTTGCAGTAATTTGGACTATGAATGGGGTCTGATTTAGAACAAATTGTTCTTGATATTTGAAGCATCCTCGATTCCTACATGTGTACCTTTGTACTACATAAGGACTACAGGGTCTACATGCTAGTTTGGGAAAAAGAATTTGAGGTGTTTTACGTTCTTGTGTTATATCACACAGTATTAAAGCCATCCAGTAAGATGCCCAATTGTACAATGTCAATGTATACTGTACTTACTGGATGGCTTTAATACTGTGTGATAGTTGCCAATTTTTATATTTGGTCTTTTGACATCAGTGATTTTGCGAACTCACAATACTTTTGTTGTTTTTTTCGTAGCACAAACACCCAAATGCAAGTACATGTTGATGTGCTCTGGCTGATTGAAAATTGTCTGGATTTTCTACAATACTTACATATAATATATTGCATTTACTTTGTTTGTCGGTTATGAAATAAGCTGGTCCCTTTCAAGTGAAGGAACTAGCCTGGATTGCCTCGCGACGCAGACATGTACTAGAACCAGAAACCAGAAAATAGATCTGGTAACCAGACTGGGCAAATTCAACTACGCACTCGAGTCTTTAGGTTGAAAGGTACCAGCTCTCTCAACTGTTCTGTGCAGGTATTTTCCTCCGTTATATATCGGAGCACCCTCACTTAGGATATAGGTTTAACACTTAAAAGATATTTACAAAGATATTTACATAGTGTGGTGGGGTGTTTAAGTTTAAAAGTTTTATATACATGTTATAACTGTGGATTTAAAAAAAGTATTTAAAATTATGATTTGTTTGCATCATTTATAGATCTACCTAGGTTAAGATTTAGGATTAAAAATAACATTTGAGTTTCTTTGAGACAGAGGGATGTTTATATCATATGTTTAAAAAGTTAAAAAAATTAAAATATATAAAAAATTAAAAGATATAAATAAAGTTAATTAAAACAAAAACATAAAGAAAGGGAGTAAATTAAGTCAGTATGATATCAGATGTAGAGGAGTTAACCAAAAATAGAATATATCTGTCTTAAACTATAAATTTATAGTGCATATGTTAGGATTTAGTAAAGCTGGAATCAAATGTGTACAAAAGTGAAGTAAATTTTCATGCAGCACAGCCGCACAAAAATATAACCATGCATAGCAACATATGAAAATAAATGACCGATCCAGAAAAATTCCCCGCTTAACTAGGATATCAAATGTTAGTCCCCCAATAAAAAAAAAACAAGAAATATTGTGATTAATTGAATTCAGAAACTACATGAATAAGGTGAATTACAACGATATACATTTTAAAGATTTAAAGTCTACTGTAAAAAATTTGAAGAATAATAGTTTGATTTATGTTGCAATTAGTTGACGATTGACATACGGTTTAAGCTAATTGTAGGTCAAGAATAAAATTTTGCAAATGACGATAACAATTTTAGGCTAATTTAGGCGAAAGACATCAATGGGATATTCAAATTCATAAGTCAAAAACAAATTGATAATGACATGGCAAAGAGGGTAATTTCATGCCTAAACCATTTTTTTTGACAAATTTATATATTTTTTTATGATTTTATATTTAATTTGTTTTTATTTTTTGTACTGGTATAGTAGTTCATGGATCCAAGGTAGTTTTTTATTTGTCTGTTCCATATACTGTGTCTTTTAATAAAGTTAATAAATTTTTATCGCATTTATTTTTCTTATTTTATTCTTTTAATGTTTATAAAGTATGGCTATACATTGAAGGTATTAAGGCAGGAAAATCTTGATAAATCGTTGCATATAAAAAAGAAGATGTGGTATGACTGCCAATGAGACAACTCTTCACAAGAGACCAAATGACACAGAAATTAACTGCTATAGGTCACCGTATGGCCTTCAACAATGAACAAAGCCCATACAGCATAGTCAGCTATAGCAGTTTGTTACAAATAAAACTTTTCCTCTGTCAGCTTCCATCACTTTGCTTTTGGCAGCGCAACAATATGTTTAAATTTCGAAACCGGATCTTTTCACCAAAAAATTACGTTTGCTCCCATTCATGTTCGACCTCTTTCACTTTTGCATCCTTTTTAAAGGTTTTGTATTGAATAATTTTTTTCATCATGTTTTAGTTATTGTATTGCTAAATAATAAAGATAATGTTTTTTTTTTACTGTGTTAAAACTAATATTTGTACATTACGTGTAATTGTCCCAGTTTAGAGTAGTTAAGTGTTTTTTTATTATTATTATTTTTACGAAATGAATAATGAATAGTGTCATGATGATACAAATTGTCATAATCATTAAAATCATGCACGGTCCTTTCCAAATCAAAAAGATCCCTAGAATTTTTAAGATATGTAAACCAAAGTTAGTTATAACTTGAATCATGTTTTTCAAACACATAACACAGATACAAAATTAGTTTTGCAAATACCAACATGACCAATTAACAGTGATCATAAATAATAAACATATAATTATTAATTATCTAAAATAATAAACATTTAATTATTAATTATCTAATTATAAAAAAAAAAAATCATTTAAACATTTTTTTTTTATGATAATAGAAATATTTTGATAAATACATCTTAAAAGCATCTAACAATGTAACCTATATTTGCAAAAATAGGGCGCGATTGTGTGGATTGCAAATGTGTAGCGTTCGAACGTGTTATGAGTGCGAATGGACCTGATACTTTGAATTTCTATGTCGATACAAATGTACAGATATTATACTACCATAATATAAGGCTTTATTGGGAGAATTAAAAAAAGGGTTGAAAATGCAGAATTATGTAAAGTTCCTATAGGTATAGGAAGATGTGTTCATTTTGTTATAATTTTTATTTCTAAGACTTGTTTTGTTTTCTTTTATTTACACTGAGTACACACATTGTAATCATATAAAATAATGATTCCAGCTAAAAAGCACCCATTGTTTTACAAGTTGTCCTAACCTTATAACAATCCAAACATTGAGGTGTGCAATTCTCCAGGACCTTTCTGTAGTTCCTACGGTTCAATCTGAACACCCTTAAGTCTTTTTGTTGTGACCTTTACATTATTTTAAAAGGGAAATATTAATGCACAATTTTCAATGCTAATACACAATTCTATCTAGTAAAAAATCGTTTAACAAATTTAAGAGTTTTTAATTAATACAGCACAAATACATTATACTACTTTATTATTTAAATTTTTATTTATGAAGTAACAAGTTTTGAGTTTTACACTGCTTCACCAAAAATATATGGACTTAAACAGTATTTGACTAAAAAGGCTTATAACATTTGTTAGGGTAGGCATCACAATATTGAGAAGGTAGCGAAGGCAGGAATCAGAACTACATCTTTTGTCGGTATATATATTATAGTATTATAACCAAATACAGTAGTGGCAAACCTGCTTATTGTGATACTTAATGAAGTTAAAATTGTCCTGAAAAATTTTGAGGAGTTGGGTGTTGATGTTGGATTTTTTTGTTCTTTGTACTGTACGATTTTTTTTGTGATTTCTTTTACCTGTTCAAGAATACGAATATTATTACGCAAATTCTGGTTCTAAAATACAATTCCAAATATTTAAAAGAAAAATCACAACATTTTTTACGGTTGTGAAAATATTAAAGTTTCAAATATTTATATTCATGCAACACATATTAGTTACATTTACCACAATTAATATTCTTTTTCATTGTACGTTAAAATACATTAGCTTTGATATACTGTCCCTCAAACTATTTGATAAATTGCCGAATTTAAGTTTATTCCATTTCAATTTCAAAGACTTTTTTGTAAAGGATAGGTAAGCCTCTTAAAATACTTATCATTCTATGCTACATATGTAAGTAACATATTTGATATATAGTTTCACTTACGTTTACATGCAGTTTATTCACATTAGAATGTTATTAAAAATTTTCCTTTTCATGTTTTAACATTTCATCTCATTGATGTAAACAATCGCCATATTGCTTTGTGACGTATTGGAATTTCCACGATTATATATATATTTTCGATGATCAGCCACTTTAACTCCCGTTGTAACCACGATGTCCACTTTATCTACCAATATATTTCAATGACGTCACATAATCTGTATATCTCTGTACACCTTATCTACTATTGTACCTCTCTGATCACGTGACAACAATCCACCTTATATCCCAATTGTAGGTTCAAGAATGAATTCTAGTAAAGTGGCTTTCTAAATTTAGGTCAAAGTTAAGGTGGCTTTTTGGCAATACCAAATAAGGATTCAGAAACCTATCTCTCCCAAAAATAAATTATTTAAAAAATAAAATCTTCTATTCAATTCTTAGAATAAATATACTGAAAAATACTTAATATGGATTGCCTATCTAGTCTACACAATAAAAAAATAGAGATTTTAAAAAGTCCACTTTATCTACGTTTGTACCACCGTACAGCCAATGTGCCTTTTGTGAGTATATATATATATATATATATACATAAGCTTTAAAAGTCCACAGCAAAATATTAGATGCGGGCGATTCCAATTCAAAATTAAAGGCTTTTTTTTTCCTAAAATAATCCAATAGAAACACTTGACACAGATTCGATTTTGAACAATCGTTCAACGTTAACACAGCCATGAACATTTTGTCATTTGCAATAAAAAAAAAACCCATTAAATTGTGTATAATAAAAATGAGGTGATGTGGTATAGTTGCCGTATAGTCGGCCATAAAAGGCTCCGACATGCAAAATTTGAAACATTTCTAACAAGAAAACTAACGGACTAATTTATAACAAAACAATCTACAAAAAACAAATATAACAGTAAAAAATACAACGACAACCACTGACCTACATGCTCCTGATTTGGGGTAGGCATATAAGGAATGTGGCGGGATTTAACATGTTTTTGAGTGTACAACCCTCCCCTAACCTGAGACAGTTGTATAACAGCACAACATAAGAACAGGCTAAAAATCAGTTGCAATTGGCTTAACTCAAATGATAGGTAATAGCACAAAACATAAAAACAATTGACACAAAGCACCAAAATAAGAGTACAGCAGTTGCTCAAAGCCAATTACAACTAATGAGTAAATCATGTTCTCCCAGACTAAAGTATCAGTCAGTATACACCACGAATTTACTGAAAAGACGTCATAAACAGTCTTAGAAATGCACGACCTTGTGCAATGCCAAAATATTAGAACAGTATCGCTTGTATAAGCAAAATCCTTTTTCAGTAAAATGTATTTATACTTGCAGTTTACAAATTTGAAAATAAAATTTGTCTAACAAAAATATAAGAATACTAATTTTATAGTGAAAAAGCTAGGTTCTTACTTCTTACCCCCATGAGAGCGCTAGCCCGATTCTTTTTGAGTTAAATCCTATTTACCCAAATATATTATGGTAAATGCAACTTGATATATTTCAATAATTTAGGGAATCTTTTAGAAATTTGAAATTATTTTATAATAAATAATACACACGGGCATTCTGGCGTTATTTATAATTGCAAGTCAGATTCAAAATTCTGGTGGCATTTGGCCTGGAAAGCTGGAACTGGAACAGACAGTATCGAAAATAAAAAGTATATATAAATGTACGTTATGCTATTATTGTGCATTTTTTAGATTGTAATATAAGAATTTTAGTCAATGAAAATAGAAGTAAGTGTTGCATTTTAATAGTTCTCGAAATATTATCTAGAAACTTTAAAATCTCAAAAAGCTTTAACTTATAATTTATTTTTAAGAATGGGTTACTTAGTAGAGAATTCATAAGAAGAGGGGATTCGGAAACGATAATCAACGAGCGACAAGCAAACAAATTTTAAGGTTACCCAACACAGTTGAAAATTTTAGCAATTATAGTTTTTGAGTGCATTTGTTATCAATTCCTCTGTGTTCTGTATTGTCAACAACATTTGTTAATTAGTAAACATGAGTCACTTCTTCGCATGAAATGTAATCTACTCACTCATCTTTTTAATTCTTTAATTCAGTGAACCGTGGAGAGTAGTGTTACATTACAGATTAGTCACAACAGAACTTCAATTCTTGAAAAATAATCCAGGGCTTCTTCAATAGATGACGTAACAACAATGGTTTAATTACATGTAATTGAATGTGGCACTTTTTGGGATTCTTCATAAAACCTAATAAGTATTGAAATACATTCATAAATTGTTACTGTATATAATGGACTGGAATCTGATGTACAGTAGTTGTCGTCTGTTTATGTAGTTCATACGTGTTTCTCGTTTCTCGTTTTTATATAGATTAGAGACCGTTGGTTTTCCCGTTTGGATGGTTTTACACTAGTAATTATTGGGGCCCTTTATAGCTTGCTGTTCGGTGTGAGCAAATGCTCCGTGTTGAAGGCCGTACCTTGACCTATAATGGTTTACTTTTATAAATTGTTACTTGGATGGAGAGTTGTCTCATTGGCACTCATACCACATCTTCCTATATCTATTGAATATGACCTAAAGTAATAATAGACGGGAAACATAATGCATTGAACTAACTACATTGTTCTGGGAAATTACCAATGGCATCTTTTGCTGCCAAAGAGCTACCTGAAAATGTAAAACCATAATTGCAATTTATATTGTTGGCTACTGGATATCTTGTCTTGATAGTTAATTTGGATATGTTACAGTGAATTTGTATAATCAGGGATTATGTAGAAACCCTAAAATTTTCAGGGATTATGTATAATCACTGGTTAGTTTAGGGATTATATATAATCACTAAAATTTTCAGGGATTATGTATAATCACTAGAAAAAACGTCAGGGATTATACAGAATAACTGAAATGATATTAAAATATATAACATATTGAAATATATTAAAAGTTAACCGTAATATATCAAAATAATAACCTTAATATGTTAAAACGTTAGGCATAATATATTAATATGATAGACACAAAAATACTGAAATGTTATACACAATATAATTAGATGATAAGCACAATATAATTAAATGATAAGCAAAATATATATAGAATAATTGTTTTTTTTTGGTTTTTTTTAATACTGACTTTATCAGTAATAATATCAAGCGAGCCCTTTTTGACACTGACTTTATCAGTATTAATAATATCAAGCAAGCCCACAAGGGCGGGTTGATGAAGTCAGTGTGAAAATATTAAATGGCATAATGATTATTCTTTTTATCTGATTGTTTTAGCAATTGTTTTTAGGTTGAGAATATGAAATAAAATGAAATTGTCATTAAAACTATTTTTATGCGTACAATCGTTTTGATAAATGTTCGTCCATTGTATGAATGAAGTCAAATGTTATGCACAATATTTTAAAAATAAACATTTTATTTTCAAACTAAATTTGGATGGCATCGACTATTACACATGTGCCCTGCTTTTCTACAGGCATATCTATCAAATTCACATCTGTTTTTACCACAATATCAACATTTAAAAACAACCTTGTCCTCCATATTGAATCAGATTTTATGGCACGTCTCAGAGAAATAGAGTTTTCAGCACAAACATCTGAAGGTACCAATGAAGGGAAATCAGCAACCTAAAACTGATTTCTTGTATTAAAGATCCGAGAAGGATTCCATGCTATATGGCAAGGAGATATCCTTCTACAGTCTTTTCGTGAATAATGACCTTTATGTTTTTTGGGATCTCCCTTTCCTGGAACCACTAGTGGAATTGGTATGATCATGGAAGTAATATTGAAAGGAATAACAACAACGCCAGTTAAATATTACTTCCATGGTATGAGATATGCATATGTTGCATTTTGTTTTTCCTCTGCAATTTGCATTAACTTTTGAGCATACGTTTTCTTCAACCCAAGCAACATCTGTGCCTGTGCCGAGCTTATTTGTTAGTGACATAATGAGGTTCAACACTTGAATAAAATGTAAAGGGAAAAACTCATCACTTAAGATTCACATAGTAGATCAGGAATGAAAACTGTTTACTTGAACTTTCAAGGAATAAGAAAAGAAAATGATAATTTGTCTATGTTAATTTGTTTCATCATCTTTGGAGCTTTTAATTATTGATAATCCTTGAAATCATATTAGGGAATTTGTAGAATAATAATTAAAATTATCAGTGATTATATAAAATCACTAGTCATTTTCGGGGAATCTATATAATCACTAGTGATTTTAGTGATTCTACATAATCCCTGAAAATTCAGGGATTCTACATAATCCCTGATTATACAAATTCACTGTAACAGATATACGTTTCAGTATGTTATAAGTCAATTCTTTTTTTTGTTTTTTTTTTTGTTTTGTTTTGTTTTTTTTTATTTTCACTGATTGTTATTCAGAAGACAATTGTTTAGAAATTGTTTAATCATACATTTTCCAGCATGGAGTTTTTAAATGATGATAAAACATATGAACAAAATATTGGTATTGTATTGTATTGTGTATCAGAATTGGTGAAATTATTCATAAAGGCACTACTATATAGCCATTTTGTATTACGGCAACATTTAGAAACCGCCTAGCATTTACCCTTCTAATCGGATAATATAAACAAGATCACGAAGACCAAAATCAGTGAAGTATGTTCTTAAAAAAACCAATACGTGAAGTCTAGAAAGTAGAATATGTGAGATTACCAACACTGCAGTGTATGTAGAAAAGAATGTTTTGGGATACATAAAAATAACAGACGACAAATCAGGGCTTTCTATTTTGTCTCAACTGGATGAAAGGGAGGCGAGACGTTGGTATGAGTTTTCGATGGCGGCGTTAATTTCTACATCTAGTTTTATAGTTAAACGGCTGTATTAAGATTTTTTACACAAAATTTGCTAAAGTGGTCGTGTGTATCCTGTACCTGTCAGTCGGTCACATATCACCTGCCCTTATCCTTAATTATGAGGTACAGTGAGCACATGTCTGATTTATTGGCCAATTCCTTCCTTACTATTTATAGTAAGGACAACAGTATTTTGGTGTTAAAGTTTCCTTTTACATAAAAATATGACATTTGATAATTGACCCTTGACCTTAAATTCACAGACCTGTCTTTAGGTTTTGTGCTGATACTCGTTCATAAGTAGAACAACAGTACAGAAGTGGACCATGGTACAACGGTGGAGGTAGCCATGACCTCTAGTATGCATCGTACTACAGATACCCTAGACATGTATGCTTAAACTCATACAGTATATAAATATATGAAAGGCCCCGGTATGACAAAATGTGAAAAAACAATGACTGTTTTATGTATGTTCTTTTATGAGCCTTTTATTAGCCTTTTGATCGAGATACAAGGAAGACGGTTGAGATCTAAAAACATCTAGTTATATCCTGCCACTTGTTAAGTTCTTGTGCCAATAAAGGAACCTGTGGATACCTTTTGTCACATCTTAGTGATTGTTTGTCATTTTGGGGGATTTTTTATTATGGCAGCTCATTTACAGTCTCTGTTTAATTTAATTTTTAGACCCTAGGCGATTTAGCACTTGAAATATTGAATAGATTCACGTCTACGATTGAATATCTTTTGCTGTTTGTTTTTATGTGTGTGTTGTTGGATTTGTTGTCTCATTGACATCACAATCACTTGTCTTACCTCAGCTAGTACACAATGTCCAGCAATTAAAGCCAACCTGTGTGAATTTCTCCAATTACTTCACAGCTACTGAGTGTGCACATACAGTAAGGTGTGCGCGGGGAAAATTGCATCATCGTATATAATACTGATGCTTTCCGAGTTAAATTATGACTAGTTTATTAACATTAGAACAACCCTGGGGATTTCAGTTTCACGAATATATTCCAAATGGCCCATTGACTATATATTAACTAGCTAGTGTCGAAGCATGGACACGATGAAGGTTCTCACAGCAAAACCTGGTGAAGAGAACCGAGAGAAATAGCTATCACGTTGAAAAAAGGAAATAAATAAATACTGTATTTGAAATCTAGTTCAATAAATGGCAAGTTTATGAATTTGTCCGAATTTTTGACATTTTTCTATCGTTCATGTATTCTGTATGAATTAAGATAAATAATGGCATGGTTAACTGAGACATTGCTTTTGAAGAAAGAAGACAGTAAAAACACATTAATTTTAATTAAAAAAATCATACTGACAATTCTTAATCATAACACAGAGCATGTTAGTTAAGTTGCTGATATATATATATATATATAGATACTGGAGAAATTAATTAAAAGTGCAAAGAAAGAAATGATTGTTAGGTTATTTTGTCAAACAGAAAAATTGTAATCGTTCCGTAGCATGTTTGGTTTACATCTCAGACATTGCATACCACATCCACGGGAACTGACCTTGGTTGTTATTAAATGTTCTTCTTCTGTAATAGCCTGGTAAAAAACAATAGGAAATAGTTGTATAACGGATATATTTGCTATCGACTGAGTTTACTTCCTCAAGAAAAAGATTGTTCTTTCTGAGATATTCATTTCAGATAGTCTTGTGGATTAAAATGGTCTATAAAATAAAAGTTAAGCTTGACATATACAATGTAGGTGAAAGCGTAAAAATAAGGGGAAATAATATGAACAAATATTTCATACTTTATCATTAAACTAAACGCATATTCTAATACGACGCTCTTCATTTGATTTGTTAACAAAGCCACGCTCTAATTCCAATAAAACACGTGCACGTGCGTAAATTTTCAATTATAATTGCAACATCATTTGTATTTTGAATGGCACCCGAGATCAAAATTCTATTTCTATAGTTGTTGCTTGATAAAAAAATTAAAAAACTATTTTACGTGTAGGTGGACATGTCTTGATAATTTGTTATTGTGAACCGTTTTTTTTCTATATTTCTTAAAAAAAACGTTAGTCGCTGTAAATGATTTATACTTACTCCCAGTTGGATATGTAGGGTATGTAGGGTATGCGATGTTTGGCATGCTTGTTCCTGAAAATGATAAAAAAATAATTGAAATCTTATCTTATAACACATGGATAGGTTTAGTTTTAGATCAGTTTTTCACAACTGTATTACTAATATCTGTGAATATTTATCTACATAGATAAAAGATACAGAACAAATCGCCTCATTGTATTTATGTTGTTTGGGTTTTTTAAGTGTGTATTGTTATGTTTTTTTATATGTGTTTGGGTATTTTTCTTTGCCTGAGCAGGGTTCTGTGTTTTCTTTTCTTTTCTTGTATTATTGAAAAATATTTCAGATTTTAATTTAGTGTTGTTTTTTAATTTGATTTTGTGTTAAAGGTCTCCTTTCGCTGTATTTTTGGGCTTTTTGTTCTAGCGTACTGTACTTTTAAAAAGTTCAGAATGCTGACTTCTAAACTCAATATACTCGGTATTTATTTAACAATATGAATATGCAAAATGTATGATAGGTACTCACTGACTCTCCTTGTATATACGTATCCTGAAATAAAAACATGTTATGAATTATGAAGGTAATTTATTGGTCCTAAACAACTTTTACAATCATAAAGTGGTCAGTCAAAATGTATCTACATTTTATTTCAAATATTTGAGGAAGTATAGTTCTACCTGCTGAGAATTAATAAAAATTCAATGAGAAATTATTCTGACAATTTTGAAGAGAGTTTAGAACTTATCCTAACTGTATTAGGAAGAATGATGGCGTATGCACATTTCCCGGCATGCAATAAGATAAGCACAAAGTTAATAATTCAAGAGTTCTTAGAGTTCAACTGCAAGTTTGAAAGAAACATAATGAGTGTTGAAATATATATAAACCGATAGTTTCAAGCAAATCATTTAGGATAGCAGCTAATATTTGAGCCTGTTTTCCTAGCAAGGTATTTACTAGTCCAATTATAATATACTTAATATCTATGATGAGTTTATATACATCCATGAGAGCGTTAGTCCGATTCAGTTTGGGTTGATCTTATTTACACCATGATATCATGGTGAATGCTAATTGATAGATTTTTATAATCAAAGGAATCTTTCAGCAATTTGACATTTTATGATAACGCATAATACGTGCAGGATATCCAATTACATTTCATGGCATCATGGTGTAAATTGTAATTGCATGCAGAGTCAAATTCAAGATTCTAGGGAATTTGTATTCGGAAATTGTTATACCTGGGGGCAATTGGCCTGGGAAGTTGGAGCTGGAAAAAACATTATCTAAAAATAGAAACATACTAATATTGTGCATTCTGTATATTGTAATGGTATACATGAAAAGTTTTGCTGACTGCCGATAAAAATGCACCACTGTCAACAGTAGTTAAAGTAAGTTTTACGTTAAATGAAAATGTTTGTGATACAATTGAAATGTATTAATGAATTGTGTTTAAACATTTATGAATCTTTATACAATCTACGCAATTTTTAATGTAAGTACCAACACTTTTGCTGTCGTTCAAATTTCATATAGTTGTGTTTAACTGATCAAATATTCCAATCGTAAAATCATCAGGCTTCATACCATTTAGATAAAATTCGTTTTTTCTTGCATTGAATATATGCTAGCACAAAGTTAATAATTCTACAGAGAATTTTGGAATCTCCGAGGTAAACTATAGAAATTCTGACCCGTGTGAATATATAAAGGCACCAATTGTATTATTGCACCAGATGCGCATTTTGAACATTAATATTGCTGCCGTGTTGCTCGAGGACAAACTAGATGAAAATCCAAAACCTAATACAAACGCTGAAGAGCTGATAAAACCAAAAGATAACTTCAATATGTTCTGCATTTTCCGAACAAGGAACAAGCCATCAAAGTTGTATCCTCTTGACTTAGGTTTGTGACATTCATTTGTTCATGATGCCGCTCATGGAAGTGAACATTCATATTGCTTAACAATATCATTTGATAAATAAATGAACTTTAAAAAACTAAAGAAGTTATCATTTCTATTGATGAAACGTTTTTAACATAAATATAAATTCCTCATCTGATACTTATGTTTAGAATTTAATATAACTAACAATGAAAATTTGCTTCCTTTCATAAGAAGAATCACTGTAACCTTTTCAAATAACAAATTCCTACATGCAAATCACAAATCTTTACCTACGTTAATAGAATAATTCCAGTCCTAACTGTTATCGCAAGAAAGTGAATCCTTGATATAGATTTTATAGATATAAGAAGATGTGGTATGAGTGCCAATGAGACAACTCTTCATCCAAGTCAAAATTTATAAAATTAAACCATTATAGGTCAAAGTACGGTCTTCAACACGGAGCCTTGGCTCACACCGAACAGCAAGCTATAAAGGGCCCTAAAAATTACAAGTGTAAAACCATTCAAACGGGAAAACCAACGGTCTAATCTATATAAAAACGAGAAACGAGAAACACTTATGAACCACATCAACAAACGACAACTACTGAACATCAGATTCCTGACTTAGGACAGGTGCAAATAAAATTGAGAATGGAAATGGGGAATGTGTCAAAGAGACAACAACCCGACCATAGAGCAGACAACAGCCGAAGGCCACCAATGGGTCTTCAATGCAGCGAGAAAGTCCCGCAACCGGAGGCGTCCTTCAGCTGGCCCCAAAAACAAATATGTATACTAGTTCAGTGATAATGAACGTCATACTAAACTCCAAATTATACACAAGAAACTAAAATTAAAAATGATACAAGACTAACAAAGGCCAGAGGCTCCTGACTTGGGACAGGCGCAAAAATGCGGCGGGGTTAAACATGTTTTGTGAGATTTCAAACCTCCCCCTATACCTCTAGCCAATGTAGAATAAAGAAACACATAGCAATACGCACAGATTTAAACAATTGCAGCGGGTTTAAACGTTTTAATGGTATCAAACCTTCACCTTTTTCTGAAACAATAGTGTAACATCACAACATAGAAACCCACACTATAAAATATCAACTGAAATGTCTTAACTCAATCAAAAGACATATTAACACCAGTGAACATACACTGAACAAATAAATTTGATCTATGATACAATGTAAATACAAAATAAATAAACTAAGGGAAGAATAATAAAAGTAACACGTTATACTGCTATGAAATGTTAACTAATTTAAGAAAAACAATATGCTCGAACAAAAATATCAGCCATTTGCAATTACTTTAAACACAGGTAAATGAAAATAATTTTGTTGTTAGGTATACGTGTACAGTTCAAATAGAGAAAGAAAATATTTTTACAAAATAAATAATTTTGATGTTCATAGTACGAAGTGAAAATTTATAGTAATACCAAACACTTATCAAAGCTGGTATATAGACCAGATATAACCCCGATTAACATTAAATAACAAAAAAGCATTACAATTAGTATCAACAGGTTTATAATTATATATGATATTAAATTCTTTTTTACAGCAAAAATGTTAATGCAGACGCTTCCAATTTGACATTAAAGGTTAAGTTTTTCCATAAAAAGGAATCCAATAGACACATTTGACATAGATAAACCCCAAATATGCAATTTCATTAATAACATTACATTTTGTATTTTTGATTGTTACAGCAAAATCTTGTAACTTTTCAGTACATTGTGTTTATGTATGCAGTTTACCCATTTGAAAACAAAATTTCTCAAAAAAAAACTATAAAATTATTTATTCTGTAGTGAAAAGGCTATGATGTCACTGAGGTGCAGCAGTCATGAGCAGCTGCGAAGGTAAATCGAAAGGAAGTCATACAAATAGGAAGCTTTATAATACAAGAGTTTTACTGCAAGTTTGATAGAAGTGTAATGAGTGTTGTTCAGTCTTTTGTTTTCTATGTTGTGTTTTGTATACTTAGAGTGCATTTCTTTCTAACCAAAATTTTGTAAACGTTGTGTGGCGTTTGTTGTTGCTTTCTAAACGCTACAAAAGTAGAAACAAATACATCGTTAAATCAGTGTTTACTGACCCTGTTTGAAAAGTTTATGTAAACTTTGCAAACGTATGTTAGAAACAAATGATCAAAACATGTGCGCGCTTAGCCGTTTGCATCGTTTGTGTTAGAAAGAAAAGCACTCCAAGTCTATGGTTTGTCTGTTGATCGTTTTTCGTTTTTTACCATGGCGTTGTCAGTTTGTTTTCGACTTATGAGTTTGAATTCACTTTTGATGTATTTCGCCTCTCTTTTTGAAATGCATATTAAACCGATAGTTCCGAGCAAATCAATTAGGAGAGCAGCTAATCTTTGAAACTGTTCTCCTAGTAAGAGAAGTAACTAGTTCCAAGTATAATATACACCCATGAGGGCGTGAGCACGATTCGGTTTGGATTAATCTTATTTGCACCATGATATTATGGTAAATGCAAATTGATTTATTTCAATAATTTAGGGAATCAGCAATTTAACATTATTTAATGGTAAATCATAATAAATGCAGGATACCCATTTACATTTAATGGCATCATGGCGTAAATTATAATTGCAGTCAGATTCAAGATTCTAGGAAATTTGTATCTGAAAATGATTATATACCTGGTGACATTTGGCCTGGAAAGCTTGAACTAGAGTAGACAGTATCTAAAAATAAAAAGAATATGTAAATGTACGTTTTACTATTATTTTGCATTTTTTAGATTGAAATGGTATGAATAAAATTTTTTTTTTGAAAGACTTGTCTTAGATATAATGTTTTCCTGACTGCCGATAAAAACGCACCTCTGTCAATAGAATTAAAGGATGTTTTATGTTAAATGAAAATGTTTGTAATATAATTGCAATGTATAAATAAATCATGTTTAACAATAATTAATCATTTTACAGAATGTAAAATTTTAGGTTAGGTACCAACATTTCTGTTTTCAAGAAATTACGGTTTGTAAAGTTGTGTTTTAAAAATTGTTTTCGGGTCAAATCATACATTTCAATCGAACATTGATGATTATTCATACGATTTTTAATAGAATTCGTTTTATTGAAGAATTTTGTGTTAAATTTGATATAAGTTAAAGGTATATTCATCAGTTGTTTCAATAATATGTGTACACTTGCATTTTTGGCCAAAGATTCAAGGTTCTCATTGGTACATTTCAGTGCTGGAGATAATCAAATACAAATTAAATACATGTAATTGTATAAACCACTTTGTAGAATTTTAGTCAAGGAAACTAAAAATAAGTGTTGCAATGTAATAGTTCCCGAACTATTTTTTTAAAACTTTAAATAGTCAGAAAATTTTAGCTAATGGCTTATTTAAAAAAAAATTTACTGTATTGAATGTGGCAAAGTTTTGTCATCTTACATATAACCCAATAAATGTTGTGAAACATTCACAAATTGTTAATGGATACAATGGCCTGAAATATGACCTAAAGTAATAAAAGACGGGAAACATAATGCATTTAACATACTACTTAGTCCTGGGAATTGACCAATGGTATCTTTTGCTGCTAAAGGGTTACCTGAAAATGTAAAATTATAGTAACTGCTGTAATTTATCTTGTTTGCTACTGGATATCTTGTCCTACTTATCAACTTATTTCATTTATAAAAGTTCGATTTGTATAATTTCATATCTCATTATCGTCTCCTCCTTTCATAATTATAGATTATGGATAGCTTTTTAAACGAGAGAGTATTTCTCGGTTGCAATGTCGAGTAGGATGATATGCAAGATTATCACAAAATAATCAAATAGCGATAACTGATATTTATCAGTCAGTGACTTTATATCAATTTAGGCAGAAAGGTTACACAACTACTACATTTTGGACAATTTTCTTATAGTTTTGTAAAATGACATTTTGTGCATGGATGGAACTGTATAAACAAGTGCATACAACATGTATAGGCATCAAATGTCGTCACGACATGTGCATAAATGCGCGTAAGTGTTTATGAAAGAGGGACGAAAGATACCAGAGGGACAGTCAAACTCATAGATCGAAAACAAACTGACAACGCCATGGCCAAAAATAAAAAGACAAACAGACAAATAATAGTACAGATGACACAACATAGAAAACTAAAGACTAATCAACACGAACCCCACCAAAAACTGGGGGTCATCTCAGGTGCTCCGGAAGGGTAAGCAGATCCTGCTCCACATGTGGCACCCGTCGTGTTGCTTATGTTATTACAAATCCGGTAAATAGTCTAATTCGGTAAGTCACATTCGTGAAAAGGGAAGGGTATTGTAGTTACGACATAAGGAACATATCCGATATCATCTGTGAAACGGTTATTCCATAACGGTCAACCAACTCGTGATGGCGTCCGTAAAATTTACGAAGGGATGATTTCAACTTCACCATTTGGAACTCTTGGTTTAATAGCTTCCTTGTGAGCAGCAATCCTCTATCAAGGAAATCATGATAGGAAATACAAGCCCGGGAATATCGTATCAATTGGGAGATATATACTCCGTATGCAGCCGCTGCTGGAATGTTGCTACATAGAAATGGAAAGTTCACAATTGGGAAGCTGAAATCATCTCTTTTGTCGTAAAGTTTTGTTTTCAACCGACCCTCATTGTCAATTTCTAGATGTAAGTCAAAATATGAGGCAGACTTAACTGTAACTGTAGTATCCTTTATCTCTAGTTCGATTGGGTATATTCGTTCAACATAGTCACCAAATTTTGTATTATTTAGTGAGAGATGAAAGGGACCGAGAATGTATATGCAATATATTTCATACGCCACAATAAGGCAGTTGAAATAGCAGTCAAATAATCTTCAATTTAGTTACAACACAGGAAAGACTATTTTAAATATCTAGTCACACGTTTACGGAACTAGACATTGAAAAAAAATGCTATTTTCCAGAAGGAGATATCTCAATGTAAATCAATATTCATATAATTAAACATGATAATTTAAGAAGTGCAAATATTGCTGGCACGCTTATAAGACACAATGAAAATACCTTGTCCAGGTGGGCTCATTAGAGCATTCATACGTGCAGCATCCAGGCCCGGTACTATAGCTGTCAGCACTCCATTCATAAAGCATAAGCCTAACAGTGCCCAAAGAAAATATTGTGCATACATTTTGTTCCTGAAAAGAAGATAATCATCAATAACTTCATTTCTTTACGACCAAAATAAATAGAATTAAGGGTAGGTTATTTTTTTTTTTTATTGTTTATTATCATATATTTGTATTCTCATTTTGATCTGTATTTCGACGTTGTTCGACATGTATTTGGAGAAGGATTTATTTTTATCCCGTTTACTTAAAGTAGAAGGGTGTTTACATTAAGTCCGATCTACTCAAAACATAAAATTTAATAATAAACAACACTGTGCTGACATTGAACGAAATCTTATGCATCAGAATTATGTGAAGCCTTTGCAGTTATCGCTTGGTGGCGGCAAAAGGGGAAAAACTATATTTCAGAATTTATTTGTTACCATTATGCTTTCTCGGCACTGGTTGGTCAATCACTATTTTTGACTACGGATAAAGAGTTGTGACAAAATTACTTATAAAATAATTCGATTTACAGGACTTGACCGTTAAATCGTTTATCAGAGGAAAGCAAGACTTGCGACAGTTCATACACATGTCAATGTAACGCGCATGTCTTAATTCGATTACACGGCATATCAATTTTAACAGCTATAGCACTCCTCATAATATTCTGAATGCATGATCTGCTAGGAAGTAACTGAATATATCTAAGGTCAGATTGTTGAGTTTATTGTATGCATAAATAATGTAAACACATCCATCCCTCCTCTTTTAGTTTATCGATACTGCTGTTTTATGTTTTATTTTCCAGATTTCTGTGTCCCTAACCTCATTATAGAACTCCTGTCACGGCTTCTGGATTTACAACTTTTCGCCAGTCTATAAACACAATTTACCACAGTACGACGTCCATCGGACGAGTGATAACGGATTAACAGTCATAGTGTTCCGATAAATAATGTTATGACAGTCTTTTAGAAGAGTTCATTACTAGGGAGAACATTATAGGCTGCACCAGTACTGATGAACTTGATGTATTACTATATTATTGTTTAATTTAGAACATTAATTCATGTAATCTTCATTTACACCTCAAACGTAGTTTCTCATGTTGATTGACATCTGTTGCCAGGGTTCAATTCAGCACCCCATTATTTCAAAATTTCATTTCATTTTAGTTTTAACTTGAATTTAGAATTTTATTTATCTATTTTATTTTAATGGTTTGATTTGCATCTTGAATTTACCAAATTAGCTTACATTTACATGACGCATTAAAGTATTCTCCAATTTCGTACATACACGGTCATTAACTTAAACATGTTAGCCTATATGGTCATGACAAACATAAAATATGTAAAAATATGGGATTAAGAATGTTAATTGTTTTTTATTTATTTTTTTTTTTTTGTGTGTTTCCGTGCGACAAACTTTTGTCTATAAATCCTATGCTTTACATATAAATGGATATCAATGCCTCCCGTACACCACTGATTGGACTTTAAGAACATAATTTTCCATAAGAAATAATACCAGTTGTCTCCCTTTTAAGACAGGTTTTGACGTGTTTCAATACATGTGTACGCTAACTTTTCATCGGATAACAGTGTTAAAAGAACCAGTGTCACCGTTTGTCCAAGCAAATACTGCATTTTTTCTTTGTAAATAAATTTAGTTTTGTTGTTTTCTTTGAACATATAGCAAAAATGACGACTATAAAGATAGAAAT
Organism: Mytilus californianus; assembly: GCF_021869535.1. Taxonomy (NCBI): domain Eukaryota; kingdom Metazoa; phylum Mollusca; class Bivalvia; order Mytilida; family Mytilidae; genus Mytilus; species Mytilus californianus. The sequence continues at coordinate 98,513,754 of NW_026262668.1, forward strand.
ACGAAGACCTATGGGATATGTTTTGTAAAGAGTCCCGATGTTCCAGTTGTAATAATAACCAAGTGAGGTTTACCAATTTAAAGATCCTTTTAATAAATTCATTGTTACAGTGACTGCCGTTTATTTTTTTTCCCATAAAATATACCTCAATATTCTTTATACCCGTACTCATCCATATGACAAACAAGGGGACTTTTCTTTTCCCTTTTTAAGAAGTTTTGTTCAATGATGTTCCTTCCTTTTATGTAGTTAGATGGTTTTTTGCAGAAGTGCCGTTGATTTAATTGAAAGTGTTGCTTTTATTTCTACAAAAAAAACTTTTAAATCGGTACAATAACTTTACGTACTTTTTTCAGTTAAAATAGACATTGATTATGGGATTGCAAATGTATGATTCCTTATGAACCAATATTTCCCCTCAGTTGTATATAGTTATGTTGTAATCAAAGCTGACAACTTAAAAATTGTCCCTTGGATGATTCTGTTTGTTATTTAGGTTTAACACAATATTATCAACAACTACAAGGCAAGGATTGCAATGTGTGCCTAGTGCAAGGAGTGCACTTTACGACTGATTTCGTTACCTGTCAGCATTATTTTACACGTTAATATCACTTAAATTCTCCCTTGCCATGCTCGTCCGAATTTAAAACATTTCTTTACTAAAATCCTTGGTATAATTAATAAAACAAAACTCTAGGTATAGGTTTAGTTGCTCGCAGTAACTTTTCTCTTTTCTAGCAAACAATGTTTAATAACATTATAAACCAATATATTATAACAACAATATTCAAAATACAAAATACATTTAAATGGACTGAAATCAAACTTGATATTGTTATCATACATTAATATGCAACAATAAACGGCAAGCACCTTTCAAGGAAGTGACAACCAAAAAATTTCTTTACATAATATAACGGAACCTCTAACTTTAAACCGCCAAAGTATTTCACGTGCAAATATATTTATATCCCATACAAGAACCCGTTATACAACTAATCTCACTAACCAGTTTTGAACATAGAAATAGTATAACTATAAGGCAGGGAAAAACCCCAAGTCTCAACGAAAAGAAATCTAAATTGCTTTAATAATATGTCTTTCCCTATCTTGCCTTATGGATATAATAAGTGCTTGTTTAGGTTGGGTTTTTTATTGTACGTTTTTGTCCACGCTCATTATGCGTCCTCTGATCAAACTAATAAGGTGATCATCACTAATATGTAGGTAAACAAGTGACGTGCTTTGTGCTTATCTAAACTTTTGAATCTCATCAATAGTAATTGCTGTTTTTGAAAATATATTGATGTGGATAATTTTGTCACTTCTGATGAGTTAATGAACAAGCGAATGTGAAGACAGATATAAAAAAAATGTTACACTCTTTATTCCTGTAATATTCCCTTCACTGTATTCCAAATTCTACATGCTACCAAATCGTGGTTCCGGGCTGATTCTTAAACTTTCTTTCTCAGTCTCTAATTTTTTATGTTGTGTTTTGTGTACTGTTGTTTGTCTTTTTGTCTTTTTCTTGTCCCTTTGGTATCTTTCTCCTCTCTTTTAAGTCCAATACGCTTCACCTTCAACGCACTTATCGTATAATAAACATTGGATTTAGCCCAATTAATTCAATAAAAGTGAGGATCTGCACATTGTATTTATGATGGCTCAGTCGAGCCTAAAGCGTCATTGAGATTAATAACATTCAGATTTGTATTTTGACAAATGGTTTCAAATATAAAACAATAACTGCTGATGCTTCAAACCGTGTTGTAAATATATTTGACTTTACCAAGTCAGGAATATGACAGTTGTTATTCATTCGTTTGATGTTTTTGAGCTTTTGATTTTACCATTTGATTAGGGACTTTCCTTTTTAAATTTTCCTCGGAGTTCAGTATGTTTGTGATTTTACTTTTTGGTAAATTTAAATCCAAACCAAGAAACGTATGCACCAATACTTAACCTAATGTGCTTTTGAATTCGCAAGCTACATATTCCTTTTACCCAACTTCGATGTTCTACTTCTCTCTTAAATCATGATCTCTATAGAGTCAATATCATTTCTGATCCGTCTTGCCGCTGCGGTGTTAATCGTAAAGATTCGCTTCATTTCTTTTTTAATACATAATTTTAATCCGACATTATAAATAAGCTCATAGAAAAACTTAGCTGTATCCAAAATGACTGTCCATTTGTTTTAGAACTATTAAACTTGCCATTGAAAAATTGATTCATTATTCAACTTATCAAATATAGAAGTATCATTAAAAAAGAGGCGAAAGTCGAAAACAAACTGACAATGCCATGTCAAAAAATGAAAAAATATCAAATGACAAACAGTAATCAAAACACAAAATAGACATCTAAAGACTGAGAAACACGAAACCCACCAAAAACCGTGGGTGATATCAAATGCTCCGAAAGGGTACGCATATCCTGCTCAATTAGTGGTACCCGTCGTGTTGCTATGTAAGTACAAACCGGTCGATAAGTCTTATACGGTCGGTCGTCATCTATGAAACAAATATTCCATAACGGTCATTCAATTCGTGATTGGTATCTGAGCAAATGAAATATGTTCCAACTGAACTAAAATAGAACTTTCGCTGAAATGTTATTTTTAATCCTTCATTGGGAACGGTATAACAATAACAAAACGCAAAGAACAAGGAGCAAAACTAATAGAATAAGTAGACGCATAATATAAAAGATGTATAAAACAGATTGTCAAAATTAAAGAGAAAATATATGTCTTACCTTTACCTTAGCGCTGTAACTTTCAGAATGACGAAGAAGACATTATAACTGTAGATTCATTCCTTTGACGCCCACTAGTAACGTGGATAACCTAAAACCATGTGACACCCATGAAACATCTTCAGTAAGATTTTCAAGGGTCCTAAAGCTGTTTGTTTAATTCGCAGAAACATATAACATGATTAATATGAGTATTTCTCATCATCTGTTACAAGTTTGAATGGTTTGAGGCAGTCAACCTATAAACGAAAGTTTATGTAGAGTTTAGTATTATCTTGCAACCAACTTCAGTGTATTACGTTTCTATTTTGGAGAAAAAATTTCAATTGCTATACAAAGCCTTCAGTCGTATAAAGGTATACCGTGTACTGTTTCTTTTTGTATTTGATAACTATACATACCAAACACTGAAAAAAACTAACAATCACAGCAACTATTGTCTTTAGGACATTTTACTTTATTGATTATTGTAGGGCTCTTGCTCCTTCCAATAGATTTAATATTTCAAGATTTGTTTTCTATGTAGGATAATATAAATTCTTGAATGAAGTAATAAAACATGCAAAAAAGACGCAAATGTATAAATATGTGGATTAAAGGCAACAGTAGTTTACCGATGCTCTAAGAAGATACAAATCAAGGTTACAAAACTCTTAGATAAAATGTCACATACGGCAATAAGACATAACTGCTTTATCTACAGGTCAGACAACTATTTTGGTATTTAAATTCCAAGACCGCTAAAGCGTGTCGTTAATCATTTGAGACACAGACATAATATATCGATCAATTCGTGATGATGACCTTAAACCATGTAGTGTCGTTTTCAGTCTTTACCGTAAATTTGTTGGAACCGATTTTGTTTCAGATGCACAACCCTGTTAATTTGAAAAGTTATTTGATAAGTTAATCATCGGTCTGGCTCTTCACAAAGTATATAATTTTTTCATGATCTAAAAAAACAGAATTTGATTGGCAACACTTGTTTGATATACTTCAGTAACATATTCCTGAGCGCTTACTTTTACTGTAGAAAAAAAGGTAGTTAGAACGTTCAATAGTTCTATAGTGGGACATCTTGATTTTTGAGCACTTTCGGTATCCACTATAAAGACGAGATTTTCATCGCCCTCTGTATGTCAATACCAAAGGAGAGAATGACCGATTTGAGATTTTCTAAAATCTCCTCTTTCGAAAATGATGTAGGGGTAAATGTTGAATTCCCAGATTTGCTGTAAAACTCAAGTTCTTTAGTTAGACATTCCAAATAATGATTTTTGCATATTAAACAATGAGAGTTTGAGACTTTGTCTGTTGGAATATGAAATGTTGTGTGTAAATGTTTTTTACACAAATACTTATAATAGTTTTTTGCTAATTGGTACCAGGCATTGGGTAATCGTAATCAATAATCGTAATCAGCTGTAATCGATTACATTTTGCAATATTATAAAATGTAATCAGTAATCTTGTTATTTCGGATTACAAGTATTCGTAATCAAATCGATTACAATGTAAAAAAAAAACAGGTGTAATCATGATTATTTTTAGATTACTTTTAGATCACATTCATACGATTACTTGTTGATTACAAATTGTGTATATGACAAAATATCAAACTAGCATTCACTATGATTGATCATATCTTCTATAAAGTTTAGTATAACCAAGTTGGGCATATAGTATGAAAATTTGTGATTTATTTTGTTAACAGTTCACTAAATGAATTTTCCTTTCCAAATGTTACATTGTGAGATTGAGTCCTTCTGATACAATAATATGCTTTGAAATCATTTTATGTTTCCTGATGGTCAATGCTGATATGAACTAAATTTTAGTTTTACACTATATTTTGTTATAACTACAAGGAAATTCGATAACATAGAACATTGATTTGGGGATTTAATTCCAATTTTGACTTTGATGATCGACATAAATGAGCCCAATTAAATAATAATGGAGATTAGAACCAAATTATTTCGTTTTTTTTTTACAATTTGTAAATATTGTGTTTTCCATAAATATTTTAAGCTTCCTGACTACATTGTATATCAAGTATCCAAAATGAAAATAAACTACTTATAACTTTATTGATATTGCAATTAAGATAATTATTTTTTTATTCTCAAAGTCACCTATTATTTGTCTAAAACATGATGTAGTGATTTACACCTGTAAAACATATGTATGTGTCAATTATATCCCCGGAGACATTAAAACTACTTAATTAATTTTTCATTATTTGTTCAGGTCTTTTATGTTTTATTTTTTTTGTTAATTATAAAAATTTCTTTAATATCACAGTATACAATATGAACATTAGTACTAGTAATCCAAAGTAATCATGATTACTGTAAAGAAAAATATTCTAATGCAATCGATTACAATTGAATGTATGTGTTATTGAAATGTAATCGATTACATTAAATACCCAAAGTAATTGCAATTTGATCAATTACATTTTAAAGTAATCGACCACATCCCTGCTTGGTACTAACATGCATCATTGTAAGTTGTTTTAATAGTTCAAACCGATTCCATGCTTGTAGGCCACTCAAATTTTTTTGAATCAGTCCATGGCAGCATAAATCATATCCGTACTTGGCATAACCAAACTTAAAGCAAACCGTACTTCTATTGCTGTTATGCATTTAAAACAAGAGGGCTTAAGATACTAAGGGAAGATACTAAGGGGACATTCATAAGTTGAAGAGAAAATGACAACCGTATGGCAAAAGAAAAACGAAAAATATTACATAAAAACACAAACAAACATTTTAACATCACCGGGTACATCAACATATTTTTAAGATAATATTGGCGGAAATAATGTATACATAAAGCTTATCATTTGGAGGGACTGCACACCAATTTCAATAAACATACCAACCGAAAGATTAAAGTGTAGTAGTATGCCTACGGGAAGCTATCTCAAAAATGAATAAGCAATGACGGTAAACCTATAAGAGCATACATGGACACTTTTTATTGTCTCCGCACAGCATAAACGACAACCTATGGCAATTTAATGTCAAAGAAGGGATACGAAAAAAAATATTCTTTAAACACGCCTTACATTGGTTATTAATGTATATAGATTTAACGTCGATTATTTATGCAACAAAGCAGTGTGTATGTACTGTCACTTTAATATGACATTTCTTTTCTTACTTTGAAATTTTATGCACATGACTTTTAACGTAGGATAAAAATCCGAAGTTATGCTATCGGCCAATTCTTTTATACACTCAAAGACAGTTTTGCAACACTTCATCTGAGACTTATGAGTGTCAAACTTTGAGGGCTGATATCGTTGTAGAAAATGCTAAAAGTGATCTGAAATTAACAGCATTCCGGTTTCAAAGTCAGTTGTGAACGTTGTATGCATTTTTTCAACTAGACCGTGTGCAAAATGTTTTTTTATTTCTAATTGGGAATATTAACTTTGACCCCTTCCCTCAAAGTTTGTAAATAGTGTAGCTGTCTGAATTATGACCAACATAACTGTAGTACTTTTGAACAAATAAATGATTGAAGAATAAATAAACACAAACTTAACAGATAAATCGAGATTTTCTTTTACTTCATTTTCAGTCAGAAGTTGAGTTGCTTAACTACTTTTGAGTTGTTCACTTGGAACTCTATTTTACCTTTAACATGTCGTTATGGAAAAGATAAGGTTGAGATTGTTCCGATAAATTGTAATTAAAAACATTTTTACCTTTACCAAAGTCACAAACACGATAGTTCTGACAGTATTAATAACACTACCCTCATGTTAAAATAAATCTTGTTTTAGATTCTCAATGACAAATTATCAGAAATTATGAAATTCGTTTATTTTTGGAAATTCTTGTAAATGCCCTTAAATATCAACTATTACACTGAAAATAAATTATTTTTTTCAAATATCTAGAAAGAAGATTCACTTTCAAAAGTTATCTTAAATATTTGTATATCTTATCTGTAATACAATGCACGTAAAATATAACAAAAACACTAATTAGACAAATTTCACAAATACATGAGGTACCATTACTCATGTGTAACACCAGGTCATATTACATGTTATGAAAATTTTAAACTAGATTTACTTTCTTATTCCTTGAAATATTACACTGAAATAAAATGTTTAGCGAAGTTTTCCTTTTCGTTCATTTTATCATTGATTAGATTTTAAAGAAAAGCCGAATGAGCACAATACCTGGAGAGAACTAAACAAGAAGCATGATTACTGCAGTAAGGGACAAGTATATCAAAGAGCCTTACAGTTTCATGACAGTTACAACAAATAAAAAAACTACCAAGATCAGCTTTTAATTGAGAGACCAGACCACAAATATACTAGATCATAAACTTTTCAAGGTGACAAATTTTTTTTTTAAATTGTCTAATTTGTTGTACATCAGTCCTGAAATTTCCATTCTGTTCTTTTCTTCTTTTTTTTCCATATTCTGATCATCCACCATTGTCAACGTTAATTATTTTGCAGACAAGTGTGTTGGAATTATCACAAAACAAAAAGTGGTGCACCATATTTATAAAAAAATCTGAAACAGGGTTCAAATTGCTCTCAATGCCAAAAGATGCCATATTTTCACAGATTTGTCAACATTACTGAATAAAAGTTCAATAAACCAGCATAATTTACATATAGATATCACTTTCTGTCAAGAAAGATGGTCCAGACTTTACTTTCGGGAATTTGGGAATCAGCCTCTTAGGTCATAGACCATCACTATTTTTTCCTATTTGTTCATCATAATGTTTTGTCACATTAAAATAATCAGAATCTGCAGTTTCTGCAAAATATTTGGTGTGGGCATTTTTCTGTTCAATTCCCAACATATATCCAAAATTTAGTCAAAATGACACTGACGCTGTTTACAAATTAAGCCAGTATACATCCCTACTGCTAAGGACTAGACAAGCCAGTATACATCCCTACTGCTAAGGACTAGACAAGCCAGTATACATCCCTACTGCTAAGGACTAGACAAGCCAGCATACATCCCTACTGCTAAGGACTAGACAAGCCAGTATACATCCCTACTGCTAAGGACTAGACAATCCAGTATACATAATAAAATTGAGAATGGAAATGGGGAATGTGTCAAAGAGACAACAACCCGACCATAGAACAGACAACAGCAGAAGGTCACCAACAGGTCTTCAATGCAGCGAGAAATTCCCGCACCCGTAGGCGTCCTTCAGCTGGCCCCTAAACAAATATATATACTAGTTCAGTGATAATGAACGCCATACTAAACTCCAAATTGTACACAAGAAACTAAAATTAAAAATAATACAAGACTAACAAAGGCTAGAGGCTCCTGACTTGGGACAGGCGCAAAAATGCGGCGGGGTACCCTACATCCCGACTGCTAAGCCAGTATACATCCCTACTGCTAAGGACTAGACAAGCCAGTATATATCCCTACTGCTAAGGACTAGACAAGCCAGTATACATCCCTACATCCCGACTGCTAAGCCAGTATACATCCCTACTGCTAAGGACTAGACAAGAGATGTTCCTAAAACTGTAAATATTACATTTTTGTATTTGGCCTAATCATTCCTTCTATCTGCTGAATAATTAAAATAAAACACCCAAAAGTATATTTCAATTCTCTTCTTTCATTTCCGTCCCATGAAAAACTAAATGAGAAAGAGGAAAAAAGGAAGAAAAAATACACTGTATCTAGAGGGAACAATAACCGTGGTGGACAACGAAAATAGGTCATTAATTGTGGTCATAGTCTTGAGAAATGAAAAAAAAACTGATTCGCGCACACTTGCACATCTTTCACTTATGATGAATACCAAACTGGGAGAAGAGAGTCAGTCAGCTGTATGAAGAGCGATAACTCAAAACTTGATCCTAATATCTATACACTTGAAAAACATAATGTTCTATTAAATAATATAAACAAGTGAAACTGTGAGCTACTGCTCACTGATGACATCCCCGCCCAAATACTTGACGGTAAACAGAAAGTTGTTGAGTGACAAATCTGTAAACGCATCACACGGTATAGCTGACTTATATAAGTACTCAATTACAGAAGTGTGGATTGCATTGGAAATAATGAATTTACTATGAATCTTATACGATTTCCAACTGCAAAATGAAAGTTTAAGAATCAACAAGTGAAACTGTGAGCTACTTCTCACTGATGATACCCCCGCCCAAATACTTGACGGTAAACAGGAAGTTTTTGAGTGACGAATCTGAAAACGCATCACACGGTGACTTATATAAACCCAGAAACCAAATTTCAGAAATCCTTGTTATGTAGTTCCTGATAAAGATGCGACGAAAAATATTCATGGGACGGACGGACGGACTGACGGACGGATGGATGGACAGACGGACGGACGGACGGATGGATGGATGGATGGATGGACGGACAGACAGAGGTAAAACAGTATACCCCCACTATTTTAAAGCGGGGGTATAACTATGAGCATAAAAATAAAAGCAGATACATGATACATGTTACAACTATTTGACTCCTTTATTTAAGTGTCTTTGCTTTACAATAGAGTTACAGTAGTCACCCAAATTTAGGATATAAACAGCTGGTCTTCAATGGACATAATCCTTATTAATAAATGTATTTCACTTGATTTTTTTCAAGAAAGGGAATTTCGATCAAAAATATTCCTTAGAAATTTATGTTTCGTATGGATGTAAAAAAAGACAAGATAAAATGAACCCCATCCTCTCGCTACCGAGATAATGGAACATAATTTACAACGTTTTCTCTGATCTTGGTAAAATAATTTTCCATGTTCATCATTCTTCCTTTCTTATCGGCTTCTGTCACTGCGAAGTCTGGTTACTTTATCTTAATCTGTTAAGCATCGAGCGTTTATCTCGATTTTTTATAGTACGATTATTCAATCAAAGAGCTGAAAGCTCTGAGGAAAAATGACGCAATTGTCTCTAATATTGGGATATTTTTGATGCAAGTCTTGATTTTCACATAATTTATCTACTGAATCTTAAGAGACTTTTCAGTTCATGGTAGGTAGGCTGACTGACAATAGAATAGAAATGAATTGTTTTCAATGTCTAAGGCTTTTTTATTTGTTTGTCAAGATATATGTATATGTATATATATATATACAAGTCTAAATGGAAAACAACGTTCAAACCTATGATTGCGTTGGATAAAAACCGCAATTTTTATACGTGTGCATGCAAAACAAATTTCTTAGTAGAGGGGTCTAAATACAGCACAAACAACATTTTCCAAAAGACCAATAAAGTGAAAAAGTATATTTTAACAAAACGCATTTGACTAGCAGCTCGAACAATTGATGTTCTTAAACCCTGCTGACTGCCATTAGCGATTGCCAAATACACGGATCACAAGATGTAACAAAATGGATCTTATAATTAATTTATTACCAAACAGAAAACAATAAATTGGCGGAAAAGATGGTATACCGCACACATGAGGTGCAAAATTTTGTACACCATATCCAGATTTCGACAATTAATGTCTCTTCAGTGATGTTAGGAATCGAAACGGTATTTGGAAGGCCATATAATTTACCTCAATTTAGGATAGACTCTTTAATTTTGAAAGAGTCGAAATAGGTTGAACGGATTATATAAACCCGAAGGCAAATACAATACAAACCCAAACGAAAAATATAAACAAGTCTAAATTGAAAACAACGTTCAATCATATGATTGCGTTGGATAAAAACCGCTATTTTTATACGTGTGCATGCAAAACAAATTTCTTAGTAGAGGGGCTCAAATACAGCACAAACAACATTTTCTAAAAGACCAAAAAAGTGAAAAAGTATATTTTAACAAAACGCATTTGACTAGCAGGTCGAACAACTGATGTTCTTAAACCCTGCTGACTGCCATTGGCGATTGCCAAATATACGGATCACAAGATGTAACAAAATGGATCTTATAATTAATTTATTACCAAAAAGAAAACAATAAATTTGCGGAAAAGATGGTATACCGCAAACATGAGGTGCAAAATTTGGTACACCATATCCGGATTTCGACAATTAATGTCTCTTCAGTGATGTTAGGAATCGAAACGGTATTTGGAAGGCCATATAATTTACCTCAATTTAGGATAGACTCTTGAATTTTGAAAGAGTCGAAATAGGTTGAACGGATCATATAAACCCGAAGGCAAATATAATACAAGCCCAAACGAAAAAATAAAAACAAGTCTAAATTGAAAACAACGTTCAAACATATGATTGCGTTGGATAAAAACCGCTATTTTTATACGTGTGCATGCAAAACAAATTTCTTAGTAGAGGGGTCTAAATACAGCACAAACAACATTTTCCAAAAGACCAAAAAAGTGAAAAAGTATATTTCAACAAAACGCATTTGACTAGCAGGTCGAACAACTGATGTTCTTAAACCCTGCTGACTGGCATTGGCGATTGCCAAATATATATATATATATACAAGTCTAAATTGAAAACAACGTTGAAACCTATGTTTGCGTTGGATAAAAACCTCAATTTTTATACGAGTACATGCAAAACAAATTTCTTGGTAGAGGGGTCTAAATACTGCACAAACAGCATTTTCAAAAAGACCAAAAAGTGAAAAGAATATTTCAACAAAACGCATTTGACTAACAGGTCGAACAACTGATGTTCTTAAACCCTGCTGACTGCCATATATATATATATATATATATATATATATATATATATATATATGTGTGAAGTGAATATAAAAAAGAAGATGTGGTATGATTGCCAATGAGACAAATCTCCACAAGAGACCAAATGACACAGAAATTAACAACTAAAGGTCATCGTACGGCCTTCAACAATGAGCAAAGCCCATACCGCATAGTCAGCTATAAAAGGCCCCGAAATGACAAATGTAAAACAATTCAAACGAGAAAACTAACGGCTTAATTTACGTACAAAATAATGAACGAAAAACAAATATGTAACACATCAACAAACGACTACCACTGAATTACAGGCTCCTGACTTGGGACAGGCACATACATACAGAATGTGGCTGGGTTAAACATGTTGGCGGGATCCCAATCCTCCCCCCTAACCTGGGACAGTGGTGTAACATGACTATATTTATATACTGGTTGTTTCTTTTGTATAAAGAAATGGCTCAAGACTACCTGAACGATCTACAATATTCAAAGTTATATGTGAATTTGTTTCTTGCAATTTCATTATTCTTAGTCAATGATACATTAACAGACTATCCCCTTCTTTGTAGAATTATTTAACAAAATGATGATGAAGAGCCCGTAGTAAGCAAGCTCTGATACCCCACATAGTCCTTATTTAAGAGATAAGTTATAAATGACTTAGTGACATTGTTATTTCTGTTACTTAAAGGATGATCAAATTCTGTAGATTTGGACAATAGTATTGTTATACTAGCTTGACAATTACAAATATAGTGAAACCATTTATACAACCAAATTTCATTGTTGATATTTATATATATATAAACTGAAATCTTTAAATGACAACATAAATTATTGCAGAATTATCTTTTTTCAAATGATTTAATGTTTGTGAGTCATTTATTTCAAATAATTAACCCGTACTAAAATAAGGAGATGTGGTTAGATGATTGCCAATGAAATAACAGTCTGATAACTATCCACCAGAGTCTAAATAATGTGGCTGTTGGCAGTTATAAGTCACTTTACATCATTATAGCCTCATTATTTTAAAATGACCTAGCTAGACCTTTTTCTTAGGCAAGGTGTTTTATATAACTCTGAAAGCAATACAATCCAGTGTTCTCCCCAGGATTTTTTATAGCGCTGTGGTATTAGCGCCCGATTTAAGATTGATTCACCTTAAGTTTCATGTTTGTGACTTGGTGTTACATTTATTTATTACTACCATGTTAGTTTTATTTTATTGAATAGACAAAAACCTGGATTTTTTATACATGTGCCATGTGCATTAACTGAAATGCAAATAAGTGACATTTCAATTATTAATTAAACTTTAAAAATTAAAATGCCTAGATAACTTAAATAATTTGATATTATTACCACCCGTCCCCAAATGTAGCACAGTAGGTATATATTTTTTTCTCACTTTCGGTTGTTTGACTTTAATAAACTAGTTATATATCCTTTACAGCTTCATAATTTACTTACACATATTTAGGAAGGTTTACAATGACAAAATTGGAATTTCTGCATTAATTTTTATTTACATTTATCAAATTACAATTTTGCAATTACAATTGGTTTATCCTTTAATATCAAAGGAAGAAATGGAATAACTCTTTCCATAAGTACTGAAATGTTATTAAAGGCATGTTTAAAATATGCTAACATATTTTGATCATATTCCAAGATGAATATGATAGAAATCTTTTTTTTTAAAGAAGTTTTTTTTATTATTAAAGGTGGATTATCAATAAATAAATGTTTGTCAATTGAAACATTACAACCACCTTTAAAAGTTGTGTTTGGTTATTTTATGAATATGTGAATTATTGCCACCAGAAATATTTTACAAGATTTGACAATACTTGTTTTGCACTTTAAATTTTGCCCAATGAAATTGTCTCCCTTCACAACTTCCTGTTAACACATTTTGTTGTATCTCTAGGAATCATTAAATTCCATTCCTTATCCAAGTCATCCACAGTTAACATTGATTTTAAATTAATATTTAATTAATAGTTATTGAAAACTGGATGGCAAATCTGAATATTTTTTTTTTATTTTCAAGAAATTTTCGTATCCGATTTTGAAAATAGCAATGCAAGTAAATCGTAAAATACGGGCTTGTAATGAACACCTGGACAACGGGAATGCTTTGCTCAAAACAATACAGGTTCAAGGAATGCTTTTCTCAAAACAATACAGGTTCAATAGTTTAGTTGATAACTCGAAAAAAGTAAAGAAATAATCGTAATGTTTCAAAAAATGGACGAGACCACGTTGTCAGAGAAAGGGTAAAACCTTCCTTAAATACTTTTGGTATGATTCAATGAGCACTGCCTACTCCTTTCATAAAGTTTCTGCATCTTATAATTATTTTTAAAGTGAAGAAATCCAGAAAGCAATAAAGTCTTTTTAACAGAAAAACTTCTGCAATTATCGCCATTTTATTCTTTAATAGAACTGGCCCTTGCGATATTTGACCTATATTATATCTGCAGCAGTAACTTTGTAAACAAATCCATACGCACCGCGTAAATATAACCGTATCATTCTTAAAAACTTCTTAAATCTTAATAAAGACCATTATCTTTCGTATGATTTCAAGATGATTCCGATTATTATTTTTTGAATGGTTTCAAAGTTCAGCTGACAAGAAAGGTAAACATTCTTTCAAGAACTATTTTCTAGCGATAGCGATTTGTTATCATTGGTATGTAAAAAGTCCAAAACCATAACAATACGGATCTATTTATATTCTTAACGGATTGTAAAGTCATGCACATAAAAGCGAAAGCTCATATAAATATGAAAAAAATACCAAAGGGATAGCTCAAAATACCCTTTAATAACAATAAACATATGGAAAGGTTAAGAATGAAATTCTGTACAGGACATAGGTATGTAAATTACGGAACCGAGTTCGAAAGGCGGCTTGGAAGCGACCGGAAGCGATACAGTGAAATCTGGTCAATAGTATAGTAAAATTGACGCTTTGACAGCGTCATTTTCCAAAAATTGACTTGAATGTAAAATATGTTTTGAGTTAACAGTAATCATCTTGATTCGAAGAAATTTTAACCCTGTTCCAGTATTTTAGAAAGACTTGTGTTATGCGCCTTATTAGCAGCATTTTAATTTTGGTTTTTTTTACAAATTAGTAGGTCTAAATTAACCAGTGTACTACAACAAGGCGATGCCAGTACAATATATTTGAGTGATAATATATGAAGGAGTCCTTCTAACTAATGATAAACTCCAATATTTGTACAATGTTTTGTTATCCCAAGAATGTATTTTACAGAATTTCACATTTAGTTTTCCTGCTTCTTGTCTTTTTATTTCTTATAAATGACATATATGTTCTTTTAGGAGTCAGGTGTATAATACCCCTATGTCACATCCATATATAAAACAAGGGTTTTTATAGTATGATCAAAAGTTGCAGCAATATTTTTAAAGAACATGAGACTGACTTGATATTTTTTGTAAAAAATGAATCTAGCCTTAATTCCTTTGCCAAAATGATTTTGCTTAAGCTTCATAAAATCTACCAGTGTTGCTAAAAACTACACCCAAATATTTATATATTTAATACATGCTATATTACTGTGGTCAATGGTAATATTTCAATCATTAGACGACCATTCTTATTAAAAAAAAACTATTCCTTTTTTTATTCGTATTTATTGCAATACATATCTTGACAATATAATTATAAGGTGTGAAGCTGCTATTGGAGACTGGTCTTGAATTTGACAATAGAACTATGTTATCGGCATAGAACAAACATGGAAATGTCACAATGTGCACATATCCAGCTCAGAAGAAATTAGAATATTTGAAAGAGGCCTCTTCTTTCCATTACAATATCATCTGAATATAATATCGGCATGCACTGGATGAGTATTTGCCTTTTTGATAATTAAGATGATCTGATACACTAATGTTATAAAGATATTGATATGATTCTAATCTACATTATGTTATAATAGGATGATATAAAGAAGTGTTGTACCAATTCAGTTTTGCAGTGAGGTTTGAAATCCCTATCATTAATGAATTATTCATCAGCCATCAGATATTGCGTTTATCCGAGTAGGCAGTACTTCAGTGCTTTGATTTACTATAGTTTGCCATATTACTCATTTTTATTAAAGAAAGTTTGTTTTCGAAAATTTATTATCACTATAGAAAAAGAGATTTATTTTAAATAAACAATAATTTTTCCATCATAATGTGTGTGAATAAAAGATTAAAATTCTACAATACAATCACAATGTGAATTAAATATTTAAAAAATACTTTTGATAAGATCTTTTTCCAGAGTAATTGGGCATTAAATGGACAATTAATGTGTATAATTATATATATATATGGAATTTACACCTGAAAATATAGCCTTTGACATTATATTTACAGTTGATGATTAAATTCATATGTTCGTTCAAATTTAACAAAATAAATTAATACGTTTTATATACTTGAATGGCTACATTTTAATATAAAACACGGTTACAAAGAATTTCTTTTAAAAGAAACTCAATTATTTTTTCTCAAAATCTTCCGAAATGTCCTGCTATTGAATGATTGTCTTCCCGTTCTCTAATTCGCCGACAACTTTTCCGTATACAGTGACCTTAACCATGACACTATTTGTTAAAATTCTGACAATCCCACAGCGCAAGTGCGAAGGGAAAGTTAATGATTACAGAAAAAGTAAACCAACATTCGAGGAATATAGTATATTAAACAGAATCTGAAAGAAATCTTTAAAAAAACATGAACTCATTTATCAATTGTTATGACACAGTTTAAAAAAACAAATGGGAACGCATGGATTTTATTTTTCGAGAGCCCCATGCTTCGGTGTTGATTGTTTGTCAAGGTCACGTTTCGGTAACCTTAAGACAACAAAACCCAAAAGGTAATTACCAGCCAAACGTTCAGATCTACAACCTCCGAAAAAAATGATTGTTGTCGATTAAACATTATGGATTCGAAATACAAAAGTGTTCATATGACTAAGTTTAGTATAGGTGCAAGCATTGGTTCAATAATTTCGTTAACATAATATGCAAGCATTGGTTCAATAATTATCTTAGCATATGTGCATGCATTGGTTCAATTCTGACAATCCCACAGCGCAAGTGCGAAGGGAAGATAATGATGACATAAAAAGTAAACCAACATTAGAGGAATATAGTATAAACCGAATCTGAAAGAAATCTTTAAAAAACATGAACTCATTTATCAACTGTTATGACACAGTTTAAAAAAACAAATGGGAACGCATGGAAAATATATCAAAAATAACAACAAAACATAGCTATATCATCTCATTTATTTTTCGAGAGCCCCATGCTTCTGTGTTGATTGTTTGTCAAGGTCACGTTTCGGTAAACTTAGACAACAAAACCCAAAAGGTAATTACCAGCCAAACTTTCAGATCTACAACCTCCGAAAAAAATAATTGTTGTCGATTAAACATTATGTATTCGGAATACAAAAGTGTTCATATGACTAAGTTTAGTATAGGTGCAACCATTGGTTCAATAATTTCGTTAATATAATATGTGCATGCATTTGATAAATAATTTCCTAACATATATGCAAGCATTGGTTCAATAATTATCTTAGCATATGTGCATGCATTGGTTCAATAATTTCCTTTACATTTGTGTATGCATTGGTTCAATAATTTTCTAAACATTTGTGCATGCATTCGTTCAATAATTATCTTAGCATATATGCATGCATTGGTTCAAAATTTCCTCAAAATATGTGCATGCATTGCTTTAATGACTTCCTTAACATTATAATCACCACAAACTCGTTTCATATGACTTTAAGAACGTTTATATTGTGTGAAAATCGTAAAAATACAGACATATCATGACGACCAACAGTATCACCTCTGTCTGACATAAAATATACATTCCTCGATGACAATTAATCTACCATGAGCATGTTTTCCGGACAAAATTTGGTAATTAAATCTCGTCAATGATGTATTTGTGTAAAAAATATGGTCAAAGCTAAATAATTATAACTATTTTATCAAGGTGCAAATACTATGTAAGCAATTCATCACACATGACAGTTAACCAGAAGTGTTATTTTTACTAATGAGTCCGCACTCTGAAAACAGTTGATAGGTCATTATCAAAGGTTCATTATTTAACTGGACGACTTCAATTTGTAAAGGTAAGACGAAAGTTTCCATTTGATCATTAAATTCTGTTAACCTTTTCAACCTCACAACCTCACACTCATGTTAGTCATTAACGACATATAAAATTTAATAGATTGTTTACAACAAGGATGTCAGCTGTAACCAAATAATTAATAATTGTAAACACATTTATCAAAGTGCGGATTTTCAGAGATAAAAAAATAGTAAATAAACAAAACAAATGATTTTTTTTTTCTTTTATTCCTATGTATTAATTATATACTTGTATTAAAACAAAGGTTGCATTCCTTTTGCAAAGCTGACCATATTCGTTTTTGACCGGGGTTTTGACACTCTTTTTGAGTTATTTGTTTTCTTACGAACGTTTCATGTATATGTGGTTCTATTCTTTTGGAGTCGATCGCGCCTGGTTTCGGTTTCTAGGAACACGTGTCTTGCGCACTAAACTCACTATCATATTACGTTTATACCTAATCAGATAAGGCTTGTTTAACCTGGTTTTATTTGAATTGCGATATATATATATATATTACATATACACAATTAAGTCTAAATTGAAAACAACGTTCAAACCTATGACTGCGTTGGATAAAAACCGCAATTTTATACGTGTGCATGCAAAACAAATTTCTTAGTAGAGGGGTCTAAATACAGCACAAACAACATTTTCCAAAAGACCAAAAAAGTGAAAAAGTATATTTGAACAAAACGCATTTGACTAACAGGTCGAACAACTGATGTTCTTAAACCCTGCCGACTGCCATTGGCGATTGCCAGCATATACATATAGTTTGCACAATTTTACAGGAGTCCGCATATTATATACATTAAAGATTGAATAATTAATTATCTTCACGTTGGTTTACAATACCGTTCTTGAATTCATGTTGCTTATTATATATTAATGTACATATTTAACTTCATTATTATAATACGACACACATACACACGTAAATATACATGTAAATAAATTATTCTATAAAATATAACCCATCCGAGCTAGTTTATTACTATGTGCAATTTTAGTGACTTTTGTTCATGAATAAAATATAAGAATGCATTAAAACATAGACAAAGGATACTCATGTTCTATTGTGTTTAAAACAACAACACATCCGACTGGATACTGTGTGCATTATCGTTGGATATAACGCCTATTAAAGGTAAAAGTTTTTAGCACGTCTCTCTGTTTCACCGGTATGTGAAGAGTTTGTCCTTTCTTGGTTTATTGTTCTATATTTTCCATAACAGATTATTGTGTGTTCATAAATTACCTTTCAACTACTAGTAAACCAATGTAAACAGTCATTTTGATCTGAACATCTCTTAAATGACTGAACAATAAATTATTACGTTATTTTCAGTTTTTCAGTCAATATTTGTATTTATCCATTGCGGTAAATTCAGCACTGTTCAGACTCTTCGCTTGTAGTCAATTAATATCTGTTCAGTCTATAGTCAGACTGTTCAGTAGCTTCTATTTACCTGTACACACCAACATCATACTGAATTGTCTGAAATGCTACTGAACAGTATTGAATTAACTACAAGTGAACTGTCTGAACAATACTGAACTTACCGCAGTGGCTAAGTTCGAAAATTGACTGAAAAACTGAACATGACTGAATGATTTATTGTCCAGACTTTTCAGATCCTGTTAGAGAGAGACGAAAGATACCAAAGAATCATTCAAACTTATAATTAAAAAAAAAAAAGAAAAAGCCCAAAAGACAAACAACAGTACACTAAATACAACATAGAAAACTAAAAAATGAGCAACAGGAACCCATCCAAAAACCAGGAAGATCAAAATGACCGTTTCAGACTGAAAATCTTTTATTAGTGAACGTCTATGGAAAGCCAACGGGGTCAAAATTCAAAATTCGTAAATTGTAAATTTATAACTTGTAACTATGTAATTTGAACATTTGTAATTCTTGAATTCGTGATTTGTAAATTCCACATTTGTATATTGATCATTAGGTGCTACATTTGTGATATGTTTATTTGTAATTTGTAAAGTGCTAAATTCTACATTTGAATTTTTTGTAAATTTGTAGATGTCAATTAGCATCTTTGCTTTTATGTTATTTGTGAAAAAAAGTGTATTATACTTGTAAATCGACACTTTTCTAACGCGATGATTGCAAAGTGGGTGATTTGTTCATTCGACATTTGTACATTCATATTATGCTACGTTTCGTATTATGATACAAATGTACAAATTACACAGTTACAAGTTAAAAATTGACAATTCACGAATTTAGAATTTTGACCCCGTTGGCTTTCCATAAAACGTCCAATAATACATGACTTTATGGTGACCATCCAACAATATCTTTGGCTGTCAGGAAATTAAAATTGGAACTATTTGTTTTTACTTTTCATTCTTAATAACTTATTTATTACATTTTAACGTGTTTTGATATAGTTCAACCTTCAAAACCCACAATCATTATACTAACAAAAAGTAACACAAAGAACTTAATGTCGTAAAACGCCAACAATAATATAAACAAACAAACAACATGAAATAAAGCACATTGAGATTTTACGTCAATATGCTTTTTTTTTTCTAAATTAATATTGTAAATGTTTTAGATGCGAACAACAGTAACTTCGGTGTTGGTGTTATTTTTGTGTATTTTTGGTGTTAAATCACAATGGAGGAAAAGTCAAAGGAAAAATGAATGGAATTCAAATTCCATATCCAGTGAGTACGATTATTAATAAGACGATTTTATTTATGATATCGTGTTCATAACTGGGAAGTTTTTTTTCTTTACTTTGCACCATAAAACACAATTTGATCAATTGAAATTGGAATATGTATAGTGCATAGATATAAAAAACAAAAAAACCCATTTCATGACATTCCTTGAAGATAATTCTACGAATGTCCATTGTCATATACAGCATTACAACAATAATTTCGAACGACAAATATACATGACATAGCACATTCCTTTCTTCCTATCCCAATCCTTGGTTAAACGTATATATAAAGGGATCCTGTCGTCCGCCGCTTGTCTTTCTAAACGTCGGTTTCCACACAGTGAGTGAAGAATTGCTTTTTAAAATAGTAACTTCTGAAATTTGACGAAATCAGAAATATCATACAACCCAGACTGAGTTCTGATTTGCAAATACAAATGTTCTGTGTGTGATATATACCATTCACAACATTTTGAATCAAAAGTTAAACGCAGTAATTACCCAATGCTATGAACATCAGTTCTGATTAAGCGAATATTATAAAGTTAACGTCCTTTTTGCAATATTGGTGACTGTAACTGTCAGTCCTTGCAATAGTGGTGAGTGTAACTGTCAGTCCTTGCAATATTGGTGAGTGTAACTGTCAGTCCTTGCAATATTGTAGAGTGTAACTGTCAGTCCCAGTCTGCTTTTCAAAGTATTGCTTACTCATTTCAGGAAACCTTTATGATTTAAATATTTAATTTTTTGTGTTATCAATGTTTTATAAAATAGAAATTACAATTTGAATTCGATTTTGATAGTTCACAATCCTCGTTCCAGGTATTTTCCGGCTTTTTTTTTTTTGCACTTTTCGGATGATTACTTCTGATATTTGAACATGTTAATTTGCTGTTGCTATTATAAAAGCTTAATTGCATGGGTATCTGTAATAAGTATTAAACTAAATAGTGTTACACTTTATTTTATCATATTTTGATTATATCTATTTCATATCTTAACTGTGCTAAGGGGTAGTTTAAGCTCTGTGTTGTGTAAAGATTAAATCTAACCTAAAATTGAATGATAGACAGACATACTTAATCGGAAACTGAATCGAATCCAATTAACTATAAAAAGGCTAAAATAAATAGAAACCTTTATATATATATATATATATATATAACAAGGGTGCCTCGGTAGCCGAGTTGTCTAAGTAGTCAAAAGAGAAAAAAAGAAAAAAGTATAGTCGAATTATTGTATCACTAGCCTGTTAACACTGAGGTTGTGAGTTAGAATCCCGCACGTGGCAGGTGAGCTCGACTCCAATCTAAATTGACTAGGATTGTCAGTTTTCCTACCAAAGGTCGGTTGTTCTCTCCCGGGCACTCTGGCTACCACCACCAATAAAAACTGACCGTTACGAAATACCAAAATAGTGTTGAAAGTGGTGTTCAACACCAATCAATCAATCAATTAAGTATATACATGTATACATATACAACTCTAAATTGAAAACAACGTTCAAACCTATGATTGCGTTGGGTAAAAACCGCAATTCTTATACGTGTGCATGCAAAACAAATTTCTTGGTAGAGGTGTCTAAATACAGCACAAACAACATTTTCCAAAAGACCAAAACGTGAAAAAGTATATTTTAACAAAACGCATTTGACTAACAGC
This sequence comes from Mytilus californianus, assembly GCF_021869535.1. NCBI lineage: Eukaryota > Metazoa > Mollusca > Bivalvia > Mytilida > Mytilidae > Mytilus > Mytilus californianus. The sequence continues at coordinate 98,535,762 of NW_026262668.1, forward strand.
TCGAACAACTGATGTTCTTAAACCCTGCTGACTGCCATGGCGATTGCCAAATAAACGTATCACAAGATGTAACAAAATGGATCTTCATTATTAATTTAATACCAAACAGAAAACAATAAACTTGCAGAAAAGATGATATACCGCAAACATGAGGTGCAAACATTTGTACACCATATCCGGATTTCGACAATTAATGTCTCTTCAGCGATGTTAGGAATATATATATACATATTGAAAAGTTATAAAATTTGTACACGCTGTGCATAATATAGGAAAAAAATAAGGCTGAAAATGCACTAAATATTTATATGCAATATGAATAATCACATTTTGTCTATGAAGACATCAAATTGTTCTAAAATGTTCTCCATAATTTCCTACCGATTTCGCTGTTTCACTGTTTCACAGATATAGATAATATATATATATATCACGAAACATTCTAACGAATCAGATACACATTTATACAGATTGTCCACTACAAACCCACAGAAATCCAGAGAGTTATTGGCATGTTGACAACTTTGGTAGACGCTACCTTCGACGTTGTCCTCATGGACAAGCATTCTTCGCACATAAGTGTGCATGCGACCATACCCCACCACGTAAGTATTGTTTATTGTTGTTAGTTATAGTTTCGGATTTATATTGCGTTAATGAACACCACTTACACTATTGGAAGATTTAAATGCAGCTTCTTGTAAAATCAGTTACACATATTATACATCCCTGTAACGTGTTGCTGACTAACTTAATATTCATCTGTTCAATATCAACTCAGTGTACTACAACTAAATCAAGTAATCATAGAAACCTTGGCAGTCTCAATTAAGCAAGAAATCTATCCTCGCTCAAAAATTTGTATTTTTCGATTAATTCTTCTTTACTGGCTTGTAACTGCTTGAAGTTGTTAGTCAGATATATACACAACTAAACAAACCAATGCAACAAAACCAAAAGAGCAACAAAAAACCATCAGTGTTTGTATTCTTGTATTTACCTCTATGAAGCCATTTTGGTTTGACGACGGTAGTCATCAAACATAATTTGAAAAGTAAATCCCCGCTGATGATGATGCATTGGTTCCAAGTGGCTCGGTAGTTTTGGATGATAGATGTTAAGCAATGGCAATAGCTCACATTGGATCTGTGTTCCAGGTGATCCAAATATGGGATATACTTAAACATTCCTTTCAAGTAATCACTTATGTATATTTTTGAATGTGTACATTTCGAACAAAAATATTAAATAACAAAAATACCGAAGTCCTAGGTAAATTTAAAGAGGGGACAGTCCATAAGAACTGACAGATTCAAACGTGAGACTTTATCAACCAAGGGAACGAACGGAAAACAACCGTCATATTTTTATTAAATAATTTGTTAACTAAATATAAACAATTAACAGTACTAAAGCACAGGCTACTGGACAGACGATGCGTAGAGGACTAATAATCCACCAGCATCAGTTCCGTCCCAGGTGAAATTAAAAAATTATATAATATCGATAATCGGACGTACGATAGATTTTTCTTGAATGAAAATCATCAGGTACACTTGAAATCAACTTTTTGCCAGAAATGTAAAAAGTTGTAGAGCATAAAATGTCAAAAATCCGAAACAGAAGAGCAAGAACTGTTTTATGTCGTCATATTTGTTGCGTGCTTTAAATTTTCCATTGTGTGTCAATTAAAAGAGAAAACAAGACATAAAGGATTTTTTTTCCGATTTTGAATTAATATCTGAATAGATGTAGTATTAATTTATAAAATATTATTTTTTTCAGCCTGTGACCTCAGAGCTACAGACAAGAGCCCTAGACACTATGAACAATATAGTAATGGTTATTGGATTGAAATGATGTGCGCTGATGGAACCGCTTTTAATCCCAATACATGCTTATGTTCAACTTTTATTTAAATGGTAGGGTTTATACTTTTTGTATTTGTATAAAAAAATGAAACACATATTCAGAAACAGCTGATTTGTTTGTTATTTAAAAAAAACCCTTTATATTCCAATCGAAGAAACAAAGTAGAGTTTGTACAGCCCTATACCAAATCAATATATTTATTATTTTCACATCTCCAAATGTTTATATCATGTCTTAATAGTAACGTTTTATAGACGCCATACCATTATGGGATATTTGTGTCACATGTTCTACTTGTAGTAATCACTGTCCCGCTCTTTTTGTTTACGTTTGTGACATCACCGAAATATACTTTACTATAACACATTCAACCCCTTTCGTCACAGTTTCATATAATTACTAGCCAAAATGTAATACTAAAAATATATTAAGGAATGAGTCTATAAACATAATATATATGTTATATGAATTCAAGGCGCAATTACTATATAAGTCAGCCGAAAGATATTATCATTGGATTTTTACTTCCTATGAGCAATACAACTGAATCTACACGTGGACCATAACTGCGTACTCTTAGTTTATAAAGAGAGTTTCTGTTGATTTTGCTCTGTATTTGTCCATTTTGTATTTACGTCTGAAAGCAATCTCTATTTTTTTCGTGTTGTCCATTATTTAGTTTTCTGTGTAGTGTTTTGTAGATTCTTTTGTAGTTCCTCTTTTTTCTTAATTATATTATCTGTTTGTCGTCGACTTTTAGCTTTTGAATGTCCCCTTAATATCTTCTGCCCTTTTTGTTCCTATCGACAACGGATTTTTTCTATTCTTTGTCATAAAAACTGTGTTACAGTTATACACTTATTTGTTCATGTATTTGGGTTCGACAATTCCATGTTCCGATGGTTTGTAAATTTGGTTTTCTCTTATTATAAGGTTTATACAAGAGGTATTTACCAATCCGTTATAATAAGATGCCTAATCAGCAGATTTTTTTTCCTCGATATATTTTAACAGTAGTAACACTACGGGTGTCACGAGTAACGCAGTAAGGTAGGTTAAACCATGTTTTATGGTTCGCTAAACCTCCACTTGTATCACAGTTGTTAATAGTTCCGTGATATTAACAAAATTGGATGAGCAACCCAAACAGACATAATTGGTCTAAGTGACAATAATTTGGATCCAGCAGGCACAATTGTGTAAACATTCATTCTTTGTACAACACAACTGACAAAATAATTCAAACAAACATACAAATTATTCTGACAAAGACGCCAACAACAAAAATGATAGTCGATAGTACATACAGTATAACAAATGAATCTGAGAAAGACGCCACCAAAAATGTGTTTGTAGTTGATAATATAGTAAATTAAAATAGTATCAATAGTCAAGGCTCAGAGTCAAGGATGTTAATAAATATAAATACAAGGGTAAACAAAATGAAAACAAAAGGAACATATACAAGATTTATACTAGAGGCATTTACCAATCTGTTATAATAAGATGCTTAATCACCAATTTTTTTCCTTCATGGATATAAAGATTGGTAACACTACGGGTGTCACTAGAAACGTATGATGGTAGGTCTTATAGCTCGCTAAACCTCCCACTTGTATGACAGTTATCTATAATTCCGTTATATTAACAAAATTGGATGAGCAACCCAAACAGACATAATTGGTTTATGTGACAATAATTGGGATACAGTAGCCAAAAATGTGTAAACATACATCGCAGTCATACATTGTACAACCCAAATTACTAAAACATACAACCAACAAAATCTGACAAAGACACCAGCAAAAAGTTGTTGTATTTGATAGTATATACAGTAAATTAAAACATGATGCCAAACTAGTATACACTTTTCCTATAATGTATAATTTAAGTAAAATATAAATACAAGAGTAAACAAAATGAAAACACTATAAAATCTGCACGCATCCGAATCACACTTCTGGGCCCACATGCACCAGGAACACTCAAAGCCAGCAACCCGAAAGCTGGATGTACAAATACCGACCCACGTCAAGAGTCATCAGACCAAAAGAAGGATCATAAAAGTACAATGACAAATACAGGGAAAACTTTAAAGTACATAAAATGATATACAACTTCAGCACATAGAATCTATGACTCAATACCATCTTGTATTATTTGTGAAGTAGAAACTGAATATTCATCTATTAGGGCTTGGTACTTTCCGATGGAAATTTTGAAAAAAAGGGCGAGACGTTATTAACAAAACCCTGGCTGAAAATCGTTTTGCTCAGACAACGATGACGTTGTGGCAGCTGCAAGCTCTTGAATATCGTATGAGTTGAGAAATGTTTACTTCATACGCGGGTGAAGTTTGTATATTGCTGCTAAGGTGAGGACAAATGATAATTTCAAAATTGAAATCGTCTCGTTTGTCTCTAGATTTTGGTACTGAAATGAATGTTGAAGTCAAATTCGAGGTATATGTCTAGAAATGAGGCGGAGGAAACTTTAACTGTGGGTTAATTAATCTCTAGTTCGGCCAGTAGAGGCACACAGCTGGTTCCAAAAGGATGCCGACAACATGCTGAAAACATCGACCTCCAAATTCAACAATTATGTTGTCGATGAGAAACTCAAGCTACTACAAAATATGCCGAATCATATCCCAAAACAATAAACTTATAGCGTATATATGAAAATAAGAAGATGTGGTATGATTCCAAATGAGACAACTCTCCACAAAAGACCAAATGATACAGAAATTAACAACTATAGGTCACCGTATGGCCTTCAACAATGAGTAAAACCCATACCGCATAGTCAGCTATAAAAGGCCCCGAAATGACAAATGTAATACAATTCCAACGAGAAAACTAACGGCCTGATTTATGTACAAAATAATGAACGAAAAACAAATATGATATACAGCAACAAACGACAACCGCTTAATTACAGGCAGCGCTTTTAATGGATGAAAGCATTGTGTATTTTTTCTTTTAATTTTTTTCATGTGGCATGGTAGGGTAGAAAAATCGAAGGTTTTGATAGTCTTAAAACAAACCTAGAAATCAAATATTTGGAAAGCAAATCACTTGACTTTTATTAAAGAAAGAAAATATTTTCGTCGGAATTCATATCAATAAGCCTCAAACAAGAAGAAATTAGCAATATATTTTTTTCAAAGGATAGAATTTGTTTTTAAGCAATCACCTACTCATTAAATTAAAGAACAGTACAACAGCTTACTCGACAATTGCATTAGAATTTAGATGTAAATGATTAAAATATCAATACAAATAAAATAATTGATCTGGTAATGAAAATGATTATGGTTTGTCGAATGTAAACCTAAATAAACACGCCAAACAATCTCGTATATGGTCAACCTATCATACATGTTTGCACCTGTCCTAAGTCAGGAATCTGATGTTCAGTAGTTGTCGTTTGTTGATGTGGTTCATAAGTGTTTCTCGTTTCTCGTTTTTTATGTAGATTAGACCGTTGGTTTTCCCGTTTGAATGGTTTTACACTAGTCATTTTTGGGGCCCTGTATAGCTTGCTGTTCGGTGTGATCCAAGGCTCCGTGTTGAAGACCGTACTTTGACCTATAATGGTTTACTTTTATAAATTAATACTTGATTGGAGAGTTGTCTCATTGGCACTCGTACCACATCTTCTTATATCTATGTAATTGCTTCAAAGCATCGAAAAACTAGAACTTGTATTTATATAGATTTCAGTGTAAATACGGAATTATTAGGGTACAGCATGTTTCATAACATTTTTTTTGTCAAATTGTGTACATTTATACACATTTTACTGTGATAGATTAAACAATATTATGGTAGAAAGATACTTCTATATTTGTTATTACCGATTTTGACCTTTTGGGTCATCATACTCACCATGCTAGCAAACTTATATACAATTCAATATCAAAATGAAATTATGCCTCGTCAGAAGTATTGTAAAAACTCGTCATCAAAGATATATGGCTTATAATTTAGATTTTTATTGTAAATTGCGAAAAGACATGATTTTAGAATTTTCCAAACAAAATTAAGGATCGCAGTTTTTCAATCCGCTATGACCAAGCGCATAGTAGACACTACCAGGATTTTATTGCCGTTATGAAATGTCTGTTGCAGATGACCACTGGTATATGATATTTGACTTGACTATAGTCGTAGCCTCCTTAGGTATATAAATTATCACCACAGTTTTACTTGTCATGAGCAACACGACGGATGCCACTTTTGGAACAGAAACTACTTTACCTTCCGGAGAACCTGATTTTTTCTGAGTTTTCGTGTTGCCAACTCTTTCAAAGTTTCCTTTGTAGTTCAGTTTGTATCATATGTAATATGCATTTAAAAAATGGAACGTATTTTCAAACGCCTCAAAAGTTACGCCGGTCCTTTAAAACACTTCGTCTCAAGTACTCTTTCTACATGATCATAACATGAAGATAAGAAGAGCTTTAAATTTTATTATCCACTTTTTTCAGAACATTTGCTACTGGTGTTGAACAGAAATGTCTATAATTGTGATGGACAAGTATCACGCATGTTGTGAACTTTTCTGATAAACTTGCACACATCTTTAAGGACTTCTGTTTGAAACACAGAAAAATATTCTAATACACTTCGAATATTTTATAAACGAACTATAGTGAAGCCGGTCTTCAAATTCTAGACTCGAGTAGTCTGTTTTTACTTTATTACATATTCTTCACTAGACCACTTTCGAATTCGTTGAATTTCCGTAAAAAAACTTTGGTTTTAGTGAACTTCCAGGTTAGGGGAGGGTTGAGCGCTCACAAACATGTTTAACCCCGCCCCATTCTTTATGTGCCTGTCCCAAGCCAAGTTCAGTGGTAGTCGTTGGTTCATGTCTGTCATATTTGTTTTTCGTAAATTGTTTTGTTATAAATTAGGCCATTAGTTTTCTCAATTGAATTGTTTCATATTTTTCTTGTTGGGGCCTTTTATAGCCGACTATGCGGTATGAGTTTTTCTCGTTGTTGAAGGCCTTACAGTTGCCTATAATTGCTTATATCCACTTTATTTGAACTACGTTGGATATTTGTCTCATTGGGAATCATACCATATCTCCTTATTTTTATATCATTCGTGCGTTTAGGCCATCGTCACTTCCTACCCACGTTGAGCGAGCAGTTGAAGAAAAAATATGATGCTATGTTGCACGAATTATTCGGCAAATTAAATTCTTATAATTGATCATCTGTACTGCTGTCATTAGGGAATTGTGATTAAGTACGTACGGAACAAACATTATTTCTAGTTTATCCTGCATAATGACGATCCCGAAGACGCTTGCTGAACTTTAATAGTGCAGGGATACTGGCGGGTCCTTCTATCTGGAAAATGGCGTCATGAAAGCGCGCATAATTGATGAACTTTTCCGGTGAAGGACATTACGCGAAAGGAGTCTATAATAGGATCTGGTTTCAATATTACACTATTACACGGGAAATCAATTGCCCTGTCGCTGTCGATTACCCGTGCGAGTCTTGTTGATATTTGATTGCTTGACAATTCCTCAAATTTCGTTTTAACACTTATAAATCTGTGTCCAATCACTCACAGCACTGTCTTTTTCTTTTTCAGTAATCTTTTTACTTATTCGTATAGTTTAATGTAACGATGTCACAGAACAAGGCTTCGAATTCCGCTGAGAAAAAAAAAATTTGCTTGCGCAAACTTGCAGAACGAATATTGTTAGGTTCAATTTCAGACGAAGTGTAAATAGATTATGATGTGAGCTTGTATAACAATATAGGTTATCCAATGGAGAACGTCTGTCGGAACGTTGTCTATTATTGTCATTCATGACTAAAAAATGAAAATAAAGTTTACAAGTTTTATAAAAAGCCGAATATTTGAAAGTAAAGGATGTATAAATACCGAAACCGGTGAAGAGCTATAATACCAAAAAGAACCTTATATCAACAGCCAAATCCATCTAAGGTCAACTTTATCTGATGGAATTTGAACACTAGTTTCTTAATACTTTTTTAATCTATAAAAATACAATTTAAAATGGTATGTTATTAATCATGGCAATACCGAAGCATTACAGAATATTTTAAAATCAAAGATGCATAAATACCGAAACAGTTGAAGAGCTATATGACCAAAAAGAACCTAAAATTAATAGCCAAATCCATTTAAGATCAACTACTGAGTTTATGATAGCCGGAAAGTGATAGTCTACCAGCAGTGTTATCGACCCAGTGCTATAAATTGTACAAAAAATGAAAATAACACTTTATAATTGTTATGTATCGGAAGTGCTTTTCTAGATTAACCTTTATCAAGAACGTCATTGTTTGTGGTATTATTTTTTTAGCATATAGGGACAACCGTAGTAAAATTAATTTAAATTCCAGACTGGTGAATTATTTCTTATTTTTACTGAGTTTTTCTATCATCTACAGTCTTTTTTAAATGGAAAATTCAGTAAAGTTGTCACTGAAGATCACTTGTTCCTAAAACAACACGATTAAGGAGTTGACTAACAATTTTAGCAACATGACTTATTTGTAGATCATGCCTCGCTGGTGATTTTTTTTATCAACTACTTTACTTTGGCCAAAAATTGGTAAACATCTTGATTAAAGGGCAATAACTCAACTGACAATTTTGGTTATGTTGACTAAATTACAATAGCTCGTGTTTTGCGGATCATTTTTACTTTTATAGTTTCTAAATATCTACTATAAAGTTAGTTCCAAAATTCCAAAATATTCCACTTCGGAGCAAAAACGCATAAAACTTGCCTTTATGACCCTCAGTTTCTCTCTGTCTATTATAGTATTCAAAATAACAGTTAAAAAAAGCTAAAAATCGTCATGTTTTTCTCTCTTTGTTAGTTTTTAAGATTAAAGGCAATATTAAACATGACAAATATCGTCATTTAGGGACAATAACGTTTATAAGGGTCGAGTAATTCTTTTTATTTTAAAATGTTTCTCGGTTTTCAAGATAAGAGGCAACACAAAAATGATAAAAATCGTCGTTTTGAGGCAATTACTCCCGTAAGGAGTCGACTGATGACTCCGGCCATGTGACTTATTTGTAGAATTTGTCTTGCTTGTTGTTTTGCAATTCAAAGTCTCATTCTATCTCCAACAAAACTTGTAAAAAGGTTTCTCTGTATCTAGTATAGTTTTTAAGATAAGAGGCAATCACAAAAATGATAAAAATCGTCATTTAGGGCAATTACTCCTACAAGTAGTCGACTGATGATTAAGGCCATATTGACTTTAATGTAGATCTTGACTTACTCATCATGTTTGTGTCAAAGGCTTGCCAAAAGGCGTTGAAGAATCTGATTTTGAAAATACGTTTGTTATGAATGTGGTGAGACAAGAGGTGATGGTTAATAAAATCTAACGTAATTAACATGAAATGAAAGGTAAAAGACATGTAGAAGTTGAGGTTTCAGAAAAGGAACAAAAGTTGGTTGTTTTAGAAGACTAGAAACTATAGTTAATGAAGAGCACGAGGTAGCTTAAGACGACCAAGTATTTGAACAGAATAAAACTAGTAATTGGGGAAAGAGTAAGAGTGGAATACAAAGAAAAAATTCAAATACAAGAGAATTAATCCTAGAACAAGACCAAGAGCTGCACAATCAACCTGAACTTGAGGAAATAAGAGTAAAGTAGTTAAAAAAAGTATCCAAAAGAATGGGGGGAAATGTACAAAGGTATGAATAAAGATAAGACAAGGCATAACAATTTCAAATGAGACAGAGTTGAGAGATTTCTAACGGAAGCATAGTGCACAAAGAGAGCAAAGCATTGTACACAGTTTATATTATTGACAACGATGGGGAAACAATGTTTGACAAGTTTTTGGAAGATATGGACTTGAACCAGAGAAAAGTGTATGTTACAGGCATGGTTGATAAGCAAAAGGTGTAGGTCGGATCCCAATGCAAGAGCACGTTTTTCTTTACACTTTGAATTGGTGAATATAACTGAGAAAAGAGGATGAAAGACATAGCACAAGATTTAAAAACAAAGTACGAAGAAAAAACATTATTAGATAAACCTGAAATTATAACTCTCTATTTGCAGGCTATTCTATTAACCCCTCTTTTGAAAGCAAGTTCAATTTACCTAAAAACTAAACTACCATGTCACAATTTCAAAATATTTGGTCTTGGGTCTAAAGCTGAATTGTCTCGTGTTACTTTTGTATTTGTGGCATGAAAGCGAAGATGAATTTCCGCTAGCTCATTTTCCTCATGTGTAGTGGATTTTCTTAAAAATTTTGATTATGTAATTAAATAGTTAATATATACAGTGATGACTCGACCTACCAAAACTGTAATGACATACTGTCAACTGCTCTAGTCAAAGTGGCAAATAAAAGAAATATTACAGCGACTAAATCAATTAAAGATAAAGGCTATTCCTAAATGAAGTGTGACCGTGATCATAGTGTCGTGAAGAAAACGATTCACAATTAACCTATTTACAGTTCCCAAACTTATTTAGATTTACTCTAATCAGTAAAGCCCTCTCAGCATTGTGCTTGTAAAAGAGAGGAAAAAGATACCATTGGGACATTAAAACTCACAAGTCGAAAATAAACTGACAACACCATCGCTAAAAAAGAAAAAGACCAACAGACAAACAATAGTAAACAAAACACAACATAGAAAACTAAAGACTGAGCAACACGAACCCCATAAAAAAATGGGGGTGATCTCAGGTGCTCCGGATAGGAAGGATAAGCAGATCCTGCATCCGTCGTGTTGTTCAAGTTAGTACAAACCCGGTAAAAAGTCTAATTCGGTAGGTCACTTTCGTGAAAAGGTGACGGGATTGTGGTTACGACATTAGGAACATATCCGCTATCATCTGTGAAACGGATATTTGATAACGGTCAACCAACTCGTGATGGCGTCCGTAAAACTTACGAAGGGATGATTTCAACTTCACCACTTGGAACTCTTGATTTAATAGCTTACTTGTGAGCAGCAACCCTCTATCAAGGAAATCATGATAGGAAACACGAGCCCTAGAATATCGTATCAACTGGGAGATATATACTCCGTATGCAGGCGTTTCTGGAACGTTGCTACATAGAAATGGAAAGTTCACAATTGGGAAGCTGAAATCATCTCTTTTGTCGTAAAGTTTTGTTTTCAACCGACCCTCACTGTCAATTTCTAGATGTAAGTCAAGATATGAGACAGACTTAACTTAAAACATATGTAGCATAATTACTTTCATCACGTCACTGAAATATTACAGTTCAATTCTTCCTGGTTGTCGCTTTGGTGATCCCGTCTTACTAATCTTCGTGTGTTAAAATACTAACCTGAATGCAATATTTTACAAAAGCTTAAGAATGACGATGATGCATTCAGTGAGCTTCATTTGCGTGCTTAAGTATCAAGTCCTTCAATAAATGACACTGTGAACAAACTTTATAGTGCTCCTATCCTAATAAAAGAAGACAAATGGGCACATCTCCAGGAATTGAAACACGTTATCCCCGATGATTTTCATGCATTTTGCGATTATTCGTCCCATTACTAATTTAGATTGTTGACCTTGTTAAATTATAATTATAGAATGTGTTGCTCTATAAACAGATTGGAGTATTGTTGATTAATAACCAAGTTGAACTGGTTAGAATGTTCTCTTATTTTGTGTTATTTTATTGTTAGTATTTTACACGAAGAATATAAGACTACTTTATTAAAGAGTGTGTATGAATTTCAAGGCTTTACTTTTTATATGATCCACCAACTAAATTACAAAAACACCAACACACTATTCTTATCATAATCAAAATTGAATTTGAAAGCCCTGTATAGAAAAAGAAATACACATCCTGGATGAAGCAAAAAAGTATAGCATTCTGTTGATACAAGGTTCTTGATAACAAAGAACAACTGGGGTTAACTCGTGTGCTTTGAAAGGGTAAACAGTTTCTGTCTCATACCATATCATCTTTTTGAAATTACAAGTTTTCCAAGGCATTTTCATTTCATTTTGGGAATTTGATGCGAGTTCAAAATCTCGTAAATGCTCCTTTAGGTTGTTCCAAAATGCCATATGTATTTTCAGTAGGCTATATCTATTTATTTATTTTTTTTTTACAAGGTTTGGTGAATGGGGACACAAAGAAAAATGCATTAAAATAGAATTGATAAAAAAAAATACTTCACAATTTTCTAACATCTTTACTGCGCCTTTAAAACAGGTTTCCTGAAAAATAGGGTACAATGACATACATATTTTTTGAAACCCAACGACGCGATGTGTTTGGTTCATTTTACGTCACATTTGTCTTCGTATCTAGCTATATAATAGAAAATGAAGCATTTAATATGGTTGATGACGTTCTCTCTACGGTATTACATTTCTCTCAGCATAAAATATGAATAAATTTCAAATGAATATGGAATTTTTTCCAATAAACCCTGGCATTTTTATTCCCTTTGTGGAAAATAGGACACACGGTATTTGTAACGTTTCTAGTGCATGTAATGACAACATCTTAAATTTAACTATAATAATGGGAATCAAGCAGGCATATATGTAACAAAAAAAATACACTAAAATGATCACCCGATTTAAAAATGTCTGACCAAATTACGTTCGAAAACTTTAAGCAGTATGAAGACTATGATCTAACACATATACGACTGTGACCCAACACAATACAAGACAATCTCTTAAGACATGTTCCCGGGGTTATGATTCGTTTAAATCTAATTCTCTCCAATTAAGACCTGATCCGAATTATTATGGACATATATTATATAGGAACAATTTGTCTAAAGAAATGGATTATGATCCTTTTTATTGGGAAGATTTGGAAGAAGCATGTCAAATGATAAATTGACAAGAGTGATAAGTTTATTTTAACACCTGCAAATGACAACCTGCAGTAAATAAAATGTACAAATCATATAGATGTTCAGGTTACGTCATGGATCTTGTTAACTATTTGCATGCTACATTTTTGATACGTGTCTTTGTGATAACCTCGAGCATTTATTTGTCTTGGTTTTATGTTTAAAAATAATTATTAATTAATGATTGTTAAGTATCATCAACGCAGATGTCGTAAACAAACGAAGTAAACAACAGATTAAAAACATAACACACAACCTATACTACACGACTGCCTTCCAGTCACTAATGATTTAAATTTAAAGAAATAAATGACAGTAATTTAAAAGCTGTTATTTTAGATAAAAAAAGAATATAAGGCTGTCGAATATCATCACCATACAGAAAAGGTAAGAAAATTCACATTATAAATAAATAAAATTAGATCTGATTTACAATTAAAGATTAATAAAACTAAGAACTAGAAAATGACTTTCGGATTCATAAATACTTGTAAATCATCTATTCAGGGTTTGAACTATCATCTTTGCTTAAAATAAAAATTCTGAAATATCTTTCCACATTCACAGAAAATGTTCACATGAAAAATATTTACATTTATTATACAAAGAACTCTGCCGGGAAATAATAAAAATTCCATCCAAAAGAAAATCAGACGGAAATTAAATGTAAGTATTAGGATTATATTTACAAATATATTCATAACCAGTCTTGTATCTAACTGTCGCCTGAATCAAGAGATAGTGTTTTATCATGTAAAAAATGGACAAAAAAAAGTGTGTTTTTTTTTATCCAACGAATGTTTACACTAGTGTTTTTGATGCATATTTTAATACTATATCATAAAACGCTGGATTGATTCAGATGAATTAAATTAATTCCCTGAAAATTATCTCTTTTTAACCCATTAATTTATGTAAATTTAAAACACTATATATCAGTCTACCATAAACATAAACAACGGTATCAAGTTCGATGTTTTCACACTATTTACATACAATAGTCTCTAGTATATAGTTTCTAGTAAATAATAGTTGGCCAGAATAAAAACACGATGGAATGAAAGAATGCTTAGTACATATAACCACTCGATAGATTGAAATAAGACTTAACATGCATCATTCTATGTGTGTCTCAATATAGTATATGGTAATGTTTCCGTCCAATCTATAAAAATGGAATGTATTGGGAACTCAAATTGCGATCATTTCTCTCCAGTTCTGTAACTTCTGCATGGAAGACAACTAGCCCAATTCGAATGAACCAAGTCAGCCAAAAGAAAAGAAAATAATTACACGAATATATATATACAAAACTTTAGGATTATATATTTTCGTACATCTCATTTTATTCTCCTTTACATATATTTCTTAATAAAAAAAATAAGTTATGGTCTATGGTTTATATAACCGGGTGTTTTCCTTGTTATAGTAATTCAAAGACGGAATACCAATACTTTAAACTTTATTAGCAAGGTCCGGACAGTACCAGACCTAAGACCTAAACTGACTACAAAATAACATACAAAAGCATATATAGAAAACAGTTACTATAGCAAAGGATTAGTGTCCAAAGGATTAACTTGTCATCGTCAGAGTGATTTCCATTACGACAAACATATACTTAACAAAAGAATTAATTAAACACAAAGAAATGTAAAAGGTTTGATAAACGGATTAATAAATTGTCACTATAGCACTTAAAATATATTGTCGGAATAAGCTTTATTTCTATTTCACATTTGTCCAAATCTTCCTGGTTATATTCGCCACTACTCCACCTAAACTCGGTCTCCGAGTTTGCCGAATGAATTTTGTTATCGTCGTGGGTATCCTCCTCCTCGCCGATGACGTTGCTGCGAATTGCCACGCGAGCAAATTGCAAGGGTCGAACGCACATCTCGGTTTGAATGTTTTATATCTAGATGTTGAATCTCGTGTCTACTGTTTACGTTCTCTTCCTTAAGTCTCTGAATTTCGTCTTCCATATCATTTAAGATGCGATTGTACTGCATGTCAGAATTTTTGAACTCCATTGTTAAGCGTTGTCTGGTGTTCGTCAAATTTAGGTTTTCCTCTTTCAGTTGAACTATTACTCTTTCCAAATGTTTATTTCTATCTGTATAACCACTTATTTCTTTTTCAAACTTTTTAGTTCGACTTGTATGTTCGGCTAATTCATGTTCGATCTTTTGAATTATCCGGCCATGTTCTAAACGTTCCAAATTTAATTTGTCCAAACTGTCACTCAACATTACATTATCTTTCACTACGGTATCCAATTTAGAATTTTCACACTTCAGCACAGCGATTTCTTTGATGAAGTTTCGGTTAGACACTTTCAACTTGTTAATGCGGATTAGTTTCGCGGATTCGTCCTGTATGGAGCACGTAAAAGCGGAGAGTTCCTTGTCCTCGAGTTCTTGAAACGGAAATTGAGACATTTGTTTCTTCTCAATAAACGTTTTCATTCGGTCGCTGTCTCTTTGAATTTTTGACTTTGATTTCTTCTTCGGTTTTGGGTTTTCACACGACTTAACGTGAAAACTACACATACGGGCAAAATGTCCATGATGTCTGCACTTGTAACAATAAGCGTTAGCTGCATAACACCGATGGTAGGTGAAAACGTTCAATGTCTTACCGCAATATTTGCACAGAAAGTCTAAACAGGTATCTGCTTTTCTCATCGGAAACGGATGTCCATTTCTGCAAGGCTGGTAATTCCAGGTTCCTTCCATTCTGTTGCTTCTGAAGGTATTCATTACTAGTTTGGGGAAACTAGCTCAAGATCGTGCCGCGGGTACCTCAACCAATATATACTTAACAAAAGAATTAATTAAACACAAAGAAATGTAAAAGGTTTGATAAACGGATTAATAAATTGTCACTATAGCACTTAAAATATATTGTCGGAATTAGCTTTATTTCTATTTCACATTTGTCCAAATCTTCCTGGTTATATTTATATAATGTAATTTTGGCAGGAAGGTTGTTTGAAAGGTTTAATTGGTTGATTTTCAAATTAAAATCTGATGACCTCGCTTCGCAATATATCTGTTTCATTGAATTTGTACGTCATCCTCTCGTCTGCACCAAATAGGTCACGCTTCCGTCATGATAATTTTCGTCGATTAATTGGTACACGTAAATGAGACAGCAAGAACACAAAAAAGCAACGACATTTTAAATCCAATTTACGGTTTAGCAATAGGCAGGTGTGTATACAATATGTCTAGCTTTAATGAACGAAATTTTAAAATTGTGAATAAATTTAATAAAGACTATCAAAGATCTGCTATTAACAGAAAATTCGACAAATGACACCAAAAAATATTAAGATATATACTAGCAACTAAAGAAAACCACTGGCGATGTTCCTGAATTGGGACAGGTACCGACATATGTAGCGGAGTTAAACTAGTTTTCTGACAACTCAATCCTCCCCTTTTGTTTTGATTCCAATTCGTCATGGACATGAATCATCCTCAAGGTGTCTAATTTCAAAAGTGCTTTCTGGAATTAACCAATATTGTTTCTGCTGTTATATTTATTACATTGAAGAAAACACGGATTATTTGTCATTTTAAGAAATTTTAAAGTTTATAGCGGGAAATTTTTGTTATAATATGGTCATTTCTGGAAACTTATCTTTCAAGCATGAAAACAATCAACCTATTTATTGAGCGCTCAAAGATATGTTCTACCCAGCTACATTCTTAATGTGCTTGTCCCAAGTCAGGCGTCTGTAGCACGTGGTTGTCGTTTGTTCATGTCTGTCATATTTGCTTTTCGTAAATTGTTTTGTTATAAATAAGGCTGTTCGTTTTCTCTTTTGAAGTTGTTTTACATTTTTCATGTCGGGGCCTTTTATAGCCGACTATACGGTACAGTTTTTGGAAAGTTTCCTATAATATCTTGCTATAGCAATATACTTTCCTAAGGCATCGGCCTCAAACCGGAAGTTGGACAGACTATCTTACTATAGGATGTGTGTTCTACTCCTAGATAATGTAGTACTAGTGTTTGAATACTAAATCTAGGAAGATGCTTTTGAAATTTTGAGTTACTTCTATTTTGATTAGCTTACAGCTTGAATTAAAATGTACTGAATGTTCATCGATAATTCAAATGAATTCAACTTCATTTTGAAAATGGCTATCACAAACACTACTTCGCGGATCTGCGCTGCGCGGAAAAACAATCAATACACATCTACATGATACAGCAGTTTCTACGTTATGCTTTTATCGGTATTCCCCAGACATGCGTGAGATCCATATGTGTGTGCCTCCCGACGGGAGTACAATAATCCCAGTTTCAGGGGTTTCCTCCCGTCCTCCGGTTGAAGAGAAAATAAATACCGTGTTTAAAATATTTCATGAATCACAATTTTCGACGCTATTTTTACTACGATTTTTACAAATGTTTATTAAAGACGTAAAAGCCCGAGTGTATCGAAAGTATCCTGGTATCTCATCTCAGCCCACAACACACTCGGACTATAACAAACTCGGCCTATTACATAATCTGCCTCACAAAATCGGACTATAACAAAATTCGTATATATACTTTTTGTTAATAAGTCTCTAAAACAAAGTTTGGAGACTAATTGTTTTTGCTCAGTTCTAATTATTTTTCTTCTTGGGGTCTATTTAGGGGTATTTTGAGGGGCCCACAGAATTTAACAGGGATTTATTTTTTTTTTTAATTTCCAAATGACGATAACCTGAAAACAGTAAGTGATAGACACACGCTGTCTCAAGTAATGACCATAGGACAATAAAACAAATCAAATCAAATATAGGTTGAGTCTCTGGGGTCACCCCACCCCGTTCTGTTTGAGAACTTGTAAACGGTCGAGATCCCCACCCCTAAACCATATATATTCTTGTATGGGACAATAACAAATCAAATGAAATATAGGGGAAGTCCACGGGGGTCACCCCCACCCCCCTTCTTTTTGAAAACTTGTAAACGGTCGAGATCCCCACCCGAAACCATATATATTCTTGTGTGGGACAATAAAACAAATCATATGAAATATAGGGGAAGTCCCTGGGGGACTCCCCACCCCCTCCTGTTTGAGAACTTGTTAACGGTTGAGATCCCAACCCCTAAACCATATATATTATTGTATGGTACAATAAAACAAATCAAATGAAATATAGGGGAAGTCCACGGGGGTCACCCCATCCCCCCCCCCCCTTTTCTTTGAAAACTTGTAAACGGTCGAGATCCCCACCCCGAAACCATATATATTCTTGTATAGGACAATAAAACAAATCAAATGAAATAAAAGGCGAGTCCCCTGGGGTCACTCCCAGCCCCGTCCTGTTTGAGAACTTGTAAACGGTCGAGATCCCCACCCCTAAACCATATAAACTCTTGTATGGGTATGGGACAAAAAAAAATCAAATGAAAGGGCAAGTCCCCTGAGAATCACCCCCACCCCCACCCTTTTTGAGAACTTGTAAACGGTCGAGATCCCCACCCCTAAACCATATATATTCCTATTCATGATTTCAAGAAGATTTGAATGACATACAGGGGTTAATCCCTAGGCGTCACTTATGCATATCACTTTACTTGACAATACCAATTTGTACTGGACTTTGCCCAATGTAAGGCGACCATGGGAATGACTAAATATGGGAGCTTTATTTGGGAGACTTCGTAACAGCATCCTGTTACAATTATTTCTTGTATTTAGTAAATTTTTTTTAAAAGTCGGAAAAAACGTTAACCACACAATCTACACATCTACAACCTATTTGAAATAATACACGTCTACCGTTGCAAACTTTCCACAGGTGCTATCCAGCACTTTGATTTTCATTGTTCAAGACCGTTCGTACGGATGGCCTATAATTGCTTACTACCACTTCATTTTTACTCTGGTGGACAGTTGTCTCATTGGCAATCATATCACATCTCCTCGTTTTATATATATTCGGTATGGAGATAAATTTAACCTTTCTCGCATACGGACCACTACGGAAAGTAATACCTGCCGACTGGATAAGTCCAGTTGTCTTAACATTGAAAATAGAACAAAACTCAGTTGTGCATCTGCAGCATTAACATTAAGTTTGTAATTGTCATTAGCTTATTTTTGATTGATGAAAGTGGGCATATCAACTTATTTATTACAAATATTTTCATTTTTGAAAATTTACTATTTGAAATCATTGATAATAACTAAGAAGTATAAACTTGACACTTTAGTGGTATTCTTGCACATTATTTTGGGGTACTGCGGCAGCTGAGCAGCTTCATAGATCTTCTTATGCATAAAATACTAATATACATTCGGCCATACAACATGAGTCGAGATGACATTAAACATAACACAACCATCAAAATCGTTATGGAAACTTCCTCAAAGTACGTTTACGATGACAAATAACAGAAATGGAAAAGTTATGTAAAATGTTTAGAAATGTGTGAAATTAGAAATCAATCAAATTCATATAGACGTATATTTTTGTTGTGGTTTATAAGAAACATTTCCCGACAAATATTTACCCTGTTATTCACATATTTTTTGTCAAAGTGTTAATTTTTTCAGGAGTTACATCTAGTAAAATAGAACTAGTCCCATACTTGCTTGCACCTGTAGGAGGTAAGTCTGTTGATTTAGAGAATTCTATAAAAAATTAGGAAATGTGGTACGAGTGCCAATGAGACAAATATCCAAAAGAATTCAAATTGCATGGATGTAGATAAGACAAGACAAGACAAGACAAGACAAGGTCACATACAAAATATACAGCATAGTAAAACACAAGTTAACAACAATTAAGAGCCACTCTATAAAGAGTTATGAGAGACTTTAAAACAATGTTTTTTAAAATATAATACAAATACAAGTCAACTATCAGGAGTATAAAATACATTTTTGCTTTAATAAAATTTCATTGCAGATTTAAGCATTTATATAGGTTCCCTTACGTTCTTCAACAATGAGCAAGCTCATACAGTATAGTCAGCTTTAAAAGGTTCCAACGTGATAAAATGTGAAACAATTCAAGCGAGAAAAACCAACGGCATGATTCATTACAAAACAATAAACGAAAAAATGATATGACAGACAGCAACCAATGACAACCACTGAATTGCAGGCTCCTGACCTGGGACAGGCACATTAAGATTGTGGTGGGGTTAAACATGTTTGGAAACGCCTTACATGCGACAGTAGCGTAACAGCACAACCACAACATGAGAACAAAATGTAAAATCAGTTGGAAATGGCTTTACTTATCAGATTGGCACGAATAACTACGAAAAATCAAGAATATATATTAATATGAATGTGTATAGTAATTATCTGATAGATAGAATATATATTAATATGAATGTGTATAGTAATTATCTTATAGAATATATATTAATATGAATGTGTATAGTGTAGAATATTTCCCTTCAGGTAGATTATGGTATAAAATAGTTAATGAAGTAAAACCAATTTAGTAGGCCAAATATAAGTTTTCCACTACAAATATTTATATGTACATATATTTGAAATGCATATGTCTGTATGTATGATTTTTCTGTTTGATAGTGTATTTTTCGAGCAACTGAAGATTAACAGAAAGCCTTGGCCTGCTAATTGATTACTCTCGTATAAAAGTAAGTATTTTCAACAATACTTTTCAAGAACATAATAGCCGTTAACAACGAATATCAAAGAGCACCACCTATGACGATGCCATCGCAGTTTTTAGACCTAACAAAACGACTTAACAACTTTTGATCTATTATTATTTCGAAGTAATTGTAAGATTTCTCATATCCTATTTTTTTCGATATTATATATATATATATATAAATGCCAAAGAATGTAACTTTAACACGCTAATGAATGTACAAAAAATTATATTAACCTATTCATTTATCAATAAAATTGACATAAATTTGAAAGTCTGGATTCATTTTACTGTTGTTTTTTTTTTTTTGAAATTTGATGTGCCAAATAATAGTTGTTATCATACCTCCTCCCTATAGTATCCATCATTATCAGATTAAAAGTAGATAGTATTATGGTGATCATATTCAAATTAAGTATCTTTCAAGTTAAAAATAACTTAATGCGATGTGCTAAAAATCATACACTGAAAAAACTCGGTGTCAATTTTTAAATGATTACATCATATGACCTTAACAGAATTGTGGATGCATTGAATTAGATGTAAATTGATTCTTGTTTGTTCAACGTCCAGTGGCCAATTTATCATGTATATTCACGACAAGTAAATTGTATGTAAAGTGAACAAAGTTTTGTTATAGTTCTACAGTTCTCGGGTATAATTGAGTTGACTAAAACATAATCATAAAATGTCATTGCATTGATTACATATTACGGTATTCTAGGTTTTATAAATCGTTATTTCTAATTTACAGGTTTTCGTACTGTCTGATATTTCAAATTATTAAATATGAGGTTATTATGGATAGTCATAAGTATTCAGTTAGTTGTTGCAGAACCCGGTAAGAATATATCTATATAAAAATAAGGAGATGTGGTATGATTCCCAATGAGACAACTATCTACCAAAGTTCAAATAAGCAATTATAATAGGCAACTGTACGATCTTCAACAATGAGAAAAACCCATACCGTATAGTCGCCTTTAAAAGGCCCCGACATGCAAAATATGAAACAATTCAATTAAAAAAACTAACGGCCTAATTTATAACAAAACATTTTACGAAAAACAAATATAACAGACATGAAACAACGACAACCACTGAACTACAAGCTCCTGACTTGGGACAGGCACAAACAGGTTAAACATGTTTGTGAGCGCTCAACCCTCCCCTTACCTGAGACAGTGGTGTTACAGCACAACATACGAACAAACTATTAAAATCAGTTGAAAATGGCTTAACTCGTCAGATCGACACAAAGAAGAAAAACATCTAACAAAAACACAGACCGGACGTGGCAGGGTATTTATATATCCCCAACAACCATAAAGACACAAAGTACAGATCTGAGAGTACTCGCAGTTACTGACAGCTAGTTCCAAGCCAATAACATATGTTTATATACTGACGGACTTCAAACGCAACACACATTTTGGTGATTTTCAAAGCATGATTAATCTTCATATAATTACTATTTATGCTCAATCATACTTCTTTCTGTTTAGTAAAATTAAATGCCTGACTTACATGAGGTAATTGAACATACCGAACTATTGACGTCGCACGAATTTCTTAAAGCGAGATTTGAAACCCATGAAGGATTTTTTTATGTTATTTTTCTACGTGAAACATTTTCTTGAATCCATACCCCCACTTAAATTAGTAAAACATTTTGCATTTTAATATTGCCGAGACTGAGCAATGAAAATCTTAATCAGGCCAGAAGAATATTTCCGGCAAGAATACGTGAACATATTGTTGCTAGGCAAATTCACGTCAGAAACTCCTCTGAATTACTGTCCTTACAACAACGGTACAAACAGACGGGATTGGTAGATGACCACTCATGACCTGATCAATATGTAGTGACAACTTTTAACGTCAATAAAATTTGATTACGCAACGTCATTAGCGAGACACATAGGCCTCTGCAACGTCAACTGCTAACAAAGTCGTCGTATATCATGGCAGACAGATTCACGCATTAAAAATGTTTTCCGTATACTGAATTGCGAAAGAATTGACTGCAGTTTAAATTGCCAAACCAGACTGTAATGGGTGAGACAAAGGCCAAATCAGAAGGGACAACACAGAACTCAAAACATGCCCAACAGAATTGGTTGGCTTTTCTGTCAATCATTTAGACGTTGATTACAGGCAGTTATTGTCTGGGCATATCACGTGATTTGAACGTTAAACATGACTTAATCAATTCGACTTTCGAACTGCAAACTTTTTTAAACAATGTAGTATTGCATGGAATTTATTTTCATCAATTTATATAACAGGAATTGCATATTTGAATATGAGAAATCAAAAGAATAACCTAGTGTTTGCCTTTTAAAGTCCGTCAGTATATATATATATATATAAGATGGACTGCGTTGTACCTTATCACATTACTAATTAAGAAAAACGATTAGGGAAATGCATTCATTAAATTATTTGTCAGGATATCTTAGGTTATTTTTGTTTTACATCTAACGTAAATTATAAAAACATGATAAACACTTGTCTACACATATATTTAAATAAACTTTTCCCTTATATGTACATGCATCACTAGAGGCGAGAGCTGAACTTGTAACCGCTTTACTCCGTCCATCCGCCTGAATCACAAAGAAGGTACCTAGTTTGTGTTAGCCGTAACTCCTACAATTTTCCTTCAACATTATTTAAGTTTTTCACAGTGATTACACACAAATTAAATATATTTTGAATACATTTGGATATTTTTTCTTATCTTTCATATATATTAATAGAAGTAAGTCTTTTCTGTAATTGAATGTCCGTCCGTCCGCGACATATTGATGGTACTTATTTCCTTCAACATTTAGCTATCCTTGAACAGTGAACGCATTGACTGAATAATTCGTTTTTCTTCAGGTTTCCCATTTGTTGAACTTTGTTGAATAATTTTTATTATTGAATGTTCGTCCAAACAATAAATATTGTAACCGATTAGTTTATCTGTAACTCTTTCATGTTTCCTTTGACATTTTTCAAGCTTTACATTTTAAAACATGTCAATTGTGCAATATGTATCAAAATTGTTTTCAACAGCAATGTATGGCATTGAACCTTCGTTTTATGATATATGTAAAATTCTCTATTTTATTCATAGTACATTATTTAGGCTATTTGAAATTTAAATACAAAAATTCATAAACTTTCGGATTTTTATTCCGTTAGTTAAACAAAATCATGGGAAATTGGCCATCTCTCTTTAAATTACGAAAATTCAATAATTATTGTTTGAATATTTTAAACTATTCTACACTCAGAAGACAAACTATTGTATATGTACTTATATGCTAATATCCTCTATCAACTGTTAAAGATTTTTAAAATTCTCTAGCCTTCATGTGGATGATTCAGTAGGATCAAAACATTTGTAATCATAATCAAAAATAGTTTGAATGATTTTTTTTTATTATCTACTAATTTCATTGTATTTTTTTTATAAAAATAAGAAGATGGTATGACTGCCAATGAAACAACCAATCCACCAAACTTCAAATGAAGTGGATGTAGGCTATTATAGGCAACCATACCATATAGTCGGCTATAAAAGGCCCCGACAAGAAAAATATGAAACAATTCAAATGAGAAAACTAACGGCCTATGTTAATATAACAAAACAATTTAGCGAAAAACAAATATGACAGATATGAACCAATAACAATCACTGAACTACAGGCTCATGACTTGGGGCAGGCACATAAAGAATGTGCCGAGGTGAAACATTTTTGAAGGCGTCAATCCTCCCCATGACCTGGGACAGTGGTGTAATAGTACAACATAGGAACAAACTATGACAATCAGTTGAAAAGGGCTTAACTCATCAGAACAATACAAAGCAGAATAACATCTAACAAAAACACAGACCGGACGTAGCAGGGAATGTTTACATATATATTTTATGTTATTACTAAGAAAGACATGGATAAAAAGAAACGTAGAATTGATATTGTATAATATTAAATAATTTTGTTGAAGTCTGTAAGCTGTCCTGTCGATGTCTTTTGTTATGTTTGGTGTTTGGTTGCTGTCTCATTGGCGTAAATCCCAAATCTACCTTTATTCACATTTTTAAGTTGATCTTAGATGGATTTGGTTGTTTTTTAGGTTATTTTTGGTCATATTGTTCTTCAACTGTTTTGGTTCGTTTACAAATGTACATCTTTGCCTTTCAAATATTCGGCTTGAGCGTTCCGGATGAAGGTAAATTCATAAAGCACTTCGGACGCTTGAAATTTATAACGTGTTTTTTTTTTTTCATTTTTTAAAGAAAGACAGATGTTAGTATAAATGTAATTTTTTTTTCTGTTTGCAGGAATTGTTGGAGCACCGTCGTATCCATTTACTGATCCATTATTTTGGAAGTATTACTTCATGTTCACAAATACCGATGCATTTTCTAATAATCCCTTGCAAAATTCTACAATAACTAAGCAGACTGGTGAATCAATCCCAGCAAACATGCCATTGTATAATTCTGTATCTGAATCGATACCAGCAAACATGCCATTGTATAATTCTGTATCTGAATCGATACCAGCAAACATGCCATTATATAATTCTGTATCTGAATCGATACCAACAAACATGCCATTATATAATTCTGTATCTGAATCGATACCAGTAAACATGCCATTGTATAATTCTGTATCTGAATCGAATAATGATATAATAAAGTTATCAGAAATCAATGTACCTTTTGATGCAACCACAAATGTTCTTTCAACCAATACAAACAGTTTGATAAATAAAAGAGGACAGAAAACAAAGGAAGAAAGTATAGGTTTTAAAATGCCTAGTCAAACGTTACCAACTAGAATAAATTCTCAATCATTGTCTCCGTCGCCTTCTTTACCATTACCAAAACAAGGAATTGTTAGTGATTCGCCAAAGCAAAAATTCCTAAAAAAATTAAAACTACTTCAGACAATTTATGGAAGCACTGAAAACATATCTCAAAGCCCAAAAGCAATGTCATACCTTTTCAGTCGCCAGTCCCAAACAGAAGGATCAACTGGCGGTAACCTACAACCTAGTCAGGATCTTACAGGTGGTATAAAAGGACTGTCACAAAATCCTTTATTATTACCAAAAGTGTTTCAGACAGGAGGTGGAAATGGCCAAACTCAGTCAAACTTGCTACCAATATTAGCGTTAAGTGGTGGGGGCGAGGGTATAATGAACAACCCGTTAGTGTTATCTCAACTTATGCAACCTAATCAGAATCAGGATAAATTATTACAGACTCTGGCCATGACAGGTGGTTTGGAAGGCGTTAATCCTGCATTACTTTATCATATCACACAAAAAAATCAGCCACTAGGATCGACAACGGATATTCTTCCATTACTAGCTTTATCTGGAGGAGAAAACATGAATCCACTTCTGTTACAGCATCTCTTATCTAAACAACAACCTACAACGCAAGGAGCCGGCAATTTACAAGGTCCAACGGATATTCTTCCTTTACTAGCTCTATCAGGAGGAGAAAACATGAATCCACTTATGTTGCAGCATCTCTTATCTAAACAACAACAACCTACAACGCAAGGAGCCGGCAGTTTACAAGGTTCAACGGATATTCTTCCTTTACTAGCTCTATCAGGAGGAGAAAACATGAATCCACTTATGTTGCAGCATCTCTTATCTAAACAACAACCTACAACGCAAGGAGCCGGCAATTTACAAGGTTCAACAGATATTCTTCCATTGCTAGCTCTATCAGGGGGAGAAAACATGAATCCACTTATGTTGCAGCATCTCTTATCTAAACAACAACAACCTACAACGCAAGGAGCCGGCAGTTTACAAGGTTCAACAGATATTCTTCCGTTGCTAGCATTGTCAGGGGGAGAAAACATGAATCCACTTATGTTGCAGCATCTCTTATCTAAACAACAACAACCTACAACGCAAGGAACTGGTAGTTTACAAGCTTTATCTTCACGTCAGAATCCTCCAGATATTACAACATTATTAGCTCTTTCGGGAGGGGAAAATGCCAATCCTCTTTTACTTTCTAACATCTTATCAGGGGCTAAACCTAAACATAAGACATCTAACATACTTAATATGATGGCATTGACTGGTGGCGCGGAATCTCCGTTAATGCAGAACCCAATGTTAATGCAATACATGAACCAAGGTGCATCACGAGGTGGAAGATCACAAGCAAGTAGTCTACTTCCACTATTAATGGGGAATGAGGCCCTAAGTGAAAATCCGTTAATGATGATGCAAATTTTGAAAGGTGGTTTAGGTGGCGGATCAAGACGGACATAATGAGCTTATAGTTAGATTCGTAAAATTCTTTACTTTAATTTGATATACTATTTGTAAGTCGTAAATTCTATCAAAAAGACTGTATAAATTTCCATAAGAAACATGGATTTTGTCTTCAATTTAAAGACAATGTGAAGTTTGAAATCATTCTTTGATTTAAGAGTACATATTTTAAAAGCGGTACCTGAAAGATTCAAAAAATCAATCTATGGTTTCAAGTGTGTCATTCGGTTAATCGAAGACTCAGTCCGTTGATCTTCGTTTTGATGAAGTTACATAGGTGAAAAGTTCGTTGCTTGAGTAGGCTACGGGTTCATGGAGAGGAATTTGAAAAAAAGGTGCTACAAATTTTGAAGAACTTTACAATTTTCATGTATTCATGTTTATCCAAATTGTGATATGTATCTAGCAAAATGGTCCGACATTACAAACTAAACAACATTATTTCAATCTAGAGTCAATTCTGGGAAATCTCTAGCGACTAGAGACTCCTTCAAATCTTCATAAGAGTCTTTTAAAATTTTACGATAAAAAATCAAAGGTGTAATTTTTATTAAAAAAACCAAGATCAATAAGAAACTCAATGGAATGCCTATTAATTATTTCCATTGATGAGTAATATAACCCAGTCCGTTAACAATTTGTAACCGCCAACCTTTGCTTGTTTGAGATACCCATTTCTTTCCTACGTGTATTTAATTGTTTTAATCAGTTAATATTAAAAGAGAACATTTATGAACAGCAGTAAATACTCTGTAAGTTTCATTTTCATGTCGATGTAACGTCTATTGTTTGTCGTTTGTACGTCTGTTTGTTGTATAATTTATTAGAAATACTGAAGTCCTGTACCCCGGTCTTCTTTCTCATCTTTCTAACCTTCCAGAAACGAAAAGAACAGCAATCTATTACAGTAACACAAGAAGAAGAAACTGTTGTGTGATGTTTTTTTATTCGCACCATTATTCTCTTTGAAATTAGTGTATATACTATACAAAATGAACTAATGGAATATTGAAGTGTATTGCACTTGTTAAGTTATAAGAATATGTATAAGTAGAACAGGCAGTTTGCTGATAAAGGTAAACAAATAAGAGCCAAGCTTAAAATATCTTGTTTTATTTCATATTAATAAGATTTTTGAACTAAATTCTTGTTTTTATCATCTTTTTTTTTTATTTCCATCTCCCTGAATAAAAGGATAAGTGGGATAAATGCCAACGAGAAAGCGATAACGCAACCTAAATTAACAACAAAAGAAATATGGACAAGCGCCTTATACTCACAATTTTAACATGATATAAAAATAAGTCACCAAAGACGACTACATATCTCGCATTATCACAAATTCTAAAAAAATAGATACCCCGGAAATTATACAAACTGAACATCGTTTAATGAAAGATAGACTTGAAAGTTATATAAATTCAGTATTAACAGTTGATGAGAGGAACTTGAAATACCGTCACTACAATGACTATTGAGACGTTGTTAAATGATGGCTTACCAGATTTACAAGCAGTGTTTGTAGTTTTACAAGTTACATTGCAGACAAGGGTGTAAATCGTTCTGTTGGGCTGTTGAAATGCTGGGTATACAATATGTGTTTGCAATTTAGACATCTTTTGTCCCCCAACCCTTGAAAAAGCATGCTGAATGGGATGGTAGTTTTAAAGGCAAATCAGCTCTGACTAGCCTATAAGACTCTAGGTTCTACATGAAGCCAGTACGGATGGATTGGGGAAGTTGTCGGATAATTGAAGATTTGAACACATTGTTTTGTGATGATGATGATTTACACAAACCTTTTTAACATTTACATTATTATGTGAATTGTACAATTGAAAAACTATACGATTTTAAATTTTTATAACGTTTCGTCGATAAATCCGGACAGAGACGTATATTTGATCCGAGGGCCTTGGTGGCCGAGTGGTCTAAGTATTTCCTCATCAGCTCTTACTAGCATGTTTCATACTTTCCGAAATGACAGCGAGACCAACAAAACTAACGTTGTGATTCCGAAACCCGCTAGTGACAGGGTGCGTTTAACTCCGATCTTAATTGACTAGGATTGCCTGTTTTCTTACCAAAGATCGGGTGTTCTATCCGGGTACTCCTGCTTCCCCCACCAATAAAAACTTTCCACCGTGATATTAATTATAGTCAAGTTTTCTGAAAGTGGCGCTATACACCAATAATCAACGAACCCATATTACTCAGATCAACGGACATTTCGACAGGTACGATTAAAGGAATCAGTTAGGAATTAGACGATCCCCATTGGTATAGGTGAGTTGTTTAATAGTTGTTGCTTTAGGATAAATGCATGTTTTAGATTAATTCATAATCAGGAATAGCTGGAAGGGAAAGAAACGTGTTGCTACGAGAACCCGGAAACCGATGGTAGAAAATTTTTTAAAAATCTAGAGACGATCGTTCTGAGTGTGCCACCTACACATTCAAACATGTACACAACCACAGTATCCCCTATCTATCTAATGTGTTTTCATAATTATGTGATATAGGGGAAAAAAGGTAGCAGTTTTTTGTGTCTTGTTGTTAAGCATTTCAAGGGAAGATAATGTTATTTTTTACGGGTGTGTTTGATAGGTTTGTTACACTGTAACATTATATAATACACACTCATAAAGTTGCTAGAAAGCGCCTCTCACACATAATTAACTCAATTTCAATTATTCTATTTACCGGGTTATTGTAGTCCTATAATATAAGACTTCGGAGGTTCATATCATTAACATTCAACGTTTTTTATCGGATTTTTTTTACTTTCAATGTTGCACGGTTTATAGTAAAAATAAATCCGATAAAAACGTTGAATGTAAATGATATGAACCTCGGAAGTCTTATATAATAGTCCTATAATATAAGACCTCTGAGGTTCATATCATTTACATTCAACGTTTTTATCGGATTTTTGTTACTATCAATGTTGAACGGTTCAACATTGATGGTAAAAAAAATCCGATAAAAAACGTTGAATGTAAATGATATGAAATTCAACATTGATAGTAAAAAAAAAATCCGATAAAAACGTTGAATGTAAATGATATGAACCTCCGAAGTCTATATTCAACATTGATAGTAAAAACAAATCCGATAAAAAACGTTGAATGTAAATGAAATGAACCTCCGAAGTCTTATATTATAGGACTACTGGTTATTGGTTCTTTATCCTAACTAAATGTTTTTGTGGTGTATATTACAAAAAGGGGGGGGGGGGGTGCTTTAAAAACACCGAAATACCTTAACAATCCTACAATACCTGTTTACAGAATAAGAGAGATATTTCGTATTCTAAACCTAACTTTTCTCACATATTTGTTAAATATGTTTAAAATATAGCCAAATGTTAAATACGTATATCCATCCCCTCTTTTTCAATTCATTAGTTAAACAGACAGCTCTAAAGAAAAGGCAATAACCGAACATTGATAATTTAGCTAACAATAAATTCAGTACATTTATCCAACAAGTAAAGACCAATGGAAACATTTGATATGATTTGAAAACATGGTCAATTAAGTAGGATCTGGTGGTTTCGTAGACATTAATGATAATTCAACATTTTCTTTTTATATTTTTCTTTATTTCATATACTAGTATATATCATAACATGTATATATTTTGTGATGCATCTGATGTATAAATCCAGTGGCAGATCCGGGGAAGAGTCCTGTGTTCAGATCCGTTTGTATGGGGAACATGTGGTTGGAACCCCCACTTTAATTGCTTGTTTGATTTTTTTTTTTGCAGTGTCGAAAAGGATGATAGACAGTAGTTTTATCAAGAAGTTATGGAGATTGTTCCCGAATAGATTCCTTAACATCACAGTGTATAAGAGACTAAAGAGCCTCGTCTAGTGCAAGCAACTGACATGCCCTACCTGTTACACTGACAGAAAAGCCCCCACTTTGAAAGCACGTTTAAATGTTGTGTGGACGTTCTGCTATACATCTGACAGTCAGATGTCTTGGAATTATTCTGAAGTACATATGTCGACCAAAGGCATGGAACAGAGGGGAGAGGTTTTAAAGTGATGCTAATCTGAGATTCCAATTTGAACTATAGAAAGCAATATATAAAGATATGAAGGAGAAATAATCTATATGAATAAAATTATCCCACAATAGGAACTGTCTTTTTTTTTCTATACAGAATTTGTCAAATTTATCCATAAGGGAGCTACCATTTGATTTTTAGGGGGGGGGGGGGGGGGGGGGGGGGGGGGGGGGGGGGCTAGGATGAAAAATTTTGTCCTGCATCTTTTTTTAGTTGTAATCTCTGTCCTTCCTTTTTATTTTTTTCTCTATTCGGTCCTGCCTTTTTTTTTTAATAGTTTATCCTGACTTTTTTTTGCCAAGTTGCTCATCCTGCCTTTTTTTTAATCAAAACTCCTGTCCTGCCTTTTTTTTTTAAATTTCTTCCTAACCCCCATACAAATCAAATGGTGGCTCCCTAACGGAAGGGATGTTAATGTATCCTTCATATATTTGTAATACTGATGGTAATTCAGATGCACAGTTGTTTTTCTTCTGCTTCATATATTTACTAACACAAGCTGTATTTTTTGTGATATAATTGCTGAGATGATATAGCAGTGCCCTATCTCTTTGTTAAAAGAACTTGATCATCTGAACTCTTTTTTTTTAGATTGGAGTTCTGTTCAAGAACAGTTAAAAGAACATATGCTTAATTTTCGTTATCTTTTTAAGACCAGCATCATGATGAAAATAAATTTAAATAAAACAGGCTGTACATTCTATAAAATATGCCAGTCAACCGGAAATGTTAACACACAAAAAAGGTCTCCAGTATATTCATTTTTAAACTTACAAAATATGTTGAAGGTTTTAGCATCCCCAACAATTACCATGTGACTTGAATTTTTGATTTGTCAATATCAAGCAAATTGTCGATATTTTCCAAAACATGATAATAGTTCCGTTTTTATTATTAACAACAAAGGACTTACTCTTGTATAAAACTGTAACAGATTATCAAAGACTGTCTACAAGTACAATTTTAATCCAAGCCGCTGTTCTTTTAAGCACCGTGTTAGCGACGGCTTGGTTGATTGTAAGTGTTGAGTGCAGAGACTGAAATATTTGTCTTTAAATAATCAGACTTGAGACAATAACATGGAGGTAATTATGTGTAAGAACAACGTTTTCAAGGTTGGTTTGAACAGTGCGAAGGTCGTCTTGGAATGTAGAAAAAAGATAATGAAAGTCTTTGTGCTGGTTATTTACATAAGGGAACGACCATTTAACTTCAAAAGGTGAAAAAGGGGGAGGAGTAAGATTTATTCCAAAAAAAATATCGTCTGATCCCCAATTCGATGGAAAAAATATTGTTGTCAGGCAAAATTTATAACCAAAAAATATTATGAATTCTGATTTCCCCATACCTTATAGTGTTAAATTTTGAAAAAAAAATTATTTGATTGATGGAGGCGGATAAAAAATGTTCGAGCTCAGACAAGAAAACCATACCCCCCTTTGAAGTTAAATGGTTGCTTTCTTGTTGAGGGATTGTTTCCTGGCTTGCTTTGATAGAGTATTGTTGCATGTTTCACAGATGTTGCTTTCTTTTGATAATTAAAGATATTCTTCCTCTTGATTGCAAGCAAATAATTAGTATAACGTCAAAGTCGGGAATTTGACAAAGATCGCGTTGGTGGGCGATTTTCTCAGACCAATGTGGCATACTATATGTTATTGACAAGAAATGTATCGTGTCCCGCGATCGTTTACAACGCGATTCGCAAAGAAAAACTTTGGTGGGATTAGTTGGCGACTCAATAATATGTTCCTCCATAACTTCCAAAAACTTTGACATGTAAAGTATTTAAAGGTTATGTTGTCCGATGTTTACACATTACTGATGGATGTCTGTTTTTTTTTTGTTCTTTACATGGTGGCTTTCCTGAAATAATTTCGCCATTTTTATATTGCATACATTGCAGATACAATCATCCGACCGTATGTTAAACATACTGTTAGACCAAATTGAAGATAATCTGAGAGTTTGCATGAGTTATAAAAACACCGCCAATAATTGGTTGACTAACATTTCACGCACAATAGGCATTTGTGTTTAGATTTGAAGTTCATCACACTTTGGGTTAATACGTAAAAGATTTTTGTTGACTACTTCATGAAACACAAATGCAATTTCAAGACTTAATTTTTAAATTATCCTTAAAATAATCTTTTCAAAAACAATACTAATTATGGGGCACTAGTAGCGACATTGTTAGCTCTAAATAGGACCCCAAAAGTTTGAACAAGAATGAATACACGCTAGAGTAATATATACGTATGTGTAGTACATGAAATATGAAGACACTCGTGTACTACTAGTAGTTGTAATAGTGAACATGTATGAGAAAAACTGAAATTATATCGAGCCATCGTATAAGGTAAAAACTAAATTAAATATTAGTGAGGTCTTATGCAAAGAACTTTAATATTCTTGAATCTGTTTCTGAGTTGTGAAGAACTAACATACAACTAACAGTAGAACAGTTATTTAAGTAAAGTACTATAATACAATCGAGTCTATAATAAAATTTAGTCTAATGTAAAACAGTTAACTAAGTCAAAATCTCGTATGCACGACTCTTAATGTCTAACAAATTTTCGACTGTGGGTAAACTATTAAGAAAAGAAAAAAAATTAAATAATATTAAATCAAATCTTATGAATAATATTAGCGATCAAAGAAAAAATATCACATTATGTCGACGGACAATTGTAAGATGCTATAAGATCGAATAAAAATGTATCGAAAATATAACACAAAAGAAATCGGATGAAACAACTGCAATCCCAATTTAAGATGCAAACTCATCAAAAGAAAAAAAACATCACACCATGTCGGCGGGCAACTGTTGATTTTTAAAACGTTGTACGATCGAAACATGACAACAAAAAAAAAAACCCAACTGCAATCAACAAATAAGACGCAAAGAGTACAAGAAATAACAAGATTGGCGACTTGTCAATACTGTATGATCGAACACAAACATAGCCAAAACATGACACCAAAGAAATAAGACGCAAACTAAATTACAAGATCAATATAAGATGTATAAAAAATAAATTGCGAAAGTACAATTGTTTAACACAAACAAGAGGAATACAACGATATAAATCTATGCTACCCCAAAAACTCAACTTGACAATGGCCAACCAATCCGGGTTACCGCATAACTAAGGTGTAACAAAATGTGTAACAAAACTTTTTAAATAATACAGAAATTATGACTGTCGGAGTAATTGTTATTGTTTAAGAAAAAAACATGTCAAACATGCAAATATAACTTTTAAATAATAGTTTTAATCACTAAAAAGTCATGTGATGTTACATATATAGGACGGGGTGTGTTCGATGCGTTAATCAATGAGGAAAACCCCGCCATATAACACCCAACTTTGAAATTGCGTACAAATGTAAAATTTAGGTGTGCCACTTTGGGAATGGTCTTAACCGATTGATAATTCATTTCTCAATATTCGTAATTTTTCTTAGATTTTTTCTATGTCGGGCAAAAAAAAGTAGCAGTTTATAAGGAGACCCCTAATTGACGTAACAACTTGTAGGTACGAAAAGTGATTTTTTAAAAATCAACTGATCCAAGAAAACTTTACCTCATTTTAAAGGCATTGTGAAGACATTTTCAAAACAGTTTCACTTTTATCAATACACATAATAACAACGAAGAAATAGCAAATTTTCAAAATGGTAATTTTTCACTAATCTAGAAAAACTGTTTCCTCTCTTTAAAAAATAATAAAATGTGTATTTCTAATCATTTGGGTTATAGTTTTGTTTATGTTGCTTCTTTTACATCTTGTTAGTCAATTTCAATCCTCCATGTTCAGTTTTTTGGTCAAAATAGAAGCATAAAGCATGAAAATGTCAACCACTCTCATGAAATTCTATCGTCCAAAGTCACATAACATTAATTATGACGATACCTTTATATATTGCACCAAATTCCTGTCTTCAGAACATCAATTGGTATACTGAAAATGAAAAATAAAGCTATATAAACATTTAAATGTAAAGAAACAAAATATAAATATGAAAATTACTCTTTATATACAAATGTATATGTGTGTGTGTACCATGAGACACCAGACAAGTTTCGAAATATGTCATCTGTCTTTATATAGTCATTCACTCATGATAGTTTAGAATGTTCCTTTTCATTAACTTTCTATTTAATGAAATATTCTTATTCTTATATAGTGAATGCTTATAAATAAAAATAAACAACAACCTTCCAACAATTATACTATAGGTCTAAAATACCTGTTGCACTGAAAAACAATGAATATAAATATTACATTATTTTTATTTGAGAAATTTCATACAAAATAATTTTGTCAGATCACTGTAAAGACTTGTATGTATAAAAGTAAAGTAAATTGATATCTGTATATTATTTACAATATTTATACAGTGAAATCTGTCTAAACCAAACTCATTCATGACTGAAGTTCAAAATGCATTGGATCTGAGATGAAGGGACTTCAGAACATGGTTTCTGGTTTATTCAGGGTTTGGTTTATACAGGTTTCACTGTATCAAGCATTAGTTGTTAGTATGACTTGAAGCTTCCCAGATATAATATTATTTCAGGATATATATTAAATTGCATGGTGTTCACTAGTGTTTTTTTTTCTGGCCATGAAATTACTTCAATACTAATCAATACAGAATGTGGGAAGCTCCAAGTTAAAACTTGATGGGTGCACATGTACTCAAAGTAAAGTTTTGGTGTAAACAAGTGTCATGGATTAGTTCATGTATTCCTATACATGATCATGCTGAAATCATATTAGAAAATTGCACTTCCTGTGCAACTCCATGCAGAACGAATCTTGAACAGAACTTCGAACATGGTTTTAGACCTACCACCTCCGGTATTATCTCAAGTTTTTTGGCTCGATAATCCTCTAATAGTCTGTATGTGTAGATAGCTGTAGTGTCCGTTACCTTCCCTTCACTGTCTAATTCATTATCGTATATTAAGTTATAGTAGTCTGGAAATCCGGGTACTGTTGAAATTACTTTGGCAGTGAATGTTCCTTCGTTGAAAGTATGTCTTACTTTTTTCCCAACACGAATTGGCATCCTAGATGACCTTTGTTGAATATTTTCACTAACATCTTTACTAGCAGCCTCTTCAATGAGCTTTTTAACATTTTCTGTTAGAGCTTCTATACTTAGCGCCTTTCCTTTTACAGATGCATTAAATATTTTCTTATCTTTAACATATTGCTTCAACACATTTTGCCGGAACCTTAACTGCGCGATCAATGCCTTCCGTTTCTCACTTGTTTTGGTTATTGACCTTAGTATGTCATCTGCTACACTTGAACTTTGCCATAATCCATAGAAAATAATTTCTGACGTTTGTTTTTCCTTCTTCTTGAAGCTGTTTTCTTTCTTTTTCCTCACTGCTTCTTGTTTCTTCTTTAATGATTCTAATCTTTTCTTTTTTTATTTCCGAACACCTCAATTTAAATTTTCCTCTTAATACTCTACCTTGTTTCCTTGCATCTGTCAGTAATTTATCTCTCTCTTCTTTGGGTAAACTATCCAACCATTCGTGTGTTTTGTTGAATGAAAATGTTATAAACTATTCATTTGTTAATATTGAAGCATTAGGTCTAAATCTGACCATGAAATCAAGCATCCCAAATGCTCTTTCTGGTAGCTTGTTG
Source organism: Mytilus californianus (assembly GCF_021869535.1). Taxonomy (NCBI): domain Eukaryota; kingdom Metazoa; phylum Mollusca; class Bivalvia; order Mytilida; family Mytilidae; genus Mytilus; species Mytilus californianus. The sequence goes on from NW_026262668.1 coordinate 98,572,234, forward strand.
TGTGGTATAACTGATAAAGTTTCAGCAGTTAACTTTGGTGATGCTACATAAAATAGACCTCCTGGCAGTTGATCCTTCATCGCTACTTTAAGTAGTTTATAAAAAGAAGCAAACAAAGTCTGTGCTACCTGCACGGCCAGGGTGTCTATCTGATCATCTGGCATTTTTAAGCAATCAAAGTACTTGTCTTTATGAGTTAAATCCTCATCGAATGGAAATACTTCACAATTTATGAAATTTATGAAGGAATTGGCATCTTTGCTATTTTCATCAAAGAAGTCTAGAAGCATTTCATAATAAGCATTCATTTCTAAAACATGTCTATCAGTTAATTCAATGAGGCGCCACAATGGCGCAGTTATAATTTTGGATATTAACCTCAGCACTTTACAGTCAGCTAATACAAGATTTGATCTACACAGAGAAAGCGTGGATTTTTGCAGGAAATTATTTGCACCATGCACATTTTGCAAAAAATCTACTACATGATTTCGATGGTAAAAAGCAATTTCACCCATAAGAAAAATAATGTTAAATCTGTTTCCTCTGAAAGAAATGAAGTTATTTTTTTCATTCTTCTCAAGACAATATGAATTGAAATAAGCGAAACAACCACATTTCTCGTCAACTCCTCTGGCAAAACTTTTTGCACAGAATCGTAAAAAAGTTATAACATCACCATCAAATTTTGATAAAAAAATGTCATCTCTTTCATCTACACCGAACTCATTTTCAAGGTCATTCACAACATTGTCCTCTTTATGTAGGACTTCAAATTCTTTTAGCGCAGGTGTTGTGCACTCTGCAAAGTTAACAAGTAGGTGTAATCCACAAAAGAAATTATTTACAGTAGAACAGGCATTTTTTTGTACATCTGTCAGATCATCCCACCCATCAACAACTTCTGGCATAATTTGTTTACGGTAATCAATTAATAATTCTGTAAAGGCTATACTTGTTTTTGTCCTGTCTGACATGAAGTCTCGAATGTTACATAATATATTATATCCATGTGATATCTCATTGTTTTCTAAACTACCATTACACAATTCAGATATATCTGTTAAAATCTCCTTAAAAGTATCTAAAGTTGTGGAGGATGCTTTATTGTGCATTTCCCTCAAACCTAACATGTATACATTTTTATGATCATCACTTACAAAGTAGCTGTTATATGTCTTTCCAAACTTCCGTGTTCATCAGAATATAATGTTGTTTTTTGTTTGTCTTGCAAACACTGTCCAACCTGAATATTACTTACCACAACCTTTTCTGTTACAATATTATCAATGGTTCTTCGTGCCGGAATTTGCTTCAATGTTTTACCAGCTAATTTCAGACTTTCATTGATAACGGATACTATGTGTTCCGTTGCTACATTCTTACCAGATATGTTCATGACGGCTTGTCTAAATTCTGGTGTATATGCACGTAACTTATCATCCAAAATATCTATTTCTTTATCGTCTTGAATTAAAGAATGAAGGTAATCCCTTGTTTGCATAGAGTCATTTAGGTTTGTTTTAAGGTTACTTACAAGCTCTGCATGTTCATTCGACTGTTTTAATGCGTCCTTGTACAAACTCTGAATTTTATTCAGTTCACTTTTTAATTTTTTAATTTCATCTGTTTTGCTCTTATTGATATTTTCTATGTCTGTTAAATTCTTCCTTAATTCTTTAGCACATGATTTGTGTTTTACTACACAGGATGATAGTCTTCTGTTTTGAGTTTTGTAATTCTTACAACTACATCTTAACTTTTTAATTTTACTATTTTGCTGTTGTACTTTAGATTTAAGATTTTCACTTGAAGTTTTGTTTTTCAGTTTAACTTTCTTTATTTTCCTTTCTTGAAGATCAACAGTTTTTTCTAATTTTCTTTTCAACTGATTTACTTCACTTGACTTCTTTTCCTGACTTATTTGTAATTCATTAGCTAAATCTTCTGCTATTCTTTTATAAGTAGCATCTTCTGTAGACTTGAGATTTTGTAATTTGGAGTCACTTGCACACATATTACATGTATTAAAAATATTTGTTAATAAAGTAGCCTTCTCTAGGCCTCTTTTTCGACTTACTTCTTTTTTCAGTCTGTGCAACCGTGTAACCAAAGTTTTTTTCTCTATATTGTTTTTTGTTATTTCTGTAAACCACTTACACATTTTGTCTTGATTGATACTTTTTGATTTGACATAATCAAATATATCTAATGCCATTTGTCTGTTTAAAACAATATCAAAGTCTGACAGGCTATGTTTATCCAAGAGTGGAATCAAATTTTTGAAGTATGTTATCTGAGGCATTTTGTAATTGAGTCTAAATATTTGTTTTAGTTTAAGGCTTAGAATATACCATCAAACCATTTCTTCAAGTTTTTTAATAAATCACTAGCAATTTGTTCTGCTACTATGCACTTCATTTTTTTCAGTTTTCCATATTTGACAAATTCTGATCTCATGCAGACATATATAAAGACTATATCTATTTTGTCTGGGTGACATGGCTCGATTACATCACAAATAAGTTCTTCTAAGAAATTTATGATAAAAATGGCTCTTGCATTTGAGCAGTCAATTATTTTGTTTAAGTGGTAAATTAGTTGCTTCTGAAAGAAGTCATTATAGTCATACAAAGCAAGTTCAGTACACATGTTCAAAGCAAGTTTTAGATCATATCTTCTATTCTTACTTACATTTCCAACTTCATGATTGAATAAATACTGTAAAATGCTCTTATGTTTCATTTTCTTGATAGTTCTTTTTGGAAATTCCATGATGATATCTGAAATACAAATACACTAGATGCCAACGCTTGAAATTTCTTAGAATGCCATGATTTAGTATCAGCAAATTAAATGTGTGTAGTATTTAATTAAACTATTGTATTTAGAACATATATGTGGGGGAAATTTTAACAATTCAGTTAATGTGATCACACACACAAAAATATGTATACAAAAAATTATATCGTTAGAGTTTACTGTTAAATACAGTCTGAAAAATAGGGTCATATTAATACTATTTGAATTAATATGACCCCATTTTTCAGACTGTATTGAACAGTAAACGATATTATTTTGAAAGTTATATTGATATAAGTTATATATAACTTTCAACTTGGAAAGTGGCAGTCATATAAGAGGGGGGGAGGGGGGAGGGGGGGGGGGGTAGAGGAATCTTCTTGTATCAATATGGGATGGAAAAAAAAGGGGAGAATTGACGACAAGGGAATAAATTGCCATGTCGTTTTTATTATTAAAACGTTAGCTGTGAGTGTGAATAGCAGACGAAGTAAACTGCCGCTACTGCAAGGATTATTCCTATGTAATGTATGTTTTAGTTGAAAATACATATATTGATTGTTGTTAAACCACATTATTCAGTATCCTTACTATCTCGTGTGCAATGGCAAGTGGTTAAACTATTTTTAAATCGCAATAAACTAACTTTATAATGCAAAAATCTTCAACTATCACGCTGATTTTCAATCAAAAGTAAACAGGAAGTTGTCCATGCAAGGGAAATAACTCCGTATACACAAAAAGGAGGGTTATTTATAAAAATTAATTTTGATATGAATACAGCTATCTAGATTTATTTATTGGACCTAATTATTAAATAAATATATAAAAAAGTACATTTTATGGCTGTATAACGTTCCCTTGTATTTGTTTTGGAACGAATGTAACTTTCAACTCTTGTTTGTACCTCAAATATTTCATCGTATTCCGGTAAATGATAATATACAGAATCATGAATATTTATATAATATCTATCAAAAGCAATCGGAACCTTCAGAGACTTAACAAGTAAATAAGAGGCCGTAATCGGAGGTCACCTGAAGATTTTATTTTTACGCACATCCGAGAACAATTATTTAGGGTAATTTGGAGTTATCTCCCATTGGTTTGCCGTACCTACAACTTGGCTTATGGTCGTTTTAAAAACGATTGTTTGCAAGTTGCATTGTTAACAGTTGTACAATATGAAAATTTTTTAACGTGAATGCAAATATTCATAATGTTTTTACGGAAAGTAACTTTTGTGTCATCTTGACAACCGTACACAAAGTTCATTTCACTTTTCTACCTCCTAAACACAAGAGTTCGAATTCTTTTGTTCTATTTAAACCGCATACCGGACTGGATATGCGATATCATTCTCACTCAAAATTGGATGGCAGCCATATTTTTAATTTTACTTATAACATCTGTATTTCAGCAATGAATTGTCTTTCTTAACATGTTTTAATCGTTATAAATATTCATCTGAAAATACCACAAACAAAAATAAAGGCGAGAATTGTGAAAACAAGCCATCTTAATATAATTTATATAAAATATTTAACATATAATATTTTTTTTTTAGAATTGGTAATTTGGAAGTAAAAAATTGGAAGCCTAAGCAGCAAACATCAAAAGTTTTTATATTATTTATTCAAATTTGAAAAATTAAATAATGCTGTTACTTATACGAAATTGTCCTCTTTGTCAAGTAAATTTTTTGTAACACCTGTTTTATATTAAGATTGTATGGCGTTCATCTGGAATTTAATAATTTCACATCGCATTTCGTTCTAATCATCCATTCTAGGAAATGTAATTAATATTTGGACCATTAGCCAATCTATATATAATATTTCATATTGAAAAGTTACTGTAACTTCCCTTGAATTGAGAATAAATTTGATCAAGAATATATATCAATCTTAGGAATATTACAGCAGAATGATATTTTATCCACCGCTTATATTTCACAGAGTAACGATCAAATTAATAAAGAAAAGGAAAAAGTTGCCAAAACATAACAGAAATGAACTTTCCTAGATTTAATTCATCATAAACGCCGAAACCTAAACATTTGAAAGCCAATGATGTATAAATACGTATACACGTTATGACCGATATGACCAAAATTCATCTTAGGTTAGATTTGCCTTAGGGAGTCAGAACCATGTAGTTTCTTAGTAAGTTCTTAATTTATCAACTCAACGGGGAATTTTAGAAAAATATGTTACAAATCATGCCAGTACATGTTCTAAGGTACTGAATACTAAGCTGACTGATGATACCATCTAACAACTTACAATGCACAAGCATAAATATCGACCAAGAGTTAGTCAATGACAATAAAAACTTACAAGTTTCGTGCGTCCAAAGCGGTTTTCTGGATTTATCTTTATCAGGAAAGCATACCCTTAACATTTGGAAGCAAGGGATGTATAATCACGTAGTAACGGTAAGAGATATATGACCAAAATATACACACAAAGCATAACCAAATTCATCTACGGTCAGCTTATCATGCCAGTCCTTAAGCTTTGACTACTAAACTGATGATACCATCGAGAAAAAAACAGTCCACCAGCAGTGTTATCAACAAGTATCTACTAAGTAAAAAAAAGTTAACTGAGCTAATAAATTTGCTAGTCATTTAATTACAATCTTTAACTTATCTACTTATATACATATAATTAATAAGTCAAGTCGTTTAAAATAAAAGAAACATAGAGAACTATACGATTACAGTAAAAATTATTCATAAAAATGCAGGTTATCAACATTGTAACGAATTATAGTAAAGCCTTCTTGAATTTATTTGGTAATGTAGCATGCACATGCACAAACGCGAGGTATTTGTTTGTCCCGGGTGAAAACGAAAACAAAACGTTTAAGTTAACAAAATGTGGCACACGTAGATTTATCGAAATCCTAGAGCGAAATGAAATGCAGTGGAATAAAAGCCAAGGTTTGTCGTAGGAACTTGCTTTAGTGAGAGTGGATTTCATTTAACTTTTCGAAAGAGTAGTCAAATTCACCTAAGTTCAACTTGCTTGATCATAAAATGCGTTATATAAATCTTTGTGACCTTAAAACTGTTTTGTGTTTGTCGATTTATATGACAATAAGATTTACGAGAACCAATGTTTAGTGGATGTGACATTCTTCTGTACAATTAATTTTTTAATCGATGTGTCTTTCGTGGGGCCTTGTGATTAGGAATAACAAAATTGTTTTTGTAAACACTTGAATAGTGCGTTGTAAATATGCCTTTCTCACTCAAATTAGCGGCTAAGTGACATTGGCTTGAATTTTGACAAACACTAAAAAGACGTTAACATTGATTATGGCATTACCTCGGGAAATTGCGTTTCATATTTAGTATTTTATTTCTTTAATTTACAATCAGTCATTCATCAAAATATTCTTGTCAAAATGTATTATACAACAAATTTGACAGTATCGGTTAATTTCAAATTCAAATAACTGCCTACACAATGTGGTTTTTCTCAACTATTTACAATTACTTATATAACTATGTCAATTGTTTACTTTTTTTTTAAGTTAACAAACACAAATGTAAATCAATTATGTATCATTTCATTAATTAATAGAACTGTTTTTTTAAATAATATTTTTTTGATAAATTTTTGGGTTGTGAATAAAATAAAACTACTATCAAAAACCACAAGGAAACATAACTCCATTTTGATCATACAAATAGTATTGGGGTTTCAGTCATTGTACTCGTTCCTTGTTCGAATAAGAGAACAGAGTTCCAATGTCCCCCGTGATGAAGGTAAATCAAGAAAAGCGTTTTTTCATAACAATGATTCATTAATTTCTTTTCTTGATTGAAATTCTGAACACTTTTGATAATGTTCTGTTCAAGACACTGCTTCATGAAACCTATATTCAAGTACAGTTGTCGATATGAAATTGTAAGTTAGCTGGATTTCTAGTTCAGTAGATTAAGTACTTTGAGTCTGTTCTTTTGCTCTATAATAAAGGCGATGATTCCAGGTTCATTTATTCGCAAATTCCCTTTCTTACATTGTAATATGAAAAAAACGCTTTATATATTTTTCCGTCTGAAGAGCTTTTCTGAATTTACCTTCCTCAGTAACGGTCAGAACCAAGAATGTATAAGTACCGAAATATGTGAAATTATCTTACCTCCTATATATATACATTTCTAGGAATATGATTGGTTAAAAGCAACCGCGTGGAGACCGTGTATATTTCATATGGGGTTAGTTGGCGGGGCTTATTTCAATACACGGTTAGTAGTGGTGTTACGTCCCTTAAAAAACAACACGGTGTTGAGGAAAAATCTAAAAGGTTTCAACAGACGATGAAATTGATGATGAACGATTGAAATAAATTCATAAAACACATTTAAAGCTAACAAGTTGTTATTGTTGGCATTTGTTTTTGTATAGACCAATGAAAGTAGGTTCTTAATACTAAGTATTGAAGACTTAGTCACTTTGATAGGCCACTAGTCTAAATACCACATGTTAAGATAGTCTGTAAGATAAATTCGTTACACTGTGTACTAGTGACCTAATACGATATATATGGGGTCAGTAAATTCCATATGGGGATTCGCTTGAATTTACTGACCCCATATATATCGTATTAGGTCACTAGCACACTATATAACTAATATTATCTCCCCGTCCTATGACGTTTGTGGATGATGTCATAAAAGCTATCCACCGGCTTACATTTTGGTACGTCAGACGCGCGTCTCCTTGCCGACCTCTTCTTATTTTCATATGAGTCGGAGTTCCTTCAAACAAGATGACCAAAGAAGCCAGATCATTCTATTTCACATTCAGATATATTGATGATGTTCTTTCCATAAACAATCCAAACTTTTCCGACAGGGTTCCATTAATATATATCCTCCTGAACTAGAAATTAAAGAAACAACAGACACGGCTTCCTCCGCCTCATTTTTAGACTTATACCTCGAATTTGACATCAGCTGTCATCTCAGTACCAGAATCTATGACAAGCGAGACGATTTTAATTTTGAAATTATCAATTTTCGCCACCTTAATAGCAATATACCAACTTTACCTGCAAATAAATTTCCCAACTCATTCGGTATTCAAGAGCTTGCAGCTGCTATTCAGACTTTGTAAAACGTCACCAGTGTCTGAGCAAAAAGTTGATGAACCAGGGTTATGTCAAAGTACGTCTCGTCCTTTTTCTAAAAAAAAGTTCGTCGGAAGATACCAAGACCTTGTTGATAAATATTCCGTTTCAACAAATAATACATGATGGTCTTGATGTATAGATTCTAGGTACTGACGTTGTTATAGTGTTCTTTTATTTGTCTTTGTAAATTATTAACGTTTACTGTTTGGTCCATTTTTGGTAATATCCTTTAGACGTGGCTCGGTACTTGTACATCCAACCATTGTGTTGTTGTGCTGTTGTCATTTTTTGTATTCTTGTGTTTCAATGTTGCGTATGTGCTTTGTCTATATTCCATTTTGTTTTTCTTTGTTGACATATTTGTTTGTTTTTATAGTGATTGAGATTATAACACAAATGTTTACTGCTTTACCCCTATTTTTGACACTTTTACCTATTATGTCTGTTTGTTTTGTTCTCACATTGTTGTCAATATAATGGAATTTTATGCGACTGTCATACAAGTGAGAGGTTTAGCTAGCTTTAAAACCAGGATTAATCCACCATTTTCTACATAAGAAAATGCCTGTACAAAGTCAGGAATATGACTGTTGTTTTCCATTCGTTTGATGTGTTTGAGCTTTAGATTTTGCCAATTGTTACGGGACTTTCCGTTTTGAATTTTCCTTGGAGTTCGGCATTTTTGTTATTTTACTTTTTACAGAATTCAGAAGTTAGGTTTTAAACAAATTTCATACGTGAACATACTTTTATATCAGTAAATTATTGAATTCAAACTTAATGATATTGAGCGAACAAGCAAAACAACTGATTTTGTGGCTATTTCAGCGACCAATTTCAGAAGCGTTGGTTTCAGAAAATGAAACCACGATTAATAAATGGAATGACGACACAGCAATGCTTTACATAATCTAGCGATCGTATTGTAATAACTAGAAATATTGACATTTATTTCATTTAACAAACTGTAAATAAATATTTGAACTTGAGTAAGAAAACAACAACCACATGTGGATATTAAAATGTAATAGGGAATATTAATGACTGTATGAACATTTACATGAACTGCTCATATTGTGACATTTATAATTTCAACTGTTTTTTCTATTGTTTACCAAAATCTTTTCACTTCATAACATATCTTCATAGATTGTTAGGTATCCGGCACAAATATTCACATACCCTAAATTTTGTCAACTTATCATAATTCATGAAAGTGTTGTGAACGGCAATATTTAAGTATTTCATCTTTTTGCTCGATTCCATGTAAAGATCTATTCTACGCGACTGTCATACAAGTGAGATGTTTAGCTAGCTAAACAACCAGGTTTAATCCACCATTTTCTTCATAAGGAAATGCCTGTACCATGTCAAGAATATGACAGTTGTTTTTTCATTCGTTTGATGTGTTTGAGCTTTTGATTTTGCCATTTGATAAGGGACTTTCCGTTTTAATTTTCCTTGGAGTTCGGTGTTTTTGTTATTTTACTTTTTATTGATCATTTGACCTCATGATATACTTGGTCAAATGATATACATTGTACTTGGTCCACTCCAAACATCCAAAGACCTTTCTGATCTGTTTCCAAAGGGAACAGAGTCATATCTTCTCTCTAATCAGGAAGCAAATATAGTTGGTAAAGCTCTCATTATAACAATAAGAAGATGTAGTATGATTGCCAATGAGATAACTTTTCATCAGAGACCAAGTAATGCAGTTAATAACTATTGGTCACCGTACGGCCTTCAATAGTGCGCAAAATCCATACAGTATAGTAAGCTATAAATGGCCCGAAATAACAAATGTAAAACAATTCAAACGAGAAAAAACTAACGGCCTGATTTATGCACAGAAAAATAAACGAAAAACAAATATGATATACGCAAACAAACGACAACCACTGTATTACTGGAATCTAACCAGAACACGACGCTTTATACCAGATTTACAATTCCTGTCACATTTAACTATTTATTCACACAACAACACTTTTGTAGTTGATGATAAACAAAACAGATTAATATAAGTACAAAAATCTCATTAAAGAAACCAGGCTTATAATTTTGTACGCCAGACGCGCGTTTCGTCTAAAAAAGACTCATCAGTTCTTTTCTGTCAGAATCCCATTTCGCCTGAAATTGTTCTGTTATCATTGGCCCTCATTAATCTAAGACCAGATCTTTAATCTTTGATTGGATTACAGGAACTCCCAAGTTATATAAATAAGGGTTCGCCTAATGAAATGGGGAATAATGTTTTGGCTCAAGTCTAACAAAGATGTCTAACCAGAACACGACGCTTTATACCAGATTTACAATTCCTGCCACATTTAACTATTTATTCACAAAACAACACTTTTGTATTTGAAGATTAACAAAACAGATTAATATAAGTACAAAAATCTCATCAAAGATACCAGGTTTATACTTGTGTACGCCATACACGCGTTTCGTCTAAGTGAAACTCGAATCATAAAAGTATAATGAACACCCACATGTATTTGTGTTATCCATTTTTGTTTTTACATACATATTTATACATTTAATGTTATATCAAGTTCTAGTTTTTCAGATTTTCATTTTGTAAAACTATTAAAAAGGTTTCTTTGTTTCCATATTAATACATGTAAATGTTTTAAAGGCACTGAATATATTCACCTTTTGTTCCATCAGGTAAAATCACAGATATACTTTTCAAAACTGAGCACTTGAACATACATGTATTCATGTATTTGGTAACTAGCACATTTGATGAATAAACATGTATTACAGACATGTTTTATGAGCCAATATCTTAATTTATAATAAAATATTAAGACCATTCATATGCCTATTTAATTATTCATCAAAAATGTATTTAGAGTCGGACCATGTATTTGGCACTGATCATACTTGTACATACCTGTTTATTTATAAAGAACATGTGAACCATGCATAGATAATTTTCTACCATGTACATGATGAGCTTATGTATTTGGTAAATAGTATTTACATTTTAAATAGATCATGTATTTGGTATAGAATAAGTTACAAATTGAGCAGGTATATGCTCAATAGAATTTATGTTTAGATACATGTAACCATTGTATATAAACCGTGCATTTAGTCAATGTATGTTACGTATAGACCATGTATTTGGTTTATACCACAAGTTCAATTCAAAGGCATATATAAGTAATTACTAAGTATATAGAGTCAGATCATGTATTTAGCACAGATCATACAAACACGTAAAGAATATTTGAAATATGCATCATAAAATTGTTCCATGTATTTAATAGATGGAATTCATATATAAAATATACTATGTTTTAGTCAAGAATAAGTAACAAATAGACCATGTATTTGATTGATAAAATTTGATGTTTAAATAAACATTGTATTTAGACCATGCACATGTATTTGTTCAATATATATGTTACTTATAGATCATGTAATTGATAAATAGGATATGATTTTCTGATATATACATTTTATGTAGCCCATGTATTTGTTCAATAGAATATGGTTTTTAGGTGTACATGTCTACATTTTATGTAGACCATATATTTATTCAATACAATTCGATTTAAAGATATGTAAATCTTATGTAAACCATACATTTGTTCAATAGTTATTACTTATAAACATGTTTTTGGTCAATAAATGTTGGTAATATACCATGTTGGTTAATAGATGTTGGTAACATACCATTTATTTGGTCAATAGATGTTGATGACATTCCAAGTTTTTGGATAATGGATGTTACTTATAGACCATGTATTTGGTCAATAGATGTAAGTAACAGACAATATATTTGGTCAATAGATGTTACTTATAGACCAATGTATTTGGTAAATAAATGTTGTTAACATACAATGTATTTGGTCAATAGATGTTACTTATAGACCGTATATTTGGTCAATAGATGTTGGTAATAGATATAAAAATAAGAAGATGTGGTATGATTGCCAACGAGACAACTCTCCACAAGAGACCAAAATGACATTGAAGTTAACAACTATAGGTCACCGTACAGCCTTCAACAATGAGCAAAACCCAAACCGAATAGTCAGGTATAAAAGGCATCAAAATGACAAATTTAAAACAATTCAAACGTAAAAATTAGCGACCTGATTTATGTACATTTCAATAAACGAAAAACAGATATGATAAACAGCAACAAATAGATGACCATATATTTGGACAATAAATGTTACATATAGGCTATGTATTTGGTCAATAGATGTTGGTAACATACCATGTATTTGGTCAATAGATTTTACTTATAGACTGTATTTGTTCAATAGATGTTGGTAAAAAAACATGTATTTGGTCAATAGATGTTGCTTATATACTATGTTTTTGGTCACTAGATGTTGGTAACATACCATGTATTTGGTAAACAGATGTTGGTAGCATACCATGTATTTGGTCAATAGATGTTCCATATAGACCGGGTATTTGGTCAATAGATGTTGGTAACAGACCATGTATCTGGTCAGTAAATGTTGGTAGAAGAAGATGTATCTGGTCAATAGAAATTACTTACATCATATATTTGGTCAATGTAGGTATGTAGCTATAACCAATAAACATAAACAAACATGTATGTTATTGATAAGGAAGTTAGTTGTCGAAGAGTGAAGGGCCCTTGTTTAGGTACACCTTTTTTTCAAATTAGCCCAAGCGGCTCATTTGGTCAATAGATGTTGGTAATAGAAAAAAAAAATTCGCATTTTCAGCATTTGTTGGATTGGAGAGTTGGTGACATTTAAAAATTCCACTTATAATGATGTATTTGTTTTTGCCGGATGTTAAATTTCATATGTCAAAAACAAGGTAACGGAATTTTAAACATAACGTTAAAGGAATACTATAAACTTTTTCTTTTTCACGTGGTTTAGCAATGGAATGAGCAGTCTTAGCCATGGTTGACTACACAAAATTAACTCATAGATACCAGGATTAAAATTTTGAACGCCAGACTTGCGTTTCGTCTACAAAAGACTTATCAGTAACGCTCTCTTCAAAAAGTTAAAAAGGCGGCCAAATAAAATACGAAGTTGAAGAGCATTGAGGACCCAAAATTCCGGAACTTTTTGCCAAATACAGTTAAGGTAATCAATTAGGGGTAAAAAAATCGTAAGTATTTAGAAAAATTTGTAAGGGTTCCGCGGAACCCAGTGTCTCACCTACTTTTTCTGTTAATCGCAGGCTAAACAAAAATGAGGAAGTAAATTAATAAAAATATTCCTTTTGATACTATCTTTTGATTGTAAGAAGCTTCTGTCCAAGTTTGGTAAAAATCCAGGATAGTTTATGAATCTAATAAATGTTTAAAAACTTTAACTGCAGACTGAATGTAATTTAAACTGGAAGAAGACAAAATTTCCTTCTAGATACTAGCATTTGATCATAAACAAGCTTCTGTCCAAGTTTGGTACAAATTTAAATTAATATAAGAAAGTTATTAAAATTTTAAAAACTTTAACCACAGAGTGAATATGGTGTTTCCTGGCAGAAAATCTAAGTCCATTTAAACGTAAAATACGGAAAAAATGGATTTATTTTTTTACAAAATTTCCTTCTAGATACTAGCTTTTGATCATAAACAAGCTTCTGTCCAAGTTTGGTACAAATCCAAAATAGAATAAGAAAGTTATTAAAATTTTAAAAAACTTGAACCACAGAGTGAATGTGTTGTTTCCTGGCAGAAAATCTAAGTCCATTTAAAAGTAAAATAAGGAAAAAATGGATTTATTTTTTTACAAAATTTACTTCTAGATACTATCTTATGATCACAAACAAGCTTATGTCCAAGTTTGGTACAAACCCAGGATAGTTTAAGAAAGTTATTAAAATTTCACAAACTTTAACCACAGAGTGAATATTTGTGGACGCCGAAGACGACGACGACGACGACGACGACGGAATGTAGGATCGCTATGTCTCGCTTTTTCGACTAAAGTCGAAGGCTCGACAAAAATTCAAAGCTTTTGCAAAGTAAATGTATAATTTTGACCAAAGCAATGATAGTTCATATCAACACAAAAGTGCTGACTACTGGGCTTGATATACCCTCGTGGAGGAAACCTCCATCAGTAGTGGCATCGACCCAGTTGTTGTAAATAAACTCATCATAGATACCAGCTGCAGCAGAGACCATATTAAAAACTTTCTACACCATTGTTTTGTTCTACATATGGCAACCCATCGCATCGACATGACTACTTTGACAAACATAAAACAAAAATTCCTAGCACCATGTGGTCTCGATAGCTGAAGATATATGGGACACAGCTTTTAAAATTAATTTTGCTTTTTTTTAGGCACTTGATCACAAATTACAGAATACTGTTTATTCCCTGCTACTTCGCAACAAACGGTATTGTTTAGTTAAAATCTAATTTGAAGTACAATCATTTTGCGTATGGCGTCTTTACGCTTGTTAACCTTATCTTACGAAACCGTATTAACCCCCATGTATTCATTCAATTAACTTAAAAGATCTAAAATTATAGGTTATGTCCATTTCTATGATCCTTTTTGTATATGTTCTTTTTAAATTTGGGGATGGATTTAATTTTCAATAATGCCATCCGAGTCCATTACAGGTAAAAATTAAGAAAATCTATCCCGCTGTAGATTGAACTGTTACATACGGGGAAGACAAATGACGAGCCACTGCTGGTGGAGTTTTCTCCCTGGGGGTATCACGAGGCCAGTAGGTAGCACTTCTATGTGACATGAATTATCATTGATATAGTCATAATTATTAATATAAATAACAAGCAATTATAGGTCAAAGTACGGCCTTCAACACGGAGCCTTGGCTCACACCGAACAGCAAGCTATAAAATGTTTACAAAACTGAATTCGAATACTAAGGATGTTTCTCCCTTAGGAATAGATTACATTAGCTGTGTTTGGCAAAACTTTTAGGAATTTGGATCCTCAATGCTCTTCAACTTCTTTCTTTGTTTGACCTTTTTAACTTTTTTATGAGAGCGTCACTGATGAGTCTTTTGTAGACGAAATGCGCGTCTGGCGTACAAAATTTCCATCCTGATATCAAATTCTGAACATTCTCGTAAAATATTAACAGTTTTCCTTACTTGATTCCACACTCATTTCCGTATTTACTTGCTGTCAGATAAACCTACATGTAACCTATAACATCCATTCCTCGACTTATTGCATATGATACAATGTGATGTTTCAGTGCAGTGGGAAAAGACCTATATAGTTTGACATTTTGCGGTGTGTTAAAAGAATAACTATTGTATTGCATTGTACCGTTAGATACAACATGAAACTGTCCTTTCGCCCATATATATATCGGAATGGTGTTAGAAAACGAGCAATTGATGTATACGACAAAAAAATAGTTAATGTAAATAAAAACAAAACGAATGCTTGAATAACATGAACCAGCACACTGCGGTACGATGCTACCAAAATATTAGCAACTCCTGTCCCATACATGGCACCTGTCATTCATGAGATCCTTAACATCGATTAGTTATATAGTATAAAGTTCAGAGACACACAAAATCACAAACTAAAAGTAAGCCAGCAAGTAGTGGTGACACCAAATTTCACATAGATCCACCTGCTCGTTGTGGCGGAGGTATCCTATATATCCACCTGCTCGTTGTGGCGGACCTAGCCTTCATAGTTTTTCACATATTTAACAGTTTCAATGCTGTTTGGATGTACTTTTGTTTCCTCATTCTCTGGATCAAAATCAATTCAATTTAATATCCAGTGTTGAAAATTATTTTTTTTCAAATCAGCGCATAGCCATTTTCACTAAAAGTATTAGTTACTCCGTTCAAATTATCACAATATGTTTTTTCTCTGAGATTGAAGTTAAAATAACTATAATGTTGTCTAGCTCTTCCCCTATAAACTTGAGAATTCCAAGAAATTAGGCAAACAACACAAAATTCAACTCTTTTTCCAAAAGAATTATTAATATGATATTGCACCCCAAGAATAGATTACCTTACCTGTATTTTACAAAACCTTTCGGAGTTTTGGGTCCTAAATGCTTTTCAACGTCGTATTTTATGAAGCCTTTTTGACTCTTTTTTTTCAACTGTCACTTGTGAATCTTTTGTAGACAAAACGAGCGTCTGGATAAAAAAGTTTGATCCTGGTATCTTTGATGAATTTATTCATACCTTCTTGCCAGTACTGCAAGACATGCTTTGATAAAAAAAAATGTAAAAAATTACGATTTGTTGCTTGATAAACAGGGTTGACGATCTCGTCCATCGATTACTAATCCATAAGTAGAGTTCAGAGAAGAGGGACGAAAGATACCAGAGGGACAGTCAAACTCATAGATCGAAAACAAACTGACAACGCCATGGCCAAAAACAAAAAGACAAACAGACAAATAATAGTACAGATGACACAACATAGAAAACTAAAGACTAAGCAACACGAACCACATCAAAACTGGGGGTGATCTTAGGTGCTCCGGAAGGGTAAGCAGATCCTCTCTACATGTGGCACCCGTCGTGTTGCTTATGTTATTACAAATCCGGTAAATAGTCTAATTCGGTAGGTCACTTTCGTGAAAAGGAAAGGGTATTGTAGTTACGACATAAGGAACATATCCGATATCATCTGTGAAACGGTTATTCCATAACGGTCAACCAACTCGTGATGGCGTCCGTAAAATTTACGAAGGGATGATTTCAACTTCACCATTTGGAACTCTTGGTTTAATAGCTTCCTTGTGAGCAGCAATCCTCTATCAAGGAAATCATGATAGGAAATACAAGCCCGGGAATATCGTATCAATTGGGAGATAAATACTCCGTATGCAGGCGCTGTTGGAATGTTGCTACATAGAAATGTAAAGTTCACAATTGGGAAGCTGAAATCATCTCTTTTGTCGTAAAGTTTTGTTTTCAACCGACCCTCATTGTCAATTTCTAGATGTAAGTCAAGATATGAGGCAGACTTAACTGTATCCGTAGTATCTTTTATCTCTAGTTCGATGGGATAGATTCGTTCAACATAGTCACCAAATTTTGTATTATTTAGTGAGAGAACATCATCTATATAGCGGAACATAGTATTCATCGAAAACCTCCATTATTATGTAAAAGCTTGAAAAATTACAATATGTTATTGATAGATAAAGATAGAGTACGATCTGTGTAATGAAAAGTGATTGCATTACAGAAAGTGTTTTATTAGACATAGAGTTGCCACTATGCCTGTCGACTTGGTGTATCTAAAGTTTTACATATACATATATGATACTAACACTTACCCATCGATGTAGATCTGTGTTAATCTTCAGATATTCTAGTTGTATTGTATTACCAGACGTCTGTCTCAGTTATGTATACCTTATATCACATTTATTTGTATGTATGTGCAGGTTTGGCTTTACTTTTGATTTCATTAGTTTAATCAGCTCTGCAACGTTTGTTTGGTTGTGCTCTTTCAAATAGTTTGGCTTCGAGCATCAATGAAGAGACATTCAAATTGATTGTCGAATTGCGTTTCTGGTGCTGTAAAATTGGTACCATTAATGTTTTTATTTAACTGTATATACAGTGGAAGTGAATGTTAGAATTCGTTTGGAAGGCTTTTGATCGGCAGTATATAGGAGGTTTCTGGAAGGCAAACTACAGATTCTTCATTTTCTGTGTGCATTCTACACTTTCCGTATGCGATGATGTTAAATGCATAAAACATAGATGTTTAAAACGGTTTATACATCTATGCATAAAAGAAGTATATTTTGTCCTTTTTTATCACTATTGATGACTCTAATGTTTTTGATATTTGAATATGGTAAAACGTTTTGGACTTTGAAATTTGAAACGAATTACTTGCAGAAATGAAACTTTTTCGTCAAACAAAACCAAAGTTCACATGTAAAGGAGTGATAAAAAATACATTAGATAGTTAATCTTTACATTTGTTTTGTCTAATTATAGAGTATATAGTCAGGACATGTTTATATAGGTAAAGGTATACTGCAATGAAACAAAAACTCAAACGTCACAAAAATCCAAAAGACGTCTAAAGTTAAACATTCAAAAATAGAAAAGTAAATAAGTAACTTTCGGAAAGTTGAATATATTAATTAACAAGACACATGTGTTTTTAAGAGAGAATCCACTGATTTCATCTCCATAATGATTTATAATAATAAAATGGAGGTTCGCTAATGACTTTACCACAGTTTTCCCGATTAGTCGGGCTATATTTTGCGTACCTTCTTTACAAAATTTAAAACCTCTCGGTCTTGAACAGTGCTCGTGTTTCCTTGATAACATGACCACATGTATCATATCCATTGCCTCGGTGGTCTCGTGGTATCGTGTTCAGTCGAACTAAACCAAAGACTTTACAATTGGTATTTGCTGCTTCTCCGCTAAGCACGTGGCATTTAAGAGTGAGAGCAAAGACTGCTGCTGGGAGTCAGAATTATGTATCCGGGTAGGGTGACATGTCTTTCTGCGAACTGTTACCTTGTGAACTAGCACATTAAAAATCCACCTCAGCGTGTCGGTAGGTTAATAGTTATATTGCATTAACATGTTCTCGTCCTGAATATGCATTTACGCTCGACCTTAAACAGCCATCCACCATCCTCATCGGATCATATCATTTAGTTTTAAGAATTAGTAGTGTTTTTAAATGTCAACGTCGGAAGAAAAAGTTATGAAGTAAAAATTGAAATTCTGCGAGGTTCTTTTAGGCAACTGCTATATAAAATAGGGTATTCCGGTGTTGGAAAAATCGTTCATTACTGGGTTTTTTTTACTACTACGTCTTAAATGAAATCTCAATTCATTGGTAAACTTTATTATGAGTATCAAACGGAATATCACGGCATCAGCATACATGTAGGTACATGTATTTTAATAAGTCGTAACCTTTATGCACTTTGTTCACGTATACTTTCTAAGTTGCCCCAAAACGGAACGTTACTGTTTTACTCTATTTAAAAGTTCATACACGAATTTCACTAGGATGTCTTCTTACCAAACTAGATGACAAATGAGACAATTTTTTTACTTTGCTAATTATTTCATTTCCTTCATGGTAGTGCTCCGTTGGTTTCCTCTTATTGAGTTTCAATGGTTAGTTACGTACATATTTGCGGTCCCATATTTGTGTTTAATGTCAGAAAGGTTTGTATTAAGTTTAACCAAATTTTACTACAAAAAATAACGGTCATAAAATGTAAATACGAATCAACTTGAAAGACTAAAACGGTATTGATTTATAAATTTCCCATTCCACAAAACACTACCAATAACAACCATTGAACCTGAAAACATGTGAAAATTACACGTGTCAAACACTTTGTACTATCAAACATTTATTATCCTCAAGCTCTGTATCGAAATCAAAAGTTCAACACAATTTGAAAAAGTATAATAACGTTTGACACATCATACAATGAAACAAATGGAATATATGTCCCTATACAAGTATATTAAACAATTTACGCTTTAGTCATATTTTTTTTTCACATTTTAATAGATGAGACCTCATATGTCTATCACATGTCACCTACATATATCAAATTATCTATCTTTACTGTTAAGAACAAGAAATATATTTTTATCCTATAAATCAGCACTTTTTAATAGTCAAAAATTGATAGATTATTCATGATTAATTCAAAAAAATTAGTGAAAATTTTAATGATATGCAAAATGAGGTTTCATTTCGTGGTAAATAACCGATCTAAACACACCTAAGTATACGTCAGCCGTTTTTATATATTTAGGAAATGACCTGTTAAAGATTCTAATTTAAAGATTGTTTGTTTACTTTCACTTGACACATTGTTGGACTAGATAAAAGTTTGAACTTAAGTAAGTTAGATTTTCTATTAATTTTAATGTTAAATCTAAAGATTGTTTATTATGTTTCAAAGAACAATTATATTGCAACTTTTATAACAAATAGATTGTCTTACAAAAAATATGCTTATAGGATTTTTTTTTTTTTTTTCACCATATTTTAATTTTGTTGTCTGTTATTATATATTATAACTTTTTATATTTTCTGTGTGGGAAATGAGGTTATGCTTGTATGCATGTTTATGTAAACAGATTTATCATTTCTCATTGTGTTTAGTAAGAATGAAGCAACAGAGTGTGTTGTATTTGATTTCGTAACTTCTTCACATTTCGGTTGGAAGCAAGTTAGCTTTCGTGAAGTGGAAGCTGATGAATGAAGTCATCAACCATGTTTGCCATATATCTATACTGTGCGTGTGGTCTCTAAACAAGTCTAGGAAAACGTTTTATTTTTTTTTATTTTTGAATTAAGTATATGGTTTTGGATTTAAATAAATATGGTCATTTATGAATCAAATAAATTTAACATGTATGTCCTATGTTAATATGCATGTTGTATTTAACCAAAACATGACTTGTTGATTAGAATGCCAAGTAACGATGACTAGTTTTTACTAATAAGACAATAAGGAAGTTCGGAATTTGTCAGGTTTGCTTTTATCTTACTCAGTCTGTTGCAAAACATGCAATTCTGAATGTTTCTGCTCCCAAATCTATTGTATTATATGCAGAGACAAAATTAAAATTTAAAATATCCTGTTATTGATCTGATTGACGAAAGCCACTTAGTAAGAAGATAATGCTGCCAGGAATAATATTGTGATATTCATTGATGTTGAAAAATATCAACGACTGGAAACTTGGAAACGCAATAATATAATAAAGGTAACAGTCCATTTTTATAATATGTACTACATGCATCATATTTAGTTATACTTTGTTTTGCAATCGCTAAATGTCCCCAGCGTTTTAAACAACATGACGTTTTAAATTCATAGCAAGATTTGATGTGTCTGCATTTCAGTTGACAAAATCGTCGTATCGTTAGGTCAAAAGATCAAACTTAAAATAGATATGTACACACACATCAAGAGACTAACCTTTTTGCATTTTAATTTGTATTATCCAGCTCTAAAGTCTATTCAATTTTTTTTCAGCTACGAGAAATGTTACATCTATATCTGGCCATCCTTGTGATACTTGTGAGCTTTGACATCCGAAATGAATGTGTTACGTTTGGAAAACTAAGTGGTAAGTATATATCATAAGTTATCGTGCAACTGATAATTGAGTAGGTTTGCATACAGGGAAATTAATCATCTTCTTATAACGATCTTTATGAGTTTTGTTTTGTAAACTGATGCTGCCGTATATACATCACCATATTACATTTCCTCTTATTATTTCTGCCTATTTTTTGTTGGTGTAAACAAAAGCCATTTGACCTCATCGTATTCAAAGATTCGCACAAAAACATTTGTAAAAATATATCTTTCGTCAAGATAACATAAATTCGGCATTACTAGAAATATACTATTCGAAGAGTAGGTTTTCATTTATTTTCATTTTTGAATTTAGATAGCAATAAAAGTTTGCATTTCCTAAAAATTACTCATTTACCGAAATGTATTTATTTTGAGAGAGGGAACTTTAACAGTACAAGTAGACTGAAAAAATATGGTTAAAAAACTTTGTTTTTGGTTTTTCATTGCCTGTTTTTTTTGGGTTTTTTTTTTTGGCATTTATTTGGCATTTTTTGTTAAAATTAATATTTTATTTTTAGCTTTAGGTTTTGCTTTTTATATTTATTTTTGGTTTTTGTTAATGCTTTCTTTACTTTGTAGTAAATGATTTGTTTAAATCTCCAAACTCCCTCCATGTAAAAACAATTGTATCTAAATTTCATAACAATCAACAATCATACTTATCTACCATTACTTAAATTCTATATACACTGTAATATAAACCTTATCGATTTTTTTTAACTAGACCGATAATTCATTTGTAACAATGGAGTACATTTCTTTTGTAAAGTAATGTTTGTTATGATGGACATTATCATGTTTTTATTGGAAAAGTCAGTTTCGTGAATATGCACACACATTTAAATCTTCAATATTCTTTCAGGAAAGGGTCAGTACTTAAGTTTCAAATACGTTCGCAGAATCAATGATGAGGTTCATAAAGGATTATCTCCTTCAAAGTTACAAAACTCTACTCCAAGAAATTCACGAAACTTTCCTCCACGAAATTTACGAAACTTTCCTCCACGAAATGTACGAAACTTTCCTCCACGAAATGTACGAATCTTTCCTCCACGAAATTTACAAATCTTCTCTGCACGAAATTTACAAGTCACTACTCCACGAAATGTACAAAGTTCTACTACCACACGGACTTTACAAAACTCTCCTGCACGAAAAATGATTGTGATTCCGGCAACTCCGACAAACACAAAAGAATTAAAATCAAATTTCAATGACATGGTTTATCCACAGCAAACGCATGTGTCAAGATTGCTTGGTGTTTTTATACGTCGGCAGAGTGCGTCATCACGTGGTAAAAAGAACGGAAATTCATCTACAGCAGAATTATTCGGAAGAAGTTTTTCGTCTCCTATGTTATTTGTAGGAAAAGACCTAAATACTGCTATATCAAATGGAATACCTATTTCCAAACTCCAAGAAGTAACTCAAACGAATGAAACCGCTCCAACTAGAGAAGAGATTGAACAAATACTAGAATCGTTTGGGCAGTTAGATTTATTACAACAATTTCCATCAGTGGCAAAACACATGTTTAACATTACAACCAAAGGCCAGTTAGATATGATTGGTAGCCTCGCAAGTCATAATAACCTCAAAATTTTAATAGAGCAACCTGCTAGTTTTGTCATCGTTCTTAGAGCTGAAGGTACACCCAGTCAAATACGGACACTGGAGACCTTAATGACAACCAGTTGGATTTCTGAGGTTGCTGAATCACCGAAGGTAATGGAACAAGCACTCAATGCAAGTAGAAATCCTGCAATAGCGGAATTTATACAGAAACTATCCACAACAGATTTATTGGAAGAATTCGTTGATTATCCTATTGCTTTCAAAATGATTACCGATAAAGTGCTGACTGACCTTCAAAAGGACGCTATTGTTACATTGGGATTAGGTGATATGCTACAGGAACTTATCGAAAATCCTAAAATATTCGATCAAGTTTTAAACTACGTTACAAATGGAAGTCGGATACAACTTATCGTAGCTCTATCGCATTCGGGCGACATTGAGTATTTGGTAGCTAGTCCGCACTTAATGACTCTTGTCCTAAATAATGCTGTGCTGCAACCTCAAATAGACGTTCTCATAACATTATCGAGAGTAGACTTAATACAGGACCTTCTTCTTGTACCTAACGTTTTAGAAGAGATTTTACAATACAGTAATACTACTACAAATGGGAAGTTTATTGAAACATTAGCCCAAACTGGGCAACTAGACCAAGTGTTGACTGACCCAACGCTTTTGTCACTTGTGCTGAAACCATAACACGTGTTTTCAGTAGAAAGACAAAAGATTCAAACTATTACAATACATTATCTATGTTAAGAGTTGTGATTTTGATATACATTTGAAGAAAAAAAATGATTATCATGATTCCAAGAAGCGCCTGAGCTATCACAGTATGACAGTCAAATATACACAACATTTTGTCTGCTTGTTATATATATTGACACAACCTTTTGTCTGTGTGTTATTTTCATTATAACAATTGACTGATTGAAATTGCTTTCTTATATTTTATTTCTTTCTATCAATTTTCTCATAAAAGTATCTTTAATTTACTGAGAAAGTTATTAGAACAGAAGTCGTTTTGGCGATTGTTTTACAAACTTAGAACATATAACATATAATTGCATACGGGGCATTAGCTAAGAATAAGACAAAAAATCAAAATCTGATTTTTTTTTTTTAATTTCAAACATTTAAAAAGCGGAATCATGATAGAAATAATATTTCGTTATTAGTTAAGAAAATCTTTGTTTTTGTTTTAAGGGGGTGGGTGGTTATTGCGTGTTTTTTTGGTTTTGTTTTTCATTTGGATTTCTGCTTCTTTTTTCAAACATATTTTTTTTGTAGTTTTGTTTTTGTTGTTGTGCTCTTTATCTTATTTTTTTTAATGATTGTTTTTACTGTGTGGTAAATGATTTTTTTAAATCGCCAATATCTCTTCATGTAAAAAATATTGTATCTAAATTTCTTAACAATCAATAATTATATACCTATTCGTTTCCTGAATTATTATAAAATATTAACCTACTTGAATTTTTTTAACTGGACCGATATTTCATTTGTAACAATGGAGTACATTTCTTTTGTAAAGTATTGTATGGCATGATGGCCATTATCATTTTTACAATGTTAAAAGTCAGTTCCGTGAATATGAACACAATTTAAATCTTCAATATTCTTTCAGGAAAGGGTCAATACTTTAGTTTCAAATACGTTCGCAGAATCAATGATGAGTTCATAAAGGATTATCTCCTTCAAAGTTACAAAACTCTACTCCACGAAATTTACAAAACTCTCCTGCACGAAAAATTATTGTGATTCCGGCATCTCCGACTTTCACAAAAGAAGTAAAATCAAATTACGATTACATGGTTTATTCACAGCAAACGCGTATGTCAAAACTGCTTGGTATTTTTATACGTCGGAAGAGTGCGTCATCGCGTGGTAAACAGAATGGAAATTTATCTACAGCAGAACTATTCGGAAGAAGTTTTTTTTCTCCTTTGTTATTTGTAAGAATTGGCGGTTGTTTTACAAACTTAGTACATAGAAGTGCAAATCAAGTTGAAGGGGAATTCGCTAAGAATTAGAC
The DNA here is from genome assembly GCF_021869535.1 of Mytilus californianus. Lineage (NCBI taxonomy): Eukaryota > Metazoa > Mollusca > Bivalvia > Mytilida > Mytilidae > Mytilus > Mytilus californianus. The sequence goes on from NW_026262668.1 coordinate 98,596,896, forward strand.
AAAAATCTAAATGTTATTTTTTTTTTTTTTTTGGTATTAATCATTTTAAAAAACGGAATATAGAAATAATATTTCGCTATTATAAGTCAGCTTGTTTCAATTTCGTCAAATAAGCTATTAAAACATTGCTGGTGTATTATTTACTGACAGGTCAACAATTAAATCTTTTAGTTTGAGCTTTAGTGGAGAAAAAAATATTCTCATTCAAAACGCAAGCAAAGCTTATTAAACTTTGCAAATTTATCAGAATCATAAATATAGCTGAGTGTACTCCAGGATTAATCTAGTATGAATCCATCCCTATTTTTGTCTTGCACTAATTGTATTTCAGTATTCATTGTATATAGTATACATATGTATTTCTCTATACTTTGTCAAAAGGATGTGTTTTTTAGCATTAACATCAATATCTATACAGGTAAAACGATGATTTACATATATTTTTAATATATAACATGAAACCAAACAGGCCTAGAAAAATCGTCAATATGCGATTGCACGTGATTGTTTGTCTATTTATATTTATATCTATGTTTATATCGGGATCTGTATGACCGTCATCAGTCTTCGGAGGTCATCTCGATGGATAATTAGATGGCGTCTAGTCTACACATTATCATTATAACTAGTCCATATATTGTTAATTGTTTCTTTTGGACATTTGTAATTTGAATATGCGTTTTAGTATATAATATAAATCAAATATGAGAATTTGGGTCAAATCGGTGAACATGAATTTGACAGCTAATGTCCCTTTAATAGAACATTTTCGCACGAGGTTGGTGATGTACAGCTGGAACGTGATCATTATAAGACTTATAAGAATGCATGTGCTGTTCTGATATGATCTTCTAGTTTTGTAGTATTGACATAATTGAATTCATTGTGTTACATTAACGTTTGTTATTTAATTTATTTCGGATTTTATGTATATGTATCTACATAACATGCAATTGTACTTTTCTTTAATTAAATGTATGTGTCTTGCTGTATAATTATACTGGACCGCATCATTTAATTATGTAAAGACTTCAGTCCTCAGAATAAGATTTATATTAATGTTTTATTATAAAACTTTGAATTCGGAACAGCATAAAAATAATTCACGAAAGTGAAAGTGAGACGAAAGGTTCCAAAGGGACATTCAAACTGAAAATATGATTGACTTTTACATACAAGATTCTCCAAATATGTATCGAAATAAATTTGCCTTTTGCAAAAATTAGGTTTATCAAGAAAACATGTAGCACCGACATTTAAATTATCATTACTAAAAGTCAAATATATTCCGGTTTTATCAGACATTAAAACTGATCTATTACATTGTGAACATCCTTATGGTAGTAAATGTTAATTCACGATGGGGAGAATGATCTTTATGATCCTATTAATTGTCAAAAGTCAATACGTTGTAACACGAAGTGACATTCAAATTAAAACATTAATAACATGTAATCATTGTCATTGTATTCTAAAAGAATATTAAAATATGATATTTACTGTTATTAAATTAACCTTTTTAGATGTTTAAGAATATGATATATTGTAGCAGAGTTCAAGTTCAAATGGGTTTTGCTGAGTTGAAATAAGACGTCAATTTCTCTTCCTTGTTGTTACTCTCCAAAAATAAATATATATGTATATGTCATTGAAATTAGATTCTTCCATAGTAGTTTGCGTCTTGTCAGTAAAGGAGAAAAGAACGTTATTGAGAAAGGTAATAATTACACGTGCAAGACAGTCTTGTTGTTAAAAGGTTAGTTGAGTGTTGTAGGCACGGAGATAATATCATACACTTTAAAGGACATAGTCAAATCTTTGGATAGCATTTCATTTTCAAAATTACAAATAAAACGTGTCATTTATTTCGAAGCACTGCATATTTGAATAATGATATTTAACTGTTCTGTCCAATAAAGAACCAATCTTCTAGTGGTTAAAAGAGGAAGGAACTAAATATAGAAACAAAAGGAACATACCATTCACTAATTAGTCAATGATTCGGTATGATTTAAATGGTTTATTTTAGTTTTATTAAGGTCATGGAATTTTACTAAAAAAATTATAATTACTAGTATACAATTCATGTAGTCACGGACGTGTAGACGAATTCCTTATTATGTAATCTCTCACATTCATGGGATAACCATTTACTATACGGTGGATTTGGAAATGAATAATCTTGCCTTGCAAAAGGATGAAAATACAAAGCAGTGCGGAATAAATGAGCCGTATTAGCAACAAGTAAAATGGATATAATATCCGCAAAACATCCCCCTGCGCCCTCCCCGAGAATATCAAATGGTCGCCCCCCTAGGACAGAACAGAAATGAAAAGAATCATAACAGGTGATTAACTATTTTTATTGCTCTTGTTTTACAGTTTTTTTTGCATCCGCCACTGGGCGACAGGGCATTAAGTTTTGTCCGTTCGTGCGTACGTGCGTATGTTCCGAAATAATTTTCCGTTCTCTAACTTTAGTTTACCTCAAGCAAATGTTATGAAACTTATAAAAAAAATGCTTATTACCACCAAACACAAATCAAGCTCGAATTTGGATGGTCGCTTTCATTGTTCTTGAGTTATGTCCTTAATAAATGGAATAAAAATTGCGATTTTTGCACTCTTACTTTACTGTGCCTCAACCTAATGTTACGAAACTTATTCCCAATACTTATTACCACCAAACACAGGTCAAATTAGAATTTGGGTGTCGTCACTTTCACAGTTCTTGTGTTATGCCCCTTTATTAAGTTTCAAAGAAAACAAAACGTCAATAGGTTTGAATTAGTACATTAACTCTTACATATTTACAAGCGGGGGCGTCTGTGTCCCATGAACACATTCTACTTTAAACTCCGCTGTTCAGTTGAGCATTTTTTCGGGGGGATCTTGAAAGAACATGATATCATAGGTACTCCAGAATCACCATCTCATGCATACGAAAATCAAAAGGGTTTAATTTGGATTGAATGTGTCAAATGCATATTCTCATTATCAAAAATAGATAAGATCGAAAATACTTTGAATAATATTAGTAAGAAAATCAATAAAAAAGAAATTATTATAAAAAAAACGTATACTAGTGAATCAAAAATCGTTAATTTGACGGAGGCTGATACGGGTGCGTGCGTGCGTGCGTGCGTTAATTCTCCCAGGAAACGGTATAAAGAGTTGAGCGATGCAGAGTTTTCGGAGTGAGCGCTGAATGTATTATGCTACGTATAAGCCTCCTTTTATTAGGAGCACCACCATGAGTTATGGTGTAAGAGAGGACATTAAGCACACTGTATCGGCACAAATTTAATGTAATTTACCTACCCAGTTTTTGAGGCTTTCCTCTACCAGGAATACAGCTGGGCATTTAGCGGTATCGGTATTAAATCCAAGTATTTTCTTACCGGTTTCCAGTTCGTTGCCATGGCATTTGTGAGGCATCCGGGGTTTCCTTGTCTCTTTTTTGTATATATTGTACACCATTTATATTTTGAGGATGAGCGAATCAGGTGAGTGGGTGTGTTCGTATGTTTTATAGCATTGTATTTATTCATGTTTTTGGGGAAATTTAACTTTCTGGTAGCAAGTCCCGTCACGGCCAGGCTGGGTAACTGGTAGGCAAATGCTCATATTAAATCTTTTTTTTTACTTCATACTGAAAAGGGACGGATAGCTTTTTGAAAGAGCTGATACTTGTTTACAATTTAAAATTGAACGATACGATAAAATAATCAGATCCAATGAGTTATGCAAATCCAGTCTTTTGCTAAACCAATAATAAAAGTTTAATTTGAACGTTTTCTTGTAATTTTGCAATATAAAATAAGCATCACAAAATCTTTCACGATCCTTTTCGCGATCATCAACAAGCGGTACCCAATCGTTCACGATCCGAATTATCAATTTCTTACAAATATTCCATTTTTTGAAAAATATCTGATTAGGCTACTACAAAATAACTTAAGAACCATTTGTATTAGTCATATGAAACGACATTTTTTCAGAATAAAAGGTTTGTTTAGTCATTCTTATTATCAAAAAATCATCAGGTTTGTTTACATTTTTATGCCATTGAAATGTCGAAGTAACTGATAAAAAGTTAAAGTATAAAGTCAAATTCATTTAGATTAGATATCAGTTATGCACATGCGTAGATAAAGATTCATTTAATATAAAATTTGTATTAAAAGTTATAGAACTGATATCAATCCATCAAGAACCCTTTAAAGAATTCATGGAAGCTTTACCATTTATTGTCATAAAAATGGACGAACTCTTCCTTAAGGGATACAAGAAAGTGTTGTGATAAAGAAAAAGAAGATGGGATTGGGACCATGACTAACTGAATCTATGAAATCGACATATCGTGATAATCGACCAAGTTTTGGTTGGGCATGTTAAACTATTCGACATCAAGTTTACGATTAGGAACCATTGAAACAGCAGCGGCGAAACTTCTATTTAATAAGGCAACTTCATTGTCAATTTTTTGTAACATGTATTCCATAATATAGAGTATAGAAAATGGTTCAAAACATTTGACTTCAACACCCTTAACACACGCATTCCGCATTATTAACTTGTTTTCATAAAAAAATAACAAGACAGTTGTTTTTTTGAGAATGGACAAATTATACTTTGTACCACCAATGTACCTCCGATGGAACCAACTGCATGTGCTCTTCATATTAGAATGAATTTCATAACAGCGTGGACATGGACACATGATATTTAAATGTTATCGTGTGTATCACTGGTTGTCGACAACAAAGACCTCACGCAATTACAGTATGTCAGGGGCCTCTCAATGGGGATATACATAATTACTATTTTACACATGTCCTTTCATAAAATAAAAGATTTTGCATGAAAGTTTATAGGAATTTGTTTTGAATATATATTTATATACTCACAACAAGAAGTTTCTTATGACAGAATGAGTATATTCAGAGGTGATATCACCAAGTAATCGAGAGAAAAAAACGTACTGTTTTTTCTTGCACAAACGTTCTGTGGCTCCTTAAAATCAAAGTACTGAAGTACTGTACATCGAATGACCGCAAGTTCTGGTGGATGGTCTCAGGCACTTGTTTCAGAAAAAAATCGTATCTCTATACCTGAAAGTTAGGTTAAGGTACATAGATCTAAATTTTTTTTTCTGAGACAAGTTCCTGTGTGGATGATGAATAAATGACTGGGAATTCAACCTCACCGTAATAAATATTATATTATAGTGATATAATCATTTGTTATCAATATACATGTAATAAAGCTTGTTTGTTGTTATAAATTATATTAATATTTGTATAACAGTTATATATATAGCAGATCATCTTAATAACTCTACAGGCAAATTTTCATCCTTGTCAGTGCAAAACGTCCTCGAGATAGTCTTCCGCATGCGTTAACACACATTTTCGGTATTCATGATTTGATACTGATATAATATGTTTCTCTCGACAAAACATTTTCACATCTTTTAAAATATTTTCATGGGTATTCATTGAAGAAATGAATTTATAACAAGCGATAAGGAATGTTTATTTTGCACTCGATAATATCCGCGTATTTATACGAAATACGTTCGGTTATCAGTCAAAAGCGCAACAGAAATTTCTGCTGCAACATAACACCGGTTTAACCTCTCAAGGTTACATCCGATGTAAAGAATAAGAAAACATGTATTCATACGAGTTGATTTAGAGTAACCTACGATCACCTTCAATACTAATATTATTTTTGTTGGTAATAAGAACCCCGGACCTTCATAAAAAATCATTTTAGTCCTCTGAGCTGCATAGTTTTTAGCACGGAAAAAATTTGAATTCCCATCGAAGACTCCAACGATCAGATTTTCGTGAACATTTAATATCATTCTAACAATAATAATAACTCGTGAAAATATCAAGAAGCATGCTTTATTCATGCTGATTTCAAAAGCCTCTTGCATAGCCAGCCCCTCCCATATTTTAACTGAATCAGGAATGATCGCCTCCTTACAATGTGAAATTGTACTCACTACTTTTTCGGTTTCTGTGTTTCAATATCCATGAATATAATGATATGTTCACAATACATCTGTTTTGGAAAAATAAATCATGTGCACTAAACTGGTCAACTGTAACACGACATAATGTACAGGTTATTATGTCAACATAACCCGTAACAGTGTAATAATAACCTTCAAACTGGGTGCACTCGTTTAACGCTTCTAGTATAAAAGGTATTATGACCATATTTAATTCATGGATAGATACTGAAACACAAATTAAAAAAAATAAGTACAATTCTAAATTAAATTGCTGTGATCCGTCCATTCGTTTTTCAAATCAACATAACAGCTGCATTTAACAGGTCAGACACGAACATGTATTATTTAGCATACTTATGCCCCGTCAATGCCTGTATTAGTGTTTGTTTACAAATAAAGCATTATTATTTTTATTTTGGCGATTGACCAATCCACTGAGTGATTTGCAAAGCATGATGGACTACTTGTCTATAACTGACACACTACTCAAGTTAATTTTTCACTTATTGACAGAAATGGATTTTTCTTACTTTTTTCTCTCTCGATTACTTGGTGATATCACCACTGAATATACTAATTCTTTCAAAAGAAACTTTTTACTGTGAGTATATACACTTAACTTTTTCATCGCGGTTACAAAGCTCGTTGTCGAAATCAACATTAATTTGAATCAGTAGTCCAAAACTCCGACAATAAAGTACATTATTCTCTGATGTTGATACAGATACATATACAGATAACAACAGTGTCCTAAAACTATGACAATGTCATTTCATAAATTACATTGTTTCAAGCATCACCGTACGTCAATCTATATGCGAGTCCATTACTAGGACTTTTGATACTAGTGACAGTTTGACATGCCTTCATAAAATGATGAATTATCATGCAGCGGCATGTCGACGTACTCTAAATATGCTTATTGTAATATACTGTTATATAGGTCTTTCTTCGAAAAACAAAATTTGAAATGATTTCGTAAATATATAATAAAGAATCAGTGCACTGTGTGTGTAAATAAAGCCGTGAGATATTGGACAACGTATTTTCACGTCAGACAAACTTTTTCGTGCATGTTTTTCATTTTCGATTTAGTATTCTCAAAAGGGAGTGGAATACCCTCGATAAAAAATGGGTCACAGTAAAAAGTTATTAGATTAGTCCATTACATAATGCGAACTCGGATGCAATTATCTTTCTCTGTATATGATCAAGATATGTACATGTAGGACATATGTAAAGGAGGCAGTAGACCATCAATACAAAGTAAAAAAAAAAAAAAACATTTAACGAATTGCACTATTCTAATTTAAGATATCGATAATCAAAGTTTCCTTAAAAATCATGATAAATGAAAAAATACGAAAGTTTCAATCTTAAATTCTCTATTGTTGAAAATAAAACAACTAGAAAAATGACGGAAAGTGCAAAATGACTTACGCTGAAAAAAAACCCACAGTCAAAGTGGTTTTTTTTTCAATTTCTTGGAAATCTTCATTTTTATTTTCTTTCGACTTGAAAGTTAAAAAATTATGTTATGCTCGGAGTTATGAAATTGTTCAAATCTTGAAATTTTATTAATTTTAAAAATTTTGTTCTATGGACGACAGAAAGAAGTTCGAGCAATTGAAACCTTAGTTTTTCTTTCTGAAGTCGGTGTGTCATAAAATAATGTATTAGAAGTAATTCGGTATGAGAAATGTCTAAATTTATAAGTTTTACATTGCATTTAAAAAATCCATAGCAAGAATATTATATAATTAAAAATCATCGCTCGCTATTGGAAGTTCAGTTTCGCCACTTATCGTTCTTGTCATGAGAAAATAGTTAAGGGGTTTCTATTGTTTACCTCAGAAAATCAAATAACAGAAATATTCCATCTCAACCAGAGAACGAGTGGCTCATTTGCTTCTAGCAATATTTATCTTTTGTTAGATGTTGTACTTTCAATTGTATTTATAAACGCAGAGTAAAATTTAAATGTTTGGTATAAATTTGTTAAATCATTCATCTTCAAAACAAAATTTCAGAAGATAATGGGAAATATCAGTTAATAATGATATAAATTTAAAAAAAAGAAAACTCAACACACCTTTGATTAAAATTGGAAATCCAACAGATAAAAAGTCAAATTGACCTCAAAATTTTTTTACACAATAAACAAGTACATTACTGAAACATCTCAACCCCGTTTTTAAACGCGTGCTGGAAATAATTTTTATATTTCTATTTAGAATTTCTTCATTTTATCAACCGTTAGTGAACCAGTTTTAAGGTTATGAATCCGTGGTTTCATTGTATGTTCAATGCAAAATAAATTGAATTAATATTTTTGTTTTGTCTAAAACATACAGTTGCTTGTGTTTGAAATATCGGTAATTTTAATGAAACTTAAGCTTTTTAAAGGTCGTTGATAGGACACCAATTCATGAGGGCGTGACAAATTGTCACTAATGTCCAATCAGCTTTTCTGTTGTACAATGTTTGACGTGCGGTGATGTTTGAACAGTGTAAATTACATTGTCATAGTTTTATGACATTGTCTTAAAGCATCAAAAGACTATTTAATATACTATTGTGACTGTGTCATCCTGATTCAAACCTTAATTTATTTAAAAAAAGTGCTTTGCAACCGCTGAGAAAAAGACCGGACTGAAGTACGTTCACTAATGAATGGACATGTGAAAAATAGTAATTATGTATATCCCCATTGAGAGGCCCCTGACATACTGTAGTTGCGTGAAGTCTTAATTTGTTGTCGACAATGACCGACACAATATCATTTAAATATCAGGTGTCCATGTCCACACTGTTATGAAATTCATTCTATATCTCTCTGTCATTCTTCTCTGTTAACTTTTTCCCATTATCTTCTGAAATCTTGTTTTGAAGATGCATGATTTAACATATTTATATCAAACATTTCAAATTTTACTCTGCGTTTATAAATACCATTGAAATTATAGCATCTAACAAAAGATAAACATTGCTAGAAGAAAATGAGACACTCGTTCTGAGGTTGCGATTCAAAATGCTTTTATTGTCCGTTATTTGATTTTCTGAGGTAGGCAATAGAAACCTTTAAATATCTACTCATGTCGAGAACGAAAAGTGGCGAAAACTTCCAGTTATGAACGAGGATTTTTTAAATGCAATGTAAAATTTATCAATTTAGGCATTACTATCCCGAATTACTTCTTTGTTAAACTAAAATACATTATTCTATGGTATACCGAACCGAGATTTAAAATGAAATATGTTCATTGTTTCATGATATATTTTGGCCATCATTTGTGACTTTCAACAAGTGGCAATCCCTGTAGATCCCTTAAAACACTGCACATATACATTTTTACATGAGCTTTATATGATCGAAAAACGGAAGAAAATAAGAACAACAAAAATGAATTGCAAAGTTTTAACATTTATTTTTTTATGAGGCTTAATCTTATCTAATTTCTGATTCATATCTAATAGTGGTTTACTTAAGACTAAGAATAATGTTATACAGCGTATAATTTAGTGAATACTTGTAATTTCAAAAGCAAAGTGAAATTTGTATTTCAGTATGTCGAGGAATCAAAACTTCAATTATAATTTTAGCTATTGAATTTAAAAGGGTCATCATTTTGCGAATAAATTGTAAAAAGTTGGAAATACAAAGGAGTAGGCCCCTTTTTGGCCCCAAAATATAGCAGTTTTACAAAATTGTTAAAATGTAAATTTTTAGCTATTTATTGGAAAGTAGAATACTTCTGTTACATAAATATAGGCTGTTTTTTGACAATACAATGCATATGTATCGGGTACTAGCATCATTAAGTCATGCTTAATTACTGAAATCTTCGAAATTTTAGCATTTTGGTTAATTTTTAGACGGTTTCCGTCTGAAATGGAGGTGGCCGCATTTGTGTTCATTCTTAATATTTAAATGTAAGTTGTATTTGATGATAATACATAACATATATAAAGGTTGAGAATGAACACGGATGCGGCCACTTTCATTTTTGACAAAAAACATCTGAAAAGTGACATATTATGGCATATTTGATAGATTTTTCATATTTAAGCTTAAATTTGAGCGTCTTTAATGACTAATTCAGTTCAAATCTTTCACACAAACTAATTGAATCGACTGAAGTAGACACTTAAGTGTTTAAAAAGTGTCCAAAATCTTTCATCAGATGAACCTGAATTTTGAGGACAAAATCGGCCCTTACCGTACCTACTCCTTTAGCAGGCCTTAAAGTGTCTTTCGGATGAATAACAGCAATAAAAGCACTGTTCCTTTGCTTTTGTAATTGTCAAATTGCTTGTAGGGATTTTGTGTCGTGGATCAATACACCATGTTCTTTCTTTTCCAGTCTATATTTATTCGGATTTAAGGAATAAGAAACATTATTATACCTCATGCCAAAATGCCAGATTTTGATAAGTTAATACGAGGGAGACAATTTACTCTATCCCAGGGCAAATACTCTATTACCCTTCACGGAGACGCTTGCTCAAATGTGCGCTTTAAATAATACGGATGATTGTTAACCGATTGTTATGTACAAGACGACAGAGTTTATTACTTTGAATTTGAAATTTAATAGACAGTAATAACAGAACATTCAGTATAATAAATTAAATAACACAGTTATAAACGCCTCAGTTGACAATGTTTTCTAGGGGTAACAATCTGCTCTATTACCCTCTCAGCTATGTGTTATTTATATAGTGTGTTCGCTTTGTTTTATATCGAATAATTCATGTGCTTTGGGAGCAGTTTGGCCCATATATTGTTGAATAATTTAGCCAGTTAAACATACATATTGACTGTGTTTACTCGATTCCATGGAGAATGAACACGGGGTTTGTATTTTGAGCAGGTTGTTTTCGTTTCAATCAATTGTCTTTGAAAAATCATAAATTTAAGATTGAAACATTCAATTTTTTTTTCATTTATCATGTTTTTTAATGAATTTTTTTATTACATTTAAAATGAAAATTGTGTAATTCATGAACTAGTCTTTTATTATTATTTATATTGCTGGTCTTCTGCCTCATATACATATAACTTAAATATCTTGATCGTATATAGAGAAAACGAATTGCATTCGAGAACGCGGACTACTTTTTTCAATTCTTACTGCCATCCCTAATTTATCGGTGGGCATTTCGCGCCCTTTTGAAAATGCTAAACCGAATACGAAGTACATGCACGAAAAAGTTTTTATCACGATAAAATACGTTACCCAATATCTCACGGCTTCATTTACACACACAGAACACTGACTCTTTATAATATGTATACGAAATCATTTGAAATTTTGTTTTTCGAAGAAAGACCAATATTACAATATATTACACTAAGCATAATTAGTGAGGCTTGTAGTACGTCGACATGCCGCTGCATGATAATTCATTTTATGAAGGCGTGTCTATCTGTCACTAGTACTAGTATCCAAATAACTGTTCTATCGGACAAAGATTGAGATACGGTGATGCTTGAAACTTGAAACCATGTATTTTATAAAATGACACTGTTATATCAACATCAAAGAGTAATGTACTTTATGGTCGAAGTTATAGACCACTGAATCAAAATAATGTTAATTTTGTTAACGAGCTTTATAATCGCGGAGATTAAGTTGAGTATACATATATTATCGGAACTGTATCTACTATAGTATTTAAGAGGTGGTTATGATTTTTGTTTTCATAAGGACCTTACTTAATAAGAACACCGAGAATTTTAATCAGCAGTTTCACTCAATTGTAGTTAATACTCGTAAGCCCGTATGAAAAAAATAGTATTCAATCATGATAAAAAGTCCACAAATCTGGACTTTTTATCATGATTGATTACTATTTTTTTCATACGGGCTTACGAGTATTAAACGTCCACAAATCTGGATTTTTTATCATGATTGAATACTATTTTGTTCATACGGGCTTCCGAGTATTAAAAGTCCACAAATCTGGATTTTTATAGGCAACAATTTTGTGCCAGTGTGTTCGCAATCAAGTCCTTACTAAAAAAAAAGGGAGGGAGAGAGAGAGAAAGGGAAGAAAAACAGCAAACCACTTACAATTAAAAGATGGGAATCATGTTTCCATTTACAAAAACAACGCAGTTGAAATTTATGTAAAGGTATGAAAAATCCTTTTTGTCAAATAATAATTAATTGAGACCGCAAAAATGTACTTTTTAATGATCATGAATATAAAGTTAATTTATTTCTATCCCGCATACGAATAGAACTAGGATATCGATATATTGTCATCTTAACTTTTCTCTCATGGCCCATGCCAAAAAGTGTGGGTTGTGGTGTTTGTTTGGCGTTGCTGGGTGTACCGGTACGTACTCTATGCCAGACCATATCCAACAGTAAAACCCATGCTCAAAACAGCTCATGCATGAACAACTCTTATTTTTATATTTGAACCATGCTGAGGCTTCGACTCGAATGCCTGAAATCGTTTACCTCACTAGACGTGCTAGAAATAAGGGTCAAGCTATGCCATTGAACAGAAGGTTAAAACATTTTTGAAAACGTTTTTGAAAATTTACTTTAAAAATGTGAAACATTTATGGGCCACGACGACGACGGCAATAGATCGCATAGTTTAATTAATGCCTCCGCTCAGTGAGATGCGAAGTCTGCAAAATACATTAAAATGGAAAACAATAACTTTTAAACCAAGTTTCTATGGGAAGCAGGCATAATGTCTTATTTTATGATATGAATTCATTTCTATATAAAATATACGGAAATAGGTCGCCAAAAAGTACTTTTCTCCTCACAATTGCACTTGAAGTCTCAAAAGCAAAATCAAAATCTTGGGAGGGTGTTTGATAAAACAGAGTACTGGGGAAGTCTGCTTCTGCTTGCTGGACATAGATTATTGGTCAGTACCTTTTGTGCAATACATCATTTGGTGCTTACCAATCTAAGATAAAAGAAATGTTATATTTTTACTTACTTACGTTTTTTTCTTTGTTTCAAAGCATCACCAGCAACCCGAATTTAAGGTTCTACTAGAAAGTAACATTGATTTTGTTTGTTTTTAATAAACAAGTGTGGAAACCAATCGGTGTGGTTAGTATTAATTGATCACCGTACGGCCTTCAACAATGAGAAAAACAAAAAACTGTATAATCATCTATAAAAATCTCCGACATGAAAAATGTGAAACAATTCAAATGAGAAAACTCACGGCCCAACTTATTACAATACAGTTTAAGAAAAACAAATATTACAGACATGAATCAACCACAACCTCTGAATTACAGACTTCTGACGGGATAGGCACATAAAGTATGTGGCGGGGTTGAAATGTGTGTGAGCGCTCAGCCCTTCCCATAGCCTGCGACAGTGGTGCAATAGATCAACATAAAAACAGACTGTAAAAGTCAGTTGCAAATGGCTTGAATCAATTGATCGGTACGAAGCACGAACAATCAACTAACATAAAAACCAATAGGCACAAAGTATCGATATAAGAGTATTCCAAGTTACGGTAAGCTGTTTCAATGCCAATTACAACTATTAAATAAAATTAATGATGTTTTCCTAGTCTAAAGTATTAATCAGTACACCTCCAATTGATTTAGTGTAAAGGAGTCATAAGCAGTCTGTGAAACGCATGATTTTGTGCAATGCCAAACATAAGTAAACCGTATCGACAGGATGTATCATTATGAATACTCAGAACTATCCAGATATATATATAGCATTATATATTCAGTTACATTTTAAGATATCAAAAAAACAAAATCAATGATAGTACCGACAAAAACAAAATTTAAAGATTTTTACTACGGTGTTGAATTGATAACATTAAAGAATAAGAATCAAATGATCAATGAATCGTATCTAAATCTATATCATCAAAGTAACAGTAAATTTATGAATAAAATGTAGTTTAGACGGATCTTTAATGAGTTTGGCCATAAATTGTGATTCATAACAATACAGGACAGTGTCTGTCATTAAAGAGGTGTAATTAGTGCCCATAGGAATGCTTACAACCTGTCGATAAACTTTATTGCCAAAACGTACATAGATTTGCAGCTTTAAACATCTAGCATATTTCCCTTTTTCACAACAGAAGAAGGCTTTATATGAGTTGCAATAAATAAATCTGCAATCAGATTTTTCAAAGGATAAGAGACTTTCTGTTTGCTAAGACTATGTGGAAGTGTAGTGTATTTTTTTACAAAATATCCAAAAAGTTTTTAACAATTAAAAACAAATAAATTCTCTTATTTTCATTATGCTTTATTAAAAAAAAATAATAACAAGTTCTTTCACAGAAGTAAGGGGAACTATTTAACAGCATATATATATATATATATATATACCGTACAAACCGTAACGAACGAAAAGGTCGTTCAAACGCCTGACCAGAAACACCTTCACAACCCTCCTTACCATCAAAACGTACCACAGCCGAGCCTGCTTTGCGGTAGGTCAACTTTATATTTGTATTACAGTTCCATAATCAAAACATTACTAAATATTTATTGTCATGTAATGGTGAACGCTTTTGGCCATACATCCTGTCGATACTTACATGTTTTGCTGTTTAGTATGTCTTTACACTAAACCAATAGAATATGTGCTGATTGACATTATAGTCTGGAAAAAATGAAATAAATGTAGGACTCTGAACCGCTATGGTACTCTAAACCGCGATAGTCACGCTGAAATACGATGATTTGACGCTGAAGTTTGTTTTTGGTCATGTTGAAAAAGAAAGGCTGAAGGTCCAAAAGGGATAGTCAAACTTTTAAGTCGAAAACAAATTGCCAATGACATGGAAAAAAATAGAAAAACGACCATATAACAAACAACCGTCAACAAAACACAACATAGAAAAATAAAGACTGATCAACACGAACCTCCAAAAAAAAGGGTGATCTCTGATGCTCTGGAAGGTTTAGCAGATCCTTCTCCACGTGTGACACCCGTCGTGTTGCTAACGTAGGTACAAATCATGCAATAACTCAAATTCATCAGGTAATATTCCAGGAAAAGAGGAAGGGATTGTGGATACTACAATTGGAACATATCCGTTGTCATCTGTAAAACAGATAATCCATAATGGCCAACTAACTCGTGGTGGCGTCCGTAAAATTTTAAAAAGAAATGACTTCAACTTCACCACTTGGAACTCTATGTTTATAGAGATAGGACAGCTGCTTTGCAATATTTGGATCTTTAAAGATTGATGTAGCATGCGTATCCATAGACCCATGCAGTTTTTTTTAATGCTGATTTGTATCAACGATCTAACAGCTTAATCCATTCAGAAAGAGTGTCTACGTCGTCTTTCTCGCGTTTTACCCATTGCCTGGCATAATCATCGACTTAATTCATCAGTATTTTGAAGTTAATTTCCAATTGAATGATTTAGGCTCACGATATATCGGGCTTTTTGATAACACATTTCGCAGAGAAGTGTTATTGACAATGTTTATGTCACCAGTAATAACGTGGCCAGTCGAATTATATATGAATGGGGAACTAGCACAGGTGCAATCAGGAGGTTTAGACTTGAAGTCGTTAATACTGAGATCCTATAACACGTGTTTGTTATTGAAAATTTAAGTTGCAATTGGTTTGATATAGGTATAAGAAATGATAGGTACAGACTGATCTTTAAGACAGGGAGGTATTTTCGACTGAACTGATTTATGATGAAATATATTGCCCAAGTTGGTGGCAAGTTTTTTTAAAAACCTTTTCTACTTTTCATCTTTCCCAAAGCGAACAGGTTTGAAAAGTCTGTCACTGACAATATCCAAGATGATAGCTGTAAGTTTTAATGCTTTGAATAGAGGTTTGTAACTGTTTTTTTTTCAACATAAGTTGAACAGAAAATGTATTTTGAAAGGGGTAGTGAATAAAGCTTTGTGCGAATGTTATGAATACCAAACGGCTTTAGTATAAATGGCAGAAGGTAATTAATAGAGACATAATTGAGAGTAGGTGATGCATAATAACGATGACCATGAATGCGTCTGCGTTAAGGAATAGAGTTTAAAATGTTCATCACATTCAAAGGCCTACAGGAAGGACTAGATACATTGTAAAATACCTATAGCATCAATTTTGTCATTGCAACCATATGATGTCGCAGTTCCCAACTCGCGAATCAAGTAGGCTTCCATTTATGTACGGAAGGTGTTCCAAGATGAGGATTGTTATTCCTGTGGTATATTTTTTTCGATGATGAGAACTTGAATAGAAAGCATTTAATGATCAGGTTGGTTAAAATGCTGGTAAACAATGTCGCTTGCATTGTTGTCGATGTCTGATCTATGGCCGCACAAACGTTTATTTAGCCTTCCTTTCGTTTCACCGACGTATACCAATCCGCAAAGGTTACAAGTAATAATCCGTAGACAAGATTTGTTGATTAGTAAAGGATGATAATACAGAAAAAACAAGAGTAACGTATATATTATATATTCTATCAAGTGACCAAATTAGAATGTACGATTTGTATTTATAATCTTTTATAACAAAATATATATTTACTCGATCATCGCGGGCGAAAGTGTTTTATTTGGAAACTCAATTTGTTATGGGGGTTGACACAAAACACTATAGGGAAAGCGGTAGTATTTATTCATCCATCGGCGACAATACTAACATTTTCTAAATTTACCACTTTTTATAATCAAATCCTGCACAAAACAGTTATATGTGCTATTAGTACTTTATTATTCAGTTTTAGAAATTGAATTCAAACGGTATCATTGCCATCTTCGAACGGAGCTTGTTTATGGTATCCCTGCCCTTCGTCATTTTACATCAAATTTATGAAAATTTGGAAGCCTTTTCGAATAATTCTCAAGAAAATATTTCATGTGTTTCAAAATTTATATTGTAAATATGTTCCGGACCATATGAGTGTTTGGACCATACGCGTATGGTCATTATGAAGGGCCGTTCGGGTCATAATTCATTTTATTATACTTCACGTAAAAATGCAATATTTTGATTGGCTTATACGAGGGTGTTAATTTACTCTATTCTATGGTAAATACTCTATTACCCTTCACGGAGACGCTTGATCAAGTGTGCGCTTTATTAAATACGGATGGTTGTTATGTACAAGATGTCATAGTTTATTACTTTGAATTTGAAATTTAATCGACAGTAATAACAGAACATTCAGTATAATTAATTAAATAACACATATCTGAGAGGGTGATAGAGCAGATTGTTACCCCTCGAAAAGACATTGTCAGCCTTGGCTTCACCTCAGTTGACAATTTTTTCTCGGGGTAACAATCTGCTCTATCACCCTCTCAGCTATGTGTTATTTATATATTGTTACACGTACGCTAGAGGTACGCTTAACAGGTCGTTCACGTTTAATAATTTTATGCGTCCGAATCGCTTTTCTGGATTTACCTTCATCAGGAACACTCAAAGCCAAACATTTGATATCCGAAGGATGTATAAGTACCGAAACAGTTGAAGAGCTATATGACAAAAATACCTAAAACAAATAACCAAATTCATCTAAGGTCAACTTTGCCTGAGGGAGATGAAACCTTAGTTTCTTTATAATTTCAAAATTTATAAACGAACAATTTTAGAAAGGTTTGTTATAAATCATGTCAGGACCGAAGTACTGACTACTGAGCTGATGTTACCCTCGGGGACTGATAGTCCACCAGCAGAGGTATCGACCCAGTGATGTAAAAAATTGAAAACAACACGTTTAATAATTTAATGCGTCCGAAGCGCTTTTATTGATTTACCTTCATCAGGAACGCTCAAAGCCAAACATTTGAAATCCGAGGGATGTATAAGTACCGAAACAGTTGAAGAGCTATATGACAAAAGGGTCGTACCTAATACAACATTCATCTTATTAGAAACCCGGACCATACTCGTATGGGCGGACCATGTGAGTATATACGCATATGGTCATGACATATGAAGGGCCGTTCGGGTCACAATTTATTTTGTTACACGTACGCTAGAAGTACGCGTAACAGGTCGTTCATGTACCCTAGAGGTACACGTAACACTTTGTTCACGTAACCTAGAGGTACACGTAACACTTTGTTCACTTAACCTAGAGTTACGCGTAACTATTTGTTCACGTACCCTAGAAGTACACGTAACTGTGTGTTCACGTATGCGGAATAACCTTTAGGGGACGACCATTTGATATTCTGGGGGGGGGGGGGGGGGCAGGAGGATTTGTTTTGGATCGGTTATTTATTTTTGTAAACTAAGAGGACAGATTATTTATTTTCTGCACTGTTGAAGCAAGATTTTTCATTTTCATTAAAACAAGGGACTGATTATTTATTTTCATAACTATATTAATAATATTTGAAAACATTCTATTTTTAAATTCATTTTTGTCGAGCCTTCGACTTTTGTCGAAAAAGCGAGACATAGCGATCCTACATTCCGTCGGCGTCGGCGTTCTTAAACTATCCTGGATTTCTACCAAACTTGGACAGAAGCATGTTTATGATCATAAGATAGTATCCAGAAGTAAATTTTGTAAAAAAAAAATTTCTGTTTTTCCGTATTTTACTTATAAATGGACTTAGTTTTTCTTTCAGTTAACATTAGATACAGTCTGCAGTTAAATTTTTTAAAACATTTATTAGATTCATAAACTATCCTGGATTTTTACCAAACTTGGACAGAAGCTTCTTACAATAAATAAAATTGTATCGTGAGGAATATTTTTATTAAATTTTTTCCTCATCTCATTTTTGTTGAGCCTGCGATTAACAGCAAAAGTAGGCGAGACACTGGGTTCCGCGGAACCCTTACGAATTTTTTATTATAAATAATACATGTACAGTCAAGTCATTAATGTACCATTTAATCAGAAGTAATCATCATCCTCTGCGGAAATGAATCTTCTGAATTCCAAACTGCATATACATGTATTGCATACATACACGGTATTAGAGTTGGGCTGTGACTAGCCTCTTTTAAAAGTATTGCCAAATATATTTACGCCGAGCGGAGCGAGGCAAACAAATTTTGAAGGGTTTTGAAGCCGCTGAAGGCCCAAAGAAACTATAGAACAAATGATGCAAAATCGTGCTTTCTGGGCGTTCCCAGACCCTTTCTTATTCTGAAAACGCAAGTTCTGTTTTAATAATTTTTTGACAATATTTTGGTCTCAAAGCAAAATGTATAGATTCAGCGTAAGACTTAAGTTTTTATGGACAACATCAAAAGACCAATATGAAGAATAAAGTAAAAATGTAATTCACATAGTTAAGTATGTGGCTGCTGTTTTTTTTTTTTTTTTTTTTTTTTTTTTTTGTTGTTTCGGCATGCAGAATTTAAATCTTTTATACCTGTAAATTATATGGTGTTTTATTCAAATTAAGTTAAGAGGGGGCTGATTATCAGTGATATAACTATGTCAAGTAATCTTTAATAACACATTTCAATTACAACTTGATGTAGCTCTTAACTGGGATACAATTTAAAGTAGTTAAGTTGTAAAATTAGCTAAAAAGTCTTAAATAAAATAAAACTCATGATCAAGTTGAAAACAAAATTACTAAATCACAAAAGGAATGCAACACTAAGAGAATACAGAAGGGCAATCAATGAACAAAAGACAAATTTAAAGAAACATTTATCCCGAAAAAACAGGTGCTACGTCCAAGGGAGAATAGAACTTGCTTCTTGCAAACACTTGCTGTGAAAACAATTTGATATGAAGACAAGCTTTTGGTTTTAAAATTTCCTACATAAAGGCATTTGCCTCAATGTAGTTACAGCCCTGTAATAAAAGGGAGGTAAGTGTTCCTGAGCCAATATACCTCAAGTTAAATGAAACCCATTTTCAGACATTTCAAGTATATTTAAATAATATTTATACCTTTTTTATTAAAAGATTTGGGAAGTGTTTCACGAATTTTTTTTTGAAAAAAGATTTTATGAAGAATCTGGTGCCACCTCATACTTTCGAATAGCATTTATAAAATGGCTTAAAGACCTGCCGAGTTATTCATTTTCAATACATTGTAAGTCAGGTTATTTATTTTCGAACTACCACAGAACAAACCATTTATTTTTGTGATTATCAAGGCTTAGTTATTTATTTTCAAATTCCTCCTGCCCCCCCCCCCCCCCCCCCCACCCACCCCCCCCCCCCCCCCCCCAGAATATCAAATGGTCGTCCCCTTATACCCTATGCACAATGAACTCGTCTGCTGGAGAATACTAATTGACCAATTAAATTAGGCCTTTTTTACTAAATTTTAAATACTTGATTTAAAGTTTTAAAACTCGATTAAAATAATTGACTTAAACCTATTTTTATATAAAACATTAATTTTGGCAACAGATTGTGTACATGGAAAACAGTGTTCTTCGTTTTGTTGACGGTTGTTGCCAACATTTCAAGAAGTTTTTACATAGTTATCTCCCTTATCCAATACACATCCTTAGAGGATATGATTAATTTCTTTCCGTTATAATTTTAGATATCTGCATGCACTTCATGGAAATTTTTCCCTGGTGAATACATTATAGTTTTCCTGACACAAAACATTTATTCTTCTGTTGCAAGTAGTTTGAGATTGGGGGATAATGAAAGGATGTTGACACAGATGATCCATTATTCAGGGAAAGGAATGATAGGTTTTCTGTAGCGGTTAGCTGCACGAACAAACAGTTACGCGTACCTCTAGGGTACGCGAACAAACTGTTAGTGCACCTCTAGGGTACGTGAACAAAGTGTTACGCGTACCTCTAGGGTACGTGAACAAAGTGTTACGTGTACCTCTAGAGTACGTGAACAAAGTGTTACGTGTACCTCTAGGGTACATGAACGACCTGTTACGCGTACCTCTAGCGTACGTGTAACAAAATAAATTGTGACCCGAACGGCCCTTCATATGTCATGACCATATGCGTATATACTCACATGGTCCGCCCATACGAGTATGGTCCGGGTTTCTAATAAGATGAATGTTGTATTAGGTACGACCCTTTTGTCATATAGCTCTTCAACTGTTTCGGTACTTATACATCCCTCGGATTTCAAATGTTTGGCTTTGAGTGTTCCTGATGAAGGTAAATCCAGAAAAGCGATTCGGACACATAAAATTATTAAATTGTTGTTTTCAATTTTTTTCAAGGTGTCATAAATTAACAGTTTCTTAAATGAAATTGCGACTTATTTAATCAAATTGTAATCTTTGTTTAATGACTAATGAAATAGAGTGAATTTTACTCAAAAAATAAAATTATAGTTATATATAGCATTTTACATGGTCATTAGCGATTTTTCGTTAAGAAATCTAAATGAACCGTTGAAAAGAAGTCAACTGTTCGGGCACTTGGGGCATTGCACCCTATTTTTTTGTTTAAACCTTATTTTATTGTTTTAATTTGTTTTTAATGAATAAATATTCTTAAATATTTCATTTGTTTCTGTTATTTAATGTGTTCATGCTCCTATTCATACGATTTTACAGTCACAGTTGTTTATAAGGGCTGTCCCTCTATTCTTATGAAGATAATAAGAAAAGAGGGGCAACTTGTATAAACTGTCGTTATTGTAAGATATAATGAATAGAAACAAGAACACATCAATTAAGTGAAAATAAATAAAAATTAGAAGAATTACAAAAATAAAATAATCTGAACACCATTCCCCAAACGCCGGTGGTTTCACGAAAAAGTCGACAGGATCAAAGCGCATTAAACTAATTCATGGGAAGGCAAGAAAACAGATTCACCAATATTCAGACAAGATATCAAATATAAAGGATTTCAGTAAGTAGCTTGTGCCAATTCTAGTTAAGAGAACCTGCGAAGGAAGTATGAATTTATTCGAAAACTACCTATATGGTCTAAATACTCATATAGTCCGGCCCGTTAATAACCAAACGAGTATATACTCATATGATCCGACCATTTATATGAGTATACGGATATGGTCATGACCATACGCGTATGGTCCAAATACTCATATGGTCCGGAACAAATATACACCCTGCAGTTATTCATAAATGAATGTGAAAAAATATATTATACCCTAACATCCAATCACAGCGCTCCTAAGTTGACTTCCTTCACTTGCCTTGGGTACACGAAAGGCCAACCAAATGCCGGAAAATGTAATACTACTTTTTCCCTATAATCTTACATATAAATTAGGCCTTTATTGCTGAACTTATTTTTTTGTATTTGCTATATGTTAGACACCTGAGAGACAAAAACGAGTTTGCTGTAGGTAGGACACCTGAGAAAAAAACTAGTTTGCTATGGGTGGGACACCTGAGAAAAAAAGAGTACATGTATAAAATAAATCTACAAACCAAAATCCACAAAATGTGACAAACTCGTATTTCCGGAACGTTCGATTTATCTTATTCGGAAATTCAGCCCCGTGAAATGATATGGAGTTCGGTTAGAAGATTTATTTTATAGTCTGATAACTTAAAATTGGGTCATCGGTTATCTCAGCTGGACATTTTATCGTTTCTTTTGGATATAAATTTTTTTGAAAAATTTTGCAAGAGAATTTTGAATATGAAAATCTAATCCGCGGGGGGGGGGGGGGGGGGGACATGCGTAGCAACAGATAAAACTGAATAGTCAATCCTCAAAATATCTCTGCCCCCTATCAAATGGTCATCCTCTAATTACTCTAATTAGTTGGACTAGTAGCCTTGAACACCCTGCTTTGGACGCCTTCATTTATCAAATATCCGTAGGGGTAAAGTAGAAATGATAAGAGGTGAGAGAATAACGAAATGTGTGTGCTGTTTTCGAGTAACATATCATATTTTTGATAAAGTACTACGAAACTCAAATACTTGATGCGGACTTCAACAAAATATAACATGCATGCTACTGTAAGGCTCTTGGACAGTACTATATCTTACTGTATTTCAGTGATCTGGAAAATATCCATCAGAAGCTCCCATGTCGACCTACGTCTCTGTTGCATCTTAGTGCGTAAATTAAAAAACAGGGAACAAACATATGTACATGTAGGTAGGCATAGATTTTTTTTTATTTTACTCAATTTGTTATATTTGCATAGACCTGCAATTTATTCATCAAATAAGTAACAAACCTTCACTAAAAGTTGAGGTATTCCAAATAGGATAGACAGGGAAACCCTTAACATGAGTATTGTGCATGTTGGCCTTATTTGTACCATTATCTGCTGATTGTAGGATAAAATTCGATAAAGATTCAGACTTGTGCTAATTAGATCTAGACCACTCAGCCTCACTGGCTTCATCTATATCATATGAATAAATATTGATAGTCGTACTCATGGGGCGTAAATAACTTGCATACATCCATAAAACAAAGTTATGCATTTGGATGATATACAAAAGCAGTTTGAAACTTTTTTAAATTTCAAAAATGTATATAAAGACGGGCATGATAGGTCATAAGCTCCCAACTGTATTATTATATAAAGACCTTGAAAACCTTTTATGGGATAAGCATTTGTTTACCTGTTTTCTATTGAAAGTCAGTTCGTGTGTCAAAAGGAGCAGTACAGTAAGCGCTAGGCATATATTTAATTATACATGTAGTAACTACTACTTGCATTGTACTGAATATTCTTACCACAATTACCTATGGGTTTTACATCTAATAAAATTAATTGAATCGTCTTTTTTCAGGACCCTCATGAAGTTTTGTAATAAACAGTTTTTTTGGAATTAAAATTATGACCAGTTTGATAAGGTATAACGATAGATTGAACGCTCTGTCTAAGTGTAAAGTATTAAATTTCTTTGCATTGAGCTCAGTCCATTGTTATGCATAGCTGCATAGATATTCTGTATAAATTAAAATTATAAAAACAGAAAACTGATACATGTATCTACATATGGACTGAGAGGTAAGATGGTTGAAACATTTTGCATTTTCTCCTTAGTTATTGTTAGTAGCTGTCAGCACAAGGTATTTGTAGCATAAAACAGCAGCTGTAAAATTTAAAGTGATATTAAAGCATTTATCATTATTATTATTATTATTATTATTGATGATTTGGGAGGCGGCTTTCCTAATATAGAACTTGCGCCTTAAAGCATTTAGATATAGTCACATGTCGAAATCCGGATATGTTGAACAAAAACCTTTGCACCTTTTGTTTGCGGTATACCATCTTTTCCGCAAGTTTAGTGTTTTCTGTTTAGTATTAAATTTATAATTAAGATCCATTTATTACATCGCGGTGATCCGTTTATTTGGCAATCGCCAATGGAAGTCAGCAGGGTTTAACACCATTTGTTGTTCGACCTGTTAGTCAAATGCGTTTTGTTATAAACTTTTTTCACTTTTTTGGTCTTTTGGATATTGTTGTTTGTGCTGTATTTAGACCCCTCTAACAAGAAATTTGTTTTGCATGCACACGTACAAAAATTGCGGTTTTTATCCAACGCAATCATAAGTTTGAACGTTGTTTTCAATTTAGACTTGATTATATTTTTTCGTTTGGGCTTGTATTATATTTGCCTACGGGTTTATATGATCCGTTCATCCTATTTTGACTCCTCAATATTCAAGAGTCTATCCTAAATTGAGGTAAATTGTATGGCTTTCCAAACACCGTTTCGATTCCTAACATCACTGAAGAGACATTAATTGTCGAAATCCGGATATGGTGTACAAAAACCTTTGCACCTATTGTTTGCGGTATACCATCTTTTCCGCAAGTTTATTGTTTTCTGATTACTATTAAATTTATAATTAAGATCCATTTATTACATCGGTGATCCGTTTATTTGGCAATCGCCAATGGCAGTCAGCAGGGTTTAAGAACATGTAATGTTCGACCTGTTAGTCAAATGCGTTATGTTAAAATATACTTTTTCACTTTTTTGGTCTTTTGGAAAATGTTGTTTGTGCTGTATTTAGACCCCTCTAACAAGAAATTTGTTTTGCATGCACACGTACAAAAATTGCGGTTTTTATCCAACGCAATCATAAGTTTGAACGTTGTTTTCAATTTAGACTTCTAAGAGCTTGAAGTCATGTCATCCAAGGTCATTCTTACTTAAAATAGGCTTAGAAACAGGTAGAAAGCGAGGCTTTGTCGAGCATTTCTATCCTGTTTTGAGCCGAGTACAAATAAAATTTATGTTTCGAGATAATGTATGGTTATTCTTTATATATTGCAACTCCTATAACTGTTTCAAATGAAATATTCAGGGTAAAACCATCATTTTTTTTAATTTTGAGCGAACGACGTAAAAATTCCGCGAACCTGTACTTTCAATGACGTCATAAATAAAACTCTTCGGAAACGCATTGTCAACGTCATAAACAAGGCGATATACGATCAGTGACTGTATATCACAAATGATTAAATGGTCAATGCAATGTGACTGCGCAAATAGCACAGCTGCAGTGAAATGACAGGAAGATCTCTTTAGGTTTTGAGGTCACCTCATAAAAGGACTAGGTCAAAGCTTCTAATTAAAGAGGATAGGAATGCCCTTTCCCGTCAGTCGTCAAACGGTCATTTTTGGCTACCGTTAGCGTCAAATTGGTTAAAATTTTACCGTGATTCGTCAAAATATCCTTATCGTGATTCGTCAGAGGTCTCAAATAATTATCGTTACTGTTATTTTTGAGAAAAAATTAACGTGATTCGTCAAAATCAGTCGGTTTTTTTATCGTCTAAAAGAAAGTGTAGATTCTACATTTTATCGTCATGCGCCAAAAATTACCGTTAACGTCATTTGGCAAGAACTTTTACCGTTATTCGTCATAAAGGTACCCCCATGACGACCCTCATTAAATAGACAGAAATATTTGCAGAAAAGAGGTTTCCTGAATAAAAAACAACCTTAATTCTTTTTCAACCTTACTTGGACATATGTTCACATATAAGAAGAGGAAGATCCCTATTGTATTTTAAGTCACTAGGTAAATTGTAACGTCATAGTTACTGAAATATATTTGTGTAGCATTTAATTACTGCCTAAAACAATAACCAAAAATTCATATCTTAAAGTAAACAGAACAACTATGCCATCATGACAGTTTCAGCGTTTGTCCTTTATATAAGAGGCCTGGGGTATGTGAGCTTGCCAACTAAAGGTTCTGGAATTTATCTTCCAGGGAGCCAAATAATAGTTAGCATATTACAAGAAAAAACGACTATCACCAATACGTGTTTTTTTAATTCACACATTTTAACAATCTGCATGTACTGCCTTCTGAAGAGTCCCCAAAAAAGAATGAAACTCAAAAGGCCTAGAAAAATTCCAACATTATCTTACATTGCTCAAATGTTGTTTTCTTCAACTTATGTCATTGTTTGTTAGATCTAAATTCGAGTTAATCATGTCAATGGTTATTACAGCACTAATCTATTTGTATACCACCATTTAAAAACACGTTTTAAAAACTGCATGCTCCTGATTTCATCGTCATGTTTGTTCAAACATTTCATTATATATATGATATATCTTTCTCCAGGTAACAACTATGGAAGCAAGAATTCTGAAATACTTCTTTCATTTCATATTCAGTAAAATTCTATAAATCATGTTAAATAATTCTAAAAGTCTACACAATCAATCATAAGTAACTTCTATAAAATTAATAATCATGAAGAAAAAAGACCATTTTATTAGAATAAAGTTTATTATTGAAAAAAGAACTTTCAATCATTGGGAGTCTAGGCAGAAAACATTTCAAAAGAAAGAATAAAAATTACATAAACAAAACATACGTTCTGCATCTATTAGCTCACCTAGACAAAAGGGTTGTGTGAGATACTGTCTAAACTTTGCACATTTTAATCAACTGCAAAATCTTTCTTGCCAACTGGAACCAAACAGGAATCTTCATACTTGAGGGTACATGTACTCTCCATTACAAAATAAAAATTAGAAGATGTGGTATGATTGCCAATGAGACAACTCTTCTCCATCAGAGACCAAATGATGTAGAAGTACGATTTGTGAATCTGAATTTAAAAATGACTGCAAGGACTGAAATGTATATTGATTGCCTGAAATTGCAAAGATATTTTGATTATCATATTGATCTAAATTATTGAAGGAATGATCCATTGATAGTCTAATACTAGTTTTGAGTTTTTTGCTGCCAATGGCCAAATTCAAGATAACACATAGATTCATCTCAGAAAATCTTACACATTTATATGAAATCGTGCACTTATGATACTTAGTTATCCTATATCAATTTGCAGTTTATGTTGTCTAACTGATTAATAAACGACCACCAGGGTGAAATACACTTAAAACATATGAGTTATACATATATATACAGCTTCTGAGAAACCATCTCATACATCAAAACCAAATTATGCACACATGCACCCAGGATATTCCTTTAACTATTAGGTTTTTTTTATTATTTAGAAATAATAACGACCACAACTGTGTAAAGTAGTTTTTAATAGAATCATGTTTAAAATCAATACAAATAGTTTTCATTCTCCAAAACAGTCCTGAACATTATAATCAAATATTGAATGAACGAAAATATGCTTATTTTGAACTTTTGCTACGAATCTGAAATACAAGTTGGATCTCACTTAAGCCTATTGGACACAGTTTAACGCAGAACCCTATGAGAAAGACTTAAAAATGTTCAATAAAATCTGACAGGGTCACCTGTACATAAACTAATGGAGAAAAGTTAGTCAAACGATGGACGCATATACATTTAATACTTCCAAGTTCAAACATAGTTACTAATACTACTCAAAAAATACTATCCACACTTATCTGTCTCTACACTTGTAGAATAACTAAAATAACATATTATTATCAAAGCTCTATAAGCAATCAGTTTACTTTGTGTTTACTGTGTATGCTTTTTTTCCGTTATAATACACTTCTGTACAGCCACTTTTTAAATGATAATTAACATCTAAATTACCTGCACGAATTCTAAACATATAAACACTTATTCCATTCACAATCGAATATATGGTGATTCCTCAGAATGTCACTGATTAAATTATGAATCTCAATACGATAACATTTATATATGTATTTTAATACTTCCAGGGCTTGCAATAAATCCAACTATCATATTTAATATGACAATAATACTTGGCAACTTTCCATGTTTGCTTGTGGATTCTTAACTTTCTTTTGAATGCTGACTTTATTAGTAGTTGCGCGGTAACTAAGTAATGAATAAGAATGTTAATTTTAAACATTCGCAGATAACATATACTGTACATGTATTGACATGTTTACTGATAGATAATTCGGTCATGAATTAATAGCGAAACTGCAATTAAGTTCATATAACTACCAGAAAAGGCTCCAAGAAGACTGTATCGCTCACCTGGATTTTTGGATATTCTGTATTGAATTCAGTATACATTAAATCAAATTTGAGAGTCTGAATCATTTCGATGGGCACGAATCTGGCAGCATATGCAACTAATGCCCGTTTAGATGGCAAAAAAAAGAATGAGTAGTAAAAAATGAACAAATAAGTCAAACATGGATTAAATAGTAGTATAGTAGTAAATTCCTTATGGGAGTTATTACCCTTTCGTACATTACGTATATAATTGTTATATAGTAACAATAGTTGGAGTTTTTTCCTGAATTGACGCCATCTAATTAACATCCGACATGACCAACGAAAACTGTCGATGGACTTGTGACCAGACAGGTAAACAATTAAAAATAGACAGTTAAAACACGTGAAAAAGTATAATGTCGATTTTCTAAGTCCTGTTTGGTCTCATTTCGTATATAAAACATATAAATTAAACATAAATTGTTTACTGAAAACGTGTTTAAGACTAATTTTTGCGGGTTGAATCAATCAACGAAATTAGTGTTCCTGCTGGTACCTTCCCTTTGCAGCTGATATAGATAAGATGTGGTATGAGTGCCAATGAGACAACTATCCATCCAAGTCACAATGTGTAAAACGTAAACAATTATAGGTCAAAGTGCGGCCTTCAACAGGCCACTAGTTTTTTTTTTAATAAATTTTTATCAAGAAGAGAAGGGAGCGATCTATATTTTTTAAATTGTGTGATTTAGAAATGGTATAATTCATGTACATTTTTAAACTGGTTTACTAAAAAGAAAAAACTAATGCATATATAGTTGGGGAAGAGGGTGTGCGCCTGTAAAACTAGTTTAACCTCACCACATGATAAGCCTATCAGTTAGGCTATCTGGACGATGTGTTGTCCATTGTTGTTTGTATGTTTTTTCAAAGAAGTTGGGTGTTGGTGGTTGATGGGGTCTGTTTTAATGAGTGATATTTTTTTCGGTGATTCCTTTTATCTATTGTAATGTTCAAAATAATAGCAACAACAAAAAAAACGGAAAAAAATGGAACTAATCGTCGTAAAAGGACAATACTTATATAAGGAGCTGACTGATGATTTCTAAAAAATCAAATGTGTTTGCTAATCTTGTCTTGCTGATAATTTTTGCTGTTAAACTTTCATTTTATCGTTAATAGTTTTTTTTTTAAGGCAAAATCGTCCTTTAAGATCGATACCACTTACAAGAGGTCATCTGACAGTTTTAGGTCAAAACGGACAGTAGGTAGATGTTAACATTCTTAAAATGTTTGCCTTGTCTGATTTTCTCTCGATAAATGGTTTTCAAGATATTAGACGATTAATTGCATTTCTACCCTGTGTTCTTATTTTAGCAATGACGACCACGTTGCCATGTATGGCGGTAGCATCGGACATATGGTGAAAACAAAATTCTTTAAGGATGATTGCGTATAATTTTTGTTCAATTCGGACAAGTAGTTTCAGTAGATGATTTTAGAATATCAAGTTAACGAATGGGCGAACGTCAAGTGATGACAAAAGTTCGCACTGACCCTTTTATGCCAGGTGAGCTGAAAATTTGATCTGTGCATGTCCTCTGACGAAAATAAATATGTATCTGACAGTCACCTGCGCCTTAATTTGAAAATGAAATGTCGTTTTTCATGTTAACTGAATTAATTACCTAGTTCAGAATAATGAATGCATCTCATTCAATTAAACGAATGATTTTAATTACTTTGTTTTGCTTTTTTGTGGATGAAAATAATATTAAGCAGAGAAATCTGACTCATGACTAGCATAATTCATAAATAAATTTATAAAAAATGCTAATTATATATATAGAAACAAAATTAATTGTCAAATCTTCTGTTGTTGGCATTCGAAAATGTTATTGATCATATCATTTAAAACTATAGAGATGTGGTATGATTATCAATTAGCAAGAAATTATCCTGTTAAATATAAAGGCCAAACAAATGTAACCCCAGACTGATGTTTTTGTAGAAGACGGATACACGAACGTTTCCTGTATTGTAAGTATTATTTATCTACTCTATTATTGATATTACGGAACAAATAGTTTACATAATTTAACGTGACTTTCTCGGTCTTATATATTATTAACAAAGATTGTTTTGTCTCATTTTCTTTTTTTTTAAATGTACGGATTATATCCCTTTCTACATTGTCATATGTTGATTAGACATAATCTTTCAATCAGTTTAATTGAGGTCTGGAGCTGGCATGCCAATAACTGCTAGTAGTCCTTATTTGATTATCTTAATCATAGTCATTTTGTTTAGTTTCTTCTGTTAAATATTCTAACATCGGACTCGGACTTCTTTTAAACTGAGTTTTACTGAGCATATTGCTATGTGTTTGTTTATTCCACATTGGCTAGAGGTATAGGGGATGGTTGAAATCTCACAAAACAAGTTTAACCCAGTCGCATTTTTGAGCCTGTCCCAAGTCAGGAACATCCATCATTTGTTAGTCTTGTGTGTGGTTTTTTTTATTAAGTTCATTAATATGTTTCGGAGTTTAGTGTGGCGTCCATTTCGCTGAACTAGTAACATTATTGTTTAGGGGGCCAACTGAAGACCGCCTCAGGGTGCAGGATTTTCTCGCTGCGTTAAGACCCATTGGTGGCCTTAGGCTGTTTTTCTACTCTTTGGTTAAGTTGTTGTCTCTTATACACATTTCCCGTTTCCATTCTCAGTTCTATTTCATTTGTCCATCTATGAGTGAGTAACATAAGGGAGCTACCATTTGATTTTTATGGGGGGGGGGGGAGCTAGGATGAAATTTGAAAAAAAGGCAGGACAGGAGTTTTGAGTAAAAAAAAAGGCATGATGAGCAACTTTGCAAAAAAAAAGGCAGGATGACAATTTATGTAATAAAAAGTCAGGATAAACTGATAAAAAGAAGGCAGGACCGAAATGAGTGAAAAATAAAAAGGCAGGACAGAGATTATAACTAAAAAAAAATGCAGGACAAAAATTTTTCATCCTAGACCCCCCCCCCCCCATAAAAATCAAATGGTAGCTTCCTAAGTTGTCAACGCAAAATGTAGGAAATTTGTAGTAGAATTGAATGAAATGAAACGACGAATTTTTTTAAAAGGTGGTGTCCTTTCAAGACAAGAGGAAAAATTGTTCCAAAATAAAAGTTTTATTTACATGTATTTTTCGAAATTTTATTTCACAGCCATCCTATTTCGTAAGTTGTCAGGTCGTAGTTATTGAAATAGCAAATGTAAGAAAGGTTACCATAGTGAACACAGTGGCGGATCCAGAACTTTTCATAAGGGGGGGGGGGGGGGAACCAAATATTTCCCACAAGGGAGGGGGGGCTCACAAATTGAATAAATATGTATAGTTTATGAGTCAGCAGCCTAGTTTACACATTAATTGCCTCTAGACAAAATGTTAAATCCTTACAGTTTTCAAACCAAACACGGTAATTTTTTCTTTAAATTTCAAGTTTTTTGGAACTCAAGGATTCCATTCGTATCTCATAGTGAAATCAACAGGGTTTATATTGGTTACGGAAGTAGTTCCTGCAACATGGTATATTGAATTGAAAACTAAGGGAACAAATTCTAACAAACCAATCACAATTTGTAAATATGCAAATCATATTAGAATTATATAGATATAAATACATATGTATTTATAAATCGTTCGGGAAACACTTTCAAATTTCCTTAGTTGAAAAAGAAAATAGTTAAGTTAATGGGCAAACTTAAGATAAACATGAAATTATTATTGTTAATACTAATTCTACTACTACTACTACTATCAATACTACTACTACTACTTCTTATACTACTACTAATACGAACATAAGATAATAAATATGAATCTGATTTGTTCATTGTTTTGTTCTTCAGATCATGGTAAAGTCAAACATCTGAACACCATGTTTAAACAGAGTTACCAATTATGCCTCGTGTTTCTATTATTCGTCTGTTTCTATCAGTCTGTGAAAGGCAACTATGGTAAACGATCGAAATATCAAAAACACAAAGGTATGTTATCTTTGTAGAACCAACACAATGTTCTATACTCTTTTATCCGTGCACTACATAGGATATCAAATTAAGAAGGCAACAGTTGTACAGATCGGATATTCTCTCTATGACCTAAATGAAACACATATGGAAATATAGACATCCTTTTGTAGGAGGCTACCAATTCAGTTTGTAGATTTCATTATTACAGAGGTAGTAAAAACTCATCAAAGATACCAGGCTTATAATTTGGTAAGTAAGTCTATGAAAAGCTTTTGGCCAATACAGACTTATATCATATTTGTATTTCGTTCATTGTTTTGTACATTATTCAGGCCGTTAGTTTTCTCGTTTGAATTGTTTTACATTGCGTCGTGTGAGTCTGATAAATTATATGTCCAATGTTGATATCCAGGTGCAATGGTCTATCTCCCTATATATCTACAATTCGAGATTTCTACATTCTACCAGTTTTTGTCAGAACTATACTGTTCTATCTCCTCGCTCTCATTGAATTATAATAGCTTATTCATCTAGTTGGACACCGGAAGTTTAGAGAAAAATAGATTTATAGTGTTGAATCTCCATTTTTTTTCTTCAAGTATTTATGCTGTAAAATATTTGTTATTAAGGTGGTACATAACACTACAGGGAGGTAACTCTGTAAAAATCAGCTGAACGTTTTAATAACGTTCTATTGTAAAGGCAATATCAAGCTTCTTAATGATCAAAATTAGTGTTTGTCAAACTGCTATATATCCAATGAAATTTTTCCGATAAAGTGTGTGGTTCAAATTTTTTGAAATTTTATATTTTTGTCAAAGGGTCAAAGTAAATATTTTGTAAAAATTTTATGAAAATTAAACGAGTTAAATTAATTTAAGGCAAGGTGTTTGGTACCACCTTAAATTTATCTTAGTAGTACTATGCTTAAATTGTTTGCATGGTTTGAGCTCAAATTTGAGTAATTCTTATCAAAATAGGCATTCCCTAATTGGTGATATAACACTATTGAAAAATCCATGATCTATCTCCGATAGAAATATAGGGCTTAATTTATAAAACAACATTATTTGTAGTAAAGTGTTCTATCTCCGGAAAAGGAGGTGATTTATTTATTTATGGTGCTTGTCTATTCAAAGGACAATTGAACAAATAGTTACTCTTCATGTCCATAAATTCAATTCCTACATAACTTTCTATATCTCTGTCAAATATTTATGATATCGCGTTTTTAAACTTCATGTTCAATTTTCCAACACTTAGAAAAATGGGACTTACAACAGTATAACACTCACACGACGATTTGTCATTTTGGGGCCTTTTATAGCTGACTATGCGGTATCGGTTCTGCTCCGTTGAAAGCCGTAAGGTGACCTATAGTTATTAACTTCTATGCCATTCGGTCTCTGGTGGAGATTTTTATCATTTGACGACCATACCACATCTTCTTACTTTTATATTTGATCTTCACACTTCAAGCATTTCATTGTCATAGTAATGATAAATCATATTTTGAAAAAAAACATGTTTGAAGTTAAAACCTTCCACATGTCATATGCACCAGATTTGGGTTTAGTGAATTGACTGTTAGTCAGTACTTAGTTTTTAGGATCACCAATTTACGTGATGATAAAGCCAATCTAATACCTATAATATAAAAATGCATCCAAAAAGGAGGAAATTTAAGAGGACTACATGTTCATCTGTTGCCTTGAACCTTGAAGTTAAAACAAGGACAGGTTGAAATTGGAAAATATAGAATTAGTTACATACTAGTCTTCATTATTAATGTATTTTTTCAGGAACAATTCCATACTATAGCAATCGATATCATCATGCCAGGAGACAAACTGCTTTGTCTCGCACCGGTAAGAGTGATTCTTCGCCATTTCAGATAATTCTCCGAGCTATTAACAGAAGACCCGGTCCACAAATAAATGGCAGAGGTAAAAAATCGGTCACGAGAACTTTGGGTATGCTGCAAAGTGTATTGTCACAACGTCGTGGGTTATATAATCATCGATCTCAAAAGAGTCAAAACGTATTTGGTGTTCTTCAGAATCTTCTGAAAAATGTAAGAATGTTTAAAAGAAATATTGGCAGATTGTATGTGTCTGACATTGTTCGAAGAAGGATCCCAACCGTAAACGCTCAGGCAACGGCACGAGTAAATGTTCAGGCAACGGCAGGAGTAAATAGTCTGACAACAGCAGTGAACACGGATAGTCAAACTAGAACATTGAACACACTGAGAGCAACGGGTTGGTTTAAGGAAGTTTCTGAAAATCGATTGATCATGCAACAAGTACTAAGAGCCAGTCTAAATGGCGTTATTGCTGGATGGATTGAAACATTAGCAAGAAGAGATCTTATGGAAGAATTTATAGATTATCCACAGGCCTTTGCAATAATTACGAATACCGTTTTATCTTCAAGTCAAAAGCAACTCATTCTGGATTTAGGAGGAAACGATCAACTTCAAGAACTTTTGGAAAATGTTCCAGCATTTACTTTAATATTAAATTATGTTCAAACTCAGGACCGAGTACAAATGATCGTTACAATAAGTGAAACTGGAAACATGGATAAATTAATTTCTAATCTAGGAGTACTGAACCGGTTTCTAAGTAATGCTATTACTCCCGGTCAAACTGCTGCCATACGGAATCTAGCAGAGAATGGACAGCTAGAGCAATTCATTGACAACCAACGAGGGTGAACACATGTATCAAGTATAATAAAATCTATATAAAATGGGTTCTAAGTCTTCATGTTTTCATCATCCACCGAATAACGATTAGACATTGACTATAATGAATAATAAGAAAACTGTTGTTGCTGCGTTGACTATAAGTATAGTTAACATTTAATAGATACGTTGGTTTCACCAATTAGATAATTTAAACTATAATAAATTAATGGGAAGAACTATTTTGTATCTTCAACAGACTCAAGCTGGCAGCCACTTTTAGCAGCCAATCAAGATAGCAGCCACTTTTTTCCAGCAGCCAATTTTTATTATACGTCTAAAATCCAAAAAACTGTATAAGACTCAAACGTTCCAAAAATCTCAAAGTCTTAGTTAAATATAATAGCACCTCCTTTAACAGCGGTATTTGACATTTTCACGTCTTGATATTCTTATAAAATGACAATCCGTTTTGAATACAAATAATGCCTGCAGCCACTTTTTTCGGAGGATATTGTTTGTATAATACAAAAAAATTTACACTTTAAAATCGTTTTTCCTTTCCTTTTCTCGTTTTTTAATTTCTTAAGATTAGGAGGTACAGAAACAATGTAACAGAAACAGAAAATAAAAAAAAATCTATGTACAACTACCACTTTTAATATTTGATTTAAGTAAGTTGTGATGTTTTGTGTTATTATATTCCAAATACCGTTTCGATTCCTAATATCACTGAAGAGACATTAATTGTCGAAATCCGGATATGGTGTATACATTTTTGCACCTCATGTTT
The DNA here is from genome assembly GCF_021869535.1 of Mytilus californianus. Lineage (NCBI taxonomy): Eukaryota > Metazoa > Mollusca > Bivalvia > Mytilida > Mytilidae > Mytilus > Mytilus californianus. The sequence continues at coordinate 98,632,711 of NW_026262668.1, forward strand.
GCGGTATACCATCTTTTCCGCAAGTTTATCGTTTTCTGTTTAGTATTAAATTTATAATTAAGATCCATTTATTACATCGGTGATCCATATATTTGGCAATCGCCAATGACAGTCAGCAGGGTTTAAGAACATGTGTTGTTCGACATGTTAGTCAAATGCGTTTTGTAAAAATATACTTTTTCACTTTTTTGGTCTTTTGGAAAATGTTGTTTGTGCTGTATTTAGACCCCTCTAACAAGAAATTTGTTTTGCATGCACATGTATAAAAATTGCGTTTTTTTTCCAACGCAATTATAGGTTTGAACGTTGTTTTCAATTTCGACTTTTTTATATTTTTTCGTTTGGGCTTGTATTATATTTACCTTCGGGTTTATATGATCCTTTCATCCTATTTTGACTCCTCAAAATTCAAGAGTCTATCCTAAATTGAGGTAAATTGTATGGCCTTCCAAACACCGTTTCGATTCCGAACATCATTGAGGAGAAATTAATTGTCGAAATCCGGATATTGTGTACAAAAACCTTTGCACCTTTTGTTTGCAGTATACCATCTTTTCCGCAAGTTTATTGTTTTCTGATTAGTATTAAATTTATAATTAAGATCCATTTATTACATCGGTGATCCGTTTATTTGGTAATCGCCAATGGCAGTCAGCAGGGTTTAAGAACATGTGTTGTTCGACCTGTTAGTCAAACGCGTTTTGTTAAAATATACTTTTTCACTTTTTTTGGTCTTTTGGAAAATGTTGTTTGTGCTGTATTTAGACCCCTCTAACAAGAAATTTGTTTTACATGCACACGTATAAAAATTGCGGTTTTTATCCAACGCAATCATAGGTTTGAACGTTGTTTTCAATCTAGACTTGTTTATATTTTTTCGTTTGGGCTTTTATTATATTTGCCTTCGGGTTTATATGATCCGTTCATCCTATTTTGACTCCTCAAATTTCAAGAGTCTATCCTAAATTGAGGTAAATTGTATGGTTTTCCAAACACCGTTTCGATTCCTAACATCACTGAAGAGACATTAATTGTCGAAATCCGGATATGGTGTACAAAAACCTTTGCACCTTTTGTTTGCGGTATACCATCTTTTCTGCAAGTTTATTGTATTCTGTTTAGTATTAAATTTAAAATTAAGACCCATTTATTACATCGGTGATCCGTTTATTTGGCAATCGCCAATGGCAGGCAGCAGGGTTTAAGAACATGTGTTGTTCGACCTGTTAGTCAAATGCGTTTTTTTAATATATACTTTTTCACTTTTTTTGGTCTTTTGGAAAATGTTGTTTGTGCTGTATTTAGACCCCTCTAACAAGAAATTTGTTTTGCATGTACACGTATAAAAATTGCGGTTTTTATCCAACGCAATCATAGGTTTGAACGTTGTTTTCAATTTAGACTTGTTTATATTTTTTCGTTTAGGCTTGTATTATATTTGCCTTCGGGTTTATATGATCCGTTCATCCTATTTTTACTCCTCAAAATTCAAGAGTCTATCCTAAATTGATGTAAATTGTATGGCTTTCCAAACACCGTTTCAATTCCTAACATCACTGAGGAGACATTAATTGTCAAAATCCGGATATGGTGTACAAAAATCTTTGCACCTTTTGTTTGCGGTATACCATCTTTTCCGCAAGTTTAGTGTTTTCTGTTTAGTATTAAATTTATAATTAAGATCCATATACATCGGTGATCCGTTTATTTGGCAATCGCCAATGGCAGTCAGCAGGGTTTAAGAACATGTGTTGTTCGACCTGTTAGTCAAATGCGTTTTGTTAAAATATACCTTTTCACTTTTTGGTCTTTTGGAAAATGTTGTTAGTGCTGTATTTATACCCCTCTAACAAGAAATTTGTTTTGCATGCACACGTATAAAAATTCCGGTTTTTATCCAACGCAATCATAGGTTTGAACGTTGTTTCCAATTTCGACTTTTTTATAATTTTTCGTTTGGGCTTGTATTATATTTGCCTTCGGGTTTATATGATCCGTTCATCTTATTTTGACTCCTCAAAATTCAAGAGTCTATCCTAAATTGAGGTAAATTGTATGGCTTTCCAAACACCGTTTCAATTCCAAACATCACTGAAGAGACATTAATTGTCGAAATCCGGATATTGTGTACAAAAACCTTTGCACCTATTGTTTGCGGTATACCATCTTTTCCGCAAGTTTATTGTTTTCTGATTAGTATTAAATTTATAATTAAGATCCATTTATTACATCGGTGATCCGTCTATTTGGCAATCGCCAATGACAGTCAGCAGGGTTTAAGAACATGTGTTGTTCGACCTGTTAGTCAAATGCGTTTTGTTAAAATATACTTTTTTCACTTGTTTGGTCTTTTGGAAAATGTTGTTTGTGCTGTATTTAGACCCCTCTAACAAGAAATTTGTTTTGCATGCACACGTATAAAAATTGCGGTTTTTATCCAACGCAATCATAAGTTTGAACGTTGTTTTCAATTTAGACTTGTTTATATATTTTTGTTTGGGCTTGTATTATATTTACCTTCGGGTTTATATGATCAGTTCACCCTATTTTGACTCCTCAAAATTCAAGAGTCTGTCCTAAATTGAGGTAAATTGTATGGCTTTCCAAACACTGTTTCGATTCCTAACATCACTGAAGAGACATTAATTGTCGAAATCCGGATATGGTGTACAAAAACCTTTGCACCTTTTGTTTGCGGTATACCATCTTTTCCGCAAGTTTATTGTTTTCTCTTTAGTATTAAATTTATAATTAAGATCCATTTATTACATCGGTGATCCGTTTATTTGGCAATCGCCAATGGCAGTCAGCAGGGTTTAAGAACATGTGTTGTTCGACCTGTTAGTCAAATGCGTTTTGTTAAAATATACTTTTTCACTTTTTTGGTCTTTTGGAAAATGTTGTTTGTGCTGTATTTAGACCTCTCTAACAAGAACTTTGTTTTGCATGCACACGTATAAAAATTGCGGTTTTTATTCAACGCAATCATAGGTTAGAACGTTTCAATTTAGACTTGTATATATATATATAGCCACCAAAAGCTTTATTATTGATAGAGCCTAGGTGGTCGAGTGGTCTACCGCCTCAGGCATAGTGCAAAGCGATTTGGTGCCACGATATCTCAGAAGCATGAGTTCGAATCCCGGCCAGGGAAGATCTAACATTGTTGGGCTGATGTTTAGACGAATTATATATATATATATATATAACGCGATCGATAAATCTGTTGTAGAGTTGTCACTGGTTCAGACGTACTTATAAATATAATTATTTCTGTGACTGCATCTTGCATTAATTTGTATGATAATTAACAATAGATGTTTCAGCTGATCTGTAACTATTCCATCTTCATGCCTTATATATCATGTACTGTATTACGACGCTAGATTAAAAGTGACGAGGAAAGGTAACACCTGGCCACCGAAAGCTTTATTATAGCAGCCTAGATGGTCGGGTGGTCTATCGCGTCGGATACAGTGCAGGCGAATTGGTGTCACGATATCTCAGTAGCATGAGTTCGAATCCCGACGAGGGAAGAACTAAAAATTTGCGAAAGCAAATTTACAGATCTAACATTGTTGGGCTGATGTTTAGACGAGTTATATAAACAGAATGTACACAGCCATGTATCACCATCACTGCTGGTGATCCGATGAATAAATCTGTTGTAAAGTTGTCACTGGTTCAGACGTACTTATAAATATAATTATTTCTGTGACTGTATCTTGCATTAATTTGTAGGATCCTTTACAATAGATATTTCAGCTGATCTGTAACTATTCCATCTTCATGCCTTATATATCATGTACTGTATTACGACGCTAGATTAAAAGTGACGAGGAAAGGTAACACCTGGCCACCAAAAGCTTTATTATAGCAGCCTAGATGGTCGGGTGGTCTATCGCGTCGGATACAGTGCAGGCGATATTGGTGTCACGATATCTCAGTAGCATGAGTTTGAATCCCGGCGAGAGAAGAACTAAAAATTTGCGAAAGCAAATTTACAGATCTAACATTGTTGGGCTGATGTTTAGACGACTTGTATATACAGAATGTACACAGCCATGTATCACCATCACTGCTGGTGATCCGATGGATAAATCTGTTGCAGAGTTGTCACTGGTTCAGACGTACTTATAAATATAATTATTTCTGTGACTGTATCTTGCATTAATTTGTAGGATCCTTTACAATAGATATTTCAGCTGATCTGTAACTATTCCATCCTCATGACTTATATATCATGTACTGTATTACGACGCTAGATTAAAACTGACGAGAAAAGGTAACACCTGGCCACCGAAAGCTTTATTATAGAAGCCTAGGTGATCGGTGATCTAGCGCGTCGGGTACAGTGTAGGCGAATTGGTGTCACGATATCTCAGTAGCATGAGTTCGAATCCCGGCGAGGGAAGAACTAAAAATTTGCGAAAGCAAATTTACAGATCTAACATTGTTGGGCTGATGTTTAGACGAGTTGTTTATACAGAATGTACACAGCCATGTATCACCATCACTGCTGGTGATCCGATGAATAAATCTGTTGTAGAGTTGTCACTTTTTCAGACGTACTTATAAATATAATTATTTCTGTGACTGTATCTTGCATTAATTTGTAGGATCCTTTACAATAGATATTTCAGCTGATCTGTAACTATTTCATCTGCATGCCTTATATATCATGTACTGTATTACGACGCTAGATTAAAACTGACGAGGAAAGGTAACACCCGACTACCAAAAGCTTTATTATAGAGGCCTAGGTGGTCGGGTGGTCTAGCGCGTCAGATACAGTGCAAGTGAATTGGTGTCACGATATCTCAGTAGCATGAGTTCGAATCCCGGCGAGGGAAGAACTAAAAATTTGCGAAATCAAATTTACAGATCTAACATTGTTGGACTGATGTTTAGACGAGTTGTATATACAAATTGTACACAGCCATGTATCACCATCACTGCTGGTGATCCGATGGATAAATCTGTTGTAGAGTTGTCACTGGTTCAGACGTACTTATAAATACAATTATTTCTGTGACTGTATCTTGCATTAATTTGTAGGATCCTTTACAATAGATATTTCAGCTGATCTGTAACTATTCCGTCTTCATGCCTTATATATCATGTACTGTATTACGATGCTAGATTAAAACTGACGAGAAAAGGTAACACCCGTCCACCGAAAGCTTTATTATAGAAGCCTAGGTGATCGGTGGTCTAGCGCGTCGGATACAGTGCAGGCGAATTGGTGTCACGATATCTCAGTAGCATGAGTTCGAATCCCGGCGAGGGAAGAACTAAAAATTTGCGAAAGCAAATTTACAGATGTAACATTGTTGGGCTGACGATTAGACGAGTTGTATATACAGAATGTACACAGCCATGTATCACCATCACTGCTGGTGATCCGATGAATAAATCTGTTGTAGAGTTGTCACTGGTTCAGACGTACTTATAAATATAATTATTTCTGTGACTGTATCTTGCATTAATTTGTAGGATCCTTTACAATAGATATTTCAGCTGATCTGTAACTATTCCATCCTCATGACTTATATATCATGTACTGTATTACGACGCTAGATTAAAACTGACGAGGAAAGGTAACACTAGGCCATCGAAAGCTTTATTGTAGAAGCCTAGGTGATCGGGTGATCTAGCGCGTCGGGTACAGTGTAGGCGAATTAGTGTCACGATATCTCAGTAGCATGAGTTGAATCCCGGCGAGGGAAGAACTAAAAATTTGCGAAAGCAAATTTACAGATCTAAATAGTTGGGCTGATGTTTAGACGAGTTGTTTATACAGAATGTACACAGCCATGTATCACCATCACTGCTGGTGATCCGATGAATAAATCTGTTGAAGAGTTGTCACTTTTTCAGACGTACTTATAAATATAATTATTTCTGTGACTGTATCTTGCATTAATTTGTAGGATCCTTTACAATAGATATTTCAGCTGATCTGTAACTATTTCATCTGCATGCCTTATATATCATGTACTGTATTACGACGCTAGATTAAAACTGACGAGGAAAGGTAACACCCGACTACCAAAAGCTTTATTATAGAGGCCTAGGTGGTCGGGTGGTCTAGCGCGTCAGATACAGTGCAGGTGAATTGGTGTCACGATATCTCAGTAGCATGAGTTCGAATCCCGGCGAGGAAAGAACTAAAAATTTGCGAAATCAAATTTACAGATCTAACATTGTTGGACTGATGTTTAGACGAGTTGTATATACAAATTGTACACAGCCATGTATCACCATCACTGCTGGTGATCCGATGAATAAATCTGTTGTAGAGTTGTCACTGGTTCAGACGTACTTATAAATATAATTATTTCTGTGACTGTATCTTGCATTAATTTGTAGGATCCTTTACAATAGATATTTCAGCTGATCTGTAACTATTCCGTCTTCATGCCTTATATATCATGTACTGTATTACGACGCTAGATTAAAACTGACGAGAAAAGGTAACACCTGGCCACCGAAAGCTTTATTATAGAAGCCTAGGTGATCGGTGGTCTAGCGCGTCAGATACAGTGCAGGCGAATTGGTGTCACGATATCTCAGTAGCATGAGTTCGAATCCCGGCGAGGGAAGAACTAAAAATTTGCGAAAGCAAATTTACAGATCTAACATTGTTGGGCTGATGTTTAGACGAGTTGTATTTATATATATATAATATATATATATATATATATATATATATAAACAAATCTAAATTGAAAACAACGTTCAAACCTATGATTGCATTGGATAATAATATATAAAGAAGTCTAAATTGAAAACAACGTTCAAACCTATGATTGCATTGGATAAAAACCGCAATTTTTATACGTGTGCATGCAAAACAAATTTCTTGGTAGAGGGGTCTAAATACAGCACAAACAACATTTTCCAAAAGACCAAAAAAGTGAAAAAGTATATTTTAACAAAACGCATTTGACTAGCAGGTCGAACAACTGATGTTCTTAAACCCTGCAATTGGCGATTGCCAAATAAACGGATCACCGATGTAATAAATGGATCTTAATTATAAATTTAATACTAAACAGAAAACAATAAACTTGCGGAAAAGATGGTATACCGCAAACAAAAGGTGCAAAGGTATGCACCATTACCAACTTATTAATGTGAATCTGTCAGTAACTGTGAGTACTCTCAGATCTGTACTTAATGTCTGTTTTGTTTTAGGGATGAATAAATACCTTGCCACGTCCGGTATGTGTTTTTGTTACTTGTTTTTCTGCTTTGTATCGATCTGATGAGTTAAGCCATCTTCAACTTTTATAGTTTGTTCATATGTTGTACTGTTACACCACTGTTCCAGGCTAGGGGAGGGTCGGGTGCCCGCTTACATGTTTAACCCTGCCATATTCTGTATGTGCCTGTCCCAAGTCAGGAGCCTATAATTCAGTTGTTGTCGTTTGTGGCTGTATATCATATTTGTATTTCGTTCATTGTTATTTTACAGAATTCAGGCTGTTAGTTTTTCTCGTTTGAATTGTTTTACATTTTTCATTTCGGGACCTTTTATAGCTGACTATGCGGTATGGGTTTTGCTCATTGTTCAAGGCCGTACAGTGACCTATAGCTTTTAACTTCTATGCCATTTGGTCTCTTGTAGAGAGTTGTCTCATTGGCAATTATACCACAAATTTGTTTTTGACGAGCAAAATATGAAAAGTTGCAGCTTTGGACCCTTATGGTGTCTAGACGGGCCCGGATCCCAGAAAAGTATTTAAGTGGAGAATATTCTCGGTCAGTACCTTTGAAATAAGGTAGGTCCGGTTCAGAACTCTGCCGTAGGGACTTTCTGAGAAGTACCGAACGTGTGGTTGACGTGTAAAATATGTTAAGGAGTAACTTTGGACCCCTGTGGTGTCCAGACGAGCCCGGGTCCCAGAAAAATATTTAAGTGGGGAATATCCTCGGTCAATACCTTTGAAATGAGCTTGGTCCGGTTCAGAATTTTACCGTAGGGACTTGCCGAGGAGTACCGAATTTGTGGTTCACATGTAAAATACGTTAAGGAGCAACTTTGGACCCAAGTGCAGAAGTTTACATTACTAAGTTGGTAAAAAAAGACATTAAGTACAGATCTGAGAGTACTCACAGTTACTGACAGGTTCACATTAATATGTTGGTAATGGTGCATGCCGTACAAAATAGTCAACGTAGAATTTTCATATAAAATACTTGTTCACATTAAAAGACAGATTCACATAGCATGTTTATCGAATTGTTTCATTTCCTGTATAGAGAAAAGGTGGCTGCTAAAAGTGGCTGCCAGCTTGAGTCTGGTTGCATCTCCTGGTAAAGAGCGTTACGGTGCTTGGGTCTTGGTCACTTAGTTGTATCTCCTGGTAAAGAAAATAACGGTGCTTTGAGGCTTGGTCACTTAATGCTTCCGAGCTTGACAGAAATTTCCAGTATAATCAAACAAAAGGCAACGATAAATGTTGGAAACTTTTACCTCCATATTTTATTGGTACAATTTTAAAAAATAATTTTGAGTTAATTTACTATTTGAAAAAGAACAATATTTGCTGTTGTTCTGTTTACGCCCAGTTTCCAATCAGAGCACTATTTATCAAGAATAGAGAATGCGACAAAATCTTCTAGGTTGAACATTACAACTAAATCGTCTAGGATGAAGATTACAAGGAAAAGTCTAGTGTGAACATTACAACTAAATCTTCAAGGTAAATATTATAACTAAATCGCCAAGGGTAAACAATACAACTAAATTTTCTAGGTTGAACATTACAACTAAATCTTCAAGGTAAATATTACAACTAAATCTTCTAGGGTGAACAATACGACTAACTTTTCTAGGTTGAACATTACAACTAAATCTTCAAGGTTAAATATTACAACTAAATCTTCTAGCTAGGGTGAACAATACGTATTGACTAAATCTTCTAGTGTGAACATAACAACTAAATCTTCAAGGTTAAATATTACAACTAAATCTTCAAGGTTAAATATTACAACTAAATCTTCAAGGATAAATATTACAACTACATCTTCAAGGTTAAATATTACAACTAAATCTTCAAGGTTAAATATTACAACTAAATCTTCTAGGGTGAACAATACGACTAAATCTTCTAGGGTGGGCAATACGACTAAATTTTCTAGGTTGAATAAAACAACTAAATCTTCAAGGTTAAATATTACAAATAAATCTTCTAGGGTGAACAGTACGACCAAATTTTCTAGGTTGAACTTTACAACTCAATCTTCAAGTTTAAATATTACAACTAAATCTTCTATGGTGAAGTATAATAAAACTAAATCGTATTTGGTAAACATTCAAAGTGTCAGACCACCAATTCAAAATCCCTATCTATTCAACCAAATTTTGCAATTTTCATAGCTTTCTAAATATTTTACCTTAAGTTTAACTTCATAAAAACCAGGTATATCCTGAATTGTACATATATCACCTTTCTACATGCCAATTTTCTACCGATGTTTAAAGTCTTATAGTGAAATACTACCGTTCTGAAGTCAAATACTACTAAAATATCCCCTGCTTTTCTGGAAATCTTAAACAAGTATACTATGGAGCGCATTAATTTTCAATTTTTAATGCAAAATCATGGGCAAGTAAATTTTGGCTCAAAACGGTACACATATATTTCTCTTTCACCAAAAGCTTCATTTCATCAAATTTGTTGTTTAGTTTTGTACAATGACATCAAAAGCACAATTTTTGGCCTTTAGGTTGAACATTACAACTAAATCGTCTGGGATGAAAATTGCATCTAAATCTTCTAAGGTGACCATTACAACTAAATCGTTCAAGGTGAACATTACAACCAAATCGTCTAGGGTGAGCATTACCAATAAATCGTCTAGGGTGAACAATGCAACTCAATCTTCTAAGATGAACATTTTTTTACAACTAAACCGTTCAAGGTGAGCAGTACAACTAAATCGTCTAGGGTGAACATTACAACTAAATCGTCTAGGATGTACGTTGCAACTAAATCTTCTAGAGTGAATATTACAACTAAATCGTTTAAGATGAACATTGCAACTGAATAATCTAGGGTGGACATTACAACTAAATCTTCTAGGGTGAAAATTACAACTAAATCGTCTTGTGTGAATATTACAACTGAATCGTCCAAGGTGAGCATTACAATTTAATCGTCTAAGGTGAACATCATAAATTAATTGTCTATGGTGAACATCGAAACAATATCGTCCAAGGTGAACATTACAACTAAATCGACCAAGGCGAGCATTAAAACTCAATCGTCTTAGGTGAACATATAACAACAAATCTTCTAAGGTGACCATTACAACTAAATCGTCAAAATGAACATTACAACTTAATCATCTAGGGTAAACTTCACAACTTAATCATCCAAGGTGAACATCACAACTAAAACGTCGAAGGTGAACATTACAACTAAATCTCAAGGGTTAACATTACAACTAACTATTATAGGGTGAAACTAACATTGTCAACTGGGGCGAAGCCAAGGTTGACAATGTCTTTTCGAGGGGTGACAATCTGCTCTATCACCCTCTCAGATATGTGTTATTTAATTTATTATACTGAATGTTCTGTCTTTAAATTTCAAATGCAAAGTAATAAACTATGTCGTCCTACACATAACAATCATCCGTATTTAATTATTTATTAAAGCGCACACTTGAGCAAGCGTCTCCTTGAAGGGTAATAGAGTATTTGCAAGGGATAGTGTAAATTGTCTCCCTCGTATTAACCAATCAAAATCTGGCATTTTGACCAAAAGTATAATAATAAAAATTAGTCGTCTATGGTGAACATTTACAGCCAAGGTGAGCATTGCAACTTAGTCGTCTAGGGTGATCATTACAAATAAATCGTCTACCGTGAACTTTTTAACTTAATCGTCAAAGGTGAACATTGCAACTAAATAGTCCAAGGTGAACATTACAACTGAGTCTTGTAGGGTGATGATGATGATGATGATGATGATGAGTTTTACCGTCCTGTTTTCCTTCTGGATATTGCGGACTAATGTACATAGTTACAGATTAGGATCTGTCTGTCTTTTATCTTTCATCTTACTCCTACTGCGGTGTTGTGGCTGGTAAGGAGTATTAGGCCGTTCTGCCAGGATGGTTGCTTTCATTGCCTCTTGAGATTCTATGTTGAAGGGCGATGTATGCGGTGGTGTGGTCAGTAGGTCAGGGTCGTTGATGTCAAACCCTTCATCGAAGTCGATCCTACTGCGCTTGCCTCTGTCTGTTGTGGAGGTATAGTAGATGAGGCGATGACATGCCTTGTTGGGGTTGTAAGGACTGATGACAATATCCTTGTTTATGACGACTCCAACTGGTTCCCCTCTGTACTTAGTTGGTGTAAGTAGTTGACCAACTATCGTGTCTCTATCTTCGGTCTGAGTGTTGTTGTCTGCGCTGGCCGCGGTGGTCTGTTGTTGTTCTGCAGCGGGTACAACGGCTGTTTTTGTGGCCATCCATTGGGCGTAACGGTTAGCGCTTCGTCTTTGCCTCCTCATTGTTACCAGTAAGGCTTTCAGTTCATATGGTAGTTCCATAATGTCTGTCAACGATGTTTACGATTCTAAGTTCAACTCACGAATGAATCGTCAAAGATGAACATTGCAACTAAATAGTCCAAGGTGAACATTACAACTGAATCTTGTAGGTTTAACATTATAACTAAATCGTCTAGGGTGAACATCACAACATAATCGTCCAAGTTGAGCATTACAACTAAATCGTCTAAGGTGAACATTACGACTTAGTCGTCTATGGTGAACATTTCAAATTAATCGTCTTGGGTGATCATTATAACTTAATCGTCTATTGTGAACATAACAACTTAATCGTCCAATGTGAACATTACAACTTAATCGTCCAAGGTGAACATTACAACTACATCTTCTAGGGTGAACATTTAAATTACATGAGGGGGAAACTAAATCGTCTATGGTGGACATTACATGAGGGAAAACTTAATCGTCTAGGGTGAACACTACCTAAGGGAATCGCATTCTATATATCAAAAACTTACATTAACAATCAGGATGTTTGCTGATTATCACCGTTATTCCTACATTTGTATATGAACTTTTTTGTTTGTATATATGATTTTAATCGCACATTTTAAGTCCTTCATGGTTTCAATGAACATTACATTGAACCGCAAATCTGAGGACTTACCTTGTTTGTATTGGATACCTAAGCTTCACAAAATTCCGTACAAACAACGGTACATTGCCGGCTCATCTGCATGTCCATTAGATTGACAAAAATTATGTCCGCAGTGAAAGAGGGTCTTCAGAAATACTGTGAAACTGTTAACTCGCGCAGTGGTATTAACCATATTCTAAAAAGGTAAAACATGCTACACAAATTAACAAGTGATCAGCATGCTGGTGTTTCTAATTGACAACATATTTGTTGAATTTGGAGGTAGACATTTTCAACAAATTGTCGGCATTCCTATGGGAATGAACTGTGCGCCTCTCCTTGTCGACATTTTCTTATTTTCATATGAGTTGGAGTTTCTTTAGACACTTGTCAAAAACAAGAAGATCAAAGAAGCCAGATCATTTAATTTCACTTTCAGATATATTGATGCTGTTCTTTCCATGAACAATCCAAACTTTTCTGATTGGGTTCCATTAATATATCCTCCAGAACAAGAAATAAAAGAAACAACAGACACGGCTTCCTCCGCCTCATTTTTAGACTTATATCTCGAATTTGACATAAGCGGTCATCTCAGTACCGATATCTATGACAAATGAGACGATTTTAATTTTGAGCAAAAAGTTGATGAACCAGGGTTATGTCAAAAAACGCGTCTTGTCCTTTTTCTAAAAAAAAGTTCATCGGAAGATACCACGACCTTATTGATAAATATTCACAATTAAACCATTGCCGTGACGTCAGCCTATTCATTTACCGTGGATTCTTTTTCTAGAATCAACACTTCCTAAATTAGTCGCTGAAATGGACTCACCAAATCATATTCAATTGTTTCCTTTGTGTGTCTAATTTCATTAAATTTGAATAATAGACAATCGTATAGTATAAGTTGGTAGACGCGAGGTTAAGATCTGTGAGTTATAGAGTCAAGTTAGAAGTAGAGACATGTCGGTTTAGGTTCGAATCCCTGTTTTCTCTTTGTTGTCCCTATTCTTTCGTTTTTCCGTTTTTCTTATTTTGTATGTTATTGTGGATATTTTTGTAATAGTAGCGGGTTAGTCCGAGATTACTCTGACGTCCAACAGCTGTTTTGCCAGACAAGCTGGGGTCGTGGCCACGGCCCCAGCTGGTCTGGCAAAACAGCCGTTGGACGTCAGAGTAATCTCGGACTAGTAGCGGGTTTTGCCGTTTATTTTTGGATTATTATTGACCAATTCATGTACCTGAAAAAAAGTATTTACATTCAATTTATGCATTTTTGGTTTTATATATATGGTATGATTTCATCTCTTTTGCTACATATCTTTACAAATGTTTATTCGCAAATACCTATGCGAGTAAATTGTGATGTGCTAGAATTAGGTTTCTTGCTAGAAATATTGGTAATATACTTATTATATATTCCTTAAAATAAGTTCGAATATGTCTTATTTCGTAAATTACGGATAATATTCAGATGCATAATAATTTAAAAGCAGACGTGTAATGTTATATTTGAATTTCTCCAACCAATTAATTGTGAACTTTAATGCATCGTTGAACATGATAACAGGGTTATTTATACTCACTTACAATACCTTCTAATTAAGAAAATGCTTTGATTTTGAAAAGATATCAACACAATAGTTTAAGTTATAGATACAATAATAAACGTTGATTCATAAAAAACAAACCATTCGCCCTCCGGGCTCATGGTTTCTTCTTCAAGAATCAACGCTTATTCATTGTATCTATATTACGTAATACATGATGGTCTTGAAGTAAAGATTCTAGGAACTGACGTTGTTCATCATCTTAATTACGTCTTATAGTGTTCTTTTTATTTGTCTTTGTATATTTTTAACATTTACTGTTTAATCCATTTTTGGTAATATACTTTTGGCGTGTCTCGATATTTGTGCATCCCGCCATTGTGTTATTGTGCTATGCACATTTTTGTATTCTTGTCTTTCATCTTTGCTTATGTACTTTGTCTATAGAGTGTCTATATGCCATTTTGTTTTTCTTTGTTGAAATAGTTATTTGTTTTTATAGTGATTAAGATTATATTACAATGTTGACTGCTGTACCCCAATTTTTGACATTTCTACCTTTTATGTCTGTTTGTTTTGCTCACAAATTGTTGTCAATATAATGGAATTATATGCGACTGTCATACAAGTGAGAGGTTTAGCTAGCTATAAAACCAGGTTTAATCCACAATTTTCTACATAAGGAAATGTCTATACCAAGTCAGGAATATGACAGTTGTTTTCCATTCGTTTGATGTGTTTGAGCTTTGGATTTTGCCATTTGATGAAGGACTTTCCGTTTTGAATTTTCCTTGGAGTTCGATATTTTTGTTGTTTTACTTTTAACTCTGTGAATGCAACTTATCTAAAAATCTTTGCTTTATAGTTTCATATTGAGGGTTGGTGGCTACGTGTAATTAGGACTTAGCCTTTTGTTATCAGAATCATCCTTAATTTCAGAACAATTGCAATCCAGGTTAAACGTATAAGGTAAAAAAAATATCTGCACTTTCCTTAAAAAAAAAGGTCATCACTTACACATGTTACAGTGACGACGTCATGGACTTTTTCAACTAGTTTAAATCTATCCTCATCAATAAAAGATTATAATATTTCCAGTTGTATTTGTTGAATGATTGATTGACTGTTGTTTGCCAAATAGATAACGCATATTCGGGACGATTACAAATTACAAATGATTTCAATAAAATTAAAAAGATTCTGACAAATGGAAAGTACTACAATGAACGAATATGCTTTGTTGACAAATATTTAAGAAAATTGTTATTTCCGGGTTTATACGGGTAACGGTGTGAAGGTAAACTTCAGAGATAAGGGAATGACAGACGTATAACACATATTTCCTTTAATTCATATTCAATTTTTTTTAAATTACAAAAAACAACAGCAATTACGAACACAAGTCGCGACAACTCGTGTTAGCAATTACTGATCTGGACTAACATTTGTATACACTGTTTGGTTCCATAAAGTCAAATTCGGCTTCTTTTAAGATTTTTAGCTTAAATGATAACCTGTAAAATATAAACAAATTCCCTACACATCACACATATAATGATAAGTCAAGTGATGATACTTTGCTGCTAGCTAAATATGTGGTGATCTTGAATTCATGTAGCAACTGATAAAGACTAATAAGTTGCGATTTGGGATCATGAAATTCATAACGTGTTGTTTTTATTTTTAACAGCACTGGGTCGATACCGCTGCTGGTGGACTATCAGTCACCGATGGTATCATCAGCTCTGTAGTCAGTACTTAGGTACTGACATGATTTATAACAAATCTTTCTTAAATTGTCCGTTTTCTAAATTTAGAAACTATTAAGAAACTAAGGTTTCAACTCCCTCAGGCAAATTTGACCTTAGATGAATTTGGTTATAATTGGGTTTTTTTCTTTTTTTTTGTCATATAGCTCTCCAAATGTTTTGGTTTTTATACATCATAAATTTTCAAAATATTCGGCTTTAAGTGTTCCTGATGAAGGTAAGTCCAGAAAAGCGCTTTGTACACATGAAATCTAGAACGTCTTCTTTTTTTAGCTTTATTATTGAACATTTTTATTGCTTTATACTTTAAATTTGTTTTAGCTCACTTAGCTCACTTCGCTATTTAAGGGGAATATGCTCTTTAAAACTTTGCTTTCACATGGCCTCTGTCATATTTCGTTTACTTTTGAAAGATTTTCTCCGTCGAAAACTTTTTAAGAGATCTCCAACGTAAACGTTTAGAAAGATCTCCGTCGTAAACATTTAGAAAGATCTCCGTCGTAGACGTTTAGAAAGATCTCACTCGTAAACGTTTAGAAAGATCTTTGTCGTAAACGATTTGAAAGATCTCCGTCGTAAACGTTTTGAAAGATCTTCCTCGTAAACTTTTTGAAAGATCTCCGCCATAAACGTTTTGGAAGATCTGGCGTAAACTTTTAGAAAGATCTCCGTCGTTAACGTTTTGGAAGATCTCCGTCGTTAACAATTTGAAAGATCTCCGTCGTAAACGTTTTGGAAGATCTACTCCGACTAAATTGTTGAGGCAATTTAAATCAAACGCGACATGACTGATCCGTGTAGAGTCTGTTGTTGGTGGTTGGTGTCGCCATTTGCACTGTTTAATATTTTGGGCTATTCATTTTATCCTTTGTATATTCTGGTTCTAGTTTGTCAATTATATTTCAGTCCATCAATCAACATTGGTAATATGCTAAAACCAAAACACTGTAATGTCCTCTATATATTTGATAATATTTGGGTGTTTGCTAATATAACAAGCAAATGAACTTTTAGAACGGAGTGTTTTCTATCATCACCAGGCCACTAAAAAGTTATTGCTAAGGTTCATTTACTTGCAGAGCGCCACCCTGACAACATAGTGCCTCGATACGGGATTTGACATCACAAATCAGTTTGGGTGTGGTTAAGTATTTCAACATCTCACACAACGAAACAGATGCCGTCTAAGTAAGTATCGCACTGCAGGACGGAAAAGTCCAGATTATCAAGTATAAGTCCTGGAAACGTTTACAAAACTCAATTTGTGTGACCTAAACTATGAACAGTTCTCGCTGTAATGAAGACCCATTGGTGGCCTTATTCGGCTGTTGTCAGCTCTTTGGTCGAGTTGTTGTCTCTCTGACACATTCCCCATTTCCATTCTCAATTTTATGGCTGGTTAAAAACAGAATAATGCATAGCCTGTGTCTTAGAGGTCAGGAAATATAACCAACAGACACAAAAACTAATATATGCAATATATAAACAGTGAAATATAAACAACACATACTGTAATTTATTATTCATACATATTTTTTTATACAACAAAAAATATGAATATGATTTGCATGTATACTGTCTTTTCTCTGTGTTTTTGTTTAACAAACAACCCTCAACCAAAGTAAATACAACAAAGTAAAAAGCAACAAAGCTCACACCTATTTTGAGGGAGGGAAGCTTCCTATTACATGCAGAGACTGGTGACTATTTTAAAGTCTTGTGGATAATGTAATAACATCCTATGATGGTTAAAGTATTGGATTTCATGAGAATATCATTTTAAAACATGTTGTGACAAATACAAATTCATATTTTATTCAGCTCCCGTTTTATAGTGGTTGTATCAAGAAACGACAAGTACATTTCCCTAAGCCCCCGTCAAACTATACCAAGACCACGAAGATCCTACTACGATCTATAAAAAGATAAGATAGCGATGAGATCCAGGTATGGTCGGCTTGAATATTCAATATTTCATAGTTTTCATGTTCATACCACGACCTTGCTATGATCCTGCTACGATTTCGCTACGATAGTAACACGTTCTAGTTACGATCTTGTCACGCTCTTGCTACGTCTAGTAAGACCTTACCACGACTTACACGATCTCTGTACACTTCTATCAAGACCTTCCCGATCGTATTACGATCTCAATACGAGTCTGCTACCATCGAACCGCCACTCCACTACGTTTCAAATGACTGTTGATCCTCCATCCTTAATGCTTTCATAAGTTGGTCGTAATGCCCAAACTGGAGTCTTCTTTCAACAGAAAGCCAAGGGCTCACCCAACAGGACCTATGCTGTCTAGTATGTCTTCTCCTTCTTCTTATAACTAAAAGTTAAAAGCCAAATCGATAGATCAATTACGCACGTCTCAGTCCTTACAGCTGAACGAACGTGCTGGATCAGCTTCTGATTATCTGCTAGCTACAACATGTGGTGCTGAGGATGGTCCAAGGACGTACTACCATGTTTACAGTAACCAACTCAACGCCGTACAGTTAGCATGTACCCATTTTGGGTAATGCATCGCCATTTCACCGTCTCACGACAGTGGTCACGATAATGATTGCTGTAACCATCAATACTATGTCTACGATTCATCGACCAGTACTACTCAACGTGGTTAGCGGGCTACCCAGCTGATCAACCTGGCCTTGGAAACAGCCGTTGTGAAGGCAGTAACCAAAATAGTAAACATACCAAATCGATCTACGTAAAACCAAAATGGCTGCCTTTTTCCAACTTGACGAAAACAACAACAACATTATAATGCTCACCAAATGCCTTGGGGCACCGAGCCGACCGTGCGAGGGCTAAACAGTCAGTCAAGTAGGTATCAGCCAAATCGATACAGTGCAGCCGAATTAAAGATTGCAGAAGTAGGTTTGCTCATGTGTGTCCATGGTTAAACTAAAGGTAGAAGTTATTGCATAAAATTTATAACGTGTTGTTTTCATTTTTTATTGCATCCGTTTTTTTATATCAACAGAATGAGGTCGTGCAATTATCGTGGCTAGGACGTAGTAGTATCGTAGTAAGTTCGTACGAAGGACGGCAAGCGCTTAGTAGCAGCGTACTATTATCTTCCTCGTCGTAGTATATCGTATCAATATCGTAGCAGAAGCTTAATAAAGACGTAGTGAAATCGAGATAGTCGCAGTGAAATCGTAGTAAGGTCTCAGCGAAAACTTTTCCATTGGCTTCTTGATTGCACCACGATTCCCATACGATGCTTCTACGCCCATCCCGATCTTACAAAGTCCTAACGACGACCTTCCTACGCTTCTACTATGACTAATTTTGGCCACGACTGCACTACGAATGTTTAAAGCATGTTCAAAGTTGATCATGAAGACCTTGGCATGTCCTTACTACGACCTTACCACGACCACCACGATCTTACTACGACTTCCAAATGTTTTCACAATTTCTGAGGTCGTAGCGGGATCGTGGTCCTAGTGTGATGGGGGTATGAACGATGTCTTACATTTTTGAAGGAGTTTCATATTTTAATCGTTTTTATTTCCGTCTGTCAAAATATTTACGTTTTTTTTATCTAAGCTGTTTGTAACATAGTTTAATGCATTGTATGTTGTTTGTTCAAGATTAGTGGCAAATGCTTCAGTTATATTCATGACGAGAACAAACTAACTTTGCATTTTGCGCCTGTCCCAAGTCAGGAGCCTCTAGCCTTTGTCAGTCTTGTATTATTTTTAATTTTAGTTTCTTGTGTACAATTTGGAGTTTAGTATGGCGTTCATTATCACTGAACTAGTATATATATTTGTTTATCGTTTATTATCCATTTTTAGATGGTGACGTTCCCTTGTCACCATCTTACGGTGTTTATATATCTCAACTTGTACGATTCGCTCGTGTATGTAACAATGTTTTAGATTTTAACGAGAAAAATTTATGTATTACTGAAAAATTATTACACCAGGGTTTTCGATATCACAAACTAGTCAAAACATTTACTAAATTTTATCATCGGTATAAGGACATCATTCGTAAATATAGCTCAACATGCAGACTTCTTATACGTTCAGGTATTTCACATCCAATTTTTTATGGAAATATTCTTTATAAAGCACAAAAATGTCAGTATTCACCTCTGAAGCTAACAAAACCTTTAAATAGACTTATTAAGAAGGGATATAGTTACGATACTGTTGTCAGGTCATTAAAGATTGCATATTTTGGCGTTAATATTGATTCACTTATAGGGTCTTTGCATCGGCACTAAACACATTTATTTAAAAACCAGTTGTTGGCATGACACGGGTTATGTTCTTCTCATATATGTTATGATGGTATGATACTAAACCCCTAACGGGAAGGATTGTGCCTGATATTCATATGATGAAGACATAATCTTTCAATCAGTTTAATTGAAGTCTGGAGCTGGCATGTCAGTTAACTGCTAGTAGTCTGTTGTTATTTATGTATTATTGTCATTTTGTTTATTTTCTTTGGTTACATCTTCTGACATCAGACTCGGACTTCTCTTGAACTGAATTTTAATGTGCGTATTGTTATGCGTTTACTTTTCTACATTGGCTAGAGGTATAGGGGGAGGGTTGAGATCTCATAAACATGTTTAACCCCGCCGCATTTTTGCGCCTGTCCCAAGTCAGGAGCCTCTAGCCTTTGTCATTCTTGTATTATTTTTAATTTTAGTTTCTTGTGTACAATTTGGAGTTTAGTATGGCGTTCATTATCACTGAACTAGTATATATATTTGTTTAGGGGCCAGCTGAAGGACGCCTCCGGGTGCGGGAATTTCTCGCTGCATTGAAGACCTGTTGGTGACCTTCTGCTGTTGTCTGTTCTATGGTCGGGTTGTTGTCTCTTTGACACATTCCCCATTTCCATTCTCAATTTTAGCTACAAGACCATATACTGACTTGTAGATGTTTTGGGATTTTTTTGTTGTTTTTTTTTTTTTGTGTCGTACGGTTGTTGTAGGAACTATCAGAATGAAATGCGAGATTTGTACAGTCACTGAAAAGGAGAGTATTTTGGATAGAGGTAGCAACAAAGCACTACGAACTCACCGCAGAATAGTTGCAAGTGTTCCTTAACGTGCAGAGAGCTTATAACTTTCTCTGTACGAGGCATTTAACGTCCTATTTTGACCAGACGTGGCTGCTTATTTATAATTCACGCATATATGGCAAAACCGATATCTCCTTTCGGTTTGGTCATTCACTTAGTCGCTATACCCTTCATATTTTCGGGAAATAATCTATTAACACCTTATAACCTTGCCAAATGCATGTGAAAGTTCTAAGTCAGGACCATCGTAGGTTGTCTTTGTTTATTATATCCCTGCTAAGTGAAGCAGGTGGTATATTAGTGATCGCAGCGTCCATTCGTTCTTTCGCCTGTTCTCTTTTCTGTTCGTTTGCTTGTTAGTTTGTTCGTTGCATGCTTTTGGGGTTCGTCACTCTCTTGAACCAGTGACTGTATTCCAATGAAACAACCAGACACTCTCTAAACGTACTGAATGGACTTTAAACAACCAACAATCAATATATCAATTTAAATGTAATGATATTGCGAATCTCTCACTTTGTTTTGTTCCAAAAGATTTTTAGGATTTTACCAAGCAAATAATTGACTTACCTATCTAAAGAAGGGATATGTATTCAAGGAAACTTTCACTGGATAGGTCTTACATAGTGCAATTTTGCATCTCTTATTTTTATAATTGATATGAAATAAAAATACTTTGCCATACCTACAGAAGAGGAAATGTGTTTTGTACCCGTAAGTCATCCTAATTAAAACTCCCTGTATTTCTCTGACATTTCACGCCAAATGCCACTGTGCAATACGGATCTTGCCATATCTACAATTTGGAATACGTCCGTGGGTCCTCCTGAAACTCTCACTATGGTTTCAATGGAAATTTTACAGAATTTCTGTAACGTAATGTACAACTCCCTTTTTTTCTTTTTTTTGAATCAGAATGATTTTTGGAATTTCCATTACAAAACAACGACAAAAGAGTATGACATCTTCTGTATGCAACTCATCATGAACCAATTACGTGACTCAAAATAGTCAGTTTTTAATGCGATTGTGCACCTTATATTTTATTTTTTATACGAATGATGTTAAGTGATTCTGTAGCAAAACATAGACAGTATCCATAGAACTGGGATTCGGGGTATATGTGTACAACTGGGATTCGGGGTATATGTGTACAACTGGGATTCGGGGTATATGTGTGAGCTTATAGTTTTCTTAGTGCACTTTGTTCATTAAGGAATTTAGTGTTGGTGGTAAATATTTGGTAGTCTCCGATTAATTAATCCAATACTTGACTGGACTCGAGGTGAAGTTTAGCTGACATATCATATGGACACTTGTGTATTGTTGGAGACCGTATGTTGACCTTTGTTTATGATTCTACTAACTTATTTGAATATACTAAAGAATATCCATTATAGTATTATCTCCAATTATTTATACATACAGTGCAACAGATATATCTACCAATGTCATTTAAAAAAAAAAATTTAAACGATTGTTTAGTTTCACATTATTTTCGTGCCAGTTTGTCGCTTTAATACACTTGTGATTATTTTCTAACTTAAAAATTAAAAATAAAGTTTATTTTGCATAATGTTTATAAACTCAGTTTCCTTTTAATTGAAATGAAACTTTATGTATAATATTCTAGTAACATGAATTTCAGGTACATTTGTGTCTTTAGGTTACCTTTCAAATGACAAAGTACATCATTTAAAGTGGAGGAAATTATGTGCTTGCTACAATACCTTTCATTAAATATTTTCTTGTGTATAGTATTCAATTTGGTATCAAAATATTTCTCAGTGTCCATTATTGAGTTGATAAAAAAAAATTATTATTGTACTAAAATCGAAATGATGCAACGTAACATAAAAAAGATATATTCCATTTAAGTGTGTTATTTAATTTTAGAACCAACTTACTAATTAACGACTGAAATCAAACACACTCCAAATTTTCTGTCCCAATATTGAACTGTTTTTTAAACGACTTTTTTGAAAGACGTTAAAAATTCCCAATTGAGTTTGATTAATTACATTATATGATGAAATATATGTAATGTGGTTGGAGCAAAAAAGAGGTATGGACAATTTCTCCTATATTTGTTTCACTCGCAGGACAAATCAGAACGATGCTAAAACCCACAGTACTTTGAATATATATATATATATATATAAAATGTCAGGGGATATTGACCCAATCTTTTTGTTTATATAAAAGAAGATATTCAACAAAAGGGAATTTTTAAACAAGAAATTTCTACTTTTATATTTTTATAACTATTTGTTTTCATTTATTAACTTCTTATAATCTAGGTTTTTCAATGTCAGAACTTTTATAAACGAAAACAGAAAGAGTCGACAGCGAAAATACCGTTGAAGTGACATATCATTACTGGTTAGATAGTCGTTGAAGTTTAATGTCACTGTTTGTTTGATAATCGTTGAACTGTTATATCGCTGCTGGTTTTATAATCAATAAAGTTCCATAACACTGCTGGTTACATAATCGTTGAAGTGCCATATCAATGCTAGTTTATCATCGTTGTACTAACATAATACTGCTAATTTAATAATTGTCGAGTGTCGTATCACTGTTGGTTGAATTATCGATGTAGTGCCATATCTCTGCTGGTTAAATAGTCGTTATAGTGTCGTTGTTGTAGTGTCATATCACTGCTTGTGCAATACTCGTTATAGAACCATATTACTGTTGGTTTGATAATCGTTGATGAAGTACCATATCACTGCTGATTAAATCATTTTTGTAGTGCCATATCACTGCTGACTTAATAATTGTAGAGTACCATATCACTGCTAGTTTGATAGTCGTTGTAGTGCCATATCTTTGCTGACTTAATAATTGTTGAGTGCCATATTACTGCTGGTTTGATAGTCGTTGTAGTGACATATCACCGCTTATTTAACAGTTGTTGAGTGCCATATTACTACTGGTTTAGTCATCGTTGTAGTGCTATATCACTTCTGGTTTAATAGTTGTTTTAAAAAGCGCTATATTTCTGCTGGTTCAATGATCGATGAAGTACCATATCACTGCTGATTAAATCATCTCTGTAGTGTCATATCATCGCTGATTTAATAGTAATTGTAGTGCTATATCACATCTGGTTTCATAGTTGTTAAAGTGCTATATCACATCTGGTTTCATAGTTGTTAAAGTGCTATATCACTGCTGGTATATTATCGCTGAAGTACCATATGACTGCTGAATAAATCATCTTTGTAGTGCCATATCAGTGCTGATTTAATAGTTGTTGAGTGCCATATCATTGTTGGTTTAATATTCATTGTAGTGCTATATCACTTCTTGTTTGATAGTTGTTAATGTGCTATATTACTGCTGGTTCAATGATCGCTGAAATACCATATTACTGCCGGTTAAATCATCTTTGTGGTGCCATATCACCGCTAAGTTAATAATTGTTGAGTGTCATATCACTGCTGGTTTAATAGTCATTGTAATGCCATATCACTGCTGGTTAAATAATTGTTGAGTGCCATATCACTGTTGGTTCAATAGTCATTGTGATGCCATATCACTGCTGGTTTAATCAACTTATTTAACCTTGCCAGGTATTATTATTGATGATTAAAGTCATTCAGCTTTTCTTTTTTAAGAATAGGCAAATCAAACAAGCATAGTGAATTTAAATCGGAAGTAAATGTATTAGATTGTGTTTATCCGTCTCCAAATAGAGTATGTCGGTTCTTTATAGACACTTTTAAGTTATCCTATTTCAACTGTTTTAATATTTTGTAGTTTGGAAAACTTTT
Source organism: Mytilus californianus (assembly GCF_021869535.1). Taxonomy (NCBI): domain Eukaryota; kingdom Metazoa; phylum Mollusca; class Bivalvia; order Mytilida; family Mytilidae; genus Mytilus; species Mytilus californianus. The sequence goes on from NW_026262668.1 coordinate 98,657,044, forward strand.
GTGCACCTGACTAAAGTTAGGCGAGTTGAATCCCCAAAAGGTGTTAGTATACCCTTATGTTTATTTTATAATCACATGTTTTGCTATGTCTATACATGTATTACTATATTGGTCCTTAACATTCCAGATTTATGAATTGATCTATATGATTTAAGGAGTGTGAATATGGCTATAAACATTTCGGACTGCGTGTACATAAAATCATTGTTGATTGACAGATATATAATTAAACAATAAAACATAAGTAGTACATGACCTACCTTTAATCTACTATTAATGACCACCTACTCGTTCAATTTAGGATTTGACAATAACACATAGTGTTTACAGTGTTTCGTGCAGTGACTGACATGCAATCTAAAATTACCCTAATACATGTACATGCTCTTTAGAAAAAAAAAAACAATTACACATTGTTTGCAAATATACTTCCCTAAAGAGATGCACTATGGAATTGTATTGTAAATTAGTTTTAATACCTGGTACTACAAAGTGAACGTACAAACAGTAACTAATCAAATTAATATGATATAATAATATTCATGAATTTAAGATATTTTAAGATTAATTGTGTCTCATTGTTTGTCTCCTTTGTGACTGTGTTCTTTTAAACTGATATTTTTTTTACTCGTGACAAAATTTCAAGAATATGACTTCTACCAATTGTGTCTATATTTCTTATCGAATGTCGCAAGTAAACTCGAAATCAGTTTTATTTGATTAGTGGACAAATTAATTCAAGGTTACATGTACTGCGCCAATTTCTTCTAGCGTATTCTTCTTAATATGATTGTTTTTCACTGAAGATGTACGTAGGTTTGCAACTCGTCAGAAAGATATAATTTCAATTCTAATGTATATAAATTTAATATCGGTTTCAAATGCATCTATTAATGAACTTTCCGTTAAAATGTGTCGAGGAGAAATATTTGACATGTTGTGTTCCATCGTTTATGTAAAACAAGTTTATGCATTTAAAAATCAATTCGTGTATTTCCTTAATACAATTATTATAGATGGGATGACTACAAAGTGTGTCACCACTCGGAAATTCCACTATATGTTTCATATAAAAACACATTTTTTAACGATTGTCAAAAATTTATTTAAGGTCAGATTTTTATGAAATTTTTACTGTTAAACTCCTTAATGTGTACAATTTCTTATGGTTGTTAAGAAATTTCTTAATAGCATGTCATTACTGTCATTACTGACAAAATCATTATTTATATACAAATATTTAAATTAAACGTAATTTCTCCTATATATCCGTTTATTTCTTTCGTGCAGCATTTGAATCCATATTTTTCTTTATACAGTGATAATTCATTAAAAGTATAAATCATACATAATATATTTCAAAATTATTGCAATCAATTGCACAAATTTCTGTAGTTAATGGTAAAAGTTTCATGCAATTCGGACAAGGAATAGCTCTAGGAGAATTTTTATTAAAATTTGATTTTAAATGAAATAGAGGAATTTTCAAATAGTGAAACAATTTTGACTTCTGACTGTATGTATTGCAAATTAAAACAATCATTACTTATCAAAATTTTATTGCATTTCACAAATATTTATTTCTGTCTAAAAAACAAACTGGACAATGAATCAACACTACAAGTTAATGTTTTATTGTCATTTCCCCCGGCCTTGTCATTGTCAAGCAATTGATGTATATCTATCTATTGGGTTTATTGGTAACTTACCAGAATAACAATGGCATATTAAATGTTAAGGTCTGGGATTTTTAATTCATTTCAGGTACGTAATTTGCATACCTATCTCCTTATTATTTAGTTTTGATTTCCTTATGATATATAGAAACGAATAATCACTTGAGTTATTTCAAATTTTGATGTTTTTAATGTTTCAATTTAAAATATGGGATAAAAAGGGTTAACTGGTATGTTTTCAATTTTACTAGCTCGTCAAACTGACGAATACGATATAAAACGAAGTAAAATATATCTTTTGTTATATTTCATGGTATGAGCTTAACCCTTTTTGTTTGTTTGTAAATATGACATTTTAATGCACCGTAATCACGGTAATGGCGTATCTAGATATAATGCCGTATAAACAAGCTTCATTTAGATACAACATCTTATAACACGCACTATAAAACATGCAATAAAAACAAGACAGTAAAAAAGATAAAGATGCAAAATATGCATTGAACAATTATTGTAGTCTAGTATGACACAAGCAGTAGTTTTCGTTGTACTGGTATTTGTTTAGAATATAAGTATAACCCGTTGATAGCATTACAAAGATTTTTAAGTATTTAATATATTCTTCTAAACAAAAATAAAGATATTAAGGTCTTTTCAGAATACTAGTTTTATACAATGTATATGAATCAGCCTTTGCATTTGCTTTTGGGAAATCTATTACACTGTTCGGTATACCAAATGTTCCACCGCACACGTCACGTGTTTCTGGTTTACCTTCATCACGTCTGCGAGACTAAAAGTTATGAGAAGTATTACTCAAATATCTGATAAAGACAATTGTCATATTTCTCATTTTTTTTTTTAAAGAATTGGATTTACATGTACTCTTTGCCTCTTCTTTTTCATTAGTTTCTATTCTTCATATGTGTAAGCTAAAATACATATTTTATGTTCGTAAAAATTTATACATAATATATTACTACGAAAATGAAATGGTCACGGTGGAGACATTTATTATCTCAGAATTCTCGTTTACATCAATTTTTATTTCAGTTAGCGCGAGGAACTGCTTCCATAATATCTAAATGTCCTTTTTACTTCTTTAAACCTTGACTTATACACCTAGATATCTTGAGAATAATGCTAGTTTTATTTGATAATTTATATATTAAACATACATTTTGTACATGTTTATTTATTTTTACATGCCTGAAGACGTAAGTCTCTGTTTGGATGCGAATTATTTTAATATGACACAGTTTAAGTGTGAATGTTACCGGTATTTGAAGTTGGTTACAAAAACTATTAGATACACACACGATGAACACATATAACTCAAAGGCTATGTCTTTGGACATGTTAACATAGATGAATCGTCAGAAATAGACTGTTTTTCCCGTAATAGAGTAGCCTTTTGGAAAAGCAAATACTTGGTTTATCTCAAAAATATTTGGTTACTAATTACGTGTAAACAGGTAGTTAAACTAGGTATCCTTTAATGGCTGAAAATTGAATCATGGGATAGAGCATGCTCTACCGAATCCCAAAATATATGATTGTTATATACTCTTGTTAACCGGATGTGACTTTTAAAAACCGCAAATGCAAAGATCCTCATGAATCCAACCACCTAGGTGGTCTCGTGGTAGCGTGCTCGTCTCGAGTGTGAGTGGATAGTCTTGGGTTCGATCCTCGGCCGGGTAAAACCAGACATTTGGTATTTTCTGCTTAAGAACGTTAAAAATCCGGCTAAGTGTGTCGTTCTAGTACAAAACAAGGTACTTATCCGTATCACATTAACATGTTCTAGTCCTGAGAATGCTTGTAATAATTGTCACTGGATGAAAAAAACGGATTCATCGTTGTCATCATTCTCCTAAACCCAAAAGTATATTTTTGCTGGGTACATTGCTGAACAAAAACGATACCGTCGGTTTGACTAAGGTGACCTTGACCTTTGATTGTTTTTATTATTAAGGTCACATGTGTAGGAGTCCAATAGTGACAGTAAGCTCCTACGATTAATAGCTACTAGTTATGGATACTTTGGATATTTCTGAACCTTCGGTAGGATTATATCGGTCGTAGCTTTTCTGTCAAAACCTTATCACATTTTTTATCATTTACTTTTTCTGTATCCCTTACATCTCTTTTCCGAAATATTTTGCATGAAAAGGTATAATGTGAATTTTTTTTTTGGCAGTGGCTATTCGTCCGGCTAGCCGGACAAATAGTCAAAAATGTCTTTTCATCCGGCAAGCCGGACAAATAGCATTTTTACGGTTTTTCGCTATTTGTCCGGCCAAAATATAATGCTGAAGATATAACATCGTGTTTTGAAGGAGATAATTAAAGCATGAGTAGTTTTAAAATATATTGTCCAACATCGTTTTATGAAAAAGAACTCATTCAAATAAAAAAATAAACTATACATCTGATTCAGATTTTTTTCATTCTAAAGGAATTTGGGGATGGGGGGTGGGGGGCAAAAATGATTCTCTCTTTTGTATGAATTTCCTGCAAGGTAAATAGTCGGGCCAATGATTATTGGCTTCATTAGACATCTATGATTCCAAAAGATCCTGAATTTATTGTTTCTGTGTAGTTTGATTAAAGTAAGGTCCTGAAATGATTATGCACGATTCTTCATTTAAATTGTTCGGCGATTTTTAATTCATAGGAAATTAGAGAAAAGGGTAGGCACGTGTAACATGTCCCCAACAGTAGGATTGGGTTTTCGATAGAATTTAAAAAAAAAATGAATATTAGATACAACAGAAAAAAAGGGGGGATACCCCAACCCTGGTGTCATATTCCCAGTCCAGGCATATCAGTGCATTTTCATAGATCTCCATTGTAGTATAACTTAAAAATAATGCATCCAAGCAAGTTTGATATAGTATTTTCTGAATGCGTTTTGCCTCCATAAGGTAAATGGGGGTAAATCATCAATTTCACTTTGATTTCAGGCTTATTCCTCACAGTTAACATGTATACGCTATTGTTCTGGAATCACTCCTATAGAAATTTGTTTAAAGCAATCACATTTTCTCTTGTTTTCTTTATGACATCGTTAAATATAAATCACGATCTCCGATTCTCAAAACGTCCATTGCATACGCGCGTTTGTTATCCGACACCTCATCCGGGACACTTTCCGCGTCACATGACACTTTTATTGATATTGAAGATTTGCGCATCCGCAGACGGATGGCCGGACGAATAGAGATTTTTAACTATTCGTCCGGCTAGCCGGACGAATAGACACTCCGTTTTTTTTTTAACTTGACCTTTAACCATGTTAACGTTATCAAGGTAGCATATTATTGAGTCCAATGGTGAAGATCTTATGTACTTTTGACTTATTGGCACTTACGATATTTATGTAACCTCCGATGGGGATTACCGGTATCTCCCTTACGGAACAGAGGAGTCATGATTTTTCGGTCAATAACAAAGTTTCGGTTTGATGTCTCTAGCGTTTTACATCGTTTACGTTTTATTGTTCTATTACGGTTTTTGAGTTCATCCAATAACAAGGAATAAGTTGGATAAGTTTATCAATTGACCTTTGTTAAGGTGGGGCAGCCCCGTTATTCTGACACCCCATTAGTCCGACACCCCAATAGTCCGACACCCCATTGGTCCGACACCCCAATAGTCCGACACCTTATTGGTCCGACACCCTAATAGTCCAACAACCCATTGGTCCGACATCGGAATATTAAAAAAAATATTATTATTATATTAGAAAGCCAAATAAAAATAGGACCTTGTTCTTCGTATGAACATGTGATGCAAGTTATCAAGATAGGTATTCGTACTGAAGTAGCAGCATTTCATCACCAATGTAACTATAAGCACACAATACTTTGATTTACTTAGACATCTCTGGATACACTATCTCTCAGATACATGTTAAAGAGTCTCAGTAAGAAAATAAATGAACAAATGAAGGTCTGCTGTTTACACGATTATATATGTGAATATGGTTTGAGTGAATAAGACGGGCACGTTTTTCTGGTATAAATCAAACGATAAAAAGGAATAACGGTTAACTAATTTTATAACTTCTTATTATAATTGATTTTTTCTAAAAGGTAACAGTATAGCCATTATTTCAAGAGGAACACCATGCTGTATAGTTTGTCTATATGGGCACCAATGTTAAAAAAAGAATGAAAATTATGGCAGAAAATTTGTCTTGAACTATTCTGTAGTAATTTTGCTCATTTTCAAACAGTGAGTAAAGTGGTTCAATCTTCCTTAACATGACATGAGGTCATAAAGTTATTGGAGTTTTGTATAAAATCAGTATGGTTCTTTGCTGTGAAAACAATTCAAATCCTTCCGTGCCAACCACTTTTTTATTTCTTGTTTAGCTGTTTTTATCACAGGAACATGCCAATACTCCTCATATGTATGAAGCTGGAGCAGAGAAAAAAACTAATAGTGTTGATTTTTGCTTGCTTTATGTCAAATATTTAATAACTGTTCAAGATGAGACATAATTAACAATAAATACAAGTAAGTCCTGCAATAGGGGTCTACCGGAATTAAGGACTGGAAATTCAGAATGCCGCTGAAAAATGAGGGTATATTGGAAAAGTAAAGAAAGATAGCCTTACAACGAGTAACCTACGGACCCTTCAAAGACTTGCTATGGTGGTTCTTAAAGTGCAAAGAGTTTGTCACTCTTGTTCACGAGGCATCGAACTGCACGTCCCTATTCTGACCGGACTTGGCTGCGAATTTAAACATCCAGCACATCCAAACAGACACCCCACTTTGAAAAGGGTTATACTGTCGGTCGGAAGAAGACCAAGTGATTACCTTATTTCTATACACAGTCACACTTGGGGAACTAGAGAACTAATAAGAAAATCAAATGATGTCAAGCAAAGGTCAATAATTAAGACACCAAGTAACTTCAGATAAACGTTATTTGAACATGAAATTTCAGGCCCGCCCAGGCTTACTTTCCAAAAACATGTATAATTTTACAGAATGGCCCGGTCAGACTTACTTGCCAAAACATTAATGATTTTACACAATGTAAAAGTTGAAGGCTATGCAATAGTTATAATCATAAGCCAAACATTTCTTATGGTGATATACCTGCATGCCAAAAAACTAAGTCTTGAAATAAACAAAAAAGTTCTAAAACATACAAAAAGATGAGGAAGATTTGAGTGTAAAAAAAATATCGTTTCCTTTGCCTGAATAGGAACCATACAGGACTCTATTTAGGGTTTCGCTGGTTATCTTGTCCTATTTATTTGGATTTTCGGTCAAGAACTCAAGTCCAGATTATTTCCGTATACTACCGTATCAGTGGTGTCTTGCTCGTCTCGCATAAAACAGGAGGACGTCAGGTCGATCTTCGGTCTGTCAAATAAACGACTCTGGTATTTGCTATTTCTATGCCAAGCAAGAGCAAAGACTGGTGAATAATATGCCCGTTATTCCTAGCACGTTAAAAATGCATGAATAGTTTTGTGTATGTTAAATTTTTATACGCGTACACACGTTCATTTTATTCCTGTGCTATTGTATGACTTTGTTGTAACAGAGTTATTTTCACACATTATGTTTGCTTATGCTGTTCATTACCGATAAACGATTTTTTGTTTAGGTTTTGTTTTAAGAGTTTGATTTTTGATGAATATGCATATAGGCGATATCCTATTTCAGGACCTACTTCTTGTATTAATTGTTAATTTACTTCTCGTCCTGAACATGCATGAAATATTTGCCACTGGACGTAAAGCAAACAGCAATCAGTCAATCAAATTCACTTTTTAGCGGAGTGTTTTTTATGAAATAGCTAGGTCACACTTTGTAGTAGTAAAACAAAATTTTGAAAGGATGTAGATTGTCTTATATCATTTCTTACATACCAGACAGGAAGTGCTGTTTTTTCCATTTGATTTTTTATACCAGGAAGGGAGAGTAGACACAAGTTCAAATACCAAGTCTATACCAATTCTATGAACTAGATTTTCAATTACGACCTGCACATGGGTTGTCTAACTAACGGGCTGTCGAACAGATGGGGTGTTGGACTAATGGGGTGTCGGAATAGCGGGACAACCCCTGTCAAGGTCACACGTCCAGAATTTAATGTGAAGACACTAGATCTCTACCACTTATAGTTTCCGAGTTGTGGTCACTTATGATATTTCTAGAACCTTCGATGTGTATTATCTCCCTTACGAAGGGGGACGTCATAGCTTTTCGGTCAAAGCATAACCGAAAAAAAGTGGTGACTTGATGATAGAAGTATTTCCCCTAGTTACTTTTTCTCTCTAACTATTACGGTTTACGTGTTCATCACATAACAAGGTTTGAAGATAAGGAAAATAGTTTGATCTGCCAGGATCGAATCCAATAGTTTTTGTCTGCCCGATATTTGAAACCAAAGATTATTTTGATATGTCGCGACCTTTTTTCTTTAAGATATATCGAAAAAAAATGATAATACGAAAACTGTAAGTTTTTTTCTGTTTATGATGAATTGTTCACAGATAACAGGTGCAGAACTTCCTCTTAGTTTGAATTTTATTTTTTGTTTCATTAATGATAATTAGCTCCAAACAGAAACAAACCTTGAATATTAACATTGTTTTCCAGGCCTTGCATAATTGTCACAATTAACAGTGTCTGAATTTAAACAGAACTCAACTACTGACAATATACATTCTTTAAATCAATTCTTAATGATTTTTTTTTTATTTATGATGTGGTATATCTATTTCCTATACGTGTAACACATTTATATTAATCATGTTCATGATAGTGCTCGATTAGTTTATTTTTATATCCTGAATGAAATCATGTCATAAAAGGGAAAAGTATAAATGTCATTTCTTTTGCTAGTTTCTTATTGATAGTACCATTCTCCAAAAACTCTTGATATACATGTTTACAAATTCATAGAAAACAATTGGATAGAAAGACCATGGTACATCAAGTCATGCCACAAATAAGCATCTCTTTTGTACTATTCTTCACTGAAGCAGACAGGTGATGGGGTTATCAAAAAATTGACTAAAACGGACAGATAAATAAAACAGGTTCTCAGTATTTTGGGTGTAAAAGCGGTGACTGAAGCACATTTTGTATGAAGTGCGGAAGTGCCTCGCAATTGTGATCAGCCAATCAAAAAATACGAATTTAAATGAAACATACATACATTCATGTAATGTAATCGTTATGCATTGTTTTAATTTTGTAACAGAGAACACGTGCAGTGGTAGATGTTGCATTTTATTGGGAAATAGAATATAAGTTTTGGAATTCCTCGGCCAACCAAATTACGGACTATGAAATGCCAAAGCTTTGAATTTTACAATGATGTAAATAAAAGAATGCATTCTGATCGGGTTGCATAACTATTCTAAAATTATCCATCGCTTTTTTGAAAAACCTAGCAAAATTTTATCTCATTGAAGACATATTCTTGAAGTCTGGAGGCCTCCAATTTTTTAAATGTAAATTAACGAAGATGTGGGATATACCAAATATGACAGCAACCAAACGACAAAAACAATAATAAAATACGTCTAGGGGTCAACATCTGGTTTTTAAGGGATTTGCAAATAACAGCAATTAACTGGTTTCATTTATGCAAGCAACATTTTTCTTTGTTTTGTATTATCAAATATGTTAACAACTTCTATCAAATCAATTTCAAATTCAGCATGAATGTTCAATAGTGTTAGAGAAGATAGCCGTTATTGTCCCCTTGTAGATCTAAGATAGGTTTTAACCCGTTTCAGCTGCAGTTGTTGGTGGCATCGTAAGAATTATTTGAAGAATACAGTATATATTACTGAGTATACACTTCTTTGTTTGCCATTTCCAATGTTTCACATAGTTGATCTGGTATCTTTGGGGGATAAGGATTACAACGAGCAAACCATCTTTGGATCTCGAGAGTCTCAAAGGCGTGATATATACACAACTGATCTTCGCGTTTTAACACTATAACATTCTGTGGAATTAGTAGCTGCGCGAGAAACCTTTCCTCTGAATTAACCAATCGATCTCTAAATTCGTTTAGAAGATGGTCTTACTGATGTATCTGATAGTAGAATACGAAGAAGTCGGGATATTCTTATGGGTATCGATGAATAAATTGTATTTATCAATACTCTCTCCCTCTCACAATCTTTTCTCAATCGTTTTTAAAAAAAATCTTTCATTTTTTATTTTTTTTTGCTTTTTTGTTTGTGCACGCAATTGCGTCGTTGCGTCAATAGTAGCTACGCCACTGGGCCGCAAGAACAAATGTTTTATGTAATGTCTTGTAATACATATCAATTGTATGGTATTATGTGTGTTATAACAGTAAATGACAGACCGAATTACGAGAAAAGTGATCATTTAATGGACATAAATATATAATGTACATGTGACATGTTATTCACAGTTCGTACAAAACAGAATTTTCATTCACACAATTCTTATGTAATATTATTCGTATTGAACTGTATAACGGTACATAGAAAGTGGCAGGGGGGATTCGCAAAATTATCATTAGTGCTGCGGAGGAAAAAATATACTTTGTTTGAGTAAGTAAGATTGTATGGATGCACTGTAAAATAAAACGTGTTCTTAATGCCACGAAATTATTTATGACTTACATGTCCAAAACTATTCCAAGCATTTTTCTCTTTTTGTAAATACTTATATTTTTTTCTTATTTACTTCCTATGAAATAATTCCTTCTGTCTTTTTAATTATTAGACGTATTAATTCATAAGATTTATCGTTGAACCACTTCTTTATAGTGGTAAGTCAAATAGGTCATGGCATTAATTATAATTTCGCTTGAATGTGATTAACTAAAAAGTAAAAAAAATATCTGACAAGTATAAAAAAAAAAAGAAAAAAATAGATAAGAGTTTTACAAGGAAACATGTTTTCATGTTTGATTGTTCATTAATGAGAATAACTACTTTAAGTTAAACATACCAACATTACCGTTTCCTTTACATAACTAGCCTTTTTTGTCGTACCCCTTTATCTATAACAAATTGTATCATTAAACCAAATTTGAAATATCTAGAACTACTACAACAGTTTCAGTCAAACTAAATGATTTTTTCCGCGTTCCACAAATATTTATAGAGGTAAGAACATTTTTCTTCTCTTTATTTGTTTTCACAGAGGCAGTATCGAAACCAAGAGGAATTTATATAGCAAGGAGTCTAACTGATATACTTCACATATAATTTACAAATATACAATCTAATATAGATAATTTTGATAAAAATACACTGAAATTTTACACGTTGCTCGTTAAGAAAGTTGTGCACCTTCGAAATCAAAATGAATTAATGTTCGGTGTGAGCCAATGCTCCGTGTTGAAGACCGTACTTTGACCTATAATGGTTTACTTTTATAAATTTTGACTTGGATGGAGAGTTGTCTCATTGGCACTCATACCACATCTTCTTATATCTAATTTGCATGTCTTTACTTCTTATTGGGGGGCCTTTTTGGTCGAGTGGTCTAAGAAGGTCATCTTCCGTATTTAATAGCCTGTGAACACTGAGGTTTGTGAGTTTGAATGACGATCAATTTTAAAGATAATAAATTCCATAGCAGGTCTTCCTGGTTAGCCTTTGTCTATCCTTTTGTCTGTTATAATAACTAAATGATCTTGTGAGTAAAGCAATTATAACGGTCTTATCTTGTAATGTGCACACTTTATTTGTATACTATGTTTTATACTTTCATTCTATGTACCAATGTGGTTTTAAAAAATAAAATTGTTTTGTCTTGTCTTCGCAAAAAAGCGACCACAACCCGGAAATCGTTAAGGGTTCACGGACTATGATTTATCTCTGGATTTTACGTGTAGTGAATTACACGACACTCGCTTCTAGTGGATAATGTGCACACGAATTCTTCCCGATTTTAGAGGTTTTTTTTATCGTTGAATCTTTAGTTTTCCGTGAGGTGTTGTTTTTCACTGTTCTCTAGCTTTTTTTTATCTATCCACGGTGTTGTCTGTCGAGCTTCGACTTATTATTTTTTATTTCCTTGATAACTTTGCCGTGTTTATATGGCCTTAGCTTAGACAGGATGTTGACAAATTTGACAGTTATGACCAAAATTTCGATGCCGACACCAAAATTAAAATTCGTTTAAAGTATCTAACTATCAAAAAAACTGATATATATATACTTCCAGATCAGAACATAACCACCGTAAAATAAGTGCTTTGCTTTTACGCCAATTGGCATTTCATTTGCGCAAAAAAAAACTTTCATTTGCGCCCCAACCCATATTTCATTTGCGTCAAATATAAAACATTTCATTTGCGCCAAAAATAAAACATTTCATTTGCGCCTATACTACAGGTAAATACAGGTAAATAGTATAAAATATAGATTTATTCAAAAGAGACTTTTAATAATGACTTTAAAACACAGTTTTTGTTTGCATAATAACACACATTCATCAGAAATCAGGCATCCTAAAACCATAATGAAAGCACTATACACTAAGAGGCTTTTCATAATAATGTTAAAAAACAGTTCTGTTATAAATCAACGTGATCATAAAACCTAAAAGAAAGTTCTGTGCGTATAACATTTGATGGTCTTTTAGTAATGTCAACAGATGCTTTTCTAAATCTGATTCTGAGTTGTTGTGGATCACGATATAACAATGAATATTTAAACTTTTTCGGCATATGTTACCTGTAAAATGGCGCAAATACATTTTTTTTTTAATTTTTTGGCGCAAATGAAATATAACCTTGTGGCGCAAATGAAAGATTGGACCTTGTAAAAAATTGGCGCTAATGCAATGCGCCCCGTAAAGTATCAGTTTTGTTTAAGTGTGCGTCTTTTAAAAGGTGTATCTAAGAGATATGCAGTACTTATTATTGTTTATAATAGTCTTAGTATATTATTAAATTTAGGCTTATCTTATTAAAATAAGTAATCTTAGTTTTACCGCCAGCGTTCTAGGATATAAACATAAGGGTAACTATATGACAAGTGTCATGTTGTAACTAATGGGAGACTTAAATTGAATGTCCACTTCATTAACAGTAAAATATGAGAACAACGAGCTTTTCTGAATGTATATACCTTACTTTCATCAAGTTATAGTGTCATTGCAAAATATTCAGGAATATTAACCACAACAGCATATTATAATATACAATAAAAACCAACTAGGACCGGTTACAAGAAGCTCTCTTAGCACTTAAGATCATCTTATTAATAAGATCGTCTTAGTGACTAAGGGTGTAGCAAGAAGCAATCTTTTATCAATCTTAGAATTATTGACAGCCCTTAAGACATTCGAATTTCTTACGGATTTAAAGGAATTCTTTGCATCTCCTTATCATTAACTTATCAATTCGGGTAACTCGAAAACATCTTAATTTTTTGTCCTTTAGTAAGAACTCTTTGTATCAACTTAAGCATTTGCGAGCGTAACACGTTTTAATGTAAGTGTGGTTGAATGAAAATTGCGCTTGTTTTACATATGATGAAACATTAACAAGCAAAAAAATCAAGATCGCTTTACAAGACGTTTATTCCATGATCGCTGAAATCCTCTTGATTTCAAGACACTTTTAGACACTAAATTATTAGAGAAATTATTGTTTTTATTGTACATTTCTAACAATGTCATAGATATACTGACCACCCCCACCCCCCCCCCCCCCCCCAAAAAACAAAAAAAAAACAAACTTTATATATATATATTTTATTGTGAAACTACCCCTTTACAACGGGGGCAAGCGCCAGCGGGGTACTGACACCTGCGTCATAAAAAAAACATCGTAGTACTTACAAACAACACTATATGATTGTAATAAAAATGGTACAAGATGCTTGCAAAAATTTAAAAGTCTAATAAATACATTTACGCTAAAATATCTTAATACATTGGTTATTTCGTAAAAGTACATTACAGTAACAATTTCATATGCATATATAATTGGGAATCTTTCGTCCATAAAAGATTAAAAATTTCAATCTTAAAACTAAAAACGTTCGCACAAAGTTCAAGATATTATACATTAGAAATTTTATCAAGTAGAAAAGAACGTTCATTCATAACGTCTACAAGGTATTTTTTCACGATCTTATCTAAACTATTACCTAAGTCTGGAGAATACAAGTAACCCAGATCACCTATCATGAACTGTATTTGTGTTAAGGGCGGCAACTCTGAAAAACAGATATCCATTTTTAAACTCTCGAAACATGCTTGTGTGTCAGTACTCGTTCTTTTCCTGATAGCCGAGAAAGAAGGACAATCTAACATAACGTGAAAGATATTCTCATTCGCAGTCAACTTTAAAACTGTCTTACATACTAGTATACTGATCCTCGAATTTCCCCCGTAACTTTAAAACACTATCTCATAAATACTGATCCTCAAATTTCCATCAAAATATTAAAAAATACTAAATATATATCGATTTATTGGTACACTTTATTCCGTTAATGAAAAAGACGAACTGCATTTTAGAATAATAAACGGTATGATTATTCCGATATTCCTTATTTAAATATTTCAATTCAAATAAAATATCGTCTTATATATATGGATCCTCAAATCCCCCCCCCCAAAAAAAACCTATAAAATACTGTCTTATATATACTGATCCTCAAATCCCACCACCCCCCCCCCCCCCCCCCCCCCCCCCCCCCCGACGAAAAAAAAAACAAACAAACTATGAAATGCTGTCTTATATATACTTATCCTCAAATTTTCAAAAAGATTTAAAACACGGTCTTATATATACTATCCCAAGTCAGGAGCCTGTAATTCAGTGGTTGTTGTTTGTTGCTGTATATCATATTTGTTTTTCGTTAATTGTTTATTAACGGGGGATGAGGATATTTCCTCTTGTTTAAAATTCGGTTTTCTTTTCGTGGTCTTTTGCACTTAGCCATTATAGTCCCTTTTCTCTAAAATTCCCACGTTGTTCATCAGTATAGCAGACTATGTAAGCAAAAAATCCTGTTACTTCAAAAGGCATGAGAGATGTTTATTTGGCAATGACTAAATCGAAGAAAGAAAACGATGACGGACAGGACGGAAAGTTAGTAAGTGTGCTTAGGATAAGACCGCCTTAAGGTTATGCTTAAATGATGATAAGAAAAAGAAAAGGGCGAGGAAAGAATGGTTCTGGTTACACTCTTAAATGATTCTTAGTGCACTCTTTCTGCTATCGCAAACTATGACTTGCGAGAGTTTTAAGAGAAGTTTCTTGTTACTGGCCCTAGTGGTCCTTGAAAAATCGGCATGCATTTGATTTTATAGAAGAGAGATTGTGACCGTTCTTTTGTCATTGTGTACTCTGTATCCGTAACTCGTCCTAACCCATAAATTGTCAGAATCTGTTATATTGTACCTCCTTTTCTTATATTTTTATCCGACTAAAATATTTTTGGGGGTAGGGTTTTTATAGCAAAGCATATATTTTCTATCTTCAAAGGACAGTAGACATCTTGTATCTGCAACTTCTCCTACAACGACCATATGTAAAGGGACCTTTCCTAGGTTCTTTCCTACATCACGCCATTATCAATCTGTTTTTGTTCAATCCGAATGATTTTAGGGGTTTTACGCAGCAAAACATCAGTGGACCTCGCCATATCTTACAGATGGTTCTATATCTACATCTACATAGTTTAATTGAAAAGGGCCTCAGCTAAGACCCATCACGCAAGTAACACGTCAGTAATCTGTACATGTGCATATTAAAGTTATATTGGAGTTCTTCTTTTTTTGCGTGATCAGCCTAATAAATTAGACATGAGGCTGTTCTTGAATGTGTCAGCATCCTATATATTTAACAGTTTTGTTGGTAAGCTGTTCTAGTCCTTCATGGTACGAGAAAAGAAGCTGTATTTGTGTTAGTTGATGTTTGAACATTTCTGATTTTTTGTTGGTGATATTGCATTGTTGTCCTGTTTGGTTGCTGCACTGAATTCGGTTTATCTTTGGCTGTTTCATGATGTAGTTAAGAATTGAATGCTTCTTTTTGTAAATTTATTGGGGTGTAAAAGCTTTGACCGAAATACATTTAGTAAAAAAATTGTAAAAATGTGTGCACGGTCAACGCTTTTACAACCACATAAAATTACTAAAAGAAGCATTCAATACTTATAATTACATTTTTTTCTAGGATCATGAAAACACGATTTCTATCAAGTTTTTCTTTTATTTACCTGTGGACTTTATTGTGAAAGCTCGTGTCATCATGAATTTTTGAAATTAAGGTTAATTTCAGAATGACGCGAGATTGCTGTTAGCTAATCAAAATAACGTATTATGATGAAACATACATGTACATTATGAAACAAGCAAAGCCTTTTAATTTTCGTCTGGTCTGAAATATCTGTAATTCGAAATCCTTCCAGTTTTTGGTCACTGATCATGTGATCTGCTGTATTGATGGGATGGTCTTCTTTGCTCCGTTTATCTTTTTTTATGTAAATTTCCTGATATGGATCCCAAGCTCTAATCGCGTATTCAGCATTTGTTCTTACTATAGCTTGGTATGCAATGGTCTTACTATTGGTTTGTGTGACATGGTTTTACTATATCTTGGTGTGCCGTGGTCTTACTATTGCTTGGTATGCCATGGACTTACTTTAGCTTGGTGTGCCATGGTCTTACTATAGCTTGGTCAATGTGCTGGATAAACCATAATAAAATGATATTCATTCAAGAAGTAACCTACAATGCTTTTCAATATAAAAATGGTAGCATACGCTATAAATTTATTACTTTTTTATTTACTATCAGGTTTATAAAACATCACCAGTGTCTGAGCAGAAGGTTGGTGAACCAGGGTTGTGTCAAAGAACATCTCGTCCTTTTTCTAAAAAAGTTCATCGGAAGATACCAAGGCTTCCGTATCAACTTGAAAAAATTAACATGATGGTCTTGAAGTATAGATTCTAGGTACTGACGTTGTTTATATCTTAATTACGTGTTTTAGTGTTTTTTCAGTTGTCTTTGTAAATTATTGACCTTTACTGTTTAATCCATTTTTGGTAATATCGTTTTGGCGTGGCTCGGTACTTATGCATCCCGCCATTGTGTTGTTGTGCTTTGGTAATATTTTGTATTCTTGTCTTTCTTTTTTGCCCATGTGCTTTGTCTATATGCCATTTTGTTTTTTTCTTTGTTGACATATTTGTTTGTTTTTATAGTGATAAAGATTATAACATAATGTTGACTGCTGTACCCCTAGTTTTGACATTTTTACCTATTATGTCTGTTTGTTTTGTTCACACATTGTTGTCAATATAATGAAATTTTATGCGACTGTCATACAAGTGAGAGGTTTAGCTAGCTATAAAACCAGGTTTAATCCACCATTTTCTACACGAGGAAATACCTGTACTAAGTCAGGAATATGACAGTTGTTTCCATTCGTTTGATGTGTTTGGTCTTTTGATTTTGCCATTTGATAAGGGACTTTTCGATTTAAATTTTCCTTGGAGTTCGGTATTTTTGTTATTTTACTTTATACTGCAGTTGAAATTGTAGCACTGTTTGTGGTGGGTTGACATATTATAACTGTTGGGTCATCTGGTAAAACAAGCTTTTGATATTGCACAATGTGCGATGGGTTTTGATGACCTGTGTTTTGTTTGTTTACCCATGATATAGCAGCTGTGTCTCTTACACCCTTAAGCCATGGTCTTACTATAGCTTGATGTGCAATGGTCTTATTATAGCTTAGTGTGCCATGGTCTTACTATAACTTAGCATGACATGGACTTACTATAGCTTGGTGTGCCATGGTCTTACTATAGCTTGGTGTGCAATGGTCTAAGTATAGCTTGGTATGCAATTGTCTTATTATAGCTTGATGTGCAATGGTCTTACTATAGCTTGGTATGTAATGGTCTTACTATAGCTTGGTGTGCCATGTTTTTACTATAGCTTGGTATGCAATGGTCTAATTATGGCTTGGTGAACTTCTAAACATGGGTTCTGGTCTGCATATTCCAAATGTGGCCGTCGTGAGAAGGTTATATGCATTATAGTTTTTTTTACATTTTTGTACATAATATTTTGATGCATTAAATTTCATCTGCCATTTAAGTACTAAGTTAACCAATTTGTCCAGATCATTTTGTAACTGAATTAATGTATGGTACTACATCAAACGTTTTGCTTAAATCTAATTTTAACACATCTACTTGCTCTGTTTTATCCAGATGTTTGACTATATCTTCAATTCTTGTCACTAATTGAGCTTGTAATAATCTTTTCTGATTGAGACCGAATTGGTAATCTAGGATTTTATATTTCTCTAGATGTTGCAGTATATGTCGAAAAATATTTACGTTTTGTGAGGTAGCAGATATCCATGAAATGTGATTAACTAGCAATCTTTTATCTTCCTTCTTAAAACGTGCTATGGTGATTTCTATTGCCCAATTGTCTAGTACTGGACCTTCTTCGTGTTTTTATTTTTCCATATGTAGGACTCTAAAGTGCGAAGGGGACGCTAAAGTACGATGGTCACGCGAAAGTGCGATGGTCTGCGCTGAAGTGCGATGCCTCCATACGCTAAAGTCTGATGTTCCGCGAAAGTATAGACGTTAGTAACGTAGTTGGATTATGACGTTAACAGTCGTTTATACAAACCAAAAATGTACATACCGAAAAATAAATTAAGAATATTTGATTAACAACTTTTAAACCAAATGTCCATGCTTTGTCGGCTGAAGCAAACGTGTTTTTTTTTGGGGTGCTGGAAGAAGGACATGTACCCTGCAGTCGACCATTTAACTTTATAGATACAAAATAGTATAGGCATAAGTATCCTGTATCCTGCTTCTATTTGAAGCAAACGAATACATTTAAATCATTGTTTACGTTGCAGTTTACTTTGCGGTTCCCGTTAAAATATTGTCGATTTTATTGAAAAGTAACGTCAGCAAAATAAAGGTACATGTTTTTAAGCGTAAATTATAAACTGTCGGCTAAAACATTAGTTTGTACATTGTAGAAAAATATAACATGTATTTGTGCTCGCTACGAAAAAGGAGAAAGCTCGGCGAACATCGCCTTTCTCTCGCATTTAAATTAAAGCTTATACAAATAAATGTTACATGTTCCGACAATGAACGAAGTTTGTATTTGTATTTTACAATGACAATGACGACTGTAAAGGGAGGTGTTCACATTAGTGATAGACTGTGAACGGCAAGCTACACAAATTATCCAAATATTTAATACGCCCGAATTGTTAAAAATTAATTTTACAGGAAATATAGTAATTTGTGACACCAAAATTACCTTTTAGCAATTATTACGTGGTCGTTCTTCTAAATTTAGAAGCAATCACTTAAGCCTACCGGTAAATTATAAAGCCTATCACATATATTTAATACACTGTAAAAATGGTGTTTAGAGTCTAAACATAATCCTAAACGCAAATTTTGTTCTCACTTGAGCACATGTTTAACCTTAAACATGTTCTACTTTGTATATATGTTTAGGTTTAGAACATCATAATACTGTCTCATAAGAACATGTTTAACCCTAAACATATTTAACCCTCTAGAACATGTTTAACCTCTATGTGTTCCTTTCCTAAACATGCTTAACCTCCGTCATGTTCCAATTCTAAACATGTTTAGCCTCCGTCATGTTCCCATTTTAAACATGTTTATCGGGTATATTTGTGCTTGAGTACTCGTGGTAAATACTACTGTGACAAGAGTCATCCAATTAGTCTTCAAAGACCATACAGTAACTCCAAAATCTACTGTCGGTGTCTAACATTACATTGGAATCTTTACATGTGCAAGCAGTCGCAACCTGAAACAGATTAAAACAATCCACAAAGTATCATGTATAAAATACCTCAATTTTAATAATATTTCTTTAAATATAATTATCATAACGTTTGTTTGCGATTCCTTTTATAAATAATTAACAAAAAACGTGAATTCAGATGTGTAGATGTAAAACAAATTTAAAAAATAGTATGCCTACCCCTTTTTGTCGATATTGTAAAGAACCTTGTGGTGTTTGAAATTTCCTGTAAGGACACTCTCTGGTTTCACCTAATTACATTGTAATTGACAATAATAATAGATAATACTTATCTGACAGTTCCGTCGTCGCTTTTTGAACCTTCCATGGCATGGATTGTTGATCTTCTGCATCCCGGAATTTCAAAATTTCAAACGCATGATTATTTGCGCACGCGCCAACAGTGCTTCCTATTGTTTGTTGTGTTCTAAACCTAAACATGTTTAGGCTCATGTCATGTTTAGCTTATAGTTATATCTAACTTCAAGTGTCTTGTGTTCTAAACCTAAACATGTTTAGAGGAATATCACGTTTAACATTGAAGTGTTTAGGATTAGAACATAATCCTAAACATGTTTAGATCTAAACATGTGCTCAAAGTGTTCTATCTCTAAACTCCTTTTTTACAGTGTATACCTTAGCAAACTAGCTTTTGCAAAAAGACTATTTTTTAACATCCATGTTCTTTAACGTTTTGAGCCCTCTAACCTTACCCTATTGGTCCATTGCACTTTAGCGTGATATACCATCGTAATCTAGCAAACAAACAACCATCGCACTTTAGCGTGTGACACATCGTACTTTAGCGTAGACCATCGCACTTTAGCGTGACCATCGCACTTTAGAGTACCATCGCACTTTAGAGTCCTACACATATATTGTTGTGATGATTGGTGAGATACTGAAAGCACATTCCTTAAGGACCCTGTTTGGGATGCTGTCTTAGCCAATTGCTTTTGGGAGATTTAAATTGCTTTGAAGTTTTTTTCAGGTTTTATTAGGTTAACGAAAAGTTTTTTCAAAGACTGATACAATAAAGATTTAAAATAAAAATGATTTATAACTTTGTATTGTATGTAAATACGTTGTTTCCATGTCAAATATTTGTACCTATATTTAGGAATATCATTAATAAACTATTGACTTAATAATGACTAACAATATTTATTGACATTGTAAACATGTCAAAATATATTCATACAACTTCTGTCCAGATAGTTCAATAATTATATATATAATTATAGTTTACGGTTAAAAAAAAAACTTAGTAAGATGATTAAGGTGTGTGCATTTAAACAACACACACAAAAATTAAAAAAAAAAGCTATTTATTAGTTTATTCTAATTTAATAGAAATAAGAAGATGTGGTATGAGTGCCAATGAGACAACTCTTCATCCAAGTCACAATGTGTAAAAAGTAAACAATTAAAGGTCAAAGTACGGCCTTCAACACGGAGCCTTGGTTCACACCGAACAGCAAGCTATAAAGGGCCCCAAAATGACTAGTGTAAAACAATAAAACAGGAAAACCAACGGTCTAATCTATATAAAAAACAAGAAACGAGAAACACTTATAAACCACATCAACAAACGACAACCACTGAACAACAGGTTCCAGATTTAGGACAAGTGCAAACAAATACAGCGGGTTTAAACGTTTTAACAGGCGCCAACCTTCACCATAACCTGAAATAGAAGTGTAACATTACAACATAATAGACACACTATAAAATATCAATTGAAATAGTTTAACTCAATCAAAAAGACATATTAACAAACACAAGTAGACATATACTGAACGAATAAATTTGATCTATGACACAATATAAATACAATATTAAATAAAAAGGGGGAGATGTAAAACAATGTCAAAAAGACAACTATAACCTGAACAAAATGGCGTCAAATAAAATAACGTACACAGGTACATCTTAATATAACAATTTTGTTGTTAGGAGTACAGAAATATTTTTTACAAAATAGATAAATTTGTTGTTCATAGTACGAGAACAGAAGTGAAAATTTATAGTAATACTAAATACTTTTCAAAGGTGGTACATATTAAAAATAGTGAGACGAGGTATAAACACCGCCACATATTTTAAATTGTCCCTGTTCCTGGTTAGAAATCTTATCAGTAGTTATATATAAATCATATAATAATGTCTAATGAATGTTTTGTCTAAAATGAATGTGTATATGATTTTTGTTGGTTATTCATATGCTCATATGGGCCCTTTAATTAGGAAATAAACTGATTGTTTTGAATTGTTTTTTTCTTTTTGTTTTTTTTTTATTTTGTTGTTGTTTTTTTTTTTTGTTTTTTTTTTTTTTTATTTATATTATTATTTTTCGTATATTTTATAAAGCCATGTATGAGAGATTTGGGGGTAATTGTCAAAATAGGACAACACTTTAACGACATAAATTTAATGTTTGCATGTTTTTTTCTTCAGATATCTCCTGTGAAACTGACAATGGAATATATACAACTGCTCATATTAGGATGTTTAATTACATTTTGCTCTTCGGCACATTTTGACACACAAAAACATTCAAATAAAAATGAAAATAAAGCTTCATTTAGTGCTAATTCAAATCGGCCAAATCAAATATCTAGAAGCGAAAGTTCAAACGTGCCAAGACAAATTTCTGGAAATGTTGGTTCAAATATGCCACGAAGAATAGTTATTGGTTCAAAACCGGGAATGACGAGTTTTTCATTTAAATCTGCATCTAAAAATGGAGCAAATATTCAGCCAAAACCAAAGCCATCCCAACCAAATGATATAAATCAACAACCACGGCCTAAGCAGATGGAACCATCACATTCTATCAGTATGAATCAAAATGAAAAACCGAGGCCCAAGCATACGGAACTTCTACATTCTAACAGTATGAATCAAAATCAACAGCCGAGACCCATGAGGACGAAACCATCACATTCTAACAGTATGAGTCAAAGTCAACAACCGAGGCCTAGGCAAGTGGAACTATCACATACTAACAGTATCAACCAAAATCAACAACCGAGGCCCAGGCAGACGGTACCATCCCATTCTTTCAGTATGAACCAAAATAAACAACCAAAGAATAGGCAGACGGTACCATCACATTCGTACAGTATGAATCAGCGTCAACAGCAACCAAAAAAACGACCGTTTTCAACACCAACGAATCGACAGTTTCAAGGAACACCTTCGCAACCACTACCTAATAGAAATTTCCTTATACCCTCATCTAATGTAAACCAACCACAGCCACCTCCGAATTCGAGCCAACCACAGTCACCTCCGAATTTGAACCAGCCACAGCCACCTCCAAATTTCAACCAACCACGACCACCTCCAAATTTTAACCAGCCACAACCTCCTCCGAATCTGAACCAAAAACGACCACCTCCAAATTTGAACCAACCACAACCACAGCCACCTCCAAATCTGAATCGACCGCAGCCAACATTGCATGTAAAGCTACAACATCGCCAACCAAATGTGAATCAACCACAACCACCCCCAAATGTGAATCAACCATTGTTCAAACCAAATGTGAATCAGCCACCGCCCCAGCCAACTGTGAACCAACGACAGGCACAGCCCCCACCAAATGTGAATCAGCCACAGCCCCATCAAAATGTGAATCAACGACAGCCCCCACCAAATGTAAATCATCCACAGCCCCAACAAAATGTGAATAAACGACAGCCACCACCAAATGTGAATCAGCCACAGCCCCAACAAAATGTGAATCAACGACAGCCACCACCAAATGTGAATCAACCAGAGCCACCACTTAATCAAGGTTTTGATTTTCAATATCACACAATAGTGTCTTCTAACAATCCTAACAATGCGCAAAAATTTGTGTTTACTGCTCCAACCCTCCAGGCGTTCCCACAAGGTAATAATAATGCTTTGCATGCTGACATTATAGACAAGCGTAACAATATTACTGATACCTCGGTGATGGGAACAAGTAGAATAGACATACAAAGTAGTATTAACCATACTGGCATGGTCGGTAATAACGGACACACTATTTTTAGTTCAAACTCTGTGCATGCGTCATCACAAGCGCCTAGCATAGGTTTTAACATTTCTAATGACACTAATAGAATAAATCCATTGTCTCCTCTTCGGTCGCTTAGCAATAGAGAATTTATGCAGTTCAAGATGCACAATTCAAAAGACATTTTTAAACATTTTGTGTCGACAGCTGATAGTTTCGATAATCCAAATAATAAAACAGATGCCACTGTGCATCGAAAAGTGGTGCTCGAACAGCTGAATAAACTGTTTGAAAATATGCCAATATTTAGTTTTAGACATAATGTTATAAATGCTGCAACAAAAGGTAGAGATAATAGACTCAAGGCTAGTAAGAAAAACAATGTAAACCACATGATTCCGAATTTCAATCGCTTGGATAAAATTCAACAACCATTTATTCATAAATCATTTTCGCCTGTTGATTTTGCTACGCCGCATAATAGTGAGACACATGTAGTCGTTAGCAAATCTTTCAATACTTACGGTCAACAGACAAACAAGGATGAGTTACACACGACAAGACATCAGCCAATTAAGCACATGGTCAATCTCAACGATAAAGAACTGACACAAAAGACAAATTTATTTACAGTTTCCCGGAAAGATCCTTATAATCCCAAGAAAATGTCATACCATAGTGGTAAAGGTAGAAGAATGAACGTTCTGTCAATGTTGGAAAATAATTTACTACATTCTGAGGTACAGAAAATGAAAAACGATGACTTAAGGACTAAGAATCAACAAAGTTGGTTTGTATTATCACATCCAATAACACAAAATAACACAAATGCAACGTTATCAACGAAAAACCAAACAAAAGCAGGAAAACAAGTGAAAATGATTTCAAAACAGAGCGTTCCATTAAAGCATTTTAATACTGGCAATGAAATTACACTTCCTCATGTTGTAGCAAATGTCACTGCAATTCAGGATGGGACTTTCAACAAAAGTTCAGATGTCATTAGATTACCACTTAACATCTCAGATATAATCGCACTCCGTGGTAGATTACTGAAGGATGAAGACAAAACAAATGCTATAACAACAGAACCAATGTCAACTACAATTGACAGTTCGGTCAACATGCCAAAATTTGAAAATCAACGACCTCCGTATTGGAACAATTTCAATATAAGTGAGACTGGTAACGAATTAGATAATATAAACACGACCATTTTGTCTTCAATAAACAAATCTGTAGCTGCATTGTCGCAACAACATAATGAGCCTAATATTAGTCACCTGTCAATCTTAAACAACAGTTCATTCTTACCGTACTCTACAATGCATGATACTGCCAATCACTCACAGCGATTGAATAATTTATCAAAGAAAGACAATCTGACTGATAAGACGGAAAGTATTCCGACTGCTCAAAGTCTGACCACAGTCACACACTCTTCTAAACCTTTGACCACAGTGCTAAATACCATTTCTACAGTTACAACTATAACTAATAGTTTAACTAATGCTGAATCCACTTATCATAACACTGGTAATGTAATTTCAAAATTTTATATTTCGAAAGCAATTATATCACCTGAAATGTCGAAGAAAGCTAAACTAAATAGTGAAGAAGGAAAATCAAGCATTGCAGACAGTAACAATGATTTATCAAAGACGAACATCCCAAATAGATGGAATTCAATTATCAAAGAACATGATATTGCCGGTATAAACGTGATCAGCAATAAAAATAGAACAATTCTGCCTTTATTAGTTGAAAATTTAACAAAACATGAACCTGAATTGAATGGCCACATGAATGTCAGTCGTCTAATAACGGATAAAGACAATTCTTCAAAAACTTTCTTTGGAATGAACCTTTCGGAACCAAACTCGCTGAACTCGAGTATTCTGTTAGTAAACAAAACTTATGACGAGCAATTAGCAATTAGTACGAATACATCACAGAGATTGGAAGTAAAGATGAAAGATATAGATAAAACTTCTATGAAAACCAAAATGGTGTCTGCAAATATAGCAAATTTGTACAACAACATTATGTCTAGAATAAAAAATATTTATTCTAATGCAAAAACATTAGATGCACATGGTGAATGGTATCCGCATGACGTTAGCAGAACTTCAAATCCTGTAATTATCATTCCTAATGAAGCGATGTTGACATATTTGGCTCCGGGTTTTATCAAAAGTTTTAGTACAAAAGACAGCAAATGAAACCGAACCAGGTTATTACAAGATAATTTGATGAATATATGTAGCATGTAAAGATTAACTGTATTTTTTTTATAGAATATTGACAGAGGCCAAATTCTGAAAATGTTATTTAATATTTTTCATGTTATGTTAAAATTAATAGTGAATTCATGGTGGCGTAGACGCGATTTGTACATAAATTAGTAAAATAAGATATTGGCTAATTCCCTGAAGTATCTAATAATCGTTTTAACTGTAATTTTATAAAAACAAGATAATCGATTTGTTTTAAGATCTGTGAATAATGAATCAACAATCAAATGACCTCTGACTTATACGTTTTGCATCTTTAAAAATGATGACTTATCTGACTAATCCTTCACAAATGAGGAATAGTTTTCAGTGGTATTTTCTAAAAACATTTTTCTTCCATGTCATATAGACCACATATACAGATAATTAATGTTTGTAGGGTAATCTCTGTCAGCTTTATTTATTTCTTGTGTGTTAATAGTAAACATATTTTTTCTTTAAAACAAATCGCACATGGTAACAAGAAATTGATACATTAAGTGAAAATATCTGATTCGTTTTTAATTGAATTTTGCGACACATCATTTTCGGTATATTTGTCATTTTTATATGAACCATTATTATGTATAGAGCATCGAAACATCATTTTATATCTATATAGTCATTGATTACCTTAATGAACATTATTCTCACATTATACCATCATTTTCGCTATATTACGACTCGAGCATTGTTCGATATAAAATGTCTCATTTACATAATTCCAATCATTTCGTAGTCTTATTTTTTTATTTCCCTCTTGTGCATTTGAAAACTAATATTATTTTTATCCCATCGTGCCAAACTAGCAGTAGTACCATATGGACTAAATAAGTTCTATTGTGAAAGGTGTGGATTATTACATATTATATTTGTAACTTTTGACAATCTGATTTTTTACATATATGTATTTGTACGTTTTTGACAATCTACGACTGTGTTAATATTCATACATCTGCATTTCCGTCTTGTCAAATAGATTACAATGTGTTAATGTAATGACTCAATTAATTCTGTCATTACTTTAAAACATGTCTTATTTGAAGAAAAAAATACTACATGTATGTTATGTGATATCCTGTTATCTTATTTCTATTTGAGATTGAATATTATATTTAATTGTATTTTTGGTATCAAAGCGTTTATATTTTTTATTTTATTAAAAACTTTTCGGATATATTGTGCACGAGTTATTACATATTAATACTTCTTGACTTAAAATTATTTCATAGCGAACGGCTGCAAAACTTTGTGTATGCCTTAAAGCCAATTATGCAGTTTCGTAAATAAAATTTTACTTAATGAAATATTAATGAAGCAAAAAACAAAATCCTATGTGAATGATACACATACAATATAAGGCAAACACCTGTTTTTTGTTCAAAACATGATAAAAACCGAGTGAATTGTTTTTCTGAATAAACTGTATCCCCAAAATTTGCTTGCAAATGAACGAACGTTAACCACATTTATGTTGTTATGATATAATTTTATATTATTTCTTTGTGAGATTGTATATTATGTATAGTAATATTTTTGGTATCAAAGTGTTTATATCTTTTATTTTATTAAAAATAATTCGGATATATTGTGTATGATTGATCATTATATATTAATAAGTCTAGACTAAAAATTATTTCAAAGCTGACGTCTGTAAAACTTTGTGTATGCCTTAATGCCAAATATGAGTTTCGCAAATAAAACTTCACTCAACAAAAAACAAAACAAAAAATAAACCAAGCAACCTAAATTGTATACAACTTTATTTTTTAATATGTTTCCTATGTTTGCGTTATAACGCAAACCTTTGCGTTATAACGCAAACATTTGCGAAATAACGCAAACCTTTGCGAAATAACGCAAACTTTTGCGATATAACGCAAACCTTTGCGTTATATAACGCAAACATTTCCGATATAACGCAAACATTTGCGAAATAACGCAAACCTTTTGCGTTATAACGCAAACATTTGTGATATAACGCAAACCTTTGCGAAATAACGCAAACTTTTGCGGTATAACGCAAACCTTTGCGAAATAACGCAAACCTTTGGGTAATAACGCAAACATTTGCGATATAACGCAAACCTTTGCGTTATTGCGTTATAACGCAAACCTTTTGCGTTATAACGCAAACATTTGTTTTATCTTATTTCTCATTAAGATTCAAAGGAAGCAGCGGTTATTAATGGAGGAGACTGCATATATTAAAATTTTCCCCCTTTGTATACTCATTGCAAAGTAATATGCCTGAATATTTGGAACATACTATTGACTAATAATGAGTAGGATAATAGATATAAAGATATGGTTTGAGTGCCAACTAGAAAACTCTCCATCCAAGTCACAATTTGTAAAAGTAAACCGTTATAGGTCAAAGTACGGTCTTCAACACGGAGCTTTGGCTCACACCGAACAGCAAGCTATAAAGGACCCCAAAAATGATGTACATGATAATACATGTATACATATTACAAAGAAAATTAAGTGATTGAAGTTATACCGAAAGAAATAAAAATCAACCCTGCTTATAAAGCTATAGCCGATAATAGATATACTTCCAAAGTAAGCTCTCATTTGAGGATTTCTGTAAGGTTGGTAAGATTCAAACAAGCTACCCTTTTGCAATAAACGTATAAAATGAAGATGTTTTATTAATAAAATAGCTACCCAAGCATCTTAAAGTTACCTAACTAGATTGAAATGACAATTTCATGACTTTTTATCAAAGAATCTTTATCATATTCTGAGATTTCTTACATCAAATTAAAAAAAAAATGTTTCTTTGAATTCTTAATCATTCATTTAAAAGCAGAAAGATCATTTTGTCTAATTGACTTGACAGTTTCACAATTGTATGACATTATTTTTCCTCTTATGTACTTAAACAAAATTTTCAAAATGTTGGCCTTTCAATTAAAATATGCCTATACTATATCTTTTTTCTTGTGAAATTATATACTTTTCTGATGCTTTATTCCTAAATATGCATATTTATTATAATGATTTGGCCTTGTATTTATGGTTTCTTTTCTTAACTAAATCACAACCGAAATTGAATGACAGACGGACATAAATATACAAAACTTAATGAATAATTGAAATCAAGATTTTTTCATTATAACGCAAAGGTTTGCGTTATAACGCAAATGTTTGCGTTATAACGCAAAATGTTTGCGTTATTTCGCAAAAGGTTTGCGTTATTTCGCAAACATAGAAGGAAATTTAAAAAAAAAGAAAATGTGTGGCGCTAATACGCTTCCGTAGTATCCTGTATCAATGATACCAATACAATATAAGGCAAATACCTGTTTGATTTTTTTTCTGTTAAAAACAAGATAAAAACCGAATGAATTGTTTTGTTCTCAATTAATTGTATCCCCAAAATTTGCTATCATAAGAGAAAAATGTCATGAACGAACGTTTAAGGCAATCCTTAAGAATCATTCTGATACATTAAGTTCAGCATTATTACAACTATTTATTAAAATGGTTCGGTTCGGTGTTAGATGAATGATGAGCACAAGCTACATAGGTGTGCCTATATTTAGCACCTTCTTCACTTATTACTCTTTTTTACGTGCATATACGCCGTCTTTCTGTGGTATGTTGCTAAAGCAATTCGTAATGGCGATTGATCAAATTTAAAACTTATAATAAACTTTAAAAATATGGTAAATGTTCAAAAATGCAAATAGCTACCGACGAAAAAAACCCACTGATTCTGCTTTATTCAGTTGGTTAGCGATCTTTCTGCGCATTGGTATTGGAGACCTGGTAAACTAGAGATTCTTTCGAGCTGCATTCTAATGCTTTATCAACTAACAGTATAATCCTAAAAACTAATTCCTTACAAACTAATAAAATGTTTCACAAATAATACTAACCTTTCGACAACTTATATCTTAGAGATAAATATTAAGACGCTCGTGTTTAGTCTTTACTGGTGTCCAGTCTTGACTTTATTCATAAATTATCAAGGACGTCATGGAAATTCGTTTTCTAATAACAATTTCTATTTTGAGCGCATGTATGACCTTTAACTGATTGAAGAATCATTATCTTTGAATTTATGAATAATCAATAATTTGATATGAAATAAAACTCCGCACATGTTTACACATGCTTAAAAACTTTAGATTTTTAAAGAGACCACAAAGTATACTGAACGGGACAATATTTCTCAATACAGGTGCTAAACTCCTTATGATTTACCGCAGTTACTACTTTGGAACGATGACTCACTACAATCATTCCATTTAAAACGGTTATGTTAATGCATTGTTTTGTAATTTCAGGTCCACCACGACATTACCAGACTCCATCACCTGGACGTTACCAGACCGCACCATCTGGACAGTTCCAGGCCCCACCTGCAAACCAACAAATATATCAAAGACCTCCAATACCACCACATATGATAAAGCAGCCACCAATAGTACCACAAGGACCAGCGACTGTTAATGTCCTTTCTGCAAGTAATCCTTTCCAGGGACAGCTTGTTCTTGCTTCGAATCAACAAGTTCCGGTAAATGCAGGGCCTCAAACAGTCAAACAACCAGTTCAAGATTTCACTGTTCAAAATTCACTTACTAATAACCTAAACTTGTCACCTCAACCTCAACAGGCCGTCCAATCACAACAAATCTTAACTCAACAACAAGGACAACAAGCACCTGTTCAAATAAACTCTGCTCAACAAGTTGTTCAACCACAGCAAACAGTAAACCAACCAGTACAACCAGCTCAAGCAAATCAAGTTCAACAAGTAATTCAACCACTGTATCCTGTCAATCAACCCATTCAAGCACAAACCCCTCCAAATAAATCCGTACAAACAATGGTTTCTACTCAGCAACAGCAACCAGCAATGCCTATTCAAACACAACCCGTCCATATGCAGCAGCAGCAACCAGCAATGCCTATTCAAACACAAACCGCCCATCTGCAGCAACAGCAACCATCAATGCCTTTTCAAACACAACCCGTCCATCTGCAGCAACAACAACCACATCAAGATCGATTTTCGCCTGCTCCTCAATACCCGCATCAGCAGCAGAGATATAACTATCAACCTCAATATCAACGACCTGTCTATCAACCACCGGTGTATTCACCTAGACCTCATACACCAAAGCCAACTCCTAAACCAACTACAACAACAACTACAACTACAACAACAACACCGAAACCTCCTCCACAAACTGAAGCTCCAGAATATGAAGGAGTAGAAGTGGAAGGACCAACCCATGCTCCACCTCCAAGATATCAACCTGGGTCAAATCAGCATCAGCAACATCCCTACTATCCACCAACTAGAACTCCGATGCAGGACTTTTTTATGATGTATCCTTTAATTGACTACTACTTCACGTGAAGATTTACATTTGATCGGCATACCTTAAAAAGTGGTAAAATGAAAAGTCAATCAAAAAAAGATTAATGCTCCATGGGCCTTTTTATCGATTAGTTGCGTATAACGCAAATATTTCGAACGGTTTAAGTCTTTTCGTTTTGAGCAGAGGTCATATTTCTTGTCGAATACTTTCTTTGACCTTGTAGATGGAAGTCGTCAGCAACATCCGGAAAGCATACGATAACGACAAATTTATTGAGCTCTTTGAAATTAAAACATCTGATATTTGTCAAACTGTGTAATAATTCCATTGTTAGAACGTTGGTATTTATTTAATATTATCTAAATTGTTTGTTTGTGAATAATAAAATATAATTTGGTGTTTAATGATTGAAATTGATCGTTAAAAAGTTGAGAATAACCTTTTTAGCATTTGCATTTTATGTGATCCTGAAACTGTTGTAATTCATTTGTATTGTGTCACAATTGTCTTCATGATTGAAAATAAACTGAACTTGCCTTTTGCGTATCGGAAGGGATATGCAAGGGGAAACTTTGGGTACACTGAAATGTTTATAATAACATAAACGATACCAATTTTGCGGACAAGTTACGTCTCTTCGGTGATGCTCGAGCCAAAATATTTGAAAGTCCAAAACCTAATACAGACGTTGAAGAGCAGATCAATCCAGAGAGGACCTACATTATAGCCTAATCCGGGCAAGGAATCAGAGCTTTGCAAGAGGGATATATATTTGTTAATTTAAAAAGTTTTCCAAAATTTTATAACAGCAAATAATATCCGTATTTTCATTTCAGTACCAAAGAACTGCCTATTGTGCTGGTCATACCCTCGGGGACTAACAGTCCACCAGCAGAGTTATCGACCCTGTGGTAGTAATAACATAAACGGTACCAATGTTGCTGCACCAGATGCGTATTTCGACAAGTAATGTCTCTTCAGTGATACTCGAGGTCAAAATATTCCCAAACCTAATACAAACGTTGAAGAGCATATCAAACCAAAAATGACCTAAAGTATAACCAAATCCGGGAAAGGAATCTGATCTTCGCATGGGGGAGATATATTACCAACGAGTATTTTGTCTCGTGAGATATATTGTGAAAAGAGTCGCAGGGCTTGTCACATGTTTTTGCTGATTTACATCTTGAAAATTACAGATCAGCAATAATAAGTTAAAGACACGCTTTAGTATAATTGAGACGACTTAGGCAATATTTTGATGATTAATGTATATTTCAGGACTTTTAGCAAATACACGAACTCATTATCACTTACTGACAAAAGAAAGACAACCCCTCCTAATCTCACTAAAACGCCTTAAGTCACATGTGACAAGAACCAGTGATTTTATATCAATTCAACTTAATCTTATTACAATAACACAAATTTATCAATTCAGTGCGTAGATCAATGTAAAGTTAAAGAAAAGCTTCTTACCAAGTTGTTTCTATCATCGCCCTTTGGTCTCTGATGGAAAGTTGTCTCATTGGCAATGGAGCCATATCTCCTTTTTAAAAAAGCTCCAAATTTGGTTTTCCCTCAAGTATTCAGATTTTACAATTTATTATACTCCCGCTCCAAAGAAGGGGATAAACTGTGTATGTCTGTCCATCATTTCGTCAGTGCCCCGTCCGTCCATACCATAAAATGTTAATCGCATTTAGGAACTACAAATCAAAGATTTCTGAAATTTGGCACAAAACTGTTTGTGAGCATGATATACAACTCGTACTTCTACCAACTCGTACCCATTTTTGTAGCATTGTTGTATATCATTTAATCAGAGAAATCGTAAGCTTAATGGTAATTTTGTATTTTATAATTGATCTTGTCTGAGAGGTCACATGTATAGTATACATGTCCCTCATCTACTGTAGTGATACAAAAACTTAATGTGTATTTACAAATATGGCTGTTTTGTTGGTAAATGAGGACACATGCCACTTCATCTCAGTTTGAAATCTGCATTTTGAAAAATTGATTTTTGACAGATTTTTTCGTTGGGTGTGTATTGAAGAAGTTTTTTTTTTGTTGATTTCATCGTCTTTTTATATCATAACGCTACCAGACAAATTAATCAAATCCAAATCCATTTTCATACATATATATTAGATACTTAACTGATACTAGTATATGCAATGTATTTTACTAAGGCCGTATTGTTGTCTTTTCGGTGAAAATGGTATTGTGAAAGTAAAACCTCAAATAACGGACTTTGATAATTAAAGTGTCGCATTCCGAAATATATGTTTTTATCGACATCTTTATTAATATGTTTTATCGACATCTTTATCAAAATGTTTTTATCGACATCTTTATCAATATGTTTTTTTTTTAGCAACCACAATCTAATCAGTTTGTAGCACAACTATACTGATATAGACGATTCCTAAGGCAAATGCTATTTCGTGTGATGAACGAGACGTCAAGGTTAATTTACGAAGGAAAGGTGAGAGGCTACAGTAACAATAAAATACTGTATGCTGAGGGCCAGATTTGAAAAAGTACGTAAAATATAATTGATCTTGAATACGATAAAAATAAAGTGGTTGTGATCAAGCAAAGCAATTATTGGACTTTCAGTCCCTGATGATTCCATCCATGCAGTCGCCGTTACCAGACAATATTTTATGTTCAGAAAAACAAATTGTAGCAACTTTAACAAATACGGAGTAGCTATACTGAGGCGAAACATTCTGAATTCGAAAGTTTTAAGTCCAAATCATCAAATGTGAAGTATAAGTTATTATTATTTCTACACTTCTCTTCTGTCTTAGCACGTCGTTTACTTTTTAAAACGTCGTCTCTAGACTACCCAACAACTTCGAGTCAACCTTTATAAATGTTATTTCGGTGTCCATAAGATTTTGTGGCTGTGACGGTAAACAGAAAACACATTACAACAAGCTCATGGATAATCTACGAAAACGCCTGTAACTTTTATTTGTGGTAAATGTAGAAAGAATGTTCTTCAACAAGTTTTTTTCACTTTTCTGCTTTTTGTCTGAATTCATTGAAGATCATACGACTACATATACATCTCTAGCTTTCAAATGATTAGGTTTGAGCATTCCCGAATTAGGTAAATACAGGACGCACAAAATTTATAATATGTAGCTTTTATGTACAGCTATTTTCACGTTAATGTGTGCTTGTTTGTACTTTAAACTGACAACGGTTATACGTACAGATACAGTGTAAAATACATAGTTATTATTGTCTATTGGAAATAGTTTTAGGTTCTTCATTTCCAAACATATTTATGGGAACTTCAAAGGTTATTTGATTGAACTGGGGGTTGGTGGAAGCTTATTTATCTTACCTCCTATACATTTCTAGGAATATGATGGTTAAAACGTCCGCGTGGAGACCGTGTATATTCCATATTAGGTTAGAAGGGAGGCGGGGCTTATTTCATACACGGTTAGTAGTGGTGTTACGTCCCTTTATAAAAACAAAAAGGTACTGAGAAAAAATCTTAAAGGTTTCAACAGACGAAGAAAATTGATGATGAAGATTGAAATAAATTCATCAAACACATTTAAACCTAACAAGTTGTTATTGTTGGCATCTGTTTTTGTAGGATCAATGGAAGTAGTTTGTTAATGCTAACGGTATTGAAGACTTGCTCATTTTGATAGGTCACTAGTCTAAATTTCACACGTTAAGATATTCGGTAAGATAAATTCGTTACATAGTGTGCTAGTGACGTAATACGGTATTCGCTCTCACCCCATATGGAATTTACTGACCCCATATATACCGTATTAGGTCACTAGCACACTATGTAACTAATAGTATATATTTGTTTTACCTTGATTCTACGTCAATATCAATATTGCGTATCATTGCCATTTGAGCGATTCAGGCTCATATGAGTTCCTAGTTGTTCAGAGTTTTTAGTGTGTTTATTTAAAGAGCAACTTATTCAGCCCTTTAATTGATAATCTTTTTATCCAGTGTCTTGTTTTCAGAGTTCTTTGCTTCTTTCTGTATGTTCTGATTCTTTCCTTTTAAACGGATTTTTTTGTGAGAGGGAGAAGATATCAAACGAACAATCAAAAATTACAAGCAGAAGAAAGACAGACAACACTACAAAAAGAATCACAAATAGATAAACAAGAGTCCATAAAACACTTAACAGAAATCATTTTGCAGCAACACGAGCCCTGCTAAAAACCGACATCCTAGTTGATATATCATATCCCTGAAAACTGCATTTGAATGATAATTTCGATTACATAGACCTTCTTTTAACTCAATACATTTTCTAGTTTATGAGGTATATTGATTGAAAAAAACAATTCGCACATCTCATATTGGTTGATTGTTACAGTGTCCAGGTGTGTCAACATGCTGGCGACATTGTTCTTTGTTCTGAAGTTATATATGTCAATTTTCTGCCATCTGAGTGTTCGATACTTACTACTGGACATGAGTATGAAATCGTATTACGAGTGATGAATGCATGACAGCATACCTTGTCGGCCTGGTCTTGTAGTTTTAATCTTAATGAAAATTTCTATCAATGCAATAGCTTTGTTAGTTCATAACTGATAGGTATGAAGGAGTATCACACTCGATATTTGATGTATGGCTTCAAATTAACTTTGTCTAGTTTGTTGACCAGATTTAATACAGCGTGGAAATATTTGTTTAAAACGAGTAGCTTGGTATGTCATATCAAATTCACGTCTAACAAAATAGTCAGTAGCTATCGATCTAATGGCTAAAAGAATATCGGAAAGACAACATTTTCATTGTAGAATTCATCATATACGACAAATATTTGGACCCTTAAGGTAGATGGGGTGTCTTAGTTATAATCCATAGAATTTTTTAATAATTTGCCAAAATGTAGTTTATATCATGCTTTTTAAAAAAAATAATAAAAAGAATGGGTCACGGGGCTTATTTTCACGCTATAGGTTGTGCAAAATTGACAGATTTTGTATAGATTATGCATGGAAAACCAAATTTTCTGCCATAAAATGAAAACTACACCATAGAATTTTGAGATAAAATATGAGAAGATAGCTCTAATAGTATGCTTTCAGATAAGAATAAGAAAAAATGGGGTCACGGGACCCGTTTTCTTGCTTCATAATAAAGTAGGTAAATTCCTAACATATTCTATTGTAAAAGTAACTTTATCTGAATTATCTGCCCTTACATTTGAGTTGCATCCCCTTATGTGGCAAAGTTGGAAAAAATAGAATCAAACAAAAGTATTCTGTTGTTTTGTAAAATACAACCATAAATATGATAAAATATGTCATTTTCTATATAGAAATGAAAATTCTTACACATGAATTACCTACTACTCTCAAAATTTGCACCTTTTATTAAAGATCTAGACCGATTGTTTTCTGGTATTTCAAAATCCAAGATGGAGGAAGACACCCTATCTACCTTAATCGTTCCGAGATTAGACAAATTGTGATGTAATTCAACAAAATCGACCAAATTTATGTAACCCAAACATTAAATTCAACTTAGAAGAAAGAAATGCAAAGAGCACTGACAATCACTAACAAGTTTTATGAGTAAGTTATGTACTAGACCGAAACGCTTTTCACACTCTTATCTTAGAATTACCCTTATCCTGGAAATTTACTGTATCCCGTTCCCCTAAACGGAAAATAAGTCAAAATGTTGATAAACTTTTCAACATCATTTCAGAAAAGTTTACTTCAAATTTGTTCAGCAAGATTGAATATATAATAGGTGTACAGAAGGACGATAGGCAGATACTCGGGTAGACGGCAATAATTCATATTTACTCATTTAGCAAAGGTTGCTGGTAGACTGCTCGTTCCCAAGGGTATCATCAACTCAGTAGTCAGTGCTTCGGTACTGACATGATGGTTTTTTTTTTTCATTTTCTAAATTACTTTAATGCTGAAATACGCCTTTCATGAATACATTGCTTTTTTACAATAAATATTTGTTATTTTTGTGTTTTTATTTAATATTCTTTATTTTACTTATGTTTTGGTGTTGTTCATTTTTAAAGCGTTTTTTTTGTAGTGGACTTTTATTTTTCAAAAGTTCCAACACTCTCGAAAGAATAGTCAATGCTATTATTATATGTTTTGCTGTTTTACGTTTTGAAAATATACAAATATAGATATAAATTAATATTATTTACTTATTGTTACAAACTGAATTGTTGTTTATATGAACAGATTGTGTTTAACATGGCCATTTATACCAAAGAAATGGTGTAATAATTGTAAATACCACACATGTCATTTGTAAACATAGAATACCAATTTTCTGTAAAATACTCTTCGTGTTCCATGGCCATTTGTATGTAGTAATGTTTTTGTCAATATTAGCACTCAAATGTGTTATTTTTCACAATATAGATAAATAAACATGGATTCACATGCGTAATTTATAGAAGGAAATAGTTACTGTATATGAATGAGAATCTTTAAAGATGAAATTAAGGTATGTTTTTAAAAAGTATTTGTTTTGTAATTAAGTTTGATTTGCTCTATCATTCTGATTTAAATAATTCATACGTTTATCACATTTTTCTCCAAAAGAAATCGGTAAACTGTAAGTTCTCATAATTATCATTACATGTAATATCACTATCATCATTGTTGAATTGTTATAAAAGAATGTTTTGTTGACAATTTGATCGAATGTTTAAGATAGTTTGATATTGATTTCTGTGCACAAGTCTGATGCTTCTAGAATAACCTTTATCATGTATATTCGAGACCAAAAGCTTGGGGGGCAAAATATGAACCGTTTGAAAGCTTTTAACATCAAAATGGCATATTAAACAGAACTGCAAAAACCTTACATTATGAGTTGCAAAAGTAAAACAGTTAAAAAAGGACATGTGGTATGATTGCCAATGAGACAATTATTCACCAAAGTCCAAAGGACAAGGATGTAAATAACTAAAGGTCGTTCAACAATGAGCAAAACCAATGACGAAAAGAAAGCAATAAAAGGCTTCGGGATAAGAAAATTTGAAACAATTATAAAGAGAACAAAACGGCCTAATTTGAACTGATATTATTAAGCCAATAAACGATTATGACAGACAAACAGAAAAACAGACAATCTTCGACAACTATTGATCAACAGGCTCATTGTACTTTTTCCGATACAAAAACAAATACAGTAACATCAAAATTTTACAAACTTGCATTCAATGTTGATATATCACAAATAATGTTTTTGATAACAATATAATAATTTTATAATAGATGTGTGTGTTTACAGATAATACTGTATGTAACCATGGTATCAGTACTGATTATCTGTATTCTAATGTTTGGTATGAATGATGTTTGGTCTTTTCACGACTCTTTGGCTACATCAAATAACAGAACAAGTGATGATATCCACCCATCTGATACAGCAAAACTGCTTTCAAATTTCCCTTCACACGACAGAAAAGACAACATCATCACAGAGTTACACAGTGAACCAGACAATACACTATCATCCATTACACAGTTACTTTTGCAAAATCCTGGAGTTATTCCAGGCGGAGCAATTGATGTAGAGACTAAAACCATTAACAACATCATTCGACCAATTGATTCTTTAAAAACAAAAAATAAAACCGCAACCGCAAAAGGATATGTGATTAATTCGCCTCAGGAGACAACATTGTCCTCAGTTAACAGTGCCCTATCTTTAAATATTATTGATGAAGGCCTCGATTTGAAAAAGGGAATTAGAAATACTCTAACGAAAACACAACGACCAGAAGGATCAGTAAATCATTTTCAAATTGACCAAACAAACAACATACTAGCAACAGGGAGGACAGATTTACATATACATAATGCAAAGGAAACTGAAATGCGATTCCATAATTTATTAAAAACTGGTAAAACTGACAAAGCATTTAGATCAACAAATCGTGATTTAACGGATGACAAAATACAATTTAAGGTAGGAACAGCAAAATTAACGCCTGAACCTAATCGAGTTCAATTCATGACATCACAAACACAGAATGAAATTACGACCACATCTACAAGGAGCAACAACAGTGAAATCGACGGGATAATAGAACATGCGATCACAAATTCATTGCACCAGACTGATATTGGAGATAAAGCTGATAACATTCCAGGCAAATCTGTTATTGATACCCATCATTCAAATATAGATGACATATTGAAACACCAAAAAATAACGAGAGCTATCCCACTGAATGTTGCACATCAAGGGAAGCTAACAAGTGCCGTTCCACGGAATTTATCGCAATATCATAAACTGGCAAGCAGCATTCCACGAAATAGTGCAGTTACAAAAACTGTTCCATTGAATTCACGACGGGTAACAAAAAAGGAGCATAGTTATTCAGATGGTCACAATCATAATAAAAACAACGTAAGCACACCGGGGGAAACCCGAGATAATTCTAAAGGAAAACATGATTCTTCAAAACTGTCATCACTTAAACGTAAAAATCATAAGAAAGTCAGCCATATTGAAAACAAGATAATGAACGGGAAAAGCATTACAGATAGTCGTATGAATAAGACGAGTACATTACCTCAAAGACCAGAAAGCACAAACAGCATTTTAGATAAAATGGAAACGAATGTATCTAAACTACAAAGATTATCCCCGTCATTCAAGACGAAAAAAAGTAACTCACACAAAGACTTATCGGATACAAGTGTTGTCACCACTAAAAAGCGGAAACGTAGGAGAAGAAAATATAAAAATGGGGCACGACAAAGCTACTTAAAAAACAATGATACCATAGATTATAAGGCTAGAAACAAAAGTAATCATGTGACTAAGGAAAATACAACCTCAGAGTACAATTTAACAAGTGAAAAAAATCACAAACACATTAATAAACCAAAAGTATTAGGTACTGATAATAGTAATCGAAATGTAACTAAAACATTTGAATTGGAAAAGAAACAAATACAACGACAAAAAGTAAATATTTCAAAAGGAAGTAAAAATTATAAACGAAATGTTACGAGAAAACATGATACCATAGATTATAAGGCGAGAAACAAAAGTAATCATGTGACAAAGGAAAATATAACCTTAGAGTATAATTTAACAAGTGAAAAAAATCACAAACACATTAAAAAACCAAAAGTATTAGGTACTGATGATAGTAATCGAAATGTAACTAAAACATTTGAATTGGAAAAGAAACAAATACAACGACAAAAAGTAAATATGTCAAGCGGAAGTAAAAATGATACAGGAAACGTTACGGGAAAACACGAAACTGTTTCTAAAAGAAGCGAGGAAAATGTTTCCGCCCATTTCAATCAGTCTAAAGAAGAAATTTCTATTCCAAATTCCGACAATGAAACTGAAACTGTCAGTTCAACTCAACAACCCATGATCACTGGGTCAACCCATAAACAAACGGATATGGCCAATGAGCGTTTAAAAACTAAGACAGAACAAGCAAAGGTTAAAAACCATAACTTTTCTCACATTATAGAGAATATGTCTGATTTTAACACCGACTCAAAAAACAAAGACATGAACGCAAATGCAACATATATTCGCTTTACTAACAACGATATGAATGAGACACAAATAAACAATCATAATGATACAGCTTATGATTCCAATAAGACAGATATATTTGTTAAACTTTCTGAAGTTCAAATAACTGGTATTCCTATACCTTTTAGAAGATACTCAAAATTAACTACGCCTAGTTATAGGACGACAACAATAATATCCGCTAGAGAAACCAATAAGGAACCTGTTTCGATGAGTAAATCAGATTTTTCGACGCCAATTCCAGCAGCAATAATAAGGAATTCCGATATTAATGAACGTAATAAAACTGCGGATTTAGAAAACAGTGAAATTCATGAGTATAAAAATGACAGTATGCCGGAAGGAGATCAGGGTGACAGGAACAACATTATGGACGATGAGTATAACCGCCTTGAACTATTGTCTACCAACACATCAGTGAACACTCATACAAAAGATATTTCCCGGAGCAATGATACAAAATCAACTAATTCAAATCATTATTCACCTAGAATTATTGATAAGGAAAGCTTTGTTGTAGACAAAAATATTCAGGGTAATCCATGGGAACGATGGTTAGGTTCTTTGTCGACAAATGATAAATATCCACTTCAAATAGAACCAAGATTTGAAAATAAAACCAGATTAGTTCTTCAAGTTCAAAACTCTACTTTCATTGATAACAAACGGGGATTAAATTTGACATCTACCTTGAATACTCCCGACTTCACAAAATCACCCGAAATGTATAGTGATGTGTCAAACAAATATGCTGAAACAACACCAGCAGAAAATGTTGATGCTTTTAATAACTTGGACTACCATTCATTTGTTGGTAAGTCAGAGGTTGTTGCCGATAAACAGTCTACAAACGTTTCAAAGATATCTGGGTCAACCTCAAATTCACAAGAAGATTTACTTACCAAGTGGAATGCATTATTGCAGCAGTTTAGAAAAGACAATTCTAAAAAAAAGTCAAAGCTAGTCCAACTTCTGCAAAACAAATCAAAAAGTAAAAATTTGAAAGAAAGACAAGATGTCCGTTTCCAAAAGAAACCTAAATCTGAAAGTAAATATGTAAGACCTACAGTTGAATGGCTTGGTATATACAAGGATTTAATTAAAAAGCAAGATCGAAATGTCATTCCTGTATCAAATAACCATCTTCATCGTTCAATCCATTCGTCACTTCATGACGGAAATGTGCATTCACAATTTGTTAAAGAGAATCTAAAGACTAATTGTAAAGAAGATCAAAGTTATAAATTAGCATTAGACGTACTACAAACAATACTGATGAACATGAATAACATAAAACCACCGGTCCCCAGGAAAGCACATAAACGTAGGTATTTATTGATACCACTTGGGCCGGAAAACCCCGAATCGACACAAATGTGGGCTGATAATGAACATACTAATCATCGTCCAAATAATCTGATGGAAGAGCGAAAAGTTTATCCTTCAGACGGACGGATTCCCTATCGTATACGTCCACAAAATCCATCTGTTCATATGTCTGTGCATTCATCATTTTGAATTTAGTATAGGAATATTTTAAAATGTATTTAGATCTCTTTGAATTAATATCGATTAATTGCTTTACATATACAATATCAATTGACATGTCACCAATTATGGTTCGAGAAAAAAATATGTTAAAGGTCTATTTTTGCAAACTATAACTTATTATACTATTTGTATCTGTTTTCTGTTTTCTATTTTTTTTCTTTTGCAATATTTGTAGTTTTAACTTAAAATTACGTTCCTAATTTAGTTATTATAAATAAAGGGAGATGTGTGGTAAACGTTACAACAAAACAACCTAACAACAAAGTATTTATTTAGTAGTCCACATGCAGTATCTAACGATAAATAGTGTTCACGTGTCTAGCTGTTAATTCAGTCTAGTTATCCAAAACATTTATTAATAGCTGACAAAATCCTCCAAAACTTTAGTCATTTAGTGTTATCATGAGGTATACGTTTTTTCAAAGCGGCTTATCTATGTTCTACATATTTAGAAAACTGCTGCAATTTCTTTCCAATATAAATAAAAGAAGATAAGGGGTTAATGGCAATAAGGCAGCAGACAAAAGATCAGAAGACATTTTGAGGTAAACATGAGATGTCAACAAAAGTCTATCGTCTTTCCCATATGACACGATTTTAATTAAGATAAGTAGTGAAAGTTGTGGAAGTTGGTGTGTTACTAGCGTGTTTGCAGTGACATTTCAGATTTCAAAAAACGTAATTGTATCACTAAATCCCATTATAGGAGGTATATATTTACCGGTATTATACATTGTCCAATATTATAAAAAATAGTCTATTTTCATAGACTTTGATTTCGGATTTTATTATTTCTGTAAGAGATACTTCCCCAAGGTTGGAAATCTTTGTCTTTGTGCTGTGTTTTAACGGACTGTAAATCTTGTTATTACAATTGAACTACTTTTTCGTTAAGAAACTGTCGTAATATATGAAATTAGGGAAAGTATCAAAGTAGAAAGGTCTTGTGTTACATTGAAATACGACGGTAGTAAGTGTGACGTTAGAAAGTATTCTAATATATCAGTTTTATGTTTTCAACAAG
Source organism: Mytilus californianus (assembly GCF_021869535.1). NCBI lineage: Eukaryota > Metazoa > Mollusca > Bivalvia > Mytilida > Mytilidae > Mytilus > Mytilus californianus. Next base: position 98,700,324 of record NW_026262668.1, read on the forward strand.
TCTAAATTAAAAACAACGTTCAAACCTATGATTGCGTTGGATAAAAACCGCAATTTTTATACGAGTGCATGCAAAACAAAATTTCTTGGTAGAGGAGTCTAAATACAGCACAAACAACATTTTCCAAAAGACCAAAAAACGCATTTGACTAACAGGTCGAACAACTGATGTTTGTAAACCCTGATGACTGCCATGGCGATTGCCATATAAACGTATCACAAGATGTAACAAAATGAATCTTAATTATTCATTTAATACCAAACAGAAAACAATAAACTTGCGGAAAAGATGGTATACCGCAAACATGAGGTGCAAAAATTTGTGCACCATATCCGGATTTCCACAATTAATGTCTCTTCAGTGATGTAAGGAATCTAACCAGTATTTGGAAGGCCATATAATTTACCTCAATTTAGGATAGACTCTTGAATTTTGAAGAGTCGAAATAGGATAAACGGATCATATAAACCCGAAGGAAAATATAATACAAGCCCAAACGAAAAAATATAAACAAGTCTAAATTGAAAACAACGTTCAAACCTATGATTGCGTTGGATAAAAACCGCAATTTTTATACGAGTGCATGCAAAACAAATTTCTTGGTAGAGGGGTCTAAATACAGCACAAACAACGTTTTCCAAAAGACCAAAAAAGTGAAAAAGTATATTTTAAAAAAACGCATTCGACTAACAGGTCGAACAACTGATGTTCTTACACCCTGCTGACTGCCATGGCGATTGCCAAATAAACGTATCACAAGATGTAACAAAATGGATCTTAATTATTCATTTAATACCAAACAAAAAACAATAAACTTGCGGAAAAGATGGTACACCGCAAACATGAGGTGCAAAAATTTGTACACCATATCCGGATTTCGACAACTAATGTCTCTTCAGTGATGTTAGGAATCTAAACAGTATTTGGAAGGCCATATAATTTACCTCAATTAAGGATAGTTTTATGTTTTCTATACACGACAAAATCATCGGAACTGTTTTCCTAAATTGCACTGATTGTAAGCTGATTTTACTTCTTTTGGTTTCTTTTACTTGACCGATTACCAGAATGTCTTACCGCAGAGTAGGTAACCTGTCGAAAAAAATACATACTCCGGAATCAAAAGTTGGTGATATGAAAATCGTGACTATAGAGATTACATTGTGGAAGTATGATACCAACTGTAGGTATTTAATAAAAGTAATTTTAACATCCAATTTTATGGTAATGTTATTTTTAAGACTAACAAAACTTAATGAAAACGGTTCTGATCATACTGTTGTTGTTCAATCATTGCATCCGGATTTTTTTGGGATGAACACCAATTCGCTTTTTAATGTTCCGTTTCTTTTTTCTATTGAAATTCTGTATCGGTGTGCTATGTGCATTGCTAAAGGTCGAATCCTTCTGTAGTGTTTATTATGTTGCTTAATTAAATCTTCAGTGAAGCACTCTGTGAAGAAAAAGCAAAGATATTCAATTGTCGGCATGATTTAGTATTTTGAGTTTGCAATCAGTACTTGCGAAATTCTCTGAGTAATGTTTATCATTGTTTTGTTCGTGTTTCTGTTATCTATTATGATGTTATATATGCTATAAGTAATTTCTTGTACTGATATGATGTTAAGTGTATGTTTGTATATGTTCCCAATGATATGATCAGCTACGCTATGTATATGTAGAGTCAATGTTTCGGTACAATTTATAAAGTGTAATTCTTTTAAAATTAAAAAACACTTGAGACTACCCACGGTTTTGTGCGAGCAAGACGAATGTTGACATATGTTGGGAAGGATCTGCTTACCCTTCTTAGAAGTTTTGGCACCCGTTGTGTTGCTCGTATACGTACATAATCGTGGTTAAGTCTGATTTAATGATGTCACAATCGAAGAAAAGGGAACAGGATCGTGGTTATGACAATTAGAACAAAGCCGTGGTAATCTCCGACACAGATATTCAATAACGGTCAACCAACCCAAGATGGTGTCCTTAAAAATTGCGAATGAATGACTTTAACTTTACCAGTAGGAAACCTTGGTTCAATAAGTTCCTTGTAATCAGAAACCCTCTCAACCCAAGTTTTGGAATACCGTTTCAACTGTGAAATATATACTCCGTTTACAGTAGCTGCTGGAATGTTGTTTGATAGAAGTAAAAAGTAACGATTGGAAAGCTGAAATCAACTTTTATGTCGTAAAGTTTCATCGCAACCGACCATCATTGTTAATTTCTAGATGTTCGTCAAAATATGAGGTACCATAAATGTTTTAAATATCGATTAAATACTAGTATATGTAACAACGTTGATAATAGCTGTTATACTATGGAAATTGAGAAATGAAAATGTTAACTCTCATTTAAAAAAAAAATGAATTTCACGGGATTTCAATAAATCAAAACCTTGATACAATGTATATATAATTATTAATTTTTTCTTCATGCCATTACTTTCACTATCTACACTGGTGACCAAAGATAGTGTTTGAACTTTTTAATTGCATTAGTTTCCTGGCATCATTAATGAAAGCATTTTTATTCAATCAATAATGGACATTTTGTAAATTTGCAATGAACTTTCAACGTAACTACGATAGTGCTATATACGAATCATATACAACTAAATCACTGTTTTCAAACGCAACCTTCTTTGGTTTGTATTAAATAGGCATTGCCATACTCATCATCTAAAAAGAAAAGACATCTGACACTTCGTCAAAGTCGAATAACATTTTCACCATGTTAAATTGCTGATGTAGATTCGATTTTTGTTTGTGGTTAAAAGCTTTATTTTCATCATTTATTTTTTTTCTTTCGTCGTAATGATTTTTTCTTTGCCATTTTTTTGTGTAAAATGTATGTCTTCCTTTCTTTATCATATCGTTCCGTAAGCTTCCTTCTAACATGCCACTTGGTTTATCGTTTTGTTTGTTTTTTTTTGAGATGTAACTTTTATAAACTGGTCCAACTTGAAAGTTTCTTTTGTTGGGTTTTATTGATGTGGGATAATTATACCGAGAAATATTCTTCTGTTTCAAATCTTTCGTAAAGGAGAACATCTTTCCACTTTTGAAATTGGAAATAACATTGGAAAATCGAAATTGCATTCCCTTTTTAAAATCATCAACTCTTTTGTTCATTTTGAAAACCCTCCTGGGCCATATATTTGTTGATTTCTTCCTCATTTTTTCTTTTTCTTGATGAAAGCTTCCTTTAGACCCCCATCTAAACAAAACCCTCGCATTGTTTGGTCTTGTCTTTTGAACTGTACGTTCGGTATAATTATTCTTTAATTGATTCCATTTCTGAGTTTGTGAATTATAACCTTTTGTTGACAATTTATCAGAAAGAGTGTATGAAGATCTATTCATAAGATTATTCCCATCTGGTCCAGAAATGAAACTGTTTCTGTAGTTATTTCTAGCTTGCGTTAAAATATTCCTGTGATGTTTTGCATCATTTGATCTGGATTGTCTTGCGTATTTCGTAGATTGATTTAATACACGATGTCTAATTTTAAAAGGTACAGTGTTCCTTTTATTTCCGAAATACATTGTTTTAGTGAAAGGAAGTGATTGATTGTTTCCTTTAGAAATCGTTACCCCAGATATCCATGATTCAATTATACTGGAGACCGATGATTCCGAAATGGTATTTATATTTCTACTTCTCTTTCCCGAACTTTTTCCATTACTTGAATTTGGTGTTTTAACTTCTATAGGAGGAAGGGTGACATGTTCAAAAGGATTTGGTGTTGTTTCCTCGATTTCAAAGAATTTTATTTCTGCTTCCGATGGTTCAACGGTTGTACTTGCGACCGTTGTGTTTCGTGACGTAGAGAACTGACCTCTTATAACTGAAACAAGTGTCAGTATATACAGATATATCAGAAACGAACTAAAACTTGGCAAATATTTCATTATAACGTAAAACTGGTTTAAGACTTTGTTGTTAATAGTACTGTTGCTGAAAAATAAGGAAACATTGCAAGTACATATCGAATCGTGAAGCGAAAAACAAATTGATAAGAAATTTTACATAAACCGAATGTTCAATGTTTTGCGGTATTTTTCTAAAGTTAAATTGAAACCAATATGTTAAAAAAAATTAAAGAAGCACTTGCAAAAAAATATTTTTTTAATTTGAAATGAATCCGTCCAGTAAGTTTATTTGAACATATAATTTAATAATTTGTAGAATATTAGCTACTTACCATAATTTACGTTACTCTGGTCAGTGATCAAGTTTAAATAATGCAAATTACTGTAGCTTTTTTTTTTAGGTTAAGGACTTAATTCACAAACTATGTAGAATTGTCAATTGCTTTAACACAATTATATTAGAAAAATGACATTTATTGAATATTTTAGACATTTTAGTACATTTAATACATTTCTATATTTAAAACATTTATTTTCAATTAAGACCAACGTAAAAATCAAAGATATGAGTAGTCTATACTTTAAAAGCATATTTGAACTGGTGTATGCCATATAGGCAACATACTCCCAGAGTGTAATATTTGCATTTGTCAGAATCAAAACAATAGACTATTTTGTATTTGATTAAAAGTGTATTTGAACTGTACACGTATACCTAACAACAAAATTATTTTCATTTACCTGTGTTTAAAGTAATTGCAAATGGCTGATATTTTTGTTCAAGCATATTGTTTTTCTTAAATTGTTTAACATTTCACAGCGGTATAACATGTTACTTTTATTATTCTTCCCTTAGTTTATTTATTTTGTATTTACATAGTATCATAGATCAAATTTATTTGTTCAGTGTATGTTCACTGGTGTTAATATGTCTTTTGATTGAGTTAAGCCATTTCAATTGATATTTTATAGTGTGTCTTTCTATGTTGTGATGTTACACTATTGTTTCAGATAAGGGTGATTGTTTGGTACCATTAAAACGTTTAAACCCGCTGCAATTGTATGCACCGGGCTCTCCTAAGTCAGGAATCTGATGTTCAGTAGTTGTCGTTTGTTGATGTGGTTCATAAGTGTTTCTCGTTTCTCGTTTTTTATATAGATTAGACCGTTGGTTTTCCCGTTTGAATGGTTTTACACTAGTAATTTTTGGGGCCCTTTATAGCTTGCTGTTCGGTGTGAGCCAAGGCTCCGTGTTGAAGACCGTACTTTGACCTATAATGGTTTACTTTTATAAATTTTGACTTGGATGGAGAGTTGTCTCATTGGCACTCATACCACATCTTCTTATATCTTATATCAATAAACAGACGCACCCTTCCACCCAAGTTAAACTTTTACGTGTAACTCTCATTTGAATTATTTAAACGTTTTGATATATCAAAAATATTATAATTTATGCTTTGACTGCTTTTAAAACCTAAAGACATATAAAAACACACCATTCACATTATGACAACAGTGAAAGACTATCTTGAGTATATAATTAAAAAAATGTACGAATGTTGTGGATATTCGAATATCACATTTTGAAAATAATTCAGAAATAAATAAAAGGGTGCATAATATGCCTATTTCTAGAATAAGATTCAAACTTCAAGTAATTTCAAAACGGTTTGTGTTTGTACCGGCCGACAAGGCAGCCAACAATGTGGTGGTGGTATGCCGTAAATACTACACGGACGTTCTTAAGAATGAAATTTTTAAATTCTTCTACATTCAAGTCCTAGTGCTACACAGAGAGTCTTATAGTAAACAATCATATCATAACCACATCACAGCGTAAGGCCTCTTCTGAACATTTGAAGGTCCCTACTTTGTATTGGTTACCTAAACTACACAAAAAAAAAATATCGTTTCATCTCGGCCTCTAGTAAGTGTTCTACAACTCATCTTTCAGTGCTTTTAATCAGTTCCTTAACTACTACCAAATAACTTATTATTAACTAATAAAATATATGGAAATAGTGGAATTAACTATTTTTGGAGTGTAAAAAATTCTTTGGGTGTCTTCGATAAATTACATGCTTTCAGAAGCCTGTAATTCAGTGGTTGTCGTTGTTTCATGTATGTCATATTTGTTTTTCGTAAATTGTTTTGTTATAAATTATGCCGTTAGTTTTTTCAATTCAATTGTTTCATATTTTTCATGTCATGGCCTTTTAAAGCCGACCATACGGTATGGGTTTTTCTCATTGTTGAAGGTCTTACGGTGCCTATAATTGCTTACATCCACTTCGTTTGCACTTTGGTGTTTAGTTGTCTCATTGGCAATCATACCACATCTCCTTATTTTTATTTTTATGGTCCTTTTTTATTCTGTTGTCAGTTTTGTATTTGCAACTCTTTACACTGCACTTCCGTACAATCTTATCAAACAAAAGTTTACTTAATTAATTAAATGGTCGTTTGGTAAATCTTAGTGCAAATATATTTGCTGCAACTCATTTAAAGCCATCTTCTCTAATGAGAAAGGTAACTATGCTAGATATACTTACTGGAGGTGTGATGAGATGATTGAAGCTGTTAATTTTCTCCTTGCTAATATTTATGTACGTTTCGGCAATAAAGTTTATCGACAGGTTGTAGGTATTCCTATGGGCACCAATTGCGCCCCTTTAATAGCAGACTTGTTCGTGTTCTGTTATGAATCACAGTGTATGACCAAACTCAGTAAAGAGTCAGGGATTTCGTTACCACTGATTACTTAAAACCTTTACTAAATTTTTCTATAGATATAAAGATTTGTTTTTGAAGTTTGGTTGTACCTATAGAAAACTTATTTCAAACGGGATAGCAATTTTTACGGAGATGTTGTTTACCGAGCCCGGAAATTTAGAAACAGTCCGGGTAAACTTATCGATCCTTTAAATAAACTTATTCTAAAAGGTTACCATTTGAAAACTGTAATTAGATCTTTGAATATTGATTTGTTTTTCTCTGACTGTTAATGACGTCTTTACACTAAATCCATTGTATGTTGGATGTGTACTTATTGGTATTTTAGTCTTAGATAGATGTTTTTTTATATGTTGTTTTTTGGCTTTGAACTAGCTGTCAGTAACTGTCTGAGTACTCGTTACGGAGAAGTTTCGTGTTCCTGTTACATAAACACTAAATTGAGGTGGTACGTTAGGAATTTATTCGCATAGCAATATGGTTAACCATTTTTTTTACAAAACTATATATTGTTGTTTTCATTGTATACTATATTAGGAGGAAAATGCTGATAGTGTATGGTAATTCTATGGTTATTTTAATTTGGGTTAATTGCTATTATTATAAGAACGTATAATCAATAACGTCTTTTGTGGAGAACGTTCCAATATTGAAAAGTTCCAAATTTCAGTGTTTGCAAGGGCGATATTATTGATACGTGTTAGTGTCCCACTGTTAGGTTTCTCCTGTTACACATGATGTTATATGTTATATGAAGATGTATCTTGTCTCTCACTCTCAGAAATACCCATAAAGCAAAACAACTGTTAGTCTTTCCGAGTGTTGGCAAGTTTCAGTTATAATGTGCGAGAAGGTTACCAAAAAACCTCACTAATTACTCAAATTTCAATTCTTGTTGTGCTTTTAACAATTCGTTTTACAGAAGTCGAAACAGACCGTTGAAATCAATATAGACATAAAGGTAGTATACGGAAGTCACTTCAAACACCATAAGTCCAGGCACAACAACAAACATGGATGTTCAAAGAGTCGGAACTGACTGAATTGAGAAACAAAATCAGTTCAGGTGTTTGCAAGCATAAGCTGTCATGTAGTTCCAAATTTATATCTATGAACATGTTTCGTGACGAGGAACATGGCATAAACGTAAGACGGAGAACGTACGATTTGTTAAGGGCACACGATACAGTTACAGGGGAGGTAATGACGTCGCTAACGTAAAATGTTATTTTTTCGCTACGTCATTTGAACTGTGACATATCGAGAATAGATGCACTTTCGACTGATTTTAATCATTCAGACTGATTTAACTTGAAAACGAGTTCATGGACACCTGTTTTTAAAAATGACATTAGGCTTGAAGATTATTTGTGCCAATTTTTATGAACAAATCACCGATGAATTTTTTTTTTAATTAGAAAGATATACAGCCAAAACGTATATATTGCTTTAAGTGACAGTGTTTTGCATATAGGATAAGTATTGCTCAATTTTGCTTGTTGATATTCTTTATTTTCGTCATATCTAAATAGCTAGCTTACTAGTTATTGTCAAATTCAACATGCCTTTGTAATTTATTGACGTGTAAATCTGGTCTACTCACAACGACAATAAAGAACAGCTTTAGAATCCATGAGGGGTTGTAGGGACACCAAGTTTTCACCCATAAAATATAAAAAGAAGTATTTAATCCATCGGATGACTACCAACCAAACCAAAGTAACTATAAAAGTAACAAAATTAGGAGTAAATAGGCGAGTGACATTTTTCAAAAAGACGCATAGTTAACGACTTTAATGCACCCACCTAACAGGTCGTCAATAATTCGTACGGTGCAATTTTTGTCAAATCAAGGTCAAAGGTTAAAATTGAACATTCCTAAATTTTGCCACAATTATACAAAATGCCATTTTCTGGTAATTGTATGGATTTTTTTTCTAAAAATGATCTAAACCTTATAAAACAAATTACCATAATTCCAAATCAAATGCAAACTTAAATGTTGATTGCGCTTTATTTACAGAAAATTGCATTTATAAAAAAAACTTTCAAAAATCATTAAATTGCAATAAATTCTAAATATTTTCTGAAGTTTGAATATTTGTATGTCAAAAATACAATAGAATTATCGTTTATAGGCCGAGGGAATTTTTTTCATCATTTTAAACTGCAACTAATATGATATAGGTCAAAATGCAGCCTTCTAATGACGCTTTTGCAGTTGCCCTTAAAAACACCATCTGTAAATGGGGATCATTTTGCTTTTATTGGCTGGATAATATTGCCAATATCGGCAGATAATGATCAACCATATTTAAAAGAAAGGGTAATGGAAGAACTTTAAGGAACAAAAAATGTATATTTGGTAAAAAAAATAGTTTTCCGATGTGGAAAGACATGTAACTAAGTTTATTCTCGTTCTATGTTCGAATGCAACCTGTTTGTACCATGCGCTTTTCAATAGCAAATCCGGCGAATTCCTTTTAATGTTAGACTATTACTATATACTTTACTAGTTATTTTATTAAATTTTACTGAAAATTAATTATTCAGATTAATTAAAATCAAATACCCTTCCTGAGCAACTGTAATCACCATACTGGTTTATGTAGTGTTCGCACATTTCGGTATAGTATTTTAAGACGTTTTGTGTGTCTGTCCTACTTTTTCGCTGTCATCTGTTTTTCTTCGACTATAGTTTGAGACTGCCTCCTTGTCATTTTATTCCTTCTTTCAACCAACGAAAAGAAAACCATAAGGGAAACACACATCAACAATAAGAGGAAAACAAAGAAACAACAGAAACACTGAAGTGCGACAAAAAAAAACGACAATGCAACATACATAGAAACGAATTATTAGATAACAACTGCAACTGGATAAATTCAACCACAATTATCATTTCTCACAATTGTATTGATATTTTAGAATAAAATAACTTCATTTTAACCATATTTATTCTTAATGTACATGTACTATCTTTAGGTTAATATGCCAATGTCCAACCAATGCTTAACAGATGATCTACTAGAATAGTGCTATTTTTTCTAAATGCCTTAAAATATTGTGTGGCACATCTAATTTGAGATTTTAATGCAAAATCATAGCCAAGTTTTGAAACTAAAGTGGTTCAAATGCTTTTACATTTCTGTTTCTATTACGCAACATTACTTGTAACATTAGCTGAAGTAAACATCAATATAAACCTGCTTTGTTTTGTAAGAGGTTGCCTACTTTTACAAAAGGTAGTTGATGCTGGTTGGTAGATTTTTGCTCTGACACATACACAGTAATTTCGTTCTTGATACTAATAACTATAACTTATGTTTTGTTGATGGGGATTGCTAGTTTTCCTGCCGATGGTCGGTGGTTCCTTGGGCACTTCGTGGGCCTAAACCAATAAAACCTGATCGCCGCTAAATACTTTAGTAGCTAAAAGTGCTGAACCGAAAATTGCGTCAAACAACAACAATTCATCAATCATCTTTATATTATAATTTATGTATACGTAAACTATTCAGGGAGTGTATGTATTGTTATTGCGAATTGCTAGAATTTCCATCTTAAAATTAATGTAAGTAAATATAATTGCGAAAGTCTCAATTTATTTACAAGAATTACGTAGTTTTTGTATATGATTTAGCCGTAAGTTAGGTGGTTGCATTAAAAATAAAATTTTATGGTTGATTTCACTCGTCTAAAAATAGTCAGCCTTGTAATTAAGATGGCTCGGGTGTCTTCCTCCATCTTGGATTTCGAAGTAGCAGATAACTTTGGTCTAGATATTTCATGAAATGTGCAATTTTGAGAGTAGTATGTAACTTTTGTAATAGACTTTTGATGTAGATATAGAAAATTGTGTGTTTTATCATAATTACGGCTGTAATTTCTCAAAAAAACACCTTATTTGTGTTTGATTAGATTTTTTTCAACTTTGCCAAATAAGGGGAGATAACTCAGATAAAGTATTTTTTATAATAGAAAGAGTTGTGAATTTACCTATTTTGATATGTAGCAAGAAAACAAATTCGATGACCCCATTTTTTCTTATTCTTATCTGAAAGCCTCTTATAAGAGCTATCTTCTCACATTTTATCTTAAAGTTCTATCAAGTAGTTTTCTTTTTATCACACAAAATTTGATTTTCCATGCATAATCTATACAAAATCTGACAATTTTGCACAACCTCTAGCGTGAAAAAAAGTTCGGTGACCCATACTTTTTATTATATTTTTGAAAAAAGCATGATAAAAACTTCATTTTGACAAATTATCAAAAAATTCTATCAATTAAGACGCCCCAGCCACCTTAAGAAACACTCATAACAAAAGAAAACACAAGCCTTTGGATTTTAACGTACATTGAAGCATTGAACAGGAAACATGTTTGAATCATTTAGCAGTTAGTTTAGCCACACTCTTCTCCTCGAATGTGACCTACCGATACTATACTATGGAACGCAACAGCTGTCTTATGTGGTACTCTGATATTACGTTTTATCGCACCGCGGGTAAATTATCACGTTGTGATTGGTTTAACGCCGTCACGTGGTGACCCTCTATGAATCCGTAGGGGGTTAGTAAATTTCATAGGGGGTTCATGACGTCACGTCTACTGTTAATGGTGACGTCATCTATTAATGTTGTTGTGTTTCATTGTTTATTTTTCTACAAAACGCAGCAGAAAAAGTCCCGCGTGCGATAAATTCGTTATACGGTTCACTACTGACCCCCTACGGACCATAGAGGGTGAATAAAATCCATAGGAGATTCGGCCTTCGGCCTCACTCCCTATGGATTTTACTAACCCTCTATGGATCCGTAGGGGGTCAGTAGCGAACCATATAACTTATATTATTATACTTCACGTAAAAATGCCATATTTTGATTGGCTAATACGAGGATGTTAATTTACTCTATTACCCTTCACGGAGACGCTTGATCAAGTGTGCGCTTTATTAAATACGACTCTATCCTATGGCAAATACTCTTATTACCCTTCACGGAGACGCTTGATCAAGTGTGCGCTTTATTAAATACGACTCTATTCTATGGCAAATACTCTATTACCCTTCACGGAGACGCTTGATCAAGTGTGCGCTTTATTAAATACGGATGGTTGTTATGTACAAGACGTCATAGTTTATTACTTTGACTTTGAAATTTAATCGACAGTAATAACAGAACTTTCAGTATAATAAATTAAATAACACATAGCTGAGAGGGTGATAGAGCAGATTGTTACCCCGAGAAAACATTGTCAACTGAGGCGAAGCCAATAGAGTATTTGCCATAGGATAGAGTCGTATTTAATAAAGCGCACACTTGATCAAGCGTCTCCGTGAATGGTAATAGAGTAAATTAACACCCTCGTATTAGCGATTCAAAATATGGCATTTTTTCGTGAAGTATAATAAAACGTAATATCAGAGTTCCACATAAGACAGCTGTGGCGTTCCAGAATACGATTTTTCATCGGGTTTGTACTTACATGAGCAACACCTCGGGTGCCACATGTGGAGCAGGATCTGCATACCCTTCTGGAGCACCTGAGATCACCTCGAGTTTTGGGTGGGAATCGTGTTGCTTAGTCTTTAGTTTTCTATGTTGTGTGTTTGTACTGTTAATTGTCTTTTGGTCGTTTTTCTTTTCTTGTCATGGCGTTGTCAGTTTGTTTTCGACTTATGAGTTTGAACATCCCTTTGGTATCATTACCTCTCTTCCTAACAGCACAGACACGACCCTGATTTTATGTGACAGTATTTTGCGGAATGACCTGTTGAAGTATTAATCGCATTTGCCAGTGGATACTTCTTCCGCATCATTGGTCAACAGATACGACATCAACAGCATAATTGTAATCCAAAATATGAAAGAAAACATTCTGAAAGGGATTTTATGATGAAATTGTGTTACCGTTTTCTATCAGATTAATAAGCATCGAAATGCAAAACAAACCGTTTGATACCGACCATTTTGTTTTAACTGAAACACGTGCATACTGAATCTTTGTCAACTTTATTATACATTTGTTGTTGTTTTACTCACGTCTAGTGGCGTAGATTTCATGCCAATTTTATGTCGAAAACAAAATATACTATTAATAAAATAAGTAGGTTCTGCCAGTTGGATGATAACCGGAATGGAGTGTCACGGAGAAAAGAGAATACATGTTGGTAAGAGGTTTTTTTCAATTTTTTTCCCTGTACCAGGTTACCTATAGACAATTCAAAGAGTTTCTGCAAGAATTCCTTCGTAAGCATACATCTAACCTAAAATAAAATGTCCTTGGTTACGTAGCTGTTTATCTTGCGTATGGTAATTGGAAAGGCCTAAAAGGATAAAGTAGCTAACACCATTTAAGGCAGTTGTGATATGCTGACAAAAATTTCAATCATATTTTGGTAAAACAGAAAAAAAAACTTTTTTCACAAATTTCACAATAGCAGTATGCAAAGAGTTTATTGGTGCTTTATTCATAGTTGACAGTTGAGTCAAAAAGTATCAATTATTTGGTGGTTCAAATTTTATAAAAGGACAGACAAGGCACAATGTAATGTTAAGACAAATCAATAACAAAGAAAGCATACTAGTATTGTTGCTGCTACTGTTAGCATTGAGAAGTTCAAAAAGGAAAATGTAGAAAGAACAGTTTTATTAATTAGAAGCACATGATTATGTCTGTACAGATGAAAGGTGATCAAAACAATTGTTACCCGGACAATAACCTTAGCCAATATCTTGTATTGTCAAGTAGAAATTCCTGTATTTCTAACTTCTAACCATGTTCAATCAAAGTAACAATAAAACAGTATAAATAAACCAGTAATATGTTAATATAACAAACGCCACCAGTTTAACTTTACAGTAATCTTATAAAATCAAGGGACACGTCTTTAACATTACCATTTTAACTATACAATTATATTCTGATATACTCAGAAAACATGAGTTCAAATTTAATACACCAAATATTATAGCGACGAAGAAATCGATATAGTTTATGTATATACATGTGTGTGTGTGTTTTACAGTTATTATGGCATATTCATATCTTTCGCTTATTCTATATACATGTGTTGAATGTTTGCGCTCATACTTTTTAGCTCTACAATAAATAATTTCCTAAAACACTATGGACAAATTTGGTATATCTGCAACTCCCTGTCAAATTCCCTTTTCATTAATATGAAAAGGATACCATTCAGACACGGAGCATTGGATTTTACACAGCGTTTCTTTTTTTTTTATTATACAACATGATATATAATAGATATGCACGATTTGTAAACAAGGTGTCGTTATTGCTACAAATTATATTTTATATTCGAAATTAAAAAAAACGAAAAAATAGCGATAACTTCTATTATAACCAATTGGACGTATCTTTTTTTGTTTTCTTGGCTGTTTAGTTTTTATTATATTTTTTTATTTTGTATAATGAAATGTTAACGTTCAATTAATTTTGATCATTTACCAGTGATACGGTTCCGTAAATATCGACAGAGATCGTCTACAGCAGGCTCCCTTTTATTTATTTTTTGCTTTATGTCATTAAAAAGTTATTTATCTACATATATTTTATTGAAGCGTCATGCTCCTGTTTTGAAAATCCAGACCCATTCTTGTGAAAATATCGATTTTCTCTAGCATAAATATACATTCTCTTCTTCCTAGATGAAATTCGACGAAACTAGATATAATGAGATAGCATAGGTACTGTATAATTACACAATATCATGACAAACATTCAAAATCAGAAACACTTCATAACAAAGTTTGATTGCATAACATCACTACAATACTGTTATTTCGTAATATGTACAAACATTGATATAACGCTAAATATGTACATTCAAACTTTAGTGTCGTATTCGTTGCATGATATTACTTTTCTGGGCTGTATCAAGATTTGCTTGATTTATATTACAACCCTTCTGTAATATTTCCTATAGTTTGGCATAAATAATAACTGCACAACACGTGTTGTTTTCCAATGGCTATAAAACTATTTAAAACAGCTTTTGAGATTGAATCGTTTTTAACAGAGTTCTTCGGAAACTGACCAAAGTCACCCACTATTTGTATTGACCACCAGTGTTGCGGACAGTAACATCTGGACATTCAGTATTTCGTAATGAAACGTTTATTTACTTTATGTCCTATAAATACAGAATATATGTTTATGCCGCCAAATGAGTTTTCCAAGAGATAAAAGTACATTGCTAGTTAAAGCACGTGTTTTGTTTGTAGAAAGACACATTCCCACAACTATTTGGTTTACAACTCGAATAATGATGGAAACATTGGTCCCTGTCCAGTGAGTGCTGAAGCAGCATATCCAGTTCTAAGCATCGTCTCAAATGATTGTGCCATTGAAAAGAACGGATCTTGTTGAGGCGCAGACGTAGGTGTAGGTGCAGTTGTTCGCACAAATCCTTGATTATTTAATCCAAATAAATCCATGAACGGATTGATAGTTGTTGACGGTTTTGTTACTCCAAGTACTTTGTTAAATGAATCTTTAAGTTTGGTCTGCTGTATGCCTGATAGTTTAGGTGGAACAGATACCGGCGCACTGAACATATCTTTACTTGATTGTTTATCGGGGATCAATTGATTTTGCTGGCTAGGCTGTTGAAATTCCCTTCGTATAGGTTTAACAACGACATTTTGTTGCTGTATTGATTGCTGTTGTGCCGTTAACGCGGTGTATGGAGGATTAACAGGTTTATTATTATTCATTTGAGCTTGTAGTTTCTGTATTGCCTGAACATATTGGTTCATCAAATTCGTATTAGGAGGAGCTTGTCTCCGCACTGCTGCCTGCTGTGTAGTAATCGGAACCTGTTGTGCTTGTTGTATAGGTTTTAATTGTTGGTTTTGTTGTTCACCTGCATTTGGAAGATATGCGTTTTGATGTACTTGGTGTCCTTGTTGGTTTAGGGATTGGACTGAATTTGCTGTGATTGGCCCTTGCACTGGTTGGTTTTTGATATTTTGCATTGTGGAGAGCTGTGTCTGAATTGGCTGATTTTGCTGTTGATAAGCATTGCTGGGTGCTTGAAGACCACTGCCCCATCCTGGCTGTCCTTGCACACTTACAGATGATATTTTACCAGTCAAAGAAAGTTCGGGTGTTTTGTTACTTGCCGTATGACCCCAGTTTTGTACATTATTATGAAATACCTGCTGTTTATTCGGTAAAATCTGCTGTCGCGGTTTGTTTGGTGGAGGCGTGGGAATACCATTTGATCGATGCTGGTTCCGTTGCATGCTTTGTTGTTGATTATGGTAAGGTTGTTGATTTTGATATCTTTGTTGTTGATTTTGTCCTGCTTGATATCCTTGAAGATACTTTTGCTGATACTGTTGATAACTCATAGTAGTTTGCTGATATTGTTTGTGGTTCTGCTTTTGCTGATTACTCAATGCATTTTTATTGTGTCCTGTGTGTTGATTATACGGCTGTTGATTGTATGCCTGATGGTTATATGGCTGTTGATTATTTGCCTGTTTATAATATGGATGTTGGTTTCGCTGATTATATGGCTGTTTATTATTTGCCTGTTGATTATATGGATGCTGGTTTTGTTGATTATATGGCTGTTGATTATTTGCCTGTTGATTATATGGATGCTGGTTTTGTTGATTGTTATGTGCTTGCTGATTGTACGGCTGTTGCTGTTGTCCGTGTTGATAAGTATATGGATAACTGCCACCTTGCGCGTTATGAGGATTATATGAATAACTGCCACCTTGGTTGTGTTGCGCATTATACGGCGATTGTTGATAATGCTGATTGTAATTATACGGTGGATATTGATATCCAGAATAAGGACGAGGTGTTTTTTTAGTTGTCGATTTCACCGTCGGTTTTGCTGTCGTTGTTGTTGTCGATGTAACTCCTTCCATTTCAGGGGGCTCATACTCCCCTGCAGCTGTTGTGGTTGTCGTGGAAGTTGTAGTTGGTTTGGGTTTTGGTGTTGATGGTCGAGGTGGTAGTTGATATGGATAACGCCTATAATAGCTCCCTGATAAATGGTTCGCAGAGCATTGCAATAATACTGATAAAGTTACTATACATAAAAACAAAATTTGATCCATACTGGCATCCTGAAAAGAGAAAAGGAGAAATGTTAAGAATGTGTATTGATACTTGCATATATAGATATAAGGTTATAGGATTACGCAGTCCAGATAAAACGTAATCAATATACAGCCTATCACATTGTTTGTTTCATGAATATACTTTTTTATTATTGACTTTCCTGTTGCACACAATAAATTACATCTTACTTCTTTATGCATATTTTCAAGTCTATGCCACTTCTGTGAATTTCATATTCTGTATGTGTCTATCCAATGGTCACTGACACAATTTTAAAGACACATGTGAAAACAAGAAGATGTGATAAATAGTAAATTTATGCAACAGTAGTAAAGCAAATAAAAAAAGACCACTGAGAAATACGGTGACTATCTAAAGGTCATTGTTTTGCCGTAAAGTAAACACTTACAAAGGAAACATTTCATAAAAAAGTTTGATCTAGGTAAACGACTAGAAAAATGAAAAAATAATACTAACAAAAAAGTAGTGAGCTATGGACTCATTGCATGTTTCTCATGAAGGCCAATGCATAAAAGTGTATCAAACACAGCAACTTTGGTTTGCTTTACTTTACTTATAATATTCGATTGTTTTAAATGGCTATGAACTACACATCTGTCCTCCAACATGAGAAAATACTGTTATAATAGATAACTATAGAATGTAACTAGTTGAGCAGATACTGCTGATCCTTGCACCTGAATTCTTCCAAGCCTTGGTGCTAAATATTTTGTGTCAGTGTAATATTTATTGTTTATTGTTGTTTGTTTTTCTTTATTACTTTATGGCATGGTGTTGTCTGGGTTTTTAACTTTATGGCATGGTGTTATCTGGGTTTTTAACTTTATGGCATGGTGTTGTCTGGGTTTTTAACTTTATGGCATGGTGTTGTCTGGGTTTTTAACTTTATGGCTTGGTGTTGTCTGGGTTTTTAACTTTATGGCATGGTGTTGTCTGGGTTTTTTCAGAGTCACCACCGTTTACAAAAGCTAGTATAGGTTAAGAACATATGTTTAGAAAAGCGATAAAGTTTCCATATCAGAAGATTTCAGTAAAAACATCTCCAATTAGATAAGTTAAGTTTGAATAAATATTACGTTGTGAAATCGTATGTCCTTGTGATTTATATGGTGTAGAAAAAACCTCTGAAACAAGTACGCCCCAAAAATTGTTGTGTTTAAATACGCTAGCTGAAACTTGAAGATAATACTTTTAATATACGAAAAAAGTTCAAATAGCATGCATGTGAACATGTTCATAATAAAACACTTTGGTTTAATGACTCCAAAATTTACTCGTATTTGCCATTAAAAAATCTTGATTCTTAATAGATATTTAGTACAAAAAAGAGTAATTGATCAATGCAAAAGCTTTAAAGGAAACTCTTTTAACAATCTTAGTAATAGTTAAAAACTAGTTAGGAAACAAAAGAGCATACAGATTACTCAACATCTAATTTCTCTTTTGAATTTATTGGTAAATAGTATATATAACACACACTTTGTTAAGAAATTAGGCCAGGGTATAAGAATTGAGGGCCAGCATAATATGTAAGCTACTGCCAGTGCAATATCATATGGATAAGAGCAAGTTCACATTAATTAAGTAAAAACTAATTAAAATATTAAAGAAATTCACTAACAAAATTTAAACACCACGAAAAAAGGAAAAGAAAACAAAAACAGGGTCCATGCCCCAGTGCCTGCGGATAACTCCCATATCAATGTTTATACAATGTATGCATTTGAACTGTTGAAACATGTGCTCGATTCATATGAATGATATATATTAAATAAAAGTAAGTCGCAATATTATATGAATAATTGTCATCCCAAATATTGTGAAGTTTTGACGCATTTATTTGTTTTGCATAACAAAATGACAGAATTATGCCATAAAATGTAGTATAAAACAATTTGTGAATAAATATTAATTATTTATGAAAAAATAATACAATAATTGCCCTATTTATTTTATCTATTATGATAATTTATTTCATTACTAACTTATAAAAGAATAAAACCGTTCTTTGACAATTTCCGAAGTCTGAATCAGTGTACCAAAATGTCAGCAATGAAATTGTGATATAATGAAACAAATAGTTTGATTTGTTATCATTATTTACATCAGAACAATATGGATGAAATGGTGATGCACATGAAAAACTAGTGATATTTTTCATTGTCTTTCCCCTTTAAAATGAGGTATATGTGGTTTGAAACAACTTAATACTGTATTTAGTTGTGTATATGATAATGGAGTATAACGGCTCGATCATAAATCCGTTATAAAAAAAAATTGCCACACTCTTCGAACTTACTCATAACTAAAAATTCTTTACTTGCATATTTGAAAAAAAATGACCATGAGTTATTTTTTGTATAGGGTTCACATATAGTAAAATGTTGGCTATTGTTGAAGACTATTTATTGACCACTAGGTGTTTATGGTTTAATTAGTTGTCTGATTGCTATCTCATTGCCGTAACCCTCAAAATTCATTTTATCGCTTTGTCAATGGTGTATACTGAACTATGTTAAACTGTTATTTAAGGCAGATTTATACAATGAATTCAGATATAATAGCATTTATTATGCTAAAGAACCACACATACACCACAGTGTGTATATTCTTTCATAATACTCGAATATATATTCCCAATATTCCCCGTATATAATTCCTCGCACAAAAAAAGACCAAATGAAATTCAAAAGTATAAATGAATTACCTTGGTTCGGGTACATATAGTTCAACCAGCTATCACTGCATCTAGTGTGATACCATACTTTTCCTCTCCAGACAATTAAATTTTCAAGAGAGTGGAGAAAAAACGTCACCATAGCAAAATCATAGGAAACCAAGAAAATTTGGTCATTGGTCTTATAAATTAGAATAAGAACAAGAGAAATTCGTTTTCTGTCATGCATAAACTTTGCAGATAATGGATGCTCGTAAATTTTGTCCAGTAAAAGATACATTTTTTAATGGGAACTGTATTTGTACTGTATACATGATAGTACACTCTTAATAGTATGAAATCTGTGATATGTTATCAAATACAATATAAACGACAAATAACACCATGGTAACGGCGTGATAATAGTTTTTATGTTGACAGAAAATGCGTAATAAAACTGATGAAGTATTTGGAAGTATGGTACATCAAATGTCATTTAAACATAGGATAGGTATTTTTTATTGTTACTCTTTAAAACAAGAAAATATACATGTATTACGCAATTAACTTAAAAATGAATGAGTTCAGTTATTTTTTGAAAATGAAACACAATTAATCCTATGGTTACAAGTTAACGTTTGATTTAGTGTTTAAAGATCACAGTATTGCATTCATAACGTTATTCTTATTCTTATAATAGTAGCAACGGTCACTTTTTGTGTTGTAAATTGAATAAAGTAAAATTGCGATATAAAAGAAAGGAAGTCAATTCCTTTGTTACAAAACCATGTACACTTGATTCTATGATATTTGATTAAACTTATTATTTAAATAAGATGTTTAAATAGCTTAAACGAGTCAATAGCGATATCAGAAATAATTATTTATTTGTATTCATTTCTAAATGAAAATTTTGTACACTGTGAATGACTTGTGAAATTATAAATGTTATTGTCAGTCATTTGCATTTGTTTTTGAGAAAGTTCTGTAAATATTTTGGAACTCCTATATTAATCTTGATAGTCGTAGCTGACCCAGTAAAATACTGAGTTACAAAGTGTTTATATTAATGTTATGTTGTACAAGCATACCTATTTTGACAAAATATCATGTCATGACATTACTTGAAAAGCTTTTTTATCGTAAAAATGTGTTACAACTTTCCATTTCTCAGTGTCATTTTTAGCTTATTACATGTATTTAGTCATTTGCTTGCCCATATTTGAAATGGGGTGACGTTCATTGGTGATAATCATGTGTCCGAAGTTTATTCCATAATACACTTTCTGTATTATCAAAAAATAATGTATTGCCATACCATTGGCGGTCTTTAAGTTACACAATCAATTCAAATGACATGTATGCGTTGGCCTCAAATGTTCATTGCTTTCTGAAAATAGGTTCCATAGATAATGTATGCTTTCTTATGATTTTTATATCTTTTATATATTTTGAGAAAAAAAAATAGAAGTAATTATTTGTTCGTCTATGAACTGACTTTAGCAAACATTTTTAATTTATTTTTTAAGTACATTTATATAATTATACCTGCACTTCAAAAGAACATTGTATAGCATTGTCGTTATTTATATCTGTCTGTTAAACTTAAACTAGTGTCAGTATTCAACGTATTTTAACTTTTAAGAAATCAATTAAATTATTGTATGATTGCATATATTACCCTGTACATGTTTGATAAAAAAAAATAAAAGACATTATCTCTTCTTTCATGTTCTGACTCCTTTATAGTAAATCGTCAAATTTGGATATAAGATTTGAGAGTTTTATCATTGAGAAATGGCCACAAATATCGGAACCAAAATTAATAAGATGTCTTGTTGGTGGTTTCTGCTGTCTGTTTTTTTTTTTATCTGTTTACAATTTGCTATTGGTGTCAGATTTCTCTATTAAAGTCTACAATCAGACATCAATACCGTACAGACCATTTGCTATACGTTGTTGCCGCATGTAAATCAACGAAGATCGCGTGGTGACATTAAGAGGTCTATTTTGGTGAACCTTTGTGTTTTTTGTTTGCCTCATTAAAGTCTTGCCAAAATATCATTTCATTTATGGATATGCCACATCTCATCAATTGTACTTAATATCGTCTAAATCTGAATCATGAGACACTACTTTCCCAATCAAAAGTATGCATAAGGCGTAAGTAAACTCGTCTTTAATTTTTATATTTTAAATGTTGTATACATGTACTTGTATGTTCAAACCCATAAGAAAGACATGGAGATGTGACTAATTTTCATTATGAGGTGTGAGTATTACTGTCATTTTTCGGCACCAGAGATATAACCGGAGAGCATGATTCTTAAAAGAAAATCACATTGTTGCCAACGGGACTCGAACCCGGGACCTCTGTGTTACATGTGAGCGCTCTATCCGACTGGGCTAAAGAAGTACTTCCCTATCTCAACCGCTTACCGTCGACTAAGTATCTACTACTCAAGGGAAGCAATCCCGTCACACCTCCCCCACCTCAAGAGTCATCATTTTTCGATTCGTAGTAAGAAATATATTTTAGAAATTTCAGCTACTCAGAATCCAGACGCTTGAACAATTATGAGTGATTTTTTTCCTATAATGTGTTTGGAGTTGTCAAAGTTAAGGGTTAATTTTTTGCTAAAATTTGTTATTATCAGCTAAAGCAGTCAGTAGAGATCAATCCTTTAAAATGTTAAATGAAAGAACGTCTGTTTTAGCAGGCTATTTTACTCAATTTGTTTGGTAATGTGGCGGTGGACAAACTGTTGGGCAAATCAAAAGCCTGATGGTAACATCATTTGCATGCGATTAAAAGAAAACATCAGTCTTTAACTATTTTATAATAAAGAAAACTTGAATTAGTCACACAAGTGTAAGTTGAAGATTAGCAATTTTTTGTCTTTTCAACAGTTCCAATAACAATCATAGTAAACAAATGATGCAGAGTTCATTTGCAAAATAGTTAATATTTGAAATATTTTACGTACTTAAATTGTGTAAAAATTATTAGGAAGGTTTGATAAATCATATAAATGGAAAGAATGAAATAAAACTTTGAAATGCCAAACGGAACATGAAAAATCTCTTGAATGTCGATATTAGTTATAGCATAATGACAAATTATAATGCAGCAATACAATCAAAAGGCATTTTTAATAAGACCTACTCCCTTTTTTGTCTGGTTAATTTTTTTTTTGTTAATTAACAACAATAGTTGTGTTTTTAATTAAATCAATTAAAAGGTTGAAAAGTTTGCCTTGACATGCAATTAAAGCACTGAAAAGATGCTTACACGAAGTAAACAATATCGGTAATTGCATCTTATTTAAATTCTAGCCACATGTAAACTAAATGACGGGACAACGTTATGGGTTTATACAAGTTCAGATTTGTTTATATTGAATGCGCAACATATTCATGCTTTGTAATATAGGAGGGGTGGACAGGGGGTGCCCTTCTCCCACCTCCCGCCCCCTATCTCCCACCTCCCACTTTTAGAATCTTTTTTTCTCTCCCACCTATTTTTTGTCTCCCACCTCCCTGAAAAGCTGAACATTTTGCCTTTTATGTAAACGGAAATTACCATTGAATAAATACATATAGGTACAGTAATCTTGTTTTTTTATTGAAGGAAGTACAAATATACGATGTACTCAATAACTGTTCGTCTGATGACATAGTAACAGGACACTTTATTTAATAGATATCAATCCAATGGTCAGGAAAAAAAAAACAATCAATCAGAAATTAACAAGACAAAAAATAAACAAAAACAAACGTATGACAAAACCAATGCAGTATGTTGAGACGATGTCATTAAATAATCTTTTTTTTTACTAGCTTGCAATCTCAAATGAAACACAAAACATAATGAACTAGACATTATGGAGTCGAAATATTATTTTGTGATATCATAAAGAATTTGAACAATGTTATGATTTACTTTGAAATGAATATGGTGTCGGAACGTTATCAGTGGTCAAAATGTTCGATTACGATTATATCGTAATGCTGCTTTTGGTCTATTCTACACCCATCATCATGACAGTGGTTGCAAAGCTACTTGTCAATTTCAATTTTATTTTGAATTAGGATTACACAATCGTTATTATGTAGTAGCCCCTTTTATTTGTTTTACAGTCCTCTTTTCATTATTGTCATACAATTCAAAAATAAAATCGTTTTAAAGAATTATCGTAATTCCTTTTAGCTATTTTTTCAAAAACAAAATCCAGGAAATATTTGTGCGAAGAAATTATAAATAAATAAATAAGCTGACTTAGCTACGAATGAAATCGAATATTTGATCTACAAACCCTGTAAAAACGTATTTCTCTACTGATATAGAAACCATATGTTTCTATGATCAAATCGTATGATGTACTTAAATATAATTAAGATGTAGTGTGACTTCCAAATGAGACAACTATCCAAAAGAGTCCAAATGAAGCGGATTTAAGCAACTATAGGTCACCGTACGACCTTCGACAATTATCAACACCCATACCGTATAGTCATCTATAAAAAAAGGCTGCGACATGACAAAATATGAAACAATCAAATGAAAAAAAAACAACGACCGGATTTATGACAGAAAATAAACGAAAAAACAAATATGACAGACAGTAACCAACGACAATCAGTGAATTACAGGCTCCTGACTTGGGACAGGCACATACAGAGTGTACGGTTTAAACAGGTTTCTGAGCGTTTAACCCTTTAGCAGATTTGATACAGTAACTTCGAAATATTAGTCGCCCACTTATGTTATTAGTTTATATCGAGAGTTAAAAAAATGTATACTCTAGACACTGCTACTCTTTGGTGGACATGTACTTCAATTTTTATGTTGGATAGACCATGGAAGTAAAATGTCAATATAATAATTCCATGGATAGACTGACTGTGTTATAACTTTCTTTGTAGTCAAGGTGGTTAAACACTTTTTAGTAGTACCAAAAGGCAAACACTTGAATATGAAATCATTCTTCCCTACACCGAGTAAAATTGTAACACGATTTTACAAATCTAAAAAAAAAACAAAACAAAGTGTGCTTCTTTCGCAAACAATGATGCATTAGCTTAGCCTTTTGTTTTAAAGTAAAAAAAAATATCATATTAATGTTGGTTGTTTTATTACACAACAATAATTGTAAATTGTTGCATATACTGATAGTACCGTTACATTAACTGAATGTATGATTATTTTTCCATTGTTAAAATGGTTGCATATGATAATAGAATTGTTATTTTGAGATATACGAAGCTTCAATTGTGACCAAACCTAGTCATTATTATGCTTTAGATAGTTTTTAGCAGGTATTTCGAGTTGAATTTGTTTTCATCTACCGCCATGTTGTAGAGCAATATGCGCAAATTCATTCATAAATAATCCTGAATCAGCATTTCAATCTGACCGCTGCACTTTAAAAAAACTTCTTTTTTGTACAATTTTCATTAGCAAAAGCCTTGTTTGATTCATCACTACGATCTACGTTGGATGTTTTATCAGACTAGCTTGAATCATATGTTTAAATTCGGTTAATTAGATGATAAAATGAATAAACCAGATAACCCTCCAGCATATCGGCAAAAAAAAAACTCAAATTCAAGTTACGTCAATTAACAACTATCTATAGCAGCAAAATGACGTGGTTTGTGTCACAACAAAAACCTGTTGTTTTTTTTAGGTTTTTTTATTATTATCAAAATGACATTGTCAATCGATTTTAAGAAATGACTTTGACATTTACGGTCTTTAGAATGAAAAACTATTTGTTGATACATTATTTTTTTTCCAATTTTTTGTTTGACACAAAATAGCACAAATATTCACCTTTTTTAGATTTCCCCATAATCTTTGACCTAAATGAACAGTATCGTCGTTTGCTTCAAATGTCAAAAGTGTCAACAATTGACAGTAAATTAAGTTGTAAAAGACGTTTACGGATATTTTTTTGACGGATACAATAAATAACTAAAAACGAAAATAAACCACACAGAAAAAAATTATTGTCACAATTTCTTATCTCCCAGTTTATTCTATAAATAAAACAATGCTCTGTGTATTTAGTTTTATACATATTATCGAGTTCTTATATGACCTGTTGTACATTTCGATTTTTATAAAAAAAAATCACCATTTGCTGAATGCTGAACTAGATGCATGCCAGTCTGTAAAAACAATACTTTTTAAAAAGTGAAACACCGAAAACCTAATGAAATTTGCCTGTTTGAACAGAATTTTTGAACAAGTTCACTAAAAACTAGTGGAACTGTAATATTGTTATAACACAGTGATAAATGTTCTTCATATAAAAGCATTTTACTAATATGGTTATAACAAAGTGAAAAATGTTCTCCGTATTTTATCAGTTTTTTTTAATTCCACAATTCAAAAACGAGAAATGACCAAATTCGGGTAAAATTTGAAAGTAGATATTGAATTGGAATATTAATTTTTCATAAAGAAATTACACTTACACATTTTGTCAACAATTTCACATTGAATAATTGTTGAAATAAAAGACATCACATAGCTTTATTTCTGATATAATTGTCCGGCCCTAGTGTGTAACAAATTCAGGTGAAATACGCCTTTCCTTCTTATTGCAAAAATAGTTCATGATACAGTAAGAAGAACTTAGTTAATGTACATTTGTTTGACAATTAACGGATTTCGTGCTTTCTGGAGACTCATTCTAGCCTACAGATAGCATATAGATACATCATTGGGAAAAATCTTCGACCGCCGTTTTTTATAAATAAATTATCTTTACTTTACAAAAAACTATTGATGACATACTACTTTTCCTAACAAAAACTTTTAACAAAAAATGGCATCTCGCAATTGTATTGTTATTGGTACCTTTATTGTTATGTTACGCCGTCTTTCCTCCTGTACAAACTGATAATATATTATTCAATCAGACAATGACATAAAACACCTGTTATTTGTCCTGGGCAGAACAAAAATATATTTATAATGAATGAACATTCAAGGAAATGTAAAATAGCGTTAACAATTAATTGTCTACCGAGAAATACAATGTATTTCTATTGCTTTATATACATAACTGATCTACTTTTCTTCATGCTAAATCATTTAGACGAATGTAGAAATCCATTTCTCAGGTAATTAATTTGTGCGTCTTACTTTGAATGTATGACTTTGTTTATCAGGTGAGAATTAAGTAGCGAACTTTTCAAAGAAATTGTTTATCGTTTCTATTAGAGACAGAGTGAAATTGATAAAATACAAAAAGAACTCTTACAACACAAGACAGAGTACATGATTTTCTATGTTAGAGAGGCAGATATACACGTGTAATGTTGTATACAATACCATAATATAAACCACACAATAACTAGAGGTACGGTGATCAAAGCTCACAAAATGATACCCGCTCCCTATAAATAAATGTCAGAGTCTATGATTTGCCTAAGAATAGAGGCGGATACAAATGTGTTATGTAGTATCCATTTATAACAAAGTCCATGTCATGCAATGTCAACAACGAGCGCAAAATACCTAATTATATAATTGATGAAGACCATATTTTGACCAATACGTGTCGTTTTAGTATTTTATTATCGTTTGTTGCTGTGGCATGACATGAAGTTTGTACTTTTCTGTGATTGATTCACATACTTACTATTTCCTTTTATTTACAGAAAATTTGGGGGAACATCATTGCCCTTTTGGTGTAAAAAACAACCAGACAGACTCTGCGATAAGCTGTTATTTAGTCTCTCTAACGAAATTTGGAGAATTATGATAATTGTTTTCGCACATATCATTGAGTCTCGACTATTTACTGTACAAAATATCTTTTGTGACTTGAATAACTGTTTGTATGCATGTAATCTTTTTTTTTAAGAAAATAAGATACTGTTTCAGTCATTTCTTGTTTAATAATGGATCTATGTCAATTTTGAGAATTAATTTATATAATGAGGACATTCAAATCCAAAACGTATACATTTCACTTATACGCAAGAGCGGGTTATAAAAGTGAACTGTATCTTACACTTCATTTTCTTTTTATGGTTTTGGGGGTATTGCTGTTAGCAGATTTTTGAGAGTTTATGTAGACGTTGAAGAGCATTAAAAAACCTAGGTCACTGTACGGCCTTCAACCATGAAAATAATCTATATTGTATAGTCGGCTATAAATGGTTCTGACATAGCAAAATGTGAAATTATTTAACAACAACAAAAAAAAAAACAACGGCTTAATTAATGACAAAACAATCAACAAACACACATATTACAGACAGCAACCAACGACAACTGAATTATAGGCTCCTATCTTGGGATAGGCACATACAGAATAAGGCGTGGTTGAACATGTTTAAAAGCACTAACGCCCAACCCCAAACCCTCCCCACCCACCACCCTAACCTGGGACAGAAGTGTAACAGAATCACTCATCAGATCGGCACGAAACACACAACACAATTTACATAAAGACAAAAAGTACCGATCAAAGAGTATTCGCAGTTACTGGAAGCTACTTTGCCTACTGGCCTCTGTCACAATAATCCTCTGGTGATGGCCATAAATCACTGGCATTCCAGCAATGTTTGCAATATTTTCAGTGCTGGAAGGGTACTTTTAAAACATCGTCAAAATATCTCATGAAACCAAAAGATAGCAATCATTTTACAAGAGTATCAGATAAGCTTAGTGTACAGCCTCCGTTTTATTTGTTATCTCCAATTAACAGGGTTCAATCTCTAGAGATAACTGGAAAAAAATGCAAGGAATGTCTTAATATTTCATATTTTGTACTCGATTTGTATGATTTGATAAAAAAAGTTTTTATATCTGAAACTACTTGGATGATGAAACAGTCTGTAAAACGTTTGGGAAACAAAATGCATACTAGTATAATAAAACACCGGGTAGCATACAATCAACAAAGGCAGGGCTTTTAACAATAACTGTGCCTGGCAGAGCTGCAACCTTGTAGTAGTGCTTTGATACATCCTTTATAACCGAAACAACTACAATCCAGAAGTTTTATTCTTGTTTGACCGTAAAAAGCAGCTGCTAGCAGGTTGATATTTGAACTTCAACATGTATCATCAGAAATCAAATGTGTAGACTTTTACTGTATAAAAATAAGGAGATATGGTATGATTGCCACTGAGACAACTATCCACCAGATTATGAAAATGAAGAGTATGTAAGCAATTATAGATAACCGTACAGCCTTCAACAATGAGAAAAACCCATACCGTGAAAAATGTGAAACACTTCAAAGGAAAAAACTAACGGCCTAATTTACAATAAAACAGTACACGAAAAACAAATATGTCAGACATGAACCAACGACAACCACATAAAAAAGTGTAGTCTTTTTTTTGCCATACAGATTTTATTATGCATATGAATTATTCAGGCTGCCACTTTTGAAGTATATAGAAGCCATAGTGACATATTACCTTTCTCATATATTTCATTGCTACATTTTATTGTCCTTTTCATTCGGCTGCGACTTATTATCCAATATGTCCATTGACAAGATATTTCTTTTTACATCTCAAATCTTTAACAGAATTCTGTATCATTGAAAGATTAATGTAAATATACAGAATACCTATGATCGTTAATTCACTATATGTGCATGCCGAACATTTATTTTTCGTCAGAAACCAATTATGTGAAGTTCAAAAGAACCAAACATTACAAGACAAAGAATTTAAGTTATTAAGATAAAACACCAGCAAAGGAATATCTGGATGGATAGCTGTTATATTTATCAAACTTTACATCTCTTTGTCAACTGAAAAATTCCCCAAGAATTTAAAGCACCCTACTTTCTAGTACAAAATATTTGGCGTCAAGTGTAGTCCACCAGCAGAGGCATTGATCCCACTTAGTAATAATAAAAAGGTATAATATACATTTTGTAATATAGAAATAAATGCTGTTTAAGCTATGTAAATTACTACGAAAATAGCTAATCAATGAAAATGTCTGCATATTTCCTTTTCAGTACCCTACTCCGTTATCATTCCAATGGCCTGTAGTTTCATTTCTCTACAGAAGAACAACCATTCATGAAAATATGAAAAAAAAATCTCTTAATTTTTAGCAGTTTGGTTTTGGATAATTCATGAGTTTGATAAATAAAAAAGAAAGGCCAGTGCAGAAATAGAAATACACATCTGCGGATAAAAAAACGAAAAATTGGCATCGTATAATGTTACCTTCAATAATCGATTACACATGGGAAAAAGATATTATTATCATGTTCAATACACTGATTTATAGATATATTTTAACATTGAATTTTGTAACTATGTTCATTATTTGTACGTTACTAAGTCTAAGATAAGTCATTTACATAGTCTAGTAATTCTATTTGTGAGGGTCTGGATGGGGTTTACAGAATAGAGAATTCTGGACCAATACTACAGAAAAATGGACCCAAAAAATTAAGAATGGAGAAAAATAGGCCAAAAAATAAAGAATAGAGAAAAATAGGCCAAAAAATAAAGAAAAGAGAATAACGGGGTATTAAAATATAAGAATAGAGAAAATGAGCAAAATTCCCCGTTTCCATTCCCAATTCTGAAAATTTAAAGAATACAGAAACCCAATCTAGACCCTCATTTATCACATCACTCAGTCCAGTTTTTGTCCAATTATTTAGGAGACAAATAATGCATGTACTTTATGTAATAGTATGGGATAAAAACAACAGAAACATGTATCTATGTCATAAGATTAATTAAACATGTTGTAATGGAATGTAATGTTTTACTTAATCACATGATCCATGTAACGGAATCACGTACCTTTCACATCATTTCATTGGGGGAGTGAATGCCAAACCTGAATACAAAATATATGTGTATTTTAAATTAAAAGTAAAGATAATACCACTGGTAAAAAAAATTCATCGTTCGACATTCAAGCGATTGTCGCGCGATTTCGATGTATGTTCACGGTTCTAAATATATAATGACTCCGTTCGTATTTACTCAAATACTTAACATATTGTAATCCATTTATCACTTGTGGGTATAATAAGTACAATATTCTAAATATTACGACGTGCTAAAGAAAACCAAGCAAGATTAATTGAGAAAACAAAAATAATCGCCACTTTTTTAATTTCTCTTATCCTCATAGAGCACATTGAAAGCCGTCAATTCAAATATTTGTCTTCTTCATATTTTTAAAGGTAGAAGCAGTTATAGTCTTTTGTGGTTAAGAAACAGCGTCTGATAGAGATCTAGGTCTAGGGTTGGGTGCATTACCATTTGCGCAAAATTGGGAATCATTTGTCTTTTTACGATTGCGCGTATTCATTACACAGATAACACAAGAAGATATAAAGATAATTGCTAATAAATAAGTCGAAAAGTTTTAATTTTGAATATTGACAAATCGAGCAATTATATTAAGTCATCCAAAAAAAAATCACGTAAACGCTTAAGGCACACGTGTAAATTAATTGAGAACAGTTGTGTTTCTTTGGATTATTGAATAGTGATCCCTTAAATAAACTAGAGGTATTGCGAGCCAGTTCTCAAAATTATACCCCGTCTCTCGCAAATTCAATGATTTGCTAAGGAAAGCCCAAAATAATTCGGACCAAAAAACATAATAGGATGTGCAAAATGGCATTTGTGGTTTGAAAGGAAGAGCAAATACAAATGTGAACTATAATGCGTAGATACGACGAAGTCAGTGTCATCTCAAAGAAAGCCCCTAAAATCATTCAGATGAAGAAATGAAATAGGAGGTGTAAAGTAAATCATAATAGTAAGATACGGTGAAAGTTTTACATATTCTGTCAAGAGGTCCAAAAGCAGTTGAGGATACCAAAGGGGAACAAAATGAAGAACGGACTCCCTCGTCACTATATAACGCCCGCCTTAGAAAGTGAGTGGTATATTAAGTTAAGCCATATTGGAAACTTGCGTAAAGATACAAAACAAGGAGTTTCGATTATCTACCGAAGTAAGACGTACTACCAAGGACTCGGACTCATTCAATGCTCACTACAATAGACAATTTTATTCAGCACATCTATGCATTTTTGTGCTTCGTTACACTATTAAATTTCAAGTAGGCAAATGCCAAAGAAACACCAGCAGTTATACGCAGAACTAAAAAAGAGCTAGGCTAAATTTAAATCGACATTGTGATCTGTATTAGCCATGACCGTGTATGGTAGTCCAAACAAGTGAAAATAAACTTCCCTTCAAATCCCCACATACTCCGGCTTCATGAAAATGATTTTTGATTAGATTGCATGTATTCAATAGTTTCTATGTATAGAAGTCAAAAGTAACTTTCAAACAATTTACACGTCAATTGAAAAGGTTTCATGCAGATTTATCTATCTGGGTGTATAGGCAGAAAATATACTTACTATTTTTGTCATTTTACACAAAAAAAGTTTTTACATCCGTTATTCC
Source organism: Mytilus californianus (assembly GCF_021869535.1). Lineage (NCBI taxonomy): Eukaryota > Metazoa > Mollusca > Bivalvia > Mytilida > Mytilidae > Mytilus > Mytilus californianus. Next base: position 98,732,166 of record NW_026262668.1, read on the forward strand.
AGTGAGCTGAAAACTGGAAATTATGACATTTTTTTTCAAATATTATAAAACAGTATCTATCTGATAATGGACTCCTGCTTCTCCATATTATAACAGGTAATATAATAAATAGCCTGCGTTACTGCGATGTTCAGGTGTACTCGGTATATAAGTAATAAAAAAGATGTTAATTTGTCATATTTTACCTGGACATTCTTACAAAATGTACGAGATGTGTTTTGATGATATGAATTTGGCAGTTTGTATTATTAATACATAGATAAGATGTTTTAGGATAGTACCTTCATCTATAATAAGAAAATATGTCAAGTAAGATAATGCACATGTATCAACCACGGAAAATTAATTTATTATAGTCTGATTATATAAATTTATGTAACAATTTTGCAATAGTGAGAGCTTATGACTTGATATATGAGATGTTGATAAAAACTGTTTTTTATCAATCCTTTTTTGATTGTATAGAATTGTGGTCTTAGTTTATTGTTTCATTACAAGTACCAACAAGGATGTGTATAGTTACTATACAAATCCTTGCCTAAAAGATGATGCTTTTTTCTAACCAAACAAAAACCAAAAATTTACAAACTGATTGTTTGATCACAAAAGATAAAATTCCATTTTAAAATGAACGTTTCGAATGGACTGTTACAAGTTATAAAAAAATAAAAGTAAATAAATATAAATAATAAGATGTGGTATGAGTGCCAATTAGACAACTATCCATCCAAGTCACAATGTGTAAAAAGTAAACAATTATAGGTCAAATTACGGCCTTCAACACGGAGCCTTGGCTCACACCGAACAGCAAGCTTTAAAGGGCCCCCAAAAAGACTAGTGTGAAAGAATTCAAACAGGAAAACCAACGGTCTAATCTATATAAAAAACGAGAAACACTTATGAACCACACCAAAAAACGACAACCACTGAACAACAGGCTCACGGCCTGACTTAGGACAGATGCATAAAAATGCAGCGTGTTTAAACGTTTTAACAGGCGCCAACCTTCAAAGTATTTTAAGCGCTTTGTTCGTCTTTCAATCAGCCTGTTTTGCTCACATACTGTTGTCCAATGAGACAAGAAAGGTATACAATTACACATCCCGCATATTTTGCAAGGTGGATTCTGTTGCCCTTTGTTTTGGAAAATAAAGATTTGAATATTTAACAACACAACAATATTGTTTCATTTCTGTATTTTACAATTATATATTCATTAATAATTTATACAATTACGTTCTCATTTCCTCGATTGTGACATCACCGAATGTGTACTTGCCATGATCCACGCTATGAGTGCCAATTGTGGAGCAGGATCTGTTTAACCTTCTGGTTTTAGTTGGGTTCGTAATGCGCATGCTATAGTTTTTTGTGTAGGGTTTGGTCACAGGCACTTGTCTAAGAAAAAAAATGTCCTATATACCTAAATATATTAAGGTATATAGGGGGAAAAAATTCTGAGACAAGTGCCTGTGTGTTTGGTGTAATGTTGTTAGTATTTTCATCGTTTTTTCTGCCATGGTATGGTCAGGTTTTTTTTTAAAGATTTTTGATTATCCCTTTGGTATCCTCTGCTCTATTTTAATATGTTTTAAGACAGATACACAAGTTGTGATACTCTGAAGATGTCTTTATTGATTGATTGGCGTTTGCCTTACGTGTATTATTACATATCACTCATCCAAATTGAAGACGTTTGAGGTGAAGTTTCCACGAAAATCGAAGGACAATAAAAAATCAACCGATCATGTACAATAACAAGTATTACATTGATGTTAGAAAATAAGCTCTTTTTATTTTATAGTGTGTCTTTCTATGTTGTGATGTTACACTATTGTTTCAGGAAAAAGGGTGAAGGTTTGGTACCATTAAAACGTTTAAACCCGCTGCATTTGTTTGCACCTGTCCTAAGTCAGGAATCTGATGTTCAGTAGTTGTCGTTTGTTGATGTGGTTCATAAGTGTTTCTCGTTTCTCGTTTGTTTTTTATATAGATTAGACCGTTGGTTTTCCCGTTTGAATGGTTTTACACTAGTAATTTTTGGGGGCCCTTTGTAGCTTACTGTTCGGTGTGAGCCAAGGCTCCGTGTTGAAGACCGTACTGTGACCTATAATGGTTTACTTTTATAAATTTTGACTTGGATGGAGAGTTGTCTCATTGGCACTCATACCACATCTTCTTATATCTATCTATAAAACTTCTTGTTTGTTCGTTTCACTGTTTTTGAAAGGGTGTTTAATACCTATAATGGAAGCATCTCATGGTCAAAGATAAACTGGCTTGCAGTATTTGTTTATGCTGATTAACAGTCTATTTATAAAAATGTACTGTGTTCAGTACGATTAAACTATCTTTTTACAGAATGGTTAAATGGTGCCAAAGATGCTAAAACAAGGTTGTCCTGTGTCACCCGTATTATTTAATCAATAATGAATAAAATGTGAAATTGATATATCACTGATTATTTTGCCGTCCACTTGATGCAGATATATACAATATTAGGTCAAGATAAGAAAAATATTAACTTTTGTATGAGGTTTAGAAACAGGGGAAGGGCAAATACCATGTAAATTTACATTGTGCAAAATATCGCTAAATGTTACTATATTTAGGAATACATTTTCTATTGAAGTAATTTGAGTTTGAGTTATATCCCTTGGCCATCATTTTGGCCACCATTTTGGCTGATTATAGCTTATCTAAAGCGTACAGACAAAACTGCAACAGATATGCCAGTAAATAACTTTGCAAAACAAAGTTTTTTTTTAACAAGAAAAATATATTATAAACATATTAACCTCGGCTTGCGGTTTCTGTGAAGGGAATATTTTTGGATTAATAAATCCGTGCCTCAACCTAACAGTAATTTTTTACATTATTGATTGTGACGTATTCACGCAAAGTCTAGTCATGCTTGTATTGCAGCCTTGAACAGGTTCTTAAATTACTATATTTAGAAAGCTGAAAGTATCGTCGACTATTTAAGACGACCTTTTCATCACATTAGTATTGATCACAAACGCCTTGAGTCCCGGACAGATAAAATTGACAAGCAAGTGCCATAAATAATATGGCTGCGTGGCCGTTCTAATGCAAAAGTCATGTCATTGACCATCTGAACCTATTGTATCTTGTGATGTTTCATGACGGATGACCTTTACAAAATAAATATTACTACAGACACTAAAAACCAAACAAAATTCAATTATAATAATTCGCTGTTTCATTTTAAATTGTCTGAATTGACTTCTTAAAAGCATAAAAAAATATATATTTTCAAGTCCGTGCCTCATAAAAAGATTTTCAGGAGCCTGTCATGCTGTGGTTGTCGTTATTATTGTTTTTCGGTTATTGTCTTGTAAATAAATCAGGTTGGTTTTCTCGTTTGAATTGTTTTGCTTTTTGTCTTGTCGGTTTTTTTGATAACTTACTATATGTATACGGTATGAGTGTTGCTCATTGTTGAAGGTCGTACGGAGGAGACGGGTGTTGCTCATTGTTGAAGGTCGTACGGAGGAGACCTATAGTGTATTGGTATCTGGTGGATAGTTATCTCATTAGTAATCTTACCACATATTCTTATTTTTATATTTACTGCTATGATGTCTGTACCGAGAAATGCCTTCATGGATGTAGCTTTATTAATACGAGACAACTTAGATTTATTTAGAATAAACACTTGCATTGTTGGTAAGTATGAATGCTGTTATATTGTCAGAAATAAACTTCTGCAACTTCGTTAAAAATCAGTTAATTGTACTAATATGTTAAATGTTTTAGCTGTTCTGTTTGTAGGTATGCCATTTTTGTTTTTTTGCTCGCAGACGTTTTTAATTTTGTCTTTGTAAACGTTTGGTCACGAAAGTATCTGATGAAAGTGATTCCAGACGCACATATTATAAAATCACATCATTTTGAGATTTTTTATACCATTTATAAAACTGGTGAGATGAACATTTTTTTACTGTAATCATATGAAAAAGGCATAATAAATTGATTCATGACACAAAATCACTACCCGCAAATGAAAATAAAACAACTAAAACAAAGGAACAGTGCTTTTATTGTTGTTCATCATTTCAAAGTCACACTTACACCCAATTAAACATGCTTACATATGTATGCCCCAAAAAGTCTGGGCTAACTTTTATTCAATATGAAAATTTAATAAAACAGTATGATCTGCATTCCAGTTATTAATTAATTAAAATTGTCAATCATGTGGCAATTATCTCCGGGATGACAGTATCCGATATCTGCGAAAAAATGTAGCTCATAAATGAATGAATGAATGAATATACTTTATTTGCAAGAAGCATATACATGCTATGGCAAACGAAAAAATATATACAATAATGAAGTTATCAGAAAGGAACTGTTTAACTCTGCGATAAATCAGCTTAAGGGGATAAATACCATTACATATGCAAACAAAAGGATTGATTGGGTGGCAAATATTATATTCATAATAAAGACAAGAACAAGTTAACAATAATTCAATAGGAAGGTTCTGCAAAGTAGGGGTTACCTGGAAGAAAGGATGAACATTTGAATTGCCATTGGAAAATGAAAGCATGTTGGATAGGGATAGTAAATTTGCCTTGCAACAGGCCAACTCAATCTATCAATCATTGTATATTTTGACATTTATTGTAGACTTTTCTTTACCATTGTTTTATAGAATAAGCTATCGATTCTACTGCATTGTAGAATAAACTATCGATTCTACAGTATTATAGAATAAGCTATCGATTCTACTGTATTTATAACAGCATAAGCTGACAAGCGTATGTAGTTATTGCACGTGTAGCAATTGAATGGAAATAAAAACTTATATAAATGTGTCTATTTTATTACTTGTTCGAAGCATGTCGACAAATCACATATTAATGTTAAGGAAATGGGATAACAGATATTAAATCCGATAGTGATATATAACTAATTAAGACTAAAAAGTACAATTTTACGAAGTTATCAATTTTTATAATCAGTTGCTCCTATATGATGTACCTTTACAACGATATAAAAATTCAAACCATTTGGGTAATAATTGAACGGTGATTTTGTGTTTGTATGTTTGAATTCTCTGGCTTTTCCGTGGATGCATGAAAATAAATTACTTATCATGAGCTATTGGATTAACGACCAAAAGGGTCTTTTGAAACAAAAAGGAGAATGTTACTTTTCCAGATTTTTTTTCAGATTTATCAAGTAAATCGAAGACTTAGCTCAAAAGAAACTATATCTATAATAACTACACTATGTAGAACGTGATAACAACAATACAGTGTAAGAAACAAGAAATCTGCCACATAACATTCCATGATCTTCAGTACGGCTTTACCGTTTATGTTTTCAATTTTAAACGTTTTATTTGGTCTTTAAGGGAAATGTCAATGTATAACTGAAACTGAAATTAAAGAAATGATTGAGAAATTTTGTCTTTGTATATTTCATTAGATTTTAATCTTGTTTTACTGTTAATTGTAGAACCTTCGGTTTAGTCACGTTTCTCCAACATTTGATAATTATACTAAAACAACATTAAGGATTAGGGGGTCCACCTAAGGACTGGCATCTTGATATTTACCTGTAATTCACCTATATCAATTCTTAACTAAAATATTGTAAAAAGGGATATTATTTTAAGATATATATTAAAACAATAACAAACTTTTCTTTTACAATTTTACAATAAATGGGTTTTCTTATATTTTTGGTCGAATATAACCAGAAACTGTTACGTAATTATTTGTATTCCTATTTGAATTACAAAATTAAAAAGTTATTCAACAAAAAAGTCCACGAATAAACAAGGAAAATTCAAATCAAACTGAAAATTTCATAAAAATATATCAAGAAATAATCTCAAAAAGATTTTTTTTAATGAATTTTTAAAGAAAATAATATGAACAATCGAAATGTTCACTAACTGTACATCATTTATGTAATTTATTCTATTACTTGATATATTTTTGTATTTGTGTTACATGTAGATGTAAAACGATGTGCAACAACACAGTTTTATTTACGTAGAAAGTCACAGAAAGCTGTTGTCTTTTAGTGCGAAAAACCATATATCTAGTCTTCTAGTGCGAAGAACCATATATCTAGTCTTCTAGTGCGAAGAACCATATATCTACTTAGTCGTTCTGTCTGTATATCATAAGAGCCGAAGTCAATGTTCCTGTCATGTTGTCTAAGCAGAGGGAAGAGTCAGTCGTATATCTGTCCACTTTTTCCACGAAAAAGGGAGAATACATTGGGTTTTTAACTGTGGGGACTGGCTTGGTGAATTGTGAGATACAAGTATTCTCGATTTGTCACTTAAGCTTTGGACAATTAATGGCTGTTGACAAAGAAATTTAAATATACTACATCTTTGACAAAAGGCAGCGTTTGATACTTTAATATAAGCTTAATGACTCGAGCTATTTTTAAAATAGCTATCAGAATATGAATTGTTTTTTTTATTTCATGATCGCAACATTGTAATCAATAAGACAGTATTATGGAAAATAGAGAAAACAAATATGAAAACAAAGTAAAATAAAAATTTACATCACTGTGCTAGATTTTATCGACTTTTGGGAAACTATTTTAAAAAATAAATGAAAAACCAATTATTTAAATAAAAATAAAAATATTTTGTATATTTTTTAATATATATCTTTAAAAAAAATACCCCTTTTTAACAATATTTTGGTTAAGAACAGGTGAATTACAAGTGTTTGTCATTTTATATGCTGACGATACTGTCTTAATGGCAGAATCTCAGATAGATTTACAAAGACAACTGGACTCCTTATATGAATATTGTGAGTTATGGAAACTTAAAGTAAATGTGCAAAAAAGTAAGATTGTAATTTTTTCACAAGGTAGACTACCGCAGAATATTGTTTTTAAGTATGATAATATAATACTAAATATTGTGAGTGAATTTACTTATCTTGGTGTATTACTGTCTAGGTCAGGAAATTTTTCAAGAGCTAAAAAAAAGCAACGTGAAAAAGCAACACATGCTATGTACGATATTATTCGAAAAGGTAGAGTACATAATCTGTCAATTGAATGCCAACTTGATCTATTTGATAAAATTGTGAAACCAATACTTCTGTATGGGTGTGAAGTTTGGGGTTTTGGAAATAATTCAATAATCGAGAGGGTTCATATTAAATTTTGTAAAATATTACTTGGAGTAAAAAAGTCTACTCCTGATTTTATGATTTATGGTGAATTGGGAAGATATCCATTAGATATTTCAATCAAGTTACGAATGATAAATTATTGGTTCAAGTTGGTAACTGGAAAACATGACAAATTGCCTTATATTTTGTATAACTTAGCAACTGTCAAATATGGTACAAATATTTTATGGTTAAAACAAGTCAAATCAATTTTAGACACGTGTGGCTTGTCATATGTATGGAACAATATCTATTTTGTAAATAAAACATGGCTACATGTAACCATCAAACAGAATTTAATAGATCAATTCAAACAAAAATGGCAAGCAAGCCTACAAGAATCACCAAAAGCATTAAATTATCGTTTATTTAAAGATACTTTGGAGTTTGAGAAATATTTAAATATTTTGGATGACAGGCAGATATCCTTATTTCTTAAATTTCGAACTTTGAACATGAAATTTCCAATAGAAACTGGAAGATGGCAAAACATAGAAAGAGAAAACAGAAAATGTGTATTGTGTAATTCAGATGCCATTGGTGATGAATACCATTACATTTTTAATTGTTCAGCTTTTGATAACTGTAGAAAACAATGTATTACATTTTACTATAGAAATAGACCAAACACATTGAAGTTTTATGACTTAATGAATTCTAAAAAATGTACAGAACTGAACGAACTATGTAAACTTATTAAGGAGATCAATAACAAATTGAACTTTTCTGGGTGAAGAATGTGAATGCCTCTATCTACTTTCGTACATTATTTATTTATGTAATTGTATTGAAATATGTATAATTATCTCTATACCTTTGTAATTTGGTTTGTGAGAATAAAGATATATATATAACAGTAAATATTAAGATGCAAGATGCCAGTCCTTAAGAGGACCCCCTAATCCCTAATGTTGTTTTTGTCTAATTAACATAAACAATTTTTAATAGTTTAAGATTTCTTGTAAATTTTTAAACTGAAATTACTAAATCGATAATACAATTATTAAGTAAACACCAATTTTATTTTATTTCTGATGTTTATCGACCTAAATGGCACAGACTTGCTCCTACTCTAGGTATGTTTTTACTCAATAGTAAGTCAGCGTTACAAACATCCACTTAACAGTAACTATATAATATATTAACGATTAGCTATGCTCATCAAATAAATGAAATGCCTGGATTATTTCCGATACATATTGCAACAATCAACCGCTATCTTAAGTGTAAATGGTAATACAATTAAAATGATCGCAGAAACCCCCATTCCAGTAGACGATGTCCGTTTATCACTATTTATTGATATTAGGGAGCGTATTGCAGCAGATGTACTGTTCTTTGGAATTTTTATAATATCTCGTAGTTTCTGTAGTTCCTGTTTGAGTTACTCTTTAATCTGCTCTTTTGTAAGATGTTTTTCTCTGAAGTGACTGATTCGTTGAATAACATCGCAAGAACACAGACATCCTTTAGATGAATTCCATGACTGGTTGTCACGTGATTTGATGTTACGGGTTGTAGAGGATAGACTGGCTGTCACGTGATTTGATGTTATGGGTTTTATAGTTGGAAATACAGAGGATCGACTGTTATGCACCTGATTTGATGAAACGGATGGTATAGTTGTAAATACAGAGAGTTGACTGGTTATCACAGGATTGGTAGGCTGTTTTGTTGAAGGTTTTACCTGTTGTGTTGTAGCAGAGATGGGAATATCTGAAAAATAAGTTTATAACTTTTAAAGATTTGTTAAAGACATGTGCTAGACGTGCAAATCAAAACTTTTAAAGCGATCAAATATCAAAGAAGACTGGTGTCATGTAATTTTTTATCCAAGAAGTTTTCATAATGCTACATGACAAAGACACACAGTCAAATTTCTATATCGAAATGTTGATTGGACCGACAAAAATAATTTGATATACCAGGAATTTTTAATATCAGAAGTATATGTATGCAAATCCATCAATTGGAACAGGAAATTTACTTTGAGATAACAGAAATTTTTAGATAAAAAGGTTTGACCTAACGAGTCAACTGTTTTTTTTTTAAACAAAATTGACTATCAGGTGGCATTTAAAAGAAGGGTAATTAACCTTTATCTTAGGGGATGACCATTTGATTTTCTGGGGAGATGATTTAGGAAAAGACTGTAGTGGCCTGGTAAGACCCGAAGAATAAATAATCCTGTCCAAGACAGATAAAAATGAATATTCTGCACCACAAAATACAGGTTATATATGTGTATAAAATCGAAAAAAAGTATGCCTAGCAAAAGATGAAAATGAATATCCAGTCCACGAAAAATGTGCATGTCTTCTTCCGATAATCAAATGGTCGTCCACTTGATATATATGTGCTATTTCTACTTACTAAAAGGAATTCCTACAGCCGCCAAAGAATAATTATAACTTTGAGGTGAATCTAATCCACCACATCCTCCCATGTGCATTAAAAATTGAAAATAAAAATAATCAGGCATGTAATGAATAAGTTTGAATTTAACAGAGGTATCTTTCCAACCTGTCGTGAAATCATTTGGCATCCAAACAGGGTATGGATCAGAGTGTAAGTTAAAATAAAAAGCAAAATAGCTATTTGGTGTACGATCACAATTGTGAAAGGTAAAATCCTTGCCATTAGCCCTATATCCTTGTGTGTTGCTATATCTAGCCAAGGAAATGGGCAAAAGTCCTAGATAGATAAAATGGCAGTAAGTACCAACTCTCTTCGGTTGATTATAATCAGGGTAGCTGTCATAAAAATATCCAAGAGATTGTTTTGTGTAGCTCGACAATTGTTCTAACCTGGTTTCCCATTGAGAACCATCTGGATTTAGGTGTCGCAGTAATGCAAATGATCTGTTTGGATTCAATCTACTCATATTAATTCCAGGGAAACTTGCTTTGTTTGCAATAAACGTGTAGCCATTTTCTTCACCAAAAGCACAGTAGGCTTGAAAATCGCCTTGCTTGTCATTTTGTAACCAGTAAGTTGCATTCGAAGGATGCTCATATGCTACATATACATCTAAGTATGAGTCTACAAAACAATAGTTATGTGGAATAGTTTAATATTTACAATTGACTAATATTTTACCAATTGTATCATATTCCCCTGTTGTATCATTTTGACTTGGTGTGGATTCGAATGGTGGACAGGAGACACTTTCCCTGCCATCGCTCTTTTAAAGTTCATGCAGTTCTTTGGGGGTATTTTACTTAATTCTATTGCATAGAACTATTCAGAAAGGGAATAAATAAGTCAAATTTGTTTACACAATATTTCTGGAGTCTAAAACGTCAAATTCAGTGTCTTAATCAATTTTCTAATAACCAATCGAAATTGACTAATCTTAGACTTTTTTTTAATTTATTATTATAAGATCCCCATTGTCGACACAAAAACGAAAATTTCCCCGTGAACCGTGAATTAATTTCAAAATAATGCTTAAATATATATAAGAGTGGAATTTTTTGCAAAAATAACAAATATGTGAAACTACCGTCAATGGTAAGACTGAGTAATGCGTTATATGTGTTTGTGTTATTTATACGAATGGTTTTACAAAATACTTAAAACCTCTTTCATTCATTCTTAGATTAAGTAGTACATACTTCCATACCTTTGCATTATACCACCATGTCTATGAAATCTTACAATTTTCTGCTTAAAAAAAATGAAATATGTCGGGCAAGCAAGGGATAGAATAAATACGCTATATAATTCCTTGATGTGTTTATTGGTCTGCTTTAAAATACAGGTATTTGCAGTCTATATTGCGACGTTCTATCGTTCAAGGATATATACAGACAAAAGCGTCTGGCAAATCTTTGATTCAGAATTAAAAACTGTATGGAAAAACAAGTACTTACAAAAAGTTGAACAGTCTATTCCAGTAAATAAAACTGTAAGCATTAATTGTATTTGAAACAACATCATGTTAAAAGGAATGCAAAAAGAGATATATTTTCACTATCAGAACTTCACTATTCTATAATAGGGTTATGAATGAAATAAATAACACATTTATGCGAAGAACAGAGCATTTGTGTAATGTCCAACCCGATGTTGTTTCGGCTATTGTCTTAATTAATTGATCATGAATATTGATTAGTTTGATGCGCACGCATTTCTTGCTGATCTTGAAATTCTTGACAATTTTGCTCAAAGGATTAATCAATTAATTTTCATTTTATATTCAGATGTTCAGAGTGAAGTTGGTTATCAATCTCAGAGGCGTTATAACACTGCTAATGACCATATTCCACAGGGTTATTGTGTACGTTTTCATAGTGGTAATTTTTGTCAATTGCCTTGCAGATTTTTGCACAAGTGCTATATATGTAATAAACTCCATCCTGCTAGGAAATGCTGGCATACTGCTAATCAGCAAACTACAAATTACAATCAAAATGTAAATACTTTTCGTTCCTTTCGTACACCATTTCAAGGAACAAGACCCAGAAATAGTATGCACTCAAACACACATACCTTTCAAGCAAGCCCCAGATTTCCAAGACCACAACTCAGGTTCCCTAATTCAATCCCCATCACTAAGCATTAAAGAAATACGAAAATTTGAGGTTGATGCCAAGCTTTGGGTTAAGAAATTGCCTACACCTGTAAATGTTTTGGTAATGGCCCAATTTTTACAATATTAGGATGAACAAGAAAAAGATTTTATTTTATCCGGATTTTCTAATGGTTTTTCAGTTTGTTCAGAAAAAATCTCACCTAGCTTACAGTGTAAAAACCTGTGTTCTGCAAATAAACTTCCGGATATTTTGAGTGAAAAAATCTACAAGGAGCTATTAGCTGGAAGGTTTGCATGTCCATTTTTGACTCCCCCTTTTTCTAATTTTACAATTTCACCTCTTGGCCTATGTCCTAAATAAAAAAGGACCCAAAAAAATTCAGTTTTATTCACCATCTGTCGTTTCCTAAAGGCGATTCAGTCAATGATAGTATTGCAGAGGAATTTTGTTCAGTTCATTATACAAAGATAATAGATGCAATAAGAGGGATAAAAGATTTCAAAAGTCCATGTTTTCTTGCAAAAACAGACATTTCTATGGCTTATCGAAATTTACCATTGAGACCTGAGGAATATCATTTGTTTGGATTTATGTGGAAAGGTCTCTATTATCACGATAAATGTCTCCCAATGGGAGTTTCATCAGCGTGCCAAATATTTGAACGTTTCAGTACTGGGCTTCATTGGATAGGACAAAATTTTATGAATGAGGGTATCATGATTCACATTTAAGATGATTTTTTTATAGGTGCCCAGTCGAGGGAAATATGTGAAAGTTATCTCAAACAATTTTTGGATGTTTGTGATAAAATAGGTGTACCTATGGCTCCTGACAAAACTGTAGGCCCAGCTCATTGCTTAACTTTTTGGGGAATTGAATTAGATACGGTTGAACAAGAAGCACGTTTGCCATCTGATAAATTATCTAAATGTAGTGAGTTAATCCAAGATTTTTTAAGAAGGAAAAAAGTGACATTACGAGAGATACAGCCACTTAATGGTCTCCTTAACTTTGCATGTCAGGTAGTCCTTCCTGGCAGGGCTTTTTTGAGGAGATTATATGAAATAACCAAGACTTTAAGAAAACCTCATCACACAGTTAAACTGACCAGGGGGTGTAAAGATGATTTGTTGGTATGGCAAAGCTTTTTAGAACATTTCAATGGGAAATGTTTCTTCATCGATGAAAGGATGGTTTCAAATGGTGTATTTCAGTTGTACACTGATGCATCGGGTACTTATGGATATTGGGCAGTTTTTGGAAAGTCTTGGTTTTATGGGGAATGGAATGAGCAATGGTTAAGTCAAAACATAACTGTGAAGGAGTTGTTTCCTATTGTCTTGTCAATTGAAGTTTGGGGGAATCAGATGGCAAATAGATATATTTGTTTTAATTGTGACAATGCGGCTTTAGTACATGTACTTAATAAGCAATCCAGCACTGAGAAAAATGTAATGTTTTTGATTCGAAGACTGGTTTTGTTATCTTTACAATATAATGTTTTGTTTTCTGCCATTCATTTACCCGGCAAGTTGAATATCTTAAGTGACGCACTTTCCCCGTTTACAGATTTCCAAGTTCCAGAAACTAACGCCGGATGCAGACCCAGAGCCTACACTCATAACTCACCTACCAATCTTACCAGTTTAAATAAAACAGTTGATGATCTATTAAAATCATCATTGGCAAATTCAACAAGAAAACAGTATAATAAGATATGGATAGATTTTGGACAGTTTTGTATTTCTCATTTAAGTATAACAGACTCTGTAATACCAATATCCATTCACACATTGTCACTATTTTTGGCTTCATTATATGAAAAGGGTTATGCTCCCTCTACAATGTCAACATATAACTCAGCTATAAGTTATCGGCCCAAAATTAATAATGTATCAGATCCCACTGCATCCTTCTTAATCTATAAGTTATTCCATGGCGCTAAGAAAAAAACGTTTCACTTTTGATGGCAGATTACCTATAACAATCTCCATATTAGAGAGACTAGTCACAGGATTGAACACTATATCCACAAATCCATTTTACCAAACATTATTTAAAGCAATGTACACTTTTGCATTTTGTGCATTTTTACGGGTCGGTGAAATGACTGAGAGATCCGTGAACACTAACAATCACTGTTTAAAGACGGATAACATTGAAATACAATCTGAATAATTTATAATATCTTTCAATTCATTCAAGCACTCAGTCCCAGGCAAGATTCATAAATTCTTATTAATAGACAACAAAAAACATCTATTTGCCCAGTAAAACACTTGCTGGCATATTTGAACTACAGAAATTCTCAACCTGGCATTACCAATTTATTTTGTCATTTAAATGGGTCACCAATATCTAGATCACAGTTCATTGACATGCTAAATAGATCACTGAATTTTATTGGATTGTCATCTAAATATTACAAAGGTCATTCCTTCAGAATTGGTGCTGCTAGTTGGGCGTTGCAAAATGGCAAATCAGATAGCCAAATTCGTAGCTTGGGTAGATGGAAGTTAAATGCCTTTCTAAAGTACTTAAGACCAGATGTATCTTCAAATTAGACAACATTGTAAACAGTAACCCAAGTCATTGATTATACATTTACAAGTATTTATACTATGAATTTGTTAGGTGACGAGCAGGAGCAGTCACAGTCATAATCATTGAGGTGCTAGTATTGAATTTTTGTAATGTATATACATGTATACAAATGTCTTTTTAATTTTTGAAATGTATAATATGCTTCTAAACATATTTTATTTTTGCAATGTTGTATACAAATGTACTGTTTCATTATGCAATGTTGTATAACCATATATACAAATGTATTTTTATATGATACCTTTTTACACGCCACTTTCATTTGGTGATGAGCAGGAGCAGTCACAAACAAACTGGACAAATTTAAATAGGTTGTTTTATTACATGTACTATATTTCTTATTTAGTGTTATATTTGCAATATGAATTAAAATATATCTTTTTCATGCAGCTGCGGGTGGGAGGAATTGTGACCTGCACAATTATGTGGCAAATGTTTGGTCCCCACCTTCGCTTATCATTATAGTTGTTGTAAATAAATATGAAATTAAAGTAGAAATAAAAAAGCGCCACAAATGGTGGTACAAATTTTGCCAATAAGATGTTCTGTTTTATTTTAAAGAGAAGCGAACAGAGCTTGCTGCATAGTTAGGTTAAGTTCTCACTAAATAATACAAAATTTGGTGACTATGTTGAACGAATCTATCCCATCGAACTAGAGATAAAGGATACTACAGATACAGTTAAGTCTGCCTCATATCTTGACTTACATCTAGAAATTGACAATGAGGGTCGGTTGAAAACAAAACTTTACGACAAAAGAGATGATTTCAGCTTCCCAATTGTGAACTTTCCATTTCTATGTAGCAACATTCCAGCAGCGCCTGCATACGGAGTATATATCTCCCAATTTATACGATATTCCCGGGCTTGTGTTTCCTATCATGATTTCCTTGATAGAGGATTGCTGCTCACAAGGAATCTATTAAGCCAAGAGTTCCAAATGGTGAAGTTGAAATCATCCCTTCGTAAATTTTACGGACGCCATCACGAGTTAATTGGTTGACCGTTATGGGATAACCGTTTCACAGATGATATCGGATATGTTCCTTATGTCGTAACTACAATACCCTTCCCTTTTCACGAATGTGACTTACCGAATTAGACTATTTACCGGATTTGTAATAACATAAGCAACACGACGGGTGCCACATGTGGAGCAGGATCTGCTTACCCTTCCGGAGCACCTGAGATCACCCCCAGTTTTTAGTGAGGTTCGTGTTGCTTAGTCTTTAGTTTTCTATGTTGTGTCATCTGTACTATTATTTGTCTGTTTGTCTTTTTATTTTTGGCCATGGCGTTGTCAGTTTGTTTTCGATCTATGAGTTTTACTGTCCCTCTGGTATCTTTCGTCCCTCTTTTAAGTGTTTATAGTTGTTTCTATAGATTGCCAATGGAGGAGCATACATGCTTTTATTCAATTAATAAATGACTTATGTGACTAGTTTAATTTATTTTCAAATAGACAGGCTGGAAAGATTGAACAAATCTCACACGTCAATAAAATTATTAATAAAAATTATTACTAGTATTTTGAACTTGTTTACGAAGGATTTTCATGTAGGATACTTTTAAGCTTTTAATATCCGTATGTGATTGATTATCATACTAAACTTGGACAAAACAAATTATATTGTACCCAGTTATTTGACATGTATCTTTAAGGAGGTTGTAACCTATGTCTTTATAGATACACATATACCGTACGACAAATGTAAATGTTTATATAAACATGCCGCTTCTGTTGAGCAGACTTTTTTTTTTATCTCCTCTCTGTTGACATAAATTATCATTGATATGGTCATATTTATAAATTAACTGTTTACAAAAAATTGATTTGTTTGAAATACTTAAGGATTTCCTACCCCAGGAATAGATTAACGTAGCTGCTGGCGTACAAATTATAAGCCTGGTATCTTCGGTGAGTTTTTTGTTTTCATTTTCGATAAACAAGTTTGGTAGAAATCCGGGATAGTTTAAGAAAGTTATTAAAATTTCAAAAACTTTAACCACAGACTGAATATTTGTGGACGCCGCCGACGACGACGACGGAATGTAGGATCGCTATGTCTCGCTTTTGCGACAAAAGTCGCAGGCTCGACAAAAACGACCAAAAGACAAACCAGTCCACAAAACACAACATAGAAAGACTGAGTAACACGAACCAAACCAAAATAACGGGATGATCTCAGGTGCTCCGAAAGGGTAGGAAGATCCTGCTCCATCATTAAGGAATAAAAGAGGACGGGGTGTGACTACGACAAGTAATATATGCGTGGTCATTTGTGACACATATATTCCATAACGGTCAACAAAATCATGGTGGCGTCTGAAATGCCTCAACTTACCCATTAATGATCAAAAAGATTCCCAAAATAAGTAACCCTCTATCAAGAAAATCGTGATAAGAAAAACAGTCTCAATGAATATCATATCAACTAGGTAATATATACTCATTAATAAGGTTTTACTGGAATGTCGCTAGATAAACATGGCAAGTTTACGATATGAAATTTAGGTCATCTCTTATTTTGATAGTTTAGTTCTCAATTGACGCTCACCGGTTATTTCTTGTTGTAAGCCAAGGTATGAACTTATTAATAAGGTTAATCAAGCCAGACTTTTTGTCTCAGCCTGATTATAAAGTATATAAAAAAAACTGTTCTGTAAACGGATATCATGTCATACTACGTTGTTATCGGATAATTTATCCTGGTATCTTTGATGACTTTTTACAGTAAATAGTCGATCAGTCCCCTTTCCTTAGAATACATTCTTTTTTCAGGTAAATAAGTTAACGATACAAAGGATGTTTCTTGCTGTGTTTTAATTATCAGTCAGTATATTATCAGGATCGTATAGTTCAGACACTGAAAGTTTTTACTTGTTCTAGGATACAAATTGCTGAAAACCTTATACAAATCAAACATTTAACTGGAGACATTTGTTGCACAACTTCAGCGATAATATTTCGTGTTGTGTTAGATTTTAATCCGTCCGATATTTGGATTGGCAATTCAGAAGTAATTTCCCTCATTACATTAGCTTTGATTTCGGCTTTTATCTGCTCGATTTCTGGCGGTGTTAAATTATTCAACAATATCCCATATGAATGTGCTATTACTATAGCAAATACGAAAAAATATGTGAAAGTCATTTTGCAGTCATTAATAAAACCCCAGGAATCCATTGGAATAATCTTTGATAAGCAGGTGCTGATTTTCCAATACTGTTTTATCTTGTTCAGCTTGAAATTTGGATCTCGTAATGTATGCGTTAAAACACTGGAAGAAGTAACAAAGACTTATATATGTATATTCATGTAAAATACTCGCTCCTTCTAGCATGTGAATAATTCGAGATCGATGGGGAAGTCAGAAGAATTAAAGACAGTAACTTAAATAACTCGAGAAATTTTCAATACAAGCCTTATTTATAAAGTGTGCTAATTGCGTCTGCAGATCCTCAAGAAGTATTATTAACATCACGAATCTTGTATTGCTTATATCAAAGATTTAGCCCAACAAAATATCAAGGCTGGTTTTCAAGTTTAAAATGTAATTGCATTTATTTTCCTCATATAATTATTTATACAGAGATATATATATATATCAAGGACCGATGTGCTGTTATGTACACTGAAGAATCATTCCATTAAGCAAATATAGTTGTTGACCTATTGCTTATAGTGCTGGAGAACAGACCGAACCACGAAAATTACCAATGAACCATGAAAATGAGGTCCACGTCATCCTACAAAACAAACATCAACACCGTACAACCATTCCATACACCAAATATAGTTGACTTATTGCTTAAAGTATCTAAGAAACAGACCTAACCATGAAAACTTAACGTTGACAAATGAACAATGAAACTGAGGTCAAGGTCAGATGAGTAGATCCATCTCTCTGGAAAGTATCTAATGTGTGCCCAGTGTACAAAAATAAAGGCGATAAAAATATGATGTCTAATTATCGACCAATTGCTCTACTAACATCAGTGTCCAAGATCCTTGAGAAAATCATCTACAAGGCTATGAGTTCTGTGAATTTCATGATTTACTTATCACTGATAATTCCGGCTTTAAGAAAAACGATTCAACAGTGAATCAACTAATTACTATTACTCATGAAATTTATAAGTCATTAGATATAAACGGTAAAGATGTATGTACAATCTTTTTATACGAGTCTAAGGCCTTTGATAAAGTTTGGCACAAAGGTCTGATTTTCAAACTTAAACAATTTGGCATATGTGGTTCACTTTTGTTTCTTATAGAGAATTACCCTTCAGGTCGTACTCAAAGTCGTTATTAATGGTCAGACATCATCGAGTCAAAACACTTATGCTTGGTGTACCCCAGGGCTCTTTACTCGGTCCTCTGCTTTTTCTTATCTATGTTAATGATATTAAAGATGGAATTATTAGCAATATTAAACTGTTTGCTGATGATACTTCCCTTGTCCAACAAATTGATGATATTTCTGATTTTTTTCAAACTCTGAACAGTGACCTCGACACGTTGAACACACGGTCCCATCAATGGTGTGTAACTTCCAATCAGAAAAAACGGAGTATCTTATTATTTCTAAGAAGAAGAATATACACCATTACCCTCCATTGATCTTAAATAATGTAAATATAAAGAGAGTTACACACCATAAACATTTAGGTCTTATTTTGAACGATAAACTTTCTTGGACCGATCATATTGCTGATATTTGTAAGAAATGTCACAGTAAACTGAACACTATCTTGAGGATGCGACATTTATTACCTAGATTATGCATTGAAGTTATATAAAACATTTGTTCGTTCATTGCTAGACTATGCAGATGTCATCTACGATAACTGCTCTAGTGTTGATTCTGCAAACATTGAACATGTACAGAGACGTGCCTGCATTATATCTACTGGGGCAATCAGGGTTACAAAACATGTCACTTTATTGAAAGAGGTTGGCCTTGAGCTTCTTAAAACACGCCGTAAAGTTCATAGACTTACATATCTGTACAAAATTAAAAATCATCTTGTCCCAGATTATCTCTGTAATTTTCATCCATTATTCCGTCATAACACCGAAAACTATAACTTAAGACGACATGCCAACTTGATACCTATCAGGTCAAGAACAGTAGTATACTATAATTCTTTTCTTCTAGCTATGATTAGAGACTGGAATAGCTTGTCAGCTGAACTAATTTCAGCAACATCTTTGGCGTGTTTCAAAAGGTTGTAAGAAGAATCTCAATTCGTGTAGTAAAAAAATATATTCACGAGGTTCACAAAGATTCATACTAGATTATGCTTAGAGCTTAGTGCCCTTAATGACCACTTGTACAAATATAATCTTACATTAAATAGGTTTTGCGATTTCTGCCAAGGTAACTGTATTGAAAGCACTAAGCACTATTTAATTCATTGCGTCCATTACACGAACTATCGGATTACTCTTCTTCTTGGTATTAAGAATCTGATTTGTCCAGATATAAATATAGAAATGTTGCGGGATCTATGTCCTAACTATCTGAGCAAAATTTTAATAGAAGGTAGTGACGATTTGTCTGAAGATACTAATTTAGAGCTGTTTGAGTGTGTTTCGATATATTAAATCTTCAAACAAGTTTTCTCGATAGATCAATAACTTATTTGTACTATCTGTTTCCCTGTAATAAAACATTTAATGTATGAAACACATACATACACTTATATTCTTTTTTTTTTTTCATTTGACCTGAGTGTACTCAAAATCGTCTTTCTATAATTATTGTTTTATATTACTGATTTCAACATGATTGTAAAGTCGTGTACATGTGAGTAAGAATGAGTGAGTGATTGGATGGGTGTGTAGTCAAATTACATTTGTATGTCTTGTCCTGTACATATTGTCTTGTCTTGTGTTAAACATGTTTGTAAACTAAACAAATTTTGTTGTGAATCTGCATAGATCTATGTTGAGGAGACCCACACGTAGCCTCTGGCTGTTGGCAATCCTCTTTAAATAAATAAAGAATTAAACCTTACCAGGTAGACATGTACAACTAACCATCATACATACATCAATATATAGTTGTATGGCGTAAAGTATGTAAGAAATAAACATAATCACAAAAAACTTAACATTGACCAATGAACCATGAAAATGAGGTCAAGGTCAGATGAAACCTACCAGACAGACAAGTGCACCCAATAATCATTCCAAAAAGCCAAATATAGTTAGTTGACCTATTGCTTATAGTATGAGAACACAACCTAGCCACAAACTCAACATTGATTAATAAACCATGAAAATGAGGCAAATGCCAGATGAACTATACCCAACTCAGAACCATGAAATTAAGTTTTAAGACAATGGACATATGACAGATCGAAACTTCAGAACATAAGGTAACTGTATACAAGGTTTGAAGTATCTTCTACCTTCTGAAAAATTAAGCTTTATACAAATAGTTTATGTTGTTGCTGCTGGTTGAGCATCCCTAAGTCTCTCATTTGCAGGCAAGACAAAAACCTATTTACATCCATGCATGTACAAATTTTAAGCTGATATCAAAAAGTCATTATAAAACTGCTTAGAAGTCAATACTGATGATCATTCTCCAGAAAAGATGCAACTGTTCAAACATATTTCTCTAATTCTTAATATTTATAATTTTCCTGACCTGTTGATTATTTTTATTCAATCAAAGTGGGGTTCATTTGATCTCGGTTCTTCATTGCTCAAAATTCATGCCCGATGACGTTACATAGAAAGAACACATCTTTTTGCAGATCATTTGAAAAGATGGATTAAATTTGTCTGCATATTGTCTAAAAATCATTAGAGAAACAGATTCTACCACCAAATATCATGCAATACTATATTTTTTCCACTCGATGCAGTGGTAAAAACTATATATGTATATTATCCCTGTGGTCATAATGTAACTGGTAATGTGGATAAAATTCAAGGTAAGGTAATGATTAGAACTCCGTTGATAAACCCATAAAGTCTTATGAAGATAATTATGTAGAGACTGAATCTCAAAAGCTCTATGTATCTAGAATAAAGTCTAAACTAAAGCTGATGAGACATCCAACAATATTATTATCTTCTAACGTGGAAAAAATTTTAACACTTTAGTTTCAAACCAATTTATCCAAAAAAGACATATTGGTAAACAACTAAAAGGAAAATTGACCAAACTACAAACATTCCTTACTTTAGCATATATATGTATGTGCCTATCCCTAGTTCTAAAGTACTTAAAAAAAAAAGCATATATATTTTTCATTGAATTCTAATGTATTTATTAGGGATGTCAACGAGTACTCGAGTATTCGAGTATTGCTTAGTAGTACCGAGTATCGAATATCAAAACGATATTCAACTAATCAGTTTCCTGTTAGAATATTGCTGTCTTTTTTATATATAAACTGTTATCACCGAGATATGTCTCGTCTTTTTGTAATTTTGATAATGCAAATGTTGAAATTAAAATAGCAATACTTTAACATGTAAGTTATGCAAATATTCAAAGTCGATGAACCATGACTGAAGGTACATGGCTAAACAATCTCCATGGAATGAGATGTGCCAATGCTAATACAACTGCATACCAAATACCATCGACTTATTATAAGTCGTTCCCTTTAAACAAACCTAAACACAAACATTAACTTGTATACTATGTAAAAGTTTCAAAGTCAATGAACCATGATCAGGGGTGGGCTATATAATCTCCATGGAAACGATACTTGCAAATGCCCATAAATAAGCATACCAAATATCATTGACTTAACATTAGCAGTTCATCTTAAACTGATCTAATCACAAACTAATACATGTAAACTAAGCAAAAGTTTCTAAGTCGATAGACCATGACTGAGGGGGCGGGGCCAAATATTCTCCATGGTAATGAGATGTGCTAATGCTTATACAACTGAATACCAATTAACATTTGCCTACCCTAAATGGTTCCCCTTGGAACTGACCTAATCACAAACTAATACATGTTAACTTAGCAAAATTTTCAAAATCAATAGACTATGACTAAGGGGGCGGAGCCAAATAATCTCCATGGAAATGATATATGCCAATGCTTATACAACTGCATAACAAATATCATTGACCTACCACTAGTGGTTCCCCATAAACTGACCTAATCACAAACTAATACATGTAAAATAAGCAAAAGTTTCAAAGTCAATAGACCATGACTGAGGGGGCAGGGCCAAATAATCTCCATGGAAATGAGATGTGCCAATGCTAATACAACTGCATACCAAATATGATTGACCTACCACTTGTGGTTCACCAAAAACTAGACCTCCGTCAAGGCGAGACAATAAAGTAGCTGTTCGACCAATATTTTCTTAATTTAAGGGCAAATAACATGTCAAAAGTTGGCAGTTGATGATCAAAATGGTGTATAAAGTTTCTGCAAGTCATAAAATCACATAGTTAGCTTCATGATATGTCTACAACTTAGATTTCTGCAACATCTCAAAATCTGGAGTGATCATATAGATCCTGCATGGCTGAATCAAAAATCAGTTCATATATCAGATCGATAAAAAGCAGAAAAACATCTAACAAAAACACAGACTGGACTTGACAGGGTATTTATCATGTTTATACATTCCTAACATAAAAAAAGATACAAAGTACAGATCTGAGGGTACTCGCAGTTACTGACAGCTAGTTAAAAGCCAATAACAACTAGTAAAAGAAATCATATATCTAAGACTATCATATTTGTTTCAGCCATTTTGAAAATGGCAGTTGATGGATAAATCTTAAGGCACCTTGAATCAAAGTGGAATAACATAATTTACATATATCTATGTTTTTTTCTGAAATCTTATAATGTCTACATATATTTCATATCAGCTGTACACAATTGTATCTGTGTCCTATCCATACTTTAGACTTTGCTCACCGTACTTGTTGATGGACAGACAGTTGGAAAACCTGACAAAGTGAAAATTATAGGGCTCCGCAACCTTGATATGACATCCTAATTATAACATCCTTTTTGATTCAATGAACCATTAAAATTAGGTCAAGCAAGTTATTTTCAGACTTAAAGGCATTTATGTAAAAGATATGAATTATTCAGTTCATTGAGGGTAAGTATATATATGTCATTGCAAGTAACACCAATCTACAATTGTTTTGAAGATGATTTAAATTTCCACATTTTGTTTTATCTGAAACAATCCAATACAGTCCAATATCCAGGCCACAGAAACAGAACATATTTTATCCTTCCTTATTGGCTCAGTATGTGCGTTGTTGTCATGGACAACAAAAATGTAGCACTTTGATAAAGGTCCACTATTTGGTGCATGATACGGCACATTTGGTATTTCAGGTATGTGGTCAAGCTTTGGCTCCCTTGTGAGAATCTGACCTCCACCAGATTTAACAAGTTCTATCAAGTCTTCCTTGTGAGGAGTTGGATATTCAAAATTCCCATAGCAGTAAAACTGGTAACCATCAAATAACTTTGGTAGCTGAAAAAGCAAAGAAAATAATCTGTTAAATTTTGTAACCTTCTCTTATAAATTAGTTTAAAACAACTGTAGTGACCTGCAGAGATGTACATCCACTTCCAAATATTTGCCATCTGAATATTTCAGCACTTAAATATGACAATCAAAACAATATCCAACATATTTGGATGGAAAAACAACATCCAACGTATTTGGATGGAAAAACAACATCGAACGTATTTGGATGGAAAAACAACATCAAACGTATTTGGATGGAAAAAAAACATCCAACGTATTTGGATGGAAAAACAACATCCAACGTTTTTGGATGGAAAAACAACATGAAATATTAATTTCTGCTGAGCTTTGGCAAACATTGTTATTTTCTCTTTACGAAATTATACATTATGTTAGTGGTTACAAAACATTTACATAATAAATTTGTGGTACCATTTAAGATTTCATCTAGTGCATGCATTTTTCTTATTATATTTCCATAATGATACAAATTCAATTCCCTTAAAGAAACAAACTTAGCAAAATGGATTTTTTTCTCTTGTGAAAATTACTCCTTTAAAATTTTTGCCAATTTTCTTAAAAACAAGCTCAAATTTCCATCCTGCTTTACTGATCATGGTTGAATTTATATTGAATATTTAAGTGAAAAAGGTTATATAGTAAAACCTGTATAAAACGGCCGGCTATGGGACTATGAAAAGGGGCTGGTTTGGACAGTGGGTCGGTTTATTTAGGTTTCCGTTTTGACATGAAGTTAATGACTTGTGACATCAGATATTTTGCATGTAAAAGTTCTGTCTCATTGTAAATTGTAAACTAATAAATACAAATACCGTAATAATCTATTTATTAAAAGTTTTGCCATGATTTGTGTGAAAATATTGTGACATGAACATTACAAGTGATCCCTGCCTTTTCACCATTTAACTACACATGATCATTGTTTTGAGTCTTTGTATTCATTGGCTTTAGAAATTTCAGAAATTGGTTGTCAAATCGACCTCGGTAGCATCAGTCACTGACTCGTCAATTTCACTTTCACTTTGAGTTCATTGTTTTCATTTGCATCAGAATTCTCGTGTTGTTTGAATTGTTCAGTGATAAGAGCTCATTACTGTAACTTCACGGTTTAACACTTGCTAATTAATTATCCCGAAAAACCATCTTGTATGAACAATTGTGTTTTGATTGCATATCGATCAATACTGTTATCATGTTAAATTAATTAAACAAACCGGTTTGACAGGTAATAATTGATGTAATTAAGAGTATTGGGACTGCATAATTAGACCAGATTTTGGAATACACGGGGTCCAGTTTATAGGGGGTATTTTTACAAAGACTTTGAAGGGAAAAAAATGGGACTTCAATTTTCAGCCGGAATGGACAGGAAACCAGTTTATTCAAGGTCTGGTTTACCCAGGTTTGATTGTACAAGTATTACATGAAATTAACAGTATCAATGATTCATGTAAATGAGTTAAAGGTCAGATGAATGCTGTCAGACAAATATATATGCCTTGCAATCATTCCATACACCAAAGATAGTTAACCTACTGCGTATTATAGTACCCGAGAAACAAACCGAACCATGAAAACTAAACTTTGCCCACTGAAACATGAAAATGAGGTCAAGGTCAGATAGACCCTGCCTAACAGACTTGTACACCTTAAAATCATTCCATACACAAAATATAGACACCACCAAATAGTAATCCTTATGTCTAGCATTTTTTTACTTTCATCGAGGCGAGACAAAAAATATTAATTATTTTATCTTTTCTGAGTTTCTATTTTTAGGAAGAACAGATTTTAGCTTCTGTAAGATGCAGGGACTATTTTATCTAAGTTTGAATGATACAGACCAATCTTTCACAAAAAATATTTCTTGTTTGGATTTAAAGAGAAAATCAGCAGGAAAAAATGTCCAGAAAGACAAGGCATAATATCCCCAATTTTGCAGTTTGCCTCAATCCACTTTCACAACCTAAGACTTATAGCAACTAGAAATATTGGTCATGTGAGCTTTATCTTATGGCATATAGTTTGTCTCTCAAAGATGTACCTGCACACCAAATAATATTGCTGCATCTCACCAAAAATGTAGGTCATTATGATAAAGGAGGTTGAAACATTTCATATGCAATTTGGAAAAAAATACATTCTTTTCTCTTTTGTACACAGACCCCAAACATTTGTACATAGCTTTAAATTTCTGGCAGGTTTACCATAAAAACCCATATAGATAAGTCACCTGATTTTTCCTGTTGATCCTGCCTTTCTCTGCTGCATGAGATTCAATATTTTGACTTGAACCAGGAATCTCAAATGCTTCTTCACAGACTTTATGGCAAAATTCCAAACACATGTTCACCCCTATAAAAATAAGAACAAATCATAAAGATATAAACTGATATCTTCTCTTCTAACATCATGAACATGCCACATGAAACAAGCATAGGTTTAAGTAAAATTTCTCACAGCGTAATTTTACTTTAAATCTAAGAGATAAAAATGCTAGGAAGTTTTAATTAACCGCTGATATAGAGATATGTCTCACCAAAATGTAATTTTGATAGCATAATTTAGAGAAGGGGTATAAAATGGATACAGATATCATAAATGAGTCAAAATTTTTGATTAAATTCTATTAAAAAAAGTTAGAAATATAATGTTATCTAAAAGGCAAACAGGAAGAAGAATGGTCATTTAAATCTTTCTTTGTCTTAATAGACAAGTTTATTGATATCAAGCCTGGTTTACAATTATACTGTTGTATTAACTCATTGCCGCTTGTTTATCAAGGATTTATAATGATTAACAGTGTGAACTACGATTAAAATGTTTTTTTCCTATGGTATTGGAATTCTGTTTTTTTATCATTACACAAAACACTACCTTTTACCACTATTTATGTCATTGCTGTATAAATCATATAGAAAGTATAAAATCTGCCTATAACTTTGTGAAAGTAAAATTTTAGTTTCAGCTAATTTCAGTATCTACAAAGGAGAAGGGGCAATAAGCCCCTTATTTGGCCCCAAAATTACTGCAAATTTAAAAGTTATCATACATATCCTTAAATTTGTCCTAACTAGACTAAGGTACAAGGTTTTCAGAAAATAAAAACAAATTTCACATTAAACGAGCTACCATGGCAACAAACCATGACGAAATTTGTATGTTTTATAAAATTTCTTGAATTTCCTTGTTTTTCATCAAATTCTAAGTATATTTAAGATTGGCAAAGTATGTGCGCACCCAAGAAACAACTTTATATTCCGTGAGATTATTTCAATAGTTATAATAAAGCTTCTCTTCAATTATTTTGTTGTTTTTTGGCTGCGCACGATGTTTCCGTAATGGAAATAACAATGGAAAATTGCACAAATTCTGCATTTTTCATCTTTTTCATGAAAACAGTACATATTATGACGTAACTGTGACGTCATCATATAAAAGATCTTATGTTTTTCATTTATATTTCTTCACTCTATGCATTTCCAAACATTATGTGCCAATTTGAAATAGTTGTCAAACATTTTATTTTCTTGGGCCAAAACTGGGCCTTAATGCCCCTACTCCTTTACTATGAGCTTGCCATCAGTACTGCAAACTTCTTTGAAAACAACAAGAAGATGCTTGTGTTGTCCTGCTAAGTTAGACAACCTCATTCATCAAAGTATGGGAAACAGGAAGGTGTCAGACAGATCTGAAAAGTATTCATCGTTCACAACTCATCACTGTCAAGCTGATGATCATATATGAAGTCATTCTGTTCAATATAGTATCTACGAAAAAGTGTAACAAAATTATTTTTGGATGAACTGACAGACAGGGTGAATGCAATATAGCCCCCACTCTTAGGAGTGGGATTATCATATTTTCTTGAAATGATCTTTTTTTTAAATTTCATTCAACATTTTTATTTGCCTTGCACATTTCCAGATGTTAGCCTTATCAGAACTTTTCCAGTTTGTATTGACATGAATAATTTGAGTTGATAAAATACAGATTTGACTTAAAATGATGAGTTTTATCAAAAATGTTGCTTTTGTTTGACAAAGTTCAAAGCACTGACATCCTACAACATACTGATTATGCAAACTACGCACACATTTGGTGTACTTTTCGATAAAGTCATCAGAAACTACAAGACATTTTCAGTGAATGTTGGGATTAAATGTTCAGTTTCAGTGAGGAAACGTAGTTCTGTAGTTGATATTGGCATGTCTGGTAATTTGCCTCGTTTCAATCAATAAAAGATGTTGTTTTATTTTGAACATGTTCAATTGAGGATTTTTTTAAATTTAAATTCTTACTTTATGAAGACTTTTCTTTTTTTCTTAAACAAAGGTGTCCCTCATTGCTCTTTTGAAGGATAAGCAATTCTTTCATAGATCTGATTCATTTATAACTGGCTAAAACATGAAGAACTTTACAGTCTCTGCAACACTTACAGATAATAAGGGATACATGCACAAATCTATTAATGCTGGTTTAATGTAACACAATAAATTACTTTTCCATTGAAATGTTTTTTTTTCTCATTTTGCAAGGAAGCTCTTATTAATTTTAGTTTCCTAACAAAATGCAACAAGAATTTCATACAAGCCATTATGTGTTAGAAAATTAGGGTATTCCATTAATAAGCAGTTGAAATGTGTTGAATCTGAAAATGCATCACACAGTCTAGTATGCTCACATAAAGCCTGTTTTAAATTTCAGGAAGATATAATTTGAAGTTTTTGAGAAGAATGAGATGGAAATTTCACAAGATGGACGAACATAGGGGTAAAATAGTTACCCCCTCATTTTGGAGTGGGAGATGTAATTAGTAATTATATACATGTACATACATTCAAAATTGACAATCCATTTCCCATTAACAACACCATGCATGTATTTGAATGTTCTGGCACACATTCCATCTTTATTACAGGATGTTACTATATGTGTTACTGAAATAAAACAAAAGGGTGTTAGGACAGACATACATGTAAGTCTCAAATTGTCTTACTGCTACAGATAAAAAGAGTGCTATCACAGACATCAATCTCAACTTATCTTACTACTAGAGAGCAAAAGGGTGTTATAACAAAAGACATTGGTCTCCAAAATATCTTACTTCTACAGATCAAAAAGAGTGCTATCACAGACAGTAGTCTCAAATTATCTTACTACAACAGGTCAAAAAGAGTGTTATCACAGACAGTAGTCTCAAATTATCTTACTACTACAGATCAAAAATAGTGCTATCACAGACAGTAGTCTCAAATTATCTTACTACAACAGGTCAAAAAGAGTGCTATCACAGACAGTAGTCTCAAATTATCTTACTACAACAGGTCAAAAAGAGTGCTATCACAGACAGTAGTCTCAAATTATCTTACAACAACAGGTCAAAAAGAGTGCTATCACAGACAGAAGTCTCAAAGTATCTTACTACAACAGGTCAAAAAGAGTGCTATCACAGACAGTAGTCTCAAATTATCTTACTACAACAGGTCAAAAAGAGTGCTATCACAGACAGTAGTCTTAAATTATCTTACTACAACAGGTCAAAAAGAGTGCTATCACAGACAGTCTTAAATTATCTTACTACTACAGGTCAAAAATAGTGCTATCACAGACAGTAGTCTCAAATTATCTTACTACTACAGGTCAAAAAGAGTGCTATCACAGATAGTAGTCTCAAATTATCTTACTACTACATATCAAAAATAGTGCTATCACAGACAGTAGTCTCAAATTATCTTACTACAACAGGTCAAAAAGAGTGCTATCACAGACAGTAGTCTCAAATTATCTTACTACAACAGGTCAAAAAGAGTGCTATCACAGACAGTAGTCTCAAATTATCTTACTACAACAGGTCAAAAAGAGTGCTATCACAGACAGTAGTCTCAAATTATCTTACTACAACAGATAAAAAGAGTGCTATCACAGACAGTAGTCTCAAATTATCTTACTACAACAGGTCAAAAAGAGTGCTATCACAGACAGTAGTCTCAAATTATCTTACTACAACAGATAATCAAAGCGCGAAAGCGCTGTAAAGGCAGTTAATTACAGTATGTGTGTATTTTTAGTCCAGTTATATCATTATCTTGCATAGTACATTGTACGTATCAGAGGTGGCTTTCAGTATTTAAGATTTAGAGTTCTCTAATGATATTGAACAAGTTTTATGAATGTCATATTCTGAGCACTATATGAAGGCGATTGTTCTCACTTGTTTATGAACTAGTGCATTATGTCCAGTTAGTACCTTTTTTATCTATGTTTATAGTCAAATACTGTTTAAAATAGTTTGGCATTTTCTTTTAAGTAATAAGTAAATGTTATCAACTGTATTTTATTCAACTTTGCAAATGTGGCTTGTTACTGGTAAGTACAATGTATGGATGATAGTTGTTTCATTGGCAATCATAACACATCTCCTTATTTATATAATGATCTATATTCAACGACCTCAGGTACAAAAAAAATGTATGTAACTAAACTATGATGGGAAACCTTTGACTTCTTTCTTTAATATAAACTTTTGATTTGGTACCATAGAACTATGTAGAATAAATGTACATTGCAACATGTCAACTCTTTCAATGACAATACTTTTTTTAGAAACTATAACTCCAAGCAAAATTATATTTCCAAGTATAAAGTAATTTATGAATGAAACAAGAGTGCACACGCTGAAATGTCTCGCCTTCTTTACTAATCATTGATATTATGTTGATAGTCCTAAATATAAAGCTTTATTACAACTGTCACATAAACTTAACATTAACCAAGTAAACTAAACATTGACCAATGAACCAAGAAAATGAGGTCAAGGTCAGATGAACCATGCTAGGCAGGCATGTACAGCTAACAATTCTTCCATACAACAAATATAGTTGACCTATTGATTATAGTTTAAGAAAAACAGACCAAAACACAAAAACTTAAAACTGAGCAATGAACCTTGAAAATGAGGTCAAGGTAAAAAAAAACCTGCGTGACTGACATATAGATCATAAAATATTTCCATACACCAAATATAGTTGAACTATTGCATATAGTATTAGAAAAAAAGACAAAACTCAAAAACTTAACTTTGACCACTGAACCGTGAAAATGAGGTCAAGGTCAGATGACACCTGCCAGCTAGACATGTACACCTTACAATCATTCCATACACCAAATATAGTAGACCTATTGCATACAGTATAAGAAACAGACCAAAACACAAAAACTTAACTATAACCACTGAACCATGAAAATGAGGTCAAGATCAGATGACACCTGCCAGTTGGACATGTACACCTTACAGTCCTTCCATACACCGAATATACTAGACCTATTGCTTATAGTATCTGAGATATGGACTTGACCACCAAAACTTAACCTTGTTCACTGATCCATGAAATGAGGTCGAGGTCAAGTGAAAACTGTCTGACGGGCATGAGGACCTTGCAAGGTAAGCACATACCAAATATAGTTATTCTATTACTTATAATAAGAGAGAATTCAACATTACAAAAAATCTTTTTTTTTTTCAAGTAGTCACTGAACCATGAAAATGAGGTCAAGGACATTGGACATGTGACTGACGGAAACTTCGTAACATGAGGCATCCATATACAAAGTATGAAGCATCCAGACCTTCCACCTTCTAAAATATAAAGCTTTTAAGAAGTTAGCTAACGCCGCCGCCGGATCACTATCCCTATGTCGAGCTTTCTGCGACAAAAGTCGCAGGCTCGACAAAAAGGAGTTCTTAATTAAGTAATAAACTGATTCGCTGAGCGCAGCTGGATACACCCACAGAGGTCCAACCCTGAACAGTTGAGGCAAAAATGGACACAATATTCAAGCTTGATACAGGTCTGAATTTGGATTGTAATTAAATATTTGACATATTATAGTTTCTGAATAAATGTAGTCAAAGAACTTGAAATCGGTTATATGAATTGAATTTATATTCAGTTCAAGATTTCTTGCTGTTGTGCAATACACTGTGCTGTTGCGCAATACTTAATAAATCTGTTGCCAGACTATAAACAAATAAAGTTCAATTTCTTCTCAATGTCATATTTGAAATTTATGAAAATCAATAGGGAGATTACATCAATAGCTATAAATAATTCACCAAAGTTTCATGCGAACTGCTTAAAGCATTTTTGAGTTGTTGTCCAAAAACTGGAAAATCCCCCCCTTTTTAATAAATAAAACCCCATAACTCAATAATGTAAAATCTAAAATTTATAAAATTCTAAAGGGAGCTTACGGATTGATAATTTAGTCTTAGATGCAAGATTTTTTTATCAGTTAATTGTGGCTTTGAACTAGCTGTCAGTAAATGCGAGTACTCTCAGATCTGTACTTAGTGTCTTTTTGTTGTTTGGATGTACAACTACCCGGCCACGTCCACTTGTATTTGTATTTATCCATCTGATGAGTTAAGCCTCTTTCAACTGATTTTTATAGTTCGTTCTTATATTGTACTGTTAAACCACTGTCCCAGGTTAGGGGGTGGGTTGGGATCCCGCGAACATGTTTAACCCCGCCACATTCTGTATGTACATGTATGTGCCTGTCCCAAGTCAGGAGCCTGTAATTCAGTGGTTGTCGTTTGTTTATGTGTTGCATATTTGTTATTCGTTCATTTTTTGTACATAAATTAGGCCGTTAGTTTTCTTGTTTGAATTGTTTTACATTGTCATTTCGGGGCCTTTTATAGCTCACTGTGCGGTATGTGCTTTGCTCATTGTTGAAGGCCGTACTGTGACCTATAGCTGTTAATTTCTGTGTCATTTGGTCTCTTGTGGAGAGTTGTCTCATTGGCAATCATACCACATCTTCTTTTTTATATTTACATCAACAGATATAAACAATTCACCAAAGTCAAGGTGAGACAACAAAACTTAGTTGTAAGATCTCTGAAATTATTTACACGGTACAAGTTTTTCTAATTGTTGGAGATTGTATGGTGACAGTAACACCTGTAACTGCTTAACTCATTTCTTATGCACTTTGGTTCGATAAACTCACTGAATATCATACCACATCTCCTTATTTTTATATGCATTACAATTTACATGTGCATGTAATTGTAAATAATATTTATATATATATATCAGAACAAACTTCATTGCGTCACTTTTATTTATGCATCCTTTGGCACAATACAAGTTCTAAAATTACACAACATAAAACAACTAAATGTTATTTCAGATGAAAGTTTTGTTTCAGTTCCATTCATAGGATTTATTAGAATTTTGTATGTTTTGCCAAGTCCAATAATTAGCTCTATGTGCACGTGTTAATTGGAGACTTTTCTATCCCGTATAAGAGTTTTGGAACTAATTCTGTTTCTTTTTTTGAAAAAAGTGAGCAAACAAATCTTGCACATTTAAACCTTTGTCTGCCATCACACTGTCACCTAGATCACATAATTGAACTATTCTACATCTTTCAACTATTTCACAGTCACTGGTACAACCAACATATGCATTAGAGACATAGTTGACTAATCCACCAGGTGTCGAACATACAAGTATTTTCAGTGTTTCTGTTTTTATATGATGAAAAGGTTGCCTGAGCTCTAGGAGCTTTAGGTTTTATCACGGGATATTCTGTGCTGTCAGTAATAATCCAAGTTGTAGGAAACTTTAATTCTAAGTTGGATGGCGAAAAATACCTGACTAAACCACTAAATGGCCAAGTGTTAGCCTCACGCTACTGTTTAGACATAAAAACAATCCATGTTTACACAATATTCTTAACACTAGTTTCAATCTAGAATCTAGACAGTTCAAAGTTGGTTGTATAATGCATCAATTTCATCAAAGTCATAAAAAAACTGATTTTCAAATGACACCCTATCAATTTGAAAATATATGTATCTCAAACAATGTGCTGTTGGACCAAGTGTGGTCAAAACAAATAAAAATTTAGTATACAACTCTAAACCGGTATAAAAATGCATGGCTGTGTCACGTGTCTTCATTTTAAAATTCTCTGCTGAAAATATAGACATTGATGGTGTTTGCGTAATTCCATCTGTAAAGCTCAACATTAGCTCGGCAGTTGGTGGTGGACAGTCATAAATCCTGTCTGCAGTATGAATTACTTCTTCAGGAAAACCAACTTTACAATCAAAACTTTCCTCTAGATTTCTACTACAATATTCATCAAGTTTAGTTCTTTTGTTTTCACAGGAAACTGCCCTGATTTTTCTTTTTGCGGACGATTCAGTCTCTTGCTTGGTCCAGGAAAATAGGCTGGGATTGGCAGTAGACTTAAGTCTCTGTATGGTGGGTTTGTGCCCTGAAAAAGGTTATAAAACATTAGTTTTTTGATAATTAAATGAACTTCCATTAGCAATGCATACTTTGTACAGAAGCAAGTTAACTCGTACCACGTAAACTCGTACCAACGTAAACTCGTACCACTGGGAAGTCGTACCAATCAGAACTCGTACCACTGCAAACTCGTACCATTAAAAATATATTCAAAAATACAAAAGTTTTATGATTTTTTTTTTGGTAAACTAAATAAAAAAAATTGAATTACTTGAATTTTATACTAGATTTTAATGAAAACTTAGACAAAAATACGAATGTTTTATGATTATTTTTTTTTTAAGCTTTATACAAAAAATTAAAATATCTTTGAAATTTATACCAGATTTTAATGAAAACTTAGACAAAAATACAAATGTAATTTCTTAATTACCATGCTAATAAATATATTAAATTCCTTTGATTGTGTGATTATTGGTTGATTATTAACTAATCAACTTGGGTTTTTTTATCTTTAACTAATCAACTTGTATAATCATATAAGCATGGTCATATTCTGCTGAAATGTGCTGAATATTGTATAAAAATAAATTTCATACTTTCTAACTGTTGGTCATAAACAATTTTAAACCTTTTAAACACAATCAATAAATTCTTTCATTAAATAAAATTCCTTTTAGAAACAATAGAAAAATACCCAAATCTATTCAATGTTACTGATTTGGAATGATTAAAAATTAAATCAAATAGTTGTCAGTAAAAGTTTAAATAAAATGCTCCGCAGGCCGCAGCTTGATACGACTGCAGAGGTCGAACCCTGAACAGTTGGGGCAAGTATGGACACAACATTCAAGCTTGATACAGCTCTGAATTTGGATTGTGATTAAATATTTGACACAGCATAGGTTTCTGACACAGAATGAATGTGGTCTAAGAACTTAAAAATTTTAAATTGGACATTCACCTATTATGGTCCAATATCCAAAATCTAAATACATGGTTAGATTCAGCATATCAAAGAACCCCAAGAATTCAATTTTTGATGAAATCAAACAAAGTTTAATTTTGGACCCTTTTGACCTCAATGTGGACAAAGTTGATAACGGGGCCCAAAAATCAAAAATCTAAATACATGGTTTGATTCAGCATATCAAAGAACCCCATATATTCAATTTTTGTTGAAATCAAACAAAGTTTAATTTTGGACCCCGATTTGGACCAAATTGAAAACTGGGCCCATAATCAAAAATCTAAATACATGTTTAGATTCAGCATATCAAAGAACCCTAAAAATTCAATTTTTGTTAAAATCAAACTAAGTTTAATTTTGGACCCTTTGGACCTTAATGTAGACCAATTTGAAAACGGAACCAAAAATTAAGAATCTAAATACACGGTTAGATTCGGCATATCAAAGAACCCCAATAATTCAATTTTTGATGAAATCAAACAAAGTTAAATTTTGGACCCTTTGGACCTCAATGTGGACCAATTTAAAAACGGGGCCCAAAATCCAAAAACTTAATACACGGTTAGATTCAGCATATTAAAGAACCCCAAGAATTCAAGAATAAAACCCCATTGAAATTGATCAAGAAATAAGCAATTTATACGAAGTATCTTCTTTTGCACAATACTGTGCAATTGAATATTTCTTGCTATTGTGCAATACTGTACAATTGACAATTTCTTGCTATTGCGCAATATTGTGCTATTGGATATTTCTTGTTATTGCGCAATACTGTGCAATTGAAGATTTCTTGCTATTGCGCAATACTGTGCAATTGAAGATTTCTTGCTATTGTGCCATACTGTGCAATTGAAAATTTCTTGCTATTGCACAATACTTATTATATAATAATTTACACATCCTGTTTGGTGTGTATCTCCTACCATATCATTATTATTTGCTTTTAAATATTAATCAGAAATAACCAACTTAAAATGGAAAATTTTAAAAGAAAAAAAAAAGGAAAAAAAGAAAAAAAAAAATCCCCCCCCCCCCAAATTTTTTTGAACCCCCTTATGATTCATCACCCCCAAACTCAATCCCAGCCTTCCCTTTGTGGTATGGTACCTGGCAGTACAATTTCAGAGAGATCCATACACTTGAACACAAGTTATTGTCTGGAAACTAGAAAAATGCTTATTTTTGGCCCCTTTTTGGCCCCCAATTTCCTAAACGTTTTGGGCAATTACCCCCAAACTCAATTCCAGATTTCCCTTTGTGATATGGAACCTTGTACAATTTCAGAAATATCCAAACACTTACACACAAGTTATTGTCATGAAACTAGAAAAATGCTTGTTTTTTGCCCCTAATTCCTAAAATTTTGAGGCAATTACCCCCAAAATCAATTACAGCCTTCCCTTTGTGATATGGAACCTTGTGGTACAATGTCAGAGAGATCCATACACTTACACACAAGTTATTGTCTGGAAGTTACAAAAATGCTTATTTTTGGCCCCTAATTCCTTAACTGTTGGTACCATAACCCCCAAAATCAATCCCAACCTTCCTTTCGTGGTATTGAACCTTATGGTAAAATTTCATGGAGATCCATTCACTTAAACTTAAGTTAGAGTGCGAAAACCAATGTGTCTTCGGACGACGACGACAACGTCGTACCAATATACGACCAAAAAATTTTTAATTTTTGCGGTCGTATAACTACCACTAGCCACAGATCTGCACTACAAATGTTAATCATGTTTTAAAGTGGATTCAGAAATTTTTAATTTTTGCGGTCGTATAAAAAGAGTCTATTCAAGGGAGACAACAAAGCCAATCTGCCACGGTTTTCTCTATCCAATTAGACAAGGAAAATTAGCTACAAATTGGTTATTGTAATTTCAAATTATATACATTTTACAGACTTAAGAGGTATTGAGTGAAATTAAAGTATATATTCATCATTAAACACCATTTGAATGCATTTAAATAAGTGGGTACGAGTTTACAATGGTATGAATTTACCGTGGTACGAGTTAGCAGTGGTACGAGTTTGCATTGGAACGAGTTTTTGTTTAGTGGTACAAGTTGACATTGGTACGAGTTACAATGGTACGAGATAACTATAATTCCTTTGTACTCGTAACCTGGCAAAATATTAACTAGATTTATTCATTACAATCTGGATAAAACTATGTTAGCCTGATTCAATGTACATCAAAATGTATGTTATGTAAATCCAAAGGACAAACAATGAGAGACGTATGCAACAAACATACATTGTTTGTACCTAAATAACTATAATATAGATGAGAGCATGTCATTGTTTTGTTCCTGTTAACATTATCATTGATATTTTTCAAGAAAGTCTATGAGGCATAGCTTATGCATTCCTGTCATTACTACATAAGCATAATTACTGCTAAAATAATTCTCAGTATGATATACCTCTTGTAAGAAATCATTATAATTGTAGCAAGCACCAAAAAATCTCAAAACAGATCACATTGAATCGTAATCCAAAAAATTATGACGTCTTGAATTAACCACCCCCTTTTATTCTAAAACGATAATTGCGGTTGTAAACTGACTTTGGTTTATTCGCATGGCGATTACATATATAACTATATATTTTAAAAAGAAAATAGAGTTTTACCATGAATAGTTTCCTGCACGTAGTCTTTTTCAGTAAAATGTGCCTTGCAAACAACAGCTGATTGAGATGGACTCCACGATTTCATCGTGTTCTCGTCCAATCTGCGTATGGGCCATGGCGTTGATCCAACTTTTCCTTCTTTTTAAGTCATTTGGAAATGCATGTCCTCCTCTTAAATGACATCCAGGTACACAACAACAAGTACTTGGCATCGTTAATTAAAAATGCAACTGTAATAGTTGCACAGTGCAGAAACCGGAAGTTGAAGTACAGGATCGGCTACCACGGCGCCACCTATTCAGGAACGATAATTTCTTACTTTATATAACTGCGAAATAACAATAACGTTAGACGGGTTCGCGTGCATAAACAGAAATGCGCTTTAAATTGTATAATATAATTCATGTTCAGTCGACCTTTAATTATTATATCAACGACTGAAATGATTTATAAACATCTAGATTGCAGAAAACACTCGAAATTAACCCGAGCTCTTTCCACACGGAATTCAAATAATTCTAGTTTGTCAATCGGTTGACTGCTTATAATGTAAAATACAAATATATCACAAGTTTTTAAAACTAACAAAACACAATGATCGTTTCTCTATTTCCCAATGTAAATGAAATGAGACAAAAAACATTTTATACCACAATAAGAAGAGGAGAGAATCAACATTTTCCGGATCTACTTGGAGCTAAATGACCCCCCACGTAGATAAGTTGGATATCGCGGAAAGAAATATTAACACGGCAACTAGAAAGGCATTAAAGCACTGCCTTTAAAAATAGTGCTATCACAGACAGTAGTCTCAAATTATCTTACTACAACAGATAAAAAGAGTGCTATCACAGATATGTCAAATTATCTTACTACAACAGATAAAAAGAGTGCTATCACAGACAGTAGTCTCAAATTATCTTACTACTACAGATAAAAAGAGTGATATCACAAACATAAGTCTCAAATTATCTTAATCCTTGTACCCATCTATTATAAAATTTCAAACTATCAGCAAAAAGAGGTAAAACAAAGATTATTGATGATAGAATCAATTATCAAAAACAAACCCGGCCTTAGAAAGTTTAATACTCTATAACATAAATTCTTAAAGTCTAAGACAAATAAACCTGTTTTTTACCTTCAGGGCAGAAATCTTCGACCACTCTGCCCTGTATAACAGTTGCACACTTCTGCAGTAGTATTTTCTGCTCTCTAGATAATGCTGTGTGCAGTAAACAAGGCTGCTGGTATTCTAGTACATCTACGACCTGAAAAAATGTTAATAGCTATAGTTACCGACATGAAAGAAGTTTATCCCCCAAACAGTTTGTCTTACGAAATTTAAATAAACTTTATTTTCCAGAAGTCTTAAGATCTGGATAATCAATGTCTCGAATACAAACAAGAGGCTCTCAAGAGCCTGCATCACTCACCTGTAATTTTTTGCTTAAATCTTTCATCAATGATTATTTTTGCTTTTCAATATATATTAATGAGTGGCTTAAAATTGCCATTTAAATGTTCTTTGTATCTGTCATATTTTCTTCAAAAGCAAATAAACAGCTGCGCCATGAGCGCATGATACGCCCGTCGTCTTGTGTGTGAATTTTTATGCAATAAGCATAAATAGTTTCTGACATACGGCGTGACATGCGAAAACCCCCCCTTTTTTTTTTTACAAAAAACTCAATATCTCTAAAACAAAATTTTGAATCAAAACCAAAAAGTATACAGATCTTTAGATTAATATAACTAAGAAGTGTGTAAAATTTTAAACAATAATCATAAATCGTTTTTGAGATACGGCGCGACATGTGAAAACCCCCCCTTTAAAAAAAAAAAAAAAAATCAATATCTCAAAAATAAAATTTTGAATCAAAACCAAAAAGTCTACAGATCTTTAGATTAATATAACTAAGAAGAGTGTAAAATTTTAAGCAATAATTATAAATCATTTTTGAGAAACGGCGCGACATGTGAAAAACCCCTCCCCCTTTTTTTACAAAATACTCAATAATTCAAAAATAAAATTTTGAATCATCACCAAAAAGTATACAGATCTTAAGGTTAATATAACTAAGAAGTGTGTAAAGTTTTAAGCAATAATCATACACTGTTTTTGAGATACGGCGCGACATGTGAAAAACCCCTCCCCCTTTTTTAACAAAATACTCATTATCTCTAAAATAAAATTTTGAATCATCACCAAAAAGTATACAGATCTTAAGGTTAATATAACTAAGAAGTGTGTAAAGTTTTAAGCAATAATCATAAATTGTTTTTGAGATACGGCGCGACATGTGAAAAAAAACACACACCTGTTTTAGTTACAAAAAGTTTTAATCTTATTTTCACCAAAAAGTACACAGATCGTTTGACCATCATAAGAAACAACTATGTTAAGTTTCATGAAATTTGGATAAGTCATTCTCAAGTTACGGTGCGACATGTTTACGTCGGACAGACAGACGGACAGACGGACAGACAGACGGACGGACAGACGCCGGACATTTGTATACCATAATACGTCCCGTCAAAAATTTGACGGGCGTATAAAAATGCATTTTACCCCTATGTTTCATTTTAGCCATAGTGGCTATGTTTCTTGACGTACAAGGAAATAAAACACAAAATTTATACAAGATACTCTGAAACTCATTCAGCCCAAGTTTGGCTGAAATTGATTCAGTAGTTTCAAAGGAGAAGATTTTTTAAAGTAAGCAAACTAGATCAGATGAACAAATTGTGAAAAATTGTCTTTAAAGGACAATAACTCCTTAAGTGGTCAGTTGACAATTGTGGTCATAAAAAAATTATTTGTATATCTTACTTTGCTGAACATTTTTGCTGTTTACAGTTTATCTTTATCTATAATATTCAAGATAACCAAAAACTGCAAAATTTCCTTAAAATTACCAATTAAGTGGCAGCAACCCAACAATGGGTTGTTAGATTCATCTGAATATTTCAGGGCTGATAGAACTTGACCTAATGAACATTTTTACACCATGTCAGATTTGCTCTAAATGCTTTGGTTTTTGAAATATAAACCAAAAACTGCATTTTACCCCTATGTTCTATTTTTAGCCATAGCGGCGATGTTTTTTGACAAAACAGAAAATAAAACCCAAACTTTATTCTAGATACCCTAAGGATCATTCAGCTTAAGTTTGGTTGGAATTGGTTCAGTAGTTTCAGAGGAGAAGATGTTTGAAATAGTTTACACTGGATGGACGCCAGACGACGCCGGACGCCAAGTGATGGCAAAAGCTCACCGTTTCGAAGATGTTCAGTCTATGTGTCTGTAGTGTATGGCATACATTCACAAACATTTTTACACTTGTAAGCAAATTTGCCATTACTTGAGGTAACTATGTCTATTGTTCTTGACCTAATGACTACAAAGTTCAAACAGGAATTTATCAGTTACATAAGTAATAGGTTAACCATGTTGCAACAATTGGTGTACATGTCTGTCTAACAGATTAACCTAACCTGAACCTCATTTTTCAGTAAAAACATTTAATAACAATTTTTGGAATGCAGCAAGATTATTATTGAGGGTAAATATTTTAAAAATATTTAGAAATCGATTGTGCTACTTTTAATTGTGATGTCAACTAGAAGTTTCAACTGGAATATAAATTAGCAATGATTTGGGTTTTCTTCTAACCTTAAAGTAGTAGTTAATCATAGTATTTTGTAATTTTATAATGGAAAATAGATTTGATCCTGTTGCATGCAATCATTTTATCTTTTAAGGTTGCATCTATTCCTGCACTGAATTCTTTTTTTTCTTTCTACATAATAAAATTAAAAGTTTGATTTCAATAAACTGTTCACACAGAGATATATATCTCCCCTTTTTGTAATTTTGATAGTAAAATGCAACTATTGAAATTAAGATAGCGATACTTTTACATGCAACTTATGCAAAAGACCATGACTGAGGGGGCAGGGCCAAATAATCTCCATGGAAATGAGATGTGCTAATGTTAATACAACTGCATACCATATATCATTGACCTACCACTAGGGGTTCCCCATAAACTGACCTAATCACAAACTAATACATGTAAACTAAGCAAAAGTTTCAAAGTCAATAGACCATGACTGAGTGGGCGGGGCCAAATATGACAACATTTGTAAAACTACTTATACAATCCGGTGGACAAGAATGTTTTGAATTAATACGCATAGGCTAATAAAACAGCAATGTTGTGCACCCAAAATGTTTCATTATTGTCAAAGAATTGTAAAAAATACTTCAAGACAGAGTTCTCAAAAATTTGTTGTCCCAAGGTTTCGACCACCAAAATTTTGCAAAGGACTGACACAATTTTGGTATTTTGCAATAGAAATAATAGTGGGAACCAGCAGATTTTCTTCAAGGACCACCAGGGAAAAACAGATTTCAAGAACTCTGTAAAGATACAAAAGGAACTGTCACTTGCAGCCATGCTTTTGCATGATCAATTTACCATCTTTGCCAATGAAACAAAATAAACATAAATATTTTTTGTTATTCTTATAGTTTCATGTTCTTGTTTTTTTTTTTAAATCATCACATTATAACTATTAAACCAATGTTAACAGTTGTCTTCATTTTATCTAAACAGATAACTATTCCCCAATATGTATTTTCTTGTATAAAGGGAGTTAACTCTAAGTGTTTTCAAAATTTTGTTCTGTTTCAAAATTAACTAAACAAGGAATGTATAGTTCCAGTGTATTAAAATCATAGAATGAGAAAAGTTATCAAGTAATGAAATAAATCATATGAACTTGGTCTAAAGTCTTTTAGCAATCATTTAGGCTGATATCCCCTGGGGGCATTTAAATAGTAACATGCATGGGCT
The DNA here is from genome assembly GCF_021869535.1 of Mytilus californianus. Classification (NCBI taxonomy): domain Eukaryota; kingdom Metazoa; phylum Mollusca; class Bivalvia; order Mytilida; family Mytilidae; genus Mytilus; species Mytilus californianus. The sequence continues at coordinate 98,774,754 of NW_026262668.1, forward strand.
TGTGGATTTGTTCAGGAAAAGCATGGTAATTTAGTTCTATTATTGATGATCAAATAAATACAATTTTTAACAAAAGAACATTGAAATTTGAAATATGTTTTGATATTCTAAATAAATCATTGCTAAAATTATTTATATGCAAGTTTAACCAGTTAAACATAAGAAATTTAACAGATAAACATAAGAAACAATTTCAAAACGATCGTTTGTTGTCTGTTGTTAGAAGAGGGCAATGGGTAGTCTACCCAGCAATTTTTTAAATGAAAGGAATCTCTAAACTGGTCAATTGTCGATAATAAAAAAAATTCTTTGTTTGAAAAAGGGCTTTCTATACATTTGTTTAGTCACCAGTTCCCCCTGTATGAAGGATCCATGGTGCTATCTGAATATACTTTATAACAGAAAGTTTTATAAATGTTGTGCTATGATTTTAAGGAAACAATTCTATTTCAAATCTAATAGAAAACACTGCAATGAACACTACCCAAATCTCCAACGTGTAAAGTGCCAATGTTTCAATGCCCTCACTTACCAGTAAGACCTGAGATTTCCTAAAGTCAGTTACTTGGGAGACTTCCCAATGTAAGAATATGCTGGATTTTCAGTCGATTTATGTTCTGTGGAACTTGTATTTCAAGATTTGTTACAATCCTACTCAATAAATAACCAGGACTATTGTTTGATGATTTACAATATCCAAATCAATATTTACATGCTGCTTTTCAAGCAAATTTATTAATCACACAACACACTCCTTTCACAATTTATTACAAATAGATAATTGAATAAAAATTTAACATGACTCCGTTTGTTAAAGGGAAAATTCACGATTTTTTACTTATCATCTTATTATGTTCATAATACCATAAAAAACATATTCACCAAGTTTTATCTAGATATGAACACTAATAAAGAAGAAAATTGGGAATTATTAATTTTATTTATTCGAACTTCCTGACTTCTGTGATGTAGTTTAAGTCTTTTTGCATGCCGGGAGTGGATTAATCTGATTTTAAGTCTTGTTCGTTAATCATCTTATAACGCGATTTAAAGCGCATCGACGACTTTTGGCGTAGCTATTAACCAACTAATAATTCAGAAAGAAAAGTGATCAGCCGTGCAACTTTCAAAATCAAAATGCACCTTTTATATTTTAAGGATTTCTGATATGATTATAGTAATAAAAGTAAATCATACAATAGAATTTTTTTATGATTTTTTTTCCGACGGATATGTTGAACAAACATATATAACTGATAGTGTAATAAAAAAATGCATGTTTGTATTCTCACCTATTACTTCAGTCGAGGATTTGTCTTACTATACAAATCCTTGCTTCAGTCTAGTACTGTGTAAATACAATGCATGTGTATTATACTGACACCACCTGGTAAAGGCGTGGTTAAATTCACGGTTATTAAAAGATTAGCATTATGTAATTTTAATCTTTTGATCTTCACAAGCGTTTTGTTTGGCCTCAAGGGTTCAACGTTGTAAGTATGAAAAACATGGGGGGAAAAGGGATAAAACAGAAGTGCGGGTTTGAGACAGGATATTTTTTATTATTATTTGGGGAGGAATATGGTGGCAAAATAACTGAATAGCCGTTATATATTTTTTAATATTTTGCGTTAGCTCAATTTTTAATAAATAGGTGATCATTTTGTTGTAACATCGAAATTCTGAATTACTTTCAATTAAATAATTTTATAGAAACAAATGGCTCACGAAAACGAGCGTATAAATCAAAAATGTACTATTTCAAATTATCATCGGTAACCTTGAATATTTATTTAAATGTGCAGAGAAAATTATCAGTAACATTAATATAGTTTGGTCCGTCCAAAGCGATCTACATTTACCTAATCGGGAATGCCCTGATTAAAATATTCTAAATCTCACAACGTATAAATTCTTTAGCTATTTGACCAACGATGTTTTAAAAAATTAACAGAATCAATCTAATGTCAACTTTCCTTTTTTGAATGGAGAAAGACTGGCGGCATCAATTTTCAATGTGCTTTATATCTTGTACCTTTGCAAGACTTATAATTCATTCATAAACCCACTCTAAACCAGAGACATATATACGTCTGTTTAAACTGACAAGCATACTCCTAAAACGGACAAGCAGTATATTCTTTAAATTTCTGTGATTTAATACCAAGAAAGAAATCAAAGCACGAAAGCGCTGTAAAGGCAGTTAATTACAGGTTGTGTGTATTTTAAGTCCAGTTATATCATTATCTTGCATAGTACAGTGTACTTATCAGAGGTGGCTTTCAGTATTTAAGATTTAGAGTTCTCTAATGATATTGAATAAGTTTTATGAATGTCATATTCTGAGCACTATATGAAAGCGATTGTTCTCACTTGTTTATGAACTAGTGCATTATGTCCAGTTTGTACCTTTTTTATCTATGTTTATAGTCAAATTAGTACCAGGATTATAATTTAATACGCCAGACGTGTGTTTCGTCTACATAAGACTCATCAGTGACGTTCAGATCAAAATAGTAACAAAGCCAAACAAGTACAAAGTTGAAGAGCATTGAGGACCCAAAATTCCAAAAAGTTGTGCCAAATACGGCTAAGGTAATCTATTCCTTGGATAAGAAAATCCTTAGTTTTTTCATTGGCAATCATAACACATCTCCTTATTTATATAATGATCTATATTCAACGACCTCAGGTACAAAAAAAATGTATGTAACTAAACTATGATGGGAAACCTTTGACTTCTTTCTTTATATAAACTTTTGATTTGGTACCATAGAACTATGTAGAGTAAATGTACATTGCAACATGTCAACTCTTTCAACTCCAAGCAAAATTATATTTCCAAGCATAAAGTAATTTATTAATGAAATAAAATGCTCCGCTGGGGCACAGCTTGATACGACCGCAGAGGTCGAACCTTGAACAGTTGGGGCAAGTATGAACACAACATTCAAGCTTGATTCTGCACTGAATTTGGATTGTAATTAAATATTTGACACAGCATAGGTTTCTGACACAGAATGAAAGTGGTCTAAGATACTTAAAAAAATTTAATTTACCTATTCAAACCATATCATTATTATTTGCTTTTATATATAAATCAGAAATAACCAATTTAAAATGGAAAATTTTAAAGAAAAAAAAGGAAAAAGAATCCCCCCCCCCCCCCCCAAACTTTTTGAACCCCCTTATGATTCATCACCCCAAAACTCAATCCCAGCCTTCCCTTTGTGGTATGGTACCTTGCAGTACAATTTCAGAGAGATCCATACACTTGAACACATGTTATTGTCTGGAAACTAGAAAAATGCTTGTTTTTTGGCCCCTTTTTGGTCCCAAATTCCTAAACGTTTAGGGCAATTACCCCCAAACTCAAACCCAGCTTTCCCTTTGTGATATGGAACCTTGTAGTACAATTTCATAAAGATCCATACACTTACACACAAGTTATTGCCATGAAACTAGAAACATGCTTGTTTTTTCCCCTTTTTTGCCCCTAATTCCTAAAATTTGGAAGCAATTACCCCCAAATTCAATCCCAGCATTCCCTTTGGATATGGAACCTTGTGATACAATGTCAGAAAAATCCATAGACTTGCACACAAGTTATTGTCATGAAACTAGAAAAATGCTTGTTTTTTGCCCCTTTTTGGCCCCTAATTCCTAAAATTTGGAGGCAATTACCCCCAAAAATCAATCCCAGCATTCCCTTTGTGATATGGAACCTTGTGGTACAATGTCAGAGAGATCCATACACTTACACACAAGTTATGTCTGGAAGTTACAAAAATGCTTATTTTTGGCCCCTAATTCCTTAACTGTTGGTACCATAACCCCCAAAATCAATCCCCACTTTCCTTTTGTGGTATTGAACCTTATTTTAAAATTTCATTGAGATCCATTCACTTAAACTAAAGTTAGAGTGCGAAAACTAATGTGTCTTCGGAAAATGACACCGACGACGACAACGTCATACCAATATACGACCACAAAAATTTTTTTGCGGTCGTATAAAAAGGAGTTCTTAATTAAGAAATAAACTGATTCACTGAGCGCAGCTGGATACACCCGCAGAGGTACTACCCTGAACAGCTGGGGCAAAAATGGACACAATATTCAAGCTTGATACAGGTCTGAATTTGGATTGTAATTAAATATTTGACATATTATAGTTTCTGAATAAATGAAGTCAATGAACTTGAAATCGGTTATATGAATTGAATTTATATTCAATTAAAGATTTCTTGCTGTTGTGCAATACTTAATAAATCTTTGCCAGACTATAAACAAATAAAGTTCAATTTCTTCTCAATGTCATATTTGAAATTTATGAAAATCAATAGGGAGATTACATCAATAGCTATAAATAATTCACCAAAGTTTCATGTGAACTGCTTAAAGCATTTTTGAGTTGTTGTCCAAAAACTGGAAAATCCCCCCTTTTTTAATGAATAAAACCCCATAACTCAGAAATGTAAAATCTAAAATTTATAAAATTCTAAAGGGAGCTTACGGATTGATAATTTAGTCTTAGATGCAAGATTTTTTTATCAGTTGTTAGTGGCTTTGAACTAGCTGTCAGTAACTGCGAGTACTCTCAGATTTGTACTAAGTGTCTTTTTGTTGTTTGGATGTACAACTACCCTACCACGTCCACTTGTATTTGTATTTATCCATCTGATGAGTTTAGCCTCTTTCAACTGATTTTTAGAGTTCTTTCTTATATTGTACTGTTACACCACTGTCCCAGGTTAGGGGGAGGGTTGGGATCCCGCTAACATGTTTAAGCCCGCCACATTCTGTATGTACATGTATGTGCCTGTCCCAAGTCAGGAGCCTATAAAAGTGTAATTCAGTGGTTGTCGTTTGTTTATGTGTTGCATATTTGTTATATTTGTTCATTTTTTTACATAAAATAGGCCGTTAGTTTTCTTGTTTGAATTGTTTTACATTGTCATTTCTGGGCCTTTTATAGCTGACTGTGCGGTATGGGCTTTGCTCATTGTTGAAGGCCGTACTGTGACCTATAGCTGTTAATTCTGTGTCATTTGGTCTCTTGTGCATGTGTGGAGAGTTGTCTCATTGGCAATCATACCACATCTTCTTTTTTATATTTACATCAACAGATATAAAAAATTCACCAAAGTCAAGGTGAGACAACAAAACTTAGTTATTAGATCTCTGAAATTTTTTACAGGGTACGAGTTTTTCTCATTGTTGGAGATTGTACGGTGACAGTAACACCTGTAACTGCTTAAACCCATTTCTTATGCACTTTAGTTTGATAAACTCACTGAATATCATACCACATCTCCTTATTTATATATGCATTACAATTTACATGTGCATGTAATTGTAAATATATATATATCAGAACAAAACTCATTGCGTCACTTTTATTTATGCATCCTTTGGCACAATACAAGTTCTAAAATTACACAACATAAAACAACTAAATGTTATTTCAGATGAAAGTTTTGTTTCAGTTCCATTCATAGGATTTATTAGAATTTTGTATGTTTTGCCAAGTCCAATAATTCGCTCTATGTGACATAGAGACATAGTTGACTAAACCACCAGGTGTCGAACATTCAAGAATTTTCAGTGTTTCTGTTTTTATTTGATGAAAAGGTTGCCTGAGCTCTAGGAGCTTTAGGTTTTATCACGGGATATTCTGTGCTGTCAATAATAATCCAAGTCGTAGGAAACTTTAATTTGAAGTTGGATGGTGAAAAATACCTGACTAAACCACTAGATGGCCAAGTGTTAGCCTCACACCACTGTTTAGACATAAAAACAATCCATGTATACACAATATTCTTAACACTAGATTCAATCTAGAATCTAGACAGTTCAAAGTTGGTTGTATGATGCCTCAATTTCATCAAAGTCATAAAAAAACTGATTTTCAACTGACACCCTATCAATTTGAAAATATATGTATCTCAAACAATGTGCTGCTGGACCAAGTGTGGTCAAAACAAATAAAAATTTAGTATACAACTCTAAACCGGTATAAAAATGCATGGCTGTGTCACGTGTCTTCATTTCAAAATTCTCTGCTGAAAACATAGGCATTGATGGTGTTTGCGTAATTCCATCTGTGAAGCTCAACATTAGCTCGGCAGTTGGTGGTGGACAGTCATAAATCCTTTCTGCAGTATGAATGACTTCTTCAGGAAAACCAACTTTACAATCAAAACTTTCCTCTAGATTTCTACTACAATATTCATCAAGTTTAGTTCTTTTGTTTTCACAGGAAACTGCCCTGATTTTTCTTTTTGCAGACGATTCAGTCTCTTGCTTGGTCCAGGAAAATAGGCTGGGAATTGCAGTAGACTTAAGTCTCTGTATGGTGGGTTTGCGCCCTGAAAAAGGTTATAAAACATTAGTTTTTTTATAATTAAATGAACTTCCATTAGCAATGTATACTTTGTACTACCTGGCGAAATATTAACTAGATTTATTCATTACAATCTGGATAAAACTATGTTTGCCTGATTCAATGTATGTTATGTAAATCCAAAGGACAAACAATGAGAGACTTATGCAACAAACGTACATTGTTTGTACCTAAATAACTATAATATAGATGAGAGCATGTCATTGTTTTGTTCCTGTTAACATTGTCATTGATATTTTTCAAGAAAGTCTATGAGGCATAGCTTATGCATTCCTGTCATTACTACATTAGCATAATTACTGCTAAAATAATTCTCAGTATGATATATCTCTTGTAAGAAATCATTATAATTGTAGCAATCACCAAAAAATCTCAAACAGATCACATTGAATCGTAATCCAAAAAATTATGACGTCTTGAATTACCCACCCCCTTTTATTCTAAAACGATAATTGCGGTTGTAAACAGACTTTGGTTTATTCGCATGGCGATTACATATATAACTATATATTTCACAAAGAAAATAGAGTTTTACCATGAATAGTTTCCTGCACGTAGTCTTTTTCAGTAAAACGTGCCTTGCAAACAACAGCTGATTGAGATGGACTCCACGATATCATCGTGTTCTCGTCCAATCTGCGTATTGGCCATGGCGTTGATCCAACTTTTCCTTCTTTTTAAGTCATTTGGAAATGCATGTCCTCCTCTTAAATGACATCCAGGTACACAACAACAAGTACTTGGCATCGTTAATCAAAAATATAACTGAAATAGTTGCACAGTGTAGAAACCGGAAGTAGAGGAACAGGATCCGCTACCACGGCGCCACCTATTCAGGAACGATAATTTGCTACTTTAATTAATTTAACTGCGAAAATAAAGTTAGACGGGTTCACGTGCATAAACAGAAATGCGCTTTAAATAGTATAATATAATTCATGTTCAGTCGACCTTTGATTATTATATCAACGACTGAAATGATTTATAAACATCTAGATTGCAGATAACACTCGAAATTAACCCGAGCTCTTTCCACACGGAATTCAAATGATTCTAGTTTGTCAATCGGTTGACTGCTTATAATGCAAAATACTAATATATCAAAAGTTTTTAAAACTAACAAAACACAATGATCGTTTCTCTATTTCCCAATGTAAATGAAATGAAACAAAAAACATTTTATATCGCAATAAGAAGAGGAGAGAATTCAACATTTCCGGATCTACTTGGAGTCTAATGACCCCCCACGTAGATAAGTTGGATATCGCGGAAGGAAGGATTAACCCGGCAACTAGAAAGGCATTAAAGCACTGCCTTTAAAAATCCCGAAATTAATTTGATACTCAATATTTTTCCTGGAAAATATTCACATCCTCATTCGGTCTGAAAAAAAGATAAGAATTTGGTATACAGAACATGCAGAAGTGTGAATGTCATAAAACCTTATTGTTATATCAGAAACCATTATAAATGTGAACCTGTATACGTAAGACCTCATGGGACGTCACCTAAGATCATCTAACCACATACAGGTAATATACAAGTAGCTCTGTTATACCCGGAAATGTCAAGGTTAATCACTACTGATACAGAATATACCAATGCAACGAAAATTCTGATGATTGTGAAGCATGACCATTCATTATTTTAGAGGCGTCTTAGGTGGGGGATTGCCGGAACGATTCAATTTAAATTCTGACTAGATTTTTTTTTCTCAATTTAAATAACTGAACTAAAAAAAAGAAGAAAACTACGCCCAAGAACAGAATTCTTCTTGTAAATTCATAAATACACCGTTCTTATTTTGTAACTTTCGATAGACATGAACTCCAACCCCCCCCCCCTTCCCCAAACCTGGGAACAGTATATCTTACAATGTATATATTCCTGCCAAAATAACAAAAAAGGAGAAAAAGAGAGACATGAACGGTAAATCACATCAGATTCAGATATCTATATAGTTGATTGTCGTTAGCTAGAGATGTATACATGTCTCTGCGTTAACTTATAAAAATAACAGGAAAGTATAAACGTGAAATAGATTTATGATGAATACTATGCAACTGCGACACCCCTTTTTATCACAGCGTACATGCATGTATTTAAATGACTGTCCGTTATTTCGATTAAGAATGACAATCGTACGTAAAATCCTATAGTTCATGGTGAGACTTTTTGTACCAGATATGCGACTTTTCGTATTTATATTTTCTCTTATATTACTTTCATTTGATATTTTATGCATAAGTGCAATATTGGGAATGGTTTATTACCACCACAAGCTAACTAAATAAATTAATCAACCCTCTAGCTAACCAGACGTTAATCCAACTACTATCAGTCTATCAGCAGTGAAGTTTCTTTATTTCTTCAAATAGGCTTTTTGGGGATCATTAGTGTACGTCCAGTGGCATATATATTACATGCATGTCGGAACAGGAAAATTGACATCAGGTACTTTTAGAACCATGTTCACATTATTATACATTATACCCAACAATTGTGATGATGACGAATTTCTTAAACTGTTCAAAATAATCTTATTGAAAAATAAATCTGTGATTTTACTATGTCCATAACTTCGATGAACCAAAGCAAGTTAGATATCGAACTGTATTTAAATCAGATTGGTTCTGGATGTTTCTCTCGTATATTTAATTTACATGTATTATACTATATTCTAAATAGCGACTATCTATAGTTCCGTAACCTTCTATCTATGCGTATAAACTAATGATCGACAAGTGCGTACATTTTGTTAAATCAATATTTGTATGTTTCAAGATGTCCATACTTATTGACAACGAGTATATACTTACATTTTCCCCAATTTACCCTTAAAAAATATGTAAATAGATTTTTTATTCTATCAAATCTTTTTTTTGGAATTATTTAAGATTTTCATAAATATCATTCTTTACACCAGAAAGGTTATTTATAAACAAGCGTATGAGTTTAGTAATGACTAGTATATCACTATCGGACACGCAAGACAAAGATGTATATTACACCTGATAGTTTCAAAATGTAAAGTTACAAGTTATCGGCCGTGTACACTGGTCAATACCCTCAGAAGTGAAGTGATGCACGAACTTGCTTTATGTGATTGTGTAATAAGAGTTTTAAAGCCCGACAGGAAATCGCTTGAATACCTGGACGTGTCACCTCACAATACCTCTGGGATTTCTTAAGCCATGCTAGTGATCAGATAAGGGAAGGTCCGAATTTATTTAAATAAGTTTATTACATAAAAGAATTATGAACAAACTAGATTTTCGAAAACAATTTTACACGGAACACTTATTTATGACTTTGAACTTTGACTATTAACTAATTTCCATTAAAATTTCTTGTTTCAAAAACTTAGTTAAAAAAAAACAGTTTTAAAACGACAGACCATAGTACTAGTTATTTTAAAAAAAAATATATATAATTACATTTTCCGTATCAAGTTAGTTAGGAAAAGTTGCACAACCATGTCTATTAAAATCTTTTTTGTGACCCGGGAAACTGTTTATGCTTTCCTTGTCGGATAAAACAACCGTACGCTTGACAAGATATCGACACTCAATTACGGCTACGTTAGGTTACTGCTTGTTTTGGTCCTTTGTGGTTTATAGATATATCTGGGTTTCTATTCAGGGAGGATGTCAAAATGGCCGCATGCGGAGAATTGATACTCTAAATTTAAAATCGATGGTGATCTCTTATCTAGCAGAATAAAACTTTAATATTTATGAATTTGTGCTTTTTTATACATAATGAACATAATATCAATTTTTCATTTTTTTGCGAAGTTTCCCTTTAAGGCTCTCATTCATATATCTTATTGATATAAATGTGTTTGTAAAAGGCATTTTTTGATTTTCATGTATATATATACAACTTTTAAATATATGTACAAAACCTTTAAGATTGAGAATTTATTATTACTTTAATATTTACTAGTAGAAGTCAAAATGTGAAATTTTTTTGTTAGAAAAAGTTATTTGAAATAAGTTTTGGGTAAAAAATGATGGGAGGTAACTCATGACAGCATATAAGACTTTAATAGCTAGACTGCTTACCAGTGACCAAAGTGAAAATTTAGGACAAAATATAGGTAAATAGGTATATATTGGGGAGAATCTGATACTCTCATATTAGGACTTATATAATTATTTCTATGCACTATTGGTCTGTAAAATATTTCACCTCTGTAGTTTTGCTAGTTGTAGTTGTGATATCCGTGGTCAATGCAGCTTTCATATCTTCAGTCACAGCAAAATCTTCTGGAGTTAAACCATGGATATTTCTACAAAGAATGAAATGTTTAACTAGATCATTGATATCTCTACAAAAGGCAGAATATTTGCAGAGTCAATTACTATTATGTCAATAACACATGATTCCTTTTACTGATTTTGTAGAATCTTGATCATTACAAGTCTCTATTACTGTGTACACAAATTACATTACAGCTTATTAAAGAATAAACTATTTTGTTATATTATAGTCTTCATAGTTTTAACAATAGGGCTCCAGGATGTGACCAAATTACTGTTTTTTTTTTCTGATCAAGTTAATATTATCAATAATTTAATAGGGATTCATAATATATAATCAGTTCTATATCAAATTCATAATATAATGATTTATTCAGATATTTATACTTTTCTGTTTAAAACAAACAAGTTTATCATGTTTATATTCTTATTGCTATAGCTTGTTAAATGTAAGCTAATTCATACTTTTTATATTAGATCAATGTCCCTACTTGCAATTTTGTTTGTTTATTCATGTGTTATTTGTTAAAAAATATGACCTTTTATAAATACAAATGTACTGTATCCAAGAATGTGTCCATTATACATGGATGCCCCACTCACACTATCATTTTCTATGTTCAGTGGACCGTGAAATTGGGGTAAAAACTCTAATTTGGCATTAAAATTAGAAAGATCATATCATAGGGAACATGTGTACTAGGTTTCAAGTTGATTGGACTTCAACTTCATCAAAAACTACCTTGACCAAAAACTTTAACATGAAGCGGGACAGATGGACGAACGGACAGACAAACAAACGAATGAACGCACAGACCGAAAAAACATAATGCCCCTCTACTATTGTAGGTGGGACATAAAAATATTATCCACCTATAGCTTTTTTAATTTCAGTGATTGTATAATATATTATTTGCATATAGCTTGTTTAATTTTAGTGATTAAGTTCTTATTTTTCTTTTATATTTCTATGTCTGAAAGCACTAGTCAATAAAGAAATAGTGAAATAATTGAAATGTACATCTTTAACATGTCTGTCAAAATATGCTTGACAAGATGAATATCTAGAATTTAAGAAAAAATAAGAATATTTCAGAAATTCAGTGCTTTTCACTTAATATTGAAAATCTAAAAATCTATCCAAGAATTTTTTTTCTTAAATGCAACAAGCATTGACTAGTAAAAATATAATTGTGTGTTTACTGTTACCCAACCTACCCTATATTTGACCCCTTACTTTATTTTCCATTAACATGATAACACACCATTAAAATAACAATGTTTCCCCAAAAGATTCAAGGTAAACAAAAATGAAACAAAAAAATTCCCTAACTTCCAACCCTACTTTTTAATCAACTGATAATGATGTGTCAGTAAACACATTTATTTTTTTTTATCATATCAAAGTATATCATTTCGGTAAAAGAAGCACTGGATATTAATTTTCTTGTTGCTATTGATTTTAGATACTTTGTAAGAATGAACTTACACAGCAATATTAAACATTTTTGTAATTAAACAATAATGTAACTAAAATTTACATCACAAAACAGATGCTGTCCTTAAATATTATCACTAACCTACTAGTCAGACATGCTCCATAAGACACAAGTAATCTAACACAATCTAACTGGCCTTGTCGTAAAGCATCATGTAGGGGTGTATCGTTTTCTGTCCCTGGAACATTTATCATAGCCCCATGATCTAATAGCTTTTTCGCTATTTCTGTATGACCATAATGAACTGCTTCATGCTGAAAATAAAATAAACAAAAAGTTTTATCTTTTTTTCTTGGGACATCAGTATTGAGTGTTGTAAATACTTTTAAATCTTCAGGTCACAGTCATTTTTTGGTTGAGTTAATGGTGTCTAATCTATAGCTTGTGGTATAGTTAGTGTGGTCCAATCTTTTGTTTTTGGTTGAGTTAGTGTGGTCCAATCTTTTGTTTTTGGAGGAGTCAGTGTTGTCCAATCTTCAGTTTTTGGTGAAGTTAGTGGTCCAATCTTTTATTCTTTGGTAGAGTAGGTGTTGTCCAATTTATAGTTTTAGGTGGAATTAGTGTCTTTCAATCTATAGTTTTTGGTGAAGTTAATATGGTCCAATCTTTTGTTTTTGATTGAGTTAGTGTGGTCCAATCTATAGTTTTTGGTGGAGTCAGTGTTGTCCAATCTTTTGTTTTTGGAGGAGGTGGAGTTAGTGTAGTCCAATCTTTAGTTTTTGGAGGAGTTAGTGGTCCAATCTTTAGTTTTTGGTGAAGTAAGTGGTATAATCTTTTAGTTTTTGGTGGAGTAGGTGTTGTCCAATTTATAGATTAAGGTGGAATTAATGTCGTTCAATCTTTAGTTTTTGGTGGAGTCAGTGTTGTCCAATTTATAGTTTTTGGAGAAAGTGGAATTTGTGTTGTTCAATCTTTAGTCTTGATGGTTAGTGTGGTCCAATTATTTTAGTTTTTGGTGGCGTAAGTGTGGTCCAATCTTTAGTGTTTGGTTGAGTTAGTGTGGTCCAATCTTTAGTTTTTGGTGAACTTAGTGTGATCCAATCTTTAGTTTTTGGTTGAGTTAGTGTTGTCCAATCTTTAGTTTTTAGTGAAGTAAGTGTGGTCCAATCTTTCTTTCAGTTTTTGGTTGAGTTAGTGTGGTCCAATCTTTAGTTTTTTTGGTGAAGTGTGGTCCAATCTTTAGTTTTTGGTGAAGTTAGTGTTGTCCAATCTTTAGTTTTTGGTGGTTAGTGTGGTCATATCTTTAGTTTTTGGTTGAGTTAGAGTGGTTCAATCTTTAGTTTTTGGTGGTTAGTGTGGTCCAATCTTTTAGTTTTTGGTTGAGTTAATGAGGTTCAATCTTAAGTTTTAGTGAATTAAATGTGGTCCAATCTTTAGTTTTTGGTGAAGTTAGTGTGATCCAATCTTTAGTTTTTGGTGGTTAGTGTGGTCCAATCTTTCTTTCAGTTTTTGGTTGAGTTAGTGTGGTCCAATCTTTAGTGTTGGTGAAGTTAGTGTTGTCCAATCTTTAGTTTTTGGTAATAAGTGTGGTCCAATATTTAGCTTTTGGTGGAGTTAATGTGGTCCAATTTATAGTTTTTGGTGGAGTAAGTGTGGTCCAATCTTAAGTTTTTGGTGAAGTGTGGTCCAATCTTTAGTTTTTGGAGAAGTTAGTGTGGTCCAATCTTTAGTTTTTGGTGAAGTAAGTGTGGTCCAATCTTTAGTTTTTGGTGGAGTTAGTGTTTTGTTGACAGCTGTTTTGTCTTTTCATCTTGTTTCTTTTTATAATGTGTTAACTGTTTTTCTTCAATGCTCCATTTTTTCTAGAAACAATTTAAGTCATCAAAATTTGTTAAGGATGTTCGCTCCTTTGTTTCAAAATAACAAGCTTTTTAAAAGACTGTTTTAATTTGATAGTATATAAATAATGGAACTTAAAAAGTAAAAAAAAAAAAATAAACAGCTGCGCCATGAGCGCATGATCCGTCGTCTTGTGTGTGAACTTTTATGCAATAATCATAAATAGTTTCTGACATACAGCGCAACATGTGAAAACCCCTTTTTTTTACAAACTCAATATCTCTAAAATAAAATTTTGAATCAAAACCAAAAAGTATACAGATCTTGAGATTAATATAACTAAGAAGTGTGTAAAATTTTAAGCAATAATCATAAATCGTTTTTTAAATACGGTGCGACTTGTGAAAAAAAAACACACACCTGTTTTAGTTACTAAGTCCCGCAACTCAAAAAGTTTTAATCTTATTTTCACCAAAAAGTATACAGATCATTTGACCATCATAAGAAACAACTATGTTAAGTTTCATGAAATTTGGATAAGTTGTTCTCAAGTTATGGTGCGACATGTTTACGCAGTACAGACAGACGACATTTGTATATCATAATACGTCCCGTCAAAATTTTGACGGGCGTATAAATATGAAAGGTTCATGACCTTGTCTTTTGTTATATAATCTATTGAAAATTTTAGCGGGTGATGATTCTCACTTGAGTTTTCATACATTAAACATTGGGACCTTTTTTCTTTCTAAAACTATGAAAAAATAACAAGGATTTTTATCTTATGATCATAAACAAGCTTATGTCCAAGGTTGGTACAAATCCAGGATAGTTTAAGAAAGTTATTAAAATTTGAAAAACTTTTAACCACAGTGTGAATATTTGTGGAAGCCGCCGCCCAAAAATGTAGGATCGCTATGTCTCGCTTTTGCGACAAAAGTCGCAGGCTCAACAAAAATCAAAGCCCTGACCACATGTACACCTTCAATATCTGTACAAACAGCCAGCAAAGAGAAAACTTCCTAGCATTCAAACTGTAGGAGGAGTTATCTGGGATAACTATATACCCATAATGGGATGGACGGACAGGGGTAAAACAATATCCCCCCCAACTTTCAGTTGAGGGGGGCATAAAAAAAAATGTTTTTTTCATTGTTGCCAAAATACTAGTGTTTTCCTTATGCTTTACATTTCCCTTTCCCTGGCCATGGTTGGCCAGGAAAATGTTTATGTTACCAACTTATGACTGTATCCTTACCAGGGGCGTCCATCCTGCATTGTCTCTAGCATTGGGTGAAGCTCCAGCTTTAAGCAATTCTTCAATTCTTTTAATATCTCCCTGAAACATCCAATGAAGCTACATTTAATCATACAAATCATTTATATCTATTGAATACTAAGTTCCATCAGTGACTACATTGTTTTACAGTTCAGTAAATGTAACTCGTCTAAAAGAATAAAACATACACACAATTTTCATTTAGATTACATAAACATCAAATTACAAAGAATTCTTATCTCCTATTTTTCTTTGACCAAATCCTATAGAACAATTTCTTCCAATGATATAATATTACCCACCTGTTATTGTAAATTTAATTATATTATTTGCAACTGACCATCTTAAACATGTCCAATATCAATGTTGCCAAACTATTATTAACATGATTAAGAAGCAAGTTATATTTGCCATAATTTGGTCAATTTGGACAGCATGAAATTAAGAGTAACTTAATATAATGCTTATATTATATTTATTCTAAAAGACCTTGAATGTCTTATATTGGCAACTTGTGACTCATGACAAAAATTGTCCAGTAACTTGTAAGTTGCCAAATGACCCTTTACCTTTATAGCAGCTACTTGTAACGGAGTTTCTCCTTTAGCATTTTTTTTCAGCAATGGATCAACATTTTTTTTCCCACTTCCTGTTACACTTATATTCAGCTTGTCCTTTGACTTCCTCTTGTCTTGCTGCTGTGGTGATAGATTTCTAGATGTATCACTGCCCTGCTGCTTAGGAGAATGATTTCTAGATTTTATGTTACTCTGTTTATTTGGAGATAAACTTCTTCTTTCCTTCTTCTCAGTCATTTTATGTTCATCCCTCAATTCTTGAACTCTATTTGTAACTGCACCAAGTGAATGCCTCCTTCTTTTCTTCTCACTAGGAGAAGGCATTGCAGTGTCTGAATTATTTGCCTTGATGTCTTTTGACCGTGTTCTTAAATTTCGAGTTTGATTTTTGTGTAATTTCTTCTTTTTATCAGATGTTTTGGTAGTTTCATTTTTTATTATTATTTGATTTTTGCCACCATGAAGACTATCAAAACTTGCATCATCAACATCAGTATAATCAAAGTACTGACTCATTGTGGTCTGGTCAATAGGATACTTTGTACCACTTTTCAGTAACTTGTTCACTTTCATTTTATATTTCTTTTTATTTTTTTTGGGAGTGTGTTCTTCATCTTCACTTAAAGAAATTTCTTCCCTGTCTGAATCCATCAACATTTGAGTCATTGTTCTCTGATCTGCTGGAAGACTTCTCCCTTTTCTTCTATTTTTTGACGATTGTGTTCCTCTTTCATGAACATTCAAGGATACAACTAACTCCTCCTTTCTATTCTTCTTTGAAGTATGGTCATCGCTTTTATCAAACTTATTTAAATTTAATGTGTTTTTTGGGGATCTATATGAACCAATGTGTCCTACTGTGGTTTCTGTTTCACACATAAGATCTGAATGCAACTCTACATCATAATGTAAAAAAAAAAGAGGTAAATCGTATTATATTCACTAAAATTATAACTACTGTTTGTTGTACAAAAGTATTTATTACATAAATTTGTATAAAAACTACTTTTCTGGGATGTTGGGACAATCAATCATATTTAAGTCTTAATTTATGAAACTTTTTTATTCCTGCATAGGCACAGTTAATGTAAGCTAATTTTAATTGAGAAAGAAATTTAACTACATTTAATATTGTAAATGTTTGAAAAAAATGCATGTTTCTTGCAATTTTAAATCATTCTTTTAAAGGACTGGTCATTTATGTATATACATGTAGGAACAATTTCTGACATGCTTATTATTTTCACAAGAAATTCAAAATGCAACTTGTCAAGGTTCATGTCTTGTGGTCCACTGTATATATTTTGTAAACTGCTCACCCTGATAGGTTGTTTTAATGTAAAGACCTTATTTCATGATAGTTTCTATCCTTTAAGCCTTTATATCATGTATAAGCATACCTGGTTTTGATGTCTGTACATGACTGTTCCTATCTGTGTCAGTCAGAACATCCTCCAACCTCTGACAAAGTCTTACTACATTATAAATCTGTCTGTTCACCTGTGCAGCTTTTACATTCACATGGATATTACACATTGGACATTCATTCTTTTCTAGGTTTATATCACAACATGTACTGAAAAATACAATAACACGTTATGACTGCTCCATTTAAACATATATACATGGTATCACCCTACATACTAAATAGTTAGCTATTTGGAACATGTCTGGTTATGTCAATTATTAGACACCAAAACAAAGACATTAGTACAAAGTAAATGTCATGACTTCAGCTCAATAGAGAAAACTTCAAAAACAGTATTTCACAAGTTAACCAACTAATAAAGTCAACATTTAAACACAATTTATCATACTTTGATTATTTAGGATTATCCTAACTATTACTATCAGAAGCAATATACTAGGTAAAAAGATATTCATCTTGGCCGTAATTTTCTAGTTAACTTATATCTACTGTCGTTACCATGATGACAGTAGTCCAGATGCTTGAAAAATTGGATTCAAACAAACAAATTGCATTGAGAACTGATTCTTCCTCAGTGTCTACATTGTACATTCAAATGAAATCCTAAAATAAGGTGTCTTTTTCAATTGTATTAGGTATTTATTCATGTCCACCTTGAATCTCCTCAGATATAAACAGTTCATAATCACAGATATAAGCAGACGCCATTACATTACCTTTACTGTAATCAGTATTTACTTACTTGCAAAAAATGTGTTCACAGCCACCTAAAGTACATGGACTTTCAGCTAATTTTCCACTACAAAAATTAAATACAAGTATCTATTAATGCATCAACTCAAATAAAACTTTGTCGAGGCAAAATTGACTATTCCATTTAGATTTATAACCTAATCAAGAATTCTACCAGAAAAATGAAGAGGCTAAAAGTATGATAGTTATGTAAGGATTGGAGGGACAGCTAATATTGCCTTTCAAACTGATATTTATCTACTAGTATCAAAAAGGGCAATGTTAAACAATATTACATACATTATAGACTATCTTTAAGAAATAAGATATCTGATAACAAAACTTATGTTGCATTTACTTATTTGTTGGCCTAACCTCCTACCTTTAGTCTGGTTGGCCTAACCTCCTACCTTTAGTCTGTTTGCTTACATCACTATTTGGACGCTAGGAGCAAACGTATGTTAAGTTTTTTTCAAGTGCAATGTTGTGATATGGCAGATTCCATATAAGAAAGTGAAACAACTCCCATAAGCACGTTAGGCAAAAATCATAAGCAATGAACTTCTGTTTTTGAATACATGCTTTACTAATAAAGATAAAGACAATTTGACCAAAAAAAAAATTATGAGCATCATCCTTTTTAAATAAACGAAGCCTTAAATATTATGTTTCTGACATAAGATTTGACAGACTTTATTGTTTCTGACATAAGATTTGACAGACTTTATTTTTTCTGACATAAGATTTGACAGACTTTATTATTTCTGACATAAGATTTGACAGACTTTATTTTTTCTGACATAAGATTTGACAGACTTTATTATTTCTGACATAAGATTTGACAGACTTTATTTTTTCTGACATAAGATTTGACAGACTTTATTATTTCTGACATAAGATTTGACAGACAAATTGAGTTTCTGACATAAGATTTTGACAGACTTGATTCTGACATAAGATTTTTCATACACAAGATATTTTGACAGACAATATATATTTGTTTTTTTTTTACTGACATTGGAAATCAAATCCTAGTTGAAAGTCATTTTTAAAACTCCTGGAAAATACTGCAGCCTAACATCTAACAAGATTTCACTACAGGTCAAAGAACTTTAACTGTTAGCACATTCAAATGATTCAGACATAAGAAAACAAGTTTGACAGATCTTATGTAGGAAACATATAAGTTAAAACTATTGCTTGAATAAAGTTAAATGAAAGAATCAACATGTGTTTTTTCTTATGCACAGCATGACTTACAGTTTTAACTGGCATATATTGGAACCTACAATGATTTTGAAAGTTTTTACAGCAATGTTCCTGACATAAGATTTATTGACAGACACTGAGCTATAAAGCAAGATATTTGAAAGTGAAAAAAAATATATATCACAGATGTTTTTGACTAAAAAAAGTAACAAATTTGGGAACAGGGATGTTTGAATAACCAGACTACACTAGTAAATACCAGTATACAAGTGTCAACATAAAGCATTGCAACACATTAACATTGTGTAAAAAAATGGGAGTTAATTCTGTCAAAATTTTTGCATTTTTTCAACTTGTTTTAATCATTTCTACTTTAAACAGAAACAATCATATCCAAAAATTATTTTTATAATTTCTTCTAACATCATTATTCCTCAAAACATTCACAGATTATCTTTAAAATAACAGTAATTATTATTTTTATTTATTTATTCATTTTGACAGACATTTCAATTTCTTATATGGAATCTGCCATATGAAATATCCATTTGTTATCATTCAAAAATAGTTAGCAGTCAACTGTTTATTTACTTTATAAACAGGTTTTTAGTTAGTTGCTATGTACAGAAACTGTTGCTGGGAAAAAATAATTAAAAGTTTAATTTTCCTTCATATTTCAAATATGAGTCAATTTGTTTAACCTGTAAAAACCTTATTTTTTTCAATTTTAATCACAATTTTCTTTGGTTGCTATGAGGAAAAATTTGGACAATTTTATGAAGTAATTCAAGTTTCCATTCAGTTTATTCATAGACAGTCAATTAACTCATTGTTTCCTTAGAAATAAGCTAATGTTACAAGATTTAACCCAAAATTAACATTTTTCATTATATAGGGATAAAACCTTTACCATGGCAACTAAATTTAAACATTTTTGGGGGTAAAATTTAAAGATCTGACTTAAATGTATAACTGACATGACTGACAAAAATTTTAAAAGTCTTACTGGCCTATTTAAGATACAGTCAATATTTCATTAAAGTAAGCTTTTTTTAATATTTTTTTGAAAAATCCTATGGGAATGAAGTATTTACAACTCTTCTATAAAAGCATGCAAAGCAAATCTTTGATCAACTTGCTTGCTATGTTTGCTGGGATGTTTGTAAACAATAGGTAGGCGGAGTTTCAGTCTGTTTTGTATATACTGGAATTTGATTAGACAATAAAAATTGACATGCAATAAAGTTAATGTTTATTGTCCAATCAAATTCCTGTTTATAGTAAACAGACTGAAACAGACTACCTACCTTTTGTTTACAAACATAGCAAGCAAGTTGATCAAAGGTTTACTTTGCATGCTTTTATAGAAGAGCTGTAAAAAAAATATTCTCCATGGAGGAAAGGGTTAAGAGCATTTTAGAATCAAAGTAAAAGTGACTTTATATATATTTACACACTGAATACAATAAATGAACAGGGTAGGAAAAGCAGGAAAGTAATTTTTAGCGTGTGATGATTAATTTTTTTAACTAACACAAAATGTAGTGTATATATATAATGATTAATAAGGGAAGCCAAATATCAATTCCTAGTGTAGAAAGTGTTTTGTTATTGGTGGTGAACCTGTTTTACATGCAAACATTGTATGGTTATCCTATAAAGGATGGTTCCACAGAAGAAAGTCCATAATAAACAGCCAGACAGATAGTGCATGATACACCCTATTTGTGCATATTAAAATTGTTGAAAGAATAAAATGGCTCTGAAGAAAAGCATGCACGAGGATACCCTTTATTAAATCAAAAAGTTGTTACGTTCACCAATTCCAACAAATATGTAAAGTTTCCACTAAATAAATCCAAGCAAACTCAAGTTATAATTATGGTACAATATGGGAAAAGTTTACCCCCAATCTGACAATTAAAGTCCTATAACTCTGGAGGAACAAACTGGAAAATAAAATAAATCATCAATTCCCACAATACTGTACATGTAAAGTTTGGAGTAAATCAATCCATGAATACTGGAGTTAGTGTGCAATTTGTGAAAAAGTGTCTTTAATGTAATAGCAGTTTTACTTTAAGTTCCTTAACTCTGGAACAACAAACCAGAAAATAAAGAAAATCACAAGGAAGTTTCCTGTCAACAATCCCCACAAAAAAGTTTGAAGGAAATCAATATTCAGGAATACTGGAGTGAGAGATTTGTAAAACACTGCCTCAAATCTAAGATTCTTATATTTGTTTTCTGGAATAACAAAGCCAAAAATAAAAAAATTTGAAAAGGAGCTTTCCTCCGTCAATTCTAAAGTTGTATTAAAGTATTGACGCCACAAAGAAAAAGTGACTGTTGTATTGCATCAATGGTTCAAGAGTCACAGATTCCCAAATAGTGATAAGGTTTATTGCCATATTGGTAAACCATAAAACGTCTGGACTTTGACAGGCGTATAAAAATGTAACAAGAATATGTGAAGTCCTATGATATATGACTGCAAGTATGAGAAAGTAATTTTAATTTGGCAGTAAAATATAATGAATGAAAAATCTGTTCTTCAATTATAATAAAATTGTAATGAAATAATTGGGCTGCACAGGCTCCATATCGGCATATGGCCGAACTGGTAAATTGCCGAAACGCCTTCTTTCCTTTCAGTCTTCATACCAGGATTTACACTTTAACAGATTCTGTAGATCTTTTAATGCTTCAAACGTTTCAGGAAACTCTGTTGATGTCATGTTTATAATACATGAATTTATCATGGAATACTCTCTCAACTTTGTTTTTGTTTTTCCGCGCCAAAATAATTACCGGAAGTTGTTACTTTCCCATGAATCATCATTCAGAATGGAGTCTGCAGGAAGTCTGATTCTCGAAGTTGATGTCAGAAAAATATTTTCATAATTCTATGACAACTTTGAGGTTAAATAGAAAAGGGTATATCAGATTTATGTTCTAAACGCGAGGTTTTTGCATTCATGTATACACCCGCAATTTTTTTTGGAAGAAGACAGGAGTAATATGAGGTCCACTTGACTAATTTTTGCTTTTTATATCATGTTATTTATAAAATATTCACATGAAAACTTTTACAAGACTTCACGCCACATGTAGGAAAACTTGATTGGAACATAATAAAATGTTCTACATGATGGATTGTTCATGATACATGCTGAATAAGAAAATTCTATGAATATGTTTACAGAATACAGGTTGGGCCTTTTGGAATTCTGTGCCCAGAGCGATTTTCTGATTTTGGCCACCCCTCAGAACCCCTTATTAAGCCCTATTAATTCTGTCAGGGATTTTTTTTTATAAACTACCAAACCTTGAACTGGTGTCTTTACAAATACAGCACCATTCCGTACACCCTACTATATGCAGGTAGGAATTCACTATAGTATAGAAGACTTATTAGGAGCCTTTCAGAATCTGTTAAAAATCTTAACCAATTTTTTGGTTATCGGTGTACCTGTTTTTTTTCGACCGTAGTCATTTTTTCCATAGACAATTTGGCCACATTATTACTTATATGCATTTAGTGTTTTGACAGAAATTTTTTTTTTAAGAGGGATTTTACAAAAATTCATGTTAGGCCATTTAAAATTGAATGTTGATTTCTCCTTAACAAGATAAGATAAGAAAACTTTATTTTGATTCGGCATAAGTTAAAAGACACAACACAAGCTCTAAGGAGCTTTTGACCGAATATAAAAACATACATAACATAAAAACAGTCTAATTTGACATATAAAACAACCTGTAATACGAAGTTAAATCTCACTTACATAGCATGCAATAAAAATTTAGCAACAAATTTAAAATGAAATAAAACATGCTAGACCAGAGCAACCAGAAGCAACATAAATAATAAAACATCTCAAGAATTATCTGCAAGCAGAACAGCGACATTCCAAACCGTTCCAGGACTGAACAAGACTTTTAAAATGTGAAAAACTATTTTCAGTCCTGTAATGGTTTGGAAGGCTGTTCCATAAAGTAGCGGCAACAAATTTGAAAGATTTTTTACCGTAAGGGGTTAACTTTACCTGTGGAACATCCAGAATATTTACATACCTGAGAGAATACTTAGATTTATTGACACTCACCAAATTTTGTAAGCACACAGGAGCTATATTATTTATATTATAATCTTAACAGTTTCTAGAGCCATTTTTCTAATCTGTCTGATCTGCAAGGAGGGCACCTTAGCTTTAAGTAAGAGGTCCTCGTAGGGGCTGGTAAAATCCTCATATACAAAACAGAGTGCTCTTTCCTGCACCTTTTCTGATTTTTTGGAATTTTTCTCGGTGCAAGAATGCCATGCCAAAGGACAAAAATTAAAATTACTAAGAATAAAAGTATGAAAAATAGTAAGTTTACTAATTTAAGTCTATCCAAAACTGAGCCCAAACGTTTTAAAACATTTAATTGCTGTGATGCCCTCCTACAGATTGAGCTGATATGAACATCAAAATTTAACTGATAATCAATTTCAATGCCTAATGATTTTACTGTTTTTTCACATGTAAGATTAGAGTTTTGAATATGTATAGATGGGTTTTGTTCAAAGGTCTTTTTGCCAACAGCCAAAACTTGAAACTTTTCGGGATTTGCTTGCATTTTATTCACCCGGAACCACTCAATAAGTATTTTTGACTCAGATTCCAAAGTTGAAATGATATATCCATAGACCACATATTACACAAGAAAAATTGAAAGGGTCAGCAGGCAGGAAAAAGTTTCATTACATTTGATTTTCCTGTGAAAAAAATGAAAACAAGGCACATGCAGTTTTGCTCTACAGAGAATTATTTCTTAAACCACTAACAGGAAATTTGTGAAGTTAACTTGTTCGACATAATATTTTGTTCTTAATTTTGTTATAAGCTATTGTAAACTATTATATGTATTGAAAAAGATATGATGTCAAACAAGTCCAAGAATTGACCCTCTTTTCGGACAATTTTCAATGATGCTTTAATTGTCTGATAATTTCTTCATTGAAAATGGTATGAAAAGTGAATCAATTCTTTTTTTTACGGATGACACCAAAAAAACTGACCCTGCAGGTTTAGGGGAACCCACAATCTTTTTTGGATGGCCTTATCATAATGTGTGCATTTACTGTGAACACAAGGACACAAGTTTCTTAGATTGCACTTGGTTAAGACATTTGGAATGTTTCCATTTGATTAAGGTGCTTGATTTACATAATTTTGATGACAGACAATAACAAATAAACATATTGTCATTCTTGGAAGGAAAAAAGGAGAATCAATTATTGAATAGTTGTTTAATAAGAAATATAAGTATGAGAGACATGCATATGTGGAGACCCACAATTGCCTTTAATGGGATTTTCACTGCATTGGACTTTTCTTGACCTGTACTTTAGATGGGCCTATTAAAGCTTAACAATACACTATGGTCTATGGATATTGTTTTGTGTTGAAGGCCTCTATTAACTTTTACTAGTGTCTGTGAGCTTTTAAATTTCCAGCACACCATGTGTTGCCTATTATCAGTTGGGTGATTTTCAAAACGTGTGATCACCTGTCACTTGTCAATTCCCTTATCAATAAGAAATATACATGGCAGATACTATTTTCACGAAGCGGGAAGCGTAGGGTTTGCTAATCAAAGCATTGTGGCCGAAATAAATGAATAGCTGCTATTTTGAAATAGCCTAGGAAAAACATTATGATCACTGCATAGTTTTTTCACCTTTTTTCCAAGGTTTTTTGAATTGGCTACAGAGAATTTTTGTTAGGGCTGTTCCAGATTTAAAGGTACTCATTTGCTTTAAAACTGTTCAAAAGTAATTACAAAATTCTGTGAAATTTCGGCCATTACAATTTTTTATTTTGATCAACATGATCAAAGGGAAATATAAACTGGAAATGGTGTTATTTAAAGGTGAAATGCTGCATCTACATTTTGTATCATAAATTATACCAGGTCATTATAAAATACAACTGAAAAGGGACATGGCTTTAAATATTTCCAGAAAAAAGGGAAGGGCATCATCAAAATGCAGCAGGTTACCAGGAAATGTTTTTCTAATGCACAAAATAATGGCTAATCAAATTTGTTGCATTGTATGTATTCCTTGCATTTGTGGAATTATGAATTATAACCAAAAAAATTTGTTTATCATGTTTATTACGTATATATTTGCAGATAAGTTTGGATCTTGTAAGATTTTACATCTAGTTGAGGACAGTCAGCAAAAATGGGTTGATTGTAAACTTAAGGGAAGGCAAATTCAGTATGTAGAGTTGAATCCAATATGGCAGAAGCATCAAGCTCCTTAGGCAACTGTGCTGTAGATGATTTATCTTTGCCTATTCCACAGTCTCCACATTTGGAGAGAGTTCATATAAGGGAGAGAAGCAACAGTGAAAATGACCTTACTGCTGGTTCACCACAAAATCTATCATTCCTAGATGTTAGTACAAGAGCAGTTGATTTGTCAAAGGACCCAACAATAAAAGTAACATGGGACATAAAAGAAGATGTGAGTGCAGATGATTGGATAGGTTTATATTCTTCAGGTATGTCAGAATTACATGTATAGAAAGATATCAGGCTATACATTTATAAAATGTAAAATTATCCATAATATATTTATATATATTTGTTTCTGGGATATGATCATCCTCTCAGATATCAGCAACTGAACTATACATTTATTGGACATGTGATGATATATTATGATCCATTCAAATATCTGCATTTATTTCACATGTATTTATATGTAAAATGATCCTTTCAGATATCAGCAACCAAACTATATATTTATTTTCACATTTATAATGTATTATGATCCTTTTAGGTATCAGCAACCAGACTATACATGTACATTTATTTCACATGTATAATGTATAATGATTCTTTTAGATATCAGCAACCAGACTATACATTTATTTTCACATGTATAATGATCTTTTCAGATATCAGTAACCAGACTATACATTTATTTCACTTAAATTTTTATAATGTATAATGATCCTTTCAGATATCAGCAACCAGACTAACATTTATTTCACTTTTATAATGTATAATGATCCTTTCAGATATCACTAACCAGATTATACATTTATTTTCACATGTATAATGTATATTGATCCTTTCAGATATCAGCAACCAGACTAACATTTATTTCACTTTTATAATGTATAATGATCCTTTCAGATATCACTAAACAGATTATACATTTATTGTCACATGTATAATGTATATATTGATCCTTTCAGATATCAGTAACCAGACTATACATTTATTTCACTTTTATGATGTATAATGATCCTTTCAGATATCACTAACCAGATTATACATTTATTTTCACATGTATAATGTATATTGATCCTTTCAGATATCAACAACCAGACTAACATTTATTTCACTTTTATAATGTATAATGATCCTTTCAGATATCACTAACCAGATTATACATTTATTTTCACATGTATAATGTATATTGATCCTTTCAGATATCAGTAACCAGACTATACATTTATTTCACATTTATAATGAATAATGATCCTTTCAGATATCAGTAACCAGACTATACATTTATTTCATGCGTATAACATGTATAATGATCAATACAAATATCAGCAACAAGACTAAACATGTATACCAAATGTATAATGATCTGAAATATTTCAGCAACCAGACTTCATTTTTAGCATATGCTTAATGATCTTTACAAATACTCGCAAACAATTAACTGTACATTTAATGCACATGAATGTTTAAAAAAATTATGGTTGATGCAAAAGTAGACCAGAAACATGAGAAAAGATTGAATTAGAAGCTGTGTTAAAACATATGTATAGTTTGCTCAGATTTATTGTCCCCACATAACATGTTGCGAGGGACATAGAAATACTGGGCATCTGTCTGTCCGGTCTTGCTAGCGCTCTCACGTGTACAATTCTTGCCAGATTTTTATGAAACTTATATCATAAGTTTATATCAGCAATGTCTTGGACGTTTGAAAATCAGTGCTGATCAATTATTTTTAATAGAGTTATGCTCCTTGGAAACATTAATTATATGGAAAATTGCATTGTTAGTGCTCTCATTTGTACAATTCTTGCCAGATTTTTATGAAACTATAATATAGGTTAATAATAGCAATGTCTTGGACAAGTACGAAAATCAGTGCCGATCAATAATTTTTAAAAGAATTATGCCCCTTGGAAACATAAATAATTTGGAAAATTGCATCGTTAAAACTCTCATGTGTACAATTCTTGCCAGAATTTTATGAAACTTATATCATTGGTTTATATCAGCAATGTCTTTAACGAGTTTGAAAATCTGTGCCGATTAATTATTTTTAAAAGAGTTATGCCCCTTGGAAACATTGATTATATGGAAAATTGCATTGGAAGTGCTCTCGCATGTACAATTTTTTCCAGATTTCTATCAAATTCATATCAAAGGTATAATTGTAATGTCTCAGACAATTTCAAAAATAAGTACTGATCAAATATTAAT
Source organism: Mytilus californianus (assembly GCF_021869535.1). NCBI lineage: Eukaryota > Metazoa > Mollusca > Bivalvia > Mytilida > Mytilidae > Mytilus > Mytilus californianus. The sequence continues at coordinate 98,802,438 of NW_026262668.1, forward strand.
AATGAGTTTCCTTTGGAAATATAAAAATATATCGGAAATTGCTCTCAAGTCTTCAACTCCTTAGTAAGATAATTTCAATAGTTTTAGAAAACTAAAAAAAAATTTTAGTTATTGTCCTTGGACAGAACAGATTAAATATGTGCAACTCGAGGGACATTGGAACTCTGTTCTTTTATTTATTTTTAAATCACTGGTTTTGATTATTCTGTTTGGAATATCTGTCTGTATATAAAGTACATCTATAATTGTCGTTACCTCAATCCTGTCCTCTTTTCCCCAAATGTGACCTACAGAATTAGATTTATCATCGGGTTTGTACTTATAAGAATAACACGATGGTGCCACAAGTGGAGCATGATCTGCTTACCCTTCCAGAGCACCAGAGATCACCCCCAGTTTTTTGTGGGGTTTGTGTTGCTCTATCCTTAGTATTCTATGTTGTGGTTTGTGTACTGTTGTTTGTCTTTTCTTTTTTGGCCATGGCATTGTCAGTTCATTTTTCGTCTTATGAGTTTGAATGTCCCTTTGGTATCTATCGCCTCTCTTTTATAAAATATTTTACCTCAGAACTACAAGTTCTATCATCTAAAATTCATCAACATTCACTCTTATTTTATTACACAGTTTCTAAGTGACTCACTATACATCTAAAAGGTTGAATTTAAACTGAATAACCTTGGAACAACAGTTAATATCATTGTCATTATACATACACTACCCTCTTAATTACCTTTACCAATTTGTAAAAATATGGGAAATTGGAAGGTAATTATGAGATTTGTTTTCATGTAAATAGCTGTTGTAACACAAAAAATGAAGATGACTTCTATTATTGCCTATACTTGTTCTTTACTTAATCCCTATATTTTATTATCAGGGGAAAGTGACAAGTCTAAATTTTGGGACAGTAAAGGTCGTGGAGGAAATGGAGGACAGACAGGAGAACTTCTTTGGGATCTACATGATGTAATGTACAAATTCACAGAAGGTGAGCAGTTCTACTATTTTATACTTATAGTATGGATGGTTATGATACTGAAGATTGGCAGCAATGATGGTTTTGCTTTGTTGATCAATATTTAGTTGAGAACTTTTATTTACATGCATTGTTTTAAACTATTTTTTTTTTGCTGAATTGCAACAAAGACAGCCATTAAGAATATTTTGATCAAACTTGGCATGGTAGTAGCCCACAAGAAAAGGAAGATCCTTATTGATTTTGGGGTCATAGGGTCAGGGTCACATCAGCTATAAATAGACTGAGAGTCACTAGGTCAAACTTCAAGGCCACATCAGCTTTTGGTCAAAAGTTTGTTTCCAGTTGTTATCTTTTGAAACATATGTCTAACTTTTACTGAACTTGGTTTGATAATGCCCCTCAAATGATTGGAAAGACCCCTGTTGATTTAGGGGTCTAAAATTTCAAATTCATAGCAGCTATTCATAAACTAAAATGTTATCAAAATTTTGTCACTGGGTGTTTTTTGTTGACCTGTATGTCCAATTATTACCAAACTTGTTTTGATTATTCCCAATGGAGAGAGGAAGACACTTATTTATTTTGGGGTGAATAAGTGAAATGTCACAGCAGCTTTTGATTTTGTGAAATTTTAATAAAATTTTGTTTTCCTCATGTCTTTTGAACCATAGTTTGAACTTTAATTCTATTTGATTTGGCCATGCCCACCCCCATGATATTACAAACACCTCCTCGATAAAGACTAATTGGGTTTCATTTTGATAAATATTATTGAAATAACATCAACATAATTAATGCTAAAGTTTTAAATGTTTTTCAGTTTGTTATGTGTTTCATTAAAATACCAATAATGCAAAAGAAAAATAACCCATCAAAATTTTAAGTTACATTTGAACAGATATGTGTGAAAAATAAACTTTTACAACATGCTCCTTGATTACAAAGCTACATCATGGACAGTCTTTGTATACAACAATGCATGACATAAAATATCAATGATTTTGACTACTATTAATGACTGTGGATTCATTATTATTTGTTGGACCAATTTTCATGGATTTTGTGGTACAGGTGAAATATGAATTTAAGTGTTCAACAAATAAAGAATTTTCTGTATGCATGTATGCAGACTTTTGCAAAATCACGAAATTAAATATCCAGGCCTTGCGGTCATAAAACTTTCGAGCACGATTTTCGTACTCAGACTCAGAAATCAACCAATCAAAATCATGGATTTGGTGTTTCAAGCACAAATTTTGTACTCCGAGTACTGAGTTTTATGACCGAGAGCCCAGGAAGTCGAAAATGCAAGTTTTACTGATTCCACTAAAATTAGTACCCACAAAAATAAATGAATCCACAGTATAAGATTTTCAAAATCTTGAAATTGAAAACCTGTTAGCTTAGATATCATAACTGGTTTCTGGAACATAGGCTTATTTCTATTTAAAGAAATGTCATGCACATCCCTCTTACAAAAGTTTCATTTTGTAACTTTTGACTTTACATGTATAACCTGTTTAAGCATGAAAAATATTGAACCTTTACAACTATAGGAAAGCCACATACAGAAATGGAGAATCCAACTTTGGTCAATTCAAGACTTTTTTTTAGAGAAAATAAAATAAAATATATAAAATAACTTCCTGATATGCTCTAAGTCTTGAAGTATATAGCTTTGTGTGATCCTATGTCCACCCTTTGCTTAAAAGGATCTGACTAATCTATCTTTTCTCTGTTTTAATGACTGATCAGGATCCTCAGGTTTTGTTGTAATGAAACACACCCTCAAAAATTTGAAAGCAGACATTTCATTGGTTGATTTGTAAGTTATCAGAACTGAAAATAAAACAGAGTGTTGTCAGGTCCTTGTAAGCATAGTTTGTGAGTAATGGTCCTAGATTGAATGAAAAATTGCACTTTACTACAATGCAATTTCCCTCAATCCACTGAAATCATGGAAATTGGTATCCCTGAAATTAAATCTATCCACAGATGTGCAATTATTATATATAAATGTCAAAGATTATTCTTACAATGTACATAAAGCATGTTAAGCATTGTGATTTGTGCACATTCTAATATTATTAAACTATGTTGTATGGAAGGCCAATTGAAAAAAAGCACTGTTCTGAAGTTTCCATGAATTATGCATTTGTTTTTTTCAATGTATTTGAATTTAAAGCATAGTGCTCAGCTTCAAAGGTCTTTACATTTATTTTCTCAAGTCAAAATCATTAAAAAAAGTATAAGATATACAGTAGATTCTGTTAGTTGGACTGTCAGTTGGAACAGGCATTTTACTTTGAAATACTGCATACAAATTTTTAGATAAAAGAGTTTGAGATTATGCACCCATGGTGCTTCTGTCATTATGCCCCACCTATGATAGTTTTCTGGTCTCTGTCTTTCTGTCCCAAATTCTGCTTGTCTTTCCCATATCAGGTTACAGTATTGGTAAAGGTAGTTTACCAAGAGGTTATCTGTTACTCTGCTGTTTCCGTACGTCTGTCTGTGTTTCCATCTGTCTGTCCATATGCCTTGACTGATGTTGATGTTGATGAAACTTTTAACAGGTGAAGAAAATTAGGTGTAAAGGATGTACATATGTTAAAGGGAGATAATTTAATTGAGTTATTTCAATATACTTATAGCTGACTATGCGATATGGGTTTTACTCATTATTGAAGGTTGTACAGTGACCTATAGTTGTTAATTTCTGTGTCATTTGGTCTCTTGTGGAGAGTTGTCTCCTTGGCAATCATACAACATCTTCTTATTTTTAAATTATAGGATTACAGGGTGGGGGCAAACTTTTTGTATGATCACTTGTGATTTTTTATAAAATGTGTGATTTGGAAAAGTAAAATAACAAATATACCGAACTCCAAGGAAAATTCAAAACAGAAAGTCCCTTAACAATTGGCAAAATCAAAAGCTCAAATAAATCAAACGAATGGAAAACAACTGTCATATTCCTGACTTGGTACTGTGTACTTAGGTAGAAAATGGTGGATTAAACCTGGTTTTAAAGCTAGCTAAACCTCTCACTTGTATGACAGTCGCATAAAAATTCCATTATATTTTATCTCTATGATGTAAATATTCTCCTTATGTCATATATGTTGTAAATATTAGACTGTCAAAGGATCAATTTTTATACGACCACAAAAATTTTTGCGGTCGTATATTGGTTTGACGTTGGTGTCGTTGTCGTCGTCCGGCAGGCGGCAGCATCGTCATGAAAAGTGCTGATGTGAATTTTGGTATTCTTGTTTGAAATGAATAAATGATTGAAATATAAATATATTTAATTTTTTTTAGATAATCAAAATTTCGACATATTCCAAAGTAAAAGCCCAAATTAGGGAAATTTATTAAATACAATTCTGCTGTTTATCTATCTATAACAAATGTAATCTATATTTCCAGATAATACCAAAGTTTGTTTTAAGTACTATATTGGTAATAGCAGTCAGATAGTAGCCACAAGTCCATCTGTGACAGTCATCAATAGTCAAACAGGAAAGGTAGGTATATTCAAATATCACTCTTGAGAAGTATAGAAACAGTCATACATGGAGGGTAAATGTAGCTAGCAAATAAGTGTGTCTAGCAAAACTATTGCTGAAAGACTGGAAAGGTTTATCAATGGGTGGAGGTCCCAAGATTCATAAAAGAAAAAACACAACAGGGATTAATCTTGGTCTAAAGGTCAGGAGGGTACTGTAAATTCAGAAATTATTGCGTGCATTTATTATTGCGATTTTTCAAGAATGGACAAAAATGCGAGATTAATTATTGCGATATCATGAAAATCTGCATACAGATATATGTAACAGATATCAGAATGCAAGTTCTTATTATTGCGATAGTCACCCAGTCGCATTATTCGCATTAATAAAAACCTCGCAATAATTTCTGAATTTACAGTATTATATATAGATTCCATCACTGCAACAAGTGTGTTACGATATTTCTCCACTCCAGACAGTTAAATTTTAATATTTAAAGCGCGAGGCTTGCAGAGCTTTTTAAATAATTAAAATTTAACTGTTGAGAGTGGAGAAATATCATAATATATGAGGAAGATTTGCAGAAAGTTGTGTTCTTTATATGTGACGTCATCAGGCATGGTCACCTTTTTTCATGACGTCACAATAGGAGTTTCAGAAGAAATGAAGAAAAAAAATCATCTTATAATTGATAGACACAGACAAAACATTTTTTGGGCCTGAAAGTAAAACAAATACTGTTGATACATTATTAAGTCTCCCAAACGAAGTTTGGGAAGACTTATTGGTTTTGCTCAGTTCTTATTATTATTATTATTCTTCTTCTTCTTCCTCTTCCGCCGCTTTTAAATTTGAACTTGTCCGCACCCGTTCTCCAAAACCGCTTGTCAGATTAACTTAGGGTTTCACAATATGTTAGACTAACATGTCTAGTGGTGCAATCAGGGTTTTGTTTGTGCAATGGGGTTTATAAAGGGGTACTTTGGGGGGCAAACAGAAAGGAGGGTTTTACTATAGAACCCTATGGGATTTTATTTTTAAAAATTTTCAATTGATTATAAATTGAAAACCGTTTGTGATAGACACAATCTTTTTAATTGAAAATGTTCTAGATGATAAAGCACATTAAATGAAATACAGGGTTAGTCCCCAGGGGTCACCCCACCCCCTGCCTTTTAAGAAAGTTCTTATATCTTGTAAGTGGTCAAGATCCCCACCCCTAAACCATATATATTCTGGTTTGTCATGCTAAGATAGTTTGAATGATATACAGGGTAAGTCCCCAGGGGTCATCCCTACCCCCTGCCATTTGAGAAAGGTCTAATATCTTGTAAATGGTTGAGATAACCCACCCCTAAACCATATATATTCTGGTTTGTCATGCTAAGATGGTTTAAATGATATACAGAGTTAGTCCCCAGGGGTCACCCCCACCCCCTGCCATTTAAGAAAGTTCTAATATCTTGTAAGTGGTCAAGATCCCCACCCCTAAACCATATATATTCTGGTTTGTCATGTGAAGATGGTTTAAATGATATACAGGGTTAGTCCCCAGGGGTCATCCCAACCCCCTGCCATTTGAGAAAGTTCTAATATCTTGTAAATGGTCGAGATCCCCACCCCTAAACCATATATATTCTAGTTTGTCATGATAAAGCACATCAAATGAAATACAGGGCTAGTCCCCAGGGGTCACCCCCACCCCCTGCAATTTAAGAAAGTTCTAATATCTTGTAAGTGGTCGAGATCCCCACCCCCTAAACCATATATATTCTGGTTTGTCATATGAAGATGGTTTGAATGATATACAGGGTTAGTCCCCATGGGTCACCCCCACCCCCTGCCATTTAAGAAAGTTCTAATATCTTGAAAGTGGTGGAGATCCCCACCCCTAAACCATATATATTCTTGTTTGTTATGCGAAGATGGTTTGAATGATATACAGAGTTAGTCCCAAGGGGTCATGCCGACCCCCTGCCATTTGAGAAAGTTCTAATATCTTTTAAATGGTCGAGATCCCCACCCCTAAACCATATATATTTTGGTTTGTCATGATAAAGCACATCAAATGAAATACAGGGCTAGTCCCCAGGGGTCACCCCCACCCCCTGCCATTTAAGAAAGTTCTAATATCTTGTAAGTGGTCGAGATCCCCACCCCTAAACCATATATATTCTGGTTTGTCATGTGAAGATGGTTTGAATGATATACAGGGTTAGTCCCCATGGGTCACCCCCACCCCCTGCCATTTAAGAAAGTTCTAATATCTTGAAAGTGGTGGAGATCCCCACCCCTAAACCATATATATTCTTGTTTGTTATGCGAAGATGGTTTGAATGATATACAGAGTTAGTCCCAAGGGGTCATGCCGACCCCCTGCCATTTGAGAAAGTTCTAATATCTTTTAAATGGTCGAGATCCCCACCCCTATACCATATATATTCCTGTTCATCATGTCTCGAACATTTGTATGACGTATAGGGTCTGTCCCCAGGGATTCCCCCCACCCCCAATGTTCTAGTATCTTGTAAATGGTCGAGATTCCCACCCCTAAACCATATATATTCCTGTTTGTCATGTCTTGAACATTTGAATGACGTATAGGGTCAGTCCCCAGGGGTTCCCCCCACCCCCATTGTTCTTGTATCTTGTAAATGGTTGAGATCCCCACCCCTAAACCATACATATTCTGGTTTGTCATGCCAAGATGATTTGAATGATACACAGGGTTAGTCCCCAGGCATCATTAATGCATATAACTTTACTGGACCAAACCAATTTTCACTGGACTTTGCCCAATGTCAGGCGACCCTGGGAATTACGAATTATGGGAGCTTCGTTTGGGAGACTTCGTAACAGCATCCTGTTACAATCATTTCTTGTTATTCTGGGGATACCAATTTTTCTGGATTTTGTGGTTATAAGTAAACAACAAAATTAAATGTTCAACTAAAACAAATTTTGTATAGGCTTGTATGTGGACTGAAAAACCACAAAATCAAATATCCATGAAAATACATTTTTCACTATAAATCACAAAAATTGGTACCCATGAAATTAAATGAATCCACATCAGAAGAAATGTCTATCCAGTTAAATTGTATATTTATATTTTGGTCAAGTTTTTCATATTTTAATTTATAAGTCTAAGTGATGCCATTTCAATTTAATGGAATTTAAGAGAATAGACTGAAATAACTCATTGATAAAAGATAAAAAAATGAGTTGGATTGCAAAAAAATCATCATGTTTATAATTCATAAACTGGTTAAAAGATGAAGTTACAGTATGTAGTTTCAGGCCATAACTTTGAAAGAAAATTGTAATCAAACTATTTCATAAAGATTGATTGGTGCAAGAAAGTGTTCAAATTTTGCAAATTGAAAAAATCCTACATTTAACTAGTAAAAATCAGATAAGTGTCTAATATTGTATTATTAAAGCATGTTAAAACGTGTCTTCAGATCTTAAACTTCCAATTCATTGATGTGATAGAGAGATATATTGTATGTAGACTATGACCTATAGTTGTTAATTTCTGTGTCATTTGGTCTCTTGTGGAGAGTTGTCTCATTGGCAATCATACCACATCTTCTTATTTTTATGTGAAAGAAGAAGCGTGATAGCTGGCTAAGTTTACTGGATTGTTCACATGTAATACTTCAATTAATCTTATAGAGAAGAACAGGATCTGGCTTGGAGTCCATAATCATATAAACAAATATTAGTCTCATTGACATTCATTATTTTATATTATATTATATGAAAATTATTTTATTTTGTAAAAAAACAATTCAGTCCCCTTTTATATTGCAATAAACATTTCAGTCCCTTATTTTAGATTGTAAAAAAACATTTCAGCCTCTTGTTTTATATTGTAAGAAACATTTCAGCTCCCTTATTTTATATCGTAAGAAAGATTTCAGTCCCCTTAAATTATATTGTGAGAAAAATTTCAGTCCACTTATTTTATATTTTGAAAAAAACATTTCAGTCCCCTTATTTTATATGGTAAGAGAGATTTCAGTCCCCTTATTGATATATTGTAAGAGACATTTCAGCCCCTTATTTTGTGTCTTAAGAAACATTTCAGTCCCTTATTATAAAAACATTTTTTCCTCTTATTTTATATTTTAAGAAACATTTCAGTCCCTTATTATATATTATAACTTGTTATATATTATAAGAAACATTTCAATCACCTGATATTAGTTATAGTGTGGTTGTATGGCAATAAATGTTACAAATTTATTCACAGACTGCCATAATTTGTTAAAAAATATTTAATCTTTATCAACAGTTAGATCCTTATTCCATACTGTTTGATCAACTGGACATTTATTGTAAAATTGAGTATTTTCATTTATTTTTTTGATTGATTTGCCATTTCAATAAGATATAGGTAGTGAAGGAATTTTTTTTCTGTTCCATCCCATATTATGTATTTTCAGTGATCAATTATTTAATTTTAATGAATTTCAGTGAAATTTGACAATTCAAAGTATTGAAAATAAAATCAATACCTCAAAAAGCATAACTGAATGAAGTAGAATTTTCCAGAAATTTGACTGCATTTATAAAATATTAACTAGAAAACCTGATCAATCCCAATGACTTGAATGTTAAATAGATGAGAATCTATCCCATATTTGTACAGATTACCTCAATTTGATATCATTAACTGTAACAGTGTGAAGTTAAATGTAATTTGCTGTACTAATGCTTTAGGGGATCACAGTAATTTATTGTCATGTTGTTTGATCTTCATTGCGGTTTGTCAATGAGGTGTAAAAATGTTACACATGACCAATCGTTAAACATTATGGCCTTGTGCATGTTGACCAAATGTAGTCAGGACAATTTTTATTAGTGTCTGTCCATGTTGAGTTTGATTTAATGGAATTCTATATAGATTTTCCAAAAGGAATTATTTAAATGAAACAGTTGCGTGGGTGTTTGATTTCACAGGTAAGACAAATGATGTTCACTGTGCATAATATACAAACAAATACTACACTGGGAAATTGGTGTTTTAATGAAATTCGATCAGATAAATTGACCTTGCATGTTTGTCTTATTCTTTATAAAATCATATTCTATACCTGTGTTCTTGTCATTAAAAACACTATTGTAGAGTTCAGTGCTTTTCTGAGCTGAATTGAATTTTAAGTCTTAATATGTAGATTTTGTTTTTTTACTGATTAAGATTTAGAAAAGGAGGAGGACTTACTATTCACAAAACCAGTTTATCCCCCTATTTGTTAATGTGCCTGACCCATAGGAGTTATATTTTGGTGTTTGTGTCCACTAATGAATTTGGCACTGATAACACATCTTATATAATCTCTGTTGAATTTATTCACACCTTGTCTATGTTGTCTAGAATCAAGTATTATGGATGCTTGACTACTTTTTACACCTTGTCTATGTTGTCTAGAATCAAGTATTATGGATGCTTGACTACTATTCACACCTTGTCTATGTTGTCTAGAATCAAGTATTATGGATGCTTGACTTCTATTCACACCTTGTCTATGTTGTCTAGAATCAAGTATTATGGATGCTTGACCACTATTCACACCTTGTCTATGTTGTCTAGAATCAAGTATTATGGATGCTTGACTACTATTCACACCTTGTCTATGTTGTCTAGAATCAAGTATTATGGATGCTTGACTTCTATTCACACCTTGTCTATGTTGTCTAGAATCAAGTATTATGGATGCTTGACTACTATTCACACCTTGTCTTTGTTGTCTAGAATCAAGTATTATGGATGCTTGACTACTATTCACACCTTGTCTATGTTGTCTAGAATCAAGTATTATGGATGCTTGACTTCTATTCACACCTTGTCTATGTTGTCTAGAATCAAGTATTATGGATGCTTGACTACTATTCACACCTTGTCTATGTTGTCTAGAATCAAGTATTATGGATGCTTGACTACTATTCACACCTTGTCTATGTTGTCTAGAATCAAGTATTATGGATGCTTGACTACTATTCAAGAATTCTTAATGTTTTGTGTTTTTGTGTTCCTGTCTCATTTATATAAGCTCTACTTTCTATTAATGCATTAATAAAGACTAGGAGCAATCAGTAATAGAATTTTTTTATTCTTTTATTTCAATCAAGGGATTCAAAATGCAAAATTTTTTATTACTTGGTTTTGACAGCTTTATTCTTTAATTTTTAAGATGTTTGCTGCTCAGAACATGTTGAATTTAATTATTTGAAATAAACCTAAAGTTCTTTAGATAGGCATGTTAGGAATTATAGATATGAAGGTATTTTTTTTTTATCAAATGTGACTAAATGATGTTTATTTCCAACTATACACTCTAGTGTATTATACTCCAGGTGAATTAAAGTATGCTTAAGGTAAGAAAAGACTATATTTATACGAACTAAATATAAAACGGGGAAGGAAAATGGCTGATTAAACCAGTATGTTGCTCATTTGAAAATGGGAATGATTTTTAAAAGTTGTAATTTTAGCATCAATTCATTCATAAACAAGAGAGAAATATGATTATGATATTATTAGTTTTAAAGTAGTGTATAACAGGGAATATATTGTTGTTATTGTGGAAATTTTTTCCTGAACTGGTACAAATCCTTATTTCTTTATTTTGATAATCAAGGTATGCCTTTCTTTGAGTCGTTTACCTTTTCTGACTGTGTATATTATGAAATTAGTAAGACCCTTTTTGAATCCTTCTCCCTTAATTGCCTTTTGACATACATGATCCATGACCTTGCCAGTTTTGTTATCATTAATGGACTTTTATGCCACAATAGTTATATAGTTGTCATTAGTGTATGACCTGATGTTATCCAGCACATATTCCATCAGTAGAAAGCATAATGAAATAGGGAGAAAGTAAAAAGCAATTTAATAAATGAAATCACAAAATTACCCAAAAACACTGTAATGCCCAGTTGTTGGAAAAGTATAGCTAATGGACAGCATTAAATAACCACATTTAACTTGTGGATAACTTTTTGATTATTCGTTGATAAAGGGGGAAAAGGCTATTACTGTCTGTAGATATGACAAAAGATTTCCCCTTTGATATGAAATCATTGAGAAGCGTTAGTTGTATTCTGTATATAGATTTATCAGACATTTGTATGAAGCTTTATCTTATATGGAAATGACTTCCTACTTAATGTACCAGAAATCTTTACATCCTATAGCTAATTTGTAATCATTTAATCCATAACCATGTAGATAATCTCATATTAATTGGATTAAGAGGTGACATCTAAAATGAACAAAATCTGTTGAATAGATTACATGTAGAAGTTTTAAACAATTTCCTTACTTCATATTATCTGGAATTGGTAAGAGTGTTTATTGTGCATTTAGAAGAAAATAAAAATTAAATTTTTGCTATTAAGTTAGTAGGGAAAATTGATGATATCTAGAAAATTTTGCATGCTAAAAATTAAGAAATTTAATTTAGATATTAATACACAAAATAAACTAACGTAATTTATTTTATAAAAGAGAACAAGAATATTCTGCTCAAGTTTTCAGCTGGTGTTAAAGTGAAGATTTTTTAGGTATCCCTAATGGCCCCATTAAATTTGATGAATGAAAAAATAACTTTAAGACAAAATTGATCTGTCACATTGTTTTTATATGTCATTTAAAAACTGTATATCAGGATATAATAAAAGAGATGGGAAGTATTTGATCAGGAAATAACAGGATGACTGTATCTGATCATATTACAATAGAAATTGATACCTATCATTGTAGTTTATAGTCACCAGATGCATTCAAGTATTTTACTCATTCTATGGGTGTAGGTAAGTGTCGTGGGGTACACCTGATTTGTAACATCACAACATACTGTGTCTCTGGCATAACTTGCATAGCATTTACATGACTTATAAGGGCATTTAAATATTGACAAAATACTTTTAAAGTATGAATGTTAAACTGGGTCAGTTATAGTAAATTTGAAGTAGTATGAACACAGGTTTTATCTAATTTAGTAAAAGATAAAAATCTTGTGTTTACCAGGCTTATTATATTTTTGACATGTTATCATACATTATTATTATTATATTTTGCTCCAATTCTTGTTCATTACTGATTCGTTATTGTGTATATTCATTTGTCATACAGTTGACAATAGAAGTACCATGTATTAAGGCATGGAATATTTAAACTCTGTTACGTCAGGCTGGATAAAAACTTTCTGGCAAAAAATACTTCAAGGTAAATAAAGAAAACTTTACCTATTTGATATAACAGCTGTAGACAATTTTTCACTTTGTCAAAAAATACTTTTACTAGACTATCAAATGTAATAGACCTTATTTTTATCACTAGATCTTTATTAAATGCAGTACTTCTGTGAAAAGGCCATTCTTAAGCAGTGAAAACAAGGTCCTAATAATAGATGTTGCCTCTGGTGAGAGATGAATATTACAATACTGTTAGAATGTAGGGTTATAGAGACATACTACATTATCATATATTGAAGATGGACAAAAAAAGTCTGAAAGTCAATCCTAGTGGATTTAACAATGTATTATAAAATGACATGTTACAATAAAAGTCCTTTGATACAGACATTTTGTGAGAAAAGCATTGTCCCAAAGAATGTGCATAATCACTAATCCATGAGTTATTATAAAACAGCAAATTTCCATTATAACTTTAATAAATCAATTGATGTTCAGATCCTCTGATTAAATTTAAGAGACAGAATTCAATCAGATCCTGTTGACAAAATACTATAGTATTGTTGTTTATCAACTTAAGGTTCAGTACAAATTCAGGTTTCACAAAACAAAAATTATCTTAAATATAATTATAATATTCACATAAGTGGTGTGTAACAAATTCCACTAAGAAGTTAACTACAAGAAAACCTTTTTTTGTTACAAGAAAACCTTTTTTTGTTACTATCCAAGATGAAGTATTTATGATGTAATCCCTTTTTGACTGAAAAGAAGTTTTATCTAGTGTTATGTTGAACAAGTTTATAGCTATTTTCAGATTGGTTTTCATACAAAAACATGGCATAATTATTGTCTAGCAGTTCATTTTGACATGTTTACAGACGTCCACCTGACCATAGTACTTTACAGGTATACACCTTAATTGTAAAACTAATTATACTACTATCCTTAGTACTTTTACAGGTATACACTTTGATTGTAAAACTAATTATACTAGTGTTTGAATTATGTACAAGGTGCAATTATGTTGTAATTGTTGATTATTCATTTAACAGAAATATACAAATGAAGAATACACACATGCATTAGTGGATTACAAGAAGAACATAGTACGAATTATTTTGTCAGGTAAACATGTATTTATATATGCCCAAGAAAGGTGAATATCTGTTTTGTCAGGTAAACATGTATTTATATATGCCCAAGAAAGGTGAATATCTGTTTTGCCAGGTATTCAATTGTGTTTTTTACAAGACAACTTAACAGTTGTGCACTATAAAAATAAGGAGATGTGGTTTGATTGCCAATGAGACAACTATCCACCCAAGTTGAAATAAAGAGGATGTAAGCAATTATAGGGGACTGTATTGCCTGCAACAATGAGAAAAACCCATACCGTTTAGTCAGCTATAAAAGGCCCCTACATGAAAAAACGAAACAATTCAATTGAGAAAAACTAACGGCCTAATTTATAACAACACAATTTACGAAAAACAAGTATGACAGACAAGAACCAACGACAACTACAAAACTACAGGCTCTTGACTTGGGACAGGCACATAAAGAATAACTATTCTTTGATAATACCCAGATAACAGTGTTTGAATTACTTTTTATGCCCCCTCTGTAGTGTCCGTCCGTCCATCCCAAAGTTGGTTTCCACTCTCTAACTTTAGTTTGCCTCAATCAAATGTTATGAAACTTATACACAATGCTTATTACCACAAAATACAGATCAAGTTTGAATTTTGGTGACGTAAATACCGTTCTAGAGTTATATATGCCCCTTTACAAATGGAAAAATTGCTGAATTTTTCGTTTCTGTTCTCTAACTTAAGTTTGCCTCAACCAAATGTTATGAAACTTATGCACAATGCTTATTACCACAAAATACAGTTCTAGAGTTATGCCCCTTTACAAATGGAAAAATTGCTGAATTTTTCTGAATTTTTCGTTTCTTTTCTTTAACTTAAGTTTGCCTCAACCAAATGTTATGAAACTTACACACAATACTTATTACCACAAACTCAGATCAAGTACAAATTTGGGTAGCGTCACTTTTGCTGTTCTTCAGCTATGTTCCTTTATAACTTAATATGCAAGCGGGGCATCATCTGTGTCCCATGGACACACTCTCCATTTATTTGAAGTACTTTAACTGTTTTAAAAAATTATAATTATTATATCTACATGTGTTCATTTTACAATTTTCAAACAAAGCTAATTTTGCCCACTTTTAAGAGAAAAATAAATTTATAAATTAGATAGGATATTTATAAAGAAAATGAATGTAATCTGTTCTTGGCAGGATTGTTAAGTGTACAAAAGTGGTTATTAATGTGATGCAGGATGGATTGGGAGAGAATAGCAGGTTTTTTATCATGGTTTTTTTTATGTATTAACTTTTCCTACAGTTTTGTTTGAGATGTTTAAAACTGATCACACATTTTTATACGCCCGTAAAAATTTTGACGAGGCGTATTATGGTATACAAATATCGTCTGTCCGTCCGTCCGTCTGTCTGTCCAGCTTAAACATGTCGCACCGTAACTTGAGAACGACTTATCCAAATTTCATGAAACTTAACATAGTAGTTTCTTTTGATGGTCAAACGATCTGTATACTTTTTGGTAAAAATAAGATTAAAACTTTTTGAGTTACGGGACTTAGTAACTTAAACAGGTGTGTGTTTTTTTTCACATGTCGCGCTGTATCTCAAAAACGATTTATGATTATTGCTTAAAACTTTACATGCTTCTTAGTTATATTAATCTTAAGATCTGTATACTTTTTGGTGATGATTCAAAATTTTATTTTTGAGTTATTGAGTATTTTATAAAAAAAGGGGGAGGGGTTTTTCACATGTTGCGCCGTATCTCAAAAACAATTTATGATTATTGTTTAAAATTTTACATGCTTCTTAGTTATATTAATCTTAAGATCTGTATACTTTTTGGTGATGATTCAAAATTTTATTTTTGAGTTATTGAGTATTTTGTAAAAAAAGGGGGAGGGGTTTTTCACATGTCGCGCCGTATCTCAAAAATGATTTATGATTATTGCTTAAAATTTTACACACTTCTTAGTTATATTAATCTAAAGATCTGTATACTTTTTGGTTTTGATTCAAAATTTTATTTTAGGGATATTGATTTTTTTTTTTTTTAAAAGGGGGGGTTTCACATGTCGTGCCGTATCTCAGAAACGATTTATGATTATTGCTTAAAATTTCCAAAAGAATCATATTTTCTTGACCTGACTATTATATTTTACATAAGTCCTCCGCGAATTTCACTGATCTGATAATTGGTTTGCATAATTTTCAATGGGATATTTTCAAAATTAAGACGGTCGTGTTATGGCTTGACTATTTCCAAAACAAAGAAATATTTCATACGTGTGGAACTTATAATAATACATCTGAAAATTTTCAAAATTAATAAGTTATTAAAGGTATCTTTTTGTAGTCTCAATAGTAAAGGATGAAAAAAATATGACTACGAAATGCTGTATGTAGATCTTGAAGAAATTTTCAGATTTTTTATTAAAAATTTACATGGATTAAGTGAATTCAATATTTACTGCGATTTTTTTGTCAAAAGGTTCACATCCAGAATACATGGCCCCTTCAAGGTTTCTGATCTATACTTGTTGGGGCCTCAAGTGTCCCCAAAACCTATGGCGATAACCGGTCAGTTGTCCACTTTTAAACCTACTGAAAGCCTCACATAAGTTATTAAACTATCATGTATATCAACCACAGTTTAGCTATTTAAAATTGAATGACTATATCAGTTTTGGATCCAACTATTTAATATGATATATATATATATATATAAGTCTAAATTGAAAACAACATTCAAACCTATGATTGCGTTGGATAAAAACTGCAATTTTTATACGTGTGCATGCAAAACAAATTTCTTGGTAGAGGGGTCTAAATACAGCACAAATAACATTTTCAAAAGACCAAAAAAGTGAAAAAAGTATATTTAAACAAAACGCATTTGACTAACAGGTCGAACAACGGGAGTTCTTAAACCCTGCTGACTGCCATTGGCGATTGCCAAATAAACGGATTACAAGATGTAACAAAATGGATCTTTATTATTAATTTAATACCCAACAGAAAACAATAAACTTGCGGAAAAGATGGTATAACGCAAACATGAGGTGCAAAAATTTGTACACCATATCTGGATTTCGACAATTAATGTCTCTTTAGTGATGTTAGGAATCAAAACGGTATTTGGAAGGCCATATAATTTACCTCAATTTAGGATAGATTCTTGAATTTTGAAGAGTCGAAATAGGATGAACAGATCATATAAACCCGAAGGCAAATATAATACAAGCCCAAACGAAAAAATATAAATATATATATTCTTTCAGATTTGGAAGCATGTAACCTGAAGAAGGGAATGTTCTTTAATCCTGACCCTTATGTTAAAATGACATTGATCCCTAGCAAAGTGTATTCACCACAAGTACATCACTATCAGGAAAGAAGAACTTCTATAGCCAGTAATACGACTAATCCACACTGGAAAAATCAGGTATAAGATCATCTTCTTTTTTAGTATTTTTTAATAACCTTTTGAGTTAAAGGGGCATTAGCTGTCAAATTTATATTCATCGATTGGACTGAAATTCTCATATTTGATTTTATAACATACTAAAACGTATATATCTAAATTGCAAAAAGTCCAATAGAGTTAGAAATGACACGTTATGATATATCAGCATTTCTTGTTTAATTTAGACAAGACGCCATCTAATTAACCATCGATATGACCTCTGAAGAATGCTGGTAGTCGTATGACCTGATATAATCATAAATATAGATATAAATAGACAGACAAGCACGTGCAGTCATATAATGACGATTTTTATAAGTCTGTATGATTTGTCATGTCATAGATGTCTGAAATTATTAAATCATTGTTTTACTTGTTTACAAATTTTTAAACAGGTAAGACGAATATTACACTCTGTCAAATCAAATCTGGGAACCAAATGATTCTTCCTGCTGACTCCCTTGTTTCACTTATCAATGTGAACATTCTTTTCATTTCAATAACTGAACATGCTAGCGCTACACTCTTCCATAACCCATCTCCAGCTAAGGGTTTAATTGTTGGTCCTATGAATATGGATTCAAATGAGGTTGAATTATTGACTTACAAGCCAATAGTACATTAGTTATGTGTTTGAGCTTATTTCGACAACATTGAACCAAACTGACTGCTGAAAGCAAAATATTTTTTCAATATTCCGCTATAAATTAAAAATTTTTGTTTAAATCAAAGCTAATACCCATTAATAATATCTGAATGTTTAAAGGCAAAAACACAGCACCTAATTAGCTCCTAGTTATTTGTTAATTTGTATTAAGTTGAAATGATTACAATTAATTCATGTTTTCTGTTTGCAGACATTTACCCTAGACACCCTACCTGCTGATGTCATTGAGTTTGAAATCAAAGATAAATTTGCTAAGAGCCGTCCCACTATTAGTAGATTTCTAGGGAAAGCTTCTCTTCCTGTGCAGAAAGTACTTAATAAATCAGTTCCAGGGTAGGTTGTTACCTTACAATGTTCACAGGGTTCTGAAGAAACCAGTTCCTGTGTTTACCAAATGTTACTCTATAATGTATAAACAGTCCTTAAGAGCAGGGATATTACCATGATTACCCTGTTATGTACACAGAGTATATGAAGTGAAACAGGGAAGCTAGAGAGTTGTTTCAGTTTAACCTCTCACACTTTTCATACCAATTTAGCTTGTTGCAAAGTAAAATTATTACGTTTTTATGCCCCACCTACGATAGTAGAGGGGCATAATGTTTTTCGGACTGTGAGTCCATTCGTTCATCCATCCGTCGCCCATTCGTCTGTCTGTCCTGCTTCAGTTTAAAGTTTTTAGTCAAGGTAGTTTTTAATGAAGTCCAATCAACTGGAAACTTAGTACACATGTTCCCTATGATATGATCTTTCTAATTTTAATGTCAAATTAGAGTTTTGACCCCAATTTCATGGTCCACTGAACATAGAAAATGATAGTCCAAGTGGGGCATCCATGTACTATGGACACATTCTTGTTTTACTAGAATTGTGTTGAAGAGTAAATGGAATAATGGAAACTTACATACAACAGCAATGTTCTGTGTAGCCTTGAAAAACCTTTGACACATTGCTTTGTCATTTACTAAAAATCATCTCTTTAATAACAAAAAAATGAAGAAAAAAACATAGACATGCAATTTATACAATAACCATAGATATATATATATGAAAATACTGATGGTGTCAGAAATGTTGAAACATGTGGTACAAACCAGTTAAAGTATTTACAGGGTAAATTTAGATTCATTCATTAATAGAGACAAGTGTTATCCCACTTATACTACTTAGACAATTGACATATTTGGCTAATATTAGATATGTTATTAGCTGGTGACAGATGTAAATATAATGAAGATATAACACAGAAGTGCATTCTTCTACATGATTATGAGAATTTACAAACATTGTTAATACTGTGATTGAATAATTGTGGCTATGCTTTTTATATAGATAAATATCTTGTAGTTCAGTTTATATAGTTATATTTTGTGGTTCAGTATGGAAATCATTTGTTTTGTTTGTCTCCAGACTTTCAGCTTTTATTATTTTAGATAAAAATATTTATCAAAAATCAGAGTTTGTTGACACTTTATTAATCATCTGTTAGTTCAGGAAGACAGAGAATTGACATAATGTCATTGCTGAGTAAAATTTGTAAATGCTGAACATTTTTTTAACCTTGAATTCATGGAAATGAAGCTGTTAAAGTTGTAATACAACAATTCTTAACTGAAAATCATTTAGATATATGAACAAATGATAATGAAAACAGTTTATTAATTTTTGTTTAAAAGCAAAATGAATCCCATGAATACATGTTTTAAGGGACAGAAGTGAAAAAAACAAAGGACACAAAACAAAAGTATCAAAGATGCCTTTAAATCTAAATACTGCACATTAATAGATTCCATATGTTTAATTAACCTAACAATGCTGAATTTCAGGGCTGCTGAATTTGACTTAGATTTAACCAGACGTAATCCATCAGACAGTGTGTCAGGCTCACTTAGATTTATGGCTGAAGTAGAGATGGACCTTGGAGGTATAGTAGTCTACAATTTCTTATGATAATGATAAAGAATTTTATAAAGAAAGTATTAGGAAATATTAATGACAATATTGTACAGGAAGGAAGCATAGTTGTGACTGTAGGATAGTGATGAAATGTTTTCATCTCTCAGGAACATGTCTCTTCCTGAACACATTATCATTTAACATGTACAAGGGATTATACCTCACAGGGGGGAGGAAAAAACCTGTCAGTTATTTAGGTTACTAGTTGAATATCAACATGATCAACAACGTTTGAGAAGTAGTAAATGAACTTCAATTTTTTACCATGCTAAGCCAGAACTTCCACCAAACTAAGTACATCACTTTGTATATACACTGTTGTTAAAAGTGTACACCAGAGAGTAAAATACTTTCATTTGTGTTTTTAATCATACCTATCCTACGATAGTGCTCTCGTCCAACAAACTGTTTATCAGGTTAAAGTTTTGGTATGAGATAGGTTAAACTATTGGTTTAAATTTAGGCAACAATAGTTTACATATGTTCAAATGTTTAAGTTTACCATGAAGTTATGGTCGTGTCAGCTTGAAACAACTAAGTACACATGTTCATATTGATGTGAACTTGTCAAAATGTATGCCAAATTTTGGATTTGGTCAATAATTTGCAGTTCATTAAACATGAATATGTGATAGTGTGAGCTGGGCATTGTGTTCAATGGACACATATTCTAGTTTTATTTTACCTAAGAAAGAACTGTATTGTTGTTTAAGTGAATTAAGCATAACATGCATAAGTATTAAAAACACAACCTATTTTTCAGAACACTTTACATTTCCAACAGTTAGACAAAAAGCTCCCAACAAACGTCAGGTGTCTCTTCCAGAAGAAAGTTTTAGTTTTAAAAAATCACCTCAAATTCAACGGCATAACACAGATCCTGAATCTGTTACTAATGGCAACTGTGACACAAATGTTGATAATGATCAGGAAGATTCTGGCATATCGTTACCTCATGAAAGAATCCCTGATGATGTTGATATAGAACTAGCAGAAAATGAAGCAGAAATATTAAGTTGTAGTCCTCCTAATCTTGCTTCTGTGCCTAGCATAGTTTGTGGTTACAATAGTCATATAGATTCACAAAGTTTACGAAGTGATGAGATAGGTACAGCACCTAATAGTGATAATTCAGGAGGAATGGAAATAGGACCTTCTTTAGGAAATAATGGAGCTTTAAATGGCTTGACATTTATTCATGCATTTGATAGTTCAAGTGGGAATTCTTCAGCAGAAAGAATAGAAACATCAGAATCAGTGTTGGACCGTGAAGACATAATGAGCACTGCTAGTTCATGTGATGTAGAAGTACAGCTAACATTAATGGGAGTAGAAGGGGGAAATGATGAGACTGCACCCCCTCCTGTGTTACCTCCCAGAACTTACAAAGCTCCACCACTACCCCCTCGAAGTAGGAATAGTGATGCCCCTCCTTTACCCCCAAGGACTCCAGAAAGGACACTAGAGAAACCACCCTTTCCCAAATCTTCTGTGAGTCCAGTGGCAATATCTGAAGGCCATTCATTAGAGTTACCTCCCCCTCCTTTGCCACCAAGGACATACAGTCCTATCAGTCTGACATCTAATTCTGATGAGTTATCTCTTCCAGCATTGGCAGAGGCTGCAGTAGAGGAGGAAACAAAAGACAGTTTTGATAGTACAGAGGCATTCTTGGGTTCAAATGACAGTGGTGGCTCAGAAGGGGCTGTGGGTGGTCCAGTCAATGTAAAAAAAGAATCTCCACATAATATTATACGGACAAAACATGGTTCACTAAAGGGTGGATCTACTCATAAAGTAGAAATATCCAGAGCTTCAACCATTGATAATTCTAACTGTGATTTAGTTGTGAAACAAAAAACAAGGAAAACACATAGTGATCCAACAAAAAATGACACGTCATCAACAAGTGATATTAATTTGTCAGATTCTAGTAGAAATTTATTTGCTCAGTTATCTTCCTTGCCTTCTATAGATTCTGTTGTGTCTGCCAGTCAATGCAAAAGAAACACTTCTGTTAGTCATTCTGTAGAATGTAGTCCAAGATCAAGTCCTGTGTCAGTCATTACGTCATATTCAGACTCAGTCACAGATAAAACACGTCACAAACATAAACATAGTTGTGGTGATAGGACTTATAAACAAAGTGATTCTGTACACACAACACCAATTCGGCCAGTTTGTGATAGGACATCAGTGTCAGCTTCTCCTCCCAGGATAGTGCCAAGAACACGAATGCTTAGTGAGGAGGAAAAACAACAAAATAGACAACATATTGTGCAACAACTTCAGCAATGGACAGAAAAACAAAAACACAAATCAAAAGCAGAATCTATTAGTGGCCAGGATAGTAGTTTTTCAGGTTGTGAGAATTCTAGTGTTAGTAATGAAACGATGGAAAATGTATCTGGGATGTCTTCGTTAGAATCAGTATCTCCTGCTGTGCATGATCAGACTGCTAGTCAAGGTGCAACAGCAAGCCCAGTAAATGGTACCTCAGAAGAAAAACAATCTACTGCAGTTGTGTGGCAGTTACGTCAGCCTCAACTTCAGCCACAAGCATCAACTTCAGCACAAATCCCAGGTATTATCTATACATACAAACACAGTATATTGCACATTAAGATTCAGTATTGCATACAAAATTCACCTAAATGAAATTAGATTAAATACAAGTTGCACACTTACATTTTATTAATAAATGTGTGGTCATGGATGAAAAATTCACTGTAAAATCCAATATTTTCATTGAAAAATGGATGCTCTATAAGTCTTCGAAAAATGAGACTTTCTCCCATATGTGTCAAATTATCAGTTTTCATGAAAATCAAATTCCACAGCCCATAATGTTCTTCTTAAAAATAATAAAAGAACAGAAATTTTGTACATTATATTTTACCAGTTTCTCTGACCATGCTGACTAACACAATAGTTTACATTTCACTTGAATTCTATTTTATTGTTGATAAAACATAGGACACATGGTAACAGGCCATCACCAAGATCTTAGGTCAGACATACATGTTTATTTTTGTACTGGAAATATCAAGTTCATACTTAACCTAAGAACATATTCATCAGCTATAGAAGAACATGGTCAATCATTTTTTTTTTTTATAATCATTTAGTTATTTCATAAAAATGTGACTATAAACCATTTGAAAAACAACCAAAATCTGTATTTTCACAAAAACAAAAGAGTGTAGAAATACTGCATACACCGGATGCTATCAGAATTTAAAAAGTGACTGCTTCAACATTCAAAATATGATCATCACCAAAACAAAAATTAAACATTATTTTAGTGTAAAATTCCATTGTGTGTCAAGACCTTTCAAAACTAGATGCATTATAAACGTGATTAATGTCTGCTGCATCTTTTGGTATAACATATCATATCTCTTGTAAGAATCCCTGACATGCATCATTGTACAAAGTGTTGGTCTTTTACATGCATTTTACTTGATTTATAGAATAAAAACTACTACAGTTGTCCTTAACAAAACAGGAACATTCTTTGAAATGAACCCTCTTCATTTTAGGTTGTTAACTGGTACTCAAATATAATTTGTTAGCCTTCTTTGTCTTACTTTATATTTTTTTTATACTTCCAGCAAGCTTGAGTTATTGAACTACAAGTATATTTTCTAACTGTAAATAAAAATAAATTGTTATTTGATAGAAATATGATTTAGATAGTCAGCTTGTTTTATCAATTGGAAACAATAATTGATCATGAATATCCACAATTGTTTATATTACATGCAAATCAAGGGCTTTGATTTCATAGTGATATTTCAGATGTTTAAATGTATGTTCTAACAGATGGTTCCAATAAGAAGTCCTATCCATCAATGCTTGCATGTATCTCATGAAATTGAAAATATATTGCTTATTGCATTTTTTTTGGCAATAAATGTCAAAATTTTAGTAAATCCTATATTTTTTCTGCTGTAATTGTAATCATGGTAATCATAAATGGTTCAGACATTCTGTAATAATTTTCAAAAGTCTTTTAGAAATTTGTTAGCTCAGGACTTAGAACTTCACAAATAGTCAACCTCTGACATGAACATTTATTCAGCCACTCATAAAAAATGTTTGTTTGCTTTTGATTGCCCAGACTCCCAATGCATGTCTTTATTTATAATAAACCAAAAAAACAAAAAAATGAAATCACAACATTTGCCAATAAAAATTTCAGTAAGTATTTGAAACTCATCTCCCTCGTACTCATAATTAGAAAGTAATTTCTATTATTTACAGTTACATTATCTGCATGCATTACAATGAACTATTATATTACAGAGCCACAGTCACCTCTTCCTAAATTACCAGCCAGGAAAAAGTTCCAGAAGGTAGACCCAACACATGGGGATGACCCCTTACCTCCAGGTAATCATATTAGCAATCAGATGTTATCAATTTTGAAAATTTTGCAGGGTTGGTAAAGTCTTACGTATATACCCAGGCAGGAAAACTAAGATAGAAAATTCAAGGTTAGGCAATACCTCACGAAATGGGTAATACCGGGCAATATGATTTTGTGACAAAAACACTTGTTATTGGTAACCATTAATTATTTAACATGTTTAATAGCTCTAATTTTCATCACATGTATTTATTCCTTTTGTACTCAAAAAGAAACTAAATCGTGACCTGTAATTGTTCACAACCTTGTCCTATGGTTCATGCAAGTCCTTGCAATGTTTTAAAGGTCTGTTAACATAAAGTGAGTGATATTTAATATAATGATTAAGTGTTTTCTTGCCCATTGATGATGATTAAGTGTTTTCTTGCCCATTGATGATGATTAAGTGTTTTCTTGCCCATTGATGATGATTAAGTGTTTTCTTGCCCATTGATGATTATCAAGTGTTTTCTTGCCCATTGATGATGATTAAGTGTTTTCTTGCCCATTGATGATGATTAAGTGTTTTCTTGCCCATTGATGATGATGATGATTAAGTGTTTTCTTGCCCATTGATGATGATTAAGTGTTTTCTTGCCCATTGATGATGATTAAGTGTTTTCTTGCCCATTGATGATGCTACATTATTATGATTTTGATTTTACAAATAGTTTGATTAACTGAACTCTGTGATTGTTGGAGGTGGAGACACCAAAATATACTATAAATCAAGCCAGTATCAAACCAATAGAAATTCCATTAATACATTGTTTATGTATGATAAGGCAGTTAAAGTGTAGAAATCTGTTTAATTACATATTACAACTGAACTATATAGA
This sequence comes from Mytilus californianus, assembly GCF_021869535.1. Taxonomy (NCBI): domain Eukaryota; kingdom Metazoa; phylum Mollusca; class Bivalvia; order Mytilida; family Mytilidae; genus Mytilus; species Mytilus californianus. The sequence continues at coordinate 98,827,587 of NW_026262668.1, forward strand.
GGAATTTTAGCTTTCGTTAGGAGTTTTTGTTTCCCCCATACTCAGCTACCCAACAATACATTGCCTATATGTTTAACATGATTATTGTATTAATATCAGGTTGGGAGGCAAGAGTAGATAGTCATGGGAGGATATTCTATATAGATCATATCAACAGAACAACAACATGGCAGAAACCATCTAGTGGTCAGAACACCATACAAAGACGTCCTACAATCAGCTCAGAACAAAGACAACAACTGGACAGACGGTAAAACACTTTTAATGTACATACAAAAATGAAACATCTTTCTCCATGATTTTAAAATATAAAAACCTGTATAATAAAGAATACCATGAACATTTGAAGATTGATTTTGAACAGCTACAGTAAATAGAAATATGGTTTACTTGTTAAGGTATTAACTACCATTCTTCCTTATTCATTTGTCATGTTTGTGTGTAAATGATAATAAATTATTACAAATTTGAAATTTCATAGATTTAAAAGGCCATTATAAACCATTTGTAAACCTACTTCTTTTGATATCAAGTAAACAAATATTTACAGTGAAGCATTTGAAAAACCCATTTCTGGTAGGAATATGTTTTTGTGGTTATCCAGTAGCAGATCTTGGACCTGATATTTTATCAACAGATATTAGTTGCCATAGATGTCATTGTCCATGTACATTTGTGCACCAACAGCCAGTTCTCAAATCCTTCATAGACAAACAGCCATATAATTGTGTGTACACATACACATACATAAACATGCATTATCAAACAGTCATATAATTGTGTGTGTGCACATACACATACATAAACATGCATTATAATTATAGATACTTTGACTTTTATTATTACAAAATTTTGATGGTCAGAAAAGATAAAAAGTATTCAAGCAACTGAAACAACTGTTCTTAACATGTGGTCATTTATCTGTATTAGTTATACATAATAAAGAAATAAACAGAATTTTATGTTTGGATGAAATAGGGTCTTTAAGTATGTTTTTTTGTGATTGAGTCTTTTAGTGTGTTGTTAGTGTTTGTTAATTAAGTACTATTAAACTTGATATTTTTCAGGTATCAGAGTATCAGAAGGACAATCAATCAACGACCAGAACCTGAACCACCAAGTGCTGAGAACACATCATCTGGTGGCAGTGATGGTAGTCCCCAGACTTCAGCCCAGGCTAGAGTACCTCCTCCACCCACCATGCCTGTACCCCCAATCCCCACACCTGTGGTGCCAGAACCGGACGATGCCCGTCCACCAGCGATCAAATTTTTACTCAGGACAGATTTCTTCCCTCTTTTACAGCAAAATGATGTAAGTGTTTGGGTCAGATGATTGTCTTAACATATTCTATGTAATACCAGAAAATATCACCTGTAGGACCATGGCTTCCAAACCAGTCATATATTCCAGACATTTATAAATTTACCGGACATTGTCGGCCTGGGATAAGCATGAAACGGTCATCTACTTTTCAGTTTTCAAGGCTTTCCTAAGAGACGGTCATTTTAACATTTTATGCGATCTTTTTGACCCTACGTTTTGCCTTAAACAGGCTTACATTTCCAGTCATAAAAGTGACATGACGATTAAGTACTATCAAAACAACCCCTACTTTAATACCTTCTCATTTTAACCAAGGCTAATTAGTAGTCGGACAGCTGAAATTTACCTGTTCAGGTGACAGGTTAACTATTTTGTAATGGACATTGATCGGTCTATTCAAAGTTATTTTCTTACATTTAAGCGGGTTACATCTAATTAATTCAGCCCAAAAGATTAAAATTATCAGAAATACGTTTATAAATATGATTCATGGAAAAATTGAAAAGGTTTTAAATGAAAAATCGTCAAAACCACGTTGTTTGAACAAGTACACGTGTATGCGCAGGTGGGAAATTTAATTATGCATCCTAATTTCTTCAAAAATGCTAAAATTATCATTGATACCTTTATCTTACGTTCATTTCGAGTATTTTCTTGAAGAAATAACGAGGAAAGAGCTTCTTACACTCAATCATGCTTTGAAAACGTACACGGATTTTACGTATCCGTCTCTGGTCCATGTTTTATCATTGTCAAGTCAACATCCGGTATTAGGAAAATGTGCCTTTTAAAAACAAAAGTAAAGTTTTTGACAACGTTATTTTGTACAAATAAAGAGTATACATGGTATAGGCAGATATTAGTACGCTGATGTTGCACACTTCGAATGATACACTGCCAATTTAATAGTTTATGTCAGAACATCGAATTTATATCAAAGTAAAGTTTAATATCGTTTTTTTAATGTCATTCATTGGTTATATGATGGCCAACTGATTTACATAATTGCCTTTGTTACTTAGTCTTAAGGGATTAAAATCGGGATAAGACAAAAAATGTCCGGCTGGGTCAAATATTTTTTAGCAGCCCTGTGTAGGACTTAATTTGTGTACTTGCATAATTTTCCTTTTTAGATCGAATACCTATCCTGTAATTATTAAGGTTATTTGGTTTCTTGTGGCAGTTATCTCAGTTTCATTGGAGTGTGTTGTTTGTTGCATTGTATTTACCAAAGCATTTTATTCAACCAAATATATAATATGAAAAGTAGAATGTAAAACTAAATTTAATTTCTAATGACACAAATTTTATACACATTTTTGTGTGTGTCTGTTTTAAGACCTTCATATTTGAAACATTGTTATAACTAAGAGCAGTAAATACATGTTGGTTATTTTTACTACATTACAGAGGGCAATGGCTGAATACAATAGAAATGGCACTTTAAAGCATATGATACACAAAACACGAAGAGACTCCAAAAATTTTTACAGGTATGTTTATTAATAAATTTTAATAATTTTAATAAAGTACCTTAGTTATTTTATTATTTCTTGCACCTTGATATTTTCCAATGGTTATTGGCAATTTTGCATCACAATGGAAATTGCATGTAGTAATTTTATTTACAACAGAAATGCCTGGTAATTTTGGAGGCATGAAATTTAAATGATGAAACGATATGTACCTCCATTTTGCCATAATATTGTTTCACAATGATAATTCCAGAATGATGAGTGTATGGCTGATAATTGTAACACCTTCACACACAGCCTGAATCATGATTAGATGGTTTTATGATAATAAACATGCTAATCTGGAATATGTTAAGTTATTATAACTTGTAAACTACTGAATAAATATTGGTAATATTAAAGAAATAACACAGTAGTGGAAGCTGTTTTTTATGCCCGGCTGTAGTGGAGGGGGCATTAAGTTTTACCCTTGTCCGTCTATGTCCATCCGTACGTACGTTCCAAAATTGGTTTCCGTTCTCTTACTTTTGTTTGACTCAACCAAATGTTATGAAACTTATACACAATGCTTATTACCACAAAACAGATCAAGTTTGAATTTCAGTGGCGTCACTTTAACCGTTCTAGAGTTATGTCCCTTAAATGGAAAAATTGCTGAATTTTTTGTTTCCGTTCTCGACCTTTAGTTTGCCTCAACCAAATGCTATGAAACTTATACACAATGCTTATTACCACAAAATACAGATCAATTTTGGATTTTGGTGGTGTCACTTATATTGTTCTAGATTTATGCCCCTTTACAAATGGAAAAATTGCTGAATTTTTTGTTTCCTTTCTCTAATTTATATCAATTTTGTCAATAATCATAAACAAAATTGTTTTTTTTTCTATTAGATGTCATCATGCATGATTATCTTTTTTTGCCATCACAATAATATAATCAGAAGAAGGAAGAAATTTTGATATTATCCCTTATAGAAAAATATTTGCTTCCAAAATTTTGATTTGAATAGCAACAAAATATTTCATACAAACTGTAACAAAAAGTTAGTGTGCAATAATATATCATATTGCAACATCAGCAGTGACAAAAAATGTTTTAAACAGTATTTCAAGCTTTGTTATACAATAAAAGGGTTATTGCATGATTATTGGTGAATATTATCCCTTGAACGTGCAATAGAAATATCTAAAAACTGTGCTATTGCACATGTAGTGAACTTGTCCCTATAGAATTCAAAAATATGTAATTGAAAGAAAACTGCATTTTTCATAGTTTATTGTCAATGATTGTAAAATGATTGTAAAATAATTCTCATATACAGAAATTATAAGTGCATTTACAAACATCTTTAGTAGTTGGCTTTTGTATATGTACTATTTTTTAACAGATATAAACATAATTGTGTTTTGTAGCTTTTGTATAAGTACATGTGATATTTTTAAAAGTATCAACATAATTTTGAATGTTCAGCTTTTGTATAAAGCATATCTTATTTTTACAGGTATCAACATAATCGTGATTTGGTAGCTTTTGTTAACCTGTTTTCTGATAGCAGTAAAGAAATGCCTCCTAACTGGGAAATGAAGTTTGACAGGGGAGGCAAGGTAAAATTGTATTAATCAGTTTTATCACCATAATATGTCTTGCTCATACATCACATTGGACATTGTCATCATCAAACTGGAAGTTAAAAAAGTTAAATGTGAAATCTAGAACTTACTCTTCACCACTTATTGATTTGACATATACTACCTCCTCACCCGGAAGTTTAGAATACAAAATATTGAACATCTTTTTTCTGACACATGAAAAAAATTAAAAGAAAAAATCCACAATGCTTTCATCCATTAAAAGGGCTGCCTGTAATTCAGCGGTTGGTTTCATTTTTATACGCCCGTTTACGGGATGTATTGTGGTATACCATTGAATACCATTGACCGTCTGTCTGTCTGTCCGTCTGTCCGTCGTCAACATGTAGGACATTAACTCAAAAACGCTTAAACCAATATAACAACTTTATTGAATTGTTTATATCTATTGACGTGAGCTCCCTTTCGTTTTTTATAAATTTCAGATTTACCGTTTCCGAGTTTTGGGGTTTTATTCATAAAAAAAGGGGGATTTTCCAGTTTTTGGACAATAACTCAAGAGTGCTTTCACCAACTTGCAAGAAATTTTGGTGAATTGTTTATATCTATTGACATGAGCTCCCTTTCGATTTTTATGAATTTTAGATTTTACGTTTCCAAGTTACAGGGTTTTATTCATAAAAAAAGGGGGATTTTCCAGTTTTCGGACAATAACTAAAAAATGCTTTCAGCAGTTCTGATGAAACTTTGGTGAATTGTTTATATCTGTTGATGTAAGCTCCCTTTAGAATTTTATAAATTTTAGATTTTACATTTCTGAGTTATGGGGTTTTATTCATTAAAAAAGGGGGGATTTTCCAGTTTTTTGACAATAACTCAAAAATGCTTTCATCAGTTCTCATGAAACTTTGGTGAATTATTTATAGCTATTAATGTAATCTCCCTATTGATTTTTATAAATTTCAAATATGACATTGAGAAGAAATTGAACTTAATTTGTTTATAGTCTGACAACAGATTTACTTAGTATTGTGCAACAGCACAGTGTATTGCACAACAGCAAGAAATCTTTAATTGAATATAAATTCAATTCATATAACCAATTTCAAGTTCTTTGACTACATTTATTTAGAAACCTTTAAAATGTCAAATATTTAATTACAATCCAAATTCAGACCTGTATCAAGCTTGAATATTGTGTCCATTTTTGCCCCAACTGTTCAGGGTTGGACCTCTGTGGGCGTATCCAGCTGCGCTTAGGGAAGCAGTTTATTATTTGTTGGATATCAATTTTCGTGGATTTCGTGGGAACAGGTGAACCATGAATTAAGATGTTCAACAAATGACACATTTTCTATAAGGTTGTATGCAGACTTTGGCTAACCCACGAAATCAAATATCCAAGAAAATGCAAATTTTCCTCAATCCACGAAAATTGGTACCCACAAAAATAAATGAATCCACAGTAATCTATATAAAAAACGAGA